>NC_133503.1:119102500-121602500 GCF_049354715.1 Callithrix jacchus | reverse complement strand
TGACCAGATCTGAATCTGCCAGCACCTTGATCTTGAACTTCCCAACCTCCAAAACTAGGAGAAATAAATTTCTGTTGTTCATAAGACACTCAGTTTATGGTATTTTGTTATAGTGCCCTGAATGGACTAAGGCAGGTGATATATCATATGCAACTAACTTTTAGCCCTGCAGTTCACTCCCTGACTTGGATATACACACTTGGTTTCCTCACTATGCCTTCTAATTTTGGAGTAATATCTGCCAATAAATAATTTTAAATACTAGTTTTATTTATGTAGAAAAAGCAGACATAAACTGAAGGAAACTTCCTGGGTAATGGGAAACATCAAACTTTGAAAGGTATGTAGAGTTTGGTTGTACAGAGAAGGAAGACACTAGTTAAGGGAAAGAACAGCCTCATTGACTGAAATGGGGATATAAAAAGACTTAGTGTAGCAGGAAAGAAAATAAATAGATATGGAAGACTGTATTTTAAGGATACTTGAAAATCATTTGGAAGTTAGTTTGTAACAAATTGTGTAGAACTGTGTGACACAGATAATACATAGTCATTCAATAAATTTGTTTCTTTTTGTTCCTGGAAACATGGTAAACTACATTTCCAAACTCCTTTGCAGATTTCATGGCCGAATGACTTATTTCCACCAATAGAATGTGGGTGGGAGGTCTGGTTCATAAAAACTTCTGGAGTAATCCTCCATTTTCTCGCTTTTCCATTTTGCTGATCTGATTTTGGTGCCCAAGTTAAAAACGACAGAACTTCTATCTGTCTTTGATAACCATATGGAGCAGAGGGCCTCCACTCCTTTCAGTTGGAATTTTCATGAGTTAGAAATAAATCTATCGGGATAAACCATTGAAAAGGCCATTATGGGTGCTACCTAATACAAACAACTAATGGTCCAGGCTAAAGTGCTCAATTTTCATCTCATAAAATGTGACAGGGCTTTTGACAAAAAGGTCAGCAGGATGAAATAAATGTCTTCAAAGACCTGTTTGGCAAAATGGAGCAGAACAGGCACAAGTAGAAGGAGACTGGAGCCAAAGACTACATAGAAGACATTTATTCCTAAAGCCCAGACAGAGGAGAACCAAGGGAATAAAGCCACACAAGGACAAAGGAATAGCAAGTTTCATGTAGTGAATTTCAAAGTTATCAAAACTTCATTGATACCAATGGGCTAGAACTTAAGAAAAGTCCAAGAATTTTATTCTGTAGAGGCCAGTGATGATCTTTGAAATGTCCATATATGTGAAATAATATAGTGGTTTAAGGTGGAAATGCATAGTGTCAGGAAAAAATGAAATAGGCAAGAAGGGCTATGTTAACTTAAAAGTAAAATTTTGTATGGTAAAAATCTAATAAGTCTATTAGTAAGTAAATAGCCAGTGTATAGTTTCAGCAGGACTCTATGAGGATTGGACTTTATAAAGTACTCTCCATTAGCCCCTGCCTTACTCCACAATAACTGACACTAGTCGATTATGATCCTCCTTTTCCCGCTAAGATGATCTCAGAATTCTTCTCAAAACCATGCTCTAGGTAGCAAGTTCCAATTCATTGGAGTTGGTAGTTGAACTAGTACCTATTCTCTGTGTGCTTTATGTAATTACATGGATTTTGCCATTTTGAGGATTAGGGAGGGGACTGAGAAGTAGTAGAAAGGTAACTTACCTGTACATGCTTAAGTTGTGTTAGAAGTTTCTCAGACCCATGGCAGTGAAAATTTATTATAATCTGCACTCGTTTCCTGTTGATTGGGCCTCTTTCTTATATCAATTTTCTCCTCTATTGGTATAATTATCATGCCATTGTCTTTCAATATTATGCTTTAGGGTCACTCAGTTCTTTATGTTAGTCATAAATATTATTTAATGATAACATTTACATAGAATCTTTTCCTTTTGTTAAATCCTTAAGCATGCTATACTTCGTGTAGTTCAATAGATTAAAGGAAAACTACTTGAACTCTTGTGTCAGATTTTTTTTTTCTTTTGCCTCTCAGGGATTCTCTATCTGGGACTTAGTTTGAGCTTTAGGCTCTGTGCCAGTTGGAAGCTGGAACGATTTCTGTGAGTGGAGCCACAGCCCTCATAAGTTAGTGTAGCATTACAGTGGTTTTCTGTTTCCCATTAGCTGTTTAAGAAGAAGCACTCAAATGTGATCAGCGTTTTGTAACTTAAGTTCTGAATAACATTGGTAGCCCCAAGACCAGCAATAGCAAGATGAAAAGCACAACTAATGGTATTTTTTGCAGAAGTGTGTAAGTATATCACTGCTTACATTTTGATTGGGTCATAAAAACAGACAATTCTTGAAATGGAGTGTGAAACATGAAGGTGTTTAAACACTGTTTACATTTTGATTGGGTCATAAAAACAAAATTCTTGAAATGGAGTGTGTGATATGAAGGTATTTAAAGACTCAATGGGAGACAGAATACAACACAGATTTTGCTTAGTTGAACACTCTTAGTTAAATTATAGTGACAAAGTGAGATAATAATAGCTAACAGGTATTGAGTATTTATTACATGTCAGGCACTGTTCTAAATATGTTTTATGTATTATCTTGTAGACTCTTTCTAGCAAATATCAATTTATCCTAGGTAAATTATTAAACTATCTTAAAAAGAGTACATTTAAAAAATAATATTTATGCTTAACAATATGCATAGAAATTTAAGACTATTGGCTCTCTCTTAAATATAACCTTAAAGGATCCCAATTTACTGGCTCTAGCTCATTAAAATCATGGGGGCTCTTATGACTCTATCTGTCATTTTTCTCTGTCAATGAGTCTCATTTTCTTGGTGTGTTTTTTTCATACTAACTGTGGGAATTAAGGAATAACAATTATCTAAAGAAAAAATTTCTTTATTAAAGAAATATGTTAATTATCAAGAGAAATCCCAAGATTTAGAGCTAGTTCTTGATCTTTGAGTCTATATAGGTATTTATTATTTACAAAATAAACATTAAATAAACTGATTCCGATACTTCTTAGATGGCTTTATAGAAAGAATAGACACACAGGTTTTGTTAAATGAATTTTTACAGCTAGCATTTTTATCTCATACCAAGAAAAGCAAAGAAAGCTTGGTTTTCAAAATATATTCTTTCTTTTTAAATATCACTTTTAAGAATTCCAATTCCTCCTATTGTCTGGTGCCACATTTTATATACTTTTGCTCTTTGAAATGATATTTTTCATGGCATTTCATATGCATAGGTATCTTTTTTCTGACTTATATAGCTATATACACTTGTTCAATTTTAACTAAGGTATTTTTTTTAAAATATAGTGGTTCCTGGGAAAGTTGGCCTTTAAAAAAATGTTGAAATGACATATTAACCTTAAGAGAATAACACTTTGTCTTAAATACACGTAAAAAATCTGAATGGGAGGTACAGATGAAGGTAGTGCTGTATTTCAAGTTCCTAGGCACTGTTTGAGAGGACAGGGAAGGTCAATTGCTGTCTCCACTATCCTAGTCCAAGCCAAAGAAGAGCCTTTCTTTCTTGGAAATTGTAATTTCTCTTTCTAACTTGGTTTACGTAAGTGTGGATTCATATAGTGCTACTGGAATTCGGGTCTTCCAAAGAGTTCTTACCTTGTTCTAAAACCATAGTGAGCTCCCTCCTTGTTTGGGTCAAATGTAGCAAAGATGGTTTGGGTAGCAACTTCTTAATTATATTACAGTGCCTTAGGGGAATGGATATCATAGACCAGTACTTCTAAAACTTTAATATCTGTATGAATCACCAGGGGAACTTGTTAAAATGTGAATTCTGATTCAGTAAGTCTGGAAGAACCTGATATTCTGCATTTCAGCAAGCTCCAGGTGATGTCAATGTTGCTGATCAATTTTTTGCACTTTGCGTAGCAAGGCCATAGAGAATGATAAGCAAGAAGGAAGAATGACCTTAATTTTACTCTTGCTCAACAGTGCTCTAGCTTCAGTCTTCCTTGAGTCTACATTTTTCATTGACTCTGGACTTTTAGTTTCTGTTGAACCAGAAACTAAAAGTCCAGAATCATCCTGGTGGTCCTATTCATCAATAGTCCTGGTGGTCCTATTCAGGGCTTTCACAGAAGCTCTCTGAAAACAAAAACAAAAACAAAAAAAATGCATGACGTCCCCACTCATCACCTGGCTCATGACCATGCTCAAATCTCAATCTACGCATGTTTTCCTCTGGGAAACCATTGATTCCCTTCACGCTGGGGCTGGGGATTACCACAGTGTCACTATTATAATAACCATTTCACATATGCACATTTGGGCAATGTCTGCTTTTTCCATTAGATGATGATGATGTCCATGAAACCAGAGCTTATGTCTATCTTTAGAACTTTCTTTCAGTGTTGGCAAGCAATTCATCTGTCCTGACTATAACCTCAGAAGACTCTTCTTTTGGAGTGACTTCTTTGAAATGTATTAAGTACTCCTCTGATATCTGGCACCTATCCAGATTCAAGCCCAGACTGGAATGTGCATGGGTCCAGTCCCTGTTTCACTTCTTTGGGCAGCACTCTCCAACTCTATACACCAGTCCCTTCATACATTAGCCAATCAGATGCTAGGTAATAGCTCTGGGACTTGCATCTTTAGGGTCATCCTGGGGTCCTAGGCCAAGGTGCTTCCAAGAGGATGGCCTGGCAAATAGATTGTTCTCATTGACCAAGTGGAATTTCTTTTTCTGAATCTTGTGATTTGGGACTGCCAGAATGGTGCCGATAGTGCTGATTGTGGGTGATTCAAATTGTTTATATAAATAGGGCCCTGTAAGAAAATATTTTTAGGGTCTAAACACTTAAGAGTGGTCCTGTCCATCTGATCATTGATATGTACTCTTAGATATCCAAACATGAATAACTAATAAATGTTATAATATAGTAGGATAAAACCACTTTAAAAAAGTGGAGTGGGTCCGATAGGTGATTCTCATTTGGCAGCTGGTAGATATTATCTTAGGCTCTCAAGGTATTCCTGGCCACCGGGTAAGATAAGTGAAGTTATGACACAAGCCACAAATGTGACAGTCCCTCAGGATTCATTGTTCAGATGACACTTTCAATTTTGACCACAATAGAGCCCAACCTCACATTTCTATGGAGGTTTCCGCATTTTCTTAATTAATTTCTGTTGCATTGATACCATAATGTATGTTCCATATGTGAAAGTAAAGTTAAATCAAAAGCTGCCTTTTTACTCCAGAAGTCTGTACTTGCTATATTGAGCTATAACTGTGATATCGGAAGGTAAAACTACATGAGTAATACAATCTGACATGCTGAATCATAATTGGGTGCAAAATAAATACACTGCTCCCAAAAATGACACCTAAAAGATCATTCTTAACAAACATGTTAAGCTACTGATATTATTTTGGAAATTTTTTCACTTTTAACCTAACTTTAAACTATGTGCTTTATTTTTCTCTTCCAGACTGGCAGGAATGAGGACAAAAATACACTCTTATGTTTGGGATCACTTTTCCAACAAGGAGTTTTCTGAAAGACCCGACGTTTTCATTGGAAGTCTCATAGCTAAAGAAATATCACTGAAAACCCATTAGACTAGCAATAGGCCAGCTAGATTCTATAGCCTTGGACAATTTTGGATGAGCAAAGCAAGGCAATTCATTGGAGCTCAGTTTCCTCATTTATAAACAGGCTGACCGAAGTTATTGGAGGGCTCTTTGCTGTTCCAAAACTCCTGAGACAAAGTCCTTCAGATAATCATTTGCATTTTCTCAGCCAGTAGAGGCTTGGTTTCAAGACTGTGGTCCCAGTAAAACATGAAGCCAGTGTTGGTGGCCAATTCATAAAGCAGTTCTGTGGGGCCTCTTTGTCTCACAAGTTAACTTTACATTGGATAACACTAAATTAGGAGTTCAAGTGAACTTGGTTGGGTTTGGATACTGCTCTAAAAGTTAGAAAATTAGGTCATTTGACATTTCTGCTCTATGATTCACCACGTTTTGTTCCTATGCACTTTTGCAAAGATCAAGGAAGACCTCTGAGGCTTCTCTTTATCTTTCATGTGTATTACTATCACCCCAATTTAAGTCATCATCATTACCCTGGGCTTCCCACAGCCCTCACTCATCTACTCTTGCTCACTGCCTTCCCTCCAACTCCCATAGCATTCATTCTCCAGACTAGAGTGACTAGAGTGAATCTACTATATCTTCTCTCTGCCTTCACTGCGTATAATTTATATCTTTCTTCCTCCATTTCTGTGCCCCTGTGTGCCAACTGCTATTGTCTGCATTACATGGACTTCCTTATCTTCTGGCCTCTATTGAGTTTGGTAAACTGGGGAGGGTCAAGTAGGGTATCAGTGTGTAGAATAATAAAGAAGTTTGGGTATTTATTACTTGGGCTGCGGGGCTTCCAGGACACTGTTGGCAGGAATGCTGGGCCTGTACTGGAGGCCTAGTTCTGATCGTGTGGCCCTCTCCTTCTACAGCTACAGCTACAGCTACAGCTACAGCTATAGGGCTTTCTAGGTTCTGGGAACTCCTCCCTTTCCTTGCTCCTTCAAGCCTAGGAATGAATCATGGTAATACTTCTTCATTGCTGCCAACTCTAGTGTATTTTAAACTCTCCTATTTTACTCCTTTAACCCTATTGTTATATTTTTAAATAGTCTCTTAAAAAATTTCTTTTAAATCTGAGTAGGTCATCTACTCCCTGCCAAGACCTTAACTGGAACAGGAGGGAGAAGAAGAGAATTCACATACCGTAAAATTCACCTTTTTTAGTGTACCAGTCAGTGGGTTTTGGTATATTCACAAGGTTGTACAACCTTCACCATCTAATTTCAAAACATTGTCATCACCCTAAAAAGAAATCCTGTATCCATTTCCAGGCGCTCTTTATTTCCTTTTACCTGTCTCTGGAATCCTCTGCTCTGGATATTTCATATAAATGGAATCATATCATATGTGGACTTTTCTTCTGATTTTTTGGTTAAGTACAATGTTTCAAGGTTCATCTATATTGTAGCATGTATCAGTATTTAATTCCTCTATATGATCTAATAATATTTCATTATATGTATGTAAATATCACACACACACATATATATAGATACAATTGGATGTATATATACATGTTACATTTTGTTTATCCATTTATCAGTCAATGGAAACTTATCTTCTAAATAGCCACTTTTTGGCTATTTAGGAGAATGCTGCTAAAACATTCATGTACAATTTTTTGTATGAACTTTTGCTTTTAATTCACTTGGGTATATTCCTAAGGGTAGACTTGCTGGATTGCGTAACTCTATGTTAGACTTTTTAAGGAAAGGATACTCTTTTTCATAGTGGCTGCACCATATTACATTCTACCAGCAATGTATGAGGGTTATAATTTCTCTATATCTTTGCTCCATTTGTTATTTTTTGTGTTTGGTTTTATTGATGATAGCCATCTTACTCAATAGATGTTGTAGTTTTGATTTGTGTTTCTCTAATGACTAATAATATTGAGCATGTTTTCATATATGTATTAGCCGTGCATAATTTCTTGGAAGAAATGTCCGTTCAAATCTTTTGTTAACTGCTTAATTATCTTTTTATTGTTTAATTATAAGAATTGTCTCTTTATTGTTTAATTAAGAACATTTTATCACATTCTGTGTTTTTTCACTTCCTTGATGGTGCCTCTGACACATGAAACTTTTCTGTTTTTGACAAAATCCCATTGATCTACTTTACTTTTATTGCTTGTTCTTTGGCGTTATACTTAAGAAACCATGTGCAATCCAAGGTCATGAAGATTAATGCTTAGACATTCTTCTAAGAGTTTTAGTTCCTTCATTTAGGTCTTTCATTCATTTTGAGCTAGTTTTTTAGGTGGTGTGAAGTAGTGTTGTAAATTTATTATTTTGCATGTGTGTATCTAGTTGTCTCAGAAAAAGCTTTGTAGAAAAGACTATTCCTTCCCCATTGAATGGCCCTGACTCCCTCATAGAAAATCTAATGACCCTGTATATATGGATTGGTTTTTGGTTTCTCAGTTCCTAACTATTGAGCTGTATGTCTGTTTTTATGCCAGTACCACATTGCCTTGATTATTGAAGGTTTATAGGGGTTTTGAAATTGAGAATCATGAATCTTCCATCTTTGCTTTTTCAGAGATTGTTTCACCTATTTCAGATCCCTTATACGTCCTTATGAATTTTAGAATCAACTTGTCCATTTCTGTAATAAAGGCCACTTATAATTTTTATAGAAAATGTATTGCATTTGTAGGTCAATTTAGGAAGTAACCACCAATGTGAGACAATATTAAATCTAACAATATATTATACAAACACAGGATGTATTTCTATTTATTTAGGTCTTCATTTTTTTTTTAATTTAAAAGACCTTTATTTGAAGAATTATTTTGAAAATTCTGTTTTTAAAGAACATAATTATTTTTCTTTAATGTGAAAGTAAGAATAATTGCAGTATACATATATGTGTGTATATATATAATATATATACATATATACATATGTGCGTGTATATATATATATATGTAATATATATACATATTGCATTTTAGGTTCTGGGGTACATGTAACGAACAGGAAGGATTGTTGTATAGGTACATGCATGGCAATGTGGTTTGCTGCCTCCATCCCCATCACCTATATCTGGCATTTCTCCCCATGTTGTCCCTCCCCAACTCCCTAATCCCCCCACTCTCCCACCCCTAGTCCCCCCTGACAGACCTCAGTGTTTGATGCTCCCCTCTCTGTGTCCATGTGTTCTCATTGTTCAACACCCACCTATGAGTGAGAACATGCAGTGTTTGATTCTCTGTTCTTGTGTCAGTTTGCTGAGAATGATGGTTTCCAGGTTCATCCATGTCCCTACAAAGGACACAAACTCATCATTTTTTATGGCTGCATAGTATTCCATGGTGTGTATATGCCACATTTTCCCTGTCCAATCTATCATCAATGGGCATTTGTATTGGTTCCAAGTCTTTGCTGTTGTAAACACTGCTGCAATGAACATATGTGTGCATATGTCCTTATAATAGAATGATTTATAATCCTTTGGATATATACCCAGTCATGGGATTACTGGATCAAATGGAATTTTTATTTCTAGGTCCTGGAGGAAGCGCCACACTGTCTTCCACAATAGTTGAACTAATTTACACTCCCACCAGCAGTGTAAAAGTGTTTCTATTTCTCCACATCCTCTCCAGCATCTGTTGTCTCCAGATTTTTTTTAATGATCACCATTCTAACTGGTGTGAGATGGTATCTCAAGGTATTTTTGATTTGCATTTCTCTAATAACCACTGATTATGAGCATTGTTTCATATGTTTGTTGGCATCATATATGTCTTCTTTTGTAAAGTGTCTGTTCATATCCTTTGCCCCTTTTTGAATGAGTTTGTTTGTTTTTTCCTGTAAATGTTTTAATTATTTGTAGATTTTGGATATAAGTTCTTTGTCAAATGGGTGGATTGCAAAAACATTTCCCCATTCTATTGATTGCCAGTTCACTTTAATGATTGTTTATTTTGCTGTGCACAAGCTCTGGAGTTTAATTAGGTTTCATTTGTCTATTTTGACTTTTGTTGCCAATGCTTTTGATGTTTTAGTCATGAAGTCCTTGCCTATGCCTATGTCCTGAATGGATTTGCATAGGTTTTCTTCTAAGGTTTTTATGGTTGTTAGGTCTTATGTTTAAGTCTTTAATCCATCTGGAGTTAATTTTAGTGTGAGTTGTCAGGAAGGGGTCCAGTTTCTGCTTTCTGTACATGGCTACCCAGTATTCCCAACACCATTTATTAAACAGGGAATCCTTTCCCCATTGCTTGTTTTTGTGAGGTTTGTCAAAGATCAGATGGCTGTAGATGTGTGGCGTTGCCTCTGAGGCCTCTGTTGTGTTCCATTTGTCTACATCTCTACTTTGGTACCAGTACCATGCTGTTTTGATTACTGTAAGCTTGTAGTATAGTTTGAAGTCAGGTAGCATGATAACTTCAGCTTTGTTCTTTTTGCTTAGAATTGATTTGACTATGCGGGCTCTCTTTTGGTTCCATATAAAGTTTAAGGTGATTTTTTTCCAGTTCTGTGAAGAAGGTCATTGGTAGCTTGATGGGGATAGTGTTGAATCTATAAATTACTTTCAGCAGTATGGCCATTTTCAGTATTGATTCTTCCTAACTATGAGCATGGAATGTTTCTTCATTTGTTTGTGTCCTCTCTTATTCTATTGAGCAGTGGTTTTCAGTTCTCCTTGAAGAGGTCCTTTACATCCTTTGCTAGGTATTTTATTCTCTTTGTAGTGATTGTGAATGACAGTTTGTTCTTGATTTGGCTCTCTTTAAGTCTGTTATTGGTGTATAGGAATACTAGTGATTTTTGCACAGTAATTTTGTATCCTGAGACTTTGCTGAAGTTGCTTATCAGTTTAAGGAGATTTTGGGCTGAGATGATAGGGTCTTTTAAATATATAGTCACGTTGTCTGCAAATAGAGACAATTTGACTTCTTCATTTCCTAATTGAATACCTTTTATTTCTTTTTCTTACCAGATTGCTCTGGCCAGAAATTCCAATACTATATTGAATAGGAGTAGTGAGAGAAGGCATCCTTGTCTAGTGCCATATTTCAAAGGGAATGCTTCCAGTTTTTGCCTATTCAGTATAATATTGGCTGTGGGGTTGTCATAAATAACTTTTATTATTTTGAGATACATTCCATCGATACCTAGTTTATTGAGAGTTTTTAGCATAAAGGGCTGTTGAATTTTGTTGAAGGTCTTCTCTGCATCTATTGAGATAATCATGTGGTTTTTGTCTTTGGTTCTGTTTATGTAGTGAATTACGTTTATAGACTTACGTATGTTGAACCAGCCTTGCATCCCCGGGATGAAGCCTACTTGATTGTGATGGATAAGATTTTTGATGTACTGTTGCAATTGGTTTGCCGATTTCATTGAAGATTTTTGCATCTATGTTCATCATGGATATTGGCCTGAAGTTTTCTTTTCTTGTTGAGTTTCTGCCGGGTTCTGGTATCAGGATGACATTGGTCTCATAAAATGATTTGGGGAGGATTCCCTCTTTTTGGATTGTTTGGAATAGTTTCAGAAGGAGTACTACCAGCTCATCTTTATATGTCTGGTAGAATTTGGCTGTGAACTCATCTGGACCTCGGCTTTGTTGGTTGGTAGGCTATTAATTGCTGCCTCAAATTCAGCCCTTGTTATTGGTCTATTCAGGGTTTCAATTTCTTCCTGATTTAGGCTTGGGAGGGTGTAAGTGTCCAGGAATTTATCCATTTCTCCCAGGTTTACTGGTTTATAAGCATATAGCTGTTTGTAGTAATCTCTGATGGTGGTTTGTACTTCTGTGGATTCTGTGGTGATACGCCCTTTATCATTTCTATTGCATCTGTTTGATTATTTTCTCTTTTCTTTTTTATTAATCTGGCTAGTGGTCTATTTTGTTGATATTTTCAAAAAACAACCTCCTAGATTTACTGATTTTTCAAAGGGTTTTTTTGTGTCTGTATCTCCTTCAGTTCTGCTCTGATCTTAGTTATTTCTTGTCTTCTGCTAGATTTTGAGTTTTTTTTTATCTTGCGCCTCTAGCTCTTTCAATTTTGATGGAAGGGTGTCAATTTCAGATCGTTTCTTGCTTCTCATGTGGGCATTTATTGCCATAAATTTCCCTCTAGACACTGCTTTAAATGTGTCCCAGAGATTCTGGTACATTGTGTCTTCATTCTCGTTGGTTTCGAAGAAAATCTTTATTTCTGCCTTCATTTCATTGTTTGTCCAGTCAACATTCAAGAGCCAGTTGTTTAGTTCCCATGAAGTTGTGTGGTTATGAGTTAGTTTCTGAATCCTGAGTTCTAATTTGATTGCACAGTGGTCTGAGAGACTGTTTGTTATGATTACCATTCTTTTGCATTTGCTGAGGAGTGATTTACTACCAATTATGTGGTCAATTTTAGAGTAGGTGTGATGTGGTGCTGAGAAGAGTGTATACTCTGTGGATCTTGGGTGGAGAGTTCTGTAAATGTCTATTAGGTTTGCCTGGTCCAGGTCTTAGTTCAAGTCCTGCATATCCTTGTTAATTTTCTGTCTCATTGATCTGTCTGATATTGACAGTGGAATGTTAAAGTCTCCCACTATTATTGTGTGGGAGTCTAAGTCTCTTTGTAGGTCATTAAGAACTTGCTTTATGTATCTGGGTGCTCCTGTATTGGGCGTGTATATATTTATGGTCGTTAGCTTTTCTTGTTGCTTTGATCCTTTTACCATTATGTAATGCCCTTCTTTGTCTCTTTTGATCTTTGTTGGTTTAAAGTTTATTTTATCAGAGACTAGGATTGCAACTCCTGCTTTTTTTTGCTCTCCATTTGTAGATCTTTCTGCATCCCTTTATTTTGAACCTAGATGTATCCTTGCATGTGAGATGGGTTTTTTGGATATAGCACACCCATGGGTTTTGACTTTTCATCGAATTTGCCAGTCTCTGTATTTTGATTGGGACTGGTTTCATTTATCCCATTTATATTGAAGTGAATATTGTTGTGTGTGAATATTGTTATGTGTGATCCTGCCATTTTGATGCTAGCTGGTTGTTTTGCCCATTAGTTGCAGTTTCTTCATTGTGTCGATGCTCTTTACCATTTGGTATGCTTTTGGAGTGGCTGGTACTGGTTGTTCCTTTCTGTATTTAGTGCTTCTTTCAGGAGGTCTTGTAAAGCAGACCTGGTGGTGAGGAAATCTCTGAGCAATTGCTTGTTCATAAAGGATTTTCTTTCTCCTTCACTTATGAAGCTTAGTTTGGCTGGACATCAGATTCTAGGTTGAAATTTCTTTTCTTTAAGGATGTTGAATATTGGCCCCCACTTTCTTCTGGCTTGTTAGGGTTGCTGCTGAGTTATCTGCTGTAAGTCTGACAGGCTTCCATTTGTGGGTAACCTGACTTTCTCTCTGGCTGTGCTTAGCTTTTTTTCCTTCATTTCAACCTTGAATATGATGATTATGTGCCTTGGGTTGCTCTTCTTGAGGAATATCTTTGTGGTGTTCTCTGTATTTCCTAGAATTGAATGTTGGCCTGCCTTGCTAGATTGGGTAAGTTCTTTTGGATAGTATCCTGAAGAGTGTTTTCCAGCTTGGATTCATTCTCTCCATCACATTCAGGTACACCTCTCAAACGTAGATTAGGTCTTTTCACATAATCCCATATTTTTCGGAGGTTTGCTCATTATTTTTAACACCTTTTTCTCTAATATTGACTTTTTGTTTTGTTTCATTGAGTTGATCTTTAATCGCTGATATCCTTTCTTTTGCTTGGTGAATTCGGCTATTGAAACTTGGGTATGCTTCACAAAGTTCTCGTGTTTTGTTTTTCAGCTCCATCAATTCATTTATATTCCTCTCTAAGCTGTTTATTCTCATCAGCATTTTGTCAAACCTTTTTTCAAGGTTCTTAGTTTCTTTGCATTGGGTTAGAACATGATCTTTTAGCTCAGAGAAGTTTGTTATTACCCAACTTCTGAAGCCTGTTTCTGAATTCATCAGACTCATTCTCCATCCAGCCTTGTTCCCTTGCTGGTGAGGAGTTGGATCCCTTGGAGGAGGGGAGGCATTCTGGTTTTGGGTATTTTCATCCTTTTTGCACTGATTTCTTCCCATCTTTGTTGATTTATCTACCTGTAGTCTTTGTGGTTGGTGACTTTCAGATGAGGTCTCTGAGTGGATGTCCTTTTTGTTGCTGACCAAGTTATTTCTTTCTGTTTCTTAGTTTTCCTTCTAACAGTCAGGCCTCCCTGCTATAGGACTGCTGGAGGTCCACTCCAGACCCTGCCTGCCTGGGGATCACCTGCAGTGGCTTCAGAACAGTGAGGGTTGCTGCCAGTTTCTTCTTCTGTTATCTTTGTCCCAGAAGGATACCTGCCAGATGTCAGCCTGAACTCTCCTTTATGAGGTGTCTCTTTGGTTATGCTGGAGTTAGGGAGCTGCTTGAGAAGACAGTCTGTCCCTTATAGGAGCTAAAGTGCTGAGCTGTGAGCTCTGTTGTTCTGTTCAGAGCTGCTGGGCAGGTACATTTAAGTCTGTTGTGGTGGAACTCATAACCAATTTTTTTTCCCAGGTGCTCTGTCCCTGGACGATGGGCCTTTATTTATAAGTTCCTGTCATTCTGCTTCATTTTTTCAGTGATGCCCTGCCCAGTGAGGAGGTAGCCTAGTCACAGTCTGCCAGCAGAGGCATTCCTGAGCAGCCGTGGGCTCTGCCCAGCTGCTGTGAGAACTTGCTTGCAGTTTTTTTTATAGGGTATAGTTAGAACTGCCTCTGTAATGGTGGTCTGCCCCAGTAATGATGGACTGTCTCTGTAATGGCAGACTGTCTCAGTAATGGTGGATTGCCTCGGTAATGGCAGATTGCCTCGATAGTGGCGGACTGCCTTGGTAGTGGCAGACTGCTTCAGCAGTGGTGGACTGCCTCAGTGATGGTGGACTGCCTTGGTAGTGGTGGACTGCCTCGGTAATGGCGGATGCCCTTCCCCTCCATAGTGCTGAACTGTCCTGGGTCCAGATGTGTTTGCTGTGCAACTCTCAATCTAGAGAGCTTCAGATTGCTGGTCTTTGTGGGGGTGGGACCAGCTGAGCCAGATTACCTGGTTCCGTTTCAGCCCCCTTTTTTACAGTTGAACCAGTGACTCTGTCTCCCAGATATTCCAGTCACCAGTTGAAACAGTGCCTGGATTTGTGTGAGTTTTTATGCAGAGACCCACTGCACTGGCTGAAGCAGCCATGCTGGCGACTCATGGCACTTTTCTGCCTGAGAATCTTCTTGTCTGTAGGCAGTAAAAATTCATTTGGAAACACAGTGATCACTCACCCTCTGCATTTTTGCTGGAAACTGCAATCCAGATATGGTCCTATTCGGCCCTCTTGGATTCTACCTCTGCAGTATCAGGTCTTTAATTTATTTCTACAATGTTAATTACTTTTCACTGTGAAAGCCTTGAACTTTTTGGGTTAAGTGTTTCTGAGTAGTTTACTCTTTTCATGTTATTGTAAATGTAATTATTTTCTTAATTTCATTTTCAGATTATTCATTGTTTTATATATATAGAAATAATACTGATTATTTGTACATCGATCTTATGTCATGCAACCTTACTGAGCTTCCTTACATTTAATACCATTTAAGATGCAAAGTATTGAAATTTTAATGTAAAATAGGTACTTATTCATGGTAATGAGCTAGATATTGATATGACACATTTTTCCCCAGATAATATACATTTACTATTTCCAATATGTTAGACTATGAAAGGGTTAGAGAAAAAGCTTTAAATATACAACTTAGATAAATAAAACATTTATTGAGCATTTATTCTATAAACTTTATGTATGTACACATTTATTCTATGAACTTGATGTATGTACACATTTTATCCTCATCACAATGCTGTAAGGTAAATATGATTATCTCCATTTTATATATGAGGAAATTGGGTCACAGAGAAATTAAGCAACTTGAACAAGGTGACATGACTAGAAAATGGGTCTATGTTTCATGGTCCAGTGTTCTTTTTTTTAACTATGATGTCATGTTTTCCCTTGAAATGGTGTGGAAATAGATCTATAAAAAAGTTTCACAGTAGCTGAAGTGCAGTTAAAATTTCTCAGTACTTTCATTGTCCTTTCTCAATTGCAAAGAAGACTAAGATGTCTGACATCCCTGAAGACTGTCAAACATACACCCATGAAAGGGAAACCTCCTTTGAGCAAATCACTCATATGCTTAGTTTTTCACATTTTTACAAACTTAACTTTTAATTTTAGAACAGCTTAGATAAATTGAATAGTTATAAAGATTGTACAGCGAGTTTCTATATACTCTTTTTGCTTTCATGGTTTCCTAGATGTCTACCATAATTCTAATCCTTGTTTCTCTTGGTAAGGTGTGTTTTTTTTTTCTCCAAGTTTTTCTACTTGTCTTTTTTTCTGTAGTCTGAATATAATACACCTAGGCACTTTGTTTGATACTTATCCTATTTGATGTTCTTGAGCTTCCTGGATCAGCAGATTGGCACATGTTATTAATTTTGGAAAATTCTTGGCGATTATTATTATTAAAAAATTTCTTCTGCTTTACCTTCCCTTTCTCCTCCTCCTGGTATTCAAATAATATACATATAACACCTGTTGAAATTGTCCCATTAATTATTGAATATTCTGAGTGTTTTTTCATTTTTTTTTTTTTTTTTGCATTTTAGTTGGAAAAGTTGATCTATCTTCAAGTTCACTGATTTTTTTCTTTTGTCACATATGGTCTACTGATGAGTCTGTTAAAGACATTTTTACTTTTTATTCCAGGTTCATTGAGCTATTATTAACAAAAACTGTATCAATTTAATGTATACGTTATACACATAGATACAGTTTTTGTTTGTCAATAATAGCTCAATGAACCTGGATATAACTTGCAGATACAGTGTGAAATTATTATCACAATCAAGCCTATTAATATATCCATCACCTCATATAGTTTCTTATTTTTAATGTAACATTTAAGAGCTACTGTATTAGTATATTTAAAATATACAATACAGTATTATTAACTAGAGTCACCATGCTTTACATTAGATATCTTGAACTTATTCATTCTGGGTGACTAAAACTTTATGCCCTTTGATCAATAGCTAAAACCTGGTACCCTTTGACCTATTTCCTCCACCCACCAGCCCATGGCAATGACCATTTTATTATCTGCTTCTTTAACTGTCTAAAATCCCACGTATAAGTGAGATTATAACTTTCTTTAAGTTTAAATCTCACTTATAAGTGAGATTTAACTTTCTTTAACTGTTTAAAATTCCACTTATAAGTGAGATTATGAGATATTTGTTTTTTAGTGCCTGACTTATTTCCCTTAGCATAATGGTCTCCAGGTTAATCCACATTGTTGCAAATGGCAGGATTTCCTTCGTTTTTAAGCATGAATAATATTCCATTGTATACATTTGCCACATTTTCACTCATCCCTTAATGAACACTAGGTTGATTCCATATCTTGGCTATTGTGAATAATTCTGCAACAAACATGAAAGTGTAGATGTCTCTTTGAGATACTGATTTTATTTCCTTTGGGTGTATACCCAGAAGTGGGATTGCTGAATCATACGATGGTTCTATTTTTAACTTTTTAAGGCACCTCCATACAGTTTTCCATAATGACTGTATCAATTTTCATTCCCACAAAGATTATACAAGGGTTACCTTTTCTTCAAATCCAAATTAATACTTACTATGTTTTTTTCTCTTTGATAGTAGCCATTCTAACAGGTTAGTAGCCATTCTAACTTATTTTAGTTGCTGTGATGACTGAATGTTGAATTGCTTTGTGATATTGAGAATTATTTTTATATACCTGTTGGTCATTTTATTTCTTCTTTTGAAGAATGTTTATTCAGTTACATCATTCATTTTTTAAGAAATTTGTTTTTGTTTACTTGCTATTGAGTTTCATACATGTTTTGAATATTAACCCCTTTGAGATACATGGTTTGCAAATATCTTTTTCTCATTCTGTAGGTTGATTATATCTCTGTGCTCTTGATTGTATCTTTTTCTGTGGAGAAACTTTTTAGTTTGATGCATTCTTGTTTGTCCATTTTTGCTTCTTTTGCCTATATTTTGGGGATAATATCCAAAAAATTATGGCCAGTTCAACATCAAGAATATTTTCCCTATGTTTTATCCTGGTAATTTTACTTTCAGATCTTACATTTAAGTCTTTAACATATTTCTATTTGTTTTTTTGTACATGTTGTGAGACAAGGGTCCAATTTCATTGTTCTGCATGTTGATATCCAATTTTTCCAACACCAGTTATTGAAGAGATTATCCTTTCTCCATTATGTATTTCTGAGGCCTTTGTTGAACATCAATTGGCTAAATATAGTGTGGATTTATTTCTGGTATCTCTACCAAAAATAAATTCCATGTTGAAATTCTATTTTTATACCAGCACTATACTGTTTTGGTTGTTAAAGCTTTTGTAGCATATTTTGAAATCAGGTATTGTGATGTCTCCATCTTTGTTCTTCTTGCTCAAGATTGATATGGCTATTAGTAGTCTTTTGTGGTTCCATATGAAGTTTAGAATTTTGTTTTCTATGTCTGTAAAACATACCATTGGAATTTGTATAGGGATTGCAATTAATCTGTGGATTATGTTGACTTATATGAACATTTAAAAATATTAATTTTTAAAATGTGAAAATGGAATATGCTTCCATTTATCTGTGTCTTCTTCAATCTCTTTCATCAATATTTTACAGGTTTTACTTTATAGACCTTTCACCTCTTTGGATAAATTTATTCCTAAGTATTTTTGAGGCTAATATAAATGGGACTATTTTCTTAATTTCTTTTTCAGATGGTTTCTTGTTAGTGTACAGAAATACACTAATTTGTGTATGTTGATTTTGTGTTCTGCAATTTTACTAAATTTATTTATTAATCAACAGGTTTTCTTGTGGGTTCTTTAGGGCTTTCTATATATAATTATGTCATTTATAAACAGGGACAATTTAACTGCTTCTTTTGTGATATGTGTGACTTTTAGTTGTTTCTCTTGCCTAATTGATGTGGCTAGGTCGTCTAGTACTATGTTGAATAGACTTGGCAAGAGAGAGCATCCTTGTCTTAGAGGACTCCTGATCTTAAAATAAAAGCCACAGTTTTTCACCTCTGACTATGTTAGCTGTGGGCTTATAATATATAACCTTGATTATGTGGAGATACACTTCTTCTATACCTAATTGGTTGAGGTTTTTTTTTTTTAAATCAAGAAAAGATGTTGAATTTTGTCAAATATGTCTATAGAGATGAACATTGTTTTCTGTTCTTTATTTTATTGTGTGATGTATTTGTTTATCTCAAGACATGATTGCATCCCTGGGGTAAATCCAACTTGATTATGTTAAATGTCCCGTTTGGATTTGGTTTGCTATTATTAATTTGTTGAAGATTTTTGCATCTATATTCATCAGGAATATTGCCCTGTAATTTCCTTTCTTGTAATGTCCTTATCTGGCTTTGGCATCAGGGTGATCCTGGCCTTGTAAAAGAAGTTTGGAAGTATTCCCTCTTTTTCACTCTTTTGGAAGAGTTCAAGAAGAATTAGTATTAGTTCTTCTTTAAGAAGGAATCCTACAAGACAAGGATGCCCTATTTTGTCAAGTCTATTTAACAGTACTGAAAGACTCAAATCATAAAGGAAAAAGTTAAATTTTCCCTGTTTGGTAGAATTCAGCAGTGAAGCCATCAGGTCCTGGGTTTTCTTTGAAGAGAGACTTGTAATTACTGATTCAATCTCCTTTTTCATGATTGGTCTGTTCAGATTTTCTATTTCTTTATGATTCAGTCTTGGGAAGTTATGTATCTAGAAATTTATCCATTTCTTCTAAATTATCCTATTGGTGTATAATTTTTCACGGTAGTCTTATGATCCTTTGCATTTCTGTAGTAGCAGTCATAATGCCTCCTCTGTCATTTATATTCATATTTAAGTTTTCTTTTATTTATTTATTTTTATTTTTGTATTGCATTTTAGGTTTTAGGGTACATGTGAAGAACATGCATGATAGTTGCATAGGTATACACGTGGCAGTGTGATTTGCTGCCTTCCTCCCCTTCACCTATATCTGGCATTTCTCCCCATGCTATCTCTCCCCAACTCCCCACCCCCCGCTGTCCCTCCCCTATTCCCCCCAACAGGCCCCAGTATGTAGTGCTCCCCTCCCTGTGTCCATGTATTCTCATTGTTCAACACCCACCTATGAGTGAGAACATGCAGTATTTCATTTTCTGTTCTTGTGTCGGTTCACTGAGAATGATGTTCTCCAGGTTCATCCATGTCCCTACAAAAGACACGAACTCATCATTTTTGATTGCTGCCTAATATTCCATGGTGTGTATGTGCCACATTTTCCCTGTCCAGTCTATCATCGTTGGGCATTTGGGTTGATTCCAGGTCTTTGCTATTGCCATACCATCCTGAACACGCCCGATATTGTCTGATCTCGGATGCTAAGCAGGGTCGGGCCTGGTTAGTACTTGGATGGGAGTTTTCTCTTTTTTCTTAAGTTAGCTAAAGATTTGTCAATGTTGTTTATCTTTTCAAAAATCCAGCTTTTAATTGTATTGATCTTTTCTAATTTTTTCTGCATCTAATTCACTTATTTCTTCTCTGATCATTACTACTTTCTTCCTTTTGCTGACTTTGGACTTATGTTTTCCTTCTTTTCCTAGTTTCTAGAGGTGTAAAGTTAAATTGTTTATTTGAGATGGTTGTCTTTTCTTAATGTAGACACATCACTATAAACTTATTTCTCAGAACTGCTTTTGTTGTATTTCCATTTTTGTTTTCCCAGGATATTATTTGACTACCTTTCGATTTCTTCTTTGACCCATTGGTTGATTTCCATGTATTTTTTGAATTTTCTAATTCATCCCATTATTAATTTTATTTTTATATCATTGTGGTAGAAAATATAACCGATATAATTTCAATCTTCTTAAATGTGTTAAGACTTGTTTTGTGGCCTAATGTATAATCTAACCTGGGAAATGCTTCATGTGTGTTTGAGAAGAATATGTATTCTGCTACTATTGCATGGAATGTTATGTATTAACTTGTTAGGTCCATTTGATCTATGATGTTGTTGAGTCTGCTATTTCCTTATATATATATATTTTGGTCTGGATGATTTATCTATTGTTGAAAGCAGAATATTGAATTCCCCTGCTACCGTTGTATTGCTGTCTACATCTCCTTTTAGTTATGTTAATTCTTACTTTACAAATTGAAGTGCTTTGTTGTTGGATTGTATATGTATATATGTATGTATGCGTGTGTGTGTTTATATATATATACATACATATATATAATTGTCATGTACTCTTGATAAATTGACTTCTTTATCATTATATAATGACTTTTTTGTGTCTTTGGACGGTTTTAGACTTAAAGTCAATTTTGTCTGATATAAATATTGCCACCCCTGCTCTTTGGATTATCATTTACACAGAATATATTTTTCCATCCCTTCACTTTCAGCCTATATGTGTTCTTAAAGTGAGTCTCTTAGACAGCATATAGTTGGTTTTTGGTTTTCTATTCATACAGCACCTCTATGTCTTTCGATTGAATAATTTTCTCCATTTACATTTGTAGTAGTTATTGATAGGTAAAGACTTACTATTGCGATTTTGTTCATTGTTTTTTGAGTGTTCCGTAGTTTTAAAAAAATTCTTATTTTCTTATTTTCTTTGTAATAGATGATTTCTTTGTAGTGATATACTTTGATTCCTTTCTGTTTATCTTTTGTATAACTAATTTAAGTTTTTCTTTGTGGTTACCATAAACCTTACATAAAACATTTTAAAATTTTAGAATTAGTTTATTTTTAGCTGATATTGACTTCAACCATATACAACAAATCTACACTTTTATTTCTTTCCTCTCACTTTTTTATTTTGTCACAGTTTACATATTTTTCTATTGTGAACCCATTAACAAATTATTGTAGCTATATTTGTAAAACTTTTTTCTTTTAGCTTTTATATTAGAGTTAAAAGTGATTTACATACCATCATTACAGTATTAGAGTATAGACTCATACTATGCTTAGCTTTACAGTGAGTTTCATACTTTCATATATTTTGATGTTGCCAGTTAGCAGTGCTTTTATTCTTAAAGAATTTCCTTTAGCATTCTCTGTAATGGAGGTCTAGTGGTAATGAAATTCCACAGCTTTTGTTTGACTGGAAAAGTCTATTTCTCATTTCTGAAAGACAGTTTTGCCATATAGAGTATTCTTTTTTGACCATTTTTTTCTTTCAGTGTGTTGAATGTATCATCCCACTCAAAACTAGCCTGTAAAGTTTCTGCAGAGACATCTGCTCATATTTTTATAAGGGTTCTTTTGAATGTGATTACTTTTCTATTGCTATTTTCAAAATTCTCCCTAAGAACTGAGACTTTTGAGACTTTTGAGAATTTGATTATAATATGTCTCAGTGAAGATCTCCTTAAGTCAAATGTATTGAGATTCTTTGGGTTTTATGGATCTGGATCACAATCTTTCTTTCCAGATTTGAGAAATTTTCTGTTATTTCTATAAATAAACTTTCTTCTCTCCTCTTTTTCTTTTCTCCTTCTGAAGCTGCCATAATGCATAACATGGTTTTATGGTGTTCCTATAAACCATGTAGGTTGGTTTTTACTTCTTTTAAAATTATTTATTATTATTCATTTGTCTTGGTAATTTCAAGAGACTTATTTTCAAGGTGGCTGGTTCTTTTTTCTGCTTGATTGAGTCTACAGTTGAAGAAGTCTATGGAAATTATCGACTCAGTCATTGTGTTTTTTAGCTCCAGTATTAATGTTTAGTTTCTTTTTGTAATTTCCTCATTGATCTCATTAGTTCATGTTTTGGTGTTTTGGTTTTCTGATTTTACTTAGTTGTCTATCTGTATTCTCTTGTAGCTCAATGAACTTTTTTTTTTTGGGGGGGGGGAGTTAAGATCTTGCTCTGTCACCCAGGCTGGAGTACAGTGGCTCAATCATGGTTCACTGCAGCCTCAAATTTTGGCCTCAAGTGATCCTTTGACCTCAGTTTCCTGAGTAGCTATAGGCACTATATGGAATACAGGTAAGCATCATCATACTTGGCTAATTAAAAAAAAAAAAAAAAACAGAGATGGGGTCGTTCTATGCTGCCCAAGCTTGAGTTGAACTCCTGGGCTCAAGTGATTCTTCCACCTTGGCCTCTCAAAGTGCTGAGATGACAAGTATGAACTATTATACCCAGCCTAACTGAACTTCTTAAAGATGATTGTTTTGAATTCTTTATTCCACAGTTTGTAGGTCTCTATATCTTTAGGGTTCATACATGTGCTTTATTTTGTTCCTTTAATGGGTGTCATGTTTTTCTGAGTACTTATGATCCTTCTGGCTTTGCATTGGGATCTGCACATTTGAAGAAGTAGGCACCCCTTTTAGTCTTTACAGACTGGCTCTGGCAGGGAAAGCCCTTTATCATTTCAGCTTTCCAGAGACACTAGGTAGGACAGTCAATGGGGTATGCATACATACTTGCTTCTGAAGTTCTTGGTGCAAGGGAGGGAGGTTTCCTGGTGCCTGGGTCAGCGGGCTGGAGAGTCTGGCTCCTGGGTCCACAAAGACTAGCCTGGGGCTTTGATTTTTGGGAATAGGCCTAGCATCTGGGTCTAGTATATGGCTCTAGAGCTTGGCTGAAATAGAGCCTGAGTCTGCAGGTGTGGGCCTGTTGCTAGGGCCCACTAGGGTAGGCATGGTGATGAGGGTGAGACCAGGCCTGGAACCTTGGTGCATGTATGCAGGCGTGGTATCTGGTTCTATATGGCTAAGCCTAGAGCCTGGGCCATGTGTGCCAGTTTGGTGTTGGTGCCCACTAAAGCAGTCCTGGAGACCAAGTTCATAGGGACAACCCTGGGTCCTAGGTCTTTAGGAACTTCTTTAGGACCTGGAGCTTTCAAAGCTATCCTTGCACTGGTGTAGGCCTCAAACCTGGGTCTCAGTGGGCCATCCTCACACTGGGGTGGGCCTGGAATCTGAGTCTACAGGGGCAGGTCTGATGCGTGGTTCCATAGGGTGGGACTGGGAACTAGTTCCGTAGGTGCCAACTTGATGCTGAACTTACCTGGGTCCTGAGACTATAGGGGAGGGCTTGGGGCCTGGTTTCCTAGGGTCTGACCTAGAGCCTGGGGCTACATAGGTGCCATCCTGGCACTGGGGTGGGCCTGGAACTTTGATCTGTGTATGTGGCTTATTGTCTGGTAACATGGTAATGGGCCTGGAGGCTGAGTCCATGCTGGTGGGCCTGGAGCCCAGGAGTATGGGGGTGGGCCTGGAGGCTGGGTCTGCTCAGGCCTGATGATGAGGTTGTTAGGAGTCTGAATTTATGGGAGCAGGCATAGGTCCTGGGTCTCCCAGGGCTGCAGGGCAGATGTAGAATGGCTGCAGCAAGCCTGAAGCCTGGGGCCATAGTGACTGGCCTGGAGCTTGGGTCCTCAGAAGTTAGCCTAGTGCTGGGGTAGGCCTGGAACCAGAGGCCATAGGGTTGTCCTGGTGCTGGCATGGGGCTAAAACCTGGGTATACAAGGGCAGGTCTGGCACCAGGTTATGCCTAGTACCCAGAATCTGGGTCCATGGTGTGTGGCCTGGAGCCTGAGTCTGTGGGAGCAGGTATGGGTTCTGGCTTCACAAGGCCTATCTGGCCCTCGGCCAGCTATAGCCTGTGTTGGGTCAGGCCTGGGGACTGGATCTGTAGGGAGTGCCTACAGCCTGGGTTACAGGGATTGGTCTGCTGCTGGGATTCACAACAAACTCAAGTACTCACTTTGTTCTCCTTCCCCAACCACAGAACATCTCTTTCTATACTGTATTTCCTGCTTTCGTGGGAAGGATGATGAGGGTAATGTGAAACTGTCCTTTCTACCCTCTTCAGCGCACCTTTTTCTTATTTATGTGCTCCTGCCAGGCACTGTCATCTCTCACCTGAATTTCTTAGTTCTTGTGAAGTTGTTTTCATGTCTGTGTGGATAGTTGTTCAAACTGCTATTCCTGTGAGGAGATGAGTGCTGCAAAGTCCTATCTTATCCTCTTGCTGATGTCACTCTCAGTGTCATTCCAGACATTCTTTATTTGTTTATCATTTTTAATTTCCAGGTTGTCTTTTTTTTCTTTAAATCTCCTTCTTTCTACTGATATTACCTGTCTGTTTTTGCATGTTTTCTACTTTTTCTATTGAAGCTCTAACAAATTAATTATATTTGTTATTTTAAATTTCTGTCTAATTTCAACATGTATGTCATGTCTGAGACTGTTCTGATGATCCTTGCTTTGTCTCTTCAGACCACCTTTTTTCTTTTCTTTTAGTATACTTCGTAACTTTTTGCTGAAAACCTGATGTGATATATTGGGTAATACGAACTGTCGTAATTAGGCTTATAGTGTAAGCATTTATGTTAATTTCACGAATAGTTGGTCTGTGTTTATGTTTGCTGTAGCTAATGTGTACCAGAAGCTTTAAATTCCTCTAGTGTCCTTGAATTTTTGTCCTGTTGACTTTGGACATCCTTAAGTGTTCCTTTTCAAAGCAAGTAGGCATCTTGAAGCTCTTTCGGCTATGGTCAGTTGTTGTTATTCCAGAGCCCTGTTGCTGTGCACAGGAATGCAAGAGATAAAAAATTCCATAATCTTATAATTAAATTATACTCTTTTAGAGGGCCTGTGTTTTAGGGCTATGACCTTGGTAAGCTTTTGCCAATGGTGTAGGTTTCCCCTCAGCCCCTTACCCACTTCTCTGGCTGTAGCATTCCTAATCTATTTTCTTGAAACTTTAACTCCTGCTTCTGCCTGAAAGATCTTTCTTGGATCCTCACTGTGAGAATCTGGTGGGATTCCTGGAGCTAAAACCAACAAAAGCATGGGGGCTCCCTAAGTCTGTGACCTCAGGAATTTCTCACTCTCATGGTAGTCCATTCAGGCTTTCATAATGTGGCTAAGTGCTCCTACCATGTTATGAGCTCCTGAGACTTCTGCTCCAGGTAAGCAAATCTTTCCTGGAATCCTGTGAATCTCTGGATTTGGCTGTCTTTCCAGATATCTAGGTAGAAATTTACCCTACAATCTCAGTTATGTGATGGTTTAGAAAAGTTGTTGCATTTCTGTTTGTTAAGCTCTTTATTGTTGTAAGAACAAGAGTGATGATTTCAAAGCTCTTTACATGTCTGAGCTGATCCTATAGCCATTCAAGTATATTTGAATTCTGAAGTGCACAATATTGGTGAACCTTGATAAAAGTAACTGAAGAGTAGAACATGAAAAAAAAATTAGGGAATATTTTCTAGCTTAAATATGAAAGTTTATGGAACAATTTTGATCTGTGGCTTTAAGTATGAATCAAAGTAGTAAATTAGATGAAAATGTACTTTTTCTCTAAAAATTTAGATGAGCTATACTTTCCATTTGGGTAATCAATGAAATTCCCCATTTTGCTTCCCATGCATGTAAGATACTGCTTTGATAACCATTTGACATGAGAAACATTTTTCACAGGAAGTGGCATGAAATTTAGTAATTCATAAAGTGTGTCATGAGACTGCTTTTGTATGGATATTAATATTTTGTATGTAAAACAGTCTTCAAAAGACAACAATGATCCCAGTTTCACTGAGAAGTCACATGTTGATGCAAACCTTATGTTCACACAGTGGTTGCCTTTTAGTACATCAAACTTTAGTGAACATCATTAGATCAAACGACTGTAAAAGGTCTTAAGTGGAATGATTTTGATCTGCTCTACACATTTCCCACTGGATTTTTGTCCACATTACATAATCACTGTACATTTGGCACAGTATGTTGCCTTTGAAAAAGCTTCAAGATTAAGAAAGCATGAAGACAGAATTGCCCATAAAATCAGAAAGGAGCACTAGAAATATATATGCTGCAAAGACTAAATCCTTTCTTCCTCCTTCAGTGTAAACTAAAAGCTCATGCTGAGCTAAAGCTTTATGATTAAGGACTCAACTTAGATAAACATTAAAGGCTATTTCACACTGTTTGTCTTCTGATTTGGCTAGGCATCAGTATTTAAAATTCTATTTAGTAACAATTCCTAAAATTCTTACCCTTAAAATTCTACAGTGGTCAAAAAACCTGGAAATGAAAAACAACATTGTCAATGTGCATAGAACAAGTTAGTCTCAGAGCATTCCTTCTTTAAGAGAGCACAAAAGTGAAAGAAGATCCTCTGGATGTGGGTAGTTTTAGAGGAAATATTGACAATGACCAAATATTAAACATACTTTTCCAAATTGAGATCATTTGCATTTAGCTTTTAATATATAGCCTTCCCTTCTCCTATCTCATAGCCATTTCTTCAGTGCAATTCGATTTAATTAGAAGCTGTGGCAGCAACTTCAAAAGCTGTGGGCTGTGCTCAGAAGTCACCTTTACAATCACCGTAAAATGTTTGCCCATTTTAGTAAGCAAGACATTTAAACTTGAAGTCTATTTAACCAGAAAAGAATAAAAGTGAAAGAGATGTTTGTGGTGATTCAAAGGTGACTTCTGAGCACATTCCGCAGCTTTTGAAGTTGTCACTGAACCTAATTAAACTTCTCCTTCATGTTTATTCTTTTGCAATTAAATGGCCTTCAAGTTTAAATGTTCTTTTACAAAGAATTTTAGTTATTACAAATGCAAAGTTTTATTAAGGGTGTGTTTCTACCTAGCCATAATCAGTAATATTATTTCCATGGGTAAGAGAGGTTAGGAGGCCCAAGCAACAAAGTCAGAATGAATATTTGGAAAATAAAACTTTATTTGTTAGGAATAGCCCAGGGAAGTATTCAAAGATGTGCTGGGGTAAGCTTTTACCAGCTCATGAGAGCTAATTGTTAAATTTTCACTAATTTTGCAAGCCAGTTGTTCAAGGCCATCATCATCATCATCCTCCTCCTCATTATCATCACTTAAGGTACATCTTGCTGTGTAACCTAGGCTGGAGTGCAGTGGCACAATCATGGCTCACTGCAACCTTCACTTTCTGGGCTCAATTGATCTTCCTACCTCAGCCTTCCAAGTAGTTGGGACTACAGACATGCATCGCCATGCCTGGCTAATTTTTGTATTTTTTGTAAATGATGGGATCTCCCTGTGTTGTCCAGGCTGGTCTCAAATTTCTGGGCTTAAGTATCTACCTTTAAGGCCGTTATTAAAAATATTTGTAATGCAAACTTAAATAAATTATATTGAAAAAGATGTATTTAGATACATTGTTTCCTAATTCATTTACTGCTTTGTACTGTTACCTTTGCCTTTGTGATTATTTACATTGACTATATCATAGTGGAAATACTGAACAATAGTGTATTATTGTGCATCTCTTCACAACTCCCTACCCATTGATGCCACATCAGTAGTTTAAATAAGCCACGGTGGCAGTGTTTACACCATGAAAATTACTCAATGCTAATAATTGGGGATTCAATTATTATTTTATTGATTGTACAAACTTAAGAAAGTGATGAAGAAAATGTTAACCAGGCAGGTTAAATGTCAGTGCCTTGTTTGTGTTCATTACATTATCAATAGCATAAAAATTGAGGAACTATTCTTCCAATATTTGAAAATTATTCTTTGATTCAGTGAAGTTATTCATATATTTTATAAATAACATACATTTTATTTTAATGCAGTGAAGTTATTCATACATTTATAAATTGTGCAGCACACAATTCATAAATAACAATGAGTAAGATGAAAGCATTACAAAATGCTTGTCATTCTGCTATATCTTTATTGTAACACTTTCATCTTATTCATTGTTATTTATAAATTGTGTGCTACATGCCCTTTACATTGGTAAATTTATAATAAACTTGTGAACATAGATACACACACACTTTTTCCCCCCAGAGAAGTAGTTGTTATACCAGTAAGCCACTGGCGATATTAAAGAAACCGTGAAGATAGGGCTATATTTGAGATTCTATAGTAGTATTGGTAGCAATTATCTTGATATGTAGTTTATATGCGGTAGGGAAAAGAACTTTTCATGACAGAATTAACTGCCTGTGTGAAATCAACAACTTTATTGAGCTGCCAAATTGCTACCTGCTTTTCTTAAAGTAGCATTAATTTCTTTTTGTCGGTATAGTATCTCCATGCAACTAAAAGTTGATGTAGTCATAGGATGTTGGCTCCAGCTTTTAGGCTTCCTCTACGAGTCCTGTTTTGGTGAGGAATGCACCAGAACAACTTACTGAACCCTTTCATTTTTCAGAATTCTGCCAGCCTTCTGAGTCATCATTTAATACTCTTGTATTTGACAAATATCATTTATAGGTTTGAAGATACACATGCTAATGTCAGTAAAATTTAATTTTCATTTACAGCAAGTAATTTTCATTGGTTTTGTTTTTAATACATTTTGTATTTCTTTCTATTATAAAAGAGTTTTTTTCCTAGGTTCTTTTCTCAAATCTGTGTTCGGCTTTCTTCCACTTGTGCCTGATTTAATATGTGACTACATGGCTCAAAACAGAGAAAAGGGGGAGAAAAGCAGCAGATTTAGAGGTCATTAGGTTATGACTACAGAGTTATGTAATGGTGTTCTCATGCATGTCTACTAATTTATTATTTCTATGTCGGAGCTGGGCAGAAGATAATGGGCAGATGGGAAGAAGCTTCATTTTAGGGCATAAAAGATTTCTCTTTCCATTTCTCTTCCCCTTATTTTTTAACTGAGGTAAAAAATATTAATAGAGAGTGATCACTGCATAGAGGACTTTCTTCCTAGAAAGATTACTGTCTTCACTGTGGGAAATATTTGATGCTTTGCTTAGAACATCCTAAATTACAAAATAAAAAGCTAATTTTGAATATATTCTACCCTTGGAGGGGAAGACCAGTTCTCACATTATAGTGTTCACAAGTGATAGATGTGGAAAAAGTGCTGTAAGTAGTTATCCTTTTTTTAGGATTTCACTTTAATATTGAGGAATCTGTAGATATTCAGTAGGCTGTTTGTGGACTACACAGAGACTCGTTTTTCAGCCCCTTCTCTGGTTCTGTCTAGACATCCTACCTAAATTGGAGATGCCTTTCCCATGTCTTAAATGCAATGAAATCTAATGAATTAGGACACAGGACCTGCTCATATGGACCAGTTTGAGTTTTGTAACAGTCTGTCAACCTCTATTCAACTAGGATCCTGAGTTGGAGTTTTTCGGTGATATTGACAAATAAGCAGTTAAAATTTACTTTTTGAATGGATGAATACAAAGAATCACAATACAATTTCAAAAATAAATTATATAAAATGTGAAAAATTTAAATGCTATGCTATGTCCCATGCAACTTGTCACTTGAGTGAATATACTTTCTTTTGTATATTCTCAGGTGTATGTGTGTGAGCATGCTGCTACACAAATTCAAGAAGATGGGAATGACTATTGCACATGTAATTATAGTTTTACTTAACAATCACATTTCTGAAATCTGTCCTATAAATATATTGGTGCACATTATCATGAAGGTCTACAAAATATTTATTGCAGTATTGATTGCTGTAGCAAAAAAGAAAAAGAAATTTCTATCAATAAGGTGCAGGCTAAAGAAATTATGGTACATTTATAAATACAATACTCTGCATTTTTGAGGGAAATATTCTATGCACTGAAATACTGAAATGGAAATACTCCAACAGGCATGTATTGTTAAGGGAATAGCTGTTGCAAAACAATGTGTTTAGATGCTGACTTTTGTGTTTAGAAAGAGAAAATAAGAAAGGCTTTTAACATGAAAATCAGCTTTTCAAAAATAAATTTTTTTTCAACAAAAGGCTGAAAGCAGAAACAATTCTATCACTGACCAAACTTCAAGGGGAATAGAAAAAAAAATAGCACCTATTACATGTATGGATCCCAAGTGGATAATTTGATTGCATTCTAGTTTTGAATAATGCAGTAGTGAAAAATTGGGAACAAAACTAGAAAAATGTTAAATAAATTATGGTATGTCTACATAATGCAATACAATTCATTAAAATGAGATTTACAGCATTGGAAAATGCTTTTTAAAATATATAAATCATGTAAAGAAAGAAAAAAGTAGGCCAAGAATTGTCTAATGAATTAGTATTATTAATACATTTGTTAAAAGATAGCAGAAAATACGCAAAAAGACTAACAGCAATTATCTTTGGATATGGAATTATGGGAGATTTTGCCTTCTTAATGAAACTAGTCTTTATTTTCTGAAATTTTAATTGCTGACTTCACATTGCTGGAAGAGTTGGAAAAATAAGCCTTATTTTAAAAGGTGATTGAAATCTTTCTGGGAGATGGTAATTGAAGAAAATAATTCAAACTTGGTGCCTTTGTTAGTTAGGAGGAGAAGAATATAATTCATTCTTGGCATGAAAGGTGACTCATTCCCCCATCCTTTTCCTCTTCTTCTTTCCTGGGTCAAACAGTTTGAGTCTAAATATTTAGCTAAGTAGTGCAGTAGTTGGCTTGTCAGTAATATGGTTGGTATTTAGAGTTATTATCCAACAAAAATCAGCTTATTTTAGTAATATTTTATAATATATTTTTTAAAGTATAATAAAAATATTGGCTTTGATTCTATTAATATTCATTATTCAGTGATGTGTGAAATCTTCCAGGGTATAAAATATTTTGCATTCCTGTGAGGCTGAAATTGGTTGACTTAGGCAAGAGGATTAGTGAATTTGAGGGTCAGTTGTCCAAAATGTTCAGGAAAAAGATGTTATTAAGTAAAATAGTTTTGTAGCAGAAAGAAGAAAGAAATTGTTGTTTAGCTCTGTCTGAATCTTTCTTTAACAGCTGTTTAACTGTCGATATTTATTTATCTAAATAGATTACTTTCAAGTTCCTCTTAGTGCTGATGAAATTCACCTTTCTTTGTATTTGTATAATTCATGTTTAAACTTCTGTAATAGTCCTCGATCTCTCATCACAAACTGAAGTTATCTTTGATTTCCTATTCTTCACTTCACACAACTACTAAATAACTAAACATGGTCATTTTACACTCTACACTTCTCATTTCTATCCAGTTACTTACATATTTATGAACATACTTCCATCTGTTTCACCTTCATCTTTCGCCTTCGCCTAGATTATTAGCTACTGCCATATTCTCACTGATTGCCCTAATTCCTCTCCTGCTTTCCTATGTTATACCTTAATTTTTTAGAAAAGTATGCAAATTTTAAAAAATATTTTATAAAAAGCTTCACAATTTAAAGCCATAATCACATTCACAGTGATGGATACAGAGTAATGAATCATATCCTAGTCACATACACATATTTTATGAGATTCTAATCTGTCTTTGTAAAAATATTGTTTATTGTAAATAAGTCATTAATATTTGTCTTTTCTGTTAGACTTCTAACTCTGTGAAAATACAGACAATATCTTTTCAGTGATGTATCCTTCGTTCCTGGTTCACAGTAAGCACTCCAGGTATGGTATTGAATGACCAAATCAACACAGCTAGCAGAGTTCTTTGTTTTCTAGTCACCCCTGTTTGGGATTCAGCACGCTTTCTAAATTGTTCTTTAGTCAGTTTGGGGAAATTCCTGGCCATTTTTGTGCTCCATAATCTTCTCCTTATTCTTGTGACTCCAGTGACATATACATTGGAGTATTTGATTATGTCCTGTTGTTTTTGTTGTTGTTATTGTTATTCTTTTTTGCTCTCTATGTGTTTTAGATTTGGATATTTTCTGTGGACCATGTTTTAACTTCTCTATTTCTGCTTTATACTGAGCCCAACCTACCGTTATATTAATCAAATAAGTTTTTAATTTCAAACAATGTACTTTTCAGTTATAGAATGTCAATCACATTATTTATGTATTTTTATAAATTTAGGGCATACAAGTGAATTTTTGTTATATAGATATATTGCCTAATGGTGAAGTCTGGACTTTTAGTGCAATAATCTCTGAAATAGTGTACATCGCGCCCATTATGTAGTTTCTCATCCCTTGCCATCCTTCTGCCCTTCTACCCTTTGGAGTTTTCAGTGTCTGTTATTTTACATTCTGTGTCCATGTGTACACATGATTTAGTTCTCACTTACAAGTGAGAATTTGCAGTATCTAACTTTCTGTTCCTGAGTTATTTCACTTAAAATAATGGCTTCTCGGTCCATCCATGTTACTGCAAATGACATGATTTCATTCTTTTTAAAAATAAATCTCAATTTTTTAATAGCTCTCAATTCTCTATTGAAATTCTCCATCTTTTCTTCCATTATAATTATTTTTCCTATGTGTTCTTTAACAAATTTATGAGTGGTGTATTAAAGGGTTTTTTACTGACAAGTTTGTGAACCATCTATCAGTTTGTTTTTCTCTTTGTTGTTTCAGTGATTTCCAGTCACTTGATTACAGTTTTATTTTTCTTCTTCTTTGTATTTTTAGTAGAGATGGGGTTTCACCATATTGGCCAGGCTGGTCTTGAACTCCTGACCTCAAGTGATCCACCCACCTTGGCCTCCCAAAGTGCTAGGATTACGAGAATGAGCCACTGCACCTGGCCGCTTGATTATAGTTTTAAAGCATGTGTCATAATTTTTTATTGGATGCTAGACATTGTGAATGATAAACTTCAGAGGCCCTAGAAACCATGTTCTTACATAAAAAGATTTTTAGAAGGTAGAGAGACAGATAAGTAGCAGTGATTACCTTGATCTGTAGAAGGTTGATTTTGGACTTTGTGTATGTCTACTTTAACATAGCCTCCAGTATTAGAGGATGGCTTTTCTGGGGTGTCAATGAAAATCTGTGTTATTTACTAAGATCCTCTAAGTTGATTGGACTTGAATTGCAAACTTTATCTACCAGAATTAGGCAGCTACTGAAATATTTGCTAAGCTCTTCGGCTTTCTGGATGTTGCTTTCTTCGGTAGTTCACATGCAGTTTTGAAGTCAGTTAATGCTCAGTGGGAATGTATGTGCATGTTTTGGGCTTCTTCTTATGCAGCTACCTTTTCTTTGGATCTCTCCTCAATTTATAACCACTCCTTCAATCCTAAATTCCAGCTCTTACTTGTTTCATCAATTTACTAAGAATTCCTCCTTCTGTTTGAGGTTTCAAACCTGTATGGTGGCATCAAACTGAAAAGTGCTATCAGAGGAAAAGTCAGATATATGTGTAATTTACCTGCTGTGCCTATCTTTTTTTAGGAATAGTAAATCCTAAATTTGCACCAGCTTTGGATGTTTTCCAATGCCTTCAAATTATTTTTGCTATATATTATATCAGTTTCCTGGGGCGGGGGGGGGGGGCATAACGAAGTGCCAAAAACAAGGTGACTCAAAACAACAGAAATGTATTGCCTCACATTTTTGTAGGCTATCAGTACAAAATCAAGGTGTCATCAGACCATGCTGTCTCTGATCGTCATACAGAGGAGTCCTTCCTTACCTCCTGCAGCTCCTGGTGTTTGTTGGCAATTGCTGAATTTTCTTGGCTTGAGGATGCATCACACCAGTCAGGTGGCCATCTTCTACCTGAGGCTTCTCATATAATCTTCCCTTTGTGTGTGTCTGTCTCTATGTCCAAATTTCATCTTTCTGTGAGGAAACCGGTCATATTGACTTAGGAACTGGCTTCAGGATTTCATTTTAACTTGATTCCCTTGCAAAGGCTTCATTTGTATGAAGCTTAAGGATAAGCAAAACCAACTGATTATGAAAGAAGACACAACAATGGTTACATGGAGGAAAAGGGGTAGGAGAGAAAATTTACAGGGTGAGAAAATATTTTGTCTTAATCTGAGCAGTGGTGACATAGGTGTATATATGTAAAAAAAATCCCAGCACTTTGGGAGGCCGAGGCGGGTGGATCATGAGGTCAAAAGATTGAGACCATCCTGGTCAACATAGTGAAACCCCATCTCTACTAAAAATACAAAAAATTAGCTGGGCATCGTGGCGCATGCCTGTAATCCCAGCTACTCAGGAGGCTGCAGCAGGAGAATTGCCTGAACCCAGGAGGCGGAGGTTGCGGTGAGCCAAGATCGTGCCATTGCACTCCAGCCTGGGTAACAAGAGTGAAACTCTGTCTCAAAAAAAAAAAATCATTGAACTTAGGATGAATGCACTTCATACATCTTTATGAGGGAAAAAGTATCCCTCAGTATCTCAGTGACCGTCTCCAGAAACAGCAGCTATAGTTAGAGGTAAATCATTCCTGAAATCTGAGCACAGAATTAAAAGAAAAAGCGTTGGCTTTTTAAGTTGTCATCAGCAGGATATGTTACTTAACTTTCCCATTATGGGAACTAGACTGCTGTTCAACGGGATTCCTTGTACCCAGTGACTCCCTTGGCAGACAATCACATTTGGTCTGTTACATCTAACCTTGGAATATTCTCACTGATTTTGAAAATTAGCATAAGTTTGAACTTTTTTCCTGTATCAAGGTTTTATTAAGTATCCTATTTCCCCATCTAATTAGCCCAATTCCTTAATTATTAAATTATAATCAGATTATTTGTTTCCATGTAACATTACCATTCTCTTCTGGAAAAATCACACCTTTCCTTGTTGCCTCCATTTTCTTCACTGTGTTCATTTGACAACTTGACAAATCAACCTTTTCATTTTTATGATTAAACTGGTCCATTTTTATGATTAAAATTATTTGTTCATTTTATCCCACCCATCTCTTAACATACATTGCTAGTTCTTCATGAATGTGTTCTAATTTGTATGTGGTTTGGAAATATTCCTAAGAATTGCTCATGTGCATGTTGTATGGCAGAAACTGAGTTATAAACTATACTTGTGAAGGACTTTATTTCATCTCTCCTATATTCTACAAGTAACACAGAATGTCCAGCACAAGTTCTTACCATATAATAGGTATTCTAAAAAGTCTTATTGAGTCATCCAAGACTCTTCAAGTTTCCATTCTTTTGCTAAACTCAGTGACATTACATTTAACCCTTCACAGTAATTCTAAATAGTATTCTGTAAGATTTAATAGCTGGTTTAATTTTGTGCTTTGCAAGGACTATGTTAAAGTGAAAATGTCTAGCTAGATGGTTAGATTTATGTACTAGCTACCTTTGATCTTCCATATTAATTTATAACTTTTACATTTCTAAAGCACACATCATTGGAATTATATACAGAACATTTTCAATTATGTTCACAACTGCAATATAAAATGAGAAAAAATCAGATAAAACTTAAGCCAAACAGGGAATAAAACTTAGATTCTGAAATAGACAGATTAAAAAAAAAGCATTATTTTAAAAATGGAAGTCATTCATTTACTCATGAATTTAGCAAACAATCTATCTAAAGACTACCAAGTGTTAGAAATTGTTTTAGGCAGTGAATTCTTGCTTTGGCAGAGCTGACATACCAGTGACAAAGACAAAAAAACTCAATAGATTAACAAGTTATTTAATGTAATTTGTAGTAACTACATGTTAAGAAAAATAAATTAGGATAAAGGAATTACACATGAAAGGATGAATATCAAAGATGGTTTGGCCATGGAAAGCCTTTCTAAGTTCACGATCTTTGAACACGGACATGAATAAAATATAGGAGCAAGTTATGATAAGATCAATGACTTGTTCCAGACAAAAAGAATAGCAAGCCTGAAGATATTCAGGTAAGAATAAGCCTTGATGTATTCCAGAAAGTGGAAGAAGGGCATTGTAGATAAACTAGTGTGCAAGAAGGAACAAATGAAGAAATGAGATTAGAAGTATAGATAAAAGCTAGACTATGAAAACAAAGATTGGGAATTTTAATTTCATTCTAAAAAGTTTGAGAAGCCAGAATTTAGATAGGGAAGATTGTAGATAGGTTAATAATAATATGTGGTATGATAGAGACTTAAAACTTTCCCACTGGCTACAGTGTGGAACAAAGAGGTAAGTCAAAAGTCAGTATAGTAATTTAGAAGGCAGATAAAGGTGACTTGGAATAGAGTAGTAGCAGTGGAAATGGTTAAGATGTGATTAGGTTCAGGTTATAGTTCAAAGATAGAACTGGATAAAGAAAGGGAGAAAAAGAAGATTCAAGGATAATGTAGATTTCTATTGTATTCACCTGGAAAAATAATGATGCTATTTACTGAGCTGAGACAATGTGTACAGAAAAGTAAGAAGATGGCATAAGGGTTCTATTTTAGTTATGCTACATTTAAAAACCTAAGAAGTATTCAATAGCAATACTGAGGAGGCAGTTGCTGAAAAAATTTGGACTTCAGAAAAGAGGTTTAGACTGGAGATATAAATTTGAGAGTCCTGGTGTTGGATGAAAAAAACTAAGGAGTTATTAGAAACTAGAAAAATAAAGGGGTGAGCCCTGGGGATATCTCAACATTTGGAAACTGAAAAAGTATAAGCCAGAAAGAGATTAGACCGTCAATAGTACGGTAATGTCAAGAAAATCAAGAAGAAAAGTGATCTAAGAAGCAAGATGTGATTACCTCTGTTGAGTTCTAAAAAGAAGTAATGAAGGATAATCATTCATTGATTATAGCTTGGCAGTGTGGAGGTTATGGTAACCTTAACAAAAGAGGTTCCGTTGGTCTTTAATACAAATTTGAATTTAATAAATATCATACACACACACAGAGAGAGAGAGAGAGAGATTACAGCATGATTGTATGCTGACGAAAGTGGTCTAGCAGAGAGGGTTACATAGATAATGTAGGACAGGGAAAAGTAAGTGGGGACGTGAAGGCACAATACAGAAAGGTTGGACTTAACCAAAAGTAGGAACATTTCATTCATTTTATCAGGAGGTTAGTCAAAAGTATATGAGAATATTTCAGAAAAGTTGGCAGATTCTTCTATAAAAGTCTACTGGCCCATTAGAGATGGAATCATAAGCTAGGATTGAGTAGATAGAAAAAGTGTTAAAGTAAAGGTAAATAATCTAAAAGAATGGAAAAGTGAATTAACTAGAGAAATACAATCACAATTCCCAGCTTGCTGAGGGTCTACTTAATATCTGTGGTCATACACTTATGTGAAATTATTCACTGTAGTTTTTTTGTTTGTAATTTTTTTGCACAAACTTCATGGATTAACCAGGGTTGGAGCTTTGCTAAGAGAGTACATCAGAAAGAGGAAGAGCTATGTAGGCAAAAGAATAATTATAATGATAGGACCCAATGAAGTGGTTGAATCTAATCTGAGTTAGGAAGGAAGTCAGTTCAGAAGGGCTTAATAGATAGAAACAAATTTATAGGGACTATGAGTCTCAATGAGGTCAAAGAAGTTTTGAAATGGGGATACTTGAAATTAAGACTTTGACAGTCATGCAGTTATGATTTTGTTACAATGTATAAGATAGAGAGGTGGTGGGCTAAAGTAGGGGAAGACAAGATAATTGTTTAAATAACATGAAGGCCAGGGTTTTAAGTAGATTATTTATATGGTTGTTAAAATAACTGAAATCGATTGTAAGAGTAGAGAAACACAATGCACAAGATGCTAAGGTCAGTTCTACCACTCAGGTACTAGATACCTCCTCTTCTATCTACTCAAGAATATGGCTCTAGAAAAATTTCCCCTCTGTTTCTTACCTTCTGTGTACAGAATAATTCTTACCAGCCCACAAACATGCTGTTAGATTTTCTGTCATAAAATCCAAACAAAACAATGCAATAACAAAGAAAATCCTTTGTTTTTGCAGTCTTTTCTAAGTACCTCCTCATCTCTTTACTCTCCTTACAGCAAAATTCCCTGAAACAGTTGTCTTTATTCACTCTTTTCAATGAATCTCTTCCATTTCTCTTTTGAACTTATACCAATCATGCTTTTCTATAAACGAATTAACAAAATAGGAGGATAGTGCAAATCTTTAGTAGATAACTACACAGAGATGTTATCATCTGATAGCCTAAGATGAAAAGCCTTGGGGTTTTTGAGGGAGAGTAGAAATGTCATGGAAGCAGTGATGAGAACAAAGAGAAGATCTTCACTTTCAGTCTCTGTGTTTTGTGACATATGGGATGGAGAACAGTCATTATGAGAGAGGTACAGGGGAAAAAGAACCCTCATGGAAAAGCAGTTTCTGTTAGAATGAAATGATAAATGAAGTATTCAGAAATTCATGGTCATAATGCCATATAGGAGGCTCCATGATGGCAGGCCATGACTTTTTGAGGAAATATTAAATGAGATTGGAGTTGTGATGGAGCGGGGTATTAGATTACAGTCGGTTACATGGAAAAGAAAGCTTGGGTGTTGATGAATAATGACTCATCAATAATAATGAGTTTTTATTGATGACTGAGGCAAATAGTGAGAAAGCCATGATGATGATGACATTGGCCTAGGCCATCTCTCAGGGAAAGGTGCCTATCAATTATAACCATAGCTTTCCTTTTGGGACTCATCTTTTAGGATGTTTGTAGTGGTGAGAATGGCAATAATGTGGTGGTAACTGTGGGGATAGGAACAGGGGACCAGTAGTTCTGGTGTGTATTAAGAACATGAGCCTAATAATATACCAGTCTAGAGGTTCCTCCTAAATTCAGCTGAGGATCAGGTAGGGGCCAGGAGAATGCTTTATCTAACTAAGAGCATGGAACACTGAAAGCTTAACTTAATCCAAGAAAGCCATGAAATTCATAGTTGGTAGTGGGTAGCATTATGGCTATGGAAGCACAGGGAGTTTGGTGGCCATTCTTTAAATACTGCGGAGGGGGGCATGGTGGTTGCAAACACCTCCTTGTTTATATCTAGCCTCTGCTACTCATAGATGACCTTAGCCTCTTAGCCTCTGTTTACTCACTCATAGAACTGGGATCATAATAGAACTTAGCTAGTAGGGTTATTGTGATAATTTTACAAATATATGTGAAACAGCTAACAAAATACCAAGTACCCGGGAAATACTGAAAAATATTAGATAGCAAATAATCAGTGGGTGACCATATCACTGCCCTCTAAGAGTGGGCTTAGTGGGATCATTTCATCTCAGAATCAGAAAGAGCTGGCAGGCAGTATAGCTCAAGAAAACGTACTTAGTTTCAAAACAATGGAGATTGATTTTATTTGTTTATATCTAAGTCATATTGGGAACACAGTTTCTAATGTTTATTTAAACCATAATTTAGAATACTCTTTGCTGATTTAACAGTGCATCCAAAATGCAAGCTTCACGAGAGTAAGGACATCATCAGTTTTGTACGTTGCCATGTCCCAAAGGCCTTGAACAGTGTTTGGCACATATAGTAAATCTGCAACAGTTTAAACCCATTGCCCAATAAATGAAATAATGTAAATTTTATTTGATTATTGTGCTAACGGAGATGACTATGGGGTATTTCTCTAGTTACACACGCATAATTTGAACAATGGCATGACAACAGCCTGTCTTTAGGTGTAGGGAGTCAAGCGTAAATCTGTGGCTGGTCATATGAAATGCTGAACCCAGCAGTTTCTATTCAAATTATTTACTGCTCTGCTCATCAAGGGAAAAGCATTTTTAAAACTCTACAATAAAAAATATTAAAAGGATACTAATCGCAATAGTTAACATATTTATATATTCCTTAAAATGTGCTAACCCTGTTAATAGTTTACAAACTCAATTTTCACAACAATCCTGAGGAGTATCCTGTCATCACAGTCATATCCATTATTAACATAATTACCATCATCACCATCCTCTTCATCATTTGCACTTTACAGATGAATAAATGGAGGTACAAGGCTAAGTGAGTTTTCTTTAGATGCCCTAGGTAATTTGTTGATTTGAGATTTAGCCATGATTTGAATGCTGAAAGTCTGGCTTTCAGTTCCATGCATTTGACCACAGTATTGCACTTCCTCTCTAGATCGCTGTCTAGCATGCAGGAAGGACAGCATCACGGTCTTTTTCTTCTTCATCACTTGTAAGGTAAGTGAAAATAACAGCTTCCATTTATTGAGTGCTTTCTATGTGACGAACACCACACTAAGAAACTTATGTCATTCCTGGTCCTTATAAAAAATATTTGAGGTGGAAGTTATTATATTCCCCTCTACAGATAAGAAGCTGAAGCTGTGATCATAATTTCCTGAAAGTCACAGATTTCACTTACATAGCTCCAAAGTCAGAAATCTGTCTGTGACACACCATATCGTAAAATGTTTACTAATAGAAAAAGGTTTCTTTCTTCAGAACTGGATGTAAATTAAACACATGATTGCTTCATTGCAGTTATTTCACTGTCTATAAATTTATATTGAACATTTAAAAGCCAAAAATACTCTAATATGGAAATCCAGTGAACATTTGTTGTATTTCTTATCTTTTTATCTATCAAGCGACTATTTCCTTCTTTCTTTTTTTTCACCATTTAACACCTTTAAGAGAGAGGTTACATTTTGTTTTTCTATTCCTTTCTTTTTTGTTTCTCTTCTTAAAAAAAAAATATATATATATATTTCACAGTATCATATATATATATATAGTTGATACTGTGAAATCTTCCCCATAACTTCAAATGTAACTGTTCTGTTTATGTTCATAGTTATCATCTCCATGTACCTGTTTGTGTTTGTTGTATGTACATATACATATAACATCTATGTATTTATAAATAATATATGCCTATATTATCTGTATGCTTAATAAGCTGAATCACATTGTATATATACTTTTGCAATTTTCTTTTTTTACTCAATGTACTTTTGAAATAGACATGTTTTCTTATGTAATAATTTAGTACATTTATTTTAACTGCTAAGTAATTTTCCACCATATAAAGAAACCACAACCTCAATTTTTTTTGCACTACTCACTTTTCGATCTTTTGAATGTTGGCTCCTTCCGGCAGTTATCACTTGAAACTGCTCCATTAAAATCTACTCGATTTTTTAAAATATTCATTATTTTCAATCCATCCTTAGGTTTGGTACGGTTAATTACCCTAATTTTCTTGGAATTTCCTCTTCTTGATTTTCGATTTTGTGAAAGTACATCTTTCTTGATATCTTTGCTCTTCTCCTTTTTGTTGTTTAAATGTAGGTGTTTCCCAGAGGCATATCCTTACTTTTCTTCTTTCTCTCTTGACAGTCTCATTCATGTCATGGCTTCATATTGCAAATAACTCTCCAATCCATATTTGATTCATTTCCAGTTGTCTCCTGGACATTCCTAGTTAGATGTAATACTTGACCTAAATATGCACTTTTCCTCTTAAATTTGTTCCTCTTTCTCTGCTTCCTATTTAAATAAGTGGCAGTGCTACCATCTTAGCAATCATCCAGGCTCAAAAGCTTGGAATGATTAAGTCCCTTGGGTCTCATCAGTTGCCAGGACCTGCAAATTACTGTTCTATTCATCCTGCCAAATTGGTTCCCACTGCCACTACTCTAGTTTAAACCCCATGACTTCTAGGCTTTTCACAATAGTATAACTTGTTTTTGTGCTTCTAAGTGTCTTTCCACTTCCTAGGCATCCTCTATCCTGCTTGATTAATTTTCCTAAAGCATAGTTCTGTTCATCATATTTCCCTGTTTGAAAGCTTTTAACAGCTATTTCTTATAAAATGAAGTCCAAACGCTTTAAGCTGAAATTCTGCTTCTCCACAAATTGATTTGTTTGCCCCTTCAAACTTATTATTTCTCTATTTAATATGCCCCTTATGCCTTTCAAATTGGACACCTTACTCTTTCTGTTATCTGCTTGTATAGTCTGGGTTAAATACTGGTAACAAGCTGTTTCAAAAGCTGTGTCTCAAAATAACAAAAATTTATTTCGTACACAATTGATGTAGTCATTTTAGGTTAGCAAGAATGTTCTCTGTTCACTGCAGTCTCTCCAAGACCCAGGCTAAGGGAACAGCCACCATGTTGAATGTTGAGGCTCTCTATCATGTAGGAAATAACTCTAGAGGGTTTTGCACTAGCAATTAAACACTATGGAACAGAAGTGATAAACATCACTTCAATTCACAACTCCCTGGCCAGAATTAGTCACTTAGCTCGAACTCATCGTTAGAGAAACTAGAAAGTGCAAACCTATCTTGTGGAACAGAAGAAAAACAGATATTGATAAACAGCATTGAAGACCACCACAGTTGCCAATATATATTTTTATCATTTTTCTCCTGTAGACCAATGCTCATGAAACTTAAAATATTCTCCTTTCTCTTCTATTCTTCTTCAGATCCTGCTTACTCTTAATTCCCAGAACAGCTATCACATTTTCAATGAATTATTTCCTAATCATCCCATACAGACATATTCTCCCTCTCCTCTAATTTCTCATAGTCCTATATTTTTGAGATAAGATAAAAATTATCTGTGGTTATGCATTTAGTTCCTAGAGGTCAGGATACATTATTTTAGGCAAAGAAATATGTAGTCAAGGGTCAATAGACTACATATTTTTGTGTGTGAATACATAAATCCTACAAATTGAATCAGAGTGTAGTCTGATTACTTGGAGATTCATTTCTTTTGAAAGACTGGCTTCTTCTATTATCTATTTATAGGGGAGATGTTTATTCCTCATTATATATAAGGTTGGATACTATATATATATGCACACACATATACACACATATATAATAATTGTATATCTACATGTATGGTATATGTATATTTATATATCTTATGTATATATACATATAGTTAGCAGCTCATAGCTACTATGGTATAAATATAGAGTAAATTAATTATGAATCTGCCTTATTCTCACTCTTCTCACTCTGAAATTGCTGGCAGTGCTATTATAACTCTTTTCAGTCTTCTTTTCCAATAAGTGGTTTATTTGACCATTGCCCTTTGGTAGCAATAAGATAGATAGTCTAAGGGCTCTTTCCTATGTGAAATATTTTAAGGAATGTCCATAAAAGGAAAACACAACTGACAAGGTAAATTTAAAGTAGTGAAATCCTGTGCTTCTGTCCTTCCTTCCTTTCTTCTTTATCAAATATTTATTAGACACTGTTCTGTATATGGTACAGATAAGATACAATATGGGAATAGGCACAGACCCTGTCTTGGGGGAATCTTATAGCCCAGAAGGAGTAATAACATATACAACCTCCCTGCAATAACTTGACTTGAAATTACTATTTCCCCAATTATACACCTGGCCAATGCCTGCTCATGCTTTAAATCTCAGGTTAGGTGTTCTATCCTCTGGGAAGCCTTCCTTGATTTCTCAACTTTGCTCTAGCACTTCAGTAGCGTTTTCAGGGAGTAATTAATTATTTTTGAGGAAATAGCTCAGGAAAGTTTTAACAGAGGAAATGATTGAGAAAAAGTCTGAAAAAGGAGTGGGACTTTGCCAAGAAAAGCAAGAAGTAAGAAAATTGTCCTTATCCAAAGGTGACAAATATATGTTGAGCACAGAAATCTATGAGCAGATTTCTATTGCTAGAGCTTAAATCATAAAAACTGTTACGGGAAAAGAAGCTGGGAGATATGCAGGAATCCAATTCTGAATGGCTTGTGTGCCATGCTGTGGGGAATCTCTAATGAAATTCAAGAAGTGAAGTGGCATGGCCAGATTTACTTTTTAGAAATTATACTATTAATGAAGTACGCAGAGTAAACTTGAAGGTAGGAGAACTATTATGACATTTCCACGGGTGAGATAATTAGATTTCAAAGTAACATGATGGAAGGGGGTTCAGAAGAAGAAAATAGACACTTGGGGGAATAAAAAGAAAATATGCAGTAATAGCCTCCTTGTAGTAGGCAAGGGAGAATAAGAAATTGAGAATGTTATTTTGTTTTCTGACTTACACAATTCATGGCTAAAGATCACAGATGAAGAAATTACAGAAGAAAAAGCTGGTTTTGAGGTTGAATTAGTTAAATTGGGAACCTCGATTTTCTCTCTTAAGAAGAATGGGTTGACATTCACTGCAAAGAATCAAAGCATAGGAGTTGGTTACAGGTTTTGAGTGGCATGGTGCATGCTTTGAATTATGAGGGAAATGAGAATGGGAACTGACAAAGGACAAGTGAAACCTTTATGAGCAATGCAGAGAGGCAAGCTGAAGTTGCAGGGTAGGAACACTTAGTAGTCCCAGTCTACAAGTTTGTATTACTATTATTGTCAGTCAAACTCAGAGCTGAGTACAGGAATGGAAAATTCGTGTGATTAATCTAGGGTTAAAAGTATGTGACAAAATAATGTGGTTGAAAAGGTGTTGTAAGGTGTTTGTGAGCCTGTGTAGGGAAGAAAATAAAGCAATTAAGAAATAGGGTGGACTCATGAGGGGTTTTAAAGATTCTACAACAGGGGTGTCCAGTCTTTGGGCTTCCCTGGGCCACACTGGAAGAAGAAGAATTGTCTTGGGTTACACATAAAATGCACTATTACAAATGATAGTTGGTGAACTAAAAATAAAAATTATAAAAACATCTCATTATGTTTTAAGAAAGTTAATGAATTTATGTTGGGCCCCATTCCAAGCCATCCTGGGCTGCATGCGGCCTGTGGGTTGGACAAGATTGCTTTACAACATGGAATGGCATGTATAAAGAAAGTGGTTGCAGGAGGGAGGCAGAAAGGTAATGTGTGGTCAAAGGGCAGGAGAGTAGAATTTCTGATCTCCAAAGTAGGGAGAGTTTTGGTTCCTGAGAAAGTCTAAGAAGAGACATGAAAAAGGGCTAAGGGGGAAGAGTGGAGGGAAGCCCTTTAGAATTGAAGGCATAGCTGTGAAAGGAAGTTGAAGAGTTCTTTCACATGGACATTGAAATTGTTCAGGATAATGATGGGCATTCAGTCAGAAGAAACCTGTAATTTGGGTGGCCTCCATGATGAATATGAGGGGTATAACCTGGAAGCCAGATGGTGATGAACAAGTAAACTGATCTTTGGTGTAGAAGAAGGATATTTTTTGGGGGTGGGGCGGGTTATAGTGTAAGCATAAAAAAACTTGAAATTCCTTGAACAGGAGGTCAAAATGAGGAGGGGGTAAAGTGGGGGCATTTCATCATGCCCATGGTATGGAGGTATAAAAGAATGAAAGACTTTTAAAAGACTATAAAAATACTGCAAAGAAAGTACTTCCTTTGGAGAAAAGACAAATTTGAATTGGAGTAAGCAGTCAGAGGGGACAGTGTTCTGTAAAGAGGATTAAGGATGTAGCGTTTATGTCCTGAGATTAGTTAAAAAAGGAGAGGATCAAGAAGGAGACAAGAGAACAGAGTAGATGTTACATAAATTGCCAAAGATGGCTTCTGTGCATCTCATACTGTTTCCTTATTTATAGCTGGTGAGGACCCACTAGCCCAAAACCTCCATGCACTAAATTCAAATTCTTACACACCTAAGTACTTTAAATATTGCCCAAAGAAGACTATGTTTAGCCATTTAGAACTTGTCTGCTTTACCTATTTCATAAATGTTTACCTGGGTGATGGTCGTCAATTATAGGGTTGCATGGCATGAATGTAACTGACTGACCTTAAACATCCAAACTTTAGGCCCCAGTTATCCTGATGCTAGAAGTAGCTGAGACCTTGAGTTGCAAAACATGAGTAGAAATATACAGGGGCTTCTTTTTTGCTAGATGTAATAAAATATGAATACCAAATTAATATAACTAAGGAAAATATGATACTGAGAAATAAGGGTATGTTAACTCTTTTTAGAGAAATGAAAGATAATCATGGGGGAAAAGATTGCAATTGGCACTATAGTCTTTAACTAAATTGATATGTTTCTAATTTTTTTCATGTAATTTTGTCTGTTTCAATATATTATATTTTATGAACAATCTACGTAGACTTTTATATGCACTGGAGAAAACTGTATAATTTGGGGAATCCTATAGAGTATTCTTTTGTAAAACAGAACTTTTGAATAGTATTTGTTCAAAGCAAGTCACATATGAAAGTTTAAAAATCATACATGGAAATCAAGTGCTAATGCAGAGGTAGAAAAAGTGAATTTGTATCGATTTAGATCAAATAACAAATTTGATCCTTTGTACAAATGTTTGTTTAATAATTAGGATTCTCTTTGAAAGGATTTCCTTCTCTTCCAAACTTTCAGCATCTGTAGTTTAATATGTTTGGGATTCAGAATTGCATTTAGAAATAGAATCTATAAAATTATGTTTTTCTAAGGAATGTAGGTTGAAGTTTGTGTGTATGTTTGCATGTATGTACACCTATATGTGTGTTTGTATTGTGTTTATGCAAATGTGTGAGTGACTGTGCATTTGTGTTGGGTAAATATGTGTGACAAGGGGGCATTATAAAGATATTGTCAGATGCATTAAAGATAGGAAGGAAGAGCTAGAATTCTCAGGGCTGGAATTCACTCTCATGAGACTCGCAGCCTGATTAATGTTCTCTTATACTGTGAGGGTTCCAGTTATTTTCCAATCTGTGCTGGCTGCCTTTCTTTTGAATTTGAAACTTCTATTGCATTGGAGGAGAGCCGGACAATCTGACCCAATAGGTGGGGCAAACAGGCCTTAAATCATGTGTATTCTCAAGATAGTCACCAAGTTATTCTGAGATGACAGATGAGGGCAGACAAAGCTTTTGTGCCTACCAGGTGGAGGTAAATTAAGCTAGGGCAAGAAGGAACAAGATGGAGAGCAACAGTGCAGGGCCAGGTTGCTCATTCCCAGCTTCATTTCTTTAAGTTTTTAAATGGCCACCTGATTTAAGTTAAATCTCATAAATTCTGGCATAAAATTCTATAGTATAACATGAGTCATTTTAAGCAAAATCAGAGTTATTAGCTTATTGCATGACCCTAATCAATACCCTCTGGTTTACTTCGTAAAACAGCAGCAAACTCATAAATCAAGCGCTTTGCTTTGTATTTTAAATTAAACTGAGACAATATGGTTGGGAACTTTCCTAAACGAATGTATTTACAAAATTTAAAATTTCAAACTGTGTTAAATCAAATTTTTAATAGGAGAAAAAATATTTTTTAAAGAAATTATATGCATAGGTCAATGTAAAGGATTCTGTCACACTTTTTGAAAGTTTAATTCTTTGTCACTCATGCAGCATTCTTCCTAAGAATAGAATACTAATAATTTCTGCCTGCAGAGAATCATGAAGACTTGGTAGTTAATGAAAACTAACCATGAGAAAGAACAAAAGCCAACACGTTTCTGCAATCTAATTATCTTAGCATGATTAGCTGTTTTCTAGATTTAGTGCCTAAATCCTTTTTTTCCAAACTTAAATTTCATAGTCTTTTTGATTACACAAATATGATAGTCTATCATATATGTGAACTGGAGAGAGCACATAAGAAATCATTAAATTCACCTGGATTTCTTTGTTTCTTTTTAACTTCATCTCCACCCCCTAAGTTTTGAATGCAAATTAAAAATACTGCTTCTCTGCAGACAATCACACCATCACTGTTTCTTCCTTCTCACTAAAATTCAATGTCTAAGATGTGTCTAAATAAAAACAAAGAAATCACACATTTGAAGATAATTAGTGGTTTTGCTTGAGAAAGATTTATCCATTCTCAAGACATTTATCTATGTCCATAGCAATCAGTGTTAATCATTTGGGTATATCCAAACACTTGACTGAGGTTCACATTTTGCCTCTCAAAAGTATTAGTTCATAATTCATTAAATTTGTTTAAGCCTCAGGGAGCAAGAGAGCAAATAGCCCAAGATACTTTCTTCTTGACCACTAATGTAAGTATGGTTAAAGCCAAAGAAAAGGCCAGTAAATGAGAAAAATGCAAATGTTCATCATATTCCATTGCTGTTTTGACACAGCAATTAGATTTGTGCAGAACAGCAAGATTGTTCCAATTCTATTCTCCCAAACATAAGTCTTAAAAAAAGGAGGTTACATTTGTGACTGTAGCTCGTGGAGCATCCAATCTGGCATCCTGAAAATCCATATGTAAGCCACACTTATATCTTAAACCTGTCAAACAAATAAATGTACAGAAGCAGTAATTTATGTACTTTATAGACTGTTTTGCCCTTTTAGAGCAAAAGCCTAATTTTCAAGTGTTGCTATTTTAACTTCTGGCAGTGCCTGGGAGATAACTGAGGTTCAAAATGTGAATTTTACAAGTAAAATGTGATTCAAAAATTGATTTACCCTGTTCTCACTACATGTGAGACAGAGAAGAGAAATGCTGGGTGTTTGTGAGCTTTAGGCAAGGGGAAACATATTGCTAAGTACAGAAGCCACGCAAAACTTTGCGGGTTTTCAGTTTAGAAGTGAACTTGAGCCTTTCCCAGTTCAAGTTCTGTTTAGGGCCGGCAAAACATGACTTTCTGATTCAAAGAAATAAGGCTTAAAAAGGCTTATAAAACAGGCTCACAGGCTTCTTGTACATCAAATAGCTCTTACACAATGGCATTTAGATGATTTAAGTGTAAATGAATCAAAGACATATGGATTGCATTTCCCTTGAAATACGCATGGGTTTTAAAATGAAGGGAAAACACACTTGCCAAAATCCTTTTTGGGTTGTACAGCATCAAAAACATTTGGAAAATGACTTTAAATGTTTGGAAGAACCCCAGACATCGGGTTCAGCCACCCCTGGAGATTAAATCAGTGTCCTTCATCCACTGATAACTAGTTCCCTGTTTTGCAAAGACATTTCTTAAAAATGTCAAGTCCCAAACCTGACACTCCTGAAAACTGACTTTCTTAATGCTTGAATTGCTAATTCAATGATAGGATCTTATTATGTAGTCTTCCCCAGAGATCAGGAATCCATTTTGTGTTAGTTAAGCCACCAGAAGTACATTTCAATTTTACCCAATTTTTCAAGTGTGGTTAAAAATGTAAGTTCTCTCTGTCCTGGAGGTAAAAATTAATGTTTCTAGGGAGCCAAAAGGAAATCGAGTTTTCAAGTTGAATGAAAGAACTAAATGATCAGAAGATAAAAATGGAAAACTTGTTTGTTGTAAATGTATTCAGGCAGCAGTTCTGACATCACATAGCTGTTAGCATACTTATTTAAGAAAAAGAAAAGGAAGAAAGGAAGGGAGGAAAGAAAAGGAAGAAGAGAGGGATGAAAGAAGGAAGGAAAGGAGAAAGAATGGAAAAACAACTGGGTGGTAAAGTACCTTTGGAACCAAAAAATGATTGAATGAAGTGCAAAAATAAATTAGATTTAACAGAAATAGGCAGTTTCATGAAAGTAGCTAGAGAGCAATAAGACAAAAACACCAATTACAACAAATTCAAACAGACCAATGCATAGGAAGGTGACATGGTGACGTGAATGAAAAAATGAGTTGGCGTAAGTGATGAACAAGGCATCAAAAGGAACTAGAGAAGGGGTGCTATAATGTTAAAAGAAAATGAATTAAATGTTGAAACCGAGAACAAAGAAAAATCACAAGACGATACCTAAACTGAGAGAAAGGCTACAAAGGCACTTAGTAACTGAGCTGAGGGGAGTATAAGAAGAGATCATATAAAACAAGTGAAGGGCTGTTATTTAAGTCTGTGCAGCCAAACAGCTTCTATTAAAAAGACTAGATCAGATTTTGCATGCACTTATGATGTGAGAGAAAACAGCTTTCAAAATTGTTTAATGACCTCCCGATAGAAAGGTTAACAGGATTATCACACAGTTCACTGGAGGATGGACAGCAACTCTCAGCATGTCCCTCACTTAACATGTGATTCCAATATTCTTCTTTACAGGGAGGTGCAAAATCATCGTGCTACTCAAAAGCATTAGTTGAAAAGTCAGGATGCTTTTAATGAGGGAAGTTCAACATAAAAGGGAAATGAGGAAGGGAAGAAAATGGGTACTATAAGCTGAGCTCTTTTAGCATCATTCTGCCCAACTAACTATGGGAGTGTTTGGGAAGGTTGAACCCTCTAGAAATTTTAGTTTGCTCTGGTCTCCTCACATCTGGAGATGTCTGCATCCTAGGTAACTACTGTAACATGCTTTGCTTCTGACATGGTACTGCTCCTCTGTTCTGCTCTCCAACCGTTTCTTGTTAAAAAGTTGGGAAGTATTCTCCACCTTCTCTTCTGTTACATAGACCACAAAGCAGTACTGCTTTGCATTGTCAGTGTGTTGTGGAGACTAATGAGAAGGGTCTTTACGACAGGTTGGCCTCTGCTAGTTGTGGCATTAGTACCAGCCAGTTGTGGGAGAGCAGTGATGGGAAAGGGAAGAAAGCAGTCCAGAAAATATTCTGAGCAATATTCATCAGTTGTTGAAGAACAAATCATACGTTTTCTGTTTGGACCACCCATTATTTTTGCCCTAGACTTAGATTCTCTTACTTCTGGGAAATTGTATTAATCAGGGTAATCAGTGCCAAGTCCTGTAACAAAACAACCTAAAAATCTTAGGGACTTCAGGTTTTTCTTTTGGCAGCTTTCCATTCCATGATTCTGAAATCCCAATTCTTCCATCTTGTGGTGGAATTATTTTCTAGGGCCTCTGCAGAATTTTCTGCTGTATCATCTGTATTTAGCTGGCTGGCTAACAAAGAGTGAGGAAGATCACATGACACATTTTGTAGCCATGACTGTATGTGGTGAACATTACTTCCATGACAGGACCCCAGTCTTAACTGCAAATGATGCTGGGAAATGTAGTTTTCCTAAGTGCTCAGGAAGAAAAAGTGTGATTGGTGAATATTTAGCTAGTCTCTGCCATATTCACGAAGGGGCTTTTCCATCCCTAATGTAAATTAACCCTCAGTGGATCTGTCTTCCCAGCCTTTCTATAGTTCAGATATGTCTGAATTCAGAACACTATTTAATGTGGAAACTGAGAAAGGTTAAGGTATACATAGTTAATAAGTGACAGACCTGAAATGTAATTCAAATTTGCCTGAATCTCAAGTTATGTGCTGCCTTCAAATTTTATACTTCTGGAAGTGGCATCAGGAACAACATCAGATTGGGAGGAACTTGACTCCTCTGCACCCTTGGAGTCCTCTGAGATATCAGAACTTCAGTGGCATCAAAGGTTTGGTTCAGTTACTACTATAATTAAGGGAAGTTAAGGGTACTTCTCCTGAGGTTACAGAGGAAACTGAGATTGATATTGTCTTACAGTGGCAAGGAAGTGAAATCATTGGGAAATAGTCAACATCTCCTCCTCCAAGTTGGATACAGGAAGATAGCCATGTTAAATGGGCTCAGAAAATATCTACACCTCTTTTTCGCCTTTCTTCAGAAGGCTGAGGAAAAAGTTAAGGCCATTGAGAAGGAAAGACAAGATGGGGCCTGGATTTTAGCATCATGCTTACACTGTAGCTTTTCTTTTTTGGCAACTACATGGGTATGAATGTATTTTTAACCTCATAGAGCCTCAGTTTTCTTGTCAATGAAATGGGGATAGTGAAATGCAAAGTAGTATGAATTAAATAATTTACACTAGTACTATGCCTAAAAAATCAGAGGCATTGCAACTAAAGATTTCTCCATTTTTCTTTTTATTAACACTTTTTCTTTCATACCTAGGCCATCAAGGGGAGGCATGATGGTGGAAAGACAATTTTCCTGGATGCTATGAAAGTTCCATGAGACATAAAGGTAAATAAATAAATAATCAATTTTTTTATTTATCCATTTATTCTTTCAATAATTCATTCATTCTTTCACACACCTACCAATATCTACTCACTACTGACAAAACATCACAGTGGATAATAGAGAAATCTGAAATGGATTATGTGACCCCTGCTCTGAAGATCTGTGTCCTCTAGTGGAGTAGCAGGCATATGCAAAAGTCAAGGTAATTACAAGGTGAAATATGATAAATGACATATTTAAATTAGGTACTGTGGTAGTGCAGAAGAGGGAGACTAGAGCAGGGAATGTGAAAAGTTTAAGAGAAGCAGCAGCATTTATTTGGAACTTGAAGAGTGGTAGTTCTGGGATTTTGTTATAGGATAAATTTCAGAGCAATAATCTTATTGGCAGGAGGCAAGAGTAAGTCTTTTGAAGCTAGACCTGTATGGCATGAACACCAGTTTTCTTAGAATGGTTATTACAGATCAATAAAAATGACTCAAGTTTTAAAGATGCTTTTATTCACAGTCATAAAATTATAAAAATTAAAAAATTTTTATATAACGTTTCTTACTTCTTTATACATATTTACCAAAATGTTAATAATGGATACTATTTTAGTTAGTTTGCTTGAGGGCCTGTATTCTTTGGCTGCCATAACAAAATACTGTAGGCTGGGTGGTTTAAATGATGGAAATTTATTTTCTCACAGTTGTGGAAAATAGACATCTGAGGTCAGGGGCCAGCCTGGTCAGGTTCTGGTGAGGGATCTTTTCCTGGCTTACAGATGGCCACCATCTCACTGTGTTCTCACATGGCAGAAAGAAGACTCTGATATCTTTTTGTCTTCTCATTAGGGCACCAGACCTATGGGGTCAGAGACCTACCTTTATGACCTCATTCAACCTTAATCATCTTCTTTAAGTACCCATCTCCAAATATAGTCACATGGCAAGTTAGGGCTTCAACATATGAATGTAGGGTGAGGTGGGAACAACTCAGTCCATAGCAGGGGCTGATGGAATTCACCCCTTGGTGCTTTCTCTGCCTTGGAAACATAGGTATAATCCCATTTGAGGACAGATCAGAGGGGTAATAGGAACAGAATGATTTGCTTTACCCAATAATGCCTCAGAGTTGTCACAATTAAAAAGCTCAAATGTACAATGTCAGTATGATTCGTATACTGGAAAGGCAGTATCTATTTGAAATAGTAAACTAACTGACCTAGTCTTCCCTGTTAGAGAAACCTTTGAAGATTCTCATAAGACCAGATATAAATTTCAGAATTTTCATTGCTAGTTTGCTAGAAAATCCACACAAATTTTTACAGGCTAGCTGACATTGTTACAGCTGTGTTGGATTTTGTTTTTTCATGCAGGTAATAGGTATTTTTCATTCTATACAATTTAATCATGGTTAATGTCATGTTTTCCAAAATAAATGTATATGGCTTGTAGCAATAAAAATAATCACTCTTAGTTGACTAAGGAGTGTGAGGACATCTAAACGTTTGCAAGAAGTTGAGAGTTAATTTCAAAGAGATGCCATCTTTCAAAAGTAACTACCTATTTGGAAAAATGTTGCCAATAAAATATAATAAGAGGTTCTGATTCTTTTCAAGTTTAGTTCATGTATCATGACTATAATTGTGCTTCATAATTCACATTCAATTCTCACTTTACTAGTTTTGTATTTAATACAGATACATTGTGGTATAAAAAGATAATTTGAACTGGATAACTGTTGGTGTTAGACTGTTTATTTTTGTGGCCCCTCAGTCAGAACCATCCCTGGGGAAATCTTGGCCCTGGGGAAATCACATGGGGTGCTCTTTTTCCTCTACTTTGGCATTTTCATGCAACAGAAAGGATGCTCAGCTGAACAGCAATACTCTGGAAGGGAAACGAAATCACAGATGGGCCAAGTGCAGTTTAGGAGGTGTGTGTGGAAGGAGGAGCAGGGCCAAGACAGGCTTTGGCCCATAAGGGACTTTGTTAGAATTAGAAAAAAACATACCACTTCCCCTGGGTGGACACAGCCAGCCTCATGACAGGGTATGTGGTTTGGCAAAGAGAGTGGAATGCTGGACTTCAGCTCCCATTTGCCCCTTCAGGTGGGCAATTATCTGCAGTGGTTTGGGTCAGAGCCAAATTGAAGACTAAATGGAGAGAACAGCTCTTAACAGTATCATACCTTGCACATAATAAGTAGCTGGAAGATGATGAGTATGAGTGAATAATTTAATCATGATTCTATTTGAACAGTACTCAATTCTTTGTAGAAGATGATATTCCAGATTGAGCTTACAAGTCTAGATTCTGAAGCTTTTCTGATAATCTGAAGAAAAGTGTTTATGAGCAGTGTGGTCAATTTGTAAAATTTTCCTCTTGAGTAAGATGAATGATAGTCTCAGAAAAAAAATAAAGAAGGATTTGTGTTATTTAGTCCATTTTCTGATCTGTCCAGGTAAATTTGAATATGGGATTATCTACATTTTTGTGTGAAATAAAATGATATTTTCCCTTTCTCAAGTTAGTTCAACACAATTTTATGTAACATCTCCTGAGAGGAGAGTGCTGTGCAAAGCCAGAGGCTGAGATGATGAGTGATAAAGCCTTTCCCCTTAGTGTTCCTTTACAGCTATGAGAGGGATTGAAATATATGCTCAAGGGACAACACAATGGTTTCCTCTTCAGGTCCAAGACAAGATACATAATTTTTAGGGCTCCAGTGCAAAATGATAAGATGGGTCCTGGCATGGTACAGAAGTCAGTCTCCCCTTCCCTTTGGCTACTGTCCCTATCCTTGGTGCAAAGGTAACCTCTAAGGGATCACAGCCTCTGGACTGGACCATGCTCAGTTCCTGGATCTAGGATAGGCAAGAAGTACTTTCCCAATTCCTAAACAAAGCCAGGGCACTGTCAGCCCAAGGGAGGGACAGATATCCATCTACTCACCCTGAGATGCCACAGGCACCAGCATCTCACTCACACAAAGATCCCATTCTAAGGGAATCAAAACAGATATAATTTTTAAAGTTGACCTTAAAGACTCTCATTTCAACAGTTCTAGAAGAAAACAAAAGGCAATATAGGCAGAGATTGCTCCCTGAGGAAAAAGTATAAATGTGAAAATCCAGTCTTGTGTAGGGATTGCTGTTCAACAGAGGGCTCTGCTGATTTGGGGATAGCTGGAGATAAGTATAGGATATTTCTTCACTCAGTAATCATTTACTAAGTGCTGACTAGGTCTCAGGCCTTGTGTTAAGTGCTGCTCGTGTAATATTAAGCAAAATAAGATATGTTCCTTACCTTCATGAAACTTAGAAGCTCATGGAAAAATTAAGGTCATGTTGAGGAGGTTCTAGAATGTCCTTTACATTCAGGGTTTCTCTTTTGACCTGAAAATCCCTCATGTTAGAAACATTTGTCTTTTTTCAAATGTTGCAGAAGTTGCCAAATGTGGGCAACTTCCACCACTGCCATCCCTAAATTTAAATGATTTATTTTTCTACATTGTCTTTACTACTATGTGTTCCTATCACTCTAATGCTGAAGTCTAATATATTTTAAACTTCTTTCCACTGTTTGCTAGTAATAGTGAAGACAGGAGTATGTTACTGAGGATGACTTTGCCAGAAGGTCACTTATAGTTTGATTGCTTGGAATGCAAAGCATATTACCCACTGTTTAACATCACTCACCAGTCCCTAGAAACATATTTAGTCCATATGTACCTGCAGTAAGTTCTATCAAATGTGACTACCACATGAGAGAATGATTCTAAAAGAAAACCCACCAAAGAAATTCTGAGAAAATACGATTTGTGATTTACCAGAAACAGATCTTTCCTGCTGTAACAGGAAAGAGTTGTCCTTTGGTCATTTCCCGCAATAGGTCAGTCCTGCTCTCTAAGGTGAAGAATGGGTGCTAAGATAACCCTGAGGCTTGGATGTGGAAGGAATGAAGTACAAAAGTGGAGACACATGAGGCAGCAGAGTTGAGGCAGGTCTGGTTTGGCATGGGTGGCGGAAAGGGATATAGTAGTGGGTGACTATGGGCCACCAGAAGACAGGGGGTACCTGAATGATGATAGACATGAAGACTGAGAAATTGAGAAGAGAGGATGACATTAGGAGGGAGGGGGCCAAATTGTTATTTCCCAACTTCACAGGAATTGTGGCAGTGCCAACGTTTTGCCCAGCTACTGAAAGCCATCCTGGAAACTGTCCAGGTAATAGGAGCAGAAAAGAACATAGGATTAGTGAGAAGAAATGAGGCTATGTTATGTGGAGTATATTATAGAATGTGTGCTCCACATGGGTAGAGAAAGTGTCTTGTTCATTGCTTCCTTCCTGGTGCTTAACCCAGTTCCTTGCACTCTGGAGGGGGTAAATATATGTATGTGTGTGTAAGTGTGTATTATATAATTAAGAAATAAGTGGGAAGACCTTTCTAAGTGGATGTGGAGTTTTAAAAAGTCAAATCCATGGGCTTTTTGCAGCTGATTAAGCTGCTCTGATGGTTATAAGTGAAGATTTTTGAAGAGTGTGGTTGTCTGAATTCAGGTGCCAACTGTCACCATCTCTGTAACAATGGGCAAGTTTTGGTGCCAGTTTCTTCTTTCATGAAATGTGGGCAATTACAGCATTTGCTTCATGGGATAAAAGTGAAGAGAGGATGAGATAATGCAAAGCATTTTGGGCCTAGCACATAGTGAGTGCTCAGTACATTGTAGATGTGATGATGAGGATGGTGACAACTTTGCTATTGAAAGCAATTCCCAGCTCTATAGACAGGTTTCAAGTTTTCCAAAGATAAGACCACACTCTGCCCTTGCCAAATCTGAAGGAAGAAGGGAATGATCTCTCCAAGAATCTTCTTTAGCCATCTTGGAAGGGTGTGTGTGGCCCCGAGTCTGGCAGGGACAGAGCTGAACAGAGCTGTTCACAGCAAATCTGTGATGATGATCTTCTCATCTGTCTTCTAAGCTGTAGGCGGCTCCTTCTTTGGGAAGCAAGTTATAATCAGAACTTGGAACAAGCTACCCTCCAAACAATGCTCTCATTGCCTTTTCTGCCATTTAATTAATGCCAGTCTAATTTTACAGAAAGTATATAAATATGATTTATGCATATTTGTACCTATATTTTTCTGTGAGCCTTCCATGAGGTACATAGCAATGTAAATCATATTCTTCTGATAAATACCTCTGGCCTGAATACTTAACGTTATTTTTATAGCCACATTTGGGTAATTTAGCAAGTAGAGGGATGGATATTGCTTAACCTAACCTTCAAGTTCTCAATGACTAGAACCAAGAAGTGAACCTCTTATTTCTTTCAGATTATATTTTGCTGGGGGATTTAGGTAGATTTCAGCTGAAAGCATTCAAGATCCCTTTTGCTAATGCTTTCTTTCTAGTTCTTGTCAATCTAACTCAAGAAACAGACAGCAGTCTATGGACTGCCACTTGAAGGTTATGAGGACTGCCACTTGAAGGTTATGATCTGTGCATTCTGTTTTTAGCTTCACTTTTAGTGAATATAAAATTAAGTCAGGCCATGATTTAAATGCCCTCAAATCCTGAGTAAGTTTCCTTACAACTTCTGCAACTTATAGCAAGAACCAATTGGGTGCACTGGAGTGACTTTGCTGAGCTTCCTTTGTATTGTATCTGTAAGCATGGGCATAAATGAGCAGGTTTTATTAGAGGTAACTTTGAAGAATTGGGAGAAATGTCTTTTCTTTTTACCAAACATGGATTTTAAAAATTACACAGAAATCAGCATTGTCAAGTCTCACGAAGTGCAATCATAAGCAGAAGGCTTGAAACCTGTTTTTGCTTAAAGCCTTTATTTGATTTAGTAAAAACAACAGCTATAAATTGTATTCAAAAGCACTTTGATCCCTTTGCAACAGTATTATTACAAAAGCAGGGGTCTACAAAACATTTCCCCTTTTTCATTTGGGTCAATTTTCCATAGGCTTCCCAAATCATCTAAGCCTGTGTTTATAATTCCAGAGACAAAGGGTTGTTCACGCTGCAGTGCCTGACATTTGAAACTTGGTATTGTTAGACAATGATTGTAGCATTAATCTTACATTTATCTTCTTGAAATCTACCATGGAAATAAGAGAATCCAAGAGTTGAAAATGCAAAAATGTGTTGTTAGAATATTTAATACAAACATTCCTAGTCTATCTTCCTCCTAAAAGTTTCCAATTTATTTAATCTTTTCCCTTTATTCTTTGTTTCCCCAAAATGATATTTTAATGCTTGAAATGCTGGTAGTCAGTATCTACAATTGATACTCCATAGGGATGTAAATAGTAATAACAGGACAGCAAGTTGAGGGATATATCTTTGGCTAAAACTTTACCATAATAATAATTCTTGAATGGCTATAATGACATTTGATTTTCTTTTGATGTTACCATGTCACATAAATCAAGTAGCTCATTGATTCTTCCTTGTCCTTTTACCAAATTATGCCCCAGAATAGATGGATTTTAAATATTCTTCAAATTCTTTGTTTAACAAATATATAATCATATTTGTGATCTACGTGACAAAGGATGCATGCAAGTTATAAAGCTATAATTTTGCTTTTATTTTTCATCAATCCCTCAAGAAATCAAGGCAAATTGAAGAATCTATTTTAAATGTGATGACATTGAGGTGTAGAAGGTTAAATAGCTGGCTTGCTAGATGGTCAGCGACATAGCAGTTAGAGGGAGTCAGGCCTCCTGCTCCCTATGCACAAGATTCTCCTTACTATGCTGCACAAAATGTTAATTGTCAGACAAACCTCTAAGAGGTAGAGGGTTGGCCAATTCTGTGATAAGACAGCTATAGGGAGCAAAGGATTCTCATTCTCTGAAGTTTATTATGGCATTTCTGGACATCTGGCTCCCTGGATGCTTCCCTGAATTAGTCTTAAGGTGTAATGGTGATTTCAGGCATGCTAGAATATAGCATCAGAGACCTGGGGAGGTCCAGGTAGTGGACTGGAATAGCTGCAGCTATTAACTATCTAGGTCATCCTTTATACAGGGTTGCAATGTACACTCTAGCTTCTGACTTCAGTGCTGACAGAAAGGGGAAAAAAAATCCATCCTGGTAAAATGTAGTCAGACAGCAGTTTGTCTTTCCAAAACATTATTAGGTATTATTACAGAATGTGAACACCTTTCATTTCTGACAAACAGGAAATGTATGCTGCACTACTGGTATGTCAATCAGAGTGATAGCATCAATTTTATGGTTTTTAATTCATCCCCACCTCCTGCCGAGCCTTTTGCTCATCCCAAATTATGAATCTTAAAAGGTACATGATTAAGATGAAAAAAAAAATGTCTCTGCCTGTGTGAACTCCTGTGTGAAGAGCATGGAGCCAGATGTTTAAGAGATTTATAAAGCAGGTGCTGACCACTCAGTGAATGGACAAGCAACTTACTTTTCCTGAAGCTGGGAGTGCCCCTGCATGCTTTCACTGTGGTACTTTGCTAGTAGCTCAAGCAGATCTTTTTTTATATGCATTGCCACCTTTGAATTTGTAAGAAACGGAAAGAAAATAATGTACTTTAAATGCTATATTTGTCCGTCCATGATGCTTCAAAATTACATTTTCATTTTAAGTTTTGAGTGTCTATTTCTTTAACTGTGATGTTTTGTTGCTTTTTGATGTATTAAATAAATACAAAGCTAATCCTGGAGCCTAGCTTTGAATGAATCAAAGCAATGTCTCTCACAATTCTTTTCTTTCCACCCCTTAATTCTTTTCTTCAACACATAATGAAAATAAAGAGCATTGTTAGTTCGGTATAAAGTGAGACTGTTTAAAAATAAATAAATAACGTGTGCTTATGTGGTGTGCGCACACACATACACACACAATCTACTTCACAACAGGGGGTTTGGGAGCCTGGGGTGTCTGAATCTGTCCTCCCATGCTCCTCTCTTGTTTCTGGTGAGGAGCCATTTTTCTTGTTTTCCCTATGCAGCTCCACCTGGACTCCATTTGCTGCCACAAACTCTGCAAATATCACACACTTATTTAAGATTTAGGAATGTGATCTTATAGTTACTGATTGGGAGGTGAAGCAATAATTAGCATTGGTCAAAGTCAATTTATTCTCCTGATTCTGAGTCCTAAGAGAATATTTCATTGTTGACAGTTCTCTATTTGCTGATAGCACATGGTGACATATTTCATGGATCTTTAATGAGAATGCTTGCTGTGTGGTGGCCTCCATGTTTAAATCACTCTTGGCCATGTCAGCCTTAACCTTAACATTTTTAATACTTGAGTGTTTTGGCAAGAGTGTATGGGGTCCTCCAGTCACTCACATGGCATTTTGTTGTACACAATTTTTCATTCTGCTTTTACCACTACTTCTTTATGATTCAGAATTAAAGTATGCTGTTTCTCTTCCATGCAAGACAGCAAATATAAAAAATAAGCAAGAACATGTCTTTCTCTGGTGGGGCAGCCGGATAAAATATTGAGTTTTGAGAGTGATGATAACTAGGTATGCACAAATGTGGTTAGTGCAGTAAGGCCTGCCTTATAGGGAGGCAGTGCCCTGCAGAAAAACTGCCTTTTCTATTTGAGAAGAGAGAAGAGATCAAGGATCCTGTCAGAGAAGTCTCCTATGAGGGCTTGGTCACACTCTTTGTATATGCAGTGTTAGCATTTCCAAAGTGAATTTACACATTCTATCTCACTTGATTTCTCAGTTAGGTATTCTGCAACTGTGTTTAGGCAAGGGAGCTGAAGCTTACAAATGTTAAGCAACTTGCTTAAGGTCATGTAGATGGTAAGTGTTGCGGCTGGATTTTGAATCCATGTTTCCTGACTCCAAATTTAATACTTTTTGTTCTATCCTATAGTTGTTTACTATTAGAACCACTTATTTGGTATGTCTTTGCGTTTGAATTCCAATTAAGTTATTTTATTATGGATTCCTCAATAAAACTGACATGTTCTATAACTGGGATTTGCATGTGGTGCACATGAAATGAGTACTTTTGATTAACTAATGGATTAACCAGTTTTCTTCATTCTCCCTTCATGTGGTATAGCATTTAATCATAACACAAGTGTTTACAGTTACTACAAGGACCTGTTAGATATTGAGAACATAAGGTAGCTGTTATGAACTGAAGGTTTGTGTCCACTCAAAATTCATGTGTTGAAGGCCTAACTCTCAGTGTGGCTACATTTAAAAATGAGACCTCTAAGGATGTAAATTAAGACTAAATGAATTCATAAGGGTGGATTCTGATTTGATAGGATTAGTGTCTTAATAAGAGGAAATATCAAAGAGTGGTATCTACCTCCCACTCCACCACACATACATAGTAAAACAAGCCATATGATGACATACAAAGACCTGGAAACAAGAAAGACTTCTACAAGCCAGGAAGTGAATCATCTGGAACCTTGAACATAGCCGCCTAGCCTCCCGAACTGTGAGAAAATAAATTTCCGTTGTTGAAGGCATCTAGTCTCTTGTATTTTGTATGACTCCGTTGGCAGACTAATAAGGTGATTAAAGCCACATCTCATTCAAGCAGCTTGTTTTCCTGTGGACTGATTGGAGAACAGCCCTGGAGATACAGGTGAGTTGAATATATACTCATGTGCTTTGTCCCTTTGGAATTAAATGTCAAGGTATTCCATTGGGGTCAAAACACCCTCAAAGTCAAGACAGCAAAGTCAGTATTGTTCAAAACATGCTATACTTTATAGAATTGCATATAGCAGTTCCTGAGTCTGCATGGTCCTGAGGTACAAGTGGGAATGATGGCAGAAAGGACTTCAAAGAGATGAGTGTGTGTCTTTAATGAATAGTAATTTTCAAGAAAAGCAGAAGAAAGTGCATACTCCTCAGAGAGAACAATTAAATAAGAACAGCTGTGTAGGTGAACATGCTAGAATCCCAGATTCTGGAGACTTTAAGTTGGTGTGGCTAGAGCTCAGGATGTACATAGAGGAGCTGTAGAAGATAAGTTTGAATAGATAAGAGCCTGTTTTCTAAAAATCACTGTATGTTAAGTTTAAAAGTCAGACTTTGTAACATGGTAGGGACCTAGGGAAGGGATAGCATTAGGAGAAGTACCTAATGTAGATGATGGGTTGATGAGTGCAGCAAACCACCATGGCACGTGTATACCTATGTAACAAGCCTGCATGTTCTGCACATGTATCCCAGAACTTAAAGAATAATTAAAAAAGAAGAAAAGAATTGTAATCTGAATAGTTACACAATCGAGTTTACAGTTCAGAAGGTTACTCTCAATGCACTGTGGAGATTATACAGGAACCTGGTCTTGGGGCTGGGGCTTGGGATGGAATTTCAGGGAATAATGCTGGATCATAAATTCTCTTTTGATGGTAACAGAACCTTTGTCTTTGACATTACCTTCTTAGCTAAAAAACTCAATTCAAATATTCAGCCACTTCAGGATTCAAGTAATACTTCCTTCTTTTAGCTATGATATTTAAATAGCTCTTATTTCTGGGAAAAAAGTGACTTTTGTTCTTTTGGATGCCACACACATGGATGATACCCATGCTCTGGATCTCGTCAAAACCTGAGTGGCCCCAAAGGAAAGAGCTGGTGGCCTGGAGAGAAATCCAGCATTCTCTACTTCTTCTTAACACTCTTAAGTTTCAGTTTTATGAGGCACCACATTTTGCTATGCTTTTAGCTGGACCTGCTTGAAATTTCTTAATCTGTTGTTTCAGGGAGTAGTAAAAAGAACAAGTAAACGTGTTCCCCAAGCAATTACTAATGCAAGCTCTGAGTCCAACGGGATTCACCAAATTCATAAACTTACCCTCTCCTGGTCGAGATACTTTAGATTGGAAGTAGTTGAAATATGGGACAAAGCTCGTGTTTTTGTTGTGTGAATTAGATTGTGTATCTGTGTGTGCCTAGTGCATTTTAAACTATTGTAAAAATCACCATTCTTAGACTCTTCTAAGAGTAACTCACTTGTAAAAAAGGTGGGCATGATGTTCTCCAGATTCATCCATGTCCCTACAAACGACACAAACTCATCATTTCTGATTGCTGCATAATATTCCATGGTGTATATGTGCCACATTTTTCCAATCCAGTCTATTATCAATGGGCATTTGGGTTGATTCCAGGTCTTTGCTATTGTAAACAGTGCTGCAATGAACATTCGTGTACATGTGTCCTTATAGTAGAACGATTTATAGTCTTTTGGATATATAACATCATCCTCAGCAAACTGACACAAGAACAGAAAATGAAACACCACATATTCTCACTCATAGGTGGGTGATGAAAAATGAGAACACATGGACACAGAAAGGGGAGTACTAAACACTGGGGTCTATTGGGGGGAAAAGGGGAGGGCCAGTGGGAGGGGGAGGTGGGGAGGGATAGCCTGGGGAGAAATGCCAAATGTGGGTGAAGGGGAGAAGAAACGCAAAGCACACTGACATGTGTGTACCTACGCAACTGTCTTGTATGCTCTGCTCATGTACCCCAAAACCTATAATCCAATAAAAAATTAAAAAAAAAAAAGAAAAAAAAGGTGGGCAATTCTGCCTTGTGATTACTATGCCTTCCCCCAAGTCATCTTTTTGTTCTTTCTTCTTCAAACAAATTAAAATATTAGTCCACTGGAGAGGACTGTTCTCACTTTTATGTATCACACAGAATGCTTAAAACTGACTTTACCTGTGAGTGCCAACAGCAGTGATGAGGTGGTTATCATGACACCTGCAAACGCCTCTCTTCCTGTGTACTTATTATCAATCTGGGAATGTTGTCACCCCAGTCACCCCAGAATGTTTCCTTATGACTACATTCTTACTGACTGTAACTAACTCTTTTACTCAACAGGGAACAAGGGCCAGATGGCACGCAGACATGTGCTTGAGACTGGGTGAGTCTCATTTGTTCTCTATTTCTTGTTACTTACTGTCACTCCTTAGCTAACCACACATAAGGAACCCACCCTGTGGGCTGCTTTTGCTGTGCATATCTAACACATGATTATAGTAATGTGTTTTTTGTTAATGTTGTTGTTACTATGGGTTTCTTTTTGCTCTAGTTGTTTCAGTCTGCCTCTTTTTTTGTAAGGTGAGATACAAATAAATTCAGTCATGCAAACAGGTCAGCCAGATTACTAACATATGCATACAAGGAATGTTGTCCCCTTCTAATTAATAATCTTGAACTTATTCCAAAAATGATGTTACAACTGAAAAATAATTTTATTTAGGAAATTCTCTTTGAAAAATGACTTTAGAGCCTTTGCCTATCAATCAATGCAAATTATCATTCTCTGAGGGTGGGTTTGATCTTTTATTAAAAAATTCATTGAACAAATAATTATTAGGTGTATAATCAGTGGCAGGCAGTATACCAGGAGCAAGGAGCAAGACAGACATGGTTTCTGCCTTCAAAGACATTTAAGATCAAATGTGAGATGAATGTCTGAGCCCTAGATAATACCTTTACTGATAAGAATGAGATGTGACTATACAGTGACAATCTGAACTGCCTTAAATGACAATTTTATAGAAGAGATTTAAAACATTTTGAGTAATGGCAGCATCTCTGGAATAACTCTCAAACATAGTACTCAGAAGACAAATAGTCATTTTTTAAATGCATACAGTATAGTGCTGTGGAGTTTATAAAACATTTTTATAAACATTATATTACTCTTTTGTCACCAAAAAATCCTGGATTGTCAACCAGGTTTGAGTACTAATTTTCTTCACAGTAAAATAAATGATCTCTAGGAGCTTTCAAGGTCTGAAATTTTGTGATATTTATGTTCCTAATTCTATGCATTTAGACAATAACATGAGTTTGTTATGTTAGAATAGTTCCCTGTGATCTATCTGACTGAGGACCATCCTAGCAGAGATGAGTGCCCAATATCTTCTACTGGGAGTGATAGGTGCTGGCAGGAGGCCTCAGTTGTAGAAGCTTGACAAGGGATGAACTGGTCTCACTCTCAGTAATGGGGTGAGGAGCAAAGGGAAAATGCAGGTAAAGTTTGAGGTTAGCGGCTCTCTGGGGAGTGAGGGAGGTTCTAAAATATCAAGTTTAAAGGAGCCGGCAGAGCAATAATTAGATTCAAAGAAAAATGCTAGCTAGACAGAATAAAGAGGTTGAGGAGGCAGAACCTAGAAAGGCTACTCTGAAGAAACAAGATTTCTTTTTATGAGATGGGGCAAAGCCTAAGAACCAATAGAATTAAAAACCAAAAGAAGAAAATTAATTTAAAAAAAATAAAAGGCTTTCCCTGCCTTAATCCCATCAGTGGTTAAACAATGAAAATAAAGAGAAAATGCAGCCCTATCTAAAACTTCACCTCCTCCGCTTTCCCAACCAACAGCCTACTTTTTGAGAAAACAGAGTGTCCATCAAATAGAAAAACATCTTGATGACTGCCAGATAGAAAAACAAATATTTAGAGATTGAATTAGAGATTGTTCTTTATATGTCACTCAACATCTTGGGGCCTTCTTTGTCCATATCAAAAATAAGTTTTTAAGTCAAATTATTAAGCAGATCTGAAAATCTCTCTGTGTTGAGATGTATACAATTAGTAAAGATTCCCAGAAAGTTTGCATTGAGACTTTGGTGCATACGCATGCACACACACACACACACACACACACGCACACACGAGAATTTGAGGGTGCAGAAGTAAATGGTGAGTACTTCTAGGAGATTACTATGTGACTGGGGCCCTTTTTAACATCTTTTACTTTGTGCCCAGTATTTTAACTCATTTTTACCACCATGTTTCAAGTTTGTGCCTGAGTCCCTCCAAGGTTGCCCATCTGTGGGGGCAGCAGATTGCTTGTTTCAGGTAAGGTGAAGATACAAGGAATAAGTGTATGTATAAATCATCAGCAAAGGAAGCTGCTAAAAGCCTGTTTCTAGAATTTTCCACTTCTATTTTTGTATCTTTTTTGCCCCTACACAACAACTAGTAGTGATGTTTCAAACTCATCCAAAACTTGATTTTGTATGTTTTTCTGTTTATTTTTTAGTCATTTACTGAAAGCTTTCTAAGTATCTAGGTGTTTTTTCTAGTCTGCCATATTCCAGAGTTTTTACACGAGTAAATCTGCTTATAGGCCTTTTTGCTTTGCTGTTGTTGTTTTCTTTTCCTCAACAAATTTATGACATTAGGTCACACTTTATTTGAGAAACTTTATTTTCCATCTGCTCTTCTTTTTTGCTCTATTATTGGGCTATGCTTCTTGTATTCTGATCCCCCTTTATTTTCAGAACTCTTCTTGACGTCAGTGGGGAACCTAGGCAGAGGAGAGAATAATGCTTAGCTTGGCTTCACAGTCCATTTTGGGAAAAGCGTCTGGCCTCCTTGAGATGGAACTTCCGTTGGATGGACCCCTGCTCATTTCCTACAGACAGTGGAGTCTATGCATAGTATTTAATGCAACCACCAGTACAGGATGATATACTTGCTCTACCACCCAAATATATTGACTTTCTGTTAAAAGGCTTTTAACATAAATTTTAAGAGATTAACAAAATACATCATAGGCTATTGCTGAGAATGCAGGGTTTTTAACTACGTTTTTCTTACATTGATTTTAGTTCATATATTTTAACCACTCCCTTATTTTACTGTACCTTTTAATTTGTTATTTATTTGTTTGAAACCAGAACTCTGCCAAGGCACTCTGGACCCACAGGAACTGAAATAGTTTGCCTTCATTATCTGGTAGACCTGCTCGAGTCTGTAGCCCCTGACAGAAACCACAAGACTGTACAAACTGGCAACTGTGGGTTTGTCTGTTCTCTATTGATTCTATTTCTGGAAAAAAAAACATGAACCAATGGGTGAGCCATGTGACTGTACAACTGACCCAAAGCTACCATCAGAAGTGGGATGGAGACCTTTAGAGACAGGTCATGATGAGACCTCAACACTTTCCTGTCTGCTTCTTAAGCATGGCTTTCAGTAGCTTTGACTTGAAACTTAACTCCCTGTGTTCTGATGTATGAAACTGGAGGAGAATCTTCATATTCTATAGCTTTTTATTTAAATTTGGGAGGCCATAGGTCAAAATGTTCCAGACATCTAATAATATGTGTAAAAGACCAGATATTTTAACTTATAAAATATCTTAGTTTTTTCCTCCATGTAAATTGCAAAGCAACTCCATCAGAAGACTTGAACACACACACACACACACACACACACACACACACACACTTTTCAGACTATGAAACTGCAACTGCTGTAGTGTTTCCTTTTCTCGAGCTTTGGTATTTGTGCTCAGTACTGATACTTAGGTAAATAGAATGTAGGACTTCTATGTAATAGGGCCAAATGTAAAAGTTCTGGTCTTGGCTCTAATATGCTATGTGTCTTTGGTCTTCTCTCTTCTTCATCAACTGTCAAAAGACTAAATGATCACTGATGTCTGTTCTAATTCTAAGATTCAAAGTGAACAAGAATCTTTGATAGCACGAGACAGATCTAGGTAGTAGAGAACACAGGTATGGGAGAACATGTCCTATTAAACACACACGTGCATGGGTGCACGCACACACACACACACACACACTCAACAGAAAAACCAAAATAGCTCCCCTCTCTTCCTCCCCCAATAATGACAATGCAGCCATCTGTTGGACGTTCCATTTTGCTTAGCAGCTGCTCTCAGATACAGAAATCTGCATTCCTCCGGCTTGTGCTGGTATGCAGGCAGCATGTGTGGGTACTAGCATTTGACTCTCCACCCAAAGGAATGGCTTTCATTGAATAAAAATGATTGCAGAGATTTCTTATTCCCCCATTACACAAATGCTTTTTTTCCCCTGATAATAGGCATTTGGAGCCATCTCTACTACTCTGTATATTAAAATATACCCTGTTAGAGATATTCATATCAGGTAATCATCTAAAATTGAAGAGGACAACCAGGAAAGGCTCCAGTGAAACTCTGCCTTGCCAGAAACTTCTACTTTGAAGGAAAGTGGGAGAGGTTGGAATATAAACTTCCATTCTAGTTTTATTTTGTCCACACCCCCAGCATTGCACTTAAGCACTGAGCAATGAGTATTGTTCAAAACAAAACTAGGAAGCTTTCAAAAGTAGCATTAATCTTGACATCAAACTAAATGAAAATATATAAGAGAAATATTCAAAAGGGACATGGAAGTAAAGTCCTTTAAATATTCCATCTCCCTGCTGCTCCCAGCCCAAGCCTCTTCTACAGGCTGAAATTTTGTCTTCTGTGTGGTATATTATATAAAGTGGTATATCATTAAAAAAAGCAGCAATTGAGTTGGGGGTTGGGAGGAGCCGCAGTTACAAACAACAACAAGAAAGTGTCCTACAGGCTCTGTAGATGAGAACCTTGGGTAAAATTGGATCTGCTTTTGAGTACATAATTTAGGACATTTGTTACAAGATTACTGTGGTTTTCTATAAATGTTAGTTTGCTGTATTATTTTCCATGAACTAGTTTTCCAAAATGCAGAATATTTTGCCCCCAAAACATGGAAGCACTAAAGCTCGATGAGGCACTGATTCATGGGGTGTCACCCAGAAACAGCTGGTCAGCCATCTGCAGCCCCAGAGTCCTCTTATTTTTACTTTATTCAGCTAATTCTTTATGTAGAGGGGGAAGAAGATGCATAAATCCTGGGAGAAGAGCATGGCTCGTTTAAGAAAATGATGACTAACGCCTGCCCGAGACTGATATCTGGTGGCCTGATGTGCTGATTTGGAGGGGTCCGTTTCCTATGTGCATTAGGCTTTCAGCTCTCTACTACATGTGCATTATTTGCTGTGTATCCTGTTCTTTTGGAAAAGGAAAGAAATGATGATATGCCATTGATTGTTTCATGGGAATGGTTCCAGAATAGAGCACCCTTGAGAGCCATAACCGGTCTTTTCAAAGCAGGCAGAAGAGCCTGCAAAATCAAGGACAAGCCTGGAAGTTAGACCTGTATGTTTGTCCGTGGATCCCTCAAGTGTTTCTAAATTAGACCTTTTAACTACCTTGAATTCTGTGGTCAAAAAATGTTGGAGGTAAAGACAGTATTTGACACAAATTAAAAGATATATTATGATTCAAAGCCAGAATTATGTTAAATGCGCAGTAAATATTTAGGCAGTGCTGTTTTATTTTAAATTTGACATAGCTGTAGTAAAGTTGTGAATCATTCAATTAGAATAGCCTTTTGCTTCCCTGAACGGGAAGGGGCCTTGCTGACAGGAGGTAGATTGTTGTTATCCCTTCCTTGCGCTACTTAAGGCAGTTCATTCAGATGACAGAGCCAAATGACTGTGTGGGAAGCAAACCTTCCAATCATAGGAAGGAGGCTTCTAGGTGCACAGGTGTATGCTGCTTACGGGTAGGCATAATTATAGTTTAATCAAATCCTTGTGTGTCTCAGGAGACCATTTTTGGCATACCTTTTAATATTTTTCTTGAATCATCAAAATCTTCTCCCCATTCTCCCCATATGTATTGGTATGTGTACACACACACACACTTCTTCCTTATTTTATTTATTTATCTTGGCTTATGATCACAAAGGTTTTTAGTTTCTTTCATGCCTTACATAGCAACTGTAGAAGATGAATCATTTTATTTTTACAGTTAAAAGGTAGGGAAGATAAACTTTAATTGCTACATTTAACCTGTGTAGCATTATTAAACTTAACATAATTTATTGATCTACTCTAATATTTCTGGTTGTGTAATACTGAAAAGCTGCCATGACAATTGACTAGAACAAAAGGGAAATGCACCTTTAACTGATAAGACAGACAATTTTTGTAAAAGAATTGGAAAACCATCTGTACTGTAAACTTTTGTGTCTCTTTTTCATTCCTGTTTACTCTGCTATTCAATCCAAATAAAGATTGTTTTCACCTCAGCAACAAAAAAATCACATGGACGATCCTTCAGGCTGTCAGTCAGAAGAGAGATATACATATGCCCAAAGTATACACTTGTGCTTCTTCTCGGTGTTATTTGGGGAAAATATGTTACATGTTCTCCTGGCTCTCCTAGTTTTACATTTTGAATTAATGCAATTTATTCTAATTTATGACAACTGTTTGAAAGGCTTGCTCTCCATTTTCCAGCTTATAAAAAGGTTGTTTAGTTAGAGGGGGGAAAGCAGTAGGGAAAGTAGATTGCCTTGCACATTCAGGTGGAAAAAGCAAATGGGCTCCCCATCTCGGAGTCAGTGATATGCACGAGGGTTGAGATTGTAAGCACATCTGTTGTAAAAACTTTTTCTGCCCCCTTGGAAATGGGATTGAAATTATGGAGAACCTTTCTTCTGCTTTTTAAAGAAAGCCTTATACAATTGAGTTAATTACCTCCTCCTCTTCTCTTGTTCTCTCTTCTTGTATTTATACAGCAGCCATCACCATAGTACCCTACACACATTGATAAGAATGCCATTTGAGACAAAATAAAAATAAAAAAGTAAGAAGGAAAAAAGGCACATGGTAGAAAAGAAAGGTTATTTCTTGTCATAGTCCAAGAATCCTCTTAAGGTTCAAAACCAATAAAATAGATTGGCCCCGTTGTAGCTAGAACAGTCTCAACCATAGTGGGTATTTAAGGACTATTTTTCAGTTGGTGTTAATAGAATCCATTATTCTGTCATTGTTTAAAAACAAAGTCTCGTCCCAGTATACTCTATCCTGCCTTCATGCTTCCTAGAAGGGCTCTGTTTTGAAAGGATCTCTTGCTAGAGAAGAAGCTGAGCAGAAAGAGAATGACAGGGAGCACGTGTAGATTTCAGGGGAAGTCTTGGATCCAAATATCCCTTAGGGCTTTATGAAATTCTGTTTCCTGTTGACACAAGGTATTTATCTTGTTTACTGTGTACCTGTACGAAGTGTTATGTGGTATGTATAACCATAGCCATTAGCATCCTTTAAAGGAATAACAAGTCATAGAAGTAAAGACATTATTATACTTATAATCCCCTTAAGTGTATGAACTCATTTAATTCTCATAATATATCTAGGAGGTATATCTATGGTTTTCAGCACCATTATAAAAATTAGGAGGCTTGATGATCGACAGGCTAAATAATCAGCCCAGAATCATGGTTAGTAACGATCAGACAAAAGGGATTTGAACCAGGGTAGTCTCATTCCAGCTTCTGTGTTCTTACCTACCATGCCATGCTGACTCTAAACTACTAATCCATTCATACTGTGTCAGTAATCAGGGCTTGGAATAAACCTTTAGGGTAATATTATTTTAAGGCCTAGATCTTACCAGTACAATAATGATCTGCTCAACCTCAAATCTAATCTAGCCTTGGGGTAGGCAACTGAATACAAGACTTTCCAGAAAGGACTACTCTAACTTATTCTTTGTTTACATGGAATGTTCTAACTAATTCTTTGTTTACAATTTTTAATGCAATGCATACTTAACCTGTAAAATCCATGGCCTTTCACTAAAACCATGCATCCATGTATTCACGTAAAGTTACTGATGATTCAGTGAAAAATCATTTTGCTTTCATATATGTATTAGTCTACTGGTTAGGGGGAATTTAAACACGTAAATAGTTAATATAGTGCTTCAGTATGACTGATAACATTTATAAAATATGGCAACAAGGAAGAAGGATTTTGTGGTGTAGATAATGGGGTTAATACAGACTGTGAATGGGGTAAGGATATCTACATGGAGAACTAGGTTCTTGAATTAAAGTCTTGAAGGGTTGATGAAAAGTATGTAGCCAGAGAGTCATGTGAAGACGCTCTAGGAAGACGAAGCAGCTTGTTCCAAGATTTGAAGGTATGACAGAGCATGATGTCCATGAAATACGACATAGCTGGAGTGAGATGTCAAAGGGATGAGAGGTGGGACTAAAAGAATGAGTAGGGATCAGACCATGAAGGACCACTGGGTCCCCTATTCTGTAAGTAAAAGCAAATCATGAGAGATTAATAACAATTGTGGGCTTATTTGACTTTTGTTTTCAAAAATGAGCTCAGAATTCAATGGCCTGAATGAGGGTAAAACCAAAGGGGAAAAAAAGCTGTGAAGGGATCTTAAGGCATAGTGATAGACACTACACTATAATTTTAATACTCAGAACAATCCTATGTACAAGACACTATTTCCATTAAGGAGATTAAACAAAGCCAAACAAAATTGAGAACTGTTGAGTAACTTGCCCACGATCTAAGGCAAGTAAATGACAGTTGTTTTACTTTCACATTACACTCCAATCCTGCCCACTTCCTTCTATATCATGCTGTCTCCTATTTCAGTGTCTTAACAAAAAGTCAACACTCCTAGTCTCCAGTTAGAATTATTCAAAACTTCCCTCTGCTCTCCAGATTCTCTTCCCAACCCTCTGACCATGCCTGTACAGTCTCTTCTGCTGTACACCTTCAGCCTTCCTCTCTCAACGGTTCCTGTTTCTCAAAGTTCTCTCCTGAGTCCTCTAACCTCTCCTTTTTTGTATCATGCACATCTCTCCTTGACAAAATCTCTTCTTTTGCAGTAATCCTATCCATTTCATTCATCCCATGCAAGAACCCTGCCCCCTTAACTCCTCTAACTCTCAACACTGAGAGTGTCCCCATGTCCTGTTGTTACTATCTTATAGTATAAACAAGTCTCCTATGGCAAGTCTGGTAAAATGATCATTGTGTCCTGCCTATACTGTTGAAAGAGCAATTTGAATAGTTTTTACATTGGGCTATCAGGTTGACATTTCTGGGCAGAAGTCGGACTCTACTACTCCCTTGCTTAAATCTTTTCATTGGCTCCCTATTAAAAATAAAACAAATTGTAATTTTCCAAGAATGCTCAATGAGTACCCCTAAATTGGGCCACCAGTTTTCACATCAAACCTTATTTCCCATTGCTTGGCATACTGCTGGCTGCGAGGAAGTACTCAACACACATCTCTTGGGCAAATGAATGAGTGAATTTAACTCACGTAAACTGATAAATTTTTAAAAATTAGAGCTATATATAGTCTAAAATAACAACTTCATTTTTTATTTCAGTTTAGCTATCCCAAGGTATCTGGTCATACTAAAAATATTTATAAACAGACAAAGCATTGGCACTGAACAGTCAGAATGGGCATGGGCTATGAATCACTATACATGTACACTGAAAGGCCCCTGAGTTGAATGTGCTTTCATTTACACCAGGCAGAAATGCTTCTGCACAAAGTTCTCTGACTTTGAAGACCTTTCTATTGGCTTATTCTGGTTCCAGTAAGTTTCCTCTCTGAAGCAGCTGGATGACCCATAGTATAGAAGTAGCATTCACAGGTGGGGTCCAGGACTTTAAGAAAACAGTCCCTGTGGTCCTGGTAGATGTGACTCAGAGAAGCATACCGCCTCCACATTTGCCCTGCTCTCCTCTCAAAAGCCCTATCGGAAGACCTTTGAGAGTATGTGCATGCACAGTGCCCCTCCTCTTGAGCCATTAGCTTTCCAAGAATTTTTCAGTCCCATGACAACTGTCTACTTCTCTCACTTTTTTACCTTTTTCTGTTAGTTATGAGTGTCTTTCCTCTCCCAGTACCTTTTACTCTTCTTCCTCCATCTTTCTTTTCTGCCACGAGCCACACCCACTTTCTTAATTGAATAAAATCAGAACCTGTTATATATTTAAGATACTCATTAAAACATTTTACTAACCAAGAATCAAATTAATGATTTGTGATTTTTTTTTTGCTTTTATGATTTATTTTTCAAAACAAAGTTAAGCCAATGCAAAAAATGTTGTTTGTTACCTGGATAAAACCTTGAATACATCCATTTTTTGTTCTAATGGGGCAATGGTTTATTACAACTCAAAAACATTCTGCTATGATCAGACTGCTTAAGCAAACAACAGCAAAAGCAAGTGAGAAGCTGGTATTAAGAAGAAGGAGGAGGAGAAGGGAAGAGAAGGCAAATGAGAAAGAGGAGATTCCACAGACCAAAAGTTTAAAAGGAAGGAAAAAAAAGGACCTATACACATAAATAAGAAGCCTGTGATGACCGCAACCTTTTTCTGATTCAGTCTTTCCCTTCTAGACATTGGTGAAATGCCTATCTAGCCAAAGGAAGACTAGCCAGAAGAGGGGAAATCACATCTGGTTTCTGATGAAACATGTGTTTGAGGATCCTCTATGTACTAAATCTTGTTCTAGGAAGGTGAGAATCTTATAAGAATAATGTGTATCAGTGATCATCTGTGTTTCTTGTCAGGTTTAAAGCAATTTCTTTTGAGGAGAATATTATTTTACTTTGTCAGCCACCCTTGTAAGTTGCTTTGTGTGCCACCAAAATGAAAAGCAAAGAGTAGGCAAAAGGTAAAATAATAAAATCATGCACATAAATCTCATCAAGATTTGTCTTCGATTTACTGTGGAGAGAAGGTTCAGCCCTCTTATTGTATGTGCATCTGTTTCCTTATCCCCAAAAGGCATTAGTGGAACAAACCCCTACTGTACCTGGTGGAAGTAATGCACAGCAGCAACTTCCCTTGTGCGGCTGGATATTAATGCTAATGTACGGGAGTTAAATATAGCACAAAGCTAGTGTGTTGGAAAGAAAAAACAAAGCAAATAACATCACACTACAAGGGGTGGGATGGGGGAGGCGAGGAGATGATTATACCCTTAAGCCCCAGGATAAACTGCAACAGTGGTAAACTGATAAGAGGAGAATACAACTAGTATACAGAACTCAGTCATGCTGACCTAATATCCTCAGTGGCAAAGAAAACCCAAGAATGTTGCCTAGATGAGTGTGGATGAGAGAGTATGGAAAAGTGACAGAAAGCTTTGGTGATGTTTATTAATGAGTGAATTCAATAAGAAAAATGGGACTAAGTTTTCTAGTTTCCCCTGACTTCTAACCGGAGACTGTATTAGATCAAATACCATTGGAGTTAGTAGAAACATGTGAATCCTACATGGTTCCCATTGCCTAACTGTTAGAAACCACCTTGAAAAAATCTGGAAAAAATGCTTCATGGGTAATGGCTTCGATGAAGGAGTTTTGTTCTGAGAAAGTGATCCAAGGTCATGAGAATTTTGACTACAGCTATAGAAATTTTGGTTTCAGCATGTGCTGTATCTTTCTCATGACAATGTGAAGTATTGGTAAAAGTACTAGATGTGGAGTTGGGGCAACTGCATTTAAGTGAGTCTTTCCCTATATCAAATATATGTAATATTGAAAAAGTAGAAATCTCAGCATGTTGTGATTATGTTTATTTTTTCATTTCTAACCTGAGATGATTTAATCAGATGACCGCGACTGTTCTATCTGGTTCTGACATGCTACATTCTCAGTGGGCTATGCCCAGCTGTGCTGTGAGGCCTGAGGTAAAGGAGCCTCCCCTTCCTTAGGGCATTAGACACTTCCTTTTGGGGAAGATCCTTCTTTTTCTACCAGAACAACTGACTTCATAACTGAGCATTCTGAATGGCTCCTGTCTCTTTAGTTAAGGGATATGTCCCCAGGGCTTAGCATAGCCATGGATTGGCACTAGGTACTCAGAAAATCTTTGGTGAGTGAGTGAAGTACCTGTCTCCAAGGAAACTGATCCTTAAATGGGACTTAAGGAACACTCCTTTCAGGGCATAGGATACTGATTGTAACTGGGGTTAAAGCAAGGACTCTGTTCAAATCTCCACTTTATCACTTACTGTTTGGCTGACCACAGGCAAATTACTTAATCTCTCTAAGCTAATCCTCTTACAGTGAAAGTAGGGTTAGAATTGTGTTTCCCTAATAGGGATATTGTGAGATATAAGCCAGTATTGCATTATTAGCACAGTGACTAGTAAATACTGAGTAATCCATAAACATTAACTATACTTAGGTCAGGTCTAAGTTCTGAGCACACAAATGGTGGGGAGACTTCTTTCAAAATCATAGTAGAGACAGGTGTATTTTGTTAAGAGTTAGCTAATAGTTATTCAACAAAAATGAAACAGATTTTAAAAACTAAATTCTCTATGAAGCTGGATTGTGTTGTGTGGTAAGGGGATCTAGGGAGGTGTATTTAAAAGGGAGATTAAGAGTGAAGAAGAAATAAGCTGGTTGCCAGATATTATCTAGAGAAAAGTAAATTTGGCAGACAGAATACACAGGATCCAGATTAGATACTGTGATTTGACCTGGGCTTTTGCTGGACATATTAAAACAACATCATCTAAGGGAAGAGGGGTGGTGAGCTTGAATCACAGTCTATTCACTAGGGCCAGGGTGCATGAGCATCTGGCTAAGGTGAAGGCAAAGTGCCCAGAGGAAATTGTCGAAGCTCATATTGGATCCCAGCAAATATGAGAGCCAGAAGCGATGGTGATGAAGTTCAGGAACATGCACAGCATTTTCTGACACAGCTGCATTTGGGTTTGCAGATAACACCCCCCACCCCCACTCCATGTAGGGCAGGATGAGAACAGATAGTAACTAAGGGGTAGGAAGCAGGGCATTAGCAAAAGCTGGGGCAGAACCATAAAAAAAGTGAGGTTGGAATGCAGGGATGGGCCCAAGCCCTATAATAAAATTAGGTGAGCGCCTCAGCCCTGCTCCAAGGCAGATGCTGAGGCTTCCTGTTTGAGTTAAAATAGCAGGAAAGGGAATGGAGAATTAGGGAGGGAGCTCTTTAGGGACTTCAGGGCCACCCAAGTTTTATTCTGCTCATGGGTGAAATATCTGGTAGGCATCAGAAATTAATTCCAAGTTGCACCATGTGAAATTGACAGTACCCATATGTATTCTGATTTCATATCATTGGTTCAGAAAAGTTAAGCTGGCTATAGAGACCAATGATAAAGAAACTTGGCAGGGGCTGACACCAGTGCCGTAAGAGTAGAAATAAAAGCAAAGAGAAGAATCAGGAGAAGAAACTAAAGCTAAGCAACATTGACCACAAAAAAGAAAACTACATTTTTTTTTAAATGAGTAAAAGACTTATTTCTCAGATCCAAGAAGGCTTATCTGAGGCAAAACTGGCTGATGCAGTAGCTGTGAAGAATTTCCATGTTTTCAAAGGAGTTGGAATTGAGGCCTGCAGAGAAAAATAAATAAGCCACACTTCCTTTCTCCATCCACTTCTCTTGGTGACCTAACAGGCTAGAAAGAGCGATTGTATTAAAACAGGATGGGCGGGGACTACTGTTATCTCAAGAATCCCTGGGTCAGTGCTCTAAGAGATATCTGAAAAAGCAAGTTGCTATCAAGAATTACCTGAGGCAAACTGCTCGAGGCTAAAAAGCAATAGCAAGCATTTTAAGATAAGAGAAGATACAGTTTACAGTCAATGTAAATAGCCCATAGGCATATCACAGCCTCCTGCAAGCTAAAGATCTGCCTAGCAATTACCGTAGGAGAGATTCTGAACGTCAAGTAGCACAGTCTGGGAACGTCCCCACCAAGAAATATAAAGAAGGGAAAGACCTTGTAGTCTGGGGTTCAGGCCTTGTAGTAGAAACCTCACAGAATGTCATGGGAAGGTAAACAGACTGTGAAAATCCAGATAGGTTATTCCCTCTGGTTGCTGTTTCACACCAAGTTTAGCCATTTCACTAAGCGTTAATTCTTCGATCTGATCTTTATTCTTCCCCATTTTGGAACTTTACAGACATCTGTATTATCAGTTAGAATTTGATATAGGGAAATGTATTCATTACTTCCTGTTCTTCTTGCCTTTCCGCGTGACCTCAGGTACTCTTAGATGCCCACAGCTGGTTCAATTCATGAGGTATGAGTGACACATGAGCCATTCCGTGTTTCCATTACAGTTCAGCTTTTTTCCTTGTGTGCTGCTCACAGGGAATTATCCCTCAGGAACCAACTTTTCAACATTTTGCATGATAGGCTTTAGGGGGCTGACATGCAAGAATGGAGGAGTCATAAAGCCTGCATTTGAGAGATTGGTGGAAAAAGCTTAAAAATTATCTAGTAAGTGATAATGTTGGAACACCATTATGAATTAAAATAGAACATTAACTACTATAACCATCCTCATATATAACCATCCTCAAATTTGTTAAATCTGACTGCAATCAAGTACAAACCAGCAGTAGTTTTAATACTTTCCTGCTCATCATGTTTGAGGAAGTGCCCAAGAGCACCCTATGTTCTTTCAAGTTGGTCCTTTGTCTCTGGTATGAGTTACAGTGATGAATTAGGTATTCTTTTAGTAAATATTAGACACAGCCTAGTGCAGGTAAATTGTCTTCAAGATATAGAACAATCTAAAAATTGATTAAGACCTGGAAACCATTTTTGTTTTAAATTACACTCCTTTATTTTGTACAGATTTACAAACTGTTATTTATTTACTCACTAATCAATTTAAACAGTTTCATAGGAATAACACAATTAAAATAATTTGAAAATGGAATCATTTAAAGTGTACTGAGTATGTTATTTAATTACTATCTATTATAACAGCCTTTTCTAAGCACCATAGGAAATTTTCAGAGTGCAGTCAGGGGATATGACTGGACCATGCAAAGGATTGATGTGATTTGAATAAAGAATAGAGAATAAAACATTTGTTTGGCTTAAATTGGGCAACTTGATTTAAGAAGCACCAGAACAATACACAAAACTGCATATGCCATCCAGCCCTGTCAAGAAATACTATTCCAATGCTGCGGGGCTGTGCCAATTCATTCGGAATGCCATCTTCAGCCTGCCTCATATGGCAAGTCAGTAAAGAGTCAAAACCATTTCCAGTTTCCTTTAATCCCTCGGAGGTGGATACAGGAGGCCAGTCTGCCTTTTTCACATTGCTGGGAAATAAAGCAGAAAGCACAAGTTTTCCTGGCTTCTTCTAACTTTACAGTGCTCAGCAGCCATACAGAGCAAGTAATCCTCTAATATATGCTGATTTTATTGAGGTTTACAAATATTCATACTCCAATTCTTTTTGAAATAAAGTAAGACAATGAGTAATAAATAGAAACTTCAGAATAGGCAAGACTAATTCTATTTTGATGCCACAGTACTTTTTTTTTTTTGCTCATGTTTAGGTCAGGCAGCCATCATTGAACGGTTATAGTCGGTTCTTGTCAGCTTCTTGCCTACTTCAACACTAGGGATCCTGGAAACTATTTAACAATATGATAGAGTCTTATATTCCACCTTGAAGGGTCTTATCCACGTGACCTTTGGGATATTAGTAGTAGGAAGTACATTTATTTCTCTCAGTTTGTTCACTAGTGACCAGAATAAAAAATCTTAGTAGGTAGCACAACTAAATTCAATGCCAAAATAGAAATGAATAACGTTTGATTTTTGCTAGCACTGAGGCAGTTCAGCCAGAAAGCTAGAGCATGCTCAGCTTCTTTCTAATCTCCTGAATTTAATTAATCACCAACCCTCCTGTACTTTGTTTTCTAAATTGTTCTTTATCCTCTTCCCTCCTCTCCATCATCAACACCATTACCTTACCATTTTTTCTGGAATGCGATTTTTGCCTTTTAGTTGGTGAACCTGCTTCTTTGTTCACAGGAATTCAAATCAGATGACACATTATTGAGAGTGCTGTTTTTCTAACATTCTTATCAGATAGCATTAACCACCTTGATTAAAAACAAACTATAATGACAACAACAAACCCAGGACCAAACTCCAGTGGCTTTCTGTCACTGGAATGACAAAGTCCAGTTCTGAACGGGGTTTTCAATACATTCACATTTTGGCCCCTACCTATCTTGCAGGCTTCATCTTCTGCCATACTCCTCCGTGCCTCTAGTACATTAGCCAGACCAAACTATTTGTTCTCTACACCTGCTATGGATTCTGTGTGACTTGTTTGCCTTCTCCCTCATCCATCTTCTCCCTTATGCATGTTGCAAACTCATCTTTCAATTTTTTGCTCAAAAGTTACATTTTTATAAAACTTTTCTAGAAAGCTCTTACCTCCTAGATGAGCTTAAAAGATGCTTGTTCTATATGTTCCAAGCACATTGCACATTTCTCTGTAATATAATTTTCTGACATTGCATTGCTATATTCCCTTTACATCATGATGGGTTGAAAGGTCATAGTCCCTGCTTCTTTCCTATTTGAGTCATTAGCAGCTGACATAGTGTCTGATACTACTGTCAACAAGTACTTGTAGAATTGATGGATATATGAACATACTGGTTTGTTTTCCAGTTATAACTGATACATGGACATTTTTCTAATATAGTCTTTTTCAAATGAGTTCTTAAGGGATCTACTGTCCTATGAAAGTTGTTTGGGGTCTGGGCTGCAGGAAATAAGATAGGAAAACTCAAAAAGAGAGGTTCTGGGTTTCCAACCCTGCTTGATCAGAGTGGCTCCTCTGTTACTTGTCTCTTATCTCAGGGGTTAACATACATAAGACTTTATGTCAAGAAGTTTCTACTTCCCAAAGAAGTTTGAAAACCACTGTAAATGATGTGGTCCTTGTCAGCTCTGAGGTCATCTCTGCCCTCATAGCAAAACTAGAAAAAATAGCCATTTCTAGCCAAATATTTAAATGCTATTTCGTTGTCAGAAATTTTGTGCTTGGAGGATTTATGTAGCTTTCCAGTCAAGTCATTGAAAAGTACTTTGAGAATTCCCCATTAAAATATCTTCTTTCTAAGATGCTTTGGTGAGGACAGTTAAAAGTTGAAAGTTGAAGCTAGAAGCTTTGGACTTGTGACTCTTCTTCACCACCAAGCTCTACTATTTTCAGTATACCATTTACAATCTCTGAATCTCAGCTTCATCACCTGTTAAAAATTGAAAAGGAAGAATATCTCTATTTACCTAGTAGAGATAACATCTATAAAGATAGCTTCTAAACCATATGGCACTAGGATAATACATGGTCAAAAAAATCCAAATTGTTTTCTTCTTCACGTAGCTGGATTATATTTCTTGCCTCTGTTTCAGTGTTATCTGAATAACATTCACTAGTAAATTAGGAATAGACTGCCGCATGTTATTTCTGGGCCAAGGATTTTAGAAAGGAAATATGCTCCTTCCATTCATTTTCCCTCATATTTCCATCTAGATGCAGGTAATTATAGGATGTTAATGAGAGGTGAAGCAATAAGATTAAAATCCCCAGGCCCCTGAATTACTGTGTAGAGGAGAGCTGCCTGTCAACCAAGAGTATTCTCTTTGAAATGTTATGTAAGCGAGGGAAAACTTCATTTATGTTTGAGCAGTTACATAGTATTGAATCTATTTGCTACTGTAGCTGTTCCTGTCCAAATGAATTAGGGTGCTTTACAGTCATAAGATGCTGTTGTTTGTATGATCACGTCATGTTCCTGTCAATCATCACTATCCCATGTGATCTACTTGGTGAAGGAGGCTATCAATGGTAGAGAAGCCAGGTTTGAGTTTTCTCCTACAGTCTCATTAACATGTTTCTGTCACAAGTCTGTGACAATGTTGATTTATTTTGAGTGTCCAGGGTCACTTCTAACTGAAACTTCATTTTTGTAAGAGTTAGAAAAAGGTGCTTCTCCTAGAGGAGGCAGAGCTTTCCTATTGAAGGGAGTTCAAGAAACAGGCAGTCCTCCTTGGCAGATTCAGGGTAGATTGATTAGAAAAAAATCTTCCCCTGTATGGTGATACAGCCAGCCTTACATGGCTTCACAGATACAGGATAGGCTATGAATGCTTCCATATTCAGAAAAGAAAGAACGTATGAACATTCCATTTAGAAGGAAGAATGTGGACAAAAAAATATTAAGGTGCCAAAATGTACAGCTAATTATCTGGTTGACCTAGGGCATGAGGATAGAGATGAGAATAAAAAGATAGATTGAAGCCTTATCATGAAATCATTGGATGTCATTATGGGTAGTTTAGATATTATTTTGGGCAAGGAGGATCCATGGTAGGATTCTAACAGAGACGCTTTATAAACTGTATGAAAAATGTTTTGATGGGAGTAGCCTAGATGCACAATGAGTTATTGGAATTATTTGGGCAAGGAGTAAAGAGAATCTGAGTTAAGACAGTGACAGTATGAAGACAAAGAAGAATATAGATTTTGGAACAAGATTTGAATACTTTCAGATGTAAGAAAAAAGAATATGTGGAAAAAAATTAAGAATAAGATGTAGGGTCTGGGTACATAGAATAAAGTGATATTCTTAATGAAGATTGGAATGCCATGAAAAGGTATACATTCTTATAGAAGATGAGCTCAGTTTTGAACTCCTTGAGTTTGATTGGATCTATATGCAGACACAAGTTTTATATCCTGTGTCCATTTTTACGTTGTAAATAGGTAACACTTAAAAGAGTCTCACTCTATTCCAGGCATTACTTTAAGTGATTTAAATATATTAATAAATATTCAAGAAGCCATAAGATAATTAATAAGATAATCCTAATTTACAGGTAGTTGATATGTTTGAAGTTACACAGTTAGGAAGTGGCAGAATGAAGATTTTACCTCGGGAATCACACTCAGAAATTCATGCTTTGAACTTGCATGGTATGAGGCTTCTTGTAAACTCTCTTGGGGAAAGGAAACTTCAGCAACAAAGAAAGAAAGTAGAATATAGACTGTGGATGTTTAGGAATCTTTAAGTGATTTGTACAAATCCAAGTTCTTCTAGTGGTTTTGTTTCTCCTTAGTTGAGCGTTCTGCATCTTTGGAAGCTTCTATACCAATCCGTACTATTTAACAGCTAGTAATCCTTTTCCAGACAGAAATGTGTTTCAGAAAAAAATATATAAAATTACATGGGAATGAGAGAAAAGGTGGGATTTGGTATTCGGTTCTGTCATAGACAGAAGAGATTTTCAATCATAATGATATGTTAGTGCCCTGTGAAGAAAGCCAGAATATCTTGTCAGCCCGGACCCTCACAACCAGCCTTGTTCTTTATGATTGGTCTTTAGCCAGAGCAAATTTTCCCAAGTGACAGCTGTCAACTGTCACAGGTTACAGATTAAAGTGATAAACTACTCAGAATGGTGGATAAAAATACTACAAACTCAGAGATTCTAAGCAGAATCCTTTATAACTAGATTCTAAGCACTAAGAGTAGATTTCCACTTTTCTCACATCCATTTCTTGGAACAATTTTGACTTCACAGTAGTATGAACAACTGGAAATAGTTTGTTAATGTTACTTTTCAGTTCCTCTGGTCCCTTTAACTGAAGTCTCTGCCCTTCCATACCCAATTCAGAGATAAGATGTTGCTATGGTCTGAATGTCTGCCTTCTTCTAAGATTCACATGTTGAAATCTAATCCTGAATGCGTTGGTATTAAGAGGTGGGGCCTTTGGGAGGTGATTAGGTCATGAAGGCAGAACCCTCGTGAATGGGACTAATGCCCTTATATAACAGGCCTGAAAAAGTTTGTTTGCCCTTTGCTCTTCTGCCGCATAAATATGCACAGAAGGTACCATCTATGAGAAACAGACACTCACCAGACACTGAATCTGATGATAATTTGATCTTGGACATTCCGGCCTCAGAACCATAAGCAATAAATTTCTGTTGTTTATCAATTACTCATGCAAAGCCATTTTGTTGTAACAGCCTAAATAGACTTAGAGATACGTGTGTGATAATAATCCAATTCTGTTATGTTTTCTTCATATCCTAAGACATTTTCAGTGAGAAATGATTGGCAAATTAACAAAAGTAAACTGATGCCTCTAAGGTTTGGTATGTGAAGGTATTCAGTAGGGAGGATGAGTTGGGTAGTCACATGCTCCAGTTTTCCCTGGGCAACCCTGATTTACCTCTGATGTTCCAGTGTTATTATCAGTAAGTTCCTCTTTCACACTCTGAAAAGCATCAAGAGTCTTGGGATATAGATCTAGCACCTTGATTTTTATATTTGTTTGGGTAGATAAGTGTGGCTAGTTATTTGAAGGCAGCCTCAGAGCTTCCTGTATATATAAACAGAATGTAACAGCAGCTAAGATACTCATTACAATACTCTATAACTCTTCTCTACTCATTTTTATCATAGCTTTATCAATAATTTGATTATTGAATGATGAGCACCTGGATTATTTAACTAAAACTAGTAGAAATATAAACCTGAACAGATGTTATGTAATAATGACCTATGATATCTGAAAATTGTCTACCCCAACATCCTATCTCCTTTTCCTTCTTGGTATAAGAACTCTGAATTTATTTTGGGGTGGCAATGAGTCAAGCTAATGACTGCGTTTCCTAGAGTAGCAAGATTTGCAGCAAGACATGCAATGTGACTAAGTTCTGGTCAAAGCAGTATATTCAGGAGTGTGTGTTACATGCTATTTGGATTGCAGTGGAATGCCTAGAACTGAGGGAGCCATCTTCAACCATAAATCAACACACCAAGTCAATGTGTGTGTTGCAAGAAAAAAAGGATGCTGGTTTTCTAATGATCTTGGAGCCATGACATTAGTTCTAGATTGCCTGCTTCTGCATATCTTTCCTATGAGAGGGAAGAAGACTCTTTCCTTTTTTTTTGAGATGGAGTTTTGCTCTTGTTACCCAGGCTGGAGTGCAATGGCACGATCTCGGCTCACTGCAACCTCCGCCTCCTGGGTTTAGGCAATTCTCCTGCCTCAGCCTCCTGAGTAGCTTGGGATTACAGGCATATGCCACCATGCCCAGCTAATTTTTTGTATTTTTAGTAGAGACGGGGTTTCACCATGTTGACCAGGATGGTCTCGATCTCTTGACCTCATGATCCACTCGCCTCGGCCTCCCAAAGTGCTGGGATGATAGGCGTGAGCCACCGCGCCCGGCCCTCTTTTCTTGTTTATACTACTGTTACTTTGCTTTTTGGTCACTTGCAAGCAAACAATTCTAACTGACTCAGGAAGAAAACATGAAATTTTTATATATAAACTTCAGAGTGGTTAGCAGGGAGCATTGAAGAAAGTGGGAATGTGCTGGATGGGAAGGGAAGGGTACAGAAAGGAGAAAACTTCTTTTAAGTGTTCATTGAACTTTTAAAAAGGCAACTTGCCATTTGGTAGAAATTCAGCTACTGAGAACATCAAATGTATCTTATTAGCATTGATGTGTTGCAATTGTGATGCTGCAAGTGTGAGCAGTAAAATGCACTGAGTATGTCAGAAGTATCCTTAGCTTTCTTAGCTCGATTAAAACAAAAAAATATCCAAATGCCTGCACTTCACCTTGGAGTCCTGGAATGTCTGGACAACTTTCTTTAAAGGAAGGCTTATTATAAAGTGGTATAGTATCAATTGACTACAAAACGCTTTCACAACTTCCCAGAAGAGTTTCAGCTCAATTCAGCACAATATGACCGAGTATGACTACCCATTACAATATGCTAGCACGTGAATTCATTATATGCAATATCTAAGCCCATCAATGTTGAGCTAAGCATTTTGATGGCCAGAGCTCATAGATCCATCTTAATACAAACTCTAAAGTTTGGGCTTTCAGGAATACATCATGGACACATTGCTTTACCTCTGTGGAATCAGAGGGCTTACACTTGGGTATCTAAGGGCTTGCTAGGAGTGGGAGCAGATGGTAGTTTTTATATGTTCTTTTTATAAATTCATTTTGAGCAGGTTTTTTTTTGCATGAATATTTCATTTATGACAGGGTGCTGCTTAGTTATATAAAAAGTAAATACATAACGAGCGAGGTGTAAGTATAGCAGCAATGTAGTGTTGAGGCTAATGGGTGGAGAGGGTTTTAAAAATACAAAGAATTCTCATTTTCAAAAAGTACTTTGCAAACTTTAAGAGATAAGTTTTTGTTTCTTTCCTGTTTCTTTACCCCCATCCCCCACCCCACACCTCCCCCACATTCTGTTGTGTGCTTGCCCAGGAAAAGAGGAAGGTTTATTTTTAAGAAGTCAAGCATGGGATTTCGATCTTTATTAGGAACAATATTTTAACGAGTTTGAGAAAGGATAGAGCAGCTCATATAAAGTGAAAATAGCAAGGGCAAGCACCACAAACAGAAGCAGCGTAAGGTTAGGAGACCCAGAGCGGCTGTATATACAAGCATCAGCAGGAGGAAAGAAGGATGGAAAACAACAGCTGCCATAAACAGAAATGATGGGCCTTGATCTTCACAAGGGACAGGTGGCCAAGATATGCCATAGACTTCCCATTGTGCAACATCACGTACATTGTCACAATGTTCTGGGTTTCAGAAACTGTTTCCAAGCTTATTCTGCCTAGAAAAAGTGTTTAAGCCAACTTGAAAATACGTCAAATCCCACTTCGTCATGAAGTTGTTTTAACCTACATCTGTGTTATATAGTGACACAATTAATTGGATTTTTTTTCTGATTCATAGCTTCACTTTAACCTAAGTGGTATTAGTTGTGACCTACAACTAAAAATAAATAAGTAAATTAAAATTACATATTTTGTCATTATATCAAATTCTGTACTGTGAAAGAGTAGACTCTGGTGATTTTATGCATAATATTCAGAAAAATACAAATAACATGAATGTCTTGATCCTAAAATGTAATCAAAATGACATTCATATTTGCAATGATCTAACACTAATATGGTCTGTAAGAAGGTAACTTTGACAAAGCAATTTTATGTTTTTCTAAATGTTCCCTAAGGATAAGGACTTTATTTTATATAGCAGACCCTCAATATTTATTTGGGATACCACAGTTCCAAATTCATGAATGTCAGTGAAACATGTAATTGACTCCATAAAGCTTTTATTTTCTGGATTAGAACCATCACTTTCTCAGATAGTTTTGTTTCGACTTTACTTTTATCACTAGAACTAGTAGCTGACTTCATTTGCTGGAAAAGTACTCACAAAGAAAATATTTATTTAAAAAATCTTATCATGAGAATTATCACATAGTAACTTGACCACAAGCAGAAAATATCTAAACCACTGTGAGAAGATATGTGGGTCAATCACATAGGCACACTCTAGCTAGATTCCTGCTAGAGACCAGACTCTTGTCACATGTAATTCAATTTCATGCCTCAGCAAAATTACAATTGTTACATGTCATGAACCCTTGACTGTTTCTTGAGGTAGTCAAAGTAACAATGTCAAATCCTCAGCCAGTAACACATTTCTTTGTATTATCAAAAATGACTAACTACAGTGACTTTCATGTAGTAGACTGTCAATGAACTTTTAGATTGGTTGATCATCTGATTGATTAAGTATGTGATTTAGTAAGAGCAGAATGGATAAGATGTTGGGTAGGACAATGGAACCCTCTACCTGAGTTACTCTTTGGCCCTCTCTAGCACTTCTCTGAGAGGTCATTTAGTAGTTTTAGTTAAGAATAGCATTAGACCAATGGGCGCTAAGTAGTGCTACAGCTGTTGTTAGGAGGGGGAAAGGATTACACGGAAAACAAATGTGGTCTGCATAGAAGGAGTGGATGAAAACGTTAGGATGCCTTCTGAACGTTGCTAACTTTATGTTGAAAATATTTTTAGAGATTTCCTGAAAGTTGGTGGTAATCATCAACAAGTCAACTTCTCCCTCAAGCCTAAAGGTTATTTATTACCAATCTCAAGAACATACGTCATGGAGATTCTTTGGGTCCAGTCAGAAATCTTAGGTCACACATAGAACAATTTGTCAGTTATGAAGAGTGATGGAAGATGTATACATTATCCTTCACGTAAAAATGATCAGCTGTACCTGGACTTCCCATCTGCCCTAGGAAGAATTTTACTTATTTGGAAATATTAATTCAATGTGTAATATAAACACATACTTATTTCATGTTTTCTTATTTCCAAATGTGTATTTTGTTCCAAAATTTAGTGTAAGTACAAAATTGGCCCATCTCACATGGAATTTTCTTCTTAGTAATCTGCAAGTTTGGTCAATTTCTACATCAGAGAAGACATAGTTTTTCACAAAATAATAATATTTAGGGTTCCATAAAAACTCAGATTTCCATAAAAATCAAACAAATGTTTTTAATAAAGAGAAATATGTTAAAATTTTTGTTTCAGTTCCACTTTTTGATTCTCACTAGATCTTCTTTTATTTCTGTCAGGCTTAGGGCTTGAGGGCTATTATCTATTTTTAAGGCTGATTTAAATGTTGTGTGATATTTCTCTCTCTTTCTCTCTCTATCTATCTCTCCCTCCCTCCCTCACTCTCTTTATATCACCTCTCTCGCGCTCTTTCTCTCTGGTACTATAAAGAGCAAAGGGGGAAATTTCCTGAAGAATATAGAGTGGTTTAGTGGAAATGATCATTGCATTTAAATATCAATAACAGTAAATTGTCTTATCTTGAGAGCTCTGTGAATTAGGGGAATAGAAGAATTCTGTATACTGGTGAAAGATTTTAAGTGTAAGTTAGAATGGAGGCCGGGAGTAAGAGATTTGATTGAAAGGTAGGTAGGCTTTACTGATAAAAGGACAACTACAGGAATGGAGGAAAAAAAGAGAAGTTAAATCAGGGCAAGTCAGTGAAGAACTTGAAACTGAGGGTTAAAAAATCTTAGTTTTACTGTCCAGGACAAACCAAAGATTTAACAAAATACTATACTCCCTGTTTGTTTAAAGTGCATTATAATACAATGGGGATTTAAGAACGTTTATGAGGTAATTTCCTGGGGCCAGTTTTCCTTCTGTTATTTGTACAGTGATTTTCAGTGCTACAATGAAACTACTGAAGTCTCTTCACAAATTGTCACTATTTCAACATCAGCATGAATAATGTATGTGAGAGATAGCATAGGAAGAAGAATTCAGATTTGTAAAAGAGGAACAGCAGATGCTGGAAACACTAATTGTGGTTATTGGGCAATGTTGTCTAGTCCACAGCTCAAGACTTTGATACTTACTGACTTTAACAGGGTTGTGCAATCCATGGACATGGGAATTTAGCTTGCCTAAAAATGAATGTATTTTACCTGATAGTTTTCTCAAGGAGGTGATGGTTCCCAAATGTCTAAATTAATATTTTGACTGAATTCCACCACATTTCCCTCATCTCTATCAAGCACAATGGAAGGCTTGTGTTTTGGGGTTGATTAACGGAGGACACAGGATTAGCTCATAGTAGACTAAATTGTAAATGATTGAAAAGAAGCTCATTTGTGTCTATTTATTCATCCTTATTAATAGTTTTGGGCACTTAGAAATGCCTCAAGGAAAGGCAGAACTGCAAGTAAATAAGTTTGTGAACACTACCATTAAACTCTGGGGTATTTGAAATACACAAAAGGGGTGAAAATTAATGGATACCCAAATCTCAGAAAATCAGATTTTCTAAAACACATTTACAATTCCAGGTTAAATTATTACCTCTTGAATAGCAAATATTTACATGTTATCATGTAGGTCATATAATAGCCCAATAATTATTTGTTCAGCTGTTGATTTCAAAAGTTATTAAAAGAGTTTTGCTTAAATAATGTTCAATGAAATCCTAATGCACTCAAGCCACTGAATTTTAAAGATCATTACTGAGCAATGGTTTTTATTTTTATTTTTTTAAATACTGAAATAGCTGGATAAGGACCGTAAAAAGGTGGCAAATCAAATATCTATTAGTAACAATTTAGAACTTTAACTTTTTTTTATCATGAAACCTGTAAAATACTTTCATACTTCTTGGAGGTTTCTAGAAAAAAAACATTTCCATGAAAGAAGAAGGCAGAAGAGACTATTGAGTAGGGAAAATTGTGCTGAATGAGGAATCAGAATACCCACGTTCTAGAGTCCCAATTCAATTATACGTGGTGATAGAACCTTAAAATTCACCAAATTATCTGAGCCTCATTTTTCATATTCCTAAAATTAAAGGGTTTGCATAAATAATACATAAGCTCTGATTCATCCCATATATTCTGTGGTTTTATTACTTTGTGATACATTATAGAAGTCTGCAAGCTCTTTTCTAAAAACTTTCCTTAAGCTTCCATTTGTTTCAGTGCTAAAGTCCCAATTTATTGGAAAAAATAAATACTAAGTTTTTATAATTCAATGTTTTCTTGAAAATTTTTCTTAAATATTGGTAATTACCACTAGCTATGTATATGAGAATAAAATACAAGTGCTATCTGATTCAGCATAGATCTGGTTCAGATATTTTTAGTTGAATACATTGTGATAGTTAAGAGGTACTCTACACTAAATCTGTCAGGTGACACTGTTCCAGTTTACTCTATTATTCCCTGCCTGAGCTGAGCAAATCTCTGAACTTTTCAGAGACACATGCCTTCATCATCAACTGGTTCCTTCTAATAACACAGCATTTCATGTAACAGCACATACTCAGTGGGCTTACTAAGGAATTAGAACTCAGGACACCAAGGAAATAGAGTCCCCAAGGCACTTAGAAGGTGAAGAAAGAGAACAGGTGTTGATATTACATTTCAAAGCATATAATCAAGGTTGTAGCTGATACTTGCTAGACGTGGTAGAAAAAGTAATTTTGAATAATATTTTTTGTTCCAAGAAAACTATGCAAACCAATAACTGTCTTGTGAAAAAAAATACGTGACCAAATCTTGCAAGGCAAGTCTCTATGTTGAGATAGAAAGTTTCTTATCAGTAGTAATTTATTGGCTGTAGGACGTAAACTTTCTTCAGCTAATCATAATTGTCCACTTACTTTGCATCATTACTTAACTATTTCTTAGGTAAAACATTTGTAACTTGTAGAAAATAAATATTATTTCTATCATAATTAGCAAATTCCCATACTAGTACACAACATGTAATTTTACAATAAATGTATGCATCACAGAAATATTCTGAGTTGAAAATCTCTGATTGATATCTCTAAGGATTTGCTTATGACTATTTTTATGTACACACACACACACACACACACACACACACCCCACATCGAAACAAATAAAGTTGTACCAAAGTAAGAATGTTATAAGCAAAATTTCCTTTTTTCTGATCTTAAAAAAACCTGAGAACCAGACTGGGCACGGTGGCTCACACATGTAATCCAAGCACTTTGGGAGGCCAAGGTGAGTGGATTGCCTGAGCTCAGGAGTTCAAGACCACCCTGGACAACATGGTAAAACCCCATCTCTACTAAAATACAAAAAATTTGCTGGGTGTGGTGTTGTGCACCTATAGTTCCAGTTCCAGCTACTTTGGAGGCTGAGGCATGAGAATCACTTGAGTCCCGGAGGCAGAGATTGTAGTGAGCTGAGCTCAAAAAAAAAAAAAAAAAACCCACAAAGATTAAAGAAAGAACCTTAGAACCATCTCAATGATAATTTGAGGAGTTACCAGGTGATGGAATTCTAAGGATGTAGAACGAACAGTTTCCCCTCATGTCTTGAGGTCCATAAACTGCAGCTGATACTCTGATGAAAATGTCTGTTCTGCAGACATCCTGAAATCTGGGGGATGGGTAAAGGAAGGTGTCGGAGAAAGTATGGTTGGAGAAACAGGAAGAAAACCCCAAGTGTACCAAGGGTTTTCAATTTCAAAGGAAGAAATATTATAAGTGGCAGTGGTAGTAAATCATGTTGCATGTTGCAAAGAGAATTTGCACGTTTTTCTGAAAATTCTCAATTGATTGGTCATAGTGAAAGCCAGATTGTAAGTTCCAAGTGATCATGTCGCAATTAGGAAGTAGCATAAAGTGATGACTTTAACAAACTTCTCATATATATGGAGAAAACAATTGCTGCAGAATTAGAACATAGAATTATTAGATTGCAAAATGGCATCATGGTTTCAGTATCTCATGAGTTTTTTGTCTGTTTATAATTATGTTTGAATTAATATCTTTTTCTCATGTATGAACAGTGTTTCTCCAATCAGTCAGGCTTTTGAGAGCTCTAGATTTCAAATGTGACTCATGATATCATTTCATCAGCCACTGCTGCTTCCCTGAATTTGGTGATATCTATGGTAATCTTTCATCTCCTATATTCACATTGTCAGGTGATCTTGGCCATTCTGCCATACAACTGCTGGGGAGGCAAGTTCACCTCTGACCCAAATTCTTTTCTTTGGTGTAGGTAGACTATGGGCAGGATACTGCTATTTCTCAAACATTTCTTAGAGTCATAGCTGTTTTTCACCTGGATCACTGAAGAAACTACAGATATATCTGTAATTTCAGTATTGTGATTCTATTTGACAGAGACAAAAACTGCCCTAAATCATTCCTTTTTGTTTTGTTTCGGATTCTTTGATGCACATTCTGTAAATTCAAGGCAGGCAGAAGACACTGCTCTAGCAATCTACTTTACTTCAATTCTTTGACCTGAGAACATGTCCTGCCTATTCACTAATGATAGAACTAGATGAGATTTCCCTCTGATTTTCAGAGATGATCATGCTGTAATCATTTAACTCACAGTATCAATGATTGATGTTGTTTTTAATATTTATTTATTTTTGTGGGTATTCCTTTAAGATACCAAAAATAATAGAATGGATTGCTGAACATCTCTCTCTAAACAAGATTTTCTTTAAAACTCATTGCAAGACATTTTTCTTTATTCCTTTGTAAAATATCATGCTTTTTTTTAACAGCTACATAAAAATAACCAGTCAATGTTTTCATAAAAGCTCTATGGAAACTTGCTATGATCTCTTTTCAAGAATATGTTCAAAACATACAATACTTTATTTATTTTGTCTTATTAAAGTTTCTTCATGTTCATGTCATACTTTTTTTCAGGGTTTCTTGAGATAACATTTTTAAGAGTAAATACTAATTATGGTTATTAAAGTGCTTGCCAGCTATAGTTTTTGCTGAAATACAGACAGTAGCGGACACTTAGACTTAAGCAAAAATATTTTGCTACTAGTCATTGACTAGTCTCTTAGGCCTCTGATAATAATATATTCTGCTTTTTTGTAGTAAGTGAACATGTGCACATATATAAATTTACTCTTTGAACTGTTTCTAGGATATTTCCTGAGTCTTCTCTGGATTTGTGTAGTGAGCTATATGGTCTTGTCACCTTCTGGCTAGCAGGCAGGTGCGGAATGGAGAGTTCTGAATATTTATTTACAATGAAGTAATATTTTTTCTGGACATTCACTGACATGACATTATATGAACTCTTTCTATAGTTTTAATTTGCTCACAATCTATATGAATAGTTAGTGTTTTTTGCAAAAACAATGTATGGTATGATATATTGGAAACATGGTTTAACCAGGTTGAGTCAGTAGTAAAACATTTTAATGACCAGTATTTAAATATTTTGTGTTTTAGTTTTTGATGTTTTAATAGGCTTCAACTTTGTATCCGCTAGGAAAATGGTAGGAAACATAATTCACCAGATGGCTCAGATAAAGAGACAAGAAGTTAGTTACAGAGGTGTGAGAGGAACCAAGGAGGAAACAAAGAAATAGTGAAGACCCAGAGAATAGCAACAATGGAAAGCTGTTACCTGCTAGGACCTGAACAGAAGGAAAAAGTGTTTCTAGAGTCTGGTGTCTACTATGTTTTAGTACATTTTAGTAGTCACCCGAATCTAGTAATACTTTTTCCTTCTGTTCAGTCATTACCCTGAACTGTGGAAAAAGGAACCAAGAGGCAGAGGCAGCTACTTCGAGACATGCAATGTGAAAGCAGGTAGGAACTGGAAAATCAACTACGACTTTCTTCTCTTCCTATGTTCTCATCTCCCTCCAATGTGTCCCATTGGTTGACCTTGACCAGATGCCAACTAACAGGGGAGACCAGGTGATAAATAGAAAAGGTGGGGGGGGGGGGAGATGGATTTGGGAAGACAAAAGAGAATAATCACCAACAACTTTTAAGGGTAAAAGCACCTTTTAGTATAGTATTAGTTTTGTTTCTTTTTATTCTAGTTTCAGCAGCAATACCATAGATTGAGGAGTAGGTGTGCCAAAATATAAACAAACCAACATGACAAAACTATTAAAATTCATTTTAGATTTCACATAGTTATTAATAGGTCTGTTGTATTTCTACAGGATTTAAACAACTTTACATTAGTGGTTTTAACAAAATATTGTATTAACTTCCTGAGCCCTTTTCTTTTTTCCAGACAGTATCCTATAAACAGTATCTATATCAATTAAAGGAGAAAATTGGAGATGGCAAGTTGAAATAGCAGTCTGTAGTCACTCCTCAAACATTTTTCTAGCCCTTCTCCTAAAAGAGCCACTAAAGATCCTATAGGAAACCCTTGGACTCCAAGGAACTCATTTTCAGATACTTTGTATTTTATGAAGAAATTATAAATAGAATTTTATATTCCTTTTTAAATACGTCTTCTGTGGAAAGAAATGCTATGTCTTTAGTTTGTAGAAATGGGAACTTTCATTAAGTGTTCTGCACAGAGAGAGAGAGAGAGAGAGAGAGAGAGCAAAAATAACAAATTAAAAAAGGACATAAGGAAACTTTTTTTTTTTGAGGTGGAGTCATGCTCTGTCGCCAGGCTGGAGTGCAGTGGTGCGGTCTTGGCTCACTGCAACATCCGCCTCCCAGGTTCAGGTAGTTCTCCTGCCTCAGCCTCCCAAGTAGCTGGGATTATAGACCTGTACCACCACGCCCAACTAATTTTTGTATTTTTAGTAGAGATAGGGTTTTTCATGCTGGCAGGATGGTCTTTGTGTCCTGATCCCGTGATTCGCCCACCTCGGCCTCCCAAAGTGCTGGGATTACAGGCGTGAGCCACCACGCCCTGCCTGTCATTGATGGCTCCAGATTAGTGTATTCTCACCTCAAAACAAACTTGATCAGCCAACTGTTCAACTTATTTCTTCATCAAACAAATATCTAATAAGCACCTACTCTGTGCCAGATTCTGCACTAGGCACTTGCAATATAGAAGGAACAAGAAAATGTTTCTTTCTCTTATAAGAATTACAATTCAGCAGAAAATACAGAAGACATGCAGTAAGCAAATATGTACAAAAATAACTGAATACATGTGTGTGTGGTTAAAAATTATAGTAAATATGTCACAGTAGACATTTACAAATGTCTACTTGTAATATGTGTTCATATATGTATATCTGTGTGTATATACACAAAAATAGATATAGATGGACAATATAATGTGTATAATTTATAAAATCCTAATATATAAATATACATTTACAGTGGTGAGTGGTCAAAAAATTTAGCAATACAAGAGCACTCTAGGAGACATGGAGAACACTGGTCTTCAGAATAGGGTGTAAGGTCCTCAGTATGATAACTGAGGCCTTTGTAGTCTAGCTCCAATCCATTTTCTCCCATTACTGCTCCAACTATACAAACAGAATTGATCTCCTGGATGCCACTTATTCCCATCCTGCATTTTTACCCCACCCCCATTAGTCTTGTTCTTTTTGTTCTCTCTGCCTGAGACTTCCTTTTTTATTTCTGGCTACCCAACAATGCCTTATTTTGTTTGAACTACTACCTGATTGAAATCTTTATCAGTTCATATAACTCCTTGAGTTCTTTCTGATCATTCAGCTAACAGTGATTCCCCTTCCTCTGAAATCCCATAGCAGTTATTCACATTTGTGGCTTACATCCTATGTTATATTGAAATTACTTGATTTTTTTTTATTTATACACTCATTCAGGAAACAGGTAATAGGTGCCTCATGTGGGCCAGCAAGTAGCAAATGTATCTTTACTACAAATAAGCTTACACTTTATCTCTTGGTGAAATTTTGTTTCTGAAGAATATGATTATGTTTATGTACCTTTGTGATTATATTCAGAACAAACAAGAAGTCTTGACTTTAATAGTTGCTGAATAAATTTGGTGAATGTGTAAAGTGATTGCATTTAGCTGTTGGTGAATATATGTGCTCATTTAGAATGTATGAAGGGACTATAATAAAAGCCACCATATTTTTCATCCTTATAAGCAACTGTACCTCTTACTATTTTCTATATGTAACACAAGTCTAGATTAAAACTATTGAAGAATTTGCCTTTTGAAATATATGCTGAGTTAATCTGCACATATCTGTCTGCAAATATCATAGGGAGAATTATGAGAATAAATTAAAACATTGACATGTATTTTTGAAAGGAATGCATTATTATTATTTTATTTTGCATTATATAAATAAATAGGGCAAATGTTTTTGGGAAAGCTTCAGTATTCAATAGCCCAGTTCCCCGCTTTATGATCTGTCTGTGTATACAGTCAGAACAGTTGTTCCTCCATCAAAGCTGATTCCAGTGAATGCTCTATAGAAAGAGAAAGAAGAAAGAATAGAAAGGAGAAGTAGATACTTCAAATTTTGCTTAACTCTGCTGGCAGATTTCCATGATGTCAGCCTAATTTTCTTGTTGCTTCAATGCAGGAGTTCATGGGGCTTATTTCTATGTTTCTTTAAACCTGTTCTCAAGTCATAATGCTGAGGATCCTCCAAATACACGGAGGATCTCATTCCAGTTATAAAGCAGATTTTTTAAAACGGGATTTTATATCTTTATTTTTCTTTGCAGTTGATGTGGCTCTGAGTTGCATTCTGACTGAGCTCCTGAAAACAGTACTGAGAAGCTGTCTATAAATAAGTAGTTTTGTTTACAGGAACTTACTGGGGAACTGGACTTGTACCACCTGCCATTTGGCCAATGTTGAGAAGTGAGAGGAAGGGGTTTCAGATAATTCAAATCAGTCAATCTACCTCAGTGGAGCCTAGCTTATTTCTCTTGTTGTCTTAACCTAGGTGTAGATGCCTTTTCCTCACTACGCACCTTAGATTAGAGCTATCAGGCAATGCTCTTTTACTTTCTCCTATTGTACCTGGCTCTCTCTTCTGACAAGCTTTCTAAGAATGTATTTCCGTTACCTATTGTGTCAACTAAAAGAGAATTGGGTAGGATGAGAAAAACTATATGAAAATAAACTGCCTGGAATTATGAAAATAAATATATGCAAAGTTTTACACTTACCCAAAATTCTTAATTTAAGACAGCTAAGAAACTTCAATTCTGTGGGCTAGTGGCAAACTGGAGTCCATATGGAGTTTCTCAATTGGTCTTTCGAGTAGGTGGAATATAAATATCATGACAGCATTTCTGTCCTTCCGTGGTCAGAGATGCCATCTTTTCTATCTTGTTGGCCCAATGAATGGTGTGTCATGACAGAAATCATTAGTGTATTTTGTTTAATGACATGGCCACTCAGTTAATAAGTAACTAAAGCCAGACCCTTGTTTCCTGAGATGGGTTTTGTATAAACCTAAACTGCCATTAGAAGAGGGAGGCAATTATATTACTAATTTAAGGTTCACTGAAAGCTTGCTATTAAGGCAAATAAAAAATGAGTAGGCAAAGTTTTCCATACATTCTGTGAAACATAAAGTAATATGAGGTAATAGGAAGATAGTCTGGGAAAAAAGCCTATCATTCTCTTCAAAATTTTACCCATTTCACCCACACTTACCAGTGTCATAGCCCACGCTGACTCTGATGGCTGAGAACATCTGTAAGATGAAGAACTAGTACTGTATTCTGAGTCATATATTCTATTTTTATTTTAAAGCCTGTTTAGAGCTTGGCTACCATTAGGCTTGTCCTAATTTTCCTCAGTTACTGTGATTTTGATTACTTGCAAAATACACGTTAATAGTCAGAAACTGTTTTTAATGGATGCCTAGGGTTAGAGAAATAAAAACAAGTTCGCTTTAGGAGAAAAATAGCCTTAAACGTATAGGAAAAGACAATTGTGTTTTCTTACTTAAAGGCTGAATATAATTATTAAGAAATTTTCAGCAGATGTCATCTATCAGCACAAACAACAGAAGAATTGAAGTGAAAATCTAGCCACTGCTCTGCTCATCACCCTGTTTTCATTAGCAATTATAAGGAAGTAGAGCTGGAACTAGAGATGCATGATAGCAAGACATCGATACAGTAACCAGAACTTTCAGACATCACCACAAAAACAAAAACTCAGTATTTCACAACCCTGTTGCATTGGCAATGTCACAATGCTGCCTTGGGCAAGGATCTTGTCTCTTTTTTGGGTAAAATAGGGTTCCTTTTTCCCCTCCCACAACCATCTCCTGTAAATCACTTTTCTTAAAGGACAAACCTAAAATTTCTTGGTTTCAAAATCATACTCACCATGGTAAGGGAAACCTGGCTCATGCCATAAGAAAGTCAACTAAATGTGTTTGCTTAGCCACAAAGAGTGATTAGGGGCACCATTCCTCGGCAAACTACTTGTGGGTTCAAATATAAAAAGCCTTAACAATACAACCTCAAGTGCTTTATTAATAATAAAATTTACATTACTCTAGTATATTTACAAAAAAAAGAACATTACTGCATAGTTTAAAAGTTTCAAAAATGTGTTAATCCCATGGTGCCATCATTATATTTACTGAGGATGGCAAATTTCATCACACAGAAAATCTCTCCTTGTCAATATATGCTTCTTGCCCTAATTATTATAAAACGCTCTTGGGCCCCCGCTTTCTCACCCAGCAAGTGCTAAGTGAAATGGAGAATTAATACATTTAGAAATTTAATTGAGGTTAAAACAAATCATAAAACACACTCCAGACTTTCACCTTGAATGTTTTGTGGGTTTTGTATTTACACTTGAGTTAAATAGATAATAGTTTGAGTATAGCTCCAATGAAGTGAAAGGCCAACAAAAGTGGTCGTTTTTCTTTTCTGGCTACTAGTATAGTTATAAAGGACATTTCTGCTAGCCATGTTGCATGTAAAATTAAAACACAATGGAATATACAAAAATGGCCAGAATCTGGGATTGTAGTCTGCACCTTCATGGGGTGGTGAAGTCTGCAAAGATCACGAGAGGAGAATTCAGGGCTTCCTATTATCAATTCAGGCACTGAGGCCGGAACAGTGACTCTGGGTAGTCACTGACATAGATTCACCATGGCGATAATGTGACTTGTTTTGGGCAAACTTGTCAACTCATGAAAAGAAAAGAAAAGAAAAGTCTATAAAGAGTTGACAACTTAGCTCTAATACTCAACAAATGGCAAGCTATAAATCTGAAGAGAATCCTCATTTTCTTTTTTCCCCCCATCCTGTTTATATATTGATGATAAAGTCAACATAACATTATCACAGAGAATGAGTTGTCTGGAATACGGGGAATTCGCTGTGTTGTCCAGATTTTCTAAAGCTATACTTTTTGAAATCCCCAAACGATATAGATACATACTTGTCTAGTTCTGCTCTTTGCACCTGCAATCGATCCATGAAGTGTGCTATAAGCTGTATGTTTAAAGATTTGTGCTTGTGTCTACATGTGTGTGTTAACCACAAGTAATGTTTTAAATTGCTATTGTGGAATAATGTGAGAAAAATATCTCACCTAGAACCTTATGCAGAGAGAATGTTCAATAAACTATTTTTTTCAATGATTGAACTGTGCTATTTGTACATTCTTCTAAATGTATAAATAGTACATTTGTAGTGTGAACTACAAATAAATGTAGTGTCAACATCAAGGGCCAGGAACCAGGGGAGAAGTGATTTGTGAGTGGTCATCTGAGGTTATCTAGGGAGACCACTGCCTATGTCAAGAAATTTTACCCCACGAGAGAGTGAGCATTTAGATGTTTGTCTTGGAGAGGGTATCTATAGTCAGGAGTTAACTACAAACAGTTGCTATTAAGAAACAATTGCTTCTTTCTTCTAAGCCCACTTCTGGTTTAACTCTTGAGGAGTAAGGGGTAGAAATGATTGAGGCAGGAGGAGGAATCAGAGAGTAGATTAGCTCCTCTACACCTTCCTACATGTCCTCCTGTCCACTGATGAGGCCTAAATTTCTGGGAGAGAGGAAACCAGGTTTTTTAGGGCCTTATGAAATTTGGAGAATGCTCTTTTAAAAGCAGAACACAAAGAATACAAATGCAACATTAGGTACAGGGTTTGTAAGAGGCCCTCCAAGTTCAGAGTCCTGAAGCTTAAATTTCATTATATTTGAAGGAAAACTAGTTCTTATGGGAGTGAGAAAAAGAGCCATGAATTAGATATGAGATTGACTCCTGTGTTTAATAGAGACTAAATTTTTAAAATTCCAGTCCTCTCTCTCTTGCTCTCTTCCTATCTCTCTCTCTCATCATCATTGACATAACGTGTGTTCATATAACTGAAAGTGATTGGAAATCTAAGATATGCCCAAATTATTGTCAAATAGGACAGAAAGCAGACCTGTCATAGAATGTTAAAAGGCAATGGCTAGAGAACAATAAAGTCATTTTTTGCCGGCACCCTGAAATCATTTAATATCCTCAGCTCGAATTCTTTGTCAACTAGGAAAATAGAATACTTTATAATTACTTGAATTAAACTCATTAATTGAAAGATAATCAATTTCAGATAAATAATTAAAGATAAAAAATACCCCCTTTGGGTGCAATAACTTCAGAGTCTCTGAGTGCGAACAAAAGTGCCAGAGGAATAAGGACCAGAAACTATATTGTTAGAGCATAGGTCTAGCTTCATTTTATTTTTGATCTCATAGAGGAAGTATGTCTTTTGCCTGAGCTGGCTCGAGTCTTGTCAGAACAATTTCAGTTCTGAATGGGAATTTTTATTTCCAAAGAAGGAGTTCCAGGTTTCCCTTCTAATAAAATAATAACAGATTGTGACCAGACACCTGATATAATATTTGACTCTTTATTTTTGTACCATTGTTCCTCTATATTTTAATAAGAACATGGAAACTCCTGTCTGGAAGCTGATGCCTTGAATTTGTGGGAATTTCTGGGAGTAAATAAATGAAGCATTAAAAGTTTGGCTAATGGCTGTCAAAAATGTTCAGATGAATAGCATTTAAAAAATTCATTTGTGAGTTTCTGTTAGCAGGAAACCCATATGTATATAATATACATATTATATATATGTTATATATAGTATACATATTATATATATGTTATATATATTATACATATTATATATATGTTATATACATATACTTTTATTATACTTCAAGTTCTGGGATACACGTGAAGAATGTGCAGGTTTGTTATATAAATATGCACATGCCATGGTGATTTGCTGCACCCATCAATCCTGTCATCTACATTAGGTATTTCTGCTAATGCTATCCCTCCCCTAGCCAACCACTCCCTGACAGGCCCCAGTGTGTGATGTTCCCCTCCCTGTGTCCATGTGTTCTCATTGTTCAACTACCACTTACGAGTGAGACTAGGTGGTGTTTGGTTCTCTGTTCCTGTGTTAGTCTACTGAGAATAATGGTTTCCAGCTTCATCCATGTCCCTGGAAAGACATGAACTCATTCTTTTTTATGGCTGCATAGTATTCCATGGTGTACATGTGCCACATTTTCTTTACCTAGTCTATCATTGATGGGCATTTGGGTTGGTTCCAAGTCTTTGCTATTGTGAACAGTGCTGCGATAAACATACATGTGCATGTGTCATTATAGTTGAATAATTTATAATCTTTTGAGTATATACCCAGTAATGGGATTGCTGGGTCAAATGGTATTTCTGGTTGTAGATCCTTGAGGAATCACCACAGTGTCTTCCACAATGGTTAAAACTAATTTACACTCCCACCAACAGCATAAAAGTGTTCCTATTTCTCCACATCCTCTACTTTATAACATCCTCTGCTTTATAGGTGTTAACCTATATTGTTTTAAGGCTTCATTGCTGACATAATAAGTATCTTCTCAAAGTTGTGGACAAAAACATATTCTCAAAAACATATATGTTGCTGTCTCTGTCCCTAGACAATAAACAACCTGAGGCTAAAGCTGTGTGTATATTACTTGTGAGTCCTCAGAGCCTACCACATTGCTTGGAACATAATAGGCACCCATTTATATTTTTAAATAAATCAATGGAATCGTCAAATCTATTACCAAAGTGGTATGTTGGAAAAATGTTATTAATAATTAAGATCGATAGGAAGGAAGGAAGATTAATACATGATTACACTTCTGACTTCATGTAACTGCCTGAATATCCATTTAGTAGTTGGCAAAAGTTCAGTTAAACTGTTTTGTGCTCCATGTGTAAATGGGATCATGCAATATTTGTCGATTTGTGCCTAGTTTACTTCATTTAACGTAATGTCCTCTATTTCATCTATGTTGCTGCAAATGATAAGATTTCACAGCAACGGGGAGTAAAATGGTGGTTACCAGAGGCAGGGGAGTAGGGGTAGGAGGTTGGGAAGATATTGGCCAAAGGAAACACAATTTCAGTCAGACAGGAGAAATAAGTTTAAGAGATTTATTGTGCATATCATGTTGTATATTTAAAAATTGCTAAGAGAAGATTTTAAGGGTTTTTACCACAAAAATAAGTACGTAAAGTAAGTATATTGATTTGATACATATACACACACACACATATATATCAAAAGCATCATGTTTTATACCACAAACATAGTTTTTATTTGTCAATTAACAGATTAAAAATGATAAATAACAATTCAAGTTTGCATAATTAAATCACTATCTGTGGTAGAATTGATGAAGGCTAGATTTCTAAATTAAAAATTATCCTACCCTATATGAAATGAGTTTGTAACCCAAATGGCTAAAATGGAATTAGAGCCCAAGTCTACAGGACAAAAAATCACCTGCATTTTTCACTACAGCAAACTGGAATGAGAATACAGAATTGAGCAATGTAACTGTCAATCACTGAGCAGTGACAGCAGTTAAGTGGCCACGGTGGTCGGCTCCATTGAGCCTTCTGGAGACAGTGGCATGACAAAATGCTGTACTCTCTCTGACCTTAACTTGGAAAGCCAGGAGCCTTGTCAGCCTTAGCTAGAAGACTGTTCCCTCCAGTCGTGCGAGGGGCCCTCACAACGTTGCTAGCGTTATCAGAAAACACTCAAGCCACAGGAAATATCACTCTCAAGTAAGAAGAACACATCTAAGTAACAATAGTAGCACCTTCAATTTGAAAGCTCACATTTACCTAAGCAGCACTTTCATCTGAAACGAAAAAAATTTGGAGGGTATTTTTGGTAATGGTCCTGGTCATAGAAAATGCATCTGCTTTCATGATTCAAGCAGCAAATCTACTTTTGTGAATACGCTGCAGGGGCTTGAAGGGATCTCTCAATAGCCTCATACATGTTAAACTGCCTGATGCTTAATGTTAGGCTTACCTGTTTTTGACCAATTCTTCTTGGGATGCTCCTCCTACTCATCAAGTCTTGAAAATTCAGCTAGAAGAGCTCCACAGTTCTTAACCCAGGTTTTAAATCTAATCAGATAACAGAACCTAGATATTCATTAACAGTGACTCACAAATCCTCTCTCTCCTGTCCCATTTTTTTCTGTTGTCCTTCTAGCACCTGTGAGTTCCTGACCTTACTGTGGTTTACCACACACACAAGAAAATCCAGATTGGGCTTTGCTATCTCTCATTTTTCCTCTGGCTTATCCATCTTACAAGTCACTACCTGATATATTTGCATAAATGGTAACTCCAATTACACAATTACCCTCTTCAAAAGGTCTTTTACCTTATAAGATAAAATACAAGTTAGCTCACCATTTTCATTTTCAACTCACTTTTCACACCTTAACTTTTAAAGGCATTGTATGCTCTTGTCAATAGGTCTCTTCACTGTTTTTCCTATTGATGCCATGCTTGATTATCAGCTTCACATTGCTTCTTTCTCATCTATGTGCCTTGGTCTATTCTTTATTGTATTTATTTTTATTTTTATTCTTCTATAGGTTATTGGGGTACAGGTGGTGTTTGGTTACATGGGTAAATTCCTTAGTGATGATTTGTAAGATTTTGGTGCACCCAACACGAGTGGTATACGCTGCATTCTATTTTTGGTCTTTTATTCCTCACCCCACTTCCACTCTTCCCCCCAAGTCATCAAAGTCCATTGCATTATTTTTATCCCTTTGCATCTTCATAGTTGAGCTCCCACATATCAGTGAGAACATATGATGGTTTGGTTTTCCATTCCTGTGTTACTTCACTTAGAATAATATTCTCCAATTTCATCATGGTAGCTGCAAATGCCGTTAACTCATTCCTTTTTATGACTGAGTAGTATTCCACTGTGTGTGTGTGTCTGTGTGCGTGTGTCTGTGTGTGTATGTATACCACAATTTCTTTATCCACTCATTGATTGATGAGCATTTACGTTGTTTCCATAATTTTGCAATTGCACATTGTGCTGCTATAAACATGTGTCTGCAAGTATTTTTTTTTGTATAATGATGTATGTATTCTTCTTTCTTGAACCTCCTTTTCAAGCCTGCTGCTATCCATTTGTTACCCAGAGCCTTCTCAGATGCATTTTCTCCATGAAGCATTTCAGTGTCTCATAATAGATGTGATTGCTCCTTTTTTTGAACTCTTCAAATATACAGTTGACATTATAAAGTGTTAATTATCACATAATTCTTTTGTAAGAGTTACTCTTGTACTTCTTATCATGTTTTTATAACTAAGCTTTAAATTTCTTAAGGTATGGAAGTATGCCTTGTTCATCTTTGCAGTGCTTGAAATAGAACCCTGGATATAGTAGTTGATCTGTATAGCTTCAGATTATATAACTGTATATCTAGATAAATATGTATATATATATATTGAATTAAATAGATAAAAGAATTGCAGTCATATCAAAAAGAAAATGGACCACATTTTCCTTTATGGCAGAGATGGTGACAATTCTTCATTTGACTTTCTATTTATATTAAAAACAGCCCACAACCTGTAAACGGCAGGTTCTTTTAACCAAAAAGTTATAAAGCTTGAACACACAATTCAGCATCCAAAATGGATAATTAAGTCACTCTTACAGTGACATGTTTTAAATGGTGTGCTCTTCTATCTGTTATATCTACCCAAAGAATAATATTCAGGATTTTTCCACCTACGACGTTGTCGCATAATAAATTGTATTGGAAACTTTTGTATGCTCTTTCTCTAAAATAGCATACCAACTTCTAAATTTCCTTAGATGGAATGCTGATTACTTAAGAACATCACTTACAAATTATTTGCCAAGTTATTTTTATAAACTGGAGTTTCTGCTGGGGGAAATTACTTTAAATGTTTGGCCAGCTTGGGCCTCCAACAAATAGTGCTTGTCGATAAATATTAAACAATCATATGAATAGGCAGCTGAAAATCTGAATTATACCTATGCCTGGAATTTATTCTCCTCCTCTCAAGATGCCTGGGATATGGAGGCTAAAAGGTCTGTTGCAAAGCCTGTGTTATTCATTGAGAAACATTCACTAAGGACTGCGACTTTTGAGTTTTGCAACTGTTGAGTACTTTTACAGGAAAGCAGGTTTCTTATCAGAAAAGAAGAAAACGCTGAAACATTAGTGCTACCTTTAAAGATATCATCTTCTATTAGGATAGATTGTGAATATGATATATAAGATGTGAAATACTAATTTGGGGGATTTGGAATGTGAGTATTTGTTTTTGTGGAATGGTTTAAGAACAAAAGATTAAGCTGAAAAAAAAAAAGCCACATTCAAAGGGATGGATTTTGCTCAGCATTGCTTGGACTGTGGAAAGGCTTGTCGGCATTTCTCACTCTCACTTGGCATTGTCTCAGAGGCCTGATTCAGAAGCGGATGGATTGTCTCTTGGTTTTGTCATCAATGGCCTGTGACATTGGCAACCATTCACCCAGTAGTGTTTCTGTTGTTAGGAGCTTGGTCTAGGAGCTGGGCTGCTTGGTTTGAATCACTGCTGTGCCACCTAAGAGCTCTGTAATTTGGAGCAAGTTATTTAACCTCTCTGAATCAGTTTCCTCACCTGTAAAACTGGTAAAAGAGTAAGTAATATCTTCCTCTTTAGGTTGTGAGGAATGAAAGAGTCAATATTTTCAAGAAGTTAGAATATTGCCTGGCATAGACTAAGCAGCATCAAGTGTGCTAGTTATTACTCGTTCTGTCCTGAGCACTCAACACTCTGAATTCTGAATGAGCAGCTAATGCCATTTTGATTTATCTAGAAACAAGCAAAAGAAATCAACTGTAGTGGGTTAAATAATGTTCTGCTTACTACACACCTGAATCTAGTTCATTTTGTCTGATTTCTGTGGTCTCAGTGAACTTAGCATTGCTCTAACCTTAGTCTCTTCCTGTGAATCTCTCTGATTGTGCTAAACCAAAAGCTCCTGAACTTTAGAATTCAGTTTGCTTTTCGGAGAGACTGTGAATGTGACGGACTTCAGAATGTCTGTGGCACTGAAAACACAGTGACCACCTGGGCTCCTATGCTTTCTCAAGAATAGAGGCTGCTCAGGCTTTGTTCTGAGCTCTGCTGTTACTGCCACTATAATTAGAACCAGGGGGACTTCCAGGTCTGACTCATCCTAACCCTAACTCTGGATATGGTCAGAACCCATTAGGCCGAAGAACGTAGCAAGTCAAATCCTTACTTGACTCACTTTTTTTGGCTCCTGCTAAAGGTAGTGCATTATCTTCTCTAGTGTCTAATCTCACCACTGGTCTATTCTTCCTCTTTCCACCCCCGAAGTGCAACGTGAGCTGTATGGCAGTCTGATTATCTAGCTACTGTTTTTCTTCAAGGGCTGATGTTCTTAGCCGAGGTTGATTGTCTAAGTAACAGAGCACCATCTCCTATGCACATTACTGAGTAATAGTTTCTGGGAGACTGTGGAAACTATGCAGTATTGGCATAATAGATCAAGACTTTCATCAACATAAAAGGAAAGGAATTACAAGGTACTTGCTGACAGGGAATTGTAGCTTGATAGGGCACTCAGGGGGCAGATACACTAAAAGCATTTTGGCACAGTGAAGTGTATTTCCTGGACAGATGTGTTCCATTCGTGAGGGAAGGGCCTTGCACTTCTCACGAGTTCTAACATGCCTGTTACAAGTAAGCTGAAGCCTTGTGTGTCAGCTACTGTTATCACAGGAAGTTCAATGTTGTCACCCCCTTAAGGGGACATTACTTCAAGAACCAGACCAGAATTGTCTTCAGAGAAAAAGTCAGTGATTCCATTTTTTCTTGAGTGTTTTCTTCTTTCAGATTGGCAGTCAGGTCTGGTTAAAAGTGGCAATGTTTTGTTTGGTGTGTAAGCTTAAAAAATCCTGGCTTCATTTTGCTTTTTAAGATTTTTCCTTATAAATTCCTTATAAACTAATACAATATATTAGTATTATTGACATTCAGAAGGGCTAGCTTACAAAAGCGTTGCTCAGAAAAAAATGGGGACATTTTCTCAAAGAGAAGAAGAAAGAACCCTCAATAAAATAATTCTTAACATTTCAGTGGAATCATAAAATATCTATATTTTCTGTTGTTTTGCATGAGAAAATCTAGAAGGTAGAAGTTGTTATTTGCCACTAATTTTTACACTACCTATAATTGTTCAGCTCTTCCGGATGCCCAATATTTTCTTTAGAGCTGAATAAGTAGATTCAGAGATTCCCTTAACCTAGAGAGCCCCTTTTCATCATCAAGTCTAATAAAGAGGCCCCAGACATAACTACAGTGTCCCAGACTGCCCTTTTATACTAGACGAAAGGTAAAATGAGCTGATCAAGTAACAAATTACAAATTGATGCAGGCAGTGAGAACAGAAACCTGGTTTTCTGCTCTGTAACGTCTGCATAAAAGTGGAGAATATGGTTAAAAAACACTGGCGGCAGCCAGTTACCGGAATAGCTCGCACTTCCAGGAACAAATGCATTCCTAATGAATTTGTGGACACTGCATTTACCGCAACAACAGCAGGTTTTCTCACACATGCACTCCACAGCACCCGCCTGTGCAGGGTTTATTGACCTTCAGCAAACACTGATGGGAGAGCGGGCTGCCAGAGAGTGAGAGGCAGAGAGCCATCCAAAACATCTTGGAAAGGCCTCTGAGAGAATTTTTTTTTAGTGTTTAGAAGACATACTCTTCTTCCTTCTGCCAAAAGTAATTTTTCTGTTAAAGGATTCAAAGAGTGGGAAAAAAAATTGTATGGTTTTCTAATGACATAGTCACACAATCCCTTCCAAGCCCACAATACCTGCCGAGATTTTGTTTCATTCTAAGGCTACTCTTGTTTCTTGATTGTAGTATAAACATACCTTCTGACTGACTGAGAAAGCCTTTGCGTTTTTCACTGCTCATTTACGCGGTTTTGTAATCTTCATGTGGACTAAACAGTAAGTGTAGCATGAAGAAGTATGTTTCTATAGGACGCAACCTTACATAAACATTAAATAGTTTGGACCTTGGAACTAATTGGTCAGAGAAGACAATTCGTTGTTTTTTTTCACATCTGGCGAATACTAGAAGAACCAAAGCCATCAGAGTATGTTTTATTTACTTCAAAGTCACTGGCTGACTCACCTTTGGATACTGATGATATGAAGTCAATATGGGCCAGACACAGTGGCTCACACCTGGCGATATTGCTTGAATCCAGGAGTTCAAGACCAGCTGGGGCAACATAATGCTACCTCACCTATACGTTTAAAAAAAAAATAGCTAGGCACGGTGTTCATGATTGTAGTCCCAGCTACAGTTACCTGGGAAGCTGAGAGGGGAGGTTCCCTTGGACCCAGGAGGTAATCACAAATGGTGATCAATGCAACTGAAAGAATATGAAACAGACAAGTGTGAGACTTCTTGGCAACTGATTGAATAATAAGAGACAGATACCTCACAGGAAAATGATGTTTGGAGATTCTTTGCATTTCAGGGTAAGGAGATACCTAAGAATTATATGATTCTTTGAAAGATCTCTCCTTTTTAATAGATTTCATTAACACTAAATCATCTCTTTCCAGAAAACTTTGTCTTAATAATCCTCATTTTAGGTGATTGCTCCCTTTGGGGAGCCTTTGTTGTGTAGTGTGTAAGTAATGCTTTGTCATTTATTTATACTTTGTCATTAAAGTACTTTGTCATTTATTTATACTTGTTTAGGTTTCTTTCTCATGTTTCTTTACATTTCCTTACTAGGAAATTATTAAGTAGACACATTTTGTTGTGAGAGGTTTTTTTCTTTTCTATGATATTTGCTTAACTAATAAGACTAGTTGATATCAGATTGAACATGCCCTTGAATGATAGTATAAAGTGTTTGGACTTTATTTATAATTTACCAGGAGGAATTTTTTGAAGTACTCCTAGTTGGGCTCCACATCCAAGGTTTCAATTCTATTGACCTGCAGTGAGGTCTTAGCATTGGTATTTCAAAAATATCTCCTTAGATATATCAGTCATAGTCCCAACAAGCAATTCAAATGAAGAGACTCTCACTAAGGGATTAAATGCAAAAGTGTGAGCAAGTTTAATGCAACAAACCTAGTTTTAAAGAGAAAGTAGACAGAAAATTAGTAACGTCTGAAATCTATTAGGCCTCCTGAGCTAGAGTCAGAGTGGGACAAAATTGCTGCCAGAGATGTGATCCCTAAACAGAAAAAAATTGAGGAGAAAATATCCCAAACCCCTTTCTCCCACCCACCTGTCTTTTGTACATGCCTTGCATGGGACAAATCTGAGGAGAAGCCAGTGAGCAAGTGAGCTCAATGGCATATTGTGTAGAAGTTATCCTCCAGGGCGGGGTGCATAGAATAACACAGAAAAGGAGTAAACATTTATGGGATGGGGCAAATGGAAAATTACAGCATAGCAGGTGACTCTTTAATGTACAGCTAAGTTGCCAAACTACTTCTATAAATAGTGGCAAGACCAGGAAGTTCTTAGGATCATTTAATTTGAAACCAGTACGTTAGAGTGGACTTTGCAATTGTCTATCTCAACACTTGGATTTTTGTACTTGAAACTGAGACCAAAGAGTGATACTACACATTCAGTGTCACAAGGTTAGAAAAACTCAGATTTCAGGCCAGAATGTTTCCAAGTTATCAAAAACACAAAATGGTATCATGAAAATTATGGTTAAGGACAACTAATATCTTTAATGTCTTTAAAAACAAAGATAATGGAGGAAAAGACAGAAGTTGGAAAAGTATTGGTAACTTTAGTATTGATGGCTTTAGGATCCTAACCTAGAGCAATAAAATTTGGAATGGAAAGGAGGAAACATTCTACAGAGCATGCAAATAAAAATTTATGAGCTTTTGTAAATTACTGTGTAATAAGGTGAATGAAAATGACTCTGGAGTCAAAGATGACTTGGGTAATTCTAGCTCAGAAAAATAGAAAATAGGTGGCAATAGCAATAGAATCAGAACAGGGTAGAAGCTTTTTTAGAAGGAAGAAGAATTCAATATTAGGTGGGCCAACTTGACATAAAATATGGGTAGACTAGATCATTGTCAGGTGTTGATATGGGAACCAAAATATGTATTTTAGCCAGTAAGAGACTGTAAAATATATAGCAGTAAATATGTCTCCAGTCTCAAGATATTTGTTAAATTATTGAAATACCTGCAGGTGACTCTTAACGTACAGCAATGTTTGAGAACCACTGTTATAAATAGTGGTAGGATCAGGAAGCTTGTAGTATCACATATCCATGTTACATTATAAAACTCGTTTACCAAGCAGGGAAGGTTTTAGAGCCATGTTAAAATATTTACTCATTAAGAGAAAAATGTGGGACGCTCCTAATGTTTTTAATCCCTGGTTTATTGGACTGAATGATTTGCATGATAAATCCCATATTCCAAGAATATTTTGTTCTTGAATTTGATATCAATAAATTGGTAGGCTTCCAAAAAATCCAAATAAGAGTAAATTTCCCTATTTCAGATTATACAATACAAACACATTTTTTTTCTCTTCTGTCTTTTGTTGACTACTAAGAAAGGATAATTCAGTATTACAATATTAATTCTTTGACACATATTAAAAGATACAAATAATGTTATAGTTAATTTGGGCTAAGTTCCTGCCTTCTAGATAAAAAGGTTTCTAAGTAAAGATAGTCACTATAAACATTCTTAGATTCTTTGGAAAAAAGTGCTAGTATGGATGAAATATTAATTGTTTTCTTCATGCAATCTCTGGGTAAATTAATTTATCTGCCATCATCTCAGCAAAATAGATTTATTTGTTTTTCATCCCTGATACTTGATTCAAACAAGTGAAAGTAAGTCATTTCTCAGAAGAGGCAGTCATTTTAGGCCAGTAAAATGACACCTACTACTAACCTGTCTATCTGCTTTTTATAATGCCTCATGTAACTATATCTCCTCCCCTACAATTTCATGTGGTGAACATTTCATAAAGATATTTGTTCTCAAAAAGAACTAACATGTTTAGAAGTTGTTTACTAAATATAGTAGTCCTCTATATTTCTATCCTTATTCTACCACCTCACTTATAGTGCAAAAAATGTGAAAAATGAAGTTCTAAAATTCTAACTTCAGTAAAATTCTGAATTTTAGGAAATTCACCCAACATAAAATTAATTTTGAAAAAGTCATTTCATTATGGAATGATGAAAATACTGGTAGGGAAATTAAAGGCATTAATTTCAAACAGATCTGATTAAGTGGTGCAAGAATATTTTCTTTGGACCTTTCAGTATATTTATTTGCAAATTGATAGGTATGTCTTTAAGTAAGTTTCTTTAAAAAAATTATCCATTGCTTCTTTCTTTCAGTATGAAAATAGTCATATTCTTTATGAGGTTAAAAAAAATCTAAGTAAAAAGTTCTCTTTCACATCTTGCAAGATGGCGGGTGAAAAAGTTGAGAAGCCGGATACTAAAGAGAAGAAACCTGAAGCCAAGAAGGCTGACGCTGGTGGCAAGTGAAAAAGGGTAACCTCAAGGCTAAAAAGCACAAGAAGGGGAAGCCGCATTGCAGCTGCAATCCTGTCCTTGTGAGGAATTGGCAGGTATTCCCGATCTGCCATGTATTCCAGAAAGGCCATGTACAAGAGGAAGTACTCAGCCACTAAATCCAAGGTTGAAAAGGAAAAGGAGAAGGTTCTTGCAACTGTTACAAAACCAGTTAGTGGTGACAAGAACGGTGGTACCCGGGTGGTTAAACTTCGCAAAATGCCTAGGTATTATTGTACTCAAGAGTTGCCTCAGAAGCTGTTGAGCCACGGCCAAAAACCCTTCAGTCAGAATGTGAGAAAACTTCGAGCCAGACTTACCCCTGGGACCATTCTGATCATCCTTACCGGGAGCCACAGGGGCAAAAGGGTGGTTTGCCTGAAGCAGCTGGCTAGTGGCTTGTTACTTGTGACTGGACCTCTGGTCCTCAATCGAGTTCCTCTACGAAGAATGCACCAGAAATTCGTCATTGCCACCTCAGCCAAAATTGATATCAGCAATGTAAAAATCCCTAAACATCTTACTGATGCTTACTTCAAAAAGAAGAAACTGCGGAAGCCCAGACACCAGGAAGGCGAGATCTTCGGCACAGAAAAAGAGACATACACCATTACAGAGCAGCACAAGATTGATCAGAAAGCCGTGGACTCACAAATTTCACCAAAAATGAAAACTATTCCTCAGCTCCAAGGCTACCTGCAATCTGTTTGATGTGACAAATGGAATTTATCCTCACAAATTGATGTTCTAAATGTCCTAAGAATCTAATTAAACAACTAATTACCTTTAAAAAAACATGTGATAAATGATCTAGATATAGTAACTAATTTTACTTTGTAAATGCACTTTCCATGTGTAACTCAATTGTATTCAACTACAGTTTTTTGTTATTGTTATAAAGTCAACATTAATCTCTCAAGGCATATACTTCTATTCAAGTTTGGCAGAAATACTGAACGTATCAAGGTCAAATTGTTAGGAGCTTAGTTTAACCTCTGCTGGGTCCCTAGTCTCTCTAATTGTAAAACTACTGTTGGCATTTGCAACCCATATAACATCTTGGAATCATGGGAATCAACTCTGAAATGCCAAGAATTGAAGATCAACTTTATTTTTGGAGGGAATTTTATTACGAGTTTTTTGGTAGCTCTGCAAGCTGTGTGAACAGAGGGAAAAATAACCTAAATTACACTAATTCACATTCCACTGTTAACCACATTACTTTGAGACTTTACTCTCAGTTTCACACCTTGTCCTGTTCCCAGATGAAGTTGACTTCTCAAGAAATGCACAAATTTTTCTGGCCTGCCCACTCCTTAAGGGGTAGATCATAAATTAAATCAGGCAGTGTGATATTTCTATTGCCCACTTCTAAAGGTTTCCACAGACTCTTGGAATAAAACACTTTAAGGCACAGTGTTTATTCTTGCTTCATGATATTTATATTTGCATGATGCTATAAATATGAGTTCAAATGCATTTTTAAACGAGCTGATGAGTAATGCCACCCAAACATTTACATTTTAGTTTTTAGAAGTAATATGTCATACTCTAAGGTGTAAAATCCAAATCTAGTTGGTTGGAGGCAAGAAGTGAAAATGAGTGAGAATTTCTTTTTTCCAGAATGGAAATTCCAAATGACCAAGCCACTTACCAGCTGTGTCCCTCTTTGCAGGTTTTGCTTACGATGCGAGAAAGGCATGTTGATTCAGTGTTTTTTTGATAAATACGTATGTAGTGGTTTGTCAATCATATGATAGCTAGGAGGTTACCTTATAGTAACTCTATAGGTCATTATTGGTGTAGTGAGGAGTCCCAAGTTCCAGTTAGAATTTTGTTTTGATAGTCTATCTTCCACATACTCATTCCTAATTGTTGGAAGTTAGTAAGAATTTGAGGGAAGGGGAGGACCATTCATATGGATCATCATTATTTTTTTTGTCTGGGACTAATTTTGCCGTGGTTTATTTGTCTGTTCCCTCGTTCTTCTCCCCCTTCACTCTGCCCAGTGTTTTTGTAAAACATTTTCCTTTTATGGCATGTATTTCAGACAGGTATTATTGTCTTTTGTTGAACAATGGGAAAAGGAAAAGAGGTGACCTAGTCAAATAATTCTTGAAGACAAGGCCTGAAAGTTATCCTTATCTCCATTTATATTCCATTGGAAATGACTTAGTCACAAGATTCAGACAGTTGAAAGAAGTGCTAGGTAAGAGAATATAGTTGGATGACCACACAGGGAGGTTATGTACAAAAGGAAATAACAGGGAATAGATAATGTGGGAAATTAGCAACATCTATTACAATAACCATATCCTAACAAGCTAAGCTGAGCTAATATACTACATATATAATATAATTGCACAGTATAGCGTACACAGTGGGAGACTGTTGAAGACAATAATTCAATACAAAAATTAGGTGAAGTGCTATTGAGAAAATATTGCCCATTTGTATTTGCACCAAACAGAATAATTTTTCTTGACACATAGCCTTAGAGAACTACTATGTGTGTAAAATAATGGAGATTTATAAAGTATGTCGGAGATACACATCTAATTCATGTCAAACATGTCCTATATTTTTGATTTTCTAAATACAGAAGAAAAACTTTAGTTAGTTAGCTGTATATTTGTTTATTTGGAATCCCCCAAAAAGACACAACATATTTTAATGTTTTAATGTTCTATTATATCAATTATTATGCCTTAATAAACCTTATTACTATGATGGGTCCATATAACCCAACTGATCACTGATTGAGCTTTCTCGCAGTAAGAACTCTTTATTCGATTTAAAATGACAGGTAAATTAAAGGTCCTTAATGGAAGAACTCGGGAAGTGTTGGTTGTAAGCACATATTTAGCTGGAATGGAGTACAGTAGTTCATGGCACTTCATCTTTCCAGTTGTTCATTAATGAGGGCAAGAGAAATGTGATACTGAAAGAATCAATGGATGAAGGAGCAGCTTTAAAGGCAAAAATTGTATGATTTCAAGCAATGCAAAGCAATACCACTTACATCCAGTCTCCAAATAGAAAAATCTATTTACAATTTCTCTCTTTCATCAATTTTCCCTCAATTTCTAATTTATTCATTAGTCTTGTTGCACTGCCTCCATAAATGTCTTGATCTATCCCTCGCTCTTCTCCCCATGTTGCTAGTCTATTTTAAATCTAAGCTGCCTAATTTTCTTGCTGTTCATCATACACTTTTGTACCACCCTGTATACTCCAATCATAGTGCATCCCCCAAAGTACACTTCTATTCATGTTATCCCCCTAGAATCCTTTCATAGCCCTCCATGATTTTAAGGATAGAATAGTGTCCTTAGCAGAGATGGCTCTTCATAATCTGGCTTTTGCTATCAATTTAGTTTCACCTTTGTAGTTTTTACATATGTTCCCTCTAAAAATAAAATTATTTGTAATTCCCCAGACGTATCCTATAGTTTCATACTTCTAGGTCTTAAGGAACATCATCTCCGCTTTGTCTATTTGGCTTTCCTCAGTTTCATCTTCAGGATTCAGCTCAGGTTTCATTGAAAGAGAAACAAGCAATACAACTTACTCTAGATAATTTTCTACTTCTGGCCAGGCATGGTGGCTCATGCCTATAATCCCAGCATTTTGGGAGGCCCAGGCAGGAGGATTACCTGAGGTCAGGAGTTCAAGACTAGGCTGGTCAGTATTGTAAAACCCCGTCTCTGCTAAAAGTACAAAAATTAGCTGAGCATGGTGGAGGGTTCCTGTAATCCCAGCTACTCAGGAGGCTGAGGCAGGAGAACTGCTTGACCCTAGGAGGTAGAGGTTGCAGAGAGCCAAGTCCCGCCATTGCACTCCAGCCTGGGTGGCAGAGTGAGACTCTGTTTCAAAAAAATAAAAATAAATAAAAATAAAATGTTCTACTTCTAACATCAAGGTTAAGGGCTCTTGTTCTGGGTACTGATTATATTTCAGTCATGTCTCTATCAGACTAGCGGTTGCACTTGCCATATTGCATCCCACTAAGTTGTATTATATGCTATAGATCGGTCTAGTCTGTGTGTTCCTTGAGAGCAGAGACTATGTGTTTTATCTCCATCTTCCTTACACCTAACCTTTTAATAAAAGCTAATAGTTACTCTTTGAGAGCATGCTCAAGAGAATTAGTTGATAAAGTAGGGATAGAAATGTATGGTGATATTTTTAAGTCCTGTAAGCGATTTTCTTACATGTAGACAAATCTGTTAAACATTTTCTTCATTAATTAGTGGTATTGAAAAAGTATACTAGAGAGTTTCAAGTTCCAGGCACTCTAGACAAGCTGTATATTCACTTTACAAGCCAGTCATCATATTTGCCAACTTGAATAATTCCCTATTTTATCTGAAACCAAAAAAAAAAAAAGACAGAAAAAGATTCTATTATTACTCTGTATTTAAATGAAAGATGTTGAATGAGATTGAAACAAAAATGATTCCCTCAGTACACATTCCTACAAGGCATGACAACTGCATTTTGGATTCTGTAGCAGACCATCAGTCAATCAATTAAATATCAGTGATTCAAAATTAAAAATCAATTTTAAAAAAGTAATTAATTTATTTTTAATGGACAAATAATAATTGCATATATTCATGGGATACCATGTAATGTCATAATCTATGTATACCTTGTAGAAAGATTCCATCAAGCTAATTAACATATCCATTATTTCACCAACTTGCCATTTTTTATGATGAGAATGTTAAAAATCTATTTTTTCAGGAATTTTGAAATATATAATACATTGTTGTTAACTGTGATGCCCTGAGGTGGAGCAGACCACTAAAATGTGTATCTTCAGTCTAACTGAGACTTTGTGTTCTTTGATCAACGTCTTTTTATCCATGTTTCCCTCTCCCATCAGCCTCTGATAACCACCTTTCAACTCTGTTTCTAAGAGATTGACTTCTTTAGATATCCTATCAGTGAGATCACACATCGTTTATTTTTCAATGCAAGTGGTTGTAAGGATATCCCTCACTCTGTTTTCGTATTTGAAAATAAAGTCACATTAGCAATACATTACAGAATCATAAAAATTAGAGAGCCAGACCAAATTCTTTTACACGGAAATTATCCGAAATTTTCTATTTAGAGAAACTATTTCTAAGCACCAAAGGGCCAATAGGAATAATATTTAATACAGTTTCACTACTATTCTACAAAACACATTATACACCCTCCAGAAAATTACTATAAGACTCAGCCACTTTGAATTACACCTGCCTCTGATGATTTATTTTTACTGTTCACTCTTTAATTCTGTCTAGAGTAAAACATGTTCTTATTAGGGTGAACCAAAATTACTAGGTCATCTCAATAAAACTATTGTATCAACTGGATAAGTAAAATTTCTACTAATTTTATTTTCTGTCTTCTATTCTGATTACTGGGTAGAACAAATACTTTGTTTTGTTGCTAGAATATACTTAAATCATCAGCTGTTTCAGGGAAAAAGATCATTTTGCTGAAAACATTCTACTAAAACTGACTATCAGTTTTCTTTTTGTTGTTATGACTGCTCTTTTCCTTAAGTAACAAATATTTAATGGATATTGGTTATAGAACATTCTTTCTGCTAAAGAGAGTGTCTATGGACTAAGAAGTTAGTAGTTTCTAAACGGTATTGCTTTGATTCCTGTTTTTAAAAAAGAAAATAGAATTCCTAAAATAACATTGTATGCAGAAAAAAAAGAAGAAAAAATTTCTATTTGGTAGACAAAGTAAACTCATGGGTTGAATCATTTCTTTCCCCTGAATTCTTTAAAAACTTCCTCTCCGTGCCACTTTCAATTCGAAATAAACATTTGCAATAGGCATTGAAATAGTTCTTTGATACTCTTGAAAACAACCTCCCACCTATTTTCCTCTTCCTCTTTCCTTCCACTTCCTTCTTTATCAAGGTCTTCTGTTTTCAGATATCTGAATCAAACAAGAAAAATTAATTCAAAACCACTATTGGATCTTCATTTACCATTTTCTCAGCATAAAGGTCATACTCTGTAAGGAGGAGTTAACAGCATTAGTTCAGAAAAAAATCCTGGCTGATATTTGGAATGGCACTTGCTTTTATTCCTTTTTATTTAAAAAAAATGTTTTTTAAAATTTGAGAGGGAGTCATACTCTGTCACCTAGACTGGAATGCAGTGGTGTGATCTCAGCTCACTGTAACCTCCGTCTCCCAGGTTCAAGTGGTTCTCCTGCCGCAGCCTCCTGAGTAGCTGGGACTTATAGGCGTCTGCCACCACATTTAGCTATTTTTTATATTTTCAGTAGAGACAGGGTTTCAACATGTTGGCTAGGCTGGTCTCGAACTCCTGACCTCAAAAATGTTGGCCAGAATGGTCTCAAAGTCCTGTAATCTCAGTACTTTTGGAAGTTGAGATGGGTGATCTGCCTGTCTCTACCTCCCAAAGTGCTGGGATTACAGGCATGAGCCACCATGTCTGGCCTAATTTAATTTTGGATTCAGGGAGTACGTGTGCATATTTGTTACATGGGTATACAGCATACTGATAGGGACTGGGTTACTAGTGTACCCATTACCCAAATAGTGAACATTGTACCTAATAGTTAATTTTTCAACCGTCACTCCCCTCCATCCCTTCCTACTTTTGGACTCCCCGGTATCTACCATTTCCAGCTTTATGTCCATGTGTACTTACTTTTTAGCTCCTACTTACAGACACTTGTCTTCATTCTTTAAAAGATAGTATTGATTAAGACTTATGGACATTAGAAAGATAAAAATGTGCTTTTTTCAGAGGGATTTTGTGTCACCATGTTTTGCACTTTTTAGAGTCATATTTGTCAAAAACCTCACACTGCTTCATTTAGTTCTCTTTAAAATTTTAACATATGATGAAAGCATTCCTTTCTGATCTTAATCCATAATGCAGTACAGTGTTTTGGTTAACTTGTTTTAATGTACTACAAAGACACAATTATTAAATACATATTTATCTCTTCCTTTGTATATATTTTTCATTCATAATTGATGCATTAACATGGTATAACACTAGCGAAGTGGATGCATTATTTAATATCAAGACATTTGACTGTGAACAAGAAGCTATTATGTGAACACATTTTGTAAATCATCACTTTTGATGCAAATGCCAGTTATCAGCATGAGTCTTAACATTTGAGTGTCTTGTGGGTAAATGTATCCTTTCAAATTTCACTCTTGTATAGGGCTTTTCATATAATTCCTTCATCTGTCACTGGTATCAAACAGCCGAATGAAAAATTTTAAAAATAAAATTGTAACTCATATTGCCTATAATTAATACAATGGGTATAGTTAGAGTTACATTGGAGCAACTCCCAATCATGGGTATTTTTCTGCCTCTTTTGCTAAGGTAGAATTTCTAACTTCTGTCAAAGTCTTATCCAGTTATGTTTGGGAGTTCACAGTAGTATCTCCCAGGAGCTACAAATAATTCTATCATATCCCCGTGGACTGCAGTTCTCCTGAAGTCACAGGAGAGTGGCTCCTCCCTGACACTAATTGTTTGGAAAATAACACTTCAGGTGATTTCAGATGATATTTATAAAATATAAACAATACATAGTAATAAATACATAGACATATAGGTATGCATATGTGTAAATGTGTATTTTATTTGCTTATTTATTAAACATACTTGTAACTTGTTTAGCATTTTGGAATATATTATAGACTTTTTCCATGTGCTTGCATACATATTTACTTTAATGTTTTTTGTTTTTAGAATTAAACGCTATTCAAGAACATGGCTATGCCATAGCGTGTTTTTCTAGTCTTGCTATTAATAGATATCCAGTTGTTCCAATTTATTTTTTTGTTATTCTAAACAATACTCTAATGAACATCATTGTTCTACACTTAAGTACTACAAAGTAAATTTCTTCAAGTGACATAATTGGTTTATAAAACATCTGTAATTTAAGTTTTGATATATCTTGTTAAATCTCCTAAACAAAACATAAGAGTTTGCTTTTCTCCATTTCATCTATCTATCTATCTATCTATCTATCTATCATCTATCTTTCTATCTAGTCACACTCTATATATCACTATCTACATCATAATCTATATTTATCTAGTCATTCTCTCTGTTTATATCAATATCACAATGTCGATACTGTGGAAGTGAGTCTCTTAACCACTGTGAAGGTTAAACAAAAACAGTATTTGTTCTCCCCAACTTATGTTTAATTTTTCTGCATGTAGAAGAATGTTAATTCATCTTTGTAAACAGTTACAATATTTGGCTTATCATTCTGCAACAGTTTAACCTTAACCATGCTCTGGTTTACTTAGAAGCAAAACATCCACCTCTTTGCTTTTCCAAACTGCTGAGAGTGTAGGTATGTGTTCTTTTTTGACACTACTTCTTAAGCAATTAGGCCTCTGAGGCAGAGGTGAATACAGGGTTAGTGGAATTTTCCTTCATGTGTGTCTGTTTATCACTGGAGCAAGCTAAGTTCCTGTTATGTAGAGAGCTTGAATAATTCTGAATTTTGCTATGATTCTGAACTAGGGCTGCTACGAATTGCTTGGTCCAAAGGTTAGAGTAACAACCAACTTAACAAGCTTGTGGTTGTTTCATCATTTACAACGCTTTTCAAAACTTACACAAATCCTTCTCCATTCCTAAAGATGAGTATCCTAATTATGGCATGTCATTTGACCTTACTCTGAGTTTCAGATTCCAAAAACATATGGGCCCTGTAAATGGAACCAGCAAGCAATGAAAGCATACACTCTGCACCAAAGTCCTTTCTGATGTAGGAAAAGAGGGGATTCTTCCTTCCATTGCAAATTGTTCCTTCATGCACTTTATTCACACTCACTCTGACGCTGCTCATAGGTTTTGCATATGTGCTCAGAAGGTGTTTATGCTCATCTCCCCTGTAAAATATACTAGCTTACATTTTCTACTGCTTAGTCACTATAAGGCAGGGGCCACCATGGGTCATAAAGCAACTGGAGAACTGAGGCAACTGCCCAGGACTAGGAGCTAATGCGCACTATGTACATACACATACTACTGCACAAAAATACATAGACTATTGAGTGTTCAAGATATCATTTGGAGCATAAGTCACAACTCTTCACTTCAGTTTTGTATTAGTTTGTTCTCACATTGCTATAAAGAAATACCTGAGACTGGATAATTTATAAAGAAAAGAGGTTTAATTGATTCATGGTTTTGCAGGCTGTGTAGGAAACTTGCCAGCATCAGCTTCCAGGGAGGGCTCAGGAAACTACAATCATGGCAGAAGGTGAAGGGGAAGGGGGCAAGTCTTACATGGCTGAAGCAAGAGAAAGAGAGAGACTGGACAGGTGCTATACACTTTTAAACAACCAGATCTCATGAGAACTCTATCAGAAGAGTACTACAGGAATGATGCTAAACCATTCGTAAGAAACCACCCCATGATCCAATCACCTCCTACCAGGCTCCACTTCCAACACTGGGGATTACAACTGGACATGAGATTTAGGCGGCGACACAGATCAGAGCCATATCAACTTTGCTGATAAGGAAGGAATTTATTCTCTTTTTTCCTTACTTCAATTAATGTTTTAATCACTTTCTTAACATCATCCACAATATTGTACTGGATTTCAGACGTTATTCTATCAAACTTGTAACTTTCATTTTACCAAAAAATGCGCAATTGTCCAGTATTTTCTTTACATTTAATTGCTTTGTTTTCTTAAATACATTTGTTTGTAAGAAAGTACATGCTAGTACTCTAAGAGAAAACCTAGAATCACTGAAATAAATGGGAGTAAATATTGTTAAAGCAGAATATTATTTTATTCTAGCTAGGTGCTAATATCTGGCACAGGCTCTGGCTCTCAGGCTTTCTCTCTTTTTGTTTTAAAAAAAAACAGACAGAAAGGTAATTTTTAAAGGTTAAAATTTTAATAATATGGCATTATTCCTAGGATGAACAATGATAAGTATGCACATTTTGAGAAATACTTGTGTTTGTCTGGATTAAACTAACTCATCAACTCCAAATAAGATACATATTATTTCCTTTACTGATATATGAAATAGTACAATTTAGGTGTTTCCCTATAAAGCAGAAAGGTAGAACTGATTTCATGAGTACTGCGTATTTAGACCGTATCTTTATTTTGAAACCTTCTCTTCTCCCAAAAAATGTCTGTAAATAGTCAGTGGGCTACAAAAGAAAAACATTCAAATGTGAGTTTTTGTCACCACCCAGACAGATCATGGCTCCCACATTGATGACAAAGATAAGAAAAATCCCAGCATTTATTATTTCCAATTTCCTTCTAGGAGTTTCCCTACTTATTCTTTTATCTGTATATTTTGCCATCCATATCTGAAAGCCCATATTAAGAAAAGTAAAATCCTTAATATGCTGAAAATTTGGGAGATAGTTGGGGTGAGAGCTATTTTTTTTAACTATTCCCAAGTGATCTCGTTGTTACATTGTTCTGAAAGAGAAACATGTACTGTATTTAAAAATCAAATATGAATATCAAATATTCCACTGAGCAAAAAAAGCCACTATATACTTTGAGTTTGTCCTGATTATCTAATCTAAAAACAGTAAAAAAAAAAAAAAATCTGTTTTCTCCCCTGACTCAGCAAATATATCCTGCAAGTATACAGACTCACACCAGTCAAGTAAGTTACATATAACGTTCTAGGTTAAGTCATTGACTCATATTTCAATGAAATTGTTATTTCCATAATGGGAAACCACTAGAAATTTATATTTGGATCCTCATAATCTTACATAAGTTATCAACCTACTCTATTCCCTTCTTACTCATCCACCTTGCTCATCTTTATAAGACTAAAACCATTTAGGAAACCTCAAATATTCTCAGCAGATGAAAATGCAGAATAACTATCAAGATATCTTCTTACCAGAATTACATAAATGACATTAATCAAACTGATTGATTGTAGATGGGAAATATCTTAGCTGGTTCTTGGTATATTTTTTCAGAGTGCAAGTATGATATATTCCTTGACTCTTTACACACTTATAGATTAACCTTTCTTTATTGTGAATTTCATTATATTTATTTGATTAAAGATATGTACCCATCAAAACTTCCCAGCACCTCATAACTGCAATAATGTTTGTAAATGTATTTGGTATGTAAATGTGGTTGCCCTGATTGGCATTCTTCCCCTTACCTTACCTCCCTACATCACAGCATCTCCCTCTCTGCCCTTTCATCTTTTTCCTCCCCTCAGATCCCTTATTTCCTTCCTTTAAAATATGCCCATTGAGTGCATGGACATAGTTGTAGGAGATAGTAGTAAAAGACACATACTCACCTGGATTTGAAGCTGAACTCCATCACTTATGTTAATCAAAGAGCATGGGTAACATTCATACCGTACAGCTGACCTCTGAGCATTTGTGTACTCACATGGAAAGTTGGGCTTCTACTGAATGTTGGTGAGTATGTTCAATAAGAACATTTAGGCAAATGATTTAGCACAGGCATGACTGATAACAGACAATCAATAAATAGTTGCTGTTTTGCTACCAATCATTATTATAGAGTACCTTCTAGCAAGAACTACTAAGTCTAGAGAAGTTAGAAAATAATGCATTGTATCATGCACTATTGACATACTGGGTGGTAAAGCCCAAAGTACAAGAAAGAGGAGACACATAAGAAGTGCAACTAAACAGCCTTGAAGGAGTGCAATAATGCTTTTCTGGGGAGGTGGCATTTGAATGGAGTCCTTAAAGGTTAGTATTGTCTACTAGTCTGGAAGGGACCAGAGGGAGGACAGGAGTACAACTCCAGGGTGAGGTGAAGCAGTTATACCTTTCTCAGAGCATACAAGTCATCTGGATTGGCTGAAGTCTGGAGTACAAAGCAAGGAGGTGTGATCTTAATAGGTTCTCCAGGATAGATTAATGAAGGCCTTGCATGCTTTGCCAAAGAACTTGAGGAGCATCAAAGAAGTATAGGTAGGAGACTTACATGTCAGATAGTTTTTTTAAAAAAGGTCACGGCCAGGTATGGAGGCTCATGCCTGAATTCCCAGCACTTTGGAAGGCCAATCACCTGAAGTCAGGAGTTTGAGACCAGCCTGACCAATATGGTGAAACCCTGTCTCTACTAAAAATAGAGAAATTAGCTGGCTATGATGGCGGGTGCCTGTTTTCCCAGCTACTGGGAGGCTGAGACAGGAGAATTGCTTAAACCCAGGAGGCAGAGGTTGCGGTGAGCCCAGATCATGACTGCACTCCAGCCTGGGCAACAGAGCAAGACTATGTCTCAAAAAAAAAAGAAAGAAAGAAAGAAAAAAGGAAAAAAAGTTCCAAGTTCCTGCTGCAACTTGGAAAATAGCTTTGTTGTTGGAGGGCGGAGCAAGAGTATAGGCAGAGAAAAATCAAGTCAAATAAAATCAAGAGGGCTAGAATGGGAGGGAGCTGTGGCTGATTGGATGGAGAAATAATAGATTTTCATTTTTCTAACTTAGGCAAGGAAATCAGAAGATCAGATCAAAGGAGGAAGATAATTGTCATTGTTGTGTTTAAAAGCCCAGAATATGGAAGAATATAGAAAAATTGTTAACAAACCTCTGTGGTCTCAGTATATACAATTTAGCACTACTTTCTTGTGAAGATCTCATTAAAATTTTCAAACCAAAATCATAGAACATTACAGACAGAACTGAGTTTCCTTTATTCCCATGTTAAAATTTTCCCTTTCCTTCTCTCCTCAACGGCTATCACGATCATGGATTTGATGAATATCTTTCCATTCAGTGCCTTTATGTGTTTTTTACACACACACAAACACACATAAACCTATATATATATGATATACTTATTTTTAAATTAATATGGATTTTATATATGTACTATATATATTAAATTTCTAATATAGATTGTATAATTTAACATTAGAAAATGAAAAAATCAAACTACAGTATAATACTAACAAATATAAATGTTTTATATTAACCCCAGTCCAATCCCAACCCTAACCCTAGATATAATTTCTAAAAATTTACATTTATGTTATCAGTATTATACTGCAGTTTTTCATTTACCATAATTTTGAAATTTGTGTATAGTTGTAGTATAGAGCTAGATCATTCTAGATGTTCTATTGTTTTGTTATGTTAACAATTTCTATACTTTTACTCTACCTACTTGAATATGGTATGCTTTTCTCTATTCTTTTATAGTTTACCATTCAAAAGTTTAATATATTTAACAATGGCTAAGGTATTGCTAACCTTTCCCTCAAACAATATAAGGATCATAGACTATATCACTTACCTGATCTTTTCCCTCTGTTCCATATTTTTGTTCACTGGTATTTTAGCTCAATTTTTTTTTAAGCCACATAGATATCATTACTAGCTAATGTCAGGTTTTTCTTTCTTACATCTTATTCCTACCTTCTGGATTCATTCCTTCTTGATGAAGTTTTTTCTTCACTTCATCAAGAAGGAGGAGATTTAATTCTCCATGGATTTTTCAAAAACTCTATTCTAAGATATAGGTTTTTGTATTTTACCATTTCTGTAATTTAGATGAAACTTATGCAAATAACGGCCTATCATAATTTAAGTGAATTCTTTTATTGGTTTACTATATAATTTATGACATCTTATATCTGGTGAAATATGATAGTTCACTTAGTAAGGTCTATGAGCAGAACAACTCCCAGACATTGTATGTTTAAAAGTATCATTATTTCCTCTTAAATCATTAGCTCTGAGCATGGAAGTTTAATTGACAATCATTTTCCCTTAGCACTTTGAAAACACTATTCCATTTGTTTCCACTGTCTACTGATGCTGTCAGTGTAATTGTCATTTCTTTGTAAGTAATTTACCTATTCTTTTTCATAGCTTTTAAAATTGTTAAGACATATATTCTGATTTTTTATAAGCTTTAAGAAAAATTTGAATCCTGGAGACTGCCTGAGAAAGTAACAGAAAAAATTGAAGACTTCAAAAGTAGAGAAGCTCAGAAGATTATTATGTCAAAAGATGTGGTTATGGTAATGGTAGCTATGTGATTAAGGGATTTGATCTTCAGTAACAACAAAAAAGAGAAACTGATGTATCAGCTGCAATGTCCAGGTGAACTCAGAAATTACCTGGAGGATGACAGAAGGTGTGATAAAGACAAATGCTGAAATAGTTTAAAATATTCAATGCATGAAGAGAAAACTTTGAGGACTTGGTGAAATTAGAGAACAAAGATAGAGGAAGGAAAATGTTATGTAATTTTTTCATATGAGCCTCTAAGGAGCAGGTTTTCTCTTGTGGATGAAGTAGTAATGACCTCAAGCAGCAAGGAAAGAATTACAACAGTTTGACCATCACTGACTTAGAAATTGCATAGAAAGAATTCCTTAAATGAGACAGTTCTTATTAAGATTTTCTAATCCAAAATCTAACATTTTTCTGACTCTACATAATTAAAGCTTCAACTTGGAGAAGCTCAGGCACCTAATTATTCCGGGTATCTTCTGTGTCTTTAACTTAGCTTTAAAACTGATATGATTACAGAATTTATTTTTAATTAGAAAGATTGTATTGGAAAAGAGAGTTCAGGCTATTGCATATTTCATAAGATTTGCATTTTTGTATTTTTATGAAATTCATGTTTTTAATGTTTGTGTTTGGTTTGGGTTAGACCATTGTAAGGAGCTATCACTTTAATGACCTACTTTGAGAAGGCTACCCATGTAGAATGCTTTAACTTCATTGCTGCTTTTATTTATTGCTCTGGGTACACTTACATTAATAACAGGGATCTGTGTTACAATAAGAGACAACACAAATACAACTTATTAAATACTGTTGCATTTCTAAACTTTCTTTTGCCTTTCTCTCTTAAGGAGTTTCCCAAACTCAGCTTTGGAAAAAATGATTACCTAATATAGAGAGAACTTTCTCTACTAAAGAGAAGATTCTACCCATGATCCATTTGTTACTGAGTTACTGGTGACTGGCAAAGGTACAGGCTTGTGGTCTGTGGATACATTTTCTACCAAATATACTTTTTTCTTATTAGTGACAGAAATTGCACACACTTTTCCAGAATAATCACTTTCACTTACTTTCATAATATGGTGAAGCATGTGCTCCTACTTCTTGATCTTACCTTAACATTGAATGGGACCCCTATTCCAAGCCTGGTTGCTGAATCTGATGGGATGCTCAGATTCCAAAGCACTTACAAATTCTATTAATAGTTGCATCAAAAGTACCATCAGTGACATATTCTCCACGTCTAACCTTTACCTCTTGAGCCAACTGCTAGGTAATTCCCTGAATTAATATTAAGAATATTCAAAACACATGTTGAACACCCCATCTGTCAAATATTTATTTCTTATAGATCACACTTAATTTTCTCTTGCAAATTGAATTCAATCACAAAGGCACAGCCCTTTAGTTTTTGTCCTTTATTAATATATCTTCTCTGGAAAAATGTATCCTATACAAATTTGTGATCTACCCACTGTAATTTTAAAAGATTTCTGCATTTTTCCCATGGTAATCATATTTTCTGTATGTCCTTTTCTTAGCACTTTCAACCTACATCTTTGCACATGTTGAACATACAGGTAAGTCAAAAGTCAGAAATAAGCACCAAGACAGGAAATGCAATGTAGATGAAAGAAAAAATGATGTAAGAGATTGCATGTTCCTACGTGAAAGAAAATGCCATTTGTTTGAATTACACAGAGCTGGGTACTTTTGCTCAGAATCATAGTTTGAAATTTTGAGTATCTTTACAGTTTTAGATGCAAGCTTTACTGAAATGAAACTGGACACAAAGATATATATTTCAGACTTTAATTTGGGCTATACAATGAAAATTAGATGGTGTAGAATGAATCTCTATGTTAAATATCTTTCTTCTCTTGACTTGTTGCTGATGTTGTGTTGCAAGCATTAGTGAGTCTTTATGTGTGTGTGTATGTATGTGCATTTGTGTATGTAAACCTATCTGCTCGTAATTACCTTGAACTTTAAACATTTATAGATATTGTATTGTCGCTCCGAATTACAAGAATAATGTTTTGACACAAACGGACAAACAAAAAATTCCATGCTCATGAATTGGAAAAAATCAATGTTGTTAAAGTGGTTAAACTGCCCAAAGCAATCTACAGTTTCAATGCTAATCCTATCAAACTACCAATGTCAGTTTTTCACAGAATTGGAAAAAAACTTTTCTAAAATTCATATGGAACCAAAAAAGAGCCTGAGTAGCTAAAGCAATCTTAACCAAAAAGAGTGAATTATGAGGTATCACATTACTTGACTTCAAACTGTAATATAAGGCTTTAACAAACAAAACAGCATGGTACTTCTACTAAGAGACACAGAGATCAATGGAACCCAGAATAGAGAACTGAGAAATAAAGTCACACACTTACAACCATCTCATCTGTAACAAAATTGACAAAAATAGGCAATGGGGAAAGGACTTCCTGCTCAACAAATGGTGCTGGGATAACTGGCTAGCTGTATGCAGAAGAATGAAACTGGACCCTTACCATTTAGCATATACAAATATCACCTAAAGATGAATTGAAGACTTAAATGTAACACCTCAAACTATAAAAATTCTAGAAGAAAACCTAGAAAATACCCTTCTTGACATCAGCCTTGGCAAAAAAATTATGTCTAAGTTCTCAAAAGTAATTGCAACAAAAACAAAAATTGATGAGTAGGACCACTACCTGGGTGGCTGGACCATTCCTACCCCAAACCTTGGCATCATGCAATATACCCGTGTCATAAACCTAAACATGTACCTCCTGAATTGAAAATCGAAGTTGAAATACAACCTTAGGTGACACAAAACTCCATGTCTAGTTTCCTTTATATAATTCCCATACTACCTAACACAAGTTATTTGATATTATCTAAAATTGTTTTGATGGTTATGATACTCTTACTTATATTCTAATACAATGGAAATGAGATCCTCAATTATGCTCAAACAGAATGTGTCTAATTTTCTTTATAAACTTCATGTTTGTGTTGAAAAAACTAAATGTCTATAAGACATTTTAAGGTCAAAGTTATCAATTTTAAAGAGTTACCTCTTTTATTGAGACTTTGAAGTTCATTTCTTTCAATAAACCGAATTTTATCAAAATTACTAAAAATATCACAATAATTAATAATAGTATAATGAAATCTGTAATTTTTGAAATCTCCCCAATTTTTTTTTCCTGGCAAGTGTGACTTCCATGATAAGAAGCAAAATATTGTGAAACAGTGTGACTTCCCTGATAAGAAGCAAAATAGTAGTCTGGCGGCCGTGGCTGTGCAGGGCTCAGAATTGCCCTGAGTACAGAACTTGCTGTGAGGACTGACAGGAGAACCTCCAGCTGCCGTATCTTTAGAATCTCCTGCAACATTCATAAAGGCCCTGCTCTAACTGAATCTCTATCAGTTAATGACACAGCACTGTAGTGAAGCTAGCGTCCAGCTTTTCTTGTCAATGCAGCACTCACTAATGCTCAGTGTTTGCTCCGGGGCTCCCCATTGGCTTGACCAAGAATTTTCTAGAGTTGTAGAGCAGTCTGGGGCTCTGTTACTTAAGCTGCTCTGTCTTCCCAATCTTCCATCATAAGTGTTAGACCCGCATCCTGGTCTGAAAGCCTTCCTTCATTTCCTGTTCACTCCCCCCTTTATCTTTCATGAAAACTCCCCCAATGAATTACTTGTGTTTGTTATTCTGTCTTGGTATCTGCTTCTAGGGGACCCAAACTGATACAGTTTTTATGAACCTAAATGATTTTTCATGATTACAGTAGTCTATTTGTTGAGGTATGTGGTCAATACTATTTAATACATTATATTTATTATTTTGTTCAAAAACAAATTCAAAAACAACTGTTTCTGAGTACATAAAGCAAATATTAAGAACTAATTAGCATGATTCAAAGAATGACAAAAATTAACTTTATCTCATTAATAGATGCCACCATAACAGTCAGTTATGCTAAATTATACCTTCCAATTGCTAAAATATGTTTTAAGCAGATGTTTCTTGCACTGTAACTTAGAAACTACCAACTTCAGACTCCTGGATAATGAACAGGAAACATATTACAGGCCTGAAGGCTAAGAATCAAGAATTCTGGTCACCACTGCAGTTGCCAAACTCTGAGAAGAGACATTAGGAAATCCCATTCACTGTGGTCTCAAAATACTATTAATTCCAATGGTTTTGTGGTCAAGGAACTTCCATTTCCTGTTGACAATTTGAGGAGCCTGAAAAGATTTGGCAACATAAAATGAGTTCCTTATGTAGCCAAATTACTACCATTACAGTTCTTTGTAGGGTAAGAATACACTTCAAATGCATCCCCATTAAGACACATTTTAAAATATATAAATTCCATCAGGAATAGTTTTATTCATAAAAGTGAAATATATTTCATTCATTACATTTAAAAAGAAGAGAGAATCTACATGTAGTAAACAGAGACAAGGAATTAGAAGCAGGAGAAACATATTAACTCTTTATAATAACTCTTAGTTCAGAAAGAAGGATAATCCAAGAGATGCTGAACAGATTTGGTGCTTCAAAAACCTGTTTTCAAACTATTGGTAGAGGAGCAGCAAAACTGCTATCTGGAAAACAAAAGGCAAACTTGTTTATACTTGACATTTTCCTTTCCATTTTATCCAAGTCCAAAGAGGTTCAGTCAATTGCCTGCCATGTTCAAGTCAATCCTGCTTTGATATTGATCTCTGTTGCTCACTAAATCAAAGCTTATCACTGAAACAACCTTTATCCCTCAGTTATGAAGCTGTTGCTTTTTCCCTATATTGTTCATCTGTCCCTCCTGACCATGTCATCTCCTCCATACCTTGTTGCATAAGATATTGCAGGAGACTTGAGTAGATAATCTCCACGGTGTCTCCATGGAACATACACATTTTCTATAATAGTACAGTACATTGCAAATATTCGCCATGAATCTGTCATCAGAGGCAGTGGTATCCTTAAGAACAGCCATTTGTATTCTATTCAATGTGGGTCTCCAATGCCTTGCCTAGTTCCTGATCAGCACTTGATAAATGGTTGTTGCAATTAAGAATCACCAAATACCACTTTTGAATCAGATAGTCCAGATTGTAAGGTCTCTTTTCTAGAGAATGTATTTCCAGCAAGTAATGTCATCTAATTAAGTAAGTTGTATTATAATCATGTTTTGAGGTGCATTTTCCAGCTCTAGGTCTGCATTTAACCTACTATATTAACTTACTTATTGACTGTGACAGTGAGAGCCTTGCTAGTGCAATAGGCAGGGCGCCCTTGTGAGTACCTGATAGTAAGTCAAATAGCAGTGTTCTGAATGTTTATGAGCTCATAAGTAGTTAGGTGGCATATGCCTGCACTGAGTAAATTCAGAGAAATTTATTTAAAAATAAGCTTTGAGAACAGATCCAAGATAGCTGATTACTAGCAGCTCAGGATTATAGCTCCCAGTGAAAGTGCAGAGAACAAGAGGATGCCACACTTTCAGATGAATTTTTGTTGCTTATGGACCAGGAGATTCCCAGCGGAGGAGCCCCACAGGTCGCCAGCGCAACTCTTTTGGCCGGTGCGGCAGTTGTGCTGGTGCCCTTGGCACGGTGGTTCTTGGTGCAGAGTAAATGGGACTGGGTCCCCTTCTGGCAGACTTTTGGAGCTCTGGGAAGACAGAGTTGCCCATTCAGCTGATTGAAAAAGGGACTCAAGAGGGAAGCCAGACCGGAGATTCCCAGGCAGAAAAGCACCATGAATGTTAATGCTGCTGGTTTAGCCGGCGCAGTGGGTTGTTCAGATTCTGGTGCTGGGAACCAAAAAGTTTGACGTCCATTCAGATACCTAATTTGAAAGTCAGTAATTACAAAGATGACAGGTGGATAAATTTACAATGATGGGAAGAAACCAGCGTAAAAAGGCTGAGAATACCCAAAATCAGAATGCCTCTCCCTCTACAGGGGATCACACTTCCTCATCAACAGGGGAACAAGGCCTGATGGAGAATGAGTGTGTTCCATTAACAGAATTAGGCTTCAGAAGATGGATAATGAAACTTCGGTGATTTAAAAGAACATGTTCTAACCCAAGGTACAGAAACTAAGAACCTTGAAAAAAGGTTTGATGAAATCCTAACAAGAATAGAAGATTTAGAGAGGAATATAAGTGAATTAATGGAACTGAAGAATACAATACGAGAACCCCGCAAAGTATGCACAGGTTTTAACAGTTGAATTGATCAAGCAGAAGAAAGGATATCAGAGGTTGAAGACCATCTTAGTGAAATGAAATGAGAAGACAAGACTAGAGAAGAAAGAGTAAAAAGGAATGAGCAAAGTCTCCAAGAAATATGGGAATATGTGAAAAGACCTAATTTACATTTGATAGGTGTACCTGAATGTCATGAAGCGAATGAATCCAAGCTGGAAAATATTCTTCAGGAAAACTTTCCTAACCTAGTAAGGCAGGACAATACTCAACTCCAGGTAATACAGAGAACACCACAGAGATATTCCTCAAGTACAGCAACCCCAAGACACATAATTGTTAGATTCACCAGGGTTGAAATGAAGCAGAAAATACTAAGGGCAGCCAGAGATAAAGGTCAGGTTACCCATAAAGGGAAGCCTATCAGACTCACAGCAGATCTCTCAGCAGAAACCCTACAAACTAGAAGAGACTGGGGGTCAATATTCAACATCCTCAAAGAAAATAATTTTCAACCCAGAATCTCATATCCAGCCAAATTAAGCTTTATAAATGAAGGAAAAATAAAATTTTTCACGAACAAGCAAGCACTCAGAGATTTTATCACCACCAGGCCTGCTTTACAAGAGCTTCTGAAAGAAGCATTACACACAGAAAGGAACAACCAGTATCAGTCATCCCAAAACCTTACCAAAAAGTAAAGAGTATCTCCACAATGAAGAATCTATATCAACTAATGAACAGAATAGCCAGATAGCATTAAATGACAATATTAAACTCACAAATATCAATATTAATCCTAAATTTAAATGTATTAAATGCCCCAATCAAAGACACAGACAAGCAAATTGAATAAAAGTCAAAACCCTTCAGTACGCCGTATCTGATCCATTTCATAAGCAAGGACACACAAAGATTCAAAATAAAGGATTGGAGGAAGACTCACCAATAAAATGGAGAGAAAACAAAACAAAACAAACAACAAAAAAAAACACAGGAGTTGTAACTTTTGTCTCTGACAAAATAGACTTTAATAGTAATAAAGACTAAAAGAAACAAAGAAGGACATTACATAATGGTAAAAGGATGAATGCAACAACAGGAGTCAATGATCATAAATATATATGCACCCAGTATAGGAACACCCAGATACACAAGACAAGTTCTTAATGACTTATAAAGAGACTTGGACTCCCGCACAATAATAGTGGGGGACTTTGACACCACATTATTAATATTCGATGGATCAACGAGATAGAAATTAACAGGGACATCTATGATTAGAACTCAGACCTGGAACAGGTAAACTCAGTGAATATTTATAGAATTCTTCACCCCAGGTCCACAGAACATACATTTTTCTCAGTATCACATTACACCTATTTTGAAAGTGTCCACATAATTGGAAGTAAATCACTCTTCAGCATTTGCATAGCATTTACAGACTTAAATGAAATATTAGTTGGCTGTTTGTTATTTCCTCCCCTTATTCCTCCCTGTCTCCGCTCTTAAGCACAATTTTCAGCATAAAAGAGGTTTTTAAAAGCTATTCTTAGATTGCATTCCAGCCTGGGCAATAGAGCAAGACTCCTGTTCTCTCTCCCCCTTTTTCTTTTTCTTTCTTTCAAAAAAAGAAGAAAATAAAAGAAAAAAAAATAAGTTTTGAGAAAGAGTTGTTCAATATTTACTTTTTACCTTTCTTATAATTTTAAAGTAGATTATGATTTCTTATTCTGAAATTTCCTCAGGAAATAGATTTCAAATTAAGTGTTATATTACTTTGTAGAAGAAATTACCTTTGTTTCACATGGTCAATATCTGTGAATATCCTTTTAAAGTTTTGTCCTATAGTACTTTAATGTTTCAAGTTGAGAAATTATGAGAAAACTCCTTCTTTCAGTAATTATATTAATATCTATAGCTCTCACCATGAAACAAAAATACCCTTTAACTAACATTTTTTCAAGAAGTCAGTAAGTTTGATGTTCACTTTCTTGCAAAGATAATATCTTTTGCTAGTTTAGAAACAATATTCTGTAGACTATATCCTGTTTTAAAAATGTCAATTTATTTAATATTTTTGTTCAATTTCTGTGTCAAATTATTGCATGGAAATGAAAAATATTTTAAAAATCAAAATTATGATATATATATTTCTATATATAATTTATAAATTATGTGTTTAAAAATTTGTATTTTGTAGTTTCCATGCTAAACCTAAAAGGAAAATATTATTATTTCTATTTTAATGTTGGAAAACTGATGCTCAGATATTTAAGGGACTTGAACATCTTACAGGTGGTAAATAACAAAATTGAGATTGATTTTAGTTTTTTCAAAAGTGAATGTCCTCAACCCCTCTTTCTTAATAAATTGTAGTATAGTGTAAAATATATGGACTATGGACAGAAAAGTTTGAATTTGGATCAGTAAGAATCGAACATTGAGTAAAAGTTTTAAAATACCTTTCATTGTTCAAAGACCAAAGATGAATTTTTGAAAAACAAAGTCAACTTAATACAGTCTGCCTTTACTGTTACATACAGAAGGACATGCAGATTACCACTGATAAACTAATATCGTGCTCATTTCTTTTTTGTTCAATGTCATTTTTACAATTGTCCCTGAAAGCTTTTGTTAAAATCCTAATTGATCTGAACTGAAATTTAAAAAAACCTTCATGAGAAAATAAAAAGCTAGACCAAATAAAACATAGACTGAAATGAAAACAAGATCTTTTAGGAGAATGGCTGAAAAACAATGAATCGGTCCAGCACATTGGTAAAGGAAAGTTCATTTAAAAACCTGATCAATAATGCAAATGATAGATGAAAACAATTAAAATGTATTACTTTCATGGCAGTAAACATGAATTAGTTAAATATAAAAATTTGGGGAACTTTTTAGTGAAAGTTTGTTCTTAAATTGTTAAACACAATGATTTATATATTTAAACATGTTAAATTAATCCACTGTTGTTATTAATTTTAGCAATATAGGATTTGGTTTCTGGGTCGGCCCAATCTGGAAATGTCTTTCTCTGCAAAAATAGAAATGTTACAAACTGTCCTCAACAATACAATTTCAGAACCCAGAAATGGTTGAGCAAGTTTTAGGGAGTCCACCTATAACTACAGAGGGAAAACATAATTTCCCACCATAAAAAGTAGAAGCAAGCATAGTGCAGCGTGTTTTAGATAGAAGGAAAAAAACTCCTGGCAATATATTTGATAAAAATTATGTGCTTAAAGTAACTTTTGATCAGTTGCAAAAGCAAATACTGAATATGTTTTGTAAAGAGCGTATGTGCTCTGAAACCAAGAAGACAAATCCCAGTTACTACTGCCCTGAGACAAGAGCTGTATGAGGCACACAGAAGAGAATGAACACCACCCACGTGCCTTCGTATCTTTATAACTTCCCATTTCATGGTCAAAAACAAAAACATCCTGACAGTAGCTACTGGAGTGGGTAACTTGACTTGGTGGGTTTCCCCAGCTCTGACAAATTATTTCAATAGTTTGATGGCAGAGAGACATGGTAGTGTCTCCTTTATAACCAAAGGGACTTGTTAAATATAAACCATAAAAGCTTACAGAAATACACAAGGCGTTATTAAGTCATGCATTTCTTATACGTAGAAACTTCTGATCTTTCTTGTTTGTCTTAGAAACTTCATGCGAATGGGAAGAAATTGGGCTGACTGCATTCACACAGTATAAGATACTATTTAAAGAGAGAGGATAGGCAAACATGAAACTGAAATTTTCATAACAAAGAAAAAGATAAAAGAAAATAGTTACCCTTTGTTTAGTCTCTGTTAGAGAACAAATACTCATAATTAAACTGTAACTGGAATCAAAATGTAGTTTGGGATAAACAACCTAACTGGCCTCCAAGATAAATTACAGTACTCATTTCTCTATTGTTGGTTTGTTCTCTCTCGTTTCACCAGGAAGCAGGACTGTGGGGATTCTGTACTTGTATGTCACCACTAAGCAGCTTCTTTCATGCCAACAAGCTTAGCAACTTGTTTGAGTCTGGCCACTTGCACACCATCTGGAACTACTTCTCATTCTTATTACCAAAAAAAAAAAAAAAAAAAAGAAGAAAAGAAGAAAAGAATGTGTGATGCTGCTGCATTGCCTTTCATTTGTAAAGTTTGCTGGGCATCTTCCCAAGTCAGGTGTTTATTCCTCCTGGAGTCACCCTACTAGCCATAATATCTAACATTGGGTTCAACCACAGAATTAGTCCCTAGAAATATGTGAGTTCTGAATCTTGTGACATTTCTCTAGATTGCCGAGAAAAAAAATGTAGTTTTATATTTAAACATTTAATTTTCAGTCTTTTGTGTGTTTTAATCTATATTCCTCAATTTTCTATAATTCTTATGAAGATAGATCCAATTTGTAAGGAAATCTGATCAAGGAAGTGTGCTCTCAAGGAAAAACAGCTTACGTGGTATATGTTTTGGCTTATAGTTTGCCATGGGCTGGGATGGAGAGTAGGTGGGGTGAGATAGGGAGAAGGTGAACAATGTGTCCATAGAGATACGAAGCTCCATTTTAATCAGGGATACCCCTTTCACCAAAATGTTTGTCTGTGCTCCAGTAGAAATACTAGTTAGTGGTTTCTTAGGATAAACTAAAATGAAGAAACTAATGAAAAACGGTTCTTAGGTTAAAGCTTCATCTGTTTAAAATTTGTGGAAAACATATCTATAAAATGCAAAAGTTTTAGAACACACTTGACATTTTGATCTATAACTAACATTGAATAGTTTAAAACAGAAAAAGAAAACTTTTGATTATATAGGGCTTATACTGTAAAGAAACCTCCAGGTATTCTCTTTGAAAATTATTGACCTTAACTCTTCTGGCAGATTTTATGATTGTTTCATTTTCATACAGTTTCAAAGAAAAGAAGAGACTTTCTTTTTGCTGACCTCTCTAGAGTAGGGGTCAGTAATTAAGGCACACGTGCCAAACAGGACCCAAGGACTTATTTTCATTGGCATTCATGCTAGTAGACGTCTCTTGAGAGAATAATCACCAGCTGCATTTTGCAATATGTGAGAATGTGTGGGTGGAATAACCACTTCCCCACTTATCTTCTGCTAGTCTCAATATCACTATGCCCCACCTGGCTCACGAGAAGAACAGGTGCCACAGGCTAGGCTCACCACTTGTTTAAAGGATGTTAGCCCCAGCTGGGCCAACAGCCTGGTACTTGGTCCATTATCAGAATATGGGAGGTGTTATAAAGTAAGCAAAAGCGTGTATTTATTGAACACTTTATACCTGTGAGACAGTCTTTGGAATCTTCAGGGAAGTTCAAGAACTTTTCCAGAATGACAGAGTTATAACTAGTTTTGGTGATTTGAATCATGGCTTATAATTCCAAAGTCTATCATAATTTCACTATATCTGTTTCCATGTCTTCCTAGAATAAAATAATTATTATTTTTCAGAAGAAATCTCTTAAACTGTTATCCTCAGAAAGCAGTGCTCCTAAGGTTGATAATTTGTCATAAAAAAGTGTTTTGTGATAAATCGTTTGGAGATCTGTGACTTAAAATACAACCTCTCCCCACATAGACTTCTTAGAGCCTTTAGTATGTAAAGATGCATTAAGAATCTTTGAGAGAGATCAGGATGGCTAACATATTTTCGTGTGATGCATCTGTTAATACCTCCTTGAATCTATGTGCAACTGAATGGGATGGGAAATGCTTTGAAATGTCTAGGAAGTCCATTCCACAGATCATGGGTGAAAAGTGGCTTCATACATTTGGATAATAACTATAAATGATGTTAAAATAATTATTTGTGATATGAAAAAATAGAATAAAGAAATTTTATTTGTCTATGCACTATAAAGCTTATTAGTTGATTTTGAGGTGACCTATTTATTTGAAATTTGGATGTGACATCTTTATTTTCTGAGCAAAATTTTAATTGGCAATGTGTTCTCATGGCAACAAACCTTATCACAATTCCAAACAAAGAATGAATGTGTAAGGACTAAAGAAAGGTTTCTGTGAATACTGTTCTACTTGCAGGAAACTGTTAATTTATTATTAAGAGATAATTCTTAGTGCCTACAATGAGCCATCAATAGTAGTAAATGTAGAGAAGAACTTAACATGGCCTTTGAGGGCCTCATTGCCTAAATGGGGAAACAGGCTTTCTACAACAAATAAAAGAAGCTCCTTTTTGGAGAAAGTGTCGGCCTATGCTCCCAGCTGCCTATATTACATAGCCAATTCAATAGTAACACTATTATTATGGCCTGATGGGGATTCAGTAGAAGTCAAAATTTGTCATGAGTTTTCTGTGTTTGAGGCCAAAAATGTTCCTCACTCCCATTGTTCTCGAATCTTTGTAAAAAACGATCACTAATGATCTTTGTAAAAATTTTGGTCAGCCAGCTATTGGTTTACAGCCATTTTGTATCCCAATCTGAAAGGCGTAGGTGCTCCTTCATCTATCCCTGGGACCTGGGTATGGATGACGAGCCCAGCCTGTTATACCTGATAGCTGGCTGCAGACTGTCCTGGGAAATCTTTGCTCAGCAACACTGGACCCCACTTCTCTTTTCTTACATTGTACTCTTCCCTCTGCTCCCTCACGAATTTGATCTTTTAGATTCCCAGTGCCTTATTTGGTAATAATACCAAATATCCCTACTTTTTCTACTATATCCTTTCTTACCTATCCATTGCATGCTTTGTTTATGACAGGGTAATTTGTACCAACACCCAGCTTACAGACACAAATCTATACACAGAAAACTAGGGAGGACTGAAAAGAAACCTTAAGAAGAAAACCTTAATTCTGTCTGGAAGGTCAAGAAAATGTTAATGAGATCTCTTAAGCAGTCTTGGAGAATGAATGAGAACTGTGATAGGTGATATTAAGGATGGTAGTCAGAGAGAAGATGTTCTAGACTGAGCAAACACCTTATGCAGAAACACACAGTGAGAGGGGTGACCAGCAAAACTTTTACATGACTGGAACATAGAATATTAAGGTGGGCTGTAGTTCAACATACCAAAAAGTGTGCATAAACACACAGACATTAAATACCAAAAAGGTTTTACATAGGAGTAATAAATGATATATAAATCTTAGTAACTCTACTCTGGCAGTGACTTAGAGGGTACAAATTGAAGGTAGGTATGCCCCTATTTGAGAAATTATGTGTCTAAACTTGATAGTTGAAATAAGATTTTACTACAAAAATTAAGATGTAAACATTAGAAAACAGGATTTTTTTTAGCTTTGTTCAAAATTGTATATTCAGAACCCAGAAGAGTACTTGGCACATAAATCACATTAATTGAATGACTGGATAGCCAGGAGAGTAATCATTATTTAGCTAGCCATTCATCTATCCATCCATCCATACATACATACATACATACATACATACATCTGTCCACCCATCTATCCATTTATATGTCCAATTTGTTCATCAGTCTCTCAAACACTTAACACTTGTGTTGTGCATATCCTAGGCCTTGAAAGGATGCATAAAGTAGGGATGAAATGTGGAAAAGGATATAAACTTAGAAACATGGATGTTTAGCAATGGGATGAAGAAAAGGATCACTGAAAGAGGCTGTAAAAAGGCAGAAAGATACAAAACTAACAGCTTGTTAAAGTGAGAGCTAAAGGTATACAAGATTTCATGAATCTTGTTTATTTTGGTGCCTAGATCACCAGTGTTTCGGTGCTTAGATCAGGTAATCATACTAACCGACGGTCACCATCCCTTAGATTTTTTCTCCTCTTTATTGAGATAAAATTTACAATCAATAAAAAGAACAGACTGTAAGATTATATAGTCTAATGATATTTTGCAAATACATACAATTGTGTGACCTGCATACTTGTCAAAATATGAAATATTTCTGTCTTCCCCCAAAGTTCTCTCATGTTTCTTTTGAGTCAATTCCTCTCACACAAAGCTGAGCACTGCTCAGATTTTTTTCACCATGATTGCTTTCACCATTTCCTGAATCCTATTTTATCCCATGTGTATTGGACCACCTGACACTGAGCTCTAAGTCACTGTTTCGGTGGTTTCCTCTGTGTACTTTAATTTAGACAGTTTTTATTAACCAGTCTTATACAACGTCCACTCTGCTGTTAAGCCCAGGCATTTGAGATGTTTAATTCAATTATATTATTTCTCAGTTTTAAAATTTCTACTTGTTGTTTTCTTTCCATAGTTTGTATTTCTCTACAGAGATTTCCCATCATTTTGTTATGGGGTTCAGGGGTTCGGGGGAGCCCTCAGTTCCCCTGAGAGGACGTTTCTTCAGGTTCTTGGTCTAACAGAAGAGGAGACTACTGGGCAGTATGCAGTAAATGCAGGACTCAAAAGTGTTTGTAGAAAGTGATTTATTTAGGTAGAGATAGAAAAAGGAGAAGGAGAGAGAAAGAAACAGCTAAGTCTCATACTGAGTGAGAGAATCCAGAGAGATGGAATCCAGGAGAGGAAAGCAGCTTCCACACTGAGTGGAAGGGACTAGAGAGAGAGACGGAGTTTAGGAAGGGAAGACAGGCTTCCACGAGAGAGTGTGGAAGGGGACTCTAGAGGGGAAATCCAAGAGGGAGAAAGACGGCTTCCATGAAGGAACTGTTCGTGGAAGGGGACCCAAACATGGAGTCTAAAGGGGTGTGGAAGAAGGGGACTTTTAACTTGGGAGGAACCCCCACCTCCTCTAAGACCTCTGGCCAATGAAAGGTGTTCCTTTAAACTTCCGCTGGGGTGATCGACTCGTGGTTCTTCCTGCGCCTGCGAAATTTAAACATAAACCGTTAAATCTCCCAGATGGAGAGAGATAGGAGGGAGGCATGGTGCTGGGAAGTTCTTCCCCTAAAACTATGCCCCCTTGTGGACCTGGAAAGAGAATGCATTCCCTCAATTTCACATACTATTTTTTCCTTTAAATCCTTGAATATATTTATAATGACTGTTTTAAAGTCAATATGTGCTTACTCCAATATCTGGGTTATGCATTAGGTTTGTTTTTATTCACTCAAATTCTCCCAGCTAGGAGTTACATTTTAAAATTGTTCTTTGTATATCTAGTAAATTGTGCTTGAATTTTGCATATTGTAGATACTATATTGTTTACAGTATGAATTATACTGTCTTCTACTAAAATGTTGAGATTTGTTCTAGCAGGCAGTCAATTAGCTAGCAGCTCAACTTGGTCCTGTTGAGGTTTACTTTCAGGCTTTGTTATAATTGTTCTAGATCCCTTACTGTAGGGGTAGGTAGACTTGACCTACCATTAGGCCTTTGTAGGATCTCAACAGACTAATTGGGTTTTTCAGTGAGTAGTCTCACTGTAACCTGCTTAGCACTGATTCATCTCACAGTATCTCAGTAACTGGTTTCTCAGGCCTCGTGTATGCATAGCTTCTTATTAGGCCAATGAATAAAGGGGACCCTTTTGCCAATGTCTGAGGCGCCTTGTCTATGTTGCTGTCTGCTTTCTAGTACTCTAGAAATTCTGGCAACTTCAGTATTCCTGAACTCCCATCTCCCTTTTTTTTCCTGGCTGGAAAGACCAGTGCTCTCTGTTTTAAATCTAGTTCCATGTGCTGAAATGTGAAAAAAAATCTCTGGGCTGATTTCTGTGGTGAGCATAAAGATAATTAGGTGTATTTTCCTTTTATTATGTCTATATTAAACAGTCAAAAAATAACAGATGCAGGTGAGGTTGTGGAGAAAACAGAACACTTATCCACTGCTTGTGGGGTTGTAAATTAGTTCAGCCATTGTGGAAGACAGTGCAGTGATTCCTCAAAAACCTAAAGACAGAAATACCATTATACTCTTTAATCCCATGCACATGTATGTTCATTCCAGCACTATTCACAATAGCAAAGACATAGAATCAATGCAAATGCCCATCAATGATAGACTGGATAAAGAAAATGTGGTACATATACATCATGGAATACTATACAGCCATAAAAAAGAATGCAATCATATCCTTTGCAGGGAAACAAATGGAGCAAGAGGCAATTATCCTTAGCAAACTAATGCAGGAACAGAAAACCAAACACTGCATGTTTTCACTTAAAGGTGGTAATTAAATAACGAGAACACAGGGACACATAGAGGGGAATGATATGCACTGGGGTGTATTAGAGGGTGTACAGTGGGAGGAGGGAGAGGATCAGGAAAAATAACAAATGGATATTAGGCTTAATAACTGGGTGATGAAATATTCAGTACACCCCACCCCAAGACACGAATTTACCTATGAAACTAACTTGCACATCCTGCACATGTACTCCTGAACTTAAAATAAAATAAAAAAAATCCTTGGTAACCTGCTCAAGGAAAACTACAAAGCACTGATCAAGGAAGTAAGAGAGGACACAAACAGATGGAAAAACATTCCATGCTCATGGTTAGGAAGAATCGACATAGTGAAAATAGTCATATTGCCCAAAGTAATTTATATACTCAGTGCTACTCCCATCAAGCTACCATTGACCTTCTTCACAGAACTGGAAAAAACCACCTTAAACTTCATATGGAACCAAAAAAAGCCCACATAGCCAAGACCATCCTAAACAAAAAGAACAAAGCTGGAAGCATCAAGCTACCTGACTTCAAACTATACTAAAAGGCTACAGTAATCAAAACAGCATGGTACTGGTACCAAAACAGACATATAGACCAATGAAACAGAACAGTGGCCTCTGAGGTAACGCCATACATCTATAACACTCTGATCTTCAACAAATCTGAGAAAAACAAGCAATGAGGAAAGGATTCCCTATTTAATAAATGGTGCTGGGAAAACTGGCTAACCATGTGCAGAAAGCTGAAACTGGACCCCTTCCTTACACCTTACACAAAAATTAACTCCAGATGGATTAAATATTTAAGCATAATATTTAACACCATAAAAACCCAAGAAGAAAACCTAGGCAGTATCATTCAGGATGTAGGCATAGTTAAGGACTTCATGACTAAAACACCAAAAGCACTGGCAACAAAAGCCAAAATAGGCAAATGGGATCTAATTAAACTTCAGAGTTTCTGCACAGCAAAAGAAACAATCATTAGAGTGAACAAGCAACCAACAGAATGGGAAAAAATTTTTGCAAGCTACCTATGTGACAAAGGGCTAATATCCAGAATCTACAAAGAACTAAAACAAATTAACAAGAAAAAAACCAAACAACCCTATCAAAAAGTGAGCAAAGGCTATGAACAGACACTTTTCAAAAGAAGACATTTTATGCAACCAATGAACACATGAAAAAATGCTCATCATCACTGGTCATTAAAAAAATGCAAATCAAAACCACATTGAGATACCAGCTTACACCAGTTAGAATGGGAATTATTAAAAAATCTGGAAATAACAGATGCTGGAGAAGATGTGGAGAAATATGAATGCTTTTACACTGTTGGTGGGAGTGTAAATTAGTGCAACCATTGTGGAAGACAGTGTGGCAATTCCTCAAGGATCTAGAAGTAGATATACCATTTGACCTAGCAATCCCATTACTGGGTATATATCCAAAGGATTATACATCATTTTATTATAAAGACACACGCACATGTATGTTCACTGCAGCACTGTTCACAATGGCAAAGACTTGGAACCAACCCAAATGCCCATCAAGTATAGACCGGATAAAGAAAATATGGCACATATACACCATGGAATACTATGCAGCCATACAAAAGGATGAGTTCACATCCTTTGCAGGAGCATGGATGAATCTGGAAAACATCATTCACAGCAAACTGACACAAGAACAGAAAACCAAATACCACATGTTCTCACTGTTAAGTCGTTGTTGAAGATGGACACAGGGAGGGGAATATCACACACTGGGGTCTGTTGAGTGGTGGGGGCCTAGGGGAGGGATGGCAGTGGTTGGGGGTACTGGGTTGGATAACATTAGGAGAAATACCTAATGTAGGTGATGGGGAGATAGAGGCAGCAAACCACCATTTCATGGTATACTTTTGTAACAATCCTGCAAGATCTGCACATGTACTCCCGAACTTAAAGTATAATAATAATAATAAAAACCCTGGTATATCTGTTGCACAATGTCTCAGACCAGTTGATTTTTACTTCTTGTCTAGATTTACAAATGTTTATGGTGGGAAGATTATTTCCATATCCAATTAGCTATCCTAGCCAAGACCAGAATTCCTATCCATTTGTTTATGCACTTGGAATGTTTTTGATGAGCAGAGTATCATTTGATGAGCAGAGATTCAGCATCATAGAATGGCAAATGTCTGCTCTTCTCCTTACTTTCTGACTTCATTTTTTTCCTTACCACAGACCTCTCTAGTTTCTGAGAACCTTATGGAGATTTATTGTCATTAAATTTTATAAAATACCATATTTATTCATTAGCTCTGTTTCTGAATAGCGGTTGATGTTGTTTGCATTAGTTAGTATATGATAATCCATATTAGCACATATTCTCTAAGTCACAACTTTGGGTTAATAAGATAGCATTTTTGGATTACTTAGAGCAAGGCAGAAAAGAAACATAAATATGTTGGTAATAGAGTCAGCCGATGCTAAATCTAAAATTTGGGTCATTTTAATGATCATCAAATCATTTCATGATCATCAAACCATCAAAATTTGGGTCATTTTCATGGTCATCAATCATTGGTTACTTTTTTTTCACTTGCATATCAATTGGGGTTTTCAAGTGGACAATCTATATTCACCAGTCGTCTTAGAGTCACACACACATAGCTTTAAGTTATGCATAACAGTGCACCCTGCCAAATGACTACACAGCTGGAGGGTTCACTGGGGGTAGCAGCTGGGTGAGGATCCTCAAAAGATGGGTGTGTACTGAAGGAGTTCCCTCCTGCTTTTGTATCCAGAAGGCTCACTATTAACACCCTGAAAACACAAAGAAGAGATTAGAGTTTATTGTTCATTTTCCCCCCATGGGGAAGCCATGTATGTTTATGCCCTAAAGATTGCACATTTGAAAGAAAAAGCCATTTTCACTGTGGAATTAACCAAATTGACTATCTTCCCAGTTTGAATTCACTGGATAACTGTTAATCCCCACTTCACATTGTGCTTTAAAGTCTCAGCCAAAGGATTCTAAAGGCCTGAATTTCCAGGTTTTCTCATCTGTAATACAAATAGCAGTTAAAGACATAATATCATTTTATGCTTCTCTCAAAGGGCATGTAGCAAAGCTGGCTAGCACTACTGCAACATTTTAATTACTGGTGCTTACCACAATTTGCAATAATTACAGTTCATTTAGTAAGCTGGTTCTTAATTGCAGACACTGCTAAAGTAACAATTGAATAAAAAATAAAGTGCACTTTAGTCTGTGTGTGTGTGTGTGTCTGTGTGTCTGTGTGTGTGTGTATGTATATGTAAAATATGACTGAGAAAGATGTGGGCTTATAAAGAAATAAAAAAGGTTAGTGTCCTCTACTAGGTCAATTTTGAAAACAGAGATATTAAAGACAGAAGACTTAGAACTATATTTAATCATCAGGGCAAGTTATTTCATCATTTATTGTATTTTTTCTTTAGCATAATTCCTAAATTCTATGCTTGTTTATATTAAAGAAAGCTCAGTGAGTGAAATCTACTACAGATGTAAGTAAACTCTCAACAAACTTCTATCTATTATCAGGTGGCAAATCTCAAAGATAGAGATAACTCCTATAGAAAAATTTTGATCTAAAAAGAAAAAAAACATTCTGGAAAACTCTGCTTTTGTTCATGCTTAGTAAACACCACTTTACCCTATGTAAATTTAGAAGGGAGAAAAATGTTTGGAGGGTGAAGAAGTGAAGGAGTTGCTAAGAAAAGCTAAAGTGACATGAAGGAAATGTTAAAGAAGAGAGTACACACTCTTGATAAGAAAGCACCGTAGGTTCTAATTTGTTGAAATGAAGATGTTAGCTCTCTTTCAAAAAACTGATTCTTCCTCTAACAAGTATTATATTATTAACATTATGTATCTTTAGCAAATTAATAATGTTTAATTTTCAGTATTCTTGAAGAGAACATTTTAAGTCAAAGCAATAAAACCAACCAAACAAAATAGCACCTTATTCCCCACAAAAAGAGATCAATCTTTTAAGTAGATGGTTTTGATTAGAGCTAGCAATAATTTGAAAACTAATGCATCTCTTAAAATGAAAAAGAAATTTCCCCACATTAAAGCAACACTGTGGTCCTTTTAAAAAAGAAGGACATATTGGCCCTTAGAAAGAAACAAATATTATATTCACAGTTTGAATGTCTTGGCACTTCATAGAGTATTCATAGTATGAATGAGGGGGTTGACCCATGATAAGGAATAAGGCTGTGAAATCTTAACTACATCTTGCAACTGTGTGATCATGGGTAACTTAACTTATTTGTGCTTAAGATTTTTACTTGTTAAATAAATATTGTAATACTTACCTCATAGTTGATCTTTCTTTTTCTTTTGAAAAGAATTAAATACATTTATATGTATGAAGAACTTAACAGTATTATTCAGAGTAAATACGTAATACGTCATAAAGCAATGGAAGTGATCTAAAACAAGAAGGGGGAGTGCATAGCTGGGAACAGTAATATAGTCTGTCACTGTTTTCAAAGACCCTTTATGTTCCTTGGAGTTGTTAAAGTGCCAATTTTTTTCTGAAATTAATTCAAATCTTTATTTCTCCACGAAGCCTTTCTTGATTTCTCCAATCAGGGATTCATTGCTCATGTCATTCGTATTCCTACAGCATGTCATTACTTTCTGATGACACATATACCAATGTACTAAAATTAGATTCAATATTATGCTGGTAACTGTCTAACATACATAACTTGAGGGAAAAGAGCCCGAGTTTGCTATGTTTGCCAATGTCCATGGTGTAAGTAATCTAACATGGCTGATTTCAAGCAACCACCCTGATATAACAAAATGTGGAACTGGAAAGAGATGTGTAATAGGAAAACATTATACAGGATTTTCAGCATACAGAAATAATAGATGTAAATAAACTCAAAAGCATAAATACTAGTAATATTGAATATTGTAGTAAAATAATGTTAAGCAATTAATTTTGAATATGTATTACCTATATTTTAATATGATTTATTTAATTTTAAGCTTACACAATTTAATTTTTTAGTTATGTCAGTGTTTAACAACCAGCTTGCAAAATTCCTGGAATGTTAGTAGTTGGTTCTCATGAGAAGATACAAAAAGCTACAGTTAACCACTGACATTTTTTTGCATGTCTTTCTGCCAAAGATTGGGTACCCTTCAAAGACAAGGGCTGTGTATTAATCATTTGTTTATTTAAGGTGCCTAGTATGATGCCTGCCATTTGGGAGGGTCAATTAATGTCAATTGAATAAATAAGTGAAGAAAAATGAATAAACAGGCATTGCAGAGAATAGTATGAATGAACAGAAAGAAAACTTCACTTGACTGGTGTCCCTTCTAATTATAGAATTTTGGAAACCTCAGGTTTCATACATACTTTATAAGGATTATTACAAAGGTTTTTAAATAAAGAAAAAGAAAATCACATTGACACATACATGACTCATAGAGATATTTCCCCAGATATAGCCACGACTGTTAAAGATTTATTTTCTCTGTGTGGAAAAGATACTGAGCTCTACTGGATACCTCTTTTAGTGATAATAATGACCACTTATTGAGTATTATGTGCCAGGCATTAGGTTTTTTTCTTATATTGTTTGATCCTCATAGCAGCACTATGAAGTAAATTTTATTATTATCCCCATTTTGTAGATGAATACACCAAGACTTAGAGAAACCGAGAAACTTGGCCGATATCTCAAAACCAGGATTGATTACAAGCAGATTTTTATTCTGATCTATCTGATTTTAGAGTCTTTTAATTCCTAAGAACAGAGTTTGAGGAAAGTTTAACCTTCTCAATTTATAGAAAAAGACATTTACTGCCTTAACAAACCCCTTAGTTACAGATGCCCATATTTTATTTCTAAAGCAGAGACTTTTGTTTTACATACTGTTATATTTCCTCTGGGCAGAGCTTTGCTTTAATAATGCCAGACTTGACAATAACAGCGGCATATTGAATATCACTGTGATTCTCCAATTCAACAGTTATTTTTCATTTATTGTTTTCTGATAGTAGCCTTTATCATCCTTAAGCCGAAAAATAGTTTGAAATATGCTGATAAGAAGAAAAATCTATGTTGCTTTCATCGAGAAATCTCCCTAAGGATTTTGTTTATTTTGTCTGGTTTTTGAAGGCTTGGTTAATAAAGACTGCTCACATGTTGAATTTGCTAATATTTTTCACAAATATAGTAAATAAACCAATTAATAATATGCACAATAGTTCAGGAAAATAATCTTTAGTGATATGGCAAAAGATGACTCAGCTTCCCACTCCTTAAGAAGGAAGCAGCTGAATTGTATAATTGAATACCAAAATAGAGCCTTGGATCAGGGAGGTAAAACATGAATACTTTTCAACAATTTGATGAAAAAAAAATAGGCCTAACACAGAGTTTTGAAGAAATCGCTTATCAATCTGTCAAAATAATATTTTTCTTAGTATTATAAACATGACTGCCTGCTGAGTTAAGGACACAAGGCTAAAATTATTAAGATAACAAATATGGTTGGATCTTCCAAAGTGAAAAGATTGCCATACTAACAATGGGGAATCTATTGTATATTGGCTTCTATAATACCACACAATTGGTTTTGCCCCCAACACCATGTAAAATAGCATTATACCTTGTACTGCCTAGTAAATTGCCTTGCTTAAACTAGCTGTTCTATAAATATTTATTGAATTAAATGACTAAATTGGAACTGGGTTTTTATAAATAGCTTATATTTATAGTAAATAATCTTATATTAAGAATCTTATATTAAAATGAAGAGCAAACTTACCACAGTATCAATAAAATTCCAGTTTGGCACATTTTAGTATTGCATTCTTGCATACATAACAGGTCATTAGGTTGATTTCAAAACTTAACTGTGGTTTTTGATTCTGAGTAACACACAGTAAGCACACTTCATCCTTATCTATCATTGAATGCAACTATTAATTTTCAAGAGAATGCAGTGAGCAGCTCTCTAAGGTCTATGAAAAATAAAGAGCAGCCAAATTGGAGTCAACCACACTAGTGGTGAGTTTACCATGCCATGTTTTTCCCTTCCAGTAACTCCCTGGCCTGGACCCAATACATCCTGAGCCCTGGAAGTGGGCATTCGCATGGATAGAGAAAGCTCCAAAAGTAAACCTCTGGCGGCTTGGTGTGGTGGCTCATGCCTGTAATCCCAGCACTTTGGGAGGCTGACGCAAGCAGATCATGAGATCAGGAGATCAAGACCATCCTGGCCAACATAGTGAAACCCCGTCTCTACTAAAATACAAAAAAATTAGCCAGGCATGGTGGTGTGCCCCTCTAATTCCAGGTACTCAAGAGGCTGAGGCAGGAGAATCGCTTGAGCCGGAGAGGTGGAGGTTGCAGTGAGCGGAGATCGAGCCACTACGCTCTAGCCTGCACTCCAGCCTAACGACAGAGCAAGACTCCGTCTTAAAACAATCACAAAAAAAAACTCTCTGATTCAGACTTGTGGGGTAGGAGTGTCCTGTTAGCAACAGTGTCACAGCAAGGGACACACTTTACTGCTCTGAGGAAGGATAACCTTCATTTCCAGCCACAGGAGCTGTCCTTTCAAGGGGATGGGCAAATCCCTGTTTCCTTTTTATGTCTCTGTCCTCCTGCTGCTTGGCCTTGGATGAAGCTGCGGTAATAGAAAGTGCACAATGGAGAAGAATCATGTAATCTTCAGTTTTCTGGACAGAAATTACTGAGGACATCAATGAAGAGAAAGAAATTTGGGAAAACAACAGATGAAGTTGCTTAACTCTTGGCCTCACCCTGGAGCTTTGTATACATGAAGCTGACCCTAAATATTATACTAAGAACTATGAAAACAGAAATAATACATAGACCACCACCAAAATCTCAAACCAGCCACTAGTTGTAGCAAACACAGACAGATATAAATAGCATTTCGAAGACTTTGAAAGTGGACTGACACTAAAACCACAACCCTCAAAAGGCTAGGCAGAACTTGGGGCCTGATTTCACCAAGTTGATTGCCCACTAAACTAAATATCAACATTCCTCTTAGGACTTAACAAAGACCCAGACAATCATAACATAATATTTAAAAAGTCTAGAACACAATTCAAAATTTCTCAGCATATGAAGAAGCAGGAAAATATTTAATGTCATGGGAGAAGATAATCAGCATGTACCAATACCCAGATGACACAGAAATCAGAATTACCTGGCAAGGACTTTAAAACAGCTGTTATAAAAAAATGATACAATAGTAAAGGCAAATACTCTTTTTGAAATGAATAGGGTGATTGAAATTCTTAACGAAGCCATAGAGAAAAAGAATAACAAAATATATTTTACAACTAAAAATACTGGAGTAAGAAAAACCTCATTATTATTGAAAAGGTTCAATAGCAAAATAAAGATGACAAAGTAGAAGATAACTGAACTTGAAGAAAGATACTTAGAAATTATCCATTTCAAACAGTAAAGAGAAAATTAATTGGAATATAAATGAGCCTAATTCCACGGACCTGTGGACAATACCAAAAGTTTTAACATTCATGTTATTGGTGCTCTAGAAGGAGAAGCAAAGTAGTGTGGTGAGAAAAAACGTTTGAAAATATAATAGCCAAAAGCATCTCAAATTTGGTAAAACATAAAAATCAATACTTTAATACACTTTAATATACTCAGTAACTAATAATTAATAGCTTTAATATACTCAGTAACTCCCAAACAGCATAAATGCAAATAAATCCAAGACCAGACACATCATAATCAAATAGCTGAAAACCAAACACAAAGACAAGGTTTTGAAATTAGAGGAGAATAATATACTAGTTAGAGCAGAATGATGATCTGAATGATTGTGAAAATCTCATCTGAACCCATGGTGGCTAGGGGAAGTGTAAATGCTGAAAAGAAAAGAACTACCTTCCTAGAATTCTATATCCATGAAAATATTCTTCAAGACTTAAGATCAAATAAATACATCTAAAGTGGAGGAAAACTAAGATAATTCATTATCTAAAAACCTGCTCTAAAATAATTGTGAAAGGAAATTTTTCACAAAAAAGGAAAATTTGATCAGAAGCTCAAAACAACTTGAAAAAAGTCAAGAAGCAGAAATGATAAATATGTGAATAAATATAATATGCTATATATACCTCTCCTCTTCAGTTTTCAAATATGTTTCAGTTGAAAGAAAAATTAAAACATTTTTGAAAAGGTTCCCAATGTTTGTAGGTATAATATATGTCAGTATAACATAGGCCGTGCATGGTGGTTCATGCCTGTAAGTAATCCCAGCAGTTTGGAAGGCTGAAGCAGGTGGATCACTTGAGGTCAAGAGTTTGAAACCAGCCTGGGCTGCATGGCTAAACCCCATGTCTACAAAAATGCTATATATATATATATATATATGTATGTATGTATTAGCTGAGCATGGAGGTGCGTGCCTGTAGTCCCAGCCATTCGGGAGGCTGAGACAGGAGAATTACTTAAACCTGGGAAGCAGAGGCTGTAGTGAGCCAAGATTGTGCCACTGCATTCCAGCCTGTGTGACACCGTATGACTCCATCTCGAAAAAAGAAAAAGGAAGTCAATATAACATAAAGAAAGGATGGTAAAGGGACATCTAAGCTGGTAAGGTTTCTTATATTCTACTTGCAGTAGTAAAAAGTTCATTCTAAGTAAATTTAAAAGTTAAGTATGTATAGTGTAACACCTAGAACAGGGTCAAACAGTACAAAAGAAATAGGAAAATAGGGAAGGGGAAAGAGACTGATAATAAATGGAAGAAACATATAGAAAAGAAAGTTAAACCTAATGTTTGCACATATAATCACATTCAATGTAAATAGTCTGCATGAAATACTTAAATGACAGAGATCATCAGAATGGATTTTAAGAAGTGGCCTGACTGTGTAATTGTATAAGTTAACTTGAGTGGACCACAGGATGAACAGATATTATTCTTAGTGTTTCTGAATGAGATTAACATTTGGATTGGTAGACTGAGTAAACTGCCCCCATTGCAGGTGGGTCTCATCTAATCAGTTGGAGTCTTGACTGGAACCAAAAGGCTGACTCTCCTTTGAGTAAGTAATAGAAGTGTCTTATTGCCTGACTGCCTTTGAACTGAGACATTTATTTTCCTGCCTTCAGACCGAAACTGAAACATTGGCTCTTTCTGGCTCTAGAGCTTGCCAACTTTCTTTTTCCTTTTTTTTTTGAGTCTTGCACTGTCATCCGGGCTGGAGTGCAATGGCAAGCTCCACCTCCCGGTTTTAAGCAATTCTCCTGCCTCAGCCTCCTGAGTAGCTGGGATTACAGGCACCCGCTATCATGCCCAGCTAAATTTTTGTATTTTTAGTAGAGACAGGTTTTTACTATGTTGACCAGGCTGGTCATGAACTCCTGACCTCGTGATCTGCCTACCTCAACCTCCCAAAGTCCTGGGATTACATGCATCAGACACCACACCTGGCCAAGCCTGCAAACTTTTTAAATGGAGCTACACCATTGTTTCTTCTGTTCCTTAAGCATCAAACTTGGACTGGAACTACACCATTAGTATATTAGTCAGCTCAAGTTACTGTAACAAAGTGTCATAGACTGGCTTAAACAATGGTAATTTATTCCTCACAGTTCTGAAGGCAGAAAAGTTCAAGATCAAGGTGCCAGCTGATTTTGTTCCCCAATGAGAGTTCCCTTCCTGGCTTGTAGATGGTGGCTGTCTTCTCGTGTTCTCACATGGTAGAGATAGAAAAAGAGAAAAGAAGCAAGCTCTATGGTCTTATTATAACAGTACTAATGCCATCGTAAGGGCCTATCCTCATACCTTATCTAACCCTAATTACTTTGTAAAGGCCCCATTTCCAAATATCATCACATTGAGGATTAGGGATTCAACACATCAATTTGGGGAGATACAACTGAGTCCAGTCCATATAAATCAGTTTTTCTGTTTATCAGGCCTTTGAATTTGGGCTGGGACTACATCAACAGCTCTCGTGGGTCCCCAGCTTGCTGACTGCAGATCTTGGGCTTGTCTCCACAGAAGATAAATACATCCTGTTTGTTCTGGATATGTTTTTCACAAGAAACTTACTTCAAATGTAAAGATATATTTAGATCAAAAGCAAAAGAATGGAAAAGATATATCGTATAAATGCCAGTCAAAAGAAAACTAGATAGAGTGGTTATATTAACATCACGGATAATAAAATTCAGGACAAATATAATTACCAAGGAGAAACATAAGCATTGCATAATGAAAGAAAGGGTTAATTTTCCAAGATGTATTAATTCAAAATGTATAGGCACAAACAAGAGTTCTGAAATTCAGGAAGCAAACACTGACAAAACTGAACTGAAAAGCAGGTAATTTCATTCTCACATTTGGACACTTCAACATTCCTTCTTTTTGATAATCAATAGAACTATCAGAATATCAGTGAGCATTTAGGGTAACGGAATAGCACCATAAATCAATCAAATCTAACAAATATTTGTACAACACTATCTAACAACAAAAGAAGAAACTTCTTTGGGGGGAAGAAACTTGCCTTATCATTCAGGCTGAACTTCAGCGACCTGCTCATGGCTCACCGCAGCCTTGAAATCCTGGGCTCAAATAATCCTCTTGCCTTGGCCTTCCAAGTAGCTATGACTTCAGGCACATGCCACCATGACCAGCTAATTTAAAATATATTATTAATTTTTTTCGTAGCGATGGGGTCTTGTTTTATTGCCCAGCCTGCTCTCAAACTTCCTGGGCTCGAGAAATCCTCCCCATTTGGCAAAACCCAAAACACTGGGATTACAGGCATGAGTCACTGTGCCTTGCCAGAACACACAATCCTTTTACATGTATATGGAATATTCACCAAAATAAGTCATATCATGTGTTAAAAATAAACTTTAACACATTGAAAGCATTTAAATCATGCAAAGTATGCTCTCTGACTTAATAGAGTTAAATTAGAAATTAATGGAAGAAAGAGAAAAGGAACACTTTCAAACACTGGGAGATGAGTCAAAGATAAGCTCTCAAAGCAAATATGGAAATAGTTTAGCCCTAATAAAAATGAAAATACTACATATCAAAATTTGAACTCTGTAGCAAAAGCAGTGCTTAAAGGTACATTTATATCATTAAGTGTTTATATTAGAATAAAATACCTCTCTCAAATTAACAATCAAGATTTCCATCTAAAGAAATTAGAAAAAAGTTAACTCAAAACAAGAATAAGGAAGGGTTGATAACAAAGTTAAGAACAAACAAATTTGAAAACCTAAAAAAATTGAGGAAGTTAATGACATTCCAAGCTTATTTTTAAAAAAGAGTAATAAAAGTAGCAAGTCATTCACCGAACTGATAAAATAAAAAATATGACAAAAGTTGTGATTATTAGAAATGAAAAGTTGGCTATCACTATAGAGGCTGTATTATTGTATCAATAATAACAATTCTATTATTCTATTAAAAGAATAAGGAAATATACAAACAGCTTTCTGCATATAAGCTAGGTAATCTAGATTAAGTGAAACAATTGCTTGCAAAGCATTTCTGTTATGACTGGAATGGATTTATATATTCAAAATTCACTAAAGCCAATACAAGTACTCAAATAGCTACTTTTAAAAAATTGAATTCATGTTTAAACTTTTCTGAAAAAGAACTTTCTAGGCCCAGATGGTTTTACTGGCAAAATCTAGCAAACATTTAAAAGAGAAATAATGCCAATTTTATGAAATTCTTTTCTAAAGAATAAAGGGAAGAATACACTTCTTAACTAATTTTACGATGGGAAAATTACCCCAATAAGAGAACCAGATACAGAAAGAACAAAGGGAGAAAAAGTACAGATACATAATTTTTGTGAACAAAGAAGCAAACATCCTCTACAAATGTCAATAAATTACGTACATCATGGCCAAATTGGGGTTTATTGTGTGAACACAAGGTTAATTTATCCCTCAAAAATCAACATAACCCACCATTTAACATTTTAAAGAAGAAAAAACCACATGATGTTATCAATTAATGAAAAAAATGAATTTGACAAAATTTAACTTCATTCATGACAAAACCAACTAAACAACCAACCAACCTACCTGCCTATCCCCTGGACAAACTAGAAATGGAAGGAAATTTTCTTAACCTAATAAGTAACATTAACATGAATTATAAAGGTGACATCATAATTAACAGTGAAAGATTTAACACTTTCTCCCTAAGATTGGGAACAAGGATGCCCCTGTTTACTACTTCTATGTAAGATCATAGTAAGAATTCAACTGAAGGCAATAAAGCCAGGAACAGAAATAAAAGATACAAAGAATGAGGAAGAAGAAATAACTGTTTCTGTTCATAGATTATGTAATTGTTGACATGGAAAATTTTAAGAAATCTGTAAAACACCTTCTAGAAATAGTAAATGAGTTTCAAGAGTAAAAATACCAGGTCAACACATGAAAATTTATTGCATATGTATATCCTATCAGATAACTGGAAAATAATTTTTACCATTTATAGTAATTTCTTTCCAACTTTATATACATACTTAGGTATAAACCTAACAAAACATGCACAAGGTTTGTATGTTAAAAACTACACATCTGGGGCACCATGATGGCCAAGAGGAGGCACCACTGGAATGCAGCTTCCAGCCAATGAAATGCAGAGGGCTAGAGGACTTCATGATTCCAAGAAAGGTGACAGGTTTGCTTCGGTGGGACTGGTAGGACACTAAAAATAGCCCGGGGAAGGCGAGAGGGTGAGAGCAGCCCAGGGAGGGCGAACTGAGACAGGGCGGGGCACCTCCCCACCTGGAACATGCAGCTGGCTTGGAGGATTGGGGACTTCACCCCCTCAGTGCTCCAATTCAGATCCTGTGTGTCCCTAATCCCTCTGCAACACATGGTCCATGAGAGCCCCATCAGACTGAGGGGCACCGTGGGTTGTTGATGGAAATCTGAGCAACAGCTCCCACCTGGTGATGCAAGTTTTCTGCACAGACCTTGATGGAAGTTTGGACTAATGTCAACAGGTCAGAACTACCTGTCCCACAGAAAGAGGCAGAGTTGAAAGCAGGAAAACAGGCCATAAGGCCTGGCAGGCCCCACCCTCACAAAACTCAAACTGAAACCTGCACACTAGAGAGCCTTGCAGTGAACACACAGGTTTGACCCTAACTGGGAAGTTCCAGCTCAGGGAAGGAGAGATGCCATTGGGAAGGCGGGGCTAATCTCACCTGTGTAAACAAACTCCAGGGGAAGACCACCCACCCAGCAGCCTGACTGAATCCAAGGCAGCCCAGCAGTGCCTCTACAGGCCGAAAAAGATATAGCTCCAACCTCAACAGAAAGGATATCCACTGAGAGATTCCTCCCAAAAACACCAACTTCAAAGATCAGTGGGAGATAAATCCACAAAGATGGGAAGAAACCAGCGCAAAAAGGTTGGAACCATCAGAGACCAGAACACCTCTTCTCCTCCCAGGGATCACAACTCAACATCACAATCAAGGGAACAAAACAAGACAGAGAATGAGTTTGACAAATTAACCGAAGCAGGCTTCAGAAGGTGGGTAATAACAAACTTCTCTGAGTTAAAAAACCATGTACTAACCCAATGCAAAGAAACTAACAACCTTGAAAAAAGGTTAGATGAAATGCTAACTCGAATAACCAGCTTAGAGAAGAACATAAATGACTTGATGGAGCTGAAAAACATAGCACAAGAACTTTGTGAGGCATAAGTAAGTTTCAACAGCTGAATCAAGCAAGCAGCAATGTTAGAGATTGAAGGTCAAATCAATGAAATAAAATGAGAAGGCAAGATTAGAGAAAAAAGAGTGAAAAGAAAAATCCTCCAAGAACTATGGGATTATGTGAAAAGACCTAATCTACACTTGATCGGTGTACCTGAATGTGAGTGACACGGAGAATGAATCAAAGCTGGAAAATGCCCTTCAGGATATTATCCAGAAGAACTTCCACAACCCAACAGTGAAATCCAGGAAATACAGAGAACAACACAAGGACACTATTCAAGAAGAGCAACCCCAAGGCACATAATCATCAGACTCACCAGGGTTGAAATGAAGAAAAAAATCTAAGGGCAGCCAGAGAGAAAGGTTGAATCACCCACAAAGGGAAGCCCATCAGACTCACAGTGGATCTCTCTGCAGAAACCCTACAAGCTAGAAGGGAGTGGGAGCCAATATTCAACATCTGTAAAGAAAAGAACTTTCAACCTAGAATTTCATATGTGGCCAAACTAAGTTTCATAAGTGAAGGAAAAATAAAATCCTTTAGGGACAAGCAATTGCTGAGAGACTTTGTCGTGACAAGACCTGCCTTACAAGAGCTCCTGAAAGAAGTATTAAACATGGAAATGAACCACCAGTACCAGCTACTGCAAAAACATACCAAATTGTAAAGAACAACAATGCAAAGAAGAAACCATGTCAACTAATGGGCAAAACAACCAGCCAGCAACAAAATGGCAGGATCAAATTCAAACATAACAATATTAATGTTGAATGTCAATGGCCTAAATTCCCCAATCAAAAGACACAGACTGGCAAACTGGATACAAAGTCAAAACTCATTGGTATGCTGTATTCAGGAGACCCATCTCATGTGCAAAGACTCACACAGACTCAAAGTAAAGGGATGGAAGAAGATTTATCAAGCAAATGGAGAGCAAAAACAAACAAACAAACAAAAAACAGATGTAGCAATCCTAGTCTCTGATAAAACAGACTTTAAACCAACAAAGTTCAAAAGAGACAAAGAAGGGCATTACATATTGGTAAAAGGATCAATGCAACAAGAAGAGCTAACAATCCTAAATATATATGCACCCAATGCATGAGCACCCAGATACATAGAGCAAATTCTTAACAACCTACAAAGAGACTTAGATGCCCGTACAATAATAGTGGGAGACTTTAACACTCCACTGATAATATTGGACAGATCAGTGAGACAGAAAGTCAACAAGGATATCCAGGAGTTGAATACAGATCTGGACCAAGTGGACCTAATAGACATTTACAGAACTCTCCACCCCAAATCCACAGAATACACATCCTTCTAAGCACCACATCACACTTACTCTAAAATTGAACACATAATTGGAAGTAAATCACTCCTCAGCAAATTGCAAAAGAACAAAAATCGTAACAGTCTCTCAGACCACAGGGCAATCAAATTAGAACTCAGGATTAAGAAAAGCACTCAAACTGCCTGATCACATGGAAACTGAACAACTTGCTCCTGAATGATGAACAGATAAACAATGAAATGAAGACAGAAATAAAAATGTTCTTTGAAACCAACGAGACAGAAGACACAATGTACCAGAATCTCTGGGACACATTTAAAACTGTTGAGAGGGAAATTTTTAACAATAAATGCCTACGTGAGAAACAAGGAAAGATCTAAAATCAACATCCTATCATCAAAATTGAAAGAGCTAGGGGAGCAAAATCAAAACACTCAAAAGCAAGCAGAAGACAAGAAATAACTAAGATTAGAGCAGAACTGAAGGTGATAAAGACACAAAAATCCCTTCAAAAAATCAAAACTTACACATGCTGATGAAAGTGACCAAAGAAGACCTAAAGAAATGCAAAAATTCCATGTCCATGGATTAGAAGTCTCAAAAGAAGAAAATGTCTGTTATTCCCCAATTTATATATTTAGCATAATTAAACCCCAGCAGAAGTTTTTTAGATACCAACAAAATAATTTTAAAATTTATAATAAATGCATTGGAATCAGAATAGTTAAGGAAATGAAAGAAAAAGAATAACATTGGAGGAATCACTACTTAATTTTAAGACACCAGAAAACTTCAAAGAAGACTATAGTCATTGTGAGGATATGTACACATTAAGCAAAGAATAAAATAGTTTAGAAATAGAAATATGCATATAAGGATAATTGGTTTTTAGTTTTTTACAATGTTATTGAGATATAATTTATATGTCTTAATATTTACTCATAGAAGTGTACAGTTTAATGGTTTTAGTATAGTTACAAAGTTGTGTAACCATCACTTAAATCTAATTTTAGAAAATAACTATCTCCTTTTGTGATTGCTCCCCATTTCTCTCTTCCTCCAGCCTTCATAACCACAGTCCTACTTTTTGTAGCTATAGATGTGAATATTCTGGACACTTCATATAAATGGAATCATATAATAAACAGTCTTGAATTTGGAAGGAAGTAGGTGTGGCTATAAAAGAGCAACATGAAGGATCCTCGTTATGATAGTAATGTTTTATATGCTAATTCTGTCAATGTAAATAGCATACAATTGTTGTGGTTTTGTACTATAGTTTTGCAAAATGTCATCATTACAGGTCACTATGTAAAGGGTACCTCACTGTATTCTTTCTTGCATATGAATGTACAATTATCTCAAAATTGACAGTTTAATGTTATAAAAAATAAAATTACATGGCCAAAAATGCTGACTGGATTTTCCAACCTTGATGCTGACCTTTCAGGTTGAATAATTCTTTTGCCAGGGTATTGACCTGTGCTTCACTGGGTGTCCAGTGGCATCCCTGGCCTCTAGTCACTAGATGCTAGGGGTAGTCCCATCAGGTATAACAATCAAAAATACTTCTAGACATGTACTATGAGGGGTAAAATCATCCTGGTAGAAAATCGCTGTGTTAGCATTGCTGTTGATCTTTTATCTTAGTTATTAATATTATGGAGTACTTTCCATAATACATTTTCTTCATAACACAATTTAAAGATACATTAAACTCATATACACAAAAAAATGATATGTACATTTGTCCTTTTGAGTATATCTTGGCATTACTTTTCATATCCTAGCATATTGGTTAACTTATTTTTATGTTCTTTCAGACATTTTCTTCTATAATGAAGGTCGAATATCATAAATTGTTCACAGTACGTTTTTAAATTCACAATATTTATTAGCCATATAAAATAGTATTGTTAATTCTTCAAGAATAATGATGATATAGTAGCAAAACTTTCTTTTAAAAACACTATATCAGAAAAGATTCATGGCCGTATACTATTCATTAAATGTCATCAAGATTTTTCACAATTGAGTAATCTAGCAGATAAATATCATATAAATAAATAACCATTATTTATCCACATAAATAATCATTATATGTGGCAAGTTATTGAATAGTTGAATAATCAAGCAGATGAATATGTAGATAAATAATCATTATTTATTTATATAATTATATGTAGCAAGTAAGTAGTATTATAAAATATCAAGAAAGAAAGAGAATTATACTAAAGATATTTTATCTAAAGTAAATATTGCAAAGGTGATCAATTGAGTAATAGAACACGAATTGATAGAATGGAGGTGTGACTCCTTGGCTCTTATATCCCTTTATTTACCTCTCTCTTTTAATACTACTCATATTATATAAATATTTATTTAAACTAGAGGTTAGCAAACATGTCCCACTGGTCAAATTGGCCTCAAACTTATTTTGTAAATATGTTTTATTGAGATACAGTCATGCCGATTTGTTTCCTGTTCATACTTTTATGCAACGGTGGTAGAGCTGAGTAGTTGCAACAGAGATTGTCTGGCCCAGACAGCCTAAAATATTTGTTATTTGACTTTTTACAGAAAAGGGTTGGTAGTGCTAATTTAAACTATGAATAAATTCCAATTAGAATATTATTAGACACAAATTCCGTGGGAAAGGAAAAACCTGTCGTTTACTTCTCTGTTCTTCATATGTAACTCATTATATTGCAGTACAAAACTGCAGTTGATGCTCATTAAATGAGGGAAGAAGAAAAAGAAAGAAAACAGGAAGAGAAAGAAAAGTCAGAAAGTATAAGGAATTCAGGAGCAAGGAGCTGGAGCAAGGAACTAGAGCAAGGAGCAACACTTATATGCTAGTAGGGGATAAGAAAAATTAAAAAGAGTGAAGAGAATTATCATGATTAACTAGTATTAAACCCTTTCGATAGAAATTTGGTTGTCTTAAGAAGCAATTCAGCCGGGCGCGGTGGCTCACACCTGTGATCCCAGCACTTTGGGAGGCAGAGGCGGGTGGATCACGAGGTCAAGAGACCGAGACCATCCTGGTCAACATGGTGAAACCTCGTCTCTACTAAAAATACAAAAAATTAGCTGGGCATGGTGGCCCGTGCCTGTAATCCCAGCTACTGAGGAGGCTGAGGCAGGAGAATTGCCTGAACCCAGGAGGCGGAGGTTGCAGTGAGCCGAGATTGCGCCATTGCACTCCAGCCTGGGTAACAAGAGCGAAACTCCGTCTCAAAAAAAAAAAAAAAAAAAAAAGCAAGAAGCAATTTAGTCTCCCTGCCAGGACTTGACTCAAAAGCTGGCTTGCAGAAGGGAAGGTGACTGTGACTCAGAAGGGAAATCATGATGCTTGAGAGGATTGATCTGGGAGCAAAAGAGACCTCAGTTCTTACCTCCACTCACCAACATGTTAGGAATAAAGGTTCATTTCTTTGGGCCTCTGTCACCTTGCTTATAATATGGATAAGAAAACTATCAATTTGAAGGCAGGATACTAAATCAAATAATATTAAAGATCCCTTGCATCCTTAATCTTTATGGCTGTACTGTCTCTAAGGTTCTGGGGTTCACTTAAATGTGCTAGTGGTTTTCCTAGTCTACTTCCTAATCCTTGTGTTATACTTCATCATTTAGCTTTCGTTCTCCTTGTTATCCTAACTGAAGCTTGTTAACTTGTTTCCATTCCAAAGATTCCCAGTTCCATTTGGATTCCTGTGTACTTTACCCTGGTGATTAGCCTGGGCCTGAAACTTATTGCCCTCTATCTCAATTAACCCAACTTCAGCCTTCTCCCTGAGACAAGCATTTAACAGTACTAATTTAAATGCACTCAGCAAGCTGAATTTTGTTCTTGACATTCTTTCTGAACCTAGCTCTTCATCATTGAGTCAGAGGCACTGATTTTTACCAAGGGATGGTAACAAACAAAAAACCCAAAACTAATTTTTGGGTTTCAGAAAACCAAACTTTAAATTGTAAGATCTTAGACTTAATTGAATTTCAAAAGCCTAACCCTTGTACACACAAGACACAAAGTTTATGACAAAAATAAAAGACTTAAGAGAATAGCTAAGTGTGGGAAAATGTATCCCTAATTGATCTCACTTGTATCAATGGCCATTTGAAGACTATATGCTGGGGCTGGGGAAAACAGAGTTGACGGCAAAGCTGAACAGAATTGAAGAGGGTTCTGCTGGAGTCAGTGTTTAAATTGGAGCTCGATGGCTAGGTGGGAACCTTTGGCAATATTTTAGGAAGAAGGCAATTAAGGCTATAACTAGAGCATCATATAAGAATGGGTACATACTCGTAGACTGACTGACTCTCAGGGCATAGTAATGGTGCAGGTGTGGAGTAAAAGAGATTACAAGTGAAAAATTATAATTGTAAAACAGCATGGGGTAATTTATGAAACTGTTGTGGAACTGCTAAAAAAAACTTTTTACTAATAAAAGTAAGTATAATTTGACTTTTACTTGCAACAATTAAAATACCAAAAGTGTCAGTACAAACATATATAAAATACATCTTATTTTACATTAAATGTAGATTATCTAGATAATCACAATATAGAGATACTTCAATGTGTTAATATTAGAGGTAAAACTATATAGTTAATAGAAGAATTATTGAGGAAGAACTTTCTTTGTAGAAACATGAAAAGGGTTCTTAAATAAAACTTTAAAATCATAATCATTAAGGCAGAAATTGGTTATATTGATTACATCTATCAAAATAAAGTTTTGTTCAACAAAAAAAAACCTTGAACAAAATTTATAATGTATTACAAAAGCCCAAATAGTTGCCCTATTTAAAAGACTAAAGGACTTACTATCTGAAAATATATATAAGGATCTCTAAAAATCATGAAAAAGACATCTAAAAACATGGGTACAGGAAATAAAAAAAAACAACTTACTAACCCAAAGAGTAAAATTATGTAAATCATGCTCATCTTATAAATTGCCAGAGAAATGGAAGGTAAATATATCTCTTTGGCTGGCAAAACTTAGAAAGCTGGATAACACCAAGTGTTGATGAGAATATAGGCATCCAGGACCCCTTGGTCTGTAAACTGGAACAGCCATTTTTGAGTGCAAACTGGCAGTACTTAGTCAAATTAAACATAAAAATATAATATGAGCCTGCAAGTGTGCTTCTGGGATTACGTCCTAAGTAAATTCTTACAGGAATATTTATGAGGATGTTCATGACAGCATTGTTTTTATTTTAGAATTGGAGACATCTGGGAGCCCATGATAGGGACGTGGATATAGAAAAAAATGTGATAGATGCACACATACTTCAGAGTACTATGGAGCTGTTGTAATAGCCTGCTAAATGAACAATTTGCAAAGTGCATGGATCTTAAAGGTATATTTTTCGATTAAGTGCAAACACAGAGAGAAAAAGTGAAATACAATAATTTCATTTTTTTAAATTAACAGTTTGGGAGTAGAAATAATAGGCATTTTAAATGGTCACACAAAACAAATCTACGTAAGGGAATGGGGACAAAGATAAAAACTAATGACATAATTAACTACAAGAGTAAATAGCACAAGAGGTAAGGAAATAAAATCACACCAATATAATTTAAGCTATAACATAAATGTTTTTTCTAGTTTATGTGATTCATTGCAAGGTATTCCCTGTAAGATAGAAGCCCAAACTTAAGTAGAATCAATATATCTTAAAGATAAGCTAATATACTAGCTATTATCATTTTAATAAGAAGAAATTCAAACAAAATTATTAAGGCTGAGTGAGTAGCCCACACAGGTCTAGATCACACTATTGACTTTTGGTCCAAAGAACTTTCCACTAAATTTCATTGACCAGTTAGTCAAAACCAAACTGTAAACTTCAAACTGAGAGTTAGAGTTGTTTAGTATTCAATTGATGACATAGGAGAGAAGATATAAATCTTATGAAAATAAATCCTAGAAAATGTAGCAAGAAGGAGTTATTCGACACTATTTAATTAATAAGTTATGGTTCCAACAATTTTGCTCTGATATGTTTCATTTGTTTAAAAAATGATTTTCTCTCTCTCTTTTTTTTTTTCACATCCATGCATTTTACTGGAGGGTATAACATCAAAAATTGGTAACTGCTAACTAAACTACAGAGGGGTACATTTCAGGACTTCCCTAAGGTTTCTAGAAAATGAAATGATGCTAGTACTGCCATGTTCCTTTTAACTCCTTCCGAGGAGAAGTACACAATAGAGGTTTTACTTTGGCACCCTGAGAGTTTAAACTCTCTGCTAAAGTCATCAGCAATCTACACTAGAAGATGGTATTTTTATTAACTAAATAGTTAGCTTTTCCTTTTGCTTATCCAGGTTGAATTCCAAGTTCCCTTTCTCTACTCTTTTGTGCTTAGTCTGCCTCAAAGGGATGAAGTTTTATTAAAATAGTTCTTAGAAATTTGGTTGGATATGGAGCTCCTTAGTACAGCAAATATAAAATGATAATCTACTCTTGTCAAGACAGCAATTGATTATATAAAATATTATTGCTCAGGTAGTGTATTTATTCCATGGAACTGATCTTCTTGTAAGGAGTGAATTTAAAAGCTCCAGATTCAGCCGTCATAGTTTCCTTGTATTCAAGAATTGCAGTTTGGTGGTGGGTCCCAGCACACTGAAACCAGATATTTGGAACTTTTTAAAAAGGGATTATGTGATTAGATTAGCTTCACTAGAACAATTTACCTAAATGAAAGTCAACTGATTAGTAACCTTAATTTCATCTGCATATTCCATTTTGCCATGTAAAAGATTTTTCTTTTTTGTTTTTATTTTTAATATAAGAGACATTAGGGCACTAAGGTGGATTTCTTAAAACCCTCACTATACACAAGCAAGGCATACCAAAGGTAGAGAACACTTTATGGGTGAAGGCAATTGAGAGATCCAAACAGAATATCAACTGGGGGCCATTATGTATCTTACTTCTGTAAGTTTCTGGGAAAATGTTCAACTGCCTGCTACAACCCTATCTCCCACCCCTATGACTGTCGTTCCTCTGAGAGTCATTCTATTGTTTTTATGGATATTTAGGCAGAAAAGCTCACTATTCATAGCTCTTGAGCACTGCCTTATCCTGAGACAGACTGCATTTCGTCTCTGTTGAGCAACCCTGGCATATTTCTTTTTTTTAAAAAAAAAACCTCCTGCTCTCTTATTTTATGCTAGTTTTCATCCTGAATCCTGATTCTGCTTGCAGCATCAATCATGTGCACCTGAAAATGCAGTTAAGCAGCTTAGTGGATCTGTCTGTGGATCACTCACAATTAACTACAAATTTCAAATAACTAGTATAATCTTTTAAATGCCCCTTCAAACTCATTTGGCCTTGAGTTTATGTACTCACCATCGTAGTTTCTACAGGTACTTAAAGTTAATCAGTTACTGCAAGTATACACATAGAGAGATAACTAATTGGGGCCAGTAAAAACTACATGCACACTTTCAGGCAATGAGTTTCACATAGTGGTCAAAGACAGGTTTATTTCCAGAGGCGCTGGAGAAGTCTTTGAGTAGTACTATTCTAGGGAAGATTTCCAAAAGCACAAAGAAGGACCAAGTAGCCTGTTTGGCTAACACACACTCTCACTCTTAGGAGAGGCATCTGGTTGAGAGCAGAGACTTCGGCTACCCAGTAATGACCTGGCTGTATTCACTATCTGCACAAAACAGCCTGGAAAAAATCTTGCCAAGTAGAGAGTTTTAGAGTGGTTAGTCCTTAATGCTCCTGGCTCTAGAAAAGTGTCCAAAGTGTATTTCAGGTCATCCCAGAAGGAAACGTCAGCCAAGGATTCAAGTGCAAGTGATTTATGAAGGCCGGGTTCCCAGGAGAAACTGATAATGCAATACAGAATGAGGAAGGAGAAGAACCAACAAAGAAAAAAAAAAAAGAAAAGGAATGGGGGGCGTAATTTCAGGTGAAATCCCAACCTTAGCCTGTTTCCAGAGAAAGCAGTGGAGCATAAACTGTAAGTCAGTTTGCCGTATTTCAAGGCAAATAAACTGGCTTTGTGTTACTTTGCCAGTCACCCCAGGGAGACTCTATGGGTCATCCCAGAGAAACATAGGCTCCTAGGCATTTCCAGCTAGCTTCCCACACGAGCAAAGTGACTCCAGAAATCCCAGGGCAATCTTTCTGGGAGTAATCAGAAGCAAGGCATACCAAAGGTAGAGAACATCTGATGGGTAAAGGCAATTGAGAGATCCGGCCAGAATATCAACTCGGGACCATTATGTATCTTACTTCTGTAAGTCTCTGGGGAAATGTTCGACTGTCTGCTACAACCCTATCTCCCACCCCTATGACTTTCGTTGTTCCTCTGAGAGTCATTCTATTGTTTGTATGGATATTTAGGCAGGAAAGTGAAAAAATAATTGATGGATTTTAAGACATGAAACAGGGCTACGATGCCACAGGTTATCTCTTCTAGTTTAAATAGAAACAGGTGTAAAGACATTCGGCTACAAAGACAAGAACTGCACACAAACATGATAATTAACGAGCTGTTGTGGTGTTCTTTAAGGCAGAAGCAGTCCCCAGCTTTCTTCACACCAGAGTAATGCTGCACAGCCCATTTCCTAACAGGCCACAAACCAGTACCTGTCCATGGCCCGGGGTTGGGAACTCCTGCTTTAAGGAATTCTAGACAAAGTGCTTTGGAAGACAGGGTGGTATGACAGATAACACAGCATGGACTTTGGAGTCATGAGACCGAATACAGTAGGCAGAACCTAAGATGGCACTCCATTTTTTTTTATTGCATTTTAGGTTTGGGGGTACATGTGAAGAACATGCAAGATTGTTGCATAGGTACACATATGGCAGTGTGATTTCCTGCCTTCCTCCGCATCACCTATATCTGGCATTTCTCCCCATGCTATCTCTCCCCAACTCCCCAACCCCTGCTGTACCTCCCATATTTCCCCCCGACAGACCCCAATGTGTGATGCTCCCCTCCCTACATTCATGTGTTCTCATTGTTCAACACCTACCTTTGGGTGAGAACATGTGGTGTTTGATTTTCTGTTCTTGTGTCAGTTTGCTGAGAATGATGGTTTCTATATCCCTCCAATATGGCACTCCTAATCTATTAATATCCCTCCAATATCCCTCCACATCCCTCCAATATGGCACTCCTAATCTATTAATATATCCTGGTGTCGCTCCTTGGTAGCTATGTTATGTGGCAAAAGGAATTTCTCAGATTTAAGTAAGTTTACTAATGAGTAGAGTTTCAGATATGGAGGTTATCAAGGTGGGCCAAACCTACCTGGGTGGATTTCTCCCAGAGCCTCCAGGTAAGATCCTATCCTTGCTAACACATCGAATGCAGCCTTGTGAAACCCTAAGAAAAAATATGGACCAGGTGTGCTGGCTCACGGCTATAATTCCAGCACTTTGGGAGGCCAGGTGGGTGGATCACAAGGTTAAGAGATGGAGACCATCCTGGTGAACATGGTGAAACCCCGTCTCTTCTAAAAATACAAAAATTAGCTGGGCATGGTGGTGCACACCTGTAGCCCCAGCTACACAGGAGGCTGAGGCAGGAGAATTGCTTGAACCCAGGAGGTGGAGGTTTCTGTGAGCTGAGATGGCACCATTGCAGTCCAGCCTGGGTAACAAGAGGGAAACTCAATCTCAAAAAAACAAAAAAAGAAAGAAAGAAAAAAAATGTATGCCGGTCAGTTTCACCTGAATGTCTGATCTACAGAACTTCAAGATGCTAAACAGGTATTTTTGAACTGTTAAATGTGTGGTAATTTATTACACAGCATGTTCAAATTCTCACATTATTACTACCAAAGTGCTGTAACTGTGCATGAGTTTCATAAGGATTCTATAACAAATTGTCACACATTTGGTGGCTTAAAACAACAGCAATGTATTTTTTTATAGTTTTAGAGCCCAAATTTTAAAATCTGTATTGCTTGTCCAAAATCAAGCATACTCCCTCCAAAGGATGCAGGAGAGAATTCATTTCTTACCTCTTACATCTTCTGTTGGCTGTTGGAATTCCTTGGCTTGTGACCACATCACTTTTATATTCCTCTGTCTTCACACTGCTTTCTTCTTTTTCTCTCCTTCATGCTCCTGCTATTTCTTTCTCTTTCTCCATCTCTCTATATAAAATTTCCTTCTGCCTCCCTCTTATAGGGATACTTATTGCATTTAGGGCCCATCTAGATAATTCAGGCTAATCTACCCATCTGGAGATCCTTAATCACATCTGCAAAGATCCCCTTTTTTTTTCATATAAGTTAACATGCATGGATTCCTGAGATTTGCTTATTGAGTGTTTTTGGGGTAGCATTTTTCATCCCACCACACATTGTGAGCAGTCCTCCAACAGCGGAGCACCCAGATATGTAAGGCAAATATTATTAGACTAAGAGGAGAGACAGATAATGCTAGGGAATCTCAACACTCCATTTTCAGCAATGAACAAATCTTATGGATGAAAAATTAATGAAACATCATACTTAAACTGAACCATAGACAAACCGAACCCAACAAACATTTATAGAATATTCCATCCAGCAGCTAGAAAAGACACATTCTTCTCACATGCACATAGAACATTCTCCAGAATAGATCACATGTTAGGTCGCAAAACAAGTCTTAACAAATTTAAGAAGATAAAAATCATATCAAGTATCTGACCACCATAATATAAAAGTAGAGATCAACTGCAATAATATAAAACTAGAAATCAACAAGAAAATCTTTAGAAACTTTACAAATATATGGACATTAAACAACATGCTATTAAACAGCCAGTGTGTCAATAAGGATATTTAAAGGAAAATTTAAAATTTTCATGAGAAAAATGAGAATGAAAAACACATCATACTAAAATCTATAAGATACAGCAAAAGCAGTTTCAAGAAACAATTTTATAATGATAACCATCTACCTCAATAAAGGAGAAATATTTCTAATAGCCTAATAATGTACCTCAAAATCTAGAACAAGAAGAAAAACTAAAGCCAAAATTAGTAGAAGTAAGAAAATAATAAAACTCAGAGCAGAAATAGAGACTAAAAATAATGAAAAGATCAATAAAACAAAAAATTAATTTTTTGAAAATATAAATAAAATTAAATCTTTAGCTAGGTTAAGAAAAAATAAGAAGACTCAAATAAAATGAGAAATTAAAAAGGAAACATTGTAATTGATACCATAAAAGTACTGAGGATCATAAGAGACTATTATGTGAACTATATGCCAACAAACTTGATAACATAGAATAATTAATTTCTTGGATATATATAACCTACCAAGGTTAAACTATGAAGAAATAAAAAATTTGAACAAATAACAAGTGAGGAAATGGAATCAATAACAAAAGTCTTCTATCAAAGAAAAGCCAAGAACCTGATGACTTCACTCTTGATTTCCATCAAATACTTAAGTAATACTAGTTCTCCTCAAACTATACTAGAAAATTGAAGAGGAGATGGAAATAATCAATATTGTTAAAAAGGCTAGACTACCCAAAGCAATTTGTAGATTTAATGCAATCCCTATCAAAATACCAATGGCAATCTTCACAGAAACAGAAAAAACAATTCTAAAATTCATATGGAACCACAAAGGACCAAATAGCCAAAACAATTCTGAGCAAAAAGAATAAAGATGGAGGCATTACACTACCTGACTTCAATATATGCTACAAACCTATGGCAACCAAAAAGCATGATAGCAGCATGAAAACAGACACATAGATCAATAAAAAAGAATCTAGAGCCCAGAAAAGAAATTACACACCTATGGCCGACTGGTTTTCAAAAAGATGTCAGTAACATTCATTGGGAAAAGACAGTCTATTTAATACGTGGTGCTTGGAAAATTGGATATTCACATGCAGAAAAATGAGACTAGACACCAGCCTCTCATTGTATACAAAAATCAACTCAAAATAAATTAAGGACTTAAATGTAAAGCCCCAAAGAAATTACAAAAGTACCAGAAGAAAACATAGGCAAAATGCTTCACAACATTAGCTGGGCAAATATTTTTGAAATAAGACCTCGAAAGTACAGGTAACAAAAATAGACAATTGGGATTACATCAAACTGAAAATCTTTTACATACCAAAGATAACTATTCATAGTAAAGAGAAAAACCTACAGAATGGAAGAAAATATTTGCAAACTATACATTCAACAAGTGGTTGATATCCAGAATATATAAGAAATATATAAACAACTCAAAGCCAAATAAATAAATAAATAACTTGATTAAAAATGGGCAAAAGACCTTAATAGACATTTCTTAAAAGATATATAAATGGCCAACATGTATAAAGTAAATGCTCAACATCACTAATCATCACAAATTCAAACCACATTGAGATACCAGCTCACTCCCATTAGAATAGCTGTTATTAAAAAGACAAAAAATATGGGATGCAGGCAAAGATGTGGAAAAAAGAAAGGTCTTATGCACTGTCAGTGGGAATGTAAATTACTACAGCCATTATGAAAAATAGTATAAGGCTTCCTCAAAAAAGTAAAAATAGAACAACCGTATGATCCAGCAATCCCATTACTGGCCATATATCCAAAAGAAATTAAATCAGTATGTTGAAGACATATCTATACTTCCATGTTTATGGCAGTACTATTCGCAATAGCTATGTTATGATTCAACCTAAATGCTTCTTTCCAGATAAATGGGTAAAGAAAATGCGGTATATGTACATAATAGAATAGTATTTAGCCAAACATAAAAATGATATCCTGTCATTTGGGACACATGGATGGACACGGAAGATACCATGTCAAATGAAATAAGCCAAACACAAACAAGAAGACAAATACTGCATGATCTCACTTATATATAGAATTTTTTAAAAAGTATCGTGAAAACTGAGAGTAGAACAACATGAGTGGAGAACAGGAGAGGTTGGTCAATGGAAACAAAGTCATAATTAGATAAGAGATATAAAGTCTGGTGTTCTATTTCGCATTAAGGTGAGTATAGTAACAATAAAATACTGCATAATACAAATTAGCTAGAAGAGAAGCTTTTGAATATTTTTTACCACAAACAAGATATAAATGCATGAGCTGATGGATACACTACCCTTGTTGGATCATCATATAACAAGAACTATAAACTTGTACCCCATAAATATGTGTGCAATTAAAATGTTTCAATTATAATAAACATATAAAATGTAAAAAATAAACAAAAAAGAAAGTGCAAAACATCTAGTATAGTGCCCTGACACGGTTGACATCCAGTGAATGATAATTATTGATGTTTCCAGAAAAGCTGTGATGAATTAAGTCAATTATGTTGAAACTATACAGGTATTGAAAAATTTAAGCTAAGAGAATTAGAATCTTCTAACATAAAGATGTAAACTTCTGCTTCTTTAATAGCATCAAGAACTTAATTCATAAACTGATAACATTTGATGCTAGAAATTGTCCATTTATCAGCTGTCCGTTTTAGATAATTGTCAAATAAATGCTGTGTTACTGCCATTTTAATTCAATTGGATTCCACTTTAACTCTGCAAATGTTCAATCATTCTGTTATGTGGAAGGAACTCTGCTGTTCACCAGGACATGCATATCTAAGCAGGACACAATCTGTGACTTAGTCAGTCTCACAATCCAGCAGGGGAATGAGAGTTTTCCTTAAATACTTGCTTCTTAGAGCACATACTAAGTTGGGTATTAATTCAGTTATTCTCTATTTTATAAAGTCTGCATCCAAATTTGAAAGCAAACATCATCAACAACAAAAGGCACAAGCATTAAACACAATTGTTTGATTCAGGGTCAAAGAAATGAAAACACAGCATAATGCTCATAAATTCTTTTTGTGTGTGAATTTTCCACAGCTTTGCAAATACACATTGTTCTAAGAAAAACCCATGGGAAAGATATTAAAATAATTACAATCATTTATTTTATTTACTACTATCTAAGCCAAGCCTGCATGTCCCTGCATTTCACAGTAGAGCAGCACTGGGCTGACTAGAACTCATGGAGAACTTCTGGACCCTAAATGAGTCCTGGGAAAAGTTTTGGGAAAATTCAGGAGACATCAATAGCAGCAACGACTCTGAAATATTGTTTTTCTTTGCTTTAAGTACTTTTGTCATAAAACTATACTTGTGGTATTTCTGCCTATGTTGGTAGTAGTGTTTTAAGTCAACAGAACTCCTTTATAAAAACAAAACAAAAAGACAGTGACTCACTAATCTGTTTAAAACAGACAAAACATTTGATAAAGTAACAGAAATTGTTCCAACGGTTTTTTATTTTCTTTTTCTTTCTTTCTTCTTTCTCTTTCCTTTCTTCTTTCTTTCCCTCCTTCTTCCTCCTCCTCCTCTTTTTCTCCTCCCCTCCTCCTCCTCTTCCCTCTTCCTCCTCCTCTTCCCTCTTCCTCCTCCGTCTTTCTTTTGCTTTTTTGTCTTTTTAGATTTCCTTCTGCAACTGAATTTGCCTCAATAGTTCAATAATTTGGCAATCCATTAAGGTTAACTATTTCTGTTAAACCTGACAATATTAGAAAATATCCCAATGTAAGTTTTTCTCTATTGTCATCATCTGCGTTCCATAGACTTGTGTATTATTATATAGTATACAGGACTGGGAAGAAAATGCAATAAGATTAAACTTTATGCAGATGATTTTTGCTATTGTAGAAAGCTTTATCTTTCACAAGGGAAGACAACTGCCAGCAAAAGCAACTGGCAAAATAGCACATAAGCTGGGAAGGTGTTAGATATTTATATTTGAACAATAATTCTTTGAATCTCATATGATGGAAATACTTTATCTTCCCCATGCTATATTAACACTTCATGAAACAGACCTGTGTAACAGTATACTGAGTGCTAAAAAATTCTTTATATATTTCTGGGGTAATGCAACTTCCAAGTACAATATTTTGGAAATGATATTGTTAAGCAAACTATCAGACTGATACAGTAGATTCAATGCCACCTATATTTTTCTGCTTGATTTTGACTACTATCCACAAGCAATCTATGAGTTAAGAGAATTTCTAGAAAGTTTATTTCCACCTTCAGTGTGGACAGAGTAAATTATACCTTACCTTCTGAAAAATGAAAGAAAATGCTAGAAGCATTTTTTAAGTTGCTTGCTTTTTTGTTACTCTTCTGTCTAGACACAAATTCAAGATAACAGAGGAGCATCTAAGATTTGACAAAGAAATAGCAGTATGGTAGCCTTAAAGCATGTCTGTGTGTACTGTCATTTTAAAAGTGCCCCACACATTTTGCTCACTGCTGCAACCATTTTTGACTTAATGATGATAAAAGAATGGCTTGTTCTGAGATGCAAACATAGACCCATAAAATAACTGGTTCCCATTCAAGAGTGACTTCAACAGTTTTAAGCCTCACTCCTTTCACCTAGTTTTTGCATCTGGCCTTACCTGTAAGGGGACATGTTAAGGGCAGAATTAGAAGAGTGTGATCAGAGGTGTTAAATGATTTAAGCTTTCAAAACCCACTTACTTTGTAACAAGATGTTTTTCTTTCTCGGAGAGGTAAAAACCTCTTGCAAATCATTCAATTTTTTTTTCTCCTTTATTTGAACAAAGGGAGTTGCTTGATATAACAATTAACCATTGTAGATTTGTTAGTCAATATCACATAAACTTTGATTCTATTTTAAATAAAACACAGCTTTGCCTCACCCACAAATGAGCAATAATAAAAGTGTGTGTATTATATAAATAAAACTTGTGAAAGATCAGCTCTCTTGCCATTCAGAAATTAAAATTTATTTCTCTAGGCTACAGCCCATGAGGTTCACTATTCTACATCTAGCAGGAGAAAACTTCTAAAGCTTTTAGGATGGGTGAAAATTACCCACATACATTTCATAAAATGTTGTAACTTCCATTCTGATCTGAGGAGTAAACAGAATTCTGGGTTTTGGCAAATTCACCTTTGCAACATGTAATAAAAGGAACAGAAAGAGGTATGGGACTAATCTCCATCTCACTGCCCAGTTCTGTAAAAAGGAAAACAAAGTTGGTGCTGCAAGTATGTGGCGCATTCCTTCCCTTTGTCTTTGCTAAAACAACTGTATCTAAAAAACATGTTCTGTAGTCACAAAATTTTCCAGCTCAGTTTACACAGAAAAAAAAAGAGAGAAATATTCCAACCATAGCTTTGGATTTGGGTACTTACTGCAGCAATGAATTTTAGAAGGTGACAGGTTACATAATGAGTTTGCAGTTATGATTGCACCTGGCTCTGGAAGGTTGCCATGCCATGAGAAGAGAATATCAGCTCACTTGCACTGGTGAACAACAGGCTAGCGTTGCTTTTGCACACTTGATAAGCTGTTCTTGTTATTAGGAACATTGATTCAGCTGTTCCAGCTGTATATGCTATTGTTTGTTTCCTCTTACTTACTTACCATATATAATGATTTTCTCAAATATGCAAGAGAACTTGGGCTTTGCTTTTATTTAGAAACTCTTTTCTGTACATGAAGTGATTTTTGAGTATTCAATTATGGCTGAATTGTAAATGGTTGGGATCCAATTCTAATTGATTTCAATGTAAATCAATAGAGTTTCTAATCAGGGTGAAGTTCAATGCTGAATGACTAGTTAAGCCTCTACCATTTTAACTTGTGCCTAAATCAATAGGTAGTATTCTATTTCAGATTTGATTGAAACTATATTGCATCCATAATTGAGGCCATAAAGCAGTTTGTTGACAGAGTGATATATATTATTTTGCAAATGTGTACATTCCAGGCCACATAGAAACGTTTGAAATGCAAGAATAATAAACAGGAATGCTCAGGAATATTTTTAAATCTAAGGGACTTTTTGTAGGGGAGCAGTGAACAAAAGCAGTAGCTATTTAACATTAGATGTTCAAATTGCTACTCTATGGTGGGCAATAGAAGTTTAAAAAAATACATAATGTCATGATTATAAAGCATTACTGCAGGGAGGGTGAGGCTTGAGGAGAAGATAACCAGACAAACCAGTTCTTCAGAGGGTGGCTGATTGGCTGTTTTGCTAAAGATAAATCTTTCCTCTTCCAAATATTCTGAAAAAAAAAAAGTAGACTAATAGCAAGAAGTGTAGTGATTTGCACATTATCCAAGCCATTGAGTTATTCCTGCCTGTCCTCATTCTGGTTCTTGATTTGCAGGCCAGCTATGCTCTGCAGCTGGAGCAAATTATATCAGCAGAAGTGCTGATGTGACCACAAGTTGACAAAAGGACATGATTTCTAGTAGCAAAAAAGCAACTAGATTTTATGAAATTGTATCTAATAATGTTGTTTAACTCATGGATCCTGCATCTGACGCCTGCTTTTTATCCAGTCCTTTCAGCGGCCCTTTGTTAGCAGTCACTCAGAAGAGGAAATAAAATGTAGCCATTGAAATAAAAATTGCTCTACTCTTTTTAATAGCTCAGCTGCAGGCTCTATTGTTTTATTTAATGGATTGTATAACTGAAGTCTCTCCTCCTGATGATTCCCATTTGGCTTCTGAGTCCCCAAACTCTGTCAGAATCTTGGGGGTTCCAGAAGGAGGGGAGTCTGGTGTTTTGCTTGCTCAAAATACAAGTGGATAGTAAAAGCAATAACATTCTTTAAAATGTAATTTCTGCTATAGACTCTATAGTACTACGAGCAAGAAGCAGAGCTTTTTCATCAAAGAAAGCATGTTTAGACAGTCCCTAGATTCAACAATTCTAGTTCAGGATACAGTAAAAAATTTATTTGCCTAAATGTACGGAGGCAAGTAGGCTTGGTGGCAGTAGGAAGAGGAAAAAAGAAAATAGAGGTACTAGAATACATAATTGTCTTCTTTCTTGTCAAAATTAATGTGTCATCTTCAAATTGGTAGATGGGGTCTTTGCTAGAGAATCCAGGCAATGGGTCTCGCTCTCTCCTCCTGCCTGACTATCCATTATAGACATGAAAATTATACCTATGAATCATTTGAGTTTGACTTACTGTAATTCTAAACAGTATCATATGGTTATTACATTTTTAATTATACTTTTTGGTTATGGAGCAGTTAAGTTATATCTGCTTTCTTTTGGAAGAATTACAGTGATTTAAAGATATATATATATTGCTCCTGCTTTTCTAAGAAGAATTTCATTATGTGTATATTCAAAAGATCAAAGTTAAAAAATAAAGTGCCTCCTACATAAGGAAGGTGGTATAAAATACCAAGAGGAAGGATCAACCCTCTGCTCCATACTTAATAATATTTCAAATATGAATGAATTGCTGAGTATTTACCTGACTAAAATAAACTGTTTGCTGTGGTTCTTGGAAGATTCTGCAGAAAGCTTTTGCAGTCCATTTTTGTCCTACTTTTATATGTTCCATCAGAGCAGGTTCATTGTTTTAGGAAGAGAAGGAGAAAGATTTGTTACATCATAAACTGCTAAGAAGCCTTTCAGCTGAGAAAGATACACAATGTACAAAGCAGTTAAAACAAATCATACAGTATAACCTGTTAAGGATGTAATTGAGATACATGTAATCATTAACCTTGGAACAGACTGGGAATCTGTTAATGAATCAAATCAATACCCTCTCCACTGATCCATAATAATTTGAAAGAAATGAAAAATTTAACAGTTACTGTATGTGAGGTTATTGTGGGCTGCAATTAGCTAGCCTCCAGGAGATTATGTTACCTAGTTACCAGAAGGTAAGTATAATTTCTGTAGATCTTCTGGAGTGATTGTCATAAAGACAGGTGCCAGATGTGGAAAAAGGTCAGGAAGGGATATTTGGTACAGCCTAAACCTGAGCCATCTTTCAATAATTTCATTTCGTCTATCCTCCTTATGACATTTCATATGCCTAGATCAAGCGAATGTATTGCTTTGAAAAGACATTACAATATAATTTTGTCAGTTAAAAAAGTGATTATCCCTTTTATGTCTTTCTACACATTTCGATCTCACATGAGATGGCAACGAGGTCAAGGCAAAAATTCTGCATTTGGGAAAGAATAACACATGGGCTTCCTCCTACAGGCAAGACAGCTATATATAAAAGTATTTTATGTTTATACAACCCCCCTCCCCCCTGCCCACCACCATCAACCTCCATCTCAACAGTTCCAGCATGGTCATTATTGCCAATAGAATTATACAGAAGAATACTGAAAGGGAATGAATGCTTTTGCATCTATTGCATTCTCACATTTTTTACATCCCCATTTTGCAAATAGTATGTAGTACCCTACAAAATAGTATGGGAGAGGAAAATGATCCCAGGACCCACTGCTTTTATATATATTGCTTTGATGTAAACCTCAGAAGAAACAATCATGGTATATGAAGTTCCATAGGAAAATCTCAATTTGGGGAAGATATAAAAAGAGATATTGCCATTCTCTGGGGAATCAGTAAATAAAACGGAGAACAGAATTTTTAAAAAATGCATGTAAAATATATGCGTATGGAAATGTTAAGAGCCTTATTTTATAATGCCAAGGAGGGCACAAGATAAAAACTGTTGTCATTTGTTTCCAGGGAAAGCAGTCGGTGAGACCAGGCACAGTAGGATAGTTAGTTAGCTACCACATGTAAAGCTGAGAGCAGATGGTGCCGTTGATATAGAGCACAGGAATGTGCGTGTTTATGCGGGTGCGTTTCTGTGCGTGTGCGTGTGGAAACCAGCAAGGAGTTTGACACTGATGTACTCCATCAAGTCCAGTTATAAAGAACAAGTAGATAGAACAACATTCTGTGCATCTGGCAGCCTAACTAGCTCTGTCAATCTGTGGATACTGCTGACATTGTACTATAAGCTTCGATTCCATCTGTGTTGTTTATTTTGAGCTGGATTTACTGCACACTATGTGAATTGATGATGGCTAGAAGGTCCAAAAGATTCTGAGTCTGTTTAAAGTTCCAAGGTGTCAAATTACACAGGATTGTGTCACGAACATTATGAAAGGGTAAGTGGAGAGGCAAACTGATTTCAGTATTTGTTAGACGTCCAAGAAAAATTGCCGAAAATATAGATGAAGAAGGTTTATGAAAACATATAAAGAGTACATATGAACTCCTGCAATCAAATGTTTCCTTTTCAAGTTGTATTGTGTCATTTTAAAAAATTCAAAATATGTACAAACAAATAGACAAGTCAAATCAGCTCTCCACTCTGGGGTTGTGACATGCATATTATTCAAAACTTTCTGATCAGTACCATATTAAGTTGCCAGAATTAAGAAATGGACTTGATGAGTGAGGGTTGTGCCTGCCTTCTTTCTGAATGGCTAGATCTGAGGAACAGGTGTATTTCTATGCACTCACTAGTAAGTTATTCTGTGATGATCCTTTCTTGCTTCAATTTCTTTCTGTATAATAAGATATTAATAGATCTTTCTACCATACCATTTAGAAAATGGACTTAGCTATCATCATTAAAAAATTACTAAATAAATTGAGAATATACTTTTTAATGAAAATCATATACATTTATGTGAGATAGTGACACTAATTGGGATAGGTTATCAATTTCAAGGCTTTTGTCCATTTTAATTTTCAACACATGTGCAGCTGAATGCTATGCCTACATGATGCTGGGACATTCTCATGAACAGAGAGAAAAGAGATTTAATAATTAAAGCATTATATCTGCATCTGCATATCAGATATCATTTAATTTATGTGGCTGCTCTTGTCTGCTTATAGAGTAAGTAGCCCAGATCAGAATTTTCCTGTACCAGCCAAACTCTTTACAGTTGAACTTGCAGTCATTGAATAAAAAAAACACATTTTGTTTATGGTATAGAAATTTTAATTTGTGCTTTCACACCCCATTCAGTTAGTGGTTTGTTGTGGTTGAATTGTGTCACTGAATACAAATATATTTATATGTAACTCTACCCTTCTTTAAAGAATAAAATTTTAATCGTCCTGCCTTACTTGTTTCAGAGCTATGGAATCAAACAGAATCTATGAATGTAGTTCATTTGAATTGTAATGTTTAATATTCATCTGTTAAGTAGGTACTTATCCATATTCGTAATATATGCTAGGTAATGTGAGATATATGAGCCAATACAATATGAAATTCTTACTCTCCAGAAACTTTAGTATCTAGTTGAGTCTGTAAGCCATTCATATAAAAAATGTGAAATAGCAATGCATACATTCCATCTCAATTAAAAAATACAAAGATGGCACAATTTGAACTAAAATTAAGTTGGAAAATATTCACTACAGTCTTCTATCTGCCAGACACTATATTGGGTACCTCCTCTCATTAGGTGTCTCACCTAACTCCTCAATAATTCTGTGAGATGTTTCCCCCTATGTTTGAGATGAAGACAGAGGGAAGAGTAGATATAACTTGTCTGGGCCACATAGCCATTAAATGATTGAACAAGATTTTACTTCAGTTTACCTCCATAAGGACATATTGAACATCTGTTTTATACCAGGCATAGTGTTTCACACTGAGGTAAATAAAATGAAAAAATTTGTTTTAGGAAATGTAGAGAATTATAAGGAATAAAATGTAAAAAATTTAATATGAGCATAATGCAATAAGTGCTAAAATAGATGTATACATAGGGAGTGATAAGAACAGAGGAGAGAGCAACTAGCTCAGAAACATAATGAGTTAGACAGAGGAGGAGAACGTGACAGGCTTCCAAGACAGGCACATGCATAAACAAGGGTACAGGGGCACAAACAACAGGATAATGGGAAATGCAGCTTTTGCAGTACACCATGGTAACTCATGTGGCCAGTGAGAGAGAAACACATTTAACATTATGCATCATGGTAGGAAGTAACCCCAGTGGGCTGCTGTATTGAGACAAGACTTGAATGAAGTAGGTTTTCTGTTGACTTACGAACTTTGATTACATTTATTTTGATTACACGGATAAAGAATAATCAGATGTTGTAAGTGAAGATAAATGGGATCAATAAACACTTAGAGACAAAGATGGCAGGTTGAGGAATGTACAGGCCAATATGGTAGATCTGCTGACTTTATATTCTGATGATCAGTTGCTCTGTACAAACTTGAAGCTTGTTATCATCTAGAGATGATCCTCCTCTAAAATCTTAAATTCCACTCCCTGGCAACAACTTCTTAATTGTCCAGGTTTTATTGTCATCATACGTCTCCAAACTGACCAAGACCTTTAATCCCTTAATCCTCCAATTTGTTTGTCTCTATCAGCCATAATCTATTCAATTTCTGATCTAGATTCCCTGACCCACCACTTCAGCCTCTCCTCTTGCCTCAAATTCCTTGCTTAATTTTACTTTTATATCACATAGTCCTGCAAAGATTTCAAGATTGGATAAATTCATTCTTATTTCTCTAGCTCTCTTTTCCATTATTCGAAGAAACAATTTTGATGACCATTTCTCTCTATGCCAGTCACCTTCTGACTCTCAGCTCATTATCTCTTCACAAAAAGAATGGAAATTATCATCCAAGCACTACAAACAAATGGAGATAATGACCCCTGCATCCATTCACAAATGTAGAGGTATTATTCCTTCAACATAAGGCCAATCCTTCTATCTGTGCTTTGGATTCTCCTTCCTCCTTTCTTACTTTTTCCACTTTTTTCAGATTCTTATATATTTACTAGCTCTTTCTCAAGAATACTGTCTAAATATACTTATGTGTTTCCAACCACAAATGCAAAACAACACTCTTTTCCTCAAGTCATTCTTTTGCTTCCGTCTTATCTACCTCTAGCATAGGCAAACATCTTGAAAAAGTGGCTTAGAGTCATTGTTCTATGCTTCCTTCACTTTCTTTTTTTTATTATTCTTATTTTTTTATTGTATTTTAGGTTTTGGGGTACATGTGCAGAGCATGCAATACAGTTGCACAGGTACACACATGGCAGTGTGTTTTGTTTGCTTTCACCCCTTCACCCACATTTGGCGTTTCTCCCCAAGCTATCCCTCCCCACCTCCCCCTCCCACTGGCCCTCCCCTTTTCCCCCCAATAGACCCCAGTGTTTAGTACTCCCCTCTCTGTGTCCATGTGTTCTCATTTTTCATCACCCGCCTATGAGTGAGAATATGCGGTGTTTCATTTTCTGTTCTTGTGTCAGTTTACTGAGGATGATGTTTGCATTCTTCAACCCACTGCAATCTGGAAAACACCGCCAAGAGTTCTCTGGAATGGTTCTTGTTAAGGTCGTCAATGAATGCCTTGTTTCCAAACCCTCATGGGTATTCTCACTTTATGACTTGTAGGACTTGATGTTGCTAACTAACCACTCCTTTTGCGAACATGGTTTCCTTGGTGTAATGATACCACTCTCTTTCATTTTCTTGGTAGACTTCTTGTCCTCTGCCACTTCCCTTTAGTGTCTTCAGGAATATCACTTAGGCCTTTCACTCTTATCTTTCAACACATACTTCCTAAATAATATCATTTATATCTTTAATCATAATTTATGTACCTATACCATCATTTATTATTTACATATGGAAGCATCTGATCCAAGGAATAAATCCTCAACTAAAGCCTTTTTGATGAGTTTTAGTCAGTCCTATATGTTTAAATAATTACTCAATTTCTACCGTTGGAGAAGACGATGAGTCCAGCTTTGAAACTGTGCCTTCACACAGCCATCGAAAGGCCATGGGTCCAAAACTGGATGTATTGTCTCCTTCTCTTCTTCTTCCAGCCAACTTTTAAAAATATTCAAAATATATAAAATTTTTTTCTAGTAACATTATTCTAGTAAATGGCTAGAATTTGACTAGAATAATGTTGCATTTACTAATGTAAATGAGAAACCTCATCATTTAAAACATCTATCATTTAGTAAGAAATGTATAACCCAGGTGAATATAGCAAAAATTTTAAATTAAATGAACTAAAAATATACCCCTTTTAATAAAGTTGAAACAGTTGAGAGAACTACACCTAAAATGCTAAATTTCAGAAGCCTAACTCATAAGAAACAAATATTTTAATCAAGTTAAGGACAGAAAGCACATCATTTGAATATATTCCTAGTTACCAGCATCATAACCTATAAGAGAGTTGCTGGTCAATTGCTATTTATTAACAAATTAGTCTGTTTATTCTTCAATGCTACCTAGAAATGAAAAGCATTACAAGCTTTTCAACCAAGTCATTCATACGTGAATATGATATAGTTATAATTTATTCTATATACTGAATGGCCAATAAAATAAGAATGTCACAATTGTCTTGATTTCTGTCTGAGTGAATTATATATTTAATTAGAATATAGAAATATTACAAGGAGTATAAAGTACTAAAATGACTAGTCCTGTTAGCTTTATATTAAACAAAGCCCTATTTTACAGCTTTAGTTTTAGTGCAAAAGTGACCACTATTAATGGGAAAAATTTTTTTTGACTGGCTTGATGCCACCTATTACCATAAATGGAAAACTAGTATTTTATGCATCCTGCTAAGGAAGAAGTTTGACTTTTCTTTAACCAAAATAAACTTTATATTTTTTTTTCCTCAGTAAAGTCATTTCCTCCCTGAGCAGTGAGTATGAACTAATATGCTGATGAGAAATTAGTAAGTCTAGTTCGTATTGTGGTGACACTCTAGACTTAAAGCAAATAGGAATAAATTTTACTGTTGCTATGGTTTGGATTTGTTTCTCTGCCCAAATCTCATGTCAAATAGTAAAACCCAATGTTGGAGGAGGGGTCTGGTGGGAGGTGTCCTGGTGACAGTGAGTGAGTTCTTAGGAGATCTGGTGGTTTAAAAGTGAATAGCACCTTCCCCTTCTTTCTCTTCCTCCTGCTCCTGGCATGTAAAATAAGCCTGCATCCTCTTGCTTTCCACCATGATTGTAAGTTTCCCGAGGCCCCTGCAGCCATGTTTTCTGTAAGTCTGCAAACCTATGAGCCAATGAAACCTCTTTCCTTTATAAATTACCCAGTCTCAGGTATTTCTTCATAGCAGTGTGAGAATGAACTAATACAACTGTGGTCCCATGTATTTGTATATTGTAAAATATACAAATACAAATAAAAAGATATAAAAAGCATAAATGCACAATGTAATGAATTATGATAAAGAAAACATCCATGTAATTCAACACCACGTTATAAAATAGAACTTTCGCAACAGCTCTACCCAATTATAATACCTTTTCTCCCACGCTAAGAAACCATTGTCTGGATATTTATAGTAATATTTTCCTTGATTTCCATTATAGCATTACTATGTGAAAATGTATCATTAAATTACATAATTTAGTTTTACCTGTTTTGAACTTTATATGAATGTAATAATATAATATGTATTTCTGTTGTGTGGCTTCTTCCACTCGATGTTAGGTTTTTCAGATTTATCCATGTTGCTAGCTATAACTGCAGTTCCTTCATTTTAATTGCTGGTAAATAATCCCCTATATAAATAAATACACCTTAATTTAGTTTTCCATTCTATTGCTGATAAATATTGGATTGCTTACAGCTTTTGGCTACTATGAATAAGAATGTTATTGCATTTGGGGATATGTATGCTAGTGTACCTAAGCATGCTTTTTTGTAGAATACACAATTAAAAGTTAATTTCTGGTCTGAGGGTGTGTGTGTGTGTGTGTGTGTGTGTGTGTGTATGTGTATGTGTATGTATGTGTGTATGCATATATATAAAAAATGTATATATAAAAATAACTTTACTAAGGTGAAAAACAATAAAAATAGAAGAGAACTTTAAAAATTGGTTATATCAGTTTAATTCATTTTATTTAAGAAAGAGTATCTTAAATTCTACAGGTAAATTCCATCTAGTATTGCATATTTTACAAGAAAACAAGTGAATAGTCTGATTGAAATTTCAAAATAAAATACAAATAAAGTATGAATGCCTAAAAGAGATTAGCGAATACCAGTACTTTTTTTCCTAATTAAAATGCATATTTTCTCACAAAAGTGGCAGGAATGCATCAATCACATTCATTTAAATTGTTAATCAAAGAACAGTGCAAAAAGAAATAAGTAGAGCCTGTGAAGATTCAAAAGTAGAATATAATGATTGGATTTTCATTTTATGGAATTTACATTTCTCTTATAATTTCACAAACTTTGGAAGCCTTGCCCAACATGCAATTAAATAAATATCACATGAGCTTATTAAAGAACTGGTTCTTAAAATATAACTTCCACTTTTTTTTCTATTTATAACAGTTCGAGCATGGGAAGCTTTGCACTGAAACCAGTAAATCAAATCAGTGCTCTTGGACCTGGGAACTAGTGACTGGTTCTTTTGAAATGGAAAAATTAAAAAAGTCCCCATGCTTTGATTTACCATGAAACAAAATCGCTTTTCTTAAATTACTTCAGAATTTTTGGAACCAGTGTAGGGGAGATTTTAAAAAATGAAATGATTTTGAGTGTATAAGTATGAGATGTTTATAAGCATGAACTTTTCCTGTGGATAAAAAAAGGGAGGAGGAAAGTCAAAAAAAAAATTATCCTGGAAGTTTCCTCAGGGCCTGGGCCTTTAGAAAGTATATGCCCTGGGACAAAAGATGTCACTGAGGAGACTGATTGGTCTTTGCTGTCACACAGATTACAGTCTACAGGGAGATGCAAAAGAAGGAAAAAGCAAAGATACTGTATTAGCGTGAAAGGCCCATAAAAAAGGGCACTTGATTAAGCAAGACTTGAATGATGAGAAAGTTATGATAGAGAGGGAAGGACATGATTTGTTCTAGGAAGAGAAAAAGTGCCCAGAAATTAAAAAGGAACAGCAGAAGGATCCGGCATTAAGAGAAGGATCTTTGAAGTTAGACAGCCATGAAATAAAATGCCAAGAGTTCCAGGTAATAACTGTGTGACTTTGGTTAAACTCACTTACCCACTCCCTATAAAATAGAGATAATAATACTTAACAAAGAAGATTCTTGCAAGGATCAATTAATAGAATGTTTATAAAGCACACAAAAAAATTCTTCCATCAAGGTAGGCAACTATATTTATAGCAGAATCAGATATTTTGGCAGTGGGTGGGGGTTCATGTGAGTCAAGAACATGCAGAGAAAAGCAGTTTATGTCATTCAGAGCATTTGGGCCATATGAAATAACTTAGTCCTTATGCTAAGAATAAGGGAGAGTACTGCCAACAGATCTGGGTTTCAGAAAGGATGCTTGGGCTGCAGTAGGAACAGTTGAAAGAGGAATAGAGGCAGGAAAACTAGTGAGGACCTGAATGTGGGTAATGTCAGGGAATATGATGGGAATTGGGTATACTTAAAGGATGTTTCAATGTAAGACACCCATTTCTCGCAGTTTGGCAGATAAGAGGAATATAGTTCTTCTCCATCATACCTAAGTAATTGTGTATGTGGGTATGTATGCGTATACCTATATATTTATATCAACATTTGAAAACAAGTTAGTTTTTAAGTAAGGAAGGGAAATGTAAATAGGGCCAGAAATAAACCACTGTATCAATTGAGGGGAGTTAGTAAGCTCTGAAGCTAATTGTTGCCATGATTATATCTAGTGCTCTTGAGTAACTTACAGCTTAGGTTTCAATGACAGATAAATGTATAGTACAAGAAACAGAACCTTGTCCCTGCAACCCAAGGGGTCCACATGGATCTTGAATTTACAGAGAGTTAATGTCAAAGAAAGGGTGACCAAGAAAACAATTCTGTGCAGTATTAACGTTGGACAAATCGTTTTAAAGGCAAAAATCCTAACATTGGTAATGAAAAAGGTAACAATATAATGATAAATCTTTTAATTTATTAGGAAAATGGAGTAATACCTTGCAAGCACCAAGTAACTAACATAGCTTCAAAATATACACAGTGATAGTTGACATCAAAATGAAGTATTTCAACATGGAGCTCTCAATGACTATTAGACCAAGAAGATGAAATAATAGGAAAATATGAAAGATTTAAACAACACAATTAACCAATTAGTCATTGTTTAATAAATAAAATGTATAAATAAAGCACATATGAAAAACTGTATACCCAAATTTTGTGGTATATGTATTCTTTTGAAGCACACATTGAACATATTGTTTCATAAAGAAAGTCTCAAAAACTCCAAAGAATCAGTAGCACACATACCAAAATTGCTTAACACCTAAATTGCTAAAATTTAGATGCATTTAGAAATCAACCAAACCAAAAAGATGCTAAAATTGTTTACATTTTACATCTAAATCACTCATGCGTCTAAGCAGATTTCAAATTAGAACTTAGAAAATATTCAGACCTGATTAATAATAAACAATATTTCATACTATATAAAATGCAACAATAACAAAAAATACTCAAAAGGAAATCTACAGTTTTTAATAGTTATCTCGAATGAAAGGTTAAAAATTAATTATTTATCCAACTTAAGAAGTCAGCAAAAATCATAAAAAGTCTGAAAGTATATAAAGGAAGTAAAACTAAGAAAATAGTACAGTTAAGATTAGAAACTGATGAAATAGGAAATAAAATTACTGTATTAATAAAGCCAAAAATTCAGTGATTGAGGGGGACTGAGGAATGACAGAATTCTTGTAAGTTTTTACTACTTCTATTTATCATATGCTAGATGTCCTGGATCTCTCTTTAAAACAAAAATAAATAAGTATTTTAAGCATTAGGAAAAAAAGAAACAAAACCATCATCATTAGTAGATGACATAAGTATCTACATGAAAAACTCAAAAGACCAATATTAACATTATTAAGAAAGTTTAGCAAGTTTAGAAAGTTTAGCAATATAAATAAAGTATATTATGATCAAAGATAGATAGATTTAGTACTGTAAAGTTGTCAAGTTTATGCAAATCAATTTATACCTTCAATGCAAATTTGATCACAACCTTAAAGGATTTTTTTTGTAGATTATGGTTAAGTATTTTTAAAATGTATCTGGGAAAGAAAAGTGAAAATACAGTCAGGGATTTCTTAAAACAAAGCAAAGTAGGAGGGATTGCCCTACTGGATGCCAAAACTTATGATAAAGCTACTGTAGTTAAGTGTCTGATATTGGGAATAGAACATACCAACAAAAGAGAGCTGAGGTAGACTCATGCTGATACAAAAACATGATATAAAATGGGGAAAGTGACACATTGTACAATCAATGATAATGGAATAGTTTGCAATTTTGAAAAAGAATTTGTTCCTTACATCACATTATACACAAAAATCAATTCCAGATGGGTTAAAATATTAAATACTGAAGATAATTTTTTAAATTTGTATAGGAAAGTATAGAATATTTTTATGATTTCTGGGGAGTGAAAAATTTTCGTAAGATGAAACACTTAGTAAAACTAGTGTTTACTTAATTTTCATTAAAATTTAGGAGTTCTATTGATCAAAAGAAAGAAAAACTTTTAATATTGATTGCAAATAAACATAAAATAGCCACCAACTGGGTGTGCAAAATTTGCACATGCGTAACTGAAAAATTATATCAATCTACATATATAAAGAACTTCTAAAATTCACTAAGAAAAAGCAAACTACCTAATAAAAAATTGACAAAAATACAAACCCATATATCTCACAGACGAGAAAACAGATGGCTAGCAGCAAATAAAAATATATCTACCTACATTAAAATTTCAGATAAATTAAAACAAAACCACAGCAAGGTGCTATTTATACCCACCCTATTGACAAAAATAAATGTCTTGAAAAATCAAGTGTTGGCCGGCATACAGAGTAATGGGAACTCTTAAGCACTGCAAGAAAAAGTTTAAATTTTTATGTAGATACTTGGAAATAACTTGGCATTAACTAGTAAAGTTGGAAATATGCATGTATTAAAACCCAGAAATTTTACTTTTAGATATAAACTTTAATATAACTCCTGGTCATGTGGATTGAGGACATGTACAATAATCTCATAGAAACATTGTAATAGTAAAAAATATTCTCTTTAAACAAATGACCATTGTTAGAAAACTTTACAAATAAATGGCTATATATTCATAAAACATTTTTCTATACAAATTTCAAGTAAACACTACCTATAAGCAACAGTATAAATATTAAAGCACAGTGTAAAGTGAAAAAAATCAAGTTGCTGAAAGCATAGGTATATTAGAATAGCATTTTTATAGATTTAAAAAACCAGGTAAAGCTAAACATTATATTGTTTGGGAACGCATATAAAGAACAACACGAAAATAACGCAAAATTTAGAATACTAATTAACTCTGGAGGAGTGAGGAGACACTAGAATGCTTGTAGATAAGCACAAAGTGAAATCAACAACAAGTAATAGTGAGTTTTATTTCTTAATTAGAATACTGGGTTCATAAATATTAATTTTATAATTCTGCTACAAATATACACTGTTCATAACTCAAATTGTAAATGTTGTGAAGTTGAAAGCCAGTATTTGATTATTTGTAAATGGTAGGGAAGAGGAAAGAATGAAAACTCAGCTCCACACTGGTGTTTTTTTGTTGTTGTTTTTTGAGATGGAATCTTACTGTGTCACCCAGGCTGTAGTGCAGTGGTGCAATCTCAGCTCACTGCAACCTCAACCTCCCAGGTTCAAGCGATTCTCCTTCCTCAGTCTCCTGATTAGCTAGGGCTATAGGTGAGTGCCACCATGTCTGGCTAACTTTTGTGTTTTTAATATAGACGAGGTTTGACCATGTTGGTCTGGCTGGTCTCGAACTCTTGACTTTCTGATCTGCCCACCTCGGCCTCCCAGAGTGCTGGGATTACATGCGTGAGCCACAGTGCCTGGCCAGTGTTTTTATTTAATGAGAGAAAGAAGACAATCTGTTAAGAATCAGTGTGGGTAGATGAGAGGGCAGATGGTGGTGAGTACAGTTTTCAACTGTTCAGATTCAGATAAGTGAGGTGCATCTTAGTAAAATGTTGGGGAATCCATTGTAATGTAGGACTGAATACGGAAAGAGAGCTCTGGGCCTTAAGTTCTGGGAATCATTGACATATAAATTATCTGAAGCCTTAGGAATGATCGAAATTGCCTGGCGGTGGGAGAGAGAGATTGAATAGTAAAGAGAAGAGAAAGAGTTGATATACACCTTTGTTAATGTTACAAATAGGACTTTCCAGTGAGCTTTCATCTCAAGAGGTTAAAGATCAATAAATGTAGGCCCTGAAACTGAAATTTATATGCAATAATTATATAGGTCCTTCTTTGAGTTCCAGAATACAAGTGATGAAGAGAGATTTACGACAAGGACAGGAATCAGTAATTTCTAGTTTCAGACTGGTTGCCAGAAAGTCTTTGATGGCAAATGATTATCTTTCAATATGTTTCTTAAAACTAGAGTCTGGAGATTTCTGAATGTTCCACTTTCACTCCCTTGCTGGCCTTAATGAAACAGTAATATTGTGAACCACCTATGAAGAGGCCCATGTGCAAAGCACTGCAGGTAGCCTGTAGGAACTGTGGGCCTCAGCCATATAGCCACAGGGAAATGAATTCTGCCAAAATGTGAATGAGTCTGGGAGCCAATTCATCTCATCTTCCAGATGAGACCCCAGACCTGTTGACATCTTGATTGAAACTTTGTGAGATCTCAAGAAGAGCTTGCTAAGCTGGGCCCCAACTCCTGTTCCATAAAACTCTGAGATGATAAATGTGTGCTGTTTTAAGGTTCTAAACTTGTGTTTTAAGGTTCTAAATATGCAGCAATAGACAGCACATATAATATTGTGTATGTGTTGTATGTATGTTGGATATATTCATCAGGATGTATCTGAGCAATGAGGAGAACAAGGAAAAATACGGCAGTACATTTTTCTAGTGGGATTTTTCCTGAAAGTTTTGTCATTAAGAGGAGCTGTCTCTCTCTCAAAGAGTATATAATATGTAGAAGTTGGAAGCACTTATCCAAGTAAATAATTGAGTCAGAAACATCAGTTTCTTGATGGACAAAGGAAGAGTGCAGAGCTTTGCTTGCAGATTGACTATTCTCTGAGCTTTCAATTTGATCATTTTGGGTTTCTGCCCCTAATTTACATGTATCTCTCTTCTAAGATGTGGATTCATAGTTTGTATTAGCCTTTGATAAAGGCAGCACACTTCTGGTTGAAGTGTTATTTACAATGAGTTACATTTTCCACCAGTTAAATGCTAGAAAATCCAAAGATGAACAAATACATAAGCACAATTAGCTCACTTTTTCTGTGCACGTGGCATTATTGTTTGGTTGTGTTTACCAAGTGGTTTGAATTTGCAACTTAATGAAACTCTGAAAGACTTTTGGAAGTACACAGGGAAACAAAATTATTTGCTAGTACTGTGAATTTTTTAACATAAATTGTATTTAATCATTGTTACAAAAAAACTATCTCAGGTGCAAAAGACTATAAACCTACACCTAACAAATTCTTAGTAAAAGAAATTCTCTGAATGAAATATTGGGTCTCTTAAATTCTTCTCTTTTTCATGTGTTTCATTGATACTACAAAGATCTCACTGAAGGTCATTCATTCTTTTTGAGGTCTCTATTGTAGGAGTGATCCTAGCCACATCTTTGATTTAGAACATCAAAATGTCATAATTGATATCAAACTCATGAACACCAGATCAGAGCATTGGAGCAATATTTGATGCCACATCAAATATACTTACTTGTTTTTTTCTTTGTGTGTTCTTAGTGTTCTTGGCTCTCTTTGTCTCTTTAACCTCTTTATCTCTTTAAGATAAGGGATCAAACTTGGAAATCTTCACATATTGACAGTGGAGAATATCTCTACAGGCTGAAATACACTAGACAGAGAGAAGGAGCTGATATTACTAAAAAGGAAACCTCTAGTGCTGATCTTTACAAGGTGGTAGCAGCTCATTGGTTGATCCCTTAGGTGAGAATGATATAAAAATTAGGAAAGCGTAATGTGATGCTGAAAAGAAAGTTTAACTGAAGAGGTTAAGTTAGAGGAGTAATAGAAAGACAAGAGAATGAGAATACCTACTGAGAAAACAAAAAGGAACAACCCAGAGAAATAAATGTAGACGGGTTATATTGGCAAATGAAGTTGGGAACTGCCCATAGCATGTAACAGGTGGGGAAAGCATCAGACCTTGAAGGAAGCAGAATCCCTTTGAACTGCTTATAGTTGGTGACCTCACAGCCTGGCAAAATCAGGAGACAGCCTCAGCTTTGACACAGCTGCTCTCTGGCATTATTAATGGCATGACACTGGATCTGGGAATTGGTAAAATAGTAACAGCTAAAGCAACAGTTTAAAAAATAGGAGTAAATCTCCAAGTCATTAAGCCTATCTATGAATTATACATAAAAAGTACCTTATTTCTAAAAATAAAGAGTAGGCAAAAATCTTCAGCTCACATCAATCTCAAAAATTCAGTCTTTAGTTCACTTTTTAAAAATTTAAAATAATGGTTCCAACTTTGTTGAGTTCTAATTGACAAATAAAAATTGTTTGTATTTCTGCTGTATTTGTGATTTTTTGATACATTGTGAAATTATTACGACAATCAAGCTAATTTGCATATCCATCACCTCACAAAGTTATTTTGTTTCATTCTAATTTTTTTGTGGCAAGAACATTTAAAATCTATCTCTCTTGGCAAATTTCAAGTACACAATACAGTACTATTAACTATAGTCACCATAGTGTATGTTAGAGCTGCAGAACATTTACTTTAAACCCAGAGCAGGCTGAATATCAAGCTTATTGTTTAGAACCCCTTTGGGATTCAGCTCAATTTCCCCTAAGCCATGCTTTCCACCTGCATAAGGGGACTCTGGAAAGATGAGAAAAGTTGTACTATGAGGCATTCAGTTGTCTAAGTACTAAAAATTCCTCTCTCATCCCAGTTATCTGGTGCTTACAGTTACATCATTTGAATATTGTGACTTAAGGAAAAAAGAATTGAGAAGAGTATGCTGCCTATTGAATGCTAAAACTCAATCCACCATAAAACTCCCGGCACCCTTCAAAAAAGACAGGAATGGGCTACCTCAGTGCTAGGAAACTTATTCCAGGGACCAGTGCTTCTAAAATCCTAGTAAAATCCTAGTGTGTCCAACAATCATCTTTGTTAGAACAAAGACCTGGCCTCTGTGCCTAGAGAATCTAACAAGTTCTTAGGTCATGCTCATGCCAGTTCATGGACCACTTATTGAGAAGCAGTATAACAAACAATTTTTCCTCTTCAGTGGAATTCTTCCCTCGGAGAGCTGTCTGTGTTTGGCGTCTTCCAACCTTCAGTGTGTACCATGATGACTTTGACCAGTGCAGTGGGTTGAGGAGTCACCAATGCCATCTCCACAGGGGTTCTCTCCTATACCACTGTCTCTCAGGGCTGTTACTACATTTTTATTCAGGAAACAACAATATCCACACAGAACTTTGAATATTCCTCTCTCCAAAAAGGACAGCAGACCCTGAGGCATTCCGCTCATTTAAGGTGATCTGATGGGGCTCAGCAACATTCAAGTTGTTTTGCCACCATGTCACTACCTCCTCACTTGGCAGAGATGTGCAATGTTGGTTTCTTCTTAACTGTCCCACACCAGTCAAACACTCATTGTGAGGCTTGGCTAGAGATAAATCAACTGGGTTCATGGGTGATTTTGCCTCTCACTCTTTCTAAACACAATCCAGTAGACACATGGCTTGATGTTACTTCCTAGCTGGAAGTTCTAAGCTGGTTTCTTTCCAATTTCCCCCATATTTCTGAGGGAATTAAAAGGGGTACTAGTACTGATAGATGCCAAGCATTATACTACTCCCTTATTTATCTTATTTAATTTTCACAATAGCCCTTATGAAATAGACAATGTCATTCTCATTTTATAAATCCTGTAACTAAGATACAGAGAGATTAAGTCACTTAATAAACTGCATGGCTCAAAAGCAAATGAACTGAGACTTGAATCTCATTTCTCACTGTTTAGCTACATAATTTGTCCCATTTTCTGAATTGCTTTAAGTTGCAAATTACCCCAGGGTCATTATGGTTATACTTCAAACATCTTTTCAATCTTAAAAGGTAAAACATCTCTCAATTTATGTTTGATAATCACTTTATTCTATCTTAAATCCAGAGCCCGAAGAAGCCAATATTGCCTTTCTCGTTCATTATCTCTTATTGCTCAGTGGCAATCTAGAGAAATTACAGATGAAACATGTCTTTGTTTTCCACAAGAGGGGATCAACAGTTCATTTCTTCCATGCTAGAAAGAGTTATGACCATACTCCTTAATTTATTTAAAATACTTCCTAAAAATACATTGTAAGAACTTTCTAAGACACCATTTCATTTGTTAAAGCCAAATTTATTCTATTTAGAAAAAAATTCTTTTAAAATGCTTCATAAAAATCTGGCATCTTTAACCCATAATATAATTATAAGAGAAGTACATGTTTCCTCCCCTTTTTGTGAAAACTTTGGGATTTTGCAATGCCTTTACAAATTAACACATCCTTGCAAGAAGATTGAGGCTGGAACTTTTCATATTCTCAGGAGTCTCCAGTTTCTTAATCTATTCATAAAGTCAGCAGAACTTTATTGAACTTCTGTGTGTGCAGCATAAAGGACACATCAGTGAACAAAACTGACCAGATGTTAATTCCACTTTTATGAAATCTGAAGGCATCTGACTATCACTGAGTCTTCTTGTTTTTCATATTAATTGTAGTAATAAAACATCTAAAGCAATTTTATGAAAGTTTTGAATTTAAATAAAAATGTTAATAAGGCCAATGCACTGATCCATAACAATATTGCCTTTTTAGCATCATAAATTTATATGTTAATTATGCAATTCAATCACAAAACTAAGTTTTTCGTGGCATTTTCCTTTTCTCTAGGGAAGACTTTCAAGTGCCACATAATAGTCATAATATTAAATCCAGTAACATTAATAGGAAGAATGAACTGTTAATCATTTTATATAGTACAATGTCTACTTTTGACTTACTTATTAGAACAAATCTTCAGAAATCAAGGTAAATATTTTATATTGCTTATCTTTAAGTACCTTTAAGTATACTGAGTGTTTACAAGAAAGAGTTTTGATCATTACTGCAAAGTTAACTGTCTTCCTACACAAGCTGTTTTGGTAGATTTGTCTCTGGATTTCAAGTAGCATTTTAGTTGCCTTCTGAACACACCTCCATCTTTCACCCTTGTGCAGACAGAAAAAAAAGTCATCAATCTGGTGACTAATCAGAGGGTCAACTGTGTTTCATGAAACCTTATAAAGAGGCTCTTAAGGTTGTAGTGACTTTCTAAACAGAATAATCAGGGAAGAGAGGGTACAAACAAGTGCACCAAATATAGGGATATGAAAATGAACATTGGTAAATATGTTCATTAAAACACTTATCACGATTATAAAGTTTAAATGAGAACTACAAAGAAACACGTAAAGATACTTTTGATTCTCTTAGACTAGATAAGAAGCACTCATTTCTTTATATAAGAAGTTTATTTCTCTAGCACAATGAAAAGAAAGAAACAAACTGAACATCTTTATAGCCATAGAGTTAACATGATTCTCCTTAAATTTTCACTGATTTCTATCATTAAGCTTAATACAGGGATTTGTATACACCGAAAGTGATGTGTGTATTATTACTTACCACCTACGAAGTAGGGGTGCAGGATGACATTGCCCATGTTTTAGTGGAGGAAAGCCAATTTCTGCTTCACTTTGTCAGGGAGGAAAAGTATAAGAAGACTGCCTTCAGTTTCTCTACTTGCTCTCTTCTCCCCTCTCAGTTGGAAGCGGAGTAACTTACTTGAGGGATAAATTTGAAAGAAAAAGCTCAATGTGTTTGCCTTAGGCCCTGGTGGCGTTTTTCAGAGTTCAACTGCCTGCAAGATGCATGTGTTCTTTCTTGCTCTCTTCATTATGATTAAGCCCCTGAGAGCAGCGTATATTCCAATGGATGCATTCGTTGTTATCCATTCAAATCTGATTAATTTAGAAGATCAATAGGTAAATCGTTTGGTCACACATAAATAGCCATTCTCTATAATAAAATTTGTCAGAAACTAAGTTACAATTTTGAGTTCCACTTGTCAGTTCTTAATCAGTTGCAAAGTAGGAAGTAAGGGGACAAAAATGGGTGTCATTTACCAGACTCCTAAATCACTTACATTACTTAAATACTCAATTTGTTGGCATTAGAAAAGTCCATTTTTAAAAGAATTATGAATAGTTTTTGGGCAAACTTAAGCATAAAATTTAATAAATGATCTGGGCTTAGGAAAAGGATGTAAAAATAACTATACTTACATAGAAATGTAAGTTTAGTGTAAATATTATTAATATGCAAGTACTACAGATACAAATATAGAGAATAGGAAATGACAGTTTTTCAATGTCCCTTTCAATGCCATTATCAAATTTCTCAAGAATTGACACATTAAACATATCATGCAAAATTAATCAAATTTTTGAAAATTCATATTATTGCTGGAGAAACACACCAAGTTTTAAATTGTTTTACTAGACTTCCTTTTAGTTTTTGATTGTTGTTGTTTAAGTGTTTCACTATAATCATTAGACTCTTATAAATTATTTTTCCTTCTACCAGCTAAAAAATTGTGTGTGTATGTGTTTGTATGTGTGCAAAATGTGTGTGCATACACACACATGCAAGCACACATAAATATGAATATAAACTAGAATTTGTAATCAAATTACATAAGGGTTATTTGCCGGTGAGATCTTTCTCTGGACAAGCATGCTCTCTAACCTCTATATTAGTTGAACAGACATTCCTTGGGTAGATTTTAAAGTTTAACTTCACACTGACTAGAAGCAAAAATATAAGCAAAGCAATCATCACATAACAAACATTTCCTTCCTCATCACCCCAAAACTAGTGTTTCTCATAGCCCTTAAGAACAAATTTTTAGTGTTTCCTCATATGCATTTATTCAAAAATATTTTTATCTACACATACACTCATATGTATTCAGTATATTTTGTTGTTACACTCTCTAACTTGCATGTTCACATGCACATATACACCCAGGGTGACATTGCTCCTTTTTCTTTGGTAAGCAGCATTTAAAAGCACAAACAACTATGAGGGAGCTAATTCATTAAGTACCAATCATTTGTATATAATGCTTTTTTTTTTTGCAAATGATGTTTTATGTATAAAAGTAAAAACTAATCCTTAGTCTATGGCTTCTTGTTCAACTAGAGTTTTGAATTTCAAACAGGTTAAAATTAAAGTATGTTTCTCTTCTCTGTCTTCTTCCTGGGTGATCTACCACCTCACCAACTATGTACACACTGAGCTCTTACGTATATGTATCTTCAGAACTGTATATGTTCCTGCCTGCTGGATGTCTTCAACATGTCTAAAATTGAATATCCAAAATCAACATGCCCCAAAGTGAATACAGCATTTTTTTCTGTCATACACACTCACTTTATTATGTTCTCTATCTCAGAAAGGGCACCTCCACCCAAACCAGAAATCTTGCTTTTATCCCAGTTACCTTCCTCTCTCTACTTCTTTCCTTCCCCCATATTCTTATTAGTCATCAAACTTTAATCCCCCTAAACATATTCTTTCTTCTTATAGACCATCAGTTCTCACTAGATTTTGACAGTGGTTTCCTGATTGATCTCATCTGCTCTTCCCACAGACCCTACCAAGCCACCCTCCACATAGTGTGAAAATCATCTTTTTAACATGCAAATCTGATCATGCTAACTCTCAAAGGGCTACGGGGACCATCCCATTACTGATGTTACTGCAACCTGTAGATTAGATAATTTAGTGATTTAAGGATGAGAAACTTCTCAACTTCCTATCTAGTACTGTAGATTATACTATATATGAAGTCCTAAAACCAAAGAGGAGTGGAATGATCAGTATGAAAGACGTTCACACAATGTGTGTTTCGGTTTAAGGATGAAAATTAGATGCTGCTTTTTCTGTTTAGTGGAAGGAAATTGTTGAGGCCTTCCTGAGTCACCAGTTGTGCAATTTTATCCTGATAATTTCAGGCACTGGTTTCTACAACTTGATATAAAGCTGTAGTTCGCAAATCATCATTTCACCAATAGACTGCCAATTTTTAGCTTCATATTGCCTAGTCACTTCAACATAATTCCTGTAGGAAGAAGGCCTAGGATCTCTTTTACCTAGCATTTTCTGGTTTCACTGCAGAGCTGAACATGTAGAAAGTAAATGTGCTGAGGGGCAGTCCTCCAAAACCCGCTTTTCTAATGTGAAGCTGTTATCAGCAGCAGAACCAAGCAGAGGAAGCAAGTTTATAAGATCACAGCAACATCCCAGTCCCCAGTCAGGCCTTGTGGTTTCAAAAAGCTGCACATTCTGCCAACAGCAAAGGCTGCATATCCTGTTCCTGTTTTACCATGGCCTTCTAGTTTATTTCCCAACTCCAGCATCCATCAGTGTTTTATTCCAGTGACCACCAAAGTCAAAGTCAAATGTTTTCTGCTTTACCTTCTGATATGTGAATTTCTATCCAACTACTTCTAATTCCTTAGACACATTTCAATCTTGACTGATCCTTTACTCTCACCCTTTTCCCCGATCTTGTGAATTCATTTTTCTATGTCATCAAACACTTTTCAATTAAAATGCCTTTATAGAAGCTTGGCTGTATATTTTGATTTAATCATTTTCTTCACAGCTCTTCCCTAAACGTATAGGAAAAGAAAACTGAACAGTATCCCTCTTTGTTCCTATTGATAATTTTATACCATTGCCTGCATTTCTGAGTCTCTTATGTTCCTCATTTGCCTTACGGTTTCACTTGCCACCTATGCCCCTGAGACCCAATAGCCAGACATGTATAATGTTATAAATCACCCTCTAGATTCCCATGAATGACATACTTCCTGATTTGAATCTGTAAATACATTGCTGTGTACATATGCTCTATATTTCTAAAATAAACTAAGTTTATAATAAAAACAGGAGTGTTTTTATAAAAATTGATGTGTGTAACTTTTATCTGCTTTGTTAGTTTACCTCATCTCTGGGTATGATCTTGTTGTTGACATTCACCTCAAACCTCTAATCTCACAGATTGCGCTGTACCTCACATTTACCTTTTCCTTGGAGTAAGACTGAAATTTTGGGCAGTGGTCATTTGGGAGTAGGATAAGGCAAATGCAATGAATGGGACAGAGCCTAAGAATTCAATCTGAGAGGTAGGGTGTAGATCAAAGACAGTGAGTGTTAGAAATAGTTTGAGGCTTAGAAATTTGTTGAAGGTCGATACAGTTAACCTCAAGGAAGAACTGAGGCTCAGTGATGAGGTAAATATCTGAAACATTGAACATATTACTCAATACAAGAACTATGAATGTTTATTTTTTTGCTTTTTGTCTGATTATGAAATGCTTACCATCTGAAAATGGTCTCTTTAGTCCTTTCTCCTTTAAGTACCTCACCATTATACTTCTGTAATGCCACTATTTCAATCTCCCAGGTCTTTTTAAGTCTAGTCAGTATACAAAGCAATTACATATGCTTAATGTATGTTTGATGAGTTGGGACATATTTATGTACCTGTGATACTATCACTGCAATCAGGGTAATAAACATATTCATGACTTCTAAAAGTTTCCTTATGCATCCCACTCCTTTTGTTGTAAGAACAGTTAATATGAGAGCCACCCTCTTACAAGTTTTTAAATGTACTATATCCTGTTGTTAACCATAGGCACTAAGTTGTAGAACAAATCTCTAGAACATATTTGTCTTGCATAATATAAATTTTATTACCATTGTCCAACAATTCCTCATTTCTCCTCTTCTAAGTCCCTTAGAAACCACTATCCTACCCATCTGGGAACCTAGAGTTCTTTGTCTAGATTTTCCTACCTGGGCTAGGTAAAATTCCAGGTGTGCTTTGTTTAAAAAGACCGCCAGAAGCCCTGGAAAAGGGGCTCTGTTGTGGGCCCAAGCAACCAATACGGGATCAGAGTCAAAGATCAATCACTCCAGAGGAAGTTTGAAAACACTCCTCTCATCGGACAAGAACGTAAGTGGGGCGGGAATAACTTCAAAGTTAAAACACCACTGCACCTGACCTGTGTGGATTTCCCTCTCTGGAACCCCCTCCCACAAGAGCATGGGAGCTATCTCTACACCCCCCGCCTAATAAGTCACTCTCTGCAAAACTCTTTGGGTCTGTGTTATTTATAGGAATGGTAAGCCCACTGCACCTCCAGGGCCTCTTCCCCCATTCCTGGGGTAGGTAGGTCAAAAACCTGGGACACCACATTACAATATTTTATACAGAGAGGAAAAAAAAAAAGAAATCACTATCCTATTCTCTGCTTCTGTGTGTTAGACTATTTTAGATACCTCATATAAGTAGAATAGTACAGTATTTGTGCTTATGACACTGGCTACATTTTAAAAATGTATTAATCATATCTTTTTTATTTTGTTTTATTGTACTTCAGTTTCTGGGGTACATGTGCCAATCATGCAGGATTGTTGTATAGCTTAGTACACACATGGCAATGTGATTTGCTGCCTCCATCCCCCCTTCACCTACATCTGGCATTTCACCCCATGTTATTCCTCTCTGACCTTCTCACCCCCCTGGCTGTCCCTCCCTTGACCCCAGGCAACAGACCCCAGTGTGTGATGTTCCCCTCCCTGTGTCCATGTGTTCTCATTGTTCAACACCCGACTATGAGTGAGAATATGCGGTGTTTGATTTTGTGTTCTTGTGTCAGTTTGCTGAGAATTTTGGTTTCCAGATTCATCCATGTCCCTACAAAGGACACAAGCTCATCATTTTTTATGGCTACATAGTATTCCATGGGGTATATGTGCCACATTTTCCTTGTCCAGTCTATCGTCATTGGGCATTTGGGTTGGTTTCAGGTCTTTGCTATTGTAAACAGTGACACTATGCACATATGTGTGCTTGTGTTTTTATAATTGAATGATTTATAATCCTTTGGTTATATACCCAGTAATGGGATTTCTGGGTCAAATGGAATTTCTATTTCTAGGTCCGTGAGGAATCACCACACTGTCTTCCACAATGGTTGAACTAGTTTACACTCCCAACAATAGGGTAAAAGTGTTCCTATTTCTCCACATCCTCTCCAGCATCTGTTGTCTCCAGATTTTTTAATGATCTCCATTCTAACTGGCATGAGGTGGTATCTCAATGTGGTTTTGATTTGTGTTTCTCTAATAATCACTGATGATGAGCATTTTTTCATATGTTTGTTGGCCTCATATATGTCTTCTTTTGAAAAGTGTATGTTCATATCCTTCGACCACTTGTGGATGGGTTTGTTTGTTTTTTTCTTGTAAATCTGTTTTAGTTCTTTGTAGATTCTGGATATTAGCCCTTTGTCAGATGGGTGGATTGCAAAAATTTTTTTCCATTCTGTTGGTTGTTAGTTCACTCTAATGGTTGTTTCTTTTGCTGTACAGAAGCTCTGGAGTTTAATTAGGTTCCATTTGTCTATTTTGGCTTTTGCGGCCAATGCTTTTGATGTTTTAGTCATGAAGTCCTTGCCTATGCCTACGTCCTGAATGTTTTTGCCTAGGTTTTCTTCTAGTGTTTTCATGGTGTTAGGTCTAATGTTTAAGTTTTTAATCCATCTGGAGTTAATTTTAGTGTAAGGTGTCAGGAAGGGGTCCAGTTTCTGCTTTCTGCACATGGCCAGCCAGTTTTCCCAACACCATTTATTAAACAGGGAATCCTTTCCCCATTGCTTGTTTTTGTCAGGTTTGTCAAAGATCAGATGGTTGCAGATGTGTGGCGTTGCCTCCAGGGCCTCTGTTGTGTTCCATTGGTGTATATCTCTGTTTTGTTACCAGTACCTGATTACTGTAGCCTTGTAGTATAGTTTGAAATTAGGTAGTGTGATGCCTCTGGGTTTGTTCTTTTCCTTAGGATTGTGTTGGCTATGTGGGCTCTCTTTTGGTTCCATATGAAGTTTAATGTGTTTTTTTCCAGTTCTGTGAAGAAGGTCACTGGTAGCTTGATGAGGATAGCATTGAATCTATAAATTACTTTGGGCAGTATGGGCATATTCACAATATTGATTCTTCCTACCCACGAGCATGGAATGTTTCTCCATCTGTTTGTGTCCTCTCTTATTTCCTTGAGCAGTGATTTGTAGTTTTCCTTAAAGAGATCCTTTACATCTTTTGTTAGTTGTATTCTAAGTATTTTATTCTCTTTGTAGCAATTGTGAATGAGTTTGCTCATGATTTGGCTCTCTGTTAGTCTGTTTTTGGTGTACAGAAATGCTTGTGATTTCTGCACATTGATTTTGTATCCTGAGACTTTGCTGAATTTGCTTATCAGTTTAAGGAGATTTTGGGCTGAGATGATACAATTATGTCATCTGCAAAGAGAAACAATTTGACTTCCTCTTTTCCTAATTGAATACCTTTTTTTTTTCTTGCATAAGCTCTTGCTAGAACTTCCAATACTATATTGACTAGGAGTGGTGGGAGAGGGCATCCTTGTCTAGTGCCAGGTTTCAAAGGGAATGCTTCCAGTTTTTCTGCCCATTCAGTATGATATTGGCTGTAGGTTTGTTGTAAATAGCTTTTATTATTTTGATATATGTTCTTATGATACCTAGTTTATTGAGAGTTTTTAGCATACAGGGCTGTTGAATTTTGTCAAAGGTCTTCTTTGCATCTATTGAGATAATCATGTGGTTTTAGTCTTTGGTTCTGTTTATGTGGTGGATTATGTTTATAGACTTGTGTATGTTGAACCAGCCTTGCATCTTTGGAATGAAGCCTACTTGATCATGATGAATAAGCTTTTTGATGTGCTGTTGCAATTGGTTTGTCAGTATTTAAATAAATATTTTTGCATCAATGTTCATCATGGATATTGGCCTGAAGTTTTCTTTTTTTGTTGAGTCTCTCTTGGGTTTTGGTGTCAGAATGATGTTGGTCTCATAAAATGATTTGGGAAGGATTCCCTCTTTTTGAATTGCTTGGAGTAGTTTCAAAAGGAATGGTACCAGGTCCTCTTTGTACGTCTGCTGAATTCAGCTGTGAACTTGTCTGGACCTGGACATTTTTTGGTTGGTAGGCTATTAAATGGTGCCTCAACTTCAGCCCTTGTTGTTGGTCTATTCAAGGTTTCAACTTCTTCCTGGTTTAGGCTTGGGAGGATGCAAGTGTCCAGGAATTTATCCATTTCTTCCAGGTTTACTGGTTTGTGTTCATAGAGTTATTTGTAGTAATCTCTTATTGTAGTTTGTATTTCTGTGGAATCTGTGATGATATCCCCTTTATCATTTTTATTGCATCTATTTGATTATTTTTTCTTTTCTTTTTTATTAATCTGGCTAATGGTCTATTTTGTTGATGTTTTCCAAAAGCCACCTCCTAGATTTATTGATTTTTCGAAGGGTTCTTTTGTGTCTCTATCTCCTTCAGTTCTGCTCTGATCTTAGTTATTTCTTGTCTTCTGCTAGCTTTTGAGTTTTTTTTAATCTTGCTCCTCTAGCTCTTTCAATTTTGACAATAGAGTGTCGATTTTAGATCTTTTTTTGCTTCCCATGTGTGCATTTATTGCTGTAAATTTCCCTCTTAACACTGCTTTAAATGTGTTTCAGAGATTCTGGTACATTGTGTTTTCGTTCTCGCTGGTTTCAAAGAACATCTTTGTTTCTGCCTTCATTTCATTGGTTATCCAGTCGACATTCAGGAGCTGGTTGTTCAGTTTCCATGAAGTTGTGTGGTTCTGAGTTAGTTTCTTAATTCTGAGTTCTAATTTGATTGCACTGTTGTCTGGGAGACTATTTGTTATGATTTTTGTTCTTTTGCATTTGCCGAGGAGTGATTTACTTCCAATTATGTGGTCAATTTTAGAGTAGGTGCAATGCAGTGCTGAGAAGAATGTATATTCTGTGGATTTGGAGTGGAGATTTCTGTACATGTTTATTAGCTCTGCTTGGTCCAGATCTGAGTTCAAGTCCTAGATATCCTTGTTAATTTTCTGTCTCGTTGATCTGTCTAATAGTGACAGTGCAGTGTTAAAAAGTCTCCTACTATTATTGTGTGGGAGTCTAAGTCTCTTTGTAAGTCATTAAGAACTTGCTTTATGTATATGGGTGCTCCTGTATTGGGTGCATATATATTTAGGATCATTAGCTCTTCTTGAAGCATTGATCCTTCTACCATTATGTAATGCCCTTCTTTGTCTCTTTTGGTCTTTGTTGGTTTAAAGTCCATTTTAGCAGAGACTAGGATTGCAATTCAGGCTTTTTTTTTTTGCTCTCCATTTGTTTGACAAATCTTCCTCCATCCCTTTATTTTTAGCCTGTATGTGTCCTTGCACATGAGATGGGTTTCCAAAATACAACACACCTATGGGTCTTGACTTTTTTTTCCAATTTGCCAGTCTGTGTCTTTTGATTGGGGCATTTAGCTCATTTACATTTAAGGTTAATATTGTTATGTGTTAATTTGATCCTGCCATTTTGATGCTAGCTGGATGTTTTGTCCATTGGTTGATGCATTTTTTTCATTGTGTCGATGGTCTTTACTATTTGGCACATTTTTGGAGTGGCTGGTAGTGGTTTTTCCTTTCCTTGTTTAGTGCTTCTTTCAGGAGCTCTTGTAAAGCAGTCCTGGTGGTGATGAAATCTCTCAGCAATTGCTTGTCCATAAAGGATTTTCTTTCTCTTTTGCTTATGAAGCTTAGTTTGACTAGATGTGAAATTCTAGGCTGAAAGTTTTTTTCTTTAAGGATGTTGAATATTGGCCCCCACTCTCTTCTGACTTGTAGGGTTTCTGCTGAGAGATCCACTGTGAGTCTAATGGGCTTCCCTTTGTGGATAACCCTACCTTTCGTTCTGGCTGCCCTCAGCATTTTTTCCTTCATTTCAATCCTGGTGAATCTGATGATTATGTGCCTTGGGGTTGTACTTCTTGAGGAATATCTTTGTGGTATTCTCTGTATTTCCTGGACTTGAATGGTGGCCTGGCTTACTAGGTTGGGGAAGTTCTCCTGGATAATATCCTGAACAATGTTTTCCAGCTTGGATGCATTCACTCTGTCACATTCAGGTACACCTATCAAACATAGATTAGGAGGCTTTTCACATAATCCCATATTTCTTGGAGGCTTTATATATTCTTTTCACTCTTTTTTCTCTATTCTTACTTTCTCATTTTATTTCATTGATTTGATCTTCAATCTCTTATATCCTTTCTTTTGCTTGGTTGATTCAGCTATTGAAACTTGTGTATGCTTCATGAAGTTCTCATGCTGTGTTTTTCAGCTCCATTAAGTCGTTTATATTCTTCTCTAAGCTGTTTATTCTAGTTAGCATCTCATCTAACCTTTTTTCTAGGTTCTTAGTTTCCTTGCATCTGTTTAGCACATGTTCTTTTAGCTCTAAGAAGTCTGTTATTACCCACCTTCTGAAGCCTGTTTCTGTCAATTCATCAGATTCACTCTCTGTCCATCTTTGATTCCTAGCTGGTGACGAGTTGTGACCTTTTGGAGGAGGACAGGAGTTCTGGTTTTTGGTGTTTTCATCCTCTTTTCGTGTTTTCTTTTCATCTTAGTGGCTTTATATTCCTGTGGTCTTTGTAGTTTGTGACTTTCAGATGGGGTCTCTGAGTGGACATCCTTTTTGTTGATGACGAAGTTATTTCTCTGTGTTTCTTCTAACAGTCAGTCCCCTCTGCTGCAGGATGGCTGGAGGTCCACTCTAGACCCTGCTTGCCTGGGGAGCACTCGTGGGGGCTGCAGAATTGTAAGGGTTGCTTCCGGTTTCTTCTGTTATTTCGTACTAGAAGGGTACCTGTCAGATGTCGGCCTAAGTTCTCCTTTATGAGGTGTCTCTTTGGGTATATGGGGGTCGGGGATCTACTTGAGGAGTCAGTCTGTCCCTTTCAGGAGCTTAAGTGCTGTGCTGGGAGCTCTGTTCCATGCAGAGATGCTGGACAGGTACTTTTAAGTCTGATGCAACGGAACTCATAAATGCCTCTTTTCCCAGGTGCTCTGTCTTAGGAAGGTAGCCTTTATTTATAAGTTCATGTCGTTCTGCTGCCTTTTTTCATAGATGCCCTGCCCTGCATGGAGTAGTCTAGTCACAGTCTGCCAGCAGAGGTTTCACTGAGCTGCCACTGGCTCTGCCCAGCTGCTGTATGAACTTCCTCGGTAGTGGTGGTCACCCTTCCCCCAACTGAGCTGGGCCATCCTGGATCCAGCTGTGCTTTCTGGGAAACTCTCAGTCCAGAGAGTTTCACATTGCTTGTTTTGTAGGGGTGGTACCTGCTGAGCCAGATCACCTGGCTCCCTGTCTCTGTCCCCTTCCTTTCAGTTGAATGGGCGGCTCTGTCTCCCAGGAGTTCCAGGTGCCAGTTGAAATGGGTGCCCAGATTTGTGTGGGTTTCTGTGCACTAAGCTGGCACCAGCTGAAATCACTGCGCTGAAAGCTCCTGGTGCTTTTTGGCCTGGGAATACCCTGGTCTGTGGGCAGTGAAAATTTGTTTGGAAATGTGGTGGGCACTCACCCTCTGCATTGTTCTTTCTGGGAACTGCACTCTGGAGCTGTTCCTATTCGGCCATCTTGAATCCTCTGACACTGGCTACTTTTAATTAGCTTAGTATCTTCCAGGTTTATCCATGTTGTTGTAAATAAGATTTCCTTTTTTTTCTGCAAGGCTGAACAATATTCCATTGTATATATACACTATGTTTACTTTGTGCATTCATTTGTTGATAGACATTTGGGTTATTTCCATATCTTGGCTATTATGAGTAATTCTGCACCAAGCATGGAAGTACAGATATCCCTTTGAGATCCTAATTTCATTACACACACACACACACACACACACACACACAGAAGTGGGGTTGCTGGATTATATGGTAGCTCAATTTTTAATTTTTTGAGGAATTTTATGCTATTTTCCATAAAGGTTTTACCACTTTACATTTTTACCAAGAATGAAACATAAATATATTGAGGTCATGAATGTGTGTGTATATATAAATGCATAATAAATGAGTATCTTTCCTGCTCCTTGATTACCATTTCTTTGTGTACCAGAGATATTTTATAAATGCCATCAAACCTTGTCCTATTCCCAATTAGTTGATGCCCTGGCATTGGAACTTCCAGTTTCAGTATTACAATTGTAGAGTATGGGAGTTGGTCAGCACCATGGTGGTGGTTTTTTGGGTCCAGCCCCACCATTTACTTCTTGGTCATTTTTCTGAGCTAGACACCGGGGTCAAACCTTCAACTGTAGACAGTGAGGGCTGACTTGGGAGGGATATTGCCTCTACTGCAGAAGTTTGAAGGTTATGAATTTTATCTGAAACCTATACAGTGGCTGGGATAAGAAATGTGCAGTTTCTAGGCTGAAGCTTTATCACAAGCTTTTTTGTAATTTTCGAGGAACTGGGGTTGGTAAATTTCTTACTTTTCTTTTTAATCTATTATTATTTAAATACATGTGGCTATATTAACTATATTAATTGATATTTTTCTCAAAAGTTTTTTAAAAATATATAATTCTTAATATATTTGCTTAAGTAGGAATACATAGATTTTAAGAAACCATGATACAGAAAAATCAGGAAAACCAAAGCTTGACATATTTTATATGTTATAGCATCCAAGTTTAACTCTTTTCAAGAATAGGCATTGTGATTTCTATGTATTTAATTTAAACACTTATAAAATTCTGAAATTAGCTATGATACTGATTTATATTCTAACACTGGAAATAAAACAAGATTATTTTTCTTTCTTTCACAAAGAGCAAAGGGTTTCAGAATCAAGTTTGTCTTCAGCAGCAGCAAAGCCTTGCTGACAAGATATTTTGGAACAACTTGCTATTAGGAAGGAAGTATGAGTGGGAGGATGAGAAATAGCTCATGCCCATATGACACATACAAGTTGTGAATGTGTTAGAAGTCCATGATGTAGAACATAAAAGGGTGTAACAATTTATCTCAGTGACAGAAAGGACCTTATTCTAATCTTTTGTTTTTACAGCTCTATCCTGAATTATATTTTTTTCCCTCTTTCTACTTTGCTCTCATTTACTTCAATCAGGTCATTAGATGATGCTTATAAACATTACAAATAATAGCATCATGAGAAAATGTAGAATCTGTCAAAATAGCTTGAACAAACTGCATGGACTTTCCTGTTGAAGACATTTGCCCTTGTTACTCCAGGCAAACATGGCAAAATCATTGCTGCATGAGAAATATTAGTGAATATTATCCTCTTTTTTCATCTAATAGTAATTTATGCTTTTCAAATTACTTTATCTAAAACTGTCACACTGGTTTTATCTTCTCTGCATCCCACAGAAATTGGTGGTAAAAAAGACATTGTCAAATTATTATCCTAGAACAAAAGATAATCAAGTGATTCTTTCCCAACAATACAATAAACAGAAATTGGAAATCCATCCAATAATTTGTTCAACAAACAATTATTGAGCTGCTATAATCTTCAAAACTCTTTGACAGGTGCATGATGAATGCAGACGTGAAGATCATCGTATTCCTGCTTTTGAGGAGTTTAGAGTCCACTTTGGACTCAAAGCCAATATAATCATAGTTTCATCTCAGCTATATCTCCTACATACACTATTTGCTATAACTTGTAGCAAATAAAATGTCTCCTTTGAATCCTTGTAATACTCTGAATTTTCCTTATGGAACAGAATTTGGTCAATCATATATGACAATAGTATATTTATTTATACAAGTAGTCAGAGTAGTTTGTAAGATTTTGAGTTCTTTGAGGACACAAATAATACCTTATATATTTTTGTATCTTCTGTAGTACATTGCATTGATCATTACAATGTAATATGAAATCCCTAATACCTATTAAACAGGCAGTTTATGGGGAATGCCAGATGAAAGGTACATTAAATTAAGAGTTATAGGAAGCAAGAGGAGGGGAAGGCAACTTCCAGCTTGAAGCCACACAAAAAATGCTTATTGGGTGATTGCATTTGAATTCTAGGTGAATTACCTCCCTTTGATTCAGAACATTAGGTCTTTACTTCTCTAAGTTTTAAATTGCCAGAACAGGAAATGGAAAAAAGGGACACTCCAATCTATTTTTAAAATTTCTTTATAAAATTAGTACCTACTTTTTAAAATTATAGACTGCATATTGTTTCAGCTATGTATTGATTCTCTCCCAAAACTTGGTGAAATAAAGCAACAACCATTTTATTTTATTCATGATATGGTAGGTTATAAGATCAGGCAGGGCACTGCAAAGATGGTTTATCTCTTCTGCGATGCTGGCATCTCAGCTCGGGTGAGCAAACAGCTGGAGCTGACTGAAATGGTTTGCAGAAGGTCTCGGTTCTCCCTGTCAGTTGGATTCCTCGGTTGTTCTCCACAATGGTGCTGGAGATACTGGCATGTGGGCTGGGAGGCTGGCCCAGCTGGGTTTTGTTCCTTGCTTCTGTCTTTCCACTCAGCCTGTCCATGTAGACATTGGGCTTCCTTGCAGCAAGACGGTCTTGGGATAGGTGTGATATCAGGGTCACTTCAGTGAACATTTCCATTTAAAAAGGAGGAATGAAGAATGAGGAACGAGTACTACTTGCTAGTTCATAGCAGTTCTGATCCAGCCAGTGTAACAATGCCAGTTCATTGATTAGGGCACAGCGGTGCTCCCTGGGAGTGGTTCCCTGTGGTCCTTAACACCACTCTCCAGCCAAGTGGCTCTGCACTCTGAATCATCCTTCCTTTCCCACAGGGAATGGCCCATGTTTGCAGGTGATTAACTTTCTCATCCTACTTTCTTCCCATAGAAATTTGAGAAAGCCTATGATATTTTTTCTTTGAACTGAACCTTTCTTATTTAACACAATTTGTTAGTACTTCCACCAATGCAAATGTCTTAAAAACATTGTGGATTTCTCAGAACATTATTGATGGTACATGATTAAGCAAAAGCATACACACAAATGTCTTTACAACTGTTCATTCTCTATCTTGACCTGAGGCTTAGGGTGCTGTGGTATAATACCCTTAAAATCGATAGCCACCCTCTAGAAGAGAAGATCTAAAAGTCAAGTCAGCAAGCTTTGTTTTTCTGTCTACAAGGCATGCCATTAAATCTATCAGTAGTCCCAATACAGAGTTAAAACTGCATTTGTCTCTGTTTTTAAATTGAGATGATATTTTACTAGAAGGTTCCTGGATTTGATTGTTATTCTGAGGCCATTTCTTAACTGGAGAGCCTAAATCTCAGTGAAACAACTGTCCTCCACCCTTTACAACCTAAGTTCTGCCAAATCGTGAAATCCTTCCTTCATAAGTTTATCTCTCTTTTCTCATATTTTATCACATATGGCTAGAATAAACCAGTTAGTACATTCAACATACTCTTTAGCCAGCCGGATCAATGAATTTTCTTGGGTACACTTTCTATTTTCCAAATTACCACAGATAAAGCTGATATTTCTGCCAATACTTAACTCGAACCTTCTTTCCTGCAGCTTTTTATTGCAGAAGCAAGTGAGTTCTGGTTCTAATAACTGTATCATTTGGATTCAATCAGAAGGAATGCAGAAACACTGTGCATGGTAGGAAGAAGAAATTTATTGTAAGTGTTAGAACTTACACAATTGTGAGAGAAGCTCGGGATATAAAAATCCAAAAAAGGGAGCAGCGATACTAGAGAAATGTAGCCAGCCCTGACACAGATGGATGAATCGGTTCTTACCTGGAAATCTGGAAGCTACACACATACAGCTGCAGAACAGAGGCCACAAAAAGAGACAGGTATAGAAATATATAGAAGGTTATTGGCTTTTCAGGGCTAGTGTCTCTGTGACTTTGCAGCAAAGCAAACTACAGCAAACCTGTTTGAAATCACCTGCATAGCTGTATCTGTCTCCCATAGCCTGACTGATGATGACCATTAGAGGGTAATGGTTGTGCTTTCCTTCCATCTTCTAGAACATGTGCAATATAACTTTTGGTCAGCTAGAACCTATAGCCACACATGGAAGTTGCTTTTAGGAAATAGTTCCCAGCTTAATCAAGTTGATGACAGAACAATTCTTAACCATATTAATTAAAGAAAATGTGGAAATTACAAATATATAATAAAGCAGAATAAAAATTACCCATGAGCTTCTTACCAAGATGTAAATTGCATTAACATCTTATCAGATTCTCACCTTTTATTCTCTGAAAACTGTTCTATTCTGTTTTAGAAGATTCAGCATCAGTGATTTGCTCATGAAATACTACAATATAGTGATTAAAAGCCCACATATTGGGTTGCTTAGCTAGATTTAAATACCAGATTTGTCACTAAGTATATGTATGACCTTTAGGCCAAATAACAAACACCTCTTCTCTGTTTATTTTATGTAAAATGAGGATAAAAGTAATACCTACCTGTAGTAGCTAGAATATGGCCTTCAAAAGATGTCCATATCTTAATCTCCACAATATGTTAGGGTTCATGGTAAAGGGGAATTCAAATTGAAGGTATATTAAGGTCACTGATCAATTTACCTTGAGAAAGGGAGTTTATCCTGGATTATTTCGGGTGGTCTCAATGTAATTACAAGGGTTATTAAAAGTGGAAGAGGCAGGATAGACAGTGCAAGAGATATGGCAGTGTGAGAACAACTCAAAATAACCTTAATAACTTTGAAGATGAAGAAATGGGGCCACAGCTGAGGAATGCCACAGTGGCTCATGCCTGTAATCCCAGCACTTTGGGAGGCCAAGGCAGGTGGATCACGAGGTCAGGAGTTCAAGACCAGACTGGCCAACATGACAAAACCTCGTCTCTACTAAAAAAAAAAAAAAAATACAAAAATTAGCTGGGCATGGTGGCTCGTGCCAGCTACTTGGGGGGCTGAGATATGAGAATTGCTTGAACTGGCCCGGGAGGTGGAGGTTGCAGTGAGCTAAGATCGCATCACTGCACCCCAGCCTGGGCTACAGAGCAAGATTCCATAAGGAACATAGCCCTACCAACACCTTGAGTTTAGCCTAGTGAGACCCATTTTGGATTTTTGACCTCTAACACTGGTAAGAGAAAAAACTTTTGTTTTATTAAACCACTAAGGGTGTAGCAATTTGTTACAACAGAAATAGAAAGTTATACTACCTCATGTGGTCGTCGTGAGAATTAAATGAGATGATAGATGTAACTATGATTAAAATAGGTCCTGGCACATAGTAGTTGCTCAATAAATGTTATAGTTTGCTATTTCACTATATGCACACCATATTGTATATCCTAATTTATATAGTAAAATTATAGTAATTTAATTATGTGAGATATGCTGTATATGTGTATATAAATATACATATTTCTTATTGTTGGATAATCTGTGTTCAATTTCTTCTTACAAAAAAATGCTTCAATGGACAAAGTCTATGGAAAATGTATCTGTCTCCATGCCTGCTGTAGAGTTAGTGGCTAATAAAATATCAGACACATAGTAAGAGCTCTATAAATAAACATTCATTGAGGAGATGAATAAATGGTCAGAATATTTGTGCCTATATATTTTTTTCACATTTGTCTTTTGTCTGTAGGCTAGATTCCCAGAAATGGAATTACTAGATCAAAATGAGCTGAACATTTTCATGCTCTTTATACCTACTGCCAAATGGATTTTCGTAAAGGTTATGCCAATTTACACTCCCACAGCATTGTATGAATGTGACTTCGTCATCCTACCCATGCTAACATTGAGTATTCAGTATTTTTAAGATCCTTCATAGCTTTTTGCCAATTTTTATCATTCTTTTTTATTACATTTTTGATTACGTTAGTGTGATAAACCTCTTAATGGTAATTTTATTTATTATTGGTCATTTTTTAATATTTCTATTGCAAATTCTTTGAGGATTATTTTTAAATTACAATTTATTTTAAACATGAGGAGCATAGGAAAAGCACGGAAAATAAATCCTTCTGAACCTATCAGAAAAATATTGACAAAAATATTAGCAATTTCACAATATTATCTTCATTTACTGATTGATTTGCTTTTGGAATAGAATGTTATAGCTATCTTTAAAATGCCTTATACTCTCCTTTCTCTTTCTCCCCAGAGTACTTCTGTTCTGCATATTCTTCTTGTTTATGTTTTTATATTCACACACAACCCACGTGTACACACAATTACTGTGTGATTCTCTTTTTCAAGTTACCTCTTTGTTTGCTTTGCCAAGGTGTTATTATTTTTTATATTAATCTATGAGTTCTTCATGTTACAAGGATTTTAACCCTTTGCTTGGCATATTTGGTGTATTTTCCCAGTTAGTCATTTTCATTATATTTGTTAAACTGATCTTCAACTGACTTCATTTGCTTGAAAATCCGCTAGTTCCACTGATTTCTTTGTATTGTATAGACTTAAGACTAAAGTCACAAGATTTTCATTCACATACTCTATTACATAGTAAAGCACAATAATGCTTTACTATGTAATCATTAACACTTTCTGATTTACAATGTCTAATCCCTTCTTACAATGAACTGTGATAAATATAGGCTGATAGCAGCTATTAAAAATCTGTTGTCTGATTATCTTAAGGTGAAATTTGTAAAACCTAGGATTTCTAAAGGACTTTTATCTTAATTAATTCTCTTTTTTACAATATTAGCTTATAGTGGAGGCTGAAATGATAGTGGTTTCATTAATTAAAACTTATCAAAAGAAAAAATTCATAGGTAATCTAATACTCATCAAATTTCAAGGAATACTGGGAGAATACATTTTTCTAAGCTGTTAAAACAGGAGAATCTAACATGTGCCTTTCAGTGGTAGGTTTTCCTGATCTTCGTGGAAAAAATATTAGAATTTGCTGAACATGGTTTAAAGGTGTGATATTTTCATGAATAATAAAAAATGATTTAATCAAATAGATGTAATTTATAATAAATGGCATCCTTGTATACACAGACAAGAGATTATGAGAAAATGTATTCAGAATGTCTCACTTAAAAAATCAAAGACTACAAATCAGATGAAATTATTAAATAATATGTAAGCACTATCACAAAACCCTTAACATCTAATCAATGGATAAAAATCTAGGAACTACTTTCTTTTGTGTTTTCCTTACAGGCTACCACAAAATAGAACCAAAAATGAGCTAGTATTTGTTGTGGATGTTTGTCGAGAAAGAGATGATTTTTTCCTTTCACATTATCTTAAAATTATGACCATTTGTTGGCCTAAGAGAATAAGTTATAATTTAAAAATCTGTCATAAACATGTGGCCAATGGGCAGTAGCTATGTTTATGTATGTTTAGAAATCAACAGATAGAGCTACAAGGGATATGTTTCCATATTTGAAAATGTCAATTAATATAAAAGTATTTGAAGATTTTTGAACACATGCACACAAACAAAAGAAAAAAACTGATGCATCTATTGTTATCTCTTTGACCATAGATATAAAAAAGCAAAATAAAAATTATAGGATTTATAGCTAAAAAGTAGATTTAGTGGATATTACCAAGTGGAAGTATTTTTATTTTAATGTATATAAACTTAAAATACATTTCAGCAAAGCAAACAACCAGCACAATTAGGTCTACATGTTTTAAGCATATAATAAATATAAAAAATTAAAATGTGTTTTTGATAAACGAGAGCATTAGAAAAATACAATCGCTTATCTTATCCACTCTGATTTTAAATTAGTCTCCTTCAGTTTTCTCTCAGCTAGTCTGCTGGAAATGAGCAAAAAGCACAAATGAACTAGAACTAAATTCTACTGCTTTTCTTCAAAAACGACTCATCAATTTAAAGTAGTTGGGCAAATGAAAGTGACAAGTGGCTTTCTTCATTGAAGATGCCTAAAAGATGTGAAATGATCATTTGGCTTTTACTCATCTAGTCATATAAATAAGAAAGGCCACAGTTTTAAAAAAGATAGAGCACTATTTTGGGAAATAGTTTCAGGAATGAAAACATTAAAAGATAGATTATTTATAAGCTATAGCTTTCCATACTCCAGTGTACATATGTATTGGCATTGGGATAGCCAGACTTGAATTTGAAAACCTTATACTGTTATTCAGAAAGCATTCTGCTATTTCATTACAATGTTTCTGGTCTTTTTCCCCCTGTCAGGATTAAAGTATATGGCAAGCTATCTTTAGTAAGCTGAACTAATGGTCTCTTTCATCTACTTCTTCCCAAAAGCCCACCCTAATGGAAGGAACCTTCCTAAGTGCACTGGGAAGAAATCTCCTTGGGAAATTCTTCAGAAGGCTATTTAGAGAACACATGGTGACTGAAATAGTTTCTGAGGAGATACATTGGCTTATTGAGGGAGGGATTGCCTGGGCCTCCCTTGCCAGATTCTTCTGTGGATAGTTCTTTGCTCTCTCTGGTTTTTAGCCTGTTGGAACGTATGTTATTTGTTTACAGAAAGAAGTTTCATATTAAATGCTTGTTTACAATAAGACATTCAGAAGAAGATATAAAAGGAAAAAAATTGAAAAGAAAGGCCGGGGTCTCTGATTGGAATCCAAAAACTACAGATAACATAGGGAGTGTAGATTTCAGGTGCTGCCAAAGAGACGCAAGACAGATACCAGATGAAATTTCCAAGCCACCCCTAGTTTGCAGCTCTTGAATTCTAGAAAGGTAAAAAAATATTTAATTTTAACGGATAAATATTTGGAGGTGTATGAAGCCTGTCTGACTGAGATTTGCCCAAGGAAATCTGAATTTGTAATTCCCTTAGGCTTACATCATTTTATTTCTAAATATATACATTTTTGGTTTCTAGCTCATTAGCAAATAAATGTCCCTAAAAACAGCACAGTTCTAAAGATATGGGTTTATGTTCCAAAAATGAGATATTTTCATTTTATTCTTTTTTGCATGGCCACAGGTGGCATCCCTAACTATGGCTAGTCATTTGTGCTGCTACAGCCATGATATTTTAAAAATACACTTACTTATTACATTTTAAAAAGAAACTTCAAAATTGAATCTCTCCTAAAGCTTTCCACAGGCATCCAGTTGTCTAGGTCTTGCACTTAATCATGAAAATAACATGTAGAAAATGAATAAAGCACATAGGCTAATCTGGAAATTTCTATTACCCATCCCATGTTAGCCTCAATTTCAGAACTGATGATGGAAAATATCTTTTTGATTGAAATTGATAATTCCAATACAGGTATTTCCATCAGAGAGATAAAGATACTCCAAGTCAAATATTATCTACATAAAGGAAAGGAAGAGCTCATCTTCTGACTAATTGCTACAATAATACAATGTGCAGCTTTGCTGCTGGAGCCCCAAATCGGCTCACTGTATCTTCTTATTGGAATTAAAAATGGCTGGGGGAAATACAAGAATACTCTTACAAAAAGAAGTTATGAGGTAATCTCGTTATAAGTTTTCCAAACTTCCCTACTGAATGTTTGTTCCAAACTTTATTTAAATAGCATGTTACTGCGATATCTCATTTACATGGTGTGTCAAAGTGTTATAATTTCCACATTTCTAGACTCCCAGGTCCAAGACAGCATTGCATAATGAAGGGAAAGGATACAAGATTTCTAGGAATGAATTTTAGTATAAATAATAATCAGTTATTCTATCAACATTCCAAGGACAATGAGGAATCTATGATATATTGTTTATTAGATATTCAATGTTTATACCCTCTATGGATTGAGGCACTTTCTGTAAATATGGAAAGGGGATTCATTATACTGTGGAGTATTTTCTGAAAATTCTGTTACTTTTTTTTTCATTTGCGTTCTATCACAAAATTCATCTAAGCATAGGCATGGTTGTTTCTCATTGGGGAGTTTATCTGCCAAAATGTTATTGCTATAGGAAATGTATGTCACATTGGATTATCACTTGGCACTGTTCAAGCCAGAACAGTGTGAGCTTTAAACTTGGTTTAAAAAAAATCTAATTAGTATCAACTGAAAAAGAAGATCCCTGAAAAAAAAAATTATTTCTTACTTTTCCTACTAAGAAAGGTGATTTGTGATAAAAGTTTTTAATCTGTAATCATTTTTGTCATGCAAAATTAAATTTGACACTTTCAGAACATATTATTCTTAGTAATAGGCAAATTTCCTGAAAACATGCTTAAAATGGAGAAAATTAAATGAATAGAAAATATTATTCCTAGTAAAAAGTAGCTGTGTGGGCAATAATGAATGAAAATATAAGAATTTAAGGAGTTTATTACTCTATTCAGACAGTTCTCTAAGTATATTCAGAGATTTTTTTGCTATTCAATCAATAAATTTATTGAGTAACTATTATCTGGCAGCTACTGTGTTAAAGAAAATGCGAAGACTCTATGAAGACTGGGTAAAGACTATGAATAAGACTATCATTTCACTTAACCAGTTTATGATCCAATCTGCAGGCAGATATAAAAAGACTGGCTGTAATCTTTAACAAAAATCAATAGGAATACACACACAAACACATCCATCTATACATATTTGCACATATATACACATACATACATATATATGTATTTGCACACACAAACTCATGCATATATATTTGCATATGATCATGTGGAAAAGGATGAGATTAAAACACACACACACACACACACACACACACACACGAAGAACAAGCTGCTCTTTGGAAACTGACAGACTTGGATGTTACTTGAACCATGCTGACCCTTGATTTCCTTATCAAATGAGTTGAAAATATTTCCTTAGAGGGTTTCTGTGAATATCGAAGGAGCTAATAGATGAAAAACATTTAGCTCAGTGCCAGCCATGTAAAAACAAAAGAAACATATCATTATTATTACATTTCATCTTATTCTGAAAGACTTCTTGGAGGAGGGAGCATATAAAAAGACATTGAGATATGAGGATATAAGGAAGCATTATTAGAACAAGAAAGTAACAGGAAAATAGCATACCATAAGTAAAGAGGAGTGAAGTGACTCCAGAACAGGTATGCATTTCTATCACCATTAAATAGTATATGGCCATTTACTATTCCATTTGATATAAAAGAAAATTATAAGAGTAAAAAGAGAGTTTAAAATATATACATATTAAAGCTTTTACACTGAAATAAAGATGTCAGCTTGGATCTACTTAAAAGACACTAGAGAAATAAAAAATGTAACTAGCAAAAAAATATTCAGGAAAATTTACTGAAGATGATGAAACAATAGGAATTTAAAGCATTAGCCACAATTTCAAATATCAAAAATATTTTTTGTGATTTAAAATATTGAAAATACTTTTATTTGAATATACATTATAGAAGCAATTAAGCTAAGTACACGCATTTTCTCTTTTTCTCTCTATTTTACTAATATGTTACATTTCTGCGTATTTATCTTTCCAATTCTTTTGTACTGTTTTCTCATAACACAAATCTTATCCTTATGAGAATTTAAAACCACGAGTCTATGTGGCATAGAATTTCACCTACACATTATCTTAAAGACATGAGTTTGGGTGGGATCATTCTGAAAATTTCTATGAAAGTATTTCACAGAGTAAGGTTTGAAAGTTTATAAATTCTGTGGTCATGTCATCAGGGTGATATTTAGAGAACAGCAAACACTGTATGTGTGTGCGTGTGTAATATCTACTTCGTCAATGATAAAATTAAGTAGCAGCTATTTTACAGATATATCATAATTGAAAAGCAGAAATAAATAATCGGTGATAGATTAGAGATAGAGACAGAATTGAAAATTCATCTTGCACAAGCTGCTTGTAGAAAAGCCCTGGCTACTTAGGGTTTCTGAGTGCTTGGATAACTGAATATCACCAATGTCTCTTATAGATCTTTTACCTTCTTACTGAGTGGAAGTAAGCTAATGGCTTACTTATAGAGTTTTATTATAAGTAATTTTATGAGTGTAGACTTCCACTGCCTTTCACCCTTGAATGAAGTCCCTCTTCACAGATCTTCACATTGAATTCTTGCCCTTTCTAACATTACCATCTCAAATGTCAGCCCTGCCATGAAGTCTTTGCTGATACTTCAGACTTTTAAGATACCTGTATATTTCAACAGCATTTTGCTTGTATTTTGAGTGATTTGTCAAGTCCTTTTTACAAAAAAATTTTGATGTGTTTCTTTCCTATTCCTTCCCTCTCTAGAAATATTTTGAGAGAAAAATTGCACATTAACAGACTTTTGATAAAACATTTGTTGAGTTGCGTTGCATTGACTTGAAATTTGTAGACAATTTTTAAGTGGAATGGTTTAACAGAACCTTTCTAAAAGTCCATCCATCTGTTCTATTGATAGCTGTTATGCTGTATTATTAGAAAAATTTCTAATTCTAGGTATATGTATGCAAGTATAAATGAACTAATTTTTAATGTATTAGAATTACTAATTTTTCATTATTTTTTGAATGTCATTTATCAAACACATTATGGTAAAATATTTATAATAGCAACTGGTTAGCACTATTCAGTTGCACTCTTTGCCACTGCCATATTTTAAATACTTTAATGACAGGAAGGGACAAATCTTTCAAGTATTTTTATTAGCTTATCAGTATTCTTATTTGCTTTGAGATAGAAACACTAAATAATATAAAAATCAATATATAGGCAATATAAATGTTACCATCATCATTGTGACTGACCAAAATAAACATAATAACTATATGCTGAAGAATTAAAACAATTTTATTGATTTTCATTTCTAGCTCTTAATGCATCACTGGTCTTCTTCCTTTTATGAGGCAATTTCCTTTACTGCTCTTGCTCATTCAGAAGAAATGTTTACTATCCACGTTCCGTTACCACCACTAATAATTACAATATATGTGAGTATCCTGATGCTTAGCTATAATGATATCACTATAGTCAATGCTCATGGAACTAACTACCATTTGTGGGAAAATGCATTATACTTTGCTTTCCAAAAGTCATTTTTGATACTGTCCTCTGATTGAGAGTCCATGTTTCACTCAAATAGAAGTCTATCTTGAAATTCTGGTCCATTACATAATTTTCAGAAGCTGGGAGAAAGGCATTTGCATCATTTCTGTTCCCAGATCTGTTCAATATATACTTCCAGTCTGTCATGCCTGAAATTAATTTTTTTTTTTACAATCTGGATCTTTACTATATGCTAAAAATTCAGTACAAAAAAGGACCTCCTTCTGCAGAGAATATGTAAGCCAGAACATCGTGTTCCATCTTTATAATGAAACACATAGTTCCAATCAAAAGGCAAATTTGTTTCAAAATGTTTGAAGAGAATAATTCTTTAAAGGATTTCAAATGGTTACTTTATAAAAGTAAAAAGATTTCTATATTGCTATATATTTTGACCCGAATCATGTAATTTGTATGTAAACTGCACAACTTTTTATTTATTTTAAGCTATATACTCTTTTGTGCTGCATGCTTCTGACATTGGAAAACAAATGTAAATAATATTAGCAATAGTTTCTCTCAAAAGACATTCAATTATATGACTATTAAAAAATGTAAGTTGTGGCCGGGTGCGGTGACCCAAGACTGTAATCCCAGCACTTTGGGAGGCTGAGGAGGGTGGATCACGAGGTCAAGAGATCGAGACCATCCTGGTCAACATGGTGAAACCCCGTCTCTACTAAAAATACAAAAAATTAGCTGGGCATGGTGGCGCGTGCCTGTGATCCCAGCTACTCAGGAGGCTGAGGCAGGAGAATTGCCTGAACCCAGGAGGCGGAGGTTGCGGTGAGCCGAGATTGCGCCATTGCACTCCAGCCTGGGTAACATGAGCGAAACTCCGTCTCAAAACAAACAAACAAACAAACAAAAGAAATAAATAAATAAAAATGTAAGTTGTATTTATCAAGTTTTGATCAAATGATAGCATACAATTTAGACTCTTCAGTCAAGAACTTATCATTATCAAAATTTTAAATTTTGTTTCTCCAAAACCAGAAAATTACTCCACTTTATTTTAAAAACGTTTCAAAGTACAATAACCCTAAAATATAAATTTCAAATGTTAGAAAAAGAAAATATGATGACATTAAAAATGAAACAAAGACAAACCCTTTGTTTGATCTTGGAAATATTACTCACCCGTGAAATTATGTTCATTCTTCTGTAAAATGGGGATAGGCACATGTGAATACTAAATTAGGTAATGCATTTAATGGCCATGATACAGAACCTGAATTAGATTTCTCTTCTCCTCTTATGTCTCCTCTTCCTCCCCTGCAGCTTCACCTTCCCTCCACCTCCCTTCTCCTCTATCTCTTTTTCTCATTTTCTTAGGTCGTGGCAAAAGAGATTCCTTTCTCCGATTTCTTCTTTAATTCCAAAATGAGGATTTTTTTATAGCATTTTACTTAGATCCAAGGTTCAAACTGAGACCTCTATCACATCAAAATCATACTTTTCTTTAACTTGTTAATTTCCTCCAGAAGTTCTATCGATTTTGGCGTAATGAACCTGTCAAAGATCATAATAAGATTAAACACATTTTCAACTTCTGACAAATACTTAGTTTCTAAAAATGTTTGCTTTATGCTTTTAAGTACTATTGTGTTTGGTACATGGATATTTGTTAATGTTTGGCTTTTACCATTTTAAAAAACTAAATAGTAAATAATAGACTAGTTTATGTAATGATTAATTTCTAACATGTTTATTATTAATAACACTCATATGATGACTTATACAAAGTTTATTAACAAGTCTTTGTCATTCTTTTTTTCTCCTTCTAGATTCCCTTTGGTGTAGGCCCATGTCTTACATCTAGGTAGCATTTTTTTTTCACTTCAAGCTGAGATTTTTAACTCATTGTTTACATAGTATTTTCATCTATTTTTGTATAAGGTTATTTCTTTCTCATCTAATGAACATTTTTAATAGTTGGGCTTAACTGATATTTCCATTTTCACCATAGCTTGGATGTTTACATTATGTTATGTGGAATAATTTAAAAGACATTGCATAAATATTCTTATTCTACAATTATGTATGTTTGTCTAAACTGTTACAGAGTATAAAAAGTACTCTGCTTTTGCCCAAACTTTCTCCATTCCCTTCTAATGTTTTGCTATCTTTGACTGCATCTTTAACATTAACTTTTTTTAAATTTTTGTATTTTGATTACTGTTGTTGTTCCCATATGTTGTTGAAGGTAAGTCTGTTTGAATTGCTTAATCAAAATCCACTTATCTAATATAGATAGGCATCACAAGCCAATCACAGAGGGGCAATACAAATTCAATTCATTGTGACTTAGCTAAACAGAAAGTTTTTTTTTTCCACATCACAAATTTCTGCAGGTGAGAAGTCCAGGACTTTTATTATAGCTTTTAAAATAACATTTAAGCCTTATTCTCCTTAATCTCTTTATTCAGCTGATATTAACATGAAGTTTTGCCATTGGGGTTACCATTCCATGCTTGTAAGGTGGTTAGCCACCATCAGCTTTATAGCTGAGTTCTGAGGAAGAAGAATACCAAAGCTAAAGACAAAGGGCAGGAGCTTTTGATGTCTTCCCTTTAAAAAAAGCTTCCTCCAAAGCCCCACCTGGAAAATCCCAGTTGTTTTTGTTGTGCCAGAACCTTGTCAAATGACTATCTTTATCCACAAGAAAGGCTAAGGAATATTATATTTCAACTGAAAGCATTGTTGCCCCATACAAAATTAGGGTTCTATTATAACCATAAAGTTGTAGAGAATAGACATTGCATAGTAAAGTAGCAAAGTCTTCCAAGAGACCTCATCTCATGTTAGTGTTATATGATTCTAAACCCCCCACCTACCCCACCTTTGGCTACTAATGATTGGTTGTTTGGTTGACACCTAACTTTGGGTCAAACAGGTTTTTGTGGGTCAATTAGGAATTATGACTCAAAGATGAAATCCATATTCTATGTTGAAATTCAGAACAAACACTGGGTACTCATTGTCTACCATATACATACTAAAATAGGGGTAGCCTGGAGAGAGAAAATAAAAAAGAAAATAAAATTGCTCTACAGAAATATTAGTATTAACATGCCATGTAGCCTCAGAAAGATAAAGAACAAATGCCCTTCTTGTTTCTTCAACACATTACCCTTTTTGGCCCAGCTAGTTTGCTACTGATTCTGTTTCTCAATTTAAACATATAAAATAACATAGCATCTTTCTCTCTTGGTGGTTTTGCTTTCTTACTTCTGTTTAGCTAGAATTCAAATTCCCAGGAAGCAGGTATCCATATTTCTGTTCAACCTTATATTTACTCTGCCTAGCAGAGCCTCTAATCAATAAGTATTTGTCTAATAAATGAGACTGTATATAAACTAAGAATCTCTAATTCTTATTTTTTTTAATTTTGGATTTTTTCATTGGTTTCACTGAGAATTCCAGTTTTTTTTTTCTATAGAAGCATTGCCTTTTAAGAGGTACTTTTATTGAATGATTTCTGGACAATGCCATTAATGATTCTATAGGAGCAGTTTATTTTGATGTGCACATTTTTAGAAAGTAAACTTAAATGATAAAATCCTTCTTTTGTGTTCATATAGGTTAGGATATAGGAGACCAATAATTAGTATCTCTCTTCTCCAATTGAGAAATACGTGGAAAAAGACAGAGAAGGCAACCAAAATACCATTTTGTTAGACAACCTTTAGGGAATAATTGGCTTATATCTGTATTATAGTGTGCTTCCTAAATGCTGAATTTCAGAATTAGGGATACCTTCCCACCCAGCAGCTCTGGTGCAAGAATAAAAGTATAAATTAAATTATATTGCCCTTATGAATTAAAAGTTCAAAGAAATGAAAGAAAAGACACTCAATCAGAAGGGCTCTCCCAATACAAGGTTAATTTTGGCCTTATGCATTCAGGATGTGGCAGAGACAGAAATCCATTTATGCAAAATGTCTCATCTTGCAAAGAATTCCATTTGAGCCATCATTACATTCTTCCATACATTTCTAAATTTGCCTTTCTGGCATCTCCATTGTGAAGTCTTTTATAAAGTTCCACTTTTCTGCATTGTCTACTCCAGACACCTGAATTCTCATTTTCTCCTTGGTTTGTGTTTCCGCATTGTACAATTGAATTGAGTGACTTTTGAGTCACAAAGCCCACACTCTATAAGCAAGCTTTTCTAGGTCTGTGGCACTATGATTGTTTTCACTGCCTCTTGTTACAGAATTGTTTGGGTCTAAGAAATACACCTATGAAGGAAGTTATCCTCTTCATATATAATTAACCAATCTGGAACCAATTTGTAATTGGATAGTAGAAGATAATTCTTATTTATTTATTTATTTATTTTGGTTTTTTTTGAGACGGAGTTTCGCTCTTGTTACCCAGGCTGGAGTGCAATGGTGCGATCTTGGCTCACCATAACCTCCGCCTCCTGGGTTCAGGCAATTCTCCTGCCTCAGCATCCTGAGTAGCTGGGATTACAGGCATGCACCACCATGCCCAGCTAATTTTTTGTATTTTTAGTAGAGTTGGGTTTTCACCATGTTGACCAGGATGGTCTTGATCTCTTGACCTCGTGATCCACCCACCTTAGCCTCCCAAAGTGCTGGGATTACAGACTTCAGCCACCGCGCCTGGCCCAGATAATTCTTAAGTCTTATTCAAAAACTATATTAATTTGAGATTACTCCCCTCATGTTCTCATTCCTGGTACTGAATGCAATATGGAATTTGAGTTAGCTGATCTAGCACTGTCTAAACAGGGATAAAGCTTAAAATTTAAATTAGAATCTCACTAGGGTACATGAAACTCATTTGTTTTTCTCAGTTTAAAAGCAATGGTATTGTTCTTAGCCACTGCCATAAAGACTCTTCCAGCTCACCTTCCATGATCCTCTTTCTGACCCCAAATAAACAGTTGCTTCAACTGCTTCTGCTTGGATGTGAGCTGGGGAATGGACTGTTAGGCAAATAGAATTCAGCCCTGTAGAAGAGAAGCAAGATCTTCCCTGCCCTCCCTCCATATATATAAATAACAATTTGACTTTGCATGACATTTATATATTACTGTTTTCCTTTGAGCATTCCGAGACCAGCTCTTCATCATATTCTGGCATCGATTTTATCACAACTTTAGATTTAGTTCAGATATAAATGTAATTCCTATGTCTCTCAAGTCTTTAAAATCTACTTTCTACTCTTTTTCCCCTCCAATTGACCTGTTGAAGAAAATGAATTACTTCTCTTGCAGAATTTCTCACAATCAGGTTTTTCTTACTGGGTTCTTATAGCATATGTTTCTTTGTACCCAGAAAACTAGAAATTAGATAGAACAAGCCTGATATGGTTTGTCTGTGTCCCCACCCAAATCTCATCTTGAATTATACCTCCCTATATACCCATGTGTCATGGCAGGGACCCAGTGGGAGATAATTGAATTTTGGGAGTAGGTTTTCCCCTTGTGTTCTAATGTTAGTGAATAAGTGTCATGAGATTTGATGGTTTTAAAAAGGGCAAAGTTCCCCTGCACTTCTTCCTGCCATCATGTGAAGAAGGACGTGTTTGCTTCTGCTTCCATCGTGATTGTAAGTTTCCTAAGGCCTTCCTAGTTATGCTGAACTGTGAATCAAACATCTTTCCTTTACAGATTACTCAGTCTCAGATATGTCTTTATTAACAATGTGAGAAGACTAATACAGTACTTGGTATGGGTTAGTGAAGTGCTGCTATAAAGATACAGAATAATATGGAAGCGACTTAGGAAGTGGGTGACAGGAAGAGGTTGGCACAGTTTGGAGGACTCAAAGAAGATAGGAAAATGTGGGAAGATTTGGAACATCCTAGAGACGTGTAGAATGGCTTTGACCAAAATGCTGATAGTGATATGGATAGTAAAGTCCAGGCTGAGGTGGTCTCTGATAGAGATGAGGAACTTCTCGAGAACTGGAATAAAGGTGAAGAAGGATGTGTTTGCTTCTGCTTCCATCAAGATTGTAAGTTTCCTAAGGCCTCCCTAGTTATGCTGAACTGTGAATCAAACATCTTTCCTTTACAAGTTACTCTGGGATTGAGTAAAGAGACTGGCAGCATTTTGTGCTGCCCTAGAGATCTATGGAGCTTTGAACTTGAGAAAGATGATTTAGGGTAACCGGAGGAAGAAATTTCTAAGTGGCAAAGCATTTGAGAGGAAATGGAGCATACTGTTGCAAAGAGAAAAAAACACCTAGAAATATAACTCTCAAGGGATGTGAAGGACCTCTTCAAGGAGAACTACAAGCCACTGCACAAGGAAATAAGAGAGGACACAAACAAATGGATAAATATTCCATTCTCATGGATAGGAAAAATCAATATCATGAAAATGGCCATACTGCCCAGAGTAGATTTAATGCTATCCCCATCAAGCTACCATTGGCTTTCTTCACAGAATTTGAAAAAAACTACTTTAAATTTTATATGGAACCAAGAAAGAGCCATATAGCCAATACACTCCTAAGCAAAAAGAACAAAGCTGGAGGCATCATGCTACCTGACTTCAAACTATACTACAAGGCTACAGTAACCAAAACATCATCGTACTGGAACCAAAACCGATATATAGACTAATGAAACAGAACAGAGGCCTCAGAAATACTGCCACAAACCTACAACAATCTGATCTTTGATGAACCTGACAAAAACAAACAAGCAATGGGAGAAAGGATTCCCTATTTAGTAAATGGTATTGGGAGAACTGGCTAGCCATATGCAGAAAACTGAAACTGGACCACTTCCTTACATCTTATACAAAAATTAACTCAAGATGGATTAAAGACTTAAAAATAAGACCTAAAACCCTAAAAAACCCTTGAAGAAAACATAGGCAATACCATTCAGGACATACGTATAAGGAAAGACTTTATGACTAAATCATCAAAAACAATGGCCAAAATAAAAATTGACAAATGTAATCCAATTAAACTAAAGATCTTCTGTATAGCAAAAGAAACTATAATCATCTGAGTGCAGTGGCTCAAGCCTGTAATCCCAGCACTTTGGGAGGCTGAGGTGGGTGGATCATGAGGTCAAGAGATCGAGACCATCCTGGTCAACATGGTGAAACCTTGTCTCTACTAAAAATACAGAAAATTAGCTGGGCATGGTGGCGCGTGTCTGTAATCCCAGCTACTCAGGTTGCTGAGGCAGGAGAATTGCCTGAACCCAGGAGGTGGAGGTTGCGGTGAGCCGAGAGATTGTGCCATTGCACTCCAGCCTTGGTAACAAAAGCGAAACTCCATCTCAAAAAAAAAAGAAACTATAATCAGAGTGATCAGGCAACCTACGGAATGTGATAAAATATTTGCAGTCTCACCATCTGACAAAGGGCTAATATCCAGAGTCAACAAGGAACTTAAAAGAATTTATAAGAATAAAACAAACAAGCCCATCAAAAAGTGTTCAAAGGATATGAGCAGACACTTCTCAAAAAAAATAGTATATGAGGCCAACAAACATATGAAAAAAAGCTCATCATGACTGGTCATCAGAAAAATGCAAATCAAAACCGCAATGAGATACCATCTCATGCCAGTTCGAATGGCAGTCATTTAAAAGGCAGGACACATTAGATGCTGGAGAGGATGTGGAGAAATAGGAACACTTTTACAGTGTTGGTGGGAGTGTAAATTAGTTCAACCATTGTGGAAGACAGTTTGGTGATTCCTCAAAGATCTGGAACCAGAAATACCATTTGACCCAGCAATCCCATTACTGGATAGATACCCAAGGGATTACAAATCATTCTATTATAAAGACACACACACGTATGCTTACTGAAGCACTGTTCACAATAGCAAAGAGTTGGAACCAACCCAAATGCCCATCATTGATAGACTGGATAAAAAAATGCAGCACATATAGAACATGGAATACTATGCAGCCATAAAAAAGAATGAGTTCATGTCTTTTGCAGGGACATGGATGAAGCTTGAAACCATCATTCTCAGCAGGCTACCACAAGAACAGAAAACCTCACACCACATGTTCTCACTCATAAGTGGGAGTTGAGCAATGAGAACACATAGACACAGGGAGGAGCCACAGGAGAACACATTGACAATGAGAACACATAGACACAGGGCCTATTGGGGGATGGAAGACTAGGGGAAGGATAGCATTAGGAGAAATACCTAGTGTAGATGGGTGGATGGGTGCAACAAACCTCCATGGCATGTGTATACCTATGTAACGAACCTGCATGTTCTGCACATGTATCCTAGAACTTAAACTATAACAAACAAACAAAAGTTTGAGAAATTTGAAACTTTACAATGCAGTAGGAAATAAAAACCCATTTTCTAGGGGGAAATTTAAGTAAGCAGTAGAAATTTGCTTAGGTAATGAGAAGTTAGATGCTAATTGCCAAGGCACAGGGGAAAATGTCTCCAGGGTATGCCAGAGACCTTTGCAACAGCCCCTCCCGTCACAGATCCAGAGACCTAGGAGGGAAAAATTGTCTCCTGGGCCAGGTCCAGGTTCTCCCTGCTGTTTGCAGTCTTAGGACTTGGTAACTTGCATCCCAGTCACTCCAGCCATGGCTAAAAGAGGCCAATGTACAGCTCAGGCCATTGCTTCAGAGGTGTAAGCCCAAAGCTTTGGCAGCTTCCAACACGATGTTGGTCCTGCGTGTGCATAAAAGACAAGAGTTAAGGTTTAGTAACCTTCATCTAGATTTTAGAGGCGGTATGGAACCACCTGGTTGTCCAGGCAGAGGTGTGCTGCAGGGTCAGAGCCCTAAGTGGAACCTCTGCTAGAGAAACGCAGCAGGGAAATGAAAGCCTGGTGCCCCTATGCAGACTCCCCACTGGGGCCCTGACTATTAGAGCTGTGAGAAGAGGGCCACTGTCCTCCAGACCCCAGAATGGTAGATCCACTGACAGCTTGTACCATGTACCTGGAAAGGCTGCAGACACTCAACACCAGCCTGTGAATGCAACCAGGACAGGGAGATGAACCCTGTAAAGCCACAAGATGGAGCTGTCCCAGGCCCTGGGAACTCACCTTTTGTGTCATCTTGACCTGGATGTGAGACATGGAGTCAAAGAAGATAATTTTGGATCTTTAAAGTTTAATGACTGCCCTATTGGATTTTGGACTTGCATGGGGCCTGTAGCCCCTTTGTTTTGACCATTTTATCCCATCTGGATCTGGTGTATTTACCCAAAGCCTGGCCCCATTGTATCCATAAAGTGACTAACCTTTTTATAAATTTTCCATTTTACAAGCTTATCGGTGGAAGGGACTGGCCTTGCACCAGATAAGACTTTGGACTGTGGACTTTTGAGTTAATGCTGAAATGAGTTGAGACTTTGAGAGATTGCTGGCATGATAGGTTTTGAAATGTGAGGACATGAGATACAGGATGAGCCAGGGGATGAATAATATGGTTTGGCTGTGTCCCCACCCAAATCTCATCCTCATATGTAGCTTCCATAATCCCCACATGTTGTGGAAGAGACCCAATGGGAGGTAACTGAATCATGGAGGTGTTTTTTTTCCATGCTGTTTTCGAGATAGTGAATAAGTCTCATGAGATCTGATGGTTTTCTAAAGGTCAGTTCCCCTTTACTTCTTCTTCCTGTTGTCATGTGAAGAACATATTTGCTTTCCCTTCCACCTCAATTTTAAGTTTCCTAAGGCCTCTCCAGCCATGCAGAACTGTGAGTTAATTAAAACTATTTTCTTTAAAAATTACTCAGTCTCTGCCTTGTCTTTATTAGCAACATGAGAACGGACTAATAGGCTCAATCAGACTGAAGTTTGTTTTTGACAAGAATTCTCCATAGCTGGTATTGCGTACTTCCTTCATGAGACATACAATCTCTAGGTATCTCAATGTGCAATGTTAGTTAGCACTGGTAATCATTGCCCAGTTATGTAATTTTATTAGGCATTTAAAAATTGGTGATATTTTTTCATGTGCACCATTTTTCCCTTCGGAAAAAAAAGAACCTCAGAAAATTAATGATCTACTCCCCATTTTGCATGTTTCTTAATTTTATTTTCTGTTTCATTGACTGATTGTTTGAGTCATTAATTTCCACTACTTAACTATTTTCATCAATTGTTCTTTGGATTGTTCTTGGATTGTTCTTTAACAAGATTTAATTGATTTAGCTTTTATTTTGCAGCTACTATGCTTTCTTTTTTCTATAAAGAAGAATAGCAGCTGTTTTCTGCTTTTGTGTGGTTGTTCTGTGTCATGAATCACACAGAAATCTTTTTTTCTCCCAATTTTTTTCTGGTTCTTTAACATTTTACTAAGTCAAGATATTATTATTATTATTCCACTCTTCTTGTGATTCCTTGACTAATCTCTAGAGATCTAGTTTAATGATAGACAGATTTGAGATTTTGTTACAAGTACTCAGTTTATGGCTCTGTTTGGTGTTGGGGAAAATTCCTCTAGTGCCATTCATTGTGAAAAGTTCAAGATTCAGCTACCAACTCAAGGAATAGCTTAGTAACGTGACCAAAGGAAACTGTCTATATAATTTCTGTGATGCTGAAACTTTCATTATTATTGAGAACTTTATATCAACAGCAAGATTTTCAACATCAAGTTGAAACGTGGAGTTAGAATTAGGGAGCACACTATCTTGGAGATGCTTTCATGCCTCTTCTCATACTCTGCATAGTAAAGACTGCTCTATTTAATAGCAGAGTAGTGTTTCCATGTTTGAAAATAAGGAGTATGTCAGCTGGAGATGAGCATTTCATTCATGCCCTCTTCTTAAATTCTCCAAATTGGGTTTAGGGTTCAGGCTGATTTTTGCATCTGTTTTCTTTTTCCAGCACTGAAATTATTAGAGATATTAGTGACTGGAGTATTGAGGCCATCCTCAACATAATATTTCCTATACTGAATGCATTAAATTGATTTTACCAAGCCAATTTCTTTGAATTCAAGTTGTAGCTGCAGTAGTACCTTTCATTCCTCCCCTTGTTAGAACAACAACTTCTGGCAGCACACCTCTCCAGAAAGACTGCCTAGGGCTGCTTGACAGAAGACAATGTTCCTGGGTTTTAACTCATCAGGTGACAGATTGTAGAAATTCTTGTAAGAGTTGAGAATTTATTTGGTTTCTGTCATTCTTTTAAGTAGTAGTTGAGAAGTATTTTTCTTTTTAGGATATCTTTTCATGGGTATATTACAGAGAAATAAGAAAAGAGAGATTAAGTCATATTTGTATCTTCTAAAAAGATTGAATCTGGAGAACATCATCCTCAGCAAACTGACACAAGAACAGAAAATGAAACACCGCATATTCTCACTCATAGGCGGGTGATGAAAAATGAGAACACATGGACACAGAAAGGGGAGTACTAAACACTGGGGTCTATTGGGGGGAAAAGGGGAGGGCCATTGGGAGGGGGAGGTGGGGAGGGATAGCCTGGGGAGAAATGCCAAATGTGGGTGAAGGGGAGAAGGAAAGAAAAGCACACTGCCATGTGTGTTCCTACGCAACTGTCTTGCATGCTCTGCTCATGTATCCCAAAACCTAAAATCCAATAAAAAATTAAAAAAAAAAAAGACCATTATATTTATTCATAAAAATACATTCATTTCTTAATACACACCCATTATAATTACTTTACTCTAACGTAAGTATGCAGAATGCTTAGTAGTACAATATTACTTTTTCTGTTCTCTACCCGCTAATTTGATAACATGACCCCTTTTGAGTCAATCACACAAGAAAATGACTGTGTCCTGCACCAAGGCAGGCTGCTGCTTTGAGAAGTGCCAAAGAACAGCAGGGGTTTTATAACATCAAGGTAGTTCTTTCTGTGATAAATTTTACCTCTGTTGTTCAGGGCATGCATCAGAATTATCAACAAGTAGTTAATAGGAAACAGTGCCTAGAATACAATTTTAAATATCATCCTTATTTGCTATAAAATATGGTTCTGTCATTTCCTACCCAGTTAAATTTGAGATTTTCATTTTAGTTTCAAGAAAAAGAAACTTACAAGTAATAAAGTGATCAAAAGACCATCTTCAGTATCAGATTATTAATGCTGAGACTAGTATATTTACCATATAATTGTATAAGAAAAAGTTGTTTATCTTTTTTCTTCCTTTTTTTGTAAGAAAGGAGTTTTAACTCTACATTTTGTGTTCACTCCTCACTTAAAGTAAAAATGGGTTAGAAAAGAGGAATGTGTGAAAGCTGTATTTGGAGTTGCTTTGTATAATTAATGAGTCATCATCTCCCTCAAGCAGAGAATCAGGAAGTTAACCTTTGCTGACTGTGATTATTAGTCTGAGAACCTCTACATTCTGACTTGCTATTTTCTCTTCCTTAAGATTGCAATCTTTACTAGTGTTCATATCATAAATGCTGAACCCAGAGGATTTGGCCCTAATCTAAAGGATTTCAACACCAATCTCTTTCAGAACTGAGGGTCTCTAAAGAGAAATTAGAGCATTCTTTTCCAAATGCTACTAACTCTGCTGGCTGAGTTACTGGACTAACTTATTAATGTTTAACCTCTCAGTCATAAAATGTTGGTAATAACAATTTTATTTAGTCAAAGTGCTGCATTGAATTTTATGAGAATGAACTTATTTTTCACATTGCCAATAACGAAGAAGTCAAATTAGGTAAATGCCTTTATAAGTGAAGAAAACATGATATGTGATTCCTTTTTTTCCCCTCAGACTGGAGTGCAGTGGTAGGATCTCACTGCACTGCAAAATTTGCTTGCCTGGTTAAAGTGATTCTCAGGCCCCAGTCTCCCAGATAGCTGAGATTACAGATGTGCACCACTATGCCTTGATGATTTTTGCATTTTTAGTCGAAACAGTGTTTCGCCATATTGGCCAGGCTGGTGTTGAACTCTTGGTATCAAGCGATCTGAATCTACCTGCCTCAGCCTCCCAAAGTGGTAATTTCTAATTTTTAAAACAATAATATCTCCTTGAGTATCACATCCAATCATAGCATGTGCATTATTTACTAGTTTGAGTAACTTTTCAGCTGCCTTCTCTTTTGTGTTTTGTACTTTTTCTCAATGATTAGAGTTCTTTTCTTTCGCTGTGTTTACTTCACACACACTATTAAATGGTTGATGAAATAATAATCTAATAGTCAGCATATATATTCAGTTACTCTGTCATTTGTTACAAATGTGTGGTATATTTAATGAGCAAAAACACTACCTCTTTACTGAGATAGATGCCTTTTTTTCTTTCTCTTATCTGATTGCTCTGGCTAGAACTTTCAGTACTATATTGAGTAGAAGTGGTGAAAGTAGGTATTCTTGTTTTGTTTCAGATCTCAGTGAAAGTGCATCAACATTTCCCCATTCAGTATAATGTTGGCTGTGGGTTAGTCATAGATGGTTTTTATTATCATGAGGTATGTCCCTTCTATGCTGATTTTGCTGAGGGTTTCTATCATAAAGCGATGCTGGATTTTGTCAAATGCTTTTTCTCCATCTATTGATATTAGCATATGGTTTTTGTTTTTAATTCTGTTTATGTGGTGTATCACCCTTATTGACTTGTGTCTGTTAAACCATCCCTGCATCCCTGGTATGAAACCCCACTGATCATGGTGTACTGTCATTTTGATATGCTGTTGAATTCAGTGAGCTAGTATTTTGTTGAGGATTTTTGCATCACTGATGGTATAATTGTATATCCAGAAAAACCATAAAGACTCATGTAAAAAGCTCCTAGATTTGATAAATGAATTCAGTAAAGTTTCAGGATACTAAATAAATGTACACAAATCAGTAGCACTGCTATACACATAATTTCTACCAAAAAAAGTATAAAACACTGCTCAGAGAAATTATAAATGACACAAACAAATGAAAGCATCATCCCATGCTCATGAATCAATATTGTGTAAGTGACCATACTGCCAAAATCAATCTACAAATTCAATGCAATTGCAGTCAAAATGCCATCATCATTCTGAATGGTGAATGATTTCAGAGGAAATGAATGGTCGTTATTACAGAACTAGGAAAAAAAATCCTAAAATTCATGTGGACCCACAAAAGAGCACACATAGTTGAAGCAAGACTCCCATCAAAAAATGGGCAAAGGACATGAACAGGCAATTTTCAAAAGAAGATATATCACTGACCAAAAGATGTGAAAAAAATGCTCAACACCATTAATTATCAGGGAAATGCATAGCAAAACCACAATGAGATACCATCTTACTCCTGCAAGAATGGACACAATTAAAAAATCAAAAAATAAAAGATGTTGGCATGGATGTGGTGGAAAGAGAATACATTTACACTGCTGGTGGGAATGTTAACTAGTACAACCACTATTGAAAACAGTATAAAGATTTCTTAAAGAACTAAAAGTGGAACTACCATTTGATCCAACAATCCCACTACTGGATATCTACTCAGAGGAAAAGAAATAATTATATAAAAAGATGCTTTCACATGTATGTGTATAGCAGCAGAATTCATAATTGTAAAAATATGGAACCAGGGCCAGGCGCGGTGGCTCAAGCCTGTAATCCCAACACTTTGGGAGGCCGAGGCTGGTGGATCACAAGGTCAAGAGATCGAGACCATCCTGGTCAACATGGTGAAACCCCATCTCTACTAAAAATTACAAAAAAAATTAGCTGGGCACGGTGGCACGTGCCTGTAATCCCAGCTACTCAGGAGGCTGAGGCAGGAGAATTGCCTGAACCCAGGGGGTGGAGGTTGCGGTGAGCCGAGATTGCGCCATTGCACTCCAGCCTGGGTAACAAGAGCGAAACTCCGTCTCAAAAAAAAAAAAAAAAAATATGGAACCAGCCTAAATGGCCATTGACCAACAAGTGGATAAAGAAAATGTTTTATATATGTACCATGGAATACTACTCAGCTATGAAAAGGAATGAAACAATGGCATTTGTTACAATCTGGCTGGAGTTAGAGACCATTATATTAAGTGAAGTAACTCAGGAACAGAAAATCAAACATTGTATGCTCTCACTTATTAGTGGGAGCTACACTATGAGGACACAAAGGCATAAGAATGACATAATAAACTTTGGGGACTTGGTAGGAAAGATGAGAAGAGGGTAAAGGATAAAAGACTACTACATATTGGGTACTACATACACTGCTTGGGTGATGGATACACCAAAATCTCAGAAATCACCAATAAATAACTTTCCTATGCAACCAAACACCACCATTCTAGCCCAAAATGATTTTTAAAAACTACTACCACCAGTAAATTGAACTTGTTTCATGTTTTGAGATTACATTAGAAATTCCCTAACTCTTGACCCCTGAGATCTTACTCTTTGCCTTCAGAACCTCCCACTTGCCTGAACTTTAGCATTTACAAAAGATTCCTGTCTATTTTTTCTTCCACTCTTTTCTTCTACCCTATTTGTTGTACCATTGTCTTATTACAGGTATCCATTTAAATCACAAAAGTGATTGTGTCACTCCCTTCCTTAAAAGCTTTGACTCCCTTTTGCATATTAGTTTTCCTTAGTGTGATGTAGAATCGATTGGGTTCAAACTTTTATTTGGTGGATAGGCAAATAGATCATAGTCTGAGTGATCCTCCTGTACTTTTGATAAGAGAGAAACACAGAACCAGGTAAAATTATGGTTTTGCATCTGGCAGGAGCAGAGGTTTAACACATTTAAATTTAACCTTGCAGAAAAGTTGACAAATAAAGACAGATTCAAATAGGAAGTCCAAAAACCAGATAGTTTAGGCTGAAAGCCTCAGATGTCACCACATCTGAGAAAAGATTGTTCAAAGGCAGCGTAAAGTCTTCAATGGTTCAATGGCCAAGGTAACCTGTGGCAACGGGGCCAGCAAGTAAATCTGTGGTAGCAAATCTGGCAGTATTACCATCTTAAGTCTGCTAGTAACACTTTTATACAATTCAAATGTAATTAGAAAAATAGTAAGCTGATAGTGTATACTAAATGATTGAAAGACCAATAGTGAGTGTAAAATTATCTCTTGCATTTGTGTTAGTCAAATTGTATTGCTGTAACAGGCAACCCTGAGATCCTAGTGACTTATAATGGTAAACATGTGTTTCTTGTTTATAAGCCTGCAAGTTAGCACTGTACTCTGTATGTCCTCTCATACCGGGATCCAGGTTGAAAAAGCAGCCCCAATCTGTGATATGCTTTTCCCTTGGCAGAACAAAGACACACCTATCCAATTTAATCAAGCACATTTAAAGCTTTTGACCAGTGTACGCCATTAGCAAAAGCAAGTCACATGGCTCAGCATGACAATGGAACAGAAAAGAATCTATCAAGAGGCATGGTAAAAGAGGGGCTAAATCATACTATTAGAGGGGAGATAGTGAATAATTGGGAACAATAACATCTACCATAAATATCAAATATATTATACCTTGTGCTTATTTTTTACCTATAATTTGAAATGAATCATTTTAGTATAGTCAGTCTTATCTTTAGGTAATTTGAATATTTGGTATCCTAGGAACTCAGGCTCTGTATGGTATCGGGTAATGAGCTATAGGAGAATGATTTAAGACTTCTAGCAATGTGTATTTATTTTTATAATCATTTGTGTGCATTGATTACATCTTTACTTGGAATACTGAAGCACAATCTGAACTTTTCAGACATTAATATACTATTCTAAGGCATTTTCTTCCTATTAATATACTGTTATAAGGTATTCAGCCTTCCTTGGCTTATAGACTAATCATTCCATTTTGACAATTGCTCTGATGCATGCAATTAATATCATTTTTGATATCAAAATGTATTCAAATACCATGCATCACTCCTCTTTCTCTGTATGCAAGGTTGCCAGTGGGTAGAATGGGTAGATATAAGACACAATGACCAATATTTTGTTTCTATATAATATTTTAGTAAAACAATATTTAGAAAAATTCCTTGTTTTTTGTTTAAATAAGTGTCATACTTTATATATATTTTATGCAATGATCTATGTAAACATTCTTTATGATATTAATTTATCATTAATAATATTATGAACATAGATTTGATAAAATGCTATTATATCATAACCAAACTCTTAAAATAAGTACATTACATTTAGATTCAGGATGGACTGTCAATTTAGACTTGCAGGAAACTCTAAAGGTTCTGAAGAATTTAATAAAGTTGCATGGGTGTCTATTAGATACTTGACTTCACTTTGAAGTCTATGCATTCATACAGAAGAAATTAAATAGAAATTGGACTATCTGAACTTCAAATAATACAGTTTTACATGAGATATACCTCTGAGTGGGTTAGAATAAGGGTCTATAATGAGCACATCTGAGAAAAATATTAAGGATAATTGTTCAATATAGGACTTGCATAAAATAATGAGAAATGAAATCTTTCTTTTACCCTAATTTGGGATTTGTTTTCTGTAAAATTTGCCTCTCTTTTTTTAGTCCTGTTATCATTGCTATGCTGGACTTAGAAATCATAAAATAATGATAACATGTACATGAGTAAAACTGCTATAACAGGGCCGGGCCCCGGTGGCTCACGCCTATAATCTCAGCACTTTGGGAGGCCGATGTGGGTGGATCACGAGGTCAAAAGATCGAGACCATCCTGGCCAACAAGGTGAAACCCGTCTCTACTAAAAATACAAAAATTAGCTGGGCATGGTGGCGCAGCCTGTAATCCCAACTACCCAGGAGGCTGAGGTAGGCGAATTGCTTGAATCCAGGAGGCGGAGGTTGAGGTGAGCCGAGACCGCGTCATTGCACTCCAGCCTGGGTAACAAGAGTGAAACTCCGTCTCAAAGAAAAAAAAAAAAAAAAAAAAAAAACTGCTATAACAACATCTAGTTCATGTATAAGGAAGGTGAAATTTGAAGAAGTGTTTACTTTTCTGTTTAGAAAGAAGAATCTCAGGGTAGAGGGTGTTTTAGTTAATATATGTAATCATCTAGTTTGTGGATTATTCGCTTAATTTGCTAATTTCCTACAAACTGAATTAAATCTGTTTGTTGTATTATTAACTGGGCAGAAATACAAAAAGAAATATTTCATCTATTCATTTTGCTACAGGATACTTGTGCTAATAAAATTTCATAATAAACTGATGATTGGAATTCTTTGATGAGTTAATATTCCTGTAGAAAGGGAAGATTTCATTTCACTTGATTTCCTTTTGCTCACTCTTTGTGTGTCCTCCGTGGTAATTTCACTACATGTTTTTTTATTGTTTGCTTTCAGGATACACAATAATCTGAACATATATAAGCCTTCAAATTTTGCACTAGTTGTTACTATTTACTTCTGGAATTTTTGGAATGGTGAGAAGACAAGATTTGTGATTAAGTATTAACATAATAAATAAATAAGAACATAATAACTGTTATATGTTATATATTATCATATATGTTATATAATATATATTTATAATATAACAAAAGTGTTAATATTATAAATAAATAATAAATAAATATTTATCAAATATTTAATAATTAGCAAGATAGTTAAATACAGGACCTATTGATTATGTGACAAAAGCAGAAAAAGACACTGGCAGACAGATCACTTATAGACTCTTTCTACTGCCACCCCCATCCCTCCAACCCTCACTTCCTTAAGAGGCAAGTTTACTTGCTTAGTCAGTAAAGAACTTTCTGTAGTAATGGTAGGGAGGAGAAAAGTTTAGTATTTAGCCACCTAAAAAAGAGGAAAATAATATCTAGAGGAAAAAAATATATATAGTATACATATATAAGGAATGAAGAAGTTAGAGGAGCTTGCAGAAGAGAGAAAAAATTGAATATAAAACTCCAGAGCTTGGTGGTGGCATATCATAGGGATGCAAGAGCCAACCTGAAAGACCTACAGGCCAAACCTGGATTACCTTTAGCTGCTATAAACAAATTGCTACAAACCAGGAGACTTAAAACAACAAAAATTTATTCTCTACCAATTCTGGAGCTTAGCAGTCTGAAATTAAGCATTTGGCTGGGCAATGTTCTCTTTGAAGGCTCTTGGGGAGAAGACTTTGTGGCTTCTTCCTAGCTTCTGATGGTTGCCAGCCTTCCTTGGCTTATAGACTGATCATTCCATCTCAGTCTCAGTCTTTACATACCATTCTCCCCTATGAGTGTATCAAAGTCTGTTTCTAAATTTTCCTCTTCTTAAAAGGAAGGACATCAGAAATATTGGATTTAGAGCCCATTCTAATCCAGTATGACCTCATTTTAACATGATTAAATCTGCAAAGATCTTATTTCCAAATGATGTTACATTCATAGGTTCTGTGTGGACATAAATATTTGGGGGTACTATTTAACTCAGTATAATATTAGGTTACAACCTAAAGCATAAAACAGATAGATGTGAATACATACTGATGAAGGAAAATATTTAAATAAAATACATATATGAGGGTGAAGGAACACATTTTTCTTACAAAATAATTCCAAATATACATATGGAGACTACCACTCTTAAAGGTGGAGCTTGTTTCCCCAGCATCTCCCACCACAACACGTTGACTGTTTGCTGAGTTCAGTGATTTATACCCAAAGACTAGAGGGTAGGAAATGAAAATACAGTAACTTTATAGTAGTAATGCCTAGCAAACATTATCTTATTTAAATGTTGAGATGAACATCACCCAGTGACAAGTCATGTGACATCACCCAGTGACAAGCCAAGTCAATGCACACCTGATATGATGCGATGAGGAAGGAAATTCACCTATGGGTTATTCTTCTTTATAACCCTTAATCCCAGTCTAAACATGAGAAAAATATCGACAAACCCACACTGAGGGATATTCTACAAAATACCTGACCTGCATTTCTCAAAACTGGTAAAATACTAAAAACAAAGACTGAAAAATGACTGAGGAAAAGAGTGAGGAGGAAGACACGATGACTAAAAGCAGAGTGGTATCCTGGAATCAATCATGGAATAGAAAAAGAACATTCATATAAAAACTGGTGACATTCAAATGAAGCCTTGGGTTTAGTTAACAGTAAATATACCAGTGCTGACCTTTTAGTTTCCACAAGTTTACCATTGAAATGTAAGGCGTTAACATCCAAGAGACTGGATGAAGAGTCAGGGGAACTTTCTGTATTATCTTTGCAACATTTCCAAAATCTAAAATTATTCCAAAATAAAAATTTAATTCTAAAAAACACCTGGCATTGTTCTAACATAAGAAAAACATAGATAGTGATTTGATGTGCGAGACTTTGGGGAAAGACCTGGGCAGAGCAGTGTAAAGAAATTTGATAGTGTGGATACAGTGCACTGTGGCTTGTTGCCCTCTTAAGAGATTAATTTATCTTTTACATAATTTTCTCATATTTATGTTCTTTTCAATGTAATTCTTTTTTCTTTAAGACAGAGTCTCACTCTATTGCCCAGGCTGGAGTGCAAATGACATGATCTCAGCTTACGGCAACCTCTGCCTCCTGGGTTCAAATGATTCTCCTGTCTCAGCCTCCTGAGTGTCTGGGATTACAGGTGCTTGCCACCATGTGTGGCTAATTTTTGTATTTTTAGTAGAGATGGGGTTTCACCATATTGGCCAAGCTGGTCTTGAACTCCTGACCTCAAATGATCCACCCATCTCTGCCTCCCAAAGTGCTAGGATTACAGGTGAGCCACTGCACCCAGGCTCAGTGTAATTCCACACTGAAATTGACCTTAAGGTGGAAGACAAAATGCTCAGTTTTACTTAGGTTGTAAATTTAAAATTTAAAAGCAATCCATATCTTTTACTATGTAGTTATAGGCATTGAAGAAATGAAAGCTCGCTTGTAGAAGAGTTTAAACCAAATAGAAATAAAAATTCAGAACACGATAAAACTTCCATCTGACTTTTCTTTGATTAATGAAATAACATTGCATCTTCTATTTAATATTCTAACCTCTCCAAATGAAGAGGATTCTTCCTGATTTCTCTGCATCTTTCTCCAGAACCTTCTTTGTTTAAAGGAAGTATACAAGTATTGACTGTCAGATTTGTGACAGTCCAATATGATTATGGCAATGACTCTCAAACTTAAAAAGTGTAACCTTGGTGCATTCCTTATTTTGATGTTAACTAAATTCCTATTTTTCAGTCACTTGATATCTTCCAGTTATCTGTAATTCTTTTGATTCTCAGGTATCCAAAATTGTTCAGGTGGTGTGAACTCTCTGAAATCAAATTACAGAAAAATCCAGTCAGTATTAATAGCTGACTACCTATGGAAAGATTTGAAGTGAAGTTTGATTAAAAAAAAATAAAATATACTTTTAGTTCTTGAATTAAATCTATTTTGAAAAACTTCAGAATGAATGAAAAGTAAAGCCTTCCTTTTCAACCAATTTTCCCTAGCCTTGTGGAAATTCAACTACTGCCTAATTTTAAATCTCGTTTGTGAACACATTTGTATGAATGCTAGAGATGCCTGTTTTACCTAAAGTGCTTACTTAAATATTGAAACGATTTTCAAAAATACACTATAACAGTAAATTGGGAAACAAATTTAACTTTTAGGAAGAGAAGAATATGCAAGAACTCTTTTAATTAATACTAATATGTTCATAGCTAAATTTTCAATGTATATTTAATTACAACTCAATGCAAACCTATTTTAAGATGTGTGTGTGTGTGTGTGTGTGTGTATAATTTAAACCCAATATTTTTACAGATAGATTGGATAGAAAATGTTTAAATGTTGTTATAATTTACAAAATGTTTAGATGCATAGATAAGTGAAATAATGGTTATCTTCAGGAAATTTTAGTCTTGGATAACTTAAATTATCATCACACTTTTGCCATCATCATTTGGAATTTTAGTCTAGAAACAAATAAAGATGTATGAATGAAACATGTTACCAAGTATATAATTGCCTTTGTTGTGGAATATAAATGATCAGCGGAAATTTAGTGTTCTGTCCTGATGAATCCCTGGGGGGAAGGGGGAAACAAATGAGATAAATGAATGGTGGTAGAGGAAAAGGTAATCATGGGAGGGAGGGGTAAACTAGTAAATTGGTTTCTCTTACATATGACTCGCAGTGAAGGACGAGATAGGGTCATGATTTTGAGGAAGGTTGGGGAGGCAGAAATAGAGATTAAAATGTGAGCATAAGAGAAATAAAAGGGTACTGGGAATTTAAAAAGCAGAAAGAAATGGAGAGCAAATTGGAGTAATAACCATTCCAAAAAAATCACTGTCTTGAGTAATCAGTTTAAAATAACATGGGTACAATTTTATTTAACCTTTACTTAAAAGTCATTTCCTAACACAGAACCATTTTTTGCTGGTCCCATGGGTTATCTCCTCAGACAGATTTAATGGAATTTCTGCATGAAATGTATGTACAACCTGTAGACTAATTTCTAAGGCTATGTTTCAGTGGTGCACATTAAATGTTTAGCTTCATCAGTAATATTTGTAATCATTTTGAGAAAGAAAGACCCCATATATTTTATTATTTTTGTTTCTCCTTTTAACAATCTGTATATCTTTTTTAATAATCCATGTTTCTACAGGGACACTATGACTGTTTTCAAATCTTCATTAAATTATTTAGTGATATTCTGCTAGTTGTCAGGAGAGTTGTAAAAGTTATAAAATTTAGTTAATCCTCATTGATTATGATAACTTCAGCTGATTTTTTGAAAATGTTATGATTGGAAATAATACCGTAATGGAAAGAATCATCAAAATTAGCTTGAGGATTGGCAAAACAAATAAGATTTTGTTTAAATAACTGAAAATTATTTAATATCATCATTACTATTTAGCATCAAAATAGCATATTTACTAATCATCAGTTTGACTAATTTTGACATCACTGAATATTGATAATAATTAAGTTTTCTAAATTGATTTTTTCTTTTTTTTTTTGAGAAAGAGTTTCGCTCTTGTTACCCAGGCTGGAGTGCAATGGCGCAATCTCGGCTCACCGCAACCTCCACCTCCTGGGTTCAGGCAATTCTCCTGCCTCAGCCTCCTGAGTAGCTGGGATTACAGGCACGCGCCACCATGCCCAGCTAATTTTTTGTAGTTTTAGTAGAGACGGGTTTCGCCATGTTGACCAGGATGGTCTCGATCTCTTGACTTCGTGATCCACCCGCCTCGGCCTCCCAAAGTGCTGGGATTACAGGCGTGAGCCACTGGGCCTGGCTCTAAATTGATTCTTAAAGAATCATCTTAAATAAGAATGAATAAAGAAAAAAAATTTGTTTGCAAATTAATACAAACACTTTTGAAGTTAATGGTCCTAAAAATAGTAAGTTTTCCTTGATGTTACAATTGTCTTTTATAATTTAATATCAAATTATTAATTTACTCAAACTATTTTTCCACACAGTTAAAGGTAAACTTAAGCTTCTAGTTCAAATTGATCCTGTAAGTTCAAATCTGTCTGTATATTCTTTGCCTCAAAGTCTCCTTTAATTGACAGAAATGGTGAATTAAAATGAAAGAGAACATGACACTATGGAAAGCAAAAAAATAGTATAGCATTAGTGAATCAAAATTTTATAAACATTTGGGACTACTAGATGGGGGAGGGAGGCAAGGGGGCAGGGGTACTGTTGGGTACCAGGTTTACTGCCTGGGTGACAGGATCTTTGGGACTCTAAGCCTCAGCATCACACATTATACTCATGTGACAAACCTGCACATGGACCCTTTAATCTATAATAAAAATTGAAATTACAAAAATAAACAAGTTTCCAGTTTCATCCATGTCCCTACAAAGGACACCATTTTATGGCTGCATAGTATTCCATGGTGTATATGTGCTACATTTTCTTTACCCAGTCTATCGAAGACCTCATGTTCTCATTCATATGTGGGTGTTGAACAATGAGAACACACGGACACAGGGAGGGGAACATCACACACAGGAGCCTTGGGGGTTGTGGGGCCAGGGGAGGAAAAGCAGAGGGGTGGAGGGATTGGGGAGGGATAGCGTTAGGAGAAATACCTAATGTAGTTGATGGGGAAATGGATGCAGCAAACCACCCCCATGGCAAGTGTATACCTATGCAACAAACCTGCATGATCTGCAAGTGTATCCCAGAACTTAAAGTATAATAAATAAATTTTAAAAATAAATTAATTAATAATAAAAACTTGTGAGAATAGCACCAATGAAATATGATTGGTAGGGAAATAAAAGAAAATGAAAAAGTCACATGAAACCTTGAAGTTGAATCAACAAATAAAGATGTCAGGGATAGGCAAGGGGGCAATCCTGGGTCATTTTTTAGAAAGTTATTTTCCAAAGAGCTGGGGCAGTAGAACTCTTTCTTTCCATACAGGTGTAAATAGAGCAAAGGCTTTTGTTCCAGGGCTTAATCCCAAGGACTAGTTTCAAAATCAAGTGCAAGTAGGTGATCTTTATAACAAAGTTTCCTTTGTGAAGATGCTGGGGTCTGACAAACGAGTGGAGCATATGTTAACATGATTTTAGCCTACCACACAAGGAAAAAAAAATAAGTTTAAAATAAAAGGCAGAAGAGCACACTTTTGTAGTAAAATGCACCGGACTACAGCTTGGAGGAGGCCTCTGCTCTGAAATCTTCAGTTTTCCTAGGGGCACTTCAAAGAGATTGGCTATCAAAACATTCCCCCGACTTCCCCACTTACACAGAACCTTCAGTCAGGCTTCTCTTTCACGTGAGAGGCCTCGCGGGGAAATGGTAGTGAACAAAAACAAATAGAATATGTGTCAGCTACCTGTGCTATTCAATATACTTCATCATTTGTAAATGTGACTACACATCCAAGAATCTTGAGAAAGTTGAGGTAAATCAACCATATGAAAAACAAAGTCTAACATGAACAAACAAAACAAACCTACCCATTTGTAATTAGGGCTAAGGAAAGTGATGTAAAAGACTTTTCAGCAGCGGGGAGAGAGATTTGATATTATTCGAATTTTTTTGGAAGATTATTTGACTCCAATTGGGAAAATTAATATCAGGGGAGCTAGACTATAAGAAACCATTCAGAAAATGTTTTAATGATTCAAAGGGTTTAATGGTGATTGGAGAGGTGTGCTGAAAGGACATTCATGAATATAAGCGAAGCTTAAGAGGGCAACTTGGTGTCAATTAGAAGTGGGAGTGACAAAAAAATCAGGAATCAAAGTGACATCTACATTTCTGGTTTATCTTTTCACCATTATTCTTCTTATCTTGGAGGTCAGTGAGTTCTTTCCTGACTTCCTGAGTCAAGTTATTTAGCAGGTGATCTTGTCCAATGTACTTTCTGCTGAAGCTGTGAACAATGTACTAATTTAAAGATGGCCTTAGGTATGTTAAATTTGCAAGTGTCTGGCCTTGGCCCCATGTAATGTCCAGTAGACCAGTTTGCTTTAAGTGTCTGCATATAGTGTTTCCAGAGCCCATCATAAAGTAAGAATAACTTTAAAGTACAATAATAAATTTTTAAAATCTTGACCTTGTAATAGAAAAATATTGAGAAGGTTTGAGACTGTTAATTTTATGTACATGTGCTTGTATTTATATATGTATGTATTAATATATGTAATGTATAATGAATATGTATTATAAAGAAATGTTTAAAATCTGTTCATAATTGCTAGAGAGATCTAATGTTTTGCATTTTAGAAAGCATAAGATCCATTGTGAAATATTTTGGAGCATTAGTATGGATAGTTGTAATTCAGATTTTTATCAAATAGAGATATTGTTTAGCCATATAATAAGACACACAATATCAACACAAGTCTGTGTAATTGCAATCTATAGAAATGAGTTGTGCAGTGTTTGGTTTTGCACCACACTATCTTTTTGTGTGTAATGTAAAACAAAATACTGTATCTATGTCTTGCCGAATACACTGCTTTGTGCTTCTCTCTCTTTTCTAAAGCTTCATAGACTGTTGGTGTAAAAGGATCTCAATGTCATTAATATAGAAAGCCTCAATCTTTCTTGCCTCCGTTTCAATCTAACACAGGACCCAATCCCTTAAAATATTTCCTCAGTTGCATCTTGACATTCCCGAAGGCTGTTTCTTGGGTTCCAAAATAAAACAATATACTCTCTAAATGCTTTGTGTGATATAAAATTAAAACCACAGTTTTAATTTTAGTCCAGTTTAATTTTAGTTTGTCACATATGTTCAAATATCTTTGAATCCTTACCTGGAATAACACTGATTATTTTTTCAGAGAGGAAAAAAACTACTTTGTCATTGATTGTGCTTAAGGATCCTGAGAAGTATGTTGAGTTCCCTGGAATTCTAAAAGGCAAGAGGGCAAATAGTTTTATAATGGTATTCAGCAAATGCTTTATAAAATCTGAAACTTCATGTTAACTTCAGTTTCAGCAAAGTAGCTCACATTATGACTTCCCTAATCCTTAAACCAGATTTTGACAAGAAATTAGTTACAATACAAAGTTAAAGAAAATATTTTAAAGATGTATTTGTTCCATCTCTTAATATTTGATAAATAAAATATGTCAAATTTGCATAATATCCCTAACTTCATCTCAGCATGTTCACATCTATTCACCCATCCTTTCTCCACCAGCACCTTTTAAAGACACAGCTAGAGTCATACTCCCATTTGAGAATCATAATCCCATTTGATTCAGAAGAGAATCAAGTCATGAAGAGATAAAATGATTTTCCAAAAAACACGGGGCTAGTGAATACTAGCACCACAGCTAGAAAGCTAGGCTTATGGTTTATAAACCTCATCTATTTCATTTAGAAATGAACAAAAAGAATTTTTAAATCACATATAAAGGATAGAAAGGGCTACACCAATACTGGGATTTCAGGAACTTAAATATTTTCTCAACGACCTTCCAGAGAGCCTGAACTCCTCACAGTTTCAAATCAGGCGGTATCCCCAGAAAGTCCCTAGTTGAATGCAAATACACAGTTTCTGATTTACCCAAAATCAATGTACACAATACCTTCTTTCCTGCCACACTTTCCCCACACACCAGTGCCTTGCAGCTGCTGAAATGGGAACCACAATGAAGATGAATGGGACTTTTTAGAGATTCTGTGGTGCAAAAAAAAAGTTAAGAATAGGAAAGTTGTGTAAATCACAAGCATTATAGATAAAAAGACTCAGAGGCAAAAATCTAAATTGGTATGATCTTCTCATGTGCTAACTGAAAATAAACCTTTACATATTATCTGAATCTTTTTTACCTCAATGTATTATGTCGTGTTAAGGCTCTACAAATTCATTATTTATTTAGGTAACAACTATTCCAACCACTCTCAACCTTTGGGAGTTTAAGTCATTCACATTCTCATGAATTAGTGGAAATTAGTACTCTCAGATTGTTTGCTATTAACAACGTTCTACGGGTCTGACATTTCTGACTTGGGAGAGTAGGAGAAGGGGCAGCTTGGAGGGGAGAAGGGATACTAAACATTAAATAGAGTTTGATTTGTTTTTGATTATTTTCTGTGAACTTAGAACTATGGCCAGAGTTTATAAGATGATTTCTACAAAAAAAAATCTCTAAACAAACTATCTTGATAAGATGGATATTTGCTCACATGCTATGCAGGATGCATAACTTATTGACATTCTTATTATATTATAGCCCACAAGACTCCGAACTCTTGCAAACTTGTATTAATAGAATAGAATGCAAAAGATAGAAATTAGACACTTTCTAAAAATCTTGTTCAGGGTCACTGTAACTGTGGACTCCTGGGGACATTAGGAGTAGAACCTTGAAAAATATGCTAGAATATGTATTAGAATAATACAAAGAGGTGTGGAAGGCAGTAGAGCAAATACATGATGTTCCTCTCTATTTATATAGGGCCAGTTTTAACAAAGAATAATTTTCATGACTAAATAAACATAAAAGATATTGATCATTATTTCTAGCATCAATTTTTAATTTTGATTTCACGAGGAAACTCAGGACACATGCCAAAAGAAAGTGCTATCTTTATTTCAAGGAAACATGTAAACAATGTGAGAAACCTAACAATCATTATACTATAAAAGAATGAAACGCAGCTCTGTCAGTTTCATTTCGAGATTCTCCTTGAGGGAAGGAGGGAGACACACAGAGAGAGAGAGAGAGAGAGACGATAAGAAAGATAGAAAGAGAAAATGAGAGAGAGAGATGGGACTAGAACAAACCTCAATTTGTCTGAACATTACATGAGAAGAAAACATTTAAAAACTTGCCTGCATTTTTAAAATAAAACATGCATCCCACATTCAGTCGTCTTGATTAGCTATGGTAAAATCTTGGTCTGACATTGCCTGTTACCCAGCATACACTTAAACTGCCTTACCTTGTTGTTTATGTATTTAATCCTAACTAACTTTAATTATGACCCAAATATTTAGAATAAAAACCAAGAAAGTTGATCTTCTAAAATAATAGTACTTCTTCCTAAAACAAATATATCTTTATCTTTACTGTTATAACCATTATATATATAAAATAGTAGATATTTGTCTATATTTAAGTAAGCTTGATGGGAAATATCTTTACCTTTTGTGGATCATGGCTACAATATATCTAATTATTTTGTTAAGAGTAGACAAAAGGATTAGATTATTAATGTAAAAAATATATTTTCAATTGTAAATAAAATTTCAACTGGATGTATATTATTTGGCCACTTCCAAAGGTAAATAAAAATTTCTTGGCAGATATGTAGGTCTACAAATCTAGAAATTCTGAGGACAATAGTTCCCATAATATTCAATGTGCTACAAGTGCATTTTCTTACTGGAACTTTTCTGAGCTTAACTGCTTAGGTGGATAGCTTAGATGTCCAAGATTACAATTGATACCAGAAACACAATATTAGAGATTCTTTCTCCACTCTGCCTTACTGTTTCCATTTTAAAACCGTTGTATTACATTTCTGCTAATAAAAGCCTTTCTAAGAATTCTATATAATTCTTTTGCAAGGCACATTCACATCCTTCAATGAAAGTTGCTTTTATCAGAGCAATATAGTCTCACTATTTACTTAATTCAACAGCCCTCATGACTGCTTACCCAGGCAAACACTAGAAATATCTAACTCATTACCACCACATAAAATAGCATGGGGTATTTTCAGAATGAAAGAGATCAGAGCATGACAAATTCTAAAGCTGTTTGTGTCCCTGTTTCTAAAGAAAAGGATTGCTATTAAACAAGCACTAGTAACTTTAACTGTCAAACGAAGAGGATAGATTTGCATAGCCAAAATCTTGTTGGAAATACCTGTTAATTACTTTTTAAAAAAATTTATTTAAGGTCTCAACATTGATGGATGTTTCTTAGCCATCTGATGAATGAAAACTGACCCAGATGGAGTCAGAAATCAAAAATGCCTATTGACTTATTCATCTGGAAGTTGATCCCGCTTGCTATTTAAATCTACCGCTTAAGTGTCAGCATAAAGGCTACATTCCTTATCACGGTTCAGGGGGCAGACATTTGGATCAAAATATTCCTACTCATTCTGTAGCTAATGTGGGCTTTACAATGTTTACAAACAGCTGTTACAATAGCCCAAAGAGCTGAAGAAAAATGTGACACATTCAAGAATCTGACAGTTAAAAGCCAGGCATTTGTTCAGATAGCACCTTATGGTTTGAGGTAATAAGACCCATGATGTTAATAGTATTTGTCATATTCAAGCAGCTGTATTCATGAGAGTAGAAGTGACTACCCTCTTACACACCCAGTTACTACTTTGAACCCAGGTCTATATTTTGGCTGCCTTGGCAACAGCACAGCAATAACAACTGGTACCATAATGGTGATGTCAATCCAAGGTCATTTTTGGAGAAAGCAGAAGCCCCGACTTTCAGCAGAGAGAGGGAGAAACAGCATTTATAATAAACTGAGAAGATGGTGTCCATAGCACTGCTCATACACTGAGATTCTAGGATATTTATTGTATTAGCAATGTTTTTACAAGCCCAACAATTTTCTAATGGCTGTTCTTTTATGAAAACCGCAACAACAAAACAGAAAACATTTCAGGGAGATGGGTCTCTGTAAGTAGGAATCTACTTTTTTTTTTCTATTTTGTGTGAAATGAAACTTTGAAGAATAAGCTATGCATTACTTTTGACCATATTAATCAATGTGGGTTTCCACGCAATCATTAAATAAAAGGGTTTGTAAACAACAATGAAAATAGACAAAATTCATTGCTCAGGTTTTCCATGGTTAGTTTCTTGCAGTTGTCCACTGTTACCTCTCCTTCTAGTCATGTGGTCAAAATGCATTTCCCTATCCTCGGGACTCAAAACACTGTTCATGTCCATGTTACTTGCTTTGGTTAATGAAATGTGAGGAGAGGTGACAGGTGTCTCTTCAAGATGGATTCTTTAAAAGGAAATTCAGTTTGCTATTGTCCCCTGCCACCATCAAGGCAATCAGCAGCATTCCCGATGATAGAAGCTTCTTCAACCTAGAGTGAGACGATGTAGAGCAGAGTTCCCAGCTGTCCTGGGATGAACATGTAATATGATCAAGAAATACACATTTGTGTACTTATCCACTGCAATTTTAGAGGTGTTATCTTTACTAGCCTACCCTGATTACACTGAGTGTGTAATTCTTAGAAATTCGAAGAATGCCTTTCTTTAACTTTTCACAGAAGCACATGCTATAAGGAAGATAATGCTTCAAATCTCTTCACCAGAAGAGATAGACTTTTTCTGGAATGGCTAGAGAGAAAGTGTAGAATCATGAATTTATGGTTAAACTATGTTCTTCAGACAGAAACTAACATTTACACTTTGCCTAATTCAGATGAACTGTTTTAAGCTACTCAGAAAAAATTGCTCTAATTTATTGTCTTGTAAAACAAACCAAGATTTTATAAAATAATATTCATTGTCAGACCCTTTTCACTTTCTTTTTTGTTAGTTGTGTGTGTGTGTGTGTGTGTGTGTGTGTGTACCTTCATGTCCCCTCTCTTTTCTGTGCAGTAACTGTCTCTCCACTTTACTTATATGGTATTCTCCTGTCTGACAACAAGAGAAAGTGATTATTACTACTTTATATAACAGATTCTGGTAAAGTAATTGTGCTTCTGTTTCCACGGTAATTTAGACTATTTCTGCTGTAAATGGAAAGCAAAGTTACATGTCAGCCTTATGGAAACTTCGCTAGTGATATCAGTTCCATTAGGTATTTCTAGACTCCAAAGACTACCTGGACCATTTGTAATATAGGTAAAATAGATTACATGTAACTTAGAGCAGTCCTACTGTGTTTCTCTGCTTTTTTCTGAGATCAGCCCAGAACAACAACTTGTGCGGTATTTCTGTGAGTATAGATAAATGCACAGAAAACACAGTATATGTGTATATGTGTGTGCATGCATGCATGATCATATGTTTAAGGTAAAAAATACACTTTAATCAGCTATAAGTGATCATTTATCCATTTTTAAATTATGACAAATAATGTAATAGTATTTATTCATACATTCTCCAGAATTACCGATAATAAAAGTCATACACAGAGGTATTTGCCAGAAGACCGTGAGGACTTCCAGAAAAATCCAAGTGGCAAAGTGTGTTCTATATATTACTAATCAAAAGTAAATTCTTTGTCTCAAGGCACAGAGTTTCTTTATGAAGCATTACGTTATAGTGTAACTTTTTTCAAAAAATTTTGTTATTTGAAGAATATAGTTTTTTTCAGTAAAATAATGCTTTTGCACTAGATATAATAATTTTCATTTGCTTCTATGTCACATATATCAATATAGAGTATCTCTAAAGGTATTCATAAAGAAACAGACATGTATTATTCCACAGGATTAAAATGAATGGCTAGAAATAAGCTAATATCTCCTAAAATTAAACATGTATATTAATTTGAAAAATATTTTACTTGGATAATTTATTATTTATTCATTTATTACAATGATCAGCATAAATTACTTAAAATAGTTTAAATTCGTTTTTCACTATCAAATATTGACAGAAAATTCAGTAATGATTTTTTTAAAACAATTCCTCTATTCCCCAAACCTGTATATTTAAGAAGTTTATTTGACTATAACAATATCATAAATTTAAGTATTACTTGAATGGGCCACATTCCATATTCACATTTTATTCTTTGTGAACCCCTGGCTTATAATGGTATATATATGAATCAAGGTGAGTTTGCTAATAAAACAATAATTTTGATACCATTTTAGACCTCATGATAGTTATGGCTCTCAACAGGGGATTTTTAAAAGAAAACTCCCCTACCGGAGTTACCCATATGCCAACCTGCGTCTTTTAAACATGAAAATCCACTTCATTATTCAGCGTCTTTATTAAGAAGACTGTTGACTTCAATGCTAAAAATATCCTAAAGGATTTCTGATTGTTTCAGGAAATTCCTGAGCAATCATTTTTCTGGTGATTAAACTGGTCACGTGCCTTCAGTAGTCCAGGTCAAGGTAGGCAAAGGTTGGGGATGTTACATTTTCTGAGTACCCACTATGGGCTCAAACCCCTTTTGGCATTTTATATATCTTACCATATTTAGTATTCATAATCAGTCCATTATGAAGCAGTTATCCCCTCATTCCAGAGGAGGGGCTGGAGGAGAGGCTCAGGGAGGTGGGTAATGTGACAAGGTCTACATACTTAATAAGAAAGAGAGTAAGAATTTATAATAAGCCTGTTTAGCTCCAGTATCTGTATTATTCCATTATCTCATGTTGTTTCCCAGAGGTTATAATTGCTGGTTCACTAATTTAATGTTTATTTTTGAAATAATTGTTGGCAAGTGGTCGACCAATTATTTTTCTCCTATGAAATTAACACAGACAGGAGATGTATGGTTCAAATTATCTCTCCATTTAAATTCATCAAGAATTTGACACAGTAAACTAAAAAGTGCTGAAGAAAACTTTATTAATGGGACCAAAAATGTATAAGAAATGGCTCTACATTTTGGACAGCTGCACTTCACTTATATCCTATTTAAGGAGGTTTGAACTAATTATCAGAACTAAATGTGGCTATTCCCTGGTCTTTTTTTTCACACCCTTTTCTTTTCTTACTTTTTAAAGTGGTTTGATGTATTAGAGATGAAGCAGGTCCTTGATTCCTACCCATTTATCCAATATTTGGAAAATTCTGAGTTAGAACTATAATTTATTCTCTCCCTGTCAGCAAAATGAAACCATAAATATAAGGGCATTTTATCTACTGTCTGTAGAGCTTGCTGCTTTGATCCTGCCCCATTCTCAAATCAAATCCCAGAAATATTTCTAATTCTAGCCTTATGATTCTCAGAGGGTGCTGCATTTTTTATTTTCAAACTTATATAAAATCTTTTGGTATTTTTCCTGTCATGTTTATAATTTTGACTTTGATTTCTGCATTCACATTTTCTGTATTTTAAAGTAAGACCTTTCTACCATACCTTGTTCCTCTTTTAAGATTTGTTGCAAAATTCTAATTAACAGATTGAACAACAAAAGAACCCACTGAACACCCACTGGATTTTTTTTTTTTTGAAGGAGGGGAAACATTCTATAAAAAACACTGAACACTTTAAGACACACACTGATGAACACCTACTTCTTAATGAAATTCATCACCACCTAAATTCAGTTCCTTCTTTCCCACATCATTGCTTCAAACCCCTACACACAAACACCCTTGTAAGACCAGTTTTAATAAGTATATGCACCATAATGTACATTTTCAAAAAAGGATTTGTAAAACTGTAAATCTTGGTTTGTATTTAAAAGAAATGAGATAATAATTTCTCTGATTTTTGACTTCCATTCAGCTGTGTTAACGAGATGATTTACTCTGTGCCATCACAATTCAAAAACCATTTTAAAAAATTATTTTTTCTTAAAATTAAAAAGATAATGTACCAAAACTTTGTTGTAGATGGTCTTAAGAAACAGATTTTTAGAAGCAAATTAGTAATGAAAAAAGGGAAGCTGAAAGTATACTAAAGAAAGATGTATGATGGTCAGTATAGAAGAGCAATGTTGAGTGGAGGTTTTTTGTTTCACATAAAATATATAACAGGTAGTGTGCAGCCATTTTGTAACTTAAGTCCTTGAAGACATCACTTTGGGTTATACTTAGTATAGGTGTAAGCATACATAGTATAGGTGAAAGATTGAAGAAACACTTGCTTATACATAATTTCTTAAGTTTCAGGGGGGGAAAAAAAGCCTAACAGTTTTCACATATGCAAGGTTTAGTCCATAAAGAGAATAGGAATATCTTATCTTCTATTCAGCTAACAGGTTTTAGCAGTTTTCTGAATACTTATGAGTAGCTCAGAAATTCATATAAGTTCATGTAATTCACACAGCATCTGTTGTGAAAAAAATAAAGTGATAATTTACATCCAATTAAAATATTTTTCATTAGATAAAATGCTTTAATAAACCAACAAATTTATATAAGAAAACGTTTTTCATTGGTAATAAAACAAGTCATTCTATAGAGTATGCAAAAATTTGAAGACTGGTCAACTAGAAAAGGTGTGTCAGTCATTTATGTAAAATTTTAATCCGTTGAGTACTTTTTTTAAAACTGAGTGTCCTTATTGTCTTACAATTTGTATAAGTTATTTAAAAAGCATACTTGCTCATTGGATGCATTCTTATTAAACTGCTAAAAAATTGTATCTACCAAACCCCTTGTATCTACTATAGAAGTAGAAATTTCAGGAGTGCTTCTTACACACAATCACCTTTCTGCCTTTTAAATGCTTGCCAATTGTACTACGTAAGAATATATGCAACCATGGCTTAAAAGGAAGTTAAGGGTTCTTTTTTTTTCTCATTTCTTTTTCTGATATAAGAATTCTTTACCTTTAAAAATAAGCTTATATTCAATTTGGCAGGAAATTATGCAAATACATTCTGTAAGGGCAGATTCCAATGGTAAAACATGAAATAAACTTAAGAAAAAGGGGGAGTCAAGTAAAGAGAAAGTTGGTGGGTCTTGCTATTTTTTTGTACTTTAAATATTTTTAGGCCTCTTCACCACTGCTGTTGGGTCATTTCTCTTAGCTATACTAAAGAGCCTTTGTCAGTCTGGAGGAGGCAGCCATGTGTCCATGAATGCTTATTTAGTACGGTGAGGACAGATGGCCTGGAATTGCTGAAGAAGACCTTAAGATATATTTAAAAGAGGAAAGGGAAAGAAACAATAAGGGAGGAAATAAATTAGAGAAGAGGCAAATGTGTGGCAAAGAAAAGTACACACACAAACACACACACATGCAAGCACATGCACAAAATGCAGACAGACTCTAAAGTGGTAAGTAGGACTTGATTTTTTTTATACATTTGTCTTTTCTGTAGAAATTTTAGTTTATATTGTTGTTGATTTGTTGTCTTCTTAGCAGAAACCTGACAATAACCATCACCACCATTCTAAGCTTAGTCTGTCCGTTGATGTGTAGTATACCTTTTACTTTTTATAGCACCCAAACTTGAAATGTGGATTTTGAATTGTAAAAGCTTAGGGGTTTACTTAAATAAATATGAGTTAAATTGAAATCCCTGACAGCCTAAGAGTCAATGTTTTAACATAATTTATTTTAGAGTCTATCATAATTAATCTGGCTTAGCATTTCCACCGGCCGTTTTCTGTTATTTTAAGAAAATATACACACTATTGCCCAATCAAAACCTCATAAAGGAGTATGTTATGTATATTGAGAAGAGGAGAGGAAGTGAGGGTGGGGAATGGATGGGCATGGGGACATGTGTTTTTACAAATATGAAGATGTGAGATGTTGTGAGATGACAAAAGTGACATTAGTGGATTTTTCTGTTATGTATTTTTTTCAAGTTGTCATATTAACCTGTTCCTGTTTTCTTCAAATTTATTCTATTTCAACCATGCTCTGACTCTGGCAGGTAACAGAGGACTATTGCTTCAACTGACAGGTTTTCTACTGCTCATAAAACAAATATTAGATTCCAAATTTCTTCTTATTGCCTTCTGAGTTGTCATGGTTATCAAATGACGCTTTCTCTAAATTCTCTCCTTTTTAACTGTTTTCTATGCTTTGTAAAAAACAGACTGCTTGAAAATCAAGAGAAAAATAAAAACCACATCACGTTTGGGTGCTAGAAGAAGCAAAAGCAGCAAGAAATGCAAGAGTAAGAAGGAAAGAAACCTTTTGTTAACCACAACTTGAAATTAAAAAGATTTTATACCAAAGCATTAAATGCCACTAAGTACAAGAGGGCTAAAAAATACCTGCTTTATATAATGGTTCTCTATAGAAACCCTTGGTAACTTGCTGCCTGCTTAGTAAGTTACTCTTGCAATTGTGGTTAGAGATCTTCTGCAACAACCCCCACGCCCCATATCCCCATCAACCACCACCACCATCAATGAAAAAGCAGCCAGAATGTTGGATCGTTCTGAAGTAAATATAAGAGATATTTTTTTATAAAGCACCTTTAAAAATAGAATAGCAAGAAGATTCATAAACAGAGCATTTTAAAATATACAATACTTTTGTCTTACAAAAACATCTGTTGCTCAGATGAGTGTTTTGAACATTGAGTGCTTTAGATTGCCCCTCAAAAGGTGTGTTGGGTGGTGGCTCTCTGTGGACTTGGCTTCAGGGAGGTCAGCCTGACTCCTTGGCCTGTTGGCTCAGCAATTTCCCAGTGGTCAGCCAGTCTTACCATAATCACATGCTGGCGCCCCAAGCCTGTTTCTTAACTGTACTCTGTACCTTCTAATGAAAGCATCCCAAAATATCCCCAACCGCTCAAATTCTGGGGCAGCCGTGACCTCAGACTGGACTGCTGGACATATATTTGCTCAGACAGAATGGTTGATAAAAATCTCCCTGCTGTGATGACTGAAATGCTTACCCTCTCTTCGCTAGTTTTTGTCCCTTACAGCTTATGATTCCATACATGATTTCAGGTCTTTGACATGCAGCTGACTAGGAAGTCCTAACCCAACACACAGCACCACAGTTTCATGAAACTTGGAGCCATTTATGATAAAGAAACAAAGAAAAACTAACTATAAAGTAACTTTTTGTGTGTAAAGCAACAAATACAACAATTACAGCAATAAAAATTAACCTATGAAATTTAGAATAGATAAGTCATTTGAAAGTTTTTTGAAAAATGGTGTTTCCTCTTCCCTGCAGATAGAAAATAGTATGATTATTTTTAAGTAACATTCCAAATTTAATTTATGAGGCTCTACACCAAAGTGGCTGTCGATAAACGAATGCCATCGGACTTTATTAGTCTTTTAGGTGAGCCTTCAGAAGGTGTGAGGATAATAAAACCAAATGAGGAGGGGTCACTTCCCATGAAAATTTCAACTCTCTTAGCAGGCAAGCAAAAAGGAGCTGTATCTGAACCAACAGGTGTTCCCCTGGGTACTTCTCAAGCTTTTGTGTGATCAAATAAGGTAACAGTGTCTTTCCAGTGTGGCTTGAATAGAAAAAATATTTTCATAGCTTGTTAAGGAAATGAGCAAAAAATAAAACTTAAAGAAAAACCAGACATTTATATTGTTATTTCACCATGTTTTATGTGCATTTTGAAAGCTTCAAAGTCTGTTTTCAGAATAATGCTTACAGATATACAGCACAATTTACACACCTTGATTCTTACATTAGTTAGAGCATATGTTTGAATTAGCCTCTTGGTAGTAAACCTTTTATTTTCTTCAAGGAAAAAATATTAGTTGTTAAAAAAGTATAACACAAAATATACTGATGTGGTTTTGTTCAACCGTAATACATTATTGTATATACTAGTGACTTTCTCCCTACAAATATGCTTCATAAATGTGATTGAATGAGAAGGGGAAAATATTTTTTATTATCTCATCCCTGGAAAGCTTCATTGCTTAAGCTACACTGACTTACGCCTAAGTATTACAGTATTAAAACAGGTTAGTATGTTGTATAGCAAGTAACTAACAAGATGCTAATAGGGATTTCCCCCCACGCACTTAAATACAGCTTGGCAAATATAATTCCTCTATTACTTATATAAACGAATATTAAAGTCCCCAAATCTGATTTAGTCTTTCAATAATGAACTCATTTCCTTATAATAAGATTCAGAGTTCAAATCTATGTACCTCACTTTACTGAGTCTGTTTTCACAGTGTAAGAAAATATATTTATATATAATATGCAAATACATATACAATAAATACAGATTATATATGTTTATGCATTTACCATTATGTGTATAATGATAGGCCACTTCTTACAACAAGGAAAAAATGGACACATTCAGTTTAGCCTAGGAACTCTCTGGATCTTTGGCTACTATTTTCTTGTGTTTCTTTCTCCCACTGGGGGAGATGAATAAGGCAGACCTGATAAGAGTCACAAGGAGTGTTGAAAACAGGTAAAAGTCAGTTTACCTCACTAATTTTTGACATGCTGCTTTCTTTTACTGCAGAACTCTTTTTTTCTTTTCAGAATCAGTTAATTTTCTTTTTTGCAATCTATTTTTTCCCTTAGAAAGTAACCCCTTGTGTCCCACCTTAAGCTCCTCACTGAATGATCTTTTTCCTCTAATTATATTTCTTCACCTTGGGAGGGATTCACACTGCTGCAGGATAAGCAACCCAGCAGAGCCTAAGGTCAGGTGTGCCCTAGAATCTAACTCTAGAAATTACAATCATGGAATAGGAGTAGGAGAGGGAAAGAATAGGCAGAGTGGGGAATTTGTAATGATACTGAGACTCATTCTAAGGAATAATTAACTGAACAACATCCTATGTTACGTCATTTGCTTGAAATCTCAGAGGACAGAATAAGGAATTTAGGAAGCTGATCTGAATCTGCTTTCTAAAAGTCACAGGGTCAGCAAATTACTTGTACCAATAGCAAACCCTTAATTTCACAAGTATTTTTTGCTCTGGATTCCAAAAAACTGAGTTCTATTCATGAACTGGCAAAACTCAGTGTGCCAATGACATATTATGATATGCCAATGGCAGATTTAAGATAATCAAATTAACAACATCTAAAGAAGAAGAAATAGACTTAATTTGATAGGTGGCTTTTATTCCTTTTAAATAATGGGGCTCAATAAAGCAACCAGTGGGGACCAGCAAACGAGATTTCCAAGATAATTCTTGAAGTGAAAGGGTCTTCTATTTGGGGAGAAGTATTGGGACCTTGTGAAACATAAAATCTTCAGGTAGAGGAATTGTAGGTAGAAAACGAAGGAACATTAGCAGAGCTTTTAAACCAAATCTTCAGCTGGGCTTTTGTTTAACACATATGCAAATTTGTGCACTGCTTCACTTGAATATTTATTTACTGCATTTGTGAAGGAAATTGGGGGATTATAGCCTCTTCCCAGCTGTGTTTTAGTTAATGACTGGTCAGCCTATTAGCCTGCTCTACTAAACGGATTCTCTGCACAAGCAACACCTTTTTTTGCCCTGACTAGAAATTATTCACATAAACAACAGTGGGGGAAAACAGCAAACCAGATCCAGGGAGAGTTGTATACCAAAGATGAAAATATTCCCCCCAAATCATTAGAAATAAGCAAAAAGTTGTTTGATGATGGTGACTTCTGTATTTTTATAATAAACAAAGTAAACTTTTGCTATCAAATGTTATGGGGGAAAGGGGGAGTTTCTCAGTCAAAGTGTGTCTTTATTGAAAAGGGATTCGGGATGATGTCCTAAGTGGCCTTTGTCTTCCTTTCCTTGTACTTGCTCATTAGTTGCCCCCTATAAGCACAGACACTTTCATCAGTGAAAGTTTCATAAATTATCTGGGTAATTGTTAATATTTGACATATTTATTGGGAGCCTGAATTCACTGTTTCCCCCTATCTTCTCACTGCCAAAGAGACAGAAGGAGAAAGAGTAAATAACATTTCTTCAGCAACCAAACACAATGTACTGTCATTGTTCAAACCAACTCATTTACAGGCATCAGTCCTGGTTTTGAAATAAAATACTTGTATCATGACAAGCTCATTTCTAAAGATTACTAGTAAGCAAATCTTTAGATCAAAAAGCTCTAATATAATAACTTTTGTCTAGCGTTCTATCCTTTATTGATAAGAAAACGTAGCATCTATTTTATAGTAAGTTTATATGTCTCAATCAATAGGGAAAATGTATCTTATTCCTAAAGTGTTTGTCTTCTTTAAATGCTTTCAAATGTTATTTAATGTAGATTCATCCTTGTGGGTGAGAACTTGCACTAATTCTAATACAGTCAGAGCTAATCCATGGAAATGAATGAGCCAAATTCTTACTACCAAAGTTCTGAATTTTTCTGGCGGGGTCTAAGAAAATCCTGCACTTTGAATTGCTTTTATGAGTAAGGTGATCTTTGTAGAATAAATTTAAATTAAGTATTTATCAAAAGTATTAATATTTAAGATGATTTATATGAACAACACATTTGTGCCTGTTTAAATAGGAAGTAGTCCTGCAAATAAAGAAATAGCAGCAGAGAACTTGAGAGCTACTTGGACATGAGAAAATGTTATTGGTGCAAAATGATAATTTCTCACAGTTGGAAAATTGAATAGTGTGTGTTAGACTGACAACTTAAATATTTACAGAGCAACAACAAATAATAAAGGGAATGACGCTGTCAGACCTCAATATGAATAGAAACATAACCATTATGTCCATAAAAGAATATTACAAGGATAAATATTTTACTTAAGAAACCGAATTGAGCTATTTAATTGCTATGATCACATCAGTTTTACCCATAATACTTAAAACCTCCTTTCAAGACAGCAGAAAAGTTTCAGGTGTACAGTTCATGCCATACTTCTACATTGGAAGTGAATGGAATGTAAATATAAATGGCATCATTTTTTCCCTTCAAACATGAATTTCTAAACCATCTCATAAGCTCATCAGGCATATTTCTTGTTCATTCCTTCTGTGGGCAGAGGCAGACAGATTGCTGGATCAGATAGTGCAATACGCTGTATACCGCATTTGAAATGTGCCTTTTTTTAAAGCAGCAGATTTATTGATTTTCTTAAGTAGAAAATATGCACCCGGACATTAGACAAACACAGACTAAACACAGACTGAGGAAAAGCTGATAATTTGATTAAACTGACTGAGCTTTTGTTGTCTGTGTTTGGGGAATTTCCAACAATGTACAAGTGCCAAGCGCCCCTCTTCTGAATTTAACAAATCTAATCCCTAAGCACAATGAAGTTTACAATTACTCTGTATTTGAAGAATTGTTTATCTTTAGAAAAATATTTTGTTGAACTAATATATTCCTTAGGTTGAAAGGAAAGTGGGGTGAAAATGTTGCCTTGCTCAAGATACAGGGCTATACTCAGAAATAGGTAATTATTAGCCAAGCAAATAGAGCTTGATATTGTTGCTATAGCTTCAATATATATGCTTATAATATACCAGTGATAACATAAATTTTATTTTGTGGATCTTAACTAAAATTTTAATGTCTAAGAAATAGTTAATGTCTATATTCTATTTGCATAAATGGAAATAGGACAACATTATTTAACATTTTAAAACACTATTAAGTATTTGAATCATAAAGAGTACTGAGAAATAATTGATAAAAGGTGATTTGCTCAATTTGGGGCCCAGACTGAATTAAGTATTTAAGATTCATAATGCTTCACCATGTAGTATTATTTCACGTGTCTTAGAGAGCTGTTTGATTGTCTTGAGATGTCAAAAACCTCTGGTTATTCAATTTACCTTTGCAGATGCCTGAAATGAAATTAGTGGCAGCAGGTGTGTGTGTGGGTGTGGAGCTACAGGGATGAGGGAGTAATAGTTAAAAGCATGTGAGGATTGCTGAGTTTTATGAATTAGTTGAAGGAGACCTTATGAACTTTTATTGTACACACCTCTGAACTGTCCTTGTATCTATTTTTTTCTCATTTATACCATGATATTTAAAACAAAGTCTAATTCCCTAATATTCTTCAAGCACCATGCTGTAAAATAACCATTCCCAGCTGCTTCCCCATAGAGACTATTAGCTTTAGTATTTCCAAAGTCTCCACTTACTAGGTTTTTAATTATTCTTTTTGCACATTGTTCTGAACCTCCTATTAACCATTATTTCAAAATGTTATCTTCCATTGGCTGGATCCTAAGATTTTTATGTCTTATCATAATGATATTTCCCCTCTTTCCAATTTCTGCCAAGTTGATTCATATTGGATAGCTCTTCCAAAACTCTCCACTCTAGCTCATTTGGCTAGTAAGATATTTGATTACAACTTTTCAAAAATTTCTCTGCATATATTTGAAGGGCTAGATTCTTTCCCTTAGCCTATATATACACATATGCATAAATATATATTTATATATATTTATATGCATAATTTATAAATGTATACACGAATGTATATAAATATATATTTATGCATATATATATACACACACATATACATTTAAGCAGAAATAGACCCTAGAGTCACAATGCAGAAGTCACCAGTTTCATAGCAACTGCTGATCACTGGTGCAACAGATTAAGTATTAGTAAGATAATTTCAATCTTGCTTCTACTTACTGAAATTAAAATTTGATTACAGAGTCCACTGTTATTCTTAAATTTCTTTCAAATCTAGAATATTTATGGTAAATTAAGGTAACAGTAAAGTTTAAAATCATTTTGCTTTTCTTGTATTAAGATAGGAATTATTGAATGATTGTTTTGAGGATGTTCAAACCAAGCTACGTAGGAGACAGATTTAAAAATAATTTAAGCTTATACTATTTCTGATTTGCCTCTATTCCTCTTAGTGTATGACCAAGATATTTTCCACCAACTCTTTTTCTCCCAGCATGAACTCATTAAGGAAAATAACATATAAGGAAAAGCAAGCTACCAATTTTTCAGAGGACATTTTATTAGATGTGTGAGCCTTATTCCAGTAACCTCCAACAGCAGTTCAAATATGTCTCGTCTCATTCTTTAATTAATGTTGTTACATTTAGAATTAATATATGTATACACACCCAGATTCTTTTTAGTGTTCTAAGAACTCGATCAAATGTAACCAAATTATAGCCCTTTAAATTTATTAATTATTTTATTGCTCTTTTAATCAGCCCTTATGAAAAGAATCTGGGGGAGAAAGTCATTCTCACTAACTGCATCAAATATGACATTCTGATGCTTAATACTGAGATAAGAGTTTTGTTTAGATAAGTCAATCTATTCGGTTGAATGACTAGAACTCGGGAACCTTGTGATTCCACCTTGCACAATTTATGTATTTTTTTCTCCATCACTGTTTCCTCATCTGCAAAATAACAAAGTTAGAATAAATGTTCCTTCCAACTTAAGGCTCTAAAGTAATAATGTTTATTATCTATAGAGTTTTGTTTTCTCTTTATTAAGAATTTCTTGGGTGGGAACAGTGGCTCAAGCCTGTAATTCTAGCACTTTGGGAGGCTGAGGCGGGTGGATCACCTGAGGTTGGGAGTTCAAGACCAACCTAACCAACATGGAGAAACCCTGTCTCTACTAAAAATACAAAATTAGCTTGGCATGGTGGTGCATGCCTGTAATCTCAGCTACTTGGGAGGCTGAGGCAGGAGAATTGCTTTTATTTGGGAGGTGGAGGTTGCCATGAGCCGAGATCGCACCGTTGTACTCTGGCCTGGGCAACAAGAGCAAAAAACTTTGTCTCAAAGAAAGAAAAAGAGAATTTCTTTTATTTACAATAATGAGACTCTTTGAACTTGATAATCAGAGCTGTCATTAAAGTCTCAAGTCTCTATCATATGAGTCAAACTCCTATGACCCATACTCCATGAAACCTAATTCAAAGCACAAAACAATGCTGTGGGTGGTATAGGTGTGTGCTCTAGCAGCATGTGGGAAACTTTACTGGAAGGCCTCAACTGAAAGGAAACACACATGGAAATATCCTGTCACCCATACTGAAACCTTCCCCAGTAGACTGAGGCCTGTCATGGGATCTCCCAAGCCTGACTACCCACTGCTGCCATCCCATCATCAAACTTCTCTTCTCTCTTTCAAAAAATTATTAAGCATAGACTATTATAATACATTCTTTGCTGGTGATGTATCTTCCAAATATCTTGAAATAACTAGCTTTTCATATAAGGTTTTAATGCATTTTTTTACCCAAACATTCTACATAACTTTTCTTCAAAGCACTTGACATTTCCTGGAATTTGGTAGGATTGAGAAAAACGGAAGACTTCTTAATTTCTATTAAGAAAATTATTTTTTGATAGTAGCAATATTATTTCCTATATCTAAATAGAAAAAATAACTTTGCCTTAAATGTAACTTGTTTATTTTATAATAGCAGATTTTATTAACTGGCAGTCTTCTTAAACTCTTAATTGTATCTCTTGCTAAAAATATTTAGTGTAGACTTTAATTCTTATTGTTTTCATGGATGTATGTTTTTTCACAGATATAACATGCATTAACTGGACTATAAGTCTACACAGACTAAATATGACCAAATGTTAGCCATATTCTCTTATACAAAAAGCTATTACGCTTTTCAAAATGTTATTTCTTCTAGTGCAGATATATACAGTCATGCACTCAAAATTATAATAATCCATTGTACATGCAAACATTGATGTTTTTAGAGTACAGAAGGATGATATAGCTGCCTATGTAATGTTATTCATATGTTCAGAAAACTAAAGCCTACTTCTTGGTTGGGTGTGGTACCTCACACCTGTAATCCCAGCACTTTGGGAGGCTGAGGCAGGTGGATCTCTTGAGGCCAGGGGTTTGAGACCAGCCTGGAAAATATGGCAAAACCCTGTCTCTATTAAAAATATTTTTAAAATAGCTGGATGTGGTGGTGCACACCTGTAATCCCAGGTACTGGGGAGTCTGAGGCAAGAAAATCACTTGAACCTGAGGTAGAGGTTGTAGTAAGCCAATATCACACCACTGCACTTCAGCTTAAGTGACAGAGCAAGACTCTATCTCAAAAATAAAAATAAAAAAAATAAAACTAAAGGCAGCTTCTTCTAATCATTAACAGTATTGTAATTATTTTAAGTAATCTCCTAAGAAGTCACATATACTATTAAAAGTATAGAATTTTTCATAGTAGTAAATGATTTTTGTTACAAAGATAGATATATATCAAAATGTAACCTACATTACCTGAACAAATATGTATTGATCTAGACAATAGTGCTAGAGAGGGAGAAAGAGATAAACAAGATGTGATTCTAGACGCAAAGTTATTCCTAATCTATTGGAAGAGATAAGGAAGGAGTAAAAGTAACTACAGTAGAATGTGGTAAGACATTTAAGTTTAAAAATGTGTGTGTGTAACTGAAAGCTTTGGCAGGGAGAAACACAGAAGACTTCAGGTGAGGTTGACATCTGTGTTGTTCTTAGAAGGAAAGAGTATTTCAATATATGGAAAAAGTAGGGAAACCTCTTGACCTTGGGAAGGCAGAAGCATCACCACTGTGTGATTAACCAAGGTCATTCAAGAATGATAAGCAGACCAGGCATAGTGGGTCATGTCTATAATCCCAGTATTCGGGAGGCTGAAGCACAAGGATCACTTGAGGCCAGGAGTTTGAGACCAACCTGGGGAACATAGTGAGACCACATCTCTAAAAAACGAAAATGATAAGTGGAATTTGGCAGGAACAGTGCAGGGTATTTGGAGAGGACCTGCAGGTTGTATATCACAAAAGTTAGGCACTTCTTGATTTTTAGCAGGCCTTGAAAGCTTTAGGTTTTGTTTCATAGGCAGTAAGAACTCGTTGAGGTGAATGAAAATATAAGAAAATGAGTGGCTTACAATAATGAACGTGGAGACAGAAATGGGCAGTCAAGATAGAATCATTTAAGGACAGAACACAATCATGTGGATAAACCAAAATAAAAGTCTGAACAAAAGAATGCCAGTAGAAAGAAAATGGAGCTATTAGATGAATGAGAAATTCCAGAAAAAAATTCAGAGATGGTGAAGATGATTAAATATATGTCCATGGGGGGATGTAGGGACACAAAAGGGATTTGACACTGGACTAACAGAAGAATGACAAAATAACTAACATAACACATACATGGGGATGGGAAGAAAAGAAGACGTATGTGGTGAAATCACCTTTACACACATTATTTAGAGCCATCCACACAACGCTGGGAAAGTAACTTAGCTACAGCAGTGTGATTATGATATAGTAGAGTAGGAGAAGCCTGAGCTTTTTTCATTCTGGAAGAAGCAGCATAAAATGAGTGTTAAACAAAATGAAGCCAGGTAATAAATCAGCTAGAGAATGGTATCAAAGATAACTTTTTATTACTGAAGTATTCTTTCTGTCACCAATTAAAAACTTCTTCATGACTTCCTCTCATAGCCCTGACCTTCTCCCAGGCTTGAGTTCCTGATTACGATCTCAACTGTGAAGTTAGAGTGAAGAATGAGTTGGTTGTTTTCTTCACAGAGCTGAAAGTAAAACTTTTGGAAGAGGATGCCACAGAAATGCAGAGGGAATAGGGAAGAAAGAGAAAAATCTTAGAGGAATGCCTAGATGTAGGATTGTAAAAGAAGCTAGAGAAACAGAGAAAGCAGGGGGAGAGACATTGTAAGAGAATCTAGAGAGAAAGTGTCAGGAAAGTTGACTTTTCTGGAAGGAGGAAAGGACAAGTGGTCAAGAAATCCCATATGCTTTGGTGAGATTCATGCAGATAGTTCTGACAGGAAGCAACCAGAGAACTCTTATAAGAGGTTTGGCTCAAATGCAATATTTTCAGATGCTGAAGGGAAATGTAGGGACTGTCCTGATTAAGGCTAAGTAGGACAAGGTAAATACTAGGTGAGGAGTGAGGATATGGGTAGATAGGTCAGAAGTGGTGAAAGAGAAGGAAGGAAGAGAGGAAGGAAGGAAGGAAGGAAGGAAGGAAGGAAGGAAGGAAGGAAGGAAGGAAGGAAGGAAGGAAGGAAGGAGCAAACAGTGGGAAGACAGGGTCAAAATTTGTGTGAAACTTGTAATTGTGCATAACAGTTGATTGAAGAGGTTATGTGAAAAAAATTTTTAGGAATAAAGAATAATTTGGTTAAAATAATGTATAGAGGGCCTGGTGCAGTGGCTCACGCCTGTAATCCCAGCACTTTTGGAGGCTGATGTTGGTGGGTCACCTGAGGTCAGGAGTTCAAGACCAGCCTGATCAATGTGGTAAAACCCCCATCTCTACTGAAAATACGAAAATTGGCTGGATGTGATGGCAGGTGCCTGTAATTCCAGCTACTCGGGAGGCTGAAGCAGAACTGTCTGAACCCAGAAGGTGAAGGTTGCAGTGAGCTAAGAGCACTTCATTGCACTCCAGCCTGGGTGACAAGAGTAAAACTCCATCTCAAGATAATTATAATGATAATAATAATAATAATGTGTAGAACTAACTAACCCCAAAGTTGCAGTTGTAATGTCAATATATCTGACAACTTGAAATCTTGGTCATCAAAGTTTATTGGTTTTACTGAAAACCTTGCCATTAAGCTGATGATATCAGGTCACATATTTTGTGACAACAGTCTGATATAGACTGAATTGTATCATCCCAAATGTGTATGTTGCAGTTCTTACCCCAATATGATTACATTTCAAGATGGGGCCACTGGAAGGTAATTAGTTGCAGATGAGCTCATAAAGGTGGAGTTCTCATAGTGGATTAGTGCCCTTGCAGGAAAAGACATCAGGGAACTTGCTCTCCTTCTTCCCTGAGAGGACACAGCAGAAAGCTGGACATCTACAAGCCAAGAAGTGGGTGTTCACCAGAACCTGACTGTGCTGTCACCCTGATCCTGAACTTTCAGCATTCAGAACTTTGAGAAATTTTCTGTTGTTCAAACCAGTAGATCTATGATGTTTGGTTATGGCAGGCCAAACTGACTAAGACTCAGTTATTGATAATTTTTTCCCCTAATTTGCAGTATTTATAGTTGTACCATCTTAATGTCATTTAATTCAAGATTATGAAACTCATGAAACAAGTAAAACAGAATTCTACCCTTACTAAGGTTTGAATAGAAATATAGTAATAAGTGATTAAAATAGAATTTAGGTTTATGAACTAAAACAGAGGAAAAAAGGAATGAAGAATAAAAGAAATGGAGTCCTTTGGAAACTTAAAATGTCCTGCAAGTGTCATCCGGTAGAATAGATTAGGAACAATACCAATTGAAATGGATTGACCTCTCACTATGTTCTAGGCACGTTCACCTTCCCAAGCTTTCTCATTTATCCTCAAATGACCTTCTGAGGAAGGTGAAATAGCATTGCTACCCTCCTACTGTAAGGTAAAAATAAAGTCAGACAGGTAACCTGAAACTTTCCCAACATTACAATGAAATAGCAGTTACAATGCAAGCCTATGAAAGAGCTAGGACCATGCTTTAAAGCAGCCATATGCTCTATAAGATTTACCTCAGAAAAAACTATTTTGTCCTAATTCTTTTTACTTATATATAAAGCTACCGCCACATAAAATCTTTTTTATTATCATTTACTTACTACTTCTCAATCTTAAAATGTAGGCAAAGACACACAAAATGTCTAGGACAAGGTTTAAATATTAAACTTTTAAGAATATGTTTCTGAAATGTTCACCATTTAGCTAAACTCTTGTTACTTTTCTATCTTTGCACAAACCCACAATGAAGATCTAGTATCTTGATGAACCCCAATTAAAAGGAAGAATGTTTATTCTTCAAAGTGTCTCTCTTATTTCCTAATTACAATTAAAAAATCGTAAATTTAGTTGTAACTTTTAAATAAAATAGATTCTATTGGATTTTAAAATAGAAAAGGGAACTAGAACATTCTTCCGAGTGTTAAGTCTGACAGTTTAGGTGTGTGGTCCTTAGTGGAGTAAGTAAAGAAACTCTGACTTTATGAAGCCCAGGTTGTTTTACGCTTAACTGATTGTATTAATGAGATCTTGTTCAGCCCCTCCAGTGTGTTGGCTAGAACACTGATTGAGCTAGATGGCCTGTGTTTTGTTTAGATCAGCACATTGTGTGGCTATTGGATAGTAACACACTTCCTTGGGTTTCTGAGTGGTGAAAGCACGTAAAATTTTACTAGGCGGCCTCAGAGGGAACCCGTGGTTTTATACTACTTTCAGGAGGTGAAGGCAACAGGAAGTGACTTGATCCCGCTGGAGACATTGCCCAGGGGTCCATTAACAGGAGAGGATGTCCAGGGCAGAGCCAGCCAATTCTGCTAGAGGCCAGCTGACATTCATGTGGTTTATCTAGATCATCCCTATGAATGTCACTGAGGAAACAGTGTTTCACTTCTTAAAATATCTCCTCCAAAACTAAAAGGAAATTGCACCAAGTATGGCATCTGGGAGTGAGGTACACAGCTGCCAAAGACAGGAAATCTGAATTAAAGCTGCCTTCCCCAACCATTAGATTCCTTTAAAAATAATTCAGATTCTATGATCATCTAAATGAATTCAGTCAGAGAGATTCTGAATTCCATTGTTTTCTGTGCAGTCTAATCTAATGTGCCTCAAATTTTCCATTGGGCGATTGGTGTGATGATGCAAGTGGAAGGAACAGGTTGGTGATTTGAAGTAAAAAAAGGACGTAGAACAACTTCCAATTGCTTACAATTTACAGTTGGCCGGGCCTTAAACACAGCTTCTAGACTTGCCAGCCTTCTCAAATTGGCCGTTTTTATCTCCCTTTCTGCACTCAAAGCCATACCCAAAAGTACCCTGACACAAAACCACTGAAGGGTGTGGTCTCTGCTTGTCCTGGGCAATGAACAGGGAAGCTATTTATGTCTAGGGCATCTCTATTCAGTGACTCATGTTTCGACTGGAAAATTGGCCACAGCTTTCTAGCAGCTCTTTCCTGCCAGCTCTCCTGGCATTCTACCCAATGCTTCCACTGCCCCACCCCCTCTCTCCTTGCCCAGTCTGCTTTTATATTCCTGAAGCCCCCACTTAATAATAGTCATTGTTCCATGTTAACCTTGAGGATCTGGGAGAAAGGACAATGAAGGGCATAGCTGTATGCTATAATGAGCATTTGGCGCTATAGCAGGTGGAAAAGGCTTTGGGGATCTGGGCAGATTAGGAGGAGAGGGGGCTCTAGCAGATGTTGAAGCAAGATGATGTATTGCTGCTCACTCTGGGATTCAGACAATACCAGTGCAAAAGTAGAACACGGAAAAGGGGAAAAAATTGATCCCTTCTGATACAAACTGTGCTAGAAACTAGACACACTTGAAAGTGAGCATTTAAGAGACAAATTTGTTTCCAGGCCATGGGTTTTCTTCTACCTTTTCTCTCTCTCAATCTCTCTCCCTCTCTTTCCACCTCTCTCCCCCCCCCCCGCCCCCACTCTCTTTTCTCTCATTCTGATGGCAGATCAATTGGCAAATTATCCTTTTAATTTGGATGTTAACTACATACAGGGCTTGACATATTTCCTATCAGTTTAAGGTTCTTATGACTTTTTTGCAGCAAAAAAAGCAATGGATGCATCAAGAATTTCATTTTAGCCTTTTCTGAGAACCAAGAAGCCATATAAAGCAAAGATAAATGACATTTAAATGATGATTGGTTTACCATTTAAAGAAATATATATTTAAAGTTGTCCTTTTGCGTTGAGCTAGGCAACTAAATAATACCAAAAATGTTGACATTAACAAGTGTTCCATTCACTTTACAAAAATTAATACAAATGAACCTTAATAGGTTTGTGATATTTTCAGTTCTGATTTTTAATATTTATTTCAATATGTTTTGTAAAATTCTAAAAATATAAATAAATCACCTACTGCATGATATGTTTTGCATAATTATTCACACATATGCATTCACACAGATGTTTATAATACATTCTGGCTGTGGAAGGGAAGGCAAAATCCAAGTATTCATCGAATATAGAAAAAAATCACAATTGTTGAATATTGATAACACTGAAAACAATTATGGACAAGCATATTTCAGAGAATGATATATATGAAGGGTTGGATTATCAAAAATTAGTCCTAGGAGTTTTAGCTTCTTCCCTTTTCCTCAGCATTCAATGCATTTATTCTACTAAATCAATTTGAATAAAAGTAGGAATAAAATTTATTTATATTTTGCCCACAAGAAAGACATTAGAAGTTAGAGATTATAACCTATAACCTTTATCTACTTGGCTATGTTGTCTATGACTAGATTTGCTTATATGATAGGAAAAAGTGGCAGCGTAAATTGAGAAATAATGATGAGAAGAATTTTCCTCTTTCTAGTAACAGTTAATTGACTAGAAAGTCTGTGCTTATAGTAAATTATTTAGGTTTTATTTAAACAGGAGCTGTTAAGTTGAGTACTATTATTTACACTGTCATAAATCTGAATTAAATCAAGTTTCATAGATTTTGTGGCTGCATTGCCATATCTTCAAAGCAGTAAAAGGCACTAGCCAGGTAGGTAGTTATCAAAATGATAAATAAAACTTTTTATCCTAAAGTTGTTTTATCTCCCATTCTGAGGAGTTGGAAGTGGGAAATGGAGAGATTATTCAATGCTATCAATATCTGATACAGTAATTTGACTTACTTAATCATTGTGTCTCATCTTCCATTATTAATTTAAATAATTTTGGAATTTATGCATTTAAGAATCAGACTTGTGTATAGTAAGTATGCATTAAAATATTATTTTGTGGAATATTTCAGAACTTGTACCTTTTACCATTTGTTCTTAGGCAGGTAGAATTAGGTAGTTCACTAAGGCTTGAGTAATAGAAGGTAAAGCTACTAGTTTTAAGATGTCTGATATATGCACTGTCAAAAAAATAAAATCACCCAAATTTCACTACAATAAAACAAGAACATTTTATTATGGGTCAGGACAAGGCAGAATGGATATGGCTTATTCTATTCTCAGTTGTGTTTGGAGTGTTAATTGAGGAAACTCAAAAGGTGGAGATTACCAGTGTTGCTGGGGTGTGGAATGACCTGGAGGCTGGTTCACTCACATAAATGTTGCCTGGTTGGAATAACTTCAAACCTGAGATCAGCTTTGACTATCAATAGAGTGTAACTTGTGACTTCTCCATGTCGTTTGAGCCTTTCAAAAAATGAAGCGTGGGTACCTACAACCAACTGATCTTCAAATAGTCAACAACAATATGCAGTGGGGAAAGGACACTCTATTCAGTAAATGGTACTGAAAAAATTAAATAGCCATATGTAGAAAATGAAACTGGACCCTTATGTTCTACCATATGTAAATATTAAGATGATACATATCTACCATATATAAATCTCAAGATGAATAAAGTATATGTAAGACCCAAAACTATAAAAAATCTTATAAGAAAACCTAGAAAATACTCTTCTAGACTGTCTCATAAAAGCAAAGATTTTTATGACCAAGACCTCAAAGGCAAATGCAACAGAAAGAAAAATAGACAAATGAGACTTAATTAAAGAGCTTCTGCACAGAAAAAAAAATTAATCAACACAGTAAACAGGCAATTTACAAAATGGGAGAAAATATTTGCAAACTATGCATCTGACACAGGACTAATATCCAGAAGCTACAAGAAATTCAAAATAACTGAAGAAGGGCAAAAAAATGCCCCATTAAAAAGTGGGCAAAGGAGTGGACAAACACTTCTCAAAAGAAGAAATGCAGGTTGCCAAAAAACATGAAAATATGCCCAACATCACTAATTATCAGAGAAATGAAAATCAAAACCATATCTCACACTAGTCAGAAAGGTTATTATTAAAAAGTTAAAAAGCCACATATGCTGGTGAGGATGTGGAGAAAACGGAACGCTTATACACTGTGGGTAGGAATGTAAATTAGTGAAACCCTTGTGGAAAACAGTATGGAGATTTCTCAAATAACTAAAAGTTGAACTACCATTCCACCCAGCAATTCCATTTCTGTGTATCTATCCAAAGGAAATCATTATCTCAAAAAGACACCTGCACTTGTATGTTTATGACAGCAGTATTCACAATAGTTTCATGGAATCATCTAAGTGTTCATCAACAAATGATTGGATGAAGAAAACATAGTATATAAACATCATGGAATACTCTGCAGCCATAAAAAGAATAAAATCATGTCTTTTGTAACAACACAGTTGAAACTGAAGGCCATTGTCTAGTGAAATAACTCAGAAACAGAAAGTCAAGTATCACATGTTCTCACCTATAAGTGGACACACATGAACATAGAGGGTGGAATAACAAACACTGGGTATTTCAAAATCGGGGAGTGTTGGAGGGAGGTAAGGGTTGAAAAATTACTTACTGGATATAATGTTTACTATTTGGGTGATGAATAGACTAGAAGCCCAAAACCTCACTATCATGCAAAATATCCATGTAACAAACCTGCACCTCTATCTCCTGAATTAAAATTTAAAATGATGTATGAGATCTAAAAGAAAGTAGCTGAAAAGGAAATATCCAAAGGGCGAGCTGTCCATGAGACCAAGGAAAAAGCTGCAAGGTTCCTTCTGACCTGGCCTCAGTAGTCATAGGGCATCCTTCCAGCCTTATTTTATTGATTTCAGGAGAGCCATTAAGGCCAGCACAGATTCTAGAGGAAGACTCTACAACTTGATCAGGGAATGGCAAGGTCACATTGCAGAGGAGTACCATATGGTACAGGAGTTTCAACTGTCTTTGGAAAACGCAATGTTCAAGTTATCTTTCTTACAACATATATTTATCAGGTTTTTAATTAAAATTTTAAGCCATAATTTACGTAAAAAATTTAATGATAAAAATATGTGCATGTAAATATAATAAGCAAAGCTAAATATCTATATATTTCTAAGTACTGGTAGTTGGCTGTGGTAGTAAAAATGTATTTTCTGAAATCTGATAAAGCAATTTGAATCCTAGTTTTGACATGCATTAGATGTATGTATGGATAACTTTCTAAAATCACTGAAGCCTGATTTTTTGTTTATAAAATTGAGATAAAAATAATATATCCTTCACACAATTATTAAGATTGAATGATGTATTGTATTTAAACCATACAACTATCTGGCTATCCAAAAATATTTGTTGTCTATATAGGTGTAGCCTTTGTGATGATGAAAATAGGAATGCAGATATTTCTACAGATAAAGCAATAAAAGTATTGAATTGGTATAATTTGTGACAAATGTTCATAAGTAATAAAACACTTTATTTTAATACTTAATATTAAAAATTTGATGTCGATTTTTCTATTTATTGAAGCCTTGTAGTACGATGTATTTTCAAATCATGTAGTTTCTTGTATACAGACTACATTATTGTCACATCCAGAGCTATTAAGTCAATAGTCATTCGTTTAATAACTTGTTTAAGTCAGGCCCAAGTGATACACTGTGAATCTGGAAAACATCATTCTCAGCAAACTGACACAAGAACAGAAAATCAAACACTGTATGTTCTCACTCATAGGCAGGTGTTGAACAATGAGAACACATGGATACAGGGAGGGGGAGCATCACACACTGAGGTCTGTTGGCGGTCGCTAAGGGAGGGACAGTGGGGGGTTGGGAGGTTAGGGAGGGATAACATGGGGAGAAATGCCAGATATAGGTGATGGGGGATGGAGGCAGAAAACTACATTGCCATGTATGTAGCTATGCAATAATCCTGCATGATCTGCACAGGTACCCCAGAACCTAAAATACAATAAAACGAAAACAAAAGCAGAGTTTATAAATTGTGAGAATTAATTCTTCTGTATGGGAATGGGCATTAATTCTGTTATATGGGAATGATTAGGAGGGATTAAGATGATGGGGCTAAAAGATAAGAAAAATTCATTCACTCATCACTAGATATTTAATTGAGTGACTATTATTATGCAGACTCTGTGGTAGATAATAGAATATAAAGATGATCAAAGCATAATCTCTACTTTAAAGGAGTTCTGTGAGAAAAACTGACACATTAAAGGAAAATTGTAAAACAAAATTTTAGTCAATAATAACTTAATTGTATATTTTAAAATAACTTAAAGAATGTAGTTGGATTGTTTGTAAATCAAATGATAAATGCCTGAGGGGACGGATTCCTCAATCTCCATGATGTGTTTATGTCACATTGCATGCCTGTATCAAAACATCTAATGTATTCCATAAATATATATACACTTGCTATGTATCCACAAGAATTATAAAGAAAGAAAGAAATAAAAGTAGTAGTATGCCCAAGTCTACTTGTGTGGTGAAGGCTTCCTGAAAGAAGTGATGCAAAAGTTTGGTATCCAGGGCAATTATGAAGAAACTTGATGAAATCAAGGAGAGAGGAGTTGGGGGAAAAGGTTATAAAACTTTCTTTGAAGGTTTCCTATTAAATTGTGCTACTTGCCTGCATAAACATGATAGAGTATGTGGTAGATTTTGCCCAGATCATGAGGTTTTACCCAGGTCATCTTCCAAAAAATACTGTTGTCCAGATGCTGGGTATGCTATTGACAGGTAACCTTTAGCTGTCAGCCCCTTCTAGAAATTGCCTCAGCTAAACAGAGTCACCTCATCCAAGGCCACGTTTTTGTGGGGAAAGCCAACATCCATGACTGACGAGAGTGTGAGTACAAAGACTTGGCCATTTTTGCCCACCTGAGGGAAGACTGAAGGGCCATGCCCACTCCAGAACTCCCAATGAGAATGCCTTGGGTCTGTGATGCAGTTCAACTTCTCTTTGCCTCTTTCTTTCCCTTTCACAGTTATTGACCTCAAGAGTTCTCCTTAATAAATACCATCCACCTCTGCCTTTGATTCTGCTTCCTGGGAAACCCAACCTATGACAGTATGTTAAATAGAATAAATTTCAAGAAATTTAATTGTAAATTTTTCTTTGTCTACTGGATTCCTATCATATGAGCATTTCCCTCACTTTGTGTTTTTAATAGACAACTCAAATATTAGTCACATCAGTCTGCATTGTAAAAATAATTACTCAAATTTGGTTGAAAAATATTATTACTTAGAAAGCACAGCAGTAAGCTGAGTTTTAGTCATGAATCTCTCATCTATTTATCATTTGATCATATTTTTGGATAACTGCTTGCCAAAGCTAAAAATTTTAATCAGAGCCATTTTTGAGTAGGAAAAGCAGAAAGGATGCCTTTGAAAGCAATAATTCCTTTTTTGTTTCTTTTTACTCTTACACAATTTAAAAATAGTCAACTGGATTTTTAAATTTTAAATTGATAAATAAAATTGCATTTGATCCTTGCCAAGTTGACTCGTATATTTTATGGATGAAATTAGATTAATTAAGATACTGCAAATTCCATGAAGTTATTTATTTTACTCTTCAGTCGAATAGCAAATATTAACTTTGGTTACACAATGAACATGAGAGAGAATTATCTTGAGAGGTTTTACAATATTTATTATGATAATTTGTTATGTTGCATTTACATAATATTTTAAAATACTATGTAGTCTTAGAGCCCAGTCCTCCCATGCATCCTGACAATTAGGGCTTGTTTTTTGATGTCTGTATGCAATTATTTTTCCCTTACACTCTGATAAAAATATAGTAGAAGAAGCACAGCTCTTCTGCTTTGCTATGTTTCTTTTGGTTGCTATTGATGTGGCCCTCATTTTTTCTCCTTTCTCTGCATTGGTCCTCTCTAACATAATCACAGAGTACATGAGAAAGACAATGACAACCATAATTATAGCCAATATTTGCTGAATTCATACTATATGCTTCTCATGACTCTAATTCCTTCACATGTATCAATTTATTTAAGTCTCATAATAAAACTTTGGAGTTATTATTTTCCCCATTTTAAAGATAATAGATAATCCTTATCTAGAATGAGGGAGAACTGCCATAAGACATTGTACATTATGACTACTTCTATTTTGGGGATTAGGTATAACTTCTAGCTGCTAATCAAATGAGAAACATTGGTTATGCGTCTGTTAGGAGAGGTAGAAAAAACCCAGAAAGTTAATATAAATGTTTCAGATGCTTCTGAATATGACATAAGGAATTTATAAAGGAAAAAAACTGAATCACAAAGTGGCAGGTGTTTTCCTGAGAGCTCCTTAATATGAAGTTCTTAAAAACACAAAATCTCTTTGCTGGGGGAATGCTTAAAAATGGAGAGGGAATTCATCAAATTATCCAAGTAGTTGCCCATGGGTACTGGAGAATGGGACAGGTACTCATTTCTCTAATTTTCACACTTTTCAATTTTCTATGTAGAACATTTATTAATTATGTATTTGAAATATTGAGTTTGAAAGAAGGTTATATGTCAAAACCCTACTGCCATAAATATTTATATATTAATGTGACAATTATTGCCCTGACTCCTCACCCAAAGATAACTCCCTTCTTTCACCCTATAGGATTATATGACTGTGTATATGCTACACACACAGTGATGAGGAGTGGCAAAAGGAAGATTCTAGAATCCTCTTTATCAGATCCTGAATGTGGTAGAAGATGATAAGCCCCTAATGCATCTATATACTTTCATAGTTATTCATATTTTAATTGGGAAGTTAATGTTACTATTATTAATTTATACTTTAAAGTCTCATTATAATGCAATTCTCTCAATTTTTTTTTTTAGCAGTTTCTGAAATGAAGTCCACTATGTGCTAGGCACACAGAGAATAGAGCACGAAACCAAAGCAACATGACCCCGCCCTCACCAAGACTGCAGGGAGTGATAGAGCATACAACTTGTTTTCAGAATACAATTCAGATCTTTCCTTTCACTTGGCTTTTGAAAACTTCTTTGAGGATAGTAAATTTTCATGTTATATTAAATTTCATGCTGTAACTGATATTCTGGGATGATGTTGGCCAATCACTAGTGAGATTTGAAATAATCAGTCAACTAGTTTAGGCATGGCTTAGCACACTCCAGCTGACTTAACAAGTAAAGCCATGTGAAGAAAGGAGGTTTTCAGATAACACAGGTGGAGGTGGCAGTCCTTCTCATTTCATGGAAAATATTAATTGCTCATTTTTTATTCACTGACAACTAGTGAAATTCCTTGCTCTACCTAATATGAAGATTTCTGAACTACCTAAAACTTTATAGTAACTGAAAAGTTTGGGTATTTTATTTTCTTGGAGAAAATGTTAGCTTCCAGTCATCTATTACTTCAAAATGTTAAACTTTTCATGAATTTCTTCTATGTATACAAATGGGCATTGCAAACATGTGTACATCCCTTATACTTTCATGGATGTTGTTGGTGAGATGATCTCTTCTTGTCAACACCTTGAGGATAGGGACTTATTCAGGCTCACCTCTAGAAGTGCTAAGTGCTTGGGAACACAGAATAAATATTTCATGATAGGAAGATGTTAGAATAAGAGGAAAAACCAGGGTAAAAAAATTTACCCTAATAAATTATATTTATTATATTCTTATTTGTATATCATTGTAACTGTAAAAAATATTTGCCTAGGGATTTATTTGTTTCACTTGTACAAATACTTGTTTTTGGGTATGTAAGAGTACCAAATATATACTACAAAACATTCAGAAATTACAGAAATGTGTATATATTTATATAGAGACAATAAACTAAAAATTTCATTCTACCATATAGAAATAACTATATTTAATGAACTATAATGTTATTTCTCTTGTATATGTAAAGTTTCACATAGTTAACTTTATACATTTGCTTTCAAAACTCAGTTTTCAATCAAACATTATATCCATTAGAATGTTCATGACATCCTTTATTTATACCTTTAAATTTATTTTTAGGGCCAAATGTGATGGTTCACACTTGTAATCCCAGCACTTTGGGAGGCCGAGGCAGGCAGATTACGAGGTCAGGAGATTGAGACCATCCTGGATAACACAGTAAACCCTGTCTCTACTAAAACTACAAAAAATTAGCCAGATGTGGTGGCACATGCCTGGAGTCTCAGCTACTCGGGAGGCTGAGGCAGGAGAATCGCTTGAACCTGGGAGGCAGAGGTTGCAGTGAGCTGAGATCGTGCCACTGCACTCCAGCTTGGGCAACAAAGTGAGACTCCATCTCAAAAAAAAAAAAAGGATCTTTTTAAAATATGCTAATGTATATGTCTACAACTATTTCCATTATTTAAAATATGGGGCTATAATTAATAACAGCAATTGCAATCATTTCCAGAGAAAGTTTGTTCTGTGCTAGAAATCATGTACCTTTTACAACAAATTTGTTAGGCTAGATATTACATTTAATTTTAAGTGAAAGACTTAAGTTAACAGAAGTTGAACAGGCTGGGCGCCGTGGCTCACACCTGTAATCCCAGCACTTTTCCAGGCAGAGGCAGGAAGCTCACTTATAGTCAGAAATTTGGGACAAGCCTGGCCAAGATGGTGAAAACCTGTCTCTACGAACAACACAAAAATTAGCCACCGTGGTGGCACGTGCCTGTAATCCCAGCTACTTGGGAGGCTGAGGCTAGAGAATAGCTTAAACCCGGAGGGAGAGGTTGCAGTGAGCCAAGGTTGTGCCACTGCATTCTAGCCTGGGTGACAGGGCAAGACTTCCTTCCTCGGCTCCTGCCCCCACCACCAGAAAAAAAATGAAAAAAATCTGTTTCATTGTGGAGTCAGAATCTGAACACAGGCTTCATCTCATTCACAATATCAGTCTGTTAACCAATTTGCATTTTTTTGCTCCATATGACATATATCGTGTTGATAAAAATCTTGTGGTATAGGCTTTGCACACATTTTAGATTGTATCCTGAGGTATATTGTCAGATATAGAATTACACATTAATTTGAGGCTCCTAATACATTTGTTCAAATTATTTTCAAAGTGTGTTCATCAGATTCACATTGTGATCCCAGTGCAGTAGATCTTAGTATCGGTTATTTTCACTGTAATTGATATTTGTTAATTAGATAGGACAAAAATGTATTTTATAGATTTAACTTTCAGATTAAAAAAAATTTAGATATATTGAATGTCTTCAATTTATGAATTAGCTATTTTATTGTTTCCTGTGTGAATATGCTGTTATACTGCTTAGTTTGTTTTTTCCTCAGGTATTAGTGTTAATCCTACTGACCTTTAAACTCTTGATATATTTGAGAAGTTACCTTTTGTTGACTTGTTTAGTAACAAACTTTTATATACCCATTCCTAGATGTCAGGTACAGTTCAGGATGCCTTATATTTATTCCTCATTACCCTTTCAGGGAGGTACTATCATTATCCCCATTTTTACCGATGATGAAACCGAAGCACAGAGTACATAATTTTTCTCAGGTCACAGAGCTAGTAAGCAAGGGAGTCAGACACTGCCAGGCTGGCTTGAGCAATCGTGATTAAGTATGTCTTGCAAATATTTCCTGAACTTTAGACTTTTTGTTCTATTTTGTTTAGTATTACATATATTACAAACTAGGTTTCATATAATCACATCCATTGATTTTTATGCATTCTTTTATGTATAAAAATTATTTCTCTATATATGGGAAGGTAAGCGAACAACTACACAAAGACATGTTGTCAGGTGAGTTTATACCATTATTGTTTAGAATAGAAAGTCATAAGCCACTTAAATGTCCATCCACTGAGGTGTGATTAAATATATCATGATACATTCATACACAGATTGCGCAGTCACTGGATGAGAAGGCTGAATATATATTTCTATTGATGCCGAATCTAGCCACCACACGATAAAAAGGAATGCTTTTAAATAGAAGCTCGCCTATGTTTTAAAAACATATGTGTTGTAAATACATGTTTACCTCAATCTATTAATACATTAGTAGAAATTTTTGCTTGGATGCTTCTCTCTTTTTGAAAACATCTTAAAGTGAGAATGGATTACTGGTAAAAAAAATTTTTTTTCTAAAAAATTTCGGGACCGAATTCTAGCCCTAACTTTCATTAATGCACATGGCTCTTTGACTAAAATCTAGAAACACTCTTTTTTTTTTTTTTTTTAAAGAAAAGTCTTTCTTTACTAAGAAATCAAAGAAATATTCTTTTTTTTGCTGGTATTTTTTCTGAAATATATATGATTGATATTAAAAATTTTTTCTGTCACTTGAGATATCTTTTAATGCACTGTAGGTGTCAAATATGAGCAATCTGTATGTAGGCGAGAATGGCTACTTGCTCCTATAGGAAGACCTCTATAAGAATCCTAATACACTATTGTTAACTTATAAAAATGGTCAGACACATAGTAAGTACTTAGTAAATATATGTTGACTCTTGAATGAAGAGCTGATTGGAGTAATGTAAACAGCCTGTGTTAGTACCCCGACCAAAGTTTAGACTTAATCCCCTTATAATTTCAGAAATATATTCCTTTTTTTAATTTATTTTTTAATTGCATTTTATGTTTTGGGGTACATGTGAAGAACATGCAAGATAGTTGCATAGGTACACACGTGGCAGTGTGATTTGCTGCCTTCCTCCCCTTCACCCACATTTGGCATTTCTCCCCATGCTATCTCTCCCCAACTCTCCACCCCCTGCTGTCCCTCCCCTATTCCCCCCACCAAAGAACCCAGTGTGTAGTACTCCCCTCCCTGTGTCCATGTGTTCTCATTGTTCAACACCCGACTATGAGTGAGAACATGCGGTGTTTCATTTTCTGTTCTTGTATCAGTTTGCTGAGAATGATGTTCTCCAGGTTCATCCATGTCCCTACAAAGGACACGAACTCATCGTTTTTGATGGCTGCATAATATTCCATGGTGTATATGTACCACATTTTCCCTGTCCAGAATATCATTGATGGGCATTTGGTTGGTTCCAGGCCTTTGCTATTGTATACAGTGCTGCAATGAACATTTGTGTGCATGTGTCTTTATAGTAGAATGATTTATAGTCCTTTGGATATATACCCAGCAATGGGATTGCTGGGTCAAATGGAATTTCTATTTCTAGGTCCTTGAGGAATCACCACACTGTCTTCCACAATGGTTGAACTAATTTACACTCCCACCAGCAGTGTAAAAGTGTTCCTATTTCTCCACATCCTCTCCAGCATCTGCTGTCTCCAGATTTTTTTAATGATCACCATTCTAACTGGTGTGAGATGGTATCTCAATGTGTTTACATGCACCAAAATGTAAGCTTGATAGTAACGATTTTTATTGATTAGTCACTGCTGTATCATTAGAATTGAGGTCAGTCCTGACACAGATACTCAATGAATATTGTTCAAAAAAGTAAATTAATAATTTATATGCTATGTAAAATAACCCACTATGTAAAGTAAACCATTTTTTTCTAATAACTAGAAAGTGAGGTCAGTTTTATTGTAATTACCTCGCAGATTACAAAACTAAAACTGACAGAATGTAGGTAGCTTGCCCAAGCTTTTACGGTTAGGAAATGCTAGCTCTGGGATTTAAAGCTTCTGGGATCTAAGTCTGGTCTTAGAGTTCATGTAAGCAAGCTGTACATCTTTTAGTATATACCGCTCTGAGGAAAAAGAGACTATAAAAATAAATACTTTGCACTGCTTTATTGCTACTCAAATTGTCCTTTCATTCATTCATTTAGCAAACCTTTATTGAATGCTTACCATATGTCTTTTTAGAAACTGGGATTAGATTACAATAGCTAAAAAAAAAAAAAAAAAAAAAAAAAAAAGGCGAAGATCCCTATTCTAATGGGGAAGGAGAGAAACAACAAATGTGCTAACTAGGGACCAAAGAAAGATAATTTAAAATTCTGATGATTGCTCTGAGGAAACTTTAAATGGGTTGATTGGGGATGGCTCCTCTAAGAAGAGAAAATTCTCCACTGAAAGATTTGGGACAGGCTGTTACAGGCAGGACCAAACAGCAAGGGCAATAAGCTCAGTGTGTGTGAGGATTTTGAAATGGCTGGTGTGCCTGGAACATAGTGAACTGAGGGAAGTGGAAGCCAGATGGCAAGCCTTTCAAAGTCATTTTTATTTATTTGGAATACTTAAAGCTTCCAGAGAATAGGTGTTTGATTTGGGCATTTTAGGCTGATTTAAGCCTTCTGAGCAACAATTAAAATTTATTTAATTCCTCTAACCAAACATAGGAATCATTTCAATCTTCAACAATGCTTTAAAAAATGAAGAGAAAAAAATAGAGATGGTATAAGTTAACATTATGAACCCTGTGAAAAATGAATTCAAAATAAATCACTAGGGATGTTCGACTAGCTACAGAAAAGGTTGCTTAATACCGGCACTGGCTTTCAAGAGAAATCATGGAATCTCCCCTCTGGAGATAGTTTAAAATAGGATTAGATATATTCATTCAGTTCAGCCATGCCTGAGAGCTCCACTGACCTCCCAAGGTCTTGCCAGTCCTGTGATTCTGTGATAAAATTAGACCCTTTCATTGGACAAAAACAACCCAGGGTTCACCATGCCAGCTGCAACCTGGAATAATTGGAAGGGACTGATTTTGGAGTAGTATACCTCCTACAGCTGAGACAAGATGCAATTAACAGATCCCCAGACCTCTCTTATTTCATGCTGTACTGAGTACTCTGCTGGTTCTCAGCCAATAATGGCTGGTATCAATGATACAAGCAAAGTCAAGTGGTCTGATCCATGATTAAATAGTAGATGTCTTTATTAGCTGCTGACCTTGCTTTGAGCAGCATGGCTTCAAGAATTGTGTACCTATTAGCTGATTCTTTAATCCTTGAAAATAGAAACCAGATGAATCCAATAATGCATTTTTATTTGGCCTTTTCCCACCATTCTCAAGATGAAATAACTCAACTTCCTATGCCAGGAGCCTTAACCTAATTAAGCAACTCGGCTCAACTGTTCAGATACTTAATCTGCAGTATTTACCCATTGCATTTTCTTGTTTAGCAATTCCTGCTTTGAAGAAAAATTCAAGCAAATATAAATATTTTTTCCTGACACTCTCATTTAGAGGTAACTGGGCATAGTGACTAGAGCACAAATCTGGAGTGAGGCAGACCTGGAATTCATGCCACCTCCTTGTGACCTAAGATGTGACTATGAACTTGAAGAAGTTTCCAGTCTCTGAGGCTTGCGTCTATGTATCATGGATAATCTTATTACCCATTTCATAGACTTGATATTAGAGTATATAATAACATAGTTCTCTTTATTCATCTTCTACATTCTTCTTTATCCCATCTCTGATGATTATGTTTTCTTGCTTACTGTTTTTCTCTCACTCCCCACCTTCACTTTCTGCTAACACACACACAAATACAAACGAATCCAGATGTGAGCTCCATGAGGACAAGAATCCTCTGACAGTGCCTACGAAGAGTTACACATAAAAATCCCTTGACATATATTTGTGGGGCAAAGGAGAGCACCAAACATTTTGCATACTGGTGCCTGGTATATTATGAGCATTCTATAAAAGGTCAACTGATTTTTTTCTTGGAAATAACAGGTTTAGATATATCTCTCAGTTTACTTTGTCATCTGAAGCAGCCTGCTATGGAGAGCAAAACGAGAGGAACTTGCACATGGACAGAGCTTGGTTCTGACTTTGCTAACAATAATGCTACTTTATTTTATTTTTTGAGATAGAGTCAGTCTGTGGCTCAGGCTGGAGTGTCATCATGGCTTACTGCAGCATCAACCTCCCAGGCTCAAGTGATCTTCCCATCTCAACCCCCAGAGTATCTGAGATTACAAGCATGCCCCACCATGCCTGGCTAATTGAAAACAAATTTTTTACATACAGGGTTTCCTTTTATTACCCAGCTATTCTTGAACTCCTGGTCTAAAGCAATCCTCTTGCTTCAGACTCTCAGAGTACTGGGATTACAGGCATGTGCTACCACACTCAGCCACGATAATGTAATTTTGGACGAGCCATTGTATCTCTTTAGTTTCCTTCCATGGGTGAGATTCCATATTCTTATTAATATTGCAACTGATTTTTGTGCAACTATATATTATGTTCCTTAGTAAAAGGGGTAGAAGACATGTAGTTATGCTGTTAAATGCTCTCAGAACCATCCCCTCACATTCTGAGTATCCTCCATTAACCTCATTGTAGAATGAGGAAATCAAGAAATAGAGAGATTGAGGAACGCATAAGTACAGAAAACATTCCCAGTGATTACCTTCACTACTTCCCTATTTACCTAGTCATAATTCACAAAACACAAAAGAGGAGAATCCTCAAGCTTGGATCAGCAGAAAGAACTGAGCAGGTTGGTGTTCATTCCTGGATATATTTGTCTTTCTTATAAGCCAAAATACCTCTGTGTTTGTGTTCTAGAGCAAATGTTTCTTTAGTCTCTTTCATAGAGACTAAAGCTTTTCTTCTTTACTTACTTTACTTATTCATCATGTACATTCAGACCTCAAGTATTGGCTAGAACAAGGTTGAGAAGGAAAGCAATTCATGGCATCCGGTTCACATTTTGAAAGGAGGATCATAGGACCCTGGAGTTTTAGATGTTAACACAGCTCCTTTCCACTTTAAATTTTAAATATTTGTGCAAATTTAAGACGAAAGAATACATGCTAGTTTGTTTTTAAACAAGTAAATATTTGAAAAGCTTAAGAGTGTGGGATGGACGATCATGAAAGGGAAAGGAAAATGGCAAAAGAGCAGAAGAAAGGCAAGAAAAAAATGAAAGAGGAGGGATGTGAAAGAAAGTATTTAAAGATTTCTCAAACTCAAAATGTCAAGAAACACTATCAACAAGTAAAACTAATAATTAGAAAAAGTGCTTTAAGGGCAAAGTTATGTGTGTGTGTGTGTGTGTGTGTGTGTGTGTGTGTGTGTGTGTGTGTATTTGAGATGGAATCTTGTTCTGTTGCCTGGCTCGTGTGCAGTGGCACAATCTCGGCTCACTGTGACTCGGGTTCAAGCAATTCTCCTGCCTCAGCCTCCTGAGTAGCTAAGATTATAGGCGCGCACCACCATGCCCAGGTAATTTTTGTATTTTTAGTAGAGATGGGGTTTTACCATGTTGGCCAGGATGCTCTCAATCTCCTGACCTCGTGATCTGCCTGCCTCGGCCTCCCAAAGTGCTGGGGTTACAGGCATAAGCCACTGTACCCGGCCAAAGTTTTAATAATTTTTTGAAACTTTTTTTTCCAGAATTTAGAACTTAGATGGTGATTTGATTGGGGAGATGTTTTGAAAAGGGAAAAAAATGAATAGTAGAAATGTCTAAAGATGCTGATTAAGAGGAACAACAAAGCCAGATGGCATAAATGGCATCTTTAGGAATTTTGTGGCATAAGAAGCTATGCTAAAAAGTTCCCCTCTGTCCTGAATATGGTGCAGTCACACACTGAGTATGCTCTGTGTCCTCAGTTAGCCACATTAACTCACTTAGTGCACTCGACCCTAAAGCCTCTACCTTTGTCTTAGCGATTTAGACTCTTTGTTTTTAGCTGTTTTCAGTACTTCATCAAGCTGATTTTGTTGCCCTTTTAGAAATCTTAATCAGTAAAAGTTGTCTTCTTTCTAAAACAGTTATGGCATATCTACATTCTAGAATTTTAAGCAGCCATTAACAAGAGTGAGGATATCTATATGTATTGAACTTAGATTAGGTTAAAATATCAACTTGCAGAATAATTGGTACAAACCTATCTTGTTGCTAACAGCCACATGCATATATTTGTATAATTATAAAGAGAGATAGAAAAAATATACATAAATGACTAGCTTTGGTTTCTGCAAGACAGAGAAGGGTAGAAAGCAAAGAGATTATTAATTTATATATATATATATATGTATCTACATTGTTTATTTGTTATAATAATCATGCATTGCTTTTGTTGTTAAGATAATAATGTAGAAAACTATTTAAAGACTTCCTTATAGCTATTATGTAGGACTATCCCTTTATAGGAACTAATATTTTGTGTGAATTATTTGGAACATCATTCATAGTTATTTCCTAAATAATTGTCATGTTAGATATTTACTCCATGCATGCTTTAAACACTAAGTCAAATGCTGCAACCTGTCTATTCAATAACCAGTCTTCCTTTTTCCTTATTATAGGAAAGCTTATAATAGTCTCAGAGGCAACATGGCCAGCTTAAAAGTGGAACAGAACCAAATGAGACATAAGAAAACAGAAACAAGTAGAAGCTCTAATATCCACACAACTAAAAATGGTCATGATAATAAAATCCAGCTATGGTGACATAAGTGAAAGTTGTTGTGTGGAAGGTGCAGGAGGACTCCTTCAAAAGAAGTATGGACAGATAGTGCACACTTTTCTGGCCTTCCTGTCTCATTCCTTCCTGCTGCCAGGAACAGGGACATGAGAACTGGAGTGCTAACAGGCATTCAGATCATGAGGCAACATTATAGATGAAAGCCACACATTGAAGATGATGGAGCAGAAAAAGGGAGAGAAAGAGATTTTCTGATGATCTCACGGTACCAGTTGACACACCTGGACTGCCTACTTCTCTGACTCTCTTGTATTTGAAAGAACAAATTTTGTTGTGTTTAATCACTACTATTTTTGGATTTTCTGTTGGATGCAGCTGAATTTAGTTTTAATTGACGTAGACCAGTCTGTCTGTAACTAGATGCATGTGGAAAATAAAACTTTTATGGGAAAAATACAGAATTATGGAATCAAATTCTATATTTTTTGCTTTTGCAGCACAGGCATATTCTTTCCATGCTCTGATCTAGAGTAGCTCACTTGTTAAATCATGATAATTCTGGTTGTGTCTATTTTGTTTCCACTTCTGATGAATAATTGAATATTTAGTACTGTCGTGAAAGTTTTTGGTCTTTCTCCTGCTAACAATAGAAGGTCTTGATGAATTAATTAAGCAAAAATAAGAGTGTACTGAGGCAAAAGTGCTACCATCACTTAAACCTGTTTCTAAGGGTCAAAGTGCTAATTTTTGAAATTCCAGAGAACAAAAATAGTTACTGCAAATACAAAATCTGAGCTGAAATGGAGCACAAACCTTACTCAATAACATAAGAAAATACCTGGAAGTAAAGCATCTAATGGGTTCTAATTCCGGCTCTGCTATCTAATCAGCATTTGTGCCTGAATGATATCATTTGGGCTATCTATGCCTCATTAGTGAAATGAGATAACTGACCCATAGAGAAAGGAAATATTCGATAGTGAAGTGAAGCATGGTTGAGGGAATTTTGTGAAAGAAAGCCTTCGCTCTATGAAAGAAGGTGTATTTCTGGAGCGGTTGTGCTAGTCTTCTAGATACTCTGTTTACGCTGAAAGCATGATCTGATGCCCAGCAAAGAACAAAGGATGTCTTGAACAAATGATCATTGGCAAAGAACAGAGAAGGTGGCAGATCTTTAATCATGTTTCAGGGTTGTGAGCAGGCAGCACTTTTTCTTCCTCTCCTCCCAGTTGTCAATGTCCACAATAATGAGAAGGAACTGTAGTACTAGCTCCTTTTATTAAATAAAAAGTTGTTTCTGTTACGTAACTAAAATTGTTGCTCCAAATCTCCTATGCACTCCAATTTCCTGTTTTAAAACTTTGATTAAGCAAACAATAGAAATTATTTTCCTCATTTTACAGATAGGATGATTTAAGTTCAGAGAAAAGGAATAGCTTGATTAAGGTCACTAAAGTATTGAATGGCAGAGCTTGAATCCAAAGTAGTTTTTTAAACTTTAACACTATTAGTCTAAACCATACCATATTCTGGTATGCATGAGACACAAAGGAGCAAGTTATAACTAATATGCAAGTCTATTAAGGCATATTTAACAATGTAAGAAATGTTCTCTCATTCCATTTCCCTCAAAGCTGTACATATGCTTGACAAACCAAATATTCTCAAGTACAAGACACACACACACACACACACACACACACACACACACACGCTCCCTATTTATAGTTTTAAATGGAAGAAAATCTAGGTCCTAAGCTTGCTTCCGGGAAAGAGGATACATATGAGAATGAGCATTTAAATGAATACTAAAACTGTGGTAATAATTTAGTAGTGACCCAGGCTCTTAGCTATTAAGGGAATTTTCCAAGCAGAATCTAAGATAACAATGCATTAGAAACTCTAGAGGACACCAGCCACATCTGTTTTCTTCACTCCTGGCTCCTTATGGCATATACCAATTTCAGTTAAATCAAATGAAGCAAAAATATTTGTAGAGGAAAAAGGGATGCTTGAAATGAATTCTTCTGTCTGTAGGACAAAGGTCCTTTGGAAACTCTAATGATTTGTGGAACTTAGATTACTCCATTAAGACATCTACTTCATGTTCTTGGATGTTTAAGATTTGAAATTTAAGATTTCTTTTTCACAGTAACACCTACAAGACTCTAAACCCCATTAGGGTAAAGATGAGTTTTCTTACTATTGTATTGTAGGAATATCATAGTATCTGATCAAGGGGTTAAATGTTGCTAAATTAATAAATCAATGATACGTTGGTAAAGAATGTGACAGACTATAAATCACATGTCATTTCCAAGTAAGACTATTATCTGATTAAGAAGCTGATAAGCCTATAAATGCTAATGGCAGGTCATATAAGTCAAGACATCCCATCTTTCTGTGAATCAAGGTCTAGTTGCCACAGTCTCTCTCAGAAGTGCAGTAAATTACTTCAACATAAGCAATGGCTGCACTACACTAATCAGAAATCTAATGGCTCTGGAGATTTAATGCAGCTTTTTACAAGGGGCTAACTTTATACTTGGTAGCAATTTTGACACTAAAATGAGCATTCTTCAATAGAATCATATTCATGTAGAATTAAATAAACTGAAATAAATTTTAGCAGAAAAGATATGAATGGCTTAGGCTATCGATCACCATTTATTTTGGTTTGGACAAAAGGGAAAAAGGGATGTTCGTCTTTGTAGCTCTAGTTCAAGCACAAATAAGAGTGAAAATTCTTACAGTAATTTAATTAAAATTGTTCTAACTACACATAGCAAGAAAGTACTTTTGCTACTCTAACTATATGATGCACACACTTCTGAGCTATGGAATTTCCCTGAAGCAGATGGGAAGCCATTTATTTTGGTAAGGGCATAGCCCTTTTTAAGATGTAGATCTGACAGGAGAGCTGTGTCAGCACAAATGAGAGAAAGCTGGTGGCCCTGGAGCAAAGTCCCTCTGCCAAGGGAACACAGAAGGAGTTTCTCGGGGATTCTGACAGGAAACTGTCCTGCAAAAACCAGTAGTAATTACTCAGATCAGAAGACCCTTCCAGCTTCTACTAAGTAATAGGATTAAAAATCTAGGCAAATCCAAAAAAATTATAAATCTAGATTTTAAATGACTGAGAATAAGTCTTTATTTTGTCTACATTAGTCTTGCTTCCCATTGACTAGAAACAGGAACCCTTTTGACCAGAAATTCAGACTAAGATGGATAACTAAATATGTATTAATTCACATATGTTAGAAATATAATCAGCCTGACAACCAAACCCTTAATTTATGGGTGAGGAATGCAAAAGCCAGACAAGAAAAACGAATTGTCTGAAATCACACTACTAGTTGTAAGTACAGCTAGAATTAAACCTAGTTCTTAAGTCCCAACCAATTTAATATAGGAAGTCTTTGATCCTGGTTTGTAAATAATTGTACGATTTTTCCTAAGGAAGCTGGTAAACTATAGAAACACATAATTTCAATTATCAGTTTTGGAATTCAATGTCATAAATCATGGAAATGCACATGAAATGTACATAAGAATATATGACAATGACTAAAAAATATTAATGATACTTAGCATTGGGAAGAATTTGCAGTAACTGTAATTCTACACTAGTGGGAATGTAAATTACTTCAATTACATTATAAATGTATTTGTTGATATCTGCTAAAGCTAAAGATATAGTACTCTATCACCCAATAATTCCATTCCAAGCCATAGACTTAAGAGAAATGAAAGCATGTATTTACATGAAGATTTCAGCATGAATGCTTATAGCAGTCCAAATATTAATTAACAGTACACTGGAGCACTTTTTGTTATCTTCCTATTATAGAATCTTAAACAGCCATAAAAAATCAAATTACTGCTTTATACAACAATTTGGATAACTGTCACTGATATAATGATGGATAACTATCTGTGGTGTGTGTATACTGTGTATGTGTGTGTGTATCCGTGTATGTGTGTGTGTATCCATGTAACCACTATCCCCCATACACATACACTCCATGGGTGTCAATTGATCTGTACACTTCAGACTTACACATTTTCTCTCCATCACTATATATATTTATTCCTCAATTAAAAGTACACATATGGGAATTTATTCTGAAAAAAAACAGAAAAATATGAATTGTTTGTATTCTTATTTAACAGTAAGGATAAAGTAGTCTTTTGAAAGTATAGTGTTTGAACAATTAGGACTAAGTAATGACAATGGTAAGCTATTTATTTATGCTGCAGCAGCAAAGTGCCCGTTCTACTAAAACTGTGAGTTGTGATAATCCATTGAAGGGCTATAAAAATCATTCCTTAAAATATCTCATAATCTTTCTGTTCAGAAAGCATAAATCTTGAAATGAGTAATAATAGTTGAGATGACTAAGGAGAGCTGATTAAGGAAAAGATCAGATGACTAAAGGAATTTCAGACAAGGCAGTTGTGGCAGGTAATGTGTTGTTAGTCAATACATTCCCTGTTATTCTTCATTGTGTCACAACTGAGAGAACTCAAAGAATTTTTTTTAAAAAAAGGAAACACTTTCTGACACATAGCAACTCTGTGTACTTTAGGAGTTGGGAGTGGAAACTTTCTGTCACTAATGCTGTCACATCCTCCCACCATGTCTCATAAATTTCCTAGGCACCTCCACCTAGAGAAGAAAATGTCCACAGGTTCAGGAACATGTTCTTGGATAATGATCCTATCCTTCAGACCACAGTATAAAATTTCAGTTTGGTTAAACACAACTTTTCTCACCTCACTTTTGTTAAAGGTTTGCTCTGCCTGTTAGAATAATGCACTTATATCAAAATAGGAAAATAGAAACCATGTAAGTTAGAAAGTTTGGCAGTTTCAAGGTCAAGAACTGTGGCTATTCCTTAGTGTCTCTCATATTCTATTTTATCAATAAGATTAACTCTAGTTTTCAATTTCTATTGAACTGTACTTAATATTTATCTTAATATCTGATCTGACCAACTTAACTTTTACTTTTCGATAGCACTTTGATATAGTTCTTTGGTTAACAATCCCAGTATATCGTGTTGACTGATCAACAAGCTATTTCTTCTTCCTATTAAAATATCTCAATCCTGGCACTTTGGAAGAGTCAGACAGGAGGATCACTTAGAGCCCAGGAATTTGAGGCCAGCCTGTGCAACATAGGGAGACTTCCATCTCTACTAACAATTTCTTTTTTTTTTGAGACGGAGTTTCCCTCTTGTTACCCAGGCTGGAGTGCAATGGCGCGATCTCGGCTCACCGCAACCTCCGCCTCCTGGGTTCAGGCAATTCTCCTGCCTCAGCCTCCTGAGTAGCTGGGATTACAGGCACCCGCCACCTTGCTCAGCTAATTTTTGTATTTTTAGTAGAGACGGGGTTTCGCCATGCTGACCAGGATGGTCTCGATCTCTTGACCTTGTGATCCACCCACCCCAGCCTCCCAAAGTGCTGGGATTTAGGGGTGAGCCACTGCCCACAGCCTAACAATTTTTTTTTAACACTTAGTATGCTGTGGTTGTACGCATCTGTAGTCCCAGCTACTCAGGAGGCTGAAGTGGGAGGATCACTTGAGCCTGGACAGTGAAGGATGTAGTGAGCCGAGATCACACCACAGCACTTCAGCCAAAGCGACAGACTAAGACCTGGTCTCAAAAATAAATAAATAATAAATAAATAAATAAATAAATAAATAAGAAGTCTTCCTCTTGAAGAGTTCTGATATAGTTCATGATATAACTGGTATTACTAACCATAAAAATATATTTATGTGAAGAGGATTCTGCTGATAATATTGCTATTCCAGAGTCTTAAAGAGGTTACTGAGAAACCCGTTTAATGATTAGCCAGTGTTTGCCAGTAATTCTTGCTATTTAGCCATCAACTTTTTTCTTCTTAAGGTGCATAATGATCTTCACTCCCTGAGTCCTTATCTTTGACTGCTATCCAACAGGTCACTCAAAGTGCCTTTCTAGCAAACGGCCTAAGCCACTAAAAGTTACATTTTTATTCATTTTGTTTTTCAGACAGAGACTCACTCTCTTGCCCAGGCTGGAGTACAGTGGCATGATCTCAGCTCACTGCAACCTCCACCTCCTGGATTCAAGCAATTCTTCTGCCTTAGTTTCCCGAGTAACTGGGACTACAAGCGAGTGCCAGCATGCCCAGCTAATTTTTGTATTTTTAGTAGAGACCGGGTTTCACCATATTGGTCAGACTTGTCTTGAACTCCTGACCTCGTGATCTGCCCACCTCCGCCTCCCAAAGTATTGTGAGCCCCCACGCCTGGTGCTTTTAAACATTTTTTAGAATAGTTCTACTATCTTTGCCTAAATAATATTGAGTTTATCTTCGAAAATTTTCAGAAAATACTGCTATCAGAATTCCTCCAGTATATATTTATATGCTCAAATATTCAAGCAGCTTGAATTAAGAATGGTCTGGAATCCCTTAATTTGATTTGCTCCTTTTGGAGGGCACTTAAAATCCAGAGAAATAAAGTGATTTTTTCAATGCCATGTGGTTTATTAACAAGAATACAGCAATAAAAACTGTAAGAGACAGTATCTACGGGATGCTAATCAAGTTTCAAGCAGCATGCTAAATACTATAAGCAAATTATCTCTTTCAATTTTTACAATGAATCTATGAGGTAGGTTCTATTATTTCCCTTGTCTGGTCCCCAGTCTGAGTTGGTTTCTTACACAGATTATAAGATCTCTTGTTGAGTTAAGGAATAATGATACCCAGAGTGTTGATGTTAATATTTTTACAAAAGTCAATGATAGAATGTCAAGGATCATAAACGTTTGTTTTGGCCATTTTAAATATCAACTGTGTGGCAGCCATATTATAATCTGGACTCAGTTACTTTCTGAATTTCATCCTGATGTTATTTTGTTACCAACCTCTGACCAATATCATTTGTTTTCTATTTTATTCTTAAATTTGTAACCTAAGCTTGACAGCAAAAGCCAGTGGATTTCATTAATTAATTCTGAGAAAATCATTGATTGCATTTTTATTTTCTGAAATGTGGCTGGTATATGTTAATCTAGAGGTCTTTGCAGAATATGCAAAATGACCTGTTTCATGAGCTTGTAATATAAATGAGATGATTTATCTTTTTAGTACTAAAATTACTCTCCAGAGCCTTCACAAGCCCATCGGCAGGCGCTCAAGTATCTCTCTTGGGACTCTTCCAACTCCCTGAATAATTTCAGAACTCTGGAGACTTTCTCATTCTAAGGGGGCCAGTTCTGTTTCACACTTTGGGAAAATAACTAGAAAATCTGATCAATATAATGAAAGGAAGTTCCCCAGTTTCTGCTGCAATCGCTGTTCTCAGCCACATTTGTCAGTATAGAATAAAGGTGGACCACACATTGGTATATGAAGTTCATCTGCTGCTTGGATGATGCCACTACCATCCTGGCAATACCTTCTCAGGATCTAAAGGGCAGGAAATTTATTTCTAAAATTTTTTCTTGTATCACTATAATATTAAAGGCCAGTTCTCAAATCACTCCTACCTTACTGAATCTCTGCACTGGGAATAAAATACTACTGTGTCAGTATTCTAGGAAAAGGGGGCCTCAAGGTTGGGCTCACAAAATGTTGTAGTGCCAACATAGATAGACAGTAGAGTCAGACTGCATCAGCTAATTTATGCCTCAATTACTTAATGGCTTTGTGATCTTGGTCAAGTCATTTATCTTGCCAGATTTCTCGTGGATAAAATGTGTATCTTAAAATGCCCACCTCATAGTTGTTTTGAGATGATCTATGTAAGTTACACATAGATTACATAGGTATTTTATTACTATTAAATAATAGTCATTGTTTGAAATCGCACCCAGTATTGGGAGTGGCTACTAGCTTGAGAAAACTCCCCACTGCCTTTGTTCTCCAACCCACGGCCTTATAGGTTTGGGACTGAAATCCGTCACCACTTTAGGCACTCTATGTTTGTTCTTACTGAGATGCCCCTGGGGAATCTGTCCTACCTGTGGACCTCTGCTGTCTAATCATCAAAATCTGTTAAAAATGATTAAACATCCAAAGGAACATGGTGATGTTCTTGCCTCCTTTCTTCATAAAAGATTCCTTGACCACTGCACAAATGTTTCTACTCTTTTCCCAGTGATAAACATTACCTATTAAGTCGGCATTCCGAAGGACAATTTTTACCCAAAAAAGAAATCTTGTATACCCTTCCAGGTCAATGGACACATACTTGTTTTGTATTTATAATAGGAGAGGAGACTTTAGAGAGACATTCCAGAATCAAAAAAGAACTCTTCCAAGGCAATTTTCTCTTTACACCGAGACAAAGAAGTGGCTGGTAACTCGTGTAATACAGTCTCTTGCTTTTCTCCTTGAATAGTTTTATCTAAATTATGTGGCATATCCCCATGCCTAATCACATAGGTTTACTTTCTTACATGAGAACTCATGGGTGTATCTAAAGGAAATCAGACAGAGAGCACAATAGAGTATTAAAAGCAACACGAATAATTTTTTAAAATATAAGCAGAATAAATTGTGCTTCTTTGAAATCATACATATCTTCACTAAGCTGTTGCTAATTCAGAGAAGAATTGATTAAAAGCTGTTTGCAAAGTTACATTACTGGTAACCTAATCATATCCTATGAAAAAATAAAACTCCTTCAACATCACACCCTTCATCCTGCATACATCTCCTACTAATGCACCTAACATGAGGCCTGTACATCCAGTAAATATTTAATCCACTCTATTTATTATATGCTTTTAATCTGTCTTTATAGTATACCCATTCATTCCCAGTGAGTTCACCATATTGTCTCTTAAATAAAAGGGACCAAGGTTATGAAAACCTCTATATAAATATCATATACTTCACATGCGTATATTAAGAACTAGAAAGTATTGATTTGTACTTTATACCAATCTCGTAAAACATCCTAAATTATAGAATGGAAAAGCATTTATAAAAACAATGTTTCTGTTTTTTGAAGGAACAGGAGAAAAAAATGTATCACGCTCTTTTTAGAGAAGAAAAAATTGGCTAATAAAACCATTAGAATTTGTATAGAGTTTATAGGTGTTGAGATTTTCTATATTCAGAATCTAGGGCTTTGTCATCTAGTTATCTGAGAAGTGATTGTTGTTGGTTTATAAAGTATACTGTGGTCAGTACATTACTTTTAAAGGAGAAACCACATGCTACTTAAGTGTGAAAAGTAGATGTGCATTACTTATAGTCTTTGCTTATGACACAACAGAGCATCAACATTACTTTAACCATCTTTGTAACATGCTATGATGCCATCAAGAGAACCAAATTTTGGTAGATCAAGTTCATGGATACCCTATTATAATGCCATTATGGTAGGAAAATGATTTTAGTGCAAGTTAATGGAAACCACATTACACTGGTAAGCAATTTTATTGTAAGTCTATGAAGACCACATTATGATGGTCAAACAATTTCCCTGTAAGTCTGTGGAGACTGCATTAATAATGCCATTATAAGAGCAAAACAATTTCAAATAAACTCTACAGGGACTCATTTCACTGTCATGATGGTGGCAAAATGATTTCAGTATATGTTTATGGAGAACCCTTTACAATGCCATTATGACAGCATTACAATAGTAAAAGAAATTATCGGGATCCCATTATAGTGCCATTATCATTCCATTACATTGGTTAAAATAATTCAGAGTAGCTCTATAGCAACACCACTACAATGGTAACAATTAGGTCAGAGAAAGTATTAGAGGACATGACACTTTAAAGAAAAAAACAGATCTAGGTTTGGAAAGATCAGATTAATGTCCAGATAGAAATCACAGCTATTAGCAAAGTTTTACCTTACTGGGCTCATGTAATTTTGTAAAACCTTCTTTGCCTCTAGATTATCCAGGTTGTCACCACACCTGGAAGTATTTGTGATTAAAATTAAACATTAAATTCTTCCTCTAAAAGAATTTAATGTTTATTTTTATTGCTCCTAATATGTTGCCACCTCAAAAAAGTGCCCCTGGAGACTCTATCCTACCTGTGGACCTCTGTTGTCTAGGTCTTTGTACATCAAAGAAAAATGAATATTCAGCCTCCACAGGGAAGTGGGGAAGATCTTGATCTCTTTATTTCCAAAAAGTTCCTTGACCTGTATACAAATTTGCCCAACCTTTCCTAGGTGATCAATACTACCTTTTACTTAGGTATTCATTAACAAATTCATAGTTGACTAGGGTTGAAGAAGATTTTGCCACGCCATCAGTCATTTTAGTTCATGAAGATGAATCTATTATATCATTATTATGGATTATATCCCTATACTCACCCAGTTGATTGATAAGCATGGGCTATTGGCAAGAATGTAATGTCTGTAAGAATAAGCCTGTGAATAATTGCCTTACAAATAAAAGAAACTTAGTAGATGTGATTAAATTAAGGATGCTGAGATTGGGGGGATTATCCTTGATTATCTGGGTGCTCCCGAAATTATCACAAAAATTCTTATGAGGGGAAGGCAGGAGAATTAAAGACAAAGAAGGTTGTGTAAAGACAAGCAGAGATTGGTATGATGGAACAACAGACCAAAGAATGTTGGTGGTCTCTGGAAGTTATGAGAGTCGGGAAATTGATTTTTCTTCTAGAATCCTCCAGAAACCACCAGTTCTGCTGATTTTAGCCCCATAAGACTCATTTTAAATGTCTTACCTCTCCTGAGATAGAAGAAGAAATCTGTGTTGTTTTAGGCCATTAAATTTGTAGTAATTTGTTAAAGCAGCAATAGGGAGCTAACGCATTCAGTAAAATAGGTTTTTAATCTGCTGTGAAATAAGCAAATTCAAAAAGTTTGTTCTATTAAAAAGACTGAAGTTATCATGTATGTTTAACTTTCACAACAGAGAGAATGTAATAATATATTTTTATATCATCCATTTGTTTGCATATCTATCAGTATTGTAGAATATATTTTAAGGAGAACCATTTACTTTCTTCCACCCTTATTGTGCTGTTCCTTTTGGTTCAAGTATGCAATTCTTCAAATAAGACATTTGGAAAAAGAAGAAACACTAAAAACTTTGAAAACATACAGACTGATACTGACATCAGAAAACTCATGAAACTTAGATGAATATTTTAAATGAACGGTATCTCTAGAAATAGCTCATTCTTTCTACAAATGTTTGTTCTTTCTTTTCTGGCAAGGGAGAGAATACTTGCATATGGAGATATTTCAGGGGCTATGAAATGGAGGAAAAAAATATAGAGGGTCAGTCACCCAGCCTGGGATGAGGATGGTGCAAAGTTGGCATGGTGTGCAAAGATGAATCATGCTCAGCATGGGCCACCATGTTCATTTACATCCCCTCACCTTCTTTGCAGTGAGGCTGGGGACAGAGAAGTGAGTTCTGGCAGATGAAAATGTGAGTGGAAATTTTGTGTCACTTCTTATTCAGGACATTTAGGAGCCAGTGTCCCTCCTACTCTCTTTCCCTGATACAACCAGTTTAAAAATCATGTGACGATAAGGGAACATGCAAAAAAGAAGTCTTGATCCTTGAATTGTCAAATGGAAAATAGCCTTTGCTAAACTATGTTGGATAACTTTCACTGTGTTAAGCTACAAAGATTTGGGGGCTTGTATGATTTGGTAGTTAGTATTAATTAGCTGAACTGATAACATATGGGGAACAAAAAATTTTGAAAATTTCCACCCAACATTATTTTTATATTTGGAATTAACCCCAATTTTTCCAAATGTTACAGTATCCCTTCTGCTACCCTTCACCCAAAATTTATGTAGCTTTTAGTTTTTATGCCAACATAGAAGAAAAGTCCACAGGAGACATGACTTAGAGAGATGACTCCTCAAAAACATGTTTGAAACTTGGTAGAAAAATTGGAATCCTGGAATAGCATCATTTAATGGGGGGGGGGGGTGTTACATATTGAAACATATGTTGTCACTGCTGTTTAATTTGTTTTCTTTACAAAGAGTTGGAGTCAGATTTGAAAGGTGGAAGAAAGTTTCAGAGCAATGTAAGTTTGGAAGGTCTAACATCAATCTTATTTGCATAGGGAAGGGAGATGAATCTAGTTTAATGCAATTATGGGAGCTAAATTAAGCCAAAGCAACAAGTGTTCCAAAGACAGGTTCATTTTAGACACTTTAGTGAACTTCAGGCTCCAGCATAAAGACTTATGCTTTATCAATATTCGAGGGTGTGCTGGCATAAATGTAAGCCACTAAGCTCTCCCTTCAAGAGAATCTTCTGTGGGGTGACTTATTTAATAGTAGCCTCCCCCTACAGTACCTTGAGATCCACTGTTTCTCCTAACTTGAGAATGAGCATAGTGGGAGTTTTTAAGCATAGTGGGAGTTTTTAAGCCAGGATGTTCTTGCCACTACCACTCTAATAAGCAGCTTTTCCTGGGGAACTTATCACTCTGGCCAAGACATTCTCAGAACTGCCTTTGGTCTATAAGTTCTCCTTTCTCCCCATTCTCCTTTCACAAACTTTACACCTGCATTATGTTAGAATGCAAGTCTTGCCTTCTTCTGCTCCCTACCACTCAAGCTTCACGGATTTTCTCTTATCACCAAATGCTTCTTGAAAAACCTGAACAGACACAGTTGGTCCCGGAAGTTGTGGCTGGGACTGGCTCCCTTACCACCCAGAGAGCAATGAGGACACCCATCCTGAGTAGAATATGGAACATGGCTAGCCCTTGGCACAAACTGGTTGCCAAACTGCTAAAGATTTCACCAGTGCTGATCTTGGAAAATGTACTAAGAGAGAGAAGGCCCTTTCTGAAGCAATTATTCAGGTATTTGAGAGATACAGGGGAGAACAATTTATATTAGGGGAGCAGAACTGACCAGTTATTATCAAGTGTTATTGATTTCTTTTATAGGAATAATCGGACATAGTTAAACAGTTAAAGTATCAAACCCAGAAGTACTTTTTTCATAGCATAATAGAGTTACAGAATTCTGGAGGTGTTTAAATGCTCAGCCAAGGCAGCAGGACTATTGTGCTAAATTCTTATTAGGAAAACCTGGAATCTTAAAACAAGGTTTAAGGATTTCTGCATAAATGCAGAAAAATAGATAAATAATTAGAGATAGATAAATCTCAGAGCTTATAGAGATACACCATTCCTCCCTAGTATAAGCTAAATTTTCTCCCATAAGGAAAGATCTTAGTACAATAGTCTGTACTCATGCTGCTAATGAAGACATATTGGAGACTTGGTAATTAACAAGGAAAAAGAGGTTTAATGGACTCACAGTTTCAGATGGCTGGGGAGGACTCACAATCATGGCAGAAAGCAGAGGAGAAGCAAAGGCACATCTTCCATGGCAGCAGGCAAGAGAGCACGTGCAGGGAAACCATCAGATCTTGTGAGATTTACTCACTATCACAAGAATAGCATGGGAAAAACCCACCACCATGATTCAAGTACCTCCCACTGGTCCCTCCCATAACACATAGAGATTCTGGGAGCTACAATCCAAGATGAGATAGTGGTGGGGACACAGAGAAACCATATCACTTAGCGTTCTTCCGCATAGAGTAACAGTTGGCCACCTTGGGAGGAGCCCGCATATCTTCTCCTCACTGCCAATCTGATTAGCTGGGTGAAATCCTAGCATAGCCTGGCTGACGATGTGCTAAGTCTTTTAAGAAGGTAAGATACCAAACACCAAAGATCATAAGAATTAGCTAGGATGTATTAGCAGAAGCCAAAGAAGTAGTCCTTGGGGTTGGGTTTTAAAGATCTTGATAAAAAGATTCAAAATGAAGACTAGATAAGCAACAATTCAATAATTTAGAGGCCCTTGGGACTTGGGAGTCAACTCCCTAGGGAAAGTCCCTAGGGTATGTTGTAAACTTGCATCTAGAGTGGCTCGTAAAATCCTGGAGAAGAGATGGCTATTGCTGAGTAAACTCCTGCCTGAGTTTGTCCTGATAGATGGAAGAGTAAGGATTAGCAGGCTAAAGGAAGTGATTGTGCTGGAATGGGTACATTTTGTGAGTTCAGAATACCTAACAGAGAAAATTATGCTGTAGGGAGGCCTGAGGACACACCATTCACCGTGGTCAACATGAATGCCTTTGTGAGAGTCTATTCTATGATCATAATACAGCTGCATTCAATGGTAGCAGGTCGGGGTGATGGTGGGAGAGTATTACAAGCTGAAGTGTCTTCCCACTAACAAAAAAGATGCTAAATTCCTAAGCCCCAGTACCTCAAAATGTTAGCTTATTTGGACATAGGGTGTTTATAGAGGTGACCAAGTGAAAATGAGGTCATGAGGGTGGGCCCTAATACAATATGATTGCAAACTACCAGAAGCTAGAAAGCGGCAAGGAAGGATTGTGGAGCTTTCTGATATAAAATCCGAAGGCAGCATACAACTTGCCCTTATACTACAGGGAAACAGAAAAAAGACAAGGCCAAGAAGGCCAATGCTGAAGGTAGGAAGTGAGAACTTGCATATTAGGAAGACAATCATAATCGGCCACTTTCCTTCCCTCCTGCAGACACCCCTCAGGCAGGGAAGTTTGTCAAGGAGACATTGCCACTAGATCACAAAGGTGTTTGCCTCCCTGGGGTCTTATCTAAGAACCATCCCTGAAGCAGCCTCCAATCTCCTTAAGGGCCTGAACAGTGCCAATGAATGCAAGTCCCTTTAAAGGGGGAGGAAAAGAAGGCAATAGCTTTCTATAAGGGGAGGAAAATGTTCGAGTCCATCCTTATCCTCACTAGAAAAAGTATCTTCCTTATTCCCCATAGAAGGGAATGAAGCGGGGAGAGAAGTCTCTCCCTGTTGTTCTGGTTTCTGCTTTTCCTTCTCCTTCAAATCTCCTGAATTCCCTTCAGGTGAAGATGGGCGGTTTGACTCTGCAATCTGACAGATAAAGAAAATACAACACAGTGCGTACCAGTGCCCAGGTGGTCTAAATAGTAACATTAGTAAAATAACCTTGCTCATATCCTCTTTTCAGGCAGCAACCTACCTGCTCCCGTGACTAAAATCTAAGGTTCCTTGATCAGGAAACCAAAGGCATTCCTGCTGGATTAAGAGCATAAGCTTGTATAGAGCTCCAGGCTCTACAGTGCACTGGATAGTCTTAAGTAGCTGTTGCACTGTTTTAAACAATGCTTTTTGCTCTTTGGTCATTTCTTAACCCATGATAACCTAACCTCTGATATTTTATGCGTGCATTCGGTCCTCCTGATGGGAGTCAGGACTGCCCCTTACTGGGATTCCTCGAAAATTAATGAGGTCTTCACCTTCACGCATAACTTCAAGGTGATCACATTGGGGGCACCAGTTACAGAGTTTACAGTTTGCAGTGAATGCCAGGAACGAAGTACTCAGACAGTTTCAGCTGAGCAGGGTTAGGTGGTAGCTCTTCCGAGAGAGTCTCCCCCAGCCCACCAAGTATTTATCGAAAGGGCTTAGGCCGGGCGCAGTGGCTCACGCCTATAATCCCAGCACTTTGGGGGGCCAAGGCGGGTGGATCACGAGGTCAAGAGATCGAGACCATCCTGGTCAACAAGGTGAAACCCCATCTCTACTAAAAAAAAAAAATACAAAAATTAGCTGGGCATGGTGGTGCGCACCTGTAGTTCCAGCTACTCAGGAGGCTGAGGCAGAAGAATTGCCTGAACCCAGGAGGCGGAGGTTGAGGTGAGCTGAGATCGCGCCATTGCACTCCAGTCTGAGTAACAACAGCGAAACTCCGTCGAAAGAAAGAAAGAAAGAAAGAAAGAAAGAAAGAAAGAAAGAAAGAAAGAAAGAAAGAAAGAAAGAAAGAAAGGGCTTGTATTAACTACAAACATCCACTAGACGGTCATGTGAGGGGCTGAGGCCCCTGTGACCTTATACACACTTAAACTGCATTCTCAGGAGGCTGTTTTCAGCGTTCCTTATCACACCACACACTCCACTCCCTGTCCTGTTTTTAGGGTCAAGGAGTTTCATTCTCATGCACAAATAACGAACAGAGTGCCTCCATATTTTTCCATACCCCAACCTCAAATGCCATGTACATAGCTTTAATATGCTGCCCTGCACCCCTAACAAGGATTCCCCTATAGGTTTCAGAGAAAGCCTGACCCTGCTGACACCAAGCCACCCATTTTGGGGTACTTTGTTATACAAGCCCCAGGAAACTAATTCAGAGAGGCATTCATAGAGCTGGGCTTAACAGCCATGATTATGACGGTTCCCTTAAGTAATAGGGACCATGTGGCAGGACTTACGTGCCAGAACGTAGGGACTGGAATTTTCATCAGTAATCAACAGTATCAAAGGGGCAGTCAAAGGAGTCCAACCTTTAGGGACTTGCAGAGCTAGTTAATAAAGCATGGCAACCTTTGAGGCAAGTGAGATGTGCAGCCAATGAAGGTGCTGCTAAACATCTAAAACCAGAATAAGACAAGAGCACTGGGAGACCTCACAGCAAAGTCACAATCACATGCCCAGTTCTTTACCTCAGCCAAATTTCAGCTCTGCAATTTATTGACTAAAAAGGTACCCGGCCTCCAAAATAATGCACATGTAACCCAACTGCAAGTATATGTCTGCAGTCCTTCTCCAAAAGGATCTATGGCCATTAACTCAGGTGAGTAAAAACCAGAGAAAGATGACCAGCCAGGCATTTTGAAGATTATTAGATATTGACACCCATAGGCCCAAGGCATCATGATAGCCCATGGAGGTAATCAATGGAGTCCTGAACAAGGAGGGACTTCAAGTGGATCCACTGAGGTTACAAATGCAGCTGGTAGGCATTTCCTTGGTTTCCAAGTGCCTTATTGCAAATTGCCACATTTTACAGTTGGAGTAATCTCAATATGAAGTCCTGGTCTATGGGGTGAGAGCTATTATAGTGGAGAAGGCTTAGTACAAACCTCTGAAACCGACGTCAACCCCCACACACTCCATTCAAACTAGTTCATGAAAAGTAACATCTATCCTGGGCTAGGTGGTGCACTTATTGCTACTGTTAAAGACCTAAAGGTATAGGGTAGCGGTTCCTAATTTACACCTTTTAATGTGCCAGTCTGGCCTCTATAGAAACTGGACGGGACCTACAAAATTATTATGGACTTGCACAAGATCTACCAATTTGTAGGGTTGTAGGGCTGATTGTAGCTGTTGTGCTGAATATGGTACCATTGTAGAATAGATTAAAAATGTATTGGATATTATGCTGTAATAGATTTGACAAATGTATTCTTTTCTCACCAAAAATGAGAGTCAGGAACAGTTCACATTTACCCAGAAGGGATGGCAATATTCATTTACAGTTTTGCTCCAGTGTTAACTCTCTCATTTTCTGTTCTAATATAGTCCGAGGAAATCTGCACCATCTGGACACTGGCCTACACCATACTGATCTGTTACATCAATGAAGTAGACTGACTGGGGAAAATGGGTAAAAGGTGGCTAACATGAGGGAGAGGCCTTGGTAACACACGAAAGTTCCAGAGGGTGGAAGATAGGCCCTTCAATGATTAGGAGACCTGCAACTTCAGTGACATTCTTGGGAATTTCAGGGGCATATCAAATATCCCTTCAAAAATAAAAGACAAATTGCTGTATCTTGGATCTCTACCACAAAAGGGAAGCATGACTCTTGGTAGGGCTTTGTGGGTTTTGGAGACAACAAATTTCACACCTAGTTACACAGGTTAGCCCATGTTACTGAATGACATAGGGGTTGTCAGCAGGAAAGGGCTTTTCAGCAGGTCCAGACTATAGTGTGAGCTGCTTTGTCACTTGGGCTTACTGTCTTGCAAACCTATGGTGCTGTGAGTATCTGCAATGGAGAAAGATACAGTCTGAAGATTATGGCAAGCTGCAGTGGAAGAATCCCAAAGAAAGCCCTTGGGATTCAGGAGCAAGGCTATGCTATCAGCAGTAGAAAAATACACACTTTTTGGAAAATATTTTCTGACGTATTATTTATCCTTGGTATAGATAAGTTTGTTAAATATGAGGCACCAAGTGACCATGCATATCACACTGCTGGGTTCTTCTGGACCTACCAAGCTGACAGTCACAGGTCCAGCAGAAATTCACCATGAATTGGAAATGGTACATCTGAGATCAAGCCCAAGCAGGAACAGAAGGGACAAGTAAGTTGCATGAACAGATTGTCTCAATTCACATGACACCCATTACTGTCGTACCAATGCCCTTCTTGAGCTCATATATAAGGCCATATGGGGGACCTGTTTGATCAGCAGAAGAAGGACAAAAAAGTCTAAGTTTGGTCTATGTATGGGATAGCCTGGTATGAGGGTATAAGTGAAGTGATTGGCAGTTGCTTTCCTTCCATAATCATGGGTAGCCTGGACAGACAGTGGAAAGAAAATAAAATATCTTCTCAATGAGTGTCTTGTGATCACCCCACAAAAGTGAAATTGACTCCTCATTCAGAATTAAGTTTGAATGTTGAAACTGCTGATGTCATATACATGAAAAGTGTGTGAAAATTTTATTATTCACATAAGGAAGCTTTCTAGAGAAAGCAGGAGAGGCTTCCAAGTGGGTCTGAAAATTGCTTGAGAAAGCAGGGAGGAGTACAACAAGGATTCTTGCATATAGACCAGGTCTTAAATGATTTAAACTTCCCACCAGCATAAGGGAATCACCATTTGGATTTGTTCATCAGCCTGCCCAGATGTGATGTGAAAGGGGAAGAGGGCGTGGTGATACTTAAAAGATGTCAGCAGTTGAAGTATCAAAAATGGTATCAGCTTCTTTATTCCAGAGTAGAAAACAAGTGGCACATTTCATTATCTATTTTGTGTGAAAAAGAAATGCCCTATGATGGTGAGGCAATGGCCAATGGCCTTGCCAGACGTTCAGGGATGACACAGAAGGAAAAGGATTAGAAAATTGGATAAGAAAGACGAGAATATACCCTGTTTGGGGATCAGGAACTCTATTTTTTGTAAAGTGCCCAGAATTGAGGGAATGGAAAACACAAAGTCCCTAAGTAGGTCATTGGAAGCAGTTGTTATAGGGGCCACTTCTGCTTCTATCATTTAAATCCCAGACCCATTGTTCTTCCTAGTGGTGACACAGCACCATCTGGACATGCTCATATTGGGCAGTCTCATCTAATACATATGCTGCACCATGAAGAACTACACCACATTCTTAAAGAACACTGCCTCTGGCTATGTCTTTAGTAGTCTGCTCCAAGACTGTATAAGACCTACTGCTTCTGAATTACATAGTATGTGACATGACCCATGGATATTTTTGCCTGGGCCCACTCCTGTACCTCCTTTGCTACGTTGGTGTTCAGTTGAATGCTATATTGTATGAGATTTTTGTCCCTCCGTAATAGAATAGTGGCACATGGTAACACTTTACCACTGTATTACAATTGCCTACAGCATTCAGCGGAGTAACATGCTATACAGGTTTAGCCTAGGACCAATAGGCTATACCACATAGCCTAGGTGTTTAGTAGCTTATATTTCTAGGTTTATGTGAACACACTCTATGATATTCATGTAACAAAGAAATTGCCTAATAACACATTTCTCAAAATGTGTCCTCATCATTAAACACTGCCTGACTATATATGTAGAATACAGATGATACAAGAGGGTACTTTTTGGTACTTACTTGCCCTGTTTCAATGATAAATAAACAGATAGAGACCTCAGACCTCTCAGGATTGAAGGTTTATATAACTGTACCAGACTGACCATCAAAAGCTGCTAAGTTGATGGCTGAAGGTGATGGAATTTTAGAATTAATGGGAAAGGGGAGGAAGAATGACTATTAATTGTGGCCCTTAGACCAACTACCGCAGAGGGCTGTAGTTTGTCTCACTGCCCTTCCTCATCCAAGTTTCCCTTCAGGATCTGAGAATTATGTACTGGAGAAGGTCCTTGCAAAATATAAATAGAAAAGTAGATCTTCCCAGGGCAAAGAGTAAACTCTATGACCATGAACTTGTGTCTTTTAGATTTCCCTTTAAGACAAGTTGCTGTGGAAGCATAGTTGTGTAACAGTCTGTAGCGGCCATGGTTTCAAATCCACCCTGGCACTTACCCCAAACTGTGCTTTTCCTGGGCTTTTCTAAGATGATGATTGAGCATAGCAGTAGGATTATAACCAGACTTTTCCTGTAGGACCTTCTATTGGGCAACTTTTGCTTGGAAACTCTCCGTTGATCTGGAAATCTCAGCACTGCACTGCGATCTGAATCTTTTTGCATTTAATCTTCTTTCCTTTCCCTTCTTCACTCATAGACTTCAAACCCATAACACCCAAAGATTCTTCCTGCTTGTTTCTGTTATCTCCCTCTTTATCCTTCACAAGCTTCCCCCAATAAAATCTCTTGCATGTCTAGTACTGTTTTGGCATCTCCTTCTTGGAGGACCTGAATTGACAGAAATGAAGATTTTTTTTTTTTTAAACATGATCAGAAGATATCAGTAAAGAAAACTACTAAAAAAAACTGGTTGATAGCCATAAAAAAGGATGAGTCCTTGTGCTTTGCAGGAATATGGATGAAGCTGGAAACCATCATTCTTAGCAAACTGACACAACAGAAACACCGCATGCTCTCACTCATAAGTGGGTTTGAACAATGAGAATACATGGACACAGGGAGGGGAACATCACACACCGGAGCCTGTTGGGGGATGGGGGGCTAGGGGAGAGATAGTGGGGGTAGGGTGTGGGGAGGGATAGCATTAGGAGAAATACCTAATGTAGATGACAGGCTGATGGATGCCACAAACCACCATGACATGTGTATATCTATGTAACACATCTGCACGCTCTGCACATGTATCCCAGAACTTAAAGTATAATAAATAAATTTTAAAAACAGAAAACTGGCTGATAACTCAAACTCACATTATTTGCGAAGCTGAGCTAGAGTTGAGTGATACTAACTTAGAGTTCCATCAGTGTTTTAGTTGGTTTATAGATGGTGTCCTGGGAGTTTCTGGAACTTCAGTCGAACACTGGAAACAGAACGTGTGTTTTGAATGAATGTGTTGAGATAGAAGTACTTCAGGAGACATTCTCAGAGGGAATTAATTTGAAGAAAATTCTCATTCCAAATGGAGGTTATGGAAAGTACCAACAATCTTTTTTGAGGTTACATTGCATTGAAAAATATCTCATGTAAAATTTTAAAAATATTTTGCATAGCTATGAAATAATGAGGACTTCAATACTAAATTTATTACAGTTGCCTACACTCAAATATTGAATTCACAATATAAAAATTCTAAACCACAAAATACATGTAAGAGAGTTCCCTTTATAGTGCTGGTTTTTCCAAGATGATTGCTACTTTTTAAAAGATCAACATTTTTGTTTAAAATTAATCATTTTTTTTATTGCTCTATTCATGAGCTTGGTCTGGCTGTTGGGCAATCCAGAACGGCTTTGTGCTGGTGAAGACTGAAACCACATCAGTAAAGTACAGTGAGACTTTAGCATTGACACTTCCATGCTCAGCCTACTTTGTTTTATATTCATTTTTACTGCCTCCCCCCCAAAAAAAACAGAAATCAGGCTTTCTCACTCCACATCCCAAAGTTGTCTGGTAAAACACTTCATGCACGTAAAGCATTGGATGCAGGTAATATGCAGTATATACAGATCTTTCTTTAACCTTCAAGTTTTATATCTTTCAGATATTGATTCTGCGAGACAGTTAAAAGAATTGGTCTCATGATCCTCTCATGAACAAGGGGAGCAGAGCAGACTGGTATTTAGATCAATAAAGATGTCCTGAGTGTCCTTACCTGTAACAAGTTTTGAACTTATAAGCAGGTGAAGTATAGCACTGTTTCTCATAGAAAGCCACAGAATTACTAAGGAAGGCATCTCTTCCTGGCCTTCCATGTTGTATTTGACTGCAATGTGTAATTAATCAAAATATTTGTAGAGAGTTTGATGGAATATGGCAAGTGGTGAGTTAGGGGTTTGGGAAATGGGAGAGAGTAAAAAAGGTAGAGAAAATTTGCTTTTGGACAGAGTTCATTATTGAACTTAAAATTTGATATTAAACGCCCCTATATGCAACTGGTCAACAAATATCAAGCTCCTGTACATTTAGTATTCAGAAGGCATTCAATAAATGTTGATTATTTCTTAACAAAAATAACAAAAACAACATAATATCTAATGCCACATGTTTTAAAAATGTGCTTTAAAAATAATCCATAAACAAACTTTTAGGAGAAAAATGAAATGCCAGAATAAATGCCTGATTGCCTATATTTAATTATAAAGGTAGAAAGAAATTGCTAAAAGATAGATTGGAAGGTCACACCAGGATTTTCATGTAAATGAATCAGCCTGAAATAAAAGCACAGAAGTGTTCAATGTCATTGGTATGGGACTATTAAAAGTATCTAGTAATGTTTCAGGATTGTTTAGACTTTTAACCAATCTTAATCCAACAAAGGTGGTAAGCAGTCTAAGTTAAAAACCACACTCATCCCTGGAATTATGTTAGGACCAAAATCGTGTTTCCTATCAGCATTTAATGGTCCTCTTGACAATACATTTGGTTAGAAGAATAAAAATATATTAGCATAAAGCAGAACAGAAAGGAAAAAAATCCCTCTGAAATAGAATAAATCAGATTTGAGGTTGTCACCACAAATATTCAAGACAAATTTCTCCTTAATTCTATTTTACATATAAAAAATAAGGCATCATACAGCATTTATGTTCCCCTCTCCCCTGCCAAATTTTTCAAAAGCGTACTTTGGATATTTATGGTTGATGAAGTCTAAAAGAAATTGTTTTAATCTTTTTCCTTTTGGTATTAGCAACTACGTGCAATTTCAGAGATACTTAAGTCGTTAAGTTTCTAATCCATTTGCAATTAAAATTATTTTAAAAAATAACTTTTGAAGCTTTTAGAATTTTTTCCCATAAAGTAAATGAGGTCATGCTTTGCCAAGAAGGTATGAACTTGAATATTCAAAAGTTTAAGTTAGGTTTAAAGTTTCAACCACAAGAACATTTACTGGGCTCTCAACTTAGTATATAAATAAGTTCTCAGGTTTGTTGTTTCTCACCTGCTAAACTTCCTAGGGTTATGACATGAGTCTTATTCAATTGATTCAAGCTTCTCTAAAGGTACAGAATGACTGGATTTTGTGAAGGGGAGAAGCTATGTTCTAGATAAGTCTATCTGTAATCTTTGGGATATAGGAGAAGGCAGGGTTGCACTTCTGAAGAAAGAGATGGGCACAAAAATGTAGCCTCTTGGAACCCACTGGCACCACTTATATTCTCTCCTCAGTTCTGAGAGATATTAAGATCTAAGTTCAGATGTATTCCCAAGCCATGTGGACTTCCACCCAAACCATGTGGCTTCTAGGAAGCCAGCTCTCTCCCAGATAGTGGAGACTCCACAGAAAGTTATCAAGAGCCAGATTCAGGTATACTTCGCACAGCAAAGTGCTGGTGCTTGATTCTACTGAAGCTAGTATTAAACTAATCTTAGACTATCTGAATAAAAGTGAAGCTTAGGTTTATCTCCAGATTAGGTTCTGACTCTATTTTTTATCAGAGAAACTATTAGTACATTTCTGGAGAATGATCACATAGACGACTGACATTGAGGCGGACCTGTACCTGGGTCCAGAGCTGGGCTACACTAGGAGAGTCCTCAGGCATCTGCACCTCGCCCTTCTGCATGGCCTATATTTCCCTGATTTTTCCAGGGTAGCAGAAGGTACAACAATGGTCTGTTGCCCTGGAAACACTGCACAGTGGCCAGCCACAGGACTTTCTTGGCTTGCGCTGGGGAATTGGACAAGCCTTACTTGACTGCTGTCATTATTAAATAAAGGAGGAGAAAATAGTAACCATTAAGTGCTTTGCAAAATGCCCTACTGTTTATGCCCATGTCTGCCCTCCTCATTGCCTTTAATGCCCAGGGTTGGGACAAAGTCTATCTTTATTTGATGCATTACTGACAGACTAAAGAGAGAGCAAGGAGTGTGCTGGATAGGACACTGAATTAAAAGTCATAAGGTCTGGTTTTAGCCACAAACCAGTTGTGTAACCTTTAGCAAGTTACATAAATTAAGCAGTTCTCAGTGTTTTCATTTGAAAAAAAAATGAGCTGGTGATCCTTTGGTTTTCTTATTTCTGTATAAAAGTATAGTTCTGTGTTTCTAGGTGGTGGAAGTAGGGTCAGATGGAGTGTTAGAATGTCTCTTACTAATACATATATCATTTTCAGGGAAAGGTTAGGCTGTGTTTATGTCATGCTAAAATTAAAATTTCATCCAATTTCCTGCTGTTTTAATTTCATGAAGGGCAGAATTGGTGTTCCCATGTATATAGACAGATGAGTTGTGGTGGATCAGTCTGGAAAAATACTCTGGTTGCATCTGACAGTGGCCATAAGAGATGGGGAAACAGAGGCCAGTCAGTTCATCTCGTGTCATACTTGAAAGACCATTTGTGCATTTATGCTTAAAAGAGCTGACTCAGGAATGCTGTGACAGCCTTTAACTGAGAATTCTCTTATTTTTCTGGATTTCTGTCTCCTTCTTAATGGTGTTTTAATGCAGTTTTTGTGTTCAATTATAATAGTGTTGCTAAATACAGTAGGTCTGATTCCACAGAAGAAGAATAGTTTTTTCAAAATCAGCATTTTCCTGCTGATTTGCCAGCTGTTTCAATAAATACTCATCTCCCAACTTCAAACGAGTATATTGCACTCTTACTAAATATAAATGCCATCCACAGCTACTGTATTCTGGCTTTTGAGTTCTCCACAAAATCTGCACTATGAGGGACCCCTTTCTCAACTATGTGCAGGTGATTTTGCTGACTCAGGTGTCCTGAAGAGTAGTCAGTGTTTGTTTTCCTAGTCATTTCTTCCCAACGTAAGCGTGTAAGTATGGGCAAGTGAATTAGAGCCTCTTCCTGTGGTTTTGCTATCTCTACTAGTTCTATCTCTAAACCACAAAAAAATGATTAGTCAGGGCAGCCTAAAATTATAATAATAATATTGTATCTATTTTATAACTGCTTTTTAAGATGACTTTGACTTGCCTGATGAGGTAGAAAACTATGAAATAGACTGCAAGCATATTTTTTTTTTACTTTAGACATAATAGAAAAGTAAGATATATGGGTTCAGTATAAGGAACGGGCATTGTTAAACTAAAATGGTAGCATGTATTATACTCAATATAAACTTTGTACTATTACACACTAATATAGTAATAACCCTGGCTAAGGACCAGCAGGAACATAAGACTATATTTTCAGCTGTACCTTGTTTTTCTCGCAGTCCTCATCGAATTGTATGTGTGCATTTTTCTTATTTTTAATCATTACAAGAAATACAAGCAATTAAGCCTTTCAGTATCTCCTAACAATAGTAAAAAGGCAGCTATGGTAATTGCAGTAAGCATATTTGTTAGTGTTTGTATCTAGAAAAATACTAGTTGGTCTTTTATTTGACAGAAACTGAAGCTGGAGAATTGTTACAGAAACAAATGCAATTCAAAAACAAAGTTGCTTTACTTAAAAGTTTTTTTAATTGCAATTCTACACTTTTGAGTAAACATTTCTATCCAACAGACCAGTCAGGTTAATTAAAGGAAAGTAGGAATTGCTGAGTTCTTAGGTATTAGCCCCCACCGTTTGATCCTTGGATTGATAACAACTCTGTGATAAGTATGTGTCCACAACCACCAGGTTGACTGTTTTCCAATCAAACTGTTTTTTCCCATACCCTCAGATAGTGAGGAAAACATGAGGCCCTAAGGTACTGAGCCAATGGTACTGCGCTAGTAGACATGTGGGTGGCCAAGAGCAAATGGCCAGAAAACACTCTTACTTGGTAACATGTTGTTTTTGCAAAATGACATTAGTAACCCACCCTGAATTCTTGATCCACAGACTATCTACACATAAAAACGAATTTGAGAGGGCAAGTAGCCTGAATGCTAACAACCAGGTATTGACTAGATTTGGCCACTTTGGGTCATTGGTTTTTGTCAAAATAACTGGCCATTTAAATGAATTCAATCATTTTTAAAATCAGTTTGTGGATGCAGACACAGCCACAGTCTAACATAGTTGACATTCTTTTCCTTGCAGCTGGAATTAGAAATTAGACACTTTTTTAGACTCTTATCCATTCATAGCCCATTTTCTTTGCATACTTTATGGCTTGAGATTTCTGAAATTTTATATGCAAAGTTTGATTTAAAATGTTTTAAATCAATGTAAATGGAATTGTTTACAGTATTTTCTACAACCTTTATCAGATGATTATCATACTTGCATTAAAGCATACACATTTAGAAACATTCTTAGGTTCAATATGAGGTTTATAGATAAAAGTTGTCTTTTAGTATAATTGTTACACCTTATCTGGAAATTCTAGTGTTATGATTTGCAATTTAAAGAAGAGTTACCTTTTTGATTGTTAAAAAAAGAAGTCCTGATTAGAGATTTTGAAATGACTCTACTTTTTAATGAATCTACTTTTTAGGATTTATTTATTTATTTATTCCTTACACTGGAATGTAAGCTCTTTGTGATGAAAGCTTTGTCTATGTTTTTCATAGTGTTTTGTTTTTGTTTTGTTTGTTTTCTTGAGACCGAGTCTTGCTCTGTAGCCCAGGCTGGAGTCCAGTGGCACCATCTTGGCTCACTGCAACTTCTGCCTCCCAGGTTCAAGCAATTCTCCTGCCTCCCGGGTTCAAGCGATCCTCCTGCTTCAGCCTCTGGAGTAGCTGGGACTATAGACATGAACCACCATGCCTGGCTAATTTTTTTTGTATTTTTAGTAGAGATGAGGATTCACCATGTCAGCCAGGAGGGTCTCAATCTCCTGACCTCGTGATCCACCTGCCTCAGCCTCCTAAAGTTTTGCTAGGATTACAGATATGAGCCGCCGTGCCCCTGCCTGTTTTTCATAGTTGTACACTGATCGCTTAGAGCAGTGCTTGTCCCACAGCATGCCACCCACAACTAAATATTATATTCAGGCATTTATAAAACTTTATTGTGTGCACAATGCACTCCAAATGCCATGGCAGATTCTAGGGTCACCAAGAAAATATAGGCTTTCTGTGCAAAAGAAACTGACACTCAATAAAAAGAGAGATAAATGAAAGTACAGTATATGATACTTGGTTAGACGTAAATATGGAAAGATTTACATGGAAACACAAAGAAGTCCTCCATAACCAAAAATAGGAGAATTAGGGAAAATGACCCATAATAAGTGATGCCTTGGGTAGGATTTTAAGATGAACGAGACTTAAACAAATGAAGGAGCAACAGAACAAAGGCTGGAGGAGTATCCAGGCAACTAACCCTTGAAAAGTAGTGTAAACTCAGTTTATTTTTTATTTTTATTTTATTATTAGTATTACTTTTGAGATGAAGTCTCACTCTGTTGCCAGGCTGGAGTGTCGAGTGTAGTGGCACCATCTCAGCTCACTGCAGCCTCCAACTCCCTGGTTCAAGCAATTCTCCTGTCTCAGCCTCCAGAGTGGCTGGGACTACAGGCACATACCACCATGCCCAGCTAATTTTTGTATTTTTAGTAAAGAAGGGGTTTCACCATGTTGGCCAGAATGGTCTTGATCTCTTGATCTCCTGATCCGCCACCCTCCCAAAGTGCTGAGATTAAAGGCGTGAGTCACTGCGTTCGGCTCTAAACTCAGGTTTTACAAATGGACATTAATTTGAAGGTAACAAATTCAGCGTAAGTTGGTTTATAGGAATATATCATAAAAGAGGCATGTTTTAGAAAGATTTTTTACTGTAGTATGGAGAATGGGTGGGAAAAAAACTGAAAGAATCCAGTAGGAAATAAAGCAAATTTAAAATAAGCCAACTGACTTTGTAGCTGAAGAGACTTAAATGGATTTGAGAAATATTTATGAAGTGGGATGAAAAGAATTAAGAGTCTTATGCGTTTAGAGGATGAGGTAGAAAGAGCAAGTAGAGCTAAGGGTAATTCCCAGCCTATGACTTATAAATTTGGATAGATCATGGTGTCATAGCAAAAGATAAAAAACACAGGACAAGAAGTGTATGGGGGTGGGTGTTTGGGAAGACTCATAAAATTAATCAGGAATATGTTTAACTTGAGATTACAGGGTCACACTAAAGTGGAAGTGCCCAGTAGAAAGTGAAACACATGTATATGGTGCTGAGGAGAGTGACGCAGAATGAGAGGAAGCACTTGGAAGTCATCAACACAGAGATGGGTGGAAGGTCATTGGGGAGAAAGAGAAGAGGGCTGAGGATGGAACCCTGAAGAGCACCAAAACATAAAGAACGACAGTGAAAAAGCAAAGGAAACAGATGAGTATTATAAAATGTGTAACACTAGAGACCAGTTGGGAAATATAGACATGGTCCAAAGTGGCATTAAAGTTAGGTAAGATAAAGAGAGATAAAGATAAAGATAAATTGAAAATAAAGATTGTTTCAGAGTCTGCAATTAGGTGGTGATTGGCCAACCACGCTGAAATGGAATAGTGCACTCAGTGGACTGGAAAATAATGACAGGTTAGCAAGTGAAAGTCAGATTCCTTTTTATGGACAGAACTAGCACGTGAAAGAAATTCAGAAGTTTAAAAGGCATAAAAGATTTACAAAGCAGCATTTTAGTTTTATCTGTGATTGTTTGTTTCAATACTGAATAGGCTTAAGAGAATATAATTAAAAGAGTAGTGTCTGTGAGTAGGTGGAAGGTGATAGAATCCAGGCCACAAGAGATGTTGTCAGCACTGAGTGGAAGAGAGGCAACATTTCTGTGAGATGTTAGGGAAAGAGTGGAGTAAGTGTATGTGGGTCAATGTTAAGTTGCAAGTTGCTGCTGGTGCTGTGGCTTCATGGCTTTCATTTTATCTGTGGTGTCAGGCAGATACAGGGGAGAAGGCTTTAGTAAGCTAGTAATTTTTTGAAATAACTTCTATTCCAAAGCTGAAGAACATGAGAGCGTCATTCTGGGGTACGTTTTTCAATATAGGAGAATAGGTTTAATTCTATGTAAATTTAGATATCCTCGATTTTTATGTGTAGTGATTGCTTGTTAATGTCTGGAGTCAAGCTCAATCTTTTCCACATATTATCTTGGTTACAGTTTATTCCCACTGGCCACCTAGCTGTACAGTACCCGTGGGCAGGAGATGAATGGTGAGATAGTAAGGGTAGGGGAAAAGACAGTGGAACGGGTAGTCAACTGACTCTGGCTTTGAATTTGCTTTTCTGCTGTGTCTAGGTGAATATGCAACCACCAGTCTGAGCCTGAAATTCCTCATTCCATGGAACTGGGACCTGCCAGATTCACAGAATTAGGATGATGAAGAGGGGTCATGCATTTATAATTCCTATACAACATAAGACATTCTTATAAAGAATAGTGTATTTTATGGTAGAAACATCTAGATCAGCTATGGTTGATGGTTCAACTATGATTGATTCAACTGATCTTTTAGAGTCTTAGCGCCAAATCAATGATATTTGTTCTGGCTAGTAATCCTGTATTGTGAAAACAACTTTTAACGAAGTTTTATTTTTATTAAAATAAATATTTTTACCAAGGTGTTTTAAAATTTGTAGCAGAAAAAATTCAGAAATGATAGCCCATTGTCTGAAAACCTTTCATTTCATCATCTTTAATTTACCATTAGTTGCAGTGCAGGCTTTACAACTAGTATGGTAATCATTAAAGTTATGGTCAGAGTTAATTAATTAATGAGTCAGCTGTAGCCAAGCACTGTACTAAACACAGTGATGCTTATAATAACCTATGAGACTGGGCATTCACATTTTTTTTAAAATGAGAACTCTACCTTTAGAGAGATTAAGTAACTTTTATTCCAAGGTGATATCTAAACAGATTTGAGCTCAGATCTTTCTAATCCTGATATTCATTCTCTCAATCATGGCACTCTGTCTCCTAATAGCATACTGTACTGGGATCAATCTATATTTATAGGGATGTGTGGTGTGTGTGTGTACGTATGTGTGTGTGTGTATGGAATAAGTAGCATGGGAGAAGCAAGGCTGGGGAGCAAAAAAGGCTAAGTGTAGAATGGCCATTATTAATGAGTCAAACAACAATAGATGTTGGCATGCATGTGACAAAAAGGGAATGCTTATACCCTGCTGGTGGGAATGTAAATCAGTAAAACCTCTATGGAAAATACTATGGATATTTCTCAGGGAACTGAAATTAGATCTACCATTTGATCTAGCATTCCCACTACTGGTTATCTGCCCAGGGGATAATAAGTCCGTATCAAAAACACATCAGCATCCATATGCTTATTGCAGCACAATTCACAATTGTAAAGATATAGAACAACCTTAAGTGCATGTCAATCTGTGAGTGGATATAAAAAAATGTAGTACATGTACACCATGAAATATTACTTACCCTTAAAAAATAATGGAATAATATCTGTTGCAGCAAGTTGGATGGAGCTGAAGACCAATAGTCTAAGTGAAGTAACTCAGGAATGGAAAACCAAATACCATATGCTCTCACTTTTAAGTGAGACTTGAGCTATGGGTACACAAAGGGATAGAGTGGTATAATGGATATTGGAGTCTCCAGAGCATGGAGGAAGGAAGGGGGCTGAGAGATGAAAAACTACCTATTGGATGCAATGTACACTACTCAGGTAATGGTTGCACTAAAATCTCACCACTATACAATTCATGCATGCAACAAAAATGTAGTTACACCTCAAAAGGCATTGAAATAAAAAGTATATAAAATAAATGTAGAAAAGAAAAGACTAAGAGAACTAGGAAAAGAAAAAAACAAAACACAGTTATAGGATATCCAGCTACTACCACTATCTGGTTGGAGATGCTGAATAATCATTCATGAGTTGGATTTAAATATATTCACAAGTTAACTGTAACCATAATTATACGTGGGATATTGTCAAATCTATTAATGTCAATTCAGGTCCAGATTCCTGGCCTTTAGGACCATATAGCTAAGTACTTTCTGAACACCTGTGTATTCCCTGATCTTCAAGAACAATGTGCCGAAAAGCTAAACTCCTATATGCCCAACCACCTTCCTCTTCACACTGAATTATTCTTTTATTATAGTCTGTTTGCAATAAATGATGTAGTGTTTAGGCTAGACACTAGATATCTGCTGACAGTATCTGATTTCTTCATTACCATCTAATCAGTCATAAATTCCTATAATCTAACTTCTTAAAATCTACTTTTCCAGCTTTAATAATACTGGTTGCATTTAGACTTTCATTTTCTTTGACTTAAGCTATTGAAATTTCAATTTATTCACTAAATATTTATTGAATATCTACGATGTTCCAGGAACTGCTCTTGATCCTGAGGATATAGATGAAAGTCCTTGTCTGCCTTGAGCTTACATTCTAGTAGGAAGAAATAGAAAGTAAAAATAAATATGATAGATAAGTAAATTACATACATATTAAAATATGATAAATGCTGTTTGATCTCATCATGCTGATCTATCACCTGCTACATCACTGGATTTAACTTGCTTAAATAAACCTCACTATATCAGGTCCCTACTGTTTCCAGGCTCAGATTTTTTAGCATAGCACCTAGTGTGCCAAAAGATAAAGCTTGTTATTTGAGCAGAATTAATTCATGTCACCTTAGGTTTCGTTTTTATAAAACTATTTTCATTTTGAAAGTTCATCATGATGTTTTATACCTTTTACATGTGCTGCTTCTTCTCCAGTTTAAATTGTAATCTTTCTTCTATCCCTTTTGCTGGGTGGACACTTAAGATTTAAAGACTTAGTTCATGTTAATTGCTCTCTGAAGACTTTCTGGAACTCACATACAAGGGAAATATGAGATTACAGTATCTCCAGTGAATTCCAATGGCATACAATGCCTACTTCTGCCATCCCACCTATGATATTATATTGAATCCTTTGATACAATATGCCTGTATCAGTCCTTCAGCTCCTGGACATCATGGGCCATATTTACATTGCCATTATCTAACGAAGTACTTGCCATAAGCTATGTACTAGATTAATATTTGCTAAATGAATAAATGAAGTATACTATATTGAGGAATTAAAAATTGTCACAACTGGGACCCTGTGTTTGAGTCATTGAAAAAAAAAACTTAATAAAGACAGAAAAGATTCTTGATAAAATTCAACATAATTTCATGTTAAAAATCTTTAAATAAACTGGATATTTAAGGAACATACCTCAAAACAATAAGAGCCATCTATGAAAAACCCACATCCAACATCATACTGAATAGGCAAAAGTTGGAAGCATTCCCTATGAAAACCAGCACAAGACAAGGATGCCCTCTTTTACCACTTCTATTCAACATAGTATTGGAAGTCCTAGATAAAGGAATCAGGCAAGAGAAAGAAATAAAGAGCATCCAAATAGGAAAAGAGGAAGTCAAACTATCCCTGTTTGCAGGTGCCATGATTCTCTACTTAGAAAACACCATAGTCTCAGCCCAAAAGCTCCTTCAGCTGATAAACAACTTCAGAAAAGTTTCTGAATACAAAATCAATATACAAAAATCACTAGCGTTCCTCTACGCCAAAAACAGCCAAACTGAGAGCTAAATCAGAAAGCCAATCACACTCACAGTTGTCACACACACAAAAATAAAATGCCTGGGAATACAGTAGGCCAGGGTAATAAAAGAGCTATCCAATGAGAACTACAAAACACTGCTCAAAGAAATAAAAGACACAAACAAATGGGAAAACATCCCATGCTCATGGATAAGAACAATCAATGTCACTAAAAAGGCTACACTGCTCCAAGCAATTTACAGATTCAATGTGATTCCTATCAAACTACCAAAGACATTCTTCACAGAACTAGAAAAAATTATTTTAAAATTTATGTTAAACAAAAAATAGAGCCCAAATGGCCAAGTCAATCCTAAGCAAAAAGAACAAAGCTGAAAAGCTGGTGGAATCACATTACCTGACTTCAAACTATACTACAAGGCTACAGTGACCAAAACAGCATGTTACTGATATGATTACAGTCACATAAACCAGAATAGAGAGACCAGGAATAAGGCTGCACATCTGTGACCATCTGATCTTTGACAAAGCTGACAAAAACAAGCAATGGGGAAAAGACTCCCTATTCAGTAAATGCAGAAGATTAAACCTGGACTCCTTTGTTATACCATATACAAAAATCAACTCAAGATGGATTAAAGACATCAATGTAAAGCCCCAAATTAAAAAACCCTGGAAGACAACCTAGGCAATACTATCTTGGACATAGGAACAAGCAAAGACTATTTAACAAAGACATCAAGAGCAATTACTCTATCAATAGAGTAAACAGACAACCTACAGAATGGGAAAAAATATTTGCATCTGACAAAGGTCTAGTATCTAGCATCTGTAAGAAACTTCAAAAAATTTACAAAAAAAAAGCAACCACATCAAAAGTGGGCAAAGGACATGAACAAACACTTCTCCAAAGAAGACATACATGCAGCCACCAAACATGAAGAAAAGCTCAACATCACTAATCATCAGAGATATGCAAATCAAAACCACAATGAGATACTATCTCACACTAGTCAGAATGGCTACTATTAAAAAGTCAAAAAACAACAGATGCTGGTGAGCTTGCAAAGAGAAGAGTACCCTTATACAATGTTGGGTGTAGCATAAGAATCCAACCACTGTGGAAAGCAGTATGGTGATTCCTCAAAGAACCAAAAGCAGAACCATCATTTGACCCAGTAATCCCATTGCTGGGCATATATGCAGAGGATTATAAAACATCCTATCATAAAGACACATGCACGTGAATGTTCACTGCAGCACTGTTCACAGTAGCAAAAACTTGCAATCAACCTAAATTCCCATCAAAGATAGACTGGATTAAGTAAATGTGGTACATATACATGGTGGAATATTATGAAGCCACAAAAAAGAATGAGACTGTGTCTTTTACGAGAACATGGATGGAGCTGGAGGCTATCATCCTTAGCAAACAAACACAGGAATAGAAATCCAAGTGCCAGGTGTTCTTACTTATAAGCAGGCACTAAATGATAAGAACTTATGACACAAAGAGGGGAACAACAGACACTGGGGTCTACTTGAGGAGGGAGGGTGAGAAGAGGGAAAATACAAGAAAAGATAACTACTATGTACTGAGCTTAATACCTGGGTGATGTAATAATATGTAAAACAAAGCCTTGTGACACATGCTTATCTAACAAACCTTCACATGTACCCTCAAACCTAAAATTAAAATTTGTAAAAAGGAAAAAAATAATCTTTCTAAAAATTGCTTAGTTTGCCTCACAGAATACATAATCATTATAGCCTACATTCACGGCCATATTTTATATGTCAGGCACTGTCCTGAGCCCTGCATATGTATTATTCTATTTAATTCCCACAAGAACCTTTGGAAGTAGGTGTTACCATTGTTGTTTTTCATAGATGAGAAACCAGACACAGAAGTTAAGCAGTCTTTTGCTGTCTGACTTCCAGACCCAGTCTCTAGAGCCCTACATGTACTACTTTCCCTACATAGTTATCCATTATATTTATTCATGGATGATCCCCCAAATTAAAGGTGAACCGGGAACTTCTAAAACAACTGATTTATCTGACGGACGGAGATTATCATATTGGATGATATGATATGACTGCTTCCAATCCTCATCTGAGCCTTACCTCAGATTTACTCTGAAGGCTAAAACTGTCATATTTTCAATTCCTTTATGAAAACTCTCACTTATATATCATTTACACATGGTTTAACTAGAACTATTTATTCCTTTGAAATCAGAGTAGGCAATAATTTTTACATAAGATAATTTTCTGTAAGTCCACATTTTTAAGAAAAGTATTTCTTTTTACAAAGAGAAATTGCCTAGCAGATATAAAATTATTACTAAGTCTATATGCATGTGTTTGAATATGAAAGTACTTAGCTGCATGGTTCCAAATATATAGAACACTCCTTTTTAAATATGATCAAGTGATTGCACATACATGCAAACCTGTTATATTTATACCTCAAATTACAGAATCTAGAAACAGGCCTAATAATGTGTTATAATGTAAAGACCTTATTTGTGAAAAAATTAATTCAGCTTTTACTTCCCTTGACCCATGCATGGGCCTTAGGTAGGTATACTCCTAGGCATAAAAAAGAGAGGAAAATAATCCTCCTTTTCATTCTACTTTTTCTTAGCCACATGAAGCCCTGAGCAAAACCGTGAAAAAAATGTGAAGATTATTTGTGTCATCACCAGATCAGTCATTCATTTGAGAAACTGCAGGTAGGATGTCACAATAGGGGAATTTTTAGGCACCAGCAAACTGTTGGTAGTCATGCTATGAAAATCAGAGGGGCATTCAGGAGGACAATTAAATCTGTTGTGAAAATGAAGGCCTTTCATTCTAAAGAATAAAAATGGCATGAGTGAAACAGAGTGAAGCAGGAAACACACAGCATGTGAACGCATGAACACACACACACACACACACACACACACAGAAGACAAGAGGCAGGACTTGCTATGCGTGTTTTAATTATGGATCCTGTGCAATCCCTGGTTGCACTGAACTTAGAATAATATGAATAACAAAAACTTACATTCCATTCTCCTTCAATTCACTGCTTAGTATCTTTATTTGTTCTTGTTTTTGAAGACTTTTATAGTTAGTTATTTTTAATTCATGCCTGTTTCATCCCTTTTGTTAAAACCATACACTCTTAAAATCTAGGGTTGTATTTTAGTCATCTTTGTATCCTAATTATATGGCAAAGTGTTTATTTTATAATACATGCTCGATGTGTAAATAAATTAATCACTGGATAAACAAATGAGTATCTTTAGCAGTGAGGTCACTGACTTTGCTATACTTAAGTCTGTTTAGTAATTTATGCTCTGAGCATGATAATTTTGAATACTGGCCTTAAATGTATGAATCTTGTGAGAGCACCTTTTAAAATGATGGACCTGCCACCATACTTGGCCCTACTGGGGTATTATCTCCAATGCAGACAGAAGAGGTTCTTTTCAGTGGTTTTATTCATCCTTCCTGAATGTATGAATTGGTCACAGATAATTGATGCCGGATTATTCATCAGACTTGGACAGATCCAATCAGGTTCTCTCTTTCTGGATGTTTGGTAAACGAAAACCCAAAGCTGAATGTCGTTGCAGTAAATTCTCACTATCTTAAAAGCATTGCTGTTGTAGTTTAGTTCCTTCTTTCTTCAGTTCTAGTTACTTATTTTCTTACATTTCATAAACAATTTTTCTGTTCCTTAACAAAATTTTCTCTTAAACTAGTCAGAGGGTTTTTATGCCTTATGAACAGAAAAAACTTAGCTGTTAGATATATGAGTGAGGAACGAGTCTCCACCCTTTCTTTTGCTCTTCTCATTTTCTATAGAAAGCTGACTGTTGTGCTTTAAATGTCATATTCTGTCTTCATGAGACCTCAAATTTCCAGCTCTGTTTAAGTTTCCAGGCCCAATTTTTAGCCCATGAATGGCACAGGTGTATTCTTTCAAGAGATTCTAAAATACTGGAAAGGGTGATAAGGTCAAAGATTTAAAAAGAGTACCGAGGCTGTCATTCACCAAGAGAGATTCTTTGACAAGGAAGCCTAAGTTTTATTATGATTTCTATGGTTACCATTTTCATCCCAGAGATTAAAAAAAGAGACCAGTTCTTTTGCAATTTTTTTTCTGCTTTTCCCTCAGGGAGAACAATCTGTTTCCTTCTGAATTTCTGTTATCCTGTTCTTTACCCTTCTCTTATACTGTTCTTTGAGGTTATAAAGTATGAGTTCGCTTATACAAGACCATTTAGTTAAGAGATAATGTGGGATAGACCTTCAACTTGAAACACTAGTACAGGTAGAACAAAAAGATACAGGTAACAGACAAAAAATGATTTCAGATATTCTGCTTGAATTAAAAAATAAAATTGTGATATATAATTTAAAATAAAGAGAAGCTGTTGTTTAACAAAATGGCCGAGAAGTAACAAGAAGTATTGAATATCAGTATTGGGGTGATAGTAAAGATAAGCAAATAGTATACAATGTAAAGGTATTACATGAATTTTTTAATTTTATAATGTTTGTTGAAGAAATAATTCACCCAGAAAATCAGAAACTCTAAATATATTGAAATATATTAATTAGACTTTAATTTTCCTGTGAACTGAGCATTTAATTTTGACAGGGTGATAATTTAGGGGGAATAAAAAGAAAACTTGAGTGTTGATATACAACTAGGATTGTATTTTTTTCCAATTTGCCTACTCACCCTTCTCAAAGGGCTACCAATCTCTACACATTAGAACTGGTAAACACACGCTTGAAATTAAAATTAAATACCCACCTACTTTATGATAAGTGCTGTGAAGACCAGATTACCTAATTCAAAATCTCAAGTTCTAAATGTTCTCTTTCTTTATAACCCAGAAAAGTACAAAGATGGCAGCTAAATCCTTCGTATTTGTTAAAATATTGTCCTGAAAACTGTATATTCAAATCCTTTTTAAAATGTATTGTCATTGTAAAAAAGTTGAAACAAAAAATGAAAAATGTCAGGCCCTATTTATTGAAATACAGGTTGCATTGCAATCAGATACATATAATTCCACTAATAACCCTTCAAGTATAAATGTTAAGAGTGGTGATTTCTAAAGTATATACTGCTTTTAAATTTTATGATGTACTTTACTCACAAGTTTATAGAAGCATTAAATTGGTAAAAACAAACAACAGAAAAAAACCCTTTGGTTTTATTTTGTTAATGCTATAGCCATTAATAAGTAGGTGCTCATCTCCGCAGTCTGGATCAGGACATTTCTGAAATGTAGCAGCGACTATAAAGGAAAATATTTCATGGACCTTGGAGCCTACCCTCACAAGACTTACCACCCAGTGGGAAGAGATTGTGACATAATATATGGCAGTATTTGGGAAATGCCGCACTACTAGTACAGACATCGTGCTCTCACAGTTCAATGAAAAGAAAAAATGTGTGTAAAATATTTAAGTCTAAATGTTTTCAGCAGCTATTAAATTCCTCAAATATGCTTTGCTATTTAAATTCCTCACTTTTCATTACTGTTGGTTACTTTGAAGCCAGAAGTGATCTTTCAATTAGCTTCTAATCAAATGTGAAATCTTGCTCTTTGGTAACTTCACTACCCTCTGTGGAAACTGCAAGAATGCTAGTTAATGTTCTTGCAGTTATTATCTTAGCCACCATGTCTCATTAACACTTGCTTTACTAAATACAAAGTTCAAATTTAAATGTCATTCTGTGGCTTTGAGTTCTTAAGGATTGATAATCTGGAGGAATATTAAGAGAAATGTCAGCTCCAGGAACGTATTGCGTTGATTCCGGTTATGCTCTCAGAGACAATGAGACTCTGGCCACATTCACAATTTTTCGCCCTCCCTCCCACCTACCTACCTACCTCTTTTAAGACCTATTGGTGTAATTCCACCACAGCTCAGGATGTTCCCTCGTTTTAATGTTGCCAGCCTTCGGAAGCTGCCTATCTCAGGCCATTTGGGAACTGCAGAATTTAGGTCACTCACAAGCAAGACTTATGAACAGTACATATTACCATAATTCAGCCTCCTAAATGTGCCTCCTGTGCTTCTAAGATGTAATTCAGACACGAAGAAATTCTAATTTTACGTACATTTGAATTTATCAATATATTGTGCAGCCTCTTTTTAACTTTATTTGCATTTTTAAAAATATTTGTCCTTGGCGGGGCACAGTGGCTCATGCCTGTAATCCCAGTACTTTGGGAGGCTGAGGTGGATGGATCAGGAGGTCAAGAGATCGAGACCATCCTGGTCAACATGGTGAAACACAGTCTCTAATAAACATACAAAAAATAAGCTGGGTGTGGTGGCATATGCCTGCAGTCCCAGCTACTCAGGAGACTGAGGCAGGAAAATCGCTTGAACCCAGGAGGCAGAGGTTGCAGAGAGCCGAGATTGTGCCACGGCACTCCAGCCAGGCAACACAGCAAGACTTTGTCTTAAAAACAAACAAACAAACAAAAATAAACTTGTCCTTACTTCTTTCAGTCAGATAATTAAAACATTATGTAATAATCTTATGTAAAAGCTAACTGATATCTACAAGAGGTTAAATAAAGATTAGAGATGTAAATTTCAGGAATGACTAACCACCTATAAGTGGTTGTGTGTATTTGTGTGTGTATTTGATTTGCTAATTGCTAACTAGAGTAGTCCTCTAAGCTGATATTTGTTCTATGTTGCAGATATTTTTAGCATGCTTCGGTAGGAAGACTGGACAGCTGACATTACATTCATTCACAAAAGGAGCTTTACAAATATACACTAAACTTATGAAAAATGTCCAATCATATTAGTAATAAAATCTTTTAGAGTGGAGCAACAGTATTTTTGTCTGCCAAATATTTTTTAATATTCATTTCCAAAAAGAGTACACTGAAACAGTCACTCCAGCCTGTTTCTAATAAAATTGGATCAATTTTTCTGGAAGACTACCATTTTGTATCAAGAACCTTGAGAGTAACATGCAAAATGGTGGAAACTGCAAAAAAAAATTTTCTTTTTTCTTCTCTTTGTTCCTTGCCTTTTATAGTTTTTAATTGATTTGTAGGTTTTTTCTTTATTATTTAATTAAAGAGTTTCCACCAGAATATTGCAAGAAAACTACATTGATGATGGAGTCAGAAAGTTAGCTTTATAACACGGGGGTATCGTAGTAGACTATGATTTGGTGTTATCTACTTATAAGGAGAGAATTAAGACGTGGAAGGACTGCTTATATCAATTATACATCAGAGAAGAAGAGACACATATATTCAAATCAGATTCTTGAATGTAATTGACTGACATTTTGATTATAATTGTTGATTATAATTGATTTTTTAAATCTGACCAGCATCATTTTTTTGGGAGAAATGCCCCCTCACTCTATAGTCTAAGATTTTGATAAATGTTCCACCATATGCAGAGATCATGATCCAACTTAGGCCAAATTCAGTCTCTTTTCTAAAAATATGGATCTTAAATGGAGGCACGTAGGGATAGAAAGCAGTTGGGACTGAATCTTTCAGTGGCCAACCCATCAGAAACACTTCATTTATTTCTGCTGCTGAGGTCACAGGGATTTTTTTTTCTTATTATCAAGTGCTGGAGATAACACTCTTACTCTGTGAACCACATAATGTTCTTTCAACAAATCTCTTTCTTACTTAAAAGAAAGAAAGAAAGAAAGAAAAATAAAGAGAAATAAAGAGAGAAGAAAGAAAGAAAGAAAGAAAGAAAGAAAGAAAGAAAGAAAGAAAGAAAGAAAGAAAGAAAGAAAGAAAGGGAGGGAGGGATTAGGGGGTGAGGGTGGAATGTAGGAAATAATTTGGTCATAATTTTGACCTAGTAATTCCATTCCTAGGAATTTTTTAAATAAAGTTATGAGACATGAATGGGAACTTTTACATATATGGTAATTACTACCAGCATTCTCTCTAAAGATGAAAATAAAAACCCATGAAGAAGACATTATGGAACACTATGTTATCATTAAAACAATTGTTTTAAATAATATTTTAACATTGGAAATGATTGTGTTATCCAGACATAACAAAACAAAGCAGCAACTAAAATACTATGTATTATAATCCCAATGAAACATATACACATACATATACACAGAAAATTATACAGTGTTCTGAAAGGAAATCTACCAAATGTCTACAATGATAATCTATGGGGTATAGAAATGTTGGATTTACTAATTGTAATAAAAGGGCACCGTCAGTTGAATTATGATGAAGTACTTATAATTTTTCTTGGTTTCCATATTCCATCTCAATAAAAATGACAATTTTTACTCAGTAAAGAAAAATAGAACAGTGATTTAGATTTCACAGCTTTCATAGTGAGACTGTGAACTTTTACCACTTATCTTTGTAATTCATTTAGTCAAATTCAAAACTAAAAAACAATTTCTCTTCTAAATAGTTGGGCCAGAGATAGAGAAGTTGGTGGGGCATGGCTATATATCAGAGATAAGTCTCTCTTTCTGATCTATCTTTCTGGTTGACTGTATCTGTGCCTTTCTGATCTTTTACTACAAATCTATTCCTATCCTACCCTTCCTCCTCTATATCTTATTTTCTTATCACCTCTGGCCATCAACTCCCACATGGGACCTGTTCATACGTACACTATTATTATTTCTAGCTATCTTAATGTCCTTTACCTTACACATTCAAAATAGTAATATTATATAAAATTGTTGCTTCTTATCTGATTTAAAATAATTTTAATATCACTGTTATGTTTTCTTTTTTTTTCATTTTCATGACATGTTGAAGAGATCTTTCTTGAAAAACTACTATTTATAATACCAATTCTAAAAATTAAAAAGGAAGGCTTTTGCATTAAAGACAATAAACTAAAAAAAAATAATCTTTGGGGAAAATAAAGGTGAAAACTTTTTATACTTCATTCAGCTTATATAGCAAAATTTTGCATGTATATTGTAAGTGGTCTTATGCTGTTTGGGCACATTATCTCATTCCCTGAAGGATTCTATTCTTTGTTCTTTTAAAGCAAGGACTATTATTCTAATCCCGGTGTTTCCTCTGCACAGTGCTTTTCAGGATATCTTACATACAGTAGTAGTTTAAAATGTACTTTCTAATTTTCTTTACTATCATTGTATACCATGATTCAGAATTTTATAATAACTTATGTTCAAAGCCATCAACAGCAGTATCTGTGGAAACAGTGAATACTGAACCAAACCATGGAGTAATTTTTACCCATTCCCAGTATGAAAACCTGCTGATCTCATATATGGGTTATTTTAGCTTAGTCTGTCAAATAATGAGTTCATCTGGACCTCAAAGTTTTTCTCTTTACAAAATAGAATATTTTAGCATTTAAAATAAAAATGGGATCTAAACTATATAAGGAGAAGAGGCCTTCAAAAACCCTCTTTATTTATCTCTTATTTAAAATAGGAGTTGTCACTTTATAGGCACCAGCCTAAGAGATAATTGTGTGAAACAATTCATTTCAGTGAAAGGAAAATAAAAGTTATTTTTTAAAGAATGTACTTATAAGACTTCTGCTGTTCTACTATTTAAGAATTAGATGGGGATACACCCTCTCCCTTCTTCTTCTTTCTCTCTCTAAATATCGATCTACCTATCTATACAAATACACACATGTACACAAACATACATATTATTTTCTTACCTTAAAAAATGACAGAGTAAACTTTAAAAAAATAGCTGTTACCCTACAGAGGAGAACAACAACGAACTGAAGGGTACAGAAATAAAAATAGACATCAAAAATCTGCCTCATTATAAATATTGGACTTTGGATTTGTGAACATATTCAAACATAATTTATAAAACAAGTTAAGTTGAAATAAACAAAATCAATACCTAAAATCGAAAGCAAAATAAAACAAAGTAACCAAATGGTATGCTGTATTGGCAAAATCACACAGGGAGAAATTATTTTAAGTGGCTTTAAACTCATAACTGTACTTTTGACAAAATTTCCCTGGTAGTGTATATCTTAAAGACAAAAAAAATTACTGGGGAGAAACATAAGCAGCTTTCAGTAATCATATTGCTTATGAAAATGCCAGTAATGTTACTTGGAAACTGTTATGTACAATGATGAGATAAAGTGAATCAATAATTATGTGCTGTCATTTACACCTTGGGTTTTCTTTGAGAAGAAAAGAGATACAGATAAAAATCGAAGTTAATTAAAACACAAGTAATTTTGAATTTGAGTTGAAAGTATCAAGATGATCATGACTTTTTTCCTAGATTAAAAAAAAAAGACTATAAACATGATTAAGTGAGTAGCAGTGAGCCTCATTTACACCCTTATTATGGTCTCTAAAAACCATTTCCCTACATGGAAAACTAGCTGTTCACATGACACACAGCCCAGAAGTATCAAGAGATGCCCTTAGGAAGACACTGGGTTTGAAGCTATTCTTATCTACCTTTACTGTGTAATAGCAACACTAAGTGCATCAGGGTCAGTTACCTGTGCCAATATTAGATATACTTTATCTGCCATTCAGAATTCAAACAAATTAGATGGTAGTCAGAGCTTCAGGTTCAGCAGAGCCTGAAGTGTATGCCCTGGCAGAAGAATCCGCTGCTCAACACAAAGAAAATAGAATCTCAAACTTGGCAGAATGTGACTATGTAAATGTGAATAAACCCAATTTTGCAGTTGGGTTATAAGTTACGATGATGAGAGGCGCCAGTCATGCTTAACTCCTTTTTTGGAGTCCATACTTTCCACTGCTGAGGATACAGCATCTGATGATGGTGTTAATTCAGCACTTTTACCAACTTAGGGAGGACAGAGCCCAAATCCTAGGCTGATACCTTAGACAACCCTCCAATATTCTATTAAGCCAGCTGCTTCTAGAGGAGGAACTTATTTTAAGACCAGTAAGTATGTTCTGGGGCTACTGTAATAGCTTCTTTATCATAAAAATGGGGTTTATTTGTTTGAAGCAACATTGTGTGGGTTCCATGTCGATGGGTAAGACATCCTGGTAAGCCCTAAAGTAATAAGGATGGTAGCAGCATTTCAGAATTGAAAGACATATAAATATTCAGTGCAGAGTAAAGATCCATCTGGTAAGAATTTATCATTAATCATGTAGCGTGAAGGGATTGACATAGCAAAACTCTAATAGTGGCTGACAGTCTCCTTGAGGAATGCTGCCATATTGAGTGCTCAGAATCTGTTTCTGTTGATGGCAAGGTAGGCCTTTAGTGGTGGCAGTAGCATGGTCAGCCTTCTGGTGAAGGAGGAGGAGGAACACATATATGTTCTTCATGAGCTCATTGTATTAGCATTAGAATATCCCTGTAACTTTTAAGAACATCTCTGCCATATGCATTAACATGAAACACAAGGATGTGCCTCCATTATTCCCAATTCTATAGGTTGATCCATCATTTTCCCTCAGTCTTTTATGGACCTGCTCCTCTAATTTCATTTCTTTAAGGCTCCTAACCAAGCTATCACTATGCAGGAGTTTGAGAATATCTGTATTTCAGTCCACTTTTCCCTGTATTCAGAGTAAATAACTAAGTTTCTGATCACAGCTCTAGGCTGTGGATGTTTTCTTTTGCTACTATTATTTGGGAACATGCTCAGTGGACCCAAGATGTGACAACTGTCCACTCAGGCTAGTATAATCCACTTAAGTTTAGTACCAACATCCTGAAGAATCTACAAATGAAATTATATGATATCTTCTGTCTGCTTTAAAATAACCAGAAGTAGTGGAGGGGTAGCTTGTACGTGGGCAAGATATAGATGCAACGAAGTTGGCCATGAGCTGATAATTCTTAAAGCTGAGTAATGCCTGTAAAAGCATGCTATATATGATTCTCTCTACTTTCATAGGTACTTGTACTATTCCATAATAAAATATTAAAAAATAATGAACTACCAGTACTAAGTTCTGACAACTATGCTGTGAAGCTGCTACATTCATATACAATGTCATGAGGGGAAAATCATCATTTTGGCAGTTTGGTACAATAATTCTACTGTAAGGAAGGACTCTGTAAAGAAAATAAAAATCACTTATACAAAATGTTGTGTGCTTAGTGATATGGCCACTTCTTTATGTCACCACAGACCTTCAGTAGAGCTATTCCAAAAAGCTATAAAAGTGCTTGGTATGTCAGATTTTCTGGGATTTCAGATTAATGGCTTCAATTTTGAATTAAGGTTGGGGGGGGAGCAAAATTCAGTGAACCAGAGCAGACAAGGATGATTGCTGGCAAATGGATTGTACAAATGTAGCAGGTAATCTTCAAAGATGGATATCATCAACTCACTCCTTCTGTGTATACACTTGCTAGTTCACCATGGATAAATGGAATCTGTTTCACCTGTCCTTGCATCTGGCATGGCCTTGTTCAATACAATGTGGCAGAAGTAGCACTGTACCAGTTCTAGTCCTAGTCTTTAACATGTGTGGCAGTTTCTTCTGGTAGGAAACCAGCCACATTGTAAGAAATATGTAGCTTCTGAAACCACCATGATGAAGGGAAGCTCCAGCCAAAAGGAGAATCCTCATGGAGGGGAACTGAGGAATTAGACATATGACCCCAGTCACAAGTCAAATATATGAACCAGTCCCCCAGCCATTTGAGCAATACCAACAGAGGCCCAACACATTTTAGGAGCAGAGGTAAGATGTCCCTAGAGTATCTTATCTGAATTCCTGTCCCATAAAATTGTGATACAAATAAAGTGCTTTAAACTACTATTGGGGGGAGGGATAGTGTCTATTAAAAATAGATGATTAGATGTGAAAAATGTGAAAAGTAAATTATGGTCCATTAATTAGACAGAACTTTATGTATTCTTTATGAGTGATGCAGCAAAAAACAATATTGCAAATACTTACAAAATAATATTACATGAAAAATTGGCATAAAAAATTATGGTTACCCTCTGTTTAGAATTGGACACATATATAAACATAATGAAAAGAGATATAAAACAATGCATCAATGACCTAATATTTGTGTTTACAGTTGACATTGACTAAATATAATAAATATATAGTAAAACTAAAAAAATTTCATCAATGCTAGTTCAGTTGTTTCAGGTCTGGAATTTTAGAAATTCTTAGAGATTGTATGGTATTAGGGTAAGATATTAGAAAAAAAGCTAACATAGAAAGTCAACAGAAAAATGATTTACTTTCTGAATCATGCCTGGGGTGTCTGAAATATTCTATAAAGCAGTGACTGACTTAAGGTGGAATTTGAATAACTATTGATTGAAAGAAGGAAGGAGATGAAGAGTGAGTGAAAAATGACAAATTTTAGTCCTAGATTTCAAGGAAAAGTCACCCTAATAAAAAATATGCACCTTAAGTGGGACACCATAAGACTCAATATAATAGTAGCTAATGAAAAATTAGATGGTTTAAATTAATATGAAATATTCTTTTATTCATGGTTGTATTACCAACATTTGTTTCAAAATTAGTTGGTTGAACAGCAGAACAAATTTTTCCATAGAAATGACCAAACTATGGCACTGTGCCAAAATGAGGTTTGACCTTATTCAGGACCCTTGAGATTTGCTACTAGTAACAAAATTGCCAAGGACAAAACAGCAAATCAAACTAACCATAGAGACTTCATATATTTTCTGGCTTCTCAGTGAGATTAAGTTGGAGATCTGTTAGAGTTATGACAGTAGGTAACTCTAGAAATATTTTGACACTGCTAGGATCTCACAGATTTATAATTATACTACTTGACAAGTTATAGTTGAAAAAAGGCATTTTCTTTTTTTCCTTTTTTTTTATTGTACTTTAGGTTCTGGGGTACATGTGCAGATCATGCAGGATTGTCGCACAGGTACATACATGGCAATGTGGTTTGCTGCTTCTAACCCCCCATCACCTATAACTGGTATTTCACCTCACCTTATCCCTCCCCACCCTCCACTGTCCTTGCTGTAGCCCCCTCAACAGACCCTAGTGTGTGATGGTCCCCTCCCTGTGTCCACATGTTCTCATTGTTCAACACCCATCTATGAGTGAGAACATGCAGTGTTTGATTTTCTGTTCTTATGTCAGTTTGCTGAGAATGATGGTTTCCAAATTCATCCATGTCCTTACGAAGGAGACCAACTCATCATTTTTTATGGCTGCATAGTATTCTGTGGTGTATATGTGCCACATTTCTTTGTCCAATCTATCAATGATGGATGTTTGGGTTGGTTCCAGGTCTTTGCTATTGTAAACAGAAAAAGGCATTTTCTTTATTGATAAAGATATAAGGATGCCTTCCTCTAGAAAGTAACATAGTAGATAACATTTAATTTTCATTTGATCAAACATTTCTTTACAAATAATATTTTAATATTATGGCTATTTAATCAAGAATAATATACCTATTTGATACGAATGGTCATTAGTATATTTTTATACCTCTGAAAACACATACATATAAGTAAAAGTCAAACAAATTTTAAATATACATGGCTTACATAACTTGGGATAAGAGGGAGTATGGAGGCTTGAAAGTGAGTCTTTAACTAGGTCCTAATTCTGACTCCACCACTTACGGGAGTGGCATGAATATGGGGGAATTGAACTTCTCTGTGCCTCAGTGTTCTCATCTTTGATACATAATAGTATTAACTTCCTCCTAAACTTGCTAATAAAATGAAAATATTCCCATTTGAGAGTGCTTACTATATAGTACGTAGGGCAAAGTGAGTACCTAATAGATACTAATTTGACTATAACCCAGACTGATTTAGAATATAATTTTTTCATTAAGGTACAATATGTCCTCACTTAATATCATGTATAGATTCTTGAAAACTGCAACTGTAAAGGATGTAATAATGTAATCAAGTTTACTATAGGTTGACTGACATAAACAAGAGTTAAGTTTCTGTTGCACATATCTTGTCACAAAACATGACAAACTTCTAAACAAAGGTTGAAATGCTTCTAATATTAAATGTTGAAATAAATGTGAGCTACACATACATTTAAGAAAGATTAATAAGATAATTATTTACTTACCCACTTACTCCAGTTCAGGGTTGTAGGTGGCCAGAGCCTATCTAGGCAGGTCAGGGGGCAAGCTGGGAGCCACCAAGAACAGGCAGCCCTCCCACTGCAGGATGGGCTCTCAGACACATACACAAGCTCACCCAGACTGGGGCATTTAGACAGGTAGGTTCACCTCATGTGCATATCTTTGGGATGTGGAAGGAAACTGAATACTTGGAGAAAACCCATGCAGACATGGGGAGAAAGTGAAAACTCCACACAGACAGTGGCACAGATGGGAATCCATTTTTTTCCTGTACCAACATTACAACAAAACATTATTCCAGGATCTGCTGTACGTACATGTGAAAAGATGAGCACAGTCATTGATAAGCTATATTGACCCACTATATTAGTCCTTTCTCACACTGCTAATAAAGACATATCTGAGACTGGGTAATTTATAAGGTTTAGTTCATACACAGTACAGCCTGACTGGGGAGGGCTTGGGAAACTTACAATCATGGTGGAAGGGAAGCAAACATGTCCTTTTTCACATGGTAGCAGCAAGGAGAAGTAATGAGCAAAAGGAGGAAAAGCTCCGTATAAAGGAAAAGCCCCTAAAACCATCAGATCTCATAAGAACTCACTATTGTGATTGTGAGAACAGCGTGGACATAACCACCCCCTGATTCAATTACCTATAACCTAGTCCCTCCCACGACCTGTGGGGATTATGGAAACAACAATTCAAGATGAGATTTGGGTCAGAACATAGTCAAACCATATCATCCTGCCCCTGGCTCCTACCAAATCTCATGTCCTCACAATTCAAAAAACAATCATGCCCTTCCAATAGTCCCCCATACTCTTAACTCATTGCAGTATTAAATCAAATTCCAAGTCCAAAGTCTCATCGGAGACAAGAAGTCTCTTCCACCATGAGGCTGTAAAATCAAAAGCAAGTTAGTTACTTCCTAGGTACAATGGGGGTACAGGTACTGAGTAAATACTCCTATTCCAAATGGGCAAAATTAGCCAGAACAAAAGCAATACAAGCCCTATTCAACTCTGAAATTCAACAGGGCAGTCATTAAACCTTTAAGTTCCAAAATGATCTCCTTTGACTCCATGTCTCATATCCAAGAAAAGCTTACGCAAGAGGTGGGCTCCCACACTCTTGGGCAGCTCCAACCCTGTGGCTTTGCAGATTACAACCCCTCCCAGCTGATTTCACAGACTTGCATTAAGAGCCTGTTCTTTTTCCAGGTACACAGCACAAGCTGTTGGTAGATGTACTATTCTGAGGTCTGGAAGATGGTGGCCCTCTTCTCACAGCTTTAGTAGGCAATGCCTTAGTGGAGACTCTGTGTGGGGGTTCCAACCCCACATTTCCCTACCACACTGCTCTAGCAGAGGTTCTTTATGTGGCTCTGCCCCTGCAACAAATTTTGCCTGGACATTCGGGTCCAATTTCATACATCCTCTGACATTTAAGTGGAGGTTCCCAAACCTCAGTTCTTGTCTTCTGCGCACCTGCAGGCCCAACACCATGTGTAAATTGCTATTGCCCTCTGAAGCAGTAGCCTGAGCTCTACGTTTGCCCCTTGTAGCCACAGCTGAAGCTAAAGCAGCTGGAGCACAGGGCAGCAAGTCCAAAGGTTGCATAGAGCAGGGAGGCCCTGGCCCTGGCTCATAAAACCATAATTTCCTCCTAGGCCTACAGGCCTGTGATGGGAGGGGCTGTCATGAAGGTCTCTGATATGCCCTAGAGACATTTTCTCCATTGTCTTGGTGACTAACATTCTGCTCCTTTAGAGCTTAACATTCTGTTACTTAAGAAAATTTCTGAAGCCTGCTTGAATTTCTGCTAGAAAATGAGTTTTTTCTTTTCTACTGCATCATTAGGCGGCAAATTTCCCAAACTTTTATTCTCTGCTTCCTCTTGAACACTTTGCCACTTAGTAATTTCTCCCATCAGATACCCTAAAGCATCTGTCTCAAGTTCAAAGTCCCACAGATCTCTAGGGCAGGGGCAAAATGCCACCAGTTCCTTTCCATAGCAAGAAACTTTACTCCAGTTTCCTCATCTCCATCTGAGACCACTTCAGCCTGGACTTCATTGTTCCTATCATTACCAGCATTTTGGTCAAAGTCATTCAACAAGTCCCTAAGGAGTTCCAAACCTTCCCACATCTTCCTGTCTTCTGAGCCTTCCAAGTCTCTATGAAGTTCCAAACTTTCCTATATTTTTCTGTCTTCATCTGAGCCCTCCAAACTGTTCCAACCTTTGCCTGTTACCCAGTTCCAAAGTTGCTTTCATATTTTCGTATGTAACTGCACCCCACTCTCTGCAGTCCCAATTTACTGTATTAGTTCATTCTTGTGCCACTAATAAAGACATATATGAGACTGGGTAATTTATAAAGGTAAGAGGTTTAATTGACTCATGGTTCCATAGGGCTGGGGAAGCCTCAGTAAAAATCATGGTGGAAATGGAAGCAAACACATTCTTTTTCACATGGCAGTGGCAAGAAATGTTGAGAAAAAGGTGGAAAAGCCCCCTATAAGACAATCAGATCTCATGAGAACTCACTCACTATTGTGAGAACAGCATGGAGGTAACCACTCCCATGGTTCAATTACCTATGACCAGGTTCCTCCCATGACACTTGGGCATTATGGGGACTACAATTAAAGATGAGATTTGGGTGAAGACACAGACAAACCATATTACCCACTGGCTGAAGAAAGTATACTGCAAGGTGAGGTATAGACCTCAAATACAATTTCCTCAGCTTCTTTCTTTCCTGGAGCTTAAGTTCCTGCCAGCCTTCTCTTATACTCCCAAATGTCTAGACAACCGCCTTGCAATTCAGACTCTTTATAACAACCTCTAATTGTTTAAGGTAACTAAAGGAAGAAAAATGAAGCTTTTAGAAATCTCCTTAAGTTGGCAGAAACTCAAAAACTATATAAAGTGTTGTTAACTTAGGATATTATTTTAAATACACAGTATTTAAAAATAGTAAGGGATTGGGTGCAGCAGCTCGCTTCTGTAATCGCAGCACTTTGGGAGGCTGAGGTGGGCGAGTCACCTGAGGTCAGGAGCTCAAGAACAGCCTTAGCCACCATGATGAGACCCTGTCTCTACTAGAAGAAAAACAAAATTAGCTATGTGTGGTGGTACACACCTGTAATCCAAGCTACTTGGGAGGGTGATGCAGGAGAATCACTTGAACCCAGGAAGTGGAGGTTGCAGTTTGCTGAGACCACGCTATTGCACCCCAGGCTGGGAGACAAGAGTGAAATTCCACCTAAAAAAATAATAATAAAAATAGCAAGAGACTGTATAAGAATATTTTATTAGCTATGTTTTTGTTATATATTACTCAACCTGGAAATGGAGCACTAGAGAATATTTGCAGCGATTTTTTCCCAATATAAAACAGAACCTGGATTATAATTTTTGATTCCTTAAATCCCTGAATATCTTACTTAGTTATGTGCCTGGATATTTTAAATTGTCCCACATCAAAAGGCTTAAATAACAGTTGCTTTATATGAGTATTTTTTATGTGAAATTCTAAACTACAAGGGACAAGGACATAAACTTTGGTATTGGTTCTGGTTTGAAGTCTAGCTCTGTCATCACTACTATACGACCTTAAGAAAGTTGGACAACTCCCTAAGCTCAATTTCTTCATTTGTAAAATGCAGACAACAGCGGTATCCTTAACACCAACAACTAATAAATACAGGCTACTTCTTACAGATTTCTACAGATTTTAATTCATGATGCTGTAACAGTCAATATGTATAAGATATTTTGAATCATACTAATTAATGCCTGGCTTCTTAGAATGCAGACAGTAGAAAAGAATGTTGGCTCCTTCCTAACAATAAAATGAAGATATATAATTTACAAAATGATAGCTCTCCTTGAACCCATCAGGGTAGTGAGATTGGAGGACAACCAAGTAGCCTGAAATCCAAAGAGAAACAAGAGCTTCCAAGAAAATATAGACGTCAAATACTGACTCACCAGGAGCAGAGAAAGGGAGGAAGATGGGACTGCTAAACAAAGCAGTTAAGAAACATTCAGCTAAAGTTTTAGTACATTGCTAAACTGTGTGTTAACGTGAAAACAGAGAACCTTTGGGAGGCCAAAATACAAGGGATTCTATATCCACTCTGGCTCTTTTATATCCACTCAGCGAGTTTCCTCTTCATAAATTTCCACTAGGTGGGGTGGACAGGGCTGTCACTATAGAAAAACCCAGAGATCCTGTGCAGATCTCTTCCCCCAATGAAGCAAAAGTCTTCAGCTGTGAGAAAGACAACAACCCCTCACACTCCAGAATACAGGTATAAACCCATTGTACCTGGGAGAAGGACAGAAATCATCCCCTCTACTGTTGGGGGAGAGTTAGGAAATGGAAGTTCTTGGTTATACCAGCAACAAAGGGAATTATACTGTATTAAGACAGCAGAGAATCCCCACTTTCACACCATTAGGCTAATAAGCACAGAGTAACAAGAAACAGCAGTGCACCTCTGGGGGAAGGGCAAGAGCATGTAGAGAGGCTGAGATAAAAGCACAAAGAGACAGCCTAATCTGACAGTGAGAAAGAAATATTGAGAAAATCTGACAAACCAGTCCCACGCCAAGAACGTGCTAATGCCAGATAACACTGAATGTAATCAAAGCAATGACGAAAAGTAAATCCATCTAACCCTCTGACCAGATTGACTCACATTCTTACAGTAACGGCCAAGGAAAGAAAAGCACATGCCTATCTACATGCATGAATGCCATTTATTAATCATACAAACTCTATTTTCTGATCATAACAAAATTAAAGTAGAAATAAATAACAAAAGTAAACCTGAAAAATATTCAAGTATTTGAAAATTAAGTAATACACTTCTACATAACTCATGAGTTAAAAAATAAGTCTTAAAGGAATTTAGAAAATAGTCTCAATTTAATGGAAATAAAAACACAACATCAACATTTGTGGGATGCAGCTAACTTAGTAGTTAGAGGGAAATCTATAGCATTAATGCTTACTTAAGAAAAGAGAAAAAGTCTGAAATCAAAGCTTCCATGTTAATCAATTAGAAAAAGAAAGGCAAGGCAAAGTAAGAAAAAGGAAGAAATAGGAAAGATGAGGGCAGAAAAGAATGCAAACCAAAAAATGGTAGAGAAAACCATGAAAACCAAAAGCTATTTATTTTTTTCAAGTTAATAAAATAGATAAATGTCTAGTCAGACTTAGCAAGACAAAAGAGAATACGAAATTAACAATATCAACAATAAAAGAAGTGAATCACTAAAACCCTGCAGATATTAAAATAATAACATAGGAATGTTACGAATAATGTGATGACCATAAAAGGTGGCAGCAGAAGAAATAGACAGCTGCCTTGAAAGAAAACCACCCAAACTCATTCAAGTAAAACAAACAAGCTAAATAATCTTATACTTACTAGAGTAATTAAATTTTTAGTTAAAAACTGTCCAATGGAAACAAACAAAAAAACCAGATAGGTTCACTAAGGGCTTTACTGGTGAATTCTACCAAACATTTAGGGAAAAAGTTATACCAGTTCAATGCAAAAATTTTCAGAACATATTAGAAAACAAATGCTTTCTAATGTATTTTATGAGGCTAGCTTTACCCCGAAACCCAAATCAGACAAAGCCATTTCAAGGAAACAAACTTATAAACCAATATGCCTTATAAATATAGATGCAAAAAATGCTTAGCAAAACCAAATACAGCAATATATACAAATAATGATATATCATTATCAATCAAAGCAATTCCATTGTACCAATAAAGAAGGGAAAAAAATGATCATTTCAATCAATTTAGAAGAATCATTTGACAAATTATAATACCTGTTCATGATAAAAACTCTCAGCAAACTAGGGATCAAAGGGAACTTTCTCACTTAAGAGACAATTTAAAAATAAAATTCACAGCCAACAACATACTTAATTTTAAAAGGTGATTAAGTGTGAAAAAAGAAGCATAAAGCTGTGCAGCTCATATGATCTGACTTTGAGTTACTTTATAAACTTCAGCATAAAGATAGTATTATATTGGAGAAAGAATAGAAACATAAATCAATTGTGAAGAATAGAAGGTCCAGAAATAGACTCACACATATATGGTAAACTGATTTTGGCAAAGTTGCAAAAGATTATGGAAAACAGATGGTCTTTTCAACAAGTGATGTTGGAACTATTGAACATTGAGGACCAAAATAATTAACCTCAAGTTATACCTTTCAACTCAAGCAAAATTAAGTAAAAAGGAATCATATCCCTAAATGTAAAACTAAAACTAGAGAGCTTCTAGATAAAAACATTGAAGAAAATCTTTGTGAATGAATGTGAGTTAGGCAAATACTCCTTAAGTATAACATAAGCATATAATATAAAAGAAAAGAATTATAAAATAGACTTCATTAAAATTAAAAATTTCACCCTTCATAAGATAACATTAAGACAATAAAAAAGAAAGACCAGATGGGAGAATATATTTGTAAAATACATATCTGATGAAGGATTTTTCTCCAGAATATATGAAGGGTTTTTCTCCAGAATATAAAACAAATTTTTAAAGCTCTATTCTAAAAATACAAACAAACCAATAATGGTCAAGATATTTGAATGGCCATTTCATGAAGAAGAAATACAGTTGTTAGGCAAGGTCATTAACAGATATCGTAAATAGTACACTCAATGTCATTAGTGATTAGGGAAATGCACATTAAAACCAAAATGAGCTACATGGAAGGTGGTATTCTAAGATAGCCCCACAGTGACTCATGCCCTTGTATATTCCCCTTTCCATGAGTGTGGATAGGTCTTGTAACTATTGTGAAATATCACTTCCATGATTATGTTATGTTAGAAGGAAAAGGTGAAGGGATTTTGCAAATATAATTACCATCTCTCCTCAGTTGATTTTTAGCTAATTCAAAGGGAGATAATCTGGGTGGACCTAACTTAATTTGGTGAGCTCTTAAAAGAGGGTTTAGCAGGTTAGAAAAAGGAAATCAGAGCAATGCTCCTATTGGCTCCGAAAAAGTAAACTGTCATTTTGTGAGAAGAACTGAGAATGAGAGACCTCCAGCAGCTGAGAGTGGCCTCAGGCCAATGGAGAGCAAGAAAACAGGGGCCTCAGTCCTACAATACAAAAAAACAAACTCTGCCAACAACCTGAAAGTGTTTGGAAGAGGACCCTAAGACTCAGATGAGATAGCTGCCCCACTGACACCTTGATTTCCAACTTGGGAGACCCTGAGCAGAATATCCAGCTAATTTGTGACTAGCCTTCTGTCTTGTGACTAGGACATTTGAGATAAATTTGTATTGCTTTAAGGTGCTTGGTTTGTGGTACTTTGTTATGCAGCAATTTAAAATAATAAAAATACCACTGTACACTTATGAGAGTGGTCAAACAAAAACTGGTAAGAGTTAGTGTGATTTGCAATGATGCAGAATGATTAGAACTTACATTACTGATGAAATGCAAAATTCTACAAATACTTCACAGAATAATTTGTCAACTTCTTTAAAGATATATGTACACTCACCATATGATCCAGAAATCCTTTGCCTAGGTATTTATTTCAGAGATGTGATCATCTATGTTCACACAAAAACTTGTAGGCGAATGCTTATGGTGGTTTTATATTTAAACGCCAAAAACTGAAAGAACCCAAATGTCTTCCATGAAAGGTTAATCTGTGGAACATCTGTGTAGTAGAATACTACTCATCAATAATAAAGAAATGGGCTGGGCGTGGTGGCTTATGCCTGTAATCCCAGCACTTAGGGAGGCTGAGGTGGGTGGATCACCTGAGGTCAGGAGTTGGAGACCAGCCTGGCCAACATGGTGAAACCCGTCTCTACTAAAAATACAAAAATTAGCTGGGCGTGATGGCATGTGCCTGTAAGTCCCAGCTACTTGGAGGCTGAGGCAGGAGAATCATTTGAACCCAGGAGGTGGAGGTTGCAGTGGACTGAGATCCCACCACTGCAGTCCAGCCTGGCAACAGAGAGAGACTCCGTCTTCAAAAAAAAGAAAAAGAAAAAGAAATGAATATGAATGTTTCATACATGCAGTTACATTGATGGATATCAAGTATATAAGCTAAGTGACAAAAGTCCTAAATTCATTAATTTTTTTACATTTCAGAAAAAGGTAAAATTATAGAGAAATAAAATAGTAATTGCCAGGGACTAGGGTGATCAAACATATTAACTACAGAGGAGTATGAGGAACTCTTTGAGGTGATACAACAGTTCAATATTTTGATTTTGTGGGGTGATTACATACATTTGCCTCATAAACTATGTACAGAAAGTATCCATTTTAGTGTCTATAGCTTATACCTCAATTCAAATATTGATTTGTGAAACAAAATATACCTGCTGGATTAAAATCAGTGGCTTAATACAGTAGAAATTTATCTCTTGCTCAGAAAATTTCAAACTAGACCTTTGCAATCAATCCAAGAGCAGTTCTCCTGCACGTGGTGATTGAGGAAGCAAACTCCCTCCATCTTATTCATATATTCAATATATGAACCCCAGGCTGATCTGCTTTCAATTATATAAAGAGAAAGAGCATGGGTTTTCACATATTAGAGTGCCAGGCATGAAAGTGACTTGTGTCACACTTGCTGTCATCCACTGCCCAGCACTGAGTCCAGAGCTACAGCTAACTGAAGGGAGGTAGTAGAATTTAAACAAGTGGCTTGTATAGACATAACATGTTTCATGAACAGATAATCAGTCTATTTATTACTTTTATAGTAAATATAAAAGCATAGACTATTTCCCACATAAAGTAAAGTTTAGGTCTTAAAAATTAAGCAAGGAAAAAACAAAAAAAAACAATATATAACAAAAGAGAATAAAAATTGATGTTTACTTTTGTAAAACACTAAATTGTTATGGAATATTTCTGCTAAAACAATGTATCATTTTAAAGTGAATTGGTAAAAACATTCTTGCACGAAATATTTACCTATGATGTTATCCTTTGAAATTCTTCTGAATTGTGACTTGTCTCCTGTGTTGCAGTCAGATATGTTTCCACTCTGTCAGTTTGCCTCCCCAAATTCAAACTAGGGAAGTATATCTGGAACAAAGATGACTTCCTGAAAAAATTTTTGACAAAATACCTTTATTTTCTATGAATAACTTTCAAATGAGATTTTGGTACATTTGTCTAACATTAGTATTCTAATTAGATTCTACTCTATTTTTTTCTTTCCTGATACAAGATACTCAGGAATAAAGAAAAGAAAAAAATTTGGGTTTGGGTTCACTTCAAGAAAAAGGCTTAATATTGATGGATTCTTCAAAATAGTATTTAGTGACTTAGACTGGAAAATCCTTTAGAAAACTTGAGACAAATAAAAATAATTCGGCTTATAACATTTTGGTTGCTGGATGATACATCATACAGTAACATCTTACATGAAATGCTGATTATTATCTATTTTTCTACATGTAAGTTATTTAAGGGTTGGTTAGTACTATTAGCAGATTTAATAATCTGTAATGTGATTTTGTTTTAAATTCATAGAATATTTAACATTATTTTCTAAATATTAGGTTTTGTAGTTGGTTCAAATAATCCCATAAGTCACTGGTGATGAATGAGAGATCTATTGCAGTGTAATAATGTAGCCTTAGAAATGTTAATTCGAACAATTCTCACCAATACTGCCTAATAAAATTATTTCCTCACTCCATAAATAACATCTGATTATTGTTTTAATAAACTCCTAGAAGGAAAAGTGTATAAAATGGATATCCTAGCCTTCTTTTAAGGACAAGGAAGTAAAATGGCGTGGTTTTCTAATTATCTCACATGCATAATAAATCAGATAGGACATTGTAGACTCTGATCATCTGTAAGGGCAGATATGGTTTTTTGTATATCATTACTCAAATATTTTATAATCTATAAAGTTTCATTACTCAAATATTTTATAACCTATAAACTAATTTTGTTTTAAAATTACAATCTTATGAACTTCTATCAGTCATCATCTATGGTTATTAATGCAAGGGATGTAGCATGTTTGTGTTAAATTGGCACAGCATGAAGTGTGAATTTTGTGATATATTTTAAACTCTATGTTCATGAATTGTTTTCTTCTGAGTGGGTGGATCACAGCTATATAAAGACACATTATGTTTCAAGGTCTGTCTCAATTTGAAATATATATATTTATTTAGTGAGTATAAATAAGAAACAAAATGAGGAAAATTAAATTTGAAGAACTCAATATTTCAAAAAGCTAGGAGAATTATTTTTCAAATTAGTTTTGAGGAGAGACTAATCAGGGGAACAAAGATTAAGAAAAGTATCAGCCTGATTCTAACGAAAACTAATGGCATCAAAAAAAATGTGACCAAGCAAAATCGGAAAAAACAACAAACAAGCACTGTAAGGTAGACTGGTTTGAGTGGGCCTTTTTCTGTTCTTTCTAAAGCTATCAGTGCTTCTTAAATTTCATTCTGCATGGTAAATCTGGTCTTATAAAGTAGATTAGATACCAATCAGTCATGATTCAAATTACTAATTTGTTTTTAGAATTTATTAATCTGGAACTTCATAAAGCTTGGTCAAGATAGCACAGCAATTTAACATGCTACATATTAATGCTAAATTCTTATGTTTTTCTTGTATACATATCATATAGCGTAAAACTGGGACTAACATACACTACCTAGGTGCAGGAAAAACATATTTCATATACATATAATATGGAGCTTTTGAAATATATTTTCTTCCTTTTGTTTTTATCTCCTCGTCTATGTTGTGGTTATATTACATGAAAAACAAGACTCTGTTAAGGTTCCAGCTTAATAATAATATAATTTAATACAAGGAACAGTTTGAGAGTTGTCTAGTTCATTTATTCACAAATATTTATCATGCCCTGACTACTGCAAGACATTATGACACAAAGTGTAAAAAAGTTATATGCTACCTGCAGGGAGCTAATAATCTAGTCCTAGAAATTTTAATTGGAATACTGTTAACGGAAAGTGCTTAATATTGTGATTGGGTTTACATGCTGCGGAAGAGAGTTATATGGTAATATGTAAACAAAGAAAAAATCATGGAAAATTTGAGTCTTCTGTCCTGCATCTAAGATGAATAACAAGTTCTCAAAATGCTTTAAGTTTGTGTGTGTGCGTGGAGGAAGAAAGTATAGGGTTGCAAAGTGATTTGACTTTCAGAAAGCTCTTCCTGACTTGCAGTGGAGATAATAGACACTTTAGGGTCAGGAAGACCAGTAGGGAAGTTACTGAAATCATCTAGATAACAGAGATTGGTGACTAGTCCTGTCTCCAGGGACTATTTTCCAAGACTTTGGGACTCTATTCTGTAAAAACAAAGCTTATAGGGTCTTATTTGTAAGTGACTCTTTAATTTTCTTACAGTGGTGGACAAAATCTAGGCACCTATAAGGAATTAGAATACTTCAGCAGTGTTGGCTATTTCGAAAGATGGTTGTGAAGAGAGACAAAGCTAAAGTGTAGAACAATATTATTTATGTTATATTAAGGAGTAATTAGAAAAACCTCTGGAAAAAAATGAGGGTGGAAGAGAAGGCATCAAGTCTGTGTATCAACATGACAAATCCTGTCTGTTCTGAGCTGCATTCATTATCTATTGCTGTTTAACAAATTACCCCCAAATGTAGTGGCTTAAAACAACACTTTATTATCTCACAGTTTTTGTGGATCAAGAATCTGTATGTAAAATACCAGGGTCCTCCTTCTCAGGTCTTTCACAATGCTGTAGTTAAGGTGTCAGTGTAGGTGTCAGATGCAACATCTTCTGGAAACTCTACTGGGGAATGGTTCTTTTCCTAGCTCACTCATGTGATTGTTGGCAGGTCAGTTGCTTCCATGCTTTTGGAAATAATTCCTCAGTTTCTTGCTGACTTTGGTTGAAATTTTTTTCAACCTCAATTTTTATGCCACACAAACTACTTCATGGAGCCACTCTCAATATGACAAAGCAAATGAGACAAATCAGACAGAGAATGCATAAGATGGATTTTATAGTCTTTTAAAGTCTAATCTCAGAAGTGACATTTCATGACTTTTTCCATTATATTTAATATAGGAGCAAGTTACCAGCTCTAGTTCACATGCAAGGGGAGAAGATCACACAAGAGAATAAATGCCAAGAGGTAGAAATCATCAGAGGCCATTTTAGAAGCAGCCTGCTATAGAAGGTAAGCTTTAAAATGCACAGCAAACATGAAATGGGAGACAATATAGCCATGATTTGGAAGCTGCCTATTCAAAACAAGTATAAATAAAATTCATTCTGGAGTATTCCAGAAAATAAATCTGAAAATAAGAATGGGGGAAGGAAAAGATTCAAACTCCTAGAAAATAATACTGTAAAGGAGACAACAGGTTCCAGGCAGACAAGGGATACATACCACACTGTGAGTTAATTGAATGTTTCTTTTTTTGGCATTTCCCATTAGGTTATAAGCTCCAAGCTGACAGGTGTTATATTGTCATTTACCTTTATAACCTCAATATCTTGCATAGTGCAAGAACATTTTAGGTGCTCAATAAATGTTACGTGATGGACAAAGAATTTTGATGTCTTAATCTTGTTTTAAAAGGCTTTAAGCAGGACTGGGCCATTATTTCCCATAGGAGATCAGCCATTAGATGCCAGTGATTTTTAGTTTACTAATATTTATTTGTAACAATGATGATAGTTTGGATGAAATGGATGTTTGAAATTTAGTTTGCATATCATTATGAGAGACATCATATTCCCAGTCTTTTAAAGGACATATAGTTAGAATTTGGACAGAAAGAAAAGAAAGTAGGAGTAATATAACTGTAATTCATAGGTTCCCTCCTCTCTTTTTTAAAGAAGTTTACAAAATGGAAAGTCTTGACACATAATGGAAACTAAAAATGTGAATTCCAGAAAATTTTTAGCAATTATCAAATAAATCATTACAAGGTAAAAGACACTAGCATATGAAAAAGGAAAAAGTTACTAGAACAAGAATGATTAAGAGAATCTTAGAGATGACATGGGAATTCCAAGGGGATTCTGAAAAGAGAGGAAGGACTATGTATACTGGGTACACAAGAATATAAGTGAATGTTCAAGGAAGGGTTGAAGAGAAGCCCAAGGCCAGCGTAATGACTGCTGCTTTTCTTCTGACCAGTGTCATGGCTCACATGGGGCTTGTTGGCAATTTTTAGAACTTAAAATAAGAAGCAAGTACAGTTTTAGAATGACTTTGCCACCTTGTTTTTAGCTTTGATTAAACTGCCTGGGTCATACTCTCTTCATTTATAAAACTGGGAATCATGATAATCTAACCTCATGGGATTCATGTGAGGATGAACTAATACCTGCGTCAAGGGTAGATTGTCAGGTGGCTTGTTCACTCAACAGCCATTCCTAATGCTCTTTTCCCTTTGATTTCTTCTACCATGCAGGCTGGAGGTACAAATTTTCTATGGACCTAGCCTTCCAGCCAGAGGAGCCCCTTTCTGAACCTGAGATTTCAGGAAGTCATCTTGGAAGGGCTTTATTTTTCCTAATTAAAAGACAAAACTTTATGAAACCTCTAGCATCTCTCTAAAACTTTAGCAAAGGTTTCTACACACAAAGATGTTAGGTGATAGTTTGTAGGTATAGAAATAACAGAAAACAGATGATATCAGCACTGGAGGATAGTGAGATGATCCATAAACTGAGCCATCCAATATGGTCCAAGCTGAAGGTTGGAGCCAGACAATGTAAATCTCCTAGGAATTCACAAGTTCCCTGGAAGTGCATGAAAGTTTCCACAGACATTTGGTGGGGAAGGCTAATTTTAGATGGTACATAGTGGCTTGCGCTGACATTGGAGTTACCAGCCTAATAAAAGGTAATTCTGTAATGCCCAGACTGTATAGCGACAGCTATAATTTGAAACTCCATAATGTTTGTATGAATTATATAAAGTTTCTCATGTATTCAATATTATTCAGTAATAAAGCATAAGTACAAATTACTTAGTAATATCCATTTCAAATCCAAAATGTTAGAGGATTATCTTAATTAGGATCATATAAATTATAAGAACACAGAGGAAATTAAGGAGAGTTTTTGTAGACAACATTCTAGAAGAGACTATTTGGGGGAAAACCTAAGATTACCAGATGGATACTTCAGCAAGTGGCCCAGAAATACTATATTGTGACCATGTTTCTTATTTCTCTTGTAATCATTCTCATCAGATGCACACAAATCAGTAGATTCCTTTTAGTGAATTCTTTGCTTGATCATTTAGCACCTGACACTGTTGGCCATCTCAACTACTTTAGTTTTCATGATATGAGTTTTTATTCTGGTCTTCTTCCAGTTTTTTCTTCTTATTCCAGTTTCCTATATGATCTTTTCTTCCTCTCTATACTTTTTGGCAATTAGTGATTGTCAAAGCCTATCCTTGGTTTTCTCTTTTCTTTCTTCTCACCCTACCTTTCTCTTCCCACTAATAAGAGACATTTCTGTAACTTTGGCCATACCATTCTCCTGAGCGTTTTTTTCTGGATGGCTCAGAGGCAACTCCAACTCAACAATTCCAATGCATATCCCTCATTATCTTTCCTTCAAGATCTACTTCTCCATCTTCTTCTCAATTGTGGTTAATGATACCACCAATCACAGACTTCCACCCAACCACCAAAGTCTAGCCACACCACTGCTTCTCTTTAATCCCTTACTATAGCTTACTGGAGGCCATTTCCTGTTCCATTTCCCTGCTGCTAGTCTTGTGACATTCCACCTGCCCTCCATATTGTCACTAAAGTTATCTTTCTAAAATGCAAAGTTGTTGATCATGCCTCATAATAAAATATTCTTTAACACATGTATGACAAAATAAATATTACATAGCATTTGGGGCATTTAATGATTGTTTCTTTACTTGGCCAATCTAACTGCCTTATGCCTTGGGCTACAGCCATACCAAAGGACTTGTCTACCTACAAATGCTTGGAAGTTTGCTACAATTCTGTGTCTTATCAGGCTTCTAGCCCCCTGAAATGCCTCTTTTTGCCTAGTGACAATCTCTGTGAAGCCATTTTGATTCCTCACAAGTAGAAGTAGAATATATATATATTTTTTTTCTATATTAGTAGACAGTATACTGCAAAATCAGGGACACATGTTTATATTTCTTTATTCTAAGCACTGATATATTATTTTAAGTATTCAATGACTGTGTGTTAAATTAATTGATTGATTAATTAATGCATAAATGGTGAAATTATTTCAAATAAGTGGATATTCTTTGTTATTTTGCTGATTTCCAGTTAGAAAGCTATTCTCTGTTTTTTTTTACCTGCTCACAACCTGTGGCTCTCTCCTGCATGCTAATTGTTACACAAGTCATACCAGCCTTTAAAATCCATGAACCAGTTTTTATTGGCACTGCCATTTTCATCCTTTGATCCCTTACCACATTGCAGTTTCACAGAGTCCAATAGTTTCAAAGCTTAGACTGAATGGTTGTTAAACTTATATATACACACAGAGCTGGTCTATGTCCTAAATGTACAAATTTAACTCTGCATTGCAGGGTACATTCCATGAATGGTTAATAAGATTCTGTAATACTGAGTGCAGTCCACTTGTTTGTTTTTTCCCTTGCCTTTATTAGTCATTAGTCAAAGATTTATGGCTTGATTATGTCATATGTCTAAAAAGATTGAGATACATTTTAATAATTTAGTATCAAATATATATAAACTATTCTGTATACAAATGCATTCTGATAGCCATGATACTTTTAAATGATTGCTGTGTTCCAGTCCATGCTTTAAATCTTTACTTGTATTAACCCATTTACTTCTTATAACAAATCCATTAAGTAGATAACATTAGCATCTCCAGTGAAAAGATATGGACTGTTTGTTAGGGACAGAGGATTCAGCAACTTGACCAATATCACAAGGATGGTACATGGCAGAGCCTCAGTTTGAACTCAGAAAACTGGACTCTAAAGCCTGTACACTTAATCACCTCTCTATTCTAAACAAATATACAAAACTAGTTTTATTTTTCAGGGTAGTCCCCTAGGGAGGCGTACACTTGTTCAAATAATGCTGTGTTTTCCCATAACATTAAATAGATTCTTCTTTTGGAATTACCTGCAGAAGTGGTTTGCTGGTCTCATAAGCATTGTAATCTGTAGACTGTACTATACTCTAACACTATTTTCCTTTCCCAGTTTTTCTTTCTTCTCTCCTCAGATTCACTCTGCTCCTTTACTTAACTCTGGTTTTTGGTCAACAGTCCATAAATGCCCCCAAAGCATTGCTGGGCTAACACTCAGTGTGGCAGCCTAACTCTCTACTGACCTGTCTCAGCCCCAGAGGAAGTGATGAAGGGCCACCCTGGGAGTAAAGCCTAGAGTTGTCCTATGGAATGAATGTACATACTCCGCTCAAATTCATGTATTGGAACATTAAACCCCAAGGTGATAGCATTAAGAGGTGGAGCTTTGGGAAAAGTTATTCAGTCAAGGGAGTTCCACTCTGCTGAATAGATTAGTGCTCTTCAAGAGGCTAAAGGAAACACCCTAGTCCCCTTTGCCCTTTTCTCCCCTACTGCCATGTGAGGATGCAGCAAGAAGGCCCTCACCAGACACCAAATTGTGGCACCGAGATCTTGTACTTTTCTGCCTCCAAAACCATAAGAAACAAATTTATGTTTTTTATAAATTACCCAGTCTAATGTATTTTGTTGTAACAGCAGGAAAAGGTAGACAAGATGCTTGAGGAAAGTCCTTCAGGAAGCAGGCTAGAAAGCAACACTGTATGCTGCTCCTTGTCTTTCTGTGTGATCAGTCGATCATATGGCAGCAATTGACTGCAAATCATTAAATCAAGTCACTTCGAATCAAGAATCTCTGTTTTGTAGAGTCTGTCAATAGTTTTGTGCTTTTACAGTAAAAGTGCACTAGTTTTCTTTTCAGGAACCTACTTCACCTTCCTTTTTAATTTCTGTATTGGGGTATTGTAACTTGCATGGGCCAAAGGCGAACATGTGACCCAGGACTAGGCTGTGAAAGTAAGGCCTGGAATTTTTGCTGCAACTGTGGGGAAGATGTCTGCCTGAGATCAAAGCCAACATAGCATCCAGAGATTTGAAAGAGAAATGTAAGTGATGTTATTATTTGAGTGCCTAGGTCTATATATACATAGGTCAATTGATTTTCCTGTATTTTCAGTGAAGTGTATTGATAGATTGGTAAGGCAGAGTAAAACAGGTTTGTAAACCATCATATTTATGATTGCTAAATAATTGATAGCATCAGATATTGATCAGGTAATACTCACTCAAACTGATTATCAGCTTGGCTGGGCAACCCCCTTAGTTAACACAACACAGAGTCATTGGTCTTCTAGTTTTCAGGGGAACATTATAAAGCAAGAACATCCTCATTTATTCATTCATTATAAAGCATCTATTATGAGCTTTACCAACGTACTTTGCAGGAGTATAAATAGTGGAAATAAACCTATGGGCATCAACTATGTAAAATAAAAATGTATCACATAAAGAAGTATAAAATCACAACTGTTGCAAGGATTGCCACATAATCATAGGAAGGCCTACAATAATAACAGAGGTATTTGACCTTATCAAGGAAGTTGGGAAATTTACCTTCCTTGGTAAATGACTTCAGGCTACCCCTTTTAGGGGCTAAGCATGAGTTGAGTGAAGGCCACTGGAAAGCCACCCACCATTTTTTTTTAATCTGTAGAACACCAACTTAGTGTTCAGCTAACACAACTTCCACTTTCTTCTGCCCCTGGGAAAAAGCACAATGAAGCCCTCTGAAAGAGCCCCTAAAGAGGATCACCTAGCATAGCCCCTGGAAATGATTTCAGGCATATTGCGGCAGCAAATTCTGATGTCCAAAGTAGCTGGGACATTATCTAATGGGGAAGTTTCATGCCCCAATGAGCATGTCCCCTGAGCTGGCCCAAGCGGAGGGGCCCAACAGAGGGGACCGTCAGAGTCAGGGTCTCCACAGAATAGGGCCCAGAGCAAGAGCCACATTTGACCAAGTCTAAGGACAGATGCAAGGACACTTAGATGAGTTTTGAAGACAAAGCCTGTACGCAGAATAGAAGTATAGAGGAGGTGAGTGGGAGCACGAGAAAAAGGAACAGGGTGGATCAGCTTTTGAGTGAGAAAACACATCCTTCAACATTAAAAAACTAGCCTGTACTTCAGGTTACTCCTTCATTTTTTAAAATGTCTGATCTATGAAAAACAATCCAAAAAATATGACAACAAATGTCATAAAATGTAGGTGGGCTAAAATTTCTGCATGGTATAATTTTTATACTAAGCTATTATCTCAAAATAACTAAGTCACACAATTGCATACACAAAGAGATGTACAAGAAATAAAATATCCTCTATATTCAAAAAACCATGTTTTTTAAAAAAAGAAATGACATATTCTGTGTGGTCTGCAGCTGTCTAATCACTCTGGAACTAGTTCAGCTGAGTGACAGTCATTGAATATTCCCATAGCCTTTTTAGTGACAGGAGCAATATACCTGCACTTTTCTTGTTAAATTAAATAGTAATCAGTGGGTGGTAATTTAGGGCCCCATATATATGGGTGCATAAGGGAGTAGGACAATAATGTTAGTTATTATTGAACTCTGAATGTTAATCATATTCAATGCATGAGCTGCATTTCAGGGTTGCAAGAGGCTTAGTTTAGCTCTGTTACTGAACTTGGAAGAATTGATAGCTCCAAAACATGCATAGATTTATTAACGTGAAATGTTAGCCCCACAGACATGTTAGACCCCAGGACATAATTTCTCTGTTTTTTCTACTTTGGCTCTGAATACTACAATAATAACAATTTGGCTGTAAAATGATTTGTCCCTCTAAACCGACGTTATCGGATAGTGTCATTAAGAATAAGCATCTTTCTTTAAAAGAAAAAAAAAAAAAGCTGAGACTTTACAGACTGTAAAACACTTCTAAAATAATACCTTCAAAAAAGCATTTTTTCACTATACATTAGAGTTTTAACCAAATTAGGTTTTATCTGATTTTATTTAGAAAATGTATATGTTCATCAAACATTATCATAACATCCAGTTTAGCAAAATTTGTCATTTAAATAATTTTAGTTACAAATCCCAGTTTCCCCCTCTATGTAAATAGCCTCAAAATTGCTTTAGAGCAGAAGCTCTCCAAATATGGTCTCAGCCTAGAGGTGATTTTTTTTTTTTTAAGAAAAAGATTTTTTTGGTTATATTAACTCTCTAATGTAAAACCCAGTGAAAAGAGAATCTGAGAAATTCTTTTACTTTGATAAATGCAAAATGTTGAAACTTTCAAGTTTAAAATTTTCCCCAGGGCACTATAAGAAAACTGTCAGGAGATAAGTTTGAAAAGAATGTTATAACATTTAGAAGTTATAAATAAATTAAACTACATAGGTCATTGCATAAATGAGCATTAACTATTTCTATCAGCCTTGAAGTTTTCATGACCTACATTTCTTCATTTCGTATTATATTATGAGGTCTGTATTCATTCCCAGAGCTTTTTTCTTTTTTTTCTTTCTTTTTCTTTTTCTTTTTTTTTTTTTTTTGAGAGTGACTAGAGCTGTGTTGGAAAGAGGTGAAGCAAAGGAAGGTTAATGATGAGAGTGAGCGCAAAGGGCCTTGAACCTGATATCTTTCATTCACTACTCATTTCAGGAAATGGGGCTTCTCCTTCCAGGACTGACAGTCAGGTACCTTGCACTACTCAAAAATTAGGCTACACTTGATTAAAGCAAGAATGAGACATTTTATATATGGCAAAGAAGGCCAAACCCTTTGAGGTATAAAACATATTCCTCTATCTGAAGATGAATAACATAGATGAGGCAGTTTTGAACTACCAACTCACCAAAAACTGTACTAGTTTCCATCTGTTTTTATGTAGCCCATTTAACAGGTGTTTTGATCTGCAGAATTGTTCTCTGGCATTCTCCTTCAGATTAAATTCTGAACTGACTTTTGCAAAAATGTCATATTAAGAGCCACGTAGCACCCAAATAACTCAAATTGCCATCTATCTTATCCTTAACTAAAACATTCCAGGACAAGTGTGTCTTAAAGCCAGGAAAGCTATAAAAATAATGATTATTTTAATCTCTATGTGCTTCCTTGGGGTGAAAAAGGGCTACATATTTGCTGAATGGACTATGAAATGATTATTAGATATTTCCAAGGACAGCAACTAATAAATCCTATGGAAAAGAACAAAGCAGAAGCCAAAAATATGCAAAGTATAAATGTTCAAAGTTCCAGAATGTCAACTCACTCCAACTTCTTAAGTAAGTCATCTACTAACACTCAGAGTCTGTCTTCCCCTCTGTTCCTGACAACTCCCAATTTCATATCATTTGCAAATTCAATTAACCTGCTCTTTACTCCTGTCATATAACCCATCTGACCTCCTCGGTCTTTCTGCTCCATTTCACCCTTTTATCCCCACAGACACTCCTAGGAATAGAGGAATACATTTTGAGAGTCCTATCCATCCCTACTTTCTATTTTCTTTGCTGTGCTCAAAAGAGGCATGCTAAGAGGACAAACAGATACCTATGTGCATTTTGGTGCCTGAATAGAAACTCTCTGGAATAGTTTTGTCCCACTTCTTATTATTGCTTAATCTATGTAAAAATTGGATAAGTTTATACACAGATTAATAATTTTACATGCAGAATTTCTGTGTGAATTTATTATTTATTGTCTACAAAGGCCGCAGGGGGAATTTGATGTTATATGGCTGTGACATCAAATTCATATTGCATGTCTCAGTGTGCACAGCAAAACTAAATTTTTCTTGGACTCTAAGCTACCTGTGTGGTTATAGGCACAAATATCATTAAATAAAAAGTATTTGTATGTTGGTGTTGACCTTTTAATTAAATGGAAATGGCCAGAGTCAATCATCTATTGACAGGTATTTACATAGCAAATAATTATAGGGTAAAGAGATTATTTCAGTTATAAAATCAGAGGGCAAGTCATGCAAACTTTAGAAATAGAGTCACCAAGTAATCTGTAAGAACATGTAATTGCTATGTTTTTAACTGACATTTACCAAGGAAAACTAAAATCTTACGGTAAGTAATATTGTGAAGTGACTTATAATTGAAGGCATTAGTATAATTTTTATTTTCTCAGTGATTAGGAGTTTAAAATCTCTAATAATATTTTCATTCTTACTCATCATGTGAAAGAATTTTAGAGCATCTCACCATAGAACTCTTTGTACAACTACTTGCTCTGTTTTTAGAGAGCTAGGACATTTCAAAGCTGTCTCAGGGATCATCTCAGCTCATCCTGATTTAAGGCCCAAGTGTAGCAATTTGTAGCTTTCAATGCCCTAGAAATAGTATTTCTTAAAAATTCTATGTCCAGCATTAATAAAGACAGTGGTGAAGCTATGAAGAATCATCTCAACAGAATTTCCAAAAATTTGATAATTTGATGCATGTATTCTAAAAAATATGATGTCTTCATATAAAGGTATTTGGATTTTGGCTCCAGAGATTGGACCAGCTACCAGAAGAACACTACCCTCTTCTTTCCCTCCTTGTCTCTAGACTAACCTATAGTTACAACTTACTACTCAGTCTTCTGACTCCCTAAATCTTCAACCTTTTATAATGAAGAGGGTAGCAGTTAGGACTGATTGCTAAAAATTCAAATAACACTTTTACTGGTGTTATTTTCTCAAGTTACCTTTCAGTTATTTATGTAATAATATTCTTGATGTCCAACCATTAAAGTTTAAGTGAACTTGAATTCAGGCTACTGTAGGTCTACAATATTGATGGTTTATGTATCACAGCTGCTCCAGATTAATTCACTGCTCTGGCATTGTATCTTGTATCTTTTTGACTTACATGTTGCTAAAATTTAAGAAGGAATGCCAATGAATCTGGACATCAAATGAGATCCTTTCCAACTCTGTCAGTAAAATAAACCAGAAGATGGAGAGGACATTAACAGTACAAATGGAAATTAGAAGGAACTCTCAAACTCAAAACATATCTTTTAAAGCTATCACTAAGTAATTATTCGAGTGGGTGTATATATACTTGTTTAAATAATGCCGTCTTTCACTTGTCATTTGGAGAGGTACAAATTCAAATAATGTTAGCTTAAAAAGAAAGCATGGACAGTGGGAATTCTATGGAGAAAACCTACTACAACCAGATTCCATGAGAATATTGGCTCTTCCACAGACTAAATAATAACAACCACAAAAGATAAAACAAACAATGTTGTACACTCTCCGTGTGCCAGGCAGATGCAAAGTGCTTCATGTCTTTTAACTTATTAACTCCTTTATTCAAATGGAAAAGCTAAGGCATAGAGGTAGAATTCTCAATTCTGGGGACTTTTATATTTACGCCAAACTTCAGCATGTTTCTGTCTTAAATAATGCTAGCTCCACTGGTACCAATGGTTTCATTTCTTGTTGTGTCTTTTATTATCTTTCCACTATAAATCCAATTTTCAGAAGATAAAGTTTGATATTAATCTGGCTTCATACACTAAAGAAAAGATTAGAGAAAATATGCATTCGGCTATATAAATACACACACACAATGCATTGTTAAAAGTAAGTGCCCTTCCTTTTTTTCCATTTTCTTTGCTTAAACACTCCTCATAAAAATGGTATTTCTTGGCAAGAAAAGCCTTTTTTCCTTTATGTCAGAGTCACTGTTAAGTTTACATTTGTATTTGCAAGTTCTGTTTCCAACTTTCCACTCTAGTTCTATCCCCCATAGCAAGAAGAAAATCACGGCATTTGCATATTGTGCTTATGAAGTAGAGTAGCTGTCTTAGAGGGAAGCACTAAGGGGTTAGAAATCACGAACGTACACACTTGTTGTCACAGAATCCTAATCCAACGTATTTGTACTCTGCTTTTATATATTTCTCTGCTTTCAATTAAGATGCCCTATTAAATAGCATTCAAACATGTGAAAGCAAAGACAGAGCCTGACAGAATTTCAACAGGTTCTGTGCATTCATACTGTATGTCACCTCTTAATTAGCAACCAAAACGCAATGAACAGATTGTACAGTTTACCATCCTAGCCCAGCTCCTACACTTTCTATTTGTGCGTATACAGCATATTTAAAGAGACCCCCATCCAGTGGGATTTTCATACTTGCTCCATCCCTGGAACAGAACCACCATCAACTAAATGCCACTTCATGGATGCCTTCGCCTGCGGCAGCAGCTGGCATTACGAAGCAGTTGAAAGGACATTTTAATCTCCTGTTTAATGCATTTTTCTCCACCTGGGATAAGAAGCCAAAATTGCTGTTAGCAAAAAATGCCTTAGTCATTAACTGAAAGTGCCTTTTTAAAAAGTGTTCCATTACTCCCCTACTGGGAAATTTCAGACTTTATTAGCATTTTTTGAATTTGTATTGGTAGTACCTGAATGGTAAAATGTTAACGGATGAACACTTAGCTATTTTCCACAGATTTTGCTTTTGGGCTCTGCTTGTACAGGAGCAAGAAAAGAGAAAAGGGTCAATATATTGCACTCCTCATCTAGCTTTCAGTATTGAAGTTCATAGTCAAAAGACTCTTCTTAATTTTCTATTTTTCTATTCCTGCAGAAGCACAAAAGAATGGATTTAAGAACTCTCTTTTACCTAAGGGCAACTAAGAGGATATTAAATGTTCTTTAAATGCAAGTCTTGTGTATTTAAATCACTTGCATGCTGGGCTGGTATTACCTTGCTTTGGTGATCAGACTGCATTGAATTTAGGCTGTAAGAAAATAGAAATTCTTCCATTGAAACACATGCTGTTAGCGAGTGGGTAGGTCTGTCAATTCGGCAGGAGAAATCTAACATTTAAAAAATAAGAACCATCCAAACAATGAATTGAATAAAACACAATTTAAGTTGCCACTTGTTCACATTTTTGTTTGTTTTGCTTGTGTCTACTCAAACCCAGCCTAATTTTCAGAAGGATTCTGAAATATCAGGTGAGCCTGATAGAGCTGCAGTTTGTTTTGGTTTAGTTTCTGTAAGATCTGCATTCATTAGTCATGGGTTAAAATAAATAAATATATAAGTGTAATATAGCTCTTTGGGTCCCAAGTTGAATGTATATTGAAATCTTCTACGAAAATACTAGAAAAAACTGGTGGGAAAAATGCAAGTTCAACATATATTTTGAAAGCAAAGTATCCAGTATTTATTCCTGCTTTGTTATCATAGTCAACCAATTCAGAAATATATTGTCATCTTATATAACTGCCCCAGAGACCCTCTTTCTGCCTGCAGTTTTACTTCTGCTGTTTCCTCAATTGGCAACAGAGCAAGCAAGTCTCTTTTGATATGCAGAAACTATGGTTTTCTTAAAGTATAAATGAAATTACAAGTTTTTCTAACAAATGGAAGAGGCAAGGGAGAAAGAAAGAATATTGGCTCTATTAGGAATTAAGGCTAACAGCAAGGCTCAAGTTCCCAGGGATGTGTGTTTTCTCAAGAGGTATAAAACAGTAGCAGCACTGGGCCTGAATCACAGAATATACAATGGGGAGATAAATAATTAGGCATTTTCTAAAATTGCTCTTTATTTGAATACTAAGAAATCATAATTCAAATAACATTGCAAGTCACTAAATAGTAGCCTTTCAGTGGTGTGGCATAACTATGCAAAACCATTTAGCTATATCTGTTACATCTCTGCCTGTAAGACCCACCCAAAATATAAGCAGCTTAGCTATGGTGAGCAACAGCAAAAGGCCAGTTTTGCCAGCTTATAAGAATGTATAGGCAGATGATAGATAGATAGATAGATAGATAGATAGATAGATAAATAGATAGATAAGAGTTAGATAATCAAATTCCATTGAGGTGTTAGTCTTCCCAAAGCAGTCCTCTGAGTGAATCATCAACAAATTTAACTGCATCTGTTATGCAATATGGCTTCATTGTGCATTATTCAAAATTGTAATAGAGATTTCTAGAGCATCCAATTATGACTTTTCTTTTATAATTTAATTGAAAAGTTTCCATAGTTAGAAGACCACAAACACATTGTGGCCTTTGAAGTGGAAGTGAATGGAATACCTTTTCACAGAATACAAATGTACTCTCAAAATCTATCCTCAACTGTATGGGTGTTTTCCAAGATTTTAACTCATGAATGAATACCTTTCACAGAAACATGCACTTTTGCAAAGCACTTTTATTATTTTCTAAAATTTCTTTATCATTCAATATGTATATATGAAATATAATAAAAATATTATTTTAAATAATATTTTTTAAAGTTATATTGAAATGTTAAAGAAGATTGCATTATAAATTTGATTTTCATATTCTGATATTTTAGAGCATGTAAAGATAGATTTCAACCTCTCCTACTTAGCAAGTAATTAATAATATTTTCCTTAACTGTGTTATAAAAATATCTTAGTTTTGAACACATTTATAAAATGATATATCTAAGTTGGGAAACTGAAAGTCTATTAACATGTAGATTGAAATATGATGATTTCTAATAAAAGTAAACAAAATTTCTTAGCTGAACTACTAATCTGAGTTTTTACAGTTTTCATTAAAAACTTTCCAAAATGGGCCAGGTGCAATGCTCACACCCAGAATCCCAGCACTGTTGGAGGCAGCAAAATGAGAGAGGTAGGAGGATTACTTGAGGCCAGAAGTCTGAAACCAGCCTGGACAATGATAGCAAAACTGTCTTTACCAAAAAAAAAAAAAAAAAAATTGGTTGGTCATGGTGGTGAGCACTCATGGTCCCAGCTACTTGGGAGGCTGAGGTGAGAGGATTGCTTGATCCAGGAGTTCAAGGCTACAGTAGGCTGTGATTGTGCCACTGCACTCCAGCCTGAGCAACTGAGCAAAACTCTGCGTTTTTTTAAAAAAAAAAAAGAGAGAAAGAAAAAGAAAAAACTAACTTTTAAAAATATAATATTTATGCCTTTTTCCTCTAAATAACTATTTTAAAAATTTAGGTTGTTTGCAAACACTTGTCCACAAATGACAAAGAATGAGTATAAGGATGCTTCATCTCAGTAGATAAAATACAAATCAGATGCATTTATCAGTGCATTTTTTATTTTAACATTTTTTTTAATACTTGGGACAAATCTTGATGTGCTACTTAGGATTCTGATCAGATAAAGTAACTGAAGATCATCTATAGACAATTTTATGGTGTTATATTCTCCTTACTCATCTTTGTTTCATTGTGTTTGTTATGTTTACTGTCTTTTATCAAGACTATATTATCTGTTAAAAAAGATATATGACTAAGAATAAACATCTGAAATTATACAATGATCAACTATCACAATTCCTAGGGGTTTTTGGTTAACAAGTGGAATGATTGAGTCATGACAATGCTCACCACTTATTTGATATCTTTTAAAAACTGCTCACATTACTCTATTTCAAAGGTGGAAATTATTTCCCTAACAGTTTTATCAATTTAAAACTTTAAATGCAAATAGATACTATCATCATTAAAAATGTGACCTTATATTTTTATTATGTTAATGTTTTTGAAAATTTCTGAGATCCTATGTTTAAGGAGCTTAAAGTCTTCTAAGAGCTAATAGAAATTACCATACTCCATATTCCCCAGATTCCAAGCAGAACTCGAGACTGAGCCATGGAATTGCCTCATGGGAGCACTCTTTAATTTACTTATTCGGCATAGTACCTTGTGAGATTCACTGTGAAGCTAGGCAGTGAACTAGAATTTGAGGATAAGGAGATGAAAACAGAATTCTCATTTTCAAGCAACAAATTGACTAATTGAGGCATCAGAAACAAACAATTAAGAGTAACACAGTTTTCCTAAATGGTAAACTGTGTAGGGAACAGTTAATGAAATCCTCTCAAACAACATCACACTTGAGCTATGTCTTCAAGTGTGAGCAGAAGTTCTTTGGGCAACACCAGATGGAAAAGAGCATTTCAACACAGGAATGACATATACAAAGCAGAGTATGGCCATTTAGGAGTTATTTGAGTAAACCTGCTATTCAAAATCACTTGTAAGATTGAGAGTAGGCCTGGCACAGTGCCTGTAATCCCAGCTCTTTGGGATGCTGAGGTGGGTGAATCACCCGAAGTCAGGAGTTGGAGACCAGCCTGACCAACATGGTGAAACCCTGTCTCTACTATATACAAAAAATTAGCCAGGCATGATGGTGCATGCCTGTAATCCGAGCTACTTGGGAGGCTGAGGCAGGAGAACTGCTTGAACTCAGGAGGTGGAGGTTGCAGTGAACCAAGATTGTACGATTGCACTCTAGTCTGGGCAACAAGAGTGAAACTGTCTCAAAAAAAAAAAAAAGAGTGTGAGCAGATACGGTGGAAGACGTCTTGAAAAAGCTGCTCTACTAGACAAAGAATCTGGATTTTATAAGTAGGTAATGGAAAGATATAGATGGGATTTGAGCACCAAAATAAAGTGACCAGATGTGTTCTAGAAAGATAATTCCTGACTACCAGGACTCTTCTTATTTATACCCTCTTTGCCTCTGATCCTCCCATCACCAACACTTGAGAGTGGAACTGTAAAATATTGATAACGTTCAATCTAGCCATTTGGTTATTTGGAGAAAAAAAGAAATTTGAATGAATTCGAACACACTGGATTTTTAAACATATGTTTATATAGATGTTCAGTGACCAGCATGAGGATTATGGCTGATATTTTTGGACTGCTCAACCAGTATTTTTGATATAATTTTATTTGTCTATCATCTAAATCTGGCACAGGCACTTCCCCCAAGCAGAAAAAACAGGAGTTATGTTCAATATGTAAAATGTTAAGTAATATTCACTATTTTGTAGCTTCCTAAAAACGTATTTCTTTGAAATGACAGCCTAAAAACAAATTTCACTTTCTTGTGAATCCACAACATTATTGATCTAACTTTAAAAATAAAAGGATATAGGGCAGGTATTCATTTTATGCATATCCCATTTTTTAAAGTTTTAAACTTAATTTATTCGTGTAGAAACCATTAACACTCATGGGGACACTCACCGGGAACTGAAAGATGTGACACAAGAATGTCCATGTCAGTTTGTGTTGAGCAGACTGCTTTGGTGTTTGAGGAACCTGTTTTATAGAAAATCTTAAGGTGTGGAGTCAAGGTCACAACCAAATATTCAAAACCCTCAGGTTTTCTTTCTTTATTGACATTCTGTGGGTTGTAGCCATGTACCAGGAACTATGTTAGACATACCCTATGCAGCTTGTCTAATCCTCACAACTAATGGGAAAGAGTTAAAGTAGCTCCCCCTTACCTGAAGTTGTACTTTCTGTGGTTTCATTTACCTGTAGTGAATTGTGACCCCAAAATAGTAAATGGAAAATTCCAGAAATAAGTAATTTTTCACAAATCTTAAATTGTCAGCTGGTTTGAGTAGCATAATGAAATCTCTCTTCATTACAAGCCTTCTCACTCCATCCCAAGTGGGAAGTGAATCATCTCACTGTATTTACACTGTATATGGGAACTGCAGTTAGTCACTTAGTAGTTGTCTGGGTTATTATATTTTAAAAATAGCATAAAATAAACAAAATAATAAAAATATAAAAACAAAAAGAAAACCCTCAAAACATAGTATATATAGGGTTCAGTGCTATCCGTGGTTTCAGGCACAGGGGTCCTGGAATGTACCCATTGTGGATAAGAGGGGACTACTGTGAATCCATAATTGAATATGAGAAAACTAAGGGTCAGAGAAGTTATGTAGCTTTTTCAAGAATTCTCTGTCCCTACTACACCTTCAGGTGAGAAGTTGATATCTATAAATATTTTCCTTTATCTTCTTGATTGCAACCACTGATTTTCCTGATCTAGGTAGCAGCCTTGCCCTGTCCTATCAGGTCCCTTATTTTAAAATGACAGCTTGATTAATATTTTACATCTCATTTTTTACCACAAAACATGATTCTGACCTTCTACATCCTGATCTCAATGTTGTATTTGCTATTGATGCAGGGTCTTAATCTCTCTTCACCATAAATAGAATAATTTGACCCAAATTTGAATTTGCTCAATCACAAACATTGCATTCTCTTGAAAGTCACTAGTGTAGTAAAAACATGACTGGAAAATTTAATTAATAATATTGACATTTTTCAGAAAGCCCAATTCAAAGATTGTTCAAAATATTTTCTACTAAAATATGGAAATTTTTTTCAACCTATGTCATGAAGAGCTGAGGCATGGAGGGAAACAAGCCGAGTCTAAATTTTGGTTCTTCCCTAATCACCCTGTGGACCTTGGGAAAGTTACTTAACCTGTCAAAAGACATTCCCCTTAAAACAGGAGTAATAAACAACACTCACAGGGCTGTTGTGAGGATTAACATAGTAAAATATGTGAAAAGTCCTAGCCAAAGTAAGAGCTCAATGAAACGGCAGAGAGAAAGGCAGGACAGGTTCTGAAGCATAAAGGAAACTACTCTTCATAGTAAGATTTTTAATTTTAGAGTAACACTGGTTCTTGCCAACAGAAATTTGAGTAAATCTCGCTCACTGCCCTCAGTTCTTCCTCCTCCCTTTACACTTAAAATTCTTTAATATGCATAAACATAAGCAGCCACAAGAAAAAAAAAAAAAACCTCTGTATTTCAAAGACAATGCCTACATCAATATCACTGTCTAAATGGGAGGAACTGATTTGGTCTCTGAAACAATTTCCTGCCAAGCACTGCATAGGAAGCTGTAAGTCATTGTTGAAGACAAAATAAGAAAGGACATTAAAGAAATACATGCATAACAGCAATGTAGAACTCAGGAACTAGAATCGGAACTGATAGAAAGCAAATCATTCTGTGGCCCAGGTGGAAAAATATAGAATTGATGTCCTCCAGAATTTAGAAGTGACATCAACATGCTTCATTGTTGAATGCAGTGTGCATATCGTACATACTCACTAGGTGTGAGGTGCTCTACCAAAACTTCTATAAAATAAATTCATGCAACTTTCTAAAATCTTTGGATTACAATAACCAAGAAATTCTCATTCTCATTTTAAGAGATAAAAAAAATCTGACATTCAAGCAACTTGTCTAAGGTGATGCAGCTAATAAGAAGTAGATCGCTTGACCCAAATGATTCTAAACCCAAACACATGCTGTCTCAAGATCTTAGCCGTGACGTTATGCTCTTCGATGGATTTGGCCAAAGAAATGCCTAAAATAGATATCATAGACAAAAGTCTCTTAAAATTTGTATTGAAAATATTTGATTTGGATGTTAAGATAATTTCTGTATTCTCTCGAAAAATAATTGTTTTCCATCATATTAGCCTTTCGGCACAAAGGTTTTCATCTACTGACAAATCAGGAATTATTTCCTCTTGTAAGTTCCCCAAATAAGAGTTTTACTAAGACTACAATGCACAGTCTTTTAAAGAAAATAGCTCTGTTATTGGATAAACTTTCATATATTCCAAAAAGATGAAAAGGAAATTAAAATTCAAGTTTGAAATCTAATCAACAGGACCAAGAAAAACCTGTTTAGTTGATAACTACATTTTAGCACCAAAAATAATGGCTCCCATAAATATAACAGACTTCAAGAGTTTTGAGAAGCATACACTATTCTTGTTTCTTCTCACTCCTACTACAGAGAATGTTGTAAATTATATATGAAGTTGTTCTTTCTCATTTTTTATGTACTGTTTACCACAGCAAAAGTGTTTTTATTCATCATTCTAAATATTGCTTTCAAGGCACTAGTACTAAATGGTAGTCCTACTACAGATTGCTTTGATTTTTAAAGAAATCCCCATTAATGCTCCAGTCAGAGCATTAAAAGGGATCACAAATAGCACAGCTAAATGAGAGGTTCAAAACAATGGCCCTATTCAGCACCTACAGAACCCATTACCACTTCCCAAAATGACAGAGTATTCTTGCAGGTAGAAAAGGGAAGGGCACGTCCTGGCTGTCCTGGCTCTTGATAGAGGAAATAAATCACCCTACACACCAGAGGATACTTTTCCAGACTGCATGCTGGGAACTTCATTACACAAGCTGTGCCACACATTACTATGCATATTGTTGCTGATTGGACATAGATGCATATCCACAGACTATTTCTGTCATTGTCTTATGAGGGAGATGTCTGTTTTTCTCCATAGACAGATACAGGCTTGAAGAGGACACAAAGAAAATAATATTGTGTGCCCAAAAGATCTCAATCTTTGGCAAAATATTATCTTGACTAATGATTTGTCTAATTTGCCCTCACCTCATCTCCTGGTGCATAAAACATGATCATTTGATTATAACATTTTTTGATAGTCACACAATCTTATTTGATATGAAAATGATTGTTATTAAACACAAGTCTTATTGCTCCAGGTCTTCACCTCATTAAAAAGAGGGCAAAGTATTTGCCAGTAGAAGAGTTTTCAGTGCCTATTCTTCACTGGTAATCTTATTGGTTCATTCATAAAAGACAAGTTTTATTTACTTAATTTTGTCTGTATGCCATGAAAGTAGCTTAATCTAATTTAGACCTGTTGTGATAATGAAAAAAAATTGCAAAGGAAGACATAATCTTCAGGCTGGAAGTACAGTGCCATTTTTGAAGTCAACAACATAAAATTAATGAACCAAAAGAGATAAAATTAATGAACATAGCTATTAGCAAGCTTCCTGTAGTTTGAAAAAACTAACGTAAATTTAGATGTAGTCTCTTCATAATTTAGCCACTTCTTAGAGAATATTCTGTGACGAAACATTTTGGCAATTCCTGGTTTGGTTGAATAATATTGTTCATTGAACCATACATGGGATGCTCCTGTTGCTATGTGTGACCCTAAGCATTGTAAAAGTAAAAGTAATGGGTATTTCCTTGAATCTTGAGCCAAGTTAATTTTGTGAGTAAAATGAAGCTTCTATAGTTCCATTGATTAAAATCTGTAAATATATTTTAAAAAAACTAACAAGGACTTAATATGCCAATTATCAGTTCTCAAATCTTGCTTCTGGAAAAGATTCTACATTCCTTTCCTACCAGACTGGTATAGTGTGCCATTTGAAGCATCTTTATAGTCTTAGGTCAGATGATTCCCTTCAAACAGTGTTTTTGTGTTTCTGCTTTGATTAACATTACTTCATTGCTTATCAAATAAATGCTTCCAAAACTCTGTGAGACTCTAAAGATTGTCTTCTTTGGAGTAGGACCTGTCACGTGATGCATTTATACAAACAAGTTACTCTTATAAGACTTAACTTTTTGCATCAGAAATAAAATTGCAGACTGGGTGCAGTGGCTCATGCCTGTAATTCCAGCAATTTGGCAGGCCAAGGCAGGTGGATCATTTGAGGTCAGGAGTTTGAGGCCAGTCTGAGTAACATGTTGAAACCTAATCTCTACCAAAAATGCAAAAATTAGCCAGGCTTGGTGGTATGCACTTGTAGTCCCAGCTACTCAGGAGGCTAATATGGGAGGATCATATGAGCCTGGGAGGTGGAGGCTGCAGTGAGCCATGATCATACCATTGCACTCAAGCCTGGGTGAGAGAGCAAGACTCCATCTCAAAAATAAGCAAACAAATACATAATAAATTTGCAATTTGTTGAATATCACACATTATTTTCCATCAACTGGCATTTGGAGTCTGAGTTTATTGATTCTGGTAATAACTTAGACTGTTTTCTTTTGAGTACCCATTCTCCTTAATTCTCATAAATAAGAAAAAAATAAAAATAAGTATGGTTCAGTCTGATTTTCTATTTATGGCCTTCCATAGTGCTGGGATTATAGGTGTGAACCACCACACCCAGCCTCAATCTTTCTTTTCTTTCTAATTGAACTTAAAGTTCTGGGGTACATGTGCACACCTTGCAGGACTGTTGCATAAGTACACACATGCCTTGGCGGTTTGCTGTCTCCAACCCCCTATCACCTACATCAAGCATTTTTCCCAATGTTATCCTTCCCCAACCTCCCCACTCCCTGCTGTTCCTTCCCAGCCCCCCACTCCCCAACAGACCCCAGTGCATGATGTTCCCTCCTTGTGCCCATGTGTTCTCATTGCTCAACACCCACCTATGAGTGAGAACATGTGGTGTTTGGTTTTCTGTTATTGTGTCAGTTTGCTGAGAATGGTGGTTTCCAGATTCATATATGTCCCTACACAGGACATGAACTCATCCTTTTTTATGGCTGCATAGTATTCTATGGTTTATTTGTGCCACATTTTGTTTGTCCAGTCTATCACTGATGGGCATTTGGGTTGCTTCCAGGTCTTTGCTATTGTAAACTGTGCCACAGTGAACATACATGTGCATGTGTCTTCATAATAGAACGATTTATAATCCTTTGGGTATATACCCAGTAATGGGATTGCTGGGTCAAATAAAATTTCTATTTCTAGGTCCTTGATAAAGTGCCACACTGTCTTCCACAATGGTTGAACTAATTTTTACTCCCACCAACAGTGTAAAAGTGTTCCTATTTCTCCACATCCTCTCCAGCATCTGTTGTCTCCAGATTTTTTAATGATCACCATTCTAACTGGTGTGAGATGATATCTCAAAATGGTTTTGATTTGCATTTCTCTAATGACCAGTGATTATGAGCTTTTTTTCATATGTCTGTTGGCCTCATAACTGTCTTCCTTTGAAAAGTGTCTGTTCATATCTTTTGCCCACTTTTTTTTTTTTTGAGATGGAGTTTCACTCTTGTTACCCAGGCTGGAGTGCAATGGCACAATCTCAGCTCACCGCAACCTCTGCCCCCTGGGTTCTGGCAATTCTCCTGCCTCAGCCTCCTGAGTAGCTGGGATTACAGGCACGCGCCACTGTGCCCAGCTAATTTTTTGTAATTTTTAGTAGAGACGGGGTTTCACCATGTTGACCAGGATGGTCTCGATCTGTTGACCTCGTGATCCACCCGCCTCGGCCTCCCAAAGTGCTGGGATTACAGGCTTGAGCCACCGCACCCGGCCCTTTTGCCCACTTTTGAATGGATTTGTTTGTTCTTTTCTTGTAGATCTGCTTTAGTTCTTTGTGGATTCTGGATATTAGCCCTTTGTCAGATGGGTAGATTTAAAAAATTTTTTTCCCATTCTGTTGGTTGCTGGTTCATTCTGATGATTGTTTCTTTTGCTGTGCAGAAACTCTAAAGTTTAATTGAATCCCATTTGTCTATTTTGGCTTTCATTGCCATTGTTTTTGGTGTTTTCGTCATGAAGTCCTTGCCTATACCTATGTCCTGAATGGTTTTGCCTAGGTTTTCTTCTAGGGTTTTTATGGCGTTAGGTCTTATGTTTATCTTTAATCCATCTGGAGTTAATTTTAGTGTAAGATATAAGGAAGGGTTCCAGTTTCAGCTTTCTGCACATGGCTAGCCAGTTTTTCCAACACCATTTATTAAACAGGGAATCTTTTCCCCATTCTTTGTTTTTGTCAGATTTGTCCAAGATCAGATGGTTGTAGGTGTGTGGCATTAATTCCAAGGCCTCTGTTCTGTCCCATTGGTCTATATGTCTGTTTTGGTACCAGTACCATGCTGTTTTGATTACTGTAGCCTTATAGTATAGTTTGAAGTCAGGTAGCATGATACCGCCAGCTTTTTTTTTTTTTTTCCTTAGGATTATCTTGGCTATGCAGGCTCTCTTTTGGTTCCATATGAAGTTTAAAGTGTTTTTCTCCAGTTCTGTGAAGAAGGTCAATGGTAGCCTGATGGGGATAGTGTTGAATCTATAAATAACTTTGGGCAGTATGGCCACTTTCACAATATTGATTCTTCCTAACCAGGAGCATGGAATGTTTTTCCATCTGTGTTCTCTCTTATTTCCTTGAGCAGTGGTTTATAGTTCTCCTTAAAGAGGTCCTTCACATCCTTTGTTAGTTGTATTCCTAGGTATTTTATTCTCTATGTAGCAATTTTGAATGGACGTTCACTCATGATTTGGCTGTCTGTTAAGGGTGTATATGAATGCTTGTGATTTCTGCACATTGATTTTGTATCCTGATACTTTGCTGATGATGCCTATCAGCTTAAGGAGATTTTGAGCTGAGATGATGGGGTCTTCTAAATATACACTCATATTGCCTGCAAATAGAGACAATTTGACTTCCTCTTTTCCTAATTGAATATGCTTTATTTCTTTTTCTTGCCAGATTGCTCTGGTTAGATTTCCAATAGTATATTGAATAGGAGTGGTGAGAGAGAGCATCCTTGTCTAGTGCCAATTCTCAAAGGGAATGCTTCTAGTTTTTGCTCAGCCTTTTGGCTAACATCAAGTGTAGTATCTGTTCTTATCAGTTGAATCCGACTTTCTTAATTCAGTTTCTTGTGTTACATTCTATGATCTCAAAGTGTTAGAGGAAAGATTTCCAACAAATTTCTTAGTGGGGAAAAATTTCTAGAGCTCACACAGAAATTTGGACTTTATATCTCCCAAGCATATTATCCAGAATTATATTTTAGCTAAAAAACTAAACATATTATATATATATATATTTTTTCTCCATAGGACTATTATCATTGAAAGCCACAGATTTTTTATAAACATTATATATTTTATTGAGATATATAATTTTATTGAAAGCCACAGATTTTTTATGAACATTATATATATGTACAATGTTTATATATATACATTTATATATATGTATAATGTTCATAAAAAAATCTGTGGCTTTCAATAAAATTATATATCTCAATAAAATATATAATGTTTATTATAAACATTTTATATATATGTATAATGTTTATATATAATATATATATATATATATATATATATATATATATACAATGTTTATAAAAAATCTGTGACTTTCAATGGTAATAGTCCTGTGGAAAAAATGTGATTTCTTATCATAAATAATATCTTTGTTTTATCTTTTTATCCAAATAATTAGTTAAAATTATGATTTTTGAATATTTGACATTAGTGAAGATGTATAATTATTTGACTCAATATTTTAAATTCCTAGACTGACAGCAATGTTGAAACTACATATTTTTAAATTTCTTTTGTTATTTCTTTGTGTGTTTCCAAATAAAGCACATGGTGACAGAATACAATTAACAAAGAAACAAAGGTGATGGGATGGTACATGGCTCAATGACACTACTGAAGACACTGGAACCACCACGAAGAAAACGTATTAGCAAATACCCAGTCTTTGCTTTAGTATCACCAGTCACTAGGGATCATGATCAACTGTGATGCAGGTGTGGCTCATGGTGTTTTCACAGTGAACTATGGCTGACTCTGGCAAAGCACTGATGAAGACGAATGCAGGAACAACTCTAAGATGCTATGCAAAAAATTCCTCATCTTATAAAAGCACCAACATAAAGAAGAATTTTCATCAACGAATGGATCAAACAGCCAGTTAACATCAAATGGCAGTAACCCTAAATTTAAATGGACTAAATCCCCCAATCAAAAGACACAGCCAAAACCCAACGGCATGTTACATCCAGACCTGTTTCACATGCAAGGATACACAAAGACTCAAAACAAAGGAATGGAGAAAGATTTACTAACCAAATGGAGAGCAAAAATAAATAAATAAATAAATAAAAAGCAGGAGTTGCAATTCTCGTAGCAGATAAAATAGATTTTAAAGCAACAAAGATATAGTGGTAAAAGGATCAATACAACAACAAGAGCTAGCTATCCTAACGCCCAGATACATAGAGACTTAGATTCAATGAGACAGAAAATTAATAAGGATATCAAGGACTCAAACTCAGATCCGGAACAAGTAAACTTAATAAATATTTATAGAGCTCTCCACTTCAAATACACAAAATATACATTCTTGTCAATACCACATCACACCTACTCATAGGTTTAAATGAAATATTGATTGGCCATTATTAATACCCATTTTTTTTTCAGAATAAAGCAGTATTTCCGTTCACCCTCCCTCTCTCTCTTCCTCTTTCTTTCTCTCTTTTACTTACTTTTTTTCTTTCCTTCTCTCAAAAAAAGAAATCAACTTGTAAACCTCTAGATCCAGGTCGGCAATGTCTTTCTCATTGCTTGAATTCCTTCCTTCCCTTCCCTCCCTCCCTCCCTCCCTTCCCCCTTCCTCCCTTCCTTCCTTCCTCCCTCCCTTCCTCCTTCCCTCTCTTCCTGCCTTCCTCCCTTCCTCCTTCCCTCCCTGAAAAAAAAAAGAATTTTTTAAATAAATAATATTTAGAAAAATTATCAAAACTTGAGTTCAAATGACCTTTTAATAGACTACCTTATCCACTCAGATATATCAACGTGTGTCTTGAAATAGAAGATGGATTCACACTGGTCTCTTTGTACTTTGGTCTTCCACAGCATTGTGGATATTTAGGTGTAGAAATATCTACTTAATTCAAGTGCTATTGTACTTTTACATGCTTGCATGGAGAGACGTTTTTAGAGGCTACATTATCTTCTTTTGGGAACAGGAAAATATTTTTCGTAGCCTACTGTCCTCGGGCCACTGACTAACTTCCTCTATCCAGGCTTTCAGAAGTGCCCAGCACCATTTCTAATGGGTACACCACTGCCAAAAGTGGCCAGAGAAGAGCCATAACAGCAATGCATTCTCTGAATGTTTTCTGATCCTAGACACTTCTATGAATGTCATCCAGTCCCATTTTTATACAGTTGTGCCAAGTTATATAACTGTATTAGTAGGCTTGTGCTTTCTTAATGATATATTACAGCCTAGGTGTTGTAAACAACCAAAATTAATCTTCTTCCTGTCTAGGATCTGGAATACCAAGAGCAAAGTACCAGCCTGGTTGGGTTCTGGCAAGGACTATCTACCTGGCTGGCAAATGGCCATCTTCCTCGATATCTTCATGTGGTGGAGGGAGAGCAAGCTCTTTTGTGTCTCTTCTTATAAGGCCTCTAATTTCATCATGAGTGTTCCCCCTTGAATTTAATGTAACCGTAATTACTTTCCAAAAGCCCCACCTCCAAATACTATCACATGGGAAGTTAGAGCTTCAACACATGGATTCTAGGGTGGATACAATTCAGTTGGTATCAATTCTAATTTTGTGTTTAACAAAGAAGTTGTTAGATAACCTCACTACAATCAACTCTTGCAAAGGAAAATAAGATTTCTCAGGGTTTGTGCAAATTGCCTAAAGACAATCCTGAGCATTTTAGCATAAATGTATGTGTGTCTCCTAGCAGATGGTAATAACAGAGTTTTTGTGCAGAAGAGGATAAATGAAAACAATTGGGTTGTAAATAGTGACTTGAAGATCATTCTGGAAAATATCATCTGGTAAAAAAGATGATGGTGGGGACTACTGGGTCATTTTGACTGGCAAGGAAAGATAAGAATTAGTGGCACCCTTTTGCAACAATTCTCTTTTGAAGTATATGGAATTAGGAAATCACCTAATACCTGCTCAGTGTCCATCATTAGCAGGCACTCCAATAGAGAAACATAACAACTTTTGGTCTTTTCCAGGCTATCTACAGCTACTTTTGCCAAATTTCCATACTACCTCTACTTTTATTTGGTACGTATAATTTCTTAACCAGAAAAATCTTTGAAAAATCAAGACAAAACACTGGTTAGAAAACACCGATTTCTGCAGGTTCTGAGCCTGAAGACTGTATGTTTAATGGAGGTTTTAAAGACAGCACTCAACCGTGAGCTTTCTCTCGAGGTACCGTAGGATTTTTTTAAAGTTGCAGTTTCTTACTTTGTGATTCAATGTTATTTACAGTTCCAAATGCACCACCTAAAAACATCTTTTACCCTCTGCATTTATTCTTGTACCCTCTACATTCTAGTAAACATTGATCTACATGATCAAATTTGTTCAGGACATAGGACCCACTCCTTTGAAGTTTACAGTGCACCCATGGAGAAAAGACAAGCACAATCACAATTATAGTATATAATACTCCATGAGAAGACATAAGTAACCCAAGGGAAGTATACAGTATTATAGAAGAGCAATTTAATGAAAGCAACAGTGGATCCCTTCTGACTTGGAACCCAAAGAAGATTTAATGAAAGATGGGTTGTTTGATATAGTATTTCATGAATTAACAAATTATTATTTTCAATTGCCAATGGTTAAAAGGCATCCAAATAGAAAGCATTTTCAAAGCAGGATGGTAACATGTTCAGAAAATGTTATACACTGCAATTATGATATCAAGTTATTTATAGGAGTAGAATAAGAAAATGCTAGAGAGGTTGCGGTAGAGTGGAGGATGCATTGTTCCATGATAAGTAATTTGGCTATTTGGGGGTAGAGAGTAATCTGACAAGAAGTGTGGAATCAGATTAATTTCACAATACTGTACAGAATAATTGGTGATGACAGAGACTTAAGATGGAAAGACTATTGTTGTGATCCAGAAAAGAAACAGCAGAGATCTGATTAGACGAGTGATATTGCACACCAGTAGTAACAACAAGAATAATAATAGACATAATTATTAAGGCCTTCCACAGTGGGCCCTGCATCAAAGCCCATTTCATGGGCTCGCACATTAACATTGATAAGACCTCTTTGAGGTATGTAATATTTTCATCTTCGTTTTATAAATGAGAAACAGACCAAAGATTCCATGTAGAATTGAAGTTTAGATACAGGTCACTTAATTCTAAAGGCTCAGCTTTTAACTATAATCCTATACTATATGGAAATGTACAAAAGTAGCTCATTTAGAGCCATTATAGTGTCAGAGTGAAATAGTTTGTGACTTTTTGGAAATAAGAGTTAAGGAAGAAATCAAGGCTAATACTAAAGATGTGAGCATAGGCAAATAAACTGATATTAAAAACAGGAAAATTAGACAAAGGGGCGGTACTAATAGAACACACAGGAGGTAACATAAAAATACAATGAAAATGCTTTGTAGTTTGGAGAAAAATCAAGATATCAACTATAGTGTATGACTGTTACTGTGCCTAACTTCTGAGAATATGATCAGTTTTCCCTAAAATTGCTGTGTTCTAAGAATCAAATATCTGGAAATGGAGAATAGAGTTTCACTAATTTTTTTCTGAACAACTTTAAGTATCTTTCTTTCAAAAGAGATGTTTTCCTATTTTATCTTTTAGGAAGAGGAATTGTATTTTTTTATTTCCTTATTAGTAAGCTCACTGGTATTTGTAACATTCTTTATACGTTACAGTAGCAATTATGCTCTCTAGTCCCCTGACTAGCTTAATTAATGTCTAGTTTGTTAAAGAAAGAAGTGTCTTCAGCTTTACTCTAGAGTAAGGAACAAACTAGCTACGAACTACTGATGATGGATCAGCCTGGGGACTAATCATTAGGTGTATCCCGGCAGTGTGTAATATTAGTCTGTGCTTATATTATTTGAATGAAAATCAAGTTCATTTCTCTGTCTCTCTTTTATAGTAAAGACCCCAAATTCTCTCAGATGCAGTCAAAAAATCATCTAGTCAAGAGTAGGGATGATAGGTCAGGGTACAAGAGAAGAGTTCAGCTTCAGGCTACTTGGGCACTAATAAAAGCTAAGATTTTCAGTGTGCCAGGCAACATTCTAATTGCATTGCATATACCTGTGCCTTTATTCCTTCCATATTTTAGAGGCAAATATTGTTATTGTTTGCTATTATATACATGTGGAAAATTTGAAACACTGAAATATTGTTGAACTAGTAGTTTGTAGAGCGGAGTTTCAAATTAGTCACTTCTAATTACAAAACTCATGTTCTTACAATGCCTGTTAGATTTAGTCCTATCAAATACCAGCACCTAAGCTTAATATATATATGAGACTTGTTTACATTGAACAGTAAAAATATGTTTAGTTAAATATCTATAAAATTCAGCTTTAAAGAGTAAGAAACTGCCTAAGGAGAAAAGTAAAAACTAGAATTGTTCATCTATTCAACACAATTTATTGCATACCTGCCACATTTAATCACCCAAATACATGACTACCCTTTATAGGATTGAGCAGATACTTGGTTAAAACTATAACATTTTGCCATTTTTGCACATAAAAATTAGCCATTTAATTACCATGAAATATTTGCCCTGAACAAAAGTATTTGTTCTCATTCTTTTGATGAGGAGAGTTTGGATGGCAATTATGGCAGTTACTAAGTCACAAAATTTTGGGTTATGATCAGCATATACTCTTGATTTACAGCTTTGAAAAAGGACTTCTGATAAGCCATTTGTTTTTCTTCCTAGGGATTTATGTGCAAGCTAGCACAAAAGGAAGAGGCAGGAGGAATCACACCTCAGTGGTCATTGATATCTCCAGGAGTCCATTATGGATTAAACATGTCTTTCTCCGGAGTGGTAAGGTTCTGCTTGTTGAAACACTCAGATGGCCTCTGTCTTAGTCAGAGTTCTCTGGAGGGACAGAACTAATAGGATAGATGAATATGTGAAGGAGTTTATTAGGAGAATTGATTCACAGGATCACAAGGTGAAGTCCCACAATAGGCTGTCTGCAAGCTTTGGCGGCAGGAAGCCAGTCCAAATCCTAAAGCCTCAAAAGTCGGGAAGACAATAGTGCAGCCTTCCATCTGCTGCCGAAGGCCCAAGAGTCCCTAGTAAATCACTGGTATAAATTCAAGAGTCCAAAAGCTGTAGAACTTGGAGTCTGATGTTCAAGGACAGGAATTATCCAGCATGGGAGAAAGACAGAGGCCAGAAGACTCAGCCAGTCTGCTCTTTCCACACCTGCTTTTATGCTGGCAGCTGATTAGATGATGCCCACCCAAATTAAGGGTGGGTCTGGCTCTCTCAGTCCACTGACTCAATTGTTAATCTCCTTTGGCAACACCGTCGTAGACACACTCAAGAGCAATACTTTGCATCTTTCAATCCAATCAAGTTGACTCTCAATATTAACTATCACAGCCTCCTTTACCAGTGGAAACCTGTAGAAATAGCAGCTAGTAGAGGCAAGAGATGAACTCTTACCTTCTCTCATCCTGGAGAAAGTGTTCCTTATATACTTTTTGTTCTAAGAAACTGTATTTCTTTTTCCTCCTATTATTTTCTCAGAGAGCTTTCATCTGTCTCATATTTTCTTAACTTTGAATGTTTAAACATCAAAGAATTTCTCCTGAAATAAAAGAAAACAAAGCTCATGCAACAAATAAACATTTTCAATGGATCCGAAAAAAATCCTATCTTGATTAAAGTTAGACTCTGATCCCAAAGCCATTATCTGCTACTCCTCACCACTCATCCCACATATAATAATCATACCAAATATGTGTGTTAGTGGATTGAAAAATAGACAAGGCTGCTAAAAAGAGAAGCAGTCGATTATTTAACTTATGAATGAATGACATTTTTTTGGTCCTCTTAATTAGGAGTACAAAATGTCACTGTTTGTGGAATAGCAGCAGTTGAAACAAAATTCTTCTGCTCTACCTAGGATACAAAAAAATAAAATAAATAGGAAGTCTTTTTAAAAGGTATACAATAATTCTTGTAGTGTTCAAACTCTGTACCTTACTTTGCCTAACTGCTTTGACTCAATCTATAGCTTGTCCTCTGTTTCAATAGCATGCAGTCTGAAATGAACAATATTCCATTTCAGCTATAAGCTACTGTTTGTACTAGATAAAATTTCACATGGCATACTATGTATGTTTGTATTTATATCGCTTTCACTTCCTGACTGGGATAGGCATGTTAAATTGCTATGTGTTATTAAATAGATGCCAGATTTTACCCTTGACTTGATGTGTTTCCATAATGGATGAAAGCTTGGGAATTTGGAGAAGGCTTTGGCAATTGTTAAAGATGTTAAAGAATTGTATTAATGAACATATTACAATTTCACAAAAGAAAGCTACTAGTTCATTTTTAGAAGTCTCATAAATAGCATAGTTGGTATATCCATGCTAGAATTTTCCAGATATATCATTCTACAATGATACTTCTAATATGCACTTTTTTGTTTTCAAAAATGAAGGAAAAAGTTCAATCTCATTCAAACCATAATTCAGTGCTACCAAATAGTCATTTCTAATTCTTTTTTTATTTTTTTGAAGAATCTCCAGAGGCCCTTTAATCCTCTCAAGAGGACTGTTATGAAAGGTAGAAAATAATCTGTAAAGGAAAGAAAATTAACTTAATTTAATTTACAGTAAATTTTTTTTAAAAGGAATCAGTTAAAGAGATGATTGTGGTAATTCCAAAAATTTTGGTAAAAATATCAGACTACTTACGCAGTTGTAGAATCAATGTTCTTTTCATCTTCCCGCTAATTGTTTTTCACTTATTTATTATAATGTTAATATTAATGAATGTGTATGAAAATGAAGTTTATATTACCAACAATGAAAAATGAAGTCAAGAAATATGCTAATGTCTTGGTTCAGGCTGCTATAAAAAGTTACCATTGACTGGGTGCCTTGAACAACACCATGCATTTATTTCTCATTGTTCTAGAGGCTGGAAGTCTGAGATTAGGGTACCAGCATAGTGTGATTCTTAGTAAAGGGCCTTTGCCTGGTTTATATATATCTTTTTATTGTAACCTCACGTGGCAGAAAACAGAGAGAGAGAAAGAGATAGAGACAGCAGAGAGAGAGAGGGAGACAGAAAGTAAGTTCTCTTTTTTCTCTTCTTATAAAGGTACAAGTTCAAGAGAGGGAGAGAGAGAGAGAGTGAGCAAGTTATCTTCTTACAAAGGTACAAATCCCACTCATGAGGATTTCACTCTCATGACTTAATTATCTCCCAAAGGCTGCACTTCCTAATACCATCACATTGGGGGGTTAGGATTTCAACATATGAATTCTGGGGATGTACAAATGTTCAGTCCATTAGAGTTAGCAAAAGGAATTAATCATAAGTAACTGGATTGTGTCCCCTCAAATTTCACATGTTGAAGTCCAAATTCCTGCTCCTCAAAATGTAACTGTATTTGGAGATAGGGCCTTTAAAGAAAGAATTAGGTTATCATGTCATTAAGGCTAGTCCCAATGCCATCTGACTGAAATCTTTATAGGAAGGGGAGATTAGGACACACGTACTCATATGGACAGAGAAGAGACTATGTGAGAACACATCAAGAAGGCAGCCGTGTGTAGCCAAAGTGACAGTCCTCAGGAGAAACCAAATTGTTCACATCCTGATCCTGGATCTCTATCCTCCAGAACTGTGAGACTAAAAATTTCTGTTGTTTAAGCTACCCATTCTGTGATATTTTGTTATGGCAGCCCTAGAAAATGGATATAGCCATCAATTAGCCTCATATTTTCCCAATTTGGAAACAATTTCAAAATAGCTATATTTTAATTTTATAGTAAACTTGTTATTTTATTACACTGCAACAAATTAATTGGCTAGCTGGTTAGTAGTCTGACTGCTTGATGATAAAGATGTTTTATGTAGTCCCTCATCAAAGTTCAATAAAAAAAATGTCATTGCACCGGAACAATTATGAACATGCATCCTTTTCAGTAAAACGTCATTTAATCCAAAACACATAATGAGAATTTAAATTGACTTTTCATAAATATGAATGATTCATTATTATATATAGACAATTATCCTGTGAAGTAAAGCAAAAATTGCTAACATCCTAGTACTATCATTGTGAGCATACAACTAAAGATAAACAAAATTCAATGGAATACTTGCTCTTTTTCCTTTTGTTAATAAGTATGTTTTTTTGTTCCAAACCTTGTTTGCTCAAATTAGTCATAGGAGAAGAGAAGTTACTTATTGGAGGAAAAAAAGAAACTGTTCTGCTATTGCTTGCAAGGCAGACGGAAATGTCGGGAGTATCAGTGCCAGCAAATCTCACACATGTTACATCAACGAAGTTGAAAAGTAGTGGTTAGGTGCTTTACAATAGTCTGAATCATCCTATTTGCGTCGTCAACATATCACAACCTCTTTTACATTGAGATTGTTCTTGCCTAAGCATCCTACACTAGTGAAAGTGTTGAAAGATAACAAAGATAAATGCAATCTTATCATTAACATTAGCCCTTCCTGTGACTATTAATGATTGTGTGTGTGTGTGTGTGTGTGTGTATGGAAGCTTCTTAAAATAATTGTGTGTTAGATTTCAATGCCTCTTCATTTAAGGGAGGTTGAATGTGCGTTTATTATGTTATTATTTTTTTGCTAACATAATTTATTTTGTGGACATTTGCTTCCACTGCTTATGTTACTTTAGACAGTTTCTGAAGTTGTGACTCATAGCAAAATAGAGCAGGAGGTGGTTCTTGTACAATAATAGTTAGAGGATGTTACTACAAATGACTTAAGCACACAAATAGGCAAACTAAATTTCTAACTTTTAAAAGGCAGAAAACTTCCTTCATTATTTCAGAGGCAAAATTATGGGACTATTATTATGTGAGTTGTTATATTTAATTTTGGCTTATGTAGCAGGCTGTGTACCATGAAATTTCTGTTTAGCTTATGAGAGGTAAATCACTATTTACAACCTCCATCATTTGAAACATGTATTCTTTTGCTTTCATTTTCTTCTGGCCATGTTAAAATCCACTATTTATACATATTAAAATAGAAAAATCACTCTCTATTTGCCATAAATAAAGAAATAATGGCTTACATTAATGGTCAAGCTATAACTATTTGAATTAGAAACTATATGTGAAAATGGGCTGGAAGGTTAGTCTTTCAGTTAATGATGTCTAGTTAACATTAAGAGTACCATGGCAATTAGTTTAAACTGATCACCCCATTCCGTAAAGTCACTTTTAACTTTAAACAAATATTTCAAGTTTAATTTGTCTTGTATACCACAATACTGCCTTTACAAAAGAGCTGTGAACACAACTATAGATATTGTTATCTGTTCCAAATGTGAGAGATAAATTATATCATATCATCTATCACATACTGATTTAAAGACACCTACAGTATCTTTCTAGAAAATATTCTACACACTGACAAGAATAAGCAATGAACACCTATGATTAAGGAAAGAAAGAAATCAATGAGATACCTAGAATCCATTTAAATGTAACAAAACTTCAATTTTCAGGGCAAACCAAATGAATTAGCATCATTACCTCCAGCACACCAGACAGTAACATTCTCCTGGCCTGAGGAAGTGCATCTGCTTTGGACCCCACTCCTATTGTGCTTCTTTATCTGCTTCAATGTTAAGATGGATCGGGGGGATTTGCGGCTAATCTAATGAAAAGCAAAGAATCAAAACTACATCTTGGAGTACACTGTGGCGAAGTGTTCTCTAGTCTTGTTTGGCCCTGTCTACACTTTTGTCTTCTGCATTCTGAAGGCCAGATTAGCTCTGCAGTGTGTGTGTGTGTGTGTGTGTGTGTGTGTGTGTGTGTGTCTGTGTGTGTGTGTCTGCATGCACACACATCAGTGTGTACACAAGCTCATGTAGACTAGTATACACTAAAAGAATAAAGAGAAGCAGGAAAAGAAAACTTTATTCTGGTGTGTACAGCCTCAAGCTCATGGCTTTGTGAAGCTAATGTTACCCCGATCCTTGAAATGGGAATTTTCCACACATAAGTACCCTTTCACAATGCATCAAATGTTGGTGCATCAGAGTAAGCTTGCATGTTGGGCTTTTGATATAAGAAAAAAATCAAAGGTTGAATATTCTGGCAAAGGTAAGGCAGAGCCTCCCCTTTATTTCTTCTCAAAGATATTCTTTAAAGCGTCCTTTTATGGCTGAAAGTTTGTTCAATATTTTACAATTAATTACTTGGCAATGCTAGTTTGGATGTAGAGTGAGCATTTGTTAGCCAAAGATAAAGTTGAAGTAGACTTCAGAGACTTGCAGATTTCAGAAAACTGGATCATTCACCTACTTTGTTTTGCCTTTCCATTCTCAAGCCATTTTATTTTTCTTTGCATGGCTTAGATAGGTGAATGAAACTAAAATCATACAAAGGTAGTTAAACAAAAGGCTTTTGACATTTAATCTGAGTTCTCTGATCATGGAAAGAGTCTAAATTGTTTCCAGAAGAGAGGAGAGATTCAAAGCCAAGTTCCTTGGTTAAAGCAGATTCTGACCAAAAGTCTGTAAAACACCCACTGTGACTCTATGCAGATAATAAAGTATGGCTAATCCATCTCCACTTGCTGTAACAGTGTTAGTGATAAGTTGCTGATCAGTCAGTACGAGAGAGGAACGCTAATTAGGATGGACAGTGACTTGGTAGGAATCAGTGAGTTAGCACAGCCACAGTTACTTAGACAGCTTGGACTGTTGAGTGGCTCCAAACTTGCTTAGATGAAGCAAGGAGTTGGGGTGCAGGATACTGATCTTTTGGTTCCTGTGCATAATCTTTGAAAAATATAGCCTCTTCTTTACCTCTTTTGGATAATGTAGCATTTCTGGGTTCTCCCTTTATGTGTGTCAGTTGTAAATTTTCAGAGACACTGAGGGCAAGCAGATTCATGCCTTTTCACCATTAAGTTGTGTCAGATAAATAACCATGGACATGTGTTTCCTTAGTGAGCATCATTTTTTCTTCTGTAGCTCAGGTGAGAAGTTAAGAGGCTATTCCAAATATAATTAAGAGGATGTCTGCACTTGCCTTCATTCAGAAATATTCTCTCGTTCTTATTACCATGAAACCAGAAGGAAAAGATACAGCTTTTATCCAGGAAATGTTTTCAACAGGCTTCATCAGAGGGGAATATTTATTAGTTACCACTGAGACAGGGAGTATCCACTTTTGACTCTCTTTCCTGATTTCTCTCATTCTCTCAGATTTTCCACCGTTTTAATGTCCAGAAGGTTTGTGTTGTGAGTCTCTGTGAGTTGCTTCCACTGTAGTCATACAAAAGGTAGCTTCTTTTTTTTTTCCAATTTTATTGGAATATTGAGTAACACTTCACCAAACTAAGGTGCTATTTCTTCCCTTCTAATAGTTCTTCTGGTAAAACTCAACCATGATCCCTGTGGGATTAGAGTGAGGCCATTCACCAAATGACGGTACCACAAATAACATTCCAGGTTGGACCCACGGGATCCAAGACCGAATCTAGCATTTGAGCTTCTGCAGATTGCTCAAGAATACTATGATTCTCTCCTATACAACTCTACTACCAAGTAGAGTAGAGCCATCAACCAGGAAATTTCAAAGCCAATGAATTGACCATTGATTATTACAATACTTTGTGTATATTTATATCATTGCCTTTACACATTGGATGGTAATTGTCCTCTATCTTTATTTCCCTTAGAATTAGTTGAAAACAAGTTTTAAGCTTTGTTTGTTTATGCCTTTATATGCGAACAGTAAATATTCATAAATGTAAAAATGAGGGGTGGGGAGTAGACATTGGCCATAGTGCATTATACTGTCTGTAATTCAAAATTCCTTCTAACTAATAAACTATCCAAATAAAGCTTTAATGATCTTTTATTTCTACCTTCCTTTTAAAGATTATTCACAAATGATACATTTAAATCATTGAGTTGGATCCCTAAATCTTAATATCCTTTATCTTCCTCTCCCACATAATTAATAGAAATAATAATAACGAAACATGACTTTTAGTCAGCATTTGTTATATTCCAGGTAGTGTTCTAAGTGTCTTATGCATATACATTTTTTAAAATTATAGAACAATTTTATGGAGTAGTTTTATACATTTTCATTTTATGTAAGAAAATATAGGTCTGAAAAATCCCCCATACTCAAAATTTTGGTGTTTTTTGGTGTTTTGTTTTTAGTTTTGTTTTGTTTTACTTTTTTGAGACAGGGTCTCACTCTGTTACTGGAGTGCAGTGGTCCAATCACAGCTCACTACAGCCTTGACCTCCTGGGCTCAAGTGATCCTCCCAGATCAGCCTCCCAAGTAGCTGGGACTACAGGTATGCACCTACATTAGCAGCTAATTTTTCTTTTAGTTTTTGTAGAGATGAGGTTGCACTATGTTACCCAAGCTGGTCTCAAGTTCCAGGGCTCAATCCATCCACTCACTTCTGCTTTCCAAAGTGGTGGGATTACAATCATGAGACACTGCACTGGCAATTTTTTAATTTTTTGACCAGGACGATAGCTTTAAAGGTCACTCAGTTTGACTAAATCTTAAGCACTTGACAATAAGCCCATGACCTCCTTTTTCTTGGAAAATTTGCAACTGTAAATTATTTCCCTGCCCCTTTTTATATATAAATTTTCTCCCAGCCTCTTGCCGGTTTCATAACCCATGGATCTCTTTCTCAAGGACATTCACTAGGAGCCATCTCTTTGAAATATAATCATCAAGAAACATAGTGCCCCTATCTCTCTGTCTCTGTATTAGGGTAGGACCCTCACTTCATAAGCAGCATACAGATGACATAATCCCAGTGACCACCTTCCCCTTACATCCTCCAGTACTTGTCAGTTTCTTAAATAGTCTTGACGTCTATTGAAACAGTTTTCAATAAAGTCATCCCTCCTAATAAACTCTGCCCAGTGCAATTTTTCTTTGACATTTTACAAATTTTATCTTCAACTTCCCACAGCATTTTATACAATCTTTTTCTCTTTGATAATCAAGTACTTGCCTTACTAAAAGTTATGTCTTTCTATAAATTATATGTATTTCTGTCCATTTTCCTTTCTGTTAATTTCTAGAGGGCCATTCCACTAGCCCTTCAGTTACTCCTATGACCTCAGAACGGTTTGCCTCATTTTGTTTTCAAAATCACTGTGACCAACTTCCTAGTCTATTAGACTGTAATTTCCCCCAACATACAGGTCTACAATCTTTTTTTCTCTTTTTTAGTTATCCTAGAATTTTCCTTCTACCCTGACAACTTAAATTTTTCCCACCCTCCATAAATTTATTTTTTCATATTCTCAGCCACTCAACCTTAGTTTTTGTTTTGATATTATCAAAGTGAAATAGACAAAAGAAACAAAAAAGAAATGATTAAAAAATGAAAGTTTTCTACAGCTTTAGACTGCGTAAAAGCCCAAGCTATACATTGCAGTTATGTTACTATTCCAGAATAATGTTTGAGGATAACATTTTTAGAAATATTTATGGAGAAAGATGATAAAGGGAGTTTATCTGGTATTTAGCCTATGGGAGGGGGATGGGCGAAAACTAATGTGGCTGCGCATTGCTAGGACAGAGGCCTTTCCTACAACCACAAGAGGTAGATGTGCTGCTTACCCTTTACTCACATGATAGATGCATCCTGTGAACCTCTTGCATTCCTAAGAGAATTCTTGGTATTCACGATATTGTTAATAATAATAATAGATTTAAGAAACTGATGAGTCCCCTGCCTCTCCCACATGAGAACAAAGCAGTCCTAATTATCTAGCACTAGGAAGTCTGTGCCAGTGTGGATTTATGTTCCCTTCCAAACTAGAATATAGCATCACAACTGATTTCCTTTTTCCAATTCTAATTTTCCAGACCTATTAAAATGACTCTAAACCAAACTGCTTTGAATGAAATAATATTGGCTTTTTCCCATTATTCCTTTCTTTTCTCCCTTGTCCCCTTTCTACTAAATCAAATTAATCTGCTTTAAAAATAGAAAAGATAAGTGATTATATAATCTTCTAAGGGAGGCAGGAAGCTGTGGGACATAAGGCACAGATGAAATGCTCACACATCAGGCATACTTCTACGGCATGCATGCCAACCCAAGCCTTTTGTGGCCCAGTACTGTGGGGATGCAGCAAATGGAAATGGAAAGGTTTTCCCTTGTCTGAGGCCTCCAGTGATGTAAAGCACCTTCTGAGGGAAAGGAAATGCTTCCACAAGCCCAGAGACAATGTTCAGGTGCCACTCTGAGCTCATGACACTCGGAATTACAGCCTGGAGGTGACTTAATCCTGACACAGGAGACAAAGAGGGAACATGTAGCAGCCCCCTGTCACTGTCACCATTAACTTTAAAACCTCATAGAGTTGTGCTTTTTATTCATGTATATATGAAAGAAAAGCAAACAATTCAATAAGAAAGCAATTTAATTATATCAGGTAAGCACTGGAGCTTCACTAGAATAGAAGCAGGGTCTCAGCCCCTAAGTTCCATTTCCTAAAACCCAAGCTTCAGTCCTACCGATCTCCAAGATCATCAGACTTTGTCCAAAGAAAAGTCAACTGAGGGGAAGGATGGCATTCTGTGTGAACAGAGTTATTTTAAGAAGCTACCAGCATTTGCATTTCTAAACTATTAGGAGACAAAATGAAGGGAAAATTTTTAAATGCATATACATATATACATGCTTTAAAATCTAATTCGGGGTCACAGCTGTAATTGCAAAAGCTTTGGATGGCGTGTCATGCTGGAATAATGTCGTGTTAGTGAATGTAAAGCATTCAGCATTACTTTATGCCTCATTGCACCCTAAGTACGATGCTATTTCAATACAACACCTACCACTTTTAGGTCTTTATGCTTAAGTATGTCTTGCTGGATGAAATCAAGCTACAAATTGGATGAAATTGGGTCCTCCCAGTTGATTCTACTGCTAGAAGCTCCAAAACTCAATTGTTTTTTTAAGTCCAATTCCATGAATTCAGAATTTAAATTATCATGATTTCTTGCCCTGAAAAATAAATATAAAAGCTCAACTTGCTGCACAGATGAAAAGCAGTATTTTGGCTATAAAAGTAAAGTAAACTTTTATTTTGTTCATGCAGGCATTAGAAATGGCTCAAAAATGGAGCAAGCAGTACTTGAGAAAATATAATTTGCAGGAATTTGAAACATAACATATGCTTTGTTTTGAAAAAAATAAAAAAAATTAAAAGGTCCTTTATTCAAATGATTCCATCCAAAATACTTCACAGTTATTACGGCCCCATGTTCAGGTTCCTTTACTCCTTGTAGAGTAGCTCAAATCATTCTAAATCATCTAAATTTGTGATTGCAACAAATTGGTAAATTTTTAAGACAATATTCAGATAACGATGTCCTTTCATTTAGCAGCTAAAGACGCATGTGAAAAGATTATTTTGTTCATATAATCCTACTATCCCACCCTCAGAGGATTTTTGTTTCATTAAGTTGTGCAAGAGGTCATAGATGGGAGACAGATTTTCAGTGTTGCAGGAAGAGTTAAAATTGAACCTAACTGGAAATGAATCCAAGTCTCAAGTAGTGCAATTGTTACTGCTGTTTTTGAAGATTCTTAAATTAATTCTCGAAAGTCCTTGTCACTGTAGTGACAAAAAGCTCTTCAAAACAGTAGTGCTTTGTCTGGCACTATATATTTTAGGGGACAACTCTAATAAAACAAATTGCTGCAAACAGTCAGAAGTTCTTGTTCCTTGCACACATTTGAATTACGCTAAGTGAAGGCTGTATTTTTAAGAGAAATAAATATACATAACTAAAGAAAAATACTGTACTATTGATAAGTTGGTATTATAATAACTTATACAAATGTTTACTTGATCCAGATAATAAAAAATAATTACATTTGCCAGCAGTTAACTTGAGGTAAAAGTAGGCTAAAAAGAATGGCATTACAAGTGAATGCTTTTGTGTTTGTTTTCAGTGAAAGAGATTATATTGATCATGTAGTGGGTAAAACATTCTGGTAAACAAAAGCAGCAGATTATATAGAAATTAACCAGTCCAGGTTAGTCACTAGGATTCTCTGACATAGGGCTTTGTCCTCTTCAGATAATCTAATGGCTCAAACCACATAATCTTGGAAGAATCAGACTAAGTTAGATTGGACTAGAGGAAGAAGCAGTGTCATCAGCACCAGAGGAAAAAAAGAAAAAACAAAATTCACGAATAGCAACATCAGCATTTTGAGTCATTGAAGAAGTAAAATGGCAAGGAAAGCTACAGGCACAGATATGTCAGAAAGTTGGAAGTAAGCTCTGACAAAATGTAGTTTTCTCCAACCCACAATCCCAAGAGCAATCCTAGTTGATGCTTGTGATCATGAAGCAGTTTATGACGCCGCCCTCTACGTGGCTCTGGTTTCTGCTCTCAGATTATACCTAGCTGTCCATTTATTTCTTCTTCCCTCCTCGTCATTACTGGCTCCTCGCTTGGTTACTAAAGTGGTGATCATTTTTCAGTAATAGGGGCTAATGCTAGGTCTCCCTTTAATCACTGCTGCCAAGCCCTTAACACATACCTAGAAACCTCCACAGTTAAATGCAATAATCTATCTGGATGACTTTGCTTACTTATTTAATTTATGTACGTTAATGTATATGGGCATATTCTGTGTACTCCCCTTTCCAGCTGCATACCTCTCCAAAAATCATCCTGAAGAACTTATAGATGTAAGAGGAATCATAATTCTAGGGGCCAGGAGAGAGAGGGAGACAGAGACAGAGAGAGGAACACATCGATTCCTGAAGAAGCTTAACCTGCGTGTAGGGTCATTGAAGAAGTAAAATGGTAAGGAAACCTACAGACACACATATTCAGAGGTAGAGGCTGCAGTTTCAAGGAAATCCATGTCAGAAAAAGTCTATCATGTAAGAGTGGGTTAGAGGGAAATGTTTTATGTTCTACTCTGACATCTCCTGCACATTGCCATGAGACAATTGTTTTTTTGCCTCATTGCAATGGAAATTAGCATCAAGCAGCTCAAGTCAGAAATGATGACAGCACACTGCCAAGTTCAGCTGGAATGAGGAAATTCACCAGCCACACTGGAGCAGTTACTCCTCTGTTAGCAACTCCAGGAAGCCTCCGGAGTTCAAAATTCCAACAAAGAAAGACTGAAAAATAAAATTAATGAACACAAACTATTATATATAGCCAAACATATGTTAATATATATTTTCTATAAAAGCATATGTATATAATATGTACACACATACAATGTCACACATGCATATATCCAGAGAGAGAGAAATGTATATATTTTAATGGATAAAACTTCTATATACAATTAATCCTCATTATTTGTGGGTTCTGTATTTGTGAATTTGCCTACTTCTTAAAATGTATTCGTAATCTTACAAGTCAGCAGCATGTTCGCGGTCATTTGCAGACATGTGCAGCATGGTGAAAAAGTTGAGTGTCCTGATGCACATGTTCCTAGCTGAGGTCAAACAAGGCCACACTCTGTCTTCTTGTATCAGCTCTCATAGTGTAAACAAGTGTCCCTTTCACAGTCTATTTAATGCCGTATTTTGCTACTTCTGTGCTTTTTGTTGGTGATTCTGCTGTTTAAAATGGTCTCCAAGTGTGTGCTGCTGAAGTGCTGTGTCGTGTTCGGCAGCCCATGAAGGCTGTGCTGTGCTTTGTGGAGATAAGCGTTATTTGGGCATGTGTCACAGTGCTGTTGGCTTGAGTGCAATGTCAGTGAAACACCATATATTAAATAAGGTGTCTTTAAACAGAAACACACATCAACTAAGGTTATGTATTGATCAGTTGATGAAAATATTGTGACCGAGGCTTGCAGAAAGATAACCTTGTATTTCTCCTGGGAGCAATGGTTACCTATTCACTCATTCAAATTTTCTTAGTGACTTTACAGAACATAGTAAGAACTGACTGTGTGTATTCTCACACACACCCACTACACAATATTACACATATAGGAACCAGATACTAGATACCACAAAGATGATTTACAAAAATAGACCATGTATTTGTCTATAAAGTCAATCTCAATAAATTGCAAAACATATTATCTTATCAACTATGGTCTCCAATCCTAATGCAATAAGTATAAAAATCAAAAATAAAATAGGAGTTGTAAAGTAGCATATATTTGGAAATATATGATTACATATTTGATACTGTGTTTATATTACTGTTTGGATATATAATATATCATGAAGGAATTAAAGAAATACTTATAATTAAGTCATTTTAAAAAGTGCCAAAATGTATGGAATGTGACCAAAAAAAGAATGTAGACTTAAAATTATAGCCTTAAATACACATAATTTAAAATTAGATTTAAAATAGTGTTTAATCACTATATAAAAAGTTTTTAAACTAAGGACATGGTATGGTCTGAATAAAAGGATAAAGATCTAGTTTTCTTAAAGAGGACCACTTAATAGTATACTAATATCAATTCTCCCTAATTAATGTATAACTCCAATACAATCCCACTCATTTCCAGCTGGATGTTTTGATAAATACTCTTACAATTTATACAAAAAATAAAAGACCAAAAATGCCTCTAAGACAAATATATAAAAAGAATGAGGGGAGACTTTTTCAGCAAAATATAAACCATTAGGTGATAGTAATAAAAGTCATACATTAGCACTAAAACAGAGAAATGCCTCAAAAAAGTACTCAGAGATAAATCAGTGTATACCTGAAAACTTAACATGTGATTTAATTCGAAATTGAAAAGATGACTTATTCTTAAATGGTGTAAGGGAAGTGGCTCATTTTGTGTAGCAGAATAAAACTGGTTCATAAGATTGCATACAAATTTGAACCCCATGGATTTAAAATCTATCAAGTTAGTAGAAAACATAAAGAAAAATGTTGTCACTGAGATGGGTAAAGAAAAATATCTTAAACAAAATTTTAAAACATAGATCATAATCCAAAATAATTATGAATGGACAAAAATAAGAGATGTGATACATTGACGAAACAATGTGTAAGAACAATAGCATTCAAAAAATTTCAAGAATTCCTACAGGCCAACAAAAAAGATAGGAACTCCAATGCATACATATATCAAAACACCAAATTATTCACCTTAAAAAATACAATTTTTATTTATCAATTATACCTCAATGATACTGGGGAAAAAAGTGAAAAAGAAATGAATAAACATTATGAGGAAGAGGAAACTTAAAAAGGACACTAACAACATAGAAGTACACTCACATCCATTACTCATTAGAACATGAAAACAAAAATAATAGTGTAGTATCAACATGCTATCTCTTTAACCTGACAAAAATTACAAACCTGAAAAACACCAAATGTTGGTGAGGATGTATGGGTACAGAGACTTTCATGCATGAAAATCTTGACTGTTGTCATTCTAAGGAATAGTCTGGCATTGTTTAGTCAAGTTTAATATATTTATACCTCATGGTCCAGCAATTCCAAATTCTTACACAGGGTTGAGGAAGTTTATTCCAGTATAATTTGCTGTTTCAGTACATTGTAGGCACTTAGCATATCCATCACTAGGAGAGCAGAGAGGTAAATTTGCATAAATGTACATTCCCACAGTTCTACACAGTGGTTAGAAGCAATGGACTAAATATCCACCTAGCCACAAAGATCTTAAAAAAATAGTACAGAGTAAGAAAAAGAAGAGGGAAAAAGAAAGGATATACACAGACAGAAAAAAATCAAAAACATATGCAGAAAAAATTATAAATGCCATTCAGAAAAATTAAAAACACATGCAAACAAAATATGCATGGTCTGACATGGACCAATGATGATAAGGTGCTATGAACTAGAGGATATAATTTATTCACCGTTATACCACAAATTTACATACATTAAGTAACTTTAAACATTATATTAGCAACTATGACATCATCATAGGTCTCTATCTCCTAAAGATACGGCATTTTAGTGATACAGAGTGCTCTTTAGAAAAGGAATGTCAGGGAAAACCACCCAATATGTTATTCACATATCCATTCAGACTGCAATAGTAGTATTTAGTCTAGATTTGGGCCCCTCACTTCACACAGAACATTGATGAATAAAGAGCATGCTTTGTGTAGATCTTGGTGGGTGAGAGAACTGCAGACTACTGAATATAAAGCCCAGGGGAGTAAATGGACCCATTATACTTGGAAACAGAGAGAGTATATGTATATCTCTTCAATTAACGTATGAGCTAATATATAGAAGAGAAATAAGAATGGCAGGTTGAGTCCAGGGGTAAAAACAACAGGGGGACCCTATAAATGAATAAATTTGGGGACAGAACAAAAGAAATTTTTAATAATGAGAAAAATCCAAAATGGACATTGTTACAGAAGAACTTCATTTTGCAAACAGAAGGCAGACATCACATGCGAGGAATGCACAAAGAGTCCTGCCCTAGAATAGAGTATAAAGGGAATGGCCTGTAATGCCCTGTCTACCATTTAAAATGTTGTAAACCTAAAGATTTTAAAAGGTAGAGAAAAATAATATTAAGCACTTTCCTTCCTTTTACACAAATTTGGATCAAACAATGACTTGTGTCTAAATATGCTACTGAGTCAAGAAAAGGAAAAGAAAAAATAACCTGAAAATGATTCAAAGATTCTTTCTTTCTGAACTGTCTGTAATGCCAGTGTGTCTCCCTTACTCATTAGTCTCTATCGAAGTTAGTAAGGATACCTTTGGATGGCTCCAGGTATTTACTCATACATCAATCTATTTTAATACCTATGATTAGAAGCTCTCCACAGTTATGACCACAGGCATCTGTTTTTCTCTATCAGGTTGGAACAAACAACCCCAGGGCGTGAAATATTCAGAGGTAGAAATTCTTCATATCAGTATTATGATTCAGATTTCTATAATAAAAGTGACCAACAGCCTTGTAAGACAACTTCCCTCAGAAACTGTATTATTGCTAGCAGTCATAGCATTTGAACTGTTCTGATTGTGTATTAGAAAAGATTAATTAATTCCTTTCCCTTCTTGTTAAGTCCTACTGTCTTGTTTTCTCTGACCCTGATCGAGTTCAACCTGTACCTTAAGGTATTAAGGTATTCTTGAAGAAGGCTTGAATGTCAAAATATGTAAAACCTGACTTTCTAAATAAAATGAGTTAGGATGAGCTTTATGTCACAATCCCTGGCACTCTTAAAATCTATGCTAAACCATTTCTTATTTAGTACAAATGTAATGATTTAGCTGAAAATATAGCTCAAGACTAGGGACATTATTTTCTTCATTTACTGGTCATTCAAAAACACTAATACTTGGTTCTTTTTTACTCCTGGTTGAACATCTTACATAACAGCACTTCTCATTTTACTAAACTTAATGAAAGGATCAGAAATCAATCTGTTAAGGATTATGAGAAGAAGAAAATAATGTCATCACTAAAACAAGATTCATGATATTAGATGCCTAAGCTGAATATGCACTGCTGAACTCAGAATTGTTCTAGGGAAAAAGCAGCAGAACAATTGGTTGATGGTCAGAGGTCAGCAAATCCAACCTCATAATAAATAAATGTTCTTGGAACACAGCTGTGGTCATTCATTTACATATGGTCTATGGCTGCTTTGGTGCTACAACTTTGTTGAGTAGTTGAGCCTGAGACCACATGGTTTGTAAAGCCTGAAATATTTAATATCTTGCCCTGCAGAAAAACTTTGTCAATCCCTGCCCCAGGTCCTCTGAAGACCTGTGAAGAAGACTTTGAGACTCTTAGTAAATCCGAAGTAATAAACATGAATAAATTTAGGTGAATCAAAGGTAGCACAAAACTAGGTGAAAAGGAAAGATACCACAACAGGACAGGAAACTCATCTACAAGAAGAGTTCAGTGAGAGTTGTACTCATTCCTTCATCGGATGTGTGTGATTAAGGGCCTACTGTTTGTTGGTCACTCTGCCAGGCCCTAGAGATACAAATGAGAACAAAGAGAATGTAATTTATTTTTTTATATCCTCCTAGAGCTGGATACAGATTTCACATGTTAAACAAACTCTGAAATAAATATAAAACCACAGACTCTTGTGAGTGCTATCATTTACCACAGGGTGCCGTGAGAAATAAAAGCTAACAAGTTTAAGGTGGACATCTGCTATTATTTTTTTTCCCCTGAATTCATTTCTCTATTTGAGTAACAGTAACAGTAACCCTCTCTCCTTGGGAAATATCTATTCCATTCTAAACTTAGATTTCTGGAAAGCCTTGCAAATCCACACTTTCCAACTGATGGAGTTGGAAAGATTATACTAGCTAGGTGAGCTGGAATAGCCCAAACTCCCAGTTATAGCAATTAATGCAGGAAAAGTCCATGACCCAAGTCTGTCCCATGGCAAGCCTTCTGCAGCATGCATTTATAGTGAAGAGAAGTTATCTTTTTTCTTTCCTCTTTGATCATGATTCAATAAATATTTCAGCCCCCAGCTGCCAGGGACCTTCTTTTCTTTCATGTGATCACAGAGAGATACATGGACAGACATAAACAGAAAAATACAGAGAGTGGCCTCATGGCATTTGAGGTCCTGATACCACTGACTATGGAGCCAAAGACAAATCACAGGTGATCAGAAAAAAAGATGGATTTCTCATGTAAGACCTCAAGATAAATTGCCCCAGGCATTCATTCATAAAAAGAGAATTGTTGTCATTTTTGCATTGAACTGACCCTAAAATGAGAAAATGGACATACTTCCTGAGGGCATTTGCCAAGTGTGACTGGGAACAAGGACTCTTTATGTGTGTAAGGTGGACAGGTATGTCGAAAAATGGAAATAAAAGTGAGGTGTGATAAAAATCCAAGCACCAGTTGAGTGGAAGCTGCTCTTTGCTGTGACACTGTCATCTATCGCTTAGATATTGAAGATAAAACATATACACATAAAAACATGGGCAGATCTATTATTGTGCATTTAAAAATGTATACAGACGGCACTTGCAAGAGAGAGATGTTATCTCTGGCCTTCAAAAATTACTTCTACTGAAACTCAAAAAATATACAGGGAACTAATAAAAGAGGTTACCTTCAGGAGTTGGGAAGAGTGAGTCAAAATCTGAGTGAATAAATAAGGTTAAAACTTCTCAATGAAGATCTTTTAAGGTCACTTTGCCTTTTGAATCATGTGCATGAATGTTTTACCTATTTAAAAACAATACAAAATTTTTTAAAATACATTTTTTTTCTGTAAAGGAGAATTTAGAGGGGAATGATTGTTTATTCCTGATATCTCAAGTTTATAGCTCCACTAACTTTCATTTGTTCCTTCGTCCACTCCATTCAACTTCCACTTCAATCACTATGACACAGCAGCCTTGGCTAACGTCCCTAAGGATGGCTTGAGCACTCAATTAAATTAGACATTTTTCAGATCTTGCCTCTGTTGACATCTTGGCACTATAGCTTCTGCTCTACTTTTTGAAACACTCTATACCCTTGGATTCTGGAACCCAGACTCAGTTCTTGCTTCCTTATACTTTCTCAATACTCTTTTCTAGATCCCTTTGCAGATTAATTCTCCTGAGTACATCCACTTAATCTTGGAGTTCCCAGGCTGGGCCCTACATCCCCTTCTCCCTTTATATTCTCTCATGTTCAGCAAACTTGTCTCCATCCGCAATGTTAGTTACTGTCAGTACATTAAAAACCACAAAGTGAATATCTTTATTTCAGAGTACTGTTCTGAATTACAGGCACATAGTTACACCAATCTTTTCAACATTTTGTTCTCGCTGGTCTTAAATGAACCCTCAAATTCAATATGTAAACCAAGGATTCATGAATTCCTCCTCTAACTTTCAGTGCCCCTTATTCCAGTAAATGACACAAACATGATTCAATCTAGAAATCTGGAAGTTATTTTTACGACTTTCTCTATATTCCCAGCATTCTATCACAAATCCCACAACTTAAAATGGTTCTTAAGTATGATCTCCTGACCAGTAGCATCAACCTTATCTGGAAACTTGCTAGAAATACAGATTGACTGCGATCACTCTAGATTTTCTAAATCAGAAACTGACTTTAGGGCCCAACAATCTGTAAAGCCTACTGAAGTTTGAGAACTACTGAATAAACCTTTTAAGAAACTCTGGAATTTGTTAACTTTTCCCAATCCCTACTGCCATCTATGTAATCAAAATGCTACCAACCCCAGCCAGGACTCTAGTAGATTTCTAACTGATCTCCCCAAATACAAGCACTCCATCCAGCACAGTTTATTTTTAATTTATTTATTTATAATTAATTAATTAATTACCTTTTTTAGAGACAGGGTCTGGCTCTGTCACCCAGGCTGTGGTGCAATGGCACAGTTATAGCTTACTGTAACATCAAACTCCTGGGCTCAAGTGATCCTCTCACCTCAGACTCCTGAGTAACTAGGACTACAAGCATGGACCACTACACCAAGCTAATTCTTTTTATTTTTGTAGAGGTGGAGGTGGGGGGTTCTCTCTTTGTTGTCCAGGTTGGTCTCAACCTCCTGGCCTCAAGTAATCAGCCCCAAAAGTGCTGGGACCATAGGCATGAGCCATTGCACCCAGCCCTACTTGATTCTGAATAGAGAACATTGTCTCAGCTGTTTCCATGTTAACTAAATTAAGCCTTGTTACCACTGAAACCCTGATACACCTTCGGTTAGCCGGCATAAATGGAGATCCATTCAAAAATGCTGTCTTCTACGCTTGAAGAAAGTCTAAAGCTCTCCAGTGTTTGGAATCCCCTAAAACACTGGCACAAGTTCCTAGGGAAGGCTCATGGCCAGGGGAATTCAGTGTCCTCCTTTAGCTGCTATTGGTTTGGTTAGCAGGGAACACACACAAATTCATTCGTTTATTCATTCATTCATCCAGTCATCAAAAAAAAAATCTATTTAGCACCCACTACTTGGCACAGATATTAGGACTTGGGAGTTCAGAGGTAATAGGGTTCTGGGTTTGGCCTACACAAAGTTCCCAATCTAATTGAGGAAGATATTATATTAGTGTTAGGTGCTAAGCAGATAAGGGATAAGTGGTTAAGACTTCTGTGGGTAACAAATCATCTAGAGTGTCAAAATAAAGGAGGGATCACAGTTTTATAGAGAGTATTAAGGACCGGCCTCAGAATGATAGGAAACAAAGAGAGGAAAACAAGTGCAAATGCACTGAGGCAGGAAAGAGCCTGAGGCTAATGATGAACCACTTTAGAGTCAGTAAGGCTGACAAGAAGTGAAGCAGGAGAGAGGATGAGATGAGGTTGCAAAGTGAGGAGGGGCCAGACTGTAGGGGTCTCCTAAATTAGTGTAAGCGTTTTGAATTTTATTCTAAAATCCACAGCTACATTAATCTAGCTGCTCTTCAAGAGAATGGGCATGACAAGAACAAGAGCAGATACGGATGGTCCCACTTTGAACCAACGTCAGAACACAGAATACACTGTTTTGCTTTCATGGGTCGGTATATCAGTTCAAGCACATTAAGAATCGAGGAGGCTTTTGTGGGCTAGCCTGGGGAAGTCACCACAATTTCTCATTGTGTTTTTATAATGAAATACATTCCAAAAATCTAAACAACTAAGGAAAAAAGACTCTAGGAACACATTCTCTAAAGTTGGAGAACACCACAAAAGTTCTAAGCATATTTATAGCTAAGTTACTTGGTATCAATACTTTTCAGTACTTTTACTGGTGAAGTTAATAGTTTAAATGTTTCTAATTTTTAGAACCTATTATCTTCTATTATCGAAAGAATCAATTACTGACAGTTTTCAATCCCACTTTTAGCTTGGACATCTCAATCACATATTGTTTTAATTTATATTTTATTTGAAGCTTTATTTAACTCTTCTGTTGTTGTCTTTTGTTTATTTAAATATGAATATGCTCGGCAAGCAGGTGACCATATTTGTTAAGCCGCCCCTGGTCCTTCTAAAAATAAATAAATAGCTCTTATGTGATGGAAAAATAAAGTGTATTCATTAATTAAATTCAATATTTTCCTCCTACAAAATGTCTTTTATTGGATTTTCTGCCTACTTTTGGCTACGTTCTTTGCTGCCAGGAAAGGGAACAGAAAGGTGTAAATACTGTTCACACCTCCTAATTGGTGTAATTAACAGATATCTGGGTTACTTTGCAGCATGAAGTATCCTGTTTCTTCGTAAGGGCTGGAGGAACCAGTTTAGATACTTAATGATCTGTCCACACACAGGAAGAGCTCCGGCTTCAATCCACTAGAACTTACTTGCAAAGCAATCATAGAGTATAATCTTCTACAAAGAAGCGTGCCTAATAGCCATTTTCTAACTTGCTTGCAGCTATTTCAGCTGCAGCATTATTTCCAATTCAGGAAATGTTTTCCAATGCAAGGGAAAAAATAACATATTTTTAACAACTCTGGAAAAAGAAACCTTGCTTTTAAACTTTGTTCTGCTCCTGATGTCAAAGCCGATTTCCCGACTAATTAGGGCCCTAAGTTCTCGGTCAGAGCCCTGAGCTTCCTGAAGCTTTTACCTTGACCTTATTTACAATCAGCTCAATCTAAGAACATATTCCAAATATTAGCTAGGTTCATTGCTATCTTAATATCTTCTCTCTTACACAAATGGTCTTTTTAAAAAATCGCATGTAATCAGTAAAACATAGTAAGATTTAGGGCTGTGTGGGCTATTAGCAAGTTTGAAGTCTGTCTCTTGTGGAGCTTTAGGCAAGTTACTTAATCTCTGTGGCTACAACTGCGAGATTAAATTATAGAATGTTAAGCTAAATTTGAATTTCAAATAAACAATGAAAATTTTTTAGTAAAGGTATATCCCATGCCATATGTGACCACTGTCAATCTGAACCCTACTTCGGGCCTCAGTTTTCCTAAGCATACGATGAATGTAATAATGTGATAATAGGGAGTTATGAAGATTAATCTAGTTGAAGCACTATGGTTATGGTGCGTGGACATGGTGAGTCATCATTAATTCTTAGCTGATGCGCTGCTGTTATCTTGTCCTCTAAGAAATAAAGGAGGCAACACAAGAATATCTAGATAGCGCTGCCCACATGCTTGGCAAAAGGAGACCAAGGCATTGCTGGATACATACTGTTTCTACCAACACATAGTTTTTAGCTGCGACCATGTGCCAGGGTCTAAATGGTCTCATCTAGTCCTATGATTCCATGTGCTGTAGTAGTTTTAAGATCTATTTTATAGAGAAAGAAACTGAGACCGTGAATAACATGCTATCAGACAGCAAGGTAGTATCTAGTAAAGCTGGGTTTTATTTTTGTGAGACTCCAACACACAGACTCTTTCCCCTATTCTCACCAGTGTCCCAAAATGATGTAAAATTGGTATCACTGAAAAAAGTCTTTGAATTTAAGGAAAAAGTAATACACATTTTCATCTTAGTAAGTATCAATATGAAAAAGATAACTGAGAATAATATAACACTTTAAAAAGCCACAAAGTACTAGCACCATAATTTGTGACTTTATCCAACAATGGAACTAGAAGTGTGCAATTTCTAGTTACCCTCTTCCCACAAATGAGGCATGAAATTCAGGACCTAGATGTCTCCCTTATCAGCATGGAGCTGTGAGTGTTAAAGTCAGGACGAATTTCCTGGTGCTGCCATAATAAAGTATCACAGACTGGATGGCTTAAACAACAGATATGTATTTTCTCACAGTTCTGTATGCTGAAAGTCCAAGACCAAGGTGACAGCACGGTTAGTTTTTCTTGCGGCTTCTGTCACTGACTTGAAGATGGACACATTCTTGCTGTGTCCTCACATGGTCTTTTCCTTGTGCACACACATCCCTCCTGTCCTTTCCTTTTTTTTAATAAGGACACCAGTCATACTGGTTTAGATCCCCACCCTTATGACCTTATTTAACCTCAGTTAGCTTTTTAAAAAGCTCCGTCTCCAAATAGGGTCACATTGAAGTTTAGGGCTTCAACATTTAGATCTGGGAGAAACATACTTTCAGTTCATAATACCACGTTTTTTCATTACTGGTCCTGTCCATATTGTTAATCATGATGCTTTTCTGGGAGTACTGTAGAAACAAATTCTGTTGTTGGCATTTTTGATGGGGAAAGAAACATGTAAAATGTGATGATAGATACATTTATAAAGATTAATAAATATTTGAAGTATAAGAATTTTAAATATTTAGTAATTTACACATTTGATAACGACACACTAGGGATCTGGTCCACTATAATATCTTACTTAGACTATGAGAAAAACAATGAATCTGAAAAAAATTGATCCTAGCTAATATAATAACTAATCTCACATGTTAAGAAGTATCAGGAAATTAGAATCTATACCATACATGTTTGAGGAAGAAACAGTAGTGGAGCACACACTATCGTAGCCTAATACCTTCCAATTTTAATGTTCTAAAGTGTAAAAAGTGTAGGCAGCACTCTATAAGTCAAACCTACCTTGACATGTACCTTTAAATGCCACGTTAGATTAAGAGCTGGGTACACTGAATGATTCAATGGATGATTCATAGGATGACTGCTTACTCCTGGAATCAGACGGATTCTGTGACACAGTTTAATTTGCTTGCACTTAGTAGTAGTGTGGACCAAGTAAGGGAGTCTATAATGGAAGCAGCTGGAAGAGAAATCTGTAGGAAAAATGTAAACACATCTTTCAACGCTTAGTGAATGTTGTAGGTAGGGAGCATTTAATATGGACACCACTACAAATGATTTGAACTGCAATATTGGTTTTTAAAAACACAGTCTGTCCAGTAGTATTTTTATAGTCGGTGTCAAGCACAGTTGTTTTTAGTTACAGCTTACATAACAGTTCAAGATAAATCAAAGTGAACTGTTCTGAATTTAAAAAAGAAGCACAGATTTGCTAATACTGTAATCATTGCTTTGACCCAAGGCTACTTTGCACTATGTCTACATAACACTTATTCGACAAATATTTATTAAGTGTTGATTATTTTCTATATACTGTCCAAGACGCTGGGAATATATCAATGAATAAAACACAGTCCCAGCATGCAATAAACCTATAGTGTCTCCTGGAGAGAGAAGCACCTGAGACTCAGGGTAAGTGCTAAAAGTGATACAAGTGTTTGTTCTGGGTTCTGAAGAAGGGATCAACAGTTATGCTTGTCTTGGCTAAGGGAAATTAAGGTAAGTTTTCTAAAGAAGACAATGTCCAAGCTCAGATCAAGGGCAAAGAGTTAGGCAACGAGTTGGCAGGAAGAGCCTCCCGAGAAAAGGGCTACGTATGTTCAGTGCGGTGAAGGTCAAGCTAAGCACAGGATAGCAAGCCACACACCATGATTGAACAACAGGGTGGGAAGCAAGGAGTGCTGGAGAATGAGGCTGGGAAAGTTCTCAAGGGCGTGTGTGCACAATGAAGGGCAGCTTTATTTTGGAGCAAATAACAGCTTTTAAGGAGCTTAAAGAATGGGAGTGATATTTGACATTGTCTTTTGATTTATTTTTAGAAAAATTACTCTCGTAATTGTACAAAACAACAACAACAACAAAGACACAGTAGGAAGATCAGGTAGGGACTAATACAGTAATGTAGGTATAAGTTTATAGCATCCTGAACAAAAGCATAATGGGGACCTGTTTGACACGTTTTAAGGAAGTAATATTGACTGGATTGAATGCAGAAAGTAAAGGAGAGAAAAAACTAAATTATATTCCTGAGGATTCTAAGTTGGGCAACTTGTGAATCAAGGTGCCATTAACTAAGAACAAGGAGCTGGCCGGAGGAAAAACAGTGGCATATGTCGAATAGTATTTTATTTTATTTATTTAAACAGTCCTTACTGAAGCCCTACTTGTTCTTAATATTGTAATCCATCAGGCTACTATAACAAAATGCCACAATCTGAGTAGTTTAAACTGCAGATACATGTTTATCTCACAGTTCTGGAGGCTGGAAAGTCCAAGATCGAGGCACTGGCAAATTTAGTGTCTATCGAGGGCCTGCTTCCTGGCTCATAGCTGGCCATCTTTCTGCTGTGTCCTCAACAATGGCAGAATGGGTGGAGGAGCTTTCTATGGCTTCTTTCACAGAAGCACTAATCCCGTTAATGAGGGCTTAAATCTTATGACCTAATCAAGACCCAATAGCCCAACCAAATATTACCTTGGGTGTTGGGTTTCAACATATAAATTGATGTAGTATACAAACATTTACTCTGTAAGATTTCAACCTTGGGTCCCCAACATTTATGTCTTTCTCAAATGTAAAATATATTCACTTCATCCCAATAGCCCCGGTCTTAATTCATTCCAGCATCAACTCAAAGGTCGAAAAGTTCAAAGTCTTATGTAATTATCATTTAAAGCAAATGGATGAAACTCAAGGTATGATTCATCTTGAGGAAAATTTTTCTCCAGCTATGAACATGTGAGATCAAACAAGTTATATGTTTCTAAAATATAATGGTATGACAAGCATAGGATTTATATTCCCATACCAAAAACATATATATATAAAGAAGAAAGGGGTAACAGGTTCCAAGTAACTCCAAAATCTAACAGAGCAATTAATGTTAAACCTAAAGGCTTGAGAATAATCTTTGACTCCATGCTCTCTCCTCCAGGCCCACTGGGACACAGGCCCTGACTTCCAGGCACACTGGGGCAGGGATACCACCTGCTGAACCCACTTGAGTGGCAGTCTAATACTCTCCTCTTTGCTGGGCAATAGTTAGGCCCTCCAAAGCTGTGGGTGGGTCTGTACCCATGCCTTTTGGAGCCACCACCCCAATGACTCCACTGGGCATTTCCATGGTGGGGGCTTTCTGAGGTTGGCACAAGCCTCACTAGGGCTCTCTGCAGTGACCTGCGCCCATGGCCATTATCTTCCCGATTCCTAACCCAATAGACATCCTATGCCTGTTGCTTTCCTGGTATCCTTTAAAATCTAAGTGGAGAATGGCTCTTCAGCATGGCTCTGATGGCTGTCATGCACTCCACATCAGGGCACTCTGGAGCCACACTTGGAGTACCTTAGGACCATGGCACTGGAGTGGGGGAAGTGGGAAGTGGAGCCCACATTGTGAGGCAACACCAGCACCAGCAGGGAGACTGAGGTTCCACAGGCTCTGGTGCCCTCTCTTTTGAAACTGCTCTGTCCCTGTGACCCTGTGATGGGTTCCATCTGCGAGTATGTGATAGAAGTGGTAACCCTGATGATATCTGAATCACCTTGGTAGAGCGTCATTTTTTCCATTAACCCTTCCATTTTTCCATTGCCATGAACAATAATAGCTGCTGGCTTCTATACAAATAGCTGAACAGTGTCTCTGTTTTCTTAATGAATAGCACCTGGTTTCTGTTGAGATGGCCTATCCTTACTAATCTTATCACACAGTCACTTGACCACACCCTTAGCATTGTCTCCTGAACAGTTTCTCATTCTTTTCAGTACTGACAGGCCAATAATTTTCCAATTCTTTAAGTTCTTTTTCCCTTTTGATGAACAATTCCACCTTTAAATCATTTCTCTCTTTCCAAATATTACTATAACCCAGTCAACAGAAATTAGACCATTTTTTCTACACTTTGCTTAGATATTTCCTCAGCCAAATATCCAATTTTAGCACTCTTAAAGTTTCATTATGAAGTTATTTCCCACTTTATAACAGGATGGCCTTTCCTCCAGTGTTCAAGAACATGTTCCTCATTTCTGTCTATGATTTCATCAGGATACCATCCCAACAGTCTGTTCAGGATTACTTAGGTATCGCTACAAAAACTGAGGCTTTCTCTATACCTCTTTTTTTTTTCTTTCTGAGGCCTCACCAGAATTGCCTTCAACAGTCTGCCCACGACCACCCACATAGGATTTTTCTAGCATACACCTCAAAATCTTTTAGCCTCAACCCACTATGAAGTCTTAACATGGCTTCCACATTTAGGTATTTTTTTATACCCGCACCTTACTCTTGGTACCCAATTTCTGTCTTTTCTAGTTTGGGCTCTTACAGTATCATTGACTTGGAGGCTTATAAACAACAATTTATCTAACAGTTCAGGAGGCTGGGCAGTGCAAAATCAAAGAGTGGGCAGATTTAATGTCTGATGAGGACTCTCTTCCTAATTCACATATGGCTGTCATTTTGCATGTCTTCACATGGCAGAAAGGGAAAATGGGCTCTCTGGGGCCTCCTTTATAAGAGCAGTAATGCTATTTAGGAGAACTCCACCCTCGTGACCTTATCACCTCCCAAAGGCTTAACTCCCAAATATCTGCACACTGGCAGTTAGGTTTCAACATACAAATTTTGTGGGAACACAAACATTCAGTCCATAGCACTCGGCATTGTGACAAATGCTGGGCATAGTGGTAAACAATACAGATAAACCCCTGTAGCTCACATTCTATTGATTTCTATAACTGGGTAGAATGATCTAGGAGACAAATGGCTCACTACAGAAGTTTGGTAATTACAGCTCGTGGGTGATATTTGACACCAGAGGAAAGGATGAGATCATCCACAGGAAATGCTGAATAAAACAAAAAAGATGTTTAAAAACTTTGAGAAATACCATATATAGATGATAAGAAGCATTTAGTGAAAATTGTGAAGTGGCAACTAATATAGGAGGAAGACCAGAAGAGAACATTTGCTGCATGGCAGACTAATCATTATCTGGTTGTTTGGATCACTGTAGAAAGTCAATCAAGGTTACTATGATGCAAAATCATGTTGTTTCTAGGTGAACTGGTACCTATTCCCTTTGAATATGAGCCACCCAAAAAAGTCTCCCTTCAATACTGGATAGAGGGACAGAGGTATCCAGAAAGAGTGACTTGAATGAGTCCTTCCTCCCATAATAGTAGAAAGATGAATGTCTCCTTTTTTCCCAAAAGGAAACTGAATTCTAGTTCAACATGTGATTACATAATTGAGTAATTGCAAAAAGAAGTCCACAAAACTGATATTTTATTGAATACTTTACATTTTAAATTTTTTTCTTTTATTTCTCCTTCAAAAGATTCTGAATAGAAATCTTTTACACTGTGTAATAATGAGTATAATGGTGACAAATTTTATTAAGTGCTATATGCCAGGCAAAACGTGCCCAACATGTATTTACTTAATTTAAATATCACAAAAACATTTTGAGATTACAATTTAGGAAAACAGATTTGAAGAAGATGAGTTGTCCAAGGTCACGTGGCAATTATATTAGCGAAAGTGAGATTTGAACCAAGACACAGCAGACTCTAAACTTGTGTTCTAAGTAGGTTTGTTCTATGAAAATGCCTCCGTGAAGCCAAAAAGGTTTTGATTTGCCTTTCAGAGGAAGCTCCATATTATGTTCAGAATTAATTTTAATCTTGTTATGAAACCAAAGAATATATTGCTACATTTCATTCATTAAAATTACATTATACCCTCATCTTGATATATAGATAACCCCCATAAAAGTGAAAACAAATTCACACAGTATTTTTCTCCTATGAATTTTTTAAAGAGCTAATTTATTCATGAGCAAAAATGAATAACACCACCTCCTCACCAGTAAGGTCATGTTGTTTACATTAATCACTTTTTTCTGGATGGAACTAGATAGTGTCCATTGGGATTGTGTTTTGTTTCATATGCAAGTGTCAATCATAAAGGAAACAATATTTGTTAAAAAAAAAAATTGGTCACCAGCATCTGAGTTCTACTTATGGGTAGTACCAACTGATATGGTTTGACTCTGTGTCCCCACCAAAATCTCATCTTGAATTGCACTCCCATAATTCACAAGTGTTGTGAGAGGGACCCAGTGGGAGATAATTTGGATCATGGGGGCAGTTTCCCCCATACTGTTCTCATGGTGGTGAATAAGTCTCATGAGATCTGATGGTTTTATCAGGGGTTTTCACTTTCGTATCTTTCTCAATTTTCTCTTGCTGCCATCCTGTAAGATGCCTCCTGCCATGATTCTGAGGCATCCCCAGCCATGTGGAAGTGTAAGCCTAATTAAAACTCATTTTCTTCCCAGTCTCAGTTATGTCTTTATAAGCAGCAATGAAAACAGACTAATACAGTAAATTGGTACCAGTAGAGTGGGATGTTGCTGAAAATTACCCAAAAATGTGCAAGGAACTTTGGAACTGGGTAACAGGCAGAGATTGGAACAGATTGGAGGGCTTAGAGGAAGGCAGGAAAATGTGGGAAAGTTTGGAATCTCCTAGAGATTTGTTGAATGGCTTTGACAAAAATGCTGATAGTAATATGAACAATAAGGTCCAGGATGAGACGTTCTCAGATGGAGATGAGGAACTTGTTGGGAACTGGAACAAAGGTGACTCTTGTTATGTTTTAGCAAAGAGAATGGTGGTGTTTTGGCCCTGCCCTAGAGATTGTGCATCTTTGAACTCGAGAAAGAGGATTCAGTCCTTTAAGTATCTGGCAGAAGAAATTTCTAAGCAGCAAAGCATTCAAGAGGTGACTCGAGTGCTGTTAAAAGCTTTCCGTTTTAAAACAGAAACAGCATAAAAGTTCGGAGAGTTTGCAGCCTGATGATACAGTAGGAAAGAAAATCCCATTCTTTGAAGAGAAATTCAAGCTGGCTGCATAAATTCGCATAAGTAATAAAGAGCTGAATGTTAATCCCCAAGACAATGGAAAAAATGTCTCCAGTGCATGTCATAGGTCTTCATGGCAGCCTCTCTCATCACAGACCTGGAAGCCTAGAGGAATAAAGTGTTTTGTTGGCCAGGCCTAGGGTCTCCATGCTGTGTTCAGCCTGGGACTTGGTGTCCTGTGCCCCAGCTGCTCCAGCCATTGCTAAAAGAAGCCAAAATACAACTAGGCCCATGGTTTCCGAGGATGCAAGCTCCAAAGCTTGGCAGCTTCCATGTGATATTGAGCCTGCATGTGCACAGAAGCCAAGAATTGAAGTTAGGGAACCTCTGCCTAGATTTCAGAAGCTGTATGGAAACACCTGGATGTCAAAGCAAATGTTTGCTATAGGGGTGGGAACCTGATATGGAGAACCTGTGCTAGGGCAGTGCAGAAGGAAAATGTGGGGTCAGAACCCCTACACAGAGTCCCTACAGGGGCATCACCTAGTGGATCTGTGAGAAGAGGGCCATGTCCTCCAGACCTCAGAATGGTAGATGCAACAGCTTGCACGGTGCACTTGGAAAAACCACAGACACTCAATGCCAGCCCATGAAGCAGCCAGGAGCAGGGCTATATCCTGCAAAGCCACAGGGATAGATCTGCCCAAGACTATGGGAGCCTACCTCTTGCATCAGCATGACAAGGATGTGAGACCGGGAGTCAAAGATTATTTTGGAGCTTTAAAATTTGACTGCCCCACTGGATTCTGGACTTGCATGGGCCCTATAAACCCTTTGTTTTGGCCAATTTCTCCCATTTACAATGGTTGTGTTTATCCAATACCTGTGCCCTCATTGTATCTAGAAAGTAACTAGCTTGCTTTTTATTTTACAGGCTCATAGGTGGAAGGGACTTGCCTTGTCTCAGATGAGACTTTGGACTGTGGACTTTGGATAAATGCAAAAGGGCGTTAAGACTTCAGGGGACTGTTGGGAAGGCACGACTGATTTTGAAATATGAAGACATGAGATTTGAAAGGGCCAGAGGCAGAATGATATGGTTTGGCTCTGTGTCCCCACCCAAATCTCACCTTGAATTGTACTTTCACCTTCCACCATGATTCTGAGGCCTCCCCAGCCATGTGGAACTGTAAGTCCAATTAAACCTTATTTTCTTACCAGACTCAGGTATCTCTTTGTCAGCAGCATAAAAACAGACTGATACACCAAAACTTTCTTTTTTTTTTTTTAACTTTTATTTTAAGTCTAGGGGTACAAGTGTAGGCTTATTACATAGGTAAACTTGTGTCATGGGGGTTAGTTATAAAGATTATTTCACCACCCATCACTACTAAGCCTAGTACCCATTAGTTATTTTTCCTGATCCTCTCCCTTTACTCATCCTCCACCTTCAGGAAGGTCTACTTTCTTTGCTTCCCTTAAATAATTTAGATTATAGTTCTAATCACCTACCTGCCTTACTGGAAAGCTACTGGCATAATTATTGTATTTCTTTCCACAGAGCAAGAAGCCCCAGTAAAATTAAAGTGAAGCCATACTGGAGTAAGGTAGGCTCCTAATCTACTATGATTGTTGTCCTTATAAGATGATTATGTGAAGATACAGGGGAAATTCCATGTGAAAAGGTAATGACTGTAGTTATGCAGCTGCAAATCAAGGAAGGCCAGAGATTGCCAGAAAACCACCATAAGTGTCTTGGCTCTATTCATCCTTACACGTTTCCATAACAAAAATATCTTAGACTGGGTAACTTTTAAATAATAGAACTTTATTTATCACATTTCTGGAGACTAAGAAGTCTAAGCCCAATGCTTAGATCTGATTCCTGATGAGAGATTGCTTTCTGATTGATAAATGCTGGCTTCTTACTGTGTCCTCACAAGGTGGAAGGAGCTACCTAGGTCTCTGGATTCCCTTTTCTAAGGGCACTAATTCTTTTTATGAGGTTGTATCCTCATGACCTAATCTCCTCCCAAAGGGCCCACTTTCTAATACTATCAGACTGGGGATTAAGTTTAAACACATGAATTTTGGGGAAACACAAATGATCAGATCATAACAAGAAACTAAGAAAAAAGAACGAAACAAGGCCGGGCGCGGTGGCTCACGCCTGTAATCCCAGTACTTTGGGAGGCAGAGGCGGGTGGATCATGAGGTCAAGAGATTGAGACCATCCTGGTCAACATGGTGAAACCCCGCCTCTACTAAAAATACAAAAAATTAGCTGGGCATGGTGGCGCGTGCCTGTAATCCCAGCTACTGGGGAGGCTGAGGCAGGAGAATTGCCTGAATCCAGAAGGTGGAGGTTGCAGTGAGCCGAGATCGCACCATTGCACTACAGCCTGGGTAACAGGAGTGAAACTCCGTCTCAAAAAAAAAAAAAGAAAAGAAAAAAGAATGAAACAAATTATTTCCTAGGTTGTTCAGAGGAATCATGGTTCTGGTGACACCTTGATTTTGGACTGTTAGCCCCCAGAACTCTGAAATAATACATTTTTGTTGTTTTAACCAACCCAGTTTGTGGCACTTTGCGATGATAGCTCCAATAAATGAATAGATTTTTTTTTTTTTACTGTGTTTGCCATCACAGTCAGCTTTGCATCATGAAATACTCTTGTAGTTCATTAACCTAATAGGATAATAAAATCTTCCTAGAAATAGAAGGGGCATTTTGGGTCATGTAATCCAATCTCCCATCCCCAAACTATTTCTTTCAGAATTATTCTTGATATATGATTATGTGGTCTCTGCTTAAATTACTAATAACTCAATATATCATGATAGGTACAATAGAAGATATAGGACGTATAAACCATTCTCTATCTTCATAGAACTCATAATTTACCTGGAGGAAATATTTGTAGCTAAATACTTATTCAGTGATCTTAATAGATAGAAATAGGATTATTTAATATGCATGTGTTGGAAAACTCACCTCTTACTGACTTAAGCTATAGTAATCAACTTAAATAATAGAGTAATCCATGGATGGGTCTAAATTTAAAAATGGGTTGACAGAGAACTCAAAATACATCACTACAATGAATATTTGGTCTCTTCTTACTCAACATTATCTTTAATCATAGGGTTAGTTGCCTCATAACATAAAGAAACCTAGATAAAGCAATGTTAGGTATTACAGCTTCAACCAAATGAGAAATAGTCCATCGGTTTCTCAGCAAAATATCCGAGGTTAGCAAATGGTGGGTTCACATGGGTTACATGCTCACTTTTCAAATAATCACTGGTTGAGAGTAGCAGAAAAATTCACCTCTGGTGCACAAGGAAGGATAATGCTCCTAAACTGAGGTGAAGAAAGGGATAAACCTTGGAAAGGAGAGTTGAGGGCTCTTGATGTTATAAATAAGAAAATCCTGGGGAGGCAGCAAGCCAATATCTACTAGATAAAAGCAAATTCTACCGTATTATGTTAGTACATACACATAGAAGACACAATTCATTTCTCCTGAGCTATTTGAGAAAGTTTTATGAAACAAAACAAGACAAAACAAAACATCTTTCTAGGTCTGAAATAATAGAAAATGTAGAAAAAATATATATAGCTGTGTATAATGAAGTATCATAAATCAACACAAAGACTCCTAAAAGAGATTATAGTCTTAGGGTGTGGTGAGTAGGAATTAGTATAAAATAACAATGGAAGGAAAGGTGTGAGTTGAATTTTAAAGGGCCAGAAATGCCATCAGAAGCAATGCTACCTTTACACTAAGGAGCCATCCTGGCAGACATGAAGTTGCTAAGTACTCTATATCTTAAAGCTAATCATTTAAGTTACTTCAAGTGATACATTAAAGAAGAGACAGACAGGAAACTACGGTAATTATCTAAAATAAAATATGAAGGCCTACATTAGGACTGAGGAGGTGAAAATGGAAAATGTAGCACCAATAGGGTAATCTACAGGATTTGGTGGTAGGTAAGAGAGAATGGTGAGAAAATACCTCTGAAATTTCTTCAGCAATCATTAGGAGAAGGCAATGCCTTTACCCAAGGCAGGAGCTAATTTAAAGAGTGAGAAAATGGTGAAGAGGTAATAATTTTAATTTTGAATTTATTGATTTTATGGCATGTAAATATACTAATATAAATATTTTTTTAGACTACATCCAGAAAAAGTATATATATTTATATATACATGGACTATATATAAATTTATATATATGTGAAATATATATACGTATAGAAATTCTCAAGGGGTCAAGAGATTAAAATGCTGATTTTTTTTTGCCTGTACTTAACTTGCATTAAGAGAAATCTGAAAGGCAAACTTTGTATAAAACCTTAATTCTTCCTTTGTGGCAAACCATAAAAATTACTCACTAAAAGTATTTAACTGAAAATTTCCTCAACTAAGTATGTGAGGAAATTTTCCTCAACTAAGTATAATTGTCTTTTGTGTCATTCTTTGTTTTTAGACCCCCAAACTCCTTGCGGTAAGGCCTTTTCATTAATTTAGCGCAGCTGAATGTATTACATGGTGCCATGTGTATTTATAGAACTTTGCTAAGTAATGATGATTCAGTTTTGGTAATCAGCACTTGCGATGATCATATGGTTATGCAGATCAACACTTACTATGCAAAAATCATTTCCTATGGGGCAGATGTGCTGGTCTCCCTCTTAGCAAATTTTTAGATCAGTAAATTTTTTTGCAATATAAAAGTCAATTTAGGATCATGCCTTTGATTGTCTTGTTACCCAAGGGAGCCAAGAGTGCAGAACCTTTATATGGTGCTAAGCTACTGAAAGTCAATAATGCTGGTGGCAGAAGCAGCAACTAATTCTAATAATCAAATGACACAAAATGCCTTTCTTGATCTATGAGCATGGTGATAGTGGTTTCAGTTAACTAAGTCAAAAATCTATGGTTCAAACACATTAAAATATTTAGAACACAGCCATTCAAATGTAATTCCTACAGTGAGGCATATTAAGATTTGATCAGAAATTGGAAATAATAATTTTTACTATGTATTTTGGGAGATGGCAAATGCTTCCAGATTTCAGACTTAACTTCTCTTCATAATCCCTTTAATTTATTTTAAAAGTTCAAAAACAGCTGCCATTTGAACACTGTTAACCAGGACTTCAAGTGTTAATTGAGTAATACTCAATTAAATAGTGGATTTTATCATTCTAAGATACACACCAATCCAAGTTACTAAGGAAGAAGTGAGGAAGAGAGTAGCAAAGGAAGGAAGAAAGCAAAGACGAGAGCAAGGAATTTGGAGAATTGAGATTTTAATTTCTAAAATATCAGATCGCAACCATGAAAAAAAGAAATTATTTTAGAAGCAAGCATTGATCTTCAGCAGTTTTCATGCGTATATCTTCAAAATGCTCTCAAGTGAAATTTTGCTTTAATATACCTGAATGCTTAGAAATTCTTAACCATTTCCCTTTATGTATCATAATCATCACCACTAGCTGATTGAAATCTTTGTGATATCTACTGATTTGAAGTTGATAGACAACTGTAACCCTATTTTTAAAATCTAGCAATTAAGTGACATCATTCATCACCCATAAAACCCTCAGTAACAACGTGAATATATTCGCGTATCCAATTAAATTCTTGGGTGCACATACAAATAAACAGTACCACAATAGAAAAGATTAACAGAAACGAAGACAGTTCCACAATAATAGCTGCTGCAAACACCAAACATTATTAAATCTGTTGTTTTATGCTCTTGTCCCTCCCTCCCCACTGCAGGAAGCCGTGGGTGGGGAGGAAGGCTGTAAACAAATTTTCGCTTGTATGCGTGTGCATTTAAAATTCCTTCTTACTGTTCAACTTTGGCACTAACTACAATAAACCTGTAAACCAATTTCTTTAATACTAGTGTGGTTTTCTTTCCTTTGTTGTTACTGATGTTGTTTTGTTAAGATTTATGTGAAGAAAACAGTCCACTATTTTTGGGATTTGGGGGAGCAGGTTTAGAAAATATGGGTCTATTCAATCTTGATGGAGATAAATGACTAAAAAGCAATATGAAATACAGAATGCCTGGGTCCACATGTTAATGTTATATAGTTTCTAAATTAGATATACTTTGAAAATGAGGTTTGCCGGCATCAGTGCCTTTTTCAACTTATCCAAAATTGATCAGATTATAAAAGAAAGAAGACATTGGAGATATAATGACAAAACTAGACAACTTGTGGGTGGTCCCATAGCGTACAGTAAAATAGCAGAGCTAGACCAAAAAACACCAGAAAAGCTAAACTGTGATAGTAAAGCAACAAGAAAAAAATCTGGTAACTTTCTGATCTCCCTCCTTCTGAGTATTTCATTATGTTTATGAGACTATTTCTGCAGTATGGGTGAAGGGGGAATAGAATAGTTTCTCATGTGTGTGCACTTTTATAAAGAAAACCATGTAGGCAGCATCCATTGTGCCTGAGAAGATCTAAATGTGCAAATACATCAAATATTTTTTAATTTTTTTGATTTCATAAGCATTATAAAAATAAAAGCAGAAAAGTCCCAATTCATTCTTTCTAGTAGTTAGAATGCTGACACACCATATAATGAGAAAGAAGACCTTATAAGGACTTCAGAAATGAAGAACATGAAATACAGGTGAAAAATAGTCATGCTTCATTTGGGCTTACAGATGAATAGTTTCAGGGAATTGTTCAAATATCCTATAAATGAAGTTTTAAATTTATATGTATTAGAGTCATTCATTACTTGCAATGTTTAAAAAATATCATTCATAACCTTGTAACAGGCTTATTTTAGAATAATAACTCAAAAGCAATATTATTAAAAATGTACTTATTTTGTAAGATTCTCAGAAATGTGAGTCTGCAACAGTCATTTATACCGGTTAGCCTGCTGGGAATTAGAGGTCTTGTAATATTTATCCTTTGCTCGTTGTTATAGAAAGGAGTTGGAAAGAAGTAAAACTGCTCTAATTTAAAAATATCTATTTATTAATCCCCCCCCCACACAATCCCATTTATGCCTCACAATACTTGGATAAAACATCCTATGCAAGTAAAGCCAGATCTCTGTGCAATGGCTGCCTTCATTTTACCTTCTGTGTTATAGATTTCAGTGCATAAACCTGTGTCACTCATTCTTTTCAACTTTGTGAAAGTAAACATTTGATAAAAGAAGCAGAGAATATATATATTATATGTATGTGAGTGTGTGTGTGTGTGTGTGTGTGCGTGCGCGTGTATGTGGATGTTTGTATGTTCACAGGAGTGTTACGGACTAAGCCAAACTGTGAAATAAATGTTCTCTTCTTTTTCTAAAGGGGCCAATAGACCTGAAACTCTCAGTGATTTTTGCTATTTCTGGAGGCAGGCTCAGGATTGTCAAATGTCTTGATTTTTAGAGGAGCCACATTTTTGTTTGTTTTGTTTAACTCTCAGGACATATAACCAAAATAACTTATCTGGAGACAAACCCCATTTTCTTATACTTTGTACACAGGTGAATCAGCAAACAACAGCTTACCAAGTTTTTAAACTTGGACTAAATGATCGAATCAGAATTCCACCTCAGGGGAAAGAGAATTCCTTTTATTAAAGAACTTGTCCTCCTTTGCCCTTAGCCCATCCATTCTTATTATATATTTTCTTCCCTTCTTGTCTTTTCCTTCCCTTCTTCCCATTTCAGATTTCCAGCCTATCATCCAATCTTTCTTCCTTTGCGTTCTTACATTCAACAAATACATAACTCCGTTCCAAAGCCATACCCTATCAGACGCTCTCCTCTCACATATTTTTCAAGTAGTTTTTCTTTTCTCGGCACCCTCCATCTTTCTCTAATAACTCTTTTTCTTCCAAAAATTGTATTTCTTTATACTATAAGACTATTCTTTCAAAAACCGGTTACCCTACACTGTAAGCATTGTCCTTCCATCTTTTTTCTTTTAACTTATTCTTTCTCATCACCAAAAATGTTTAAAGCATAGTCTATGCTCATTGCTTTTATCTCCACATTTAAATTCTTACTTCTTGAATGAGACAAATTCATCTTTTGAATACACTCTGCCCAAAGTTTGTCTTTTTTTCTTTTTAAATTCCTTGACTTCTATTTTGTAGATGACAGCTGAGCCTTCCCAATTTTCCTTAAATCAGTTTCCTGACTTTAATTTCTGTGACATTCCATTATCCTCCTACATACATTTAAATTTAATTTTGAAGAATGTTTTGTTATCATTTTTATGACATTTAGTGTTTTCAATCACAAAACTAATACAAGTTAATTAAGAATTGAAAAATGCATGAGCTCTTTTAAACAAATGTTGCTGAGACAACTGGATATCCACTTGCAAAGTAAAAGCTGAACCCCTACATATTACCATAAACAAAAGCTAACTCAAAATTAATAATAATGCCTAAATGCAAGGGCTGAAACTATAAAATAAAACACTGGCAGGTGTAAATCTTCATGACCTTGGATTAGGCAATGCATTCTTGTATATGACACCAAAAGCACAAGTAACAAAAGAAAAAACATATAAACTTCATCAAAATTTCAAAAGTCTGTGACTCTAAGAATATCATCAAGAAAATGAAAATACAGCTTACAGAATGGGAGAATACATTTTCAAATAATATATTCCCTACGGGATTTGTATCCAGATATATAAAGAACGCTTACAATGCAACACTAAAAAGACAAATAACCTAATTTCAAAATGGACAATGAATTTGAATAGACACTTCTCCAAAGAAGATATACAAATGGCCATTAAGTAAATGAAACATGCTCAATATCATTTGTCATAGGGAAATACAGATCAAAATTACAATGAGATACCACTATACACCCACTATGGTGTGTAGACACCACTGTACACCCACAAAAATGACTAAAATTGAAAAGGCAAAAACAAGTGTTGGCAAGGATGTGGAGAAATTGGAATCCATTGCCTAATCCAAGGTCAAACAGTGCTGATCGGATCATAAAATAGTACAGCCACTAAGGAAAACATTTTCAGTTGTTTAAATGTTTGTAATATTAAACATAGAGTTGCCACAGACAAAACAACTCTACTTCTAGGTATATACCCAAGAAAATTAAAAATGAATATTTACACAAAAGCTTGTGTTTTTTATAGCAGCATTATTCTTAATAGCCAAAAAGAAATTTTAAAATGTGATATATTAATAAATAAAATATTTATCAATGGAAAGGAATGAAGTATTAATACATGCTGAACTATAAATGAACTTTGAAAATGTTATGCTAAGAAAAAGAAACCAGTCACAAAAGTCCATATAATGTATGATTCCATTTACAGGAAATGTTCAGAACAGGTAAATTTGTAGAGATAGAAAGTAGATTAGTGGTTCCAGGTCATGGGGACAGTGGGGAATGTGGAGTCATTGCTAATGGAATTTGGCTTGAGAATGATCAGCATATACTAAAATTAAATAGTGGGGATGGTTTGCACAACTCTGTGAATATACTAAAAACCATTAAACTGTACACTCTAAAAGAGTGAATTAGTTGGTATATGAATTGTAGCTCAACAAAGCTATTAGAAAAAAATACTTAAAAACACAAATTAGAAAACAAAAATCACCAATTAACTCGTCATCCAACAATGATTACTCTGAATCTGGGAGAGAAATAGGACAGATTTTAGACCTAGACCTGCATTGGAATCGTGTTCTTTTTCATTTACTAATGTAATCATGTCTAAGTCATTTAACTTCTTAGGCTTTAAAAAAAAATCTGTGAATGGATGCATTAGTAAGCACAGGGTAAACTGCTATTAGAAATAATATATGAAATAATATGAAATATAATGTATCAAATATAACCAGTCTGTTCCTGGGCTCATATAGTAGTCCAGGAAGGTTGGGTTTAGGTTGGTGGCAGCTCTCAGTGATTTGAGAATCCAGGTTCCCTTTAGATTTTGGCTTTGCTATCATCTAGGGCAGGGATTAATAACTTATTCTGTAAAAGGCCACATAACAAATATTTTAGGCTTTGCAAGCCATGAGGTCTCTGTTACAACTACTTAACTTTGCTGGTGTAGCATAAAGCAGACATGACAATATGTAAACAAATGTGTATGGCTGTGTTTCAATAAAACACAGTAAAACCCTGTCTCTATTAAAAATACAAAAAATTAGCCAGGCATAGTCCCAGCTACTCGGGAGGCTGTAGCAGGAGAATCTTTTGAACCCAGGAGGTGGAGGTTGCAGTGAGCTGAGATCATCCCACTGCACTCCAGCCTGGGTGACCAAGCAAGACTCTTCCAGGCCATCTGCATCCAGCTAGTAAGACAAAAAAGAAGGTATGGAAGAATTACACCTGCTTCATAAATGCTAAGCCTGTAAATTCATCGTTTTGTTCGCATTCTCTTAGAACAAGTCAATATCATAAAGAGATCACACGTACCTGTAAGAGGGGCTGGAAAAGGTCTCTGAGAACATACACTTCCTGGCTTCAACTCTTTGGAAGGTGGAATGAACTTGGTGGATGGTTAGTCACTTTTGACACATTTGTGGTACTGATGTGAAGATGAATATTAATATCTGTAAAGTTCCTTGAACATAAAAACATTGAATGTACTACCTTCTTATCATATATAGTTTTAGCAAATATTTTAATCTTCTTTGATTATAACTTTTGTCTTAATTGTATTTATTTTTAATTTCTTAAAAACATATGAAATTTATTTTATTATCCTCTTCCTATGGGTTATTCTATTATGATCATCCACAGCCCCTTTCTCTACCTTATTTTTATTTTTCACCCAATTCTGTTATTAAATTAGTTAACATTTTCTGACAACCAGTATTTAATAATATTACAAGTTGAGCATCCCTAATTTGAAAATTCAAAATCCCAAATGCTCCAAAATCTGAAACTTTTTAGTACCACCACATGGGTGGCTGAGACAGTGACACCTTTGCTTTCTGAGAGTTCAATGTACACAAACATTGTTTTATGTACATAATTTTAAAATATTGTAGAAAATTACCATTAGGCTGTATGTATAAGGTATATATAAAACATACATGAATTTCCTGTTTAGACTTAGCTCCCATCCCAAAGATATCTCATCATGAATATGCAAATATTTAAACATGCCAAAAAATTTGAATTTTCTCTTTTTTTTTTTTTTTTGGAGACAGGGTCTCGCTCAGTCATCCAGGCTGGAGTACAGTGGTGTGATCTCGGCTCACTGTAACCACTACTTCCCAGGTTCAAGTGATTCCCCTGCTTCAGCGTCTGGAGCAGATGGGACTACAGGCAAGTGCTACCATGCCTGGGAATTTTTGCATTTTTGGTAGAGATGGGACTTCATCATGAAGATCAAGCTGGTCTTGAACTCCTGACCTCAGGTAGTGTGTCTGCCTTGACCTGACAAAGTGCTGGGATTACAGGCGTGATCCACTGCGCCCAGCGAAAAACCTGAAATTCTAAACACTTCTGGTTCCAAGCATTTTAGGTAAGGGATACTCAACCTATCTTATAATCTGTGGTCTCTCAAGTTCAGAATTTCTGATTTTTTTTTAACTTACCTTTATACAAATATTGACTCCCTGTATACATTTTAATTATTTTTTGTCTTTTCTTATATAGTTTATATGTCTTTCTCTCAATTTTTCTGCCCATTCTCTACTGTTAAGTTTAGAGAATGGGCAGAAGAATTCCTAGGACTGCCTAAACAAAGTACCACAAAACGGCAATTTAAAAGAAATTTGTTATCTTCCAATTCTGAAGCTAGAAGTCTGAAATCAAGGTTTTGGCAAGGTGATGCTCCTCTCTGAGACCAGGAAGGAAGGAAATCTTTCCTTGTCCCGTCTCACCTTCTGGTAGTTTGCTGACAATCTTTGTAGTTCCCTTGTTTTCAGCTGCACAACTACAATTTTTGCCTTTGTTGTCACTGTCATTCTCCCTGTAGTTCTCTATGTTCTCATGATGATCTTATAAGAATATTGTTTATATTGAATTAGGGGATCCACTCTACTTGTGTGAGATAATCTTAACTGATTGCATGTATAATGACCTTATCTCCAAATAAGATCCCATTCTGAGGTACTGGAGGTTTAAACTTCAAAATATTTTTTTTTTTTTTTTGAGACGGAGTTTCGCTCTTGTTACCCAGGCTGGAGTGCAATGGCGCGATCTCGGCTCACCGCAACCTCCGCCTCCTGGGTTCAGGCAATTCTCCTGCCTCAGCCTCCCGAGTAGCTGGGATTACAGGCACGCGCCACCGTGCCCAGCTAATTTTTTTGTATTTTTAGTAGAGACGGGGTTTCTTCAAAATATTTTTTTGGCGGCAGGGATACAATTCAACACGTAATTCAATCCATACAAGCCCTCATAGCCTATTTGCTAGGCCACTATGGTAGATTTTTTGCCTGTCTTGCAAGCGGAGTGGTCCAACACAGAGAGCATTAATATTGTTTGCAAAGTAAATAAGACATCTGTGTATACACTAAAACTGGCATTAAAGCCTTAGAGATAGTTAATTCTAGATAAACTTTGGAAAAAAAGAGGATTGGAAATCTTTCTTTTCTCAAATTTGAGTGAGCATGCACATCACCTAGGGATTTTGTAAACAAAGATTGTGATTCAGCATATCCCAAGGAAGGGGCTGGGATTATCTTCTTGTTGAAAAAATACTCCAGTATATATTATTCTGAACAGAAATCACATTCACTTTATAGCATTGTCATAAGGATTATATGGGGTCATGTATGGGAACACACCTACCATACATAACATCTGACATGGGGTTGAGGGGTCGTGTCTAAATTTATAATCATAATTACACCACTCTGTTATTTTAAAATGTTAACATCATATACTAGTCTTATTTCTCTGAATATCCCATGGAGATTAGCATTGCCTTGCCCTCAAAATATTTAATAATCAATTTCTTTATGAATCTTGGAAAGCAAGGCATTTGATAAGATGCCTTCTGTATTTCAAAATAGCCCAACTCTAAATAAGAAAAGAAAATTTTAGGAAATTATTTCAAAGGAAAAAATAAGAAAATAAGTATATAATGGCCAGATTGAGTTCATTAGTACTCTTCTTTATTTATGAGTCATCCCAACAACATTTTGCTCATATAGGAAATATGTATAGTGTTTCAAAGTTGGTTATTGAAGGTAAAAAAAGATGTTTCGTGTTTTAAAGTAAACAAAATTTCCTTCAAATAAAAACATAGTGTAGAATCTTAGCATTTACTTGTTTTAACCCCAACAACAATCTGCTTTCATACATATTCTATACACACTACCATTTCTTCAACATTCTTTGCTCTGAAAGATTGCACAGAAGTCTAAGTAGTGTTAATCTCATTTCTTTTATCTTCTAATGTATGAAAATCTAAAATTGAATTAACTCACAGAGCTGAAAGGACACTTAGTGATCATTTGATCTCCTTTAATAAATAAGAAAACATTACCTAAGATTATTATGTCACTGTGCTCATGCTGCTAATTAGTGCCAAAACTGAGATTATAAACTGGACTCTGTCAAGTGCTCCTTGCAATCAAATTGCAGATAATGAAGATGAAATCCATGGATGATCCCTAAGAATGAGAACTCTGTGTGGAAGCCTCTTACACTGGCACAGCAGTTACTGAGTGCCTGTCTTGCAGAGTGGTCCAGCATACAGAAGACTAACATTGCTTGCAAAGTAAATAAGACATCTGTGCATACATTAAAACTGGCATTAAAGCCTTAGAGATAGTTAATTCAGGAAGAACAATTTGGGAAAAGGAAGGCTGGAAATCTTTTGCTTCATACCTTAAATGCAGTTTTCTCAAACTTAGTGAGCATGTAAATCACCTGGGGATTTTGTAAACAGAGATTGTGATTCAGTAAATTCCAGGGAAGGAGCTGACAGTCTGCATTTCCAACAAGCTCCTAGGTGATGTTCATGCCTATGATTCAAGAACACACACCGAATAGCAAACTCAAGAATTCATGTAGATTACAATCTGTGGTGTCTGAGCAGTGCTCGTCCCTGTCCAAGGCACCTTCCTCTCAGTGACCATAGAACTTGCTATCTCCAGTATTGGCCTGGCCCTGAGCGCTATTCTACCTTAATGTTATATCCAGGTTTTTTTCTACATAACTATAAAAACCTTTTGGAGGTATAAGATTATGACTCATACATCGTTGAGTCTCTAGTGGCTAGAAAATATTAAACAGTTGGAAATATTTATGGTTGATTATATTGTTGAGAAAAAAAATAAAACTTGAATTCAATGAAGTCCTTTTTAAGCATTAGTTCTTGGACAAAATTTGAATCATTTTTTAAGCTAGACACGTTATATCTGCTATGACATGAGAATCATGTCATATTATAAAATGTATGATTTGGTTTACCATATGCATTAACCTATGGCATAATTGTGCTTTATTTATTTTGAAAAAGAAATATTTAGTAATTCCATTTATAATTTCATTTCTACCTGAAACTGGAAATTATAAATCATCATACATTATAAACAAAAAGTCTTCTGTATATGATAATAATGTTACAGAAAAAAATCAACTAAAAGTAAATCAATTTAAAATAATAACAAATATTTTTGAATAATTATGCTGAAAGATGAAAACAAATATTTTAAAAATAGGTTCATCTACTCAAACATTAATAAAATCGATAGTATGTATTAATTTCAGAATAAGCAAAGGGTTCTTTGTTGGAAGATTAATTTTTCCAATGAAATTATTTGAGGACAGAATAGGACACCTTTATATTTCTATGGCACAGCCTGATCAAAAAGAGAGATATACTTGAAAAAATATTCCAGTGATTCATCAATTTCCTCAAGGCCTTTTTTGGTTTTATGATATCCAAATATTCTCTTCTGGAGTGCATAAAATATCCTCATTCTTGGCAATTTTCTCTTTGCAATTGGTAACTGGTCTATTTCTTCCATATGCTGATCTGTCAGTGTTTTTGCTTATAATTTAGGCAATTCTTCTCCATCATTTTCACTGTAGGAAATTATGGTGATTTTGCCTGAAATACCTATCCCAAATTAAAAATATATTAACAGCAAGGATCAAGGATATTTATTAGCATACAGAGCTGGAGATAGAGTATACTCCAGATATCATATGGCAGGTGCTTATGATGCCATCAACGACTCATGCTCTTTTTGTCTCTCAACCTGACTTTCATATCCTAGGCCTCATCCAAGAGCTAGTTCCCTTGTAGTTTCACAATGGCTTCCAGAGATATTTGAGGATTTCTTTTTGATTTTCATAAGAGAAAGCAAGAACATGTGAAAGAGAAAACTCTTCCCCATTCTTCCCAAAACCTAGAAGAGGAGTCTTTCTCTTTTGTCAAATAGACAATTGAAGTCATAGGCTTAATCTGGGTCAATTATGGTTAAAAGGGAGATGTCAGGAACTTGGATTGTCTAATTAGAAATCCATCTGGAGATAAGAATTCATGTAGATGCCTGAAAAAAAAAATCAGAGCTCACTTTAGAAGGAAAAAGAAGGTGTAGGATTATTCCAAGGCATACTGGTTTTATAAATTCCAGCATCTTTTAAAACATTCAGGTTCACGTAACCGTAAATTTGTCCTACTTTTATTTTGCACTGTCTTCTGACGTCAAATAAGAGTGACAATGAAGACATAATGAATAGGGAATAGGTGCCAAGTTAGGAGTAGAGAGAAGGGACTAATTTTGCAAGTGATTTTTAAAACTAATACATGTTTTTGTGTGGTAAGAATTTGGGTATCTTATAAATCTTTCAATTGAAGAAACTCAGGAAATGAATACTTAGATAACAAGGATCTTCTACACTTCACATATATTACATGCCTGTGATTTATTAGTTCCAAGGGAGAGTATTCAAAATGTTTCTTCTGTGTATCAACAAAGAAGAATGTAGAAATTGACAACCCAAGGGGCCCATCTACATTTAAGTTATAGAGAAGGTGACACAAAGGACCACAAATTTTTCATGCACAGAAACGATGAATTTTAAGCATGTTCTAGGATAGTGAAGTACCTGAGCATCAACACAGGATGCAAGGTCACTGGAAGAAGCTCCTTCCTTGGTATTTTTCTTGTGTAATAATATTGGGTCACAAAATTATACTCAGTTTATAGGAGAATCTTATTTTGCTTGTCCTTTATTTGGGTGACTTCCTTTTTTTTTTTTTAGTTTATACAAATTTAATATGCAGCATTTGTAAATCCACATAAAAATGAATTGTGTTCTAGCAGATTTCTTTTGTATCTTGTGGCACGAGAGCTACGCTGAATTGATAGGTGAAGATGGGGAGAAAGATTGGTCTTTTAAATACATTGAGGAATGAATCTGTGAAAGAAGATGACCATCAAAAATAATATGCTGTTACTCAAGGGCGACAGTCAGAAAGGTACATGTCAGTGATGACAAGCACAGGGAGGGACATCAGCCAGAGGCATCAATTCCTTTGTCCTTGATCACAATGTAACAAGCACTGGATAAGGATTGAGGAGGCTAGTCCCTGACAACTAACTTTACATGTAACTACAGACAGAGTAAGAGAAAGGTCAAAATGTTTTATCAAAAGAAAAGAATCTCTACAGGCTAGTGGCTAAGGCAACAAGTTAAGTATTGAGGCTTGGAATAAAAGACCTCTAAAAATATTCATCTAGCATACCTAGCAACATTTCTGCCTCTGTTTTGACCATTTCTTTGTTTGCTTTCTCTCTTATCTTTCCATGAGCAAAAGGATCCCATAGGCCATGTGGCCTTCAGGAAACAAAAGACTGAGCAAGGTGAGGGTGGGGGTAGCAACTAGTTACCTAGTTAGTGAAAACACTGCCCTGGTTCCTTGGTATCAAAAGCGAAGATGAACTGTGAGGAACAACTAAAAGGGACTCTACCTTAGACATTTGGGATGATACGTGGGCAGGATAAAAATATTTCTCTTCCCCAAAAGATTGTCTTTTCTCTTTTCAGTATTATTGAGGGAGGCTGAAGACAAGATAGAAACACCAGCCAGGTGAATGCCCTTATTTTACCTCTTATCAGAACATCTTTTCTTAGTAGCCTCAATCTGAGTCATTGTCTTTTCAGCATACTTAATTGTAGAAAGAAAAAAATATACATTCAGGTAGAAAATGAAACTAATGTTTAAAAGGTAGAGAAAACTGAGATCAAGTTAAGACTAAACGAAAGACAGTTAACCCCATCTGCTTTGAGGATACCTTCCTAGGACAGATAAAGTAGAATGGTTTTTGGAGCACTTTACAAGCAACCAACTTCTGTACCTAGTTTTCTTCTAGCCCTTTGGGACCAATTAGCTTTCCTCACAATTACCTGTACTTTTCTGCTGGGCTCAGCCACTGCCATGCTGTCTTCCTGAAAACAGCTCACTCTATAATGCATGGAATTCAATATATAATAATAGTAAGAACGATTAAATTTGGTATAAACTTTCTGGCTGTTAGAGAATATTTAAAGCATTTAATGTTATTAATCCATTTAATTCTCACAACACTTTGCTATGGACCTTAGCTCCATTTTCCAGATGACAAAATCATGACACAGAGACTTTAAATTTGATCACACAGCATTAAGTGGCAGAGCTGAGATTCCAAGCCTAGTTTCCAAAGCGTACCCTAGCAGCTGTCTTGATATATAACCCCAAATGATTGTGCCTATTTGACAGTGAGATACTCTCTACTCTGAAGTAAATTTCGGTCACATTTACTTCTAAAACCAGAATTTCATTTATCCTATTCCTTATTTTGCCTTCACATATTTTGCAAAAAATAAGACAATCCCTTTCACAGTATCTTCAAGGTTTCAGCAGATTGATCACTAGAATTGTTGCATAATTATCAATTTTAATTTAGGAAGTTTTTGTACTGCCACAAACAACAATTTACTATTATTATTATTATTACAGTTTAGTGCATTAGCAAAATGCAAAACAAAAATCTAAGTTGAAAAAGAGGAGTTACATGGTAGCCTAATTTCAGATTTATGTTCTTGAGTAACTGCTAAGAGGTTCAGTCTCACCATTTACAAATGATGAGATAAGAGTGGCTAACTTTTAATGAAGCTTCCAGAGCCGAAACTTGATAAATATATGAAATATTAGAAATTATTTTTTATGTGGAAATAATTTTCTTATTCAGGATATTTAAAACCAGACTAGACAATATTTCAGAGAACTATTTGTCAGGAGAAAAGAAACTCTATTAAGTTGTTTTAAAATACTTCGCCATTTCTAAGGTTACTACGTAATATTCTCATATCCTTGGAAAGTGATCCATTTCTCTAAGAAAATATGATTTCTTGATACTCTGTTAAAGAGTTTTAAAAGCAAACTATTGTTTCTTGGAAAATAAATAACAACTTTTTTCAGCAGGCCAAAGAAGCCTTGATCAAGCGAGGGTTTATGATGACATAAACTTTTCCTAGACACTGAAGCAAGACATTGCTCCTAGCACTCTACCATCTGCTGCAGATATTTTAAAATTCTAAAGCACTAACAATGATGCAATTTGCTACATTTTGAGCTGCATTTTACAACTCTCTCTTTGCTGAATTACTATTGATGACATTAAAACCCTTTACAAATCAAGACAACACATTTGCTTGCTGTTGCCACCAAAGAGCTGTCAGCTACTCTTTTTCTGTGCTGGAGTATACCTGCTACCTTCTTCATGGTCAGCAATGTTTAAACACTTTTAAAGAACAGGAAGTAGAACATAGCATCTTTGTCTACATTACTTATTACTTGTTTGAAAAAACACCCAGGAAGAAGGCAACCTTTGACTTGAAAAGGAATAAACTGTGAAGCATAGTGAGCAATTTATTATATTTTTTTCTTCTCACAGATAAAAAGGAATGTTTTCCAGATTTCTGGAAACAAAAGACTGGTAGTCACTGGAACAAGTTATATAACATAGGAGAATCAAGGAACTAAAATATTTCTGGATGAGTACAGATATTAAACTTAGAGAATTACTCAGAGAATATAAGTTTCTTAAAAAGAAAAAATGGCAAGAGTTAAGATCTAAATATTTAATAAAGATTTAAAAGTTTTCTTTTTTCTTGGCAGTTGAGCAAGTAATAGCTTCACAGATAGATACATTTGAATAAATCCAATTTCAAAATCATTTTCAGCCAGTGATACTGTGATTTGGGGCTTTCTGCAATACTCTTTGCTTAGAGGAACAGAGAGAATAAAAATCAACAATTATCAAATAAGTTCCAGTTCAGCCTAACATCTGATGGTCACCAGTTTCAAACTTCAGAAATTATTATCATTTGTTACTTTCCAAAAGTCACTATAATATTCGAACATTATCCCTGGAAAAATGACACCCACCAGAAAAAGTAAGAGTATAAACTATGCATTCATTTTACAGGACATATTTTACAAGAGTTTTTTATATAAATGAAAATAATAATTTTTGGCATTCTTGGTTAGTTTCCTAATCCGTGTTTTTTCCAAAAAAAACTCTTCCTACTTTTCCTTAAGTTTCCTTAAACTAAAATCTTCTTATATCCAATTTATCATATTAATTTATATTATATTTCATTACTGAAATAATTTTAACCATTGTTATACCTGTTAAGAAACCTACATCTACAATTGTCCTGGATTTATAGACATTACTTATTTATTAGACAGAAAATTTGAAATCTGATATTTAAAATAATTTGCATATTCATAGAAAGATTATTTCTTTTTTTCAAATTTTAAGGTAAGAAAAAGACAGTTTTATCACATAACATTCTAATTCCCAAATATTATTCTGCTGCATAAAATGAAGGAAAAGTGACTTCACAAACAACACTGTGGGTTGAGTCACCACACTTGGAAGTGGCAAACTGCTTGTTATCCTGTTTTTATTATTGAGCACATAGTGAAAGTGAAAGAGTGGTGAGGTTATAAGCAGGTGGCCGGACAAGATGCGAATGAATCACTTGGAGTCAAGGCATAGACATAGCTTATCACAAGAGCAAGACATTTGAAAAGAGCCATCCATCAAATGATCCCACAGACAGCTCTGCCCTCACCCAGAAAAGTGTCCTGTCCCCAAAGAACTTCTGCTTCACATACTCACAATGGAACTAATGATGGCAGTATTATTCACTGTTTATTACATTCTAGTCACCAAAATAGATACTGTACATATATTATTTCTAACCACTAACTCAGTTCTACAAAGTGTATGTCATTAATTTTTAGTAAAAATGAGGAAAGGGAAGCTCAGACAGGTACATGGTTATGTAAGGTCCTGATACTAAGAAGTGGCTGAGCTGTGGGCCTTACCTGCATCTGACCTCAAGACTGACTAATTTTACAGCCCAGGTCTATTCAACATACTTTTCAGCTGCATATTGTTTTGGTTGCATATAAAGTTGTTTCTAAGGAGAGTGGACTAAAAATAGGGCAACCCAAATATTTAAAATTTCATTTCTAAAATTTTGTTTTCTGTTCATCTACTCTAAATAATTGAAAAAGGAGAACAGGTGCAATGAGTGTATGAAATTTAAATTTGAGACACAAGTGGACTCACTAAATTAGAAATTTCTATGTCAAATTACATCCTGTGGTACTGTAGTAAATATATCACCTAAGATATTGAATGGTCTTCATGAATAAATGATTCTGTTTCCCCATTCCATTCCCACTTCTGCACCCTTTACTTCCTGACTTTGTAGAGGCTGAATTAGGCAGACTGTAGACTTATTCTAAGTTTTTGATCATTGTCTAGGTTAGAATCAAAACTCATAGTCCTGAGGTTAAGAACAAAGTTTGAATGGAGGGAGTTACATAAGGCAGTCCTTTCCAACCTCTCTAGAATCTTTTACTCTAATTTATCAGCTTTGACCAGCACCCATGACCAAACAGGAAAAGCCAGTCTCTGACACTTGGGACTCTTCCTTCCCTAGTTTTGACTCCCAGAAGGAGATGCTTCTACCTTCTTCGTAACTAGTCATATGTGATGCATTAGCAATAATACCTTATGCAATCACTGTTAATTTAAAATGTGGTTCTGGACATTTTCATCAATATACAATTATAATTGTAAATGCTTTTAAAAGTTGTATTGAACTATGATTTCCAGATTATGATCAACAAGGCCAATTTGGACTTCAAGAAATATTACAATTATATGGAAAATTTGTTAACTCCCTAGAATTACCATGGACTGACAATCTGAGGAAGAATCCTAAACTTCATAGAATTAATAGAATGAAGGGTCCATAATTATAAACAAAAAGATCTCCCTTTAAGCAGTACCTGCTGAAATGAAGGCAGCTTTCTCTAAAATGAATGCTCGATAATCAGGAAATGAACATTTTAAGTTAGACAGTGCTTTACCTTTTATTCTGTTTATTTAAACTTTATTTTTTTTGTAATTACACTATAAACACTTCATCGAGGAACACTGTTGATACACTGCGGATGGTGAGGGGATTGTACAGTGTTGTGTTCTTCAGCATCTTGGTCACTTAACTCTCATTAAAATAGGTCTCAGCATTACATTTAAGAATAGGTGTTTGTTTTCTATGCTTTATTGTTCACAAAAAAAGGATGACTTTCTAGCAAAAGCACCAGGTATCCAACACCTGGTTTGGCTCTTTATTCTCGCTGAAATTGTACTTGATTGCATAAAAATTATTTACCGTCTTTCTATTTAAGAATCTTAAAAAGAAGACAGTTGTACCTCTCTTAGAAAAGCATATAAAACTTAATCAATTAATATTTACGAAATAATTTGAATCTCTTGAAGTTCCATAGAGCTTCTAAATATTAAAATAGTGTATGACTCCGAAATCCACTTTTTAATCCTTTGGTTTCATTTAAAATTAGTGTACCCCACCCAATATTAGCAAAAACGATCAGAGTAAGCTGAGTAACAGATTTCAGCATTGTCAATAAGGCGGTTTTCTTTTGCTTTGCCAATATCTCTATAGGTCTCCTTGTTAATCATTTTACTTTATTATTTATTCCATATATATTTCCATGAAGAGTTCTTAACTTGATGAAAATCTGATTTCTTGATCCACAATCAAATCTTACTATGGCCAGCTGCTATGTCTTCATAACTGTGAAAATATTACATCTCTTTGCAAGTTGGCTCTAATACAAGGAAGGTTACTAAACTAACCCAATTAAATTGAGCATATCTACAAGTTTAGATGATTATTGCTGTTGTCTGTGAGGGCTGGGATCCAAAGTGATGGATTGCTGGCTACCTTAGTGAATTCTAAAGGGGAAAATATCTTCTCCTGGATTAGCTTGAATTGGCTTACATAAAGGTTTTATGATGCAAATTGGATATTGGACTTAGTAACAACCTACACTATCTGTTATATTCTCCTGTCTCATAGTCACAGGAAGCTTTCTTGAGTATAACGCTCCATCCTCATTAATAAGCTCTGTGTTGTACATCATTGTCTGATATGAAGCTGCCATACCTTGTCACCAATTATAGACTCTGAAAAGACCCATCTCATTATAGTACTTAAATTGCTTGTTCCTGAAGGTGATGCTTGGTGTGTCTCTTCTGCCTCTTGCCAAAAGGAAAATCACCCTTGAAGTGAATAGATGTCAGTCAAAAGGTACAAAAGAAAAGCAAAAAGAATTAATAAAAAATCTGGCTAGAATAGTTATCAGCTTATCACACAGAAAAGAATGTAGATCAGACAAATAAATTGCAAGGCTAAAAGTGACACTTCTGAACATTTTAATCACATGAAACCTATCTGTCCATAAATTTGGGACCAAGGAAATATTTTGAATGTGAATCACATGTGTGGACCAAAGTAGATTGTTTATGTGAAACATGCCTCTAGTTTCGGATTTGGTATTACTGCCACCATTACTTCATAGCACTTTTCAGAATCTGTCATTGTAGAACTGAGGAAAGAATGCCATGTTTGAAATCATGTTTTCTCTGTTTCTCATTGCATCTCTAGGTGATAGGGCACTGAGCACAATGCAAGAGGATTCTTTTCTTGAATGCCATAATCCTGTTTTACAAACCTGATCCATGGGTTTTTTTTAAATAAATCATACTTGATCAGTAAATTGAAATATCAATTAATAAATTACTGGATTAACAGGGCAAAATAAAGGGGTATAGCAGAATGCTCTTCTGCCAAAAGAAAGCTGGAAAGCTAACATAATACAGTTGAAAGTATGCAAAACACATTTGAAATGCATTCAAAGAACATTCATTCCCAGGTGCAAGAACGTTCTATTTATTCTATTCCATTTTAAAAAGGAAAAAATCGTTCTTCATAAATTCTCTTTACTAACAATAAGCCCTATTATATGTAAGTGTAGAAAGAAATGTTTATATTTTCCTTTATGCCTATTTACTTCTGGAATATATGAGTTTATTCACAGGTTAAACCAATAGAGACTATTTTAATGGTGAAGACTCTTCAAAGGCATTCTGGTTCGGATATCTGCCCCCTACTGCCCCAGCTACAGAATTGAGTCAGCCAAGGGCAAGAAGAAAAGGCTCACAGAACTCCTCGGAAATAGAATGCAGTTTCTAGCTCAGCCCTTGGAACATAAGTATATCCTAGTCCTTTATAATATGCCTCATTTTCTCTTGTAGATCTTGTGGTGTCATCCAACACTCAACGCCTCATTTGAAGAGAAAATGTTCAATGTTAACACCACCAGACTTCCTCTTGGCAAGAGACTCAATATATTAAGCCTGTTCTTTTAATCAATCTACCTAGTCTAGTTAGCTAAATCGCTGAATGCAGTGAGAATACACCATTTTTATATATTATCCATTTGTATACAAATGGATAAGCTTATATATGTATGTACGCAAATAAGTAATACTCAAGAAAGCTTTATATATATGTACACACAAACACATATATAAACGTTACATTTGTGTATATATGTATATACACACACATATATATATCTATATCAGCTTTCAGAAGAAATAATAGAGAAAAAAGATAACTGGATCAAATGTAAAGCATATATATTGAAAAAAATACTTTGTTCATGACACTTGTACAAGATACAACACATATTTCTAGTTTCAGATTTGGTATTAACCTCCCCCATTACTTCACAGTGATTTGCAGAATCTAACAATGCATGATGTGAATCTGTAAGATGGAGAAAATTCTCCACTATTAATTCCTGGTCAAAACAATAATGGAATTCTGACATTCTCATTGAATTCAAAAGATCCTTCCATTAATTGGTGTTTGGAAGTATTTTGGCTTTTTTTCAGCAGGATCAAACACTGAGAACATTAATTCACTCATTAACACTATCACTATCTTTTACTGTTACTCTATAAAACTCATTGGAAACTACACAGAACCAAATACTTATAAGGTCTTATTACAAATTCAGCTCCTCAAAGATAAGTTATGATACATGTGAATACATTTTGGCATTTAGTTAAATATATGAGTATTATTTTTCCACACTATTGTTTAGATATTTCAAAAGAAAAATTTAATTAAATATAAATCCAAACATATAAGTTAAAGATATATTTACTCAGGTATCACATAAATATGAAAATGTAAGTCCTAAACATAATACAAGAAAAGACTAAACATATTTCACTTTTATTTTGTACACATAAGCTCTTTGAGAAAGGTTACTTTCCTTAGCAGATTCTAAAGTTGGGGTCATTTTTTAAAACTCATTTATTTTAATAGATAATAATACCTGTATATATTTGTAGGGTACAATGTGATGTTATAATACATACATACATTATAGAATAATTAAATCAGACTAACATGTCCATCATCTCATATTTCTATTCATTCTTTTTGTTGAGAAGCTTTAAAATCTACTCTTTAGCAATACAAAAATATGTAATACAGTACAATTATTATATTAACTGTAGTCACCATGCTGTACAAAAGATCCATGTTAGTTTTGCATTGCCATAAAGGAATACCAGAGGCGGGCTAATTTGCAAAGAAAGACGTTTGTTTGGCTCAAGGTTCTGCATGCTGTACATAAAGCATAGTACTGGCATCTACTTTTGCTAAGGGCCTCAGGAAGCTTATAATCATTGTAGATGGTGAAGGACAGCCAGTGTGTCAAATGGAAAGAGAAGGAATAAGAGAGAGAGGAAGGAGGTGCCAGACTCTTTTAGGATGCCTAATGACCCATTAGGCAACTAAGGCCGCTCCCTGAGCCAGGCTTTTTGTTTGTTTATTTGTTATACTTTAAATTTTGGGATACATGTGCAGAACGTGAAGGGTTGTTACATAGGTATACACATGCCATGGTGGTTTGCTGCACCCACCAACCTATCATCTACATTAGGTATTTCTCCAAATGCTATCCCTCCCCTAGCCCCACACTTCCTGACAAGCCTGAGTGTGTGATGTTCCCCTCCCCGTGTCTATGTGTTCTCATTGTTCAACTCCCACTTATGTGTGAGAACATGTGGTGTTTGGTTTTCTGTTGCTGTGTTAGTTTGCTGAGAATGATGGGTTCCAGTTTCATCCATGTCTCATCCTTTTTTATGGCTGCATAGAATTCCATGGTATATATGTGCCACATTTTCTTTATCCAGTCTATCATTGATGGGCATTTGGGTTGGTTGCAAGTCTTTGCTATTCTGAATAGTGCGGCAACTGATCTTTGATGAAGGAGCAAGACACTACAACAAAGAAAATGTAATTCTTTCAAAAAATGATGCTGAAACAGTTAGACAACCACTGTTTTAGCCAAAAGGAGAAATAAAATAAATGTACATACAGACCCTATACTCTTGACAAAGATTAACTCAAATTGGATCACAAACTGAAAATGTAAAACACAAAACTAGATAGCCTTGGGAATGGTGATAACTCTTTAGGCACAATATCAAAGGCAACATTCATAAAAGAAATAATTGATAAGCTTGACTTTATTAAAATTAAAAACTTCTGTATGAGAGACAATGTCAAGAAAATGAAAAGACAAGCCACACATTGGGAGAAAATATTTGGTAAAGATGCATCTGATATAGGACTGTTGATATGGTTTGGCTGTGTCCCCACCCAAATCTCATCTTGAACTACAGCTCCCAAAATTCCCACCTGTTGTGGGAGAAACCTAGTAAAAGGTAATTGAGTCATGGGGGCAGGTCTTTCCCATGCTGTTCTCATGACAGTGAATAAGTCTCACAAGTTCTGATGGTTTTATAAAGAGGAGTTTTCCTGCACGAGTTCTCTTCTCTTGCCTGCTGCCATGTGAGACATACCTTTCACCATCTGCCATGACTGTGAGATCTCCCCAAATAAATGAAACTATGAGTCCATGAAACCTCTTTTTTCTTATAAATTACCCAGTCTTCAGTATCTCTTTATCAGAAGCATGAGAACGGACTAATACAATTGCTATTCAAATTATATAGAGAACTCTTAAAACTCAACAATAAGAGAAAAACCTGATTTAAAAATGGACCAAAGATATTAACAGACACCTGACCAAAGAAGATATACAGATGACAAATATGCATATGAAAAGATGCCTTACATCATGTATCATCAGGGACATACAAATAAAAACAACATTGAGATACTACCACATACAAATCAAAATGGCTAAAATTCAAAACATTGACAAGACCAAATGCTGGTGAGTATGTGGAGCAACAGGAATTCTCATTCATTGTTGCTGGGAATGCAAAAAATACAGCTACTTTGATATTTGTTGGTGGTGGTGGTGTTGGTGTTGGTGCTGCTGCTGCTGCTGTTTCAATGAAATAAAAATTAAATTTGCAATTTTATTTTTTAATTGGCTTTAAAAATAATTTCAACTTTTAAATTCAGGAGGTACATGCATGTGCAGGTTTGTTTCGTGGGTATATTGTGTAATGCTGATGTTAGAAATATGAATGACCCCACCATCCAGATAGTGAGCACAGCATAGTACTCAGCAGATTTTCAATCCTTGCCTCCCTCCTACCCTCCCACTTCAAATAATCGCTAGTGTCTATTTTTGCCATCTTCATGTCCATAAGTACCCAATATTTAGCTTCCAGCTATAAATGAAACATGCAGTATTAGCTTCGCTATTCCTGCATTAATTTGCTCAGGATAATGGCTTCCAGTTGCATCCATGTTGCTGCAAAGCAACATGATTTCATCACTTTTATGGCTACAGAGCATTCCAAGGCATATATGTACCACATTTTCTTTATCCAGCCTAGATTGAGGGTCACCATCAGGTTGATTTCATGTCTTTGCTATTGTGAATAGTGCTGTGATGAAAATATAAGTGTAGGTGTACTTTTAGTAGAAAAATTCATTTTCTTCCAGACATAAACCCAGTAAAGGAATTGATGGGTCAAATGGTAGTTCTGTTTTCAGTTCTTTGAGTAATTTCCAAACTGCTTTCTACAGTGGCGGAACTGATTTAAATTCTCACAAACAGTGTAAGCATTCTTTTTTCTCCATGACCTTGCCAGCATCTGTTGGTTTTTGACATTTTAATAGTAACTATTCTGACTGGTGTGAGATAGTACCTCATTGTAGTTTTGGTTTGTATTTCTCTGATGATTAATGATATTGAATATTTCTTCATATGTCTGTTGGCCACTTGTATGTTTTCTTACGAGAAGTGTATTTTCATTTTGTCCCCTTTTTAATGGGGTTATTTGTTTGTTTGTTTGCTGTTGAATTATTTTAATTTCCTTATAGATTCTGACAGTAGATCGTTTTCAGATGCATAGTTGGTATTTCTTTTTCCTGTGTAGATGTTTTTTAATTTAATTAGTTCCCACTTAGTTTCTGTTTTTATTGTAATTACTTTTGAGGACTTAGTCATAAATTCTTTCCCAGGCCCCACATCCAGAATACTCTTTCCTAGGTTTTCTTCTAGGATTCTTATAATTTGAGGTCTTACATTTAAATCTTTAATACAACTTGAGTTGATTTTTTTCTGATGTAAAGTAGAGGTCTATTTTCATTCTCTTGCATATGGCCAACAAGCTATACCGGCATTGTTTATTGAATAGGATGTCCTTTCCTCATTGGTTATATTTGTTGACTTTGTTGAAGATTATCTGGCTGTAGGTGTGCAGCTTTATTTCTGGGTTCTCTATTCTATTCCATTGGTCTATGGGTATGTTTTGGTTCTAGTACCATGATGTTTTGGTTATTGTAGCCTTATAATACAGTTTGAAATCAGATAATGTGATGACTCTGGCTTTGTTCATTTTGCCGAGGATTACTTTGGCTACTAAGGCTCTTTTTGGGTTCCATATACATTTTAGAATAGTGTGTTTCTAATTCTTATACGGCTACTTTAGAAGACAGTTTGATAGCTTCTTACAAAATGAAACATACTCTTATCATATGAGTCAAGATATTTATAGCAGCTTTATTCATAATTGTCAAAACTTGGAAGTAACCAAGATGTCCTTTAGTAGGTGAATGGCTAAATAAATTGTGGCACATCCAGACAAGGGAATATTATACAGCAATAAGAAGAAATAAGATATCAAGCTAACATACTGGAGACATATATAAGAAGAAATGTATATGTTACTAGAAGAAAAAAGCCAATCAAACAAAGCTATGTATTATCTGATTCCAACCGTATGATATCATGGCAAACTCAAAACTATGGGACAGTAAAAAGATCAGTGGTTGCCAGAGGTGCGGGTAAGAGATGGGGGTACAAATAGGCAGAACACAGAGGATTTTTAGGGCAGGGAAAATACTTGATGTAATACTAAAATAATGGATACATATTATTATATTTTTAAATTAATAGAATGTACAGCACCAATAGACAATCTTAATCTATCCTGTGGACTTTGGGTGATTATTATGTGTATTATGAATTGTAACAAATGTACCATGCTTGTGGACAATGTTGATACTGATAGAGGGTATACATGTTGGGACAGTGAGTATAGAGAAAATTTATGTATCTTCTTTTTAGTTTTTCTGTGAACCTAAAACTGCTAAAAAAATAAAGTCTTCTAAGCAGGTGTTAGACACAATCACGAGGGTTTTTTTAAGGAATAAAATAACATAAAGCAATTGTTTCTCTGTTCATGACTCAGGTGTCAAAGCACACTCCTAGGAGACAAAACTGATATAACAACAAGTTGTGATATTTTTCTTATCTTGTGTGGCCCCTCATATTAAACTGTGGTTTCGAAGATGGATATGGGAACTAATATTTCCCTTGCTTCTCTTAAAACTCACTTATCTATACTTTTCCCTTTACACTCCTAGTTTATCTCTGGTACTTTCTTAACAGAAGATAAGCTATTATATTAACTATTTTACTAGTCCTTTATGCACCACTATGTGCCACCTTCTGATCTTATCACATTTCAGAAATGTATAGTTTCACTGTGGTGAATTTAATTATCTTTACTCTAAAAAGATTTGGCTATTGATTCTTGCAAAGATCATAATTACATGGGGTGGTATTAGATGTCTGATACTACAAAATACCCAGAATCTTGTGTCATCATTTGGGGTAGTTTCATTTTTTGCTTAGGTATTGAAACTAAAATTGCTTTATTTTTATACATAGAAATGCATTTTAAAATAGTATGGTAGAATGCATTAATTTTATAAAAAGTTATTTTAACATTAGCACTCTTTAGGACAGCCATGTGCAGTTTCACATTTTACAATATTAGGGGATATCATTAAGGTATGCAATGATGTGAAAGACAACTTCTAAGTTCCTGAAGTCTACAAGGTGCAATACTGCGCATCGTGGCTCTGGGTGACAGCATGGCCAAGAAGCAAGAGGCTTGAGCTTCAATTTTCAGAATGAAGAATCCTAAATATCTTTAATATATATATGATCTATAAAATTAACCATTGTATTTTTAGAGTGCTGATGATTGTGTTTTAATAGCAAAAGGAAGTACAAACATGAACAGATGGGTAGCTCCCTGAAATAGCATTCATAAAGAAAGAATACTGTAGAGCTCTGGTTTGCTTCAAACTATATACCTTAATTTGTTTCTGACACTGAGTCATATCAGAGAAATGAAAACAGAAATATGTTTATTCTTCTCACACAGGACAAACCTAGTCATTACAGAAAAATATTCATAACTGTTTACATTCCCAGGAGCTCCATGATAGGATGTTCCTCTCACTGAATGTGTGGAGCATCATCTGATTGGTCAGGTATATTGGCTCATATACCAGTTTGGGTCTTGACTCCTTTGATTGGCTTGCTGATCATAAGGATTCAAATATCACTGAATCTCTCATTATCAATAAGGCATTTGAGGAGTTGAAGACCCAAACTTGTATTTATTAAAATAAAAATATAACATTGTATTTCTAAATTCTTTAATATTACTATAGAAACTTTAAACTATTTTTCTATTACTTTAATTTCTCTATTATTATATCATCCTAATGGCCAATTCATAAATTAAATAAACCAGTGGTTTTAAGCCCCAATTCGGAACACTTTTTAATTTAAATGGTAAGCCCTTGTTGATAATTCAAAACCATCTTCCTTTTTTGAAGGAAAAAGATGGGTTTCTCTCAAAAAGATGCCTCCTTCTGCATGCTTTCATAATTATGTGTAAATATCTTTTTAGCTGTGACTCACTCATGTTTACTTATAAAGCAGTCTTTAGGGATTTCAGTTCAAGATGGCTGACTAGAGACATCAGATACCAGCCCTCTCAAGACAGAAAAGTCAAAATTATGAACAGACAATTATACCTTAAATAGGACATCTAGGCTCAACACTAGAGTCTAATAGAGAACTTATAAAAAATATCAAAGCACAGAAAAAGAAAGCCAATGGCCAGCTTGGCTAAGATTAACTAGGATCCCAGAGGAGCTCAGAATTACAGGGAAAGAATAAGTAAAAGAAATTTAGTGGTCTGCATCCCTACTGTGAGCTGCTGTAATCCAGACTGCAGAAGAGCTCTTCTATCCATACTAATGCTGACACTAACATGAGTGGTGATATGGAGACACTGAAGGCATTGCATCATAAAGAAAATTCACACTGGGTAACTCACCTCCCGAAAGACCTGAATGGCTACAGAAGCACATCATTTTGGGAGTGCAACAGTCATGGGACTGCATCTTGCCCTGGGAACAACAGACTCCGTATCTCTACATCCCAGAAGTTCCTACTGACATACCCTTGCATAGACTCAGAGGGCTGCAATAGCATAGCACTGGCTGGACCCAAAGATGCTGCAAGGTCCCCAGCTGTATGCCACAGGTATTACTACTCCACAGGGAAAGGACAGTGCAGCATTCAAAATGCCAGCTCCTAGGGCAAAGGAATCATAAGCACACACATTCAAAAGCCCAAGAACTTCCTGTGTGGGGCTATGAGAAGTGATTCTCCCCCGTCATTGGAACAAACCCTGTGCTCAGCTTTGTAAGTGAAGAGTGAAATGCCCTCCCACTGGCAGAGCTGCCTCTGTGCTTGGGCTGTCATATAGAGAACAGGAATCCTCCTCCTCCTCTGCACACCTTCTCTTGCTGTACTAGCAGTCAGGCTGGGTGAGCCAAAGAACTACCTGACTGAAGCAGTAAGTGATAACTGCAGCCCCATTGATGGTGTGGCCTCTGTGCTTGAACTTGTATACATAGGACGGACACCTCACCCTTCTGTGTAGTACTGTGGTGCTGCTGCCTCAGAGAGCAGCAAAGGATGAAAATGGTGTGGTTGAAGCTTTAGGGGCTGACTCTGTAAGACAGCCATCAACAACACCAGCCCACACCAATTGGGACCCACAGTGTGGTCACACAACAGCTACCACCATTGCCCATACCACACCAAGTGACCAATGACCCAAGAACCTGCTTACTCACTCTATCCACTGCTACTACTACTTGCATTTGAGCAATCAATTTGGAATCCCAAGAATCAGCCAGCCAGTAATCACTGACATAGGTACTGGTGTGCACAATCCTAGGACATAAAAACATGATATTCTCAGTCCACTGCCACCATCACTGAAGCCTGAAGACTGGTCCACCTTCCTAGTTCCCAGTATACCTACTACACAGTTTACTGATACCTACACCTTAATGCTCCAAGGAAATCATAGAAAACACTGATGCCTTGGCTTATAGCCAAAGAAACCATGTAGAGATGAAACTACTGAATGTACCCAGAATTAAATTCAATGTGCTCTACCCAACTAACACCACACATATATCTTTTAAAAGATTCTTCCCTTACAAAAGCAAATTAAAAGGTCAGGGCTGGGCATGGTGGCTTACTCCTGTAATCCCAGCACTTTGGGAGGCCAAGGCAGGTGGATCATTTAAGGTCAGGAGATCAAGATCAGCCTGGCCAACATGGTGAGACCCAATCTCTACTAAAAATATAAAAATTAAAGGCTGGTGTAGCAGTGCATTTCTATAATCCCAGCTACTCAGGAGGCTGAGGCAGGAGAATCACTTGAACCCAAGAGATGAAGGTTGCAGTGAGCCAAGATCATGCCACTGCACTCCAGCCTGGGTGACAGAGTGAGGCTCTATCTCAAAAACAAAAAATTAACTAATTGATTTAAAAACCACCACACATACATCTTTTTAAAAAATCCTTCCTTTACAAAAGTAAAATCAAAATCAGGAAGAAGTGATGATTACACTAGATGCATAGATATCAACATATGGATACAGGAAATATAAAGAAAAGCAAGAAAATATGAAATCTCCAAAAGAACACAGTAATCCTTCAGCAATAGATATTAATCAAAAAGAAATTTTAAAACTTCAGATAAAGAATTCAAAATATTGATTTTAAAGAAACTCAATGAGACATAAGAGAATTCTGAAAAACATTACAAAAAAAAGAAAAACAAATCAGGATATGAATGATAAATTTACCAAAGTCATAGATATTTTTAGAAGTATAAAGTCTAGAATTGAAGAATTAATTAAAGAAAATACAAAATACATTTGCAAGCCTCAACAATAGATTAAATCAGGCAAAAGAAAAAATCTCATAACTTAATGACAGTTCTTTCAAAATAACCCAGTAAGACAAAAATAAAGGAAAAAGATTTTAAAAATAATGAACAAAGGCTTCACGACATATGGGACAACATAAAGTGACCAATTATATGATTCTTTGTTATTCCCAAAGGTGAAGAGATAATAAAAAGAATAGAAAAATCTATTTAATAAAATAATAGATGAAAACTTCTCATATTTAGAAAGAGATTTAAACATTTAGATACAGGAGGCTCAATGTTGTCTAGACAAATGCAAAAATCCTCTCTTATGTCATGTTAAAATCAGGCTATCTAAAGTCAATCGTAAAGAGCAAATTCTAAAAGCAGAAGCAAAAGGCACTGAGTTACCTAGAAAGGAAATCCCATCAGAACAACATGCATTTCTCAAGAGAAACCTTACAGTCTAAAAGAGAATGAGATAATATATCCAAAGTGTTGGGAAAAAAAACGCTATCATCCAAACACACTGTTAATATTTCCCCTAAAAAGTCTTGCATCAATTAAGGAAAATAATCTTTCTCAGAGAAGCAAATGCTGAGAGAATTTGTTGCCACTAGACTAGTCCTACAAGAAATGCTCAAGGGAGTCATAAATTTGGAAGCAAGAGGATTACATTGCCATCATGAAACGTGAAAGTATAAAACTCACTGGTAAAGCAATCAGACAAAGGAGGAAAAGAAAGGACTCAAATGTACTGCTATAGAAATTGACCAGACAACAACTACTAACAATAAGAAAAAATGAAAAAAAGAATACATAAAACAGAAAACAACAATATGACAGGAACAAAGCCTCACATATGAATAATACCCTTGAAAAATGAAATAAATTCTTCACTGAAGAGATATAGATTGGTAGAATAAATTTTTTTTTTGAGACAGAGTCTCCCTCCATCACCAAGCACCAGGCTGGAGTGCAGTGGTGCAACCTCGGCTCACTGCAACCTCCGCCTCCTGGGTTCAAGCAATTTTCCTGCTTCAGCCTCCCAAGTAGCTGGGACTACAGGCATGCACCACCATGCCCAGCTAATTTTTTTGTATTTTTAGTAGAGAGGGGTTTTACCATGTTGGCTAGGATGATCTCGATCTCTTGACCTTGTGATCTGCCCACTTTGGCCTCCCAAAGTGAGAATAAATTTTTAAATAACTTCCTATATGTTACTTAAAAGAAATTCACCTTACTATTGAAGATATATATTGATTGAAAGTCAGAGGATGGAAAAAGATATTCCATGCAAATGGAAAACAAAAGAAAGCAGGAGTAGCTATACTTCTGTCAGATAAAACAGATTTTAAGTCAAGAAGAGTAAAAACAAAAGACAAATAAGGTCATCATATGACAAGTGGATCAGTCTAGCAGGAAGATATAACAATTCTGAAAAATATTTGCACTTGAAAATAAAGCACTCAGATTAATAAAGCAAACATCACTAGATCTAAAGGGAAAGATAGAGTACAATATATAACAGTGGGAGGCCTGAACACCTTATTATCAGCATTAAACAGATTATTTAGACAGAGCTTCAAAGAAAAGACATTGGATTTAAACTGGACTTTACACCAAATAGATCTAGTCAATACTTATAGAACCTTCTGTCCAATAACTGCAGAATATACAATTTTATCAGCACACAACACATTCTCCAGGAGAGAGACCATAAAGTAGACCACAAAATAAGTCTAAACAAATTTCAAAAACTCCAAATGATATTGAGTATATTCTCAGACCACCACGGAATAAAACTAGAAGTCAATATCAAGAGGAACTTTGAAAATTATACAAATACATGGAAATTAAACAACGTGTTCCTGAATGACCATTGGGCCAAGGAAGAAATAAAAATAAAAATAAAATTATTGAAACAAATGAAAATGGAAGTGACATACAAATATGTCATATATAGCAAAAGGGGTGCTAGAAGGGATTTTATACCAACAAACAACACAAATAAGCAGCAAGATTACACATTAACAATGTAACAATGCACCTCAAGAAACTAGTAAAGCAAGGACAAACCAAACTCAGATTTAGAAGAAAAGAAATAATAAAGATAAGAGCAAAACTAAATAAAAGAGATTGAAACAATACAAAATATCAAAGAAATGAAAAATTAGTCATTCAAAAAGATAAACACAATTGATAAACCTCTAGCCAGACTAACAAAGAAAAAGAAAGCAAAGACCCAAATCAGCAAAATAATTAATGAAGGAGCCATTACAACTGACACTACAGAAATAAAAAAGATCACCAGAGACTATTACGAACAACAGTATGCAGACAAATTGGAAAAATCTACAGAAAATGGATAAATTCCTAGAAACATACAGCCTACCAAGACTGAATCAAGAAAAACTAGAAAACCCAACATACCAATAATAAGTAGTAAGACTGAATCAGTCACAAGTCTTCCAAACAAAGAAAAGGACACAACTGGATGGATAAACAGCTAAAATCTACCAACAGCACGTAAGACAAATACCAATCCTCCTGAAACTATTCCAAAAATTTGAATTGAAGAGAATTCTCCCTAAATTGTTCTACAAGACCAGCATCACCCTGATACCCAAACCAGACAAGAACACAACAACAAAAAGCCACAGGCCAATATTCTTAATAAACATAGATGCAAAAAATCCTCAGCCAAATATTAACAAACCAAATAAAACCACATATCAAAAAGGTAACATACCATGATCAGGTGGGATGTATAAAAGGGGTTCAAGGATGGGTCAATATATGCAAATCAATAAACATAATACATCACATTAAAGAAAACCAAATGATTATTTCAATAGATGCAGAAAAGCATTTGATAAAATACAAGATCTTTTTATGATAATTCTCAACAAACAGGCATAGAAGAAACATAGCTCAAAACAATAAAAACCATGCAAAACAAACCCACAGGCTGAGCTCAGCGGCTCAGGCCTGCAATCCCAGCACTTTGGGAGGTTGAGGCAAGTGGATCACCCGAGGTCAGGAGTTTGAGACCAGCCTGGCCAACGTGGCAAAACCCCGTCTCTATCAAACATTCAAAAATTAGCTGGGCATGCTGTTGCACACCTGTAATCCCAGCTACTCGGGTGGCTGAGGCAGGAGAATTGCTTGAACCCAAGAGGCGGAGGTTACAGTGAGCTGAGGTTGTGCCACTGTACTCAAGTCTGGGGGACAGAGCAAGACTGCATCTCAAAAAAAAAAACAAAAACAAAAACAAAAATAAACCCCACAGCTAACATTATGCTGAATGGTGAAATTTTTAAAGGCCTTCCTCTAAAAACTGGAACAAGACAAAGATGTTGCATTTTACCACTCCTATTCAACATAACACTGGAAGTCCTAGACAGAGCAATCAGACAGGAGAAACAAATAAAAGACATCCAAATTGGAAAAGAGGAAGTCAAATTCTACCTCTGATCTTATGCATAGAAAAAACCCAAAAACTCCATAAAAAACTTTTATAGTTAATAAATGAATTCAGTAAAGTTGCAGGATACAAAATGAATGTACAAAAATCTGTACATTTATAATTAAATCTAAGAACCAGTTTTTTCAATTTATAATTAAATCTAAGAAATACCAATAGTTATCTACCCAAGAAATAATTTAAGAAGGCAATTCCATTTACAAATAGCTACAATAAAATAAAATAAAGTACATAGGAATAAGTATAACCAAGAAGGTGAAAGCCAAGGGAGACTACAAAATACTGATGAAGGAGATTAAAGATGATAAACAAATGGAAAATCATCTCATGATCATGGACTGGAAGAATTACTGTTATTAAAATGATCACATCTCTCAAAGTAATCTACAAAATCAATTCATTTTCTACCAACATACCAACATTGCTTTTCACAGAATTAGAAATAAACATCCTAAAAATCATATGAAACTGAGAAAGAGCCTGAATACTCAAAGCAATCTGGAGCAAAGAGAAAAATGTTGGAGGCATCATATTACCTGATTTCAAAATATATTCCAAGGCTACAGTAACCAAAACAGCATAGCATTGGTTCAAAAATAAACACATAAATCAATGGAGCAGAATAGAGAATTACTCATTCTCTATTCACATGTTAACACTCATATGTTTATTGCAGTACTACTCACATTAGCAAAGATATGGAATCAACCTAAATGTACATCAATAGATGAATAAAACAAATGTGTTATGTATACACAAAGGAATAGTCTTCAGCTATAAAAAAGAATGAAATCATGTAATTTGTAGCAACATGAATAAAATTGGAGGTAATTCTCTTAAGTAAAACAAGCCAGGTACAAAAAGACAAATATTGCATGTTCTCACTTATCTGTGGGGCTATAAAATATGATCACATGAGAGTAAATAATAAAGATGAAGAGGGTGAGTTGGGGAAAGAGAAGAGGATGAAGAAAGTGGATTAAGGGAGGGTACAAATATAAAATAGTCAAGATGAAATAAATATAGTGTTTGATAGCAGAGTAGGGTGAATGTATTGCACATGGGTGATGCACACATTCAACACACTGAGTTGCTTATTTTTATAATCTTCAAGTATATACAAAGCAATTTGATTTCAAAATATAATTTTACATTTACCAATGAAGAAAATCTTTTGAATCCTATGAAGTAGTCCAGAGCTTAAAATTACCCCTTCCTTCACAAGGAAATAGATAAGCTTTCAAAATTATTTTATATAGCATTACATATCTGGTTTCATATAGCATTCAGCTAAATATTTTCTGTAACAAAATAATAATTGTTTAACTGATGAGTTAAAGATTGTGCATAATACTCTTAACATCAGGAAAATAGTAAATCAAATATTCACTCTTGGTTTTGCATTTAAGAAAGAGATCAGCCTTGGTTTCTGTAAAGAATAGCCTTAAACTGGTTCTTAGATTTAATTATAAAACTAGTTCTCCATGCACTTTTATTTATATAGCTTCCTGGTTTTGAAATAACATAACTAAGAAAAATTTTATAATTTTCTTAAAAATACAGAAAGAACCCATTTTGACCACCTCAATAATACACAGATTCAGATTTCAGCCACACAGGAGTTAAATAAGAGCACCTTTTGGAAGAATGAAGAAAATAGTTGTCATAAAGCTCATGAGCTTTGCATGAGAGGTATGTTCCAATTCTCAAACAAGTAAAATGACTTGAGCATTCATGTGGAGTTAAGTGTATTCACTTAACAAATTTGTGTATTTTGTTTCCTTGGAAACCTTCATTTCTTATCAAATGATGTTAGACATATGATTAGAAACGTAAGAAGAAGGGCTAATAGTTGACATAACAATTTCAATGAATAGAAAGCACAATGAGCAGCAGAATCACAATTTACCTGTAGTCATTTACTTTAGAAGGAAACTTCACCCCAATAGCTCTCAAGGCGTCAAAGGATTAGAGTTAGCAAAACTGATGAGCTTAATTGTGAGTCCAGCTGGTTAAGAAAGTACTGTGTTATCATTATATTCTATGTAATAAAGCAAAATATGATTATACATTTTTAGATAAGTATCTATCAAAAATGTAAAAAGTTTTCAAATATTAGTCTTAAAAGGATTGTTTTAGGCTTTAGAAATGTTTGTACCTATTGAATATATTACTTTCCTCAAATAATAAATATGAAGCATTTTTATTCTTTAAACAGCTTAAGGTAATGAAAATAATTGTATAGAAGCAAATGCTGCAAAAGCGAAGTCATTAACTGGGAAGATACTCTTTTCTTTTGATATTAAAAGCGGCTCAGCTGGCCACAGTGGCTCAAGCCTGTAATCCTAGCATTTTGGAAGGCCAAAGCGGGTGGATCACCTGAGGTCAAGAATTTGAGACCAGCCTGGCCAACATGGTGAAACCCCATCTCTACTAAAAATGCAAATATTAGCTGGGTGTGGTTGCAGGCACCTGTAATCCCAGCTCTTCAGGAGGCTGAGGCAGGAGAATCACTGGAACCCCACAGGTAGAGGTTGCAGTGGGCCAAGATCTGGCCATTGCACTCCAGCCTGGGTGACAATAGTGAAACTCCATCTCAGAAAAAAATATTAAAAGCAGCTCATAGTATTTTGACAAGCTTAGGTAATAAAATTGTGAATAATAATTTTACATATATATTAATGTATTTTATATACCAATGTATGTGTACACACATACACACACACACACACATACACACACACACACTGAGTTGAATAAACAAAAAGTAGTCTTGATTCCTTTTTGTACTAAATAAAACCAGTAAGTGGAAAAAGGTATGGCCTTACTGGGAAATAATGGTGTTTTCTATCACAGTAAGTTGCTTTTATTTCTCTGAGAAAGTAAGTACCTGCCTAAGTCATTTTTAGTTCTCATAAAAACACAAATTTCCTTCACAAGGTAATACAGTTTTTTCTTTGTTTACTCCAAATTCACTTTTACACACTTTCACTCAACCATCATTTTTTCACATTTTAATTCTACTAATTCTACATCGTGTTTCTAGTATCTCTGGTCTCTGTGAATTTTCTAACTTAAGATGATAGAAAATTTTTTAGTTAAAAATGGGAATTATATGACTCTTAGAGAGCTGATAGTATGTGACTCTTGAAAGAGAATCTCTATTTTGACCACACCTAAGATGGATTGATACAGAGGCAGAACAAATAAATGCCTGACCATGAATATTAGTAATATTCTATTATCAGTGTTATCCAATATAACTTTCTGCTGTAATTGAATTGCTTTATATCTGTGATGCTTAATACAGTAGCTACTAGCTACATATGGCTATTAAACATTTGAAATGTGGTGCGTGGGATGGAGAAACTGGATTTTAAATTTTATTTGATGTTAATTAATGTAAACTTAAATAGCCTCATGTGGCTGGTGGCTACTATATTGGACAATGTAGTTCTATAGAATTAACCAAGATATGATTAATTTGGTTTGAGTACAGTATTTAGAATGATTATTAAAAGAAGTCCAGTAGAATTAAGATGCTTTCAGATAAATGTAAAATATATACATTCTTTTTATATTCCACTAACATTCTCTATTAGAGAGTCAAAACTATCTTAGCTAGGCTCTTATATAATTAAAAATGTATAAATACTTGGCACAAGATTTCCTCGGTGTCCCCCACATTTATTATCTCTCTCAGTGAGGTTAAAAAATAAATATATTTAAGACTGGCAGGACATGGTGACTCACACCCATAATTCCAGCACTTTGTGAGGCTGAGGGGGTGGAGCACTTGAGTCCAGGATTTCAAGACCAACCTGGCCAACACAGAGATACTCGGTCTGTACTAAAGAAAAAAAATACAATTACTCAGGTGTGGTGGCACATGCTTGTACTCCCAGCTACTCAGGAAGCTGAGGCATGAGAACTGCTTGTACTTGGGACACAGAGGTTGCAGTGAGCCGAGATCACACCACTGCACTAGAGCCTGTGTGGCAGAGGAAGACTCTGTATATATACATATATATATATACACATACACATACACATATACATATATGCATATATTAATTCATATATATTTAAGTTAAAGAAGAGTATAATAGAGTCAGGCTGTTTATTTACAACGTTTTGTCATAGAAAATGTCAAAACTATTTTGTAAAGTGGAAACACAGCATTATAAACTAACATATAATCATTGTATTCTGATATTTCCACCTGTTTATCTGCAATTTCAGATGATTTTGAAACACATCTTAGATAACTTGCTTCAGAGGCCATGCTCTTATCTGCTACTCTGTGGTGTAGTAAGAAGCTTGTTTATTTCTGAGGAGGGAAAAGACAAAATTTATTTTCTTTAAAAAATATTGATCTGTCAAGAATAATGAAAATTGAAATTAAAAATAAGGCAAAGAACAAGAAAAAGATAAACCAATATTTAGAGTCTGAAACCATGGATAGGCATAAAATACTCATGGGTTTGTGCTAAATAATCAGTAAAGTGAATTCACTTGTAGAAAAGAAACATTATTCTTTTGACAAGCAATCTAACAAAACTTTATATAGGTGAGAGAAATTTAGAAAATAAAAAAATGTAAACAATAAAATCTGAAAGTCTCTTTCTAGATTCTTATTCAATTCCTCTACTTTTTTTGGCCAAATGTGTAGCCTCTCCAGAATCAGGGCATTCTCTGTGAATAGAACATCTGATTCCCTTTGATGTCTATCTAGTGACTTTCTGACACAAAATATCTGATGGTGGCAGATGTGCCTCCTCTTAGATCAGTGTGTAGCAGAGAATGTCAAGGTCTTTGACACCTTGCAGTACTCAGTGTCATTCTTTAATGTTCTCAACAACTTTTATTTCCTAAGGTTCACCTCACAGAATTTTTTTTTTTTTTTTTTTTTTTTTTTTTTGCCATTGATTCTTGACTGTTTACTTAGGACTTGTTTTTTACTTTTATAAAATCCAATTATCCCTAATCAGTTTTTAATTTTTGAACATTGTTTTTCTTTCTACTTTTGTAACTTCAGAAGCATATGTGACCATTAATCTTAGTCACTATTACTCTGTCTCAACCTACAGAATGAAAATAAATAATGTCCACAGAAGTGAAGCATTATTTTGTAAATTGTGATTACAAAAGACAAGTTCTAGGCACTATGCTGAGCAATAGTGTTCAGATATTATAAAGTCCTATATTTTTGGAGAAGTATCTACCTGACAACATTTAACAGCAAATTTTTCAATGGTTGTTAAGAATGAGGAGGAGATCCAAGATGGCTGATCACTAACAGCTCAGGATTGTAGCTCCCAGTGAAAGTGCAGAGAATGAGAGGACGCCACACTTTCAGATGAATTTTTGTCGCTCACGGACCAGAAGATTCCCAGTGGAGGGGCCCCACGGGTCGCCAGCGCATCTCTTGTGGCCAGTGCAGCAGTTTTGCCGGTGCCTTGGCACGGCAGCTCTTCATGCAGAGTAAACGGGAGGAGATTCCCGGGCAGAAGAGCACCATCAGTCTTATCGCTGCTGTTTTGGCCGGCGCAGTGGGTTGCTCGGATTCCAGGGCTGGGAATCAATAAACTGGGCATCCACTCAGAAACCCAACTAGAAAGGTGGTAATTATAAAGATGACAGATGAATAAATTTATAACAAAGGGAAGAAACCAGCCTAAAAAAGCTGAGAACCCCTCTCCCTCTACAGGGGATTACAGTTCCTAATCAGCAGCAGAACAAGCCCTGATGGAAAGGACTGTGTGCCATTAACAGAAGTAGGCTTCAGAAGGTGGATGATAAGAAACTTCCGGGAGTTAAAAGAACTTGTTCTAACCCAATGTAAAGAAACTAAGAACGTTGAAAAAAGGTTTGATGAAATGCTAACAAGAATAGACAATATAGAGAGGAATATAAATGAACTAACAGAGTTGAAAAACACAACACAAAAACTTAGCGAAATATGCACAAGTTTGAATAGCCGAATTGATCAAGCAGAAGAAAGGATATCAGAGGTTGAAGACCTACTTAATGAAATAAAATGAGAAGACAAGAATAGAGAAAAAAGGATAAAAAGGAATGAGCAAAGTATCCAAGAAATATGGGTCTATGTGAAAAGACCTAATTTACGTTTGATAGGTGTACCTGAATACAACAAAGAGAATGAATCCAAGCTGGAAAATACTCTTCAGGATATTATTCAGGACAACTTCTGAATCTAGCAAAGCAGCAAAATATTCAACCCCAGGTAATACAGAGAACACCACGAAGATATTCCTCAAGAAGAGCAACCCCAAGGCACATAATCATTAGATTCACCAGGGTTGAAATGAAGGAGAAAATACTAAGGGCAGCCAGAGAGAAAGGTCAGGTTATTCACAAAGGGAAGCCTATTAGACTTACAGCAGATCTCTCAGCAGAAACCCTACAAGCCAGAAGAGAGTGGGGGCCGATATTCAACATCCTTGAAGAACAGAACTTTCAACCCAGAATTTCATATCCTGCCAAACTAAGCTTCACAATTGAAAGAAAAATAAAATCTTTTATGAACAAGCAAGTACTCAGACATTTTATTACCACCAAGACGGCTTTATAAGAGCTTCTGAAAGAAGCATTATACATAGAAATTGCAGAAATTTTTTACATGTTGTGTATCTGATAAGTGACACATAGGCAGAATACATAAAGAACACTATGACAACAATAAAAAGACAAATAAACCAATTTTAAAACAGACAGTGAATTTGAATAGACCTTTCTCCAAAGAAGATATACAATGATCAATAAATATATGAAAGGATATTTAGCATTATCACTCATTAGGAAAATGCAAATCAATACCAAAAGGGAAGTGCTGCTTCACACCTACTAGGATTTGGAGAAATTAGAATGCTTATGCATTGCTAGTGGGAATATAATGTGATGTGCTACTTTGAAAAACAGATTATTACACAAAATATTAAATTTAGAGTTATGATGTCAGAATTCCACTTCTAGGTGTATACACAAAAGAAATAAAAACATGTCTAAACAAAAATATATAAATGAATTTTCTTTCATAGCAAAATTTTTTCATAACAGTCAAAACGTAGAAATAACTGAAATGTTTCATCAAATGATAAACTAAATAAATATAGTACAATATTATCAGGCAATAAAAAAGAATGGATTACTGATAGAGGCTACAAGATGAATGAACATTACAAATATGCTAAATAAACATAATTACTTCCAAAAGACCACATATTATATAATTTCATTTATATCAAATGTCCAGGATAAGCAAATATAGAGAGACAGAAAATAGATTATTGGTTGCCAGGGGCTGATGGTGTTTGGGAGGAATAGGAAGTAACCACCAATGACACAAATTCTTTTTGTGGGGGTGCTACTGCTATAGTTTGGTTTGTTTGACTCCTCTAAATCTCCTGTTGGAGGTGGGGCTTAACAAGAGGTATTTGCCTTCACGGAGGCAGATCCCTCATGAATAGATTAATGCCCTCCCTTGGGAGTGAGTGAGTTCTCATTATTATTTCCCGGCAGGGAATGTTGTTGAAAACAATAAAACCAGACTGGCACCTCCTCCCTTTTGCTTGCTTCCTCTCTCGCCATATACATGCATGCACGTGCCAGTTGCCTGTTGCCTTCCACCATGAGCAGAATCATGAGCCAAATGAATCTCTTTTATTTATAAATTACTCAGGCTTGGGTATTTCTTCATAGCAACATAAACAGGCTAAGACAGGAAATTAATACTGAAAGTCTGATGTTGCTATAAAAATATCCCAAAAATGTGAAAATGGCTTTGGAACTGGGTAATGGGCAAAGGTTGAAGAGTTTCTAGGGCTCAGGAGACAAAAAGACAAGGGAAGTTTGGAACTGCTTAGAGATTGAAGATCAGATGGTTGTAACCAAATTGCTGATGCAAATTTGGACAGTAAAGGCCATGCTGACAAGGTCTCAAATGGAAATGAGGAACTTATTTGGAAATGAAGCAAAGGTCATCCTTGTCACATTGTGGTAAGTATTTGCCTGTATTGTGCCCATACCTGAGGGCTTTGTGGAAGGCCAACCTTAGAAGTGATGACCTAGGGCAACTGGTGGAAAACTTTTCTAAGCAGCAAATCCTTCAAGAAGTGAAGTGGTTGGGAGATGGAGCAAGATGGCAGAATAGAAAGCTCCACTGATCATCCCCTCCAACAAGTGCACAAAGTTAACAACTATCTAAGGAGAAGAAACACCATAAGAACCAAATTTCAGATAAGCACTAAGAGTACCTGGTTTTAACTTCATATAGCTGAAAGAAGCACTGAAGAAAAGATAAAATATTCCTGAATTGCTGACACCACCTTCACCTCCCACGCAGCAGTGGGGGCGAGGTATGGTTGATTGATGGATACAAAAAATATTGGAATGAATAAAACTTACTATTTGATAGAACAATAGGATGGCAATAGTCAATAATAACTTAATTGTACATTTTAAAATAACTTAAAGAGGGCAATTGAATTGTTTGCAATACAAAGGATAAATGCTTGAGGGGAGGGATACCCCATTCTCCATGATGTGCTTATTTCACATTGCATGCCTATATCAAAACATCTCATGTACCCCATAAATATGTACACCTACTATGTATGCACAAATTAAAAAAATACATGTGAAATGGCTGCTTTTAACAGCTTATCTTCAGATATAGCAGCAATGGAATGGCCCAGAAATGAAATTTATTATGGAAAGAAAAGTGGAGCACAAAAATTGGAAAACTCTGCAGCCTGGCAATATGTTAGAGAAAGAAAGGCTATCTTCAAGAGATGAATCCAAGGGTACTGTGGAGTAGGAGTAACCATTTGCTAAAGAGATTAACATGACTTAATGGGAGCTAAATATTAATAGTCAAAACAATGTGGAAAAGTCCCCATGACACTTCAGAAATCTTCAAGACTGCCCCCTCCTCCTGTCTTATCTATACAATGAGGCCTTGGAGGCAGAATGGTTTCATGGGATGGGCCTGAGTTGCCATTGCCGGATGCTGTGTGGTCCAGCTCCAGCTGTGGCTCAAAGAGTCCCAATTACTACTACTCAGGCTGTTTCTCAGGACAGAGCAATCAGTAATCCTTAGTGGTGTCTATGTGGTGCTAAAGTCTGCAGGACCCAGGATGCAAGAGTCATGGGGGCTTAACAGCTTCCACCCAGATTTCAGAGGATGTACTAGAAAGCCTGAGTATCCAAGCAAGAATGTTCCACAGAGGTTGAGCCACCACAGACAGCACTCACCTGGAAAGTGTCTAGTGCAGCTGTTGGAACAGGGTCTCTGCTGTTCAGACCCCAAAATTATACTGACAGTGGAAGCATGCAACCTCTGCCAGAAAAGCCACAGGCATTTAACTCCAACCCATGAGAAAAGCCACATGGGCTATACCCAGTAAAGCTATGAAGGTAAGAGTCCCTGAGGCTTTGGGAGCCCACCCTTCACACCAGTGTGCCCAGGATGATGGACAAGGAGTAACAAGAGATTTGCAAGCTCTGAGATTTAATGTCTGCCCTGTTGTGTTTTGAACTTGCATGGGGCCTATTACCACTTTCTTTTGGCTGATTTCTCCCTTTTAGGATGGGAATGTTTATACAATGCCTGTACCACCATTGTACCTTGCAATTATGTAATTTGTTTTTGATTTTACAGGTTCATAGTGGAAAGAAACTTACCTTGAGTCTCAGGTGAGACTTTGGACTTCTGAGTTGATGCTGGAACAAGTTAAAAGTTTTGGGGAATATTGGAATGAGATCATTGTATTTTACATGTGAGAATTACATGAGATTTTGGGGGCCAAGAGTGGAATGCTCTAGCTTGGTTTGTTTGACCTCTCCAAATCTTTTGTTGAAATTTGATCCCCAATGTTGGAAGTAGGGGTTAATGGGAAATATTTGTGTCATGGGGGCAGATCCCTCATGAATAGAGTAACGCCCTCTCCTTGGGAATGAGTGAATTCTTACTACTAGTTACCATCAGAGCTGATTGTTAAAAAGAGACTAGTATCTCCCACTTTCCCCTCTTCTTTTTTCCTCTCTCACCCTGTGAGCTCTGCTTATGCCAGCTCCCCTTTGCCTTCCTCCGTGAATGAAGGCAGTCCAAGGTTTTCAACAGATGCCTAGTCTTCCAGCCTGCAGAATTATAAGCCAAATAAACCTCTTTTCTTTTTTTCTTTTTTCTTTCTTTTTTTTTTTTTTTGAGACGGAGTCTTGCTCTGTCGCCAGGCACCAGGCTGGAGTGTAGGGCACGATCTCAGCTCACTGCAACCTCTGCCTTTCGGGTTCAAGCAGTTCTCCTGTCTCAGCCTCCCAAGTAGCTGGGACTACAGACACATGCCATAATGCCCAGCTAATTTTTGTTTTTTAGTAGAGACGGGGTTTCATCATGTTGGCCAGGATGGTCTTGATCTCTTTACCTTGTGATCCACCTGCCTTAGCCTTCCAAAGTACTGGGATGACAAGTGTGAGCCACCACACCTGGCCTAAACCTCCTTTCTTTACAAATTACCCAACCTCAGGTATTCCTTTATAGCAACTCAAATAAACTAAGACAGGGGTCAAACACCTTTTTTTTTTGAGACAGTCTCGCTCTGTCACCCAGGCTGGAGTGCAATGGCACAATCTTGGCTTACTGCAACCTCCACCTCCTGAGTTCAAGCGATTCTCCTGCCTCAGCTTCCTGAGTAGCTGGGATTATAGGTGCGTGCCACCATGCCTGGCTAATTTTTATGTGTATTTTCAGTAGAGATGGGATTTTGCCATGTTGGTCAGGCTGGTCTCAAACTCCTGATCTTGTGATCCACCCACCACGGCCTCCCAAAGTGCTGGGATTACAGGCATGAACCACCATGCCTGACCAGTCAACATTCTAACATGAGATTGTGGTGATGGTTACACACTCTGTGAATAATGGATTATATGGCATGTGGATTATAACTTAATAAAATTGTTTTAAAAATACATCAGGAAAATATATACTACTTTTTGAGTCACACCTAGATTAAACAGAGTAGAAAAATATGCAAATATTTTTTGTTCATGTACAACTTTATTTCTTTTTAATGCACAATGTTAAAAGTTTTTAAATATTGAGTTTTTGATACATGGTATCAGGTTATAATATTTTTGCTCTTTTATAAGTTTTAAATAGTTCACACTAAAATATTAAAATACATATTTGAAAAACAGTTGCTTTCACATGAATATTATTTATAATTCATAATTCTCTTAGTCTGGCTTATAATGTCATTTTTATATACAATGAAATTAAGTTTGGTGGGGCTTGAGTTCAGCAAAGTTACGTAGGTGGTGATAACAAGATTTGAGCCTAGATCCTTTAAATTATCTTCCTTTTATCATGCAGTGCTACTCAGAGATCTACATAACAAAGCAATTTTAGAAAGAAAGAAATATTAAAGTAAAATTACCATTAATATTTAACTTTTAAAAAATTTTGTTTTATTTTGACATCACTTCTACTCAAGTCCTTTCAGTTTATCTTCAACTTTCCAAATGGCTTGGCATCAAAATACCTCTGGCTGTTTGCCTGGCAGGATCTTAATGATCTCTTTAGCCTTCTCGGGGGTAGTTATTAAACCTCCCACTTCTGGTAAACTCTGATGGCTTGTCAACATCTGCTATCACTTTAATGCTGAAATACTCCACCACGTAGCTCATCTTTTTTCTTCTGTGTCTTCAGGTTTTTAATGGCAATATACTTTCATAGCATAGTGAGGTCGACTAGCCTTGCTTCAACTTGTTTATAAGTCTCTAAACATATAATTGCCAACTTTAACTCACATTAGAATTATCTACAGAATTTTAATACTAATTCCATAGAAATACTAATTTTTAAATATTCTTGCCTCTTTTTAAATTTTTATGGTCTGTAATTTTAAAGTTTCTCTTAACCTAAAATTTTCTCCTCTGACCCATGATTTCCTTATGCAGATGTTTCTCAACTTGTGTTAGGGTTACATCACTTTACAAACCCCTCATAAATTGAAAATATCATAAATTGAAAATGCATTTAATCCCCCAATAAACCCATCGTAACATTGAAAACCCGTAAGTCTAACTATAGTAGTCAGAAATTATCTGTAACTAATCTGCTAAAGACCAAGGCCATTTGATCTGTTGAGTTTGTCATCGTTTCGATTTTGCTGATTGCATTCCCATGGTATATAGTTCAGCATGTTCTTCAGTTCTCTGCACTCCCTGTAAATTGGAAGCTGAATGCAGAGGCTTGATTGCATGCAAATTTGTTCTTTGACAACCTTCTAGGGGGTGTTGCATTTTTACACCAGGATATATTTGTTTGTTTCCCTTTTTGTAATGGTAATATCTATTGAGGCTCACTATATAGATGTATTAATTCACTACAGCTTGAAAAGTGGTGATATTTTAATTCTATAATTTTTGTTTTACTTATGAATTGGAACAAATTATACAAAGAAATATTTGTCCTTATCTACTATTTGAAAGAGTAAATGTTTGACTCTTTTTCTATACTTACCTGTTTTCCAGGTAATTACTTATCATCTTTTGAAATGATCAATTTTTAGTTTTGAAATGTTATTATTAAATTTATGTACTTAAACATACTTAATGTGTTTTAATCCATTGCAATTAGTATTCTTATAAAGCTAAATTGTACCATATTTGGTCAGTGGAAGCCTCTTTATTTTAGCTTCTATGGTCCTTTGATATGAGCAGTAGTTGTGGATAGCTTTTATGTTATCTAGTATGAAAGGTGATGCAAACTCATCTTGCACATTTCCTACCAAATACATGGACTCATTAATTTATTCAAGACATCTTGGTTTATTTTAGTGGAAAATAATACTACCAGGTCACAATCTGGGGATGAGAGATGCTACTAGATTTATTATCATTTCTAGCCTTTTTAGTAGTAGCAAGAACTGTAATATGTAAACAAATATAAATATTTTTTAAAAACATAACACTTTATAAGTTCATGTTTATTCTATTATTACAATACATATCAATAGGAATTTAATGTAACTTTTTCTGTATTACAGTTATATTTCTATACACAAGGTATGATAGAATGAAAATATTCCATAGTTACTAATTTGCTTTATCTAACCATTTAAGACCAAGTGCTACAGAAAAATACTACTATTTTTTCTCATATATGATCATGAAAGGTAGTTATTAGTAGCATATATTTTCCCATTTTTAATAAATATACTACCTTATTATTATTAATAAAGTAATTAAATGCCACCTATATTCCTTTTAGCATTTATTTAAACTTCATTCTACAACTGTTTCCTTTTGCTGACAATAATTCCTTATGTCAATGTCTACATAGTCATTTTGGCAATCAAGTTTATTACCCATTAGATTCTTTTTTTTTTTTTTTTTTTTTTTTGCCAATCAGTTTGAGCTTGTGAGGTTGCTTAGGTTAGCCTTGAACTGATGACCTTGCCTTTGCAAGCGCCATGACCTCCGGTGGGAGCCACTTTGGACCCCACCCATTAGATTCTTTAGGGCAAGCTCATGGGAACATAGTTCTATGATTCTTCCATGGTTGACTACAGATTCTCTTTTTCCTCTCTGCCTAAAAGTTCATTTTTCTAGATATTAAATCCTTGACTCACATTTTTGCATTACTTACATATGTTGTTCTAATTTTTCTCCTGATAAAAGGTAGTCTTAAAAAAAAAAGTACGCGAATTTTTATTTCAGGAAAGTAGCCTTGAATAAGAGGGGTTTTGTGGGGGGTTTTTTTGTTTGTTTTTGTTTTAGTTTTGCTTTTTACAACTCCTTTGCTTATGTTTATCTCTTCTAGGAACTCCTATGGCCCATATGTTGAATATTCTTTGTCTTTCTTCAATCTGAATTTATTTCTAATCTTTTTTCTTTTTTTCAACAATTCATTTTAAATTTTACACATTTCTCCTTCTTGCCATTTTGCTTAAGAGGCACCGGAGGCAACACAACATACATACAACTATACAATCTTTGATAAACCTGACAAAAACAAGCAATGGGGCAAGGATTCCATGTTTAACAAATGGTGTTGGGAAAACTGGCTAGCCATGTGCAGAAAGCAGAAACTGGACCCCTTCCTGACACCTTACACTAAAATTAACTCCAGATGGATTAAAGACTTAAACATAAGACCTGGCACCATAAAAACCCTAGAAGGAAATCTAGGCAAAACTATCCAGGACATAGGAGTAGGCAAGGACTTCATGAACAAAACACAAAAAGAATTGGCAACAAAAGCCAAAATAGACAAATGGGACCTAATGAAACCCCACAGCTTCTGCACGGCAAAAGAAACAGTCACTAGAGTGGATCGGCAACCAACAGAATGGGAAAAAATTTTCGCAGTCTACCCATCTGACAAAGGGCTGATATCCAGAATTTACAAAGAACTCAAGCAGATGTACAGGAAAAAAACAAACAAGCCCATTCAAAAGTGGGCAAAGGATATGAACAGATACTTTACAAAGGAAGACATATATGAGGCCAACAATCATATGAAAAAATGCTCATCGTCACTGGTCATCAGAGAGATGCAAATCAAAACCACATTGAGATACCATCTCACGCCAGTTAGAATGGCGGTCATTAAAAAATCTGGAGACAACAGATGCTGGAGAGGATGTGGAGAAAAAGGAACACTTTTACACTGTTGGTGGGAGTGTAAATTAGTTCAACCATTGTGGAAGACAGTGTGGCGATTCCTCAAGGCCTTAGAAATAGAAATTCCATTTGACCCAGCAATCCCATTACTGGGTATATATCCAAAAGACTATAAATCGTTCTACTATAAGGACACATGTACACGAATGTTCATTGCAGCACTGTTTACAATAGCAAAGACCTGGAATCAACCCAAATGCCCATTGATAATACACTGGATTGGAAAAATGTGGCACATATACACCATGGAATATTATGCAGCAATCAGAAATGATGAGTTCGTGTCGTTTGTAGGGACATGGATGAATCTGGAGAACATCAACCTCAGCAAACTGACACAAGAACAGAAAATGAAACACCGCATATTCTCACTCATAGGTGGGTGATGAAAAATGAGAACACATGGACACAGAAAGGGGAGTACTAAACACTGGGGTCTATTGGGGGGAAAAGGGGAGGGCCAGTGGGAGGGGGAGGTAGGGAGGGATAGCCTGGGGAGAAATGCCAAATGTGGGTGAAGGGGAGAAGAAAAGCAAAGCACACTGCCATGTGTGTACCTACGCAACTGTCTCGCATGCTCTGCTCATGTACCCCAAAACCTATAATCAAATAAAAAATTAAAAAAAAAAAAAAAAAAAGATGTCATGTTTTAGGCTTATTTGCTTTCGTGTTCCTTCTAATCTAGTTTTCTTTTCTGAAATGATTTTTCCTCTTATTTCTAATTCTTTGCTACACTGTGGAGTCAGATTTCTCTTTTTCTCAAACTTTGGTTCATGTTGCTCTTTCATGTTTTATATTATTTTCTTCATGTATCTCTAGATCACATTAAAATAATATACTACAGTTTTAATTTGTTAATGTCATTTTTCTGGCATACTTTTACAGTTACAATTTGCTATTTATTATTTTTTGTTAAAATAACTCTAAGTAGGGTTTGACCTCTATAGCTTTTTGTTGGTTATTTTTATGTGAAATTGGTATTCCTGAATTCTTAAAAGGAAGTAGTATATCTTTTTCAAGTCCAATATTCCTTCTCTCTCTCTTCTCTCTCTCTCTCTTTCTCTATCTTTCTCTCTGTGTGTATGTATGTGTATATGTACCTATTATCTATCTATCTATCTATCTATCTATCTATCTATCTATCTCTCCTTGCTGTATTAAAATATCTGTCAGCTTGCTTTCTGAGATGTCCTGTTTTTCCCCTTCCACATTTTTATGTGGGCCTTTTCTTTAGTTTTTTAAAATTTTATTGTTTCTCCCATGCTCAAAATTGATTTCTTCCCAGCAGTTTCTTCTCCACATAAAACTCTTTTAGAATAAATCCCTGTTTGGCCAGTTTTGAATCTTTACAGGGATTTGATTGCTTCAATCATTTTAGGCTTTGTTTTGGTGTCTTTACACTTATTCACCACTGAAGTGAGCAAAATCTCACTGTTTCAGCTGTTATTCTTAAATTAACTCTTTCTCCTGGTAAGTACCCAAGAGTATATTTTAGGATTGGTATTTTCAATTCCATCCTATGCTCGATTGCTTCCCTCTCCTTTCTCCCCACTGCTTCCTCATGCACCAACACTCAGACTCTGCAGTTCTGATGGTTGTTGGGGATCCCCCACGAACTTGTATTTTGTGGCTCATAGAGTTACTTTGTGATGTAGTTTTGTGGTAAATGCTGTTTGAATGTGTGCGTGTGTGTGTGTGTGTGTGTAGAAACTGTTTTACACTGGGATTTGGGGAGATTAAGAAATGATAACATCATTGATGCTATGATTACGTTACTGCTCATATTCCCAAATTTCTTCCAAATTTAATTCATCTGAACCTGAGCATTATTATTTTTTAAATTCCTCAGGTGACATAATTGTGCAGATTGAGAACCAATGGTCTTACTCAAATAAAGAAACACATTTTTTAAATGGACAAGTAAAAATTACATATATTTCTGGTGAAGGACATAATGTTTTTGTATATCTGTACATTGTGGAATGGCAGATGGCTAAATCTAGCTGTTTAATATATACATTACCTCACAAACTTATAATTTTTATGGGGAGAACCCTCAATATTTACCCTCTTTACATTTTTAAGTGTATTATTTATTATTATGAATTGTAGTTACCATAATACACAGTAGATTGCTTTCTTTTCCTATCTGTATGAAATTTGGGTCTGTTGACCAACATCTCTTAATACTTCCTGCCACCAGCCTCTGGTAACTGCCATTTATTTCTGTAAGTTTAATATTTTTTAGATTTTACATATGTGAGGCCATAGGCTATTTGTCTTCTTGTATTTTACTTAACATAATGCCCTCCGGGCTCATCAATATTGCCTCAAATGACAGGATTTTCTTCATTTCATTTCATATTCATGATAGGCTAAATAGTATTCCATTGGGTATATATATCATATATTTTTAATCCATTTATTTGCTGATAGGCACATACATTGATTTTATATCTTGGCTATTGGGAATAATGCTTCAATGAACATGGAAGGAGATACATCTTTATTGCATATTAAAAATGCAGACCTCCGTCCCTTTATGTACATGTTATTTTCTTGATTAGTAATTCCTTGTTTGACAATTTTTATGCCAAAGATAAGATATATTCCTGAAACTTATTTACATTCCAGTACTTGTTCTATTGCTGTTACAGCATGCATTTTATCTATAAGTCTAATCTGTAACATTAATTTCATGTAGCATCATATTTTAAATGACTTTCTTCTTCTAAGGATTTAATTATTAGAATCAAAACTGCTCTTCTTCCATAATCTAGCTTCTTATAAATGCAAAGGAAAAGAGGTTTAAAAAAAAAAAAGACACAGCTACTTTCTCCTTATCCGAAAAAAAAGGTAACATTCTGCTTTTGTTAACTGAGAAAAGTTAGCATCTTTTCCCCATCAATTATTTAACATCTTACAGCAGACTGGGTTTTTATTGCTTTGACTATGTATTACTGCATATTTCTCTGTCTCTCTTTCTGTCTTTGCTACCAACATCTGTTTTAGGTAGCCAATTGTGATGGTCAGCATTTTCCCCATACACTGAGCATACTGGATAAGACATTAACAAAAATTTTAAGAAGATATTTTTAACCTTTTAACCACAAATATATGCTAGGTCTATCTTTTTTGTTATTTTTAATATTGCACAATAAAAGTAAATTTCCTGCTTCATTAGTAAAGAGCAGAATTTCCATTGACCAAAATCAAAAGTAATTTTAGTCTCACATAGCTGAGCTATGACACAGAAGAGGATTATAGAATGATTAAAGGTGAGGGCAATTGTGGTTTCTAGTCAAATTGCTGCATATAGTTACCTCTATTATACTACAAACAGTCAGTTTACCCTCCTACTTCATACTGCAACTTTTTAGTAAGCTTCTGTATCCACCATACTCCCAAAGACACATACTGAAGTGTGATTATGATAGTATTTTAATTCAGGAAAAAGAAATATTTATTTATAAAAATAATTAGTATTTAATTTATAATTTAAGTCTATGAACTTCAAATGTGATATTCCTAGAGTTTTATGAAGATTTAATGTTACAAATGTAGGTGTCACATCAATAAATGAAGGAATAGAGGCTACTCTTAAGACTGTTGTACCACTATCTAAACCTAAGGTGAGTTTTCTATAGTTTAATAACATGTCTACTGAAAATCCTGGGCTGTTGCCTTTTACTTTTAGGAATCTTCTTAAGAAAAACCCCCAATATTTAACATTCACTTCCCTAGGGGCTGGTGGCATGTAGTCAACTGTGAAGATCAGCATTTTCCCCACACACAGAGCATACTGAGTGAGACATAAACAAAAATTTCATCGAGGTGCTGGTGGTATGTCCCTCATCCAGGTTCTTTGGCTCAGCATCTATTCCCCCTCATTCCTTCCATGACAGAACCAAATACCACATGGTCTATTTGGGTGAAATACATTCCAGTGGCCTCATCCTGTCTCATTCATCGTCTCTGGGCCTCACATTTTTTGCAGTATGCCTGGTTTTTGACACACCCTACTCTGATCATGCCAGAGCCTTCCCAAAGACAGACTGTGCTCTATTAGTATATATGGGTCCTATTGTTGGCTCTGAGTCCCAGCCCACTTGAATTTTAATGAAGATTCATAGGCAGCTGTTATGAAACAAATAGTATAATGACACCCAGACAAGCTGTAGAGTTATTTTTAAGCAGATGATGTGTGTGGCCCAGGCCTCAGGCCCACCAAATGATAATAATAGTAACACTATACAGTAAGTAAAGAGAGTTTTTCCTAAAACTGCATGAATCATAAAACGTTTCCTGCCATTCTTCCACCTCCTATCCATCTTCCTCCTCACACCATCAACAGTTGCAGGGCTCAGAACTGAGGACCTCACTGAATCCAAGTAACAACCAAAATAAAAAGAATCATTAATTTTAGGTGTCCATTAGAGGGTGGCATTACACATGTATACTTTAAAAAAGCATATTTTTTAAAACAAAACCCAGTTTGCCTTTTTAAGAGTCAGAAATGAATCCTTCCGTATTTGACACATTTATATATTCATATGTATTTGTTCAAATAGATAATATGTTAATATATGCATATATATATATGTAGTCATGCCATAGGACCTTAATTAGTGGGCTTCAGGAAAGAGAAAACTGCCAAGCTGAAAACACTTAGAAAAAATCATTTTTAGAAACTTAAGAAATATTATTATAATAATGAGAAAAATGAAGCCCTTTTTGAAGAGTGTTGTGTTCGGGTATTGATTGATTTAGACTGGCAGCATTGCATCCAAATCTTAGCAGTCAATGACCCCAAATGTTGGTTTCTTCTAGAAGTTAAACACGCTGATTATTTTCCTTATGCTCTCTATTTGGTCTTCCATTTACGGTTAAGAACTGCAGTGTTGGCTAAATATGGAAACTATTTAAAGAAATCTTATTAAAAAAACAACTTCCTACAATTGAAACTTTAGCAAACTAGCATCAGAGGAAATCAGCAAAGTGAGATAATATTTGGGGGAAAACAGATTAAAGAGTTTAGAGCTACAAATACTTGTGATAGAAAACATTTTAAAGCTGTATGTATAAATAACTTGCTGTATTTTCTCCATATTGTATAAGGATACAATTAAAATTCAGAAAGTACAAGTGGTGTGATGGATTCAGGTACATCTAAGTTAAAGTCACAGTTCAGCTTCTTATGTATGTTTCACCTTGGGCAATTTTCATTTTTCTCTTCCTACTTCTCTGGCTATGAAAAATAGCAAGAAAATGAGGATAAAAATGTGTGTTTTTAAAAACTATCTAAAATTTGAAGGAGAGAAACAAGAAAGGGAGCTATAATAAGAATATTTAGCCTAAAATTTTTGTTTGTTTAAAAACTTGTATTAAGGTACATTTTTCTCTATTTCATCTATTGTTTTGTTTTTTTCCATATTTTCTTGAACTTTGATTCCTAAGTATTTCTTTTTCTTTTCTATGCTTCAATTTTATATATTTTTTCTTTAATTCTTCATTATTCTTATTTTGTGTTCCTCTCTAAATACTTCATTTGCTATTCATGCCCAGCTACTCTCATTTAATTATGAACAACTTCAGATTTCTCATCTCTCTGTTGTAACAGCTAAAGACTCATACTATATCAAATTTTTCTAACTTCTCTCTCAAAAGCATAGAAGAGTGATTCTGAGAAACTTGCACATTTTAAGTTATGTTATCCACATCAGAATATGGACAAAGTTCCTGTGTACTCTGTATCCTTCTTCTAATTCCAGCTACTGATCCAGAGACCCAGTAACTTTTAGGGTTATTGTATTTTCTTGTGGTCTGGGCCATATTCATTTCTATATCTTAGAAGTTTAGAGTTCTCTGCAAACTACTCTACTCCATCTTACAGATTCTTCTTTATATATTAAATTATTATGTGTGCTAAAACTTTGAAATTGGGGGAAATTGCCTCAGTATTACAGCAATGATAGGAAAATACCGATGGTCTCTAAGCATCTGAAGTTCATTTTGACAAATCCAATTGATTTTCACATCAATTGAGAAGTCCACACCAAGTGTGTCTTAGCATATATTACTGTATTGTTATAGATACTTTGTTGGTATAAGCCTTCCTTATAATTCCAAGACTAGTCAACATTTCTGAGTTAAATGGTACCCTCTACTTTTTTGATATTCAAGTTCATAGTACAATAGACCCTAACTAGAAACAAAAACTACTAAAAATTATTCATAGCCAGAATAAAAGTCCCTTGGTAACTGTTGTCAATTAAGTCAGTAAAGCTACAAATGTTTTGCCAACCATTGCCTCCCAAATTCTTGCCCTACTCCACTTTACCTGAAGGTACACCTAACTGTTTAATATTTTTAATAGCAGCCATCACCCTGTTTTTTAGCTGTTGCTGTTTTTTCCAGTCTTTTTTAGGGACTTTGAGACTCTTAAGAAAAGATGTTATTTTTTCTTTGATTGGGCATCTCCGAGCACTTTTATCCAATGACTAGGAAATAGTAGAAGTAGCAGAGTAAATCTTAATAGCTATTACTGTTGGACTTCTACCGTGTTCCAAGAACTATGCTAAATGTTTTATATATCAGTATGCCCTTTATGGCAACACTACAAGACAGGTATTCTCATTTTTCACATAAAAATTAGATCTCATGGAAATTAATTGGCCTAAGTTCATATAGCTTATAATATTTTAAATAGATTTGTTTCCAAACCTCAAATTTTGTCTCTATGTAATAATAATCAGCTATTTTCTAATTAAATATATAAATACACTAATATATAAACACAGAAGTGCATGCATATAAATACACTCTCATATATATCTACATAACTTTATTCTTTTTTATTCTTCATCTGCAATTTTTAGACACACATAAAGAGATTTAAGTTGGAAGGGAAAATACATTAGACTCTGCTTTCTCTGTTTTTCTTTATTATTAGTTTGCAATGAGAACCAAAGTTTACCGAGGAGTATAGGTAATTATGAGTGGTTGCAAAAGAGAAGACAAAATATCTTTGGCCCATATTCTATCTATAAAGGCTGAAGGTAAAGAGAAGGGTCAACTAGGATACACTGATTTTAGACATCATTTGGGAGGGGGAATGATTTCTTTCAAACTTGAAGATAGTTTTGTAGAACCAGTATTCCCACTCACCCTGGAGAGTAGAGGACATTGATGCTACAAGAAATTAATCAGTAGATAAATCTTTTCTTATTACATTAAAATCTGTGTCCCAAGACTGAGTCTCATTGATCTAACAATCTCTTTTAGGAGATGGAATAAATTGTCTTAACATAAAATACTGTAACTTCTCTGGTGAATAGACGTAACAGTATTGCCCCAAATAGTTGAAAAACTATCTCTGCCATTCTGCACACCTTCATCCAGGAAAATGGTTGTCAGATTATGGCTCTTTTTGTGCCTTAGAAAAAGAACATGTAGCAGTTTTAGAAAGATAATACACACATGTTTTCTGGTGAGGCATCTGAGAAATAATTTAGAAAGAAATAAAGTAGAAATTCAAAGAATAGCATGGGAGTCACTCGCTGAACCACCAATTTTATTTATTTATTTATTTATATTTAGAGATGGATTTTCATTCTGTCACCCAGGTTGAAGTGCAGTGGAGTGCTCTCTGCTCACTGCAATCTCCACCTCCCAGGTTCAAGTGATTTTCCTTCCTCAGCCTCTCAAGTAGCTGAGATTACAAGTGTGCACCACCATGCCTGGCTAATTTTGTGGTTTTTGTAGAGATGGGTTTTCACCATGTTGGCCAGCATGGTCTTGAACTCTTCACCTCAAGTGATCCACCTGCCTCAGCCTTCCAAAGCACTGGGATTTTGGGTGTAAGCCACCATGCCTGGCCTGATTCACCAGTTTTTAGATAATAAGATGTCAAAACTAAACTTTCTGTTTCTTCTTTCTTAGAATCAGTAGTCTCAGCAGTTTTGATAGTTGGGTGCTATATACATTCCTTGTAAAGTTTACAACGAATCCAAGAGGATTTCAAGCAAAACAACTTTGCAAGAAATAATAAGAAGTTATTTGGGGTGCTTACCCCAGGTTTCTGTGCCAGGACTTTAACTTTACAAATAATAGAGCAAATGCATTTAACCCATATTCTACATATGTAAAGGATGGAAAGTGGTGACTTAAAGACTGTGCTCTGGCTTAATTACAGAGACTGTCCTGTCAAATGTTTTTTCATTTGAGAAAAAAAGAAAAGATTCCATACCTCTACTTTCTTGCTTCAAGTAACTATCTGACAGAGCTAAACAGCACAATGCTCTATGGAATAAATTCTACGAAAACCAAAGCAAAGCTAAGGAAATGAAAATTCAGAGTCCTTATGTGATTCAAAAGTAAAAAGAAGAATGTCATATATGAGAGAAATAATGAATTGAAATCAATGTCTTAATTTTTAAATACAATACTTTTTAAAAAGTCCAGGAACATAGTAGGTTTATAATACCTGTCATTGCTTTCTGAGATCTTTCTACAGGAGCATAATTTAATCATTCCACCTGAAGTGTCAGGCACATAAAGGTATTATTAGTTAAGAATGAATAGTAGTTTAATTTGAAATAGGAGACTTGAATTTTGTTTTTAGGTATTAAAATAGAGATAAAAATTAAAGTGAATAATTTCATAGTTTTAAATATCCACTTTTCCTGCTATTTTAATTCTAGCCAAGGTGATTTCCCAAAATGCATGACAACATTCATTTTGAGATTATTAGATTTTACCTTTTTGAACAAGATAGGCCAAACACCATCACAAAGATTTTTAACCTTTTAAATTTTTATTGAGAGTCAATTTTAGGAACAAATAAGATTGAAATTAATTCAGTAAATATATATTCAGTGACTATAAAATTTCAAGCATCATTAGGCATTGTGCACAAATAAATTGGTAAGTTCTAGTTCCTATTCTTCAGGATCTTATGGACTAATGGGTGATACATACATGCATAAAGATGTTACATACAATAAGTTAAATGCTAATGTGATATATGTACAGTGTATTATTCATTGTGAATGATAAAAGTTTCTGAGGGAGATAATAGCTAAGCTGAACTATAAAGGAAAGATAAATGTAAACAAGGGGCCGGGCATGTGGCTGGCACCTGTAATCCCAGCTACTCAGAGGCTAAGGCAGGAGAATTGCTTGACCCAGGAGGCGGAGGTTGCAGTGAGCCAAGATTGCAACATTGCACTCCAGCCTGGATGACAAGAGTGAAACTCTGTCTCAAAATAAATAAATAAAAGTAAACGAGGAATAGAAGTAAATCCTGGTAGGCTACAGAGTATATGGAAAGAGACTGAGGTATAAAAGAGGTATATAATTGGAGGACTATGTAAAACATTTTTCTAAATCCATTTTTTTTTCTGTTGACTTTCTGTCCTGATGAACTGTCTAGTGCTGTCAATGGAGTATTGAAGTCCCCCACTACTATGTGTTGCTGTCTATCAATCAATGACTGAATAAAGACATTGTGAGATATATACATGGAACACTACTCAGTCATGAAAAAAGGAATGAAATACTGGCATTTGCAGCAAACTGTATGGAATTGGAGACCATTATTCTAAGTGAAGTAACTCAGGAATGGAAAACCAAACATTATATGTTCTCACTCACAAGTGGGAGTTAAGCTGTGAAGATGCAAAAGCATAAGAACAATACAATAGTCTTTGGGAACTTGGGGGAATGGATGGGAGGGGGTGAGGATAAAAGACCACATATTCGGTACAATGTGTGCTGCTTGGGTGATGAGTGCATCAAAATCTCAGAAACCACCACTAAAAAACTTAGTTATGTAACCAAACACCACCTGTTCCCTAAAAGCCTACTGAAATAAAAAAGTAGAAAAATAAAACCATGTTTCTAGAGTATGAACAGAGATGGAAGTGAGAAACAATTCTGAAAATAACCAAATTGAATGTTTACTCACTACCATAATATGTATAGTGATTAAGAGTCTGGTCTCTGAAAAAGACTGCTTGGCTTTAAATCTTGACTCCAATATTTACTAGGTTTATGTCCTTAACAGGTCACCTAAACTCTCCATGCGTCAGTCTCCCCATGTGAATAAAAAGGTCAATGATAGTCCCTAACTCATAGGGCTGCTGTAGGAATGAAATTGGGTCATATATGTAAAGCACTTAGAATATTACCTGCCTCAGGGTAAGAACTCCATTAACAGTGTCCGTTGTCATGGCACAGACATTCTACTGACTGTATTGTAAAGATTACCATCATCTGTAAAACACAATCTTTTAACATAAATAAAATCAACAACAGTATATCAATTACTTCTTAAGACTAAATGGGCATGAATGAAATGTTAGTATTCTGGGGAGTTCCACAACCATTCAGGAGGTACGAATAATCATAATTATCAACCAGAACAAAGTAAAAATCACACACACACACATAATAGGCACACAGGCACACACACACAACTTCAGAAAATGTAGAAAAATAAAATTTAAATAACGAGTTTCCAGAGAAGAAAGAGCCACATTTTCAGCAAATAGCAACACCACTTCCTTTTCTGTGAACATTAGCCACGTTGAGAATAAGTAGGCAACAAATGGCAGAACACTGTTGCAGTGGTGAGAAATACAGCATGGATTTAATAGGTTAACGGGCTGGTATGTTGGACTGGAATCTGTAGTATTCAAAAACTCAGAGCTGTTTGTTTGGCCAGGCACTTCCAAGGGACTTTTGTAGAGTGTGGCAGCACAGAATGCTATGGGCTAATTTGGGACTCAGAGGGTGGTCTCCATAGTCTTGTAGGACTTCAATCCCAAATGTTTTCTAGAGAGTGTCTGCCTGTAATTATTCAGAATGAATCTCACTCTTAAGACATTTAGAATGAGGAATAAACTGAAACTCAGGCTGCAAACCAGACCCAACTCATCTGAATTCCTATAAGGATTAAAATAGTCAACTCTTTATCTTAGCAGATTGACAGAGCAAGGGATGTGCCCTCTCTAAGAAAATGATTCCTAATTACTTTTGTATTAAATATGAAGGCTTTTCTGCTGTCAAAAATGATGAGACACAAAAAGAAGAGAAAAATAAATATATAGAAGCAGACCCACAAATGAATTAGAATCTGTAGTTAGTAGATTATAGACTTTAAAAGTATAATTATCAATCTGCTAAAAAAATTGGAAGAACAGATAGACATTCTCAGTAGAGAAATGCAATCTAAAGAACATACTGACATTCTATAACTGAAATTTTTTAAAAAATTGAAATTAAGAAATTTTTGGATATGGAGCTTAGTAGCAAACTGCATATGGTAGCAGAAAGGATCAAGGAATTTGAAAATAGGTTAATAGAAATTATCCAAACTGAAGCACACAGATGAAGGAAAAAGAAACTTAAAAAAAAACTAAGAACAGCTTGTAAGAAACACATAGTATATAGCATTTATATAACAAGAGTCCCCAAAGAAAAGGAGAAATAATGTAAAATCATGAGCAGCCCAGTTATTTAAAATAATCAGAAGGAGGAGGCAGAGACAGATGGTGAAAAAGAAAGCTCCACCATTGCGCCCCCTGAAAGAATATCAAGATAACTATCTACACAGGAAAAAAATACCTTCATACAAGCCAAAACTCAGGTGAGCGCTCACAGTACTCAGTTTTAATTCCATATTGCTGAAGGAGGCACTGAAGAGATAGAAATAAAAGTTCTGAATCTTGGGACACCACCCCTCTCCCACCCGCCAGCAGTGACAGCATAGTACAGAGCATATCTCTGGGCGCTGGAAGAGGGAGAGCACAGTAATTGCCTGACATTGAACTCACTGCTGTCCTGTCAGAGCAGAGAGGAAAACCGGACCAAACTCAGCTGACACCTGCCCAAGGAGGAAGCATTTAAACCAGTCCTAGCCAGAGAGAAATCACTGATCCCAGTGACCTTGAGTGACTGCAACCCCTCGCCACCAAGGGCTACAGCATTCTGTGTCTCCACGTAAACTTGAAAGGCAGTCTAGGCAATGAGGACTGGTACTCTAGGGAAGTTCTAGTGTGGAACTGGGCTCAGAGACAGTGGACTGGGAGAGCACTACTGAGACACCAGCTGGAGCAGCCAAGGGAGTACTGGCATCACCCCTCCCCTAATCACAGGCTGCAAAGCTCATGACTCCAAAAAAGACCCCTTCTTCCACTTGAGGAGAGGAAAAGAAAGAATGGGGAGGACTTTGTTTTGCATCTAGAACACCAGCTCAGCCACAGTAGGATAGGCACAGGTCAAACTCCTTGAAACCCCTGTTCCAGGCCCCAGCTCACAGATGACATTTGTAGGCACATGCTGGACTAAAAGGAAACCCATTGCCTTGGAAAGAAGGCAGTCCTAGCAGCATTCATTACCTCCTGACTGAAGAGCCCTTGGACCCCTGATTAACCAGGAGTGATAACCAGGCAATACATTGAGGGCATTGAGTGAACCTCTGAGACGTCCTGGCTTTGAGTAAGACTCCACATTCCTGACTGTGGTGACTAAGGAGAACAACTCCTTTTGCTTGAGAAAAGCAAAGGGAAAAGTAAAGAGGACCTTCTCTTGCATCTTAGGTACCAGCACGGCCACTGAAGGGTAGAGCACCAGGGGGATCTTGGGATCCCCAGTTTTACGACTTGACTCTTGGACAGCATTTCTGGACCTGCCCCAGGCCAGAAGGGAACCCACTCTTCTGAAAGGTGAGTCCCAGGCCAGGAAGCACTAACAAGGTGACTTATATGAGACCTTGTTAAGGGAATATCTTTAGTAGTCTGGCAGTACTCCTCATGACCTGGGGAGCTGGTAGCTATGTGGTGAGGATCCTACGGCTTGGGAAAAGGCAGGAAGGAGTAGGAAGGACTACAGCGCAGCTGCAATATAGTAGAACACCAGGTAGATTTCTAAGGTTTTTGACACTAGTCCCTGACTTCCAGATGGTACTTCTGGATGCACCTGGGGCCTGGAGGGATCTTACCACGCTGAAGGGAAGGCCACAGGCCTGGTTAGTTTTGTTACCTGCTAATTGTGTAGCCCCAGGGCCTTTAGCAAACATAGGCAGTAGCCAGGTAATGGTGACAGCAGGCCTTGGGTGAGCCCCAGTGCTGTGCTGGCTTCAGAACTGACCCAATGGAGTCACAGTAGAGGTGGCCACAGGGATGTTTGTGTCAATCCATGCCACACCTTTAGGTGGCTCAGAACAGAAAGAGAGAGAGACTCTTGTGTGTGGGAAAAAGTAAGGGAAGGGAGCAAGAGTTTCTGCGTAGGAACCCACAGATTTCTACTGGATCTTGTCAAGACCATCAAGGTGGTACCTCTGTGAGTTTGCAAGAACTACAGCATTACTGGACTTAGGGTGTCCCCTAAAGCACATAGAGCTTAAGTCACAACACCCAAATCTTTTCAAATATCTGAAAATTCTGCCCAAGAAGGACAGCTACATATAAGCCCAGACAGTGACGGCTACAATAAATACATAACTCTTCAATGCCCAGGCACCAAAGAACATCTACTAACATTTACACCATCCAGAAAACTATGACTTCACATAATGAACTAAATAAGGGGGCCAGGGACTCATCGTGGGGAAACAGACTTATGTGACCTTTCAAACAGATAATTCAAAAGAGTTGTGCTGAAGAAATTCAAAGTAATTAAAATAACACAGAGAAGGAATTTAGATTTCTATCAGATACATTGAACAAAGAGATTGCAATAATTAAAAAGCATCAAAAAGAAATTTTGGAGCTGATAAATGCCAATGGCATAGTGAAGAATTCATGAGGTCCTTTAATAGTAAAATTGATAAGAAGAAAAAGAATCCATGAGCCTGAAGACAGGATATTAGAAAATATGCGGTCAGAGGAGACAAAAGAAAAAAGAATAAAAAACAATAAAGCACGCCTACGCAATCTAGAAAACAGCCTCAAAAGGGCAAATCTAGCAGTTACTGCCCTTAAAGAGGAGATAGAGAAAGAGATAGGGATAGAAAGTTATTTAAAGAAAAACTAACAGAAATCTTCCTAAACTTACAGAAAGATATTAATATCCAAGTACAAGAAGGTTATACAGTATCAAGCAGATTTAAGCCAAAGAAGACTACTTTAAGGCATTTAATAATCAAACTCCCAAATATCAAGGATAAGGAAAGAATCCTAAATGTAGCAAGAGAAAATAAATAACAAACGATAGAGCTCCAATAGACCTGGCAGCAGACTTTTCAGTGAAAACTTTATAGCCAGGAGAGAGTGGCATGACATATTAAAGGTGCAGAAGAAAAACAATTACCCTAGAATAGTATGTCTACATTAAATATTATTTAAACAGCAAGGATAGATAGTTTCCCAGACAAAAGCTGAGGTATTTCATCAGTACCAGGCCTGTCCTACAAGAAATGCTAAAAGGAGTACTTCAATTAGAAAGAAAAAGACATTGAGCAGTGATAAATAATTACCTGAAGGTACAGAACTCACTGATAATAGTAAGTGCACAGGAAAACACATTATAACACTATAACTGCAGTGTGTAAACTACTTTTATCATAAGTAGAAAGACTAAACAATGAACCAATGAAAAATAACTACAACAGCTTTTCAATACCTAGTCAATACAATAAGATAAAATAGAAAGAAAAAAGCATTAAAAAGTTAGGAAATGAAGTTAAGCCATAGAGTTTTTATTAGTTTTCTTTTTCCTTTTCTGTTTGTTTATGCAAATAGTGTTGTTGTTATGCAAATACTGTTAAGTTGTTGTCAGGTTAAAATAATAAGTTATAAGATCATGTTTGCAAGCCTTATGGTAACCTCAAACCAAAAAACATATGATGGCTATACAAAAAATCAAAAGCAAGAAACTGAATCATACTCCAGAGAAAATCACCTTCACTATGGGAAGACGGGAAGGAAAGAACGAAGGATGAGATGATTACAAAGCAACCAGAAAACAAATAACAAAATGGCAGAAGTCCTTTCTTATCAATGATTACATTGAATGTAAATGGAATAAACTCTCCAATCAAGACATAGACTCGCAGAATGGATGAAAAAAAAGGAACAACACCAACAAAAACAAGACCCATTGATCTATATTGTCTACAAGACACACACTTCACCTATAAAGACACACATAAACTGAAAATAGATATAAAAAGATATTTCATGCCAATTGAAACAAACAAAAGAACAAAAGCAAGCATTGCTATAATTAGAGAAAATAAATTTTAAGACAAAAACTACAATAAGTGACAATGCTAGTTAACATATAATAATAAAGGGATCAATTCAAAAGAGGAAAAACAGAAATATATATGCAGCAAACACTGGAGCACCCAGACACATAAAGGAAATATTACTATAGCTAGTGAGAGGAATAGACTGTAATACAGTAATAGCTGGAGACTTTGACACTCCATTTTCAGCATTAAACCAGTCTTCCAGACAGAAAATCAACAAAGAAACACCAGACTTAATCTGCAATACAGACCAAGTGAATCTAATAGATGCTTACAGAGCATGTCATCCAAGAGCTGCAGAATACACATTCTTTTCCTCAGGTCGTGCATCATTCTCAAGGATAGACCATATGTGAGAACACAAAAAAGTCTTAAAACAATAAAAATAAATTGAAATAATATCAAGTGTCTACTCTGGCCACAATGGAATAAAACTAGAAATTAATAACAAGAGGAATTTTGGAAACTATACAAATACATGGAAATTAAACAATATGCTTCTGAGTGACCAGTGGGTCGATGAAGAAACTAAGAAGGAAATTGAAAATTTTCTGAAAACAAATGATAATAGAAATACAACATGCCAAAACCTATGGAATATAGCAAAAGCAATACTAAGAGGGAAATTTATATCTTTAAGTACCTACATTAAAAGACATAAAATATTCAAATGAACAATCTAATGATGTATCTTAAAGAACTAGAAAAGCAAAAGCAAACCAAACTCAAAATTAACAGAAGAAAATAATAAAGATCAGTGCAGAAATAAATGATATTGAAATTAAAAAAAAAACACAAATGACCAATGAAATAAACAGTGGATTTTTTAAAAAATTAAACAAAATTGAGAAACTTTTATCCAACAAAGAAACAAAGATAAAATAAATAAAGTCAGAAATAAAAAAGGAGACATTACAACTGATACTGCAGAAAATCAAAGAATCATTGGCTACTATGAATAACTATATGCCAATAAATTGGAAAATCTAGAAGAAATATACAAATTCCAAGATACATGTAACCTACCAAGATTGATCCAGGAAAAAATCCAAAACCTGAACTGACCAATAACAAATAATGAGATAGAAGCCATAATAAAATGGCTGAGCAGGATGATTTATGCCTGAAATTCTAGCATTTTGGGAGGCCAAGGCAGGTGGATCAGTTGAGGCCAGGAGTTTGAAGCCAGCCTGGGCAAAATGGTGAAAACATGTCTCTTCTAAAACCGCAATAATTAGCTGGGTGTGGTGACATCCACCTGTATTCCCAGGTACTCTGAAGGCTGAGGCACAAAAATTACTTGGACCTTGGAGTGGAGGTTGCAGTGAGCTGAGACTGCACCACCGCACTCCAGTCTGGGTGATAGAGCAAGACTCTGTCAGAAATAAAAAAAAAAAAGGAGAAAGAAAAAAGAAAAAGAAGAGGAAGCAGCAGCAGCAGCAGCAGCAGCAGCAGAAGCCATAGTAGTCTCTCAGTAAAGAAAGCCCGGAACCTGAAGGCTTCCCTGCTGACCTCTACTAAACGCTTGAAGAAAAACTAATACCAAACCTATTCAAACTAATCCAAAAAATAGATGAAGAGAGAATACTTCCAAACTCATTCTATGACACCAGTATTACCCTGTTACAAAATCCCACAAAGACATATCAAATAAAGAAAAATACAGGACAATACATCTGATAAATATTGATTCAAAAATCTTTTACAAAAGCACTAGCAAACTGAATTCAACAATACATTAGAAGCCGAGCACAGGGGCTCACACTTGTAATCCCAGAACTTTGGGAGGCTGAGGCAGGGGGATCACGTGAGGTCAGGAGTTTGAGACCAGCCTGATCAACATGGTGAAAACCCATCTCTGCTAAAAAATACGAAATTACCCAGGTATGATGGTGAATGCCTGTCATCTCAGCTACTTGGGAAGCTGAGGCAGGAGAATTACTTGAATCTGGGAGGCAGAGGTTGCAGTGACCCAAGATTATACCATTGTACTAGAGCCTGGGTAACAAGAGTAAAATTCTGTCTCAAAAACAAACAAACAAACAAATAAACAAAAAACATTAGAAAGGTCATTTATCGTGACCAAGTAGAATATATTCCTGGGATGCAAGGGTGGCTCAACATGTGCAGATCAATGAGATATACCAACAGAATGAAGGATAAATACCATATGATCATTCTAATTGGTGTTGAAAAAGCATACATCTCTTCATGAGATAAACATTCAAAAAACTAGAGATAGAGGTAAGATACCTCAACATAATGAAAGCCATATATGACAGACCCACAGTTAGTATCATACTGAAGGGGAAAAACAGAAAGCCTTTCCTCTAAGATCTGAAATATGATAAGGATGCCCACTGTCACCACTGTTATTCAACATAGTACTAGAAGTTCTAGCTATAGCAATCAGACAACAGAAAAAAGTAAAGAGCATCTTGGAAAGAAACAAGTCAAATTATTGTGTTTGCAAATGATATGATCTTATATTTGGAACTGCAAGACTCAACAAGAAAATTATTAGAACTGATAAACAAATTCAGTCATATTGCGGGATAGAAAATCTATTTACATACATCAGTAGCATTTTCTTAAATGCCAACAGTGAACAATGTGAAAAAGAAATAAAAAACAACCCTATTTAAAATAGCCACACATAAAATTAAATCCTAGGAATTCACTTACCAAAATAAGTGAAAGATTTCTTTTCTTTTTTTTTTTGTTTTTTGTTTTTTGAGACAGAGTCTGGCTCTGTCTTCAGGCTGGAGTGCAGTGGCACGATCTGGGCTCACTGCAACCTCTGCCTCCTGGGTTCAAGCGATTCTTCTGCCTCAGCTTCACGAGTAGCTGGGACTACAAGCACAGGCCACCATGCCCAGCTAATTTTTGTATTTTTAGTAGAGACAGGGTTTTACCATGTTGGCCAGGATTGTGTCAATCTCTTAACCTCAGGATCCACTTGCCTTGGTCTCCCAAAGTGGATAACAGATTTGAGCCCCTGCACAGCAAGATTTCAATGAAAACTATAAAACATTGATTAAAGAAATGGAAGAGGACATCAAAAAAATGGGAAACTATTCCATGTTCACGGATTGGAATAATCGACATTGTTAAAGTGGCCATACTACACAAAGCAATCTACAGATTGAATGCAATCTTCATCAAATTACCAATAACATTTTTCACAGAAATAGAAAAACAATCCTTTCCTAACATTTATACGAAACCACAAAAGACCCAGAATAGCCAAAGCTATTCTAAGCAAAAAGAAGAAAACTAGAGGAATCACCTGGCTTCCAATTATACTACAGAACTACAGTAATCAAAATAGCAAGGTACTGACATAAAAACACACACATAGACCAATGGAACAAAACAGAGAACCCAGAAACAAATTCATCTGTAGTGAACTCATTTTTGACAAGGTTTCCAGGAGCACACACTGGGGAAAAGACCCTCCCTTCAATTAATGGTGCTAGAAAACTGGATATCCATATGCAAAGGATAAACTAGAGCCCTATGTCTCACCATGTACAAAAACCAAATCAAAATAGATTAAAGCCTTAAATTTAAGACCTGAATCTATGAAACCACTACAAGAAAACATTGGAGGAAAATCTCCAAGACATTAGTCTGGGCAAAAATTTCTTGAGTGATACCCCACAAGCATAGGCAACCAAAGCAAAAATGGAGAAATGGGATCACATCAAGCTAAAATGCTTCTGCACAGCAAGGAATACAACCAACACAGTCAAGAGATGACCCACAGAATGGGAGGTAATTGCAGACTACTCATATGACAAGGGATTAATAACCAGAATATGTCAGGAACTCAAACAACCATACAAAAAAATTAATAATGTGCAAAATATTTGAATATGCACAAAATACTTGAATAGACATTTCCCAAAAGAAGATATGCAAAAGGCAAACAGCCTCAACATCATTGATTATCAGAAAAATGCAAATCATTGTGATATCATTTTACTCAAGTTAAAATGGTTTATATCCAAAAGACAGGCAATAACAAACGCTGGCAAAGATGTGGAGAAAAGGGAATACTGTATATTGTTGGCGGGAATGTAAATCACTATGGCCACTATGAAGAACAGTTTGGAGGTTCCTCAAAAGACTGAACATTGAGCTACCATCATGTTCCAGCAACCCACAGCTGAGTATATACCCCAAAGAAAGGAAATCCATAGGAGAACCTGCACTCCTATACTTGTTGCAGCTCTGTTTATAATAGCTAAGATTTGGAAGCAGCATAGGTGTCCATCAATAGATTAGTGGGTAAAGAAAATGTGGCAATTGTACACAATGGAGCAATGGTGTACTATTCAGCCATAAAAAAGAATGACATATAATTATTTGAAATAACATGGGTAGAACTGGAGATCATTATGTTAATTGAAATAAGCCAGACTCAGATAGACAAACATCACATGTTCTTATTTATTTGTGGAATCTAAAAATCAAAACAAATGAACTCATGAACAGAGAGAGTAGAATGATGGTTACTGGAGGCTTGAAAGGGTAGTGGGGGACAGTGGGTAAGGTTAGGATTATTAATGGGTACAAAAAAATAGAAAAAAATGTAGAAGACCTACTGTTTGATAGTACCATACAATGACTATAGTCAATAATAACTTATTTGTACATTTAAAAATAAAGAGTATAATTGGATTGTTTGTTACTCAAAGGATAAATACTTGAGGGGATAGATACTTCATTCTCCATGGTGTGATTATTTCATATTCTTTTCCTGTATCAAAACATCTCATGTACTCCATAAATATAAAAACCTACTATGTACTCACAGAAGTTAAACATAAAAATTTAAAAATAAAATGTTCAAAGAATACATGCAAGATAAATACAAATAAAACTGTATTAGATTTATCATTGTCAAATTAGTGAACAACAAATTTAAAAGAAAAATATCCTAAAAAAATAAACTGAGTTAAAAGATGCTTTACATGCAAGAGAACAGCAAAAAAAAAAAGATGGTTGACATCTCATCAGAAACAATGCAAGGCAAAAGATAATAGAATGCCAAATTTAAAGTGATGAGTGAAAGAGAAAGAAAAAGCTCGCTGTCAACTAGATTTCTACACCTAGTGAAAGTATCATTCAAAACTAAAGACAAAAGAAAGACATTTTCAAACAAAGGTAAAAGAATATTTGTTGTCAGCAAATGCAAACTATAAGAAATTCTAAAGGCAAATACTGAGTACTTCTAAGTTCAGTACTGATTATTCCTTGAATACACAAATGAGTTCAATAATGCTAGATATTGTGATTGTTGTTTATGTAATGCTAAATATGAAAGCCACTAAGTTATTACTCTTGACACAGAAACTTACTATCTATTAATTTATATGATCTCATAAATTTGTTTCTCTTCTTAAGCCCAGATGAAAGCTGTTCAGGTACAGCCTGAGGGGATCCAGAACTTTAAATTAGGTGATGACAGTCTTGACCTAAAGTCATTTGGTGCTAAATAATATAAAATCTGATTCATCAGCAGAATAGAATGCCAGCATATGCACACCTTCTCCATTCATTAGCCAAGTTCTATTTTTAATGCTACAGATATTGTTTTCTTGCTACTATGCACATAGGTGTTAGTTTCTAGCCACACTGTCATGTAAGTTCATTGTTGCAGTCTCTTTCCCTGGTTTTCAGTTTATATTTTTAGTTCCATGGTGACAAGCTAGCAATATCTTGTGAGAAACTAGGTAAGTCAAGAATCTCACTATTCATTACCGTTTGAAATTCAATTTTCAACATTTCTAACTTAGGGAAATTTAAAACATGAGTAAAATGACCTCTAGGAAAGATAGACAAGGTCAGACAAGGTCATTCAAATCAATCCTTGTACTGAGAACAACTAGAACCACTAACTGGCTTTCTTACTTATCTCTCTATCTCAATATGTGTATGTGTGTGTATGCATGTGTGTTTGTGCAGTCCTCTTTGTGTGCATCAGAGAATTACCAGGGTTGGAAAAAACTGTGGGTCAAAAGCTAAGAGAAAATGGCCCCTTCTCGGGCCATTTCTTATTTAGGAATATCGCTGATTTTGAAAGCAGGAGCTGAGAAACCAAGATGCTGAAGAGTACTTTTAACAGACTTTCAGAACTAGCTAGGCGGGCTGGGGATGAGGAAATCGGCATTAGAGCCATAAGGATCCCGGGATAAAAGCCTCAGTGTTTTGTCAGTATGCCAAATGGCTGCATTATAGAAGAAGGATAAACCGGAAATAAGTTAGATCTCATAAGGATTAGAGTTTCAACTCACCTCAATTTATGATTAGATTAAAGTAACCTGTGTTTGCAAATGCTCCAAGACATCAAACAGATTTTTCTTTTTGCTAGAGAAAGATAATACGGTTCAAAATTGCAATTTATAGCTAACTTTTAAAATTAAAAAAAAATTGGGGCATATAAAGAGGGAGGGTAATCCAATACGAACCATAATATAAAGAAACAGATTATAGAAATAATATTTTTAAGATTGCAGGTAGATCACGAGGTCAAGCGATCGAGACCATCCTGGTCAACATGGTGAAACCCCATCTCTACTAAAAATACAAACAGCTGGGCATGGTGGCGCATGCCTGTAATCCCAGCTACTCAGGGGCCTGAGGCAGGAGAATTGCCTGAACCCAGGAGACAGAGGTTGCAGTGAGCCGAGATCGCGCCATTGCACTCCAGCCTGGGTAACAAGAGGGAAACTCCATCTCAAAAAAAAAAAAAAAAAAAAAAAAAAAAAAAAAAGAGAGAGAGCGATAAGAAGAGAGGCCTGGCGCGGTGGCTCAAGCCTGTAATCCCAGCACTTTGGGAGGCCAAGGCGGGTGGATCACGAGGTCAAGAGATCGAGACCATTCTGGTTAACATAATGAAACCCCGTCTCTACTAAAAATACAAAAAATTAGCTGAGCACAGTGGCGCGTGCCTGTAATCCCAGCTACTCAGGAGGCTGAGGCAGGAGAATTGCCTGAACCCAGGAGGCGGAGGTTTCGGTGAGCCGAGATCGCGCCATTGCACTCCAGCCTGGGTGAAAAAGCGAAACTCCGTCTCAAAAAAAAAAAAGAAGAGAGACAATAGTAAAATGATAGCTTTAAAGGTAAATATATTATTACCATATTAAATATAAATAGACTATTCAAATCCAAGGAAAAGGTTTATCAGGCAATAAAAATTTGGGGGAAAGCCCTCCTACTTATGAGACATAGCTTACATATAAAAATCCAGAAAAGTAGAAAGTAAATGTATGCAAAAAGACAAACCCTTTATAATATCAATCCTGATAATAACATAAGATTTCAGGTTCATATCACTGATAAATAAAGAAAAATTTGTAGACTACTATTAAACTTTCATGAGTTTCCTCTCTGTGACATGAACCAATTAAAATATTCTCAAGTGCCAGCCCTTGGAATTTATCCTTGTATACTTTCTTAGGATGTATCCAGAAATATTTCTCTATGAACTTACGTTCCTAGCATGTTCTTCATTCCTGGGCTCCTGAACCCTGTCTTCACACATGTGTACTATTCCAAGGATTTATTTTTGATCCAATGGTATATACCACACAATGAACATCTAATTTGGTTACCTTTCTCGACATAATGCTGGCTTCTGATAGTGACCAGGTGTTCCTGGTTTGCTCATACACACATGTAATTCATATACCTATGTTCCCCATTTTTATATTTTGAAGTATTTTGTCTTTCTGTGTATCAAATGTTGCTTTTATTTCTGGAACTTTTGTTTGTTTTTTTTTGTTTAATAAAATTTTACAGCATACTTTTCAGCAAAACATATTTATTTAGGGGAAAATAGATGATAAAAACTACAAGTGGTAATAATTAGTTACCATAAATGTTGTCTCTAGATAGTATTAACTTGACTATATTTAACAGCCAAATTATTTATTTCCAAAACAGATGTAAACATTTTCAAAATTGAATTAGTCTTTGCGTAATTCATTCAAGGATTTTATAGCAGTTTTTGTAGTCTTCCATAATAACATTCCAGGGTTTCTTTAATAAACATTCTTCTCAAACCAAGGGTTTATAATTTCCTAAGGATTACAGAAAAAAAAAAAAAAACCTAAATGGGCCAGGCACAGTGGCTCACTCCTGTAATCCCATCACTTTGGGAGGCTGAGGTGGGCAGATCACCTGAAGTTGGGAGTTTGAGAGCAGCCTGACCAACATGGAGAAACCACATCTCTACTAAAAAAACAAAAATTAGCCAGGTGTGGTGGCGCATGCCTATAATCCCAGCTACTTGGGAGACTGAGTCAGAAGAATCACTTGAACTCAGGAGGCAGAGGTTGCAGTGAGCTGAGATCCCACCTTTGGACTCCAGCCTGGGCAACAAGAGTGAAACTCCATGTCAAAACAAAACAAATAAACAGCAAACAAAAACAGAAAAAAACCTAAATGAATAACAAGAGACGCAGTGTACCTAGATAAAAAGGTGAAAGATAAAGATATCAGTACTTCCAAAATTAATCTATGACCTTATGACCTTAATGCAATCATAAATAATATATCAGAAGGTTTGTTTTTTCATATCTGACAAAATTGTTCATATAATTTTCTCCAGGATATATTTAAAGAATGTGAAACATTTGAAAAATTAACATTATGCCATATGTAAAAATTCCTGTAAAGACTTAATAAATTAAAATAAAGCAGAAATACATCAAGAGCAAAGAAGAGAAAGACCAGAAACAGATAAAATTATATTTAATAATTGAGTATATAATAAATATCACATGCCAAATCTGTGGAGAAAGAATTACAGAACATTTGGAAAATTGTTAATCATTGGGAAATAAAATTAGATTCTTATATCACATCATACATCAAAATTCTAGATGAATAAAAGATCTAAATAAAAACACTGGAGTATAGATGTTTTGTTATTTAAAATAAAAGAATTATGTGTAACCTCAGCAAAATAGAAAGTATGAAGGAAAAGATTGTCAATTTTCACTATTAAAAATGCTGAATAGAAAAACCTTCTCTTATTTGTAACATATGTGAGCCAAAGAACCTGTAAAATAAATATGTAAAAATTTCTCACAAATCAAGAAAAATCACCAGCAACCACCTGGGAAAAACAAAAATTAACAAAAGGAAGAATGAGGAAAGGATTCCCTGTTTAATAAATGGTGTTGGGATAACTGGCTAGCTATGTGCAGAAAACAGAAACTGGACACCTTCCTGACACCTTACACTAAAATGAACTCCAGATGGATTAAAGACTTAAACATAAGACCTAACACTATAAAAACCCTAGAAAAAAACCTAGGCAAAACCATTCAGGACATAGGCATAGGCAAGCACCAAAACACCAAAAGCATTGACAACAAACGCCAAAATAGACAAATGGGATTTAATTAAATTCCAGAGCTTCTGTACAGCAAAAGAAACAATCATTAGAGTGAACCAGTAACCAACAGAATAGGAAAAGGTTTTGCAACCATCTGACAAAGGACTGATATCCAGAATCCACCAAGAACTAAACCAGATTTACAAGGAAAAAAAAAAGAAACCCTTCAAAAGTTGGCGAAGGACATGAACAGACACTTTTCAAAAGAAGACATAAATGAGATCAACAAGCAGTGGGGATAGGGAGGTTAAGGAGGGATAACATGGAGAGAAATGCCAGATATAGGTGGTGGGGGTATGGAGGCAGCAAACCACATTGTCATGTATGTGCCTATGCAACAATCCTGCATGATCTACACATGTACCCCAGAACCTAAAGTACAATTTTAAAAAATTATATATATATATATAACAAAAGGAAGAAACACAGGAAAAATGTCACATCACCCGTAATTAATAAATACATATTAAAACAACAAAATATAAATATTGTCTTTCAGGCTAGAGATGACATCTAATGAGGCTCAGAATCTGGAGAAATCAGCTTTCACAATATCAGAGTAAAGTAAATCAGTGCATTTTCTGTGAAAAGATTGACCATACATATCAAAAGTATTAAAATATTTACCACCCATTTATCTATCACAGGGAAACAATCATGAAAGTAAAAAATATATAGCTATGAGAATACTCATTGTTTATAATAATGAAAAACTGGAAGTACCTTAGAAAGACTACTTAAGCAATGTATGGCAGACAGATACAATGAATAGTATGCAGTCATCAAAAATAAAACCCCGGATCATATTAATGGCATAAAACATAATAAAATTTGTGCTAAATCATACACAGTGTAATCACCCAAAAATATGGGCATATGTCCAATTAGTAGTAGGAAAATTATGCATGTGATTTCTTTCCTTCTTTTGCCTACCTGTTTTTCCTCACATGTTAACAGTTAACATATAAAATGGGGGAAAAATTATTGCTAAATTAATTATTAATGTATACCTTCTTCATAGAAAGTCTCAAATTTCCAAGTGGGTAGTATGTCTGTGTATCTATGCTCTGTCAGAGTTTGGATAATACTAGCTCTAATCTCAACTAAATCTTGCAGGGATTTTATCTTTATCTGCCTGCCCACGAGACACATATTGCCTTAAACAAACTAGTATATTTACAGGTAACTTTTGTTGAATTTAACCTCCTTCAGTTTGCTGTTATTCTTGGTACACTTAGTTTAATTCTCAATTCTCCTTTTAGTAAGAGTAAATTCCCCAGTGGTAGAGGATTGAGGCAGCTTCCATGCACCACTTTTTATTCTCCTTTTTGTTTAACTGGAGACCTAGGCAACGATTGCAACCTTGAAAATTCCACAGCTTTTCTGTCACTTCAAGAGTGATGTTTTGTTCATTAATTAGAATATAAGCTACTTGAGCACTGGAAATCTACAATGCTTTTAGATCATCTTGGCTAATGACAACTGTGTTTTATAGGGAATGGATAAAGAAAACAAATGGAAAAACCATAAAATCCATAAGAAATTGTCATTTTATCCTGGAATTATTCCCAAAATTAACAGAAAGAATATAATCTTCATTCTTTTATCCATGCTACTCTGGTACATAATGCGGGTTTACTGTATTTTTTCCTCTTTATCATGATTTCTTAGGTAATATATCTCCCACTTCTGCCTAAAGTAAATGTTTTGAGATCAGAGCATTTGCTTTACTCATCTCTATATTTCCAATCCCCTGTTCCTCTAATAGTAGAGTGATCACTCAACCAATGAATGCCTAAATGAATATGTCAGCTGATCCTTATATTACTGGCTCTACCACTTCCAACTCTCTAACTTTAAGATAGTCAACTAGGTTAGGTTTCTCATTTCTGTGATAAAATATATTACTATACACTTCATTAGATTGTGAAGATCAAATGAAGTTAATAGAACATACTGTTATTTATTTGTAAAAAAAAACAAAAAACAAAAACTTTGTATTAGATGCTCAATAAATACGCAAAAGTGATTCCAGTTTTAACATTAGTACTGAACACAAACAAGCTTCTTTATGTATAAAGAGACCCATTTGCAAAACGACTTATACAGGTTTAGGCGACTTGCTTTCTCTTTATTCTTATTTTAACTTCCTTCACAACCATTTTATTGTTGATGCTATACTTTTAAATATTCATAGAGATCATACACTCATTCCTAATATTCACAAATATAGCAGTTTGGAAGTTTATCTCTTGTTTATGTGGTTGTGATATCATCCAGAACACATTGTCTTGTTCATATTTGTGGTCTCAAGATTAAATAGAATCTGAGAAGATACTCCAAGATTAGTGTTTAACACATGTTAGGTGCTTAAAACAATTTTTTTATGAAAAAAGTGAAAATAAATTAAGGATAAGAATTTTCAAATGCCTCTCATGCCCTCCTCCAAAATATGGAATAAATCTTGGTATAGTTTGTAGCATTAGAAATGCTATGAAAATGATTGATATGAGTTGTATTATTAAAGATGACCCAACCAATTTTCTAGGTTCTATTTTCCAGCTCTTTGACCTGGAACTAAATTTCGGTAGGTAGGAAGTATGTTCTAGTTATTCAGTTTTTTCCAGTGGGAGGAGGACCATGGGATTTCAAATTAATTTTGACAGATATGACAAAAGGGGGTTTCCATTTCACACCTAGAGCGTGAATATTTCAATGGCAAAGAGTCAGCAACTGTTAATTAAAAATGGGTATTGTTAATTGGGATCAGTGTTGCGGTTTTGTCAGCAGCTTCATACCCTTTCAGACCTTTTTCAGTCGGTCCTATAATCTGATAAGATAAATGTCTTTTCGTTCTGGTGTGGATGACAGCAATTATGACTCAGTTTTTTTCTTTTATCATATTAGTTTTATAGGTATATATAATTTAGCAAAATGGAGAAACACACAGGGATTAAATTTAGCTGAACCCAAAATATCTATTTAACACAGCAATATGATAGATACTAACTTAACAATTTTGTGCAGCATAAAGACAAGAAATAGCCCAGCAAACTGACAAAGGTATAATTTGGGAGATTCTTCTCTTTGTTTTTTTTTTTTTTTTTTGAGAAAGAATCTCACTCTGTCACCCAGGCTGCAGTGCAGAGGCACTATCTTGGCTCACTGCAACCTCCTCCTTCTGGGTTCAAGCAGTTCTCCTGTCTCAACCTCCCAAAGTAACTGAGATTACAGGTGTCTGCCACCATGCCCAGCTAATTTTTGTATTTTTGGTAAAGCCAAGGTTTCACCATGTTGACCATGATGGTCTCGAACTCCTAACCTCAGGTAATCCACCTGCCTCATCTTTCCAAAGTGCTGGGATTACACTTTTGGGATTCCCAAAGTGTGAGCCATCACACCCAGCCTAGAAGACTCTTTGAACACCATATAACAACAACAACAACAACAACAATAATAATAAAGAAGGAAAGAAATTTTAGTTATAATGTAGAAATATTTGAGTTAAAATAAAAATTCATTTTCCTTTAGGCTATTCCAATCCACAAATGCTCAATACTCCTAGTTATTTTTTGCCTTCAAAATGTATAATTGACATGATGCAATAGTCTAATGTACAAGTAATAGTTTTCTTTCTACACAAAGAAGAAATAATTTTAGATTAATTATGTACTGGAATAGAATATCAACTAGGCCAATATTAACTCTTTTCTTTCATTAATATCAATTTAGCAAAACAAAAAAGCTTAGAAATATATATTTAGGCCTTAAATTTCATTTTAAAACTATTTGTGGTTCAGTTAGATTAACTGGAAGATTATCTCACAATATTTCCATGTCTCTAATGAGCAAGAGGAAGCTAATCAGAGTGTGTTTATACAGGGGATATTTGATGGCTGGGGTAAGGGGCAGGAGGTGCAACATGGAAAACTAGTTGCTCTAGACAACTAGTTTCCTTCATTTGTTTCACTCTGAGGATTCTCTGATTCAATTATTTTAGGAGCCAGTGGCCAGTATATTGCAGAAAGAAATGCTCCAAAGCCACTCAGAGGATGCACATTTGAAGACAAAACATTCTTCCCTTTTATTGGTTAGACATACATTTAAGCCAAGCAAATGTCATTAACATAGTGAAGCAATCAAGCTCAATGGTACAAATATTCAAAGAGGCCTTGCCTGGTCTCCACTCTAAATTAGGTAAATCACTCTCAATGCTTTTTCATTTAGACCCTTTTAAATATCCTTCACAAAATTTTTCACAATTTTTAATTACACACACACATGTGTGTATACATATGTATGTGTGTATGTGTATATATACGTGTGTGTGTGTGTATACGTATATATAATGCCGAAAGCTCTGTAAGAGAAAGTAACACATCACTTTTATTTATGCATGCCTGTGTATAGTCACTACTTGCATGGTATCTGGTACAGGGTTGTTGTTCAGAACATTTTACATTTATTCTTGCTGAATAAATGTATAACTGAAAGAATAAAACAATGGGAATTCTGAGATTTTGTGTTAACCTGAGAAATCTAAAACGTATAAATTAGTATTATCACTGCCATTTTTTGCTCATAATTATTAACTAAATTATCATAAAAATTATACAAACATGGAAACTATGGAAGAAGCTGCTGTTTGGAGGGATCTGACTTATATTTCAATGTAGAAATGGGTACTTCTGAAATTCTTAAAATTTTATTTACACACATACACCAAAACAAAATGAAACAAAGTGCTAATATAATGAGCAAATAAAGAATATTTTATAATAAATATTAGAATCAATTTCTCTGATTATGTGTGTTAATGTGCTTATATTTAAACCATGGTCTGTATATATGTCTCTCTCTCTCTCACACACACACATACACACACACACACACGCTCACATATAGCACTGTTATTTTCATTTTACTCTTTTTCAGCTAATAAGCATCAAATACAAAAGTGTTTTCAGATAGATCATAGGCACATTACAACCTCCTGAAGTCATCAAAATAATATTGTTGCTAGTTCTGACCTAAAATTTCCAGTCCTAGGGTTGTGTATGTTGTTAAATTCCCACTCAATCTCCAGCCTTCTGGAGTTGCTAGCACTGGTGCCCAGATGCAAAAGTGACGTTTTTAATCTTAAGATTTATTTGCTAGAAAACCATTAATTCATTTTATATCTGCTCCTGACAGCTATCAAATAATAGTAACAATAGGTCTACATCAGGGTGGTTTGTAGTCAATCTTTTCATCTATGAGGGAAAGACTCCATACCTATTACCAATGCCCTGAGCCAAGAGAAAACCCAAAATGGATTTACACATGACTGAACCTTGGTGACCAGAAATATGCTAATAAATGTTGAACTGGAAAGGTAGGATTTCATAAAGCTTTTGTCTCTAATCCTCCAAGTAGGGAAGTTGGTTCTGCTGCAGAGTTAATTAGCATACATGTGGAAGCAGTTTATGGATGCGGTTTAATCCCAAACAAATGTGAAAATAAGCTCACATTGTTTTGTAGAATGATTTACATTCATTATCATCTACTTAAAAAAAACCCACATGCTTTAAAAAAGATCATTATTCCTTCCAGAAAATCAGTGAATAAAGCAATTCCATATTTGTACTTTTGAAAATTATGTATTTCCAGACAAGGTCATACTTCCTCAAATTGAAATAAAGTATAAACTTTGGTCTCAAGCTATGGTTTCCAAACTCTATCCAGATACAGGGACATTACTGAGTGACATAGGACTCATAAAGTAAGTCAACAGATTTAATTGACTAATAGCTGATGGGGAGGAAGGCAGCAAATCATACTGTCATGTGTGTACCTTTGCAACAATCTTGCATGTTCTTCACATGTACCATAAAACCTAAAATGGAATTTAAAAAATAGCTTTGTCAATAAACAGAAGTGAAACAAACAAACAAACAAACAAAAAACAGATTTAATTGACTATACATCATTAGAAAACCAAACTTGCTTTACTAGCTCCTGAGAAAGACATTTTGGAACTTCATTACATGAGATCCCTGTAAAAGGCTCATGATGAAAAGAGCACTAATACCCATATTACTCTGATCATGAAATAACAAGTCTGACATTTCAATATGGCTTGTAAAACTATCTCATGGTTTGTGATCATGGTTTTAGGGGACACAGTTTGACCAGAGGCATAGTTGTAACTTACAGTTGTAATGATGAATAATACTGTAAAGCAGTTTGAATCTACCATCAAAATGAATATACCATAAACAGTTGGCTGCCTCAGGATTATGTGAAATAATCCAATTAAGATTATCAGAAGAAAAACGGAACCTCTTCACTCTTGTTCTTCTTGAACTATTGCACTAAAAACAATGCCAAAACTCAAGTGACCTACAGGCATGGTATTGAGGCAATAGTTACTCAGAAATTCCATTTGTAAAACACTAGGTCAACTTACATATGGTTCAAATATAAGCCTTTATTCAATCCACAAATATTTAGGGTACTCACTGTGTGCCAGGCACCTTTGATGCAGGGGTGAATAAGAAAGTTAGCGTTCCTGTTCTTCAGAGGGTTATGGCTTTAAGGGAGAAACCGTTATGTAATATGGAAACTATTAACTGTGAAATAAACTTTATAATAAGAAAATTATAGGGCAGTTGTAATCTACTGGAGAGCCACCTAACATTGGGAGAGGATGGCAAGAGCATCAGGGATAATTTTGTCAAGGCAACTAATTTGAGAATAAATTGAATGAACAGAAGATAACTTGGGGAAGAAGAGGAGTGTCTTCTGAAGAGAGGCTTTTTGGGAATGGAAAGTACTCACTATGGCTGGAATTTCAAGTTTGAATGAGAGAGGTTGGTAATGCAGGATGCTGGAGAGATAAGTAGGGGCCAGTCCTGGAGGCATATTAAGGACGTTTAACTCTGCCTTTTGCTTTAACAACCACTTGCCTACACTGATGCTAGGCTACTATAATATTTATTGAATGTTTCACTATCTATCAAACGGTGCATTTAGTACATAGCAGGATGCTAAAATTACCCATTGTTTTAACTAGAATTTTTGAAATAATAAATCTGCCTTAGACCCAGTGTAAAGGTGTTGGTTACAGCAGATTCAAAACAAGGCGCCCATCCTCTCTTAGCTTCAATACTATTTGTTCCCACAATATAGACCCATAGGAGTCTATTGGAGTGTATTGCTGGTGTTCAGAGGCGCAGTGCCAGCCCAAATTTTGTCATGTTTCAATATAAAAATATACCAAACCAATACTCCAGTAATTCCATTTAAATTTTATTTTCCCTGGCAGACAGCTAGGTCATAATTGCCTTTTGTTAGGACTTACTTACATCAACGTGGACTTAGAATGGGCACATGAATTTTTAAAAAGCATGATATGTGTGGGGAAGGGGAAAAATTATGCAGCAACTACACAATTTATTTGACTTTTGAAAACTCCATTTACTGAATTTGGCATTAGTTTTTGCAGTAAGACTTGGAATGCTGATGTTTCAATGCCATGCTTCTCCTTGGATTGTGCTTTCTTTGCCCTGTCATGAGAACACTGGGGTGCTCTGCAGCCTAGTGCTTACGGAAGTGGAATAATGCAAGAAAACAAAGTTTTATGCTAGGGATTGTTCTGTAGAGAATTATGCTTCAAACTGTGTTATTCTAAGGTTCAATGTGAGATTTTTAAGAATACTCTAATCCCTTGAATCTCTTCCAAGTGAGGTCAGTATAAAAGAAGAAAGTCTGATTTTATTCAAACCTTATGAGTGTTCTTACAGTTGCATGAAAACAGCTGAGCTTTGTGAAGACAGATTCCTACCAAAGAATTCACGTGTAATTTTTTTTTTATTGCTTCCCTTCTCAAGCAGTGAAATGAGAGCCTCTGAGAAAGTTCACCTCACTTGTCCTGGATTTTCAGTCTCTCTATTTCTTTTCGGGATGGAACTGGACATTTCAACATTGCAGAGACAATAGAGTCATCATTATTTGTATGGCACCAACTAATACGTCAAGATTTTTACTTTTTGGAGCCACTAACTTCTCAATTCCCCAATTATTTCCCCAACCATTATGCACACTCTAATGCTATAAACCAGACATCTCTTTCTTTGTTGTTCCTTTCCTCCCAATGTTCTGTAAATTCTCTTTATTAAAGAGGACTTCTGCAGAGAAAAACTTAGGAGGATTTCTCTGAGAATTAACTTTTTCCTGAATTTAAGAACACTGTAAATCAACAACAAATCTGTGGCAATTTTCTCATTTCTTACCTTCCTAAGTAGGGAGGAAACACCTGTTTCAAATCCAACAATAATTTGTATGATGAATTTTCATTTAATTTAGACTAGAGCATTTAGTTGATTTCCCTTTTACTCCTTGAATGTGAAAATCCCTTGGAACTTCCGAAGTGAGTTATTTTTATTGGTAAAAATCGATGAGGGAGGTGTTTTTGCCACAAGGCTATACAAAGCAACTTTTATTTCTTTTTCTTTTCCTCATTTTTTACCACTATGACTCAAAGGAAAATACATCTGAGATCACCACTCCTGACACACATAAACCAAGAGAAAAAAAATACAATTTTTACATGTATATTTTTCTCATTGAACTTCACATTGCTAGAAATGCTTTTTCTAAAAACAGTTTAATCATGTCATTTCACAGTTAAAATGTTGTAGTAGATAATATCAATTGCTTTTGAGAATAAAATAATTTTTAAAGTAATTATATGAAAAAGTGTTCCCAATCCAGTCTAACAATAAAGAGAAATATTAATAATAATTACTAATTTTTGAAGTCACTACTCTAAGTACTTAAAATGAGTACAGTATAAAATGCTTCTATATTCAAGAAAAAAGGCTAATTGCACTTTGGTCATAATAAAAAGTAACCACTAGAGCCAGTTTTAAGCCCATCCTTATCTATCAGACAATTTTGCGTCACCATGCTCGTGAAGAGCAGCCAATGTAGCCAACTCATTTCAGTGACCATGCTTCTGAGAATCAACCCAGCATCGAAAGCCACACTGCAGTACCCACCTTCCCATGGCTAACACTCATCCCAAACACTCTAGCTTCTAAAAGTTTGCCAGTCCCTGAGATCCAGGCTCCTGAAAGCCCTCACTGTTTGTTCAGGGAGACCAGATTTTATAAAACTAGTTCTCCTTTGATTACCAAGCAGTAACTTCAGCTTTTTATCTTAGATGTGGTGTGATCTTTCTTTCAACAGGACTAATTTATTTAATCTTCATACTAGTGCTTTGAAATAGAAACATTATTGTATCCATTTTACAAATTAAGAAATGAAGTTAAAGAAATATTCAGTAACTTGCCCAACATCACTCAACAAATAAACAGTAAAGGAGAATTTGAATCTAGATAATGTGGTTCCTGAGCACACTCTTGTAGCCACTATTTCAGGCTACAAGAGTAGCCTATTTCCTAATTTCTTCCTTAAGTGCTAACTTTTCATCTTCACTTCTCAACTCCTAACATGTACTACTCGCTCCTTTATTACTTGCCGTTCCCTAAATGCTCCATATCTGCCCTCTCCTCTGATGTCTTTTACAGATCATCCCCTCAACAACAACAAAACCCCTTCCCACATCAATTATGCCTAGGTCAATACTCATCCTTCATTAACTTTTACATTTAATCTAAGGGACCTGTAAGAGGGCTCTCCTTTTGCAGATGTAAAATTGAAATTGAAAGGGATAAATAATGTGCCTAAAGTCACACAGTCAACAAGTAATAACAGCAGCCCTAGAATACATTAATGCTGACTCACAGTCCTATTGCTTCTCATAGGAAATATTTCCTGCCATCTTCATCACTTGATTCCTCCTCTCAAAACCCTCTCCAATTTCACCATCTTCTATTTTGCTCTCAAAATGAAACATACTAAAGACCTGACTAAAGCAACAAGTGGAAGGCTTCCTACTTATCCATGTCCCCTTGTAAACCGCCCTATATTGTTTTATTCCTGGTAATATTGCAGATGTAACAAGGATAGCCAAGTCTAACTTAGCAAACTAGAGACGATATCTGCAGCCCAGCTAGCACGCCGGCAGAGCTGGTGCTCAACAAATCATTGGTATTAACTGTTATCTGCATCTTGCATTTAAATTATTTTTCCTATAGCAATTATTTCATCAATGGTTCCTATTCAGTGTATATCCTTGGATTTTTACTAATACGCTACTTTGAGTTGTAATCTGGTCTCTCTTATCTTCCCTCTCCAAACCTTGGAATTTCAAATCCACAGAATGGAAACAGTAACATGTTTGTCTCAAAGGTGGTTTTGAAGAGTAAATATGGTAATTCACACAATGTGCTTAGCACAATCACTGATACCAGTATGCCCCCAAGAAATGGGGGCTTTGGTGTCTTATTTTAATCATGTCTCTTTATCTCTCACTAAATATGATATGTTTTAAGTAGTACTAACAAGTTTTTTTTTAAAGGGCTTGCTTTTGAAACAGTTGTTCTCATGCTAATAGAAGGCAATCCCTACCAAAAGTGGGATGCTTTTTAAAATTAACAAATTGGTTGAATAAACATTAGTTCTTGACTATTGATATGATTGGGATCTGTGTCACTGCCCCAGTCTCCTGTTAAATTCTAATCACAAGTGTTGGAGTGGAGACTGGTGGGAGGTGATTGAATGAACTATGGGGCAAATTTCCCCATTGGTACTATCAATGAGCTTTCATTGTTTAAAAATGTGTGGCACCACACCGCCCCCCACTTCCTGCTGCTCTGGCCATGTAAGACATGCCTGCTTTCCTTTCACCTTCTGACCTGATTGTAAGTTTCCTGAGGCCTCCCCAGAAGCAGAAGCCACTATGCTTCCTGTGCAGCCTGGAGAACCACAAGGCAATTAAAACTTTTTTGTTTCTAAATTATCCAGTCTCAGATATTTCTGTATAGCAATGTGAGAATAGACTAATACAGCTATAGATTACTATCACATCAACATAAGTTACACAAGGTGCAATAGAATCTTTGCCACCAGTTGTGCCTTCATAAATAAATAAACCACTTCATGTCAACTTTCTACACACCACTTCCAAGTTAATCTTTCTAGGGTATGGCTTGGACAATGATTACTCTCCTTATAAACGTTCAGGATCTCTATTTCCCACCAAATATGGTTGAAATTTATCAGCTGAGTATTCATCCCTTGACACATTATCCTTATGTTGTTGCCCATTACTTCCCATCAAGGGTTCAACATCCTCACACACTTGAAGGACCTACTTTTCCCTATAGATTCACCATGATATGTCCCTGTTTGCCTTTCTCTACATTGCTCTAGATACCACTAAAGCATTTTAGCATCTCTCTCCATAGCCAAAATATATCTTTGAAGGCCTACCACAGCTCTAGGAAGTCTTCACAGGAACTGGAAATAATCTTTCTTGCCTGATGTACTACTCTCTTGTTCTCTTGAAATGTCTCTTACCTCCTGCCTTAGAGTACAATCAACTTAATTGTATAATTTCTTCTACTGGACCATAGATTATTTAACTTAGAAATCCATGCCTTTTTAAACATTCTATCTTACTCAATACTAAATACTATTTCAAACACTGTAGGTGCTCAATACATTTTTGTGATCTATCAATTTACATTGGCATATCATAAATTAGAAGCCTAGGAATCTCTCAAAATTTCTTTCATATCATAATTATTTTAAGATATACTGAGTCATATTTTTAATGTACAATTTCAGCATTCAATACAGATGCAGTTAAGCATTGAAGAGCATAAATGCCAAATCAAAATTCAGTTTAGCTCTTGACTTACATCTACTGATACATTTTAAAAATATACATGAAGGGTATTCCCAAACTTTATCACCTTTCAAGGTACTTGAAAAGGTAAAGTAAACACATGATTTGGATTCAGAAATTCAAACTTTTGGTAATCAAGGTTCTACACTCATAAGTACCTACTATGTATCTATAATACTCTTTGGCTCACAATAAGTTTCAGTAATAACCTATTAAGTAAATTTATTAAAGTTTTTTAAAAATACTTAAAGTATATTATTAGAAACTTCTCTAATGTTACATTCAGAGATTACCTTCAATTACAAATTTTAGTTTCCCCATTGGCCTTTTCTAGTATATTTTTAAAATAAATTCTGTAACAAATAATATTTTAAATCTGCATAGTTCAACACTTGAGCCAAATCCAAACTGTTGTGTAGGGAGTAATCACTCAACCTAAGAACTAGCATTATAATTTGTTCTCAAAACCAACATTAAAAATAGATAATATTATTAGAATTTCAAGCCCATGAATTTCCCCACCACATAAGGTCTCACACTTGCTCTGAATTTCAATGGAATCCAGAAAAAGATCTAAGAAAGTATAATGGAGCAATATAAAAGTCTTTCATATGAAAGTAATTACTTTTCTTCAAAAGAAGTGTAAAGTAAGCATGCTGAAAACAAATTTCTTCTGGTTGAATGAGCTCCTAATTAAAAGTAATTAAGTATATCTATATGGTACATTTGTGGTTACAAATAATTGTCTCATTGTAGAAACTCAAATGCTGAGAATCTGTCCCAAGTTTGAATGAGTCAAGTTTGATTTTCAACTAGACATGATCACATTATGGTTTCCTGGGTCTATGGTCAGAAAAGAAACTCCGTTAGAATTAATCCACTACCAACCACAGAACATCACCACCTACCTGCGTTATTCTTCAAGACCATCCTCTCTTTGATCCTGGCTTAGGAAGAAAATATAACATAAATCTGGTCTACTCAAGAGAATCTGACATATGAGGGATTTGTGTTTATTGTAGATAAAGCTTTTTTTTTTTTTTTTTCAGAGACAGGGTCTCGCTCTGATATCCAGGATGAAATGCAGTGGCATGAGCATAGTTCACTGCCACCTGAATCTCCCAGGCTCAAATGATCCTCCCACCTTAGCCTCCTAAGTAGCTGAGATTATAGGCATGCACAAGCACACCTGACTAATTTTTCAAAAAGAAATGTTGGTAGAATGATGTCTTGCCATGTTGTCCAGGCTATCCTCCAACTCCTGAACTCGAGAGATTTTCCTGCCTCAGCCTCCCAAAATGCTGGGATTACAGGCCTGAGCCAGGATTCAGGCATACAACAGAGAGTATTGATGATGTCTATCACCTAGGCATTGGCTTAATCCCTTCCCATCCCTGGATAGTTCTCTATCTTCCTATCTACTTCTCACTTCAGTTATGGCTTGCTTAATACTCTATGCTATTATGCTTCAACTCCATATATGTTTTCTTCTCTTTGTTTCATGCCAGTTCATTGAAGGATCACTCATTTTTCCCTTCTTTATTTTCCATAAAATACTACCTATAAAAGGTGTTTTCTGTGAATATGGCAGATTTTATTGAATGTTGTAGAGAAGCAGTCTTCATATTTTAACCATCCAAAGAAAATTAAGTAGTAAACAGCTTTGTTAGTAAACGAAGAAAAGCTTTGTGGCATGTTGTATTTTTGAACCATCCTCTTTCTCCTTTCCTTCCTCTACGCCCTTTTTTTTCAGCCCCTCATATTCCTATTCCTTTATTAGTATGGTAGATAACCCACCTTTTTGTTCTTAGCTCTATTCATCACATTCCCTTAAACTTTGACTTAAAACCCCAAGCTACACTCTCATTTGAAAACATTTATCAAAGTATTACCATAAACTAAGAACCAAACCAAGATAAACCAAAGTACTATCTCTCCCCAAGAAGAATCTTGGTGCCAACTGTCATTGTTTTAAATCTATAGTCTCTGAACACTCCTCAGCCACACTCCTGAACATGTGTTATCTGGAGATGGTAACCTGGAATCTTTAGATTGAGCTATAACTAAGCATGACCTTTGGGTGTCAAACAGTGTGATATTGTCAGCTAGTGATGGTTTACTCTTGTCTGCTTCTTCCCTCCAAAGGAGGAGAAATTTCTTCCTTTCACTGATTTCTCATCTTGGTAACTTGTGTTCCACATACTGTTACTTTCAGGTAGATATCTCTATTAATGGCTGTATCACCTTACTCTTACATTTGGAGCAAACCCCCATTTTGACTCTTTTTCAGAATAGAAGAACATCATTGGGATGAGACAAACAACTTACTTTAAGCAAACAAAAAGCTAACTGCTTCTTTTACTTGCTTTCTCTATCAGGATAGAAAAATTATGATTTTTAAAAAATCAGCAAGAGCTTGTTCTTATTGCATTTCATGCTATTTCTGAATTTGTGAGCTCTCAGCAGCCTTCCATGGTGTCAAACCATTATATACCTTTAAAAAAAAACTGCCTCCATTAAACTTTAAGCTGTCAAGGATTACAACGAAAAGATGCAATTTTTTTCACTGCAGGAAAGGTCTGATTTAGTAACAAACTATAAGCTAACAGAGCAGCAGAATCCACATATAATATTCCATTGAAAGGAAAAAAACATGCTGCTTTTTTGTGTGCTTCAACCTTGTTTTTTTTTTCTTTTTATATTAAAAAAGTATGGTCCATTTAGCTTTCGAACACAATAGAGACTAGGAATTGTGTTCCTCTTACATTTGTGGCTACAAATCTTGGTGTTCAAGCACATATAGACATGCAATTGGTTTATATGTCTTCTATATTGGAAGGGACATCATTAAGAAAAAAAATTGTTAGTCCACATTGCCGTCTAGCTTACATGTTTAATATTGATTTCATTAGTCATTTAATTCCAAACACCCTCATTATCTACTTATTTGAAAAGGCTATTTACTTTCACCTCAATGCATACATTAAAACAAGTGACTGAATGGAAAGCTAGGTTTGTGGCCTGGTGCTTTCTTGGTGCAGAAATGATACCCGCCTCCCCCACTTTAGCTCCAGCATCGCAATGTCAAACATTCCACACATTCCCTAAGGAATCTGCAAGGCTAATTAGGGTGAGCTTCACCATAAAGAATACAGTTGTTAAAACAGCTTCTGTACACACTAGAGTAATGAGCATTCTTTACACACGCTGTGATTTGTTACCGCAATTTGCAGTCATATATCTCTTAGGAAATAACTCATATGTTGTTATTTATTGCATGTGTGATTATTAATGATATATTAACAACTGTTGAAAGCAACTTATTTCACCTCAATAACTCATGTACTTCGCTCAATGTTTAAAGAGCCAAGGAAGCATCAATTTTTTTCCAGAAAGCTATGCTTTTTCTTTTCTTTGTGTTTTTCTCCAAGATAGTAAAGAAAATGACCAAAGTCTTATGAATAAGAAAAATATTCAGAATGATTTTATTATCTGTTACAGGAGAGTATTTTTTTAGAACTGGGTCATTAAAAATTTTTGAATCTCTCATAAATGCAGACAATCCTTATAATAAACTGTCTTATAATAAAAATCAAATACTGTGAAATACTGTGTGTTAATTATGATCGGTGACTTGGGTAGAAACAGCCTCATGTACAAAGCTAATTTTTAAATTAATGTCACTAGAAGAAATATATTGCTGCTAGTCAAACTCAATCCAAATATAGAGTTACCTAAATACTTGAAAATGCTGTGTTGGTAATTTGTCCTGCATTAAATATACAAGGGAGGCTAGGCTTTTGACTTAAATATTATGTGTGAGACATCGCACCATTCAGCATTGATGAAAACCAAGCTCCTTACTGCTTCACCTTCAGCACTGACAGATTTCTACCAATTAACTACTACCCAAATGTCTTCTGATAATTGGGATACAGAAACAAGCGAGCTTTTGTTTCAGAAATTAGAAATACAGCATTAGATCTACACTTTCATGGATCTTTGAGCCACTATGGGAAATTTTTAGGATCTAAACACCTGTTTTGGCTTACCTGAAATCATGGGAGCCTGAGTGCTTACATCCCTGCAGGGATCTTTTCCAGAGATATAAACTGCTTTATAAGTGTGGCATATTTCCAGAGAGACAAAAGATCCTACCTTTTGAAATATTCAGATCTGAAGAAAGCACTGTACTACACTGAGGGTTCATTACCAAACATTCAGATAATGTTATAGATCCACACAATATTAGAGGCAAATAAATGATTAATTTGGCTTTGATGAGCAGAAAGAGTGACTGTTGACACAAAGTGATACCATCTGATGAGACAGCACCTTAGGTTGCTAATTACTTAAGTATATAAAATCATTTCTGACAAGTATTCATTTCATGAGAACTTTTGAGCCCTCGTGAAATAGTTTCACAATGAATATCATCAGAACAGTTAAGAAAGCTGATGTTAAATATCATCATCTTTGAAATACTATTCATTGCACAGTTTTGTTGTGGTGGTGGCTCTTTTTTTTAAAGCAGATTGTATTAAAAAGTGAACTGAAGGCATTTGATTCTCAAAGGCAGAGTATGATGCCATTTGTCAAATACTAGAGGTCTGAGGCGGAAAATGGTAAAACAATAAACAGGCAAAGAAACAAACAAGCAAGCAATGTGAGTTGGTCTCTGGAACAGTCTTTCTAGAAAGACCAAAGGGACAGGACTTGAAGGAAAGCAACACATCTGCATATCTAAGGAGAATGATAACAACATCAGATGAAACAAGTGAATATCAGGATTGAAAAGGCTGCAGAAGTTTGCAAGCAGATGTCAAAAAGCATACAAGAAAATGTCAAGAAAAGTATAACAAGCAGCTAAAACTGGTTGCAGAGATTAGGGTGCTAAATATATGCATGATGAGCACACTACTCTATGGCTTGCAGACCCAAGAGCTGCTTCACAAGCAAGAAGGGGAAAAAAGGAGCTTCATAAATAATTTCTGCAGATAAAACTGGGGTCAAATGTAAACAGAGGCAGAAAGCAAATAAAGCTTTTCCTAGAACTTGCTTTCAGAGTTCCTGTGCCTGGCTACTTTACCAGATAATGAGAGAATGACTTTTTCTTAAATAGAAATTATAAAACACGCTAAGTCTAGAAGGACAATTAAAGGGAGGTCCAGAGGCAATTATGATTGCCTCTTTCAGAAGTCTACTTTAATAAATATTACAAGTAGGAATCAAAATTGTAGATTGCAGAATTGCAGATGTTTTCATTGAAAAAAACCTTATATTATAATCAAGTTTGCTGAATGCAACCAAAGGGATCCTTGCTTAAAGTAATTTTGACTTAATTCTAATTCAAAAAAAAAATCACAAGTTTATTTTCATCACAGATTACAACAGATAAGTTGATTTACCAGGCAAGGTCAACAAAGTTCATAGGCAAGCTATCACAGGGACATTTACTGATAGCTTAATTTTTACCTTAAATTCTTATCCTCATTGGGAACCAAATGACAGGACAAAATCATTCTTTCAAAACTCTATTTAAAGGAATTAATTATTCCACAATGCTAAGCATTACCTTATCAAGATGTGTGCCTAAATTTGGTAAGATTAGTGAAATACTATTAAAACAAACCTACAAAATGATGTCACCGTCACCTCTTGCACCTTAGTTTTTCTTTCAAAGACAAATTGCATCTAAAGATGCCAGAGGCCTCCTGGCAAAACAGTCTTCAAGACTTTGCTTCTAAGCTTCTATTGTGCAAGTTTCTCCTAAAGATATATTGTTCTTGGTCACCTCGACTAGAACAAAAATTAATTCTTAATAAATGTTTTTTGGGCGGGCGTGGTGGCTCATGCCTGTAATCCCAGCACTTTGGGAGGCCGAGGCGGGTGGATCACGAGGTCAAGAGATCGAGACCACCCTGATCAACATGGTGAAACCCCGTCTCTACTAAAAATACAAAAAATTAGCTGGGCATGGTGGCCCATGCCTGTAATCCCAGCTGCTCAGGAGGCTGAGGCAGGAGAATTGCCTGAACCCAGGAGGTGGAGGTTGCCATGAGCTGAAATCGCGTCATTGCACTCCAGCCTGGGTAACAAGAGCGAAACTCCGTCTCAAAAAAATAAATAAATAAAATAAATGTTTTTCGACTTGACTGTTGTGTATTCAAATCCTGTTGGTCTTCCCTTTCCTATTGTTGTACTTGTTTCTGTACTTCTCAACTCCATAGCTAGTCAGTATATGTGATCTTCAACAGGCATTTCTTTCTCAATTGTCTCTATCAGTTTTTTTTTTTTAAAAAAGCATATGTCACTGTCTTATTACAGAAGCATCACTTGTTTAGTCAGTAGGACAGTGGTAGTTATCTGGTCACGTCTTTTCCTCTGAATGTGTCTTTTCTAACAACATTGCCTTTTGTATTTTCCTCATGCAGACCAAAACCACAAGACGTATTTAATTTTTATAAGGCTAGAAACAGACCTTCCTTTGTTTAGTAACTATCAACTCTTGTCACTTTAAGGATTCAAATTAATTGGAAAAATAAGATTTTATTAGTGAAAATATGATAGATAAAAAATAGCTAGACACTGATAGATACATGCACACATCCATTCATACAAGGAATTTTATCCTTTGAAAAGCTGAGCTTATCTAGCTGCTTTGCTATATTACAGCTTATAGGTTGCAAGGGGAAACTAACCCAAAGTGAAATTACTCTTCGTTTCAAACAGAATCAGAACAGCCTCAGGAATCCCTTCTTTTCTAATACCCAACTCACCAAGGATATACATGGGAAAAGTTGGGAAAGAAGGATGTTCCAGAAGCAGAGAGAGGAAATAGAGTTAAGAGAAACAAATTCAATAGAGCCACACTCCCTCACACAGATCATCCTCAGAAGTCTGCTTGCTGCAAGGCAGAATCATCTTAAAAGCCCCCTGCTTCGGGTATCTAAAAACTTCATGAATGCCAGTACTCAGGCCACATAATCAACATTACCTTCTCTACATTTTTACATTTAATTCATTTTAGAAAAGTCATACACATACACAATACAAAAAGCAACTTGGACCCACACATTGACAATAAAAATAAAAGCTTTATCTCATTCCCACTCCTGACCTAGAGTTTAACCTGGCATACCAGCACCTGCTTCCCCTGACTGTAGGAGAGAAGAGAGGAAGAGGAAAAGTCTACACATTAAGCTTTGCTTTAAGATACATTTCTTCCTGCAGCAGAATATTTTATGGTTGCAAACACCATTGATCATTTCAATTGAAATCTCATCTTTAGTACCTATTGTTTTGCCTTTTGTTTATATTGCACTGTACATTATATTTCCTGTAGAGCAGCTCCTACTTCACAGCTTTAATAAACAATAACAATTATTAAATTTGTATTTCCAGCTGTGAATGTATTTCACATCTCCAGATCTGTCTCTCTAACTTGGATATTTCACCAGCATTGTAATTCAACAAACCAATTCACAATTGACTTTCAATAAGTAGACTTCTGAGGATGATCTGTGTCAGGAAGTATGGCTGTATTGAATGTTTCTCTTAACTGTCTCTTTCTCTGCTTCCAAACCTTCCCAAGTCCACCCTTTGTGAGATGAGTATTAGGAAAGATGGGATTCCTGAGGCTGTTCTCACTCTGGTTGAAGCATTAAAGGAATTTCACTATGGGTCAGTTTCCTCCTACATCCTATAAGCTCCAGTACAGCAAAATGGCTAGATAAACTCAGTTTTTCAACTGATAAACTTCTTGTTCGTAGGTATGTAACTAATCTATTTATTGTCTCCAAAACGGAATATTTTAAGAATTAAGTATGTTTTATAGTATTTTAGAAGGTGATAATTTATATAGAGAAAAGTAAAACAGAGAAAGGGAAAAAATAACATCAGGGGACAAGGGACATTGCTATCAAATAATGTCTGCAACAACTCCCCGTTTTTGCTTCCCTTCTACTTAAATTTCTTACTTATTCAAACTGAACTTCTGAATATTCTTCACTACCCTTACAGCACCTTTCTCACGAAATTGGCTCTCTGAAAACATCACTTTTACTGTATCATTCATTTTAAATTTTTCCACGCCTCCAGTCATGCAGGCAAAAAGTCCGACTTGTTCCATGTGTTCAAAAAATGTCTTTAAACATGTTCTCTATCCCATCCACAACATTGTTTCTGGAATGTAATTCACTGAGCACTTACTGGGTATCAGGTTCTCAGTTATCTAGTGGAGAAATAAAATAATTAGGCTATAGTCTTTATTCTTAAGGAGCCCAGTGTCTGGTAGAGAAAAGACAAATAGCAAACAATAAATACCTCTAACCTATCATCTTTGAACTTTAATTTTAAACTTTATGGCGTTTTCTGTCTCCTAAAACCTATTCTGTTCTCAAGCCTACTCGAATCTTTTTGCTATCCTTCAGAATTCATTTACAGACATGTCCCTCTCCCTTTCTGCAAGTATGCTTTAACCATTTGGTTATTTTCAGGACTGCTATAGAATTGATCATTGGTACAATTGATTTTGACACTCATGTCAATATTAAAATTTACCTACTAAAAATCAGCTTTCTTCCTTCTGTACTAACAGATGCTAATTTTATTCCAAGAGGAATTGTGACCAGCTAAATAATTGTATTTTCCAACTTTCCTTGCAGACAGTGGCAGACAGTGGCAACCAAGGAGAAGTTAGCAAGGACTAAGTGGAGCTTTTAGAGAGTTCCTTAAAGTGACCTGACTCAGATAAGCATTGCTTTGTTTTGTCCTCTCCCTGGTTCCTCTTTCTTCTAGTCGGTAACACAGAAGTGAGGGCTGGAAATGCAATAGCCATGCTGGATCACAAGATGACCTTGAGTGTGAAAACCATGTACTAATCATGGAGGAGAAAGTCTAAAGATACTGGATCTGATCATTGTGGAGCTGCCACACCAATGCATGACAAATACCCATGGACTTCTTTCATATGAAAGAGAAATAAAACATACATTAGTCTAATCCACTGAGATTTTGCTGGGGTGGGAAAGAGGAAATTTCATTTCCCTTATCCAAATGTAATTCCTAACAGACTTAGCACTATTTAGCCATTAATTCAGTCATTAACAAAACATTTGTCCACTAGACATTGCTATGTATTGGATTTTATCCCATATTAATGACACAAAGACAAATGAGAAATAGTCTTTGTTTTCTAGGTGCTCCCAAATGCAGTGGGAAAGATAACAAGAAAAAAAAATCTAGTTAATATAATGCAATGGACTCAGCACTGTGGTAGAGGCCACTCTCAGGTGCTCTAAGAGAGCATATTGGAAGAACCTCAAAGAGGATTCCTGGAAAAAGTAGCACATGACCCAAAATCTGAAGACATCAGAGTCATCCTGTAAAAGGGGCAAAAGGCAGTGTGGAGATATGGGGCTGCATAGAGTGGCAGAGGACATGTTACAAAACACTTTCTTATGCCATGCTAAAAAATTTAGGGCTTTATCTCAAGATGATTAGAATAAATTAAAGGATTTTCAAAAGGAGGAACAAAATCAAACATATTTAACACACATGCATCTAGAAATTATTTGGAGAGAATTTTGAAAAGAGGAAGATTACTTATAAGACTGTTAGAAAAAGCAGACTATAAAATAAGAAGTCCTGATGAAGAAAAAAAATGTTTGATCAAAAAGTAATTTGGGAATTATAACTGACAGTGTTTCCTGGGGATTCATTGTAGGGGATGACAATGTAGGAGATAGAGTCGGGTATGATTCAAGGTTCTTTTCACTTACAGAATGGAGGTGTCACCAACAAAGAGAGGGGAGAAAAGAACAGAAACATGTTTCGAAGGCTCTGAAAACTGAGAAATTGAATTTTGAACATAAAGCTCTTGAAATGGCATAAGATAGCCAAGTGGATATTTTGTAAGTGATTACATATAAACACCAAGTTCTAGGCTGAATTTCAAACATCAACATCTATGTGATGGTGAAATCATGAATACAGGTGAAATCACCCAGATGATGAAGAGTTACAGGAATAGACTTCTGGTGGAACACCACCTTTTAACAGACCAGCAAAGGACAAAAAGGTCATGAGGGAGACTGAGTGTGTCCAGAGAGATAAAGGAAATGAAGAGAGAATGGTGAATTGAATGCTAAGAAAAGAAAAGTTTCAAAATGTGGAGAGGGGTCAAGGTTAAATGTTGCAGATCAGTTAAATATTGCAATGCTAAAAGTTTTAAAGAGAACTTTAAAAAGTACATTATTTTTGGCTGCAAATTCAGGGAGAGCTGTTTCAATGGCATGTAGGGAAGGACCTAAGTTGAAGTGGTTTGAATAACTAATGGGAAATAAATGTATGATAGTGCGATTACTCCCTTGTGTATCATATCTTGCATGCTCAATTAAATGACAAGTTTCTCAAAGGCAGTTTTTACATGTCTTTGCCATCTTATTTATGTTCCATTTTATAAATGTACATATATATTTGCTTGTGTACAGGTATATATTGTGTGCATAGATATGTACACATTGTATACATATATTATTTATATATGTATGTATTAACAAATGTGTATATTATATTTATAATATATAAAGAATAAAGGTTACAAAACCACCAATGACTGACATTGATCTGACGAATATACAAATGAAGTTCCCTGGGCCTCCAAGGCTACTTTGGCAGCACTGACATTTTTAATCATTATTCTCCCTTTTCACCCCCATATCGTCCAAGAAATATCCAGCCTGTTTTTCCCATAGTCTTTTGTGTACACCAAGTGTGCAGCCTGCTGTTTCTCTTTGCTCCTAAACATTTATTTTTCTCTTTTGTGTTTACATTTTCTTTCCTCCTCAGCTCAGATTAAGAGGAGCCTGCCTTCAACAGCTGGCATTTATAGAGCTATAAGTTTCCATAACTTCTACAGGAGCTCTGCATGCATGCGCATGCCAAATCAAGCCCTGAAGCTATTCTGCAAATAATTTCTACAGTAAATTTCACTTGTAATGACCTGAAGTTGAGCTTGTATCCTTTAGGAAAATCTATATCTTCTCACAGGGCTCACAAGCTCTCTCCTTGCAATGTTAAACCCAAATTTTACTAGTATAATTAGTATACATATGGAATTTATGGCACAAAAAATATAACTGATTAAAACAAACTGAATCACTTTAAGCAGCACTAAAGCACAAACATACTTTTGTTTAGAAAACCTCTTATTTTTCTTATGGTGTCTTTGGGCTTAGGGTTCCCTATAACTCCAATATGGTGCGTTTGGAGCTTCTATTATCTGTTTTGGCATCTCACACATGGAACACCTGCGTGAGATAGGTTCCTTGACTCCACAAACAGCTTGCAGGATGAGAATTTATTTTTGAATGAGACTTATTCATGCTGTTTCAATGAGAGGAGAAGTGCCACTAATAGTTTCTTTCAGTTTAGTAACTGGAATACTTTATAGTTTCATCTAACTTTTATTTCCCCTCATCTGCTTAAGTGGCTTCATTCCTCTCAAGCTGAAAATTTCAAGGCTATTTACTAATACTATGTTAAAATGTCTTGGTGCATTTTTTCTCCCACCACCTTTTTCTCCCCTGCCAACAGCCTACTTTTGTTCTTCTCACGGGCCTTTTATAAACTTTTCCTTTCCTCCTGATATTCTCCAATCTAAAACAGCTCCAAGAAACTAAAAAAGGAACAAAGGAGGAATAAGAGTTGGAAGAATGAGTGGTAAAGTGAAGAGTGGAGAAGCAACCATTTTGCAAGGAGATAAAATTTAAATTGCCTCAGTCACTGTTCTTTTATAAACCATTGAATCAATAACACTCCTCAAAGTCTGAACTTTCAAAATCCCTCCGCACTGGTCTCGTACAGTACTACCAATCACCTTTGCTCCTTTCTGTATTGTGCATTCTTCGCGCTACAAATCACAGGCTCCATAGTCTTTTGTTCTTAGAAAAGCAGGAAACTAAAAATATTAAGTCGAGTTATTTGTATTTCCTTATATGATTCCAAGGAATAAGGTAGTAATATATGCTTTCTTCATCTTCATAGAGCCGCTCTAATTTCTCTTTCCAGAGTGAAGGGAGATTTTCATCTGAAGTACATGGTGTGCTGGTTGAACCTCATGTCTTGAAAAGTCCTTCCTTGGCTTTGACTCTCCTACAAAGGAGGTATATATGTATGTGGGGATAGTGGTGCAGGGGTGGGAGTGGAAGAAGCTTGACTTGTTAAACGTGCCAGTTTCCATGGTGTAAATACTTTCACCTTGGTAAACTTCAATAAAACAAGAGTTTATGAACTGGCTCTCACATTTTTTTGAAAATTTAACCATTGGCCCTTGTAAATAGTTAGTTGTTCCTGCATAGTATTGCAAATCAACCTAAAAAAAAAAGAAAGAAAATAGAAAGAAGGAAAGAAGAAATAAAGAACAAAAGAAAGACAAAGAAAGAGAGAGAAAGAAAGAAAATGAAGAGGGAAAATACACCCTTTTCACTTTCTGCCCTACTAATTATTTAATTACTTGCATTACTGAAAGATCTGCCCTTAAAGCTTTGTCTGGGTCTGTTCTAGGCAAATTAGTAAAGTTGGCGTGATTTATCCTCAGGGCCTTTTGCTCCCAATGCCTCTCTAGTGTCCTGTGATTTAGCAATCCTGCAAAATGCTCTCACTTCCATTAAAATCACTTGCCCTGCTTTGCATTCTGTCACTAATCTGATAACTTAAGTGATTCAATGAACTCACAAATGATTTAATGGGCACTAAGTGTTAATGGAGATAACAGCTTGATTCTGTATTCTTTCTTGTATTATCTGCATTATAAAGAGTGATTGTCTGATAAGAATGTCCTAACTCTGAACAGTGATTCTGTAGCACCATCAGACGCTAAGAAAACAACAGAGCTTTTAGGTGTGTCATGTTAAGTCTCAAATGTTAAAGGGACTTTCAACTCAATTTTCTCCAAAATAAGCTGAGAAAACGCCACAAGGTGGAGGAGGTTATCTTACTCAGTTTGTCTTATTCAGCATTTCTTTCTGGCTTCTCAAAGGCATTTCATTCATGATTCCTCTAAAATCCTGTCCAGGACCAAGCCTCCTGTCCCTTTAAGTCCTGAAAGTTTCCATGCCTCTCCACGCCTGTGCTTCTTCACTGTACATTTACTCCTGACCTTTCTCTTATCTGAAATTTCTTTCTTATTCATTTGAGATTTTGCTAAAATTTTAGCTCTTTCTATATAGGTTTTCCTAGTGCTTATCCCACTATATCTCACATTCACTCTGATTTCATTAGTCTATGTATACCAAGTAGATGACCTGGAGTAAGATAGTTTAGCATCCTGTGGCTTAGTTTCATCTGTAAAATGGGAATGACTATAATATGTACCCCATAGAGTTATTGTGAAAATTATGTGCGTAAATACGTGAAATGTATGTACAAAAGTAATGCACACAAAGTAAATTTGCAATGAAAATTAGCTTTTAGGGTAGAAATATATTTTACTCTTCATCAAACTTTTTGATTTTTAAAATCAGAGACCATTTCTTAACCATCTTTGTATTCTGAGCCTCTCTCTTCATACCTAGCATTTTGTAGAAGCTCAATACATATTTCCCGACTAATGCATAATACCTGGTAATTTTTCCTTACTCGTATTTATGCATATGTTTGGTTTTCGACTAAATCGTAAATATTTCTAGGAAAGGAATCTGCCCGTTACATTTTTAAATTTCTCGAAGAACTCAATACATTGTACAAGAGAATTACTCAGAAATAACACTAATAAATGAATCAAGAATGAAATAGGCTGGGTGCAGTGGCTCACGCCTGTATTTCCAGCACTTTGGGAGGCTGAGGTGGGTAGATCACCTGAGGTTGGGAGTTCGAGACTAGCCTGATCAACATGAAGAAACCCCATCTCTACTAAAAATACAAAATTAGCCAAACCTGGTGGCGCATGCCTGTTATCCCAGCTAATCAAGAGGCTGAGGCAGGAGAATCTCTTGAACCTGGGAGGTAGAGGTTGCAGTGAGCCGAGATCGCACCATTGCACTCCAGCATGAGGAACAAGAACAAAACTTCGTCTAAAAAAAGAAAAAGAAAAGAAAGAAAAAAATGGAAAAAAAAATAGTATTAACCCTAGATGACCTACATTGATTGTGTCCTCACATAATTTTTGTTTTTCGTTTTTTGCAGTATTAGAAAAAGTATAACAGCTACTACACCAGGGCAGGAAATGCAGTTGATTTATGTACTTTAAAGTATTGAATAGGCTTTTTAGCACTCAGTGAATAGTAAAACAACAACAATAAAGATAATAACTGACATAAACTGATTAAGCAAAAATTACACAGTGAGACTGGCCATTCTACTGCAGCTGAAGAAATGAAGCATGACTACTACTTACAAATGAAAATTAACTTTCATGGTTTTCAGTGGCTGCAAACAAATAAAAATGAGTCAGATAAAGTAGAAAAACTAAAACTAAAAGTTCTCCATATTGAGCTAATGTTTTAAATAAACAGTGTGAGCCATCTAGGCCATCTAGCTGGCTATATTAAAGTAATCCTCAACAGTATTAAAGCTGAATTAGAGCCTTGATCTTAGGGAAGATATAATAATCTTTATATTGGATTTCAAAGGACTTCAAATTCCTATCAGTTCATGCTATATTCTTGTAGATAACTGGTACTGTTGAAACAAAAAGAAAAAGAAAAAGATGACTAAAGCCAAGGAAGGCAAAGAAACGGTAAGGAGTGAAGGCCAACAAATAGAAGAGCTTGCTAAATTGAACTCAGTATTTTCTTCCACAATGAAAAACAGAGGAAGGCCTTGGTACCAATGTCACACTAATTACTTCTTCTATTCATCTATTTATTCATTTTAGAAGCATTCACTACATTATTTCTATGTTGAATTCTGGGCTAAATAAATGCTCACAAGTCATAAACACCTTGAGGCATATACATTCAGGCATTATTTTATGCTCTTGAGCTGATAAAGATTAAAATATACTTTGGTTCTACTTCAAAGTAAGCTTTCCTATGGAGCGAAGTGTTACAACTAACAATAAAGTGCATGAACTCCTACTGTATGCCAGATCCTGTTCTCAAGCCTTCCCAAAACTCCATGAAGTCGGTATTAATATTTTACTCTCCATGTCCATGAAAAAAATTGAGGCTCAGAGAGATTAAGTAAATCACACAGTGTCATCCAGCTAACAAGTGGCAAAGCAAGGCTCTGAATCCAAGCAGTCTGCTTTCAGGGAAACAATAATCTTCACTTCAGTGCACGGTCTCACAGTAAGGGTCTTAGGTAACTGTGATTGAGTGCTTATAATGTACTGAGTGCTCTAAACACATTACATTATTGATATTCAACAAAAAATAAAGTCTGTAAGGTGGATACAGATGAGAAGCTCAGAGAGAAAAATTCACTTGTTCAATAGCATGTAGCTTAGTAAGTGATGAAGTTAAGATTTAACCCAGGAAGTCTACCTGGTTCTAAAGGCTGTGCCTGTAACCACCACATCATGTTTTTTCTATCTGAGATTATTTCCTTTGTATGAACAAGCTCATTACCACACAGACATGTTGTATTGAGCATTACTTGGAACCATGCAGATATTTGGTTCAACAAAAAAAAAGCAGAAAAATCTTGGATCCCTCTGTAGAGTTCTTCTATGGGTCTGAAGTCACAGCAGAACTTACAAGAAAAATTTTCAAATTAAAGCACCCTAGTTCACAAAGTCCCTTTCCCCTTTATTCATAATTTATGACTAAATAGCTGTACCGAAGAGGGCTACCCCCACTCAGCAGGAAATAATAATCAGAAGACTAGCATGGGCTTAGGTTATCAGATTATACAAACAACAGAGGAGAGTAGAGAGTCTTGAAGGCCCACCTCCATCATCTAAAGAAAACCGTCTTTTTTGTTTTTGTTAAATAATTCAGGGAAGAGATATACACCATCTAGGAAAAAAGCAAAAAAGAAAAAAAAAATCAGAAAAAAAAATAAAAGCAAGTTAATAATGCTAAAAATAGAAATGGAAGTTGAAGATAAAACTATTTTGTAATAAAAGGTATATTAAAAGAAATACAGTCCGGGCGTGGTGGCTCACGCCTGTAATCCCAGCACTTTGGGAGGCCGAGGCGGGTGGATCACAAAGTCAAGAGATCGAGACCATCCTGGTCAACATGGTGAAACCCCGTCTCTACTAAAAATACAAAAAATTAGCTGGTACGTGCCTTTAATCCCAGCTACTCAGGAGGCTGAGGCAGAATTTCCTGAACCCAAGAGGCGGAGGTTGCAGTGAGCCGAGATCGTGCCATTGCACTCCAGCCTGGGTAACAAGAGCGAAACTCCGTCTCAAAAAAAAAAAAAAAAAAAAAAAGGAAATACAATGGGGACCACATAGAAAACACAACTAGGGCTATGAAAGTCTAACTCAAAGAAATAGAGAATAATTAAATGGGGGGAAAAATAGACGTTTAAATGTAAAATAAGATATACATAAACTAAATTCTATAGATAACATGTATGAGTGTATATATGTGCAAATTAATATCTATCTCATATTTCTGAGAAAAAGAACATAGTCTGTGAATAAGGTATTCGAAACACTGATTTAATAAAGACCTGAATTTGTATATTAGAATTATATATTATGTCTTAGGAAAAAAATGATAAGGATCAACCAACACCATATGTATCCCAGAGCAGTTACTAGACTTGAGTATAAAAAAGAATTCTATGACTGCCTCCCAGGCCTAACTCCCTAACACTTCCACCCCACTTTCCCTATGCATGCATGGGTCTTTGGAGGAGAGTTGCAGGTACTTGCAAAGAAGTCCTGAGGCATGTACTGGAACAGCGAGTGTGGACAAGATGTAGCTCGGTCACTGACACTATGTGCTACAGCTGACTGTTTATAATTTGAAATTTGTTGTTATATCTTGTCCTGAATAAATATTTGGTTTCTGGAATAAAAGAAACCTAATCACATATAAATAACCCATAGAGAAATAAAAAACAGACAGTGGATTGCTAAGGGAAAGCAAAGGTGGCAAAATCTTTTATTACCCTGTTAATTATCTTACAGTAATTAAGGTCACAGACAGATATTTCATACAGCCCAGGCTATGCAATTCCCATGAACACTTTTGAGAATGATATCCAACCCCTTTAATCACAATATACAACTGATAGAGCTGAATCAAAATAAAGATCAGGAATAGAGCACTTGAAATGGAATGTAATAATGGTGAGTAGTGACTCAATTTACATAAAAAAAACTAATGATGAAGAAATGTGGGTACTATTATTATCACTTGTCAATTGTGTATTGGTATGAACAAGAAGAATGGGAGAGAGAGTAAAAGAAAGGGAAACACGTGAAGCAAATGCACAAAATCATTTTCTGGGTGAGACCTCAATATGATACTTCTGTCAACTAAATTCTAAAGATAAAAGTTATAAATAGCCATAAAATCAACCAAGATACTAATATAATATATTGGAAGGTAAGACAAACAAAAATTGTTACTAAGTACGCTTAGCAACTAATTGAGCTAATTGCTTATCTTTTGATGTGGAGATTCAGTAAGTTTTTCTAAAGTTAATAAATTAAGAAACAGTTTTAATATATTAAAACTTACAAGAATAACTTTAAAATCAACAAGCATTCCAATAATCTCAAGGAAAAAAACACACACAAAAAAGCACAATAAAATATAAACTATTCATCAAAATATTAAAAACAAGAACACAAGAAGTATATTAAGATTGTAATTCTAAAATCAATCACATTTCTTACGTTAATGAAAGTAAATACAATGAAATATTAAGAGTAAAAAATAATCTGATTGGCAACAAACCCCAATTCTATAGTGACTCTAAGTAAACTTTAAAAATAACATGGATTTAAAATAACAAAAGAAATGAATAGACAAAGAAATATTATCTATTTATTAACAAAAATAAAGTAAAATTTATAATATTGACATTGGAGTTGAAATTGTGGAAAAAAGGAATATTAAAGTAAAAGTTGACACTTTAATACTTTATAATATGTAAAGACACATTGTATGTATATTTGTATATAATACATATGTAACACCCTACATATATGACAAATTCAAGATTTAAGTATTAGTAATAGCGGTAATAACAGTATAGCAGTAATAATAACAACAATAAGGACAATAGTGAAAACAATTAAATGAATATCCAAAGAACGAAGTCTGCGTACTATAGTAGAAAGATAGACAAACAATAGTAGAGTGTTTTTAACTTATATTTCTTAACTCTTGTGCTCAAATAGACCAAATAAGTGTATATAGATATACCTAACATAAAACATCAATCTCCATACCCCCAAAATTATAAATATTAAAAAAATTATTTTTTAAAAAAAGAAATTAGTTTAGAGAAATTCTCTGCTTAAAATGCACTACAAAATAAGTAACACAAAAGAGAAAAAAACAAAATGCCAACAGTTTGAAGACTTAGAAGTTCTATATTTGACAGGTCCCAAGTTAAAAAGCAAAAGTTAAACAAAAGTGTAAAATATTTAAAAAATAAAAAGACCTGTACAAATTGACTAAGATTGTGATCAAAAGAAAATTTATTGGCTTTAATAATTACCTGTGTAAACAATGAAGGATTAAATAAATATTCTACTAAGAAAATTTAAAAAATAATAAGAACACAAAATTAAGAAATGCCAAAGAAAGAAATTGCTAGTGATTAAAGCAAAAAATAGTAAATGGAAAAAAATGGAGGAAAACAGTTAAGCAAAAAGAAAGTCCCAGCCAAATCTCAGCATCATGCAATACACCTTTGTAACAAACCTGCACATGTACCCACTGATTCTAAAAGAAAAGTTGAAACAAAAGGAGTAAAGAAATAAATTCACAAAACAGTTGATGCATGCGGACATAAATATGTATTATATATAACTAAATATATAACATACATTCATATATTATTATATATGTAACTAATATTGAAAACAATATTAGGGAGACGGCATATATATAACTACATATAAAGTTAAGCATATATATGTGTTTACTAGTATGTTTGTGTTGTGTGTATATATAAACTGATCTTGGAAAAATAAGTTAAGAAGGAAGCACATACAACAAATATAAGAGAAAAAACTAGAATATGTTAGTAAGTACAGATGAGGTGGAAATGACAAAATATACACTGAAGGTAAATTTGAAATTATTTTTTATAATAACAGAAATGAAGTTGGTTCTAGAGAAACAAAAGTTAAATCAGATGAGGAAAAATTTTCAAATTCTCATGGAGGAAATATTAAGAAAAATGTTTACCCCTATTTCTAAATAAGTAAATTCTTCCAAAAAAAAAGAGTTTCAGTGCTGAATTCTAATCAACTTCTAAGTAAGAGATAGTTCCAAAACTACTATAAACATTCCAGAAAATATAGAAATAAGTTGCTTCTAAACTCATCTGTTAAAGAAGCAATATAAAATTAATACCTAAAACTAGAAAAATATGCTTTTTGTAAAGTTAGAAAAAAAAATCACACTTCAAACTACTTTCATATGAAAAACAAAAGAAATAAAGAAAACTCCCAGTATATTAAAGGGCTAACACAAAATTGGGACTTGTTCGTGAAATATGAAGAAAAATATCTTCATATAAAACCTCTTATTGTATTTTAAAAGATTAGAAAGTTAAAAGATAAAAGCACATGGTAATCCATGTAGATAACAAAATGTTTGGTAAAAATTAAATTCTAATCTTGATTTTTATAATTCTTAATTAAAAGTATATATTATACCTTTATAATGTGTTTGATATATATCTGAAAGCAAAATCCATGACAATGTGAAACATTATTAGAAGCATGCCCATTAAATTTGGTAACAATAAATAAGAATGTTTATTGTTATCACTATTATTCAGGTGTTTAACAGTGTTCTAGAAGTACTAGGTAATATATTTTAAGATTTTAAAAATAAACAATGTAATTTTTAGAAAGAGATATAAATACTGGAAAAAATAAAATCACATTTTTTAGATGATTATACACCTGGGAAAACCAAAATAATTAAAACTAAAAGCAATGCAAATATTTACTACAAGAGCACAATACTAACAAATAAATGAAAATTAATTCCTTCCGTAGAGACAATCAAACCCAATTATAAAGATACAGAAGAATAAACATCTAGGTATGACGTTAATCACAAATTTGAAGTATCTCTGTAAAAAAAAACTAAAATTCTACCAAAGAATATGTATATATACTTCAAGGGACTTCAAAAGAAAGAGATAAAACTTATTCTTGCACAGCAAGATTCAGTATTGTAAAAATGTAAGTTCAGACTAAATTAATCTACAGATTTCACATGATCCAAATAAAATACCAACAGCCTTATTTTTGGAACTTGAACAAGCTGATTCTAAATTTCTATGTAAAAATAAACATGAAAAAATTGGCAGTAAGTTTCTGGAAAAAAAAGTAGTAAAAGAGAATACCTCGATAAGATAGTAAGATACATTTTAATACTACTGTAATTGTTTGTTGCTGGGGTCTGATAGGCAGATTGATCAATTGGATGGAAATAAAACTCAAGAAATACATACAACATGTATTGTACCATAAAGTTGGCATCTCGAATCAGTGACGAAAAATAACTTTCTCAATAAATAACACTGGGAAAACAAGCTAGTTATTTTAAAAAGAAGCTGGTTACTGCCTTAAGAATAGACCCCCCAAAAATTCCAGGTCTATCAAAGAATAAAAGGTATAAATAAAACTTGAAAAGTACTAAAAACAGTTGGCATTAAAAATTAGTTTTGGTATGAGAACATGCTAAATAAGAGGAACCATACAGAATCAACTTTAGAAAAGACTGGCAAATATGACTACATAAAAAATATTTTCTATCCAGCTCCTCAAAGATAAAAAAATTGCAATACTTATTAATGCTTATTAATAATTAAGATTATTTTCTATACATGTAATGCACACACATATAATTTTAAAAATAATAACTAAACTGGAAAATAGGCAAATTTAGCTCTATATATCCAATTGTAAACTTACATAACCTTTGATTCAATAGTGTCATTTTGAGGCATTTGTCTTGCATTTTACACATGCATCTCTAAACAAAGAAATAGGAAAAAGGATGTTCATTGAAGTATACTTTGAAAGAATAAAAGTCTGCAAAACCTCTAAATGTGAGGGTTAATAAATGAATTAAATCAATTTCAGGCCACCCATACATGAAATAGTACTCTCCAGCTGTGTAAAGCAAAGGGAGCTATAGAGCTGATAATGAAGATATTACCAAAATATGATGTTAAAAAAGAGAGAAATTGTGTGTGTGTGTGTGTGTGTGTGTGTGTGTGTGTTGGAAATATACACAAAAGACATTAACCTGAAAATTGAGACTGGAAGGCTTTAAGAATGGAGGGAAGAATCATTTTTCTATATTATAATAACTTTGCTGTTTAGAATTTTTTTTGCATATATATGTTACTTTTTAAATTTTTTAAAAAAGGAAAATAAAAATTCAAAACTGGAAGTTAAAGTCAGCATTATTTAGCCTCCTTATAAACTTCATATTTTCGTAACTTGACAATCAATGCTTTTAATAAAATTATAAAACAGATTAAAAACATAATTTCACCTCACAATTTCTTGCTTTAGTATTTGTTCCCTCAAGGCAAAAATAATCTTGGGGACCAGTGAAAGACAAAGAGACTTCCTGTAATAAATGTAATCTTTTTAAATCCTAAAGATGCAACTTTGAAAAGATTCATGCATATTAAATGAAACTATAAGAACTTAATATCATGTGTGTGATTTAGAGAAAAGAGTGCTAGAATTACATGCAGATAATGTGGGTTTGAAGCTGGCTCTACCACTTATTTGGAAAAGTTATTCAATCGTTAAAAGCCTCAATTTCTTGAATGACAGAATAGAAATATGGGTAACAACTATATAGTATAGTCGTGAGGATTAAACTCTGACATATTAAAGTGTCACAAAGATTCCAGGACATTTAGAATGACAGGATGACTATCCAAAAGAGATTATCTTTGTGGTATAGTCTACAACAGAATCTTCGGGCCAAAAAATAGTTAGCGGTCCCAACAGATCCAAAGTAAATTCCAAAAAGCTATAAAAACTAGAGAATGGAAACCACATGCAACTTAATAGAGTCTCAATTCACTAAGCAACTCCTGACCAACATGGAAAGCTCAGAGATCTGTGTGGGTTATATTCAGCTGGATTCATTTTGAATGCTTTTTAAATATCCTTTAATTTGTTGTTGTTTTTAATGATCCATTTGAGAATTTTTAGGGTCTACTAAAGGAGCATTTTATTTATTACTTAGCACTAGCTCTTTTCTTCCAATTTTCTTCTCTCTCTGTTTTCTGCCTCTTCTTCCATTACATAAATAGATAGAGCCATGCCATATGTGTAATTTGTTTCAATTTCACTCTTTATCCCCTTATAGAAAGATGTTTTAAATGGACTATCCCAACAGAACTAGAGGTGCTAACTAGATCAAACAGTTAATTCTGAAAATTTTGAAGGTTTTCCCTGACATTTGTTTATGTTGGCTTTTTCATTTAGTTTCTAGGAAAATTGTATCACTATGACAGTTAATTCAAATCCCAACAAGACCTGGTAAGCAAATAACTTGCCAAGTTTTAACTAGAAGTACTCCTTAGCCTTTACCAAGAGAAGGACCAATTTGAGGCGTATTTCTATAATGGATGAGCCTTCTGTCTGAGTATTCCATTACCTCATTCATTTTAAAGTCAATTTAGAAATTGTGGACAGTGCCAAATTTACAGCCCTGCGTCCAGACTCCCTTTTTTAGTCTACAAAAGAGTCATTGCATAAGTTGTCATGCTGCAAGCCTTTTGAGCCAGCTCCACTCCATCACATTCTTTTTTTCTCCTGAGGGGCTCAAAGGCTTCAGACTCTTAGGCTATCCAATAATGTAAGCACCATTAAAGATCAGCGAATCTAGCAAAAAATTGGATCTCTATCTTATGGGGTATTATCTATCTGAACAGAGTGGGTTGGCAAAGGCAATCAAGCTCTAAAATACCCAAGACTCAAACCACTGAGTATTTTTATGTTCACTTTATGACTGCAAATTAGTAATCAGAAAGTTCATAAAATGCTTTATTTTCCCTGATGTTTTTAAGAGCTATCCCCTGAGAGATTTGTACCCTTAAATGTGAAAAGAACAGGTTCAAGAGATGACAGATTAGACCATCTTCTCTAAGAAGAAATGATGTCATGGTTGTTGAGGGAGTTAAGCCTATTTGTGTGTATACCCCACCTATAATTAGCATTCTCTGAGGGAGGGGCATAAGCATTGCTGGGGTAGGGTTACTCCTGCTGTTCCACAGTATCACTGCTATTGTGAGGCTGGTTACATAATTCTGTCAAATGTCCTGAGGCACAAGGGCACAAAGAACATTGGCCCTACCAGATGGCTCATCTTTTGTCAAGCATGTTCTACTTTTTGCTGTCTAAGTCTTTTCCTTATAGTTTCTTTTCCTGAAAATATTCAAGTTTCCTCTAGATGGCCAATGTGAACTTTGCACTGGTATTTGGTCAGTGATATCTTGGTCCTAGAATTTTGGTCAGTAAGGTAAAACTAACTGTGTCCACGTAAAACTTCAAAATTGGGAAAGATGCATCTGTTTTCAAGTGCTAGGAGCAAGCAACAGGAAACAAGATCTAGGAACTGGGATTTGAGAGAGGAGTAAAATCCAAGCTTCTAAAAAGAAAAAAAAAAAAGGAAAGCATGTTCAAGGCTCATTTTTAATAAGCGAGAATGGCATAGTTCAAGGAAGCACCAATCTGCTTGAAAGTCTAGAGCCAGGATAGCTGTGTGCCTTGCATTTTTTTTCTACCTAGTGATGCTGTTTTCATCCTCCACAATGTAACTCAGATATCATCTATCTGAAGACTTCTGAAACTCTTTCCTGACTCTCAATGGAATGAATCATTCCCTCCTTTGAGCTCTCTCAAGACTTGCTCAAATTACCTAGTTTGAAACTTATCATTTTAATATAGTTAGCTACAGATTTATCTTCTTGAGTTGAGGCCAGGTATGGTACTTTATTCATCTTTATATCACTAAAACCTAACCAACTCATAAGGTAAATGCATAATTTAGATTAGATGAATTGAATTCAAATATTACTTGTATCCTCTATGAGATCAGGTTATGCATATAACAGGTCACAGAAGCTATAATGAACCAGAGCTTATTACCTTTTTGATTAATTCTATAGCCATCACGAAAATGTATTAGCGTATCTTTGGATTAGACAAAAAATCTGTTAACAAATTGGACACAGGAAAATAGAACAAAACAAAAATATTACTGGAATTATCATGAGTATATGGAACAAGTGAGGTGAATTTCAAGTGGAAGATAAATTTATTTTCAACAGCTGACTCGAGGAAGAGTGAGTAGGATGATGGGAAGCAATAATTCCATGGAGCCACCTACTGTGGGAGAATATTAAATATCTATGATAATTGTGATACCAATAACTTTCCAAAGCAAGGAATAGTATCTATATTACTACATTGGCATCTGTGAAACATTTGGATAATTTTAGTTCAAGGTTTTAGTCTTTCTGATTTTCATAGCTTTCACAGTTGCAGTGCCCTGTCATGTTCGAGAGAGTGCTTATTCATGAGAAGTTGAATCTTCATTCTTTAGTCATTAGTAAAAATGGGTCATAGATCATGTCATGTTGTCTATAACCTAGTTATAATTCTGGCAGGAGGGAAATTTCAAAATCATGATTTCATATAGAAACCTTTAAAAACTCATTGGCTTCTGATAATTATATTAATATCTAAAGTATTAGAATCATGGAGCTAATTTCGGCAAAAGATCAGCAGCAAACGTGTGTTCTGGGGGAAGTTTTCTCTTTCAACTTCCTGGGAACAAAATAGAAGGCAGTTCAGGGCTCTAACATAACACCCTATTTCAGATGCAGAAGAGACAGAATTTCACGGAAGCATCGCATCGTGAGTTAGCGGATTCTAAAATGAAAAGCAAGAATATTAGAGCAACATCTCTAAATGTGACTCTGGGCACTGGAGAAGCCTCTCCACTTGTGATTGATTTGCATTTCTGCCTATGTCTGAATTCATATTCCATAAGCACAGATGGAGGTGTGATAGATTTTTTTTTGAGCACATCTATTTATTCAGATACCGGATTCAGTCTCTGAGTAGGGAGATGGTAAAGGCTGCTGTGAGCAGATGGCACATAGGCACTATGACTTCAGAAACAACATTCTTTAAAGAGAAGTGGCACAGCAATAATAATAATACTTAGCACATATATTGCACCTTTGGTCTGCCAACATTAACTAATTAATCTTCAGTAGACCCCGTGAGATAAGTAAGTGCTTATAATTATCTCTATTATGCAGACAAGTCAACTAAGAATGTCTGCACATACTGTGGAAGAATTGGCCCACGTTAAAGACCGGGTGGATCCAATTTGCATGGCTCTTTAAGATTTCTGCTCTAGTAGCAGAGACTAGTATTTCTAGATACCCTGCTGTTTGAGGCACCAAGGAGATTTGAAGCAGGCTATCAACCCAAGACATATTTCATTCAGAAGGTTTGTGCTGCAAGGGCCCAAAATAGGCCTGAGAAAAAGTTGAGTCATATTTTTTTTAAAGCCCAAAAGGCCATGCCTGGCCAGAAGCAGGTATGAAATCACAAAATCTCTGCCTGCTTCTTCTATTTGAAGGAGGCAATTTGCATATACCTTTAAAGGATATATTTTTTAAAGTATTGAACAGCATTAAGAGTACAGAGAAGTCTGGCGTTTTTCCCTTAGTATTTGCTACACTGGGGCTTTTTCCACTGCAAGTTGGTTGCGACCTATGGCTTTGACTAGAAATATTAATAATGCACATCAGAATGAAGGGTTGGCAAACTGCTTAAATATGACATTTAATGGCTTAGAGGTTTTGATTCTTCTAACAGAAAGCAGCAAAAATGTCAGTCTTGAGGATCCAAAATCTGACATCTGCCATGATACCCAGAGACCCCAGCCTCAATTAAGAAATATGTAGCATGAAAACTTTTGTAAAAGTGGGAATATTAATACCCCCCACACAAACTTATTATGAAGATATAAGTAGAAAATATATGGGTAGTGTCTTTCCATATGTGACATGTGATAGATAAGTAGTAATGCTTCAATCCCAAGCTACCTCTTGTTAGCAGCATAATCCTGGGCAACTCACACCCTTTGAGACTCAGTTTACTCATCTATAAAGTTAGGGTTAATTCTACCAACCACAAATAACTTTATAGACCCTCTCAAAAGAGCAAAGCGTTTTGCATGACTATTTTAAAATCTTTTTGTTTTCTATTACAATATCTATTACAACACTCTTTGCATCTGAAGTCACCAAACTCTACTTTTTAACCTTGGGAGATGATTGCCTTTGATCTTCTACTTTTCTCTTTTCCATTTTAAATCTGCTCTTGTCTGTGCAAGGGACCTCAAACTCAAATGTCTTGAAGGGCAATGGAGATAGCACTAAAATATAGAACTGCTAAATATATAACAATAGTCAGTGATGATGCTTAGAGGCAAACTATTGACCACATGCCCTGATTGTAGCCATACAAATCGAAAGTCATTTTTAATACAAATCACATCTGGGTGCAAGTATTTTTCTTAGGTTATAAAAGACATTTTCATTCTGACATACCGAGCTCTTCTGTTCCCTTTGATCAGAGTGTTCTCTTCGTTCACCTCAAATGTCAAAGTCCTTCCATTTAAACAAGTCCAGGTTATATCCAAGCTCTCCCATGAAGTCATTCCTGACCTCCACAGTTCATGATTATTCTCTTCTTACCCTGAATTCACAAGTTTTATCTTCTGAACACCTAATTTGGCATTGATGAATGGCATGTGGTACTTATATTTTTAACTAATTATAAATAAGTACAATGACTAATAAATATTAGTTATTGTAATTGTCTTAATATCTTCATCCTCAAGTACATTTTTTTCTTACTCTTCCTGGCCCAGAGAAATCATTGCAGGGATATCTTATGTATTTTTTTCACAATTTACGGTTTGCTGGTTAGTGGATTAACAACTTAATCTTCATCAAATACTTACGTGGTAGTATTAGCCATCTCTAATTGAGGAAGGAATTAAGGTTCAGAAAAGCATAGCAAATTAAACAAAAACACACAGCTAGAATGTAAACCAATAGGAAACAGAGAGTTTCTTTCATTGAGCCCAGTCTAGGAGAAGAATTCATTAGTGATGGCAAATGTGCTGATTCAGCAGCCTTCTCCAATGTAATCCCTAAACTGGGCTTTTTCCTTCTCTGAACCACACAAGCTTTAATGTATATGAATCAGTCTGTAAATTATTAGCAAGTCATGTCTTCTAGTTAGATTATAATTTAATTGAAGGAAGACCCTATGCCAGGTATTTTTAAATTTGCCTCTAACCCAGTGCTATAACTATTGGTATCCTTTAAATACTTCATAAAAATTTTAAAAATATGTAACACTTGAGATTCTAATCTCAGTTTGACTACAAATTTTTCATGTGCCCACTAAGTGAATCAGCAGGTATTTACTGCAATCACCTCATCTGGATATAAAGGAAAATGCAACTCCCAATAAAATGATAAGCAAAAATATGTAATCTCTTGGGTTTTTACTAAATCTATTCCATTTAATCAAGTTATTTTTCTTAGGTTGATTAAATATTAAAATATAAATGAAGTACCTTAGATAACAGGTCTCAGACTTCTTCTGGCAGCCCAACCCTCAGAAACCATGGTATCCTTTGTAAAAGTTCACAAAATGTTAATCGGTTCTATCTCATTCACAATAATTTGCTGTAAATGTTGGTTTGTTGTGTTTGGAATTTTATTTTGTTTATTAATGTTAAATTTAGAGTAGGTGCATAGAATACAAAGTAACAATTGAGATCACGGGGGTTTATTCCTCAAAAGCTGCCATTGGCCGGGTGCAGTGGCTCACACCTGTAATTCCAATACTTGGGGGGCCAAGGCTGGTGGATCACCAAAGGTTGTAAGTTCAAGATCAGTCTGGCTAACATAGTGTCCTACTAAATATACAAAATTAGCTGGGCATGGTGGCACACGCCTGTAATCCTAGCTACTCCAGAGGCAGGAGAATCCCTTGAACCCAGGAAGCAGAGGTTGCAGTGAGGCAGGATCACACCATTGCATTCCAGCCTGGGCGACAGAGTGAGATTCGGTCTCAAAAAAAACAAAGCTGCTATTTATGACAAACATTGGTGTATTTGTACTTTATTACTCTTCTCTTATTGATTCATTGTTCTCACTAGACTATGGGGAATGCTAGACACCAAACCTTGAAAAATCATCATGAGATTAACAGGTTAACACTAAAAGTGGGGATATCCTACATAACATTTTAATTATTTTCCTAGAAATTTGAACATAATAACTACAACATGATTTTGCTAATGAAGTACAATGTACAACCTAAAAAATACCTACTTTGGTGCATAACATGTGAAGACTCCTGCCTGAGAAATTAAGGTATATCTGAAGTGTTCCTATAGTTCATTCATGATTAAAAATAATCAGTATATAAACTTGTTAATTTCTTACTTGTCATATTTGCCTGTTTTTTTTTTGTTGTTTGCTTGTTTTTTTAAAGAGAGTGCAAATCATGCACACTTACAAAAACATAATTATTTAAGAACACAAGGCAAACCCAGGAAACTGAAAGTCCCAGCAGCCATAGGACAGACACTGTCCATCTATTTTGATGTTGCAACAGCTACAGTTGAGTTTGAACTTTTCATGTTTGCCCGTAGTTAAAAGCAGAAATGAAGACAAGCTCAATAAGGAAAGAAAATGATATTGTATTACCATATGATATTTTTCTCCCTGACTCCAGCCCCCTCAATCCTAGATTGAGTCTGATGAAGGTAATCATTGTTAAGTTAAAGATTCAGAGAGAGAGAGAAGTGGAGAAATAGAGGGGTTGAAGACAAGTCAACAAGAATTTCTTGTCAGCAGTAAACGTATTTATGAATGCTTCATTGCCATTCTGATGGTGATGGAAGGAGGATTGGAAAAGTAACAATAATGATGTAACTAAAGGAGCAAATCCAGTTTTTTCTCATTCCAGTAAATATTCCTCATTCATTTTATCCATCAGTTCTAGGAATGCTCTCTTTTCAGAGCATTTGTTCTCGGCTTGGTGAAGCTGTACAGGTGGTGCTGCCTCAGCAGGAAACTGTCTTCTTGCTGAGGGACCGCCAATTATTTGTAGTGAAACTAAAACAGAGGAATAAATATTACATGTTGATGGATGCTTGTCAGGAAAGGGAGTGAGGTGCTTTCAATGGGGCTTGTCAGACACAAAAACCTTCAGCAAATCTGCATTTTCAATGGCAAAGTGGCTAGAATTTTCCAGCTGCTTCACTGGTGAACCTCAAGATTTGTCTCATAAATTTAAATTATAGATGACATAGCACTGGAATGGAAATAGATGACACCTTTAAAAATAAATCTAGTGCAACATTTGGGAAAAGGAATCACACATTTAAATGGGAAAAAAGAAAGTTTCAATGTGCCAAAACAGAGCTTTTATTTGTTGTCCTATTTACTATTCTCTGTCTAAAATTAGTGTCTCTCTTACTTTTCCTCTTTAGTCCCCTGTACATGACTTGCTGTGGAGGAGCTATGAAAGTTTTGTGCAATTCAAGGAGTAAGCTGGGTTGCAACTATAACAAAAAGCTTGCCAAGGTTGGGAGCCAAACTGGCAAGATTTTCTGTTGTGTCAGCGTTTAAGTATTATTGCAATGTTATCGTATCACTGAAGAAAGGGGAACATAGAAACAGCAGAGCCAAATGCTAAGGAACATTTGAAGGAAAGCGTGTACCTAGCTTCAATAGAGTGTTTGGCTGTATTGGATGGGGCTTAACTTAAATAGGAACCAGTCAACTCAACTTTAATTTGATCATATGAAATTGTGTTTTTCAAAATTTATTCCAGCAGATCTTGATTCCAGCAGTCTTTCCAAATCAGATGATGTTGAAGAATAATAAAGAATATAGGTCTGAAAACCTGCAACATCAGATCAAGACTTGTTTGCATTATAAGCAAATTTCCACTGGCCAGAGCAGGTAGAATAATTTTCTCTTAGAGGGAAATTTGAGAGCCATAAATTTGAGGATTTTCCCTCTTTCATGATTTTATTCACATGTCCGGGTAAAAGTCAATTAAAATTTGGATCATGTGTCATAAGAAGCCACAATGGAACTCACAATTTAAGCAACAGTTGAACCAAAATCATTGGAGTCAATTGAGAAAAACACAAAAATGAGAGCAAAACTAGAAGCAAAATGAATTAAATCAAAGTTATAAACTGTTATTAACATAAAATGTTTATTGAAGAGGAACAAGTGTAGCAACATTTCGATCATCTCTTACAAGATGTTATGAACTTCAGGCTGCACTTGATTAGAAGCTTTTATTTTTATTTTTATTTTTATTTTTTAGCATTAAGTCAAAACCAGAAGAAACACACAGAGAAAAATGAGCTCTTCCTGAGTGAACTTTTCTCACCACCATTGAGCATTTCTGTTCTTTTCAGGCCAAGCATGGAAGTACTCATGTATGGCTCAGAGAATATTAAAATTGAAGTGGTGAATTTAAGAGCTTTGCTCGGGTTCACTATTTGCCTCACTTGGTTTCTAATTCCTTGTAGTTAGAAAGATTCAAATACATTCTCACCTAGTGATCAGCTTTGGTTTTTAAGTGACACTCTGCATGTGGAGCTCAGAAAAACCAAACTCCTACAGGAATGTGTTGAAGAAACCAGATAGCAAGGCCGCCAAGTGACTCAGTCTCTGCTTCCATTCCCTGGGGTTTATCAACTTTGTTAATGGGGCATATGTGCTGAGAATTACGTAACATTAAACATGGGGAACATTTCTTGGAAAAAATTTCCATTATTCCTCAAAGCCAATGCATTGAGAGGTCTAGTGTCCAGGTAAAACACCACCCTCTAGTGTACATATCTAAATAATGTTGCGTGACTCCTCTGATGATAGTGATTATGACAGCTGAGAATATTAAAACAAGTAGTACAATGAGGATCATCTTCTATTAATATGCATAATGGAGCACATGCAAAGACTAAATGCATAATAAGTGGTCAAAATAATTGTTGATTTTCACTGAAAATAAAGCAAATTGTTGACTAAATAAAATAATTCAACACTGTCTTAAAAACAATAAAGCTCATTAGACTTAGGAGTATTTATTGAGTATATATTGTGGGATATATGTTGTTCTATGACTCAACAAAGACAATAACCATTTACACTAAAAAACGGAAGAAAACTATTCTAAGAGGTGAATGCAGGATACATGAGGAATCCCGGTGACACTTGTTTTTTGGAAAATAACATAAATTGCTGGGACCAAGGTGATGTTTGATTATCTAAAGAACACTAAAATGTGATAACAGAACCATAAAAACGTTTCTTTGAAATCCTCAAAGTAATTGCCAAATAAAACATAAATTCTCCTGTTCAATAAGGAGAAAAACTAATAAACACATGTCTAGATTAAAAGCTTTTTTTGATGTCATATAGCCAGATTCCAAGTGAATCAAAAGAGTAGATGGAGCAGCTGAAAGTATTCTACACCTGGCAGGAAGATTGCTGAAAAATCCTAAGAAGACATTTTTGTCATTGCTCCTTCTCTTTTTGTACAGAGCTCAAAGAAATTTAACTCTTGTCAAAAATATCTGCAGCTCCTTTCTACACTCATGAATCTCTGAGAAAATTTTTTTTCTTAATCATTTCTGGTCTAAACTGTTGGATGTAGAATTAGCCTCTCCATAAAAGTGTGAAGCATTTAAGTGGTAAAAATTCTGCCCACAGAACAGAGTGTGTAACATATTCATACGTATTTTCTCAAATAATATTTTCAAATGCATTACTGAAATTCCTTCGTTGGTATTTTCCAATAGAGTCAGAAAAAATTTACGATTGCCATCTACCAAAAAAAATCATTGCTCATGAATGTAATCTTTTAGCTATCAGCAAGTTATTTGTACTTTCACTATGAGCCAATCTTCTCTCATATACCCACAATGGTGTTCTAACTGCTTCAAAACATTTTTGGAAGTAGTTGAAATTTAATTAAATACCTGTATATGTATGCATGTGTGCACTCTGCCTAAGTTTTCATGTGTACATGTAGTGAACATCAGCTAAATACAATGTACTTAGGTTAAAAAAAATCCCTAAAGGAAAAAGATAAGTAAAATGGCCCCAGAATTGTTCTTATTTTACAGCTAAGAAAGAAATCCAATTAACTAACACACTGACTGATTCTAACTAGGTATAGGAGTTGAGAAAAATAACTTTTCTTCACAGATCACAGATTCCCAGGTGATATCCCAGTTGTAGTGGGATGGAAAAATGGTAAAAGTCCCTCTACATGGTAATAGTCTATGACTAATAAGACTTAGTAGTTTGGCTGGCTAATTTATGTTAAAATATAATATTATATTATTTGGGGAACTTTTAGATTAACAATAACTATAAACAATACCAAAAAAAATCAGAAAGAAAGACCTTTAAATAAATAGTTCAATCTATTGTTGGTGCCTTCTTCTATTGGTCTAATGCTGTGTAGCACAGCACTTAGAAGGGCAAGATGAAAAATGAGGCTGCCAGATTGGAATCCCAACTCTACTAGTACTAGCTACCTGATCTTAGGTAACTTTTTTGTGCCTTATATTTCTTACCAGTAATAAGGGCATACAAATAACACATCTTCTGCTTTGTAAGGCTGTTTGGAGGATCAAGTGAAATTAACATATAAGGTTTTTAGCACGGTTTACATAAATCAATAATTCAACAATATTTTCTTACTATTAGTAGTATTCTAACAAAGAATAAAGAAAGCAACGAGAAGAGGAAAAGCACTCCAATTCTTATTTTAATTGGAGTGTATGAGGAAAAACTGATTTAATTTTTTACTTTGAGACAGAGTCTTACTCTGTTGCCCAGGCTGGAGTGCAGTGTCGTGATCTCGGTTCACTGCAAACTCCACCTCCCGAGTTCAAGCAATTCTCTCCCTCAGCCTGCCGAGCAGCTGGAATTACAGGTGCGTGCCACTACGCACAGCTAATTTTTGTATTTTTAGTAGAGACGGGGTTTCACCATCTTGGCCAGCCGGTCTTGAAATCCTGACCTCCTGATCCACCCACGTCTGGGTGGATCCACCCAAGTGCTGGGATTACAGGCATGACCCACCACGCCCAGCCAAAAAACTGATTTCTGAAATCCACATCAAATGGTTAATAATCTCTAGTTATGGCTCTACAATTGACATCATCAGTGATTAGGAATACAGGAGGTAGCATATGGCCAAAGCACTAGTTTCTGCTATGGAAGAGAGCATGTTTGAACCATGAGTAGTTTCAGTGAGATACAGCTAAGCTGTCAGAAATGGATACCATGTATTAAATATAGGTACGAGGGTGTCAGTTGTGAAGGCATTTGTTATCCCTGGATTTTCAAAAGCACTTCGGTAAGAATGAACAAATAGCCATGCAAGCATCTGCTACCATACCTATGGAATGAAAGTGGGCAGAAAGGCACATAATTACTGTGGCGAATGTAGCAATCTACCACAGGAAAGCTATATTATTTAGTTAATCCAACAATATACTTTGACAGGTTCTTTAAAAAATAAACAAAACAGCACATTCTGAAATTTAGCAAATGATTTTTTTTCAAATAAATATCCATGCTGTGTTTCAATGTTCTTTAAGCCTTGACATTTACGCTGAGTTATAAACTTGCTATGAAAATGAGAACTTGGAGTCCTCTGAATAAAAGTCTTTTGGAGAATTGATGAACAATGCTCACTGCAGTTTAGTAGATTCTCTCTGAATTTCAAGTCCAAATGTCAGATCTGGAGACAGTAGAGTCTGAAAAAGTAAAGACTGTTGATATTTTCTATCCTATTACTGTTTTTATAAAGGTTTTTGTTCCAAATGAATACAACACATCATATAGTCTCTAGTTAGCACTGGCAGGAAAAAAAATGAATTTGAAGAGTTCAAAGAAACTGAATAGATAGAGAAAATATGGTCTGAGGATGTGAGCTTCTATATATGTATTTCATGTATTTAGTAGTGTGTATAAAATGAAGGGGGCTTTGAGTAGAGAGCATTATCTATAAAGGAAGCAAAACACCCTGAAACTAAATTCATATTTTGCGAACTCTGACAGAAATGAAGAACTGAGGCCAAACTGACACTACTTAGCAATCAACAAGAGTTGTCCATGTATTCATTGGCTGTACTGGGCACGTTTAGCACAATTGATCAGGCTAACTTTGAGAAAGATCATAAGGATATAAAGACTCCTTCGAAGCAGTAGGAAAATGAATAGCTGAATGGAGAAAATTGTACCACACATCTTCTTGTCCTATTACTGTTAACGCCAGCAGTCACAATCAGTAGTTTATTGTATAGGGCAATCTTGTTGATTAGAAACTGGATTCAAGTTTATCAAAATGAAATGGCATGTAACTCATCCCTTCTATTCCTACAGAAATAACTTATGCATCTTGATAGTCATTTTTTATTTGTAGAACTATATTATGTAATAAGAATTGGCTTTGGAAATGTATATAGTGCCTTGTCAATCACTTCTGCCATTCATTTCTTGAAGGAACTAGAAAACAAATCAGCAAAAATCTCATTTTCTGTAGCAAAAATGATTTTTATGCTACTTTTATTAGAAAGGTTTGAAATATTTGGCTTGAGATTCAATTGCTTTGTCATATTATTTGGACTATCTTTATTTTAAGATGTGGGCAATTTATTAAAGACCTCTATATAGAGTTGTTAACTTAATGATCTAAATGAAACAGACCTAAGAGGAGGAGTAACATTTTCAGAATTAGCCAGGAGGTCACTAGGTGGGAAAATAATTCAAAACCAAGAAGCTTAAAGTTCATCTCCAGCCACTAACTCCTTTTTCTGGCATGTAACATCAGCTCATTACCCCTAGTCCTGACCCAAATAGGCAAGGATAAACAAAATTAGTTGCTTAGCAACAGGACTGCAGAGCAAAGAAGTAGAATTTGCTTTAATGTTGCTTCTTGGGCTGATCATTCAAGGTCCTTGCAGATCATGCAACTTCTAAAACCAGCAACTCTCCATAAATACTGACTTAGATCAAGAATAATGTTTATAATCAAATGCTGAATAGGAGGCATTTAAATAAAAACATTTTAATAATTATTATTAAATTAACATTTATTGAGGTCTATGTTCAATACTATTTTAAGTGTTTTATACATGTTTACTTGTAGAAAATGGAGAAAATATGAAAATTATATATATTGAATATGAATTCAAGAAAAATTTAATATATGTATATATTGAAAATATGCTATATATATGTTCAAAAAATTTAAAAATACAGTTATTAGGAGAGCCCACGAGGCAAGGAATAACAAACCCATTAATCGAAGTGTATGCACTTCTTTGTTTAAAAACATATCTTTGAATGCTTTATTGATGTGAACTTTTCTTTCAAAGGTCTTAAAACACTTTATTTTCTCTTTCAACTTCTCTGAGAATTGAATACAGTACATGTAAGTTTGCCCTTGTATAAAAAAGTAAAAAGAGAAAGCTTAAAGAACATGAAGTCATTGCCCCTGCTTAAAGCAGAAAGATTAGTCATGTAACTAGCTCATGAGCTTTAGTTAAATGTTCCTTTCAATTTATAACATTTTTACACTGAATGTTGTGTGCTTGTGTGTGTGTGTGTGTGAGAAATTTCAGCATCACAACTCAACTAGTACACAAGGAAATATTTCCTATACAAATAAAATTGTGTCAAAACAATTTGCTATTTACCTTTACTAATTCAGTTATTTTAAAATCATCAGTTTCTTGGGGCTCAATCTAAGGGTATTTATCAATCGGTAAGTTTCAGAAAGAAAGGACTAGGAACACAGCATCCTTATTTTTCCTACTTATACAGGCACAATATAGCAATGAAGCACTGAAGACTTTCCAAGAAAAATAATGATTCCAGACATATCAAAATTCCGCATTTCCTATGCATAATTTAAACGCCACTCTACTTGTTTTAAAAGATGAAATTATTCCGTGGCTAATAGAAAGACTGTAAACTTTACTTACAACTTCTTTAAGTCTAGATGGTCATCCCACTAAAGAAGGAGTGTTCTGCGGTCTTTTAGATCCTGTAGATTTACTTTGGGGGGAAAAAGTTCGCAATGAGAACAATAGTTCCAGACACCACAGATGGAAATTTAAATGTGGTGTGATACTGCACATCAGGAGCCAGCTAAGGTAACTGTGTTGCAATCTGTGAGTTACTCTTGTGAAACGATTCCTTGGCATTTTCTTAACAAGAGCAGGGTGTTAGTGCCAGTGTTTTGGCTTGCTTCCATTTTCCAGTGTATGAGCTCCAACTACCAATATTTTTCTACATTTCACATCTTAAATGATTTTAGGGTTTTGCAATTCACGTTAATATCTTTTATTAAACATACACTTCCCTAATAGCAACACGGATCCAATCAAGTGTTAAGAGATTTCTCAGGAAAAGTGTATGCTGTTCTTGAGCTACATAACAGCGCTCATGTCTTTTTCTACCGCCCCCCTCCCCGCCGCCGAAAAAAAGACCTGTTTGAACCAAATATTATTCACCAAAAAAGAATTGTCTTTTTTTTTAAACCAACGTTCCAATGGCATTTTCTCACATTATCCAGTTCTTAAGTTAAGTGCTTTTATGAATGTGAATCAACTTTAGGACAGGCATAAATAAACATAAAATAGAGGAGGCTAGGACACACACATACATAGTATGTACTGCACAGCATGTAATATCTGGTGGCCCATTGGAATTGTTATCTTTAAAATGTTTTTCACTTATGGAAATAAAATATATAAAATATAGATGTATAGTTTAAATATATTTTTTCATTTTATCAATGTTTTCTATATTTTTAATCTAATATAATCTAAGCAAATAAGTGACAAATGATTTGTTTAAATAGCATATTAATTTCAAAGACAAAATGCTTTGAGGATTAAATCCCTTGTCATATTTTTAAATATTTTAAGTATCTGTAATAAAATACCATAAGTAGTCAAAACTTGATATAGCCCCAAAAGAACTTTTTGATCTTTCATTTTTATTCAATCATTTTCATAATTATATTATTCAATCTCTTTTCAAATCAGTCCAACCATTTAATTCTCCTCACATTCTACTGCTACAATTGACTTACTGAGCACTCACTTGGTGTTTAGTACTTAATGTATGTACTCCCATTTCGCCTTCATAGCCACACTTTAAAGTAGAAAGTATCATTGCCATTATATAGGTGAGAAATCTTACATTTAAAAGTGTTGAACTTGTTCAAGTGACATAGCTAAGAAGCAACACAGTCAAGGGTGAAAAATAAAGTTGGCTAAGTTATAGTCTTTAACTATAGTATACAATTATTAGCAATGATAAATAATATCATGTAAAATCTCATCTTTTTTTTACTGAATTAATTCAAGGTTGTCTGGTTATGCCTCTGTAAAACTATCTTCCCCAGAACTCCCAAGTGAAATTAATAGTAACTTCTTTTTCTAGATCTGAGTAATGGTGGATTCACATAAAAATCTGAGTGCAAGTTTCTAAATGTATCTACTTCTTATTTGATTTGTTATTCAGTATTTTCTGCCAACATTTTGGGATGATCAGGAGATATCTTTAAGAGGAATAAGAATATCTAAACAATTGGAAGTGGAGTTAAATGCTCAAGAAGAAATAAATGATGCAATTGAATTATAATTAGGGACAGATTTACCCAAACAGCTCATTGTCATGGTCAAAGGACAAAGTGACGTTTTAAAAAAAAAGATCAAACCAAAGCCAGATTACAGAGAAACAAGTGGTTTAGGACATGAAAATACATTAAATGTGTGGAGTGAAGAAGCATGAACATATTCATGGCATAGTTTTGAAAATATAGAAGCATTGTTTTACATCCAATTCCAAAAGCAGTGAAGCTAGATAAATTCAAGGAGAAGCAAAACAATCACATTTTAAAGCCACAAGCATCCTGACTTTATTCCTTATTAAGGGACTGAAATTTCCTCTAGAAAAAAAAAAAACGTGGGGGGAATAAAAGATCTAAATGGGCATTTTCAGAGTATTAGTATAAAAAGAGAGAATGCTATAATTTAACCACTGAACTTAAATCTGAAATCCTTACAGTGAGTTTTTAGGCTGCTGATCCTAACCTCCTACGGACCAATTATAGCTAAATAATTATTGTTGATATGACAACCTCAGGGAGAAACAAAAGACCACTTTCTTTAAGTGAAGCCACAAAGTTATTCTTCAGAATAGAAAATAAGAAGGGGTTGCTATACATTACGGTAGCTTATGAGATCACATTGGTTAATGGCATTATTCTTCTAATAATGTTATTGAGACTGCCAAGGTTGTGGAGGGCTAACACATGTACATCATTGATTTGTACATTTCAACTGTCTTAAATCTAAGAGTTGATTATTAAAGACAAATTGATTATTTTATTCATATGACTAGTCAGTAAAGCACTTAAGCACTATAAGCACTATTTCAAATTCATATGTCTTAGATACAGCTCTAGTTCCACATCTCAGTAGTAAATACATTTAGAGATCTGAAGTTCAAATCCCACATACATTTTATTTTTACAAATGGTCACTTTTCTTCTATGTAAAAACAGTTATTGTCAATTATATGCAAATGAAGTTATCTTTATTGATTTAGTGAAGATATACTCTTGATTTTTACAAAATTGTACAAAACTACACATATTGAGGTAGGATTTGATGATTTTTGACATGTACACAAGATGAGACCATCATCACAATAGCGATAATGGAGATATACATTACCCCCTAAGATGCTCTTATGCTCCAATGTTATGTGACCCTTCATTCTTTCTCCCTCACCTGCTATCCCCAGGGAGTCACTTACCTGTTTTCTGTCAACACAGATTAGTTTGCATTTTCTAGAGTTTTATATAAATGGAATCATAGAGTAAGTACTCATTTCTGTTTGGCTTATTTCACTTAGCATAACTATATTGAGATTTATCAATTTGGTCATGATCCTTGTTATTACTGAGTAGTGGCCTGTATAATTTAATTTTCTAATCAATTTTTGATCATCATTTGTATTTTTTTTTTTTTTTTGCCTGTTACAAGTAAATCTGCTGTGAATATTTCTTTGCAAGTAATTATGTGGACATGTGCTATCATTTCTCTTGGGTAAATACCTAGAAGTAGAATGGCTGTATCATATGAAAGGTACACATTTAATTTTTATGATAGAAAATGTTTTCCAAAGTGGTTACATTTCATTTCTAATCATTGTATAGCATTCAAGTCATTCCATATCTTCACCATCAGTGAATGAGGCGTTAAGTCATCCTAATTTCAACCATCTGAGCTATGTGTTGGGATATCTAATTGCAGTTTAATTTGCATTTTCTAATGACTAATATTGAGTCTGATTTCATGTGCTTATTTAGTATCCATAAATCTTTTTTGGCAAATTGTCCAAAGTTTTGCTTAATTAAAATATTAGAATGTCCATTTACATATTATTTAGTTTTGTGGGTTTATTATGTATTCTGAAAACAAGTCCTTTATGGAATATGTGTTTTGCATATCTGTTCCTTAAGTCTATACCTTCTCTTCTCATTTTCTTAATAGTGTCTTTTGAAAATCTGAAATGAAATATATATAAATTTATATATTTTAAAATTTTATGGATTATGTTTTTGTCATATTAGAAATATTTTTTAGCCCAAAGCGTTTTACTTTAAGTTCTAGGATACATGTGCAGGACATGCAGGCGTGTTACATAGGTATACATGTGCCCTGGTAGTTTGCTGCACCTATTGACACATCCTCTAAGGTCCTCCCTTGCCCTCTGCCCCCCAACAGGCCCTGGTTTGTGTTGTTGTCCTCCCTGTGTCCATGTGTTCTCATTGTTCAACTCCCACTTATGAGTGAGAATATGTGGTGTATGGTTTTCTGTTCTTGTGTTAGTTTGCTGAGAATGATGACTCCCAGCTTCATCCATGTCACTGCAAAGGACATAATCTCATTCATTTTTATGGCTGCATAGTATTCCATAGTGTATATGCACCACATTTTCTTTATCCAGTCTATCATTGATGGGCATTTGGGTGGGTTCCATGACTTTGCTATTGTAAATAGTGCTGCAATAAACATACATATGCATGTGTCTTTTAGTACAATAATTTATACTCCTTTGGGTATATACACAGCAATGGGATTGCTGGGCCAAATGGTATATCAGGTTCTAGATCTTTGAGGAATCGCCATACTGTTTTCCACAAAGGTTGAACTAATTTACATTCCCACTAACATTGTAAAAGTGTTCCTCTTCTCTGCAGCCTCACCAGCATCTATTGTTTCTTGCCTTTTTAATAATCAGCATTCTCACTGATGTGAGATGGCATCTCATTGTGGGTTTGATTTGCATTACTCTAATGAATAGTGATGTTGAGCTATTTTTTGATATGTTTATTGGCTGCATAAATGTCTTCTTTTGAGAAGTGTCTATTCATATCCCTTTGCCCACAATTTGTTGGGGTTGTTTATTATTTTTTTCTTGTAAATACATTTAAGTTCTTTGTGAATTCTGGATATTAGACCTTTATCAGGTGGGTAGGTTGCAAACTTTTTCTCCCATTCTGTAGGTTGCTGGTTCACTCTAATGGTAGCTTCTTTTGCTGTGGAGAAGTTCTTTAATTTAATTAGATCCCATTAGTCAATTTTGGCTTTGGTTGCAATTACTCTTGGGATTTTCATCTTGAAGTCATTGCCCATGCCTATGTCCTGAATGTTATTGCCTAGATTTTTTTCTAGGGTCCTCATGGTTTTGGGTTCTACATTTAAGTTTTAAATCCATCTTGAGTTGATTTTTGTACAAGGTATAAGAAAGGAGTCCAGTTTCAGTTTTCTGCATCTGGCTAGTCAGTTTTCCCAGCATCATTTATTGAATAAGAGGTCCTTTCCTGATTGCTTGTTTTTCTCAGGTTTGTTGAAGATCAGATGGTTATAGATGTGTGGTGTTATTTCTGAGGTCTCTATTCTGTTCCATTGGTCTATATGTCTGTTTTGGTACCCGTACCTTGCTGTTTTGGTTGCTGTAGTCTTGTAGTATAGTTTGAACTCAGGTAGCATGATGCCTCCAGCTTTGTTCTTTTTGCTTAGGAATGTCTTAGTTACACAGTGTCTTCCTTGATTCCATATGAAATTTGAAGTATTTTTTGTCTGATTCTGTGAAAAATGTTAATGGTAGTTTGATGGGAATAACACTGAATCTATGTTGCTTTGTGTAGTATGTCCATTTCCATGATATTGAGCCTTCCTATCAATGAGTAGGGAAGGTTTCTCCATTTGTTTGTGTCCTCTTTTATTTCCTTGAGCAGTGGTTTGTAGTTCTCCTTGAAGAGGTCCTTCTCATCCCTTGTTAGCTGTATCCCTAGGTATTTTATTTTCTTTGTAGCAATTATGGATGAGAGTTCGCTCATGGTTTGGCTCTCTGCTTGTCTATTGTTGGTGTATAGTAATGCTTGTGATTCTTGAAAATTGATTTTGTATCTTTAGAATTTGCTGAAGTTGCTTATTAGCTTAAGAATTGGGTTGAGATGATGGAATTTTCTAAATATAGAATCGTGATGTTTGAAAACAGAGACAATTTTATTTCCTCTCTTCCTATTGGAATATACTTTATTTCTTTCTCTTGCCTAATTGCCCTGGCCAGAACTTCCAATACTGTGTTGAACAGGAGTGGTGAGAAAGGACATCCTTGTCTTTTGCCAGTTTTCAAAAAGAATGCTTTTTCTCATTCTGTATAATATTGGCTATGGGTTTGTCATAAATAGCTTTTATTATTTTGAGATATGTTCCATCAATACCTAGTTTATTGAGAGTTTTTAGTATAAAGGGATGTTGAATTTTATTGAAGGTTTTATTTAAGACCCTTTCTTCATGTATTGAGATAATTATGTGGTTTTTGTCATTGGTTCTGTTTATGTGATGGATTGTGTTTATTGATTTGCGTATGTTGAACCAGCATTGCATCCCAGGAGTGAAGCCTACTTGATCGCTGTGGGTAGGTTTTGTGATGTCCTGCTGGATTCAGTTTGCCAGTATTTTATTGGAGGATTCTTGCCCTGATGTGCATTGGGGATATTTACCTGAAGTTTTCTTTTTTCATTGCGTTTCTGCCAGGTTTTAGTATCGGGATTATGCTGGCTTCATAAAATAAGTTAGGGAGAAGTCCCTCATTTTTGTTTGTTTGAAATAGTTTCAGAAAAAATGGTATCAGTTCCTTTTTGTCCCTCTGGTAGAATTTGGCTGTACGTCTGCCTCATCCTGGGCTTTTTTTGTTTGGTAGGCTATAATTACTGCCTCAATTTCAGAACTTGTTACTGGTCTATTCAGGGATTCTCCTTCTTCCTGGTTTAGTCTTGGGAGGGTATATGTGTCCAGAAATTTATCCATTTCGTCTAGATTTTCTAGTTTATTTGCATAGAGGTGATTATAGTATTCTTTGATGGTAGTTTGTATTGCTGTAGGGTCAGTGGTAATATCTCCTTCATCATTTTTAATTGTGTCTATTTTATTCTTCTCTCTCTTCTTGTTTATTAGTCTTGCTAGAGGTCTATCTATTCTTTTAATTTTTTCAAAAAACTGCCTCCCCTGGATTCATCGACTTTTTAAAAATTTTTTATTATTTTTGTGTGTCTCTTTCTCCTTCACTTTTGCTCTGATCTCAGTTATTTCTTGTCTTCTGCTTGCTTTTGGATTTAGTTTGCTCTGCTTCTTAGCTCTTTTATGTGATGTTAGGGTGTCAGTTTAAGATCTTTCTAGCTTTCTGATGTGAGCATTTACTACTATAAATTTCCCTCTTAACACAGTTTTAGCGGTGTCCCAGACATTCTGGTATGTTTCATCTTTGTTCTCATTGGTTTCAAAGAACTTCTTGATTTCTGCCTTAATTTCATTATTTACCCAAGAGTCATTCAGGAACAGGTTTTTCAATTTCCCTGTAATTGTGTGGTTTAGAGTGAGTTACTTTCTTTCTTTCTTTTCTTTCCTTTTTTTTTTTTTTTTGTTTTGAGACAGTGTCTTGCTGTGTTGCCAAGGCTGGAGTGCAGTGGCACAATCTCAGCTCACTGCAACCTCTAACTCCTAGGTTCAAGCAACTCTCTGCTTCAGCCTTCCAAGTAGCTGGGACTATAGGTGCCCACCAGCATGCCCAGCTAATTTTTGTATTTTCAGTAAAGATGGGGTTTCATTATATTGGCCAGGCTGGTCTTGAACTCCTGACCTCTTGATCCACCCACCTCAGCCTCCCAAAGTGCTGGGATTACAGGCTTGAGCCACCATGCCTGGCCTTGAGTGAGTTTCTTAATTCCAAGTTCTAATTTGATTGCACTGTGTTCTGAGAGACTGCTATAATTTCAATTCTTTTGCATTTGCTGAGGAGAGTTTTACTTCAAGTTATGTGGTCGATTTTAGAATAAGTTCCATGTGTCACTGAGAAGAATGTATATTTTGTTGATTTTGGGTAGACAGTTTTGTAGATGTCTACTAGTTCCACTTGATCCAGAGCCAAGTTCAAGTCCTGAATATCTTTGTTAATTTGCAGTCTTGTTGATCTGTCTAATAATGACAGTGGGGTGTTAAAGTTTTCCACTATTATTGTGTGGGAGTCTAAGTCTTTTTGTAGGTCTCTAAAAACTTGTTTTATAAATCTGAATACTCTTGTATTGGGCACATATATACTTAGGATAATTAGCTCTTCTTGTTGTATTAATCCCTTTGCCACTATGTAATGTCCTTTTTTGCCTTTTTTGATCTTTGTTGATCTAAAGTCTGTTTTGTCAGAGACTAGGACTGCAGCTCCTGCTTTTTCTTTCTTTCCATTTATTTGGTAAATTTTATTCCATTTATTTATTTTGAGCCTATATTTGTCTGTGCATGTGAGATAGGTATGCTGAATACAGCACACTGATGGGTCTTAACTCTTTATCCAGTGTGCCAGTCTGTGCCTTTTAATTGGGCATTTGCCCCATTTACATTTAAGGTTAGTATTGTTATGTCTGAATTTGATCCTGTCATCATGATGCTATCTAGTTATTTTGCACACTAGTTGATGCAGTTTCTTCATAGTTTCATTGCTCTTTATATTTTGGTTTGTTTTTGCAGTGGCTGGTACCACTGTCACAAAAACAAACCAAAATATAAAGAATGTTTAAATATAAAGAAGTTTTGTTTTGTTTTGTTTCTTTCTTTTTCTTTTTTGCTCCACATTTAGTGTTTTCTTCATGACCTCTTGCAAGACAGGCCTGGTGGTGATGAAATTCCTCAGCATTTGCCTGTCTGGGAAGGATTTTATTTCTCTTTCACTTATGAATCTTAGTTTGGCTGGATATGAAATTCTAGGTTGAAAATTACTTTCTTTAATAATGTTGACTATTAGCCCCCAATCTCTTCTGGCTTATAGTGTTTCTGCAAAGAGGCCTGCTGTTAGTATAATGGCCTCTCCTTTGGAGATGATCTGGCTTTTCTCTCTGGCTGCGCTTAACAGTTTTTCCTTCATTTACACCTTGGAGAATCTGATGATTATGTGTCCAAGGGCTGATCTCATGGAGTATCTTAGTGATATTCTCTGTACTTCCTGTATGTATATGTTGGCCCGTCTTTCTAGGTTGGGGAAGTTCTCCTGCATAATATTCTCAAGTGCGTTTTCCAGCTTATTTCCATTCTTCCTGTCTCTTTCAGGTACTTCAATTAATCATAGGATTGGTCTTTTTAATTAATCATAGTCCACATTTCTTGGAGGCTTTCTTCATTCCTTTTCATTTTTTTTCTCTAATCTTGTCTGCCTGCCTTATTTTAACAGATCTTCTTCAAACTCTGATATCCTTTCTTCTATTTGATTGAATCAGCTATTGATACTTGTGTATGTTTTACAATGTTCTCATACTGTGTTTTTTAGCTCCATCAGGTCATTTATGTTTCTCTCTAAACTGGCTCCTCTAATCTTTTATGAAGGTTCTTAGCTTTTTTGCACTGGGTTAGAACATGCTCCTTTATCTCAGCAGAGTTTTTTATTAACTGTCTTCTGAAGACTACTTCTGTCAAAATGTCCATCTCATCCTCTGTCCAGTCTGCACTTTTGCCATAGAGGCGTTGTGATCATTTGTAGGAACAGAAGCACTCAGCCTTTTGGGTCTTCAGTGTTTTTTCAGTGATTCTTTCTCATCTTCACAAGTATGTCTAGTATCAATCTTTAGGGCTGCTGACCTTTGGATGGAGTTTTTCAGGAGACTGTTTTTGTGTTGATGCTGCTGCTGTTGTTTTCTATTTGTTTGCTTGTTTTTCCTGCAATAGTCAGGTCCCTATTCTGTAGGGCTTTTGTGATTTGCTGGGGGTTCACCTCAGGCCCTATTCATCTGGTTCACTCTCATGCATGGAGATGTCACTCAGGGAGCCTGGAGAACAGCAAAGATGGGTGCCCGCACCTGCTTCTGGGATCTCTGACCTTGAGGGGCACCAACCTGATACCCGAAGGCTTGCTGTTATATGGGGTTTCTGACAACCCCTTTGGAACGTCTCACCCAGTTGGGTGGCATGGGAAACAGGACCCATTTAGCAAAGCACTTTGACTGTCCCTTGGTGGAGGGGGTGTGCTTTGCTGGGGAGAAACCCATTTATCTGGGATGCTCAGATTCCTCAGAACTACCAGGATGAAAGGTTAAGTCTGCTGGTCTGCAAAGGCTATGGCCACCCCTACCCTTAGGAGCTCAGGACCAGAGAGATCAGGGTTCAGTCCCTGAGCCTCTGGATGGAGTTGTTGGAGTTCCTGCAGGGAGGCCCTGCCCAGTGATAAAGGATGGGTCAAGATCAGGCCTGAAGGGGTGCTCTGGTCACAGTGTGCCACAGCTGGTGTGCTGTGCTATGGGGGTCACCGCTTGGAACCAAGCCATCCAGCCTCTCTGGCTTCAAACAGAGAAAAGTGCAGCCCAGAGCTATAGAGATGGATGCCACCCTTGCCCTGTCCAGGGAGCTTTGAGTATTAGGCAGTTATGAGTCCCAGTACTGGCTGCTGCTCCACCCCCAAGGAACTCAAAGGACTTAGACTGCAGGTGGCCTTAGCTGCAGTTCTGGTTGCCCCTTCCCTCAGTAACTTGGCAGGCTTTAGGAGATTCTAGTTGCAAGGCTGTTGAGAATCTGCATAGCTCCGGAGTTGGGACCCTGTCCCTGGTGGTGTGGGTTTCTGAGTGGGATCTTCTTATGTGTGGGTTGCACAGTTCTGTGGAAAAGCACAGTTTCTCCAGCTCGGTAGCACACTTACTCATTGCCTCTTTTGGCTGGGCTGTGGGGGCTCCCCTGTCCTGTGTGCTGTCAGATGGTCCACTGAACCACACTGTTCTTCCTTTCTCTCTGTGGATCATGGCAGCTACCTAGTCAATTCTGATGAGAGAACTTGGATACCTTGGTTGCTGGTGCAGGATTCACACATATTATGGTTCTTCCCTATGGGAGCATCCAATTGCTACTGGTTTTAATAGGCCATCTTGGTCCTAACCCTTAACCCAAATTAAAAAAAAAAAGTGACTCCTCCTATTTTCTTCTAGCACTTTCATAGTTCAGCTTTTTCATTTAGATCTATCATCTAGTTTCGTTAAGTTTTTGTGCATAATAAGAAGTAGGGAGTGTTCCTTCCTTCATTCTTTAAAAAAATTATTTTATTTTATTTAATTTTTTAAATTTTTTATTGCAATTTAGGTTTTGGGGTACATGTGCAGAACATGCAAGACTGTTGCATAGGTACACACATGACAGTGTGTTTTGCTTCCTTTCTCCCCTTCACCCACATTTGGCATTTCTCCCCAGGCTATCCCTCCCCTGCTCCCCCCGCCCCACTGGCCCACCCCTTTTCCCCCCAATAGACCCCAGTGTTTAGTACTCCCCTCCCTGTGTCCATGTGTTCTCATTTTTCATCACCCACCTATGAGTGAGAATATGCGGTATTTCATTTTCTGTTCTTGTGTCAGTTTGCTGAGAATGATGTTGCAGCACTGTTTACAATAGCAAAGACCTGGAATCAACCCAAATGCTTATTGATGATAGACTGGACGGGGAAAATGTGGCACATATACACCATGGAATATTATGCAGCAATCAGAAATGATGAGTTCATGTCATTTGTAGGGACATGGATGAATCTGGAGAACAAAAAAATTTTTTTAATTCATAGAGCTGACTCTGTTGCCCAGGCTCAAATGCAGTAGTGTGATCATTGGTCACTATAGCCTTGAACTCTAGGCCTCAAACAATCCTTCTGCCTTGGGCCCCCCAAAGCACTGGAATTACAGGCTAAACTATGGTAACTGTGCCCCTCCTTCCCCTTCCTTCCTTCCTTTCTTCTTCCTTCTTTCCATAGAATATGGCTATCCATTTCTTCCAACACCATTTGTTAAAAAGATTATCATTTCCTCATTTAATTGTACTGGTGTCTTTATAAAAAATATATGTTTGTAGGTTGATTTTTGCTTTCTCAATTGTCTTCCACTAAAAATTTTGCCAATACCACATTGTCTTTATTACTGGAGATTTATATTAGATATCTAAATCAGATAGAGGATATATTCTATATTTTTCAAAGTTGAAAAAGCCAAAATCATTTAGACTATTCTAGGTTCTTTATGATCTAGGTATATTATAAATTTATAATTGGCTTTCCAATATCTTCAAACAAGCATTCTAGGATGTATCTTTATTAGAATTGCATTAAATATGTAGATCAATTTTGGAAAAATTTTGTCTTCATAGTATTGAGTCTTCTAGTTCAAGAACATGGTATATCTCTTCATTTATTTAGCTCATATTTAATTTCTCTCAGCAATTTTGATTTGTGTCCTCAGTGCACAGATGGTGCTAATAATTTGCCAAGTATATGCCTAAGTATTTTATTATTTTATGTTATTTTAGATGATAATTTTAAAACATTGTTAATTGACAGCTTATAGAAATACAGTTGATATTTGTATACTGACTCTGTACTGATAACTCTTAATAAATATTTAAGATCCTAATAATTTTGTGTATTTTCTCCATTTATTATATCATATGCAAATAAAGACAGTTGTAGTTCTTTTTTTCCAGTGTGTATGATTTTTTTTCTTTTCTTCATATACTGGCTAGAATCCACAGCACATTTTAATGGAAGTAATGAGAGTGAATAATCTCATTTTGCTTGAAATCCTAGAGAGAAACATTCAATCTTTCATCATTACATATGACATTTAATGTAAGTTTTAAATTGATAACCTATATAAAATAGAGGAAATACTCTTCTATTCCTAATTTGTTGAGAGTTTTTATGGGGAATTGATTCTGGATTTTTGATAAATGCCTTCACGGCATCTATTGAGATAAACTTACTCTTTTCTTCTTTTTTACTCTATTAATGGTAGGTTGAGTTTTGAATCTTGAACAAGTCTTGCATTCTTGTAACAAAGCTCAGTTTTTCATGGTCTTAATCCTTTTCATATATTGTTGAATTTGATTTGCTAAAGTATTGTTAAGAATTTTTGCATCTATGTTCACAAGTGGAGTTGACATATTGCTTTATTTTCATATAATGTCTTCTTATTTGTGGATAATGCTAGCCTCATGGCTTACTCATAGAATGAGCTTGGAAGTGTTCTCCCCTTTTCAGTTTTCTGAAAGAAACTTGCTATTATTTCTACATTAAATCTTTGATAGAATTAACAAATGAGCATATCTACTTAATATTCTCACATTGTTCTCTGCCTTTTAAAATACATGGATATAGTATTGATATTAGGTTAGTAAAAAAATCATCATGGTTTTGCCATTTAAAAAAAAAATAACAAAAAATGCAATTACTTTTGCACCAACTTAGTAACTGTTTAATATTTTTTTCTACTAATTCTATTACTTGTTTCATTTCTATTGACTGGTTTTTATCCTCATCAAGACTTATATTCTTTGCATATAGTGTAATTTTCTATTTGATCCTTGATATTATTTTTGTTTTACTTTTGGGGTGCCGATTGGTATATAGATGTACATGAACATAAATATTAATATATACTAGAAAAGGAATTAAGTATACTATAAAATGAATATGTGTATATATGAACATTGCAAAAGAAATATGCATATAATTCAAATACACTCATATATACAGATATTTCTTTTATTCTATATGTATATTCTTATCTTTTTGTGATCACCAGCTATAATTGGAGCTATTTTTTTCTGAGATTCTTTGCTTGACATTGAGTAGATTTCTCATGTACATATGCTTATATATACATATTTTTAAATAATATGTAATTAATATAATTCTATATATAAAATATACATATAAAATTCTTCCAATGGTCTTGAATTTGGCTTAGGACAAAAGTGACTTATGAAATCATTTGATCCTTTCAAAGTTTGTCATTTTTTTAGGTAGTTCCAGAAACATTCTTCTTTTTTCTTTTCTTTCTTTCTTTTTTTTTTTTTTTTTAGACAGAATCTCACCCTGTCTCTCAGGCTATAGCACAGTGATGCGATCTTGGCTTATGGCAGTCACAACCTTCCCAGGCTCAGGTGATCTTCCCCTCAGCCTCCTGAGCAGCTAGAATCATGAATGTGTGCCATCATATCTGGCTAACTTTTGTATTTTTTGTAGAGATGGGTTTTCACCATGTTGCCCAGGCTGCTCTGAAACTCCTGAGCTCAAGCCTCTTGAAGTACTAGTATTATAGGAGTGAGCTATTGTGCACGCGGGGACATTCTTAATCTATGGCTAATTTTGCTCCACTACTAAGGCAATATCCATTCTGAGTATTCTACCTAATGTTCCCACTCTGCATTGTGGAAATACAAACTGTTATTACTTATTCGTGATCACCAGATATTGTTCTGACTCTGCTTTTTCTGAGATTCCCTGGCTTTGAGATTTCTCAAATATATGCAATTATATATACTCAGATAAAGGCTTAAAGAGAACCCCATGCAGATTGCCAAAGTTCTTTCTGTCTTTACAGCTCCTTCTTTTTAATACATCTTTCCTTTCTAGCACTCTTTCCTGTAAATTCTAGACATTTTGGCTTCCCCCACCTCCTGACATCAGTGAGGCTATGGACTCTGTTTGGGTCCCAGATCCTTGTATGGGGCATGAAAACTCTCTCCAGGCTATAAGCTGAGGCAATCACAGAGCTCAGTTCATTGGTTTCCCTTCTCTTAGAGTTCACTGTTTTTACTGAATGGTGTCCAGTGACCATTGTTTTATATATTTTCTCTATTTTTTTTTACTTGACTTGACTCAATTTTCCTAATATGAATTATCTTATTATACCTGCTCTGATGCTCCATTCATGAAATGTAATCAAAGTGTGTGCTGTCCCAATTTAAGGAACTGTTTTGGAGATGAGTGTAAATTTATTTTGTTTAATTATAAGTATAAAAGCAGCAGACTATATAGGTCTATTTAAAAAAAGAGAATCACTTAATCTTTTTAAATTAGGAAGGACGTTAATTTCATTCCATAACTTCATCATAGCTGACAGAATGAGCTACTGCCCTCTCCCCCAGCCTGGAGAGAGAGGGAGCGGAAAGTGGGGAAACAGAGGGTGTGGCCTGGCGGGTCACTAACCTCCCCCACAAACCCCAGAGGGCAGAACCACTAACTCTGGTGGGTTACACAGCCAGTGCCTCAGTCTGAGCTGAACCTGAATGATCTAGCTCTGTGGAGAAAAGGCAAAACCCACCATTAAATGAGGTGGGACTAGGCTTCATGTTTTAACAAAAAAACAGGAAACCTACATCACAACCAGACGGTGTTCTTGACCACCCAGTAGTGCCTCCAGGTCAGCGGAAGAGGCAGGCCTAACCTTCCAGTGTACACAAAAAAGATGCAGGAATCCTACCTAGTAATCTGAAGGAATCCCTGGAAACCCAGTAATGCCTCCACAGGCAGACAAGCAACCTCATCAAGCAGCTCCCTGAGATCAGAGCCAGGTAAATCCACAAAGATGGGGAAAAACCAGTGCAAAAAAGAAGAAACCATCAAAGACCAGAATGCCTCTTCTTCTTCAAGTGATCGCAACTCCTCCTCAACAGAGGAACACAATATGACCAAGAAAGAATGCAATGAATTGACAGAAACAGGCTTCAGAATGTGGGTAATAACAAACTTTTCTGAGGTAAAAGAACACATTCTAACCCAAAGCAAAGAAAATAAAAACCTTGAAAAAAGGTAAGACGAAATGCTAACTAGAATAACCAACTTAGAGAAGAACATAAACAACTTGATGGAGTTGAAAAACACAGCCCAAGAACTAGGTGAAGCAAACACAAGTCTTTTTTTTTTTTTTTTTTTGAGATGGAGTTTCGCTGTTGTTACCCAAACTGGAGTGCAATGGCACGATCTCGGCTGACCACAACCACCTTCTGGTTCAAGCAATTCTCCTGCCTCAGCCTCCCAAGAGGTGGGACTACAGGTGTGCACCACCATGCCCAGCTAATTTTTGTATTTTTAGTAGAGAAGGGGTTTCACCTTGTTGAGCAGGATGGTCTGAATCTCTTGACCTCGTGATCCACCTGCCTCAGCCTCCCAAAGTGCTGGGATTATAGGCATGAGCCACTGTGCCTGGCCTGAAAACACAAGTCTTAATAGCCAAATTGATCAAGCAGAAGAAAGGATATCAGAGATTGAATATCAACTCAATCAAATAAAAAGATAAGGCAAGGCAAAAAAAAAAAAAAAAACAGAGTAAAAAGAAATGAACAAAGCCTCCAAGAAATATGGGATTATGTGCACAGACCTAATTTACACTTGATCAGTGTACCTGAATGTGATGGAGAGAATGAATCCAAGCTGGAAAACATGCTCCAGGATATTATCAGGGAGAACTTCCCCAGCCTAGCAAGGCAGTCCAACATTCAAATCCAAGAAATACAGAGAACTCCACAAAAATATTCCTCAAGAAGAGCAACCCCAAGTCACATAATCATCAGATTCACCAGGGTTGAAATGAAGGAAAAAATGCTAAGGGCAGCCAGAGAGAAAGGACAGATCACCCACAGAGGGAAGCAAATCAGACTCATAGTTGATCTCTTGGCAGAAACCCTATAAGCTAGAAGAGAGTGTGGTCCAATATTCAACATCCTTAAAGAAAAGAACTTTCAAACCAGAATCTCATATCCAGCCAAATTAAGCTTCTTAAGTGAAGGAGAAATAAAATCCTTTACAGACAAGCAATTACTGAGAGATTTTGTCACCACCAGATCTGCCTTACAAGAGCTCCTGAAAGAAACACAAAACACAGAAAGGAACAGTACCACCCACTGCAAAAGCACACCAAATGGCAAAGACTAAAAATGCAATGAAGAAACTGAGTCAACTAATGGGCAAGAAAACCAGCCAGTAACAAAATGGCAGAATCATATTCACACATAACAATATTAACATTGAATGTAAATGGCCTAAATGCCCCAATCAAAAGGCACAGACTGACAAACTGGAAAAAAAGTCAAGATCCATCAGTGTGCTGCATTCAGGAAATCCATCTCACATACAAAAACACACATAGCCTCAAAATAAACGTATGGAAGAAGATTTACCAAGCAAATGGAGAACAAAAAAAAGGCAGGGGTTGCAATCCTAGTCTCTGATAAAACAAACTTCAAACCAACAAAGATCAAAAGAGACAAAGAAGGGCATTACATAATGGTAAAAGGATCAATCCAACAAGAATAGCTAACTGTCCTAAATATGTATGCACCCAACATAGGAGCACCCGGATACATAAGGCAAGTTCTTAATGACCTAAAACGAGATTTAGACTCCCATGCAATAATAGTAAGATACTTCAACACTTCACTATCAATATTAGACAGATCAATGAAACAGAAAATTAACAAGCACATCCAGTACTTGCATGCAGAGCTGGACCAACCAGACCTAATAGACATATACAGAACACACCCCAGATCCACAGAATATACATTTATGTCAGCATTACATCACATTTACTCTAAAATTGACAACATAATTGGAAGCAAATCACTTCTCAGCAAATGCAAAAGAACGGAAATCATAACAAACAGTCTATCAGACCACAGCACAATCAGATTAGAACTCAGGAAGAAGAAACTCAATCAAATCTGCATGACTACTTGGAAACTGAACGACTTGCTTCTGAGTGTCAATTGGATAAACAATGAAATGAAGGCAGAAATAAAGATATTCTTTGAAACCAATCAGAATGAAAACATAACTTACCAGCATCTCTGGGACACATTTAAAGCAGTGCTGAGAGGGAAATTTATAACAATAAATGCCCACATGAGAAACAAGAAAAGATCTAAAATCGAGACCCTACCATCAAAATTGGAAGAGTTAGAGGAGCAAGATCAAAAAAACTCAAAAGCTAGTAGAAGACAAGAAATAACTATAATCAGAGCCAAACTGAAGGAGATAGAGACACAAAAATCCCTTCAAAAATCAATAAATCCAGGAGCTTGTTTTTTGAAAAGATCAATAAAATAGACAGACCACTAGCCAGACTAATAAAAAAAAAAGGGAGAAGAATCAAATAGATGCAATAAAAAATGACAAAGGGAATATTGCCACAGATTCCACAGAAATACAAACTACCATCAGAGATTACTACAGACAGTTCTATGCACAGAAATCATAAACGTGGAAGAAATGGATAAATTCCTGGACATTTGAACTCTACCAATGCTAAACCAGGAAGAAGTTGAAACCTTGAACAGATCAATAACAAGGGCTGAAGTGAGGCAGCATTCAATAGCCTATCAACCAAAAAAAGTCCAGGTCCAGTCGTTCACAGCCGAATTCCATCAGGCATGCAAAAAGGAGCTGGTTCCATTCCTTTTGAAATGATACCAAAAAATACCAAAAGAGGGAATCCTCTGTAACTCATTCTATGAGATCAGCATCATCCTGATACCAAAACCTGGCAGAGACTCAACTAAAAAAGAAAAGGTCAGGCCAACATCCATGATAAACATTAATGCAAAAATCTTCAATAAAATACTGGCAAACCGAATGCAACAGCACATCAAAAAGCTTATTCATCATGATCAAGTAGGTTTCATCCTGGGGATGCAAGGCTGGTTAAACATACACAAGTCTATAAACGTAATCCACCACATAAACGGAACCAAAGACAAAAACCACATGATTTTCTCAATAGATGCAGAGAAGGCCTTTGACAAAATTCAACAGACCTTCATGCTAAAATCTCTCAATAAACTAGGTAACAATGAAACATATTATAAAATAATAAAAACTATTTATAACAAGCCTACAGCCAATATCATACTGAACGGGCAAAAGCTGGAAGCTTTCCCTTTGAAATCAGACACTAGAAAAGTATGTCCTCTCTCATCACTGCTATTCAATATAGTATTGGACGTTCTAGCTAGAGCAATCAGGCAAGAAAAAGAAATAAGGGGTATTCAATTAGGAAAGGAGGAAGTCAAATTGTCTCTATTTGCAGATGACATGATTGTATATTTAGAAGACCCCACTGTCTCAGCCGAAAATCCACTGAAACTGATATCAACAAAGTCTCAGGATACAAAATCAATGTGCAGAAATCACAAGCATTCTTATATACCAATAACAGACCAACAGAGAGTCAAATCAAGAGCAAACTCCAATCACAATTGCTACAAAGAGAATAAAATAACTGGGAATACAACTAACAAATGATGTAAAGAATCTCTTCAAGGAGAACTACAAACCACTGATCAACAAAATAAGAGGGGACACAAATGCATGGAAAAACATTCCATGCTCATGGTTAGAAATGATAGATATCATGAAAATGGCCATACTGCCCAAAGTAATTTATAGATTCAATGCTATCTCCATCAAGCTACCAATGACCTTCTTCACAGATCTGGAAAAAACACCTTAAACTTCATATGGAACCACAAGAGAGCCTGCATAGCCAAGGGAAAAAAAAAAAAACAGAGCCAGAGGCATCACACTGCCAGACTTCAAACTATACTACAAGGCCACAGTAATCAAAACAGCATGGTACTGGTACCAAAACAGAGATATAGACCAATAGAACAGAACAGAGGCCTTGGAAGCAACACCACACACCTACAACCATCTGATCTTTGACGAATCTGACAAAAACAAGCAATGGGGAAAGGACTCCATGTTTAATAAATGGTGTTCGGAAAACTGGCTAGCAATGTGCAGAAAGCAGAAACTGGACCTCTTCCTGTCACCTTACACTAAAATTAACTCCAGATGGATTAAATATTTAAACATAAAACCTAACACCATAAAAACTCTAGAAGAAAATGTAGGCAAAACCATCCAAGACAGACATAGGCAAGGACTTCATGACTAAAACACCAAAAGCAATGACAGCAAAAGCCAAGATAGACAAATGGGATCTAATTAAACTTTAGAGCTTCTGTATAGCAAAAGAAACAACCATTAGAGCAAACCAATCAACCAACAGAATGGGAAAAAATTTTTGCAATCTATCCATCTGACAAAGAGCTAATATCCAGAATCTACAAAGAACTAAAGCAGATACACAAGAAAAAAACAAACAAACCCATTCAAAAGTGGGCAAAGGATATGAACAGGCACATTTCAAAAGAAGACATATATGAGGCCAACAAACATATGGAAAATATGTTCATCACCACTGGTCATTAGAGAAATGCAAATCCAAACCACATTGAGGTATCATCTCACACCAGTTAGAACAGTGATCATTAAAAAATCTGGAGCCAACAGATGCTAGTTCAACCATTGTGGAAGACAGTGTGGCGATTTCTCAAGGATCTAGAAATAGAAATTCCATTTGACCCAGAAATCCCATTACTGGGTGTGTATACCCAAAGGACTACAAATCATTCTATTATAAAGACACATGCACACATATGTTCATTGCCACACTGTTTACAATAGCAAAGACCTGGAACCAACCCAAATGTCCATCAAAGATAGACTAAACAAAGAATATGTGGCACATATACACCATGGAACACTACACAGACATAAAAAATGATGAGTTCATGTCTTTTGTAGGGACTTGGATGAATCTGAAAACCATCATTCTCAGCAAACTGAAACAAGAACAGAAAACCAAGCACCACATGTTCTCACTCATAGGCAGGTGTGGAACAATGAGAACATGTGGACTCAGGGAGAGGAGCATCACACACTGGGGGCAGCGGTGGGGGGCCTAGGGGAGGGAGAGTTGGGGAGAGGGTGGGAAGGGATAACATGGGGAGAAATGCAGGATATAGATGAAGGGGGAATAGAGGCAGCAACCACCTGGTTATGTATGCATCTATGCAACAGCCCTGCATATATACCCCAGAACTTAAAGTAAAATTAAAAAACGAATAAATGAAAAATAAATATCCCCTAAAACAAGCAATTGTCATGGCATAATTATGGCAGGTACAATAAAGTAAGAGTTAGATAGAAGCAAAGCCTAATGGCACCCAAATGCCCTAATGACACCCAAATGCCCTAATGGCACCCCAATGTAGTATACTAATGCTAGGAAGGAAAACAAAACTGCTTATCAAATGTCTTCTACTTCCAGTGGCTTTAGGAAAAATGACTCCCTTCAATAGTTGTAAGCATTTTATCTTGTATTAGTCAAGTCATGAGTTCTGTTCAATAATTTTCCATTTCTCCTCTTTCAAGTCACAAGGTATTCATCTACTGTACTTTGAGTTAGACAGTATCATGTGTAATGCAGGTTAGGTAATATCATGCGGCTTGCTTTGGCTAAAGCAATGTGGAAAGTGATGTATTTCACCTCCAGATAAAACCCTTAGAAGTCATAAAATAATTCACCTTGTTCATTTTTTTCTGCTTTTTTAGTTATCAAAGTGTGTATTGAGCTAATTCCTTCATTAGTCAGATCTTGGAGTAAATACGATTAACAGAGCTCCCAGTGAAACTGAAGACTCTTGGTTCACCTTTTGAACAGGTACAAATTAGAAATACACTTTTATTTAAGTCACTGAGATTTTAAGCTTTGGTTGGTGTTATGACTGCATTATCTAGACTGATACATACAGCATGACCTCATACATACCACCTCAAGGACACTCATCCAACAAAATGGAAATAAATTGTATTAAAAAGAAAGAGTCATTAGAGGATTAAACTGAAAAGTTAAAGGAACATCCTGGCATGACAGGTATTGCAAAGGTATTTCAGAAATGGGAAAACTTAAAGTTTGAAATTATTCTCAATCTTACAAAAAAAGTATTTTTTAAAAAAGTTGTTTCATTACTTGAGAGTTTCTGGTACATAAAACTCTAATTTCTTACTAGTGACCTTGAATGCTGAAACCCACCTATTTCATGACTCTGACTCTTGGATGCACTTACATTTGTCTTGAACCAATAATCAGGCTTAAATACAAATAAATAATTTATAAATACGTACATAACAAAAGATTATAAACTACTATTCAGATGTGCCTTTTCAATATGACTACTAACATATTAGACATTTGTCTAAGAACCTATCTTGTTCCTTTTACAATGCCAACATAACAATGCTCTGGTAGAGTCCCCCCCACCAATTGTGGAAAGTTTATATTCACCAACTCAGAGAATATTGGATTTGAGCAATGCTAGGGACAAACGACCAGTCAGTCTCTTACTCCCTCAAAATCTAGGCAATTTCTTAGACTTTCAAAGTAGAAGTCATCCACATTCTAACAATTAAATAGGAGTTTCAAAGTGTTGTAGCATATTTTATAACCAAATTAGATGCTCTGTGCTGGATAAGAATACTTCAATATACTGTGTATTAGAGTAATAAACCAAGAGTAAGATATCTGTAAAGCAAAGACATCAAATGCCTCTGACCAGGTGGTCTTTAGAATGTATATGAGTCTTGCCACCTACTTTGAATCATGGAGAGAAAACGTAATTACCATTTTTACATGTGCTGATGAGATTATTACTCATTTTTTCTGCTAGTGGAATGTAATAAATTGAGTGTTTATGTCACCCAAGTTTCATATGTTGGAACCTAACTCCAAGATGATGGTAATAGGAAATGGAGCCTTTGGGAGATGATTAGGTCATAAAGACAGAGCCTTCATAATCAGAATTATTGCCTTTAAAGAGAGTCCTCAGAGTGCTCTCTCATCACTTCCACTGTGTGAAGAGGTAGCAAGAAGGTGGGTTTTCATGAGACACCAAGTCTACTGCTGTGTTGATCTTAAACTTCCCAACCTCAAGAATTGTAAGAAGTAAATATCTGTTGCTAACAAGCCACCCAGTTTTTGTTGTTTTGTTATAGCAACCTAAATGGATCAAGATGTGGAGTGCTGCAGGTAAATTCTAAAACTAGCATACAGATAATTTTCAAATAGAATGTTCATCCATTGTCCTTCATTATCTGTACGTCTTCAGAAGGCAACCAGGTGGTTGTACAGCCCATTTTAACTCTCAAGTGTCTGCTCATTTTAACATGGACATACTGATTTTGATTTTTTGAGTGATCCTAAATAATACTTCAAATTAACAATACATTTTTATTGCAGTCTCCCAGTGTAGACTGTTGCGAATATTTCTTCCCTACCCTCAGAACTTAAACTAGTACAAGTAAATTTTTTATTCCATTCTTTTCATTTATCACGTTGTCAGTGGATTTAATTTGTAGCAGCATTAAATCATTGAATGAGAACAGATTAGTCAGAGTATGTTAAAAAAAACTCCAGGTTATGGATTCCTATCTCCCATGTCCAAAAAACAAATTACAGTCTTTTTCTATAGGTAAATTATCTATGTACTATGCTGAACTCTGAAGAAAATGTTACTTTTAATGAAATGCAAAGAAATCATGATATAAAACAGTTCTAAAACTCTGAGAGCTCAAAGTCTTATTTGTAAATCAAGGATTGAACTTGATTATCATATCTTTGCCAAATATCCTAGATTTGGTAAAAAGCCCTATCTTATTATAATTTCTTTTAATGTGATTTCTAATAATTTAAACAGTGTAACATCATACATAATACATGTCAATATACTGTGCCAATATAGGATGTGATATAGCTATACTCCTCTTTTATATTTAAGATGTATGAACTCAATACATCCTGTTATCCAATGCAGCCAGGAAGACATTTGCGAAATAAGTTAACTCAGTGCCTCAGTACATTTTCTTTCAAAAATATGTTTTTTTGGGGTTTTGAGCATATTATCAAACTCTGATTACATTATTTTAAGTATATCTACCTAGGCAGGAAAAAAATATCAAATGAAAGAGAAAAGGGTTTATGATGATAAATGTGTTAAAGATCAAAATAGTAAACTAAAATAGTAAATAGAAACAATTAAAAAGGCCTATATAAAAATAATTAGTATACATATTGTTCACTTTTAAATAAAATAATAATAAATATCATAATAATGAAAAGAAGTGTCCAATCTTAGTAGGAACTTACAGTGCTTCTGTGGAAAAAACCTCAAGACATCATAATCAAAATTTTAATGAGAGTTTATGTCTTCAAAATGCTTTCAAAGAAGCTGCTCCTTTTCCCCCTTTTAAATAAGAAATTGAAAAATATGAAAGCTTAGAAAAAAAAACAAAATATAGGCTGGCAGGAAGATATTCCATCTTGTTGGGTCTCTGAAACAGCGGAGGACTGAACACTTGTAAACACGGTACCTTGAGCAATAGTTGCCTTATGGCTTGTAGTTTGAGGCCAAGAATAGCATGATAAACTTAGAATGTGTTTATCTCTTGGCAGCTTCATTTTACTTGCAAGCTGGGAGGGACAAAGACCAACAATTTTCCACCTACAAAGTGCATCTAAACTGGCAGGCAGCTCAGTGAGTAAGTCAACTTGAGCCTCCGGATCACAGCCACTCTCAAAGACAGATGGACAATTTTGGAAAGGGGGATGATTCAGCCAATATCTCAAGGCATTTGTGGTTACAATGTTCTGGAGTTGGGGTGTGGGGGGTAAGCTTTAATTTGGTGACTTCACATATGTTTAGGGCTATTTTAAGAGACAAGCATTATGTGTGCAAATTTTTATAATTCCATGTTCATTGCTAGTTGAAAACAGGTAGGAAGGTGGCAGCATTTTGAGAACCTGTGTTTTATCTCCAAGATCGAGATAGCTAAACAATATTTCCAAATACAGTTTTATTCTGTTATTTTTGTTTTACTTCTATCATAATAGTAAAGCATAATATCTGCTTTATTCAGTGATTTAATGTCAATTGTTTAATGACTGATTATAAACCCAATAGACTTCTATGTTTTATTTTCAAATTGCTTAATTTAGGATTAGCATTAATTATATAAAGTGTGGTAAAAATGTAGCTTGGATGCTACAATTTTGAAGACCCAGCAAAGGAACTTCTTTCTACAAGGTTCGCAACATCTGCTGAAGTTGCCTTATTTGCGTATTAGGGGTGTTATGTTTCAAATTGTGGAGACATTTTAGATCAAAAAACAAAATTCTTATTTTAAACCTCTAGATTTTTTTTTGCTTTCAATACAATCTTCTCCTGCTTCAGTACATAGATACTTGCCTAACATTATTCTGAAATAATAATGCTTAGAAAATACAGGTAAAATCTTTTTGTATTAAGAGAGCTTGTTTTATGAATACAGCATGGTTCTGATTTAGTAATAAACTGAGAAGAAATGATTAATATTATCACCAAGAATAAAGAATGATCCTGTTCCTTTTCATAAAAACTGTAATCAAACAGAAAATACAAAATAATGTCAGAACAGAAATGAAATCATACCAGCTGTTTGTTCTGCTTAAAATTTATTTAATGTGGACCAAGATAAAATAATTTTTCCTGCTTTTTTTTTTTACAAGTTATTAAGAAGTATATTTGTGAAGAAAAAAGGCAATGGCCAAAGCAATAGATACTTAGACATGTCAGAAATAGATTCTAAGTAGTTCTGTGAATGACTCACCATGATTTTTTCCAGACAGTGGCAAATTAACATATTTTACACCCAGAGAAAATTTAATGCAATTGAGCCTGCCAAATTCCAATTCCTTTGCCTCACCACATGTCCAGAATAATTGTTTGTTTCCCCCAAAAATGGGTTCCTGTGGATGTTCACCACACCTCATGCTGAAGTTAAAGTTCTGTGAAAAATGGAGTTAATTTTCAGCTTGCATCCTGCAACCTTTATTTTGTTGAAGAGATCCAGACTAACTTATGCTAGCACTATTATTTTATTCCCCTTTTATTGTGCATCTTGAGTATGTCAACTTGTTCTGTTCAAATTATAACACTACAAGAAAAAGTAACTTAATTAAAAAATGTTCTTAAGGTGTATTTTTACTTTTGACAAATGGCATTTTTGAATTGAGTACAATTTAATGTGTCTATTCATTAAATTTTACAAGTTTCAATTTGTGTTAGTAAATGGTCACATGATGGGACACACAGGATTCTGCTGAATCTATTGCAATTGTGAATCCAAATGGACATAAAGTCTCCTTGCTAATAAAGGTGAATCACCCCCATTTAGAAGGCAACAATGTTTAATTGAAATTTGTCATTCTTATTGTCAAATCATCACTCTTTAAATATCAGTATTTTAAGTACTATTATATATTGTTGGTAGAGTCAGAATTGCATGCTTTTAAAAAGAATTTGGAAGTAAAGATGCTTCTGTGTGATCTAATTTCCATAGTACTCATAAACTTCTCTTCCATCCTACCTTCCTATCCAAATATTAAAGAAGCTACAGCCTCAATAAAAATAGCACTAGATCGCCACCCTCCTTCCAACTTCAAAAGAAAACTGTTCAAATTGAGCCAGAAACCAAGGAAAACAGTAAGCCAAGGTAATTCTAAAAATAATTCTCCAAATATTTGTCAACAATAACACTGACAAAAATGCCAGACTTGGGAAAAGAGAGTCAGTAATTATTCAGAGGTTATGAATGCTAGAAGAAGAAAGGAGGCATGAGGCATGTTGGTGAAGATCCTTATGACACACAGTTGCTGGGAACACAGGCTACTGGGAGGAGAGAAAGATTCAGGAACTGGTTTTTTTTAAAAATAAAATTAATCAGAATAGAAAATGGTGCTTTTCTTCTTTGAAGAGGGCACAGTGGTTGCTGCCATGACCACTTTTCATTGAGAAAAAGAAGAAAGTGTTGCCCATTTTTGAGAATATGCAGTTCTGTTCAGGAAGAGACAGCTCAGGAAAGTAAAAAACAAGAACATGCATTGTCATGGCAATAATGCCTAAGAGATCCTGAACTCCCAGCAGAAGTGGATTTTTCCTATCTACCAAAAAAACTAGTGATCCGTTGTTTTTTGCTTTTATTGTCATAATCTGACATAAGCATAGAAGCTTTGAAAAGTCTGAAAAGATGAAAATAAAGTTTCTTCTCCCCTCTATGCCAGGAAAGACATTCTGCCAACTACCTCTTTACCTAAAAGGGAAGAACCTGGTCCAAAGAGACTAAGTGAAATGACTGGAATGTAAAAATCACTGTCCAGTACAAACAGCCAGTGAATACTTTCCATTTAAAAACTTCTTGCTGCTGAACAAACTTAGCCAACTCCCTTGAAGATTATTTTAGCCCTCATTGCCTTTGCACAAAGATTCCTCATGTTACTCTGAGACCGTCCTTTTATTACATTGCAAACAGCCCATCTCTATTTGAGTATGATGAGAAACCTAAGCCACTGTTGCAGATTGAAAGCTTGGCTCTGGACTAGGCCATTGGAGGAAGGTTCAAATGTTTACCAACGTTTTTCCTTGGCTGTATAGTACTTGCACCTGTGTTTTATGCTAAGAAAATATTTCCATCCCTAAGGATAAACTACTTAAATTCAGTGTGCGGAAGACAATTCTCTAACTCTGTGTTAAGCACCTACTTATTCTGCCTTTGTAGAGAATTCTAATCCAATTTTTGCTTCCTGCCCACGTTTTCCCACATTTCTACCATATCCTCCCAACCTTTGTTTTAGTTAATTCCCTGCCTGGAAGGTTTTCCACTGGAGTAGGCAATGGAGAAAGAGATACGTTAATCCAAGTATTTCATGTGAAAATAACCAAAAATTAAAAGTAATCCCATTTTTAAGTCTTATGAGTTTTTATTTCTAATATGAATTATGTTTAATATTTTCACCTGGACAAAAAACTTAGGCCAATCCCTGAAAGTCTGTTCAATACAAGCTAATTCATTGAAAGCTAACTCACTGAAGGCCAATATACTTCTATTTACTAAACTTAAAAAAGTAAATTACAGTTATCTACATTTGATGGGACAGTTTTACAAACTTTTTAATATTTCTGTAGTTTTACTTAATCATTTTTCAATTTATCTTCAATACAATGTCTTAAGAAATGCTTGATTTCTCTCTGCCCCAACAGAAAAATATATCCATAAATACACACACATGAGGAGAGTATTTTCATGAAGACCATTTTTGTGAAGAATGTATTTATTGTTGAATAGGTCTTTGAGTATCTTATTGTGCATATATTTTGAATACAGTTCTATGAATGTATTCTTGTGACCCTCAGATTTTTCTTCTCTCTTCTCTGCCTCCTTCAGTACATCTTACTATCTCAGTTTCCTCTTTCAATGCCCCTCTATCCCCCTCTCCAACCCTCCCCCATAAGTGCCCCCTCCAGTCTGTCCCTAGTTAGTGTGAATAGACATCTGGACCAGAACAGTTCTGGTTTTTCACTTGTAGGAAATAAAATAATGTATGTTAAGTATTTTAGTGGTTCCTTTTCCTCTCAAACAAATTCTGGTTTGAACAATATCTTACTGGGTCCTTCTCCCCCTTGAATTCTCTGTTTCTGTAATCTCCAGCCCAGGGTTTGTTCTCTGATTGTAGTCTTAGCATCCAAAGGGTGGTCTCTACTCTCCATCTCTGTTCCAGCCAATTATAGCCACAAGTAGTCAAGAGGGGACAAATTAAGTACTAAAAATACTGTGAGGAAAACAAAATGAGGACTGATCAAATAAAACTTTGCAGGAAAGTTCAGTGTTATTAAAACTATTCAATGCAGTAACATCACTATCTACTTATCCAACTTAATAATTATTCCTTTAAAGCCTTCAAAACTAGGTAGGCACAGTGAGTATAACATAAATCACAGAATCTAAAAAGTCTACACCATCATTTATTGAAAGCTTACTCTGTGCCTGGAATTATGCTATCCAGTTATCTCATGAATCTTCAAAGTAACCCTCCCAGTTAGTTATTATTTCCTGAATAAATTGATGCTTATCATTTTGTAACTTGTACAAGGTGACACATCTAGTAAGTGTTAAAGAAGGAACCCAGGGATGCTAAACTCCACAGCTGATGCCTCTAAACTTTATGTAAATAAAATCTATGAGAATATGATGCAATATAAAATACCTATAATAAACAATATATACATATGATATGTAAATGATAAGTATGGGTTTTGAGCTTTAATTTACATTTAATTATTAGAGAAATGTAAGACTAGTGAGGAAGTATTCATGGGAAAAATCAGGTTGTTATCTGAAAGACTGACTTTTTAAATACTTAGAAAATGGAGGAGACACAGAGAGTATTTCTTTATTGCTGTAAAGCTCATTCATTGCTGTGAAGCTCATTAAAGCCCTTAGCACAATGTCTGGCATACTTACAGCACTAGTTTATATTTTAAATAATGCTTAATAATATTCATGTTTAATAGTATTAAGTACTATTGATAATATTAAACACTAAAATACCTTTTTATTTGACATGCATTTTAATATTGTGATATGATATGAGCTGATAGAAAACATAATTAAGGTAGTTGGCACTTCCAAAATAATCTTTGTAGTTTTACAAAGACTTGCCAGCAGAGTTTTGACAAAGTCGCATTCTTCATTTGTACAAAAATAGAATCAGGCTACAGGCTTTAGCTCTTCCAGATGTGAATAGGTATATATTGATTGAAAGTGTTGTGACAAATATTTCCCCGTGTGATTCACATGTTTTCAAATGCATAAAGTACATGAATGTGTTTATAGACACATGCTTACCAAAGTATTAGAGCAACTTTATCTCATATTCAGAATCAAGTTATCTGGGGGCAGGGAGAATTGTTATTATAGCTTTATCTCCACAGTAACTTAAAAAAAGAGAAAGAGATAAGAGGAATTAAAACCACCGGGAGCATTAAAACAAACAAAGAAACAAGCAAAACCTGAATTTAGATAACAATAAAGGTTTAATTTCAAAATTTATTAGTGAATTAAGTAAGTGTAAAATGTTCTGAGTCTTTTTTTATAAGTATAAATATTCTGAAAAGAGATTTCTTAAAATGAAAACTTATGCAAATGTGGACACAGTTGATTAAACATAGAAATATGGCTAGGTACAGCAGCTTACACCTGTAATCCCAGTGATTTTGGAGGCTGAAGTGGGAGGACAGCTTGAACCCAGGAGTTCAGGTATGAGCTATGAGTATGCCAGTACACTACAGCCTGTGTAATAAAGCGAGACCTTGTCTATAAAAATTGTTTTAAAAAGGAATACTTCTATTCATGTTTTCTGATAATTATCATTAGACATTACTCAACCAGAAAAACACATTTATCTCCTTTTAAGTAGTAGTAAATATTTTGTTAATAACCTAAAAATTTATTGTTCAAAGTTATAAAATAGTCCTGAATCTTCCATAAACTTTTTATTTAAAAAAACTTGCTTTTAAAGCTTCAACATTTCTTTTCAGACATCAAATGGCTTTTAAATCAATATTTTGATGATTTAATTATAAATGAATCATAAACATATGGATTAGCTTTCATTGAATGACACATGATACTAAAAATTAACGCAAAATGTTCTTGGCATAATGCAATTCGGTTTATCAAAAATGTTTCAAAAGCTGATTCCATATTGTCCAATATTATAAAATCTAGCTGGGTGTATAAAAAATGTAAACAAATAAAATTTTCTTTTCTAATGTTTTGTTTCAAATATAATATCAAATTTTAAAATTTGTAAACACTATGTTTTGATATTTCATTTTTTTCTTACCTCTTTGCATTGAGGCATATTTTTAGTTAACTAAACGTATTTTATTTTATTTTAACTTATTTAATTTGGTTACTATAGGTACACTATTCACTTAACAAATAGCATTTGTTAGTTTTCCACCAAAAGAATTATAGGAATAACTACATATTCGATTCGAAAATATTAAAAAAAAAAAAACAGAAGTTTTCAAGGAAAAAAACAAGAAGCAAAAGAAATACTATTTAGGTAGAAATAACCATGATTATCAAGTAAGCGTTTTGGTGTTAATAAATCTTGTCTTCCAAACATATATGTGTTTTCTAGACAAACGTAAATAATGTAGAGGCACATCAGAATGCCTTAACTTAGAGGAATACTCATATATATGATTAGCAAAGAAAAAAGGAATAAGATTAATTAAGAAGAAGAAAGATAAAGAAAGAAGGGAGGAAAGATGGAAGGAAGAGGAGATGCAAGAAAAGTAATGGTTTCCCAATTTGAGGTAATTCACCTGCCATTCCCTCCATGAGAGTTAAATTTGGAATAAATATGTTATGGGAGAAGCAAACACAGTTACTCAGCAACTCAAAACTTCATATTTCACCCAACTCAGAGTTCCAGTGTTTAAAAATTTCTTTTTCAAATGAAAGTCAATGACTTCATACAGTTTCTCAGTAGAACACTAGGAATCATTTCTGTTTGAGGTGTGGGATGCAGGAAATAAACGTTTTCAAGTTGTTGAGATGAAATTTGTTGAATTCTAATTTAGGATTTTCAAATATTATTTTGAGATTGTTTTCCAGCAGATTTATTATAATCTAATTTATATATTTTAAATTTACTTATTTTAAATGCACAATTAAATCATTTTTCATAAATTCATAGAGCTGTACAATCATCACTACAATTAAAGTTTAGACTATTTTTAGGGTTTTTCCATCTTCCAAAATTTCTTATGTCCATTTCTTTTTTTTTCCGTAGTTAATCTATGTTCTCACCCCACCTCCAGCCCCAGACAACCACAGTATGCCTTCTGCCCCTACAGGTATGTCTTTCTGGACACTTCATATACATGGAACCATATAATACGCAATCTTTTGGATCTGGCTTCCTTCTCTTAGCATAATATATTCAAGATTCATAACCATGTGGTAACTTGTATCAGTATTCACTCATTTTTACAGCTGAATAATATTCCATTATATAGATAACCACATTTAATTATCCATTTATCAATTGATACATATTTGAGTTGTTTCCACTATTGGCTACCATTCATAGCCAATTAGCAATTGAATAGTAGCCAATAGTGGAAACAATTCAAATGTGTATGAATAATATTGGTATAAACATTTGCATAATGTTTTTGTGTAAATGTATATTTAAAAAATTTTTTCCATGGGTGCATACTTAAAAGTGGAATTACTATGTTATATAATAACTTTTTCTGTAATATTTTGAGGAAATTTTAACTATTTTCCAAAGTGACTGCATTCATTTTTTAATTCATCAGCAATATATGAGGATTCAATTTCTCCTTATCCTTACCAATATTTATTGTCTATCTTTTTTATTGTAGCCACTAGTGAGCATAAATTGCCACCTTATTGTGGATTTAATGTGCACTTTTTAAAATGCATATTAAAGTATATGTCCCACATGCTGTACTGTTATTGATGACCCTTTAGAGTTTTTTTGTAATTATTGTTTTTATTTTTAAGCCTGGTAGTTGAGGGGTTACCTCTATGTTACCATATCTGAGTTGTTGGTAAATTATTGCTGAAACTTTTTTCTCAAATCCATGGTTCTGGAAGTCCTCTACACTTTGCCATTAATCTGTATTTTCTAATTTCTTATTTTCTGAAGTCAATACATGTGTTCAGTTGCATAAAAATTCAAAACAAAAAATTACAAAATGGAATACTGTAATATATCTATATCTAAATGTCTTTCTCTCTCTCAACCAAGTTAGGTTTTTTTTTTTTTTTTGAGATGAAGTCTCACTCTGTCACCCAGGCTGGAATGCAGTGGCACAATCTTGGCTCACTCACAACCAACACCTCCCAGGTTCAGGCAATTCTCCTGCTTCAGTCTCCTGAGTAGCTGGGATTACAGGCATGTGCCATCATGCCCAGCTAATTTTTGTATTTTTAGTAGAGATGAGGTTTCAACATGTTGGTCAGGCTGGTCGTGAACTCCTGACCTCGTGATCTGCCCGCCTCAGCCTCCCAAAGTGCTGGGATTACAGGTGTGAGCCACCGTGCCTGGCCCCAAATTAGGCTTATTCCATAAATTGCATAAATTGACTTGACATTCAAGCACTGTAATTTCACTATTTAAAAAAATATAGGAGAAAACCAATCGCATTATTATTTTCATGGATTTTCAAAAATCCTTTGATAAAATTCAACCCTCATAAACATAATATGAAATACAATGGGTCAGACATTGAAGATCACATACTATATCATTTCATTTATGTATATTTAACAATAGGTAAAATTAAACAACAGAGCTTACAAATGCAAATTTGTTTACTAGAATTATTTAAAAAACAAGCAATTACTAATAAATTAGGTTATGATTTACCTGTGTAAGATAGAAGAGAGTGATTGGTAGGCCACAGGGGAATCTTTGGGATTGACATTATTTTATTTCTTGACCTAAATGGTGGCTGATACTTCATTTTGTGACAAATAATTGAATTGTTTGACTTTATCTTGTGTCTTTTCTCTGCATTTATTTACTTTACAATAAATTAATAATTTATACCATATTATCTTAATTTCTGTGATGGTTTCATTGGTGTATATATGTTAAAACTTTTCAAGTTATATAAAATAATATACTTTATATCAATTATAAATATAATGTTAATTATAAAGATGTAAAAGTATTTTAAATGTATTATTTATTAAAAAATGTATAATGCGGGAAGACTCAAGATGGCGCTGTGAGAACAACCCAGGATTGAAGCTCTCGGTGAATGCACGGAGAGGTGAGTCAGAGTTGCATTTCCAGACTGATCTTTGTTGCCCACAGAATGGGGAAATTCCCAAGTATAAAGGAAACACGGGACGCTAGGCAGAGGTTTTGCATGGAAGCCGGCAGCCGGGGTGGCGGCGGCGAGCCCTACCCAGGGCTCCCCACAGGGTGCGCTTGTCTGGGTGCCCTGTTGAACCAGCAACCTGAGACTTGAGAGGGCTAAACTTGAGACTTGGACAGTGGGCCAGCCCAGGGGATTGCAGGGACACAGCGTTTGGGGTAGTGCAGTGGGATGGACAAAACGGCAATTCCAAACGCTCCCCGTGGAGACGGTCCCTGAGACGCTCCGTGGGGGAGGGGCATCCACCATTACCAAGGCAAACCACCCCTATTGAGATACAAGCCCACTGCTGACGCAGCCAGCCATTGCCAAGGCAACCCACCCCTACTGAGATACACGCCCACTGCTGACGCAGCCTGCCATTGCCGGGGCAACCCACTACAACACAGAGACTCCGCCGCAGAGTGTAGCCTGTGGCGGAAACCGCAGCAGAAGAGCAGAGCCTGCAGCAACAGGGCGAACCTCACAACAGCAGGGCAGAGCCTCAGCAGGCAAATTGTGACTAGACTGCCTCCTAGCTGGGCAGGACACCTCAACGGACATCCAAAAATAAAGCCCCAACCCCCCAAGACAGAGCATCTGAGAAAAAAAGGGTTTTTTAATGAGCTCTGTTGCAGCAGAATCAAACATAGCAGCCTAACAGCCCTGAATGAACAACAGAGCTCACAGCTCAGCAACTGAGCTCCTATAAAGTACAGACTGTCTCCTCAAGCAGTTCCCTGACCCCTCTATATCCAAAAGACTGACATTTGGCAGGCATCTTCCTGGGACAAAGATAGCAGAAAAAGAAACTGGTAGCATCCCTCACTGTTCCGCAGCTGCTATAGGTGCACCCCAGACAAGCAGGGCCTGGAGTGGACCTCAGCAGTCATACAGCGAAGGGGCTAGACTGGTAGAAGGAAAACCAAGTAACAGAAATACTTCATCACCAACAATCTGGGTGTCCACTAAGAGACCCAATCGATAAGTCAGCAACTACGCAGATGGCAAGTGGATAAATCCACAAAGATGGGAAGAAACCAGCGCAAAAAGGAGGAAAACACACAAAACCAGAACACCTCGCCTCCTAGAAAGGACCAAAACTCCTCACCAGCAAGGGAACAAAGCTGGATGGAGAATGACTGTGATGAAATGACGGAATTAGACTTCAGAAGGTGGATAATGAGAAACTTTTGTGAGCTAAAAGTACATGTTTTAAATCAATGCAAAGAAACTAAGAACCTTGAAAAAAGATATGAAAAAATATTTGAGGAAATGATAACAAGAATGGATAACTTAGAGAGGAATATGAATGAATTAAAGGAGCTGAAAAACACAATACGAGAACTTCATGAAGCATGCACAAGTTTCAATAGCCGAATTGACCAAGCAGAAGAAAGAATATCTGAAGTCGAAGATCAACTCAATGAAATAAAACGAGAAACCAAGATCAGAGAAAAAAGCGCAAAAAGGAATGAACAAAGTCTCCAAGAAATGTGGGACTATGCGAAAAGACCTAACCTACGTTTGATAGGTGTACCAGAATGTGACGAAGAGAATGAATCCAAGCTGGAAAATACTCTTCAGGACATCATCCAGGAAAATTTTCCCCACCTCGCAACACAGGCCAACACTCAAATGCAGGAAATACAGAGAACACCACAAAGATATTCCGCAAGAAGAGCAACCCCAAGGCATATAATCATCAGATTCAACAAGGTTGAAATAAAGGAGAAAATACTAAGGGCAGCCAGAGAGAAAGGTCGGGTCACCCACAAAGGGAAGCCCATCAGACTCACAGCAGATCTCTCGGCAGAAACTCTACAAGCCAGAAGAGAGTGGGGGCCAATATTCAACATCCTTAAAGAAAAGAACTTTCAACCCAGAATTTCATATCCAGCCAAACTAAGCTTCAGAAGTGAAGGAAAAATAAAATCCTTTGCGAACAAGCAAGTACTCAGAGATTTTGTCACCACCAGGCCTGCTTTACAAGAGCTCCTAAAAGAGGCACTACACATAGAAAGGAACAACCAGTACCAGCCACTCCAAAATCACACTAAATGCTAAAAAGCATCAACATAATGAAGAATCTACAACAACTAACAGGCAAAACAGCCACTTAGCATCAAAATGGCAGTATCAAATTCACACATAACAATATTAACCCTAAATGTAAATGGACTAAATGCACCAATCAAAAGACACAGACTGGCAATTGGATAAAAAGCCAAAACCCATTAGTGTGCTGTATCCAGGAAACCCATCTCACATGCAAGGATACAGAAAGGCTCAAAATAAAGGGATGGAGGAAGATTTACCAAGCAAATAGAGAGCAAAAAAAAAAAAAGCAGGAGTTGCAATTTTCGTCTCTGATAAAGTAGACTTTAAAGCAACAAAGATCAAAAGAGACAATGAAGGACATTACATAATGGTAAAAGGATCGATACAACAAGAAGAGCTAACGATCCTAAACATACATGGACCCAATACAGGAGCACTCAGATACATAAGGCAAGTTCTTAATGACTTACAAAGAGACTTAGACTCTCACACAATAATAGTGGGAGACTTTAACACTCCACTGTCAATATTAGACAGAACAACCAGACAGAAAATCAACAAGGATATCCAGGGCTTGAACTCAGACCTGGAGCAAGCAAACCTGATAGACATTTACAGAACTCTCCACCCAAATCCACGAATATACATTCTTCTCAGCACCACATCACACCTACTCTAAAACTGACCACATAATTGGAAGTAAAGCACTACTCAGCAAATGCAAAACAACTGAAATCATAACAAACAGCCTCTCAGACCATAGTGCAATCATGTTAGAACTCAGAAGTCAGAAACCAACCCAGAACCGCACAGCTTCATGGAAACTGAACAACTGGCTCTTGAATGTTGACTGGGTAAACAATGAAATGAAGGCAGAAATAAAGAATTTCTTCGAAACCAAAGAGAATGAAGACACAACATGCCAGAATCTCTGGGACACATTTAACGCAGTCTCTAGCGGAAAGTATATAACAATAAGTGCCCATATGAGGAGAATGGAGAGATCCAAAATTGACACCCTATCGTCAAAATTGAAAGAGCTAGAGGAGCAAGATCAAAAAAACTCAAAACGCAGCAGAAGACAAGAAATAACTAAGATCAGAGCTGAACTGAAGGAGATTGAGACACGAAAAACCCTTCAAAAAATCAATAAATCCAAGAGCTGGTTTTTTGAAAAGATCAACAAAATAGACAGACCACTAGCCAGATTGATAGAAAATAAAAGAGAGAACAACCAAATAGATGCAATAAAAAATGATAAAGGGGAAATCACCACAGATTCCACAGAAATTCAAACCATCATCAGAGAATACTACAAACAACTCTATGCACAAAAACTAGTAAACCTGGAAGAAATGGATAAATTCCTGGACTCCTGTGTCCTCAAAAGCCTAAACCAGGAGGAAGCTGAAACTATGAATAGACCAATAACAAGGGCAGAAGTCGAGGCAGCAATTAAGAGCCTACCACACAAAAAAAGCCCAGGTCCAGACGGGTTCACAGCCGAATTCTACCAGACACACAAAGAGAAGCTGGTACCATTCCTTCTGAAACTATTCCAAATAATCCAAAAAGAGGGAATCCTTCCCAAATCATTTTATGAGACCAACATCATCCTGATACCAAAACCCGGCAGAGACCCAACAAGCAAAGAAAGCTCCAGGCCAATATCCATGATGAACATAGATGCAAAAATCTTCAATAAAATATTGGCAAGCCGATTGCAACAGCAAATCAAAAAACTTATTCATCATGATCAAGTAGTATTCATCCCGGGGATACAAGGCTGGTTCAACATATGCAAGTCTATAAACGTAATTCACCACATAAACAGAACCAAAAACAAAAACCACATGATTATCTCAATTGACTTAGAGAAAGCATTTGAAAAAATTCAACAGCCCTTTATGCTAAAAACCCTCAATAAACTCGGTATCGATGGAACGTATCTCAAAGTAATAAAAGCTATTTATGACAAACCAACAGCCAATATCATACTGAATGGGCAAAAACTGGAAGCATTCCCTTTGAAATCTGGCACTAGACAAGGATGCCCGCTTTCACCACTCCTATTCAATATAGTACTGGAAGTTCTAGCCAGAGCAATCAGGCAAGAAAAAGAAATAAAGGGTATTCAAATAGGAAAGGTGGAAGCCAAATTGTCTCTATTTGTAGACGACATGATAGTATACCTAGAAGACCCCATTGCCTCAGCCCAAAAACTCCTGAAACTGATAAGCAACTTCAGCAAAGTCTCAGGATATAAAATCAATGTGCAAAAATCACAAGCATTCGTCTACACCAAGAACAGACTTAAAGAAAGCCAAATCAAGAACGAACTGCCATTCACAATTGCTACAAAAAGAATAAAATACCTTGGAATACAACTCACAAGGAATGTAAGGGACTTCTTCAAGGAGAACTACAAACCACTGCTCAACGAAATTAGAGAGGACACAAACAGATGGAGAAACATTCCATGTTCATGGTTAGGAAGAATTAATATCATGAAAATGGCTATACTGCCCAAAGTAATTTACAGAATCAATGCTATCCCCATCAAGCTACCATTGACTTTCTTCACAGAACTGGAAAAAACCACCATGAACTTTATATGGAACCAAAAGAGAGCCCGCATAGCCAAGTCAATTCTAAGCAAAAAGAACACAGCGGGATCATCACACTACTGGATTTCAAACTATACTACAAGGCTGCAGTAATCAAAACAGCATGGTACTGGTACCAAAACAGAGATCTAGACCAATGGAAAAAAACAGAGGCACTGGAGGCAACACAACATATCTACAACCATACAATCTTTGATAAACCTGACAAAAACAAGCAATGGGGAAAGGATTCCCTGTTTAACAAATGGTGTTGGGAAAACTGGCTAGCCATGTGCAGAAAGCAGAAACTGGACCCCTTCCTGACACCTTACACTAAAATTAACTCCAGATGGATTAAAGACTTAAACATAAGACCTGGCACCATAAAAACCCTAGAAGGAAATCTAGGCAAAACTGTCCAGGACATAGGAGTAGGCAAGGACTTCATGAACAAAACACCAAAAGCATTGGCAACAAAATCCAAAATAGACAAATGGGACCTAATCAAACTCCACAGCTTCTGCACAGCAAAAGAAACAGTCACTAGAGTGAATCGGCAACCAACGGAATGGGAAAAAATTTTTGCAGTTTACCCATCTGACAAAGGGCTGATATCCAGAATTTACAAAGAACTCAAACAGATTTACAGGAAAAAAACAAACAAGCCCGTTCAAAATTGGGCAAAGGACATGAACAGACACTTTATGAAAGAAGACATATATGAGGCCAACAATCATATGAAACAATGCTCATCATCACTGGTCATCAGAGAGATGCAAATCAAAACCACATTGAGATACCATCTCATGCCAGTTAGAATGGCGATCATTAAAAAATCTGGAGACAACAGATGCTGGAGAGGATGTGGAGAAAAAGGAACACTTTTACACTGTTGGTGGGAGTGTAAATTAGTTCAACCATTGTGGAAGACAGTGTGGCGATTCCTCGAGGTCTTAGAAATAGAAATTCTATTTGACCCAGCAATCCCATGACTGGGTATATATATCCAGAGGACTATAAATCGTTCTACTATAAGGACACATGCACACAAATGTTCATTGCAGCACTGTTTACAATAGCAAAGACCTGGAATCAACCCAAATGCCCATTGATGATAGACTGGATTGGGAAAATGTGGCACATATACACCATGGAATATTATGCAGCAATCAGAAATGATGAGTTCGTGTCGTTTGTAGGGACATGGATGAATCTGGAGAACATCATCCTCAGCAAACTGACACAAGAACAGAAAATGAAACACCGCATATTCTCACTCATAGGCGGGTGATGAAAAATGAGAACACATGGACACAGGGAGGGGAGTACTAAACACTGGGGTCTATTGGGGGGAAAAGGGGAGGGCCAGTGGGAGGGGGAGGTGGGGAGGGAGCCTGGGGAGAAATGCCATATGTGGGTGAAGGGGAGAAAGAAAGCAAAACACACTGCCATGTGTGTACCTATGCAACTGTCTTGCATGTTCTGCTCATGTACCCCAAAACCTAAAATGCAATAAAAAAATTTAAAAAAATGTATAATGCTTAATTGTTTAATAAACACTATATGTTGGGTAATAAGCAAAAGATTCTTCAACCTTAAGAAATGAACTTCCAGGCCTCAAAATAGACTTTTATCTATCTAGTATCTGTTTTATTTTGTAGGTGAAAAGAAAAATTTTAATGCACCTGGAGAGGCTGGAGTATGCAATATTTTTTTTTAGATCTGATTAACACCTGCTTAAATATTTTCTTCCAATCTTTAATTAAACAGTTAAGGTAGGACTTCATTTTCTAGATATACAATCAGACTGAGTCTGAATAATGCTCTACAGCTGCTAATTTCCCTTTCCAAAGACAGAGTTAAACAGAAGAAGGTTCTTTACTTTCCAAAAGAGGGTATTGAAAAAGAGTGTTTTTCACTTTTTAAAAGAAACAAACATCTCAGAATAGAAAATATGTACATCTAACTAGAGAAAATAATTGCAAGGATATTTTAATTCTGAAAATTATAAATACATATTTCTCCTCATCCTAAGAGAATTTTCTGCGGAATCCAAAGTAAAATTTAGTTACATTATAAAATAATAAGGTGAGCAGATTATTCTCACGTATTAACTAGTGCTGATAATTTACGATATATTTCAAAGTTAATAATATTGATACATTAAATTGCAAAATTCTGGTCTAACCATCAGTAAGTTAAGGACTATATTAGAACATTCTCCACAATTACCTCCAGCATCACTCAGATTCTAGAAAGCAAAGTAAAAGGGTATAGAGAAGGCATTTTTATGTTAAGTATATAATGCTCAAGTTAATATTTACAAAATAGTTAAGATGATAGCATTTTCAAAAGCATATTATCAAATGTATTATTTTCTGATTGGCAGAATTTTATGGCTTTTTTCAATCCCTTGACTAGTAAATTTTCTTCTTAAATATTGCAATGTATTTAATAGAAAAACAGAAGAAAGATAAAGGTGGGTAAGAGAAAGACAGAGGAGAGAGTGAGGGAGGGTGTAGAGAGCAAAGAATGAAAGTATCTGAGAGACCTTCCCCTTACTTCCAACCTCATTTACCAAACTGCCTCCTCTAGAAAAAAGAAAAGAAAGAAAGAATCTGAGTGATATAATCATCATAGCCTTATAGCTAGTTTTAAGGCTAATGCCATGGTTTAATTAAGGGACCATACTTTGTTGGTCATCTGCAATGTATACTAGCATGATTAAGAGCAATACTATCTATTTTCTATGTATATGTCAATTTTCGTGTGGGAAGGAAGAGGAAGATGACTCATGGGAATACCTCTCTTCAGGTGGCAGCCAAGTACTCATTTCTAGAGCCAACCTGTGTGTGTTTCCATTGTTTCTCTATGGCTTAATTGCTGTGTGACCCCAGGCCAGTCACTTACTCATGGTGTCTCGGTTTTCTCAGCTATGAAACAGGGATTATAGTCATACAACCTCAGGTGTTTGTAAGGATTTAATGTGTTTATATATTGAAAGGGTTTAGAACACTGCTTGGCACATAATATGTTCTATGTAAATGTTTGGTGGTATTATTTTTTACTATAATCATATCATATGATAATTTTTAGTGCTTATTAAAACAAATTTGGTACAAAAAAAGCCATATTTTTATTTCTTTAGAATGTCCATTTTCTTAACATTAAAACATAATCCATCCTACCTGGTATAGTTTGGCTGTGTCCCCACACAAATCTCATCTTGAGTTGAGGTTCCCATAATTCCCATGTGTCATGGGAGGGACCCAGTGGGAGGTAATTGAATCATGGTGGTAGTTACTTCCATGCTGTTTTCCTGATAGTGAGTGAATTCTCATGAGATTTGATGGTTTTTTAAGGGGTGTTTCCCCCACTTGACTCTGCACTTCTCCTTGCTGCTGCCATGTGAAGAACAACGTTTGCTTCCCCTTCCACCATGATTGTAAGTCTCCTGGCCCTGAGGACCTGTGAGTCAATTAAACCTCTTTCCTTTATAAATTATCCAGCCTCAAGTTTTTCTTCATAGCAGTGTGAGAACAGACTAATACACTTCCCATGACAATTAAATTGTTCCTATATGGTACCATGAAGCTGTGCCACAGCAAACAGTTTGTAAAAGTTATTCTAAGAAATCGTGATTTACTCCATGCTAATATTAGAGGTACATGTATCAATCCAGATTAAAAATTCATTGAAATAATACATCATATTTGATCTCATCCGATGAACATGAACTTATAACCTTTAGAATTAAAGCAACTCAAGTTAATGAATCATAGAAGAGTTAATAATGTTATCAAATGTTTCACCAAAAGGCTTTTTGGAGATATTCTGAAATAAATTAATTCTGTCCAAAAATTTATTGATATAAATAGTTTCCACAAAATATTTATTTTTAATTAATTCTACATAATGATAAATGAATTCCAGGTGACATATTGGTAAATATTATCATATGTTTCTGTATAATATCCATCTGGCAAAATTATGAGTTACTAATATAATGCTTCAGTGAAGAATGGAGAATAAGGCTAGAAGCCTAGAGTGGTCATAAAATAGGAGGAACTGTCTGTGGAATCTATCTCCTTAGACTAGTTTCGGGAGATAGCTTCCAAATAAAATGTTAATAAATGACCAGAATAAATATTAAGAAGATTAAGAATGAATGAGGCAAGAAAATATTAATTACAGCAAAACATATCTGATTACTTCAATGGAAAGTGTTTACAATTGCAGTGGATACTGTTTTTGTTCTACCAAGATTCATTTAGAGTCAGGTGCATCCATCCCCAACTGCCCTTAGGGTTGGCTATAAATGGTTCATGGCTGCCTTTGTCTCTGGAGGACTGCCGTTACCATGAGAGCTACCTCACCAAGGAAGTTCCCTCCCACACCTCGTACCCGACACATCTGTAAACCAGGTAAAGCTTGAATCCTTTTCTTAAGCTCTGCTTCTAAGAAGCACAACCTAAGAGACTCAAGAGAAAAAATTTCTAGAATTTAAAGAAGCTGTAAGAAACCTTGTTTAAAAATGATTGTTAGTCCCTACTAAAGTAGTTAACCAAATTTTTCTGTTATTATTCCAAAAGAAATAAGCCTTTTTTGTACTGTTAGAACACATGGACTACATTGCCTTCTATATATGGAAGCCTAGCAGAGAGGGAGAGAGAGAGTGTGTGTGTGTGTGTGTGTGTGTGTGTATTTGTATGTGTGTGCCTGTTTGTGCACAGTGTAATTTTCTGAATCACAACTGCATATAATACACATACACACACACACACACACACACACACACACGGCATTTTGCTGTGTCGTCTGCTGATTGTAATCAGTACAATCAAATGTGCAAATTCTGGAGAAAATGGGTGGAATAAAGAGTTTTGGCATTATTTTGAACTGCTTCTTTCAAATAATTAATTTTCTATGACTGCTATTTATGGATCCAAGAGTTCTATAAGTTGGATAAAATAAATTAATATATGTCTTTGTCACCAAATAAATATACCTGAGTGAATATGAAACCACTTCCCAGGACCTGTAACATAGATAATTTATAAATGTCAAGTCAATTCTCTATAGAACTAAACTAAAAATTGCATTTTATTTCAAAATTGAAAATTACTTTTAAGAATAAATTAAACAGGTCTCTTCGCTTTTATCACATTATCTGCTGCACTATTAGAAACAGATATTATTAGTTGGCATGATTTTAATTCTCAAGAAGTTTGATGTTATTTATATTTTTTACAATATGATCATCTAGTAAGTTAATTCTATATTGATTTCTGTATGGATTAACCCTCCCCAGGCACTAAGAGAAGGATAATATAAAATAGACATTAAGAGATGAAAAGAAACATGCTGATTATGTTTCTTTGATTTATCTGTCTGTTGACTCATCAAATAATAAGAAATTGCTCTGCTTGCATGAATTTAACCCCTCCTACTTGTACTTATCTCACCCCTGACACCCCATAGGATAGTACTGAATGTGGCATATGGTCCTGGTGGCATATAATTTGTCAGTTGGACAAGGAGTGACTGATAGAATTCCTTAAGGCAGTTAGGGCCTGAAGGTCATGAGAGCAGAATATAAGAACAATTGACATCATTCCCATTTGACTAAACCAGCACTCATGTCAGGTCTCTTTTCTCTCAACTCATTATAAGCAGAATGCTATTGTGCATGTGTGTGAAGGGAGGAAGGGATTACTGGATATTCCAAGTGTTCTAATTTTTCTTATTTTTTGTCCAGCCTGCGGTTGAAAGAAGTCTAGCACTATCCAATGAAGAATGCGTGGCTAGGAAAGGTTCTTTTAAACGGACACAGGAAAATAGTCTTAATTCTAAATGAGATGCTTGGAAACACCAAATAACTTGAGTTTGCACATAGACAGAGAAAGCGTAATGAGGAAGAACAGGGGAGGAAAGGGAAGAAGATTCAAGATAAGAAAAAAGGACGAGAGAAAAAAACCGTAAACTTTACCTAAAGTTGTTGAGGCACATACGACTTTTTCCGTTACTGAACTTAGTGAGTATTATCAGCATTCTTATTAAAAATTAATAAGAAGAGTCTGACTGTATTTCTGGAAGGCCTGTCAGATAAGATAAAAGAGACTAGGGAGGATACAGGAGAATAAATACAGAAATATCAAACATCAAATATTTAAGAAGAAAAATAAAATAAATATATTATACATTGAACATAATATTATATTAGAAAAAGAAAAAACTAAAATTAAGGCAATTGAATTGTTTTAAAAAAATTGTCCCTCCCCCCAATTTTCTCATGTTGGTGACATTTTAAGACTTAAAAATTATTTAAATTTATGACCTTATATGTCTTTTTTAAAGGCTCTTAATACTTCACTTTATGGTGCAAGTTCTCCTAAATTTCAAAAGTATTAAAAATACATATGAAAATATATTTTAAAACTTAACATAAAATATACAATCACAACATGAAGCCCTGTAGTCAGTCTATTACAAGAATCTTTAAAACAATTTCAATAGCTTTAGAGGTACAAGTTGTTTTGGTTATACAGATGAAGTGTATAATGATGAAGTCTGGACTTTTGGTGTTCCTGTCAGTAAATAATGTGCATTGTACCCAACAGGTAATTTTTGTTCTCCAACACCCTTCCCAGTCACCCCAGCTCTGAATCTAATGTTCATTACACCATTCTGTATGCCTTTTCATACACATAGCTTAGCTCCCTCTTATAAGTAGAGCATGTGGTATTTAGTTTCCTATTCCTGAATTTCTTCACTTAGGATAATGGCCTCCATTTCAATCGAAGTTTCCAGAAAATACATTATTTTATTCCTTTTTATGATCGAGTGTCACACCATGGGAAACCATGGTGTGTGTGTGTGTGTGTGTGTGTGTGTGTATGTACAGATAAATATATATGTGATATACACATATATTTGTGATCTACCTAATCACATTTTATTTATTCATTTATTGGTCAATGGATACTTAGGTTGATTCCATATTTTTTGCAATTGTGAATTGTGCTGTAATAAACATATGAGTGCAGGTTTTTTTTTTTTTTTGATACAATGACTTCTTTTCCTTTGAGTGAATATCCATCCAGTAGTGGAATTGCTGGCTCAACTGGCAGACCTACTTAGAATCTTAAAAGAATTTCCAGAAAAACAAGATGGATGGGAGATGGCTTATGAAAAAGGATAGTGAGCTATGTATATTTAGCTGCTGATATTTTTTAAGTAAGGTGGAAAACCTGTTCCTCCCACACATTCTAGTTTATAAAATCAAAGTTCGAGTGGACTACAATTTAAAAATTTGGCATCCATTTCTCTACTAAAAGTTGTTTCTCTTGAGAAAGTTATAATATCCCTTTTTAAGTCCTTCACATATTTTCATTTAGAGGTTTGATACAGTTTGGCTATGTGACCCCACCTAAATATCATCTTGAATTGTAATAATTTCCACATGTCATTGGAAAGACCCAGTGAGAGGTAATTGAGTCATGTTCTCTTGCTTGCTGCCATTTAAGACATGCCTTTGCTTCTCCTTCTCCTTCGCCATGATGGTGAGGCCTCCCCAGCCATGTGAAACTGTGAGTCTGTTAAATATCTTTTCTTTATAAATTACCCAGTCTTGGGTATGTCTTTATTAGCAGCCTAAGAACAGATTAATGCAAGGTTAGACTTCCAGAACATAATTGGGCAAGAAGAGAGCATTGAAAGTAGATTTTTGCACTCTGAGATTTATAGATCTATTGAGAGTCCATAAATAAATTTCTGTGGAAATTTTTGTCTAGTTCATGTTAAGTTTATCAGGAATATACAAGAACCAAACTGTGGAGGTATAATGAGATTCTCAATTTAGTTCAACAGAGCCACACCAGAAAAGAACCTGCTAGACACCTAGGTTGTACCTGTCAAATTCCTTTACAACTATATAGCTGAAAAGGGCATTCCAGTTAGTACTTGAGCAGATTGTGGATTTTAAAAAAAGCAAGAAAATGTCTACAACTACTAGATCTGAACATATTTTATACTAAAATAATAAATAAATACTAATAACAAGTAGATTATATAAAATAAAAAAGAAACATCATCCTAGAAACTTGAGAGAACCATATCTAAAAAACTATCTATTAAAAAACTAGGATTTTTTTAAAAGACAACTTGGTATCCACAGTGCTATGTAAGAAGATATTGCTGTGAGGAAAGCACATGGTGAATTTTTAAAATACTACAGGAAAAAAGCAGCAAACAGTAATTAGCTTTTATTTTCATTAATTTCAATTTTATTTTTTACATTACATAGGTTACCAAAATATTGAAAAAACAAATAAGCATAAAACAGCATTTCTTTAAAATTCTTTCATAGGTTATTAGTAAAAGATGGAAATTGCTGAAATCAAATCAGTAACGCAGAGGATAAGCTTGTGAAGCTCTCCCAAAAGCAGAGGAAAAGGATTTAAAAAAAAAAAAATAAAATTGAAAAGAGAGAGAAGGAGAGATTCTTCCTAAAAATCACAGGACTCTTGAGGAAGAAATCAGAGCCGGGAGAAGCAACAGACAAAGATGTAATAAAGTAACAAAACAAAAGCTTTCCTGGGGCTAAAAATTAAAAAACCAAGACAACAGCTGGCAATTTTTGGTAACAATTACATTCCTGCTAACAAAGGAATACATATTTAGTGAAAAAAATTAAAAAGCAGCCTTTGGAGTACGAAAGAGAGAAAGAAAGAAAATGAAGACAGGGAGAGTTAAAGTTAAGAAGAGAAGCAAAAACACGATGGGACACTAGAGATATGTAAAGCCTCTGGCACTTACAGCTACTGAAAGCATTAAACACAGACCAAGTGCTACTCAGATGAATCTAAATCCTCATGCTCAAGGCCTATTTATCTCAGCACCTGTTCCTGATAAAACATGTCTGGTTTTCAACAACAAATTTCAAGACATGTTAAAAGAAGGTAAGGAAACACAATCTGAAGAAGACAAAACGAACATCGGAACCAGGTACATATATGAAAGAGATGTTAAAATTATCATACAGAGAATTTAAAGTAACTACAATTAATATTTAAGGGATTCCATAAAAAAGTAGACATAATTCAAGAACAGATGAATAATAAATGTAGAGATAAAATTTTAAGAAACAATCAAAAAATTTGCTGGAAAAAGAAAACCTATAATAAAACCAAAGAATGCCTTTGATGAACTCATTGGTAGACTGAGCATTGTTAATGAAAGAATAAATGAGCTTGAAGACAGGTCAAAGTGAAAGGCAAAGAAGAAAAAAGGATTGAAAAAATAGAACAGAATATCCAAGAACTGTGGAAACATTTCAAAAAGTATAACATATGTGTAATTAGAATACCAGAAGGATAAGAGAGAGGCACTGAAGCAAAAAACAATTTAAATATACATATACATATTTATTCTTCATATACATATATATATACACATATACATATATGTATATGAAGAATAAATATGTATATGTATATTTAAATTGTTTTTGCTTCATATATGTATATTTAGTATATATATTTACATATATATGCATATTTAAATAATGGTTGAGAATTTTCCAAAACAATTGATAAACACTGAGCCACAGACCCAAGATTCTCAGAGATCACCAAGAAAGATAAATATCAAAACAAACAAAATCAATACATTCAAAGTGCAGAAAACCAAAGAGAAGAGAACATCTTAAAAAAAGCAATGGTGGTAATGGTAGGAACACTCAGTTATAGAGAAGCAAGTATAAGAATTATAGATTTCTTGTCAGAGCCATGTAAGCAGTAAAAGTGTAGAGAAATATTTAAAATATTAAAAGATAAAACATACCAACCTAGAATTCTAAATCCAGCAAAATAATTCTTCAAAAGTGAAAAATAAAGTCTTTGCAGAAAAACAAAAACTGGAAGGATTAATCTCAAGCCTACCTAACCTGTAATAATTGTTAAAAGAAGAAAAAAAAGATGTAAGTCAGAAACTTGGATCTACGTAAGGAATGGAAGAGTGTTAAAGAAAGAATAAATATAGTTAATTAAAATATTTTGGGGGTGGGGCCAATATGGCTGACTAGAGGATCCCATTGAAAAGAACCATAACAACCTGTGAATCCTGCACCTGCAGCCAAGGTATCCATGTTCTACCATTAGAACTGACTAGGCAGCTGGCGTGACCCACAGAGAGGAAGGAAGAACACTGTGGTGCAGCAGATCACCTGAGAGACATACAGGGCAGAGGGACCCTGCCAACCCCCAGTCAAGGAAGGCAGTAAGTGAGCATGCTGCTCAGCCTGGAAAAACGTGCTTTTTCCACCTAACTAACTGTATAACCCATGGATTGTAAGACACCACTTGTGAGCCCACGCCACCAGTGCCTAGGGTCACAACCATGGAGCTGCACAGATTCTCAACAGAAACTAAGCTAGAGTCTGCTAAAGCCTGCACAGTTCCCAGAAAGAGGGGGACCAGCACCACATCTGCTGGCTAAGCCATTTGGGCTCCTTGGGGGAGGGGCAACAGGCAACACTGGGACTGATAGCTGCCTAACACATTAATCTCCCAGGGTGGGGAAAAGGCAGCAGCCATCTCTATAGCTCAGAGCCTTGCTTTTCCCCTGCTGGAGCCAGGGAGGCTGGACAGCTTGGTCCCAAGAGGATACAGCACAGCCTAATATACTGGCTGTGGCAGACTAAGGACAGAGTGCCTCTTCAGTCCTGACACTGACCCATCTCTCCTCACTGGGCAGGGCCTCCCTGTAGGAACTCCAACTCCAGCCAGGTGCTTGGGGACAGAGTTCTGATTTCCCTAGTCTTGAGCCCCTAGGTAGAGGGGTGGCTGTTGTCTCCACAGACCAGCAGATTTAATCTTTCCTCCTGCTAGTTCTGAGAAACCTTGCAGACCAGATAAGGGGGTTTCCCCCAGCAAAGCACAACCCCCTCCACCAAGAGACAGTCAAAGTGTTTTGTTAAATGGGTCCTGCTCCCTGTGCCACCCAAGTAGGTGGGACCTTCTAACAGTTGTCATATATCCTATACAGGAGCATTCCTACTGGCATCAAGTCAGTGCTCCTGGAGGTCAGAGATCCCAGAGGAAGAATCAGATACTGTTCTCCAGTCTCCTTGAGAGACAGCTCCAGGCACAAGAGTGAACCAGATGAATAGGGCCTGAAGTGAACACCCAGCAAACTGCAGGAGACCTGCAGCTGAGGGACCTGACCATTGCAAGAAAACAAACAGAAAGCAAGAAAAACAGTAGCAACCACAAAAGTCCCCATAAAAACCCCTATCCAAACGTCAGCAGTCTCAAAGATTGATACTAGACAAACTCAAGAAGATGAGAAAGAATCAATAACAACAACAACAACAAAATACTGAAAACCCAAAAGGCCAGAGAGCCTCTTCTCCTCCAAATGATCACAGCACCTCTCCAGCAAGGGCACAGAATGGGATGGAAGATGACATGAATGAATTGACAGAAGCAGGTTTCAGAAGGTGGGTAATAACAAACTGCACTGAGCTAAGAGAGTATGTTCTAACAAAATGCAAAGAAGCTAAGAACCTTGATAAAAGGTTCCAAGAGCTTCTAACTAAAATAACCTGTATAAAGAGAAAAATAAATGACTAAATGGAGCTGAAAAACACAGTATGAGAACTTCATGAAGCATACAAAAACATCAGTTGTCAGATTGATCAGACCAAAGAAAAAATATCAGCATTTGAAGACCATCTTGCTGAATTAAAGCAAGCTGACAAGATTAGAGAAAAAAGGATGAAAAGGAATAAACAAAACTTCCAAAAAATATGAAACTGTGTAAAAAGACCAAACCATACGATTGATTGTAGTGCCAGAAAGAGATGGGGAGAATGGAACCAAGCTGGAAAACACCGTTCAGGATTTTATTCAAGAACTTTCCCAACCTAGCAAGACAGACTGACATGCAAATTCAGGGAATATAGAGAAGTTCACTAAGATATTCCATGAGAAGGTCAACCCCAAGACACATAATCATTAGATTTTCCAATGTGAAAATGAAAAAAAAAAAAAAAAATTAAGGGCAGCCAGAGAGAAAGCCCAAGTCACTTATAAAGGGAAGCCTATCAGACTAACAGGAGACCTCTTAGCAGAAACCACACAAGCCAGAAGAGATGGGAGGTCAATATTCAACATTCTTAAAGAAAAGAATTTTTAATTCAGAATTTCATATCCAGCTGAACTGAGATTCATAAGCAAAAGAAAAATAAAATCCTTTCCAGACAAGCCAATACTAAGGGATTCATCATCACCAGGCTGCCTTGCAAGAGCTCCAAAAGGAAGCACTAAATATGGAAAGGAAAAACCAGTAGCAGCCATGGCAAAAACAAACCAAAATATAAACATCAATGACACTATAAAGAAACTGCATCAACGAGTGTACAAAATAACTGGATAGCATCATGATGACAGGATCAAATTCACACATAACAATATTAATGTAAAATGTAAATGGGCTAAATGCACCAATTAAAAGGCACAGACTGGCAAACTGGATACAGAGTCTGTCTAGACCCCTTGATGTGCTGTATTCAGAACACCAATCTCATGTGCAAAGACACTCAGGCTTAAAATAAAGGTACAGAACAAAATTTACCAAACAAATGGAAAGCCAAAAAAAAAAAAAAAGAATTCAACAAGAGCAAAGTATCCTAAATATATATGTACCCAATACAGGTGAATCCAGATTAATAAAACAAGTTAGTCATTTAGTCATTTATACATTTAGTCATTTATCTGATACAACAATAGTTGGAGACTTTAACACCCAATTATCGATGTTAGACAGATCAATGTGTCAGAAAATTAGCAAGACTATTCAGGACTTGAACTCAGTGCTGGATCAAGTGGACCTAATAGACATCTATAGCACTGTTCACCCCAAATCAACAGAATATACATTCTTTTCAGTGCTGCATGGCACTTATTCTAAAACTGAACACATTATTTGAAGTAAAACACTCCTCAGCAAATGCAAAAGATTTGAAATAATAACAGTCTCTCAAACCACAGGGCAAACAAATTAGAACTCAGTATTAAGAAACTCACTCAAAACCACGTAATTACATGGAAATTGAACAATCTGCATGATTCCTGGGTAAATAATAAAATTAAGGCAGAAATCAAGATGTTCTTTGAAACCGACGGCAACAAAGAGACAATGCAGCAGAATCTCTGGGACACAGCTAAAACAGTGTTAACAGGGAATTTTATAGCACTAAATGCCCACATCAAACAATGATTTTGTGTCCTTTGTAGGGACATGAATGAACCTGGAGACCATCATTCTCAGCAAACTGACACAAGAACAGAAAATGAAATACCACATGTTCTCACTCATAGGAGGGTGTTGAACAATGAGAACACATGAACACAGGGAAGGGAGCACTACACACTGGGGTCTGCTGGGGGTAAATAGGGGAGGGACAGTGGGGGGTGGGGAGTTGGGGAGAGATAGCATGGGGAGAAATGTCAGATATAGGTGAAAGGGAGGAAGGCAGCAAATCACGCTGCCATGTGTGTATCTATGCAACAATCTTGCATGTTCTTCACATGTACCCCAAAACCTAAAATGCAATTTTAAAAAAGCCAAAAAGACCTCAGATCAACACCATAACATCACAATTAAAAGAGCTAGAGAAGCAAGAGGAAACAAATTCAAAATGTTGCAGAAGACGTGAAATAACTAAGATCAGAGCTGAACCGAAAGAGGTACAGAAACCATAAAACCCTTCAAAAAGTCAATGAATCCAGGAGCTGGTTTTTTTTCTTTGGGAAAAAAAAATCTGATAGACAACTAGACTAATTAAGAAGAAAAGAGAGAAGAATCATATACACACAACAAAAAATAATGAAGGGGATATCACCACTGACCCCACAGTGATACAAACTACCATCAGAGAATACTATAAACACCTCTACACAAATAAACTAGAACATCTAGAAGAAATAAATGAATTCCTGGACATATACACCTTCCCCAGACTACATCAGGAAGAAGTAGAATCCCTAAGTAAACCAATAACAAGTTCTGAAATTGAGGCAGTAATTAACAGTCTACAAAAATAAATAAATAAATAAGAGCCCGGGATCAGACAGATTCACAGCCAAAGTCTATCAGAGATACAAAGAGGAATTGGTACCACTCCTTCTGAAACTATTCCAAACAATTGAATAGCAGGACTCCTCCATAACTCATTTTGTGAGGCCAGCATCATCCTGAAATCAAAACCTGACTGAGGCACAACAAAAAAAATAAAACTTTAGGCCCACAACCCTGATGAATTTCGATTCAAAAATTCTCAATAAAATACTGGTAAACCAAATTCAGCAGCGCATAAAAAACTTCAGCCACTATGATCAAGTCAGCTTCATCCCTAGGATGCAAGGCTGGTTCCACATACACAAATCAATAAACATAATCTATCACATAAACCAATGACAGAAACCACATGATCATCTCAATAGATGCAGAAAGGGCCTTTGATGAAATTTAACATCCCTTCGTGTCAAAAACTCTCAATAAACTAGATAATGATGGGACGTATCTCAATATAAGAACTATTTATGACAAACCCACAGCCAATACCATACTTAATGGGCAAAAGCTGGAAGCATTGTTTTTGAAAACCAGTTTAAGACATGGATTTTCTCTCTCACCACTCCTATTGAACATAGCATTGGAAGTTTTGGCCCGGGCAATCAGGCAAGAGAAAGAATAAAGGTATTCCGATAGAAAGACAGGAAGCCAAGTTGTCTCTGTTTGCAGACAACATGATTGTATATTTAGAAAACCCCATCATATCAGCCCCAAAACTCCTTAAGCTGATAAGCAACTTTAGCAAAGTTTCAGGAGACAAAATCAATGTGCAAAAATCACAAGCATTCAAAATGCTATATACCAAAAATAGACAAGCAGAGAGCTGAATCATTAATGCAACTCATAATCTACTTTATGAAGATTGAGATAAGTTAAAGTAAAAGCATAGAGAAGTAATACTAACCAAAAGAAAGCAGTAATAGCTTCATTAATTTTGAACAAAGCTGATTTCAAAACAAAGAAAATTATGAAGAATACATAGAAGCATTACATAGTGTTAAAGAGGCCAATTATCCAGAAAGACAGTCATTCTAAACATGTATACACTTGTCAACAGAGAATCAAGACACCTAAAAACAAAGGCTAAACTGAGTCAACTCAAAAAGAAATAAACAAATCCACTATATAGTAAAATATTTCAATACTTCTTCTTCAGTAATTGACAGACCAAACAGAAAGAGAAACAGTAAGGAAATCGTTGATGGGAATAACACAATTAACAACTTGATCCAATTGACATTTATAGACTGCTTCATACAACAACAGCAGGATATACATCTTTTCCAAGCACAAATGGAGTATTTAACAAGACAGATTACATTGGAAACATTAAAACACTCCCTTAAAATTTAAAAGAATAAAAATCATATATAGTATGTTTTCAGAAAATAATAGAAGCTAGAAATCACTAATAGGTTGCTGAAAATTCTAATATTTGAAAATTAAACAATGCCCTTCTAAAGTAATACATGGGTCAAGGAAGGAGTTGCAAGAGAAATTTAAAATATTTTGACTTCAATAGAAATGAAAATTCAACTCATCAAAAATTTATGGCATGCAGTGAATGTTGTACTTAGGAGAATTTACAGCATTAATGCATGTATTAGAAAAGAAGAAAGATCTCAAATCAGTAACCTAATATTCTACCTTAAGCACACAATTTAAAAAAGAGAAGAATAATTTAAGACTAAATCAAGCAGAAGAAAATAAATAAATAATAAAATAAAATAAATTAATAAAATTGGTAAACTTCTAGTCCAGGTAATTACAAAATACGCATTACCAATATTAGAATTCATATAAAATGTTTTCCTATATTCTAACTTTTTACATTGTGGTAAAAGGCTGCAGTATAAATAACATTGACTTCTAGTAATTTGTTGAGGATGTCTTTCTCAACTAAATGGTATATCACTTCTTAAAATGTTCCGTAGATGTTTAAAATCAAGAGTTATTCTGTGTTGACATGGTAGATAATTCTATATGCATATTTATACACATATATAATTTAATTTATTATGTCTTTTTTATACTTGGTATAAAATGTTAGCATAAGTTACTACTTTTTTACTTGACATGTAATGCATTACCAATTTTACAAGGAGTTTTTCTGCTTCTGACAGTATTATATATCTTGATGTATTCATTTTATGTTTAAACCTTCATAATTCCTGTTTTTATAAACTATTACAATTAACATAAAATTTTCATATTTAATTGATTTTCCTTTGAATTGCATATTGCTATATAGTAATAATGCAAATTTTGCTTAAAACATGTGAATAGTATATGAATGATACATGAAGAAAACTTATCCCTGTTTCATTTGTATTACATTCTGAAAATTTATATTGTCAGGTACTGTTTGCCATAAAGTAAAATTTTTTATTATTTTTTATTTTGCTAATAATTTCTCTTTTTCTATTATTCCAGTCTAGTGGATAACTTTATGATATAGGGGCTTGTAATGGGTGATTTTGTGTTTGTTTGTTATTTGTTTCTCAACACTAAGAGCATTTATGTGGTGCTTAATACAAACACATAACCCCATTCTTAATACATAAATACATAAAATAAAACAAATACTATTCTTTCCAACTTTCACATACAATTTTAAGTGCATCTTTTGTGCACATACACATTCATAAGGGTGTGTGTGTATATATACATATATATATATATGTATATACACAGACAACACTTCCATAGATATAGGTATAACTGTGTTATTTTATTTTATTTTTCCCCTTTAAATAGGTGTTTATTGGCAGTGTGCTGGAAAGAGTTCGTATTCACAGACAACATCACACACCACTGTCACCAGGGAAGCAAGAGCGTGGGCAAGCCAGCCTGGAGCCCCAGAGTAAGAGGCTCCCTCTTCAAGAGAGTGTGGGAAGGAGCGGGGCCTGGAGTGTTGGGGGCAGCCTGGGAACACCTTCACTTAGTAGGCGTGGTTAGAGATGAAGAGGGACTCGCTGGCAGCAGCCCCAGCCTGACCACTTGGAGTGTACTTTCCTTGGCTGGCGAGGCTGTTGGCCAGGGCGCGCTTGATGTACTCCTCCTGCTCCACTTTCTTGTTTTCCTTCTTCCCACCCCAGGCCTTCAGGGCAGAGGCCTGCAAGGCTCTGCCTGCTGTAGGAGAAGGTCAGGGCCCAGGGCTTCAGCAGGGGGCACTTGTTAATGGTGTTGAGGCTGATGGATGTCTCCTCCTCACTTAGGGCTCCAGAAAGGAAGGTGATCCCAGGGACCGTGGGGGAACTGTGTGGCGCAGTGCTGTGACCATCGCCATGGCAGTCTCCTCGTAAGGAAACTTCTGGGTGCAGGCTTGACCTGGGGCAACCATGTTGGGCTTCAGCAGGGTGCCTTCCAGGTAGATTTGGTGGTCGCTCAGAGCCTTGTAGACAACAGCCAGCCCCTTCTTGGTCACATACTGACAGCGTTTCAAGTCATGGTCCTCATCAGGGAGGATCTCAGGCTCCACGATGGGCACAGTGCATTGGCATTTTCCATGATGGCGAGGGCTGGGGGGTGTGTTCCCCACTTCAGCACGTGCCTCTTGGCGAAGTCAGCGCCATCCTTCTTGTACTGGGCACAGCTCTCAGACTACCCATGCAGCCCTTGGGTTGTGGTCTCACCATTTGTTCCTGCCCGGGGTAACCACTCCCTTGTCTACCTTGATGCCCACAAACCAACCTTGGATTTGATAACTTGGGAAAAGGGACGTCCATCATCCGCCTTCTGATAAAGTGTCTCATGGAAGAGGATGACGCCCCCTATGCAGGGATTTACACGGTCATCCGCTGTCAGCAGCAGCTGGCGGTAGAAGCGCCGGTTCTCCTCCGTGTTCTCGGTGCCAATGGACTGCAGCTGCTTGGCAATGCTCCCAGTGGACTCATCTGCAGCCAGGATGCCCTTGCCCAGGGCCATGATGAGGTGAGTGATGTCAGTCAGCTCCTTCTTCTGCTCCGGGGTCAGCTCTGGATATTGGTAGGGCATGGTGCTGGTGGTAGCAAGTTCCTGGTACAAGAGAGGGGTGGGTGTGGGGGATGTGGCAGCAGAAGATGGCGGGCTGGCCAGTGGACTCAGGGAGCGAATGTGGCACTCATCACCAGGACCCCTTCTGCGGCGCATTCGGAGAGGAACGCAACGGATTCAGCCTCGGAGGGGGTGGTGCAAGGGGCGGGATAAATGTGCTATTCTTAATGTAATATTCAATGTGTATCTTTCTCACCCACATGGTAAATCAAGAACCCACCTTATTTTTTGATTCTTTATCTCCTTTCAACATCTGCATGGTTGCTGCTTTTGCTACCATTCCTCAGATCCTGCCAACAATAGGCTGAACGTGGTGGACATACCACAGAGATGGCAGGACAATCTTAAAACTTCTATTCTGGAAGTAGCATGCATCACTTCTACTAACTTTCAATTAGTAAGAAAGAGTCATATTAAGGAGGTTGAGAAAGGGAAAACAGTTGGAAAGCCATGTATCTGTCTACAGTTTGATTACTGTAGAAGAAAAGTAGAACACTTTTAAGTGAAAGGCCATGAGTAGTTTCACACTTGTTTATGTATTTAAATGTGGATGTATATGACTATATATTTAGGGCATAATTTAGAGATGTAATTAATAAGTCAAAATATGCGTTTGGAAGTGGCACAGACACTGCTAAGTTGGCCTCAAACTATTTTTTATCTAATTACAATAACATTAATATTGATTGATTCCCCATTCAACTCATGTGATGGTTAATTTTATATGTTAACTAGACAGGCTAAGAGATACCCAGATACCTTCCAAAATGTTATTTCTGGGTGGGTCTGTGAGAGTGTTTCTGGAAGAACTTAATACTTTGAATCAGTAGACAAAGTAAGGAAGATCCACTCTTTCTATGTGTTCTGGAATCATCCAATTCATTGAGGGCCCAAATAGAACAAAAACGTGGAGGCAGGGTGAATTCTCTTTCTCTCCTGGAGCTGGGACATTCATCTTCACCCATCCTTGGACATGTGAGTTCTAGTTCTTAGGCCTTAATACTCAAACTGACTTATAGTAACCAGGTTATCTGGTTACTCAGCTTACAGACAGCATATTGTGTGACTTCTTAGAGTCCATATTGCATAAGCCAATTCCCATAATAAATTACCTCTTTTGTATCTATCTATCTATCAATCATCTAATCTATGTATATATATATACCATTGTTTCTGTTTCTCTGAAGAACCCACATCTTAATCAGCATTGGATGCTGTCAATATTTTGACAATTATTTTACAATCTGACTATTGTATTTAAAATTTTGTACTTGCTTTTCTCTTGTTATTACTAAGTTGATCCCTTTCTTAATAGATTTTGGCCATTAAAACTTCTTTTTCTTTTTCTATCAATTTCTTGTTTGTATTTTTTAAGTTTTAAAATACCAAATTGGATGTTAAGAATGTATGCAAATTTATTAAAACTATCATTTATTAAAATAAGAACATTTTCAAAATTACCTACACTTTTTCTCCTCGATTCACCTCCAAATTTTTGCTAGCACCACTGGAATTTTTGATCTAAGGAATCATAATTAAGTAATCATTTTTTATTTTATATAGTTTTTCTTCTAAAATTTATTTTTCTATTAAGCATATATACATGTATTATTTCTAATTGCTTTTATACTTATTGGTCTCAAGCTCATTAACTGTTTTATGCTATGACTTATCAATACATAAAATATTTATTTTATAACTTTGAACAAGCTTCAGTGTTTTTTTATGAAACATTGCTGGGAGGAAAATGGTGATAGGTCTTCTGAGTTATGTTACATCTAAAAAGGCTTTTGTAAGTGTTGTAAATAAAAAAATTAAATTGGTATTGTCAAGAATGATAACAAATCTAAGATTTTACCCTTTTTGAAAGTTAACAAGTTAGGCTAGTCAGACTGGTGAAGTTTCTCAAATGCTGGCCAAAGTCACAATATCCCTGGGTCAAAAAAAAAAGTGCATTACTCACAGAAATTAGAGTATCATGATTTTCTTGTGCTGTTCCAGAGACCAAATTCTTACAACATAAAGCAGAGAGGGCCAGGTAACTCTTGCATATGCAATAGATTGTATTATAGAACAGCAATGAATTTAGGAAGCCAAAATATTTTAACAGGGAAAATGTGCAAACCTGTCTTTTGCTCCAAAGGGAGACAATATTTCTCTCTCTCAAAGCTGTTCACTACACAACCATCCTTGAAAAAACTGTCTGCAACAAAAGCAGTCAGTGAAGAAAATTATCCAGCGCTACATGTTTGTGTAAGTTCTAAACAAACCATCATTTTCTTCCTTTTATAAATAACATTATTTTTGTTATGATACTTTTGGGATAATTTTAAGAAATCTATGTTTCACCAACCTGTACCTAGGTATTAGTAACTTTTAATTAATTTTATCTAAATTATAAATTTTATCTACATTTATAAATACTTGGAATTAAATAATTAATGTCATTGTTTTCTCATTTTGTGTTAGTCCATTCTTATGCTGCTATGAAGAAATATCTGAGACTGGATAATTTATAGAGAAAAGAAGCTTAATTGGCTCAGAGTTCCACTTGACTAGGAGCCCTCAGGAAACTTATAATCACAATGGAAGAAGGATCTCTTTACAGGGAAGCAGGAGACAGAATGAGTGCCAGCAATGAAAATGCCAGAGGCTTATAAAACCATCAGATCTCATGAGAACTCACTCACTATCACAAGAATAGCACAAGGGAAACTGCTTACATGATTCAATTACCTCCACCTGGTCACCCCCTTGATATATGGTATTATTACAATTCACTGTGAGATTTAGGTGAGGACCAAGAGCCAAACCATATTATTCTACCCCAGCTCCTTTCAAATCTCATCTTCTCACATTTCAAAACACAATCATGCCCTTCCAACAGTCCCCAAAGTGTTAACTTATTCCAGCACTAAACCAAAAGTCCAAGTCCAAAGTCTCATCTGAGACAAGGCAACTCCCTCTTGTCTATGAACCTGTAAAAACAAAAGCAAGTTAGTTACTTCTTTGATACAGTGGGGTTACAGGCATTGGATAAACACATTCATTCCAAATGGGAAAAACTGGCCAAAACAAAGGGGATATAGGCCTGATACAAGTCTGAAATCCAACAGGGCAGGCATTAAACCTTAAAGCTCCAAAATGATCTCATTTGATTCCATGCCTCACATCCAGGGCATGCTGATGCAAGAGGTGGGCTCCCATGGCATTGACTAGGTCCAGCCTTGTGGCTTGGCAGGGTACAACCTACCTGCTGGCTGCTTTCATAAGCTAGTGTTGAGTGCCTGCAGCTTCTCCAGGCACACAGTGCAAGCTGTGAATGGATCTACCATTCTGGGGTCTGAAAGATGGTGACCTTCTTCTCACATCTCCACTAGGAAATGACATAGTGGTAACTCCATGTAGGGGTTTCAACTGTCCAATTCCCTTCTGCACTGCCCTAGTAGAGGTTCTTCATGAGGGCTCCACCCCTGTAGCAAACTTCTGTGTGGACATCTGGGTGTTTCCATACATCCTCTGAAACCTAGATGGAGGTTCACAAACTTCAATTCTTGACTCCTGTGAACCCACAGGCTTAACACCATGTGAAAGTCACCAAGGCCTGGAGCATATACCCTCTGAAGTAATAGTCTGAGTTTGGCACCTTTTAGCCATCTCTGGAGCTGCAGCACTCACTATCATGAGAACAACATAGAGAAAACTGCCCCCATGATTCAATTACTTCCACTTAGTCTTTGACACATGGGGATTATTACAATTCAAATTATATTTGGGTGGGGACACAGAACCAAACCATATCTCCTTTTTTCCTGGTATAATTTTTGAAATGTTTCCTTTTTTTGAAGCCTACTTTGTATTCTCTGTCTTCCAAGTCTTCCTTAGTCCCTTTTATTGTTTCTATAATGTTATCCTTTTTCTTTTCATGTTGTTAGAGAATTTGAAAAATTTCCCCACATTATTGATGCAGCTCTCGGCAAAACCCTGAAATTTTACATTGTTCAATCCCATGCTAGGAGTAATGTTTCTTTTTTCTTTCTTATTTTTTTTAGATGGAGTTCCACTCTTGTCACTCAGGCTGGAGTGCAATGGTGCTATCTTGGCTCACTACAACCTCTGCCTACTGGCTTCAAGTGATTCACCTGTCTCAGACTCCCAAGTAGCTGAGATTACAGGTGCCCATGCCCACAGCTGGCTAATGTATGTATTTTTTAGTAGAGATGGGTTTTAACCATGTTGGCCAGGATGGTCTCGAACTCTTGACCTCAGGTGATGTGCCGCTTCAGCCTCCCAATGTGCTGGTGAGCCACCACACCAGGCCAAATGTTTCTGATACTCTAAATTTCTCTGATTAAGAAACTTGTCACATAAATCTAGCATTTCTGAACTTTCAAATATTGCTGCTTGTTAATGATAATGGAGTATAACATCTGACTATTGTCTATTTCTCAAGAGTGAATTTTGAGTGGACTCTAAGTTATATATCTAGTTTCATCTTCTCTCTTATATATCTATTTTTTTAAAGCCTATCAAATTCTAGTTTATTGCCCTAAATTTCTGGATAACATTAGGCATTCTTTTCTACCTACAGCATTTTAAAACATTATTCATTATTTTAATGGATACCTGCTTGGGAAAAAAGGTGAGGAGGCAGGGAGAATTGAAATATAATACAAAAGTCAATTAAAATATTTGAATTACAAAAGCAAAGGAAATACCAGGCCAATTTTAAATTTCTCAGTAATAGTAATTCTCAGAAAGGAATGAATCTCTATAGCAGCACTACAGTGGGGCGTAAGAACATGGGCTCTGCTATAAAGGCTCAAATCCAAATCCTACCAATTATTAGCTTTATGACCTCAGATGAGCTATGTATTATTCCTACGTGGCATCACCTCTAAATTAGGACAATAATATCTGCCTCACTGGATGAAAGAGTAGCTTAAATGATCCTGAAAACATAGACCACATAGCACAATACATCATAAATGCCATGCTTTGTTAAACATAAGATTTCAAGGGTGGTAAGAACACCATTATTTTATCTACTATTAGTAAGTCAGCAAAAGACTGCCAATTAAGCTGTGACATACTGCCTTAATGATAATCCTGAGTGACAATCCAGCACAAGAGCTTCTCATTTGCTTTGAAATTAATTTCACCTACATCAAGGTTTTGGCAGTTTCTTATGTTTTCAATTGCATTCCTTTGAATGTTATAGGCAGTATTTGTTCACATATATCTATAAAATAAATAATTAATAGAGTTGAGTCCTCTAGGGTTTTGTCCTTTATTTGATAACATAAATAATGTTGTTTAGTCTTTCCAAAAATACAACAGAAGTATTATCATTCCTCCAACAATGAATATTTCTGCATTCACATCAAATTATGCTTCGTTTCTCTATCTATTACATTTTATTTTCGATATCTATATATTTAACTGTTGAATTATTGTGTAATTATTTGCAAGGCATTTTGTATGGCATTTAAACTCAATATATATAATACATTAATGAATATATTTAATTAAAATTACAATACAAAATTGTGACCAAATTTGTATATGTGTAACAAAGCTGTCATAACTGTGCCACCCCAAATTGATTGTGTGAAGCTATTAATTACAAGTTTCATCACGATTTCAGAGAATATGAAAAAAATGTACATTTTAAAACTGATGGAATACTCTCAGTAAATATCAATTTGTATTATTGCAAATCATTGGGAGTAAAAGTTTGTGTTCATAAATATTCTGTACTCATTAAAACGTGTATCTTTTTGAAAGGCATCAGAAATACGTTCTGATGAGCAAACACTCAAAAAATGTACCTAGCACATACTAGTTTTTACTAAACAGATTACCAAAAAATTATCTAGGATAAAACAACTGTGGAATAGTTATAAAATAAAAAATTATTTGAGAATGAAAGAAGAGCTATCAATCCACATGAAAAGACATGGTTGAACCATAAATGCACATTGTTAACTGAAAGATCAGTGGTTACCAGGGGAGCAAGGAAAGGAAATTTGATTAGATAAAGCATAGACTATTTCTTCAGGGCAGTGAAACAATTCCATATATTACTGTCGTAGTGAATACCTGGTATTATGTATTTATGAAAATTGACAGAATGCTACAGTACAAATGATAAAAATAAAATATTTAGGTGGTCAAGGGTTTCAGGAAGGAATACATACTGTTCATAGAAATCTTCCTGTATTGAAAATTTGTGAAACAATCTCACTACCGAGGGTAAGATGAAAGGTCTGAACCTAAGGAACTTTGAAAATGAATGGAGTCTACACAACTAAAGACAAAAGGAACTGTGCATAAGCACTCTACTGTAGCTGATGAAGTTGTTTCTCATAATGGTACTGGTTAATTCTCATACTGCTATACATGTATGTGGAATTGAAAAATCAATAAAATTGATCATAGATCATGGAAGTCTGATTTCTTACTGTCGCAGCAGAAATTTGCAGATAAGCAAGGGGAGGAGCCTGTAGAATGGTTCACATGGTAATGAGTTAGAGCTGGAAAATTAGTATGAACTCATATTAGGTTTAATATTGATATTGATGGTTGAATACAGAAATACTTACAAATGTAGGTGTATATGCAATTTGTATGTACAGAGAAATGATTGATTCTAGGACTGGGGTTGGAAATATATAACATGAACCTGGAGCATCTTACAGTTCCATAACATAAGGAAGTTGTGAGAAAATAATTGAATCATTGGAGGGGTGTAAAAGAACACAGGAGAGGCCGGGTGCGGTGGCTCAAGCCTGTAGTCCCAGCACTTTGGGAGGCCGAGGCAGGTGGATCACGAGGTCGGCAGATCGAGACCATCCTGGTCAACATGGTGAAACCCCATCTCTACTAAAAACTACAAAAAATTAGCTGGGCATGGTGGCGTGTGCCTGTAATCCCAGCTACTCAGGAGGCTGAGGCAGGAGAATTGCCTGAACCCAGGGGGCGGAGGTTGCGGTGAGCCCAGATCTCGCCATTGCACTCCAGCCTGGGTAACAAGAGCGAAACTGCATCACAGAAGAAAAAAAAAAAAAGAACACAGTAGAAAACTGAAAGAGCTCCCACTGGCCAAAGCTAAAGCAATTTGAGAAACTAAAATAAAATAATACTGGATTATAAACCAAAGTATGAGGTAAATATCCAGGAACCCATACTGATATAAACAAATGATTGAATAAATAAATAAATTGAGAAAGCATTCAATAATCTTCCTTGCAGAATATAAATTTATGTAGATAGTCTTTTTCAAAAATGTTTCCATAAGTTCTCACCAATTAAGTACGGGCTACACATAATGAAAAGAGAATGAGAAACTTTGCACATACTTTACAAACCTGATAAATGCAACCTCAAGCAGGTATTAAGGGTCAACGTAAACAGTGATAAAATGTTCACACCACATAGTTTTAATGGTTAGTTTTATGTGTCAATTTGGCTATGCTATAGTATCCAGTTATTCAATTAAATACTAATTTAAGCATTGTTGTGAAGGTATTTTATAGATGGGGTTAATATCTACAACTGGTTGACTTTAAAAAAAAGAGATTAAATAATCTCTCATTTAATCTCAATAAAATGAGTGGGCATCATTCTATCTATGGAAGGTCTGAAGAGCAAAAACTGAGGTATTTCAGAGAAGAAATTATACCTCAAGAGTGAAGCATCAACTTCTTGTTGAGTTTCATTCTGCCAAGCTGTCCTACTTGAGACTCACCAATTCCCACAATTGTGTGAGCCAATTCTTTAAAATACATCTTTTTATACAGATTATATGAGTTCTGTTTCTCTGCAGACACTGATTGATACAGTACACTTGACAGAATGTGACCTGTGATAAAAATGGTACTTTTACTTCTGTTATCTACCTCCCCCAAATCAATAACTCTATGTGAATCATTAGAACAAAATTCAGACAAATTTCAGCAGAGGGGTGTCTTACAAAATACATGGCCAGTACTCCTCAAACTGTCATGCTCATAGTTATGGTTTGAATATAGCCTCCCCAACTCACATTAAAATGTAATATTCATCGTAACATTATTGACAGGTGGGAACTTTAAGAGGTAATTAGGGGGCCGGGCATGGTGGCTCACACCTGTAATCCCAGCACTTTGGGAGGCTGAGGTGGTTGGATCATGAGGTCAACAGATCGAGGCCATCCTGGTCAACATGGTGAAACCCCATCTCTACTAAAAATACAAAATATTGGCTGGGCATGGTGGTGCATGCCTGTAATCCCAGCTACTCAGGAGGCTGAGGCAGGAGAATTGCCTGAACCCAGGAGGTGGAGGTTGCAGTGAGCCAGGATCGGGCCATTGCACTCCAGCCTGGGTAACAAGAGTGAAACTCTGTCTCAAAAAAAGAAAAGAAGAGAAAAGAAAAAAGAGGTAATTAGGCCATGAGGGCTTTATGCTCATGAATGAATTTATGCTGTTATTGTGGGATTGGGTTAGTTACAATGGGAGTGCATTCTTGATTAAAAGGATGAATTTGGGCCTGTTTTGCTCTTTATTTCTTGTGTTTCCTTCCATCTTCTTTCTTCTTCCTTCTGCCATGGAATAATGCATGGATGCTCTCACCAGATACTGGCGCAATGTTCTTGGACTTTCTGGCCTCCAGAATTATAAGCCAAATAAACTTTTATTTTTAGTAAATCACCCAATATGTGGTATTGGGTTATATTATAGCAGCAGAAAATAGACTAATACAGTTATCATAAACAAGGAAAGTCTGAGAAACTGTCATAGCCAAGAAGAGACTAATGAGACATGACAAGTTAATGCAATGTAGTGTCCTGGATGGAATCTTGGAACGAAGAAAGGCATTGCAAATCTAAGAAAACACCAAGTAAGAACTTCAATTAACAATGATGTATCAGTATTGTTTTTGCTGCTGATATTTATTTTTTCAGAGACAAAGTCTCACTGTTGCCCAGGCTGCAGTGCAGTGGCATAATCATAGCTCCATGTAACCTCAAATTCTTGGGCTTAAGCAATCCTCTTGCCTTAGCACACTGAGTAGCTGGGACTACAGGCATGTGCCACCAGCCCGGCCAATTTTTAAAAATTGCTTTTTATAAACATAAGGGTCTCATTAAGTTGCCCAGGCTGGTTTTGAATTCCTGGCCTCACAAAATCCTCTGACTTTAGCCTCCTGAATTGCTCGGATTACAGGCATGAACCATTGCACTTGGCCATTTTTTGTTACTAATTGTAACAAATGATACTAATGTAAAATGTTAATAATAAAAGGGATAATTGGCTTTGAGGCCATATCAAATTTCTGTGTGCTATCTTTGCAATTTTTCCATAAATTGGAAGCTTTTCTAAAAGATAGTCTATTATTATAGTAGTTTTGAGAGTAGCAAGACTATGGAAAGCAATCTAATAATCTTCCTCAGATTTTTGAGTCTTCCAAAGCAGAAGGCCTGGGATGATATTATTTTCACTCTGTTTAATTAACTTATTTTTCTTATACTTTAATTTCTGGGATACAATTACAGAATATGCAGGTTTGTTATATAGGTATACACATGCCATGGTGGTTTACAGAAACCGTCAACCATGATATACATTGGGTTTTTCTCCTATGCTATCCCTCCCTTAGCCCCCCACCCCCCAACAGGTCCCAATGTGTGATGTCTCTCTCCCTGTGTCCATGGGTTGTCATTGATCAGCTGCCACTTATGAGTGACAACCTGCATTGTTTGGCTTTCTGTTCCTGTGTTAGTTTTTTTTTAATTGCATTTTAGGTTTTGGGGTACATGTGCAGAACATGCAAGATAATTGCATAGGTACACACGTGGCAGTGTGTTTTGCTGCCTTCCTCCCCTTCACCCACATTTGGCATTTCTCCCCAGGCTATCCCTCCCCAGCTCCCCCACCCCACTGTCCCTCCCCTATTCCCCCCAATAGATCCCAGTGTGTAGTGCTCCCTTCCCTGTGTCCATGTGTGCTCATTGTTCATCACCCGCCTATGAGTGAGAATATGAGGTATTTCATTTTCTGTTCTTGTGTCAGTTTGCTGAGAATGATGTTCTCCAGATTCATCCATGTCCCTACAAAGGACACAAACTCATCATTTTTGATTGCGCATAATATTCCATGGTGTATATGTGCCACATTTTCCCAGTCCAGTCTATCATCGATGGGCATTTGGGTTGGTTCCAGGCCTTTGCTATTGTAAACAGTGCTGGAATGAACATTCGTGAGCATGTGTCCTTATAGTAGAATGATTTATAGTCCTCTGGATATATACCCAGTAATGGGATTGCTGGGTCAAATGGAATTTCTATTTCTAGGTCCTTGAGGAATCGCCACACTGTCTTCCACAATGGTTGAACTAATTTACACTCCCACCAACAGTGTAAAAGTGTTCCTATTTCTCCACATCCTCTCCAGCATCTGTTGTCTCCAGATTTTTAATGATTGCCATTCTAACTGGCATGAGGTGGTATCTCAATGTGGTTTTGATTTGCATCTCTCTAATGACCAGTGATGATGATCATTTTTTCATATGTTTGTTGGCCTCATGTATGTCTTCTTTTGTAAAGTGTCTGTTCATGTCCTTTGCCCATTTTTGAATGGGCTTGTTTGTTTTTTTCTTGTAAATCTGTTTGAGTTCTTTGTAAATTCTGGATATCAGCCCTTTGTCAGATGGGTAAACCACAAAGATCTTTTCCCATTGTTGGTTGCTGATTCACTCTAGTGACTGTTTCTTTTGCCATACAGAGGCTGTGGAGTTTGATTAGGTCCCATTTGTCTATTTTGGCTTTTGCTGCCAATGCTTTTGGTGTTTCGGTCATGAAGTCCTTGCCTACTCCTATGTCCTGAATGGTTCTGCCTAGATTTTCTTCTAGGGTTTTTATGGTGCCAGGTCTTATGTTTAAGTCTTTAATCCATCTAGAGTTAATTTTAGTGTAAGGGGTCAGGAAGGGTCCGGGTCCAGTTTCTGCTTTCTGCACATGGCTAGCCAGTTTTCCCAACACCATTTATTAAATAGGGAGCCCTTTCCCTATTGCTTATTTTTGTCAGGTTTATCAAAGATTGTATGGTTGTAGATATGTTTTGTTTACTCCAATGCCTCCGTTCTGTTCCATTGGTCTATATCTCTGTTTTGGTACCAGTACCATGCTGTTTTGATTACTGCAGCCTTGTAGTATAGTTTGAAGTCTGGTAGTGTGATGCCTCCCACTGTGTTCTTTTTGCTTAGAATTGACTTGGGTATGCGGGCTCTCTTTTGGTTCCATATGAAGTTCAAGGTGGTTTTTTCTAGTTCTGTGAAGAAAGTCAATGGTAGCTTGATGGGGATAGCATTGAGTCTGTAAATTATTTTGGGCAGTATGGCCATTTTCACGATATTGATTCTTCCTAACCATGAACATGGAATGTTTCTCCATCTGTTTGTGTCCTCTCTTATTTCATTGAGCAGTGGTTTGTAGTTTTCCTTGAAGAGGTCCCTTACATTCCTTGTGAGTTGTATTCCTAGGTATTTTATTCTCATTGTAGCAATTGTGAATGGCAGTTCGTCTATGATTTGGTTCTCTTTTACTCTGTTATTGGTGTATAGGAATGCTTGTGATTTTTGCACATTGATTTTATATCCTGAGACTTTGCTGAAGTTGCTTATCAGTTTCAGGAGTTTTTGGGCTGAGACGATGGGGTCTTCTAGATATACTATCATGTCCTCTGCAAATAGAGACAATTTGGCTTCCTCCTTTCCTATTTGAATATGCTTTATTTCTTTTTCTTGCCTGATTGCTCTGGCTAGAACTTCCAGTACTATATTGAATAGGAGTGGTGAGAGAGGGCATCCTTGTCTAGTGCCAGATTTCAAAGGGAATGCTTCCAGTTTTTGCCCATTCAGTATGATATTGGCTGTTGGTTTGTCGTAAATAGCTTTTATTATTTTGAGATACGTTCTGTCAATACCGAGTTTATTGAGGGGTTTTAGCATAAAGGGCTGTTGAATTTTTTCAAATGCCTTCTCTGAGTCAATTGTGATAATCATGTGGTTTTTGTTTTTGGTTCTGTTTATGAGGTGATTTATGTTTATAGACTTGCGTATGTTGAACCAGTCTTGCATCCCCGTGATGAATCCTACTTGATCATGATGGATAAGCTATTTGATGTGCTGTTGCAATTGGCTTGCCAGTATTTTATTTAAGATTTTTGCATCTATGTTCATCATGGATATTGGCCTGAAGTTTTTATTTCTTGTTGGATCTCTGCCGGGTTTTGGTATCAGGATGATGTTGGTCTTACAAAATGTTTTGGGAAGGATTCCCCCTTTTTGGATTATTTGGAATAGTTTCAGAAGGAATGGTACCAGCTCCTCTTTGTGTGTCTGGTAGAATTTGGCTGTGAACCCTTCTGGACCTGGGCTTTTTTTGGGTGGTAGTCTTTTAATTGTTGCCTCAACTTCAGACCTTGTTATTGGTCTGTTCATAGTTTCAGCTTCCTCCTGGTTTAGGCTTGGGAGGACACAGGAGTCCAGGAATTTATCCATTTCTTCCAGGTTTAATAGTTTATGTGCATGGAGTTGTTTGTAATATTCTCTGATGATGGCTTGAATTTCTGTGGAATCTGTGGTGATTTCCCCTTTATTGTTTTTTATTGCATATATTTGGTTATTCTCTCTTTTCTTTTTTATCAGTCTGGCTAGTGGTCTGTCTATTTTGTTGATCTTTTCAAAAAACCAGCTCTTGGATTTATTAATTTTTTGAAGGGTTTTTCATGTCTCTATCTCCTTCAGTTCTGCTCTGATCTTAGTTATTTCTTGTCTTCTGCTAGGTTTTAAGTTTTTTTTTTTTATCTTGCTCCTCTAGCTCTTTCAATTTTGACGATAGGGTGTCAATTTTGGATCTCTTCACTCTTCTCATGTGAGCACTTATTGCTATATATTTTCCTCTAGAAACTGCTCTAAATGTGTCCCAGAGATTCTGGTATGTTGTGTCTTCATTCTTGTTGGTTTCCAAGAACATCTTTATTTTTGCCTTCATTTCATTGTTTTTCCATTCAACATTCAGGAGCCAGTTGTTCTGTTTCCATGAAGCTGTGTGGTTCTGGGTTAGTTTCTGAATTCTGAGTTCTAACTTGATTGCCCTATGGTCTGAGAGACTGTCTGTTATGATTTCAGTTATTTTGCATTTGCTGAGGAGTGCTTTACTTCCAATTATGTGGTCAATTTTAGAGTAGGTGTGATGTGGTGCTGAGAAGAATGTATATTTTTTGGTTTGGGGTGGAGAGTTCTGTAAATGTCTATCAGGTTTGCTTGTTCCTGGTCTGAGTTCAAGTGCTGGATATCCTTGTTGATTTTCTGTCTGGTTGATCTGTCTAATATTGACAGTGGAGTGTTAAAGTCTCTCACTTTTATTGTGTGGGAGTCTAAGTCTCTTTGTAAGTCATTAAGAACTTGCCTTATATATCTGGGTTCTCCTGTATTGGGTCCATATATATTTAGGATTGTTAGCTCTTCTTGTTGTATCGATCCTTTTACCATTATGTAATGTCTCTTTTGATCTTTGTTGCTTTAAAGTCTATTTTATCAGATATAAGAATTGCAACTTCTGCTTTTTTTTTGCTCTCCATTTGCTTGGTAAATCTTTCTCCATTCCTTTATTTTGAGCCTTTGTGTATCCTTGCCTGTGAGATGGGTTTCCTGGATACAGAATACCAGGGTTTTGGCTTTTTATCCAATTTGCCAGTCTGTGTCTTTTGATTGGTGCATTTAGTCCATTTACATTTAGGGTTAATATTGGTATGTGTGAATTTGATACTGCCATTTTGATGCTAGCTGGCTGTTTTGCCCGTTGGTTGATGCAGATTCTTCATTTTGTTGATGCTCTTTAGCATTTGGTATGTTTTTGGAATGGCTGGTTGTTCCTTTCTATGTGTAGTGCCTCTTTCAGGAGCTCTTGTAAAGCAGGCCTGGTGGTCATGAAATCTCTGAGTACTTGCTTGTTTGAAAAGGACTTTATTTTTCCTTCACTTATGAAGCTCAGCTTGGCTGGATATGAAATTCTGGGTTGAAAGTTCTTTTCTTTAAGGATGTTGAATATTGGCCCCCACTCTCTTCTGGCTTGTAGGGTTTCTGCTGAGAGATCTGCTGTGAGTCTGATGGGCTTCCCTTTGTGGGTGACCCGACCTTTCTCTCTGGCTGCCCTTAGCATTTTCTCCTTCATTTCAACCCTGGTTAATCTGACGATTATGTGCCTTGGAGTTGCTCTTCTTGCAGAATATCTTTGTGGTGTTCTCTGTATTTCCTGGACTTGAATATTAGCCTGCCTTGCTAGGTTGGGGAAATTTTCTGGATAATATCTTGAAGATTATTTTCCAGCTTGGATTCATTCTCTTCATCACATTCAGGTACACCTATCAAACGTAGATTAGGTCTCTTCACATAGTCCCACAATCTTGGAGACTTTGTTCATTCCTTTTTGCGCTTTTTTCTCTAATCTTGGCTTCTCGTTTTATTTCATTGAGTTGATCTTTGACTTCTGATATCCTTTCTTCTGCTTGGTCAATTTGGCTGTTGAAACTTGTGCATGCTTCATGAAGTTCTCGTGTTGTGTTTTTCAGCTCCTTCAATTCACTCATATTCCTCTCTAAGTTTTCCACTCTTGTTAGCATTTCCTCTAATCTTTTTTCAAGGTTCTTAGTTTCTTTGCATTGATTTAGAACATGTTCTTTTAGCTCATGGAAGTTTCTCATTACCCACCTTCTGAAGTCTGATTCTGTCATTTCATCACACTCATTCTCCATCCAGCTTTGTTCCCTTCCTGGTGAGAAGTTTTGTTCCTTTGTAGGAGGTGAGGTGTTCTGGTTTTGTGTGTTTTCCTCCTTTTTGCTCTGGTTTCTTCCCATCTTTGTGGATTTATCCACCTGTCATCTGAGTGGTTGCTGATTTTCCAATTGGGTCTCTGAGTGGATGTCCAGATTGTTGATGATGAAGTATTTCTGTTTCTTAGTTTCCCTTCTAGCAGTCTGGCCCCACTGCTATAGGACTGCTGAGGTCCACTCCATGGGAACCTTGCCTGGGGAACTCCTGTAGCAGCTACAGAACCGTGAGGGTTGCTACCAGATTCTTCTTCTGTTATCTTTGTCCCTGAATGATGCCCGCCAAATGTCAGTCTGATCTGTCCTTTGTGAGGTGACTCTTTGGATATACGGGGGTCAGGGAGCTGTTTGAGGAGACTGTCTGTACTTTATAGGAGCTCAAGTGCTGAGCTGTGAGCACCATTGTTCATTCAGGGCTGCTAGGCCGGAACATTTAAGTCTGCTGCAGCAGAACTCATAAAGCCCCTGTTTATCCTCAGGTGCTCTATTTGCTGAGACTAATGGTTTCTGGCTTCATCTATGTCCCTGCAAAGGACATGGACTCATCCTTTTTTATGGCTGTATACTATTCCATGGTGTATGTGTGCCACAATTTCTTTATCTAGTCTATCAGTGATGGACTTTTGGGTTGGTTCCAAGTCTTTGCTATTGGAAACAGTGCTGCAATAAACATATGTGTGTGTGGGTCTTTATAGTAGAATGATTTATAATCCTTTGGATATATACCCAGTAATGGGATTGCTGGGTCAAATGGTATTTTTGGTTCTAGATCCTTGAAAAATCACCACACTGTCTTCCACAATGGTTGAAATAATTCACACTCCCACCAGCAGTGTAAAAGCATTTGTATTTCTCCACATCCTTGCCAGCGTATGTTGTTTCCTAACTTAAATGATCACCATTCTAACTGACATGAGATGGTATCTCATTGTAATTTTGATTTGTATTTCTCTAGTGATCAGTGATGATTAGCTTTTATTCATATGTTTGTTGACTGCATAAATGTCTTTTGAGAAGTGTTGGTTTCTGTACTTTGCTGACTTTTTGATGGATTGTTTTTTTCTTATAAATTAAGTTTCTTGAAGATTCTGGATATTAGCCCTTTGTCAGATAGATCGATTTCAAAATTTTTCTCCCATTATGTAGGTTGCCTGTTCACTCTGATGATGGTTTCTTTTGCTGTGTAAAAGCTCTTTAATTTAAATCTTTAATCCATCTTGAGTTAATTTTTGTATAAGGTGTAAGGAAGGGGTCCAGTTTCAGTTTTGGCTAGCCATTTTTCCAAACATAATTTATTAAATAGGGAATTCTTTCCCATTGCATTTGTCAGGTTTGTCAAAGATCTGATAGTTGTAGATGTGTGGCATTATTTCTGAGTCCTCTGTTATGTTCTTTTGGTCTATATATCTGTTTTGGTACCAGTAACATGCTATTTTGGGTACTGTAGACTTATAGTGTAGTTTGAAGTCAGGTAGTGTGATGCCTCTAGCTTTCTTCTTTTTGCTGAGGAATGTCTTGACTATATGGGCTCTTTTTCTGGTTCCATATGAAATTTAAAGTAGTTTTCTCGAATTATGTAAAGAAAGTCAATGGTAGCTTGATGGGGATAGCATTGAATCTATAAATTACTTTGGGTAGTGTGGCCATGTTAATAATATTGATTCTTCCTATCCATGAGTATGGAATGTTTTTCATTTGTTTGGGTCCTCTCTTATTTGCTTGAGCAGTGGTCTGTAGTTCTCCTTGAAGAGGTCCTTCACATTCCTTGTAAGTTGTATTCCTAGGTGTTTAATTTTCTTTGTAGCAATTGTGAATGGAAGTTAACTCATGATTTTGCTCTCTGTATGATATTGGTGTATAGGAATGCTTGTGATTTTTGCCCATTGATTTTGTATCCTGAGACTTTTCTGAAGTTGCTTATCAGTTTAAAGAGATTTTGGGCTAGACAATGGAGTTTTCTAAATATACAATCATGTAATCTGCAAAGAGAGACAATTTGACTTCCTCTCTTCCGGTTGGAATATGTTTTATTTCCTTCTCTTGCCTGATTGCCCTGGCTGGAACTTCCAAAACTGTGTTAAATGAAAGTGGTGAGAGAGGGCATCTTGTCTTGTGCCAGTTTCCTAAGGGAATGCTTCCAGGTCTTGCCCATTCAATGTGATGTTGGCTGTGGGTTGTCATATGTAGTTTATACTATTTTGAGATACATTCCATCAATACATAGTTTACTGAGAGTTTTTAACCAGAAGAGGTGTTGAATTTTATCACAGGCCTTTTCTGCATCTATTGAGATAATCATGTAGTTTTTGTCATTGGTTCTGTCATTGGTGATGAATTATGTTTATTGAGTTGAGTATGTTCAACAAGCTTTGCATCTCAGGGATGAAGCTTTTGATTCGATTTGTCAGTATTTTATTGAGAATTTTCACAGATTTTAATTATGAATATTGACCTGAAATTTCCTTTTGTTGTTGTTGTTGTGTCTCTGCCAGATTTTGGCTTCAGGGTGATGCTGGCCTCATAAAATGAGTCAAGAAGGATTTCCTCTTTTTCTACTGTTTGAAATAAGTTCAAAGGATTGGTACCAGCTCCTCTTTGTACCTCTGGTAGAATTTGGCTGTGAATTTGTCTGGTCCTGGGCTTTTTTTACTTGATAGACTATTAATTACTGCCTCAATTTCAGCATTTGGTCTATTCAGGGATTTAACTGCTTCCTGGTTTAGTCTTAGCAGGGTGTATGTGTCCAGGAATTCATTAATTTCTTCTAGATTTTCCCAATTATTTGCAATGAGGTGTTTATAGTATTTCTGATGGTAGTTTGGATTTCTGTGGGATCAGTGCTAATATCCTTTTTATCATTTTTTATTGTGTCTATTTGAGTCTTCTGTCTTTTCTTCTTTATGTGTCTGGCTAGCAGTCTATCTATTCTATTAATCTTTTCAAAAGACCAAGTCCTGGATTCACTGATTTTTTTTGAAGGGCTTTTTCTGTCTCTATTTCCTTCAGTTCTGTTCTGATCTTAGTTATTTCTTGTCTTCTGCTAGCTTTTGAATTTGTTTGCTTTTGCTTCTCTAGTTCTTTTAATTGTGATGTTATGGTGTCAATTTTAGATCTTCCCTCTTTTCTCCTGTGGGAGTTTAGTGTTATAAATTTCCCTCTAAACACTGCTTTAGTTGTGTCCCAGAAATTTTGGTACATTGTGTCTTTGTTATCATTGATTCCAAATGACTTATTAATTTCTGCCTTAATTTTGTTATTCACCCGGTAGTCATCCAGGATCAGGTTGTTCAGCTTCCATGTAGTTGTATGATTCTAAATGAGTTTCTTAATCCTGAGTTCTAATTTAATTGCACTGTGATCTGAGAGATGGCTTGTTATGATTTCCATCCTTTTGCATTTGCTGAGGAATGTTTTCTTTCCAATTATGCTGTCAATTTTAGAATAAGTACAGTGTGGTGCTGAGAAGAATGTATCTGGGGCAGAGAGTTCTTTGGATGTCTATTGGTTCCACTTGGTCCAGAGCTGAGTTGAAGTCCTGAATATCCTTGTTAATTTTCTGTCTCATTGATGTGTCTCATTGATCTGTCTAATATTGACAGTGAGATGTTAAAGTCTGTTACTATTATTGTGTGGGAGTCTAAGTCTCTTTGTAGGTCCCAAAGAACTTCCTTTTGAATCTGGGTGTTCCTGTGTTGGGTGCATATATATTTAGGATAGTTAGCTATTCTATCCCTTTATCATTTATCTTTGTCTTTTTTTAATCTTTGTTGGCTTAAAGTTTGTTTTATCAGAGACTAGAATTGTTTTTTTGTTTTGCTTTGTTTTGTTTTTTTGAGATGGAGTTTTGCTCTTGTTACCCAGGCTGGAATGCAATGGCATGATCTCGGCTTACCACAACCTCTGCCTCCTGGGTTCAGGCAATTCTCCTGCCTTAGCCTCCTGAGTAGCCGGGATTACAGGCATGCGCCACCATGCCCAACTAATTTTTTGTATTTTTAGTAGAGACGGGGTTTCACCATGTTGACCAGGATGGCCTCGATCTCTTGACCTCGTGATCCACCCTCCTTGGCCTCCCAAAGTGCTAGGATTACAGGCGTGAGCCACCGCGCCCAGCCCAGAGACTAGAATTGTAACCCCTGCTTATTTTCTTGCTTTCCATTTTCTTGGTAAATATTTCTTTATCCCTTTATTTTGAGACTATGTGTGTCTTTGCATGTGAGATGGATCTCCTGAATACAGAACACTGATGGGTCTTAACTCTTTATCCAATTTGCCAGTTTGTGCCTTTTAATTGGGGACTTTAGCCCATTTACATTTAAGATTAATATTGTTATATGTGCATTTGATCCTGTCATTATGATGTTAGCTGGTCACTTTGCCTATTAGTTGATGCAGTTTCTTCATAGTGTTGGTGGTCTTTACAATTTGGTGTGTTGTTGCAGTGGCTGGTACCAGTTTTCCCTTTCTACATTTAGTGCTTCCTTTAGGATCTCTTGTAAGGCAAGCCTGGTGGGGGCAAAATCTTTCAGCATTCTTTGCTTATGAAGCTTAGTTTGGCTAGATATGAAATTCTGGGTTGAATCTTGGTCCCAACTCTCTTCTTGCTTGGAGGGTTTCTGCAGAGAGATCTGCTGTTAGTCTGATGGACTTTCCTTTGCGGATAACCTGACTTTCTCTCTGGCTGCCTTGATTTCAATGAAAACATTTTTTCCTTGATTTCAACCTTGGTGGATCTGATGATTATGTGTCTTGGGGTAGCTCTTCTCAAGGAGTATCTTTGTAGTGTTCTCTGTATTTCCTGAATTTGAATGTTGGCCTGTCTTGCTAGGTTGGAGAAATTCTCTTGGGTAATATTCTGAGCAGTGTTTTCCAACTTGGTTCCATTCTCATCACTTTCAGGTACACAAATCAAACATAGTCTTGCTGTTCTCACATAGTCCCATATTTCTTGGAGGCTTTATTTGTTCCTTTCATTTTTTTTCTCTAATCTTGTCTTACTTTATTTCATCGTTAATATTCAATCTCTGATATTCTTTCTTCCGCTTGATTTGGCTATTGAGACTTGTGTATGCTTAATGAAGTTCTCATGCTGTGTTTTTCAGCTCCATCAGGTCATTTATGTTCTACTCTAAACTGGTTATTCTAGTTAGCAACTTGTCTAACCTTTTTTCTAGGTTATTAGCTTCCTTGCAGTGGGTTAGAACGTACTCCTTTAGCTCAGAGGAGTTGGTTATTACCCACCTTCTGAAGCCCACTTCTGTCAATTTGTCAAACTCATTCTCTGTCCAGTTTTGTTCCCTTGCTGGCAAGGAGTTCTGATCTTTTGGAGGAGAAGAGACATTCTGGTTTTCAGAATTTCTAGGCTTTTTGCACTGTTTTTTCCTCATCTTAGTGGATTTATCTACCTTTGGTCTGATGTTGGTGACCTTTGGATAAGGTTCCTGTGTGGATGTCCTTTTCATTGATGTTAATGCTATTGCTTTCTGTTTGTTAGTTTTCCTTTTATCAGACAGGCTCGTCTGCTGCAGGTATGCTGGAATTTGCTGTAGGTCTACTCCAGACCATTTGTCTGAGTATCACCAGCAGAGGTTGCAGAGCAGCAAAGATTGTCACCTGTTCCTTCCTCTGGAAGCTTCTTCCCAGAGGGGCACCTGCCAGATGCCAGCTGGAGCTCTCCTATAAGAGGTATCTGTTGTCCCCTGCTGAGAGGTGTCTCCCAGTCAGTAGGCTTGGGGGTCAGGGACCCGCTTAACAAGGCAGTCTGTCCCTTAGCAGAGTTGGAGCACTGTGCTGGGAGATTTGCTGCTCTCTTCAGATCTAGCAGTCAGGAACATTTAAGTCTGCTGACACTATGCCCAAGCCACCCTTTCAAGCAGCTGCTCTGTCCCAGGGAGATGGAAATTTTATCTATAAGTCCCTGACTGGGGCTGTTATCTTTCTTTCAGAGATGTCCTGCCCAGAGAGGAGAAATCTATAGAGGCCATCTGGCTACAGTGGCTTTACTGAGCTGTGGTGGGCTCTGCCCATTCAAACTTCCTGTGGCATTGTTTACACCTTGAGGGGAAAACCGCCTACTTGATCCTCAGTAATAGCAGATGCCACTCCCCTCACCAAGCTCACATGTCCCAGGTTGACTTCAGACTGCTGTACTGGCAGGAAGGATTTCCCAAGCCAGTGGATCTTAGCTTGCTGGGCTCCTTAGTGGTGAGATCCACTGAGATAGACCACTTGGCTTCCTGGCTTCAGCTCCTTTTCCAGAGGAATGAACAGTTCTGTTTCACTGGCATTTCAGGCGCTTGAGTATGGAAAAAAAAAAAAACTCCTGCAGCTAGCTTGTTTTCTCCCCAAACAGCCATCCAGTGTTGTGTTTGAAACGCAGGTGCCCAGTGGTGTAGGCATCCGAGGGAATCTCCTGGTCTGCAGATTGCAAAGACTGTGGGAAAAGCATAGTGTCAGGGTTGGAGTGTACCATTCCTCATGGCATAGTCTCTTACAACTTCCTTTGTCTACGGAAAGGAGTTCCCTGACCCCTTGCACTTTTCAGGTGAGGTGATGCCCCACTGTGCTTCTGCTTGCCTTTTGTGGGCTGCACCAACTGTCTAACCCAATGAGCTTAGCCAGGTACCTCAGTTGGAAATGCAGAAATCACCTATCTTCTGCATTGATCTCGCTGGGAGCTACAGACTGGAGCTGTTCTTATTCAGCCATTTTGCCAGCCACCCTGTTTAATTTACTTTTAGTTTTCACTATTCTTGATTTTTTGTTGTACTTGTTTATGAGTTAAAGTTTGAAATACAGAAATATTGACTATTATCATATTTATGCTGTTTTTAGATGTAGTCCAGAGCAAAGGCTTATAATAGCTACAAAAGAATTTAATGATAGCAGATAAACAGCTATCTCATAAAGTAAAAATTGAAAGTGATTTATTAGGTAGTGTTTAATAGCTAATGTTGTCTATAAAAGTAATTTTGTCAGTTTTAATGAAACATGATGCTGTCTTAGCATCAATTAGTGTCACCCTGTGTTCAGGAATGTATAAAAACTTGCTATTCTGATAAATGTTAATTTCTTTTTAATTTTGAAAATTTTGTGTATAATATGTTTTTCAGGAGTAAATTACTCACATAAGACAGGAAAAATAGAGACAATGTGGCTTCCAGTTTCCTGCTTAAAGGTATGGACATCACTGCCCCATCCTAAAAAAGGGCTCATCCGGAGGAGGAATGGCTTAGTATGGGTTGGTTAGACATGCCTTTCATTGAAATACCTCAAGTACATGAGCCAAAAACTTCTTCAGGTAGAGTATTGGGTTCATTACTCAGCTTTCATTCTCCCAAAAAGGAAAAAAGACCACATTTACTAAGTTGGTTTATAAAAAGTTAATTCTTAAAGCTGTGCCTAGTATAATACCTACCAGTTAGTAATCATTTGATGACTGCATTTTGAGTGATTGGTCACTGCCTAGTATTTAAGGTACAGAATTTGGAGTTGAAAGAAAATAGGGGCCATAGATTTCACTTATGGGTTACTGAGGACTGAGTTCTATTCTGGAATATAGGATTTTACTCTTTCTTCCTAGTCATCTTAGCCAATTTCTCTTATGTCTATTATAAATAAAATAATCACTCATTTATTTTCTCTAGGAGAAAACAATTACTAAATCAAACGAAAAGAGTATGAAATAGTGTCCATATGAAATGTGTGTGCTCTGATAAGAGCTGGATTTTGCTTTACATCCAAAGAGCTACTCTTTATGTTTTTCTCAGAATTTGCTTCGCTAGGAAAGAAAAAAATCTTCATGATTTCCTAATACCCATCATTGAAAATAGCAAAGAATTGTAGGGGATCCTATAACCAAATAAATTTAAATCAATATATCCTGGTACATTCCAATTTTTTTACAATTAATATTTATTTCATGTATAATCATAAAGAAAGTAAAATACATATTTACTGAAAAAGGCCCCTATATATCAGGTCAAATGTCACCACTTGGAACTATGTTGAGCTAAATATATCAGAAGGTTTCACTTAATGTCAGCTTAGAAAATATAACTAACCTGGAAATTTAATATGAAACAAACATGGACTCATGTTTCATCTAGTCCTATTAATAGAAGAAATAATTAAATTTAATATTTAAAAAATTTAATTTTATTTGTATGCTTACTCTTCTCTTAAATATAGAAAATATAATACATTAGAAAACTTTCACCTTTATTTTAAAATTGAGCTTACAATAGGGAATGCAAAATTACAGAATCAAGACTTACTATTTATCTCAGGTAAAATAGACCTGATTTGTGCAAAATATGTTATATTTTAAAATTTAGACTTACAGTTAGAAGACATAAACGTTAAAAGACTCAACTATTTGCAGTTTTGTTTTCTTGAGTATATCTCTTACTTTCTTTAGCCCTTGGTCTCTTATCTCAAAACCGGGACAATAGTAACAACCCCAAAAACTTACTGTGAGGACTGTGAAAGGAATTTAAAAATAAAATACTGAGTTAAAAACATGTCTGAGTAGAGGAACAGGCTGAACTGAAGCAGAAAAATGCACCAAATTCAGCTATAGAGTTAAACAATTGGATTCATAGAGATGGATATTGATCACCAAGACTGGTAGAGAAACAATAGAAAGTAGAAAACCTCAGAATGATAGATTTCTTGCCACTGTAAGAGTGGGACGAGCAAAGAACACAGTCAGGGATTGGCAAAATGAGGTAGAAATTCAAGACAACTACACCATGCACACGCCGTGGTTGTCTTGGCGATAAATTCCCCTACTATAGAAACGATAGTATTGTAAATAAAAACAATGTTAATACATTAGAGATGGAGCATTGAGTACTTTAACTCCACATGAGCAAAGAAAATCTGGGGGGTTTTATGCAATTAGGATAAGATCTTGAGGAAAAGCATTTGTGCTACATACTGTGTATAAAAGAGTGAAGCTGGGCCTATGTGCTCAAGGCACAGCATATCTGTCATGTCTTCGAATGACTGCCCATCTGTGGTAGAGATGATAAACTGGTTGTGCACCTATGTTACCTGCCCCGCCCTGTCTGATGGCACTGCCACTTGAAAGGAAACTCTAAAACTGTATGATAATAAAATGCTACAAATCACATTTTATTAGTTTCATTTTTCATTATTAGTATTACTTATATTAATATTATAATTACTAGTATTATTAATATAATAAAATTTTAATCTTTTTTATTGGACTAAACATTTCCAAGCCAAAGTGCAGGGCTATTCCTCATTGGTAGTGTTGCTAGCAATTCACCCTGGTTTCTCATAACACCCAGGACCTCTAACTACAGTGCCCATACTGCATGACAATTTCCACCTCTATAAATACAATTGTTTAACTCTATAGCTGAATTTGGTGCATTTTTCTGCACCAATTTGGTACAGCCTGTTCCTCTTGTTAGACATATTTTTTACCCCATTATCTAAATATTTCTGTCTATGTTTGCCATTGGAATAGACTTATTCTCTGTTCTTCTCACTCAAGGCCTAAAAGTATAGGGTAGCTAATCTGATAAACCAGTGAAAAAGCAGAATTACCTAAATATGCAGCCTTTTATCAAGGATTTTACGTAGGTTTTAATAAAACCCTTTGAACTTTAATAAAGTCTTTGAGCTTTCATCATAGGTGGATGGTAAGAATGACTGGCTGGTAGAAGAAAAAACAGTCCACCCATTTTGTCTAAATATGAAGTCAGTCCAATATATGAGCATCAGATCTAGATTGTGGCTTGTTGCCAGAAATGATGACAATCCTGTCATTTCACTTCAGATTTGTAAAGATTTCTCCTCACTCTTCCACATGTATTGAACTTCAGTCATGAGTAATGGAAAGAATTTCTTCTTAGCTGTTGGAAAACCAACAGTAAAACTCATGTATCTGTTCCAAGAGGGACGTGTCTGCTAAGAGATTAATGAAGAACTGCCATACAAATGTATCTGTTTTCATAGGCCATTTTGGTGCATGTCAACCTTAAACACAGACTTGGTGGAGCATCCTTCATAGACCATCTCACTCACATGCTTCTTGCATAGCATTTGAACAAGTTCATGGCATCCTAAAAACCAATTTTACTCATTTAATACTATAGCAGAAAATAGGTTGTATGGTTTCTTCACCAAAAACAGTAAATCTTGTTCATGATGAAAATATTTGTATTCCAACAGGGTAATTATAGTTAAATACTGGATCAACTGTACTTATTATTCTCTTCTTTATTCTTTTATTAGTGTGTGTGAGAGAGACTTTCTAACCACTTCCTTTGAGTTATAGGCTTAGGGACATGTGGTTAGTCTTCCACGTGATCTCTGATAGCAGTTTAACCAAATATTTCACCACGACAGAAAGGACCCTCTTATCTCATAGCCTCTTGGTATGTTTCCTCAGTTTGCTGACCTGCTATTAAACCAGTCCCACATAACTTCAAATTGTTTATGGCAGCAATAATATTTGTTGCCGTGATAGACATCCATAGAAATCTCAGTGACTTAAGACAATATAAGCTTATTTTTCATCCATGTCACAGTCTAATACAGGGAGCAGTGAGGGAGGGAGGCAGATAGTTCATAGTCATTCTGAGATCTTTGCCCCTTACATTTGTGGCCCTGCACTCTTCTGGCTTCCCAGAATCCTTTTCATTCAGTCAGTAAACATGGGAAGAGAGACAGTGTGAAAGAGGCAGGACCTCACATGGCTTATGTCTAAGATGGAACACTTGAATTTCACACATACTCTCTTGGCTGGAAAATGGCCATACCTACCTTCACAGAGCATGGAAAACCATTTGTGTGCCTCCCAGAAAGAAACATGAACATAGGTCAGCATGGTGAGCACTAGCATTACCTGCCATAGACATCTTTTTCCAACTAGAAAAAAGCACCCCTTCCTAGGACTCTTTTCTTCTGTTTAGGCAAAAAGCATTTCAATAAATTTACAAATATGCAAATCTAAAATGCTAACAAAATGCCCTTCATTTCTGCCAGCAATGGTGTAACCTAAGGTTATTCCCTGAGTTACATTCACAGCTGAAAGCTGTGACCCTGGATGAAGGTGGGAGGGTGGTTGGGGGAGTGAGGGAAATTTTCTGAAAAACAACAAAATGAGGAGCAGTATTGCAACAACTTAAGAACAAGTACTGGAGGGTCACTATATTTGTTTCTATTTTAGGTAGCTTAGTAGACTAACACACCAACAAGACTTATGTACCTAAATATTAGAAAACAAAATTTTGCCCCTCTTGTGAGATAAAATCTACACAACCTGCTGCTTTGGATCTATATTTGCATATAAAATAATAAGCATATTAGACCTCTTTTATTTGTGTTGATTAGTCTACTTTCATTTGTTAAAAATTGTCTTGGATAAAAAGTTCTTTCCCCCAAATTCTCACCTCTAGAGTTATGCCCTGTATAATCCTTTTCACTTGAATCGTGAAATATATGAATATAATATACAATTATATTCATATTCACCTATGAACATAATTGAATAGTTTCTTCCTTGGTGAGGTTGAGTTATAGAATTATCACTTCTGTGAACTTTCATAGGTTATAGAAGATCCTGTCATAGCTGACTTAAGAGAGAAATTCTGCTGATGTTGATGAAGCACACTTCCAAGCTGTGGAGAGGGCCACATGGCAGGGGATGGTTGGTGGCATGTATCCCCAGTTGGCAGCCAACAAGAAAGCAGTGCCTTGAGTTCCATAGCTGCAAGGAAGTAAATTTTGCCAACAACCAGTGAGTTTGGATGAGGACTGTAAGTCTCAGAAATAATAGCAACTCTCACCAATACCTTGATTTCTGACCTTCAGAACTAAGAGATAATACATTTGTGTTGTTTCAGCTGTTAAATTCATGGTAATTTATTTTGGCAACGATAGAAAATTAATATAGAAGGCAAGCCTATATCATACAGATACACAGTAGATAATATATTGGTTTTATTATTAAATAATAAATTGGGGAAATAATGTACAACCATGCAATACAAGCTTGGACTAAGAAAGATCTGTCTTTTATACATTACACAAGAAAACAAAGTAAGATGATTATTTCTTCTATTTTGTCAATGTTATAGCAAGGGCTTCATAGGAAGGGCTGTGCTTAGTAGCCTACTAAGCACAATTTCCAAGAAAAAGTAATATACCAAAGTCCTAAATTTCTTAGATGTTCTCATTTGCAATCATTAGCAGTTACTGAGTACCTACAATGTGCAATAATCTTACACACACTTTTATTTAATCTTCTCAAATCTCTGCAACTTAGCCTTTTAAAAATTGCATTCTGCAGATTAGAAAGCTGAGGCTTACAAGGTTTAGTAATTTGCTTGAAGATACATGTGTTGATAAAAATATGCTCAAGAATCAAAATCAATCTGCTAGATTCCAAATCATTGATCTTTCTATTGTACTACTGTTTTGTTCACATTGCTAATAATAATAATATAGGAACTTTGATTTAAGTCTTCTATCAAAATTAAAATACAAATGGGAAATGACAATAATTGCTTGATGGGAAATGATTAATGGAAAATGACTAACTATATTGTTTACACTAATGTGAATTAGAAATTGGTTTTGGAATCATCAACAAATTATATATACATTGCATCTTCATGTAAAAAATTTTATTGTGTTTTCAGAAGAATTCTGTGAGGTAGCTTGGGTGGGTATTATTAGTTTACCTATTCTATAGATAAGATAACTGAGGTTCAGAGTTTCCAGCTTGCCACTGGCTATGGCACTGAGGGACAGTATTCAGTTTTAAGTGTGTGTCTTCTCTTCAAATACAGAGCTTGTTTGTCTGCAGTGGGACAGATATGTGAGGCTGGGTTGGTGGAGAAGGAGAATACAGAAAAGGTGCTGATAAGGAACACAAAGATCAATCAACTTACCTTTTAATTTTCCAAAGATCAGCTCCAGTGATGACTAGTCTACAAGACTAACATGCCAACAACATTTATATACCTAAATATTGGAAAATACAAAGCTTTTGCCCTGCTTGTGAAGAGAAAAATCTACATGATCTGCTGCTTTGGATCTATGTTTGCTTATAAAATAATAAGCACATTAGACCACTTTTATTTGTGATGATTAGTCTACTTTCATTTGCTAAAAATGTCTTGGAAAAAAATTCCCAAAGTTATTCTAGAATTTAATCATGAAATCTCTTTTTATATGGACTCCATTTTTCCACATCTGTTCATTTAACACTGTTTATGGAAATATAAAAAGAATGATCACAACTAGAAACAATGCAAGTATCTCCATTGCAGCGATTAATACTCTCTATTGGCACTAATAAAAATAGTGTTCAATTATATACTGTATTTTGCTAGTGAGTTATGGTTAATAATATCACAAGTCCTGTGATAATATTATGGATGTAAATCCTGTTTCTAACAAGTGTCAAAGCATCGCCCAATGCACCATCAATAATGACAATTAATTGTCAATTACTAGTGCCAAGGTGAAGGCGAGCTGTTTGTTTTTTGAGCAAACAGTTCATTGAGAAGATTGTGTCAATTATAAATCTCTCACGTTTTTCCACATTAAGTTTCTTACCAGAGGTTGCACAGTCATTAATGTCTTACAAAGCAAAGCTTTGCAGCAATTGTTTAACAGCTATTTTGCAATTATAAGGAGCTCAAACAAAATTAGAGTCCACAATTATTTTTGTAATGAATTAGAAATATAAAAATACATGTTACTCTCTGGATTTCAAAGCAGGCTTAATTCTCCTTTGCTTCCCCTGGAGTGAAGGGTTAATTTATTAAGAAATGCAGTATGATTACTGCAATTATTGTATATTGGTTCTTGATAAGGGAGAATAACTTTCTCAAGTTTTAACATCAGCAGGGGTAGTACCTCTATGTAATTTTCTTAGGGCTTGAGAAGGTACATTTTGTCTCTTATGCGCTAAAATACTATGGATATACTTACTTTTAACAGTCTTTGTATAATTAAATTAGATAGTCTTAATTTATCACTAAGAAACAATAAATGTACTTTGGATTCAGAATATTAATCCTGAAGAGCGACTATTTTTCCCCTTTCTGTCATATAATTATTTTAGCCTTATTGTAATACATATAACAATAAAATTCAATAAAAAATTAAATGCTAAATTAACATACTTATTTCAATGCATGGAGTAATTAATCAGTTACAAGCTTGATAACACAGTAAGTGCTATCTTGATAACACAACCTTGATGACTTAACATAACCCACCCCAAAATATTTTTTTTAAATATTGGATCATGTATACTAACTAAAAAATGCTGCAGAACACACAAAATATAGACAACCCAGGCCTACAATGGAAACTACTATCATTTTAATTTCAACTTTAATTTAGAAGCCTATGTACCCTTTTCTCAAATGTTTCTTTTTGGAGAAGCTACCTTGGACTGCCATATTTCCATTATCCTTTCCAGTTATGGTTGGGCTCATCGACCCATGTGACAAACAGTGACAAACATGACAGGATAAAATTTGTAATCACCATTGGAAAAAAAGTATGCTCTTGTTTGTCTGAGGTTCCCTCTAGAATATAAGCACCGGAAATCTGTCACACTCACCCCTGTATTTCTAGTGTCTTGTAAAGGCATGCTGTATGGTACTTTATAGTAAATACATGCCAAATGGATAAACTAACAAGTTAATGAATAAAGATTTGTGGGTACAGCTTTTAATCAGCCACCAGTCTATAGAAGGAGCAACTGTGGAGCCTGTAATGAATACTCTGTAACAATAAGAACCTGTCACTTCTGGAATTCTACTGATCAGCTTCTACCAAAAGGTATGTCTGAGAGCACCTGGGCAATAAGGGCAGAGGTACATCATTCATTAAACACACATCAGAGACTGGCTGGAAAATAGTGCACTATCACATCATGAAGCTTGTTACTGGTTGAAGCAGAAGCACAAGCCTTCATGGCATCTAAAATGGCAGCCTGGGGTGCCATCCAAAGGGATGTCTTTACATGCTGAGACTATTAAAAAACTACCGATCATGAATCTCTCTACCCACTTCTGTCCTCACACAATGGAAAATACACAGGCTAACTAAAAGCCTGATTCATATTTGAGGAAATTCTCAAGAAAGAGCCCAAGGAATAAATAAAAGTTAATTTAATGTAATTTTACTATCTTTCCATGCGAATCTATTTTCCCAGAATATTTCTAGTCTTTCTGATAGAGAATTTTCCATTAAGCAAGATGAAGGAACCAGGAAAGTACAAGATTACAGATCCATGGAGAGATCTATGAAAGATTTGCATAAAACCAATAATGCCAAGTGATAAGGAGACATCGAAGAGAGCCATTACCAAATATGATCTCTTCCTGCTTAGATCCTAAACAGCTCCCTCCTGGTGGCTTTTATTGTTTATTTCATATTAGAGACATGTGTTTGTCTTATTTCCCCATGATTCTGCTTCCTCTGAAGGTGGTTCCTATACTTACCCCCAAAGATGCTATTGGACCATGTTGTCTTATGCTGGGTACACTGTAAGTAGTAGCCGAATTATGTTGCAATCTCCTTTACCATTTGGTTTTCCAAATAAATATAAAAAGCCATATAATATTTCAAAAATCATTGGTTATGAGAGTACAGTCAAAACTCATTCTTTTATTTTTATTTTTTCCTGCCCATTTCTGTACAGTAGCTAGGAAGTATACATGATTAGCATATTTCAGAACAAGTGCCACTTAGAATGAACAATTAAACAAACAGAACGAAAACTAACCCAAAATACTAATGATATGCCTTCTAGCACTTATAGATCGTATAGTACTTTGTACTGTGTGACAAGCCATATAGAATATAGTAGCTATTTCATACATGGAACTATCCTCAAAATTATCATGCCTTTATATTTTATAAATTAGAACTGTTCTCAAAATCATCATGTATACTGTATGAATTTAATTTAAATAAATGAACTTAATTGGGGCCACTGGAAATACATACGTATTCAATGAAAGACGAGAATTTAAAACTCCATAATAGAAATTTATTTGGAAAAACAAAGACAAGAATGCACAACTACACAATTTACAATTACACACTATATCTGTGGTACAGAAAAATCAGTTAAAAATTTTCCACTCCCATTTGGACACCAAAATGGCCTAAACAAGGCAAGGAGAAAGGAGCTAGTTGAACATGTTATATGGAAAAATTAGAAAAGCTAGAATTTTAAAGTTTCCTTCAGCAACTAGTCTACAGTAACTCACAGATTACTAAAAACTTATGCAAGTTTTATATGCCTATTCCATCTGCTCTTCATTAAAAAAAAGTGTTGCCATAGCAACTGCCACATGCCATGGTATTTATGCTGCATCTGATGTACAAAGCATAGCGTGTGTAGGAAGGAGTGTGTGTATGTACATGATGTGGCAGCTGTCCTCTCTGCCATTTTGTTGCTGCTCTAGAATTAAACAAGTAGTGGTTATGAATACTCATTTGAGTAGTGATACTAGTGTTCATTTAACTAAATCCTCACCAAAAAAAAATCTTTATCTAATCATCACACTAGTCTGCTGACATGAGTTATTTAAAAGGGCTTGTATTAGACAGCTGTTTAAAATGAAATACATTTTAATCTTTTTCTTTAAGGTAGACACAATACAACTGATGTTCTTATTTCTAAAACAGCTAGTGACTTTTTTGTTTGAAATTATAATATACATCAGTCATACAAAATAATGACATTTATCTCTTAGTAAGGATCCTCTGCAATAATGTTTCAAAAGATATTTTTGTTCCTTTGTTTTCTCATAATTTATTTCATATTCAAATTGCTAAAATGCTATTGGGCATCAGATAGAGCTTGGAAATCATCGTAGACAGTGGGGACATAATTCTCCACCCCCTACTATGTAGGCTAGAATTGCTAAATACTTGCCTTTCCATTATCTTGAAAAAGCTAAATGCTTAGAATTTGAGCTTCCCTTGCAGCTAGAGGTGCCCAGGTGATGCATTTCTGGCCAATTAGATGTAATTAAAAGTCCCTTGGGATGTATCTCAGAAAGCATTTCACTAATGAGAAAAGGTGACAGACCCTGCCAGCACTGAGTCTGAACTATCAATTTGCAATGGAGTGAGAAGGCTGGTAGAGTGAAAGGACAGAAGCAGCAGAAGCTTATTTGGCAGAGTGGAAATGCAGCACAAGCTTTGTCTTCCTATTGCCTTACTACCTCTGGTTTACTATAATTAAATGTCATTATTGTTTAGGCCACTGTTAATAGAATTTTCTGTTTCTTGCAGATGTATACATTCTTGTCTGAAGCATAATGATTTATAATCTGCAAAGAATATATGGTATTGTTATTTTATATTGATCGAATGGACTGTATTTCATTTTGGAGATTATTTTGTTTGCCAAAAAACAATGTATGTGATACAGACAATGTATGCCATATATTATGTTTCATGCCCTTAATTCTTTGATAAAAACTCTGTGTTTCAGTAAAATGGGTAAAATCCCAGGTTAAAAAACAAAAATAACTGAATATATCTAAAATTCCAGCCAATTTACAAACGAACATTTTTGAAGTTTAAAAATTCAATTGAGACAAATTTTTTTTAATTAAAAAAAATTTTAAAATTCAATTTTATTAGATATTTTAACATCTCAAGGTAGCTTTTGAGGTTTGCAGCCTCACTGGGATTATTACCTTTGAGAAAAAAATTGACAATATGTGCTTTTTGATGACTAGCCGAACTTGATGACTGTTTCAGGTCTAATTTTTAAAATGTTACACACAAATTCTGAAGAAAGAATACAGACCAAACAAATATTCAGCAGATAGGACTTCAATGACGTAAAAATTATCTAAGTTGAAGATAGACATTTTCCTTTTTTTGCCTTTGATAAAGTTGATATGATGTATTAAGCAATATATTACACTAGTAAGAGTTAAAATCATTTTAATACATATCGAATATAAAAGAAAATTAATTAACTAGCATTAAGCTGAGAGCACCCAATACAGGAAACTGAGCACAATCTAGAGAATTCTCTAGCAGACACTCTTCTCTTGGCAAGACTTAACCTCTGCTCCTTCCCACCCTTCTTCACCAACACCAGAAATTCAATCAGGTATAATGAGATCTTGTTAACTCTATAAATACTTTCCAATCATAAGAAAATCCAAGGTGTTCTTTATTGCATATTTGGAGGCAGTGAAAGAGCAACCTGAACCGAGAACAGATAGAAACCAGATGGTTCACAGCCATAGTGTACACATTGTTCCTCTAACTCTCATGTGTCCAAATTTCAACATATTTGGTTAATGACAAGTAAGATGTACAGTCATGTAGTGATGACCAAAACCAATAACATATATTTTTGGAAGATGCTTATTTCTCTGAATTATTGCCCTCTTGAAAATGTGTTTTCAGCATAGATTGAATTGAAAACATATATAAATACATACATATTTTAGACTTAGTGAAAAACACATTCGTTTAATTGATTCATTTGTCCACCCATATAATCGTTCATTTATTAATTCAGCAGGGAAACTGATCTCTTAATGAAAAATACTTTAGCCCTGTTTAAAATTATTCCTCTCCCTAAAAAATGATTATTCATTTTTAAGATATATTAAATAAATTATTTTGAAAGCTTAGAAAATCTTTAAATTTTGCTGCACATTTTAGTAGAAATAGCATTTATTTTAGCTTTTCTGAAGCCACAGTTCCAACAAGACTAAACTAGTGAAGCAGATTATTTTTCTCATTCTATATTTATATAATTTTATTCTAACCTAAATTTAAACATTAAGAGAAAATTTCAGGGGGTGATATGAAACAGGTCATAATTTGTCAAAGCATTTACCAACTTGTAATTCAGTTGGGATGCACTTTTATAACTATTGCTAACATTTTCTTTTGGATGTCCAAGCAAGAGCATGCAATATATGTATATGGAAATGCATTAGCCAAGTTTATATACATATACACATCATATTACAGTATATATTGCCAGATGGAATTTCAGGTGCCTACTTCATCATAACTATTATTAAATTATCTTTTGTGATGATACCCCAGGTAGTTATGACTGTTAAGCAACAGAGAGTTAGAGAAACATCTTCAGTTTTTAAAGCTATTAAAATTTCTTGCAGGTGTGTTTGAGAGAAGCACAGCACCAATTCACTTGCACACTATGAGGATTAGAGACTTTGCAGCCCAAACACAAGGGGCAATTAACACAAACAGTGTGGCAGAAGAAACAACCAGAGTTGCAAACTAAAGAGAACTTACATTGCACTTGTAGCCTCCAATTAGATTGCAAAGCACAGATGTTTATTCCACAGAATAAATGATATTGGCAGTCTTGGGCTATCAGATAATCCTACAGGATTTGCCTTTCTAAATACCTACTTTCTAGTGATCCTGCTTTTTCCCAAGTTCTCAAGATTGTTTTCTTTTTTCTCTCTGTGATGTGAGCTTATTAAAAATATGATGAGGTTTATTCATCTACTTAAGACTAGCATAAGCCTCAATATGCTACATCTGGAATAGAATTTCTTCCTTCAGTCACTTCAGCAAAAGGCAGATGGGGCATATTAATGAAAAATACTCCTAAGGTCTATTTTCTCCCCAAATCTGTTTTATTTATAATCTACTAGCTGTTACTCTCGATACAAATTAAAGTTCATTTCGGTTAGCCCCAACACCAGTGATCCAAGGAAAATCTGAGTTTCCCCCCTTTAGTGGTGCTTATTGATTTGTTTTCATAAGAACACTTGAAATTCTTATTCGTTTTCTGAGTTTCAGAACATCTCATGAGTCATTTCAGAAGTGAGAACACCATAGAAAATAGTTATGGCTCCATACAAACCTGTCATTTAAGAAAGCTACATTAATCAATAACACCTGCATAGTTCAATTACTGAATAAGAAAGGCAAAGAAAAGAAAAAAAAGATTAATAGGTCTTCCCCAAAATCAGATCTCTGAAATCAAAGAGGACTTAGAACCTGCGATGATTTGAAAAGACTATTAGACTCTTACTGTTTAATTTAATATATAATTAACAAACCTTTTTATTTTTTTCACATACAGCAACCAGCTTTACTGACAGTTTTCCTGCTCAGAATTTCTCACCTTAGATTAATGACACTTAATAAAAATTCTAGCTAGTCACAATGAAAGGAAAAAGAGTCACTTGAACTAATCATGAAGTATCTTATAGAACTAGGCTACGAAAGGTTAAAGGTTAATGATTACTCAGGTCTTTAGAATACACATATCCCTCTCTCAGAGTATATTAGGCATGTTGGATGGTGCATTAACTCTTTCCAAACTCTAGGTCCATTAAGAACTGTTTGTTTTAAAAGAAAATTAATTACTACCTCTGTAATAAATCCCATTTTTTCCTTTACATAATTTATGATTACTGTGATAACACATAAAACAGAAGTAGAATGAATCATGTCCAAGAGGATGAGAATAAAGAGGGAAAAAATTGCTTCAGAACAACAAAACCCAAGTCCTGGGTCCACAAAACAAGTGTAAACAAATTGCAAAGGAAACCCATGTTAACTGTTTAGACCTCCAGCCTTCCAAAAATGCTTCCTGAGAATATTCATAAAGGCTTCCTATAAAGGAATGAACAATATCTTTATAATGCCACAAGATTCATTCAATTTTTTTTAATTGCATGATATAAACCACTTATACTCCACCATGGTACTGGTCAGAAAAAAAATTCTGAAACAGTGAGGGAAACTCATTTGTTCATTAACCACAGTTCATTGAGCACCTACTATATGCCAATTACTATTCTCAGTGCTTGGATTAGGTCAAAAATAGACTTCCAAGAAATGCTCTTGGGCAATTTATATTCTTGGCAGGGAACTGGGGGGCAGTAGATGATAAAATAGAAGCATAAAATTGGGGAAAATTATGGTGTTAAAAGTGAAAAGTATAAAGAGACATCACAGAATTGGGTAACATGGTGAGTGGCAAGGTAGGCTATTCTTATAGGAAGAGTGTGCTTCTGTTTTAATAGGCTGATTAAGAAAGTTTCCATTATGGAGGCTAATCATAACCTTTTGCTCACCTGCTCATGATTATTTTGCTTAGTTAGCAGTACCTTTGTTGGCTACCTATCTGTCTAGCCTCTAGGAATTTCAGAATCTATTATTCATTGTTCTCAGTGGTTCAAAGTTATTCTAGCCTTATTGATTATTAGAGTAATTATTCTGTTGATAGTTTCTTTTGCTGTGCATAAGTTTAATTTAATTAGTTCCCACCAGTTGATTTTTGTTTTTGTTGCAGTTGCTTTTGGAGAAATAGCCAAAATTTTTTTGCCAATGCCAATGCTGAGAAGAGTATTTCCTAGGTTTTTGTCTAGGACTTTTATAGTTTGAGGTCTTAGCTTTAAATCTTTTATTCTTCTTGAGTTAAGTTTTTCATATGGTGAAAGGAAGGGGTTCAGTTTTATTCTCCTGCATATGGTTAAGCTAGTTATTCCTGCACCATTTATTGACTAGAGAGTCCTTTCTCCATTGGTTGTTTTTGTCAGCCTTGTCAAAGATCAGATGGCTGTAGATAGGAGGGTTTATTTCTCAATTTACTATTCTGTTCCATTAATCTATGTGCCTGTTTTTGTACCAGGACCATGCTGTTTTGGTTACTGTAGCCTTGCAATATAGTTTGAAGTCAGGTAATATGATTCCTCTTGTTTTTCAAAGCTTAGAATTGCTTTGGCAATAAGCTCCTTTTTGGCTCCATATGAATTTTAGAATAGTTTTTTCTAATTCTGTAAAAAATCATGTTGGTAGTTTTGATAGGAATAGTGTTGAATCTATAAATTCAAAACTATAAAATTCCTCTGGCTTTCCAAAGCTTAGAATTGCTTTGGCAATTAAGGCTCCTTTTGGTTTCCATAGGAATTTTAAAATAGTTGTTTCTAATTCTGTAAAAAATTATGTTAGTAGTTTTGATAAGAATAATGTTGAATCTATAAATTGCTTTGGGCAGTATGACCATTTTAGTGATATTGATTGTTTCAATTCATGAGCATAGAATACTTTTCCATTTATTTGTGTCATCTCTGATTTCCTTCACCAGTGTTTTATAGTTCTTCTTGTAGAGAGCTTTCATCTCCTTGGTCAGCTGTATTCTTAGGTGTTTCCATTTTTTTGTGGACTATGGCGAATGGGATTGTGTTCTTGATTTTATTCTCAGCTTGAATGCTATTGGTGTACAGAAAGGCTACTGATTTCTGCACCTTGATTTTGTATCCTGAAACTTTACTAAAGTCATTTTCCAGTTCCAGGAGCTTTCGGCAGTCTTTAGAGGTTTCCAGGAATGGATTCATATTGTCAGCTGAAAGAGATAGCTTGACTTCTTTTCCTACTTTTATGCCTCTTCTTTTTTTTCTCTTGCCTGATTGCTATGTCTAGGACTTCCAGGACTATGTTGAATAGGGATGGTGAGAATGAACATCCTTCTCTTGCTCCAACTCTCAGGGGAAATGTTTCCAGATTTTGTGAGGCTCACTTTAAATTGGACTTTACTAAGGTAAAATATGGAAACCTAGATAGAATTGGTAAAACCCATCTTCTAAAGGAACAAAGCCAAAAATATCTTTTAGTTAACATCTCAGATAGGTGACAGCAACTATTTCGGTTTTTTGCATCTTTAAAAAGTTTTATTCTTATAACCTATCTATGACTGTACAACCAAAAGAAAAAGGTCTGACATGCTTATAATGTAAGGCTTTCAAAAAATGGGCTGCTGAATAGCAAGGCTTAGAAAATAACCCCTATGATATATTCCTGGTATAAACTGAATGTATGTATCAGCTCAAATTTCATATGTTGAATTCCTGACACCCAATATGATGGTATTCCTAATACCATCACATAGTCAAATGCTATCACATACTCAATGTAGGGCCTTTGGTAGGAGAGAGGTCACAGGTCACAAGGGCAAAGCCTTTTAGTGCTCTTATAAAAGAAATTTCAAAGAGCTTTCTCATCCCTTCTACCATGTGAAGACACAGAGAGAACATGGCTGTTTATGAACCAAGAAGTAAGCCTTCACCTCACACTGAGACTGCCAGTGATTTAATCTCAGACTTCCCAGCATCCAGAACCATGAGAAATAAATGCCTGTTATTTATAAGTTACTCACTTTATGGTGTTTTGTTATAACAGCTCAAACAGACTAAGACAATTGTATGATGGCAAGTACCAAAGGAAAGTGAGGCATGGAGAAATGCCAGGGCCAGTGGACCCCAGAGCCTCCTACAAAGAAGACTGTGTGTCATAAGGTGAGTCCAAACTGAAAGTGGGAACCTGGGCTCAAGCAGTTTAAAGTTCCATGCTTTGTTAGCAAATAAAGGCACATTTGAGGTCATGAGGTCCTAGCCTTGAATGATAGCAGACAAATGAGAGAGGAGGGATGGCAGAGGAGTTACTGGGCTCCATGACCATTTAAATATGAAAGGGAGGAACTGGAAAACGGAGCAAGAAAGGATGAATGCCTTCAGATCCGACTGTCAGAAAAATTTAATTTACACATGGTTTGGTGATGGGAATATTTGTTTTGATAGTACTATATCATAAACCATTAATAGTCAGTTTTCTTAACAGGTTTTATCTATAGTCCTACATTTACATTTTCTGTTTTTTCTATTTATCTTTCTATAGAAAATGAGAAAACATGAAGAATGAAGGGCAAAGTTGAAAAACGTTTTAATCTTAAAACCCTTTCAAGGAAATTCTACAAGTAAAAATGTGAAATTACTATATTTCTTCTGTGATCACTTATTAAATTTGCTTAAAATCATTTGAGATGGATTTAGAATGTATATGGTCATTCTTAGTGTGATAAAACCAGTAAGAATTTATCAATAAAACTGTAGAGATCACTGACTGATCTGAATGTAGAAGAGCACAAAGACCTTAGCCGTTCATAAAGAATAGCATTTCCCTTAGATTGATTTCTTATTTCCTAGAGAGGAATAATCAAATCTGAGGATAACAAAAACATTAACAGCTATAGCTTGTTCTTTTGTTTGTTTATTTTGAGAAGTAGTCTTGCTCTATTGCCAGGCTGGAGTGCAGTGGCATAGTCTTGGCTTACTGCAACCTCTGCCTCCTGGATTTAAGCTATTCTCCTGCCTCAGCCTCCAAAGTAGCTGGGACTATAGGCACATGCCATCATGCCTGGTTAATTTTTTTGTATTTTAGTAGAGACGGGGTTTCGCCAGGTTAGTCAGGATGGCCTCAATCTCCTGAGCTCATGATTCACCCACCTCGGCCTCCAAAAGTGCTGGGATTACAGGCATGAGCCATCGTGCCCAGCTCGTTTTACTTTTTAAGAGGTGAACGGGGATAACTCATGTCTCCTGAGTGCTCAGAAGACAACACTAATGTTGCCCCTGTTTACCCTGCACTGATGTTGTCTTCTAAAGACTCAGAGGACTTGAGCTACCCCTGTTCACTTCTTTACCACCATCAACATTAACCACTCCAAGACTTTCCTGGATACTGTACAAAAAGTTCAAGGGCAGTGGCTTCTGAATTCACCCCACAAATTCTCTCATTCTCCCAGCTGAACACATTTCTTCTGCCTTTATGACAGAGTGTCAGGCATGAGGAATTATTGCAGCCATGACTCCCCATTTATGACTCAGACTCTTTGAGATTCATCCTTGTCCCAAAAGGCGCAGGAGAGTGCAGTGAAAGAGGGGTGAAGCAATCTTTCTTCTTGTCCCCAGAGCAAAAATGCAGATGAGAAGGAAGGGTAGAAATGACTGAAACACAACTGCAATCCATTGTCAGAAAAAAGACTAAAGTGAATGAACATAAATTGATGAAAAGGCTTTTATTATCAGGCTCCACAAATACATTCTGTTTGGAACTAATAAGCATATTATTTAATATTTAATGTAATTGAGTTTACATTTCATCAAGCAGAACAGTATCACTCTCTCCCAGAGGCTTCTTGGTGATCAATTTTAAAACAATCAGTGTTCTTACTCCACCTAAGGAAGTCATTCAATGGATTCCTGCAGTTGATAGCAAATATAGCATCTTTATGCTGGTGCTGGAACTCAGACTTGTCATCCTGAAGAAAAAAGATCTAAGTAATATTGGAGACTTGAGTTTCTGTCACATTTAGTTACCACTGAAACTCAACAGTCTTCAGGGAGCTCTCCATTTCCTCTCACAGCCAGCACTGGGCTGAAGGACAAGGTTGTCTATAGTCACAGAGACCGTGCTCTGTCTCCATCACCCTTCTGAATTGCTCAAGGAGAGAAGTTTGGGACACAGAGGTCCTCACCACCAGTTCTGTCTTGGCCACATGAGAAGACAACACTCTTAGTTTCAGATATTAAAAAAAGAAAGCCATACCTGTCTAGTCATGTTGCTTTTGTATTCATTTTCTGTTGCTGAATAACAAATTACCACAATTTAGTAGATTCAAACAATAATAAATTTATTATTCAACAGAAAGAAAAGGAAGGAAAGAAAGAAAGAAAGAAAGAAAGAAAGAAAGAAAGAAAGAAAGAAAGAAAGAAAGAAAGAAAGAAAACAAAGGAAAGAAAGCAAGCTAGCTTACCTGACTAACTTAGGTTCAACCAGGATAATCCCCCTTTTGGGTAACTCAAACTCAACTGATTAGTGGCCATAATTACATTGGCAAAATCTTTTTATCTTTGCTATATACTGTGGCCTAACTATGGGAGTAATATTTCATTTGTGCACAAATGATATTTTTTTTCCTCTTTTTTGTTTTTTAAGATGGAATCTCCCGGGCATGATCTTGGCTCATTGCAACTTCCACCTCCCAGGTTCAAGCAATTCTTCTGCCTCAGCCTTCCAAATAGCTGGGATTACAGGCATGCACCACAACACCTCGCTAATTTTTGTATTTTTAGTAGAGAGAGGGATTAGTCAGGTTGGCCAGGCTGGTCTTAAACTCCTGACCTCAAGTGATCTACTGGCCTCGGTCTCCCAAATTGCTGGGATTATAGGCATGAGCCACTGCTCCCGGCCCACAAATGATATTTTCATTCATACACCAAAGGGAAGGGAATTATACAGAATATACACACCTGGGGTTGAAAATGTAGGACCCATCTTTGAATTCTGTCTACTGCTCCTATAAGCCACTAGGCTGTCATCATTTCAGGACTTTGAAGAAACAACACAAATAGCATGCTATACTACACCTGTTGCCTACATAGAGGACTAAGTGGTGTGGTATACAATGCGCTGGAGGTTTTGGAAAACAGTCGTCAGCACTTTTCCTACCTGTGTAGTCCTAACCAAAGTGAGAAGTGATGAATACGAACCAAGGGGGATCAAAACATAGTAAATGTGTTCAGGGTTAATCTAATTAGAGAACATAGCATGTTTGCCTATCTCCCTATTTGATTTAGACTTTGGTCTTTCTCTCCTGTCACAGGGAGAAAAGTTGGACGATGGTGGACCTGCTAAAACCAACTTTCTTTGTCTCTTTTCCAGATGGAAGAAACTCACCTATGTTACTGATACCTAAAAAAGAAAGAGTGAAACCAGAAAGAGATGGGCCTGGCTCTGTACTGTTTGAGCTGCAGTGTAGTGGCTCTACTTATGATGCAGTAGCAAACAATCCCCAAGTTGCAGTGAATAACCAAAAGAAGAAAACACGTATTTTTTGCTCCTGGCATGCGTCTGACACTAGTGAGCAGGGATGCTCTGTTCTTCAGACTTTCTCAGGGACCCAGGCTGACAGATGCCTCATCTCAACCTGGGGCTTCTTCAATCACAACAGCAGCAAGAGGTAAGAGTAGTAACTTATTCACCAGCTCTTGACACTTACAGTCCTAAGCAACACGTGCCACTTTTGATCTATATTTATTGAACAAAGCAAGTTCCATGGCTACACACAGAAGAGGAATTACCATTCGAACATGAGCCATAAAGTGGGGGAGAACCAAAAATCTTTGGTAGACAGCATTAACAGTTACCACACATGGCTTAGTGAATGTCATTCGTCCCCCGCAGGAGATGCAGGAATTAAAGAAGGCCCCAAAGGTCTTCACTCCAATACTGTCCCCTCAAGAGTAGAGCATGTGATTTCTAAAGCTTATGTGAAAAGAGAAAAGTCACAATTTTCTTTTATCAGTAAAGGTAGGAAATAGAAAACAATTGTGAAATAGCAGTAGAGGGCCACGCCCCACCTTCCTTGGGACTGTTGCAGTAAGTAGCTAGCAAAAGCAGCTCTCCCAGGGCTGCTTTACAGGCAGCTGAGAGAGGTCCTAGCCCCACAGACGGCTCCAAATAGGAAGAGGGAGACTGTGCCTGCCACATTTGAGGAGGCCTCCTTCAAATTCATGCTGCATGTCTGGAGTCGCTGTGCCGAACAGGATCTGTGAGCTGGCTCTGTGCTGGGTGAGAAGTGTGCAGCCTGGTGCCAGAACGCGAGTGCACATCAAAATCCTGGCACAGGCTCTCTTCAGAAACGGACAGAAGACCAACTGTAACATACGGCTCATTCTTCTCACGCCATAAACGTAAAGGCATTAATCACTGGGAGGCCTCCCAGAAATTAAAGTTCATCTTTTGGTTATGGGGTGTCAAAAGGCAAATGCAGAATGTTTTAAATTTGCTTCGTTTTCCTGCGAGATAAAATACAGGTTTCCAATGCTGGCTCTATCATCAAAACAGTCTCCTGGCCCTGCCAAAGCTAACATAAAGAACCCAGAACTCCACACAGGTTTCTCATTTATAGCATAATTTCCTTCAAAGACGACTACTTTAAAATGTAGATTAATCCTTAATGTCTGAATTTTCCAAACCGAAACTTTGGAACAATGAGGTCCCATCTGCCCGTGCTGAAAAACCAAGCAGCAAAGGAGTCACCCATGGCATTCTGCAGTGCTGACGGGGGCTCTGCCTGGCCTGCCGACTGTCCATGCCACAGTGGGCACCGCACTGCACTCTCAAAGCGGAGCCTCGGGTCAGTCCTCAGGTGGAGAGACAACTGCTGTGCTCTCAAGTACTATGATCATCTATAAAAGAAGAAAGAAATTCATGATCTATGTTTTCTTGTTTGAGAAAGTACTAAAGCTTGTTTTTTCATTACTGCCTAAATGAAACAATTCAACTGAAGCAGATGCTCCTGAAAAGTGATCATCAGACATTTATCAGACTGTTCTTGAGAGTCTAAAATATGAACACATGTAAACCGATTACTTCACATTCATCCCCAAAATGGAAGTCCTTACTTGTTGATCTAACTATTCTACCTAATAACTTTTGCTTGTGAAAGAAAAGGGGAAGTGATAGTTGAAGAGACTGCAAACTGCCCTTCTGAGTGTGCATGCTTATGTGTTTGTGTATGTGTGTGTGTGTGTGTGTGCATGTACATACACATGTGGGCTGGTGTACTTACATGCTCACTTGCACAGGGTCATTACAAATTGAACCTGAATGACTTCAGGTCGGGGATAAACTCTCAATTTTCCACAATCCTCACTGGTCCCTATTGCCTTAACGCCTGATTTGCTTATTTATGCTACCTACCCTATTGATGTACACATTTGAGTTTAAGTGTTAATGTTTTAAAGCAGCATGTAACTGTGCTCCAGAATTGTGCCTGCCTTTGAGATCTTATTGAAAATGCAAATGACAAGTCCTTAAATTCTGATGGACCACACCCACAGCCTAAAATTTCACCTGGGAAACTGGAACAATACTGAAGGCCCCTAATGAAGATTAGCATGGCATATGTAAACTGTCTGAACCCAGTGCCTGGCACACAGTGTCACCAAAAAATGGCATTCAGTAAATGCCAGAAATGACGATAGTGAAACATAACCTACAAGATTAGTGTTAGGCAAAGAAATGATTGAGAACTTGGACTTTAGTGTCCACGAGCCTGGGTTCAAATCCCAGTTTCACCATTTACCATTCATGTGACTTCTTAGGAAAGAGAGTTAAGGCAAGGACACACATTTAAGAATCACTGAAGAGATTTCATTTTTGTGAGAAGAAGAAAGAGCACTGTCGAAGAGCAATCTTACAAGGTTGAAGACCTAGAAGAACGGAATGATCAGAAATCCAAGGGAAGATAAAATTTCAAAAAAGAAGAGACATTATTAAAACTGCTCAATTCTACTGCATAATAAGTGAGAGTATTTTCAATAGATTCATGGAAGGTAGAACAGAAAAACTTTAAACCTAGACATTTTGTTGGCATCTCCCAAAGGATTCGAGGCATAACTCAACAGCCTAGTACAGAATGCCTGAAGACTTCACTATTCTGAACTGTGACTGTAGAATCAGATTCCTCTAGAGAAGTCATTTTCTCTATATATGGAACACAATGAAAAGCTTCCAACTGATTGCTAACTACAAAAATAATTTCTGGAAAATATCTTGTTTTCCTCATCACTGAAGACCTGCTGGATAAAAAATATTTTTTAACAATAATTTTTCAATACAATCATGAATAAGATGTAAATAGTAAAAAGGATAAACATCTGACATAAAATTATCATTATTCATTCTCTATGCTTGAGAGTTTATTCCTGCCCTGTATTTATCTTCCAAATGCCCGTCTTAATTTTTAAGTGATTGTCTATCATTGGATTAAATTTGTCTTTAGAGAATAAATGCTATTGCTACATATTTTTCTTAACACACAGCCTCTAGTGAATTAAATTTTGACCTTATTTGGCTTTCCAATCCAGTGGGAAGTAACTTATTTTAAATAAAAGGAGGAAGTCAACTTACCCTTAAACCCAGAGGTTAATCTCCATGTAAGCCATTTTTGCACATTTAATTGGTGTGGGAAATTTTGCTAAGATAACTTTTGCAGGGGCTTTACAGAATATTCTTTCAGAAAGCCCTCTTGGAGCTCATGAAAGCTCCAGACTTCTTGACCAAAATAACATCTCTAGGCAAAGGATTGTACTTACATGTTGTGATTAGGGGGCTTTCATAGGTTAATGCAGAATATCATATCCATTTTACAAGAATATTTTGGATCTTGGAATAGGTGTCCACTTTTTGCACTGTAGTAGTTTCAACCCAGTGTTTGACAGATATTTACTGCACATGTACTACACGCACTATAGGCAATATGGAGACACCAGACATTAACAATATTACATCTTTAAGTAAAAAGAAATTCACATTATCAAAGGCCAACTATATGCTCTACTGTTGGGTTAAGCGGATATCTGCCAATACACGAATATAGACATTACAAGGCTGGAGATATACTTTTCACTTTTCACATGGGATAGGTAGCTAATATATGGTATGAGTTCAAAGGATTGTCATTTGAGGCTGACCATAGAAGACTTCATAGAAAAGGTGCCATTTTCACTTGGAAAATATAAGATGTTAATTGGTGTAATTAAAGTTTACTCCAGGAGACAGAGATGGTATAAGCAGTCACTAAAATATGAAAATCTAAATATGTTTCGGGAAGGAGTCTAAAATAAAATTCTCTAGGAAAAAAAATAATAATCCTCTGGAGGGTTTTAGAGAAGTAAGGTTGGGAGCATGTGGTAAGGTCCTTAATTCCAGGGTGAGGTGCTTTATTAATTTGGTAGAAAGCTGGATGCTACTAAAGGTTTGGCAACCACATTTTAGGATGATCAATCTGTAAGAAATGAAAATGAGAGATTGGTGTAATAAAAGTTTGGGGATAGTATGTCCTATTGGAAGACTAACAGCTGTAAATAATTCTAAGTACAAACAGTCACGGGTCACCAAGATATTCATTTTAAGTTTCTGTATCTGGGAGTATAGCCATGAAATGAACAGAGATAGAGCATCTAAAAAAGCATGTTTGATGGGCAAGGTGAGTTCTGCTTTGGGAAACTTGAGTTAGAAGTGACTTCAGGCCAGGCGTGGTGGCTCATGCCTGTAATCCCAGCACTTTGGGAGGCCGAGGTGGGCGGATCACGAGGTCAAAAGATCGAGACCATCCTGGCCAACATGGTGAAACCCCGTTTCTACTAAAAAATACAAAAATTAGCTGGGTGTGGTGGCATGCGCCTGTAGTCTCAGCTACTTGGGAGGCCGAGGCAGGAGAATTGCTTGAACCTGGGAGGCTGAGGTTGCAGTGAGCCAAAATCACGCCACTGCACTCCAGCCTGGCGACAGAGCAAGACTCCTTCTCAATAAAAAAAAGAAGTGACTTCAATGTATCTACAGAGAAACGTCATATAGACAGATACATTTACAATAACTTCTCTAAAACCCTAGAGTCATTTGTGTTTCAGAATCAGGTATTTGTGGGTTTTAGAAAGGTCATATGGAACACAAAATATATGTTATCTAACAACTCCAACATGTCTGAGGCAGCATCTAAAAATTAAACACAATTATGTTATTAAGTGGCCTATAAACACCTTCATGTAATTTAAGGTGAAATTTTACCACCAAATGAATAGAAGTCAGATTAGATTTTACTGTTGATTGAGTGAAAAGAAAGATCTTTTCGGTTTCAGAGCTCTTGGATTTCAGAATTGCCAATCAGGGGCAATGGGCTTGGGAAAGCTCAGGATGACAGTTTGAGTTGACAGTTTCCTGAGCCCTGACCCAGCCCTGACTCAGGCTGTGAATTGCCCTGCCTTCCCAGTCCTCTCCCACTACTCTTTCTGCTTGACATTAATTCATGATTTACATGGAGACCATGCCTCCATCCTTGCCCTGCCAAGATGAACTCTGGGGAAAAATCTGAGTCCTAGACTAAACTCACTTTGGCCTGTGAGCCCTACTGGAAACTTTTGCTCAAACATTTGGATTCCGTACTGTAAGGGATAACAGTAACTGGAGCTTTCAATATTCTGAATATAAAAATAATATATATTATAGAAAATTTAGAAAGTTGGAAGGAAATAATGGAGAAAATAAACATCACCTATAATCCCATTATTTTAAATAACTTCTGTTAACATTTTGGGTACTTACTTCCAGGATTGTTTTTTCTATGAATATGTAGTAGATACAGCATATCCTATTTCTAACTGCCTGCCATATCAATAAAGGAAATATTAGAACCAGCATTCCAATAAATCAGCACCCACACTTTATCTTCTTCCCTAAAGATGAAGCTTGTCTTGGTCACTGCTGTATCATGAGGTATATAGTGGGTGCTTGATGAATAGTCCTTGACTATAAATTATTGAATAAATTAATATATGCAAAATTCCAGGACCTCAGGAAGTATTCACTTACAGGATCTCAGAGAGGTTATCTCAGGTCTACCCACTGTGCTCATTTCCCAGTGATAGCTCCAGTTCTTATTCTGACTCATCTGGATGGATGCTGATAGCTGTGAAAAGTGAGTTTCTCCATGACTATACAGGCAGACATGGAGTCAATCTTCCTCAAGGCAGTTTGCTCAGACCTGGTACTAAAAGGCAAGTCAGAATTAGGGATACTAAAATTCCCAGCTGAGAAGCAGTTCCTCAGTAGGGCGTGCACTGCATACGTGTAAAAGGAGGCAAGCTCCATTCCGTCATGGGCCACAATAAACGGTGTTGCATGTTTCCATACTCACTACACAGCAACATGTATCCCTGATTAATGGTCTTCAAAAATATTTCTCATCAAAATAGAGTGTGAAGTGGAAGACAAGTCAAACTTCAGTAACTCTTTTGATATGAATCTTATGAATATTTGATGCCACAAGAAGAAAGCAGCAGTTGGTTTCATACTTTTTAGAAATACACAAAAGGAATAAATAGAAAAACACAAGTCTTTCAGGTTTGCTTGATTTGTTATTGTTCAAGGGGGAAAAGCTATAATTATTTCATCTAGTTCAAAGAGACAAAATAGTCTGGGGCTATACTGAATAAACCAAATTTAGACAAACTGCCCAAATAAAAAGAAACACAATGTTGTAAGTTAAAATTGTGTACCTCCAAGACAAAAAAAGCTCCCTATCCTTGCAGTTTACAAGATACCCCAGAGGCTGGGTGAAGAGGGGCCTTTCTCTGTTTCTTCACCCTCCCCGTAACTCGACAGCACCTTCACTCTACCTCTTTCTTCTTCCGGTACAGTAGCATGACATGAGCAGGGTTTAGGTTTCTTGGTTGCAATATAAATATTTTAAATCTTAAATAGAATTGTGGCCACACGCCTGCTACCAACTTCAATTGCAGTAACGTGATCAAGTTATTCTCTACCTAATCAACCTCTGGGTCTGGTTTATCACAAGGATCTCACAATCTTAACATTTTTAAACAACAAAAAGCAAGGGGAATCAACTATATGCATACAAAGCACTCAGTTACATTTAATTGTATGGAAAAATTGGCTACATCTATTTCAGCTAAACAGATATACAACCCAATGTTATTATCTGCACACCTAGAGTTAAATGCTACAATGACTATAGTTTCAGTAACCATTTGCCTGAGTCTGGATATGACTTTTCTGGATAGGTAGGGCAGTTCCTCAACTTCATTTTTTGTGCCTCTTTCTCTTCACGCAGAAAACCTAGTATAGCTTCCCAGCCTCTATCTGTACAGTCATTTCCATTTAATATGTTTTTAAAAAGTGATCAATCAGATTCTTTAACACTTCAGAGAAACAGAGGGTGAGAAGCAATCTTCTAAACATGTTGATATTAACTGAGTTATAATTTCTGTACAAACACCTTTCACCAAACTCCATCTGAAGTTGCCCATTTTAGTTAGTTAAAATCCTTTCTTTCTGACTCAGTTTTATAAATATAAAATGTAAATGGTATTACAAATTCTTGATGTTTGATCACACTCATCCCTGCAGTTTCACTGTAATGAAGACTTGCATCAATTCACACACACAGTCATACCTGATCTTACTGCCGCCAGACTCTCTCCTCTGTTTTCCTTATATTCTTCTTAAAAATCTTGCTAATTGTGCACTTACAGAACCTAAAATAACTTCTGGTATCTAGTATAGTAAAACCTGCAGTCCTTAATAATCCGGTCCCACCCTTATCATTTTTCCCAACTGTATCATTTTCCATGACTTGCCCACATGTGCCTTTTACTCCAATTTGATGAGTTTCACCCATGTTTCCTACTTCATGTGTAAATTCCTTTGCCTCTTCTTCATCCAGAAATCTCTCCCCTCCTTAAGTCCCATCTCAAATACAGCTCTCCCAAAAATATTCACTTTCTTTACAAACTACACAGAGCATGCCTACTGCTGTCCTTTTAATTTATTCTACAGTTTTGGTTTTAGTCTTGTATTTTGTAATTATTAAATGAAATAAATTATCTCATATACAAATTCTATTGCCTTCATAAAAAAGAACATGCTATATTTTGTGGTTGATACAACTCAAAACACAAAAGTTACTACATGATGGTCATTTGAAGTGTTAATTAAATAATTTTAGATCACATGCTATTGAATCTAATAATGATGTTTTCATTTCCTAAATCCGTATTATAGTTGTTGGTACCAGACATCTCATTCTCCTCCATTTGTTTTATATTTGCAAGTTTTGAAATATTAATAGGTCTTATATCAGTACTGGTCATTTACACCTCAATTTGTTCCCGAAAAAAATTCAAGGTGGCTTACAAGAACACACGTTTATTTTGTAGTACCTATTGGTAGTAAATAAGAAAAAATAAATAAATAAAATACCTGTTATCCACACTCAAATATGCCCAGGTTGACTTCAAAACAAAGCCTTTTAATAACACAGATAAGCACTATGTCAAATTTTTCAAGTGGCTGAGAAATCCATGTGTATGCACTTACCTTTCTTAGGTTTAACCATGAGCTTTAAAAATATCTTCCAGGCTGAGCTTGATGGCTCATGCCTGTAACCTCAGCACTTGGGGAGGCCAAGTTGGAAGGTTCTCAAAAGGACAGAAGTTCAAGACCATTAAAAATATTACATTTTATGTGGTTTGGTCATTGGGATTTTTGTCTTGATTAGTTTCCGTGTTTCTATTTTTTTCTTAGTTTTAATTTTATAAAATATTTAATTCAAAAGAGTTTAAAAGTGCCAAATAGCATGATTTTTTGTTTTTGCGATGAAGTTTTGCTCTTGTTGCCCAGGCTGGAGTGCAATGGTGCAATCTCAGCTTGCTGCAACCTCTGCTTCCTGGGTTCAAGCAATTCTCCTACCTCAGCCTCCCAAGTAGCTTGAGATTACAGGCATGTGCCACCACTCTGGGCTTATTTTTTGTATTTAGTAAAGAGGGGGTTTCACATTGTTGGCCAGGCTGGTCTCAAACTCCTGAACTTAGGTGATCCATCTGCCTCACCTCCCAAAGTGCTGGGAGTACAGGGGTGAGCCACTACACCCAGCCCAGAAATGTTATTTGAAAATTAGTGAATTTCCACCTCTACTTTCAAATTTTCCCCTCTTTGTAGCAACAATTTTTATCTCTTTTAGCCACTTATATTGGTATATATCACCATGTCTCTAATCATATTCTTTTATTTATGCTTTTTGCCTGATTATTTTGGCATAACTTACCATATTTCTAAAGAACATAATCTTTTTGCTTCTTGTTGAGTCTGAGTTCCCAGTTTTAAGTATTGTTTACATACTTCCACTGCAGATCACAAGCATTTAGCATTCTCTCCTCTCACCCCCCCACCCCCAAATATTTAGAACAATTCCACTTAATTCCATTGAAGTTACACTGTAACTTCTTTAGATTAATTTTTGGAGTATATATTATCACAACATTAAATTTTTTCTTTAAGCTGAGCTGTGTAATAGACTATAATCAGTGATATGGTTTGGCTCTGTGTCCCCACCCAAACATCATCTCCAATTGTAATCCCCATAATCCCCACAAGTGGATGAAGGAAACCTGTGGGTGGTGATTGGATCATTGTGGCAGTTTTCCCCATGCTGTTCTCATGATAGTGAGTGGGATCTCATGAGAGCTGATGGTTTTAAAGTGTGGCACTTCCTCATTCTCACATATACTTTCTCTTGCGGCCTTGAGGAAGGTGCCTACTTCCTTCTCCCCTTCCGCCATGATTCTAAGTTTCCTGAGGCCTCCTAGCCATGGTTCATGTTAAGCCTGCAGGGCTGTGAGTCAAATAAACCTCTTTCCTTTATATACCCAGTCTCAGGTAGTATTCTTTTCAGCAGTGTGAGTACAGATGAATACAATCCGTTTTCCCTTCCCATAGTGTTCTCTAGTTATTGCATATTTCTGTGGCTTTCCCTAGGTATTGCATATACCTTATTTTATTCATTTGCTTGGTTCTTTTTACACTTACCACTAATTCAGCTCCAAACACTTTATCAATTACTAAATCTCCTCTTTAGATGTGTCAGGCATTCTATGAATTTCATCTGCTTAAAGAAGATTTTTCCCAGGAACCTTTAGATTTATCCTTCAGAGCTGATTTCCTTATACAAGTAGTGCACATCTCTTAGTTTGGGGTCTTCCCTTGATTGCTTTTCCGTGCTGGATCTCCTGCTCCCCAAGTCTTATGTGTTCATTATTCTTGTTTAATTCCTTTGATTGGTGGAACACATTCTTCAATATCTTATTAGGTAAAGAAATGCGTTATTTGAGAATGTGAATGGTTGAAAATACTCTTAAGTGTCCCACAACTGACACTTGGCTACGTAGACTTAATAGGACATTCTTTTTCTTTAGAAAATTTGAAGATAATTCTTCATTGACTTTTAGCTTTCAATGTTACCTTGAAAAGTCCAGGGTTATTCTGATCACTTTTTGTAGATCTGCTTTGTTTCTTTCTTCTCTCTGAAATTATATATGCTATTTTTTCCCTTTGAATCCTTGGTTATGAAATTTTGTGATGCTATGTCTTGGTGTGCACTAAATCCAACATTTATATAAAACCTCAGGAATCATTTCAATCTGAAAAAAGATGGGTTTGTTCCAAGAAAATAATTAAAGTTTTACTTCTCATTTTTCCAATTTTAATAGAATTTCTATTTTTTAGATATTAGACCTACTACACTGGTCCCATAAATTTCTCATTTTTCTCTCCTGTTTTCAAGGTTGTTGACATTTTTGCTCTACTTTCTGAAAGATTTTCTCAACTTCTTCCAATTCTCTCTTCACATATTTTTTATCTCATTCAATTTTAAATTTCCAGCTACTTTTTTTTTTTGGCTTTATGTCCATTTTTGTAGTACCCAGTTCTTGTTTCATGGTTACAATGTTTCTTTTATTCTTTCTTAAAAAATTTTTCTTCTTTCTCATCTGTTCTTCTATTTTTCTGATTATTTTGTTATAGTTCCTGTATTTCATGTCAGGAATTAACATTGTAATATTTGGTCATCTACCAATATTTACAAAATAATCATATCCTTTATGTTTCTCAGTTCCTAATTGCATTTTAAGATGGAAAACATACGGCTTCTGATATTTAAATTCCATTTTATATATAAAGAAAAAAAGCAAACAGTAACAAGTATATAATATAAATAGCTACTCTGATAAATTTGAAAATTCAGTTGAAAAAAATTAATAGGTCAATAAAAATAAGTTTTTTAATACTTAAAGAAAATTATAATCTACTATAAGATTTGATAAAACTTTTTATTTCATTTTTGAAATGAAAAGTAAACTCTACTGCTATTCCAACATCTAAACTCTCTCAATCCATAATCATAGATGTCCTATTTGGAGCAAAAGTTAATTCCACTCTGAACAAGGACTGTGACAAGGGGACAAAGTAATTACCTGCTAATGGAAAAGGCCAGCTGCTGAGAATTATGATACACTAAGATAGGTAGACTATGCAGGAAATTCAATTTTGCATTGAAAGATATATAGATAAAGAACTTAAAGAGAAATCAGTTTTCTAGCCCCCAAATAGTTTGTCAGATAACGAAAGTAGAAAATTTTGGCCCACAGTATGCTATTTTCAAGTGAAATTTGTACTTTCTCCAAAATATTTTGTGTGAATTTAGATTAAAGATAGAAAGATAAAAACCTCAATGGAAATAGACTATTTTTGATGCCTCAATTAATATCCAGTATTTATGGTTCTTCATAAGATATATAGGTAATAAATAGATAGAAAGATCAAGCCACATTTTTATTCATAAAGGCAATTCACCAGAGATCTCTAGCATTTTAGCCAGCTAAGAAAGAAATATAAGCAGCAGAATGAAGGATTGGTCCTATAAGCACTATAGATAATTGGTTTCAGATGATCTTCTACTCTTTATATAAGAGTAAGCTCTCAAATATAATAAAGCTTAAATTCCTGAAAATTAAAATTAGTTTAATAAAAAATTTTAAGTAAAAGTTATGAAAATAAAATTACCAGATACACCTAATAAATAAAAATTGAGGATGAACTTTATTTTTTAAAAGAAAAACATTTAAATTTAAGAGCTATAGAATTAATAACATTCTCACACATACAAAGAACCATGTATGTATATATGAGTCAAAACTAAAAAGAATTAGGTTATGAAAATTTAAAAAAATTATGAAAAAATACTGAAAAGTTAGCATATTATGCAGAAGAAACAAAGTTAGGATGGTATGTGTTATCCTCCACTAACACATACTTATTTTTGGAGCTTATTCCTTATTTGACTTCTCTTTGAGTCATAAGCCCAGTAGATATGAATAGACTTACAAGTACACCTCAGGAAATCCCAAAAATCTAATAGGTGTTACATGAGAAATTTTAAACTTTGAAGTAATGTTTATAATGAGAATTAAATAACATATCTTATGTTTGTTCATCTTAACTTAGATGTATTTCCATAACAACCAATAGAATAGATGAAAATGAAAATATTCTAAAGCTGTTTAATATTCCAAATTTAGATAAATATTTTAAAAAATGTTACTAAACACATTTGCATTAAATCTATAATAAGCAATAATAATGTACATGATTTGTAGACAGGCAATTCTTTAGCCTATCTATGTGTATATCAGATATATAAATACTGTATTTAAAACAATATAACCTGCCAGCTCTCTGCTCTTTAAAATTCTCTACCAACTTTAACTCAGAATTTGATTACTCAGATTAACTCAGAATTTGATTACTCAGAATAAAATTATGTTAAAAGTTGAAAGGATTTCTACAATGGTAGGTTTTTTTCAGGCCTTGGAAAAATAGTCTCAAACTCAATCTTCAGGATATGTCATCAGTGCCATAGTAAATGCTGTTTTGCCTCACAGAGTAGTGGGAAAGAAAAGAAAAGAGCGAAGAGTGAACAAGCTGGTCATGCTGGTCATCTTACATAGAGCTGAATGTAAGACATCCTCTCACAAGAACTGTGTTTCCAGCAAAATCCATTATTTCATTTGATTGAAGGCTGAGCAGCACCGTGGAAAAAGAGCCATGTTAAAAAAAAAAAGTGAGAGAATTAGCTTGGGAAATATAGTGAGACCCCATCTCAACAAAAATTTTTAAAAATTAGCTGACCAAGGTGCCACATACCTATAATCCCAGCTACCAGAGAGACTGAAATAGAAGGATCACTTGAGCCTGGGAGATAAATGCTGCGGAGTCGAGATTGCACCACTGAACTCCAGCCTCAGGAATAGAGCAATACTCCCTGTCTCAAACAAGAAAAAAAAATGAGAGAACTAAATTATGGTTATATCTCAGTCACTAAAGATATAAGACTACAACACTGAACCTCTCTGTGTGCCAGTTTTCTCATTTGTAATGGGTTATGGTCAAATCACTTTAGAAAGTTGAATGAATTATAGAGAAAACATCTATTATACAAGAGAATAAATTTCAGGAGCACTCTTCATTGTCTAAAATGTCATAACCAGAAGTAATATAACTAAAAGAGGCTAGCAATGAGAGAAATTAGATTAGTGGAAAGGCAATAAAGAGAAGGGGGCAAGAGACAAACCTTAAAGCCACTTGACCTCATTTATGGTGTATAGAAAATGATAAAGGTAATTTCTTAGTCCAACCATTTCTACCTACAGCCAGCAGGTCACAAGGCAGAATACAAATAATTTCTTTTCCAAGACTATGAAGGCAAAGCTAGTAATTTATCAACCACCTTCCATTTTGATATTTCTCAGAAAGAACTATTTATTAATAGACCTCTTTCTCAATAATGCCATCCAAATAGAAACAGTTAGTGAGAACATTTTAAAGTACATTATAAAGTAGAAAAGTTTTACTTTGATTTTTAAATCTCTTCAAACACCATTAGTCTTAAACTTCATAGAAAATTCAAAGTTGTGTATTTTTAGCCTTTAAACCAAGGGTATACAATGTATTTTTGATGATTAAGAAGAAGACTAGGTGCTGTTTTATGTTAAAGAGAAAAAGAATAGATTCATTAAAAAAATTAAAATTTTCCAGATTATCCACAATACCACATGAAAAAGGAAGGTATTTTCATAGTAATATTTCCATGGGAGTGTAAAGAATAATTCCACCAGTTTTTATACTAGAATTCTAACAATTCTGGTCATGAGAGGTGTTCTAAGCCATGGTTTCTGTAAATGGTACAATTTTATTTTAATTTTTGCCTTCTTGTTTTGAAATGAGATTGGCTATGTGCCTGGTGCTTTTCATAAGAATACATTTCTAAGTAATATCTGAATAATTTAGCTTTATTATGTGGTATTTACAGGAACAACAGTAGATATTCATTTAAAACAGCATTTAATTCTATACACAGTCTCTATTTCCTTCCCCTTTTCCTGACTGTCTATGGAAAAATCACTATAAAATTTGAAGCATTAATAAATTACTAAATGTTTCTTTTCTTTTTTTCTAAGGTTAACTAACTTGTTTTTCAATTCAACATTTGTTAGGTTCTTTGATTCCAAGATTAATTTTTTTGTTGCTCTAATGTAATGTTGCATATTCATTTGCAAAACAAAGACACATGGGCAAAAACTTCTGCAATATTGTCTGTCTAGGGACAGCTCTGAGGATTACAATATGTTCAGCTCTCAATTTTTTGAAACAACTTAGGGATGCAGTCTTTAGTTGAATTTCAAGATGGATTCTAATTTTTACATGGATCCTTCTGGCAAGGAAATTCTGAGTACCTTAAGGAACCGAAATAAAAAGTATAAGGCATGGATTCTTGAAATCCCCCCACCATCTAGATGAAAATGAGCATAGGAAAACATATTGTGATAATCCAAAACATTCATTATGAAAATCATGTAAGATTTGAAACTCTCTCTGCAAGCTGCATTTGATTACAAACTTCTCTTGGGACTATGCCTAGGTATTCTTGGGCTTGTAACCAGAATACATTTCTTAGCCTACCAGCCATCACTTAACATGCTTTAATATCACAATGCCACAAGACCTACACTATGCAAAAGTCCACATTTGATACGCTCTCCACACAGTCCTGATTTCTTCCCAAAATTCCATATTAAACTTAGTAGCAATGTTAAAAATTCTCACTGCCCATATCTTCTATGATATTGCCACTCTTGTTAGTTTTCTGAAATTTCTTCTCTTTCTTCCATTAGCGCTCCATTAATGTTAAATATCTCCATGCCCAATGTTGAACTACAAGTGTCTGATGGCAACGCTAGCTGTATTTACACTGCAGAGGGTCATACCTTCACTCATTCAGTAAGAACAGTAAAGAGTGGCCTGGAATGAGTAGAGATCTGAAGAAGGAAAAAAATAAGCAAAGTGGAGGAGAAGGGTCATAGAGAATATGTTTACTTGAATTCTGTTCTATTGTATTCAATGATCACATATGTTCATCAGCAACAGTATATATTCAGAAAATGTGCCCCTTCATGGTATGGCTTGATATGTGCAACTAGAAGGTACCCAGTCATAAAGACAATTTATAAAGAGGTCCTTGGATTCATATGGCAAAGGGTAGGCAAGGAGGAATTTTAGATTAATATTTCTATAAAACATCACTTTTGTATAACTTAATACTTCTGTTTCCATTTTCAGTTCTTCTATAACTCTTAGAGGGTAAATGACCAGCTCTTTATTCTGGCATTTGAAATCTTTCCAGTTTGACTCTGAACTACTTTTCCAGTTTTACCTCTACCCCTGGTAAAAACTAGACAATTTTATAACTTTGCTTTAGATATTCCTTTTGTCACTTTATTTTCCCCCAGAACACCCTACCCAGGATCTTCTTTTTCCTTATTCAAACCTCACAAATCTTTCAAGGTACGTTTCAAATACTTCTGCAATGCCTTTCCCATTCAACTCAACTGTATTTATAAAGTAGAATAAGATCTCTTCACCTGGATAAGTCTGGCCTCACCTCATTCTGAAGTTCTATAATCCTGTATAATATTTATCTATTTATTCATTCATTCAACAAAATGCTTCCTCAATTCCTCTTGCATAATAGTACACACTTGTATAATCAGCAAAAATATAGGCCTTCAAGATTATATGCTAGAAAATTAAAACAATCATATGCCACTATACCATAGGTGATAATGTAAATGGTATAGGTAAAGGGTAAATAGGGTACAATGAAGGATCGGGGAAAAAATACTCTGAATTTAGACAGAGGCAACAGATATCATTTTAGCAGAAAACCCTGAAGTATTTCTTGAGTTCAATTTCCCCTCATGGTACTTTTCATATAGTACACTAAGGAATTATGTTTTCACCTTGCTTGCATTCCATCTGTAGTTTATTAGTGCATTTTGAATGTGGAGATTTTCTCAGTTTACCTCTAGCTAGAAGTCAGAGGAAATCTTGACTCAGTTGGCTTACACAATAAGAAGATGTACTCAAAAAATACAAGAAACCTAACTGTGATGTTGGGTTAGTTCAGAGAGTAGCTCACCTCTGCTCCACCATTGGAAGACTCTGGGCTGTCCTTGGACCTTCTCCTCCCACGTCTACAGGATGGTTGCAACAGTTGTGAGTGTCACATCTGAACAGGACTATGTCCAGAAGAAGGGGGAGGACATTCACTTTTAGTTCCTTCTTTTAAGAATAAATAAACCCTTTCCAGGAATCTAGCACCAGACTACTTAGTAACTAAAATTGTCTCACAGACTGATGTCTAAGCCATCACTGGCAAAGAAAGGGGGGCATAAAATTGGTTAGACAAATTGAAAACCTCTTCTTGACCAAAAAAAGGGCAGAACCAGCCTTTCCTGAGCACATGGCTACCTGGAGGAAGATGAACATCTGGACAATATTAAGAGGCAGGGAATAGATGTTGAAGAGATTGTCAAAGGGTCTATCTCAGGGACTGTTATATAATAACTCACTATCCTAAAGGATGCTTTTAAAGTGGCATGGGGAGAAATGCCAGATATAGGTGAAGGGGAGAAGATAGCAAATCACACTGCCACATGTGTACCTATGCAACTATCTTGCATGTTCTTCACATGTACCCCCAAACCTAAAATGCAATAAAAATAAATAAAAAGTGCCTTGCTTATAGTATGAATTTATTAAATATTTGTTAGTTTTAGTCAAGTAAGAGAAAGAGAATCAAATTTACCCTCTTTAAACTCCATTTATCAACGGGCAAGCAGAAGATCAGCACACAAATGAACCCATGACATTGGCTTTCTGGTCAAGCGTGGTGAACAGAAAACTAATAACTGCCCTCACTGCAGTCTCAGAGACAGAGACACAGAAAGGTTTTGTGGCTTTTAGAAATCATAGGCCTAATTAGAATTATTCTAGTAGTAGACAGTAACTCCTGGATTCTTGTGTAACCCAGACCAGCTTAGCCTAAGTGGTTAAGTTTGCCGTTAATTCTATTCACCATTCATTGAACATCAATACCACTGAAGTTGGTAAAAAAAAAAATTCATGCATTTAATTTCTCCAAAAATTCTGCAAGTTTCAACAGTGCAATATAAAATCATCAGGTGCCTTCTATTTGTTTATATACACATATATGAACTGTGTGACTTCTTACCCAAATGCACTAGAGATTTGGATAATCTTTCTTGCCTTTGAGGAAATTATTTAAATCATGAGACATAAAAAATGTCCTCAGAAGAAAAAAATTTATTCTATAGTGCCTTCCAAGAGTGAAATACAACAATACAAATTTTTGCTATATATCTTAACCTTCACAACACTCTATGATAAATGAGTATTTTCAAACCCATTTAACAGGTGCAGAATGTGAGATTTAAAGAGGTTAAATATATATTCTGAAGTCACATATTTATAAATCAGGAAGCTGGGACTTATATCCAGGTCTGCCGGATTCCAAAACCCAAACTTTTAACTGTCATTCTATTGTCTTTTATAATATTTTTATTTACTTCTGGTAAATTTTATGTAAGTGAAATCTGATGTAACCATGAATGAGCCCAGAACATGTTAATTCACCTACTTCTGTCTGTTCCCAGAAAAACAATGGACACGCTTTAATTCTTGCATGGAAAATAACTGTATACTACATAAACTTCAAACCAAATAATTATCTCCATCTAAATACAAATAAATATGCCCTCTGTCATAAAAGGCATCACGACATGAGCCTTATTTGAAACAATACAATTATTGCATTTAGTTTCCTAGAAGTTTAAAGTGGATCTACATGGAAACCAGTCTCTCACCTTGACTGACAGCTGCCTCTCTCTGTATTTTCTTGCATTATTGCTTGTCCCAAGACAATCCATATTCAACAAAGAACCAGAGTGATCTTTTGAAAACAGAAATCACTTCTCTGATATTAGCAGGCTCAGTGGGGAGCTAAACTCCCACTCCAACCAGCAGCAATGTGGTGAAACTAGCAGGATTAGTGGGCACCTCACTTCTCCCCATTCCTGCCAGCGTCAGCAGGACTCAACAGGGAGCAGAACTTTCACCCTCAGCAGGAAGCAATGAGGCAATGCAAGCTCTGCTTTCACAAGGGAAGTGTCGGTAGAGACCAGAAAGCGGCAAAGTTTTCATCCCCACCATCCACAATGAGGCAGAGCAAGGTGAGGAGAAGTAATACTTTATTTTCACCAGAGTGGGGACAGCAGATCTCAAGCAGGGAGCTAACTACCCACTCCCAATTGAACCTGCACGTTACACCTGAGCACGGTGATTTCCTGTGAATTAAAGAAGAGTCAGTAACATTAGGAACCTCACAAACGTAATGCTGAAATGTCCAGGATACAATTGTAAATCACTCACTAAACCTAAAACAAAGGAAATCTCAACTAGGATGAGAAAAGACAATCAACTGATGGCAATGCTAAGATGATACAAATGCTGTAATTATGATAGTTGATTTTTAAAGCAACCATCACAAAAATGCTTCAATTAATTATTGCATAAAAAGTAAAACAAATGAAAAACATAGAAAAATCTCAGCAAATAAATAGAAAATACAAAGAAAAGTGAGCAGTTTAAAACTAAAAAATATAGTAATCAAAATTTTAAAACTCATTGGTTGATTCAGCAGTGAGATAAATATACAGAGAAAACAATCAGTAACTTTAAGGATGGAATAATAGAAATTACTGAATCCAAAAAACAGAGAGAAAGTAGACTGAAGAGAAATAAAAAAATATCAGGAAGCTGAGGGACAGTAACAAAAGGTCTAACTTGCATACCACTGAGGAGTGGACAAAGTGTGTAGCTGAAAAAGTATTTGATGAAATAATGGCTAAGACTTTTCAAATTTGGTGGAGGTCATAAACTTATATATTCAGGAAGCTAAGTGAACCACAAGAGGATCAACCCAAAGAAATTCAGAGCAAGATACATCATCATCTATCCCCAAAAAACTAAAGAAAAAGAAAGAAAAAAAAAACTTGAAAACAGTGGAAAAAATGATGCATTCCTTATAGAGGAGTAATTATTTGAATGACAGTAAATTTAGCATCCTAAACTATGGAAGCTAGAAAGAAGGGACATAATGTTTCTGAAATGCTAAAAAAAAAAGTCAATCCTGAAGTTTACACCCAGCAAAAAGTCCTGAAGTTTACACCCAGCAATTTTTCTTTAGGAATGAAGATAAAATCAAGACATCTTCAGATGACAGAAAACTAAGACAATTTGTCATCAACAGACTTACTCTAAAAGAATGTTCTTCAAACATAAATGAAATGAATTAAGAAGGAAATTGTAACATTAAGAATGAAGAAATAGCTATGAAAAGAACCAAAATATGGATAACTAAAACAAACTATCTCCTTCTGAGTTTTCTAAATTATATAAGACAGTTGGAGCAAAAATTACATTGTCTGATGTGGTTCTCAATTTGTGTGGAGGAAATATTTAAACAACAATAATATAAAGAAGAGTGGGTAAAGGGATTTATATCCAGATAAATTTTCTACACTTTACTTGAAGTAGGAAAATGTCTCCAGCAGAGTGTGATCAACACATACATCAGATTATATCACTTTCTTGGTCAAACTTCTTAATCCTGACATCTTAAAAAGTAATCACTAGATTTTTCATTTTAATATTCCAACTTTTGTGAGAGTACTATGAAACTGGCTCTTTGTTACTGACCTTTCAGTGGATTTCCATTACATTTTGCAAAAACACAAACTCTTTCATGTGACGTAAAATGAGATTCTGGCCATTTCTAACCTCTCTGATCTCATTTCATATCATAGGAGCTCCTAGTACTACCCTCGAGCCATACCAGCTTCCTTCTCCAGGTATGTACCAACTCATTCCCCTTGTTGGGCCTTTGCTCAACATTTGGAATTCTCTACCCCAGGCTTTGCACAGCCAGCTTCTAGGAGTTATTCAGTGCTCAAATCACCTCCACAGTGATCTCTCCTAACTACCTAATCTAAAATAGATTCCCTCAGTCCTTACATATCACTCTCTTTCATTGTCTTTGCAGTACTGTCACCTTTAAAAATTATCTTGTTCATTTATCTGTGTGCTCTTTTGTCTATTTCCTTCTTCTAGAACATAAGCTTCATGAAAGCAAGGACCTGGCTTATCCTGTTTACTGCTAAATTTTCAGCACATAAAGCAGTTCATAGCACAGAACAGACACACAACAAATATTTGTTGAATACATGACTATCTATTGTTTTCTCTAAACATCTGTTTAGATAAGGATGGCATATGTGAAATCCAAACTGTTGTATAGACAAATATTGGATTTTTTTTAACCAGTATTAACTTAGAAACTTTTTTTATAAGCAACATTTCCAAAATCTTTCTACCTATCTTTGTAGAAAAAGCAAGAAACATTTTAAAGTGAGCATATCTTTAAAAATAAGCATAAAAAACATATTTGGTTTCAGCAATATTTTTGCCCTTCACATTTGGGAAATACTCTTTCTTATCTACAAAATTGAGGAGAGAAAATCCTTATGAACTTATGTGTGCTGCTTTTTCTATCTTAATGTATTTATACCATACCACAGACCATTAAATTTAAGAAAATTATGGTGGGCCTAGAGCAGGAACAGATAACTAGTTAATACATCTGACCTCCATAATCTCCCACTATCTTAAATGTCGCATAGCACAAAGGGTATTTCATAATGTTGCAACTCACCAGATCATAAATGATCCTATGTGTTCATGAATGCCATCTAAATTGACAAATATCTTAGTCTGATTTCCCCAGGAAGCATAGCCTAAAACAAAAACTTCAGTATGAATATTTTATTTTGCGAACCCAGGCAAACACCAGTGAGAGAGAGAGAGGGATGAGGCAGAGAAGAACAAAAGAATTAATAACTGGATGTTCTACAGAGCTTGTATCAAATGCAACTCACTTTATCAAGTGAAAAAGATCCCAAATCTTCACTACCAAAGTGGAAAATCTCTTTAAGTCTAGAAAAGGGGAAACATTTGTCCACTTGATCTAGCCTCCATTGGTCGTAGATTTGTTCTTCAGAGTGGAAATTTCTAGCTCCCAGTCCTCTGTTCCTCTTCTCCCTGCATCTGGACTTGTGGATTGTACTTGCATAAATGCCCAGAAGCTCCTTTGGGGTCTTATATCTCAGTATCAGCAAGGAAGCTCCAGAGCAGGAGGTGGGTGTGGTCAGATTGTGTTTATGAAATATTCTGGAGCCCATGCAGAACTGGCCACTTCAGCTGCTCTGGGACAGGACAAGGTAACAGAGACATGTAAGAACTAGAGATCCTGGGTATGTCTGATTCATCCACCCATTCCACTCTTTAGTCCAGACAAAACCTATAATCTTTTTATAAACCTAGAAAAAGCCACAATAAGTGAAGAAGATTTAAAGCAACAGAATAGGAAATGTCTACCCTTGGGGAAAAGGAGCTCCATTTGTTGACTGCCAGTTCTGTGAAAAGTGCTGGGCTGAGCACTGCGTCTAGCACTTCCCGTATATTATCTTTGGAGGAGACAGCAGCCTGCTCTGGAATACTGACTTTGCTGCTCAGCAGTGCTCTTACACCTCTGGAAATCAGGAAGGCTTTAAGCATCAGAGTGCAGAGAAAGAGAGATGAAAACAAAAAAGAGGAAACAGTAGAACAGAATGTGCAAAAGGAAGAACTAAGCATTTCAAGTAGCTGTAGAGTGCACTGCCCCTAAGTACTCTAGGAGCTATTCAGACATTTGTGTCACCGATATTCAACCTTTGGCCTTGAAAAGAAGACCCAGAAAAAAAAGGAAAGTGAACAGTCATTTAGGAGACAGGGACAATTCAAATCAGCTATTAAATTCAAACAAGAAAACACATGTGAGTCTTAATAAAAATAATTTTTAAAACTAACTAAAAGCAAGTATCATAAAAGAATTTCTAATAAGTATAAGCCACAGTATTATTTAAGCAGGTCTGAACACCTTACATAATGAGATGAAAAAAGATACCATCATTGTCTTGATTTTTTTTTTTTTGGTAAAATTCTAAGAGCTGAAAGGAATCATGGGACCTCAACTCTTCAAGTCCGAAGCTCTAATCATTGGACTTCAGCTCTTCAACTACAGAGGATGAAACAATAAATTAGCCAGATCAAGTGACTTGTCCAAAATAGAGGAAGCTGGTGGCTACACTAGACCAGAACACAAGTCTCAATTTAGTGTATTTCTTTATGTTTTAAAATTTTATTTGTAATTGACATATAACAATTGTACATATTTATGGACTATATAGTGATGTTTTCATATGTAGTGCATATTCATCATCTGAAACATGTATCATTTCTTTGTGTTAGGAATATTTAATATCTTCCTTCTAGCTATATGAAGTTTTATGTTATTGTTAACTGTAGTCATCCTACAGTGCCGTAGGATACTAGAACTTATTCCTTCTATCTAGCTGTAATTTTGTATCTTTGAACAAATCTCTCCCTATCCCCCTTCTTCATGCCCATTTTCAATCAGGTTATTTAACTTTACTAGGGGAAATACAAAGCAAACATTTTCTTCTCCACTGAGGAAAAACCTAAATTAACAGAAAGGGTGAAAATAGGTTTTCAATTATTTTGAAGTTATTTATATATAGGATTAATAATGTTTTAGGCAATAACTCACTTGCAAAGAAAGGCATATTACCTATTGATATTTGAGTACACATTTTCTTAGTACTAACAGGAGATTCATTGACCTGATGTGAAAGTGCTAACTAAAATCAAACCCAGGAAGGACTGTCTGCTACTCTTTGCTCTGTTTCCTCCTATTCAAAGGCTCTCATAAATGCTAAATCTATATCTATTCATAGAACAATGAACCGCCAGCCTGTGCGCTAATGTACCACATTATCTACATTGACCAGATCTCTGCAGAATCTTGGCAAGGATTCCTTCACCTGTTAGGAAACTAATTCATTGCAGTCAGACACATATTTATGCTTAACTTATGACTATTGGACAAAAGATTATTAAACAGAATGGATGTTACGATGACATTGAAAGGTCTGACAAAAGGCAGAACTGCGGGGTTGAGACTGTCCTCCCTTGAACACCACCCACTGCAGCTACCCGAGAGGGGGCCCTGAGCAAACACAGCCTGCTTGTGCAGTCTTCACCTCTGCTGGGCAGAATCAGAGGGTTTAAGACCTGAAAAAAAGTCTTGCTCTCCTGTTAAAAAGGAGAATAAACAACTTTGTTTTGTTTTGTTTCAATACATTGGTAGTGTTCCTTTTTCTACATAGTGGCTGTTCTAAACTCTGACTGTGCTGCAAGGGTCCTGGAGGAAACCTGAGGCTACTGGCCTGATTTGCATTAACTCCTGGTGACCTCCCTGCAGGCAAAGCCCTACGGACACCCTCCTGGAAGTACAGGCAGAGTTTAAAACACAGGTTCTGCCTTTATGATATTTTTAAATTGTCAGAGTTAGGAGAAAAAGAAGCAAAAATGATTACTAAAATGATTCATTTTTTTCCAAGGCGCGTCAAGAGTCTCCAGAAATATTTAGCAACACTCCCACTGCATTTGTATTATTTAGATTTATTTTACTTGGAATAAAATCATTTCTTTCCAACCCACATGTCCAAGGCATTCTCATTATCCTCAGAGCAGTCACATGACAGATGGTAATGGCTTCTTCTGTGCTAGAGAATGTCAATTGCCAAACTGTAGGGAGATTTTACATTGTGGTCAAAACCTGCTGAAGAGAATTGCGTCAGTCTTTTAAATATGGCAAAAGGTTTGACCCTGCTATTTCATCAAAAAATCCAGTATACACAATTGGGAGTTACATACTGTAGAAGGATATAACTTTATCTAAGAAATTTAGGGAACATCTGAATTCTTTTCCATCTGATATTTGTGTGATTCAGGAAAGGGCAATTGGGCAGGGGGTATTTCTTAGTCATTGTTGTTGTTATTGTTTTTATATGTTTGATTGGCTAGTTGTTTGTTTTTTCCCCCAGAATTATACGCAAAGTTGTGCCTGTAAATATGAGCTATTTTAGATGAAGGCTATTTTAACAAAGCACACATAGAAACTTCTTTTTTTTTCCTGCAGAAATTAAATCTCTAACAAGAACCCTAACAAGAGCCTTTGGAATACAGAGGACAAGAGTTATTAATTTTATTTTATTAATAATAGAATCACAATAAACTCTAACCTCTAAAAATAAATACTTGTCAAAATTATCTGAGACAAATCTAAAGTCTAAGTTTCACTGACATCAATAGGAATACAGAAATAGACCTTATGTCTTGTGAATACAAGCTATCATCTGAGTTTTTCCTTAGTCTAAGCATAAGCTTCATCATTTACTCACCTACTTGTTATACTTAAACAATTCTGTAATATATTCTCTATAAATAAGAATCTTCCTGATTTAATTTCAATAACTTAGTTTGGCAAAAATTGCTTGAGCACCTACTAAGCTCTAGTAACACAAAAGCTTAATAAGATCAAGATGTGTGTACAACTTACTTTAATAAAAATCAAGTACTATTTAAGAATATAAGCAAAATATCTTGAGATCAAAGATGATGGAATGATCAGAAAAGTTTTCAGGTAAAAAACAAGATTTTTTTATTTTCTGGTGTCTTTAAAAGAAATGTGGCTTCCCCAGGTGGAGATAGTAGATGTGGAACGTCATTTAAAGCAGTGATAAGAATATGAAGGTGTGAAATTACACAGTATATTTGGAAATACTTGGAAAATGCAAGTGACTTCTAACATAACATAGAGAGATAATATGGTAGAGAAACCAGAAAAACTGGCTAAGCAAATGTGAGAAACTTTTATTTTATTCTAGACACAGAGAGGAGCTACAAGGGTGTTTACTTGTATACTCATCTGTTTGTTTTAAGAAAAGGTGCTACATATGTAATCCTTCTGAGTATTGAAAAAATAACCTTGATGGTACTGAAAAAGATAAATTTGAGGGGAGAGACATTGAGGTTGGATAAATGAGTTTTACAATATTCTGCAGTAGAGGAATCCTTCAAATAGAGAAAAAGACAAAATCTGAAAGTAAAGAAACTTCATAACTAATAGGATGTGGGATTGGAGGAAAAGAAAAGACTCTGAAAGTTAAAAAAAAAAAAGGTTGATAGCATGAGCAACTGTAGTTAGCAATAATATTAACCAAAAGAGCTAACGTAGGAATAGTATTAGAAGTTTAATGTGTTTTGTTTTAGATATCTTGAATTTGAGAGACCAGAAGCAGTAAACTTGTGACAACTGTAATTACATATTGGTTTTGTACCAATGAGTGAGTTTGGAGTTGGAGATTTAGATTTGAGGATCACAAACCTAAGTGACAGTAAAAGCAAGGGAGTGGATGAGACCCCATAGCAGGGTGGACAAAATCAACAGCTCTAGGCCAGGTGAAGGAGTGGCTGGTTCCAACCCGCTGCAGTCAGGCCAATGCTCCCTGGCAGGCCTTGGTGTACCCATCTCCTCAGGCTACTGCTGACTTCTTTCATTTCTCAGGCAAATCCCTGTACATTGTGTGACACAAAGTCTTTTGTAAAAACATTCAGCTCCTAATGAAGTTCACATCAATAAGGAGAATAAAAATAGAAGGTAGAAATTTTTCCTTAGCAATTTGGTTCCATTTTACCACCTGAAAATTGTACTTACATGGGCTCCAAATGTCATCATAGAATTCAGCCTGTAAAAGCATTGCTTTTTATGAACTTTGATTACCAAGTAATATATTTTTCCTTTAGAATATAAAAGCATTTCAGATTTTAAAAATATGTAGTGTTGTTTTAGGGTTAGCATTTATTTAAATCATTCTTATCTCAATGTGTACTATAGGGAATCCTCAAAGTTAGGGAGAAATCTGTTTACATATTTAACTCCTTGGCACCATTGTTCTAATTCCATGTTGATAAGTTCCTTAGAATTAGATTGCCACTTTGGTTTAGTGTATTGCCTACTAAAGAATCTTAGCAGTGTTAGACCACATTTCTTCTTGGCTTGGGAAATAGTAAAAACTTCAAAATGTTCTTTCCCAGATATCCAGGTAAAATTTTGGGAGAAAATTCAGTATAGAATCTTAACTAATGTCTTATTGATGCCACTTAATGTGTAATTATTAGTTACTTTTCTCTGTGCCTTGCAATACTTCTAAACACTGTACTTAGAAGCCTAAATACTTGTGGGTGTTACTAGGGAACAGAAAAGCAAGGAGGTGACACATTAATAGACAACTGGAAAAAAAAAGAACAACAGTAATCTCTGTGTTTGTGACGTGTTATGAAGAATTAGAAACAACTTCCTTCAGCATTCCTTCTAATAGAAAATTAGATGCTAGGCAAAAGAGCTATCATATATTAAGTCAGAAAGGAAGGACAACAGATGGTATGTTGGAGAAACAGATTATAAAATCCTACAGAAGTGATTCTCAAAATGCATTTCAAGGATGCTGACCGATACATGACAAAATGCTTCCTAGACATGTTAGCTGTAGGAGATCAGTCCGAGTGGTGAGAAAAATTATAGGAAAGATGGAAACCTTCTTGGAAGGTTGGAAGGTTTTGCAAAAGCTTTGAGAAGGGGTTATGGTTGAAGGCAGCCTAATCCTCTTACCTTGAGCTAATAGCAAAGAGCAGATAACAAGAGAATGTAGAGGAGTTTATCTAAATAGTTTGTTTACTCCTGTTGTCCTAAAACCGATCTTTGATCGTTCACACACAGGACTGCTCTCTACTTGGGAGGCTAAAAATGTTAATTACCCACCAATGGTGTTTGCTCTAGACCTTTGTCATTAAATCTGTTCTAAAATAAATACAAGCATCTCCAGCGTTATCAGGGCTGCACGGCCTGTGATCTCACAGGCAAAAAACCTGTGTCTGTGAACTCCTTTTGTCCATCACTCTACCAGAGTCTGCAGGTCAGACTCAGCAGTTAGCTTACCTAACTTTGGGGTTAAACATTTTTATTTACAATGGCCTTCTTAGAGCACTTGATATACTCATGTATAGCAAAACTCTAAGAGGAAAAAAATATTCATCCTTTTACACAATGACATAAAATAGGGAAAGTACTAGGAGTGGGGGACACTCTTGGCAAACTACCCAATTCCACATTTCCCTTCAGAGAACTGATCTGAGTGATTAGATTTGCTTTGCCAATAAAGAAAGAGAAGGAGATCCCCCCTGACACACACACACATCCCTACCACCTCACACTCACACAGAGTATGAGAGTTATGCTCCCTTGCTGACAGGAGCACCAAATGCAATGTATAATTTGCACTTTTTAGCTCCTCCTTGGGATTGGACTGAGGCTCTCACCACCTGATACTGTACCTTTGCTTTGCTTCTTTCCCTTCTCTATCTTGCTCTCTTGAGTCCCTTACTGGATTCTTCCAGGTACTCTTCCTTAGCACTCCGTGCACACAAATCCTTCTTTAAGAGTCAGTTCTAGAATAAAACTTCAAAGATATTCAGGATTATGCTATGGAGTGTCTCGAATGACAGACTAAAGTTTCTCACTGAATTTTCTTGTTTTCTTCTAGATAGTTGGCATTATTTGGAAATTGGCTTTTTTTTTTTTTTTTTTTTTTTTTTGGCAGAATAGAATCTAAATGGAAGCAGGCAAGCCCCTAACATTTGTGGGGTGTGAGACAAGAGTATAAGTAAAAACTACATACCATAAAATAAGCTAAAAACTCTTAAGGGTTGTATTGTCTATTCTCCTATCTTTTTGATAGTCATCCAATATTGCAAAGTTGTCCACAATTGCTAATCCATATCCCTTCAGAAATTGTAATTCAATTTGTGATTTGAAAATACAAAAGGAAGCAAAAAAATAAATGCTTGATTCAACTGGGAGACAATAATTTGTCATGCAAGAACTTTAGTTTTTCTTCTTTATCCAGGTAACCCTCACTCAAATCCTTCCACATTCTGAAAGAATGTTTGACTGCTAGCTACCACTCACTAATTTTCATGTGTTTTGGACATAGTTACTTTTTGTTTAAGGCAAAATGCATTTATTTGGGTTCTTTAAGAAGATGTAGGTTGTGCTGTCTCAGTACTGAATGCTTGGCCCCAATAGCTGATGTGCCTGTGTTCCTTAATAAATTAATAAATTGTGCACGTGTGTGTGTGTGGGGGGGTGTGTGGGGGTGTGTGTTTAAATTGTAGAGGCTTCTAAAATATGGGGCCAGTGCTGCACATGCCCTGGCCTAAGAACTGTACTAAACAGAAAAATGCTGTTTTGACAACTTTATTTGATGAACACCATGTAAATAGAAAACTATGTTGAAACGATTCTGTTTGGTGGTTTTAAAAACTTGAAGTTTATACATAAAAGAATAAAAATAATATAGTATTATTAAATAAGATATGAAATGATATCCATGGTTTTTAAGTTAAAATATATTTTGCCTTATTAAGTGCATTTATACATTTATCTCTTTTCTATTAAATTTAACATTGAAATACATTCAGAATACATAAGCCACACCACACCTAATTTCACTAAGCCTATATTTACACATTGCAAATGTTTTCCTTTTGTCTTCTTCAAATTTATTAAAGAAGACATCATGTAATGTCCATAGACCATTGTTAACTAGTGGTATTGAAAAACAGAATTTCAAAAGTATTCTTCTAGAGGTATTTATAATGAAGAATGGTCATATTTAGTAATCCTTGGTATGATTAAGCTAGTGCCCCTTAAAGGTCATGTTTTATTCTAGTAAAAAAACATAATTTCAAGTAACTTAGAATACAACTTCCATGTTCTAATCTAAAAATGAAGGCATATGGTAGAGCAGAAAGAGAATATGACAAGGAGTTAGGAGTCATGAGCTGTGGCCCTGGGAGGGTCAGTAAATCACTTCACTATGACATTAACTCAGACACTTAGTATCTCCTGTTTGGTACCACTGCCTCAAAAATGCATCTATTGTGGCATTGAACTTTGACAGCATATTCTCAATATTTGTTGAAAAACATAAATGATCAAATCAGTCTATTTGGATCTCCATGTCCAGAAATATAGAAAATACTACTACTACTGAATGCTCTGTTGTGTTTGCATACATTTGATTCTGGATTGAAAATAATTCAGTCAAGATAGGACCTCAGTATCCTGTTCCCCTAACATTTCAAGGTGGTTTATACCTCTTTCAGTTTTCTAAACCAGCAGGTATCTCAACCCTAAATAAACTACCTGCAGTGTTATGGTTAATGGTAACTTGAGTGGGATGTGATAATAGAATCCTAGGTAATTAATCTGTACTTCCTTTACTATTTCTCAAATTTTGTTACGCTGCAATGCATTTACACTCCTGATTCAGACCTTCAAGTCCTACTCCTACTGTGAAGAAAAAAAAAGTGCATAAGCTATCTTGGGATTTTCAAAATGCTGTGCATCTAGTGCCTGTACAAATCATAAGACTCTGTCTGCACCTCATGTAACTTGCATCAAAAAGTAGAAGTTCTTCTCTGAAGTTTTAAAGACACGTTAACATGCATATGCTTAAAAGAAAACGATCCATGAATTACAGAATTTTCCAACATGCAATCTTGCCCAGCCTTGGCTCTCAATTCCTTCGAAACTCTTTGCTTTCCTGATATAAATGCCATGTGCTGGTTTCATTCATGGGCGAGCAAAGGTTTTGCCCAACTTTATAATGGTTTGCATTGACTTCAGACAAGATTGCCTCTGCCAGATTATAGCTTAAAAAAATGTTTATGTTGATATAACTCAAGCCCAGGCACCAATTCTCCTCATTTTCCTTTCAATGTGCTTTTCAAAAATTATGGCATATGTCTGCCTGAAAGTCGGAAACATTTTTGACAATAACTTGGAACTTTCTCTAACCTAATATACTAGCTTTAAAGTGAATTATACAGCCAGAGGTTGACATGGAGCCATTTTAATAGCAGGTAGTTGACCTGAGAACTCCAAAGCAATTGCTTACATATTAAATTACCTTATAGCACAAGACAGCAAAAGCTATGGTTGGCAGAGTAATTGGTAATTATGTTTCTAAAGGAAGTGCACCCATGCTGTCCAGTTAAAAGATGAAAATATAGAAACAATAGTAAGGTTTAAAATCTTAGACAAATATTTAAAAAGAAAAAATAGAGTAATAAAACAACATAGGACTAATGAATGTAGACAAATGTGAAGTGTTTTTTTGTTGTTTTATTTTTTTTGTTTTTTTGCGACGGAGTTTTGCTCTTGTTACCCAGGCTGGAGTGCAATGGTGCTATCTCGGCTCACCGCAACCTCTGCCCCCTGGGTTCAGGCAATTCTCCTGCCTCAGCCTCCTGAGTAGCTGGGATTACAGGCATGTGCCACCGTGCCCAGCTAATTTTTTTTTGTAATTTTTAGTAGAGACGGGGTTTCACCATATTGACCAGGATAGTCTCGATCTGTTGACCTCGTGATCCACCCGCCTCGGCCTCCCAAAGTGCTGGGGTGAAGTGTTTTTAAAGCCTTCACTTTTTCACATGGGGAAAAATGTTTCCTTTTGTTTATAAATTTCTTAAGTTTACATAGGTAATCTGAAATAGTCCAATAAATTTGTAACTTTGGATTCAAACTTAATACATGTCTACTATGTGAAATATATTGGAGAAAGCAAATGTTTTCCTTTTTTGACAACAAAACAAATTGGTTTATTATAAAGTGGTAAGCAAAATGGCACAGACCTTGTAAAAGTTCTGCAAGAAATCCAAAAGTGAGGTGTTAGGTCTATAATTTTTAATCTTTTTCCTGCAACTGAATTTTATATGACATTGCTAATTAACATCTTGTTCCAAGAGACCAACAACGGATAGGTTGGCCCAGCTTTCTTACTCCCAGAAATAACAAACAGGTAGAAGAAAAAGATCCTAGTCAGAACTTGTTCCTTTTTTTGGAATTTTTGGGAGACATCTAGAACATCACAGACAGGTGTGATTTTGAAACACAATTTTCTAGGGAATTGGCTGGCTCAAGAGGTTAGTAATAATAATCTATATTTTTAAGGGAAAAATGCTGAAATTTGAAATTTCATATTTTTCTATTTAATATAATTTGGATCAGAGCTACTTAAGAACATACTACAATGCTAACTATAAGCTTCTAAATTTGTACTAAGCCACAGATATGAGGATTCCAGGCCATCTATGGGATTTGGGACAACAAAAGGTATTTTGTTTTCTTTTAATATCTCAAAATGGAATTGGAGAGATAAATGATACCAAAAAAATAAAAGCATTAAAGGACAAGGCAGAGGCAATAAATAACTGTTTCTGGTGCCAGAATTTCAACTTATTAGTTACAGTTCCCTATGATAACTTCTAAAAGGGTAAAGATCTTTCTCAAAGTTGACTGCTGGGAGTCAAAATGGTCAAACCACTGATTGCCAATGTCATTTATACCTAATGGTTCATAATTATTCTCCTCAATGACCCAGAAATTCTATCTCCTAGTTGTACACTCAGGAAATATATACATATTCACACCAAAGACATGTACAAAATCCTTCACAGCAGGGCTATTCATTACAGCCTCCAAACAAAGTGAAAGAATACAAATATATGATTAATTATAGTTTATTTCTGCAATTGAACACTGTAAAACAATGAGAATAAATTATCATGTTTAGCTAAAAGGACCCATTCCAATATTATTTCATCAGTTATGATGTTTGAAATGATAAAACTTACTTGATACAAAGAAGTTTTGTTTAAATTCTTATCAAAATGTTTAGTAAAAGTCATTGTTCACTATTCCTCTATGCTTACTTTGATAAATTATTCATATAGTGACAAAAATTAAAAGGATCAGTTGGGCACAGATGGTAAAATACAAACTCTTTATCCTGATGTATTGTGGCATAAAAACATTAATATTAAAAACATACATGCATATCTCCAAGATATTGTGGGTTTAATTCCAGATCACTGCAATAAAGCAAATATTGCAATAAAGTGAGTCACATAATTTTGTTGGTTTTCCAGTCCATATTCAAGTTACATTTACATACAGTATACTATTAAGTATGCTATATTGTTATGTCTAAACAAACAGTATATATACCTTGATTTAAAAATACTTTATTGCTAAAAAATACTAACAATCATTTGAGCTTTCAATGAGTCACAGTCGTTTTGGTTGTGGAGGGTCTTGCCTTCAAGTTGATGGTACTGGCTGATTAGAGTGGTGGTGGCCAAAGGTTTGGATGGCTGTGGTGATTTTTTTAAAATAAGACAATAAGGAAGTCTATTGCAGTCATTGTTGATTTCATGAACTATTTCTCTGTGGCGTGTGACACTGTTTGATAGTATTTTACCCCCAGTAGATCTTCTTTCAAAATTGGAATCAATCCTCTCAAAGTCTGCCACTACTTTATCAACTAAGTTTGCATAATGCTACAAATCCTTTGTTGTCATTTCAGCAATGTTCATAGCATCTTCACATGGAATAGGCTTCATCTCAAGAAGCCACTTTCCTTGCTTGTCCATAAGAAGCAACTTCTTTAAGTTTTATCATATGATTGCAACAATTTGGTCACATCTGATTCCACTTCCAGTTCTAGTTCTCTTTCTACTTCTAGCACATCTGCAGTTACTTCCTCCTCTGAAGTCATAAACTCCTCCAGGTCATCCATGAATCCTAGAACCAACTTCTTCCGAACTTCTGTTCATGCTCATAATTTGACCTCCTCTTATGAATCCCAAATGTTCTTAATGGCATCTAGAATCATGAATTCTTTACAGAATGTTTTCAATTAACTTTTCCCAAATCCATCGTAGGAAGCAGTATCTCTGGCAGTTAGAGCCTTACAAAATGTATTTCTTAAATAGTAAGATTTCAAAGTAAAAATTACTGCTTGATTAATGAGCTACAGAATGGGTGGAATAGGTGTTGTATTAGCAGACTTAAAAACAATACTCACCTCCTTGAACATCTCCCTCAGACCTCTAGAGTAAACAGGTATATTGTCAAGAAGTCTTATTTTCTGAGATGTAGGTCTCAATAGTGGGTTTAAAATATTCAATAAACCATGCTATAAACAGATATACTGTCATCCAGGCTTTGTTACTTCATTTATAGAGCAAGATTAGAGTAGATTCAGCAAAATTCTTAAGGGTCTTAGAATTTTCAGAATGGGTATTGGCTTCAACTTAAATTCACTAGCTTCATTAACCCTCCACAGGAAAGGCATTCTATCTTTTGAAGCTTTGAAGCCAGGCATTGACCTCTCTTGCTATGAAAGTTCTAGATGACATCTCTTGCCAATAGGAGGATGTTTTGTCTACATCGAAAATCTGTTGTTTAATGTAGCCATCTTCATTAATGATCTTAGCTAACTCTTCGGGGTAACTTACTGCAACCTCTACATCAGCACTTGTTACTTCACATTACATTTTTATGTTCTGAATATGATTCCTTTTATTAAACCTCATGAACCAATATCTGGTAGCTTTAAACTTTTCTTCTGCAACTTCTTCACTTCTCTTAGCCTTCAGAGAGTTGAAGAGAGGTAGTGCCTGTGGATTAAGCTTTGACTTGAAGGAATGTTGATCTAACCAGACCATTCAAACTTCCTCCATATCAGCAGGAAATCTCTTTCCCTTTCTTATTATTCATGTGTTCACTAGAGTAGCACTTTTAATGTCCTTTAAGAATTCTTCCTTTGAATTCATAACTTGGCTAACACTTGGGCACAACAGGGCTAGCTTTCAGTCCATCTCAGCTTTTGACATGATTTCCTCACTAAGCTTAATTATTTCTTAGATTACTTAAAGGGAGAGATGTGTGACTCTTCCTTTTACTTGAACACTTAGAGGGCATTATTATTGGCCTAATTTCAATATTATTGTGTCTTGGGGAATAGTGAGGCCCTAGGAGAGGAAGAGAGATTGGAGAACAGCCAGATGGTGGGGTAGTCAGAAGACACATATTTATGGATTACATTCACTATCTTATGTGGATGCAGTTGATGGTGCCCTAAAACAATTATAATAGTAACATAAAAGATCACTGATTATAGACCAACATGGAAGATACAACAATAACAATGAAAATGTTTGAAATACTGCAAGAATTACTAAAATGTGACAAGAAACACAAAGCGAGCACATGCTATTGTAAAAAATGGTGCCAATAGACTTGCTCTACAACAGGGTTGCTAGAAACCTTCAATTTATAAAAGATGCAATATCTGCAAAGTGCAGAACAATAAGGCATGTCTAGAGGTAGTTTTTCAAAGTTTTAAGAAGGCTGGCATTTCATTTAATGTGACTTCCCATTTTAGATTTTTGAGAAGTGAGTGAAAACAAGTTTCAACTTCAATATGACTATGTTTTGCAAAACTAAGAACTTTGTAATGGGAAGAAAAACGATGCTTGTGATGGTTAATTTTATGTGACAGCTTGACTGGACTAAAAGATGTTCAAATAACTGACAAAACATTACAGTTGTTCCTAGAGATACAGGAAGGATTGGTTCCAGGACCTGCTATGTATTCCAAAATCTGCATATCCTCAAGTTACACAGTCAGTGATGCAGAACCCACATATTTGGGTCAGACAAACATTTTTGATCTGTATTTGGTTGAAAAAAATCCATGTATATGTGTACCTGCACAGTGCAAACCAGTGCTGGCAGTTCAAGGGTCAACTGCATTTCTTGGTGTGTCTGTGAGAATGTTTCTGGAAGACGTTAGCATTTAAATAAGTAGACGGAGTATAGAAGGTCACCTTCACCAATGTGAATAGGAACCATCTAATCTGTTGAATGCTCAAATTGAACAAATTGACAAATAAAACAAGTTTGCTCTGTTCTTGAGCTGGAGCATCTATTTTCTCCTGCCCTCACATATCAGAACTCCTGTTCTTAAACTTTTAGACTCCAGGGACTTATACAAGTGGGCCACTCTTTTTTCTTAGGCCTTCAGACTCAGCGTGAATTCCTGGTTCTCCATCTTGCAGACAGTTTGTCATGGGACATCTTGGCCTCTATAATCATATAAGTCAATTCTACTAATACATCTCCCTTTCTATATTTCTATTTACCTATACATATCCTATTAGTTTTGTTTTTCTGGAGAATCCTAACATAATGTTATTTAACATATATAGGGAGGAATAAAAGAGAAATAATATTGGATGTGAAATGAAGAAATTAGAAATAGTGAATATATGATCTTATATTTAATACTTCAGTTGTAGCAGATGTCCAATAAGTTTCCCGAGATTTTATTATTTTAAGTGAAATATATAGAAGTCACAGAGTTGTTACAAACTCTCTGCACAGGGTTGCTACAAAACTTCAATTTGTTCAGAACTTCAGTATCTGCAAAGTGCAATACAATAAGTTATGCCTGTACATAATTTGTCAAGTTTCGAAGAAGGCTGCCATTTCTTTTAATATAACTAGAGAGTTATCTAGTATTCAAGGCCATCCATCTATACATGTATTCTTATTATCATAAAGGAAATTTTTGAAATTGAGAGTGAACACTTTCAAAGGATGAAGCAGTGGTCCACTAGCACTGGTGTGTACAGGCTTATGTGAGCAATAGTTAAATTTAGAAAAGTTTTACAAACCAGTTTCTAAACAAACATTACAAAAAATAAATGATAAAAACTTGTAATTAAATGAAGTATATTATAAACAAGGATAATACATATTCACAATCCATCACTTTCTAGTTATTTTACATTTTTCTGTTATCTACGCTCTTGAGGCTATTTAGGTCCATTGTATCTGTATGGTGCAAATGACATAATTATGAGTTTTTCATACTTTACGTTCAGAAATATCAAGTTGGTAGCTTGAAATCACCCATTGTGAACCATTTACAGCATGGAAATTCAGCAAATATTACAAAAATATCAACATACATTCATGTCAGAGTAACTCTCATTCATTCATCATAGGCTAGTTTAGCTGTATATAAGAATTCAACCACAGTCAACAGAAGCTTAGCTATGTTCATTGTGCAATACAGGATACTGTGTGTTTTATTCTGACTTGTAAATTGTACATTACAAATATTTTATATCAGAACATTTTAATAATGAAGTTATACATACACATCCATGCTCTTTTTTCAGAAAGCTGATCATTAAACTTTTCTGGGGCACCAATGGATATAAGCGAGTCATCACATTATGTTTGCAGTTTCTGTATTTCAATGTTTTCTGATCCTGTCACATAAACCTTTCTGGTTATTTTTACTCTGTCCAGTGACAGCTAGTATAAAAGATCAACCTTAGAACCAGGCACTGTGGACAGACATTGGAGAGATTATGGAGTAGTGAGAAGGAAAATAATGGCTGGTTATTCAAATACAGGAGCCAAGGCTTATTTTCCAGAAACCGTTGAATATATTCCCCTCCTCACTTCCATAGCACAACTTCAGACTGCCGTTCAGAAAATTCTTGTACCTTTTTTAGGAAGAGATTCAGTTCAGGGAGTAAAAAAATAAAGAGAAATAGAAAACAATGATTTCAGTAGCAATGTCTTTCCCTCCACACATTTTAATTCCTCACCCAAACATTTTGGGGTTTTTTGTTTTGTTTTGTTAGGAAGGGAGTGAGTTCAGTCTTTCAATGAGGCAGGGATTATTATTTTTAAAAAATGATTCTATATATGAACATAGCCTTAAGATCAATAAGCAAAGTTGAGTGCTTCTACTCACATTGGGGAAATTTCTCACAAAAAAAGAAAGAGACAATTCAAATTGAGTAAAAATTTAAGTGTGGTGGGTTGTTTATTGAACATAGACATTTAATACATAATTTAAAATCATTTAAATGAACATAGAAGTTTTTAAACATCAGTTTATTTGTTTTAAAAGTTGAATGTCAGTCAGGGCTCTTCAAAGAAAAAAAAGAGGAGATATCTCCTGACATACACGTGTGCACACACACACACACACAAATCAATTATGTGAACTAACTCATGGGCTTATAGAGGATTAGCAGTCTCATGAGCTACCTCCTGCAAACTGGAAAACCAGGAAAGCAGGCAGTAAAATTCAGTCCAAGTCCAAAGACCCAAGATCCAGATAGTCTGATATCTGAAGTCAGGAGAAGATAGATACCCCAATTCAAAAAGGAGTACTCCTTCTTTCTCTGCCTTTTTGTTTTATTCTGGCCCTCAATGGGTAGGACGATGACTGCCCATGTTAGTGGTTTTCTTACTTAGTCCACTAACTCAAATGCTATTCTTCTCCAGCAACATCGTCAAAGACACACCCAGAAATAATGTTTCACTAGTTATATGGACTTCCCTTACCCTAGTCAAGCTGACACATAAAATTAACCATCACAGACTGTGAAGGGTGGCAGAATATATCACCCCGAAATATGCCAGTTTGGTGTAAAGATTATTTTGAGCTAAAGGCCCTTGAAAAACAGAAAATGCCAAAAGGGCATTCCAGTCTCCTCTTTTCTTCCTGAAAACAGGAGACAAAAACTCCCATGTGAAAGATGCGCTCCCTGTACCAGAAGAGAAGAAACATTCTTGTCACCGGAGATGAGGAGTTGAGACTAAAAAAATCTGTACAAACAGACCTTGTTAAAATAACTCTTATCTTCCTTTAGCCTCCCCACACATTTTACTTAATTTTCCACAATTGTCACTCTTTATTCAATCTGCTATATAAGCATTTGAGTTTTACCACTTCTTAGGGTCTTTATTTTCCCATGGCAGCACTCATGTACATGTAAAAATCTGTATCCTGTTAATCTATTTTATGCCAATTTAATTCTCATGCCCAGCCAGAGGACTTAAGAGCATTGAGGCAGAGTTTTGCTTGCTCTGTTAAACTGTGAGATGTCAGGATTATTTGATAAACACTCCTTGATCAAGAAGGTAATCCCAAGTTAGAATGAAATCTTTATATGAAAAGGGGATCCATAGTGCAATTAAATTACTTGTAATAGTTTCTGGTTACACCTTAATGGCAAAAAAGTGCAGCTTCCTATAAATGGTAATTAAAAATAAAAGTCTAGAATTATCCACACTTTACTTGATGACTATTAGAGAGTCAATAGGCTGTTTTCCTTTCATTAAGGGAGATAATGTTCCTAAGGAATTAATGAGATTTTTCATCGGTTCTCAAGGTATGTAAAAAGTTCCTGGAAACAACTCATCAAATGGTCTTTTGTACCCACTCTAGAACACGCATGCCAGAGACTGGCACAGTGATTGTCACCTCCTTTCCACTTTGCCCAGAATAAACAAAAGAGCGAGACCCATTTTAACATAGAAATAAGTCACATTTTCAACCATGTTAGTTAAGATTCTTCTTTTCTTTTCTCTTTAAATTTATTTTTATTTATTTATTTATTGAAATGGAGTCTTGCTCTGGTGCCAGGCTGGAATGCAGTGACATGATCTTGGCTCACTGCAACCTCTGTCTCCCTGGTTCAAGAGATTCTCCTGCCTCAGCCTCCCCAGTAGCTGGCATTACAGGCGAGTGCCACCACGCCCGCTAATTTTTGTATTTTTAGTAGAGATGTGGTTTCACCATGTTGGCCAGGATGGTCTCGATCTCTTGACCTTGTGATACACCCATCTCGGCCTCCCAAAGTGTTGGGATTACGGGTGTGAGCCACAGCCCTTGGCTTTAGTTTTTTTTTAAGTAGAGATGGGGTTTTGTCATGTTAGCTAGGCTGTCTTGAACTCTTGACTTCAAGTGGTCTGCCTGCCTTAGCCTCTCAAAGTGCTAGGATTACAGGTGTTAGCCATTGTGCCTGGCTGAAACTTCTTAATAATCAGAAATGGTTCCTTTTTAAAAGACATAACAATTTTTAACATTCCATGTTAGAAACAGTGTGAAGTTTTCTCATACATGGTACATAAACTCAGATGACTGGCAGAACCCTCAACTTGTTCCTGAAGTCCCTCAAGAACCCAGTGCATCTCAGACCACCTTCACTATACAAGTAGTCCCAAGGTGGCAGGAGGATGATGTAAGAACCAGCTCCGGCACATTCCGTTCCATTTGTTCAAGTACCATACCTGAAAGACCAAAGAATCTCTTCCAAACTTGATGATGTGAGCTTTTAGGGACCTACATTGGAGAGTTAATACAAAAGTGTGTTAATTCACGCGGCAATATTTCAGAAAAGATCTGACGACAATAGAAAATATTTTTCCCGACTTCAGGAGAAAGCCCCAGTTCTTTAGAATAGGAAATCATAAAATTCAAGATAAGGAGAAAACCCTAGAATTTATTTGGTCATTCAGGTTCTCTTGAATGAGCCAACATGTACCAGTAGAAAAAAATGAAGAAAAGAAATCTTTCCACATTGAGAAGCCTATTTAGTCAGCAGATGACTCTCCAAATGTTACTGTTAAATCCCCTGTGCCTGTACTTTCAGCCCCAGTGGGGTAAATAAACCGCAGGGTTTAAACAATTCATCACAGCACCTGAATCTGTCTATAACAAAATCATATTTTCACCAAAACTTTGTCATCCTAATACTGTGTTCAGTGTATGCTTCTGATGTAGAAGTCTGAAACTATTTTTTTCCCAATGGAAAAAGATGGTTGTGACTCTATTTTCTTGGACTTCACAGTCCTGAGTTACTTGGTTGAGGGTTTATTGCACTAATTTATTTGGGGTGAACCCTAAACACTTAACAAACCATTCTTTAGCCAAAACAACTTGATTTTTTTTTTAACCAAAACAGATCAACCAAATCAGAGAGAGGTGGGAACAAAGTGCTTTCCCCACCCCTTAGAAGATTAAAAATGCATGGTTGAACATATTATTAAAGGAAAAAAAATTAAGAACTTAGAAATCACATGTGGGTAAGGAGAGAGAAGAATGTAGCACTGCCATAATAAAAATGTCGAAATTTTTAAAATTCAATGTATTCTTTACTGATTCTAGCTAGTTTGGTATATATAATGATCAAAGAACAAATTCTGAGTAGTGGTGAAGAGATTTAACAATGGGGTTTTTAGGTATGGAGACACATTATAAAGCCTTGGTTCCTGCACTTCCCTGGCTTTTTCTAAAAAATTTTTGTAAACCTGGATAAAGTTCATAATTAAAGAAGAAAACTCTTCATCTCAATCAGCAAGTCAGGTGCCTAGAATGCTGTGACTGCGACTTCTACACTACAGTCTACACCCCTCATTTCTATCAAAAAAAGTAAGAATAAAAGAATGAGTCTCACCTGAGTAACTGTGAATTCCTGGGTAGAAGTTTTTCGTATTTTACCAAATCGGAAAGTTGGTCATCTTGAAAGTACATAAAATGCAATCCTATTTAGAGCAATGGTGAAATCAAACATGGTGTGCTCACTGGGAAGTTTGCAACGTTTGACAAATTGTAATTCTGTTCTTTGCAAACTTCTAAACACTTCCTGCTAAGTGACAACAAGCTTCAGCAAGTTTCCACAAACCTTCTGCAGCTTCTTCATCTCACTATAAAGAACAGATGCCTTTTAGGGGCTGCTGTGAGCTCTTCTGTTCTCTGTACAATATGTACACGTACAAAAAGGAATTCACACTCGATGAAAATGTGATAGTCAAGGCCTCCAGAAAGCTTTTGCAGTAACTGCACAGCATTACAACAGCTGGCCTAATTCAAAGGCTCTCTGTCAATCATGGAAAAACGTGACAGACTTGTGACTTGGTGGCAAAAGCAGCAACATTTACAGTTTGAGAGAATCACATCAATAACAAAATAATTTGTGTTGTTAAAATATACAAAGATGCTTCCATTTATTTTCTAACAAGTTTAATGAAAATGAATATATATAATCATATTTGATATTAGAAAAACTGAAAAGTAGATATAGTTCTAGTCATTTTAATTCAAATCATTAGAGCAAAAAATACATAACTGGCAATATTTTTATTAATGGATTAATGCCAATAAATTCAAGTAAAAAAAAAAACTAATGCATTATGGTAAAATCATAAACTTTACTGTGTACTTGATTTCAAGTTTTGTTTTTAAGTGAACTCAGTTTCCAAAATGTAAATCTATTCACAGAATTCACAGGTAGATAATTACCAGCACATAAATTTATTTTACAGCATTTTAAATGGATTTTTGATTGTCACATTTAAAATTTTATCTAGTATTCTTTTAAACCAAGTTTCTTTCAGAATTTGTATTCTATGCAATACAACAAAAATTTTTTGTAGTCCAAAAAAGTTATTCTCAAACATTCTTGTTCATATGATCTTAATCTTAAAGTTCATCTGTGATAATTGTCAAAAACAGCAATTACCGGAATTACTATCTGAGAAAGTCAAAGTAGCTGATCTAAATTAAGGATTCTTAGATAATAATTAGAATCAGACAAGTTTGTCACACATTGCTCTAAAATTAAATATGCAAACACACAAATAAATACATATAAATAAATAATTGATAAAACAGTTAATCATTAGTAATTTAACTTGAGAACAACTGAGAAAAAAATAGAAACTTGAAATGTAAAAAGACAAGTAACTTTATGGTAACTGAATTACTTCTATTGCTACTTTTTAAAGCAAGAAATAAAGAAAAAAAAACAGCGAGTTGGAACACAAGTCAAAAAGAAGGAGAAAAAAGATAGTTTTCTTAAAAGTACATATCACGTGTTTTATTAGGTAAAGTTTGGTACAAATGTGGTATATATATATGTGTATCTACATATATATAGATGTTACTATAATTTAATTTTGTCACTAAAACTGTATAATTTGGGGTGAGAAGGCCAATGATACAAATTATTTTCTTGGGGCACATATTATATGTGTGATACCATAAATTTTTTTGCACTATTCTTTTCAGAATTTTGCATACAGTGGGTTTTCATAATTGGCATCTTCTACTTTATAATTTGGGTTATAATTGATAATTATAGTTATATTTGATTTCCAAAACTATGATCAATATTTTTATTTAGTGCTTCCATTCATGTTATTTTTGTTCACTTTAATTAATTACCTATTTAAGTTAGCAAATGTACTAAGTGTGAGAGGCAAAGAATATACTGCTCTAGCACTTTTTTGTTCTGTGATATTTGGCAAGATTTTTAACATCTCTGAAGCTTGCTCTTATCTATAAAATGGGGCTAACAAGGTTGCCTGCCTTACAGTGTTGTTACGAAGATTAAGGGAATTAAAATATTTAAAGCACTGACAATATGGTCTGACACATGGTCAGGGCTCGATAAATATTAATTATTAGTAGTGGAATCATGATGCCATGTCTTCTCATAAAACATGGTCCCTACAATGATGATTTAATTTATCACCTAAACCAGAAAGTTTGCAAGAATAACATGGCACAATTACTAATTTCTTGGGAACAATAGTGAAAACCTGGACAGTCCAAGGAAAATAGAAATATATGATCACCTTCTGACGCTTAAATCTCATTGAGTGTATGTTTTAATTATTTTAGAAAAAAAATAAACTAAATTGAAATTAAGTTAGGATCGAATTTATAGAACTTTAGAACTGGAAGAGACTTTAAAATCATATAGCTTCATTTCATTATTTTAAAGACAGGAAATTTGAGCCCCCAAAACATGAAAGAAATTAACCAAATTCTTAATGGAAAATCAAGTTCTAAGCCAACTAGATGAGCCAGAGTGATTTGGTTGCAAATTATCTTCAAAAGATAATTCAGTACAACATTTTTTCTTTTCTTTTGTTTTTCATGAGAAAGAACTGCTAAAATCTAAGCAGTGAATGAAGTATTCAGACTGCATTTTATTGTTGGGGGTCAGTTCTAGAAAGGAGAGAATAATGGGGAGGGGAACAGAAAGAAGATGATGTCACTCAAGGCTATATGTGGAGTCTCTTCAGGAGGGGACTGAGTATATTTTTAAAGTCCTGAGGTAAATATAATATGTACACCAAACATCAGATTGAAGGGATTCTTTTTCTTTCTTAAGGCAATTATATGCTAATTTTGTTTAAGAAGAACCATTCCTTCCAACCCTCAGCTCTCTGCTGAGCTTGCCTCTGATTCTACTTGCAGGTTGCAAAGATGGAACCAGTAGCTCAGAACAAACCAAGCCACACACAGAGAATCCCTTGTGGATGCTGTAGGGATGGATGGAGAATTCTAGTCAGTACAATCAGAGTCAAGGAAGGACTTGTATTTCAGCTACAGGAAAGCATCTTTCACTGGACTAGAGTGTTTATAGTAAACTCAGGAATGTATCATTCTTGTGGAGGTAAAGTCTGATATCAGCTAGATTTGGTACTAGAAAGAGCCAGATTTCCTATCACTTGCAACTTAACTGTAAATGTATCCATGTCAGCTCACTGAACACCAAAATTGAGGGAGGCCTTTGATTTCATGAGGAGGAGAAGCTGGAAAAGGCCTGGACATGAAGACAGAACTCACCGGTTGATAGCAAGTAGGATGAAAACAAGGCAGGACTTAGATACAACCCGAGCAATGATTCTCAGCCTGGCTGTGTATTATTATATTCACCTGCTGACCTTCCAAACTATACCTAGCCCTTCTCCCCAGAGATTCTAATTTAGTTGATCTGGCCTAGAGCCCATATCTCCTGATCTGTTGAGTCGGGGTTGAGAACCACTGACCCAATCAATCAATCAAGAGTACCAAATCAATTCTGAAAATTCCTCACTTCCTGCTGACCAATGCAGTCTTCTAGTGCAGTGAGGACAAGGCTGGGCTGTGTCTTTACATGCACCTGAATTTTAATTTAGCACTGCTTCTTACCAGTAAGGTACTTTGCACACATCTCTTAAGCCCTTGAAAGTTCACCTTTCAAAGTTGCTGTTGTTTAGTATACATAATGGAAATTAAGCCTTCACACATTCCTGTGAGGATTGAATGAAATAGTATACATAAAGATCTTGGGCCAGGCATGGTGGCTCATGCCTGTAATCCCAGCACTTTGGGAGGCCAGTGCAGGTGGACCACTGAACCTAGGAGTTCAAGACCAGCCTGGGCAACATGATGAAACCTATCTATAAATAAAAAATATGAAAATTAGCCAGGTGTGGTGACATGTACTTGTAGGTCCAGCTACTCAAGAGGCTAAGATGGGAGGATTGCTTAAGCTTGGGAGGTGGAGGTTGCAATGAGCAGAGATCACACCACTACACTCCAGCCTGAGTGACAGACCTAGATCCTGTTCCCCACCCCCCAGAAAAAAAGAAAAAGAAAAAAAAAACCTTTTGACACAGAGAATGACATAAGTGAGCACTCAAATGTCAGCTGTATGTGGTAATTAAGTAAGTAATAGTACAAATGTTGACATTTCTGTCAGAGAATTCTGTGCTATGTAAGTATATGTAAGTACTGAATATGTGACTTTAGACAAATAAATTTCCCTTCTGCATATCAGTTATCTAAGCTATGCAATGGTATCATAAAATATGCATTAAAAGATGTAAATGTGCATCTTTAGTGGGTTCTAGATATCGTATATCATATGTGAAAGTTCCTAGTACACAACAGTCACTTAAATCTTTGCTATCTTATGTTTTTATTTAATTTCCTTAAATCACAACTTTTCCAACTATAGGAATAAAATATTGAAGTTATTTGTGGAAAGTTTTACATAAGCATGTGAAATGCATTGTGTTAGTGTTCTCCAGAGAAAGAAAACCAATAGGTTATAGATAGATGATGATTAACTGATAGATAGGTCATTTATTATGAGGGATTGGCTTACATGATTATGGAGACAGAGAAGTCCCATTATCTGCCCTCTGTAAGCTAGAAGACCAGGGTAGCCTGTGGTACATATCCAGTCCAAACCCAAAGGCCTGAGAACCAGAAGTGCTAATATTTGAGGACAGAAGAAGATGGATGTGTCAGTCAAGCAGAGAGAAAATTAACCCTTCTCCTTTTTGTTCTCTTCAGTCCCTTAGTGAATTGAATGATACCAACCTGGACTGGTGAGGGCATCTTCTTTACTGGGTCTACTGATTCAAATGCTAATCTCTTTCAGCAATGCCCTCACAGACACACCCAGAAATAATGTTTTACCAGCTATGTGGGCATTTTTAGTTCAGTCAAATCATCATATAAAACTAACAATCACATACGTGCTGAAAAATTGATTCCCCTTTGTGAAGTGTATATTGATTCTTCGGAAATAACACTAATCACAAATAGCCAGTGGCAGAAGGTTACAAAATAACAGCATTATCGAAGAAATGTAGTACACAAGAAGTTAAACTTATCTTCCAAAATAGCATGGTCAGGAAGGATTCAAAAGTATGTAAGAACATTTCTTGCAAACGAATAAGAACAAACACAGGGTGATTTCTTTAGAAAATTTTGATAATCCGTCCAATGGCCAGAGCAAATGTTGAGCTTCTTCAAATGTTAACAGCCCACATGCCAGCACCACAGTGCCAGGTACAGGGGTTAGAGGAAATAATTGATTGCTTTATGAGCAATAAAATATATACATACAAACATATATACACATAGACAGAAGACAATAAATAAAATAATGGTCAATTCTAAATAGAAATATTAGTTGATGACATTTCCCCATAAGCTCCTACCCTTAAGTTGAGTTACTACAGTTCTGTGTACTTCAGAGGTATTTTTTAAGAGTTCACCTAAACTAGGAGCATAACTGCCACTGACTACTGCCTTGTTAGAGCACCTGATAACCTACATAATTAGAAAAGGACTATGAGAGTAAATCCTGGCTTAGGAAGTGAAAGTGGAAGCTAGAAAACGGAATTTAAAAAACGAATAGGCAAATAATTATTCATCAAGTACTCTTTGATTCTCTAGTGTGAAATAAGACCAGACATTGAGCAACACAGACATAATCATGACAGGTGAGTTTTATGAAATGTAGTAGGAGGTAAGTTTATTCAGGAGTGAGGTGTCAGCTCCTGGATGAGGCTATGTGACTTCTCCAATTTCGTTCACAGGAATTCTGAATGTGTCAGCCAGGCCTGTGTACTGTTTGCACTGAGCATCTAGTCTCAGTTTTGAAATGTGTAAAAATCACCAAATTATACAGTCTCATGTGAGACGATGAAACTTTTCTTTCTGTTTTTAATTATTAGAAATTGTAATTGACCTGTATAAGTGATAACCATTGAATTTCTTAAATAGCTGAACTCTGATATGAATGCCTTTTTTTTTTGCTTCAGTAACTCAAGTGTGACAGAAATGTCAACTAAGAAAAACATAACAATTTTATCCCTGAAACAAAGAATAATTTTTCTGCTGCATATTTTTTCATCGCAGCATCATACGATATACAACCATATGATCTAAAAATCTGGTTTAGTTCACTCCTTTGAAAATCTCAGAGATTAGAAATATTCTTATTCTTTCTTAATTACCTTGCTCATTTCCAAATTAAGTCTCTTTTTTTTTTTAACAATCAATTTGCATTCAAATTCTGAATTTCTTCATGGCAGTAGGCCAAGAACTAAAGAAAATATTGTTGGTTGAAAGGACTATAAGTGAAGCTGGGGGAGCCTGATTTATTTTTGTCCATTTTCTCTCATTTGTATTGCAGGAGAGATTTTTCTTAATTTCTTTTCAGCCATTGGTTTATCTTCCTGCCTTTCTATAAACTTTAGGTAAGAGAGCTGAAGGTCTTAGGATTCTGCATTTTCTGCATCAGCAAAACTCAGAGTCTGTGCTATAAAAGAGGTGTGATTTTGATTATCACGGTGTTATATAACTCTGCAGATTCTCTAAGGTGTAATGATATTTAGAGGTGACAGTGAGAGCATTACAATTCCACCAAGTGTTATACAGAGAAACTATGCACAGCAAGGGCTGAACTTTCTCAAACAGCTAGTAGGAACAAAATGAACTATGTTTTTCTCTACAACATTTTTATTAGACAAAAATAGCTAGTTGAAATTTTGGTTACAAACTTGAGATGCTGTTATAATATACCTATTAAACTGACAAATAAATCCTTCATACTATTTACACATTTTCAGTGCTTTCATAGGATATGCATTAAGCAGGAATGAAAAAAAATCATGCGGACTAGTATGCAGCAGATATTTTTAGTTTTTATTTGAATGAAAATAACATACTGACACATTTAGAAACTTTGTGAAATTCTTTGAATTATTCTTCTTTCAAAGTGTTCATAAAGCTTAGTTTCATCAGGACAGCAGCAGCAGCAGCAGCAGCAGTAGGAGTAGCAGTAGTTAGATGGTGTTTATACAAATGAGCATTTCTCCTAGTATCCTTATAAAATAGGTTTTGGCTCCCAATCTATTTTTCCATAGGAAAGACAAAAATGTGTCAGAATGAAAATTTAAAGATGAAGATAGCATTTTATGAAGTTCTGACTTTATAACATTACCCCAGAATCTCGAAATTAATGACAGTCAAACATATCAGGATGACTTATAGTAGCAGATACCAAGGCCTTAAAATATGGGCATTAGGATAGTATGGTGTTGATGAAAGATACATAATCAAATCACTGGAACAGATGAAAGAGTTCATAAACAGATTCACAAATATAAGCATATAACTTATAACAAAGTTTTCGCTGCAGAACAATGAAGAAACAACAGTATTTTTAATAAACAATATTGATTGAGTTAGATATCTATATAAGAAGAAAATGATTCTTGATTTCTATTATATTCCACAAACAAAAATCACTTCCAAATAATGGATCTGAATGTAAAAGGCAATAAGAAATAAAGAATCAAAAAAATATATAGAATGTTTTAATTATTTTGAATAGACAAAGATTTCTTGAAAAGCATTCAAATAGCCTTAGCCATAAGAAAAGAGAAATAGAACTTGAACTACATTAAAATTAAGAGCTTCTTTTAATCAAAATACATCATTAAAAGAATGGAAAAGCAAGCCACAAAGCAGGGGGAATATATGCAATATGTATAAATGACAAACAACTATCACAAATGTTTAAAATCTGTAAATTAATAGAACAATAAAAACAGTTCAATCTAAAACTAGTAAGTATGCACTTCACAAAGGAGGATACTCAATTAAGAAAGAGTGATTATTCTCATTAATTATTGGAGAAATACAAGTTAGAACTACAATGTTTTCTTAATCTGTGTTCTGCTGCTATATAGCATACCACAGATGTGGTAATTTTTAAAGCACAGAAGTTTATTTGGATCATGATTCTGGAAGCTGGAAAGTCCAAGAGAATGGTACTCACATCTGGCAAAGGTAATCCATGGCGAAAGGCATCACATAGTGGGAAGTACACCTGAGAGACAGAGAGCCAATTGGGGCTCATCCTTTAGCCAGAGCCCACTTCTGTGATAACTTACTCCTGAGTTAACCCCATTAATCCATTCATAAGCTAATCATCTCTTAAAGGCTGTGCCTCCCAACATTGTTATACTGGCAATTAAATTTCAACATGAATTTTAGAAAGGATATTCATACTATAGCAAATGGGATGCTAGTATACAACACCAGAGAGCTAAAGTTAAAATGATTGACAATAGATCTTGTTGGTACGAATGTGGATCAACTGAAAGTCATATACATTTCTCTTGAAAGTATAAATTGGCTCAACCATTTTGGAGAACTAATTCCAGTTTCTACTAAAACTAAACATATGCACACGCTGCAACACACTAATTTCATTTTTAGGTATATTCTAAGAGTGAATGGAATTAATACCTTGGTATGTGCACTAAAATACACATTTAAGAATGTTCATAGCATCATTATTGATAATAGCCAAAGGTGGAAACAACTCAAATGCTCATCAACAGTAAAATGGATAAATAAATTAAAACCCTCATACAGGGAAATTTATAAAGTGATGTGAAAGAATAAACAAGTGCTAAACACTACAGCATGGATGAATTTCACAAATATAATGTTGTTCAAAAGATGCCAGACATACACTGTTTGTTTCTTTTTACATGAAATTCAAAATGAGATATCTAAGTTATTTGAAGCCAGATAGTTGGTTACCTCTGAGAAAAGGACTCATGAGTGCTTGTAATATATTATTTATTGGCCTGTGTGGTGGATACATGGGTTCACTTAGTGAAAACTTATCAATCTGTATACTTTTGATTCCTACATCTTGCTGTAAATTAACTTCTATAAAAAGTTTATTAAGTAGAAATATGTATATGAGATGTAAGTAAAATGTATTTCAAAACTGAAATATAAGATAAATTATGCCTGGCATACTTCAACCTCCCTTCAAGGAATGTGAAAAATTATAAAGTAGCAAAAAAAATGCTGTGAAAATAATATTAACAAAATTAGCAATATTTGGGATTTTTCCAATGAGAACTGATCCCTACAGTTACCACAGTAATGTGATACAAATCAGCTTATAGATTTTGTAACCCTATTGACTTCATGAAGTATGTTGGCATTGTTGAGGTAAAAATATAATATTTCAGTATATTACTCAGGAGTAAGTTTTCACATAAATTTGTATAATCTAAACTTCCTTCAACTTTACAGTATCATTCAAAATTACTTGTATTTAAACCTTCCCCAACTCCCACCATTATCCCAGCCTACATCCATAATAAATATTGAGCCAGATTATCAAGAGACAGTATTTGTTCTTCGGGATTTCTTTCAAATATATCCTTGGGTCTTGATATACTCTCCTACGCCTCCATAGAAAACCACTGCTTGAAATCCTGCCAAGATGAAGGTACACCAATATCTCAGAAACTAAAGGAGATTTTAGCAATATTTAATAAAGTAACAGTAAGGATTCAAAGGAGAAATCGCTTGATAATCTGACTTAGGGAATATGAAAAGGTGACAAATTCTAACTTATTATAACTATAAAGTGTTATGAGACAATGGTGTCAAATACATGATATTTATCACATTGTTACCTTCCTCAATACATCCACATGAGTCTCAACATAGTAGATATCATTTATTTATAAGGACTCTTTTTCTGCAAAAGCCTAAATATCATCTCAAAGTTCTTCTTAATACTATGATCTAGAAAGCGTTTAGCAATTGTTGACTGCAAATTTTCTTATAGATTGTTTTCATAATCTATAAAAAATTGAGACTTACCAAATACTGTAGCCATTTTTAAAGATATAGGTTGTTATAAGAGAGAACTGACAATGCCATAAAACATCATTTTTCAGCAAATCCAAGGCAAAGACTAACACAGACCAAACAGTTTATATCTCTTTTATTTGAGAATACCCTCTTAAAATATATCCAAAAATGTATTCTACATTCTACTCTTCACATTGCTGCTGCTTTAGCATTTTATTTGCTTGGGGTTTTGATATCTATAAACTAGTACAACTGACTTTAATTAATTAGATCAATCACATTTTTTGCAACCACATTTTTCTGGCCTGCCTAATGTCAAATACATGTTTGTTTCACTGTCATTTTGCTATTTTATCACTTTAAATCAGACTTTCCAAATTGTAAAACTTTCAAGAGATTTTATCACAAATAACAAATGCTGTATATATTCCCCAGAATATAAACTGTTCTTTCACTATGCCCTATGTTTACAGCATCTGACAGAGTCAGAATCCAATCTATATTTCTGAAAGAAGAAATAGTGAAGGAGAAATCTTCAAAAATATATCAGGTTAGGATAGTATTTATCAGTCTTTGTGAAATGAATATAAGATATACCTATTTAAGTAAATACCACCTCACAACATTCTTACGTAAAAATTACCTGTGTATTCTTAGGTTCATCTACTCTGAAGGACATGGAGAAATATTTAAGATGTGTGGGTGCTTAGAAGAAACCCTTGCTTTAGGAAAAAGAAACAGAAAAAGAGTGCCCTAATTTTTTGTGCTGAATAATGAGTAAAATTCTACAATATATTGAACATTTTTATGACACTTGCTCTAGAAATAAGAAGAGCAGTCAGTTTAGCAGACTAATAAATATATATGTATGCACCTATATACACATACATCATTTATATATACATATATATGGGTGTATGTGTGTGTATACACACAAACACACACACACACACACACACACACACTTTTTTTGAGACAAGGTTTCACTCTGTTGCCCAAGCTAGAATACAGTGCATGATCATGACTCACTGGAGTCTCAAACTCCTGGGCTCAAGCAATTTTCCCAACTCAGCCTCCCAAGAAACTGGGACTACAGTTGTGCACCACGACACTCAGTTAATTTTTTATTTTATTTTTCTTTTGTAGAAATGGGTCTTGCTATGTTGACTACGCTGGTTTCGAACTCCTGGCATCAAGGGATCCTCTTTCCTTGCCTCCAAAATGCTGAGATTACAGGCATGAGCCACTGCACCTGGCCTGATGTGATAAATATTTTTGAATGATCCTTTCTGTATCAAAATAATATTTCTAGTTACAACAGAATGGGGCATCTTTTTACATAAATGTAGGCTCAAAATCTATTTAGACTTTATATACATTCTCAGAAGACTTCTATGGTGGTACCACAAACATCTTAGGTTAAATACTCTTAATACTGTGGCTCATTGAGGGAACAATTCAACAACTGCTAAAATCATAAGTAAATTTTCTTCCTTAAAAAAGCATCTGGACCTGGTATTGTTGACAGAGTCATATTCAAGCAGGATGACTTTACTGGGTTCTAGAAACAATAGTCCTGTCCCAAAATTGTAGGCCTCTAGGTTAGGTACACTTCTCTCATTTTCAGTTTCTATTGACTTCCAGAAGTATCCAGTAGTATGACCCAAGGATGCTTGCTTTACACTGAAGTGTCAAATATAGCTACCAACATTCTACAGATAGGTTTGGAGAAGCTGTTTGGTGCATACCTTCTCTGTGGGGATTTTAAAAGAGTGCACATTCCCTCAAACACTTTACAATGCCTTAGAGCAGGTTTGGCAGGGTGCCCAGTCAGGAGGCCAAACAAGGCTTGAGAGGCAAAACGGACTGCTATGACCTATGTCCACGGCTGAGGAAAGCTTAAGATGAACAGTGGCATTTCAAATAGACTGTAATGGAGTATGCTTTACTATTTATTCCTCACAGAATTCTTTATGTGGGTTAGTTACGCAACATAAAATAACCACAGAATCTTGGAGGTTTCCAACAAATATTTATTTCTCATTCATGACTTGTGTTCACTGTGGGTTAGCTTTACCCCAGCTCCAGGTTCAGATAGCATTCTCCCTGGGATGGAGGCTGATGGATCTCTCTATGGGGCTTCTAGGAAGCATTGTCTGTCTTGGTAGCAAAGAGAAAAAGAACACTGACCTCTGCTAGGAAGTGACTCATCATTTCCACTCACATTTCTTTAGCTAATGCTAGTCGGATGGCAGTGCCTAAGTGGAGCACTGCAGAGATATCTAAGCCTGCCCTGCAGAAGGAGGTCCACAGAGAGAAGCACTGAATATCATAAAAAGTATTCTAGTCTTCCACATTAAGTCAGAGTAATTTCTACTCTCATTTTGCACTAGGTAGAAGGAAGCCAGAAGTTGTTTTAATCAATTCTACTACATAAATAAGGTAATAAAAGAGGAGTCATATTTATTGGGAAGCTCAGAGGCTAAGTGCCTTTACATAATTATTGCATACAATCATCACAATAGAGGGTGGTGTGACATCAGCTCTGATTTTACAGAGGAAAAGAACTGTGATAAAGAGCAATAAAATTATGATAAAGGCCATGGCAGACTGCAGGTGACTTTGGTCCTTTACATCAAGTATACAAAGGGGTAATCTCATTGTCAAAAAATTATATTATAGAACTCAACTATACGTTATGGGCACAACATGGACATAGCCCTTTTTATAGTTGATGGCCTTGGAGGCATACTTAGTACAGTTATGCTTTAAAAGATAATCAAATAAAATATGAATATAATATCTGAACACTTCATAAAACAAGTTAGGGACTTTATAAAACTTATGAATAAGAGAATAAGAGTAGGAAAAATAAAAAAAGTTCATTCAAGTTACTGTAACTTTAACAATCAATGTAATTAGAAAACAAAAATAGATGAACCCTAAATTGAAAATTAATGTAATTATATAATATTTTTACTAACTCAGCAAAGGGGAAAGGAGTGACATATATGTCCCAACTTTGTTTTTGCTCAGAATCCAAAAACAGCAACATGTTTTTCTAATCATGTGCAGGAAAATCCCAAAAACTGATTTGATAATTCACAATGAAACATACTTTGTGCCTCTTTCAAGTCTCTACTTTTACAACAGAATAAATAGACATATTCTTAAAAAAAAAAAAAAACAGGAATTCCATATCAGTAATGCTAATCACAAACAAATATTTTAACTTCCATTCTCTGTATTTTCTCCCAACTTCATCTGTTTTGTGTACCTCAATTCAATCCATTCTCCCAGACCTCACTCATCCCCACAAAGCCACATTTCTGGAGCCCAGTTCATTTCTTATAGTCTGAGTCTTCGCAGTGGTTCTTAAACTTTAGTTTCACAAGTAACGCCTAAAAAAAGGAAAGAAAAATTAGTCCTGTGTTTTGACCATCCTGATTCGGTATATCCAATATAGACAGAGGTTCAGGAATCAGCAGTTTAAGTTTGCCCTCAGGAAAATGTGATGACCTTCCTGGACAACTATGTTTTAGATATTGCCCCTCCATTGTAACACCACATTTTTATAGATCTTTTCAAAGATGTCCTGTATCAGATGCCATTGTCTCAGGCTAGGATTTATTTTCACCCTAATCTGGGGAGTGAATCACTGAGACTAAGCTGTCTTCTAAATTATGTATTTTTGGGTTATTATGACCCTTGAAGCTGTGAAAATGTGCATATTCAAGGTGAATTTTCAGACTCAAAAATAAATAAAAAAGAGCTCTCTGCTTGTTGATTGCTGATTATTAAAAACCTGAGCTGATAGAAAAGCAGTAAAACACATGGAAACTCAGGACAGCATCAAACAAATTTAGATTGCAATAAAAAAATCTAGTTTGTTTAATATACAATACAAAAATCGGACATAATTTTTAAAAACGGTCACAGTGATTCTGACATGCACATTTTCAGAATAATAAATCATTTGGCCTTTGCTGTTAGGATCTGGGTAAAGAACAAAGAATTTTCCCAACCACATCTCTCTGTATTGAGCTTCATGCATTCACCCTCAAGCCAAGCTTGGCCACCACTGACAGTCCCATAAGCCGGCCCCACCCTGCCCCAGCTAGTTCCATGCACCCTCTTCCTTTCTCAATTCCTGACTGTCCCTAACCTCAGCATGTTCAAATCGTAAGACCCAGCTTCAATACTGCCTTCTTCATTCTATTTTCTGTATTGCTCCAGCCAGATATAACCAAATCTTTCCAACTTCCTTTGGTACTTTCTCTCTGCTCTTGTATGATTAACCAGTTTTTAATTTTAAATTATAATTATTTTAATCCAGAGATACGTTTTTGAAGATGAAGCTGGAGACAAAGACTTATCGTCACCGTATTTCCTAGAGTACTTAGTACAGACACACATTAAATGTTTATTTTAAAAAAACTCAGTGAAGAAAGAAAGGGTACTACACTTCAATAACTGATATTTTATCTGGGTATAATTGTGTATAAGGAGAGAGAGAAAAACAATTTTAAAGAAAATAATCTTAACAAAATCAAATATTTGAGTTGTCTTACACTAAACACTATGGACATTTTTGGCCAAATGATTCTTCATTGTGGGGTCCTATCCTGTATGTGGTAAAATGTTTAGAATTATCTCTGGCCTCTACTCACTAGATGCCACTTTCACCCCTTCTCTCAGTGGTGACAGCCAAAAAATATATCCAGAAAGTTACAACTCCTTATGAGAATAGGAAAGATGACAGAAAACTTGAGATAAGCAACTTTACTGATTTTCAATAGGGTAGAAAGGCAGATACCAAAATCCCACCTAGTCGCTAAAATGTTGTTGAAAGGTTTCATGTTGGCAATGTTTATGAAGAAATAATGGTGGTCACTAGGATTAAACATGGATCTATTATGATCAAACCTATACTGACCTCATTTCCTTGTATTATCATATAAACAAGTTGGAAAATACATCTGCCAGGATAACGTCATAAAACTGAATTGCCATCCACCTGGTAACATTCCTTTAAGAAAAAGTCTACAGCAGATAAGTCAAGGGACTTTCCATCTTTAAGACTGTAAGACTGAAGGTGCTATACCTTACTTTGGTCACACTTGGTCTCACTGATAAAACTCAAAGGGAAGAGTTTCTGGTAGAGCAGCCTGAAGATCAAAGAGCATTGTTGTTACTAAAGGTATTTTTCCTGAGTTTCACAGGAAGCTGAAAACAAAGATCAATGTAGATCCGCCATGCAACTTTAAGTTTCAAGAGGACAGAAGTGACATCTGTTGGGTTCATTATTCACCTTGCACATTATAGGAGCTCGTAACTATTATTAAATAAATAAATGTCACAGATTGGCATGGTCCATTCAATACAAAAATATGTAAACTGGTTGGCTTATAAAAAAAATATTTCTCACAGTTCTGGAGACTGGGAAGTTCAAGGTCAAAGCAACAGCAAATTCAGTGTTCGGTGATGGCCTGTTTCCTGGCTCACAGGTGACACCTTCTTGCTGTATTTTCACATGATAGAAGGGGCCTCTTTCATAAAGTCACTAATCCATTTATTAGGGCTCTGCCCTCTTGTCCCAATCACCTCTCAAAGGCCCAGCCTTCTAATATCACCCTGGGGGTTGGGATTGTAATATATAAGCTTGGCAAAGGGAGTGGGGCACAAACATTCATCCCGTAGCACAAATTTTATTTTACTATACTTATTCATGAAAGCAAGATTGTGACCTTTACTCTAAGGATCCAGAAGACTAAGCTATACTTATTTCTTGGGTGCAAATTTAAGTTTGTAAAGTATTAGACAAGTGGAGAAAAAATTTCTTTGACTGTGGCTTCTTTTGAGATTACTTACATATAAGCAAAAAATGTTATCCTCTAAAGATGCTTCCCTGGTGCTCTCCTAGCAGTTGAACTATACTAAACACAATTTTCCCTTCCTTGCCTCCTGCCACATCAGTGTGGAAAGAAAGGCTGATTGTCTTTCCTTCTTCAACACACGAGAGAAAAACCTCAAGAACAGACGTTAATAGTGAATGCAGTCTGTTCGCACCCTCTGAGGGTCATGTTTATGTGTCCCCCCATTTTCAGGGCAGAGGAAGGTGGTGGGAAGCCTAGCATGACAATCAATACCAAAATTGCAACTCCAGGATAAGCGATGATGTCAACATGGTAATGACTTGTTGAAACATTTATTAAACCACTTCACAACAAATAGTAACTCATGAAGTGTTATCCTCACATTTCATAGCAACATCACTTCTAAAGAGAAAAAATGCTAGCCAAACTGTTTTAAAATCTTCAAGATATTATTTACTTAATATTTAGGAGTTTAATTTTTCCCATTTGTTCATGAAGAAAAAATGTTTTTTATAAACCAAGTTAGCAATCAAATGGTTTATAATTATTTTTAGCATGGTTGTATTATTACTGCTAAAAATAAATATCTGAAAGAGGGAAGTTCAATATTAGAATATCTACGATATATTATTTTCACCTTTTATGCACTTTTCAGGTCTTAGCTTGACTTTTAGAGATCATAAATTATAACAAAGTTATTATTGACACGAATATAACAATTTATAAAATTATATGAATTTAATATTAAACAAGATATATCTTTTTACATTATTTTTTAAACTTATACTCCAAAGAAAATGAGTGAACATTTTCTAAAATACACTCTTATTAGTCATCCCTAAAGTATTTCTGTTATGTCTCCATATCTTTCTCAGAGAGTGGGGTTGTCATCTATACCTACATATACATGTATGTATATTTATACCTTCACATATAATATTGTTGGAACTGGTCAAAGAAAGTTATTTATAATGTAACATTTTTATGTCTATTTATTACCTGGATTTAGCTCTAGATTAGTTGAGATATAGTTTAGGCTATTGAAGCAAGAAGTCATTGAAGTGCAGGGTTATAAAAGACATCAAGGTTTGGGCAGGTAGTTCAGGACTGGAGTGGCAGCTCAATGGAGCTAGAGATGCAAAATCCTTCTTCAATTTCACTTTACCACCCACCAGGACTTGCCTGACTGCAGCTGAAGATGCTCAGTACAATGTCCACTGGGTTCTCATTCCAACTGAGAATGTCAGCAGGAGGTGTAAAGTAGCAAGCCTTTCCTTTAAATACACTATTTAGAAGTTGTTCACATTGTCTCTCTCTTTGGCCAGACTTTAATCACCTAACCATGTGAAACTGCAGGAGAGATAAGAAAATGTTGCCTTTGTTTTGGGCAGCTGTGCATCTAGCTTAATTTGGAGGTTTTATTAATAAAGAAAAAAGAAAATAGATATTGGAGACATCTACGTGACTCTACCACACTCACTTTTTGAATATCTGAAATTTTCCTATTTGAACAAATACAGTCTTGTTGTTAGCATAGAAGAGGAAATGCTTTGTCTTCCATTCGCCAAAATACCTGATCCCAAACTTGTGGAGCAGGCTCTCCCTGAGAGACAATGAAAAGTCTTGTGTTTCACTGTTAAGACAGATTATTCTCAGGGTGGCATGTCCTGATTTCATATGCAAAAAGGTCTGACTTAACAGATTCTGGGTCTATAGAAGCCTGGATGCCAGCTAGGACCACCATTCATGATGTAAAAAAAAATGAGAGCAAGCTTCAAAAGTAGGGGCAATTTTATGAAGAAGTTACTTTCAGGAGGAGATAACTTCCTCCCCTTTTTCTGATAGAGCATAAGTTACATAAACTGAGAGTAAGAGAGAAGTATTAAGTGCTGAATGAACTCATTTGTTTCTTTGGACTCTGATTCCATGGTAGGCTTAAGATCGTGTACCTGGTTAGCGATAGGATGGCATCTACACCATGCTGCCTCTGGCAACCTGCCTCCAAAGAAATAAAATGAAGATGCCTGTAGGTCATCATATTGAGAATTAAATAATCCAATAGAGGACGGGAAGGAAAAGAAATAAAAATCCAGTGAACCAGCAAAGATTTTATTCACAACAAAGGCTTACATTTCTCTGCAATATAAGCTCCTTGAGAATAGGAATTTTTGTGTTATGCTTATTGCTATTCCTGTCACATAGTAGAAACTAAAGAAATATTTACTGAAAGAATGAACAATCTAGTTTCAGACAACCACTAATGTATATCTGAAACACAAACTCTGCAAACCCTTTACTTATGCTGGCTGTCCTTGGAGCAGCTCTTCTTGGAACCAGTAGCAGAGGTATGCAGACATTATTAAAACATTGTTAAAACATTAATCCCTGCAGTTGGTGTCCAGTGGTCCCCCAGTAGCTACAGTACAGGATTTCTACCTTCTCAATAGGAGCAACAGGGATCCATCTAGTCACAGCTATATGCCCCCCAGGAGCATTTTCCTTGTGCTCTCTTAAGATGTTTTATTTTCCATGCTGCCTTCTTCCTCTCTTCTCACCTTTTCCATTTCTCTTTAGAAATCATAATCAGTCTAGTCCTTCTTTCTTACCACACCTATAAGATTTAAAAAGTTGAAATTCCTCTTAAAATAATGAGCAACTCAACACCGTGAAATTCTCTAGATAATTCAGCAGTCCTCTGATCATGTACTGTATCCTAACCACTCAACTGTAAAATTCCCAATTCACCAAAGAAACTCATGATGAATTAGAAGAAGCAAGTTGTAAAACTACTGTGGTGTTAACTCTACTCAGGAAAGAAAGTGAAAGCAATAAGGGCAAAACAGAAAGAAGTGAGCACTGTAGCACTGTGCATTTATACTGTTTTTATAATGATAAAAATTCAAAATTGTTAAGTACTTTGCAGTTTCCACAATCCCATCGTATACATAATTAAACTGAGGCCCAGTATTTTTAAGAGTGTTCCTCAATATTATGTAACTGATATATCTTGGAATGTAGAACTAGACTCAAGTCTTCTGAGTCTAAATGTTGTGTTCTTGTCAATACATTGCTACTTCTAAAAAGATTAACATAGGAGAATGATCCAAGATGGCCGATCGCTAACATCCCGGGATTGCAGCTCTCAGGGAAGGCGCAGAGAACTAGAGGACGCCACACTTTCAGACAAAGTCTGGTCGCTCATGGAGCAGAAGATCCCCCAGTGGTGGAAACACACGAGTCGCCAGCGTGACTCTCGTGGTCGGCGCAGCGGTTCCGCCGGCACCTCAACGTGGCAGCGCTCGGCGCAGAGTAAACGGGACGGTTCCCCTTCTGACCGAGGTTTGGAGCCCGGGGAAGGCAGAGTCACTTACTACGGAAACAAGAAGGAAGCCCGACAGGAGAATCCTGGGCAGAAAAGCACCATCAGTTTTAACGCCGCTGCTCTGGCCCTGGGAACTAACAACCTGGACGTCCACTCAAGAGACCTAATCTGAAAGTTGGTAATTTCAAAGATGACAGGAGGATAAATTTACAATGACGGGAAGAAACCAGCGTAAAAAAGCTGAGAATACTCAAAGTCAGAACGCCTCTCCCTCTAAAGATGATCACAGTTCCACATCAACAATGGAACAAGGCTTGATGGAGAACGAGCGCCTCCTGATGACAGAATCACTCTTCAAGGAATGGATAATAAAAAACTTCGGTGAGTTTAAAGAACATGTTGTAGCCCAACGTAAAGAAACTAGGAACTTTGAAAAAAGGTTTGATGAAATCCTATTGAGAATAGACAACTTAGAGAGGAGTATGAGTGAATTAATGGAACTGAAGAATACAATACAGGAACTCCGAGAAGTATGCACAGGTTTAAACACTCGAATTGTTCAAGCAGAAGAAGGGATATCAGAGGTCAAAGTCCAACTTAATGAAATAAAACGTGAAGAAAAGATTAGAGAAAAAAGGATAAAAAGGAATGAGCAAAGTCTCCAAGAAATGTGGGACTATGTGAAAAGACCAAATTTATGTTTGATAGGTGTACCTGAATGCGACGGAGAGAATGAATCCAAGCTGGAAAATACCCTTCAGGATATTATTCAGGAAAATTTTCCTAAACTAGCAAAGCAGGTCAACATTCAACCCCAGGTAATACAGAGAACACCACAAAGATATTCCTCAAGAAGAGCAACCCCAAGGCACATAATCGTTAGATTCACCAGGGTTGAAACGAAGGAGAGGATACTAAGGGCAGCCAGAGAGAAAGGTCAGATTACCCACAAAGGCAAGCCTATCAGACTTACAGCAGATCTCTCGGCAGAAACTCTACAGGCCAGAAGAGAGTGGGGGCCAATAGTCAACATCCTCAAAGAACAGAACCTTCAGCCCAGAATTTCATATCCAGCCAAACTAAGCTTCACAACTGAAGGAAAAATAAAATCTTTTATGAACAAGCAAGAACTCAGAGATTTTATTACCACCAGGCCTGCTTTACAAGAGCTTCTGAAAGAAGCATTACACACAGAAAGAAACAACCAGTATTAGCCTTTCTAAAAATACACCAAAAAGTAAAGAGCACCAACATAAAGAAGAATTTACACGAACAAATGGATAAAACAGCCAGTCAACATCAAATGGCAGTAACCCTAAATTTAAATTGACTAAATTCCCAATCAAAAGACACAGCCAAAACCCAACGGCATGTTACATCCAGACCTGTTTCACATGCAAGGATACACAAAGACTCAAAACAAAGGGATGGAGAAAGATTTACCAACCAAATGGAGAGCAAAAATAAATAATAAATAAATAAAAAGCAGGAGTTGCAATTCTTGTATCGGATAAAATAGATTTTAGAGCAACAAAGATATAGTGGTAAAAGGATCAATGCAACAACAAGAGCTAACGATCCTAACACCCAGATAGGAGACTTAGATTCAATGAGACAGAAAATTAATAAGGATATCAAGGACTCGAACTCAGATCCAGAACAAGTAAATTTAATAAATATTTATAGAGCTCTCCACTTCAAATACACAAAATATACATTCTTGTCAATACCACATCACACCTACCCATTAGTTTAAATGAAACATTGATTGGCCATTATTAATACCCAACTTTTTTCAAAATAAAGCAATATTTCCATTTACTCTCCCTCTTTCTCTTCCTCTTCCTCTTTCTTCCTCTCCTTTATTTATTTTTTTTTCTTTCCTTCTCTCAAAAAAAAAAGAAATCAACTTGTAAACCTCTAGATCCAGGTCGGCAATGTCTCTTTCATTGCTTGATTTCCTTTCTTCCCTTCCCTCCCTCCCTCCCTCCCTCCCCACTTCCTCCCTTCCTTCCTCCCTACCATCCTTATTCCCTTCCTTTCTGCCTTCCTCCCCCCCCAAAAAAAAACATAAATTCAAAAGTCATTAAAAAGCCTTATATCTTATGGAAGGCCAGTACATTTACTGAATATAACAATTGTTTAAAATCATGGTATTGTAGCTTAGAAATTTATCTTGATCGGTTGAAAGGTATATTAGTGCACACGTATGTTTATTGCAGCACTGTTCACAATAGCAAAGACTTGGAACCAACCCAAATGCCCATCAATGATAGACTGGATAGAGAAAATGTGGCACATATACACCATGGAATACTAGGCAGCCATAAAAAGGATGAATTCATACCCTTTGTAGGGACATGGATGAAACTGGAAACTGTCATTCTCAGCAAACTGATACAGGAACAGAAAACCAAACACTGCATGTTCTCTCTCATGGGTGTTGAATGATGAGAACACATGAGCACAGGAGGGGAACATCACACACCCAGGGCCAGGGGGTGGTGCAGGGTTAGGGGAGGAATAGCAGTGGGTAGGGGGATCAGGGAGGGATAACATTAGGAGAAATACCTAATGTAGATGACAGGGCAGTGGATGCAGCAAACCACCATGGCACATGTATACCTATGTAACAAACCTGCACGATGTGCACATGAACCCCAGAAATTAAAGTATAATTTTTTTAAAAAATGTATGTTAGAAGTAATTTAATAATAAGATGTCATTCTTCAGGGATTAATAATGGCTACTTTTTCTATAACTTAGAGCAGATATCCTTGTCACCACAATCACTCACTTGCATTTCAATAAGCCCTTTAAAAGAAACATAAAATTAGTGTAGTGATAGCTATCACTATTAGTTCAGCAATTGTACAGACCCTTGGCTTCACCAATGACAGTGCACCTCACAGGTGAATAGCATTTTTGTGTGTGTTTTTATGAGAACCTCTGGGTCAAAAAAAGAAACCTAGGGTTACAAATATTATTTATTTATTTATTTACTTTTTTACTGACCACAGGCTACACCAGCCACAGTACAAAGTTGTGCCTTTGAGTCGTTAAGAGTTACATTTGTGCCTTTGAGTCATAAGAGTTACAACATGTTAGCATTTATAACTCCAGTGAATATCTGGAGTTAGAAGAGACCTGGGCTATTAGTGGAAAAGAGATCAAATGTAACCATCTCTGTATATAAATGCCAACATGTTGCCTTTGGTCACATTTACTATTATGACTAAAGGAGTAGGAAAAACTAGAAAAAAATTCAAAGAACAGGACTCACTCTCCATTAGCTGGTACAAATGCCATTTCACTGTAATCTCCTATGTCTATATCAGGCAATTCTAATTGGCTAAATTGCCTAATTCTATATCAGGCAATTTCTCCCATATTCTGTACATACATTCAAAACTATAATAGTTATTGCTCTTGTAATTATTCATTGCATTTTTATCTTCCCCCAAACCTAAAAACTCCTTAAGGGGAGTAAAAATGTTTTATTCATTTTTATGCATCTATAATAGGTGCTCATAAAATGACTATTTAATATAAATGAATGATTAGGATTGAAAAGTAGAACTTATGTCTTCTTTTAAAAAGGAACTGGGAATTTTTCAAGATGTGGAGTCATCTTGAAAAATAAGAGTATCTTTAATGAATGATTACTAAGTCAGATACAGATAGTGATCAAACACTTGTCTTCACCAGAAAAAAAAAATGATTTTATCAAAATGAAGTTTATTTTACTCTTTGTGATAGGTTGAAGGTTTTCAAAGGGATCCAGAGTTGAATGACAAGTTGTAGGTTGGAGGCAGTCTTTCATATCTACATGTCCTCTGATATGAGCTGCCTGTCCTCTCTCATAAGAAGTGGAACTCTTGTGTGGGCTGGAGATCTCAGGAGATGGAACGTATTAGGAGGAAATGATGCTGGTAGATGGCAAGGGGTATAGAGCCATGGAAACTCAAAGGCCAAGTCATTAACCAAGTTATTTTGAACATAAAGGACAACTTTATTTAAATTTTTTTATCTTTTATAATGTAAATTTTTATTTATAAAATAATTTTTTTTAACTTTTTTATTACTATACTTTAAGTTCTGGGGTACATGTGCAGATCTTGCAGGATTGTTACATAGGTGTACACATGCCATGATGGTTTGCTGCCTCCATCCTCCCTTCACCTACATTAGGTATTTCTTCTAATGTTATCCCTACCCAACTTCCCCACCCCTGGCTATTGCTCCCCTCTCCCTGCAACCCACAACAGACGCAGTGTGTGATGTTCCCCTCCCTGTGTCCATGTGTTCTCATTGTTCAACACCCACTTATGAATGAGAACACAAGGTGTTTGGTTTTCTGTTCTTGTGTCAGTTTGCTGAGAATGATGGTTTCCAGATTAATTGTCCCTGCAAATGACATGAACTCATCCTTTTTTATGCATAGTATTCCATAGTGTATATGTGCCACATTTTCTTTATCCACTCTTTCTTAGATGGTTATTTGAGTTGGTTCCAAGTCTTTGCTACTGTAAACAGCATCACAATGAACATACATATGCATGTGTCTTTATAATAGAATGATTTATAATCCTCTGGGTATATACCCCATAATGGGATTGCTGGGTCAAATGGTATTTCTAGTTCTAGATCCTTGAGGAATTGTCACACTGTCTTCCACAATGGTTGCACTAATTTACACTCCCAGGAACAGTGTAAAAGCATTCCTATTTTTTCACATCCTCTCCAGCATCTGTTGTCTCCAGATTTTTTAATGATCTCCATTCTAACTGGCATGAGATTGTATCTCAATGTGATTTTGATTTGCATTTCTCTAATGACCAGTGATTGTGAGCACTTTTTCATGTTTATTGGCCACATAAATGTCTTCTTTTGAAAAGCACCTGTTTATATCCTTCACTCACTTTTTGATGGGATTTTTTTTTCTTGTAAATTTGTTTTAGTTTCTTGTAGATTCTGGATATTAGCCCTTTGTCAGATGGGTAGATTGCAAAAAAATTTTTTCATTCTGTTGGTTGCTGGCTCATTCTAATGATTATTTCTTTTGCTGTGCAGAAGCTCTTTAGTGTTATTAGATCCCATTTGTCTATTTTGGCTTTTGTTACCATTGCTTTTGGTGTTTTAGTCATGAAGTCCTTGCCTATGTCTATGTCCTAAATGGTATTGCCTAGCTTTTCTTCTAGGGTTTTTATGGTATTAGGTCTTATGCTTAAATCTTTAATCCATCTGGAGTCAATTTTTGTGTAAGGTATAAGGAATGGGTCCAGTTTCAGCTTCTGCACATGGTTAGTCAGTTTTTCCAACATTATTTATTAAACAGGGAATCCTTTCCCCATTGCTTGTTTTTGTCAGGTTTGTCAAAGATCAGATGGTTGTAGGTGTGTGGCATTGCCTCCAAGGCCTCTGTTCTGTTCCATTGATCTATATCTTTGTTTTGGCACCAGTACCATCCTGTTTCAATTACTGTAGCCTTATAGTATAGTTTGAAGTCAGATAGCATGATACCTCCAGCTTTGTTCTATTTGCTTAAGATTGTCTTGGCTATGAAGTCTCTTTTTCAGTCCACATGAAGTTCAAGGTGGTTTTTTTCAGTTCTGTGAAGAAGGCTAATGGTAGCTTGATGGGAATAGCATTGAATCTATAAATTATTTTGGGTAGTATGGCTATTTTCATGATATTGATTCTTCCTATCCATGAGCATGGAATGTTTTTCCAAAGAACAACTTTATAATCAAACCCAAGAGAGCAGTGATGAGATTAAAAAAAAAATGATCAGGACTAAAACCCTGTGGGTCATCTTGTGACTCTGGGCAGAATGAAACTCTCTAAAGTATCATGCCAATTTAAATATAAATTTGTAGAAATGTTTACATTAAAAATTTAGGACAAAAATAGTGAACATTGGAATAACACTAGTGAAGGAAAAATACAGCAGTTTCTAAAGCCTCTCTCTTAATGGTCTAGATGAGTATTTGTGATAATGTTTGTTATGCAAGCTTTTACTCATCTAATAATGGATTTTTATAAATATTCAGTTTATATTTTTATGTCAGTCTTTTAGATTATTTAATTGATATTCAAAATATGACCCAAATGTTATGGACCTTTTTTTCAACTCTGGTGCTTAAACAACAGTCACTTCATCATAACACATGTTATAAGATCCAGTTTTCTAAAGAATTAAATTGTAGCATTTCGTCTGACTTCTCTTATTATGGGAATGTACTCTAGGTCATATTTCTATATGTTCTTCAGTGCACTGCTGCATGTACTCAGTTGTAAGCTTCCTACAGGCAGTATCTATAAACAGTCTCTGGTTACCTCTCGTCTGTATAGTCTTCACTAACTTGGCTGTGAGGGCTCAAACAGTGCTCTTTGAACTGTGTATAATCACTTCACTATTTCTAATATTCTCTCTAGCCCTGCTGAAAGTTTTGCCATGGAAATAAGTTCATTAGTTTTACTTTTATTTTTTTTATTTATTTATTTTTTTTTAATGGTAAATGTGTCTTTAATAAACTTATATTCTAATGGCAGGAAACCAGAATTATCAAAGAAACTATTCAATCATTTTAGGTACAGTGTACCATGACACGCATAAATAGGATAATGTATTAGAGACAGACTCAATGAATGAGAAGGAGCTTAAATTAGGGAATGAACAAAATTCTTCTAGGAATTGATGAATTGATCTAAATAACAAGAAGAAAACGCTCATGAAATTGTTGCAGGACATTCCTTAGTTCAGCTAAAGATAGGGTTCTTCTCCATCCCATGGCCATGAAAATTTAGACTCTCAGATGGTTTAAAGGGTGAGTAAGCAAAGCAGAGTTTAATTGGGTGAAAAGGGGGAAAAAAAGGAGGGGGAACAGGAATCCTCTGCAAGGCCAGAATCCTCTGCTAGAGAGATTCCCACCCACCGTTGGAATTCCAGGTTCCACCCTGCAAGAGGAGGGGCCACAATGCACAAGGGCATGAACTTCCCGAGGCTCCACCTCAGAGGGCAGGCTGGCTGGAGTTTCTCTGAGGACCCCCTTCCACCTGGCTATCTCATTCCCCTTCTAAAGTAGTACATCTAACTCCTGTTAGATTAAGGATAAGGATGAAGACCGATGTTAACTGATTTCTTCTGACAAGGGGCACTGTTTTGGGGAAATGGCAGTCAGAGCTTTCCTGGAGGCCTATTTAAGGGTTCCCAGCCTCTGGTTGCATGACTGGAGTCTGATGGTATGAAGGGAAGAACAGACAAACCAGGTTATTAGAAAGTGTATCTAAACAAATCAAGGGTAGGGGTAAAGACACCTCTAAAATTCTGAGGTCTTTTATCAGTTTACACAGGGAGAGAGAGGCCAAGAGCCCAACTGGTAAAAAAGAAAAAAAAAATGAAAAACTTTACTCTTTTGCTGGCATGTTCGTCCTCTGGGTTCTCTTCCCCTGACCTCAATCCTAAGCCAGCCAGTTTAAGGTTTGGGAAATTAACTCTTTCCAGTTTGGGGAATGCACCTGAGGGGAGTATCTCATAGTATGAAGGCATAATTACCTATTAGTGAAGAGAGAATTGAGGGAGAGAAAGGAAAAAGAAGGCATTTTTTTCAAAGGAGTCAGAGGAGTTCAGGATGCATTCAAAAGGGGTATAGACTGAAGATGAATGGCTACTCATCTAGAAAGAGGGGAGCAGGCATCCCTGGTTCCCCTCTCTTCCTAGGAGATACCCACAGTACATGAGGGAGAGAGAGAAGAACGTCCTCTTTCCCTCTTCCATCCTTGCATCCCTGAGTTCCAGTGACTTGGCAGGTCCCATCATGAGTTCCAAAATGGCTTGCACCGGTGAAGCAGGGAGGACCCTTCTTTCTGGTCAAAGCCTTGGTAACCATTTTTTCCAGTTGTGTCTATTTCTGGAGTTCCCATTTTGTCTGGAGCCAAAATGTTACAAGACTTTCCTTAGTTGAGCTAAAGACTTGGGCTCCTGTCCGTCCGTGGCCACGAAAATGTAGGCTCACAGACGCTTTAAAGGGTGAGCAAGGCAGGGTTGTATCGGGTGAAAAGTGAATAAAAGGGCTAGTTTTACTTTTAAATTAGGTTGTCTGATACAAGAGATTTTCCAGGCTCCTTCATGTATTCATTTATTGAACAAAGTTTATTGAGTATCTTTTTGTCTTAGGCTTAGGTCTACATGGTAGAGAACAGCAATGAACTTCAAAACAATTCTTGTTTACATGAATTTTATATCTACTGGTGTCAAAAGGTTTTAAAAAATTATAACCATTTGGTATGCTGACAACAAATTTTAAAACTGTGGTGGCAAATCTACTACATAGAGTGTAGCTAAGGAAGGTCTCACTGAAAAAACAGCATTTCCCAGAAAACAACATTTATATGGGAATAAGGCATGTAGTTGTTAGATATAAATAAAAGACATAGGTAAAAGCAAAAGCCTTGGTAAAAGGTATGAGGCAGAAGCATTCTTTATGTGCTTAAGAAACAACAAGGAGACCAGTGTGGAACACAGTGAATAAGGGATAAGATAACAGAGCATAAAGTCAGTGAATGAGTTTGCATTTTCCAGTTATTACAGGGCCTCATAGGTGCTATGATTTGAACGTATGTGACCCTGCAAAATTCATATGTTAGAACTTAAACCTCAGTGTGGTTGTATTAAGAAATTAGGCCTTAGGAGGCAATTAAGTCATGAGGGTGGAGCCTTCATGAATGAGATTAATGACCTTATAGAAGTACTGAAGGGAACTAGCTCGGCCCTTTTACCTTATCTGCTTCTTGACTGTATGAAGACACAGCAACAAGGCACCATCTTAAAAGCAGAGAACAGCCCTCACTAGAACACGAACTCTGCTTGCAGCTTGATCTTGGATTTCCCAGCCTCCAAAATTGCAAAAAGTAAATATATATTATTTACAAACTACTCAGTCTAAGGCATGATATTATAGTTCTGAAACAGCCTTAGATAATAGGGCTTTGCCTTTTACTTGGAATCTCAGGGAAAAACCACTGGAGGATTTTACATAGAGGATTTACATGGCTGCTGTGTTGAGAATAATTTGTAGAGAAACAAAAGGCAAAAACAGGAAGAACAGGTGGGAGGTCAGAATAATAATCCAGGCAGGAGATTATGACTACTTTGGTAAGAGTGGTAGTAGTGAAAGAAAAAGCAGTAAAATTCTAGATGTTTATTATATGATTAAAATAGAGACAAGAGGGGCTCCACATAAATTGGTTTCCATGTGTGTAAGGAAGAAAAATGACAGCAAACACTTTGGCTGGAACAGAAGAAGAATGAAGTTCTACAAGCCTTGAGACTGAAACCTGTAGATAAGAGAGAAGGTGTAGATAAAGGGGTATAATGCAAGAGATTGCAAGGACTGTGATATTTAGAAGTAGTCAGAGAGGTAAAAATAGAACTAGGGGAGAGTGATGTTTTTGAAGTCATGTGAAGAAATTATTTTAAAAAGAAGGCGTAATTGTGTCAAACCAGATGAGGACCAAAGATCCACGGACGTAGCAAAGTGGAAAACACTGGTACACTTAAATAACAGCTACTCTGGTGGAGTGGTTGAGCTAAAATTCTATTGCTATGGGAACAGAAGAAAATCAGAGGAGAAGACCTAGATACAGTGTATATTGATAGCTCTTTTGAAGGCTTATGTTGTAAAGAAAGAGAGAAGAGAAGTGGAGAAGAAACTGGAGAGGGTCATGTAACTTTTAAAAAGGGGACTTTATTTTTTAGTAGGAATATCACCTACATGAGGTTCTGGTGAACACTGGAGGGGTTGCACAGGAGCATAGTTAGCTGATTTACATTAAGGAGAGGGAAGGTGAAGTATATGGGTGCATCTCCATGCTGATGGGATGGTAGATGTGGTGGTGGGACACTGGGAACAATATTTTCAGATTGCTTCTACAATTTCAGTGAAGTATAATCAAGATTATCAAAGAGATTGAGTATGAGGGAGAGTTTGATGCTTGCGAAGAGGGTAGAAATATTGGGAAAAAATGAAACAGACTGAGGAAATGTAAGTCTGCCTGACAGCACTGTAAGTCTAGTGGAAATGGTCATGAATTTCAAGTGCAGTGAGTTAGTACAGATTTGCACTCAATTTACCTGTTGTGATGTAGGCACAAAGGAGGCAGGGTTTAAATACTACTTTACCACTTATAAGCTGTGTGTTCCTGGAAGACTTACTTAACTTCTCCAAGCTCCTATTTTCATATTTATTTTTACAGGTGTGTTGTAAGACTCAAATGAGATAATATATGTATACTGCAGTGATTAGGAGCTTGAACACTGGAATTAGTCTGATTGGGTTTAAATCATGATTCCTATCATAGCACAAGAGAGAGGGTCAAAGGAAATGTGAGCCTATACAAAGTAATGTTTATAATTCCAAACCATGGGCTCTAAGAGGTTTAAGGAGGAAAATAAAAATATGAAATAGGATAAGAGAAGACAGTGAACACATGATTGACTCAGATGAGTTTGTTTGTTTTGGAGTCAGCTTACTAGCTAGAAAAATAGAAGGTGGTCACAGAGTAGAACACTGAAAGCTGAGATTATAGAAGGAGTAAAGTAATTAATAGAACCTTGAAAAAAAAATCTCACATAAGGTGGAGGAATAGATTAACAAAGAAGAGGTCAAGAAGCTCAATGTCAACCACTGTAATCTATGTGGATATAGAGATCCCTAAGAAGTATGATGGGAAGTGGTGTTGGTAAGAATGACAATAAAGCAAAGCTAAAAATACTAAAGGAAAGAATGAGTTCTGTAAATGACTGCAGCAAGGTAGAAAGTGTGGATAATTTCATGGCAAGATTTTCAAAGACAGGGAAACTTTAAGGAGAAATATGGGGGGGGGGAGGTTAGTAAGATACCACCTTACCTTGAAGCCTAATAGTACAAGAGATGTCAGAGAGAAAAAGAAAAGCCCCCACTTGATAGAGATCAGAGAAAATTTGAACTGCCTAGCTTCCTAAGACTCAAACTTCATATTCCTAGGCCATAAACAAGCCAATCAATTCTGCCACACTTTGTAGGAATGTACTCTACAACTCATCCATCTGCTATATTACAGCATTAAGCTGCATCCTTAGAGGAAGCTGTTGAAAATAAAAGGTCAATACATGTAATAATGGAATCAAAAGACTGTGAAAATACTGCAATAGGGCATCCTTAGAAAAAATGTTCAGAGTAATCAACTAAGTACATATCTAAAAAGTTAGCATTAATAGTAGAATAAATATGAAAGATGATTTTCTTTTAAATAGCTACATTTCCCTGGTTCTTACCAAATTTTTTTACATTGATGTAGAAATTACTCTGTAAGAAATCATCTGTAAGAAAAACTTAAAGATATTGTTTTCTCTGTATTACAGAGTATGTGTGAAAATACATATATACTTTTCTTATAATATATATTTCATATATACATAAACACATTACTGTAATTAGTAATTAGAAACTATTACAGGAAAATACATTCCATAATATATATTCGCTGTGTGTATATATATATATATATATACATACACAAACACACACACATATGTGTGTGTACACATATATATACACACACACATATATATATTTACACAGATACATACACATCCCTGTTCTTTTAACATGTTTTGAATGTAGAAATCTATAAATATATGAATAATAATTTTATAAATTTATAATTTTAGTTTTTTAAAAATTTTGGGTTATAGGAACCAAGTATCACAATTCTAAATAAAGATGAGATCCACCACTTTCATGACTCTGCCTCACTCACCTTACCCTAATCCCAGTCATGGTTTTAATAAAAATTTATTGACAAATGCAGGCAGCTGATCTGCAACCCACAGTTTGCCAATTTTATTTAATAAACACTGCATTAAAATATTATTTAAGTTGATTACTGAATTTTTTACACTCTCCTGAACTTCATGCCTGAAGAATGGATTTTACTCACATCATGCTATTCCAACACTGTCAAAAAATTTTGAAGCAAAAATAGCAAGATGGCAGAATAGGAGCTTATACTCATCATATTGTCACAGAAATATTAATTTTGATAACTATCCAAAGACAGAAATACTTCTCTGAGAACCTGAGGTTCTAGTAGAGAGATTACCTAACCCTGTCCTAGCAAATAATCTGAAAATAAACACATTAAAGATGGTAAGAAGAACAATTTCACTTTATCTTTGTCACCTCTACCACGAAGTGGCACAGCTCGAGAGAGACCCCCTGGCCCATGACTTGTCTTATGGGAAAGTATAAGCAGAGTGGGCACTGTATTACTTTGTTCTTACACTGCTACAAGTTCATACCTGAGGCTGAGTAATTTATAAAGGAAAGAAGTTTAACTAACTCACAGTTCCACATGGCTGGTAAGGCCTCAGGAAACTTAAAATCGTGGCAAAGGTACCTCTTCACAAGGAGGAATGTCCCTTATTAAACCATCAGATCTCATGAGAACTCATTCACTATCATGAGAAAAGTAGTAGAGGAAAATTCTCCATTATTCAATTACCTCCTCACTACATCCCTCCCATGACATGTGGGGACTATGGGATTATAATTCAAGCTGAGATTTGGGTGGTGACAGAAAGCCAAACCATATCAGGAGTCCAGTCTCACTAGCCTTGCAGAATACCATCCAAAAGAATTGCTTCTGTCTTTCCCTACTCAGGTAATTGAGGAGACCAACACAACTGAACAGCCTGAGAGAAGTAGGGCTAAAAGCAAGGGAAAAGGGCAGGGCTTACAGAAACTGCCACATGGATCTTAAAAATTGCCCACAGATCCCAGTAACTGGCTTACAGGCTCCACTAAGAGAACCCCTCATGAATTCCGTGGAATGTATCACCTGTAGCTGCTCCCTCCTGGCCAATGTGTGCCCCAGTTCTCTGCACATTTCCTCAAAACAATGCACATAGCCTCCATACAAGGCATTGGCAAATTCTTGCAGATAGTACATGAATATGAGCAGCTGGCTCAACTTTGCAAGATTGGAAGGAAGTGTACAACTGTGAACACTTAAGGGGACTTTCCTGGAGAAGAAAACGAAAGGCTGTCAGCATTCAGACAGACTTTGTGGAAATAAGAAAAAGCACACAATCCTAAGACTCTCTTCCCAAACGAGGGGAAAAAGAGAAATAGGACAAGTACATTAATGTATAATGCCAGAGAGACTCCCAATACTTCTAGGTAGACTGATGAAGGTCTTTCTATCTCTCTCAAAGCCAGTTAGTAAAAACTGGAGAAGGAAATTGTTCCTTCAAATTCAAAGATGCAACAAAAGATTTTAAGAAAAATAAAACATCAAAAACAAAACACCATCAAAGAAACAAAATCAAGTTCCAGTGGCTAACCATAAACAAATAAGGAATTATGATTTTAATGACAAAGAAAAATCTTTTATGACTCAGTTAGCTACAAGAATAAAGACATAGACAACAGTATCAAGAAAACAATACATTAACAAAATTAGAAATTTAATAAAGAGATTAGAAACTATAAAAAAGAACCAAAAACATTCTAGAGCTGAAGAATGCAATGACTGAAATTAAAAATTTAATAGACAGCTTCAACAGCAGACTCAAGCAAACATAAGAAAGATTTAAAGAACTCAAAGATAATTTGAAATTATCCAGTCAGAGAAACAAAAGGAAAAAAAGAATGAAAATAATGAAGAAAGGCTGTATGACTTATGGGTCATCAATTAAGTAAAACAATATATTTATTATAGGAATCCTAGAAAAATCAGAGAAAGAGAAAAAGGAAGGAAGCTTATTTCAAAAAGTAATGACAGAATAATTCCCAAATCTGGGGGGAGACATTAACATTCAGGCCCATGATGCCCAAAGAACTTTATGTAGGGTGAATATTAAGAAATATTCACCAAGACACATTGTAATTAAATGTCAAATGTTAAGACAAAGAGAGAGGCTGAGGGAGCAAGAGAAAACAACTTGTCACATACCAGGGAAGCTCCATAATACTATATGCAGACTTCTCAGAAGAAACTTTGCAGATCAGGAGAGAGTGGGATGATAGTTTCAAAGTGCTAGGGGAAAAAAATTCAACCAGGAATACTTTACCCAACAAGCTATCTTTCAGAAATAAGAAGAGATAAAGAATTTCCCAGACAAAGCTGATGGAGATAATTATGACCAGATTTGCCTTACAAAAAATGCTAAATGGAGTTTTTAAAGTTGAAAAAAAAAAGAACACTACATAACAACATGAAAGTATTAAATATCCTGCTATATATACCAGGTATATAGTCAAATTCAGAATATTTTGAGACTGTAATGGCAATTAATAAATAAATTTTAATGCTAGCATAAAAGTTAAAAGACACAAGTGCTAAAAATAGCTAAAGCAACAACAATTTATTAATTGACACACATCATAAAAAGATGTAAATTGTAATGTCAGTAAAATAAAATGTTTGTGGGGAAAGTAAAAGTGTATACTATTTTTTGTATACTATTGAAGTTGAGCTGTTATCAGCCTAAAATAAACTGTTACAACTCTAAAATGTTTTATGCAACCCACCTGTTAATAACAAAGAAAAATCTAATCGAATGATGAAAGATAAAGAAAAAATAAACCATAACACTACAAAAAAGTCATCAAATCACAAAGAAAAACAGCAAGAGAAAAAGGAAACAAAGAAACTATAAAACATTTAGAAAACATGAAGAAAATCACAATAATAATTCCTTATCTATAAAAAATTACTTCAATTACTTTATATGTGAATGGACTAAATTTTCCAATCAAATGATACAGAGTGGTTAAATGGGTAAAAAAAGAAAAACAAACCAACCTCACTATATGCTGCCTACAAGAGACTCACTTTAATTTTAAAGATGCACATAGGCTAAAAATGGAGGAATGGAAAAACATATTCCATGCAAATGGTAAACAAAAAGCAGGGATGGATATATTTATATCATATAAAATAGATTTTAGGTGAAAACCTATCATAAGAGACCAGGAAAGTCATTGTATAATGATAAAGGGATCAATTCATCAAGAATAACTGTTATAAAAACACATATATGCAATCACCATTGGAGCACCTAACTATATAAAACAAATACTAATGGAACAACAACAACAAAAAAGAAATAGATAGAAATACAATAAGTGCAGGGGATTAAAAAATCTACTCAGAGTATTGGATAGATCATCCAAACAGAAAGCCAATAAAAATAGAAACAGCAGACTTGAATAACACTATAGATCAAATGGATCTAATGGATATATAGAGAAAATCCAGCAAGAGCAGAATATATATTTTTCTTAAGTACACGTGAAACATTCTACAAGGTAGATGATATGTTAGACCACAAAACAACCCTAACAAATTTAAGAAGATCAACATTGTATCAAGTATCTTTTCTGACTACAGTGGTATGAAACTAGAACTCAGTAATCAAAGGAATACTGGAAAATTCACAAATATGTACAAATTAAACATCACACTCCTGAACAACCAATGGGCCAAGATAGAAATCAAAATGAAAATTTAAAAAATAATATTTAGACAAAACTGGAAACACAGCATTCCAAAATTTATGGGATGCAGCAAAATCAGTTTCAGTGGGAAGTTTATAGGAATAAATACCTACATTAGGAAAAAAGGAAGATCTCAAATAAACAACCTAACTTTATGCCCAAGGAACCTTGGAAAAGTATAAATTAAGCCCAAAGAAGGAAATAACAATTAACAGAAGAGAAATAATTGAAATACAGATTAAAAAAGCAAGAGAAAAGACCAATAAAATAAGGCGTTTATTTTTTGGAGAAGATAAACAAATTTGACAAATAACTAGCTAAATTAAGAAAAGAAGAAAGAAGACTTAAAATTATAAATGAAAAAGACACATTGCAACTGATGCCATGGAAATACAAAGGATCATGATAATACTATAAATAATTATATGCCAACAAATCAAATAACCTAGAAGAAATGAATAAATTCCTGGAAACATACAACCTACCAATTCTAAATTATGAAGAAAAAGAAAATCTCAACTGGCCAATAATAAGTATGGAGATTTAATTAGTAATCAAAAACCTATCAATAAAGAAAAACTCAGCACCAGATGGTTTTATGGGTGAACTCTGTTAAATATTCTAAAAAGAATTAATTCAAATTATCCTCAAACTCTTCCAAGAAAACAAAGAGGAGGGAATATCGGCAAGCCTATTTTATGAGGCTGCCAGCATTTCCCTGACATCAAAACCAGACAAGGACACAATAAGAAAAGTATAGGTCAATATCCCCAATGAACACAGAAGCAAAAATCCTTAGTAAAATACTAACAGACCTAATTCAACAGCATATATGATAATCAAGTGGGGATTTATCCATGGTTGTTCAAGAATGGTTGAACATACACAAATCAATAAATGTAATACACCACATTAACAGAATAAATAATAAAATTTATGTGATTATCTAAATTGATGCAGAAAAAGCATTAGACAAAGTTCAACATCATTTTATGATGAAAACTCAACAAATTAAATATAGAAAGCATGCATAAAAAGTTTACACATGACAAGCCCACAGCCAACATCTTACTCAATTATGAAGGCTGAGAAATTGGAAAGATATTCCATATTTACAAATTAGAATTAGTGTTGTTAAAATGTTTATAATATCCAAAACAATCTATGGAATCTATGCAATCTCTATCAAAATTCAGTGGCATTTTCTGCAGAAATAGCAAAAGCAATCCTAAAATTTATATGAAATCATGAAATACCATAGATAGCTTAAGCAATCTGGAGATAGAAGAACAAGTATGTGGAGGCATCACATTTCCTGGTTTCAAAATATACTACAAAGCTACAGTAGTAAAAACATTGTGGAACTGGCATAACACCAGACAGATAGACTTCATAGATTAGTAGACCCCTAGAATAGAGAGTGAAGAAATAAACCAATCCTTATAAGGTCAACTAATCTTTAACAAGGATGCCAAACATACACAATGGAGAAAAGATAACCTCTTCAATAAATATTATTGGGAAAACTAGATATCCATAGGCCAAAAAAAAAGTAATTGCACATTCATATTACACCATATGCAAAAATCAACCTGAATTAAGGACTTAGACATAAGCTCAAAAACTATAAAACTCATCAAAAAACATAGGGGAGACGGTCCTTGGCATTGGTCTTACAAACAATTTGTTGAATATGACACTAACAGCACACAAAAGCAAAAATAAATGGGATTACAACAAACTAAAAAGCTTCTCCACAAATAAGGAAACAATCAACAAAATAAAAAGTCAACTTATGAAATGGGAAGAAATATTTGTGAACCATTTATCTGATTAGCAGTTAATATCAAAAATATATAAGAAACAACAGAAAATGAAAAAAAACTCCAGTTTAAAAAAATGGGCAAGGGACCTAAATAGACATTTTTCCAAATAAGACATACAAACTTTCAAATATATAAAAAATTCTCAACATCTCTAATCAGTAGAGAAATGCATATTAAAACCAAATGAGCTAGTACCTCACACCTGTTAGAATGGCTTCTATTAAAGACACAAAAGATAACAAGATTCAGCAAGGATGCAGAGAAAAGGGAACCCTAGCATGCTGTTTAGGGGGAATGTAAGTTGCTACAGACATTATGGAAAATAGCATGAAGATTCCTCAAAACATTATAAATAGAACTATCATATGACCCAGCAGTCCTACTTCCAGGTATTTATCCTAAGGAATTAAAATCAGAATCTTAAAGACATACCTGTGTTCCTATGTTCACTGTAGCATTTTTCACAATAGCCAAGATACGAAAATAACCTAAATGCTCATAGAGAGAATAATAAATATAGAAATTTTGATATGCTCACACACATTTTCTCACTTTCTCTCTCTCTGTCTCTCTCACATACACACATTCACACACACACATACACAAAATATTATTCATCCTTAACAAGGAAGGAAATTCTGTCATTTACAACAATATGGATGAACCTGGTCAAAATTATGTCAAGTGAAATAAGACAGACAAAGCAAGGCAAATACTATATAATCTCAATTATATGTGGAATCTGAAATAGTGGAACTCATAACAGCAGAGAGTAGAATGGTGGTTACCAGAAGCTGAGGAAAGAGGATATGGGGAGATGTTGATCAAAGTGTACAAAGTTTCAGTTATGCAAAATCAATTAGCTCTAGATATCTAATATGAAGCATGGTGACTAAAGGCAATAATACTGTATTGTATACTGAAAATTTGCTAACTAGGTAGATCCTAAATGTTCTCATCCCCAAAATAAACAACTATGTTAAATAATGAATATGTTAATTAGGTTGATTATGGTGATTATTTCACAATGTATATATAAGTAAACCAAATAGTTAAGTTAAATATATAGAATATTTAAAGGCCCTGAAAATTAATGTTTATTAATATTTTCACTTCTGCACTCCTCACAAATCCTGCCTCACTTTACACAGAGACACAGACAGTTACTACACATACACACTTTAAAGTACCAAGCAGTTACTCATTCCATCATTTCAGTACAAAAAGCACTTCCTGGACACCTGTTGACTCTTTGCATGCCAACTGCCCAGTATGTTCATGTGATATCTATTAGTCAAGTTACCTTGGGGTAAACAGGCAGCCCAGGAGGGTTGGCAATTATAACCAGCAGTTACTAAAATGGTGTTGAAATTATTTAAAGCAGTCTTGACAAGATTTTTAAAATGCCCTTTGAAACAATTTCACCTCTGGAATGGCTAAATTGAGGTGATCCTCACAGAAAAATTAAGTCACCAAGAATAATATGATAATAAGCCATGACAACACGTAGCATCTTTATATCCATGATGTTAAGCTAATGGGAGAAGTACAAAAGTTTCAACTCTCTCACCACTGAGTTTGGAACTAATAAAAACTTAGGACAGAACAATTTAAGGAATGAACAATTTAATACCATAATTAGTAGTGAGAAATATAAAAATTAGTAATCATTGAAGAAGTTATTACTATATGTTTAATGTATCAACTGTAGCTATTGAAACTATAATATATTATTTTATCAGATTATATAAGAAATGAGATTTTTCTAGACTGTATGCTACTTCCTGAGAGGAAGATTAGGTTTTTGGGAAGCCTCATTATTTAGGCCATATTTAACTATATTAGTTCTGTATTTTGGTTTGTGCATTGGAAGGTCTGATTCAATTGTAAAAATAGGTTTTTTAAAGTGAGGTGCCAAATGAGGTGACAAAAAACAATATTTAGTAACTGGTAATTACAGGTCACTAAATAAATCTGGAGTCTTTATACCTCCTACAATCTTGTAAGATTTTAGGAGACAGACCTGGGAAAGTTAAGGTGACCCTCATAGATCTTAGAACACTCTCCCAGTCAAGACACACACCCATGTCAAAGACCCTCAGAATATCAGGTAAATTTCAGATCATTCCCAGGATACTAGTATGTACTACTGGGACAAATCCATTAATGACTCTAGAAAACCTTGAAGAAAACAAGAAATGCAGATCTATCTAAAATAGTCAGGATTTTTGTGACTTATCATGACTTAATACAGGGAATATTATTTTTCATTTATTCATTCGTCAAAAAATATTAAATATCCACATTGTAGCAGGCACTGATATATATTAAATATACAATGTGGGTATTTAATAAAATGCTTAATATTTAACAAAATATTAAGTATCCACATTTTAGCAGGCACTGAGAATACTCCACTTGTAAGGTTTATATTAGAGAAAATACTAAATATAGATATATAAATGTGTATGCACACACATAGATGAAACTAACTCAAAATTAAGTTAAATGCTATGAAAGAAATTCAAAAGAGACTGAAGATATTATGGGGGCTGGGAATCACCTTTACAAAGCCAGGAAAGACCTCTCTGAGGAAGGTATATTGGCACCAATTAAAACAAAAAACAACAACCTTGAGACGCTTGATGGGAAAAAACATTCTAGGGAGTGGCTGCAACACGTGTAGAAAAATCTCTTGGAGCAGAGTATAAATTTGGCATCTTCAAGACATGGAAAAATTCTATCAGAGCTAGAACATTGGGGAAGAGGGTAGATGTCATACATGCACACTTCAATTTCCCTGGACTTACACAGCATGCAAAATTGGAATATAGAGCAATAGAAATTGTACATAGAGGTATCGACATGGATAAGCATTCAGAATCATAGTCTCACTAAGATTAGTTTGTATAGCATAAAATTTGTCTCTTTTGAGTATCAGCTTAATATTTTTTTTATAAATACATATATAATTGTGCAACCAACACTCCCAATTTAAAACATTTTCATCATCCCAAAAAGTTGCCTCATGTTCTTTGCAGTTGATTTCCACTCTGTTTATCAGCCCCAGGCAACCAGTGATTTGTGTTTTTTCTTCATAGATTTACCTTTTCTAGAAGCATCATATAAATTTAAACATACAATACGTAGTCTTGTATCTGCCTTCTTTCACTTGGCATAAGGTTTTTGAGGTTATTCTGTTGTTTCCTGTATGCATAATTCGTGGCTTTTATTGCTGAATTGTATTCCATCGTATGGATATACCACATTCTCTTTATTCATTTACCAATTGATGGACATTTGTGTTGTTCCCAATTTTGCACTACTATACATAATACTGCTGTAAACGTTCGTTGACAAATCTTTTTATGAATACAAGTTTTAGTTAGCTACCTAGAAGTGAAATTATTTGGTTGGTTATATGGTAGCTGTATGATTAGCTTTTTAAGCAATTAGTGTACTGTTTGAGTCATATGTTTTTAATTCTGTGCTCATATATTGGTTTTGGAGGATAATAATAATTATGAGAGAGTCTGCTGGAATAATTAATGGAATCTGTAGAATTCTCATCTCTTTCTAACCTGACACCATAATATCACAAGGAACCTGGATATGAAAATAGCAGCTACCGCCACTTACTTGGAAATAAAAGATCATGAGAACAAAGTGGACAACTTGTAGGTTTTTGAGGGTTTCACATAATTATTTTAATGAACCTGTCAGTTCATCACATTAATGCAGGGTCTGTTATAAAAAACATTTTTCTAATTCTCCAAACTAAAGTTTGTGCAGTTCCAACCAGTGTGGAAATCTACCTTGTGATAATGAGAAATATTCCTCCACCATGAGGTCCAAAATGTAAGTTTTCCTTTTCTCCTAATGAGAACTATTTCCAAGACATTAACCTATTTCTTGGCTATCATCTACATCTGGACAATGGAATTTTCCTATAATAACTTCAGATCTCAGAAATTTAAAAGGTAAATGAAATACTAAATTTTCCTACGAGTAGAGGGTGGCAAAACTGATGAAGACAATGTGCAATGACTTTCTATATGAGGCAGAAACATGCACAACGCATAAAAAAAAAGAAACTAAAAATATCTGATGTTGTTATAAAGGAAAGCAGAGCCAAAAGCAATTTGTCTGTGCTTCTTGCCCATCTGTGTGGCTCCTTCACTTAAACAGCCAATGCAGTCAAATCTGATTTGCTTTCCTGTTATAAAAGTTGTGGCTTAACTAGGAGCTATGCTGAAATGTCTAGATAAAGACATCTTTACATAAATACTGTATATATGTCTATATTTTACACATATGCTTTCTACATGTGATTTTTGTACACACACCCTGTCTTCCCATCTTCAGGTAATGTGTTAGCACATGAGACATATCTAAAGGGAAGCCTTTCTTCTAGAGTTGGAAGAATTGTTCTTTCTTCTAAACTTGACTATAACACAAGCAAAACTACAGAGAAAGAGTTATTTCTCTGGTCTCATTTCAGAAAAGAAAGTTACCTTCATTGGACTCAAGACTGGAAGCAATAAACTGAACATTTATAAAAACACCCCTGGGTAGATAGGAGGTGTATGTACTGTGGTCCTTGTCCATCAAATTGGGAGCTAAAAAACTAAGTGATTTGTTCAACATTATTAAGTTCTTTCATGAGGAACTAAACACAACATCCAAATAGCCTTTCCTTCAGACTAGTGTTCCAACCAGCTGACCACTGTAGCTATAAACATTTGCCCCGGCTGTATTTTCCCACTCCTGGATGATTGTCTGCCTGGCAATGAGATGACAGAAGCACTAAGCCAAAATATCCTTATGTGGGCATAGCTGCCTCTTCATGGCAGAGCCAATTTGGATCCCATCCATTGGCAGGGATGTCCCAGAAGCAGCCAATTTTAGTTCAGCCTCTTTAAAACTCTGGATTGTAAACAAACAGTAGGAGTTTCTTTCCACAGTGGAAGGAAGAATAATGAGAAGAAGGATGCAGAAGAGAGGGGATAAGTGAGGCTAGCACCTAGTTTACCAGAGAAATTAGAAATGAAAAAATGAGCTGGAAACCTCCAGAGACTCTGATAATGCCCCAGATCTTTCAGCTTTTAAAGACTATGAACTGCATGTAGCTCTTTCCTCCTTTTCTTCCTTACTCCTTTAAATTTCCATGTCATTGATTGGTCCTCTCCATAATTGTCTTGGTCTTTTCTTGATACTTGAAACAGCAGGTCAAAATTGGACATGTCTGGTAGGTGGTTGCTGGTTTAGTAGTAAAGGGTAGTAGCTGTAATTGCCCAGTTTGAATAGTGTTCATGTTTTTAAGAGTTTCATAAACAAATCTTCATCAAATAAATGTTTTTTAAAAATCATTATTGATTAGACTCAACATAATTAAGGAAGGTCCAGTCATATCTCTTGCATAAATTAATGCCTTCTAGAATCAAGCACAACATCCGTATGTATGTCTTGCATGGCATACTGCTCTGCAATGTGATGGAATCAACACACCCAGGTGTTTGAAGTCAGGTAGCTAACCTAGGATTTAAAGTTCACATTATTTACTAGTTAACTATAGGTGCTTAAACAATTTTCTTGAGGTCTCCCTGTCTTGATTTCTTGTTAATGAAATGGGGATGATAATAATAATAATTTTACAGGGTTGGTGTAAAAACGAAATGACTGCCTGCACTCAATACAGCAGCTATTATGATTATTGTTAGCTATATGATGATTAAATTATTGCATGCTATTGATAAAATGAATGTGAAATTACTAGTAGCCAGCTCACAATATTAGTATAGCAAAAATTATTTCAATTTGGTTTAAGTGCAATACCGGTGGTCAGTAATATCACCTTTTCTTAAAATTTAATGCATTGAGCACTGTCAATTACAATGCAAAAAAATGCAAGTAACCCAATTGGACTATCCATTAGCTGAGAAAATATAAAATGAAAAAAACACCTTGAATTCAGGATCACTTATGAATGTGGTTGTATATTTTTGATAGAATTTATATGCATTTAGAAAAAACCAGTATGTTTTATGTTAGATATATTTATTTAGATTACCAAAGAAAATGCTTTGCATACATGTGGATTGATAGGTTCTATCCAATAACTTTCATCACTCGTCAAGGGCCCTTGGCACATAGGCTGAGGATCACTAATGTTGGTTAAGGTTACAATAGACAGGGGAGACTTACGCTTATAGATCTGCTTGCCAAGTGGAAATGCTAACCTGCTCTTTCCCAGGATTTAAGAAAGCATTTGAAATATTTCACAAGATAAATGAAAATGGGATAAACACAAGGCCTTAAGGAAAATATACTTCTGGTGCATTTATTAAGCACTTGGATCTGATGCATGACACCTGCTTAAAACTCAAAGAATTATTACAGGCTTTGCTGAGGAAGAAAGAACAAGAATTATGACTGCACACAGGCTCATACTTCAGCAAGTCAATGTTTTTAAATCAATGAAAAACAATCCAATGATTGTGTTTGCTACAAAGGGAAAGCAATGAAAGATGACATACAGTATTGCAAGCTGTTCAAATTACTGATGGCAGAGTGGCAAGATATATATCCATTAAAACCAAATAGTTGTTTCAAAGTATGTTGGCCAACAGAGATAAATAATGTTTCTCTGAAGCGAACATAATGTCTCTCCTCAGATTTTTGGACCCTATAATGGTTTTAGCCACAAATATCTCTTGCTTATTTGAGGAATTTGCATGTTCTACCTTCATTCAGAAACTCTTGAGTTAGCTCAACAGAATTCATCTTCTACTTCAACAAAAAAAGCATGAGCATTAAGTATCAAAGTATGTGTATTTCTACAGTAGGCTCACTGATGGTCTTATTCCTATTCATAAATTTGTCATAGTGAATGAGTTAAGCGTGAATATATAAAACGTGTTGGATGTAGAGGCTACTCTCACAAGAATTTTGCATCATCTGTGGGCCATGTTTAAGAGCATGTTTGTGACGCAGAGGTACATACAATTTCTCTTTTTTTTTCTTGATTTTCTCTTATCAACGTTATAATTAATAAACATAAAAAGGTAACATTAATACATATAGTATTAAATCTTTAAAGATTTGCATTCTCCTAGTCATTGAAAACAATTCTTTCTTCTTTATCTGCATAGAAATTTGACAGTAGTTGATTTGGGACCACATAATATTGGCCAATCAGTAGCATATACCAACTCTACATATCCAAAACTTAAACAAATCTGTTCTATACAAGGAGTTTGTTGATATGAGTGACGATTTAAAAAATTACCTCAGTGCTATTTCAAACTCCATCCCTCTCAACTGTAACCTAAACAAATTCTTACAACATATAGCCCAAAAAAGGGATATGTGAAATCTTTTACAACTGGAAAAAAATTCCTCTTCCTAATCCCTCCTATCATACTCCCCTCAAGAACTTCATTATAATAGTAAAGTCCAAATTTAGACTTCTATTTTCATCAAAAACTCAGAAAAATCCAAAAGACACTTATAAATTAAGTTTGATAAAGATACCAAATACCGAATATTGATGTTCATTGAAGATGAGAATATAGCATGGCAGTTTTTAAACAAAATGTGAAATGTAAAAACTATATGATAAAGTGAATAATTGTCCTTAGTCTTTTATTATTATTATTATTATTGTTTTGTTTGTTTTTTGTTTTGTTTTGAAATGGGGTCTCTCACTGTCACCCAGGCTAAAATACAGTGTCAAAATCAGTGTTCACTAAAGCTTTGGCTTCCTTGACTCAGAGATCTTCCTGCCTTAGCCTCCTGATTACCTGGGACAACAGGCACATGTCACCACACATGGCTAGTAAAAAATATATATTTTTTTGTAAAGATGGGTTCTTTATATGTTGCCTAGGCTGGTCTTGAACTCCTGGGCTCAAGCAATCCTCAGGCCTCAGCCTGTCAAAATGCTGTTACTACAGAAGGGCCCCACTGTGCATGGCTGGTTCTTATTCTTTATGAGGAAAACTGCATAGACTACTAAAGTTGTAAAAAATGACCAATGTTTGTAGTGGACAACAGTATAAATATCTATGGGTCTTAGTAGACAAATGAATGACTGGGAAGCAACATATTACAGGATAGCTTGAGGATATTGCACATTTGATTCCAGACCACAGGAATAAAGTAAATATAGCAATAAACTTGCTCCCAAACTCCTGTTCATCTTGATATTTTGACTTCCTCCCTTAAATTGCAAATGTGCTTAATAACATCTATAACAGTGAATCCCCCCAGAATATATTTGAGTCATTTTTCCCAGAGCCACATGTTATTTGGTTTTTCCCATGAATAGAAAAGTTATGTTTACACAATACTGTAGTTTATTAATTTTAAGTGTGCAAAAGAATTATATTTTTAAAAGTACATATCTTAAAAATACCATTTTCTTAAAAAATGCTAAGCTAATAATCATCTGAGCCTGTAGCAAGCTGTAAATTTTTACTGGTGGAGGATCTTCCCTAGACATTGATGGCTGGTAACTGATCAGAATGGCAATTACCTAATGTTGTGGTGGCTGTGGCAATTTCTTAAAATAAGACTACAGTAAAGTTTATACCATCAATGGACTCTTTCTTTCCCAAAAGATTTTCTGTTATATGCAATGCTGTTTGATAGCATTTTACTCACAGAACTTTTATAATTGGAGTCAATCCTCTCAAACCCTGCCACTGTTTTATCAACTATGTTTATGTAATGCTCTAAATCCATTGTTGTCATTTCAAAAGTGTTCACAATATTTTCACCAAGAGTAGATTGCATAACAAGAAACCATTTTTTTTTCTTATCTATAAGAAGCAATGCCTCATCTTTTTGAGTTTTATCATGAGATTGCAACAATTCAGTCACATCTTTAGGTTCCACTAATTCTAATTCTCTATTTCCAGCACATCTGCAGTTAGTTCCTCTTCTGAAGTTGTAAACCCCTCGAAGTCATCCATGAGGTGGGAATCAACATCTTCCCAAACTCCTATTCATCTTGATATTTTGACTTCCTCCCCTAAATAGCAAATGTGCTTAATAACATCTATAGTAGTGAATCACTCTGGAATATTTTTTACTCACTTTTCCCAGATTCATCATAGGAATCAATGTCTCTGGCAGCTATGACCTTATGAAAGTCATAACTGATAATAAATAATAACATTGAAAATTGGAATTACTCCTTGATCCATGGGCTGCAGAATAGATGTTGTATTCTCAAGTATGAAAAAACCACTCATTTCTTTGTACCTCTATCTTTATCTGAGCTTCTGGATGAGCAGGTGCATTATCAATGAGCAGTAATATTTTGAAAGAAATTTTTTTCCTGGACAGTAGGTCTCAACAGTCAATTTAAAATATTCAATAAACCATACTATAGACAGGTGTGCTATCAGCCAGCCTTTGTTTTTCCATATATAGAGCATAGGCAGAGTAGATAGCATAATTCTTAGAGGCCCTAGAATTTTAAGAATGGTAAATGAACACTAACTTCAACTTAAAGTCACTGGCTGCATTGTCCCCTAAAAAGAGAGTCAACCTATTCTTTGAAGCTTTGGAGACAGACACTGACTTCTACTCTCTTGCTTTAAAAGCCCTAGATGGCATGGTCTTGCAATATAAGACTGTTTCATCTGTATGGAAAAATCTGTTGTTTTACTGTAGTCACCCTTACCTATGGTCTTGGCTAGATCTTCCGGATAATTTGCTGCTTCACCTTGCACTTTTATGTTATGGGAACAGCTTCTTTCCCTAAACCTTAACCAATCTCTGCCAGCTTCTAATTTTTCTTCTGCAGCTTTCTCTCCTCTCTCAGCCATCAGAGAATTGAAGAGGATGAGAGCCTTGCTCTGGATTAGGCTTTGGCTTGAGGGAATCTTGTGGCTGATTTTATCTTCTATCCAGACCACTAAATCTTTCTCTGTATCAGCCATGAGGCTGTTTCCCTTTCTTATCATTTGTGTGCTTGCTAGAGCAGCACTTTTAATTTTCTTCAAAACCTTTCCTTTTGCATTCACAACTTGGCTAACTGTGTGGTGCAGGAGGCCTAGCTTTCAGCCGCTCAGCTTTCAAAGTGTCTTCCTCACTGAGATGAATCTTTTCTAGCTTTTAATTTAAAGTAAGAAACATTGAACTGTTCCTTCCAGTTGAACACTTAGAAGCCATTGTAGGGCTTCTAACTGACCTAATATCAATATTGCTGTCTCAGGGAAGAGGGAAGCCCAAGGAAAGAGAGGAAGACTGGAGAATAGTCAGTGGAGCAGTCAGAACACAAACATTTATTAACTAAGTTTACTGTCTTCTGTGAGTGCAGCTCATGGCACCTCAAAGCAATTACAATAGTACCATTGAAGATCACTGATGGTCGATCACCATAACAGCATAACCTATGACAGTAATGGTAATACAATAATAATGAAGAACTTTGAAATATTTTGTGAGAATTTCCAAAATGTGGCACAGAGATAGAACGCGAGCACATGCTATTGGAAACATGGTACTGTATACTTGCTCAATGCGAGATTGCCACAAACCTTCAACTTGTAAAAGTCACACTATCTGCAAAGCATAATACAGCAAAGTACAAGGAAATAAGGTTTGACTGCACTGCAATAAAATGAAGTATGAGTGTACTGGTTAAAACAACACTGTGGCGTATTTACCTCTCCCTGGAGCACTATTCTTCCTCATTGAGTAGGACTGACTCTGTCTTCTTACGCAGATTCCAACTCAGATGTCAACTTACCTGTGAAGAGCCTTTCCTGACTCCCAGATCTAAAGTAGCCAGGCAGTCACTCTCTTTTCACCCCACCCTATACTAGTTCTCTGCATTTTTCACACCCAGTATTTTCTTATTCTCGTTGATTTGTTATTGGGTTTCTACACCCAAAAGGATATAAGTTCGCTAAGACATGTCTGACTGTTAGATTCCCAGGTCCCAGATGTTCAACAAATACCTGTTGAACAAATCACAGCTGAAAGGAGCTACAGTACAAATACAGAGCACTTTATGTGCCCACCCACATAAAATGATTTCAGTGACGTTGACTGTCGTCTTCTACCTTCCTTTATCTAATTTATAGATATAGTAACCCTGCAATTAAAACATAAATGTAAGAAAAAATGTTCTTTGTTAAAATTTAGCCATCCCATTCAATGGCCTACATTTAAACACTGTAGCAATCATTTATACTTTAAGGTTTAGTATAAGGTAAGGTATACTTTAAGGTTTAGTAAGGTTTAATGGATAAGGTTAACAGTTATACATTTGAACATTGTTTAATAAGCTATGGATGAGAAACGTAGAAAAACTGAAGATATTAAGTGACTGAAAACAAGGAAAAGAAAAACTGGGGCTTTAAGACTTACCTGATGACTTCAAAGTTTGTCCTAGCTTCTGTCCTGAGTAGGACTTTTGCATTAACAAGTGAGCCTGATGGAGGCTTAATGTTTCTAAGAAACAGTCTTCAAGTACTGACAGAAGATGGCCATCTGTTCTTCTGATTGCTGAGCCAGAACAAAGGGAAAAGAATAAAATGCAGTACAGAGGGTTTAGATTAGCTCTGAGGAAGGATGTCTGCACAAAGTGAGTTGTTATACAATAAAATAAGTTTCAGGAGAAAAATAGTTTTAAACTCTCTCAATATGGAACTCTTCAGAACTAATTCAGATTTGTATCCATAAAGGAGGTTTGAGAAGAAATTTTCTTTCTGAAGCCAGGAAAGCAAACTTTGTTCCTTTATTCTTGGAAGTGTTATCAATTTTATATGGTGAATGAAGATATTTGAAAGACCTTAACCAATTAGAAATTCAGGGTGGAAATTGCAGAATGACTTATGTGATGTATGCAAGCCTGTCATTATATGTTGTAGCAGATTGGAGACCCCCAAAAATCAACCTGAGTACATTAAGCTGCTTTCTTCAACTTACTTGTATCAGAGGTTTTCTACTGTATGGCATACAGTTGCCTGACTCTGGGATTTTAAGTGTCCTACAAGGAAAATGCCAAGGAGGGCATAAAATAATAGAAAAAACATCAGTGATTTATGTTTTACTTTTCCAATATTCTTCTTACAGGATTCTTTCCTTCTTTAAGCTCTCTTTTTTTGAATGTCTAATAAACCTCCAACCGCTGGAGGTGCCCATAATCCTAAATTTGTTTTCTCCTCTCCTAATTTCCTCATTTACTCTACTCCCAATCCAAAGCAGTGCTCCAAAGAATGATTTCAGGTTTCTAAGGACCCCAAGAGCAAAGGTCTATTCGTTTTGGTTTTGGAGCACTGGAAGTTTTGTTTTGTTTTAGTGTTATATTTTCTTTCCTAAAAGAATTTTCAAAGTGGATATTCACATATTCCATCCCACCAACATGACTACCTGTGACCAGGTACTTAAGCCACATTTGAACACATTCTAAGTGACTGAAGGCCAAATGATGCCCAGCATGCATTCTGAATGACATTGAGTTATCAAAAAGCTTGCAGTTGTATAAACATACTGACCAGAGAAAACCCTCCCTGACAGACAGCAAAGGCTACAGACTTTTTTATGATAATTCATTATCAGTGCACATAAGGACAAATATGTTCTAGAGAATTTCTCATGTAATTTTTGATCAATTGTATTACTATATTTTATGTTGTATACCTATTCTTAAATTGATTGGCCCATGAAAATAATAGAATGGTAATTTTAAAAAACTGTTTAAAAGGAGAAAGATTTATTATAATGATGAAAAATTAAATTATAGCCCCTTGTGCTCAAAAGCATAAAAATTAAATTGACAGCAAGTGACAAAGTAAACAAAGACATACATTTGTTACTTTTAAATATAACAGGAGAAACGTAGTTTAAATAAAAATTCTGCCTCATTTTAAATGTTTCTCACTTGAATTTTATGTTTCTATAGTTTTGTTTAAACTTAATTAAACATTAGATATAATTTTATAGTTGTATAAAATGTAAACATTTTATTATGTTTGTACAACATTCAGGAAACTTTATATTAAATATAATTTGAGTCAACTATGAAGATCAAATGGGTGTTTGTTTTGTTTTCCTTTAAAAGCTGGTGGTATATTATATCAGATTAAGAAATGTTAGAACAGCTGAGTTCTATGTGTGTTAAAAGGAAAGGGACTTGATTTTTTTTATTAAAATAACTACACTAACTTTCCAACTAGTTGCCATCATTTTAAGAGAAGCTCTGGTAATCCAAACAAATCTCCATTTGGATTTTGTGCCTTCATAGGCACCCTATGTGAAACCTAACTTGGGGCTGTCACCAACTAGAATAGACTTCGCCGTACTTCATCCCACACATACTGAAAGAATGCTGTTGATAGATCATATTCACGAGTTTATATTGAAAAGAGTATACATAAGAACCACCAGGTTACTTGGGGAGAAATGCAAATTTAATTTGTTTGGGTTAATTCTGAAACTATATTTTTTCCCTAACATCCAAGGTAATACTGATTCAAGGAGGCCAGAGTCCACTCTTAGAGAAACATGCCTTACTATGCTGTCAAAGGAATAAGACGATGGGTACTTAAGGTTTCGTGTGACTGTGTATAAGTGATCATATAAGTGAAATGGATCCAGAATTACAAAGAATATTCAAAGCTACTGTGTTACTGAATGTTAGTCAGTAGTTATCATTGTTTAGAGAGTTTTTTTAAACTACAGAAGAAGTGTACACGTATCTGTCTATTTTGTGCCAAAGTGTTAAGCATCTTCATTTTATGGTACTAGAAACTTCATCATCTAAGGAATCAGGAAACTAGATTCTTGAGACTTATTAATGGAAATCATATCCCAACTACTCTACTTATAGCTGGGTGACTATAGACTAGTCACTTAATTTCTTAGTGCCTCAGTTTATTCACTTATATAATGGGAATGCAAATATGGGGATAATGAAGAAGTTAAATGAAATAATCCGTGAAACTAGAACCATGCTTGGCCACATAATAAAAATCCGGTAGGTATTAGCTGCTCTTATTATTATCACATAATATCATGTTTATTATTGCCATTGTCATGACTATTATATAAATAACAGAAATCCACACGTATATATTAATGACTTCTCTAAGACACTGTACTAGAAAAGATAATAAAACCCAAGATGTGTTCTGAAATACCTTACACGCTAATGGAAGAATTTACATATTTATTTAAGTAAAAATAATAAAATGTAAAGAAAGTTGAAATTAGATGTAAGAGAAATGAAATGCAGAAAGACTTCATATAAATGATACATTACTTGTGACCTAAGTAAATAAGAGAGAACCAAGGATGCTTCATGGGGGATGAAATATTTGGTCTGAAACTTGTATGACTGAAATATAGAGATAAAGAGGAGCTTTCTAGGTTAGTTGGTGTAACATAACAAATGGATGAGGGTAGGAAACAATTTGGACAATATGGAAAATTGTGGATAATTTACCATATTTGACCAATATGGAGAATCATGCATTAGTTATTTGATGTGCTATAGATTAACAGAAAAGGCAGACTTGGAGCAGGTGGGGCACATGATAGCAATTGCTAAATACCTGCCAAGTTGAGCTTGATACTGAAGACTACTAAAAGCTAACAAAGGGTTGTAGAAATGGGAGTACTAGGGCAAGACTAGCTTTAAGGTAATTTATAAGGCTCCAAGGCACTGGTTTTCAAAGTATGGCCCCGAAAGTGCAGCATCAGCGTCACCTGGGAACTTGTTAGAAAGGCAAATTCTCAGGCCTCATCCTAGACCAGGTGGAGAACCTCTGGAAGTCCACTGTTCTGTGCTTTATCAAGTACTCCAGGTAATCCCATGCAAGCTCAAATCTGAGAACCACTGCTGTGGAGTGAAGGTATGAGCCAAATCAATAGACAGAGGAAAGGAGGTTGAGCCAGTAATATTGTAAAATAATGTTATTTATACAACAAATAATGTTATTATTCTTGGTATCTGTGTTTATCATCATTAATTTTTAAAAATGAGTTATCAAAAGATAATCCTTAGCTAAACTACACATATTATGTTATTAATCTGAAAATATGGAAGTGGGCTAATGGTGCCAACTTCCTGCTTCTACTTTAAATTTTTGAATTCATTAAAAGAGAAAACAGGGAATATTCTGCAGTACTACCATTAAAATTAGCATAGTGAGAACATTTTGTATGAATTTGACAATCTCTGTTACCAGTAAATCTAGAACTACCAATCTTCTCTTGTTAAATCCCAACTCTATTTGGTTTTGCACTGTTATTTTTTAATGGTCTTATTTGTGCATTATTTCAATTTTCATTATATATTGTGCCATTTCGTATTCTCCATGATTATGTTTTCACTGAACAGATGCACTACAGTTTTGCTGCACCAAATTCTATGATCCATAATTAGATGTCAATATGTTTTCTTTATGAACTAAATACATTTTTAGTTACTTGGACATTAATTAAAATCACATGCTGGATTGTTACATCCTTTCAACACATTTTTTAGGAAATATTTTTGGTTTACTTGAATGCTTTAAAACATTCAATTTTATACTATAAAACTCTTTTTCCCATAAGAACAGATACTGTAGCTAATATATAAATATTAATTATAGAGTTATACCACAGAAGCCATTAATGAGATATACCCATTCACACACAAAACAAATGACGCTTGATGAATTAGAAAAAAGAGTACATTTTTTTTACTGTTGCTTTTTTAAACATATCATTATTTGTATTTATTTTTATGGTAATTCTAGGAAAAATAAATAAAACAAAATTTTACAATTATAGCAAACAATGACCAATATGGAACTACAATGGGAATAGAAGCAAATTTTAAAATTCACCTACAGACCAAAAAAGAAAAGATGAAAAGATAATACAGAGCTCATACTCTTTACTCATGTTATATTGTACCATTATGGACATTTTTAACTTTTCATAAATTTGAATAAAAGCTGTGCTCCTCTCATGGGAAAACAGAACGGGTTTTCCCAAGGATGAAGAGAACATTTCTAACCTCTGACAAAATGTTGAAAAATCTTATCCCACAGAGTTGGTCTATGTATTCCAGACATTCCCATCCTTTTTAATTTTTTTTTGAGACAGAGTCTAACTCTGTCATCCAGACTGGAGTGCAGTGGTGCAATCTCGGCTCACTGCAACCTCTGCCTTCCAGTTTCAAGTGATACTCCTGCCTCAGCCTCCCAAGTAGCTGGGATTACAGGTGCCTGCCACCATGCCCAGTTAATTTTTGTATTTTTAGTAGAGATGGGGTTTCACCATCTTGGCCAGGCTGGTCTCAAACTCCTAACCTCAAGATCTGCCCACCTCAGCCTCCCAAAGTGCTGGGATTAGAGGCATGAGCCACTGCACCTGGCCCCACATTTTTATATTATAAATGGTGCGAGGTTAGAGCAGATAGGGAGGTAAATATACAAGGAAATTATTCTGGCATGTTTGTGTCATTTTATCTCTGTTACTCTAAAGTTTCTGCACTTAAAGTTACATGCAGCTCATGTGAAAATTCAACAGGTACAAAACTTCCTTCAATAAAAGATATAGGGTTTCCTAACACTCATCCAGTTCTGGCTCCAATATACAAGGATATAAAGCTGTAGCTTTATGGAAATTTGTTTATCTGAAATAACTCCTCCCCTTGAAGTGTCTATTGATTTGTTCCAGGGAGTATAATATATAGCAAAGTGATATTTACTTGGTTATCTGTGAAATATCCTGAACTACTTATATCTACATAAAGTGGAAAAGGGAAGATTAGTGGGTTCCAATATCTTAGCATTTTAAATAGTGAGGTGGTATTTTGGAGAATATGCTACAAGAATTGGGCCTATGAAACACATAGTCACATTTTATTAGTGATATTTATGTGCATGCTTAATAGTAAGTTCAGAAGTTGAGAAAATTAATTGTGACTTGAAAGTTCCAGGAGGGAGCAGCAAGAAGTTCTTCCCTGTTGAAGAGAGATTGTTAAGATAAATAATGATATTTATCTTACTTGCTGAACAGTTTCCATGTTGACACAGCAGAACTCATCCATTTAGGACTTCACAATCTCATGCTCCATCCCAGACCTACTGAATCAGCAGGTGTAGTTTGACAAGATCTTCCAGGTGTTTCATATTATACACTGAAATTTGAACACTATTTCTTTGAGAATTTCAGTAAGTCACAATGAGGTGTTCATAAATCATATATTCCTTCATATCAAATGTTACTTAGGTATTTGGAATGAGAGATGACTGCATGCAATAGAATATGGAAACATATGTTTTAAAAAATTATTGTTCATCTAAAATTCAAATTTAACTGGATATCCTGATTTTATCCAGCAACCCTATCTGGGATACACATGCTAACACTATTCCTGCCACTTTAAACATTGCACAGTGAAACTCCTTGGGGCCTTCACCAAAACTAACCTTCCCACTGGGAGCAACTCTCATTGGTCTCTATCCCATACAACTCTCCATAGTCAGGAATCACTAACTCTTTGCATGCCTGTGCTGAGAACATCCTGGCTATGAGGAATTACTAAAAAACAATGGTAGCTTTTTCCTCTTCTAAGTTTTACATTGATACTTGCCAGTCAACAAGCAAATACTAAGACTTCCCTTTCTGGAAATATGGAAGGCCAGTGTCCCACTGAGAAACTTCTGAAAATGCCAGGTACCTTCTTAAATTGATTAATTCCAAAGAAAATAAGGAATACTAAAACTAAAATCTAAAATTAAGGTGGGAAATAGAGTATTAAGAGAATTACTGAAGCTAGGTTTAATCCTGAAAGATTTACTAAATGAAGTAAACCTGCAATGTTTCTAACATGGTCTTCCAGAACTCAAAGATCAAGACACAAAGACTAAGGCCTGCCAGGGTAAGGAATCTAAAAGAAAATCTTTGAAAAGCTGTGACTCCAGAGGTCCAAGCTTTATAAGTAAAAGTGAAAGTGAAGACATTAATCTGAGTTTTCATATGTAAAAGCCACTTTTCATGTGGATTTGTAGCCTAAATTCACATGGATTGTTACTCTGAAAATCTTACACCAATTGAATTTACATTTGTTCCAAAGTAGGTAATACACACAGATGCCATACAGAGGCAAATGGAAATTCTCTCTTGAGCACCTACCTTCATTTTGGACTGTAGTATTTCCCACAGATAATATTCAAATTAACATAAGATCAAATTGCATAATCTACTCTCACTCTGCCAAAGAAGATGCCAAATGAGAAAACAAGCATAAAATAGCAGAAATGTATTTATCAGAATAAAATATTAAATAAATACATCCAATATATTTTTAAAATAAAAGTACCATTAAAATATGAATAGAAAAAGTAATATGTTATTAAAGGAAATGACCAAACAGATTTTAAAAAGAACCAGAGACAACTTATGGAAATAAAACATATAATTGAAATTTAAAATTCAGTGGATAATAATAGATGAGGGATATATAAAAATGGAATTAGTAAACTAATGAGGAATCTAAGAAAAAACCCCTAAAAATATGTGGGTCTCCCAACTGTCTGATCTTTATAGTAAAGGCAAAGTTCATAATATTTATAAACAAAATCCAGCTTCACATCGGTTTGCAGCCTAATTCACTCAATTGGCATACTGTGAAAACTCAAGCTAAAATTTAAATTTTCAGAAACATATACAGAAGAAGAAGAAATAAACTAAGGTAGAGGCAATATATGAAAAAAATCTGAGCATTTTCCTATACAAATGAAAGATATCAATCCACATATTCAAAAAGCCTCAAAATTCTCAAGTTAAATAAAAAGAAATTCTCATTAGACTCACAATAATAAAACTGCAGGACCAAAGACAAAGAAAAAAATCTCACAAGAATTGAAAAGCAAATTATTTGCCAATGAGTGAAATATAGGCTTATAGTTGACTCAGTGAAAGGCAAAATTAAAGTTTACATTCAATGTGAAGAGAAAAATAACTAAGAACAATCAATTTTACCTATAAAGTTAAGAACAAGATGATTTTTCCAAAGAAAGTAAGATAGAATTTATTAGCACACAAGAAATAGAAAAATGTTTTTGACTGGATAAATGTAACTAGAAAAAAAATACCTGTACCTAACATGATTCTTAACAATGAAATATGAAAACTTGTCTATAGCATCAGAAACAGGACAATGGTCCCTACTATTGTTACTTCTATTCATGATTGTACTAGTTGCCATGGCCAGGAAAACAAAGCAAAAAAAATGAAATTAAAGTATGTGCATTGGAAATTAGAAAATAAAAATTTCATTAATCATCAACAGATTAGAAAGCCAAGGAAAATCAATCAATATATTATTAGAATTGATTAGAAGACAGTGCAGCAAGTGTGTAAGATACAAAGTAGCATACAAAAAGTAATTATGTTTTTATACACAAATCACAAATTTAGAATGTACAAAAATTTAAAAGTGTCATTTAATGTTTTATAGAAATACATGGAGTCTGAGGAACAAATCTAAGAAAAATCTGTGAAAAATGTATGAAGAAATTATAAAACTTACTTAAAAATTAAAGAATTAAATTAAATAGATATGAAATTTGAATGTTAATAAGTTGGAGCATTCTGCATCATAAAGATATTGAATCTCTCTGTTTGTCAATAAAATAGTTTCTAAATAGATATTGTTTATGTAGAACTTGACAAGCTGATTAAAAATGAAAAACTAAAGGACTAGGAATTGTGACCCTTCTAAATAATAAACTGGAGTGTATCACTTACTAGATTTCAAGAATTTTTATTTTAAAATTATTAAAATTATAACAGTATGGCATTATCACAGAGATTGAAAAATAGTCCAAACAAAATAGTATAGAAAAAGCCAAACAATATAAGGAAATCTGATTTATGACAATGGTGACATTTCAGATCAGTGGTAAATGAAATTTATCATAAAACAGTGCCGGGGCAATTGGTTATCCACAGGGAAAAAAATACATGAAACTGGATTTTTAACTTACACCTTTAACAGATAATCAATGGCATTAGAAACTAAAGTATGATAAAACTTTTATTAGATAATATACTTATTTGTTTTTAAGTGAAAGCAAGTTTATTAAGAAAGTAAAGGAATATATTAGACAGATCAACAAGACAGAATATTAACAAGCATATTCTGGACTTGAACTCAGATCTGGAAAAAGGGGACCTAATAAACATCTATAGAACTCTCCAACCCAAACCCATAGATGATACATTCTTGTCTGCACCACATGGCACTTATTCTAAAATTGACAACATAATTGGAAATAAAATAGTCCTCAGCAAATGCAAAAGAATGGAAATCATAACGGTCTCTCTGACCACAGTGCAAACAAATTATAACTCAGGATTAAGAAACTCACTCAAAACCACACAACTACATGGAAACTGAGCAACCTGCTCGTGAATGGACTACTGGATAAATAATGAAATGAAGGCAGAAATAAAGATATTTTTTGAACCCAATGAGAATGAAGACACAATGTACCAGAATCTCTGGGACACATTTGAAGCCGTGTACACAGGGAAATTTATAGCACTAAATGTCCACAAGAGAAATGAAGAAAGACAAAATTGGCACCCTAATGTCATGACTGAAAGAACTAAAGGAGTAAGATCTATAAACATAATCCGTCATATAAACAGAACCAAAGACAAAAAAAATCACATGATTATCTTAATAGATTCAGAAAAGGCCTTCAACAAAATTCAACAGCGCTTTATGCTAAAAACTCTCAATAAACTAGGTATTGATGGAATGCATCTCAAAATATTAAGAGCTATTTATAAGAAATCCACAGCCAATATCACACTGAATGGGCAAAAACTGGTAGCATTCCCTTTGAAAACCGGAACAAAACAAGGATGCCCTCTTTTACCACTCCTATTCAACATAGTATTGGAAGTTCCAGCCAGGGAAATTAGGCAAGAAAAAGCAGTAAAGGATATTCAATTAGGCAAACAGGAAGTCAAATTATGTCTATTTGTAGACTACATGATTGTATATTTAGAAGACCCCATCATCTCAGCCCAAAATCTCCTTAAGTTGATAAGCAACTTCAGCAAAGTCTCAGGATACAAAATCAATGTAAAAAAAATCACAAGCATTCCAATATACCCAAAACAGATAAACAGAGAGCCAAATCATGAGGGAACTCCCATTTACAATTGCTACAAAGAGAATAAAATATCTAGGAATATAACTAACTGTGGACGTGAAGGAACTCAAGGAGAACTACAAAGCACTGCCCATAAATGATAGACTGGACAAAGAAAATGTGGCACATATACACCATGGAATACTATGCAGCCATAAAAAAGGATGAGTTCATGTCCTTTGCAAGGACATGAATAAAGCTAGAAACCATCATTCTCAGCAAACTGACACAGGAACAGAAAAACTGAATACCACATGTTCTCACTCATAAATGGGTGTTGAACAATGAGAACACATGGACACTGGAAGGGTAACATCACACACCAGGGCCTGTCAGGGTTAGAGGGATAGAGGAGGGATAGCAGGGGGTGCAGGGATAAGGGAGGTATAGCATCAGGAGAAATATCTAATGTAGATGATGAGATGATGGATACAGCAAACCATCATGGCACATGCATATCTATGTAACAAATCTACACTCTCTGCACATGTACCCCAGAATTTAAAGTATAATAATAATAATTAAAAAGAGAAAGTAAAGGAAAAAAAGAATGATTACTCCATAGGCAGAGCAGCCCCAAGAGCTGCTCGTTGCCCATATTTATGGTTATTTCTTAATTATATGCTAAACAAGGGATGTATTACTCATACCTGCCCATTTTAGACCATAAAAGGTAACTTCCTAATGTTGCCATGGCATTTGTAAACTGTCATGGTACTAGTGAGAGTATAGCAGTGAGGACCAACAGAGGTCTTTCATCTCCATCTTGGTTTTGAGAGATTTTAGCTGGCTTCCTCACTCTAACCTGTTTTAATCAGCAAGGTCTGTATGACCTGCATCTTGGGCTGGCCTCCTGCCTTATCCCATGACTTAGAATGCCTTAACCTCCTAGGAATGCAGCCCAGTAGGCCTTAGCCTCATTTGACTTGTCCCTTATTCAAGATGAAGTTGCTCTGGTTCAAATGCCTCTGACATTCCCATCCCCCTCCTTTTATAAGAAAACTCTTAATCCTAAGGGTTGTAGAGGGATGAAGATCCATCTTCTATAACTTGTTCAGGCTAAATAGGGCAGATAACACTCCTGCCTAACTAGCAGATCTCTTGTATTCAGGATAGAGAAGAGCTCAGTCAGAAAGCATTGGTATGACAAGGACCATTCATAACTCTTGAGTTCCAACTAAAGGATATTTAGAAGATTAGTAAGTGTTCAATTAAAGAAAACATTTGATAAGTTTATCCTGCATTTCTACACAAGGAGTACAGCAGCAAAATATTCCACAAGAGTAAATTAAAATAAGTAAAACTTATCCCAAGTAAACTAAATGAGAAGGCTTTCTATGAACTGGGCAACTGTTGGAACTAAGCAATACGGGATTGCTAGCTGATTCCAATATGCATCCAGAATTAGAATACTGATCTAGATTTTTACATTACCAATCTCTCTTGTTTCTTCTGAGCTGCAGTCAGAGATTGCTGATTGGTTCACAGAAATGAGCAAGGTCAGGCTAAATTGCAGGAAATGCTCAAAAAAAAAAAAAACTGATGAGACTAGAACCTAAAATGGGCATACTATAGTCCTTGAAACCTTTTTTTCTCTCCAGTTTTCCATTTTTGCTAAAGACAAATCATGGTAAGACTGACTTGCTTTATTATACTTGGCCTGATTATTTGTAGTAAGTGAAGCAAGGATAATTGTTTTCTATAGAAGCTTTTTAAATTGGCTTTGATGGATCTCAGATGAAACTTTTTGTAAAAGGTGAGCCCAGCCATGGGTTTTTACCACCAAATACCTATGAGTTGAGTAAAGTCCTCTCCTCTTGAGGTCCCAAGATAACTTGGGCTTCTAGGCCTGTCAGAAAATGACATTCTTTACTTACCACAGGTCAGGAACCTGGCACAGGACTGTGTAGACATATAATATCAGTTTGCCCAAGGGGCTATTATTGGCTCTATAAATCAAGTTTGATTCCTTAAAAGAAAGCATACCATTCCAGTGAATGCCTTGGTAAAATAACCAGTTTCTCCAATTGTGTCTTATTACAAAAGAAAACATTCTTATTGCACTTATGGAAATAACCATATAAGTTAAGAATACTTACAATTAGTTTCCAAATTCTGGATAAATCAGGTAGAAAGAAACAAATTTTGCCCACAAGAGTACACTTTATTCAGTTGTTAAAAGTTGTAAATAGCTCAAAAGAAAGTTTCCTTGACTCTGGAAAACAAAACAAAGGATCAATAATGTTTTAAGCAAAGTCAAAAAAAATAACTTTAGTTTTCTATTAATTCAGTTCATTCAGACAACTACTGTACTGCTTGATATTCATGAACATTCCAACTTTTCATGAGTCCTGAATGTTTTTTTCTCTATGCTAATGTCACAGTCTCCAAAGTTATCAGAAACCTGCATTCAAGAACACCTGTCAACGTCCTGTAGCTGATTATAAACCATCTTTTAAAGAAGACAGATAATATAAGAGAATATTTTTATAAACTCAGTCATAAATGAACTTTTTGATATAATACAAAAGTTTAAGCCATACAAGGTAACATTAAAAATTGAATCACATTCAATTTCTCTTCTTATCTGAATGATATCTATTAAAAATGTTTTCAACATACATAACAAAGGACTATAATCCAGAATTTCCAAAGAACTTGCACAAATAAATAAGAAAATAGGAGAAAAAATAGGCCAAATAACTGAACAGATGCTTCAGAAACAGGAAATTCAAACAGATAATAAACAAAATAAGTGATAAACTGAATTAGTTTTCAGGGAAATGTACATTAAAACTACCAGGTAACATTACATACCTACTAAATGTGCAAAGAAATGTAAAAGTTTGACAGTACCAAGTGTTGACAAGCATATAATGCAAACAGAATATTGATTCATGTACACAATGCTTGCAGTACATAAGTTGGTAAACTACTTTGGGAAGCAGTTTGAAGTTATCTGTTATATTTGAATAAGTACATTTCTTATCCACAAATTCAATTTCATGGTTAAATCCTAAAGAAATATGTACACATACACATCAGGAGATACAATTAAGAACATTCAAAACTGCACTGTTTAAAATAGCAAGTATTAATTTAAAATATAATATACAACTAAATCAGAATGTGATTATATAATGGAATGCTACAGAGCAATGGAAAATCAATTAATTGCCTGCATCAATATATCTAAACCCCTGAAACCTAATATTGGGTGAAAAACACTAAGTCACTGAACACATATGGTATTATTCCACTTATAGAAAGTTAAAGACAACATGTAAAATCAAGCAATATTGTTTCAGTATTTTTAAAATGCAGTTAAAAAATACACAGGGGGGCTGGGCATGGTGGTCAATGCCTGTAATCCCAGGACTTTGGGAGGCCAAAGCAGTAGGATTGCTTGAGACCAGGAATTTGAGACCAGCCTAGGCAACATAGTGAGACCTTTTTCTACAAAAAGCTGAAAAATTAGCTGGGCATAATGGTATGCACCTGTAGTTCCTGCTCCTCAGGAAGCTGACATGAGAGGATTGCTTGAGCCTGGGAGTTTGAAGTTACAGTGAGCCATAATTGCAACACAGTACTCAAGTCTGGGCAACAGAACAAGATCCAGTCACTTAAAAACTCATACACACACACACACACAGAAATAATAAACACGCACACACAGACATGGAAATAATAAGTTCAAAGTACTGGTTTTCTCTGAGTTACATGTCATGGAATGAATTCAGAAAAAGGAGCACAGATTTCAAAGGAATGATAATGTTCTGTCTTGTAATTATGTGATATGTACATAAATATTCATTGAATAATGATTATGTGTATATTACCTATATTTTAAAATTTTCTTAGAATCTCCTCAATATTTCATAAAAGACAAAAGCATTAATGTAAAGTGAATAGTTTTATTAATCTTCACACATTCTATGCTATTGACTTTGAGAGTAATGTGCAAAATTAGCAGAGAATTAGAAATGACTTAATAATGCATCAATCTGTATTAGGTCAAAGTTGGGAAAGCATTTAAACAAAATATCTGATGTTAGTCTCTACTTGGCGGCTGTCACAGAATTCTGCTCCTTTACCTGTGCTTAGTAAACAATGAACTAGGGTCCAAAGACTGCACGAAAATGTCTGCAAAATGATGGAATGTTTATTCGCATATATGTTAATCCAACAAATATTTATTAAGCACCTTTACATGGAAGGCAATGTCTAGATATGTGGACTATCTAAAAGACCAGAGGATACTCAGGTCTTCTCCACCTCTCACTTAGAATTTTTAAATAACCTCCGAGTTTCCCTCCCTCTCTTCAGCAAGCCTGTTCCCAAACCATCTTCTACGTGGCTATGAGACACATATTTCTATTATAGAGAGGCTAGCCAAAGTACCCAATTTATGATAAAAGTTTTAAACAAATTTCTCTGATTACTCTTTACTTGCAAGCCACTGATATTTCCCCATCGGATTCAGAGCCCATTAAATTAAATGCCTACCAGGAAGAGGGTGGTCATTTGATGAGTGAAGCTTGCCGAGGAGAAGAAAAAGATGAACAGCAGAATTCCTATATAAAAAGGGCAACAACCCTATTCCAGCCAATTATTGCCTCACTAGTGTGGCTTTTTCTTGAGAAGCATGAACTCTGAATTTTTTATTAAAGTCACCTATGTAAAATGATGCCAATGAATTCACTTTCAAAAACCCAAAAAGACCTACTGACTTACAAAATAAAATATAAACCTCTTGACATGTCATCCAGGGCTCTTCAAATTCTATTCCCAAATTGACTTCCTTAAGCCTCTTTCCACATTCTATAATCTGCATTCACCCTTCTTGAATATACCATGTTCTTTGACAGTTCCAAGATAGGTGCACATTTAGACTGTAGGTCAATCTCTTCTCCAGGCCTACTCACCTCCAAGGACTGTACTCAAAACCACCTCCACTCTGAGTTTAACCCCTACAGGTCAACGTGAGCCAGGGTTTACTATATCTGTCTCCTTTTCTTTGTTCATATACATACAGGCTGTCCCTGACTTTCATATTTTCAGCTTCTGAACAGCCAACACTTTCATGCATTATACATCGACACTCCAAAGTGCCTTTTGTATGCCAAATCCAGACTTTCATACATCAGCAGATCAACGAACATTTTGCACTAATGTGTGGTGGCACTGCCTGACAGCCAAGAGTTCTGTTTGGGCAGTCATGCCATCTTTGTCTGTAAGAGCAGGCTTTATATAATTATTTGAATATTTTTTGCTCTTTGCCCTTATTATTTTGCCAAAATGAGTGGAAAATGAACATTGAAAATGCTGATAATAGTGACAAAAATCATAGGTCTCATAAACTTAATACACTTAAAACAAAGATGAAATCATTAGGCATTCCCATCAGGATACATCTTTAACCCCAATCAGGCTCTTATTAGATTTAAACCCAGTCAACTGTGGTTCAATTATGAAAGAAAAGAAAAATAAGGCTGAAGGCTCTATATAAAATGCTGGAAATAAATTTGTTGAAGATTGTGTGTAAATGGCAAGGCATAATTAGAGATTATATCATATATTTTAGCTCTCAAGAGAGAAAGAAAACTCTATACAGCATGTAAGTCTACTTTTTTCTTGCTTTACATTATGACTCCTATATGGTTAAGAACTGCATTATGTATGAAATCAATGGTTATTTGGTGAGCTCTTTCACTGGGAATCACAGTGCTTTTTTACTATATCCTTTACCTTTGAATACCTTTGATTCACTTTTGCCCTTGTTGCTTACCAGCGTTCACACCATCTGGGGATGCTAAGGAATCTAGTCTGCTCAAACTCCACTTCATAGCCACAATTCCAAGGTGGAGGCTGCAGTATATCTTCTGCCACCAACAGAATTGGGATGATAAAGTTAATGCAAACATTGCACATACCTTGTGAAGCAAACAGATGGAACCTCAGGTTTTGGGGAGTGAGAGAGAGCATTCTAACAATTTCTGGGTATCTAATTATATGCCAAATAATATGCATATGTGAATTCATTCATCCTCATAAGTTCTTGTGCTTTTGAAAGAACCATTGAATAAATGAGGAAAATGAACTCAGAGTTTGAGTAACTGACCCAAGGTCACACACATACACATGAGTAGCCACCCTATTATTTAAAACCAAGTATGTCTGAATCCAAAGTGTATACACTTTCAAAAAACACGATGCCTTCAATGTGTTCAATGTTACAAATACTGGTCAAGGATATTGTCAAATGATCGATAGCTATATGTTCTGTTGGTCCATCATTTATACTTATCCCTCTGTCTATAATGATTTAACCTTTTTTTCAGGAAGTTCTAATGCAGTCATTACTCAAAAGGTTCACTTTAAAAAGAGCTACAAAGAAGCATCTTGTTCTTCACCCAATGAGTGGTGAATTTTTTAAAGATGTTACATGTTTTATACATCTCATTTAGAGCCAGTTTTCTGAAATGAATTTCTTTTGTTCTTCTCAAAAGTGAACTTTTTCTGTGTACATAATCTCACAGTTCTTCCACTCAAAAGAGATTTTGAAATTTCAATAAAGCAATAGACATGAAAGTAATGAATAGCATACAAAATACAAGGAAAATTAAACGTAAATTTTCTGCTTATAATGGTATGCCGTGTGATGCCATGCAATACAGCAATTTCAAACAGTTTTTACTCTTTAACAGTGTGCTCAATACAGAAATGAATAACTAGGCAGTATTCTTGTGGATGTCTTTCTCCCTTCCCTCAATGTATCACTATCCTTTTCTTCTTTAAGATACTACAATTACTGCCTACAAATCTAACAAATCTGTGGGTCGTAAAGATATCCAATATCCACCTACCAAAGCTAATTAGCTTGTTTTCCTTGATCTCTATATCACATTTAATATGTGCATGGTTCCACTTTATTTCCTGTTATGTACTCTGGCTGCTCTGAAATGAACAACTTTCAAAGGATGTGAAGACTCTGTTCTCTGGTCACAATCATTTACCTGTCCATCTGTATCTATTTCTGCCAACTGAATCCTTATTGTAGCCACTACTGGTGCCCCTCCCAGATATTCATAAATCCTTTTTACCTGCTGCTATAGGTGCTGTTGCTCACAGCTCGTAAGCTTATGTTTCAACCTTTTCTTTTTTTTTTTTTTTTTTTTTTTTTTTTGAGATGGAGTTTTGCTCTTGTTACCCAGGCTGGAGTGCAATGGCACAATCTCGGCTCACCACAATCTCTACCTCCTGGGTTCAGGCAATTCTCCTGCCTCAGCATCCTGAGTAGCTGGGATTTCAGGCACGCACCACCATGCCCAGCTAATTTTTTGTATTTTTAGTAGAGACAGGGCTTCACCATGTTGACCAGGATGGTCTCAATCTCTTGACCTCGTGATTCACCCGCCTCGGCCTCCCAAAGTGCTGGGATTACAGGCTTGAGCCACCGCACCCGGCAACCTTTTCAGACGGATAATCCCACAGGATCTTTTAATCCCCTCACTGGAGGTGCCTGAAATACCCTCACCATAGATGACCCTGACCCAGTGAGTAACTAATGCAGACTAAAAAAAGCCCCGCTCCTCAAGGCAGGACAGACTCTGAAAAATCTTATACTCCAGTGCTTCACTGTGGACTCAAACTAAGATTTGACATCTGAAACCAAGTCTTTACTTAGCTTTGTTCTTTTCCTTATTCTCCTTCCTCCCTCATGCATAGATTTATTCTAAGCATATATTATCTGTTTTCATTTTGTGCTGCTGTAACAGAATACCATAGACTGGTTAATTAATGAAAAATGTAAATTTATTTGCTCATGGTTCTGGAGACAAGGAAATCAAAGATTATGATGCCAACAGGTTTGGTGTCTGATAAGGGTCCAGTGTCTGCTTTCAAGACGGCACCTTGAAGGCTGCATCCTTGTGAGGGCAGGAACACTATTTCTCACATGACAGAAAAGTAGAATAAAGTCAAGAGAAAAGCAAAAGAAGGCCAAATTTGCCCTTTTATTATGGCAATAATTTTATTTAAAGGAGCAAAGCCTTTGTGGCTTGATCATCTCTTGTGGCCCCATCTTTTAATACTGTTACAATGCTAATTCAATTTCAACCTGACTCATGGAGAGGACAAACATTTAAACCATAGCACTCTCTTCTAGTTTTAGGCATTGTCTTAATTGAGCCTCTATTTCTAGGAAATGTGATCCCAGAAAATGCCTAAAACCAAAACCAAGAGTATGTGGCACTTTTTAATTTTTCCCTGGAATCAGTGGTCATAACCCAGCTTGCTGTTTGTGTGATTCTAAAATTCTGGATTGTGGAATTTTCCTTCTAAAATCTGCTACTTATTTTTTGCATCCAATTGGAGCTTAAAATAGGTATTAAACCCATCCTGGTAATTTCAGAATCATTCATTCCCTGTCCATCCCATCACTTCTCAGCTAAGTTTCTAGTCTTCCCAGTGTTCTACTAGAGTAAAAGGAAACCTGGTGCTATTGCCAGAGTGGGAATTAGGGCCTATGACTTGTGAACCTATAGGTGCTATGGATTTATGAGCAATTACAGAGACCATCTCTGAAGGAAACAAGGCTCAGAACCAAAGAAACAATCTGAATAAGTCAATCCCAAAAAAGGTAATAATAAATTCCAAAGCAAAGAGCTGATGATGGAATCAAGAGATGGATCATGAAAATGTGGGAGGTGAATTCAAAGCTAAGCTTGGTACAGATTCAGGAAACACTGCCATATAGCACATACATACACCCATGAGCTAGGGGTATGTAGTGACCTTTAACAACTAAGCTATTCTTCACATTCCTAGATACTGAAATTCTGGAAACACCGTCATATAGCACATACATACACCCATGAGCTAGGGGTATGTAGTGACCTTTAACAACTAAGCTATTCTCACATTCCTAGATACTGAAATTCTGGAAACACTGTCATATAGCACATACATACACCCATGAGCTAGGGGTATGTAGTGACCTTTAACAACTAAGCTATTCTTCACATTCCTAGATACTGAAATTCTATTGCAGATCAATTTACTTATTCTCTCCTGACTTCCAGAGGCAGTTTTAAAAACTATTCACTGCTTGACCATTCCTTTGTCACTAACCTTACAGCCTGTGACCAGTGCTCTATCCAGAGCAATCAGACAAAGATTGGTAAAGAGGAAGTCAAACGGTCACTGTTTGCTGATGATATGGTCATATACCTATAAAACACTTAAAACTCATTCAAAAAGATCCTAGAACTGGTAAATGAATTCAGCAAAGTTTCGGGATACAAAATCAGTGTACATAAATCAGTAGTTTGCTATACACTAACAGCAACCAAGCTGAGAATCAAATCAAGAACTCAACCCCTTTCAAAAACTGCAAAAATAATTAACTACTTAGGAATATACCTAGTTAAGGATGTAAAAGGCATCTACAAGGAAAACTATAAAACACTGCTGAAAGAAATCATACATGACACAAACAAATGGAAACACAGCCTATGCTCATGGATGGGTAGAATCGACATTATGAAAATGACCATACTGCCAAAAGCAATCTACAAATCAAATTCAATGCAATTCATATCAAAATATCATGATGATTCTTCACAGAACTAGATAAAACTATCCTAAAATTCATATAAACCAAAAAAAAGAGCCTTCACAGCCAAAGCAAGACTAAGCAAAAAGAACAAATCTGGAGGCACCACATTATCCAACTTCAGACTATACTATAAGGCCATAGTGCCAGTATAAAAATAGGCATATAGATCAATGGAATAGAGTAGAGAACCAAGAAATAAAGCCAAACACTTACAGCCAACTTATCTTTGACAGAGAAAACAAAAACAAAGAGTGGAAAGGACACACTATTCAACAAATGGTGCCGGAATATTAGCAAGCCACACATAGAGGAATGAAACTGGATTGTCACCTCTCACCTTATACAAAAATCAACTCAAGATGGATCAAACACTTAAATCTAAGACCTGTATCCATAAATATTCTAAAAGATAACATTGAAAAAAACCCTCTAGAAACTGGCTTAGGCAAAAAAAATTCATGGCAAACAACCCAAAGCAAATGTAACAAAAGCAAAGATAAACAGATGAGACTTAATTAAACTAAAAAGCTTCTGCACAGCAAAATAGTCAGCAGAGTAGGAGAAAATCTTCACAATCTATACATCTGAAAGGACGTATATCCAGAATCTACAAAGAACTCAAACAAATCATCAAGAAATACATCTGAAAGGACTTATATCCAGAATCTACAAAGAACTCAAACAAATCAGCAAGAAATAAAAGAAGAAACAATCCCATCAAAAAGTAGGCAAAGGATATGAATAGACAGTCCTCAAAAGAAGACACACAAATGGCCAACAAGCATATGAAAAAATGTTCAACATCACTAATTATCAGGGAACTGCAAATCAAAACCACAATATGATACTCTCTCACTCCTATAAAAATGGGCATAATCAAAAAATTAAAAAATGATAGATGTTGTTGGGGATGCAGTAAAAAGGGAACATTTTTATACTGATGGTGGGAATGCAAACTAGTACAACCACTATGGAAAACAGTGTGGAGATTCCCTAAAAAATTGAAAATAGATATACCTTTTAATCCAGTAATCCCACCAGTAGTTATCTACTCAGAGGAAAAGAAGTCATTATATAGAAAAGATACTTGTTCATGTATATTTATAGCTGCTCAATTTGCAACTGCAAAAATTTGGAGCTAGCCCAAATGCCCATCAATCAATGAGTGGATTAAAAAAATGTGCTATACATATACAATGGAATACTACTCAGCCATAAAAATGAATGAAATAATGGCATTCACAGTAATCTGGATGGAAATGGATACTATTATTCTAATTGAAGTAACTCAGGAGTGGAAAACTGAACATCACATGTTATGTTCTCACTCATATGTAGGCGTTAGCTATGAGGATGCAAAGTCATAAGAATGATACATTGGACTTTGGGGACTTGAAGGAAAAGGTAGGGGTGGTGAGGGATAAAAGACTACACACTAGGTACAGTGTACACTGCTCTGATGATGGGTTTACCAAAATCTCAGAAATCACCACTAAAGAAATTATTCATGGAACCAAACACCACCTATTTACCAAAAAGTTATTGAATTAAAAATTTTTTTTTAATTTAAAGATTTTCATAGGTCAATACTCCTGAGTGTCTGACCTCTTCCATGTTTACACAACCATACATATATTGGGTTTCCTGTAGTTTTATGTGCCCCAAACTTTTCTAAACCACTTAATTATATTGTTACCAAGAAATATTATGGTACATCGTAACATTAATTTTAACCATTAAAGTTACGTACAAGTTTTAATTATATATCTACTTCTATCTCCCCAATTGGATTAAAGACTCCTAGAAGAGCCACATTAATATCCCCGTTAAATCCTAGTGGTTTTTGCCAGGGTAGATTTTCATACAGTTTTAGAATGAATCAATAGCATGTATTTATTTAGCATGGAATTACTGTGTACCTACTATGCCCTGGGACTTTTCCACCCCTACCTGCTGGTATAGGTATATTACCTTGAATAATATAAACAAAATGTCTCCTTGTGGAATTTTACATGCTATTGAGCAAAATTGGTGGATTAAAAATAAGCACATAGTAATTAAGTTATATAAGAAAAATGATAGAGAGAGATGTGATCGCAATAACCTCTGTGGGAGAAGAGCTCCTCCAGTTAGCATTGTTAAAGAAGGTTGTCTTAAGAAGTGATGCTTATGTTTTGAAATCAAGAACAAGGAGGAAGGTATAGTGAGAGGAAGAAATAGCACGTATACAGTTCCTGAGGTAGGAAACACAAAGAAATTTGTTAAAGAAAGAGGCAGAGGGGACTGACAAGTTGAGTTCTATCAGATGTAACCTCAGAGGAAGGCATAAATCAGGCTGAAGTGTCTGACCATTCTGCCACACGTTTGGAAACCAGCTGCGTAATTTGAAAGCCGCAGTGCAAAATAGAAATGTGGTGCTCCTTGTTCAAAAAAAACTGAGGAGAAGTGAAGTTAAAAGTACTAAAATATAGTCCATTTTGCTTTACTTCTCAATCTCATTTTTAACCCATCTTTACTTTTTTTATTTGCTCTGTAATATCTCACTCCTTCAGGCACAAGGATACTTTCCAGACAAGCCACACACAAGGACAGCGAGTGCCATGACCTCTCCCAAAACACAAGCAGGTGTAAGTGTCCAACCCCTCGTCTTCCCATGCCTCTGGTCTTCTCAGGGACTGAGATAATGTAAATTCTTTTACTCAGAAACACTATTAATATTATCGTCTGCAATGGAAATACAGGGTTGTAGTGAAGGTAATGCCTTGACAAGTCAAATACAAATGAAAGTACTTGAAATATAATTAGCAAGATATAATAAAGCTAAAATAATGATGTAGGGATTTTTACTTAAAGGTTATACTGCATCAATCCTAGATCTAGAGATAGTCAAGAAAGAGCTGATGAACTGCTTTCCATTTTCATTTAAAAATAAATAAATTTCTAGTTAAATTCCAAGATTTTTGTCTAAGCCAGAATTTTCATATTCAACATTTAGTGCACAGTCCTTTTGTGCCAGGCACATACCTGAATACATTAACTCCAAAACTGAAATGCAGACCACAGTATAACTAAAATTTATCTTTTATAGAGTACAGGTTTTTTTTTTTACAATGAAAGTTTCATATTCCCCATGGAACAGGACTTTAAAATTCAGCATTTTTCTTTTTTCTATTATTATACTTTAAGTTCTGGTGTATGTGTGCGGAAAGTGTAAGTTTGTTACTGAGGTATACGCGTGTCTTGGTGGTGTGCTGCATCCATCCCCCCTGCCCCCATCATCTACATTAGGTATTTCTCCTAATGCTATCCCTCCCCTATCCCCCCACAACGTTATCCCTCCTCTAACCCCCAACCCCCCCGACAGGCCCCGGTGTGTGATGTTCCCCTCCCTGTGTCCCAAGTACTACTATATTTTAACACTCTAAACCGTAAGACAAGTTATTATTCCACATTGATAGATGAGGTAACCAAAGACCAGAACTCTTAGGCAATTCCTAGAGCTGCACAGTGGGAGATGGAGCTTTCAACTCAGCGTTGTTTCTCTGTTAAGACCAGTTTTTCCAATAATGCAATCCTCTCCTTCTCTTCCTTCAATGAATTAACATGACTCTTACAGTCTCTCATTCACAAGTACAGGAGCAATCAACAATTTGAAAATACCCATTTTCTTAAAAAAAAAAGTGCCCATCTTATTTATATTTAGTTAGTTCTAGAAGAGCTATACTTCAAATTGCTTGAAACATCTACAAGAAATTTTGAGTGTGATGTTAGTAAACAGCAATCCTTGCAGATATCACTGGCTATAAATATGAACCATAAATTCCTCACTTAAACATCTAAAATCAAGCACGGAATTAGGTTATTCAGAGAGACAAGTCTGTGACTATATTACCTACTACCTTATTTGCAAGGATTACATCTTCTAAAAACTAACCGTTGTATGTATGTCTTTAAAGAGGTCTACGGAATAAAGCAGTGATTTTCTGAATACATCAAAACACTCATAGCATTCCTGAAGATCTACTGATTAACCCAGTAGGATATTAATTATGAACACATCTGCCATTCTTACGTTTTGTTCTTTTTCTTTAAATAGGAGTGGAGTAATTCAGACCTGTGTGTATGATTAGGTATAGCTAGCAGTGCATGATGAGCTAGATTTAGACATATTTATGAAGCATCAAATAAAATGAAACAGTTTACTAGAAAACATAACTTGTACTGGAGATTGGAACTCTTAAAGAAGTAGAAAGTTGTTTTTCAAAAAAAGCTTAATCTTAAATAAAACACATCTGAGGTGGGTGAATGTTAAAGAATATACACCTTCATTGTTTCTTGAGAACAAAAGTATTTATAGTTCTGCTTTGTGACTCATCTCTCTGCTGTAAAATATTTGGAGTGTTACTCATAATTACAAAAAAGGCATCGAATAGAATGGTTTGGTGTTAGGGCAAAGGACAACGTGAACAAACTGGCATTTTATTTGTCACGTTCTCATTTATAAGAAGTTGGACAATTTCTCTGTTTTTCTAACTGCTTTCTTTCTCTGCAAAAATAACTATAATAAATGATCATTCATGTGCCTCAAATCTTAAGCTACCGAAACAGGCAAGATGGAAACAAGACACAGAGAGTGCAAGGAATGTAGCACACTGCAACAAATTCCCCTTATATTTATTTAACAACAAATATGCAAATTTGTAATAACTATGAAGACATGTGCTTTGAGGAGCAGAGAGATTACTCAATAGGAATTTTGTTCAATCATTCTTTCTCTTTTCAGCTAAGATGAGAACCAGAAGAAACAGACATAACAACAAAAACAGAGTAAGTATTGATAATAGAGGAGAGGACTGAGATATAATAAAACCTCTAACTCATAAAGCAGTTTTTTCAGGTACATGAGACTAAGTGATTTTAAACAATAATTTATTAGTAGAAAACAATTAATTTTATAGCCTTTTAGTGGTCTTTTTCAGGTAGGATACTCCGAAGTGAAGTTAACCCTTGGCAACATTATTAGTTTTCTTAAAGAAAATGCTAATTAATAAATAGTTGCTCTGAACCATTGAAAAATAGAGAAAAAAATGTCCAAATGTTACTAGCTTCCAGGAACACAATTTTAATATTGTTTTTCGTGAGAACTATAGATTTTTACATTACTTAGTCTTGACTATAATCAGTATTGGATTTGAGTAATTATATGTCTAATATTTTACCATTAGCTTTTTCATCTTCTAGAAAGATGAAATTCTTAGCCAAATTCTTAGACTTCTTATTTATTCTAAAGGACAAGCTTTCATTCACATACTGCAGGAGCCACCCTTCGATGGCATGAAATACTAGGAAAAGCTCATTCTGAAATATTGTTAGGTAGCTATTATGGACTAAGGTGCATATCACATATCCATATCAAAATACATCAAATAAGTATAGCAGGATTCCTTCAAGATGATGAACTCTCACTGGATAATGACTTTATCCCCAAGCATCTCAATCCTGGGTATTACAATGAAATCTGAAAAAAGGTGAAAAGCACTGTCAACCTTTCTTAATATTGTTGAAAAATTCTGGGGTATTAAAGCTTAAGTGGTTCTGGAAGAACTCTGGGTGTGTTATCTGGAAGAGCCAGATAATCCTTTGCTGTGTGGGATGGCCTGTGCATTGTAGGATGTTTATCAATATGCCTGGCCTTCATGCACTAAATGCCAGTAGCACTAGCACCAACCATTCCCTGCTCCACTCCATTTCTGGAAATAAAAATTGTATCCAGACATTGAAAATCTCCCCTGCAGGGCATTGAACACTAGAGATGTAGATAATTTCAACTTTTCTGTCACAAGCCTTATTGTCTCTTCCAAAATCTATATTAGGACACACATCCATTCTTTGATTTATAATATGGCAAACATTCTGAATTAATAAAGTGATTCATTGCAAAGATCAAATTAAGGATATGATATTTTAATTCAAGTATAATAGACTTAAGATAGCCACGATAAAATTGAGAGAGAAGAAGGTACTAGGAGCAGACATTTAGCAAATTAAAAGGAATCTGGGGTGGGCTTCTGGAATATGAAACTTACTGGAAATTTATAGATTTGAAATTTATTAAGTTTGTATTTCAAATGCACTGCCAAAGAAACCACATGACTAGTTGAAAAATCATCTGTCTACTCAAGACTTAAAACAACTCTTTGGCCCCCAGCCTTTCAAGAGCAGGAAGTGAGCTGAAAAAAAGGTGCTGTAGTTAAAAAGGGCACATTCCTAGGCATTCATTTAGCATGGGACTACCGAAAACAATGCACAGAGAAATAGAGCAGACTCTACCTAATTAAGGAAACTCCCACCTATTCCCTCAAGATAGGGGGCCTTCACCTTATCTATGCAGTGGGACTTCGGATTTGCTATAAACCAAGGACTATGGACTGTTTCCAATTCTTTCCTTTTCCTAATTAGAGTATTCCATTGTTGTGTTTAGGGTGGAGGGCAGATACAATTTGTCTTTCAAGTTCATAGGATGGTGGAAAAAATGAAGCCATAGTTGGACCTAATTCACAGGCTCTCAGGAGTCCAGAGTTCCTGGACTTTAAGTTAGACTCAGTGACTGAACAAATTTTAGGTTATCTCTCTTTGGAAGAATTGAGTTTGTTTTCTGAGAGGGATAATGAAACAAAGGAATAATTTGTGACTGGGAGGTTGGACTATGGAAGAAACATTTAATTGTCAAATATCTATATTATCTTCCACATTTCCTAGCCTTCTTTACAGTTAGGTTAGAGCTACATGATGAGTCCTGGCCTCTAACAGCTATAAGAAGAAATGAGATAAATCACTTCTAGGTTGAGGCAGTTTAGAGTACAGTGATTCCTCTAAAATTCTCTTTTTCGTTTTCATGAACCTCTTGGAACCTATATGTGAGATGGTGGGAACAAAACAAAAAATAGAGTGAATCATGCGCTTGGAGTCACTGCTTGGAGAAAAGTCTCTGCTGTCCATAAGCCACTGCAGCATGGACTAGTCTATTCTGTCTTATACCTTTCTCTAACCAAGAGTTCCAAGTCATCACAACCACTGATGGAGCCAGGAAATATGCCACTGATATAGGGATTAACTACAAACAGAGCTGTCTGCTGGTAAGAATTAATTTAAGGTTTCATATAGAAATCATTAGAATGTCAGATGCAAAGGCTTGAAAAAAAAAAACAACCCTGTAATAAAGATTTCGATAGACCACCACCCTTGTTCTCCTCTCAGAAAAGTGATACAGCAAATATGTTGCCTCTTGATACTACATTCATTAGCAGCTGGAAAGTGTATTCAGTTACTTACATAGTATTTTCAAACCACAAGCTTCTCCCGCGTCTGACCATGCTGTCATATTTTCTGTAGCAAAGGAAGAACTTCATCTCCCCAGCCAGCAGCCCTAATGGTACCCCTTCTCCTATAGTTTAATCAGCTGATTGGTCTCTTCTAAGAGGGCTGATATATTGAGTCTTTGATTGAGAGTAAATTTTGATGAAAAATTAAATTTATATTTCCAAATTTTCCAAATCCTTTGTTCCTATACTGTTTTCATAATCCACAAAATATTCAGTCTAGTTATATAATTTGAAAAACAATAGTCAAAAATGAAAATCCTCCAGAAGACTGGGAAGACTGGCTCATACAGTTTATTCCAGCACTTTGGGAGGCTGAGGCAGGAGGATCATTTGAGGCCAAAAGTTCAAGACCAGCCCGGGCAACATAGCCAGGAAGTGAGCTGAAAAAATTAAAAAAAAAAATTTTTAATCTCTATGAAAAAAAAATGTTTAAAAACCAGCAGAGTATGGTGGTGTGTGTCTATACTTCTGGCTACTTGGAAGGCTAAGGTGGGAGGATCCCTTGTGCTCAGGAGTTTGGGGCTGCAGAGAGCCATGATGGCACCACTGCACTCCAGCCAGGGCAACAGAAAAAGACTCTATCTCTAAAATAATAATAATTTAAAAGTTATCCAGCAGTAGTAGGGAAATAGAAAAAGAATGCTTAAGTATAATTTAGCTGCAAATATATTTTTATAGACAATGTAGATTCGTGTGTGTGTATTCATACATAATCCCTCATTATTCTCTTTATTTATTTATTTTCTGAACTGGTCTCTGTTTAGAAAAAATTGCACAGCAGTCTCCCCAGCAGTTTCCAGGAGCTCCTTCCAGCTTTAAAATCCAACATGTTCATGCCTCTAAAAAAATCTATTCTTTCTCCTTATATTTCTACTCATGTGAACCAGTCTTTCTTCTCCCATTCATCCATCTGCACACCTTAGAACCATCTCACAACTCTCCCTACATCCTTCCAGGCATAAGGTGCAAAGAACAATTGAGTTTAACCCATCAGTCACTCTGATCTGATTCTTTTTCTCCATTCCTATTGCCTGAATTCTCAGTCAGCCCTTTATCACTAGTTGTTTAGACCCTCCTAAGAGCTGAACTTATCTGTCTGCATACAGACTTCCTTACTAAATGCATTCTTCACACCTCTACGAGATTTTGTTTTTTACTCAAGATGCCAATCTTGCCATTTTCTTACATAAAATCTATCTGTTTTCTCCCATTGCCTGCAGTACCAAACCCTCTGTGACTTAAACTCGTTCTCACTATAAATCCATCCTGCATTTTTATTTTTGAATCTCCTTTCTCCCCTACCTTTATCCTACTTTTGAGAAAAGTGAATTGCTCATCATTCCTTATGCTCTTCCAAATCAGTGTGTTTAGTAATGCTATTCTGTTTGGTCAAATTATTCTTCCCATCTTCTTATTGATAATCACTCTCTCTTCAAGATCCATTTCATTGGTTATATCTTTAGCCAAAACTTTCCTGATCCTGCCAACTGGTATTAGAGTCTCTTTTATAGCACTAGTCAATTTTTAACTTGTCTTATGGCACTGTTTAATAATTCACTGTTGTTTTTGTAGTTATACCTTTGAGGTTTCTTAGAACTACTAATGTATAAGTTATTTGATGGGACATGCTAATGTAAAATAAAAAATCATATGCACGAAATAAATTGGTATATGGAAATAGCATAGCCAGTCTATTGCATCCTGTACAGTGGTTCCCTTCTTATCTATGGGGGATATGTTCCAAGTCCTCCCAGTGGATGCCCAGAGCTACACATAGTACCAAACCATATATATGTGTGTGTGTGTGTGTGTGTGTGTGTGTGTGTGTGTGTGTGTGTGTGTTTTATACCACACACACACACACACTATGTTTTTTCCCATGCATACATGCCTATGATAAAGTTTAACATATAAATTAGGCACGGTAAAATATTAACAATAAAGACTAACTATAAAATAGAACAATTACAACTGTACACTGTAATAAACGTTTTGTGAATGTGTTCTTTCTCTCAAAATATCTTAATGTACTCATCTATTTTCAGACCGCAGCTGACTATGGCTGACTATGGGTACTGAAACCGTGGAAAGCAAACCTCGCCTAAGGTAGAGGGACTACTTTACTGCAGGATCTTTTTGCTACAACTCTCTCCATTTTTCTCTTCTGGACCTCTACCATAGGTATTTGAAAATTCTCCTCCTTTTGAAACTGTGAATTTGAAAGCCTACCACCCCTCCTATGCTTATGCTGACAGCATCACATAAGACACAACCTTAAGCAAGTTTTGCTTCTGAGCCCTGGCTATTTGGGCGGTGAATATCAGCACTCCAATACTTCCCCACTATTGATTGCTCAGTTCCTCTGCCATTATAACAGCACGCTGCATCAACTCAGTTCAGCCCAATCAGGAGCACCAAGAAAATATATCTTCATGAATATTTTATTAAATTGATCTAAGAAAATTTCAGAGAGACTCAAATTTCCATCTTGGTTTCTGCATATACGCCAACTTTTATAAACATAGTTACATATCATCTGTGTTGATAGAGATATAAAATCAACTCTCAAGGTAAATCATTCACTTGACGGATTTCTCAAGACAAATTCATACCTTCCTTTGCTCAATAGCAGGTCAGAATATAGAACATTAATTTTAAGAAAATAAATATGTATCTGAGTGTGGAAATATCAGTGATTGTTTGTTTATGCCTTGACCTACATTCCAAAAATGTCCTATAAATGTGAACTGCTTCATTTTCTCCACAAAAGTGGTTGTTGGAGTCCATAGTTTTAAATATTCAATACATCTTCTCCTCTCCTGTAATATATCTACCACATCATTATAAAAATCAGTTTAATAAAAGGGAAATATAAAATACACATATGTACTTATACAATAATAAGATGCTGAATGCACATAGCCAAACATTTAATTCAAGAGAAACCAAATCAAATAAAGAGAATGGAAAGTGGCTCCAGAATTCTCATTTCCTTTTCTTGGGTGACCAACTGTTCTGGTTTGCCCCAGACTGAGAAAGTTCCCAGGACATGACATTTTCAGTACTCAACCAGGAAAATCCCTCCAAACTGGTACTAATTTATTACTCTGTCCTTCATGGTCATTAATATGGTAACCTTAGTTCTTTGCAAATTGAAAAATATAAATGTCACTTTGCCTTTTATTTCCATAAAGTATGGAAGCCAGATATGATCTGTTCTCAAGAACTCTAGACATTCATATTCAATCTTGGCAGGTGTAAATCTTCTTTACCAAAGAGTTTAAGTTTTTGGATCTCAAGCAGTAAGACAGGCAGGGAACTTGTCCTAACAAATCAACTGCTCTCTGGTAGTTCAAATATATTAGCATACAGAAATCCTGTTTCCCTATCTTGTACTTCTTGTCCCAACTCAAGCATAAAATGAGAGAAAAATTGTAGTAGAGCAGGAGACTTTTCAAACCTCTGATACATTCCTTTCTTAGCTGAACCATTCCATTTATACATCTTGGCAATAGTCATTAGCAGTGAGAAAGCTAAAGAGACAACAAAAGAAAAATGTGCAAGTCTTTTTCAGGAACTTCTGAAGTGTTGAAAAGTGTTTCTATTTAAAAGCTCCTGACAATGATTGGCAGGATCTGAGAAAACCTCATAAGATGAGCCCCACCCTCTGAGAATTAATGTCAGTAAGCAGTAATTGGCTAACACCTAATCCATTCTTACCACAATTGAGGGATTACAATCTAATTGTGACTTTGTGGTCCCTTTCAAATGTCACAAGAAGAAGGTGAACAAAGCACAGATCGATACTCAACACCCTGGAAGAGCTGCGGAATTTCAAAGAAGGAGAGAAGTCTGATAGTCTGTATTAAACTGACACAATAAAAACAAAGAGAAACTTCTATTGATTGAGTGATTATCAACAGGCCCATTAGGCTAGTGTCTTCCCAAGAACCTGACATTTAAAATAAAAAACAGGACAGGCCTAATTTTAAATTTTGCAATAAGGGAATTTAATTTAAATGTGAGTGAGAACAGAGGTGCATATATCAACCCAATTTAGTACAGACAGAAAAATAGACAGAAATGGAAATTACAGAGTCAGTTCAGAATAGACATAATGAAGTCCATTTACATTTGATGTAATAGATGTTTAGAATATCAACAGTCCAAGTGGCAAAATTTGAGGCTACTGACAGTGGGGGTCTTTAAATACTGATTTTAGAATTTTCTTTGTTTTTCTTAAGCATCTACTAAATTATAAATGTACATAACCATGAAGAAGTTAAAACAAAATTTTACCAATCAAGTCATTGAACTTAAAGCCCTAAACCAATATGGTTATGTCTTAGTGAATAGTCCTTCAATAATTCCCTATTATGTGATTCCCTAAAGATGTTGCCTTGAAAGTTAATTTTGAAAAAGTTGATGGCCATTATTATTATTATTATGGGGAGAGGGAAGCAAAAAAAACTGTGTCTTTGACATTTATCATCAGATGCAGAACACAAATGTGTGAATCATTTATCTTTATCCATCGTTACATAGTAATCAAGAAAGATGTCTTTCTGAGTCATTTGGTTTATCAACCAGGCAATAGTACATGTAATCCAAACTAAAAAAGAAATTACTTGGAAAAGAAAGAGACTCCAAGAAGAGGAATAGCAGACATATGCTCAAACTGTGAGATTTCAAATGATATAAGATATAATATCTAATCACACATATAGAAAGGAGCCATCTCTTTGTAGGGAAAAAAATGATATTTAAGCACCATGTTAATGCAAAGAGATGCTAGAAATGTTCTACAAAAGCCGTGTGAAGAAATTAAGTTCTAGAACATAAACTCAATTTTGCATTAGAATTTTCCATTCAAACAATAATCCACCAGGAAATACTGATGTCTGTTAGGTTCTGCCACTTGTTAATACGGAGTCGTAAGTCCTACTAAATACACGATTTTGAAAAATATTCAAAACCAGATTGGACATCTTGGAACCAGTGTCTACATTAAAATAATAAAGACAGTTTTCTGCTGCCATTACATGACTTCTTTATTCATTATCATGCAGCAGATAATATTTGCTTTTCTGATTCATTTTTTTCCTTTCTAACCTGAGCCACAGACCAGATTCTCCTTCTCTGTAACTCTGAAGGGACTCTTTGGTTTGTACCTTTTGTGTAATTCTGTTTGGCATTCTAAATATGGCTTATTCTCCTGGGTTTCAACATATTTCTTGGCATTCAGCTGCAGACTTTCATAAAGTGAGGTCCTAGAACAAGGGGTAGTTTTATCAGCAGGAGAAATCTAGGGATATTATTGGTTTGGAACTACAATATCCAGGTATCTATGTCATATTTTGTGTGTAAGCCCCGGATCTTATTTGAAGGGTAAGTTTTATCATCTTGCAATTAAAATTATAATATTTTGTTTGTGTGGTGACTTCTCCTCCAGATTAAAGTAGGATGGTTATAATACTTCATTGATATCATTTTGAAAATGACTTACCAAAGATGAATTGCCAGAATCATCAAAAATGAGTTACCAAAGATGAATCCTTGCAGCTTGAGATTTCTTAAAAATAAATCTGGGCTTCTGTATTGGTCAAATTACAATAACCTAGGCATCTTATCTAGTAAATATAATTCTTGGAATAAAATCACATTTACTTAAAGCTCATTCAATCTTTGTTTTTAAAATGTGCTTTTTATGTTCCAGGTGTTGTACATCATGTCTGCATGGAGTGGCCATGCGCCTTGGAAGAGCCAGACAACCTTGGTATAATCTTCTTCAAGAGATAATCACATAATACTGTGAATATTTATAAAATTTTAGACCATTACTTGTTTCAGCTCCCTTTGATGATTCATGCTAAGGGTAGAGACCCGGAAGGTATGTTTTCCTACAGAACCATATAAATAGCCAAAATATATTTTTCTTTTAACCATGCATTTCAACATGTATAAACTCTCTGGATGATATTTCTTACCATTTGGTCCAACTCTACTTCCTGAAGACACTGTATGAAAAGAACTAGTCTAATTTAAGAAAGAATCTGTCCCTGGTAAAACAATACATACATATAAAAAGGAAAAAAGAAATCATCCAATTCAGCCAACTTCCCTAAAACCTTGATCTTAGAGTCTTGTTTTTAAATAGAAAATTTAAATAAGAGTTACTATCCAAGTCATTTTGCTCTCAGTACATGTAGGGTCATTTTATGGAAAATACACAGAATAAATTTAATTTTAAGGTCAGTGAACTTAACACAGTCTAAGTAGATGCCTTCTACATGTTCCTAGTCTCAGGTATACATCATTTTCTTTTGTCATCATATGGCCTCCCTGAAGTGTGAAAAAGTGAAATATTCTGAAAATAACTTAATTCACAACATAGCTGCTCCTCATACATGGGTGGGAAACTAAGTAACAGAGAGATGCCATTGTCCTCTCTTCTGATTTAAATCACCACTTTTGGAGAATATTTGAATTTTTGAAAAAGTCTGGGTGTTTCTGATTTTCCTTTTTGATTTAAAAAAATCACAAACATACAAAGAAATTAAAACACTATTAACAGACTTACCATGTTTAGATGGCAGTAACTATTGGGACAAATACTCTGCCATGGACTCTGCTCAACTGAAAATAATCTCATGATCAGACCTAGGAAGTAATCGCACAAAATATGCTAAAGATTAATGTAAAATATTAATATGTTTAGACTGATTCAGTGGGCTATTATATTACTGGAAATGGAGATAAAACTTGAGAAAAGCATAACGAAAAACTTAATGAGGTAAATGTAGTTTATTTTCAATGGTATTGTTTGCTAGGTGTTTGTCACTTATAGGAAAATGCACCCCCATATTCTAGGTCAGTGGTTCTTAAAGCATGTTTCCTGGACCAGCAATTGCAGCATCTCCTGGAAACCTGTTGGAAAGACAAATCCTCAGGCTCCACCCCAGATCTACCTGGTCAGACTAAATCCACCCCTTTGTGTTTTAACAAGACCTCCTGGTGGGTTTATGCACATTCAAGATTGAGAAGCATTGTTTGAAGTAATCACTTTTAGGATGTAGTTAATAATACTTAAATGTATTAGTCAGATTTGATCTTTTCATAATACTGTAAGACAGACCAAGGAGAAACTAGTATTTTAATCTTACAAGATTAAGTTGAGTTTCAGAGTGATTAAGTAGATTCTTAACCTCACAAAGCTAGTTGATGAGAGAATTGGATTGGAATCTGATCTTCAGGCAGTAAGACAGCTATGCTGTGACCAAATTAAGGAAGAGTTGATCAGAATTAGAAGTTTCAAAGTGCTTAATATTTTTCATGAAATGAAGTTTTGTTTTAATGTAAATTTGTTGAAGGATGCCCATTGGCATCCAAACTATGCTGTAAAGTCTTTAAACATTTTAAATTAAGTGTAATTTAAATATGCTAAAACTCTTACAAGGAATTCACACTGCACACCTCCATTTTAAACAGATATTCAGATTAGGCTGTATTTCTAAACAGAGATAAATTAAATAAATTCTTACACTATAAATTTGAGTTAATAAATTTCCACCAATAAATAGAATAATCATTCATTTTTCCTTCTATGCAAAAAGCAATTAAGGACCCCAGATGGCCTCAGCCAATTCTATTTTCATAAAAGCATAAAGAAAAACTTAAATTTGTGGTAATTCAGTCAATTAATTTTAAATATTAGTTTTGCAGTTTACAGTATAGGAAGTAACTACTCTTCTGTCTGGAATTTTTTATCTCCTACCTGTTAGACAATTCTAGATATTGTTCACACAGTCTTTTTCTAACGTGTTAAGGAATACATAACTTGGACCTGCTTCTTTTATTTCTTAAGTATATCTCTTCCAAAATTTTAGTGATCACAGTCACTCGATCTAAAATGGTTTCTATCATGACCCAATCTCATTCTAGGGCCTCTTTATAATTTTGAAAGAAGAATTTAAGGATGTTAACAAAGTTGATACATTTTCAATTCACATGGATGCTACTCAAGACATAGGCATGAATGGTGTTTCTTCAGTAAAGCTAATATATCACACATCACAGAATCTGTGAGAATATCTTGTATCTATAGAAAGATTAAAGCAAAAATTTTTTTAAACTTTTTTTCAGACTGCTGCAGATGTTCTCAGATGCAATAGCATTTCTAGAAAAAAATATATGACACAGGAGAACAATTTAAAAATCTGACCTAGGATCTCTCAAATTAGTCAAATTAGTATCTGAGACTGGATCCTTGAGAATTAGAAAGGTCCATGAGAATTTTTTTTGTATATTATCCCTGATTTTGATGGTAAGCTTAAAAACAAATACTTTACCAGTTATAAAGAAACTTTTTTGAAGTGAGCATTCAAAATTGAACAAACTACTTTTAGACATTAAATATGTGTTTCTTTAATCATTTCTTCTCTAACCAGGGTTAAAGGATGTCAATCCAAATGCATAATGAGAACGTATTTTTCTTTTAGAAAGTACATTCATCATTCACATTTGGTCAGCAATTTATTCAGTGCCTTAAACTTGATAGCAAGAGATGATAATTGTAAAATAATCCCCCATTAGGAAATTTAAATAAATATGAAACATTATTTTGAAAGCACATAGAAGAACCTAGTGACAATCGCACAGTCCAGCTGCATTTTCATGTAGTGTCAGTGGAATCATTTTGATTGACCTTGAAGGGTATACCAGTGGGACAAGATAGAAGGAGTCTACCCCCTCAGGAAAGAGTATTTTATCACTAAAAGGTTGAAAATTGCTGAGCCATGGTTATAATATAAATCAGAGTGATTTTATTTGGTTTTATTATTGTTTTTAAATTTCTTACAGACATATATCCCTGGATAGCCTGTGACTGGGCTGGACTGCTCCCACTGCCCTGCCCTTGGTGTATGACTGATGACCTTACCGCATACCGAAGGTAGTCAAAGGCTCACACCAGCTATTCAATAGGAAAAAGGAAGACTACGGTCTGAAGATAATCTTTAAAATAATCCAAGAGTGAGAAGCTTAAATATCCCAGTGGTAAAGAGAGGGAGAGGGCAATAGATTGAAAGTAGATGGGAAAATGTGAGGGAAACTCAGTATTCTCCATAATTGTCTCCAATTTACTGTTACCTCTTTGTCTTACCCTATCCTCAATAATTTAATTTGTAACTTCATACTTTTTTCAAAGGTTTCTAAGTAGAAAAGCCAGCCATCTCTGACATCAAAATATAGATAGACAGGCAGATTTGTCACTGTCAGAAATGAGAAATACAACTATGGAAAGAAGGAAGACCAAAAGGAACTCTGACTGAATGTATCTAATTCATGGAAGGATGGACAGATAAATAGGTAGTCAATGAAATTGATATCGCTGTGTGTCTGTCTGCATGTGTGTGTGTGTGTGTGTGTGTGTGTGTGTGTGTGTGTGTGTGTGTATGTGTAGGTGTCTGAAACAGCCTAGAAACAATGATACTTCAGTAACAATGACCACACCTACCATTCTTACCTGGGTTTCTAAACATTATTTTATATTAAAATAAAACAGGACTTCTTGGAAAATTGGCTGATGCCAAGGTTGGGTCTGGGAAAATACAAGACGCCCTTGGAACATCTTTAAGACCAGAAAGAAAGACATTACTCCCTTCATTCCCTTCCCACAAAATTAGGACATGTTAAGATACACAGAAAATAGTTTCGAATGGAACTCCTGCTGGCCAAATCTGGGACTAACTGTGCATTGTGATAAATAATAATACAACAGGAATAGTTTAATTAAATGAATATAAGAATCCATGAGACCATTCTAATATAAAGAAGTAAATACATAGTTTAAAGAATTGAAAATCTCATCTCTATAGAAAGTAAATGCCAACTAAAGAATGTGTAAAAAATTTGAAATTAGAAATTCGCCATCTGGAAATAATTCTTGTAATATTTGACTGAAGCAAAAATGATCAATGGATACTAAAACAAGAGGGTGAACATTAGATGAGACAAGATGTTTAAAAAGTCTCTAAGAATCTCCCCACAAGATACTTATTAATTATGAAGGGGGAAATAGTAACTATGGGAGAAAACTGGAAGACACCACCTTAACCAAATGATCAAAGTTCATTCACCATTAATGGGACAAATGGACATCAGGTGCCTCCTGAGAATGACAAAACATCACTTCCATGGTATTCCTACTAAAAACGCATAATCTAAATCGAATCACGAAATAACACCAGACAAACAAAAAAGTTGACATACATGTTACAAAATAACTAGTCTGTACTCTTGAAAAATGTGAAGATCATGAAAAACAAAGAAATACTGAAGCACTATTCCAGAATAAAAGAAACTAAAAATATATGACAACTAAATACAACATGTGATCCTGGACCAGAACAAATATATATTTTTCTATAAAAATTATTATTAGAATGACTGGCAACATTTGAGTAAGTTTTTGTTACTATTATTCACTGTGTGTGTGTGTGTGTGTGTGTGTATACATATATATATGTATGTATGTGTGTGTGTGTATATATATATTTATTTATACAAGTGTAGCTTTGTATCAAAGCCAATTTCCTGATTTGTGTAATTATACTCTGGCTATAAAAGAACATTCTTAATTTTTCAAGAAAAAGAAAATACACACAGAAACATTTAGATTTAAAGAGGCAATACTTACTCTCAAATAGCTTAACAAAGGGGAAAGGGATAGGATTACCCTTTAGGAAGTATAGATGAAGTTTAACTACTTGCTCATTTTTTTCAACATTACTGTCATTCTGAAATTATTTCAAAATAGAAAGCTAAAAGGAAACACATCCCTCCAATAAGGCAGAAATATAAAAGATGACACAGAAAATTCATCTGCAGACGGGTTAAAGAATAATCTTGGGCCGGGCGTGGTGTCTCACGTCTATAATCCCAGAACTTTGGGACGCCGAGGCAGATGGATCACAAGGTCAAGAGATCGAGACCATCCTGGTCAACATGGTGAAACCCCGTCTCTACTAAATATACAAAACTTATCTGGGCATGGTGGCACACGCCTGTAGTTCCAGCTACTTGGGAGGCTGAGGCAGGAGAATTGCTTGAACCCAGGAGGTGGAGGTTGTGGTGAGCCTAGATCCCGCCATTGCACTCCATCCTGGGTAGCAAGAGCGAAACTCCGTCTCGAAAAAAAAAAATGAATCATCTCAAGAGGTAATGGTGTTATTGTTGTCAGTTTTCATAGGAAAGCAAGAACAAAGGAGTCTTACCCCTTTCCATGGTTTATCTTCATAATCCATAGAATGAGCTCCTACTGATAAATGCAAAATAAGCATTGAATTAGAAAATTAAAAATGCAAAAGCATAGTAAGAACCATTTTGCCATTTAAACTGTATTTAAGCATTTAAACCTAGCGAATATTGGGCAAACTGAAAGACATCTCTATCTGCGAAAAGCAATTTACTCAACAATTGCAAATGTGAAGGTAAGCCTATCCTTGATGAATTCTCTTCAACCACAGCATCAAGGAGAGGTACTGAGGTGCTACTCAAGAGACAAGCAAATGTTTTACTCATCTTCAAAAATGTACCTAATGGAAAGAAAAGAAAGTTGTTTGACATCATACAAACAAAATTCTGAAACTGATTAAAATCTTCAAATATTTGGCACATACAAATTAAAAAAAAAGAGAGAATTGCTGCAAGGATCACTAAGATCAAACTAACCTTATCATTATTTTCTTTTTCTGAGAAGCTTGCTAGCTAGACATATAAGTCAGGATGAAATCTATACACGTATATTTTGCTATACCAAAAAGCTGTTAACGACATTTTATAAACCATCATGAACAAGGTAGAAGGGTATGGGTTGATTCCCAGGTATGGGCTGATTCCCACATTCTAATACGGTTAGCAGAAAGTGGGTTTAAAATCATTTAGATAATTGTTTTAAAGTTTGTTCAAACTGTAGGGAATGATCTAGTACTGTAAAGGATTCTATCCTATTCAGAAAGTGTACAAGTGAAAGGCAAATTTGCCAAATTTATCAGGGATGGCATCAGAATTTAACTACAGAAGCAAAAAAAAAAAAAAAAATATTTCCACAAGTTGGAATTATTGGTTGAAGAGAACGAGATTATCGGTTCAGTAAACTTTCTTCAGTTATAAAATATAAAAATTTTAAAAACTACTGAAGATATAAAAATAAAATGTGTTATAATGGCTAACACTGAGATGGACATTGCTAATATTTTCATGATATTTCTTCTTATGTTGTGTATGTATGTACGTATGTATTTGTAAGTGAAAACATTCTGCATATCCATTCATTACTTCCATACATGCATATATGCACAGCATGCCTGCTAGCACCTGGCAATATTCTAGGTACTGGGGACAGTCAGCTATAAATAAAACAGACAAATATCCTTGAATTCATGGAAAGTTAAAGTTTAAATATAATTTAACATTTTATTATCTTCTCAAGATTATAATGAAAGGGTCTTTCATGTTATTAAATATTTTTAAATGGCAGTAAATAACTTCAGTGTTTCATTGTTGGTATGTATGATTCATTTATCCATTTTTTTATTGTATGTCTACTTTGAAATTTTATTGTCATAAAAAATGCTAAACTGTTTTTTGCATAAATTATGAATTCTATTTATCATTTATATCCTTAGAATATGACCCAAGGAATGTTATTAATGATCACTTCTTCCTCTATATTTTCCAGTTGACTTCTAAAAAGATTGTAATGACCACACTTATACCTAAACAAGTAATAAATAAATGCATTTAGCTTCCTTATCGTGAGTATTGAATCAACATTTGGAAACAAAGTAATTAACCTTTGGCAATTTGGTGAGTAAAAATTATATTTTACTAAGCTTCACTTTACACTTTTATTGTAATTGAGGACTAAATCTGTATATGTGTGTTAGACATTACTCTTCACTAGTGAATTATCTGGTTTTTTTTTTTACTGTTAGTAAGTAGAACGCTCATCTTGCTTACATTATTTATAAGCACTTTATATAGATAGGAAGAATCATCATTTGACAAGATGAAGTTTAATATGGAAAAATTTTAAAAACAAAATTCAGGGTTGCATCACTCTCCTCTCTGACACACACACTCGTGCAGACACACACATGCACACACACACACACATACACTATACAAAAGCAACATAGAGAATTCCTGACCTAATTGTACTTTATTTTGATTTCAAAATCTAAAGTTTTCAGTTCATATAAAAGTAAATGATGACTAAAACTGAAATATATGAAGAAAAAAAGCCCACTTTCATATTTTTTATATTAAGAGAAAGCATGTGTTCAAATGTGGGAGGTAACAGTTTTACTCTTCTTTAAATGTGAAACAAGCCCACTCATATTTGGATGTACATTTTAAGTGGGACATTGACATACAAAGGCTTTTCTGGAGGAGAATGACCAGAAAAAGAATAGAATTTAAAATTATATTGTGTCAGGATAAGTAGAAGTAGGAATATTTATATTTACAAATGCAGTTTTTTTCTCTTTCCCACTCAGAAAAGGAAGGTAGTATGCACCAGAATAGGATATTTTTTGATGCTCTAGGGCCTTAACGTATGATAGCCTCTATATGTGATAACATTTTAACAGATGATTATTGAGTGCATGTATAAATGAATGAATTAATGAATCACCAAGTGAGCCAAGATTGATGAGTAAAAGTCATGGTATAGGTGGTTTTTTGGCCAACTTTGTAATCATTAGATTTTCCCAACAAAAGATGTGCTTTCTCAAGCAATAGTGAGCAACCTGGGATTCTGACGCATCTATCAGACATAGGAAAAAGATTGGGTAGATGAAGAGCAAAGCCAGCATTCAGCCAAATATTTAGTAAGGCCACTCTTAACTTCATAATTTTTAAACTCCTTGAAAGAAGACAACTATTATTTATCATTTCATAATCAAAAAAGAAATGAATGGAATTAAATGGGAAGCTGAGAAATAACATCGATGAAAATTCTGTGATTTTAAGCCTGAGGTAAAGGCAAAGGTTGAGGAAGAGATTATTTGAAAGCAGAATATTTGAAACTATATTTCAAGTGGGAAACCTGAGCATCAAAAGCTCAGATTTTAAATATCCTGAAGTAATTTAGATCAATATATACCACTTTTTGCATTATAGAATGGAATCATAAATTTGAATGTGATACTTTGCCAAAATGTTGAATGAATAGAAAATGTTAGTGAAGTACATTTCATTCATATTCAAATTTGGGAGGGGGGGGTTCTGAGAATAATAAAAAATAATAAATATAAGGTAGGCTTTCATTATCTGTAGGATTCATCATTTAAACATAGCTGGCTTGATAGAATAAGTTATTCTAGAAAATGGGTATCATTGACATAAGAATCTTCCTTTAAACTTTTATACCTAATACATTAACTGCAATCATGTTTCCAGCCAAATTAATCAAACAGATATATAAACTATTTAAGACGTTTGAGTAGGAGAGCCAGAGCCACTTTGTAGGCTCAGTCTGCCAAAAACCATTGGAGGCGTCTCTATTTCTAATATTAGATACTACAATTGGACCTCCGCCTCCTGCCTCCAGATAACTACTCAGTAGGGCCGACTTTCAGCTTATGTGAAGATAGAGGAGAACAGGATTTGTGACATTCTGGGATTTTGCCAGAATTTAGTAGGTGGTAGAACCAAGGCTGAAGGCCAAGTGACAAATCCACTAGATAGCTGCACAAAACATACCCTCATGCTTTTGTTGATTAAAGTGTTATATTATTTTTCTGAGCATGGGGGTAGGGAGGAAATAGTCTACTTTTTTGAAAGTGTCTCTCCAAGAAAAATAATTCCAAGTTAAGGCTGGTATACTGTGAGGGGGAAAAAAACTAAAATAAAAAGCTTAGCTGTAGTTCATTAACTTTAATTGGTTTTTGTTGCCTCTCCTCAGGTTTCCTGGATCTTTCAGCCATCTCCTCCCCCAACTCTCTGCTTCCCCTTCTTCTACCTCTCGCCTCCTCCCCCTCCAATCTGGCTTTCCCTCCTTCCTGGCAGCATTTTTAGCTTTAATTTGATAGTAAAAAACTGAATCCAAAGTTACAAAATTCTTCAGATTCAACTTCTTTGAAAGAAAAAGAAGTTTTAGAAAAAGAATAGATATCCCAGCTTCTACCCAGGACTTTTTTAGAGGCACATGTCCCCCACATGGGGCAGGTGCCCTGTGAAGGTGAAATAGATACTATACTTTTGGGAAATAATTCCTGTATGATTTTTTTTATCTCTTAGAACAGCCACTGTTCTGGGCCCTGGTTATAAGAAGGGAACAAAACAAAGTCCCCACTCTCACGGAACTTACAGTCTACTGGAACAACAGACAAAAACAAGTAACCAAACCAACGCATTAAAAATTGCTAGTGATAAACACTATGAAAATACATAAAGCATGGAGAAGAATATTGGGATGCTACTTTTGAGACTATGGTCAACAAAGGCTTTTCTGAGCAGATACTTAACGTGAGACTATAAGCCATGTGACTTTTGGAGGAATAGCATTCCAGGCAAGGGAACAGCACATGCTGCAGTAAAAACCTCAATTTATCTGGAGTGCAGTGAGCAAGAGGGATATGGTAGAGAATGAGCTCAAAGATAAATGAAAGATAAATATTTAAAAATTGAATAGCATTTACATTCATCTCTTACCATTAGAGAGTTATCTACATGCTTGAGCATTCTGCAATAGCCACCAGATCTATCAGGTTGTGAATAATCGCTACATGGAAATTTCCTGAGCATTTAATTCCGAAACCCATGCTTTTTAGGTTTCTGCTTCAAAGTTTCTACCCAAATCATCACAAAAAGCTAATCTTTTCAGAGTCTTAATTCAAAAATGAGGTGCTAATTTGGGTTTCAGGGTAAGAGGAAAGATGGGACTGAAATGTACACATAATCAATGTAGTTGATTCTTATTTACAGACAATTGACAATCCCAAATTAATTTTTTAAGTGAACTTGCATGAACTACATATCTCTTCCACCTTTTATTTCTGCTAAATCCCATATGGTTGGATTCAATTTGATTCAAACCTTAAATACACACACACATGCAGACACACACACACACACACACACACACACACACACTTACAACTTGTATACTCAAATAGAAATGTATGTGAATAGTATGTGTATCTTATACCCCAAGCCCATGAGAAACAAGATTATTTTTAATTGTAGCTTCAGAGAATGTAAGCATCTGCCATTTTTAGATTCTCTCAGAACTCCCCACCTGCACAGATTACTTTCAAAACCAAAGCAAAGAGAAGGGAATGCTAAATTGCTTTCAGGTCCACTGGATGACTTCCACTAGTCTTCACTTATTTTAAACCCAAGTGCTAATTTTCATCACTAGTGTAGTCCAACCTGATCTACCCAGGCAGAATTGCACCTAAGCCTCAGACTTAATTCAGTGTGTCCCAATGGAAGTAAGAACCAAATTTGGAAGGAGAAGAAAACTTTTGGAGAAATAAAACACTGCAATAATGATTAGACAAAGAATACTGCTGTAGAGGACTGTGTTCTAGTTCCGGTATATGACCATTGGAAAGTTATTTCACTTTTCTAGATCCTAGTGTCTTTGTCTGTATAATGAGCATATGTTTAATTGATTGGTGATTTTTAAGACCTAGTTAAGTTTTTAAATGCTATCATTGAAATTTAACAAGATTCAAAAAAGATTGAAAATAGATTCTTAGATAATAAATCTGTATCAATAATTTATTTTCTTTGATAACACTGTATTGAACAGAATGCTGATTATTAAGAATGATAATTGCTCCTTATAGAAAACAGATTTAATATAAGTAGGAAAGTAAGAGAAAAATTGAAAGATATTTTGCAAAGAAGAAATAAAGAGAGCTTGGCAGGTGAATTAAAAACAAAATCTGTAGCACAGTACCCATTGAATCAATTATGAGAGTAGAACAAGAAAAGCGGAAGTCTTTTTGGCTCAACACTTGAGAAAGAAGTCCTATTAATAATAGCAAAAGCGGTATTAGGAGATGGACCTTTTTGAAGGTAATTAGGTTTAGGTGAGGTCATGGGCAAGGACCCCCATGATGGGATTAATATCCTTATAAGAAAAGGAAGAGGCATCAGAGATTCTTCTCTTTGCCATGTGAGTATACAGTGAGAAGGCATCCATATGCAAGCCAGAAGAGAACTCTCACTCAGAACCAAATCTGCCAACACCTCCATCTTGGATTTTCCAGGCTCCAAAACTATGAGAAATAAATATCTGTTGTTTAAGCCACTCTGCGGCTTAAAGCAGAAAATTATTAAATGAATTTAGGATCAAATGCTGTGTATTTTTATTTGTATTCCCTTAGAGAGAAAAAAACTCTCTCAAAACAGTAAAAAAAAAAACAAAAAACAAAAAAAAAAACATGTGCACATGTATCCCAGAACGTAAAGTAAAATAAAAACATAAATAAATAAAAAAGACACATGGGGTAAAGGAAGCAAGAGGAAGTTGAGAAGGCACTTCAGGAAGGTGCTGCTACAAGCTCTTCTCAATTTTGTATTTTTTCCCGTCAATATTTTCTCTCCTGGACTCAAGAAAGAAACATCAAAGCACTTTTATTCTCCAGTGAATGAAGGATAAAAATTGGACATGATTCAGCAGAGCAGGGGAAGTATCCTAAACTAAGGGGCTAATACTTGAAAGTTTCTTTGTCCAGAGACCACTATTCCCTCCTACAGAAAGTGGCTTGTGTTTACCATAAGTAATGTTCAATTTATAACCATAGATGAAATAGAAATAGTCACTCAGGTCAAGGCTTTTGAAAAATCGAATAATTGGCCAGGTGTTTGTTAAGTAATTCTTAAACTACCCTTTCTGTGGATCGATAGTTCCTAGAATCTTCTCCCTTTTAATTTCTTCAGTCATGTTGGGCCTAGGCCTTTATCCTCACAGTCAAGGACAAGTCTCAAGAAAAAAATCTGACTCAATAGCAATTTTATCTTTTCATCCATTTTTCTTATTCACTCATTCTTTTCACTCTCGGTTATGTTTCCATTTTAATAGGATCCAAACTAGATAAATTACATTCCAGAAGTGGAATTTCAGATAATGTTCAGTGTGGGGTGCAGGAGCTGAAATGGTGAGGGTAAACAAAGAGACAGATTCAAGGAGTGAGTGACTCTAACTGTGGCACTGGCTATCCCAAGATATAAATAGCTTACTGTTCAGACCAAGGAGAAGATGTGCCATGAACGCTGAAAACTTGCTCCTGTTATCCTTAAGTTATAGGTTCATACATGAATAATCAGTCTTAGAAGTATAAAATTGCAAAATATATTTTTGAGAAAAGATACATTAATAGTAAATTATTATAAATGTCAGTAGCCAGACATAGAGATCAAAGCTATTGAAAAATGTATTCTTACACCTTCATCTCATGATGTATGTGCAGCTCGGTGCAATGAGAATTGTAATAAGAACTTTAAGGGAATTTTGTAAATAGATTTGAGAGAAAGGCTTTACTTTGACTAGACACTTTAAAGCTAGAAAGGAAATAAGGACTCCCATAAGGGTAAGATTGAAGGAGAAATAAAACATTTCATATTCTTATAACACTTTTCCTCAGATACATTTATGAATATGTTTTCCCACCCTTACAGGTTTTAGTCAACATGATTCAGATTTTGATGATTAAGAATATATGGTACCGAAGACTAACATAGACAATATAAAATTATCCTCATTCAGTAGTAAAACTATACACGTAGAAGGGATAAGAAGTTGAGTTGACTGATTTTTCAATACCAGAATAAACTCTGAAAACTATGTGCCAAACCAAATATATCAATAATTTGGTTTTATCATTTCACTTTTTCTTATAAAAATAGAATTCTTAATTAATTATGGGTGCCAATTAATAGTCAAACAATTGAGAAGTGGACACACACACAGACACACATTCGTATATATGCATATGTGTACATCTTTATATGTATGTATATATTTTTTCTATAGTTCTTCACAATGCCTTACCTGGTGTTCTGTATATAGAACACATGCAAATTGTTGTTTTCTAAAAGAATACTGTTTCATCAATGTGGGCTCAATATTTGTCTCAATGGCACCAAATATCTCAAGTCTTGATGGTTGACAATTTCCAAGGCATATTCATGCTAATAATCTTTATTGCTGCAGCTCTGATCAAAAGAGCATACTCTTTACACCTGAGATCAAATGTCAGCTCTGCTAATTACACATTTTGTGGCCTTGGGCAAGTTACTGAAATTTATTGAATCTTAATTCTCTCATCTATGAAATAGGGGTAATAATACATGCTTAACGGTGTTATTCTGAGGATTATGTAAGATAGTGTGCATAGAACAGCCGAAAGAGTGTCTATCTCGGAGTAGATGTTTAACTGTTGTTAAACTCTTTTCCCTTTTTCCTTTCATAGAGGTGGCTGAATATGCATGGCTTTTATTTATAATACGCTATGGTAGGTTTAGTCATTAGAGAATTTGAGGACATAGGATTAGTTTTACAGCTAACTAATTGCATGTTTTACACTCTAACTTCTAAAGTCACATATCACCTTTCTATTGTCTGGGGACAACTGTACTTCTCATCATTTTATGAAGTTATCACAGAGTTTTTTTCCCTTTAACCAGTCTAGACATTGTTCTTTGAAGTGTGTCATACACATTCTTACTTTTATAAATTAAATAATATGACTATAATTCTTTGTATCAATAAATATATTTTAAGGGATTATTCCTTGCCAAGCAAGATGGTTAACTATCAGATAAAAAGATTAAGAAAGACAAAAAAAAGGAGTCCCAGCCCTCTCAGAATTCAGAGGTCTGGCCTGTTAGATAAGGATGTGAAGAAATAATTATGGTACAAGCAGGCCCATTCCTAACATTTGCTAGACCTGAGACTACAAATAGAGGCCCACATACCAGATGTCTAAATATTTAAAAGGTTATTAGTTAAGCTAACAATTAGTTGAGTAAAATATATTTTATTTTTCTACCTTGACAAATATACCTTCTTAACAATATGACCTACCAGGTTCAAGTTTAGAATTCCTGGATTCTTTAGAGATCAAGGCTGAAAAATAATATTATCAAAGAAACTACCCTCCAGGCCCAGGCCTGTAGCACCCCTTAATTCTTTCACAGTCCCATCTCTAATTCTACCTTTCACCATAAGAGCCCCTGACACATGCATGTGGACATCCCAGGCAACAAGTTTAAGCTCCATCCACAATACACATTCCCTTCATCCTTCAGACCTAGTGGTGCTTGCACCAACAACATGGACAACTCTGAGATGCAAAGACCCAGGAGAAGGATTCCAGGCAGTTTCTCCAAGGGGTTTGGGACTATTTGGGGAGAGAGTTTTGTAATCCCAGGTATTCAGAGGATGGTTTAGAAAAAGAGAGGCTAGGACTTTGGGTAGTACACTCTTTAGACCCCAAGATTTTCTCTTCAGCTAGAAAAGAGCCAGAGACCTTTTTAAATCAGGGCCCTTCTCACCCAGGTCAGGGAATGGCACTAACTACAGTGATCAAAAACAGGTGTCCACAAAAGGCCAGTGGATTTCTCAAACGAGAGTATGGCTCTTCTTCACAGGAGTGGGAGAGTTTTCAGAGAAAAGATGGCATTTGAGCTGGGTCTTACAGCATAAGTGGGAGTTTACTGTGCAGAGAAAGGAGGGAAGGGCACTCCAGGAAAAGTAACAGCATCTGGGAAAACAGCGTTTGAAAGAGTGGCATATTCAGAGAGCAGTGAGAAGCGCCTCATCACTGAAGCGTAGGGGGCACGTGGGAGATGAGAAGAGATGAAGGTGGCAAGGTTTGTAGAGGGAAAGACTGGGGAAGCGTTGATCATGATGAATGTTGCTTCCCCAGAAGCCATCAGAGATGATGCAATAGTAGCATGGTACACTGTAGCACCAGCCTTGTGATTTCAGAGAAGCATAGCCCTCTGCCATCAAGCACTAAGAGCATACACATGCCTGTTCTATAACTTAGGAGACTGGATGAGGAGCATGAAGAAGGGAGAATAAGGCTTCATATGTACAGTCACCCCAAAAATAAAGCAGTGGCAGCGAGGACTGAGACATAAAATTGAGAGATACTTAGGAGTAATAAGTAGGACTTGGATGCAGACTGGGTAAGAAAGAGAAGGTTAAGACAGAGGAAGATGTAAAGATGGTTCAAGCTTTGGTAGGCTTTGATGCTGTTAACTGAGATGAGACTATAGGGAGAGGAACAGGTTTTCCGTAGCTGACAAAATTCACATCATTTGTATATTTTCCCATATGGAAGCACTGTGTCAGACCACACGTTTCTCTGTGTAGACTGAAAGGCCCTGAAAGTGCTTCATCTTTTCCTTTTTCTACTGTTTAAAATTTCTCTTTCCTGGTCTTTGTTAAGAGATTTTCACGTGATGCATCCTTGTGTAGTCAAAGCCCCTACATGATCGGTCTGTAAATAGAATCATTCTACATGTTACGATTATAAGATTAAACAGGAAACAAAACATCGACTCAAAAACTCCTCCGGATTTAAAATGTGGAAACTTCAGGACACCCCTGCTATGGTTTCTTTCTTGTTTGCTCAAAAATTCTATCCCAGTGAGTTGTGATTGTCAGATATGATCTCCAAATAAGAGGAAAACTGGTATTATTCCCAAAACTCTGCTAAAGAGGTCTTGGGGTAATTTCAAGGAATGAAGGCAGCGTGTTCATTTGTTTGCAATCCTCTTTTTCTATCCATTGGTGATTTTCTTCTCTGAAATGCCTATTTTTATTCTCCTGGGTCACAGAAATATTGTTAGAAAATCTTTCATATTAACTCTCTGCATGTTTGAAACATAATGGTACTTCCAAATCAGCCATTTAAATATCTCCCTCCCATTTTCCCCAAACACTTTGGACAGTTTTAAAGATTCCAAAGCATTTGTAGCCACCTCAGTTCCTAGGAAAACAATTGAATTGAAGGACCTAGAAACAAGGCCATTTATTTAGCCAAGTCCTTGCAGAGAGATTTTGGCGCAGGTATCAGCCGCCTTTTGCAGAGCTCAGCTCAGGGCACAAGAGGTCCGTTTTGCCTTCTGTGGCTGGAAGAGCTGTGCCTGACTTCTCTACGCTGTCTGCATGGTTCTCACCCTCCAACCTGTCGATCTGGTGCCATTCAGTGATTGCTAAATATACAAACAACAATGACCAAAAAAAATTAAATACAACAAAATAGTATTAGCCCAGTAAGGAAGATGGTAATAAGTGGAATATAGATACATCATCACTGATTACTTTCAGTTTAATGGAAATATTTTCATTTCGGCAACTTGAGTTATGTAGATACCCATGATTGTGATTGCCAGACACAAAAACAACAATGAAAGGGTTTTTTTCTTTTTAGCATTCTTTCAGGCATATAATCAAAGTTTTAAGGAGATTGCTTTAACGCATAATTTCTTCCTTCCAATCATTTAAATACATTAAAGATTTTCTCATGACTTTTTAAAAAAGTATTTTTAATCCTCCAGTTTTAGGTTTCTAATTAATTCAAGGATTTTTTTTCAATAAAAGCATATTTCTGAAAAACCTCAATTATTTGCTCTTCCTAAATGTTTTCCATTGCAAGGATTAGAGGTGATAAATCACATTCAGTTTATCTCCTACGGTTTCTTCTAGCACGTTGTCAACTCCCCTCTCACCCTCATGTGCACACCCCCTGCATAGTAACTGCATATGGGACAGTGTAAAGGCTGTGGGATAAGTGACACTATTAGCACAGTGTGGTGGCTTTGATGTGTAGCTCTCGGCAGGGTTGCCAGAAGAGTGACAGACTCCTGCTCTAATGCAAAGACTATTTCTCATTTACTCAGTTCACTTCTAATAGTCTTATACTACCATTAGTGGCACAAAGCAGACAGACAGCATGGCTGAAAAATCTCACATCCATGGATTAGCTTATTACTTTGAGAGCCAGCTTTCTGTATGCAATAAGCCCTTTATTGATCAAAAATAAAGACAAATATTCAAAAGTATAATAGGTATCAAAATGAGGCCAATCACTTTTATTTTAATTCAAATGAAAACAGTGTTACATCCCACACCACCACTGCCACCACCACCGCCACCCCAAGTCCAGGAGCGGGGATGTGGAAACTCGAGTTTTCTGTGCAGTTTCTAAGGCAAAAGCTTTCCTAGTCTCCCTGCATGTGACAGTGTATCACAAATTTAGTTTTGCCAGTTTCTAAGCCTTGAGCAAAATGCTGTTCCCAAACAAGAACAACAAAAAAAAAAAAAAGGAATAATTGTGTGCCTAAAAATGAACTATATTAATGGTTGAAAATTGGAAGAAAGAAAACAGGGGGGGATCAGAGGCACCCCAAAACTTGCGTGGTGTTCACTCTGTGAATGGAGGAGGAGTTAACCAATGAGCAGTTAACCAGTAGGTTTAAAGCAGAAGCTAAACTACCTATAAATGTGGGAATATTTTATGTGTGAGAAAGCTGTTAAAGGGGACTTAAAAGAACAAAAAGTACGATTTGTTCCCCTAATTAACTTTGAAGAGTCTAATTAAGGGCAACATAAAAGCCTAAGAAATGCTGGTTATTAGGCATGTACTTTAACTTGATCAGTGAGATGGTATTCTTGTAAACAAAGATGCTAATTTCACCCAGCCCAAAATAAACCTCTGCAAATATCTCACAACATAATCATGCAGTACCTTGGGAGCAGAATTCCTATCTAGTGCAGCCTACTTCTTAAGGTTACTAATCTAGGCATTAATGGCACTCGATTTAAAGATGCAATCCAGGATAAAAAACATTCTGATAATTTGGTCTGAATATGGCTACTCCTCTCCTGAGAGTCTTCTTTATCATGTATTTAACTTGGCCTGAGCAGCTCTAAGAATTGACCATTTCAGTCACAAGTAGGTAGAATTGTGTCTCTAAAATAGAGACAAGTAGAAAAAAGTTTGAGCATTTATATCCGATTAGAACATTACATCAGCACTATTCAAGGTTAAGTTAGGCTTTGCTGTTGCTTCAAGAATATCACCTAAGTTTTAGTTTTAGCACTCAAATAGACAGTATTTCTTTTTAGAAAAGGAAACTATCAGTAACATAAAAATAGTCATAATATTAAAATAATAAGATTATAAAATTGTGTTTTTATCTAGTTCCACTTGAGTTGCTTTAAGTGAAGTGAACACTCATTTCAGAGCTAAAAACCCTGACATCTAGGAACTTGCTTCATGTTTTGATTCGGTGATGATCGGTGTCTTCAATTGGGGAAACACAGATACAGGTATTTTCTCAGTTGCTTCACAGGGTTGCTAAAATGAGACCATTTTAAAGAGCTTTGCATTTCTTGTGATAAATGTATTATGATTTTTATCATTGTCAACACCAATACTAAGCACAGGAGTGCATGAAGGTAGACAATTGTGGTTTAAGGATAAAATCACACCAAATCGTATTCCCAATCTGATTTAGTTTTGAATTAGCCATAGCCTGCAATAGCTTTACAACTGGCGTACTATTAAGACTAACTCTAAAGCTTACAGTGAGGAAAAAGAGTGACTTCTATGACGCTTTGAGACTTTGGTTCTAAAATCAGTACTCAGAAGAACAGCTTTCAAATAAAAGGGCAGTGTCTAACAGCCTTGAGATGAAGGACTAGAGATTATAAATAGAATAAATTTTTAAAATATATTTTGGGATACAGATACTTCCAAGGATGTTTTCCTGATGGATTTTTGACAGCTGACTGCCTGTACTTAACCTGAAAGACCCTACAGGGAAGGCTACATTGCTCAGGGTCTCAATCTTGATACTCCCGCCTCTGGAGAAACAATTCAATGTAGACATTAAGGACAAGAAAAATGACACAGAGTCCAAATGGAAGAGTTACAGAAAATTAAGCACCATAGACTTAAAAACAGACTGGTTCAAACTTTAATTCTGAAAGTAACCCTTAAGTCCATTTGCATCAATGTAAACCAGTGTGTACAGTCTAAACTGTGGCAAAACACTGCACTATTTTAAGAATAGCAAAGAAAAGGGTAGAACACTGATAGGAAACAAGTAAGCATTCTTATGACAGCATCACTGAATCCCTTTATTTAATCCCAAATCTTTTAGCTCAACCTTGAAATTAATATTCAGAAAATATTGAGCCCATGACAATTCTATTACACTGCTCCAAACCACAATTATCCTGTCTGAGAATGTTGGTACTATTGCTTTTCACCCAGCCATTCCATTCCCTTCTACTTTAGTTCCTCTATCATTTAGGTAAGAGAATGTCATCCTCTCCCAGAAGAAAATGCAGAAATTTGTCTTAAGTATACTAAATCCCTCATAAGAAATAGATAAGAACGAAGGGCAGAAACCATTTCAGATCCACTGTCAAATGCATTTACAAACTTCCTGAGATCTTATAAGCTCTGATCATATCATTCAGAGCTACTTTTATCTTCATATTCCAAATCAATCAGTGAGAGGAATTATCCCCAATGAAGGCAGTAGAGAAAAGAATCATTTTTTCCTTTGGAAAGGAGTAGAAATATGGACATTCTGTATGTCTTTGATTAGAATATTCCTCTCTGATACGACCGTGACTGTCCCATTGTATTTTATTGCAACAATGACTATGTGACTTCTGAAGGGCCTGTAGGACTCGATGTGTCCTTATCTGCAGTAAAAGACTAATTTAGTGCTAATCGCTCAGTGTTGTCATCAGTCAGTGTGGTCTGCAACACCTCACTACCTGTAGGTAGCTTTGAGCAGGAATGCTTAGTCTTCACATGTATCCATTTATTGGTCTTTTAATTCATTTATATTTTTTCTTTACTTTCCACCTTAACCAAATTAACATCAACAAGACAAAAATGACCTGTTACTGAGAATACTGTCAGAGTTGTTGTATATATAATGTATGGATCATTCCTCGCTCCTTTCTAAACTAAAAAGTTTAAGAAGAATATACAGAAAAAGGCCGGGTGCGGTGGCTCAAGCCTGTAATCCCAGCACTTTGGGAGGCCAAGGCAGGTGGATCACGAGGTCAACAGATCGAGACCATCCTGGTCAACATGGTGAAACCCCGTCTCTACTAAAAATACAAAAAAGTAGCTGGGCACAGTGGCGCATGCCTGTAATCCCAGCTACTCAGGAGGCTGAGGCAGGAGAATTGCCTGAACCCAGGAGGCGGAGGTTGTGGTGAGCCGAGATCGCACCATTGCACTCCAGTCTGGGTAACAAGAGTGAAACTCCGTCTCAAAAAAAAAAAAACAATACAAAAAAAAAAATTCAAAAGTTGTGAAGTGTTAGTCTTTATTCTGAATCTCTTTTTGACTGGTGTAAGTATATATGCATACATTTTCTCAAAACTCTCTTAGAAAATGTATATATGGGGGCCTGGCATGGTGGCTCACACTGGTAATCCCAGCACTTTGAAAGGTCAAGGTGGGCAGATCTCTTGAGGTCAGGAGTTCAAGACCAACCTGACCAACATAGTGAAAATCCATCTCTACCAAAATATGTACATATATATACAAAAAATTGTCATGCATGGTAGCATGTGCCTGTAGTCCCAGCTAAAAATATGTACATATATATACAAAAAATTGTCATGCATGGTAGCATGTGCCTGTAGTCCCAGCTACTCAGGAGGCTGAGGCAGGAGAATCACCAGAACCGGGAGATGGAGGTTGCAGAACCGAGACCAACCCCTGCACTCCAGCCTGGGTGACAGAGTAGGCTCCATCTCAAAAAGGAAAAAGAAAACTTATGCTTATGCTTGGAAAGAAGCAGCTCCCTGGCCTTGGCCTTGTCAGAGGTTAGATGACTAAATGACAGATCATGGAACAAAACTGACTATTCTTCTCTATCAAAAGGAAACCAGGCATGTTTCAAAGCCTTATGAAATGCCAACCTGTTTCTCACGGTGAACTTACTTAGCTTTGGTCCAAGTCTCAGCAAGAACAGGAGCCCAGACACAGTCTCTCCAATTCCATTGAGTTATTCTCTTCAAAGATGCATTTCCTACAGGTGGCATTTGAATGAGTACTTCACAGAATTCCACATCTGTGTTGAGTGGGCCTGATAGTTCCCTCCAAAGAATTTTTTTAACATCGCATTCAGATGAGCCAAAGCTTGGCCTTCAGAGTTGAACACCCACATCTACTCTGCTTGATACTTGGATGGCTGGGATGCTTCATCCAGGTATTCTATCCAGACTATTTTTGTAGTCAGGTGCAATGCATGATGACAAAAGTAATTCAGCAAGATACAACAGTATGTGGGTCAATGATTTGAGACAGAGTCACAGACACTCATCTCCATAGGTAGCAACCTGTTTTTTTCCATCCGTGGAAGAGGGTTGCTAGTAAGAACATGGCTTACCAAATATAAGAATAACACCGCATACTCACTTTACTTTTAAGACATAATTTTTTAGAAGTTTTAAATTTATAGCAAAAGTGAAAGGAGGTACAGAGATAGCCCGTATGCCCCCTGCTCCCACACACTTATAGCCTCCCTTATTATTCACATCACCCACAGAGTGGTGCATTTGTTGCAGTGGATACATCATTATCATTCAAAGTTCAGAGTTTGTATTAGGGTTCACACTTGGTGTTGTATGTTCTATGGCTTTGGAAGAATATGTAATTATGCATATCTATTCATTACACTATCATATAGAGTATTTTCACTGCCCTAAAAATCCTCTGTGCTCTAGCTATTCATCCCTCTCTCCTCGCTAATTCTTAGCAGCCACTGGTTTTGTTTACTGTTTCCATAGTTCTGCCTTTTTTAGAACATCATACAGTTAGAATCATACAGTACAGCCTTTTCCAATTGGCTTCTTTCACATAGTGTTACATATTAAGGTTTCTTTCACTTCTTTCCATGGCTTAGTAGTGCATTTCTTCTTAGCACTGAAAAATATTCCATTATCTAGATATACCACAGCCTATTTACCCATTCACCTACTGAAGGACATCTTGGTTGCTTCCAAGTTTGGGCACTTACGAATGAAGTCAATATAAACAACCATGTGCAAACTTTTGTCTGGAAATCAGTTTTTAACTCCTTTGGGTAAAAACCAAGGAGTGCAATTGCTGAATCATGTGATAAGGGTATGTTTAGTTGTATATAAAGCTGCTAAACTGTCTTCCAAAGTGTCTGTGCTGTTTTGTGTTCCAACCAGCAATGAATGAGAGCCCCTGTTATTCCATAGCCTTACTAGTATTTGGTGCTGTCATTGTTCTGATAATGGGATTTTGTCCATTCTGATAGATGTGTAGTGGTATCTCATTCTAATTTGCATTTCTCCAATGACGTATATAATGTGAAGCATCTTTTCATATGCTTATTTGCCATCGGTATATCTTTTCTAGTGAGGTATCTATTGAGGCCTTTGGCCTATTTTTTTTTTAATGTTGAGTTTTAAGAGTTTATTTATATATATATTTTGGATAATACCTATTTATCAGATATATCTTTCACAAATATCTTCTTCCAGTCTTTGGCTTGTCTTTTTATTCTCTTGACAGTGTCTTTTACAGAGCAGAAAACTTTAATTTTAATAAAGTCCAACTTACCAATTGTTTCTTTCATAGATCGTGCCCTTAGCATTGCATCTAAAAAGTCATTGTCAAACCCAAGATCATCTGGATTTTCTCCTATGTTTGCTTCTAGGAATTTTGTCGTTTTGCATTATACACTTATGTCTGTGATTCGAGTTAGTTTTTGGGAAGAGTGTAAGACCCATGCCTAGATTTTTTTTGCATGTGGATGTACAGTTGTCCCAGAACCATTTTTTGAAGAGACTCTCTTTTCCCTATTGTATTGCCTTCACTCCTTTGTCAAAGATAAGTTGACTATATTTCTGTGGGCTTATTTCTAGGCTCTTTATTCTGTTCCATTAATCTATTTGTCTGTTCTTTCACCAATACCACACTATTTTGATTACTGTAGCTTTATAGTAAGTCTTGAAGTTGGATAGTGTCTGTCCTTCAACTTTTTATGCAGTACATACAGCAAGGCTTTCACATAGGTGAAGTAATAAAACTATACCAATAAATGCAAACTCTGCTTCCTAGTCCAGTGTAAACTAATCACCTCTATCCAGGTGAGTAGTAGAGCATTGAAATCCATTTGCAGATACAGGGCAGAGAGGAAGTAATTCAATCTCAGGGCCATAGAGTTGGAGTCATTGATAAAATCTAATCCACTCAGGGGATTATATCTAATCCACTAAGCTAACCACTTGGAAAAGGGAAAGAGTGGTGCTGGGAAAATGTGGGTGCCACAACATAGGTTTTTGGTAACATTTATTATATATATCAACCATTCAGACTGACACATCCCTGAAAAATAGTCTTCAAATGTACACTGAAGGTGAATCTGAATTACACAAATGAAAAAAAAGCAAGTGCTAAAAAGTGCAATTTACACACATATCCTAAAAGTAATTCATTATTAGCATTGTGAAACACCTGAAAACATTTGTGATTTCTGTATGAATTGTTTTATTTTTTAACAAAAATTCTGCGTTGGTGTTAAACAGATTTTCAACCCTCAACAAACCAGATGGCTAATCCAAAATTATTACATGAAATATGAATAGGAAACTAAGAACTGTACTCTGCAGAAAGATAATGAGAATTTTTCAGCATTTACATTTTTACCAAATAAATTATATTTCTATTTCATTGGGATCTACTTTGGAATTATAACAAATAGTTCCAGTGATAATTACCAAATGTCTATATTTAGGGAAAACTAGCACATGTGTATCATAAATAATAGCATAAATTGATATTTCTGAATTGCCTGTTTTTCTAGATATAGACATTTGGTAATTATCACCAGAGTTGGCATGTAAAGAGGTGTTTAAACAATTTTAAAAATTCATATTGCTTACTCAATAGACCATGCACTAATTACATTCTGCAATGAAAATCTATATTCAGGTGTGTTATAATAAGGTAAGATTTTGACCCAATAGATAAAAGAGGAAAAGTATGTACTTTGATTTAATAAGCATAATCACTTCACTTTAGGACTACCTAAAACAGCTCTGTCTGTGACTGACAAATCACTTGCTAATCTAATAGTGGTCCCAAGGTGGAATAACTTAGACCTTAATACTAAAATGTTTACTGCCTAAATATTATTTTTGTACTTTGGAACAAAGAAGTTCATTAATTCTGCATTACTTTGTCTGACTCCTGCAGCTTTTAGTTTCTACTTCTTGACTGATTGGCAAAGAGTAACTTCCAACAGAGAAAGGTTTAGCATGACTTGGCCAGAAAGGGCCTGCTTTTGGCTCCTTACCTCATAGAACTGATGTCTGTGAAAGTGTGTCTTTTTTTTTCTGCTCAGGTAATAGTCAGGCAGTATACAGAGAGCAAATACAGGCAACAGATGGAAGATTTGTTTGGTCCCATCAACCTTAGTGTCTGGCCAATTCTTGGCAAATATTATTTCGAGAGCATAGGGAGATATGTGAAACACCATCAGCCATTACCAAGTGACACTGATAACAGTGATGTCAGCTGTGAGTTGGGCAATGGGGAAGACCAACTGGTTGGTAGCAATAAGAAGTTACTAAACTAAAGTTATGTTGCTCAGTGCTGCTGTGAGAAAGTGATACAGCTCAGTGGGCTACTAATGAGAAGCAAAAGAAGAATATAAAGGCAATGCCAAGAGGTACAAGAAAAGGAAGAAGATAATTATGAGGCAGAATTTAAGCTTCAACTAAAATCCAAATTCTACAGCAGGAAGAATAAAGAAATAGGCTAGTTTGCACTGACTAATAAGAATTTAAGAATATGCATGCAATGCTTAGGAGATGAATAGCATAGCAAAATAGGTAGGATAGAAAAAAAGACAAGATTATGCATAGAAATTTAGTTAATATCTCAATTCAACAAAATATCAAAAAAATTACTGCAAGGAAAAGTTGGTATGATGAGGTATTTGCTTGTTCTTGGAAGGTTTCTGAAAATGGGATACAATTTTTCTAGATTAAATATCTTTAATGATTAATTCAGCCTAGATGATGAAATGCACATATTATATAATTAAAAGATGGTTCTCTTTCTTCTCTCACACAAACTCACAGGGCCATTGATCCCCTCAGTTCTTTCACATCTTCTTTTTTTTTTCTGTTGTTGTAGCTGTTAATAAATGATACCTCATGAAACCTAGTATAATGATTTCATATTCTGGCAGGGTCCATTAGCACTCACCTATTATTTCATATGCTCCCTGGTAATGGTTTTTGTGATGTGTCATCTTGGCAACTTGGGTTAGAATCCAATCAAACATTATGCTAGGTGTTGCTGTGAAGAGTTTGTAGATATAATTAAAAGTCCATCATCATTTGACTTTACATAAGGAAGATTATTTTGGCTAATTTGGGTAGACTTGATTAAAAGCAAAGCTGAGATTTCCCTGAGAGAAAGAAAAAATGAACATCCAACTTTCCCTAGAAATTAAATGATTACTGTATGCAGTAAAATCCAAATCTGAATACACAGTTTTCATTTTAACAAACATCTACTCAGGTTCCTTAGTGGATTTTATTTTTAAGCAAACGGAGAGAGAGGATCCAAGATGGCCACATCGGAACAGCTCTGGATTGCAGTTTCCAGCGAAAATGAAGAGGGTGAGTGATTACCACATTTCCAAACAAATTTTTACTGCCCACAGACCAGGAGATTCCCAGGCAGAAAAGCGACATAAGTCTCCAGCATGGCTGTTTCAGCCAGTGCAGCAGGTCTCCACACAAAAACTCACACAAATCCGGGGTTTCAACTGGTCACTGGAACGCCTCAGAGACAGAGTCACCCATTCAACTGAAAAAAAGGGGGCCAAATCAGGGACCCAGATGATCTGTCTTGGTTGGTCTCATCCAAACAAAGACCAGCAATCTGAAACGATCTGGATTGAGAGTTTCACCGCAAGCACAGCTAAACCTGGGATGGTCCAGCTCTGTGGGGGGGGAAGGGCGTCCACTATTACCGAGGCAATCGACCACTATCGAGGCAGTCTGCCATTACCAAGGCATTCTGTCATTACTGAGGCAATCAACCATTCCTGAGGCAGCCCACCATAACAGAGACAGTCCACCATTACTGAGGCAGACCGCCATTACTGAGACAGTTCTAACTACACTCCTATAAACAAAACTACAAAGAAGTTCACACAGCAGCTGGGCAGAGCCCATGGCAGCTAAGCAATGCCTCTGCTGGCAGACTGTGACTAGGCTAACTTCTTGCTGGGAAGGGCATCTCTGAAATAAGGCAGCAGAATGACAGAAACTTATAAATAAAGCCCCACCTTCCCAGGGCAGAGCACCTGGAGTAAAAAAAAAGGTGGTTATGAGTTCTGCTGCAGCAGACTTAAATGTACCTGCCAGCAGCTCTGAACAGAACAATGCAGTGCACAGCTCAGCACTTGAGCTCCTATAAGGGACAGACTATCTCCTCAAGCAGCTCCCCTACCCCCATATAACCAAAGAGACACCTCATAGAGGAGAGCTAAGGCTAACATCTGGTGGGTATCCTTCTGAGACAAAGATAACAGAAGAAGAAACTGAGAGCAGCCCTTACTATTCTGCAGCTGCTGCAGGTGATCCCCAGGCAAGCAGGGTGTGGAGTGGACCTCAGCAGTTCTAAAGCAGGGGGGCCTGACTGTTAGAAGGCAAACTAAGAAACAGAGAGAAATAATCAGCAACAAAAGAACATCCACGCAGAGACCCCATCTGAAAGTCACCAACGACAAAGACCACAGATAGATAAATCCACAAAGATGGGGAAGACACCAATGCAAAAATGATGAAAATACCCAAAACCAGAACGCCTCTCCTCCTCCAAGGGATCACAACTACTCACCAGCAAGGGAACGAGATTGGATGGAGAATGAGTCTGATGAATTGACATAAACAAGCTTCAGAAGGTGGGTAATAACAAACTTCTGTGAGCTAAAAGATCGTGTCCTAACCCAATGCAAAGAAACTAAGAACCTTGAAAAAAGGTTTGACAAAATGCTAATAAGAATAAACAGCTTAGAAAGGAATATAAATGAATTGATGGAGGTGAAAAACACAACACAAGAACTTTGCAAAGCATACGCAAGTTTCAATTGTTGAATCGTCCAAGCAGAAGAAAGGATACCAGATTGAAGATCAACTCAATGAAATAAAACAAGAAGGCAAGAATAGAAAAAAAAAGAGTAAAAAGAAATGAACAAGGCCTCCAAGAAATATGGGATTATGTGAAAAGACTTAATCTATGTTGATAGGTGTACCTGAATGTGACGGAGAGAATGATCCAAGCTGGAAAACACTCTTCAGGATATTATCCAGGAAAACTTCCCAAACCTAGCAAGGCAGACTAACATTCAAGTCCAGGAGATACTGAGAATACCACAAAGATATTCCTCAAGAAGAGCAACGCCAAGGCACATAATCATCAGAATCACCAGGGTTGAAATGAAGGAAAAAATAGTAAGGGCAGTGAGAGAGAAAGGTCGGGTTACCCACAATGGGAAGCCCATCAGACTCACAGCAGATCTCTCAGAAGAAACCCAGCAAGCCTGAAGAGACTGGGGGCCAATATACAACATCCTTAAAGAAAAGAACTTTCAACATAGAATTTCATATCTAGTGAAACTAAGCTTCATAAGCGAAGGAGAAATAAAATCCTTTATGAACAAGCAATTTCTGAGATTTCATCACCACCAGGCCTGCTTTACCAGAGGTCTTGAAAGCAGCACTAAACATAGAAAGGAACAAGCAGTAGCAGCCACTCCAAAAATGTACCAAATGGTAGAGAACATCAGCACAATGAAGAAACTGTGTCAACTAATGGGGAAAAAAAAAAAAACAGCTAGCATCAAAATGGCAGGATCAAATTCACAGAAAACAATATTAACCTTAAATGTAAATTGGCTAAATGCCCCAATCAAAAGACACAGACTGGCAAATTGGATAAAAGGTCAAAACTCGTTGGTATGCGGTATCTAGAAAACCCATCTCACATGCAAGGATACACATAGGTTCAAAATAAAGGGATGGAAGACCATCTACCAAGCAAATGGAGAGCAAAAAAAAAAAAAACGCAAGAGTTGCAATCCTAGTCTCTGAAAAACTACGCTTTAAACCCACAAAGATCAAAAGAGACAAAGAAGGGCATTACATAATGGTAAAAGGATCAATGCCACAAGAAGAGCTAATGATCCTAAATATATACACGCCCAATACAGGAGCACCCAGATACATAAAGCAAGTTCTTAATGACCTACAAAGAGACTTAGACTCCACACAATAATAGTGGAAGACTTTAACACTCCACCGTCGATATTAAATAGATAGAGACAGAAAATTAACAAGAATATCCAGGACTTGAACTCAGACCTGGAACAAGCAAATCTGATAGACATTTTCAGAACTCTCCACCTCAGATCCACAGAATATACATTCTTCTCAGCACCACGTCACACCTACTCTAAAATTGACCACATAATTGGAAGTAAATCACTCCTCACAAATGCAAAAGAATGGAAATCATAACAAACAGTCTCTCAGATCACAGTGCAATCAAATTAGAACTCAGAATTCAGAAACTAACTCAGAACTGCACAACTTCATGGAAACTGAACAACTGGCTCTTGAATGTTGACTGGATAAACAAGGAAATGAAGGCAGAAATAAAGATGTTCTTCAAAACCAATGAGAACAAAGACACGACATACCAGAGTCTCTGGGACACATTTAAAGCAGTGTCTAGAGGGAAATTTATAGCAATAAATGCCCACATAAGAAGCAAGGAAAGATCTAAGATTGACACCCTATCATCAAAATTGAAAGAGCTAGAGGAGCAAGATAAAAAATACTCAAAAGCTAGCAGAAGACAAGAAATAACTAAGATCAGAGCAGAACTAAAGAAGATAGAGACACAAAAAACCCTTCAAAAAATTGGTGAATCCAGGGACTGGTTTTTTGAAAAGATCAACAAAATTGACAAACCACTAGCCAGATTAATATAAAAGAGAGAGAGAGAGAGAATAATCAAATAGATGCAATAAAAAATGATAAAGGAGCTATCACCACAGTTTCCACAGAAATACAAACCATCATCAGAGATTATTACAAACAACTCTATGCACATAAACCAGTAAACCTGGAAGAAATGGATAAATTCCTGGAAACTTACACTGTCCCAAGCCTAAACCAGGAAGAAATCAAAACATTGAATAGACCAATAACCAGGGCTGAAGTTGAGGCAGAAATTAATAGCTTACCAATCAAAAAAAGCCTGGGTCCAGATGGGTTCACAGCCAAATTCTACCAGACATACAAAGAGGAGCTGGTATGACTCCTTCTGAAACTATTCCAAATAATCCAAAAAGAGGGACTCCTCCCCAAATATTTTTATGAGACCAACATCATCCTGATACCAAAACCCGGCAGAGACTCAACAAGAAAATAAAACTCCAGGCCAATATCCATGATGAACATGGATCAAGTAGGCTTCATCCCAGGGATGCAAGGCTAGTTCAATACATTCAAGTCTATAAACATAATTCACCACATAAACAGAACCAAAGACAAAAACCACATAATTATCTCAATAGATGCAGAGAGGCCTTTGACAAAATTCAACAGCCCTTTATGCTGAAAACTCTCAATAAACTAGATATCAATGGAAGGTATCTCAAAATAATAAAAGTTATTTACAACAAACCCACAGCCAATATCATACTGAATGGGCAAAAACTGGAAGCATTCATTTTGAAATCTGGCACTAGACAAGGATGCCCTCTCACCACTCCTATTCAATATAGCATTGGAAGTTCTAGCCAGAGCAATCAGAAAAGAAAAAGAAATAAAGAATATTCAATTAGGAAAGCAGGAAGTCAAATTGTCTCTATTTCCAGATGACATGATTGTATATTTAGAAGGCCCCATCATCTCAGCCCAAAATCTCCTGAGACTGATAAGCAACCACAGCAAAGTCTCAGGATACAAAATCAATGTGCAAAAGTCACAAGCATTCCTATACACCGATAATAGATTTAAAGAGAGCCAAATCAAGAACAAACTGCCATTCACAATTGCTACAAAGAGAATAAAATACCTAGGAATACAACTAACGAAGGATGTAAAGTGCCTCTTCATGGACAACTACAAACCACTGCTCAACAAAATAAGAGAGGACACAAACATTGTGTGTTTGTGGAAAACATTATGTGCTCATGGTTAGGAAGAATCAATACCATGAAAATGGCCATGCTGCTCAAAGCAATTTTTTTTTTTTTTTTTTTTTTTTTTTTGAGACGGAGTTTCGCTCTTGTTACCCAGTCTGGAGTGCAATGGCGCAATCTCGGCTCACCGCAATCTCCGCCTCCTGGGTTCAGGCAATTCTCCTGCCTCAGCCTCCTGAGTAGCTGGGATTACAGGCACGCACCACCGTGCCCAGCTAATTTTTTGTATTTTTAGTAGAGACGGGGTTTCACCATGTTGACCAGGATGGTCCCGATCTGCTGACCTCGTGATCCACCCGCCTCGGCCTCCCAAAGTGCTGGGATTACAGGCTTGAGCCACCGCGCCCGGCCGCTGCTCAAAGTAATTTAAAGATTCAATGCTATCCCCATTAAACTACCAGTGACCTTCTTCACAGACCTGAAAAGACAACCTTAAACTTCATATGGAACCAAAAGAGAGCCTAGCATAGCCAAGTCAATTCTAAGCTAAAAGAACAAAGCTGGAGGCATCATGCTACCTGACTTCAAACTATACCTCAAGGCTACAATAATCAAAACAGCATGGTACTGGTACCAAAACAGAGATATAGACCACTGGAACAGAACAGAGGCCTCAGAGGCAATGCCACACATTTACAACCATCTGATCTTTGACAAATCTGACAAAAACAAGCAATGGGGAAAGGATTCAATGTTTAACAAATGGTATTGGGAAACTTGCTAGCCATGTGCAGAAAGCAGAAACTAAACCCTTTCCTGACACCTTACACTAAAATTAACTCCAGACGGATTAAAAACTTAAACATAAGACCTAACATCATAAAAACCTTAGATGAAAATGTAGGTGAAACTATTCAGGACATAGGCATAGGCAAGGACTTCATGACCAAAACACCAAAAGCATTGGCAACAAAAGCCAAAATAGATAAATGGGATCTAATCAAACTCCACAGCTTCTGCACAGCAAAAGAAAGTCACTAGAGTGAATCAGCAACCTACAGAATAGGAAAAAAATTTTGCAATCTACCCATCTGACAAAGGTCTTATATCCAAAATCTACAAAGAACTAAAACAGATTTACAAGAAAAAAACAAACAAGCCCATTCAAAAGTGGGCAAAGGATATGAACAGACACTTTCAAAAGAAGTCATATATAAGGCCAACAAACATGAAAAAATGCTCATCATCACTGGTCATTAGAGAAATGCAAATCAAAACTACATGAGATACCATCTCAATGGCGATCATTGAAATGTAGACAACAGATGCTTGAGAAGATGTGGAGAAATAGGAACACTTTAACACTGTTGGTGGGAGTGTAAATTAGTTCAACCATTGTGGAAGACAGTGTGGTGATTCCTCAAGGACCTAGAAATAGAAATTCCATTTGACTCAGCAATCCCATTACTGGGTATCTATCCAAAGGATTATAAATTGTTCTATTATAAGGACACATGCACATGAATGTTTATTGCAGCACTGTTTACAATAGCAAAGACTTGGAACCATCCCAAATTCCCACTGATGATAGATTAGACAGGGAAAATGTGGTATATATACACCATGGAATAATATGCAGCCATAAAAAATGATGAGTTCGTGTCCTTTGTAGGGACATGGGTTAACCTGGAAACCATAATTCTCAGCAAACTGACACAAGAACAGAAAATCAAGCACTGCATGTTCTCATTCACTGCATGTTATTCATAGGCGGGTAATCGAACAATGAGAATACATGGACACAGGAAGGGGAGCATCACACACTGGAGTCTGTTGTGGGGGACTAGGGGAGGGACAGTGGAGGGTAGGGAGGTTGGGGAGGGATGGGGGAAAATGCCAGATATAGGTGATGGGGATGGAAGCAGGAAACCACATTGCCATGTATGTACCTATGCAACAATCCTGCATGTTCTTTACATGTACCCCAGAACCTAAAATGCAATTAAAAAAAAAAAAAATATATATATATATATATATATATATATGAGAAAAATAAACAGGAGTAAGTTATAATTAACATCATCAAATGTTTTTATGTCACAATGCTACTAAATGCATAAGTATGCTTGAAACACTTTATTTTTAGTCAATACCAGCATTATGTTACCTACAAAATTTATAAATATAATTATCTCATAATATCTCTTGCTAAGTAAAGGTCAACATAATCTATCCTGCATCCAGTTGATCATGAGCCCTTGATTTCCAGGGAGTAATTAGTATCTCTTAATTATTACCCAATTCCGCTACCAACATTACATTTATATTACTGCTACATTTCTCACTATTTTTCTTGGCAATATTCTTAATTCCCCAATTCTATTTTATTAGTGTTATTTATGTCATAGAAATTATCTCTAACCTACATATGCATGTTATTCTTTTTCATTTGCCATACTTGTTAATAATTGATCTTGGCTGTTCTCTATTTTATAATCTTCACCAATTATGAGGTTGATAGAGATTTGTCTTCATGTATGCAAAATTGGCAAAAATATGTACATATATACTTAGGTACATACATATAAGTTTATTTTATAAACCAGCTGACAAAGTTGAATGCAATCGGTGACTTGTTAAGATTTAGAAGTGTTCAACCTTAGAAACGGAGGGTCAAGAGAATACAAAACTACTTTTGGTTCAGTTGAAGTTTTAAAGTCCCTGAAAGTTGAAAGGAAAATTAACCTCCTGACAATTACTGTCTGATCTGATTTTCTCTTACTTTTGCCTAAATTTAGTGGCTCTTTCCTCTTCTCTTTTCACCCTTAATTATACACCAACATCAAAATATTAAAATGTTACTTTTTCTATGTCGAGTTGTCAGTCTAAGGACCAAATATAGTCCTGGTTTAACCTGTTTTACCAAAAGGCTTCGTAATGTTTTTGAGGTGTTTTGTAGGCTAGCTTTTGGGTTTGTTTATTTTAGGAAACCTCTTCAATGTTTTTCAGAAGACAAGTAAACAAGAACAATTATACCTTTTTCTTAATGAACGGAAAGAATCAAGGGTGTCCCTAAGGCTGTGGTGAATACAGGAGCAGCTGAGGTGAGAGGCAGGGGGCTGTCGCCTACTAAGGTATCATTGTGGTTTGCTGTAGAAGACCAGGAAAATAAAAGCTTTCTGTATCTTAATAAATGTAGCCATGTCATTCCTACCATAAACATGTGTACAGCCCTGCCACCAGAGAAAAACTACAGAATTAATGACTTCTAGGTATCTATCTACTCACCTAGTTCCCAAAACTCCCACCACAGTACCCACAACCCCATAAGTGGCTTTTGAAATTGGAAAGCCACATACCTTCTGAACCTTATATACAATGTTTGTACAGAAATACAGCAAAAACAGCACCATGACATTTTGAATGAACACTTTCCCAAAATACCAATTGGCTATTTGCTGTTCTAAGACCTGTTTGGCAAGAGAGATAAATATAAAAATACAAATAAACATACAAATAAAACACATAACTTAGCTTCTTAGCTTTGGGGAAGACAGAGAGGAATCAAATTCATGTGTGGCTGGAACAAATGTAGTCAACATTTATTTAACTTCTAAAAAATTATGTAGTCATAGAGTATTGAAGCTTCTTCACTTTTATTTTTTGGTCCCATAAAGTTGATAGTTAATGCAAGCATTATTGATGATAATAGGGGAAAATGAAACATTTTATATGATGGAGGAATTAAATAATAATGATAAGACCTAGCCTATGAATCAAGTCAGTCACTGGCTTAAAGAGAAGAGTGTCTTTCCTATCCTGGGTTTTCCAGAATAAAAGAGGAACTATTTCAGATGCCAAGGTTAGCACAGATACACATACCAAGTAGTCTTCCTGTTCATCTTTAAATATGTTCAAAATATACAAAGGAAAAAAGAGATTCATTATCATTAATTAGCCAGCATGTAATAAAATCCAATGACAATTTTTTATCGTTCAGCATCAACTCCCCACACTACAACTGAGTGTTTTTCTTCTTCCTTACACGCCACAGCTGTTTCTGATCCTCTCACTATTTTTCTAATTTAAAGACCAAGAAGTTTGTTTTCATTTGACAGTGTATAAGATTTTCAAACTATTTGCTGGAAACTGCACTCTAATTTCTGCTGTTATATGTTCTTCTATTGAATGGCATTTTAGAAAATCAGCCTTTCCTGGTGCTCCAATTCTGAGATGGTAAAAAAAAACAAAAACAAAAACAAAAAAAAATGTATGCTGATAGGAAAGCAACAGTAAAAATAATTCAACCATTGCCCTGGAGAACTTGGCACCTTTCTTGTTTGTTTTTCTCCCAACCCACAAGCCCGTGGTTCCCCCAGATCCACTGGCTTTGTAAAAATGGTAAATCAAATGCCAAAATGTGTCACAATACAGGATGTAAATTAGAGATATATTTATATATTTAATACACTCTATCAAGACATAAAGGACTCAACAAAAATGCAATAAAAATATGAAAGGGAATATATGTTACTTTCTTTTCTGGCAACTTGTACCCTCTGGCTTAAGAGATAGCAGCTATTCAGTGAATCTAGTGGCATACATAAATAACATTTCTGAGTTTCTTTCTCCATTAACTGTGTCCTCCCTCAAGTTCTTCTCCTGATGGAATAATAACAAAACTCATTGTCTTTATCACAGTCATCACCAAATAACTTTTGAAACCACAACCTGTCTTAATTTCTGAAAACTTCATTTTAGTGCCAGTTCTTGACAATCCTATCTGAATTAATCATAGGAGTAGTGCTGTCTTCTCTTTCTGAAGTATACTGTAGTATTAGAATTACATTACATAAATATATACTATACCTAAAAATAGCATACCACATATGAGTGCAAAGTGTAAATTAGAAGTATATTGTACTGATTAGGAAGACGGTGGATTACATTTGAATCCTGACTCTGCAATATTTTAGTCATTAGGCCTTTGGCAAATTGTTAACCTTCCTGAGCCTCAATTACTCCTCCTATGAAATGGAAATAAGAAAATTTCCTGTGCTATCAGGTTGTGGTGAGAATTTTTAATTAATAAATACAAAACACTCAGAACAGTACCTGGCATGCATTAAGACTCAATTGTTGTTAGTGTTTTTATTTTTATTATCATCTTTATTAATTTCATCATCAAAGTTCACACCACCACAAAAGCTGGATTACAAATTGCCAATCATGACAATTCCTAAAATATTTAAATATTTCAGGAGCACAGAGTCCAAAAACATCTTTGAAGTAATGCAGGATTCCTGCCTGTGGCAAAGTTCCATTCTCATGATCATCCTTAACATTTCATATTTGCATTAAGCTGTACTCTCCTGTGATAAAAAAAAATTCTCCTAAATTTAAAAAATCTTAACATAAAGTTTGCATCACATAAATAAAAATTACATGTGTGGAGAGATGTCACTTCTATTTGGAAACCTGAAATATTTAATTATGTTTTATAATTTCTATGAATTTTCCAGATAATAAAATATAAGTTGGAAATATCCATTTGATAGGATTGGCTTCTGTGAGAGCTGCTCAGCTGCTTGCGTGTATTTTTACGTTTGTGAAAATACAGCCAATCTTGGGCAAAAGAAATAAATCAGGTTTGAACTTTTATCATAACCTGTTGATTAACTACTAGCAATCTGTCATGTTCTGGGTCACATTACTACAGAAAATGGAGCGTCACCTCCCGGAGTGCCCCTCTGAGAACCTTAAGTTCATGGGAATGAACAGTAGAAGGGACCTCTGAACCCTTTCCCACAGCCAAATGACAGCTGTGATTCTTTGGCCTCAGCCTGCCTTCTGAAGCTGATTCGGCATGAAATTTATTGTGCTTCCTCCACAGCGTCCCATGTCAGCTCCGGACGTTTATTATTCTGACCAATTATGGAAGGATATATGTTTTTCCTATCATCCAGTTTGATCAAAATTCTAGCTTCTAAGATAGAAGGAACAAACCACAGCTCAGGAATTAGGTAGGAGTGTACTCTGACATGCTGCCAAAGTTTGTTCCCTGCCTCTGAAGTGCAAACTTAAGCACACTTTAATCCTGCTTTTAAAAAGCCACGTTGAGGCTTCATTTTACAAGTAAGTTTCTCAGATCAGAATAATGGGGTAGGAAAAGACATCAAAAAGACAAACGCAGAGCTCAAACTTTTTAGAAAAATGCTGAGTTTCAATCTTTTCAAGTTTCTTCTACTTTTAAGCAGTGAGACCTTGAGTAAATTTCCTAACCTTGAGCCTCAGTGTTCTCATTTGCAAAATGGAAATAATAATGGCTCCCAGTATTGTTGTGAAATTCAAATGAGATCATGGGTGTTAAACATTTGATGCAGAAAGAATTCAATGAATATTAGTTCTTAGGAATAGGTTTATTGAACTTTGAAGTCACACGTACTGTTTGGTCTTCACTGGAGTTTTTGAATTATTTGCTTATATCTTGAATACTTGAAGTGTAATAAGTTTATAGAAAGAAAAGGAATAGATAATGTAGAAAACCAAAGGAAATGAGGAGGATTTTATTTTATCTTAGGAGTAATGTGAAGTAATTGGATAGAAAATATCTGACTTGGCTTTAAATTAAATTTAAGTAGAAGAACTGCAAGAGAAAACCAGGGATATTTGTTAGGAGGCTTCTTCTGGTCCAGAAGAGAGATGACAGAAGCTTAGACCAGGATAGTGGTGATGGAGATGAAAAGAGGTGGTCATATTTAAATGTACTTTGTAAGTAGAATAAAAAGGATCTGTTGATGTATTTATTTGAATGTTGAAGAAAATAAAAGAATCAAAGATGGAGAATAGAAGTGTCATTTGCTGATATGGAGGAAAAAGAAGAAAATTAAGGTGTAGAAAGTGAGAAAGTGCCAATGGCTGAGATGGGAGAAAAAAAGAAAATTGTTGAAGTGCAGAGGGTGAGAAATCAAGAGCTCACTTTTGGACATTTTATGTTTCTGAGGACCATTAGACACATGGGGAAGTAGTTAGAGCTGAGCACATGGATACCTTGAGGCTGTCATAATGACATTTGAAGAGCTAGTCTTAATTTAGCCAAATGTCCTAAATTGTCCTGATATAATGGCAACAAGCCCCTTATTCCTGAAACCCCTTGGAGTGTCAAATTTATTAGATAAAAAATCTTTTTAAGAAGCTTACTGGAGGAAAAGAGTTGCCTATTATGTGGCAGAGAAAGGAAACTCTGGCTTGTTGAAGTTTTCTTTATAAGCAAATAACCAGAGAGGTCTTTGTCTCTTAGCTAGACCTGGGCCATGAATTACAGAATCAGTAAGTTGAAGTGTGGCACATGGGAAATTTGGGTAAAGAAAAGATCAACCAAACATCTTGGGAATCCAGAAGACAATATTCAGTATTTATGTGGAAGGCAATTTTGGAGATGGTACTCAGGATGGCTAAGTAGGATAGAAAAAAATCAACATCCAATGTAAAAGACAAAATTCTTATTCTGCAATTTCTTTCAAAGCAATAATATGTATAGTCAACTCTCAATTATGAAATCATAAAATCTGTCTCTAAACATTTATGCTAGACCTTGTTTTAATTCCCTTCATTTACATTTATGAAACAACCAAAAATTAATCATACATGACTTACATACTTTTTCACTTGTTCCTTTCACTCTTATCCTCTAATAATAAAGTGCAAATTTTTTAAAATGAGACAAGGAAAAAGCAACAGTACGGTCAATCTATTCCATGTTTCTGGATAAACAGAGGCTTACAAATAGAGTCGGGTAGCTGTATTTTCAAAAACCTTCTACAATTGTTTTCAGTATCTTTTACTACAATAAGTTAGAGTAACTTTTTATAGAATGATGGAATATATCTTGAACGACTCACTACTCTCTTTTCAGAGGGTAATACACTACAAGAAAGGGGTATGTGCATATGTTTGTGCCCCAGTGCAATAGAGAGAGGAAGAGAAAGAGAAAAGAAGGGAGGTAGAGAAAGAGAGATAGAAGGAGAAGACATTTGGTGACACATTCAAATATTATTTAAATTCTAGCATGGAATCATAGCAATTGATCTTTGGAACCCTGGTGATCTCTGCAGTTGACATTGTAAGTGTTTGAAGGCTTCCACCATGTGGGGTGGCTGAGAGCTGTTGTCCTGCAGCTGAGCCAGCAGAGTTACACACTTTTGGTCTTTCCATCTGAGCTGCTACACAGAGAGCAGGTTTTGGAGCAGGTTCTTACAACATGAAGCCATCATGACTGAAGCTTGATGCTCCAAACACAGACACATTCTCACTTCTACAAATGTTTAAATAAAAAGAGAATGTGCTGAGGAAAGAAATTATTGTCTTTTTGTTTCCTTCCTTTCATTTTCTTTTCTTAAAAAACACACCTCGTATGGTGTTTTGACTTACAGAAAATGAAAAACAAAGATTCATTCTGAAACTGCTAATTGTATAAAAAGCATGGATTTTAGAGAAACTAAATGTTCTTTTATTAGCATGGAAAAACTTTTGAAGAGAACATATCAACCATTTTCCTTAGAAACTTTTCTCCTAATAAAACTGATATTTGGACAAGATTCATCAAAATATATCTATCTGCCTGTAAATATGTGTATCTATTATGTCTCAATTAAAAATAAAAGTAAAAAATATAACTCTCAAAAAATCCTGCCATCTCATGCTGATTTTTCAATTTTCTATAAGATCTTATTTTAAATTAGTGTAATTTCTAATGTAGAAACACTTTCTTATAAAACAGCAGACTTTCATTTTAGCTAAAGACATTGATCTCAGGTCATGATTATCTGAATTGATAGAGTTAGCAGTAAAGAAGTAAGATCTGCATTTCTCCTAGGCCAAGGAAAATATAATAGAGTTGTAAAACTATATGAATTTAAAACATGTGCCTATAGTTAACTATTGCTAGAAATCACAGTATAAAATCTCATCTCTGGCTTTTCCAGAGTTTCCTCACCAGAGCTCCTGAATGTGGCAACCCAACCATAAAAAAATAAGATGGCTCCTACCCCCAAATAATACCCCCAACACATCTTTAATTGGGGATTATCAGTTTAGACAGAGTGCAAGTCAGATGGACATCCAACATCTACTTAATGGCACACCGCATTGCTCAGTATTTTGGTGTGCACTTTTAGCATTAACAATTGTCATTGGCTCTGAAAGCATTTCTCATTACCCACTCTTCAGGGGTGAGAGAAGAACGCATGTGCCCAGTTGGCTTCTGAAATAATAACCCCAAATACAGCATAGCTATAGTTGGTATCCTTGGGGAGTAATTAACATTATTTTATCAGAACTATTTAATGTATACCTGTTTATTGGCCTTTGTAAAAAGGAGAAAACAATGTGCAGTCTGCAAGGGGAGGTTTATTTTTTAATGCTATAGGAATGAGACATTGGTCAATTACCAGTCACTGAGAAATGAAAAATAACCTATGAGTAGCAACATCGTGATGAAGAAAATAAATCAATATGCTCTTATTTATTGGGGAGTTATAACTATCAGAGGGATTGTGGAATAAAACACTCCTCATCTCTACATCCACCATTCAAATGCTTCCTCTGCTGTGTCAGCCCATCGGGAAATCACAGTTCTCTATAAGTTGCATTTCCCCCCTCAGCCAAGTAAACTTATTATGTGATTACACTGCCATTTAATCCCCCGTAATTGTAGCAATATGTACACTGGGGCTAAGTCAGCAAAAATCCTCCTCTATCCAGGGAGGTGAAAGCCTTGTGGAATCTGGGCATTCCAATACTTTGGAAGAGTAAGCTTTCATTGCTCAAGATGGTGAAATCACTTCCACCAATGACTGAGTCTGATGAAAATGTGTGCTTCTTTTCTTAAGAGATGACAAGCTAAGTAACTCATCCTAGGAAAATGCTGATCAGGTTCTTTGATTTATGCTAACTAGATGGATGCTTTAGTGAAGAAGCAAAGGTGCACAAACAATCCTGAGACGGAGAAATGCTGCTTCCAACAAGCTTGTCTCTCAGTGGTCAAAATATGTTTTCTCTCTCCTGCTCTCTCCATCTCCTTTACTCTAAAAAACTGATAGGTGAATCACATTTATTCTGCTGTGATTATTTTTACACCTCAAAACACAGCTTATGGGCTCCATTTTAGGTCATAATTTCACACAGAGACAACTTGTTCAAAAGGTGAAAAAAAATTTTTTTAATCCCAAAGTCCTAGTAAATATCAAGCAGCAGATGAGTCAAGTTCAAGTGAAACATTGAACCAGTTCAAAGGAAACATTAACCATTTCTTACTAGAAACATACTATACATTATTTGTTTAGCTGCACCTAATCAACTTCATTTGGTTCCTTATTTTCACTTCAAGGTTCCTCAGGGCAGTGCACACAATACAGTGTCTCCCCTTTGCAAATAGCTTGAAATCCAAAAATGCATTTGTAAGTCAATGTTTGAGCTCAGAATACGTTTACCATAGGGGGAAAAATACATGTGGGGGTTATATTTCTAGGCTACCCTAAGGCAATTAATGTCATTTTAATGTTTTAGCAACAGTGGACATTTATATTTACAATGAAAATTGTAGAACTCAATATTCTTAAAATACTAATAATTGTACTTACAGAAAAGCATTTTAACTGCTGCTTTGGTGTTTCAAACCGAAAAGCTGAAAATAGAAATGATTGTAAAATACCAGATTTCTGTATAGATTGAAGATTTATTGCCTCTTTGTAAGAATGATCCAAATTTTTTAAGGGTTAGATTTTGATATTGCAGAGAACAAAAGTAGCAAATGCAAACCAATCAAATTTTGATAAATATTACAAATTACATCATCAGCACATGTATTTATTTTGCATGTGTCTTCTTGCTTTATCAAGAGACCAGACCACATTTTCAATTATTTTATTTCAATCTTCATCTCTATTGTAGCTGTCATCTATCATCTGGCACAAAATAAAGGAAAATATCTCTCAGACAGAATAACTGAATTCTGTGACAACTTTGAAACTTATCCCCAAGGCTAAGCTTTCCTGGATGCTGTGGTGACTCCAACACCAGAGCAGTGGGAATGCTCTACAATCAGACACTTTTTAATGCCTCTCATCACGACCTACAATGACACGGCATTCCAAAGTTACTCTCTTTTGGACTCAATAAGTTTAGCAGTGGAGGGGGAAGAGAGGAATACCAGGTTTAAAAGATATTTATGAAGCATGAGAGAAACTACATTGTCAACAGGTTTCTCTACTTCTGCTATTTCCTTCAGCAGTCCATTTCCAGAGAAGCCACAGGGATTCGGTAAACATTACATTATAATTCTATCCAATTCATATTCATCCAATGGCTTCTGATTTTACTTAAAATAAAATCTAACCTCAGAATCATTGCCTTTCAGGTGCTATGTGACCTGCCCTAGTCACCTTGCTGAACTCATCTGGCTCTACTCTCTACCTCCCCACTTGTCTTGAGTCCCATTAGCCAGCGTGTCAGGATCCTGCACATCTAAGCACAATCTGCTTGCTCCTTTATTCTGCCTAAAATGTTCTTCCTCAGATCTTTGTATGGTTAGCTCCTTAACATAATTCTGCTCACTATAAAATGGCATTTCCAACCTTATCACCCTTTTAAAAATAACCACTGACCCTCCTCCCTCTACTTTCTATCATCATATTCTATTATTTTAAATCATTTACTAATCACTGTGTGAAATCATATGATTAATCTTGTTTCTATTTGTCTTTTCCCCCCAGATAGAACGTAAGCTTGATGAGGATAGAGACTATTTACATCTTAGTTAACATTGTCTCCCTAGCCACTAGCCTGGTGCCTAGTACATAGTAAATAATAAATGTGTATTAAATGAATGAATAGCTATTGATGTTAAAGAGACATTCTCGAATTTAGGTGGATGTCTGTAATCATTATACTATTGTTAAACATTGCTATAATTAACTCATTTTGTGGCCTTAAGAAGGGAAATCTCACCTTCTTGACAGAAATGTCAAGTTCAAAAGGTGAAAGTTCAAGTTACAAGGAAGACATAAAGTCTCAAAGTGCTTTAAGTCAATTCTTTCAAAAAATGAACTGAAAGGAAAGGTTAAAGGGATTGAGGTATTTTTAGCCTACCAAATGGAGATCTAGGAGATTAGTTAATTACTGTCTTCACAAATATGAAGATGTTTTTATCATGAAAATGTCAAGCTTATCTGTCCATGATGGGGAAAGAAAAGGAAACATTTAAACTCAAGCTGGAGATAATTAGAGTGAACCAAAGACTCTCTAGGTCACAATAAAATGGGCTACTAAGAGTGATTTGGAATGCATATGGCCAAAATTCTAACAGGAGAGAGTTGAATAGATATATTTTAAATGTGGACAATAACTTCAATGACAGGTGTACATAGGAGGGATTCCCAGATGACTTTCTTTGGCTAAGGAATGTGTTTAGCAATATAAGATTAACACATATTGACATATATGTATACAAAATAGCTCAAATTAATACAAATGTATATAATTACATGACTTACTCTTTCCTAGTCCTTTTCATCCAACTAATATGCTCTACATTCCTGTCCAAATAACCTGCTGGGGCTAATAAGCAGTTTCCAAATACAAACCAACTGCATCATAATTCTGTCATAGCTGATTCCTTTTTCTCCCTCCTCTCTTCTTACCTAATTTACTCATCAGATCTCAGAGGAAAAAAAGGATAAGGTAAATTTCCAGTTAAAGTTAAAACCAACTGCTAGTATAGCTCCTCAAAATCAGAATAACTCTTTTTCCATTCCATCATTAGCTAATAACATTAATTAACAGTTGTTGAACATTTATTATTTGCCAAGCACTTACCAAGGTACTGTTCTGAATTACTTACCTCACTTACATCTCATAATTAGTTGAGGAAACTGAGACTCAGAAAGGTAAATATCATTTGCTCCAGTTGATACACACTGTAAATAGTAGAGACGAGACTAGAACCCACCCTCATGGACTCATTGGCTATGTTCTAATCCACTTTCCTAGAGTAAGTTGTAACAGACCAGAAAAAGAAAATAATTCATCACACACAGGTAGCATTTTCATTTATAAGAGAGCATTAGCATTTTCCTGGGTTCCATGAGAAAACAATTATTCCTTTTTCTCCCTAAAGTCTCTCCCTGAAGAATCACTTCCCATCCAACATTATCCAATACTAGCCACCAGCCAGCAAGTATTTTTAAGTCTATCCATTTAAATATTGGACACACTATACTGAGACACAGAAAGTCCCGAGTGTGAACTAGAGAAATGCCCACAGTGTCCTGCTGTTTGCAGTATCCTCTGGCTGTGCTCCCTTTGAGATGCCCAGTTTGTATTAGAGTTAAATGAAGGCTATCTCCATGAATACATAGGGGCTAATAAACATTATTCTTCTTGTGTAAACACATACGTGTCAGTCTAGTTGGACTTTCTTGGGGGAAATACAGCAGGATATAACAATTTTTAAAATGCACATAATGTTTGCTCTAACAATTCTAATGAATTGACAAAGGACATAATCATAAATGTGCCCAAAGTTTAGCTAAAAGGTTATTCATTATAGTGTTGTTTACAATATTACAAACTACAAATTTCAACATAGCGGATCAGCTAAGTTAATCATGGTACATCAATACAAAGGCATGAAGACAATTTTAGAAAATAATTATTCATTTCATTAAAAAGTACGTACCATATATTAAGTCAAAATGCAGTGAATAAACTGTGTGTACATTTGTGACTCATTTTTTGCAAAATAACATTAAAATGTGTATAAACATGTATAAAACAAGAAAAAGTTATGCATCAAAAAGTTAATAATTGTTATCACTACATGTCAGGATTGTATATTAATTTTATTCTTGCTTTTATGTGTTTTATTAAAAAATCACATGCATTACTTTAATTACAATTAAAAGAAAAAAAGTAGGCTATCATAGTGCCTCCACATAAGAAACATAAGCTCCACTATATTCTAACAAGATTACCATTTGGTTCACATGAATTTAATGAAAATGTATGCTTAGGGATTTGGTATTTGTTCAGAAGCAAAAATATTTACCATGAGTTTTAAAATATGGAAATTTATTATTTTTATCTCATCACAGAATTCGAAAAGAAATGTAACATTAAGTATTTACAGACATAGTGACCACCTAAGTAACCCCTGTGTGGCAGTGAATGGGCAAAGGAAGACAGCCAATGTTCCCAGGAAGAAAACACTGAATACATATTAGTAACTTGGAAAACAGCCAGAAATTAATTGAAAATGAAGAATAATAACAGGGACCAGCCATGCAGAATATCAAAATATTTTTTTAAAGATGCGGAAATTAATCCTTTTATATATGGTTACACAGTATATGGGAAGAGTGGCTTCCAAATCAGCTATAGATAATGGACTCTCTAATAAGTGGCATTCACATAACTGACCATTCAATTGGGGGAAAAAAAGAAGAAAAGATTTCTACCTCACATTATTCACAAAAGCCAATTCGATTCTGACGAAAGGGCCACATATATAAAACCAAACTATTAAATAATTACAAAAAATAGTGGAAAGTACACATTTTTTGTTATTAATTTGTAATAGAATAGAAAGATCTTTCAAAGCCATATATAAAATCTCCAAAAAAATCAGTGATAGATTAAACAAAATATCTAAAATTTCTAGGATGCAAAATATACATTAAACAATTTTTTTTAAATGACATTTTGGGAGAAAATGTATGCAATGTTTAATGCAGAAAAATCAGCTGACATTTACAGCTCTCATAAATCAGTAAGAAAAGTAGAAAGAACCTATAGCAAAATGAGCAAAGACTATGAATAGGTGATTTAAAAAGCAATTCAAATAGCTAATACATGAATGAAAAAGATGCTAAACATCACTAGTAATCAAATGAGTAAAAAATAAACATGACACCATTTCTCCCAAGTGGATTCATAAAATTTGTTTTTATTTGAAAATATTGAGGTTAACAATGTGGGTGAAATGGAGATTTTATACCTGGATCATCAGATCATAATTTGAGACATCTGTTCTAAACATCAGAATAATGTTATCTATCAAATATTTAACTAGATTTCCAGGAATCTATCCTCAAGAAAACCTCGTGGTGAATAAATATATGCATACAACATTATTACTAGTAGTGAAAATAAATATTCAATATGGGAATGATTTAAGAAAATACACACACACACACACACACACAGGGGACTTTTTTGTTATACAAAGATGTGTATGTGCACTAACAAATGCAAATAGGAAACCCCAAACCAAAGCCTAAGCTTAGGTGAATATAATCTCTGTACCATGTGAGGGAGGGGGAAAGGATGAAACTTAGGGTAGTAAGGCCATGGCTCGAAGAGTCTGAGCAGCAGAGCACATTATCATATCTTTACAAATGCAAAGAAAAACTCAGCTCTCGATTTTAGAGAAGAAGTTAGAAAAAACAAATTTGTTTACATGATAAATTCAGTGGAAATTCAGTATCTCTTGGGAGAGAAAAAAAAGATGGAAGGGCAGAGCAATATTCTAAAATGGCCAAAAGACTCCTGGAAACCATGATGAGTAACTTCATCTTAAACTGCTTGCACTGCTGTCATGTCAAATACTTCATCTTCTCAAACTTAAAAAAAAAAATCTGTGCTACACACAAAAACCGTGTGTGCGTGTTGGGTGAGGAGGGGTGGGGAATCTGAAGTTCCATGCTTGGGTTGAATTGGAGCCAGGGCAGAGATCTTTTTTAAAAAGCTAGAATATACAGAGAAATGAGGAAAAATAAAAAGAAGCAAGAAAGTCAGAGCCATGAAAATGTAGGGCTATCAGTATGTAATTCTCAGAAATCTTGGAGGTGGCATGTTCTCACCACATGCCAATAATAGGGGTTCAAGAATAGCTGTTCTAGATCATAAAGAGCAGAGACGTTCTAGCTGCCCTGCAGGTTACATATGCCTGCAAACGTAATGACATGTTTCCACAAATTATTGAAAAAAATTATAGAAGGAATATGTGTTAGTGTGTTAGTCCATTCTTACAGTGCTATAAAGAACTACCTGAGACTGGGTAATTTACTAAGAAAAGAGATTTAGTTGACACACAGTTCTGCAGGTTGCACAGGAAGCATGGCGAGGTGCTTGGGGGGCACCGCAGGAAACATAATCATGGCAGAAGGCAAAGAGGAAGCAAGCACATCTTTACATGATGGCAGGAGAGAGTGTGTGTGTATAGGACAAAGTGCCACACACTTTTAAACTCTAATCTCTTATGAGAACTTACTATCACAACAACAGCAAGGAAGAAATCCACCCCTATGATCTAATCACCTTTCATCAGATCCCTTTCCAACATTGGGAATTACAATTCAACATGAGATCTGGGTGGGGACAAAGAGCCAAACCATATCAGCAAGTATACAAAATGTATGTAATAAACTGGAAAAGCCTATTTTCACTGGGAAAGTCCCACTAAGTAGAACGTTGAAGAGTTCTAGAGATCCATACACTCATCAATATAGAAAGACACTGAACTGAGGACTGTGGGTGCTTTGTGGCTCTCCAGAAACAATCTACTCTGCCTGGCTGGATTGGATATACCAAAAAGTGGCATACTGGCTGTCTGTATTTGGATAGATAAAATGAGTATAATTGTTTATATTCATCGACCAAATTTAGTAGATTTTTAAAATATATCTAGATTTGTGGATTCAGCTAAACCACAGAACGAAGAATGGTATCCATGTAGAAGTCGAGATCAATGAATAAAATGCTGTTTTTTGTAGAAATTGAGAGGAAGACTAGTCCAGTTGATTTGAAGCACATAAGTGTTACATTTGGAAACTAAGTAAAGAACTGGTTTCCTGTTTCTTGGGAAGACTTAGGAGAAGCTCAAGTTTGACCAGAGGTAGAATCTGATAGAAACCTAAGAGACTAAAGACATTACAGATGATAAAAAGACACCTGACAAAGGCATCTATACAGACAAACACAGGGACAGAAGTAAGAGACACTTTGTTGTTACTACTCATTGTCTCACCACATCAGATGTGGCTATTGGATTCCAGCACTATCTTACCAGCTGAACCAGCTAAAATTCACAATCCTGTTCTTGTTTGTTTATTTTTGTTTGTTTGTTTGTTTGTTTTTGAGATAGAGTCTCCCTCTGTCAGCCAGGCTGGAATGCAGTGGCATGATCTCAGCTCACAGCATCCTCCTTGCCTCCTGGTTCAAGAGATTCTCCTACCTCAACCTCCAGTGTAGATGGGATTACATGTACATGCCACATTGCCTGGCTAATTTTTACATTTTTAGTAGAGACAAGGTTTCATCATGTTGGCCAGACTGGTCTTGAACTCCTGACCTCAGGTAATCCACCCACCTTGACCTCCCAAAGTGCTGGGAGCCACTGCGCCTGGCCTCACAATCCTTCTTAAGATAACAGTCCAGGCAGCAGCCACCAATAGATCAGAGTTAACACAAGAGACTAAATATTTTTACCACTCAGGTGATTGAACATAGATACCTAGAAACAAGCTCTCTCAAAGATATCTCCTTGCTGAAGCGGAATTCAATATGTACACTTGGCCAGGGTGTGGATTACACGTGTAGTTTGTAGCCTGAGTGATAAAATAAATTCCTGTCAATCACTTTCTGCCATCAATTGATATGGAACAGAGGTGAAAACTCTGTATACTCACAGCTTTAACCAGGAAAGAATACACCTCAGTCTTCAAATTTTAGGACCAAAATAGAATAGCCTAGTCATTGTGTAGAAATATATAATGCTGGCAAGAATATAGAAGACCTTATTCCAACTCTTAATGTCCTCTTTATTGCTTCTCCCAGAAAAAGTCAAAGCAGGGATTACCAGCTCCCCTGACAAACATGTCAGCCCACTCCATTCCTAATCTTACCGAGAACAGAAGTATCTCATGCCACACAGTATTCTGCAGAAGGGGCAGGATTTCTGCTCAAGAGATTAGAAGAGCTAAGAATTGCATTCTTCCTAGAGAAGGCTCTTGCAAAGTTTCTGCTGAATTGAGCTCTACATGCGGGTGGAAAACCTACTGTAAGGGATGTAGTTGCATTAATTACAAGATTTCAATTTGACAGTTTAATTAGGAAAAGGAGAGTTAGTGTAGGGCTTGCAGAATTCATGATGAATCACATACTCCAACAGACTTCATTTTCATATTTCAATTACACACATTTCTAACTGATGAACAGCAACATTGCATTTTCTGTTTAATAAATGTGATATCTGTTGGAATTGATAACATTAGTTCAGTAATTACTGAGCCATTATTGTCAGGCTTTTAAAAAATATGGAAAGAGGCCTTAGTTATTAAAGTTTAGCATTGACACAAAACTTCATTTTGAAATGTTTCTACTGAAGAGCTTTTTAACAGTGCATTAGCTATCCCTTATATATAGAAGGGTAAAATTCAATAGCAGGTATTTGCATGAGATCCGTTTTGATCTAATCATACTTTATTTGATTCCCAGATACACCACTGCAGTTATAATGTTCTTTTTACATCTTTATTCAGAATTCAGGCCAAAAAACAGGGGAGCATGACTCAATTTGTTGAATAACATAATTTAGTACAAGATCATGCTGAGATTCTAATCTTTGCTTGAAATAATTATAATAAAATATAACAAAAAAATTCTCATACATCTAAAGACAAGTGTGGATTCCAAGAGGAATAAGCTTTAAGTAACTCAGTCAAAACATGTACAAACTTTTACGTTTTTTTCCCAGAGTGCTTGCTTCGACTTCTGGGAACCAATGTTGAAAGCTGGATGTGCTCATAGATGCATTATTGTCTTTTGCATGGGTTATTACCAAACAGAAGTTCATTAAATCAAATACAGATGTCAGTTTCCTCCAGGACTAGGAAAAAGATCATGCCCTACAGTAAACACAATTGCATACACTGGAAGTGAAGCACAGGTCTGTTGTTTTAATTACTTCAAAATTTGTTCATAATGATCTTTTCATAAACAGTATCTTGAGTTCTATCCACCTGAGCTGTGAGCTACATGTTTACTCACATACCAGGGAAGTCCTGATGATAATATGCTTAGGTAAGCACATTCCTAGGTTTGTGTATGTTATATTATTTGCATCGGTATCACAAATATTTCTAAACATTCGAGTAACAGAAGACAGAATTTAAAAATAGTCTTGCAACATAATGTCCCTTACTGCATGTTAGAATCATACACATAAAGGGTTTGTGTTTTACATTTTCAAAAAATAAGTCAGACTTCTTGCCATTATTGGTAACTCACTTCCATTAGCTTCCAGGAGACCTTTGTAGTACTGAACATTTTATTGATTGTTTCAGAATGTTAAATAAGATAATGACCATAAAGACATTAGCATAGTGCCCAGCCCATTGCTCAATAAATGGTAGCTATGATTAACATTAGGAAACCTGAGATTCTTGTACAAAAATTAAATAATACAAAAGTATAAACTCATAAAAATTATAATAAAACAAAACAGGTTTGAGATTTATTTTAGATTTAAAAAGAAAAGTTATAAAGAAATCACATGTGTAACCCCAAATGGCACACTAGCAAGAAAATATTTAAATATAGCATTCTTAGATCCTTACTTGACACAAATTACAGCTTGAAAAGTTGACATTTTCAGGATTTAGAACTGCACTGCCCAGCCACGTAGTGGCAATATACAGACATAAACAAAAGAGGATCAGAAAAGAGTACAATTTAAGAGTTAGAGATTTCCACTTTCTCTCATTTTATAAATAACTGAAACCCAGAAAAACAAACCTTTTGCATAATTACAACAGCTAAGAAGTATCAGACTAGACAGTATTTTGCCACAGGGAGCTGTTCACTATAGTCACAGTTGTCAGAGTGTCACACAGTACCCTTGGACAACCAAGACCATTTGGGGGAGCCCATAAGGTCAAAAATAGTTTTCTTTTTGAGACAGAGTCTCATTCTGTTGCCCAGGCTGGAGTGCAGTGGCATGATTGAGGCTCAATGCAACCTCTGCCTCCCGGGTTCAAGGAATTCTCCTGCTTCAGCCTCCTGAGTAGCTGGGATTACAGGTATGTGCCACCACACCCGGCTAATTTTTGTATTTTTAATAGAGACAGGATTTCACCATGTTGGTCAGCCTGATCTTGAACTCCTGACCTCATGATCTGTAGGCCTCAGCCTCCCAAAGTGCTGGGATTACAGGCATGAGCCACTGCACCCAGCCCAAAACTAGTTTTCTAATAATCTTAAGATGTTACTTTTTATTCATTCTATTGATATTTATACTTATGTGCAAAAGAAATGGTGTTTAAAACTTTTGGCAACTTTGAATAAATAAAGCCAGTGGCACCAAACTGTACAAGTAGTCATTGCATTCTTCACTGCCACACTCAGGCAAATAAACTAAAAGCCAGTTTCATTACCTTCCCACCCTTGAGTCTGCATGCTTTTAATAATCTGCATGACAAAATGGGAAGTACACTTAAAGGACTTCTGTTATTGAAGGGCACTGGTTGTCTCCAGGGAAAGCACTATGTGATTGTTTGAATTTCCTCTCACCTAACCACTTTCCTTTATGAAACACAATGTTTACTTGAAATAACAAACTCCAATTATCCAGATTTGCTTATTTGGAAGATATCTTCTTGAAAAATGACAGACGTGACCCTGTCACTCCAGGAAAAATACCTGGGCAGTTTTTTTTTGTTTTTTTCCAAAAGCAAAATTTAAGCTTTCAAGCTGAAATTAGAATTTTAGAAAATCTTACATGGTGACAGTTTCCCAATACTTGTAAACTTTTTTGAAAAATTGTTGGTGATATTAATGAATGTGATTTACTAATATCGTTTAATGAAATACACCATATTTTGGTAGATATGCTTAAGTTAGTAAGCCAATAATTTCCAAATCTTTAATACACAATATTATAAAATCATGCATGGATAAAAGATAAATTTAAAGTATAAGATAGATCCATGGATTTTAAGGTACGGAGTATGAGAAGTTCTTGAAATGGTTTCAGATTCTACCTTTAAAAAATTATTACCACCTGTTGAGTTTTGGAATAGTATCAAAGAAGAATGTCCATAATAATCTGAAAATGTAATTAAAATATCCTTCCCTTTTCTAATTATGTATACATATGAGACTAGATTTTTTTAATATTCTTTAAGCAAAACAATTTATAGCAACAGACTGAATGCAGAAATAGATAAGAGAATCCATCTCTTATTAAATCAGACGTCAAAGATATTTATAAATATGTAAGAGAACGCAATACTTTGTATTAAATATTTGTTTGAAAATATACATCTATTTCAAAAATATGGTACTTTGTATTTACATGCAGTAATAACTTTAAAATTATTTTTAAATGAATACTTTTAAACTTTCTTAGCCTTAACTTCTCATATGCTATATATTTGTATATATTACAAAAGAGAGGTTTTTTGGCTCTAAATAATTTTTAAGACTGTAAACGTTTTCTGAGTCCTATAAGTTTGAGAACCATTGTACTATTATCCGGTGGAGATGACAAATGGGTTTCAGATAGATGAATTTGTTGTGACTGACTGGATTTGGTAGAGAAGAATTTGGAAGTCATATTTGAGCTATGAAGATAGAAAATGAGAAAATTCAGTGTTGAACCCACATTTTAGCCAAGAACATACTGTGGGACTTAATAGATTTTTCAGGAAAATTCAATATCCTACCTGTATTCCGCCTTCCTCACAGCACCAAGCAAAGTAGAAGATTAGTAAATGTTCATGCATTTAACTGAATCTCATTTTTAAATCACACCAATAACTCTTTTTTGCAAATTCTGACATAAGATAGGGAGATAATGGTTATTGTTCTAGAAAGCAAGTGCCAAAAAAAAAAAAAATCTTAAGGTAAAGAGAATAAGGAGTGTAATTACATAAGCTGCATTATTTTAAGGGAACAGGAAAAATTCCTTTCTATAAATAAAACAATTTCCCCTCATAGTTAGTACCTGAATTTACTTTTATATCATAAGATGGTCTTTTGTTCTATAATAAAAATGTCAAAATACAAATAGTCAAATGAAAGATAGTATTCAGAATGTGTTTAAATTCACAATAAATTAAAAATGATTGATATTATCCAGGTTTTGAAGTGACATAATCAAATGGAAATAATAGGGGAGTAGATCTCAGATGAAAGACACGCAGCAGATGGTGTGAGGAGACACTGAGCGTAAAAATTGGAGGTTCAAAAGAAAACTTTATTTTATAATTTGATATAAAGCCAGTCATGGGTTTCCTGTAGAACCAAAAAATTTAAAAACTGAAAAATTCGAATTATGTATTTTTCAGTCCATACACAATATTGCACTACATAGAATGAAAAACTACAAAATAAAAATCATACTTGGCCAGAAACTAAACGTAGACTTTGTCCTACTGGACTCCTATGTGACAGCTAACACACTACAAAGTTACTGGTTTGTATGTCCTGTAGTCAGACTCAACAAGATTTCCTTCTTGCAATAGAAGGAAAGAAGACACCTCTGTAAATAAGCAGTGACGAACGAGGCTCCGCATAATAGAAAGAGGACTAGAGTAGAAACTTGAGTTCAACCCAACCCTCATAACTGTTATCTCTGTGACTTTGGACAAGTATTTTACGCTCTCTGGGACTCAGTTTTCCCCTAAGAAAAAGGATCTAATGATTTTTTTTGGAAATATGAAATGCAATAGTCTTAAATTTAATTATTTAGATAGGAAATTAACATTTCTGTCACAGACATTATTTTTAGCATGTCTCATTGGAATTTTGTAGAACAATATTTCCTTCAAGGAAGATCAGAATGCAGAATACTAAAAGCATTTTAATGAGACAAACTTTATGAGGAGAAAAATCTATATTTAAGCAACTCTTTTGTTTATCTCAATTTTTCATTAACTAGTTAAGAACATATATTCTTTCATAAGTTTTCTCCAGCAATGCCCAAAGGGCTACCACCTGAATAATATGAAAAATGCTATGAAGAGTTTAAAATGGGGATTTGTTTCTATCAAAATCTATCTCTGGCCATTTCCTCAGGGAATTTAAAGAGTTCAAGATGTCAGAATCCTGTATTTCCCAGCCATTATACAAAATATGTTACTGTACAGAATGAAAATTTACTCTCTTTCTCATTTTATTACTTCAAGAAATACTGACAGTAAATTTTAAATGTGGTAGTAGTTGTCATTTTAAGTCTGTTGACAACCACGTTTGGTCCCATTTTCCCCCCAGTGTTTGTTGGAATAGAATTCCAATTCTAGAGTCACTTTACAGTGGAAAGAGCAATTTTTTAAATATAAAAGGGAATACCAAATTGTTAATTCTCAATAGCTGTTAAAATCTCAAATCTCCTTCCTGTTTTAAAAATGTGCTGTAACAATATCGTTTCAATGTTGTTTTTTTTTTTTTTTTTTTGAGAAGTAGTCTCAGGCTCTCACCCAGGCTGGAGTGCAGTAGTGCTGAGGGACTGTGTTAGAGGGACTTCCTGGGGTGGGGTGGGAGGGAAGTTATTCCAGTTTTCCGTCTCAGGCTTGCTAGGGCCTTTGTTCGGTTTTCCTGCTGCAGACCAGGTAGAGCTCTTTGTTTCACCTTCACGATGCTGGCAAGCCAGGTAGGGCCCTTTGCCTCTGATTCCCACCTGCCACGCCCTCCCACCCCCTCCCACTTCCACCTCACTCCCCCACTCCCCCCTACCCCCACCTCCACCACTCTCCTTTGACTCAAGGATATAAAACAAGTAGCCATTCTGATAACGGAGTCTAAGATCAATCAATCCAGAGGAAGTTTGAAAGAACTCCTCTCATTGGATGAGAATATGAACCGGGAGCCTGGACGGCATCCTCTCTCGGGATCCCTTTCCTCAAAAGTGTGGGAGCTGTCCTTTCACTCTGCCTAATAAACTGTACTTTCGCCCTCTATTTGGGTCCATGAGTTCTATTTGAATGGTAAAGCTCACCGGGCCTCCAGGGCACCTTTCCCCATTCTGCGGGGTTAAGAAGGCCAAGAACCTAAGCTCCAGCTACAGTAGTAAGTAGTTCCTGCTTCCCTGGTGGTCTAGCCGTTAGGAATCCTGGTTTTCACCCAGGCAGCCTGGGTTCAACTTTCAGTGTGGAAACCTGGGAATCTCCTTCAGTAACAGTGCAATCTCAACTCACTGCAACCTCCACTTTCCTGGTTCAAGCAATTCCCCTGCCTCAGCCTCCCAACTCACTGCAACCTCCACCTCCCTGGTTCAAGCAATTCCCCTGCCTCAGCCTCCCAACTCAATGCAACCTCTACCTCCCTGGTTTAAGCAATTCCCCTGCCTCAGCCTCCCAGGTAGCTGTGATTACAGGCACAGGCCACCATGTCTGGCTAATTTTTTGTATTTTCAGTAGAGACAAGGGTTTACCATGTTGGCCAGACTGGTCTTGAACTCCTGACCTCAGGTAATCCTTTCACCTCAGCCTCCCAAAGTGCTGGGATTACAGACGTGAGCTATTGCGCCTGGCCAGTTTCAATATTCTTTACCAATAACAACTATACACAAGATTTCACTGGACAACCAAAATGATCAGTCACGTAAATTCTGTACCTGGGCTAAATGTGTCAGTTACTAACCCTAATCCTCCCTCTTTCAACTTTTTCTTTTCGTTTGGAACTCTGATACCCATTCATACATGTATGATTATTTTTTCTTAACCCCTTAGAAAAAACTAACAAAAGGTAATTAAACACCAAATAACAAGGGAATGGCCACCAAGTTATCCCCTGAATACAATAGCTTTATTTGGAGAAAGTTTTCCTCTTACTTGCCAAAGGCTGTGTAGCTAACAGGATTATTGATGTGGAACAAGGAATGAAGAACTACTGTCAAGGCAGGGCATTTTTTTAAACCCATGTAAATCAACAAAGATTCATATGTTGGCTATGTTGGTCTTCATATAGAATATTTCACAGTAAGAATACTTCAGATTATAGCATTTGCTCTTCGTGCCATAGTATAGATACACCATTGCCTCTGAGCCAATGATCCCATTACTCACTTTGGGCAGAGGGCAGAGGGATGACTTTGAAAAGATAAAGTCTGGAGCTGGGCTGGTTATCACCTGTTCTGAGTAGCCTGCTAGCTCTGACCAGTCTAAACATTAATTCACACACGTGATAATGGACATAATGGTCTCCAGTCTTCATTTGTTTCATGATAATGTTTTCCCCCACACTTTATTGAGGTGTAATTGACAAATAAAAATAGTATATGTTTAAGATGTAGAATATATTGTTTTGATATACTTACATATTGTGATGTGATGACTACAGTCAAGCTAAAATTAACATGTCCATCACCTCACATAGTTACCATTTGTGTGTGTGTGTGTGTGTGTGTCTGTGTGTGGTGAGAACACTTGAGGTCTACCGTCCTAGCAAATTTCAAGCATACAATATATTATTTATTAACTCCTGTCATCATGCTATATATTAGATCTCTAGAACTTACTCATCTTGTAAACTGAAAGTCTGTACTGGTTGACATTCTTTTTCTAATGAAGTTTTAAATTATTTTTAAAATTTCAGGAAAACTATTTGTAACAAATATAGAAGTTCCCTAAAGTTTTGCAGTCCTTTCAAATACAAGTCAAGGATCAATTATCAAAACAAACTCATTCCATTAATCAGTTTACAAAGGTGCAAATTGTTTGTCAGAATACAATGCCAGGGAGGTTGTTTTGTTTAATGACAACCCTAACAGCAAGAATCCCTGGGGCAGGAAGCAAGTAATCAAGAATCCATCTCTGAAACTTTGAGAATGCTGGCAACAGTCTATTATAATGCATGGTTACAGGGAGACCTTGTACAGAGAACAATACACTGAAATAGACCAGACTTGTTATGAAACAATAAACTTAAATATAGCTTTGGACCTGACAGAGCTAAGTAATTTTTGCCTTCTAGGATCTAATTTAACACTCCAGGCTAAATATTTCAAACAGATTTTTTTTTTGCTGTCCACGTTGCATGCCTGAATGCATATATCATAATTACATTTTGGTGTGCAACTTCAGCAATGTGTGTGTGTCCACAGAGGGTCATGATGTCATTAAAAGCCAACTTGAACTGCTGAGATGTTGATGTAAAGATTGTTTGTTTGATCAATCAGATATCTGAATGTATCGATGTATTCATTCTCATCCTGTGTTAGAAGAGATGAAGGATATTAAAAATTTGTTACAATACATTCTACAAATATAGCAACAAGATATTGTATGCAAGTGAAATGTCAAATGAAGAGAGCCATATAATTTCAAAGGAAGGACAAGAGTGAGGCTGAACTAAAGAATGGGGGTTGATCTGAGCTTCACAGGCAGAAACGCATTAAAGGACACTGAGGAAAGGCGGAGAGAGAGGAAATTGCACATTTACACAGCAGGCAGCTCAGTGCACCACCTGAGCTGAAAATAGGGGTTCATGAGAACAAGTAGTGGAAGACAAATCCAGAAAGGCAGGTTGAGAGCCAATTGTGGAGAATATAGGGCTGGCCTTCCAAACAGGATTCTTATTTTTTCAGCAATGTCCCATGATTTTTGGAGAATGTTGTAGGGCTACATGACTAGCATCATTTTCCCCAACATAGAGGTGGGGTCAGGAATGCTGGGAAGAGGTTAGGGTCACTCAGAGAGTGACACAGGGAATGACAGAGAGTCCTGTTTCCCAGTCCAGCCATCTCGCAGCCAAGATATACTACAATCTCCCTCCTCTTTCCCAGGTTCCAAAGAACTGAAATGGAATGACCATGCCGAAATGCTGGAACTGCCCCTTATTTTTTCCTTTCCCTGTGACAAGAAAGAAAAGAGACGAGGACTATTGAACTTTAAACTTCCTGATAAACTATAATGTGGGAAAGTGCCATTCTTAGGTTTACATGAAGGAGCTACCTCTGAGACTGGCCTCTTGGCCTGTGAAAAACTAGAAACATCCCAGGAAGTCACTGAAATGTTGTAGTACTGTGAGAATTTGTATAAAAATAAACACTGGATTATTTCAGGCCTAGTCCCTTGAGAAAATGAGCCAGAATTACTCAGAACTACTAGCCTAATCTTGACAGAACAGAGGAAATTAGCAACTGAAGCCAGATTTTTTTCCCCTTCTAAAAAAAGTTAAAAAAAAAAAAACCCTGCTATTTATGATATTTTGGAAAATGAGAAAAAAAAATCAGGTTAACTCATGTGATTCAAATGACCCCAAAACTAAGATGCTGAGTTCTCTGATGAGAAAATGCAGTACAGACCATTGCCCCTCGGAAGGTGTCATCTGGAAGCTACAAAGGCAAGAGAGCTTGAACCCATGGATTCGAAGAGGTGCATAATTCAGCTGCCTATAAACTGTTCTCTAGAGCATGGTGGATTTTTTAAAAGCTTTTCTCAAATATTTTTTTCCAAGAGACAAAGATTTAAAAGCCAAAGGAAGCACATTCTATCACATGTCACTATGGGAACTGCTCCCAGGCATGCTCGACAAAGTGCTTCCTTTCCACTGAAAAATAATTTCCCACTGAATCTCTGGTTTGAAAGAACTCTGCTCATTGAGAATGCCAAATCATTCCACTACTTAATTCATATTTGTAACAAGAATGCCTAAACAACAGCTCATTTCATTTATTGAAATGTTAAAGGTAACTTCCTCTTCTAGGCAATTTCTTCTTCCCCTTCTATACTTTAGTTCTATCAACAAGACATGTACACATTTTGTACCTTCTCCATGAGTAGAACTATTCATTCAACTGTATCAGGCTAAGACACAAGCCTCTGCTGGAAAAATTAGGCCATACATGCAGAGCTGATGGATACATAGTGTCCCGGTTTCTATTTTTCTGGGGCCACAGAGATAATCCAGAGCCTTTCATGGATCCACAAAGGCAGATAAATTCAACATCATACCCCCTGCTTTTCCCTACTAGCATTGACCTTATAATTCTTAATTCAGACAATTAAACAGCTGATTGCCAATTCTTTTTTTTGCAGGATAATCAGAGTGATATACACCCATGGCTGCTGTTGGTCACCCTGTGTCACATAGATTTACTTCACTTCTTCATTTGTCCAAATGCAGCTATTCTGGGATTCCGGGGTGGGGGGGGGCTCTCTTCCTGAAGAAAAACTTAGAAAAGGGAGGTTACTGAAAAAACTGTATTTCCCATCACTGAGGTTGTTTTAGGCCATAAGTGGTACTGATTATCTCCTTCCTTCACTATCCATTCTAAATTCCCTTTGCCCTCATGGATCCCATCTCCTGGAATGGTATCTTAACTGGTGTTGTGACTCAAAACTTTTATTCTTAAAGGATCTGGGCCCTGATTACCATGCTTTTCTCAGTCTGGAGTTGCTGTATTTATGCATTCACAATCATAATCATACAAAGGAATGCGCCAAAAAATGTTAATAGATTAAGGGAGTGTCTTCTGGTCTGCCCTCACTGAATGACAGCAATCCTGCCTGCTCTTGCTATTCAGGTTAATCACTCCTGTAATGTAGTAATTACTCATCTAACCTATTGGTTCCTGGATACAGGACATCCAAAGTGCTCAAGCAACAGCCAGAGATTGGATCTCAATTATATCCTTTCTATGTCACTAAGGAGAGTGTGCTATATTTAGGAAGTAGGGTCTCTACCCTAGAGAGCCCCCAGATTGGAAAGGACAGGAAGTACAAAGTCCCCTGACAGGTAATGGGAAATCTTGGCAAGTGGGACCACTTCTGCAACCAAACCTTTGTTCCCGGACCCATGAATTTCCCCACCAGACACAATGCCATAGAGAGGAGTCTGATTTGTAGAATATACTACATCTTGTAGCATCGTGCCATATCCTTCTAACACTCTATTCATCTGGTAGCCTTTCCATGTTGTAGTATTTAGTGTACTCTGTAGATCCCATGGTCATGGTCCTGCTCTTACACTCCTTTAACTGTGAAGTGTGTTTTGCTGGGAGATTCTATACACTATGGGATTCCACGCCTGTAGGTAAAGCACTCTGAAAGTCCCTGGATGGTGGTATCTTAAATAGTAAGGAAGACAAACTCATGTTCAAAACATATCTATATCTGTGAAAACAAATGACTAGGCCTTCTAGGACAGAGTGAGGCCAAATGGAGCCAACTCGCTACCAGTGGTTGGTTGGGCTCGTCAAGGAAGGGAGACATTTTCAGAGACTCAGCATTGATGATAGCCTTGGCAAATGAGAATCATGCTGTTGGGCTTATGTGAAGCTTTCATCTCTGCTTCTGAGTCCTTTCTAGTGATATGTTCATTAAGTCAGTTCTGGGGTGGCTTATGACAAAGGCAGACTAATGTCTACCAACCAAGTCATTCTTACCTACTTTGTAGTTCTGTGATTTTTCTACAATGATACTTTCTGGTGGGTATTCACAAGCCATAGAAAGCTCTTCACACTTTGTGCCCACTCCCATGTGTTCATCCACATGCTTCTACCTCAGACATTCTTATCTTCAGTTTTCCAGGCCCCTGAGAAGCCAGCCAGGTTATTTGAATTGCTCATGACTCTGTATATATTCTCACTTCAAGCTACTTCTTCCACACAAAATAGATGCACCGCTTGAAACTCTGACATTGGAAAGATTTTTCTCTCACCATTGTCTGAATGTAGCTTATAATGCAACCACGTCTATTTTTGGTTTGACCCACATACTGAACCAACCCATCTGTAAATTAAGCTTAGACTTGTTCTGCTTTTTCACGGGCATGAAGGACATCTGCATTGCCCCTGTGGTCATAGATGGGAGCTGAGGAAAGCTGTCGGTGCAACCCTGTGGTTGACATGAAAGTGAATAATGTCTAAGCTACTTGCTTATGCAGCTTTCTCATCCTCACTTGTCTGCTCAGGCTCAATGCAAATTAATCATTTATTATGATCAACTTCTGGTTCCACTCAGCACCTCGAGGGATCCAACAGAACCCAGCTCATATGAGTCTACAAGGGTCTAGTAACATCATGAGTTTCTCAATAGGCAGATGATACCCCTCTGTAGATGGCATAGCCTTTCTCTAGAACCTTAGAGCCTTTGGAATGATTCTCTCAATGGGCTTACCATAAGTTGTACACTGTACCTTTTACCACCACTGACACCTCCTGCATCATAGGGTCTGCTAGATCATATACCCCAATAGATCATTTGCTTGCCTCATGCCTGAATCTGCTACATAGTCCTTTCCTGTTCCAGGCCCCACACAAAGCTATAAGTCTTGTGTATCATTTAGTGTATCTGCTGAAACAATATGTCTAAGTATGGAAGGTATTACCTGTAGAATGCAAAGAGGCTTACCAAATGTTATACCTTCATTTTTAGTAAAGGATATATGCAGCAATTCTTTTATTTTAGATGAAAAAGCTGGCATGTGGACCCCTAAAAACTACAAAAGTGTCAGGTCCCTGAATCTTCAAAAGGTTTATCTCCCACCCCCTGGGACACATGTGTCTTACCAAAACTTCCGGCATACTAGCCACCTCATGATCATTCCTTTTTATCAGCATAGTATTATCAATGTAATAGATCAATATGATGCTCTGTGGGATGTCTAGGTGGTCCAGATCTTTTCTGACAGTATTATGTGAGAGAGTTGAAGAGGTAACATATACTTAGGGCAAAATACTAAGTGTATATTATTGTCCTTTCCTTGTGAATGCAAATTATTTCATATACTTTTTTCTAATTGCAATAAAAAGAATGAATTTGCTGTCTCAAAACCTCATGCCATATGCCCAAGAATTCATTAATCTATTCTAGCACAGATACCACATCCAACACAGCAGCTGCAATCAAGGATATTACTTGGTTGAGTTTATAGTAGTCTACAGATATTTTTAAGGGTCTATTTGGTTTCTGTAGGGACTAGACTTGTGAATTAAATAAATGATAGAGACCACCACTCCTGCATCCTTAAGGTTTTTGAGGGTGATTCTGATCTCTTCTACCCCTCCCAGAGTCAATACTATTTTTTATTTATTATCTTGGTTGAGAGAGGAGGCAATCCCCAATGTTTCTGCTTGGCATTCTCTATTCTAATAGCTCTTACTCCATTAGCCAAAGATTGAACTGGGGTTACTCCAACTGCTGAGTATTTCAATTTTATACTTGGGAATTGAGGAAATAACAATTGTGTGAACCTACTCAGAGAACTTTAGCCAAAAGTCCATTGATTATTTGGCCCATGTATTCCCCTAACTCTAACAGGGACATAATTCTTCAGATATCCACGTATTAATGTCAGTTGACACCCTATGTGCAACAGCTCTGAAAATATCTGGCATTCCCCTCTTCCCCAGTGTATGGGTATCAATATAAATATTCATAGATCCTTTTGTAGAACTATCAGAGGAATCATATAGTACATACATGTCATTGTGTTCTACCATGTGTTCTCTGGGGAATCTACCTATCACATCAGTTATTGAATTCTGTGTCAGAAAACTGTCTCAGGTATTGAAATTGGGCAAGAAAATGTGACTTCCTTTGGGAGCAACCACCCTGAAATACCTGCTCATCTGTCCTTATCTGCTTTGTATTGTGTATATTAAATAATATACATGATGCCTGTCTGTTTTTGACCTAGGAGTACCATGTTCTATTAGCTACCATACTGCCTTGTGGACAGCCTTCTTGGCCATTCCTCTCACTTTGCCAATTCTTAAAAAAATAGTAACTTCCTGACTTACAGTGGTTGAACACTGCCACATCAGCTCTATTTCTTAAGAGCCTCATCACTCCCATGAGCTTATGAAGACACCAGCTTAGTGACTGCTACCACTGAGAGTTATTGTAACAACAAGGTTTTCTCTGAGATCTTCGGCAGGGTGTTAAATCCCATGTGCAGAAAAAATGCCCTTACTGAACTCTTGCTTATCCAGTCTTATGTTCCAGCCCTCTTGATCAAACACCCTCAAAATCTAATTCCATGACTTCTGTCAGTACATGCTAACTAATCCTTGCAGCCCCCTCAATATGTCTGCTGTAAGTATGCCCTTTACTCTTGTTCTCATATTCACAAAGTATCTTTTATTTGCCCATAATTCCATTCAGATCAAGCCCCAACTCATATGCTTATAATAAAGAGCATAGACTTTATTATATTTATGTTACAGAAGTATTTAATTTTATGCTTATAATAAAGAGCATAGCCTGTAATATGTTTGTTACAAAAATATTTAATTTTAATAAACCAATTTATATCTCTTCAGATTCTTTAGAGCAGGAAATAGAAACTCTCATAGTGATCCTTACGTTTGGATTCACCTTAAGCCAAGTGTCCCACACAACCAAAAATGGATGCCAGCAGCAACTGGGCCACTAGTTTAGTAGGGGACGGAGAAAGCATTTCTTTCCTCTAAGCAGAAATAAAAGCTCTCCCCTCTGGTGTGATTGAGGTAATATGGCCCATACGCCACCCACTAGCACTGAACCCTGAGAGTCACTGGGAATGCTGCAGTTTGATTGGCTCTGTCTTGACTAACTTATTAACCCCATTCATAATACGTACGAATTTTTGTCTTTTGGTATATTTGCTTTTGTTTACGCTTGCTATTTTTGTTTGTTCTGTTCTGCTTTTACAGCTATAACCCCAGCATATAGAACAGTGCCCGGTTGTAATTGGTACACAGTAAATATTTGTTGAAAATGAATGAACTGAGTAATTGGGATGATATTCTGAGGTGAGAATAGGGTAGATTTCTGAACAGAATTAAGGAAACTATTAGGAAGGAGAAATACACTTAGGCAATATCATCTGCCTCTCTATTTTAAAGCGGACATAGAATAAGCAGTTATATCTCAAGCTGTGGGCTGCCACCTTGTGATGATTAATTTTTTATGTGTCAACATGACTGGGCTAAGGGATGCCTATCTAGCTGGTCAAGCATCCTTCTGTGTATGCCTGTTAGGGTGTTTCCAGATAAGATTGGCATTTGAATTAGTAGACTGAATAAAGAAGATTGCTTCTCCAGTGTGGGCAGGTGTCATCCAATCCTTTAAGGCCTCAAATAGAACAAAAAAGCAGATGAAGAGTGAATTCACGTTCTCTTCCTGAAGTGGGACATCTCCTGCCCTTGGGCAGTGCAGCTCCAAGTTCTCTGGCCTTTGGACTTTGACCTGGACTTGGACCAATGGTTTCCCTTATTCTCAGCCCTTTGTACTTGAACTGCATTACACTCCGGCTTTCCTAGTTCTTCAACTTGCACAAGGCATATTGTAGGACTTATCAGCCTCATAATTGCACGAGCCATTTCCCATAATAAATTCCCTCTTATATAGCTACGTTATCCTAGTTCTGTTTCTTTGGAAACCCTGACTAAAACACACATAAATGTTTCGATAGAAGAAAGCACCTTTCAGTTGATGAATGGAACTAATCAAACAAATGCTCTTTGTCCCTGAAAGTTTTTTCTGCCTCAGTTTGGAAACGGTTACTTCTCTCGGTATTAATTGAAAGTTAAGGCATTTTTCTCTATGTTAAAGACCAGTATTTTACAATGTTCTTAAGTCTTACTGTACTTTTGACACTACCAAACACTCATATGTCTGATATTCAAAATAATCACTCTCAAGCAATATAATATCTAAAGTGAGAATTCAATATCTTCTGCCATTAACAACATCATTAATAACAAATGTCTGTTTAATTACTCTTGCTAAGATTAAAAAGGCCATTATTCTTGTAACTTGAGAAATTCATTAGCTGGAAAAGGCTGCTTAATGCCAAACGCACTCCTTAAAGATGTAGTCCCCGATATTTGAAGGTATTTCTGACATTCATGCATTTGCATTACTTTAAAAAAGCACTATCCAACTGTGCTGAAGATCATGCTGTGACAATAAGCAAGCACTGTAACATTTCAAAATCAGAAATGAAGCTACAAGACATTTTACAATATCATACAGAGTCTGTTCTTTGGAATATTTAAACTCCACACACTGAGCCTATTATTCATCATTCACCTCTCACTAATTCTGTGCTCAAATGAGTCTTGTACCAACACAGTGCATCCTAAAGTACAGTTAATATTCATAAGCACCTCCTCCAAAGGGATTCAGAGCCATAACTTAAGATCTCTGCAAGTCAATTTTAAAGTCTGAGACTTCAAGGAATTTAGGCCCATTAAATGAAAATTACAAGATGGGATTTTAGAACAACATCATTCTTAATTCACTGTTTCAGCTCAATATATTTTTAGCACAGAAACCTGCTTAACATTTAGTAAGCATTAGATCAGTGACAGTGTACTCACAGAAAGCAATTTAAATTGCTTCAATGGTAATGGTTATATACATGTGTTGTATCATTCTTTCACTTTTTTGCCACTGTAAACCATAAAGCAGAGTCATAAAACAAGCCTATAATGAAGCATTTCGCCTTGCTTCTAAAATGCATTTACTTAGTGAATCTGATAGCATTTCATACTTTCATGGGTTAGGCTCTGAGAGATAAGATTTGAAAAGCAGAGTGGCAGAAAGAACCACAAAGTTCAAGCCAACAAAGGTGAATTACTATCTGGGAGAAAGTTGCTGCTTATAAAGAGGAAATATGAATCTTGCAATGAAAGAACATTGTTTCTTTATCTTTCCTTCCTCCAGTAATATAAATTGGTTTCCTCCTCAGTGTTGGGAACTATGTCACTGTCTATACAGAGTTTAATAAGACATGATGGCTAGCATCAAGTAGCTGTTACCATCTGGTTGAAGCTGCTAAACCTGTTGACCAGTGGACCAAGTGGACCCAGTCCTGTTGCAGGTGCTGTGCTGGATGTTTGCAGAATATAGGAAGACACAAAAAGGGAGTGGGAAGTTCTTTAGGGGCAGTAAAGGTATATGAAAAGCCATTGAAGAATTAAGCTTTGATGGATCTTGAAGGAAAATTAGACTCTTGGTCATTTCTCCTTACTTGTCTTTCATGTGATAGGGCCAGGGGCATGATAAGACAGTCTGTACCAGCCTGTAGCTTTCACCAGTGAGCTTGACTTTTATCCCTTTCTTTTATGCATTTGACTACAGTTTTTCTTGTTTGGTCTGTTTGTTTGTCTCCATCTTTCTGGAGAGCGACTGGAAATGGGCTCATGGCTTCAGTACCATTTGCCACATTGCTTCTTAGGATGCCTACCTTTAGAAAAGGGAATGTCTTCTAAATTTTGCCTATAAATTTTTATCCATCATTGCTCTCTGTTGGGATGCATTGGTGCTCAAAGTATAAACTTACAAGGATGATAACCAAAAGCTAGAGGTTTAATTTTTCTTCATTTCTTGATGTGAAAATACAGTACTTAACTGATTTTAAGTACTTGGAATGATTAAGTTCATTGATGGTAATGTAACAATTTCTGATAGTCAAGTGAAAGTGACACATACTTGATTATGCAGAAAATAAGGATAGCTCATTCTAAAGGGACATTAAGGGATATTGACTCTATTGTGCAGAAAATAAGGATAGCTCATTCTAAAAGGACACTGACTCTTAACGTTAGCCATCAGTAAATGAACTGCTTTTCTACTTGCTAAATTCCCTGATATTAGATGTGAGAAAATCAAAGTTCAATGTCATTAAGATTATTTTGATTACATGATCTACTATCTCTAAGATTTTTATAAGAGATACATGATCTGTTATCTCTAATATTTTTAAGATTTTATACAATAGTATTGTTTTAGACAGAGGGGCTGGTCATTAATTAGGAAAGTCGATAAATGTACCTATTTTAGAAAGAGTATTTTGATTACATGATCTGCTATCTCTAAGATTTTTATGATTTTATACAATATTATTGTTTTAGACAAAGGGATTTCCTATAGCAATAATCTTTTTTGATCTTTAAAAATTTGAAGGCAGTAATATTCTGTTTGCTCTCATGAAAATATAATAAAATGAGGATATCAAGAACAATTACATTAATCTTGACATGTTTTCTTGCTTGGAACTTTTCACCAAATTAATGCCTCTGAATTTTGATGAATAAAATTACTATAGGAACAAAATGAAAATACTAGGTAGTATCCTCATGTGCATCAATTCTCAACACATGCAGAGTATCTTACTTGATAACATGAATTGCTCTTTGACACGGGCTGGAGCTTAATGTTTGAATTTAGCTGTGTTATCTGTCTCTGAAAGAAGTGAAAGAAATAACAGGTAGAGTTTTATCTAGGAAGACTCTTTAAGTGTTAGCCTTCTGGTCGGGAAAAAGGCCAGGATTCTATGGCTGTGGAATCCCTGGGGTTTTTAAAGATTGCAGAACAATCACAGTCCCTTAGGGCTGGGACACTGTCGGCGTATTAGAGTTCTGGTATCTGAGCAGTGTCCATGGCTCGGTTTGAGCGTTTAGATACCTAAGCCAGACTTCAGTTTGGCCCTACTTTGCTCTACCTTATGTTTTCATTCTTAAGGCTTCTGATAAAGGAAACCATATATAATATAATTTTCACAGAATAAAAACTTCACAAGATGCATTAAAATAATTCAAACATGCCACATGTTTTCTGGAGAACCTTTCTTTACGCTGCTACGTCTTCACCACCCATAGCCCTTTGAGCTTGCTTCATGGGGTACAAAAGAATCTTCTTGCCAAAATCATTTGATCTTATCATCAGAAACAGCATTTAAGTCTTCATGCCTGGGGGTTTTATCATGCATGCTTTTTCTCATACACTTATACAAACACATGCACACAGATATTCTAAACTTGAGTTTGCATTTCCATGGGAACTAAACAGACATTTATAGTACAGATAAAAAAGAAAGGAGAAAGGCATGTTTTTTCTTCTATAAAAGAATCATTTTTATTCTGTGAAACTCTATTGGGAAAATTTAAAAGGTAAGACTGTAACTCCTTGAGTGAAAAAAAGCCTCAGTGTTTCCTATGAACATTAAAATTCACACAAAATTGGTTGAAAGTCTAAGCTAGGATAGAAAATGTGTGTGTGTGTGTGTGTGTGTGTGTGTGTATGTGTATTAAGAGAGAGACATATATAGATACAGGCATATATACATATATACACACACATACATAATTTTCCAAGTAATTTGATAATTTTTTAGTTTTTAACTTTTAAAAATCCATGAATATAAAATACATAAAATATTTTACATGGAAAGCAATTTTCAGTGAAGGTGATTAAGCTCTAATTTCATGAAATAACACAAGGAATTGGCTTCATAAATAGCAGAGAAATTTCTCATTTGATCAATCAGCCTGAATTTGATTAGTCGGTATGTGGGTTGAAAGATCTTGGAGGAAAATTTTGACTCAGAGTCACAGCTCTGTATTCAAGATAAAATAATAAGAAGAGAATAAAAAGGAACATTTGATTCCTAGTACAATTCTATTGAAAAACTTTTTAAGCTACTCTAATGGGAAGAAGAGGTCAGTTAATATGAGGATAAAGGAACACAAGAATAGGAATACAGCTGAACTTCAGGAATAAATACATTGAAATCCAGAACCAAAGGATCATATATAATTTGTGAAGGCTTCTGTCCTATTCTTTTGTTATCCAGTCCTATGATTACACAGCTATTTATTTTTGTTGTGATCTCAGTCTAGCCCAACCCTCTATGCTTCCTAAGTCACTTGATATTAAAAAGATCCTTTAAGTTGTTGATTTTCCAGAAGAGCAGTTAGAGTGCAGCTAAAATGTATTATTAATACTTACAAGTTTATATTTTCAGGTAAACACTGATTTCCTAGTTTGGGTAAAATACTTAACTTCAGACAAATCAAGTGTGGCAAGGTGAAAAGAATCACATTTTATGCAAATTGTTGTCCTGTTATTAGGTAGATTGAAGGGTAATAGTAGTCCTCAGAAAATGATTAAGCAGTAAGTTGAGCCACATTTATTGTGGACCAGGCAGATTTCAAGGACTATGTGAAACCTGCCTCCACCTGATGGTTTTTCTCTATCTTCCCTGGCAGCGGAAGACAAAAGACATAAACTCTTGAAAACTCTATGCCTCTGCCCACACCTGAGAAACACAGTATTTATTTTGGTCAATGTCGGGCAAGATTGTATCCTCCTTCTACTATAAGAGCAGGTACTCTCATGAAAGCACCACCTCCTAGCTGGAGACCTACTAACTCAAGCCACTACAGAAATAATAACAGAACAACTCTGCTCCAGAGAAGAAAAAACAAGAGCCAATTTCACCACCTGCAACACACTAACTAATCAGAGGTCCTCAGTCTGTCCACATGAAAACTTCACTGCTAGCATTTGAGAAAAGCAGTGCACTGAACAAAACTACAACCAGGGATTCCCACAGAGTCCACTTAACTTGCCTGCCACCTCCACTGGAACAGGTGCTGGTATCCATGGCTGGGAGACCTGAAAATGTATACCAACCCAGGACCCTGCAAACACTCCCCAGCACCAACCTGGAGTTTGGTAGCTCTGTTGGGTAGCAAGACCCAGAAAGGCAATAACAATCACTGCAGTCTGGCTTTCAGGAAGCCCCATCACTAGGGCAAGTGAGAGAGCACCACAAAAAGGAATCAACCCATGGACAAAAGAATCTGAATAGCAGCCCTTGAACTCCAGAAATCTCCACCAAAATAGTTTACCCAAATGAGAAGGAACTAGAAAACTAATTTTGGTAATATGACAAAACAAGGTTTTATATACCCCCAAAGACCACACTAGCTCTCCAGCAATGGATCCAAACCAAGAAGAAATCTCTAAATTGGCAGGGAAAGAATTCAGAAGGTTGATTAATGAGCTACTCAAGGAGGCACCAGAAAAAAGTAAAAAACAACTTTAAAATATTTTTGAAAATACACGATATGAATGGAAAACTCTCCAGATAAACAAATATCAAAAGACAAACGCACTAAGAGAAATGCAAAACACATTGGAAAGTTTTAACAATAAAATCAAGCAAGTAGAAGAAAGAACTTCAGAGATCAAAGACAAGGCTTTCAAATTAGCTCAATTTAATGACGACAAAGAAAAATAATTTTAAAAAATGAATAAAACTTCTAAGAAATTTGGGATTATGTTAAACAACCAAATACAAGCATAATTGGTGTTCCTGAGGAATAAGAGAAATATAAAAGTTTGGAAAATTTATTTGAGGGAATAATTAAGAAAAACTTCCCTGTTCTTGCTAGAGATGTAGACATCCAAATACAAGAAGCTCAAAGAACACCTGGGAAATTCATCACAAAAAGATTATCACCTAGACATATAGTCATCAGAATATCTAAAGTCAAGATGAAGGAAAGAATCTTAAGAGCTGTGAGGCAGAAGCATGAGGTAACCTATAGGAAAACTTATCAGATTAACAGCAGATATTTCAGCAGAAACCTTATAAGACAGAACAGATTGAGATCTCATCTTTAGCCTATTTAAACAAATTAATTACCAGCCAAGAATTTTGTATTCAATGAAACTAAGCCTCATAAATGAAGTAGAGATAAGGTATTTTTCAGACAAACAAATGCGGAGAGAATTTGCCACTATCAAAATAGCACCATAAGAAATGTTAAAAGGAATTTTAAAAATCTTGAAACAAAACCTCAAAATACACTAGAATAAAACCTCCTTAAAGCATAAATCTCACAAGTCCTATAAAACAATAATACAGTGAAAACAAAACAAAACAAAACAAAAAACAGGAATTCAGGCAACCAACCCCAGCATGATGAATAGAATAGTACCTCACATCTCAATACTAACATGAATGTAAATGGCCTAAATGTTCCACTTAAAAGATACAGCATGGCAGAAAGGATAAAAATCCACCAACCAAATATCTGCTATGTTCAAGCAACTCATCTAACACTTAAGGACTCACATAAACTTAAGGTGAAAGGGTGGAAAAGATATTTCATGCAAATGGAACCAGAAGCAAGCAGGCGTAACTACACTTACATCAGATTAAACAGACTTCAAAGCAACAAGACTTAAAAAAGACAGTGACATTACATAATGATAAAAAGATTAGTCCAAGAAGAAAATATTACAATCCCAAGTATATAGGCTGCTAACACTGGAGCTCCCAAATTCATAAAACAATTACTACTAGACTAAGGAAATGAGATAATACCCAATAATACCAGGTGACTACAATACTTCACTGATAGCACTAGACAGGTCGTCAAGACAGAAAGTCAACAAAGAAACAATGGACTTAAACTATACCTTAAAACAATGAACTTAATAGATAGTTACAGAATATTCTACCCAACAACTGCAGAATGTACATTACTTTCATCAGCACATGGAATATTCTCCAAGGTAGACCATATAATAGCCACAAGAGTCTCAATACATTTAAGAAAATCAAAATTTTAAGAGGTAATCTGCCAGCCCACAGTGGAATAAAATTGGAAATTAACTGTAAAAGGAACCCTCAAAACTATGCAAATACATGGAAATTAAATAATCTACTCCTGAATCATCTTTGGGAAACAAGGAAATCAAGATGAAAATTTAAAAATTATTTGAACTGAACAATAATAATGACACAACCTATCAAAACCTCTGGGACACAATAAAAGTGGCGCTGAAAGGAAAGTTTATAGCATTAAATACCTATATCAAAAAGTCTGAAAGAACACAAATAGACAATCTAAGCTTATACCACAAGGAACTAGAAAAACAAGAACAAACCAAACCTGGATTCAGCATAAGAAAGAAATAACAAAGATTAGAGCAGAACTAAATGAAATCGAAACAAAAAAAGTTATAAATAATAAATGGGAAAAAAACAAAGCTAGTTCTTTTAAATGGTAAACAAAATTGATAGATCATTAGCAAGATTAACCAATAAAAGAAGAGAAAAGATCCAAATAAGCTCAATTAGAAATGAAATTTGTGATAATACCAAAAATACCAAAGAAATACAAAAGGTTATTGAATGCGACCATGAAGATTATTATGTGCACAAACTAGAAAACCTAGAAGAGACAGATAAATTCCTGGAAATATATAACACTCCTAGATTAAGCCAGGAAGAAATATCAATAGAAACTCTGAACAAACCAATAACAAGCAGTGAGATTGAAAGTGTAACTAAAAAAACAATCCAGGACCAGATAGATTTACAGCTGAATTCTATCAGGCATTCAAAGAATTGCTACCAATCCTACTGAAACTACTCCCAAAGATAGAGAAAGAGGGAGCCCTCCCTAAATAATTCTATAAAGCCAATATTATCCTACTTCCAAAAACAGGAAAGGACATAACAACAACAACAAAAATACAAACCAGTGTCCCTGATGAACATAGATACAAAAGTCCTCAACAAAATACTTGATAATCGAATCCAACAGCATATCAAAAATATAATTCACCATGATCAAGTGGGGTTTATACCAGGGATACCAGGTTGGTTTAAGGTACACAAAGCAATAAATGTGATATAGTACAGAATTTTTTAAAAAAAAATCATGTGATTATCTCAATAGATGCAGAAAAATGCATTGATCAAAGTCCAGCATCTTTTTATGATTAAAACCTTCAGTACTATCAGCAGAGATAAAACATAACTTAAGGTAATAAAAGCCATCTATAACAAACCCTCAGCCAACATTATACTGAATGGGGAAAAGTTGAAAGCATTTCCCCTGAGAACTGGAACAAGACAAGGATATCCACCTTCACCATTTCTATTCAATATGGTACTGGAAGTCCTGACCAGAGCAGTCAGACAAGAGAAAGAAATAGCATCCAAATCAGTAAAAAGAAAGTCAGACTGTCACTGTTTGCCAATAATAGAATGGTATACCTTTGGAAAACCCTAAAGATTCATCCAAAAATCTCATATATCTAATAAATGAATTCAATGAAGTTTCAGAATACAAAATCACTATTTGTGTATAGCAGTGCTACACAAATTAGTGACCAAGTTGATAATTAAATCAATAACTCAACCCTTTTAACAACAAACCAGCCAAGTTAAGAATCAAAACAATAACTCAACCTCTTTTAAAACAGCTGAAAAAGTAAAATAAAATACTTAGGGGTATATCTTAGCAAGGAGGTGAAATATCTTTAAAAGGGAAACTACAAAACATTGCTAAAAGAAATCAGTGATGACACAAACAAATGGGAACACCCATGCTCACGGGAGGATAGAATCAATATTGTGAAAATGACCATACTGCCAAAAACAATCTATAAATTCAATGCAATGTCCATCAAAAATACTATCATCATTCTTCACAAAACTAGAAAAAAATATCCTAAAATTCATATAGAACAAAAAGAGACCACATAGCCAAAGCAATACTAAGCAAAAAGAACAAATATGGAGGTATCATATTACCTGACTTCAAACTATATTATAAAGCTATGGTTAACCAAAACAACATGGTATTGATATAAAAACAAGCACATAGACCAATGGAACAGAGAGAACCCAGAAATAAAGCCAAATTCTTACAGCTAACTGATCTTTGACAAAGCAAACATAAAGTGGAGAAAGGACACCCTCTTCAACAAATGGTGATGGGATAATTAGCAAGGCACATGTAGAAGAATGAAACTGGATCCTTCTCTTATACAAAAATAAACTCAAGATGAATCAAAGACTTAAATCTAAGACCTGAAACCATAAAAAATCTAGAGGATGACATTAGAAAAACTTTTTCAGACATTGGCTTAGACCAAGAGTTCATGACCAAGAACCCAAAAGCAAATGCAACAGAAACAAAGATAAATAGACGGGACTTCATTAAACTAAAAGGCCTCTGCACAGCAAAAGAAATAATCAACAGAGTAAACAGACAACCCACAGAGTGGGAGAAAATATTTGCTAACTGTGTATCTATATCTAACAAAGGACTAACATCCAGAATCTACAAGCAGCTCAAACAAATCAGCAGAACAAACAAACAAACAAATAATCTCATCAAAAAGTGGGCTAAGGACATGAATAGACAATTCTCAAAAGAAGATATACAAACATAAAAAATGCCCAACATCACTAAATATCAAATCAATTATGCAAATAATCAAAGACATACAAATCAAAACCACAATTCAATAATACCTTACTTCTGCAAGAATGACCATAATTTTAAAAATCAAAGAACAGACATTGGCATGGATGGATGTGGTGAAAAGGGAACACTTATACACTGCTGGTGGGAATGTAAACTAGTACAACCACTATGGAAAACAGTATGGAGATTCCTTGAAGAACTAAAAGTAGAACTACTATTTGATTCAGCAATCCCACTACTGGGTATCTACCCATAGGAAAATAAGTCACATGAAAAAGACACTTGCACATGCATGATTATAGCAGAACAATTCACAATTGCAAAAATATGGAACCAGCCTAAATGCCCAACTACCAATGAGTAGATACAGAAAATGTGATATATATCCTTAAACATATACACACCATGGCATATTACTCAGCCATAAAATGGAATGAATAATAGCATTTGCAGCAACCTGGATGGAGTTGGAAATCATTATTCTTAAGTGATGTAATTCAGGAATGGAAAACAAAACATCATATGTGCTCACTTATAAGTGGGAGCTATGCTATATGGATGCAAGGCATAATAATGATATAATGGACTCTGGAGACTCAGGAAGGAATGGTGGGAGGGTGGTAAGGGACAAAAGACTACATACTGGGTACAATGTATATTGCTTGAGTGATGGGTGCACCACAATTTCAGAAATCACTACTGAAGAACTTTCCATGTATTCAAATACCACCTGTTCCTCCAAAACTACTGAAATAATAATAATTTTAAAAAGACTATGTGAGTGAGAAATATAACATGAGCAATTGAAGAAAAATAGAGAATTGTATCACCAATTCTTTAGCTCTGGATTAAGCAGAAAGTCAGGACGCTATGCTGTAATCAGAGTACTGGGAGTGAAACTGTGGGGGAGAGAGGTAGGCACTTTTACAAAGTTTTCTGTCCATTACTAATATAAACCATGGAAAGGATAATACTCATTTATAAGTATATGACAATATTCGAATATCACCTGGGAAGTTTCCATCAGAAGGCTCAGTCTCATACATTGTCTTTGAGAATTTTCCTTAATTAAGGCTTTGCTCCTCAGATGTGCAAATCAAATATTAATTTTTTCAAGACTCAATAGCAAATCCATCTCTTCAAGGCAGACTCATGTTAACCCTCCACTGAATGAGGCTGCTATATATGCTCCAATGCAATACATCTTCATGTATGACAGAATACTCATGTGAACATAATAGGAGATTTTGTCTAGAAATTAAGAAACATGTAACATAACTTCTTGGAATTTACCTTAGTGACACCATTGTATGTGTTCATCAATTATGTACAGAGGTGCTCATGGAATTATTTGTGTAGAAAAATAAAGAAAATAACCGAAATCAATGACATGTGTATTATGTATAGTAAAATATAAAACTACATCTTTTTTTTTTTAGGAGAGAAATAAATAAATAAAAGAAATAAAGGAGAGGAAGACAGAGGAAGAAAAAGAGGGAGAGAGAACAGGAATGTTGTTTTATTCTAAAAATGGGTATTGAAAACCTTTTTTATGCCAATAATTGTGCTTAATAATGTCCGATCAATATTTCATTTAAACCTATGAGTAGGTGTGATGTGACACTGATAAGAATGTATATTTTCTGTATTTAAAGTGGAGAGCTCTATAAATGTTTATTAAGTTTACTTGTTCCAGATCTGAGTTCAAGTCTTGATGTTGAAGTCTCCCACTATTATTGTGTGGGAGTCTAGAGAGTCTAAGTCTCTTTATAGGTCTTATGTATCTGGGTGTTTCTGTATTGGGTGTGTATATATTTAGGATCATTAGCTCTTCTTGTTGCAGTGATCCTTTTACCATTATATCTTTGTTGCTTTAAAATCTATTTTATCAGAGGCCAGAATTGCAACTTTCATTATTTGGCAAATTATTTCTCTCTCATTATTTGTCAAATTATTTCTTTAATACCTTCATTCAGGAGGAAGACCAAGTTTGCAATGGTTTGCCTTTGAAGAAACTTAATATTTCCCAGCTTTGATATAGTTATGTAAACATTTTATAGTTTAAATTTCTAGGAACAGTCTCATCCCCTCATTTCCAAATTATTCAGGGAAGATTCTCCTTAAACCTCATGCAATGAATTTGGAAGTTGTCTCATACATTACTCTTTAATTCTTTCCACTCCATTTGAGAGAAAATGAATATCTGCTACAAAATACTTAAAAGGCTTGTGTCACATGCTAGTGGATTCAAGTACAAGCCATTGAGAGACCACTACACTGAGTCACAAAGAGGATCTAGGACAAACCTAGGAACAACTCTAAAAGTAAATTAGACAAGCCACAGCTCAAATCCAGAGGAAATTAATGAGATCAGGAAGAGGCACTATATGAAATGATGTATTTGGCAATGTCATGATGCTGAGTGATGTCCTCAATTAGAATGAAAACCCTCTACAGTGGCTCAGTAAATGTGAAAATGTGCCAATTTCTCATAGAGAAGGCATATTGTTAGTCAGTTCACATTGTAAATAGTAAATGAAACAAAGCTGGTGTAGCAAGGTCAACAGCAGACAAAACAAAACTAAGACAACTAGCCTTAATAGAGATAAAAATGGAACCTATGTAATAACCTATGTAATAGTGAAACAATCCACCAATAGGGTATTATAATGAAACTTACATATATTTGTATGTAATATGTAATTCATATGTATATGCATATACCTTAAAAGACAATTTTTAATAGGTAAAAGGAAAATTTTACATTATAAGAAAAATATAATAATTCCCTTTATTAAAAGGGAATTTTCAGAAACCGATAAATATTAAGACAAAAAAGTAAAAATATATAAAACTTGAACATCACACTTAAATGACTCTATTAAATATAATCAGAACACTGTGGCCCCCAACCTATAAAACATTCAAAGTTTTTAAGCACAGACAGAAACTTTTACCTATATTGCTCTACTGTTAGACACACACAAATCTCAACAAATACTTGAAAAATTACTACCTCACAGGTTTTGTCTCTTACCATAGTTAAACAAAAAATAAATACTAAGAATGCAATACAGTGTATGTTTGGAAACTGAAATGTATTTCTAAATAGTTTACAAGTTAAAGAATAAATATCTAAATTATATAATGAAGAGAAAATCATTAAATAATGCTGCTCAAAGAGTAAAGGGGAAATTATGAAACTTTTAAATTAGATGGCAATAAAATAATTGTATTACAAACTTGCAGAATGCATCTAATGCAAAAATAACAGATAAGTTTATAACAGATTAGTTTGATATGTTTATCAAAATAGATTTGATAACTAAGACACTAAAAGTTAGCAAAATATGAAATAATTATAGAAAATATCAACAAAAATTTGAACATTAGGAAAACTGGTAGAAAAAGACAGAGGAAGAGAGAGAACAAAGTAAAATATTAGAAGTTAAAAAAAGACACATAAAGCCACTGAAATTGTAGATATCTAAAATCAAAATGCTATAAACAAATAAAATTTTTTATTTCAAAAACATGTACTTTTAAAAATATATGTACATTACCAAAACTAAGAATAAATAAAAATTAGTTATGAATATTTAAAAAATAATTAATCCAAAATCAGTTTTCATGAAAAGATATAAACTGAGACAATTTTAGAAATGATTCTACATAGCCTTTAATAAACATATAATCCCTATCCTATAAAATCTGTTCAAGAATCTTGAAAAGAGGAAAAACTACTCAACTCATTTTACCAAGTTAGCATAAGTATGTTTCCAAAACCAGGCAAGACTATTCGTGAAACTCGAAAAAACAGATTCTAAAATTTGTATATATGAGTAAAGAGCCAGGAATAGCTATGACAATTTCGAAGAAAAAGGAAAAGTAAGAAAGAGTGGAAATGGGGGTGGTGCTCACCGGACAATGGAACATAATAAAGAGCCCAGAAATGTAGCTACACATAAATGACAGCTTTATATACAGGTAAATATTTACACTTTGGTGAGAAAAAAAAAAAAACAGATTGTTTTATACAAAGGACTGGGTCATTTTCCTATCTATATGGAAAACAATTTCTTGTTTCTCTATGGATAAAAAAAAAATCGAGTAAAAGAAGGAAATTGAATTCCTACACATACCATAAACAAAATTGATTCCAAGCAGCTTTAGAAAATATTATGTAAAGAATAAAACTTAACAACATTTCAGAAAAAACAATGAAGACTATTTCACAGGCTTAGTATAGAAAAGTATGTCTTAAACAACAAACATAAAAGGTAAGTAAAGACTATATTAAAATTCAAAACGATAGATTCCATAAACCTAGTTAAAAGACATACTTGTTTAATTTCAAGATACATCCTTGGAAAAGATCATTGGATCCTTTGTTATGTGGCAAACAAGGAAAAGGTATTCAGAGTAGATAATATACATCAGATAAGAAAAGAGTAGTTACCTAATTAAAATTAGGCAAAAATTATGAACATTCACAGATGAGGAAAGCCCAGTGGTCAATGAAAATATACTTAAACTCTCTCATTTAAATCAACACAAATTTAAAGTCATATAACTTTTTACCCCCAAAATATTGAAAAAAGATTGTAAGACACTAAGAGTTAATGAAAGTGTGGTAAAGAGGATCTAATATACAAGGTGGGTAAGAGTATAAATTGGAGAAACAATTAGACAATAGCTCATTAAGTTAAAGATGTGTATGCATTATGTCCACTAATTTTATTGCCTGGCATATGTACAAGAAATTAATCAAAATACAGGTATAAGGAAACTTAAACAATGATGTTCATTTTTGTAATAGAGACAAATTGAAAATAAGTTAATAACCACCAGTAGGCTAATAACACAGATAAATGGTGGTACATTTCTACATGAAACACTCAGCAAACCACATTGCCATGCATGTACCTATGCAACAATCCTACATGATCTGCACATGTACCCCAGAACCTAAAGTACAATAAAGTGTGTATATAGATATACTAATATAATATATACTAATATATATAATATATATATAACTAATATAAGAGCTAATATTTGAGTGCTTGCTTTGTGTGAACAAACTTCACACGTTGTACTTGTTTTAGTAAATAAAGAATATGATTATTTAAAAAATAGTTAAAATTTGTAAAAATCCACAAGAATTAAAATTGATTGATTTTTAAAAACATAATGTTGAATTAAATAGGGAATTTACAGAATGACGCATATGCATGATTCTGCATACAAAAATATTTAAATACACATTATTTTATATTTTCATAGATGCATATAAAGAGTAAAGGGAAAAAGAAGGAGAAAAACTTTTAGAAAAGATAGAAAGCAACTCTAGAAGAGTGGTTACTCAAGAGCAAGAAGGAAAAAGGAAATCACAGCATCTTCAAAGACTGCAAAAAGGCCATCCATTTTATTTATAATTCTTATTAAGAATTGTAATAAAGAACTATTTTATTTATAATTCTTATTAAGGAAATATAAAATATAGTAAAATAGTAACATGCTTAAACTTTGGTAAGTCTGTGAGTGTTCACTGTATTAAATTTTATCAATTTATGCTTTCTTAAACTTTCATAATTTAAATAAAGCTTTAAAAAATTAAAAAAGAAAGCCAGAAATTCAGTTGCCCCTGTCTCAGTGCATCTCTTTAGCTTTATGCTTACAAACCAAAGTATACTCATAATTTCAGCATGTACAGCTCTGTGCTAGGGACTCAACAAAGTCACATCATAAATTAACCACGTCTTCTAGGAACATCAGCTTTTTTCAGAGATAGCAGAGTACCCATAATCATGACAATGTAATAAATAAACATTTTCATGAGGAAGAGTTTGAGTTGCTTTTTATTTTCTCTAAACTTCACCTCCATTCTATTTTTTTTTCCACAAGATTCTTCACTATCACCTATAGCCACTATTGGAGGTATTTTAGTTAAAATATTTTTATAATATTGCCCTTGAAGAAACTGTATGTCTCCATTAAATTACCTTATAAACAAAAAAAATCTATATCAGAATGAAGAACCCAAAGGAAGAAAATAGGTTCATATGGATTTTTTCCACATTTGATCTCTTCTATTATCAAATCTCTTTCTTTACTTTCATTATTTGTATATTTGTTGGAAACATAATAGCCAGACAAACACCCATGAATTTCCTTTACGGAATTGTGTTGCAATGTGATGTGTTCATCTTCTGCTGAGGGTCAGTGTGTACACACCTTACAAAACCATAAAAACACTGCTGAAAAATGGTCAGATTATACAATGTCATTTTATAAAGACTCGCAGTAGCAATATTTTTCTGGCCTTCTTTCAAAGAAATCTTTGCCTTTTCTAAGTTATTGGTTTGTCATTATATTTTGAACAAAGTGAATTGTGTTAAAGTAGCTCACCCAGTGCAGGTAATACTATGCAGTGCCTTTTTATTTTGTTTTGTTTATTTTTTTCTATTTTTAAAAAAACAAATTTGATGGTTTTGCCTTATGTCCTTCCACTTTTGTTTATCCTTCTTCTTTCATACCCACTTTTGAATTTTGTCATTTTGTCTAGTTGTATGTAACTTTATTAAATACCATAGATCTTAAATGAAAAAAAGTAAACACACGAATGACAGTCTATAAGATACACATATATACTTTGAGGTTTACCAATCATGGGTATATTTCTGCTTTCAACTATTTGAGGTTTTTTAAATCAAGTAAATGTCTCGATTTTTATTCCAGAATTAAAAGGAGTTTTTTATTTTAATTTATTCTTGATTTGTTCTTAACATGACAGTTAACTATACTTCTAAACTTTTCTCTTTGGTCAGACAGACAATGTAAAAGGCATTGAGCTTTGAGTCAAAAATCATGAATTCAAGAACTCCCTCTGCCACAAACAAGTTATGTAACTTTGACCAAGTCAGTGGGATTTTTATAAAGCGCACTTTCCTTGTCTGCAAAATGTGCCCACAGGGATGTTTTTAGCATTATGTTAGGTAATGTATATAAAACCATACTTTAAATCATGAAGTTGCCTAAAAATATAAACCACAATAAGAAAAGCAAGTAGTTTTGACATGTAAAAACCTAAATTTAAATTCTGCTTCCATTATTTACTAGCTACAAGGCTGGGGGCCAGTCTCTTAATCTCTAAAATCTCTGAAAAATTGAGATAACAACCTACTTCAGAAATAGCTATGAGAACCAAATAAGGAATATATCAAAAAGAGTCTCGGAAAATATAAAACAATAAAAATGAACTATAATATTTATAAATCATTCTTCATGGAATACGTGACAATTATTTTGTTTCGCCAGATCCTAAGGCATTGCCTAAAATATAATTCGTATCCAACAATTCACATAAATTGAGTTAAACTATTTTTTATAAATATAAAATACTTTATAAGTGTGCCTAGTTTTTCCCATACACATTTTCTCTTAGGACATTTTTTCTAACATAACTGATTGAAAAGCAAAATAATAATAATGATGATGAATTAGCCAGGAGTCATATTTATACACACAATGGACTTTTCTGATATTTTTTCCACTCCATTTATTGGTACATTAAGCAAATTTTCAAATAATTCAAAAATATATCTTTAAAAACATATAGAAATAAAAAAAATGCTAACATTAACATATAAAATATAAGTAATCTCTGCGTTAGAAATTGCCTTTTTGGAAATATCTCCCCATGGAAGTTTCCTTTGAGTGGTCCATTTTATCTTTCTGCATATCATCTAACATTTCTTCACCCACTCATGACAAATGTATGCATGGATGCATGTAGAATTCACATATGCCTGTGTGTGTATTCATCACTATGTGCTGGATACTATTCTGAGTACTAGGGCTCTCCTACTCAGTAAAACAAAATCCCAGTCTTTCAGAGTTTACATTCAGGTAGGGAAATAATGATGATAAAAATATATGTACAGTAAATACATGATATTGAGATGGATGGTCCTATGAAGATATAATGAAGAAGCATAAGGAAATAGAGTTGGACATGGTGAAGGAAGGGAAAATTTCTACTTCACTTAAGGTGAGCACAAAAGGGGTCTATGACAAGAGGATATACAAAAAGAGATGAGGAAAGGAAAAGTGAGGAAATAAGCAATGTTGATATCAGGCATATGTGAATTCCGGACATCGAGAAAACTAAGTAAAAGGTCCTGAGGTTGGCACACCTTTGGCATTTTCAAGAAAAAATAGGGAAATCTATGTACCTGGAGTAGAATGAGAAAGAGGGAAACTGTTGAAGTTAAAATCAGAGACATGGTTGTGGATGAGTTCACAGGGACTTGATGGGATTATAAAGATTTCATTATTTCATTTTGAGTTACATGAAGCAGGAAAATTTCAGTGAAACTGAAAAGGCATACATGGCTTAGGGTAAGTTCATCCATATAGGAAGAGAAAGTAGACAACCCTCCCCATCTTGGCCCTAATGGAATGAGGATCAAGATGAGAGTCAGAGGTGGAGCAAAAGAGGGCCAAACTTGAGGCAGAGGTCTACAGAAAATCTAAATTATCTATGAGGAAATTTGGGAACATAATAGCAAAGGTCTTCTTTCTTCAAAGCCTGAGAGACATTGCAAATATCTAGGAATAGTCTTGCAGGAGATGAAGGAAGGGAAAGGGATGGGTGCTTAGTGCTGTTACAGGGAGATGGCTAGAGACAGGAGCCAGAGACAGTGCTCCCAGTCACCCAAGGCCCATGTGGAGGGGCTTAGAAATTTTTGCATGCCTCAGTAAGGGGTCAAGGTACTGAGAAGACTGGTGAAATAGCAGCAGCCTGGGGTCAGGGCAAAGAAAATGTAGTGAGTTTTTTGGGTGACCTGCATGCAAATAACAGGGACCATGAATCTCAGTAGTGATTGCCGCATGACAACCATGGAGGCCAGCTGGGACTAGTAACACTATCCTCATTGCCACCAATCTACCCAGATGCTATCTGGAGGTAAAAGGAAACCCAAGAAACTCTTCTTTTTTCAAGAGAGATTGTCTAAAATGTGAAGAGTCTGGGAGAACATTAACTGTCAAGTTTTCATCCCACCACCCCTCACTGCACAGTATTTAGTGACATGAAGGTCATGAGAAAGATTAGATTACTTATAGACCGCACCCTTCAGTTGCAATTTTTAAGCTGTGACCCTGCCCTATACCTAGAATCCGGAAATCCTATCTCATATATCATTTATCTAAGATCTAGGCCATACATTAAAATGACTTTTCCTGGTTTATGTGAGTAGTTATATAACCAATAAAATCTAATTTAAGAAGTAAAGACACTATCAACTTGACTTTATTATAAAATCAAGTTCAATTGTTTTAAACTTTGATAAGGTATCTGCCCCATAAAAACGACTTACTATGCAAAATCTGTAGATGTTGGTCATTTGCTAAAAAGCCCCATGTCCTCCTCTCACCCCAATTTACTGAATGGGTCTACTAAAAGCATAAGCTTTTTAGTCTTATAAGTAATTTTAAAATCATTAGTCTAACTGAACTGCTCCTAGATTTACTATCTATCTATTCAAGTGTAAACAAAACACTAGATCTCACATTCAGTAAGAAACTTTTCCATTTCCTTTCTCTTCATTTAAGTAAGCTCAAGGCAGATATTATTACTTTGAAAGTAGTATTTATTGGGATACTATCAGAAATTCAGCCTAAACAAAGTCCTTCTTCTCATGCTAGTATTCTGAAACTTCCATGGCTATTTTTGTATAGCTTTTTCTTTCCCTCTTCCTTACAATCCTTATAAATTTATCCTCAGTGGAGTTATTCTGTGTTGGAGCAGATAAGCAAAAATGAATTCTTGTACTGTGCTAGCCGGAAGGCAGCAGACATGAGAAGAAAAGAGAAGTGGTGGTCACAATCGCAGGACGTCCTTTTCAATAGTGTTTCAGTCATTTCAGAAAAGCTTACTCATCTCTTTCCATATCTGCTAGTATGACCACTGTTTCTTCTTTTTCAGATTGCCTTCAGGGTTACCTGCTGTTTGAGTGTCATTACAAAAGTCAGGTCTGCACAGGATCATGTCAAATAACTTATCCCCGTGTCCTCATTTTAACTCCTCATTGCTTCTCAGCCCTGTGCTCTGGATCCTCACCACACAAGAGGTCAGAGAAGTTGAGTACCTCCTTGAATTGCTTTCTTTCTTATTATGAATTCTGGTGTTATGCAAACCTTACAGAGGTGTCTCAGTTATGTGGTTTTCCCATGACATTTAAACAAATCCCGAACCTCTTGTGGGAAGCAAAATAAAGCATCCCTGGAAAGTGTTATCTCTACAGTTTGCTACAATGGGATTACTATTCACTCAACGAAATATGATTTCAAAAAATTAATTGTATTTTCTAGCTATGTTAAAAAGAAACCAAAACATTTTTAATAACATGCTGCCTTAACATTGTCTAGAATCTTACTCCCTGCCCCCAAATTTAACAGCTTAGCTTTTCTATTGCCTAAGTAATTGCCTTGTATTTGAATAATACAGTTTAATCAGATTTTTGAGAGCTTTTATTACATCATTTTAAAGTGGCATAAATAATGTAGAGTAAGCCTGATTTCACATTAGATACCTTCTGTGGTGGCTCATGTAGCTCAAATTTTTTTAGTTTTTTTTTTTTTTTTTTTTTTTTAATTAAGGCGATTCCAGCAGTCATTTCTGACTTCTGTGGCATCTTTCTGCAAATCCTATCCACTTTACTGCTACACCGAGGTTCATTTGTGTCATTCAAATCTTTGCTCTTTAAATATCCACTTATAAATTTATTATGGCAATACATTCATAGCTTTACATTTAATCTGAAACTTCGGTAACAAGGAGGAGATGGAATAAATGAGTAGCAGACACACTTGACAAAATTAAAATGCTCTCCTGTCAGTGCCCATGTGAACTATTACAATGACAGAAGACCATTTTCATTTTGGCCAGTTCTTCTTTCTCCTTTTCACTCTGCAGTTCTCCTTCTCCATCTGGCTGCGGAAACTTGGATAAAAGATCCAGTCTTTAAGTGCCCAACATCCACACAAAAATGTTGAAGAATGTTTTAAAATCATAGATTTTGAATGACACAGTTGAACTTCACTTGCAGCACTGCTGCAATGGGGAATTTATCATTTTGTTAATTAAGAAGGGTTTTCCAATAGTCATTCCAGAAATTGCCTCTGGAATATCATTAATTAACAATCTCACTTTCACCACAGGAGGGAAGAATAAGGCTGAGCAGCAAAACTCACTCACAAAAGGAGTAACAAAATACACACACACACACACACACACACACACACACACACACATTGAAAAGGACCAGACAAATCTGGAAAAGAGGAATGGAATGAATTACTTAACAGAAATCTTATAGGATCAACAGAATTAACAAAAAGTCCAATTCATAGCATTAAAGCTATCTTAGTTCACAGACCTTGTGCTAGTCCCAAAATAAAGTCAACAGCTTATAGACTATCTGAACTAAATAATTTACCGTGTTGTTTGGAATTTAAGGGATTCCCCCCTCCTGCCCCCACAATAATTGCTTCCTTTCTAGGAAAGAAGAAAAGAAGTCTTTTTCCCCCCCAGTTTTCTTATTTGTTGAGTATCCAGGTAACAAACTACTTAAAATCAACCAAACAAAACTTGATAATTGGCCCTATCCCCATCTGAGCCACAGAAGAATGTAACCATGGCAACCTGTCCTTTAGAGCAAACCATCTCACGTACCTTTCAGAATTTAAGCATATGAGAATTTATCCATTCCCAAGTAGGATTATCGCACCGGGAACATTTTGTTCTTTATTGCAGGGGAAAGATGAAGCCAGACTCTTAAATAGTTCTCAACAAGGTGTTCAGGTGAAAAGGAGGTTCAGTAGCCATGAAAAGATGCAGATGCATACACTCATCTTAAGTTCTTTCTATTGAGGAATAAACAAGAACAGACTTGAGGAAAGGGCAATCATTAAAGCCATGGTGACTGTAGCAGAATAGCTTGGTGAAACCTAAGTTTCCAAAGTAAGAATCTTTCTCAATGAGGAAAACAGCAGCTGACTGACACAAACAGAGACCCTCCTTGATTTTAAAGAAGTTTGATCTCTGTAACTACAGAGAGTACTATTTCCCTCACATTTTTGCTGGTTTTTTTGTGTTTTTTTTTGGCAATCAAGACTTGCAATAAAACTTAACCTCTTTGGATTTCATAACACATGGAAATTTTTTGTTTATTTATTTTTTTAAATATTTAGTGACAGGGCTCAAACTGGCTGGGAATGGTTTGATAGACTCTTCATCTTCAGGTATCTCAAACTGAATGCAAAAGAGTTTGAAAAGTGTTTCTTATTGAGAAGACCACGTTGCTTTTCTTTAATCATCAAAATACTGGTAGTCATGACTAAAATCTATGATCAGTTTTAATTGTAGCAATTAAACTGACAGTCAATTTCTCCATTTTCCACCAAAAAAATTTTAGAGTAAGAACATAAAAAGAGAACCTAGTGAGGTGGAAACATCTCAAGTTATGAGGCTAGCCAGAAGGAAGTCAGTTTTCTTAGAGCCAGGTGTATTCTCTTTGTAGTCTCTACATCAAGGGGCTATAGTGGGTGTCTGAAGAAAAATCAAGGGTGGATTTTGTCCTTTATATTTAAAGTGCTGTCAAATTTCTATTTCTTCATTTCTGCAACATGGGAATTACTGGGAATTGTGGCTAACACTTTTGTCTATGCACAATAGTAAGACATCCATGATAGTTCTCTAATTCCTATTCACATCAACAAATGTATGTTGAGAACCTATTCTGTGAAAGATAACTCTTAAAAAGAGTGGTGGGGCATGCCACGAAGCAGTAGGTGATTTACCATGAAGCTAATATAACTTTAGGGCTCTTCCCCTACATGACTCCCTTGCAAGAACCTGCAGGGATGCTAGCAATTCTTAAATTCATAGTTATTATTTTCCTTTAAAAACAATTCTACAATTGTATGATCTTTAGGCTACAAAAAATCTAAATGGGCTGCCTGATTATCTTCCACTAAAGTTTAGTGGAAGCATCTGAAGACTTAGCACCATTTTTCTGTTTGAAAGTGTTGCAAGAAAAGCAATGAGGAGCCAACTGGCAATGCTGCTAGAGTTTTGTAGACTTAAGGGAGAGAAAGAACATGGCCTAGGCAGCACTGTAAATACAGCGATGAAACCTGTAACAATTTAATGAGGTCTCTGTTTTACTGTTTCGGACATCTGTGTTTAAGATTATTTTTGACATGTGAAAGTTCTTAACATTAATTTTAAAAAACCATTTAGGAAATTCTTTTTTTTCGACCAAATACATGAAGTCTAAAGTAAAAGAATCTAAGTGGAATAATACATAATTTGTGTCATACATTTGTTGACAAAATACATTAGTATTTTGTGTTGGGCAGAATGTACAAATTTTATGTACCTTAAACACTCATAATGAACCTATGAGATAGGTACTATGATTATTTCAATTTCACAGAGGAATCTGAGGACTGGAGAGATTAAATAACTTTCTGATAATTATATAACTAGTAACCACTTAAAATCTCATCAAAAAATGTTTAGCTATAATATAAAGAACTCTTTCAGCATCTTGATTTGGAATTCTAAATTGGTAAGATCTCTCTTGAAAGCAATTCAGCAATATAATTTTTTAACTAAAATTTTTATACCTTTGACCCCAGATTTTATTTCTAGATTATTATAAAGAAATCATGCAAAGAATGATTTCAAGATCTTAAAATATCAATGATATTTATATGAGAAAAGAGGGAAAGGACAATCCAGGGCCAGTAGCAGAATGAGTAAAAGTTTGCAGTAGGGAATGTACAAGCTGAATCTGTGGGCAAATGTCCGAATTTGACAAAATTCAGGATTCCCTTTATAAAGATAGAAAATAAATTTTATATATTTGTGTAAATCCAATTATTGTAGCAATTTTATGTCATCCTTGGAGTCTAAATCTTATCTAATAATGATCATGGGTCCATACAGGCTTGTGAGCCAATGACTAGCCTGTAAAACTGGACTTCTAGGAGGATAGATGGAGTAGCAGTAGGTAGAAGAAACAGGAACCATAAAAGACTAAGAGAAGCAGCACTCTGTCATAGTTTTAAAAGCATATGATGATTAGTTTTGAAACTACAGTAGTTAACTCATGATGTTGAATGTACAGCCCACCATCATGATCTGGCAAAGAATGTACAGACTCCAGAGTAACAGCTGGATTTGATACAAATAACTGTATGAGATGAAAATGATGAAAGAAGAATAGGCATTTTGGAGACTCTGTGTTCCACTGAGTTGAATGGTATACTTTACTTTTTTTTTTTTTAAGAAAAAGAGGAGAAAGACACAGCTTATTTGGGATGAAAATGATTTCTAATTTTAATATGTTTAGTTTGAGGAGATAATTCATGAAGGGAGTAAGCCCCAAAAGCAGCTGAGATATATAGAACTTTGAAGCTGGAGTAAATGAAGCAAAAGTTTCTCTTATGACTCAAACAAACTATCTGAGCCAGAAAAAGAGGAGGAAAAAAAACAATCAACTTTGCCTGGTACCATCAGAGGGTGTTAGCAGTTACTCATTTTAAGTGTCACTTTGCAAACAGACTTAAACCAACCTTTTGGAACCTAACCAAAGTATAAATAGAAGAAGTTCTGTAAAGAGGAGGGCTATCAACATAGAAGTGAAAGTCAAAACCATGAGTCATAGTTGATTCAGGGAAAGCATACAAAAGAGAAAGAGAAGTGGCCAAGAATTAAACTCTGGGAACATTCACAGATAAGAAAAATATAAGGAAGAATTTAATTTCAAAACACAGTTTCTTTAACTACCAAAACTCAGAAATATGAGGCCAAATTTGGTCAGATCAAATGTGGAAAACCCACACTGAAACCCTAGAAAGAAAAAGCCAGAGAAAACCAAAACAAATCTTTTAAATCAGAATTCTGTTTACTGAAAATCAAGAAACACTCAAATTCAACGAGTATATGACTGTATGTCACAGAAGAAATTTATTGCTAAAACAAAATTCTCTGAGGAAAATAAAAAGCAGATACATTTCAGTTTCAAATTCAATTACAAAGATACTAAGACTGAAGAGTATATTTACTTGTGAAGTAACCCCATTAGCTGAATTAACCTGTAATGTTAAATTTGACAGGGTTATATTTTTCTTCTAAAAACACGTATGTAAATAACAAATACATTAAAAATAATAAATAAGCGGTGCAAAGTTTAAATGCTATTATATGTATTTTTTTCAGATGGTAAATATAGTGAACTGCTTTCTTTGTAAATGTTCCTCCTCTATCCATCATTTCAGAAAGATCTACTATGCTCTTTTTCATAGACTCTCACATTTATAGGTGCTCAAGAACAGTTTCACTTTCACTGGAATTAAAGCAAGTATATTCTTTTTCCTGATGGCCAAATCCCAAGAGGCTTAGTTACACTGAAGCTGGGCAAAGGTATTAAGTCTCAAGAGCACTTATTGGGAAATTGTGGGTGTGTCTTGTTACCAGGGTTACAGTAAAACACATTCCCCAGTTTGGAGGTAAGTGAAAGTGGCTCTAAAAACAATAATACATTTTAAAATTGCTTTAATGTGGTAACCCAAAAGAATAAAGCTACTTTAACATATTTTTATTTGAATTTAACAATTGCCCACATTTTTCTGTACTTTTTTTCAAATTATATTTTTAAGAAATAAAGCAATGAAGATAAATTTAAAGTCCTTCATATCTACCTCCACCTCTTTTTCACTCCTTTCCTCCCTAAAGGCAAACTTCAGTAACTAAATAAATATTCAACCTCACCAGTAACCAGGGAAGTACAAATTAAAACCATGAGATACCAGTTAACATACATCAGATTGCCAGGCATTTGTAAAGCCTGACAGTATCAGGCTCTGGTCAGTCTGTGAGAAATCAGGAGTCCTCTGTCTATATGAGGGGAATATAAACTTGGAACTATCACTGTGGGGAGAAATTTGCCAGTATCTTGTAAACGTAGACTGTGTTTACCCAATGGCAGGGCAATTTCACAGCTAGGTTGAGAAAATAGTCTTTCCTCTTTCTGGGCATATGGAAGGATTAAATTCCTAGTCCCCATGTCTTTGGGTGGGACTAGTTCCGGCCAGTAGTTTACAGTCAGAGAATGATGTCATGTGTTTCTGGTTATGTGATTGCCAGTGTAAGACTCTCAAGCTCCATCTTACCTTGTGAAGATGATCTTGAAAGCATATGCTAACGTGTAGTGGACACAAAATCAAGTCAGCCTCAGAATTCTGAGCCACATACATGATCAGGAGCTGCCCTCAAGGGTCGTCAGAACCTGTTAACAGAATGTGAGCAAGAGATAAAATTTCTTTTGTGTTAAGCCACTGATGTTTGGAGGTTGCTTCCAATGGCAGCAAAATTAGCGTATCCAAGCAAATACATAAATTTACATACCAGACAAAAATTATTACTCATATACACAAGAAGACATGGGCACAAATGCATCCTTTATAATAATAGAAAATTGAAGAATGTTTCAGTTTATGAGTAGTGCAATCCATTGTGGTATATTTAATGTTTTCAACCAAAAACATAAAAGAACTTAATTTATGTGTATATGGATTAATCTTGAAACAAATTTTTGAGACAAACAAGTTGGCATATGATATGCACAATATGGTAATGCTAGAAAATAAACTCTATTAGCACAGGATTTTATTTCAGTAACTTTCATATTCCCACTGTTTACTACAGTTCCTGGCAGGTGACAGCAATAACTCAACAAATATCTGTTAAGTGAATAAATTATTATTTTGCAATTTTAGAAATGTAGTATATACTGTATAATATCTATGGATTCATATATGTAGTAAACAGTTATACTACATGCTGGAACTTCATTTTGTTAATTTATTTTAAGCTCTGTAAAATAATTATAAGAGTAACTCCATTGACTCGTAAACCCCAAATTGAGCTTTCCTTGTATTAGGACATTCTGCTTTGACATTTGCTGTTGACATTACTTCAGTGCCAGTCTCCTCACTAGTAAAGGATTAAAACAGTATCTACTATATAATATTCTTGTGAGGATGAAATTAGATAGTATGTACAGAGTGCTCAGAACAGACAGTAGCATAAAGTAAGCAATCAATAAATACTAGCAACTATTATTATTATTGCTGTTGTTATTATTGCTACCATTATTTCTTATCTGGCCTTTAAACTACAGAAGAGTTTATTTTATACTTTTTTTGTATTTGCATAATGATGTAAAACACCCACACGAATTAATGAATCAAATGTCTTCTTGTATTGCCAGTGTCTTGGCAATATACCAGGTTCATAAGTAAACTATTCAACATCTAAACATTTATAATAAAAAGGAGTTGAATATTACACTGAAATCTGTGAAACTAAAATACAGAGGAAAAAGAAACTAACTAGTTTTAGGAGAGAAGTTTGAGATGTTGGCCTCATTTTTTTCTTAAGTTTCTCAATTGTTTTTCACACAATAAAGCCATATTAGAAAAATGATTGTGAGTGAGTATGTGTATGTATATGTGTGTGTTACACCAAATACATATTGCCTTTAGCCATTTGAATCTTACAAGTTAAATTCTAATTGACCATGTAGAAGTTCAAAATTCAAAGCTATTTTCTCCACTAATGAGAGTAAACTTTAGTTTGGGATTTTACCCTTAAGAGCAGCAAGTTAAAAAATTAATGGCCCTCAACTTAAAAAATAAATAAATAAATAGATGTTGACATGGATGCGATGAATAAAAGAACTTCTTTACCCTGCTGGTAGGACTGTAAACTAGTACAACCACTATGGCAGACAGTATGGAGATTCTTTAAAGAACTAAAAGTAGAACTACCATTCAATTCAGCAATCCCACAACTGGGAATCTACCCAAAGGAAAAGAAGTCATTACACAAAAAAGACACATGCACATGCATGTTTATAGCAGCACAATTTGCAATTGCAAAAATATAGAACCAATATAAATGCCCATCAACCAACAAGTGGATGAAGATAATGTGTTATACACACCATGGAATACTACTCAGCCATAAAATGGAATGAAATAATGTCTTTTGCGGTAACTTGGATGTTGGAGGCCATTTTTCTAAGTGAAGTAACTTGGGAACGCAAAATCCAAACATCTTATGTTCTCATTTATAACTAGGAGCTAAGATATGCAGATGCAAAGGCAAAAGAATAATATAATGAACTTTGAGTACTCAGGGAAAGATGAGAAGGGGTCAAGGGATAAAAGACTACACATTGGATACATTGTACACTGTTCATGTGACAGGTGCACCAAAATCTCAGAAATCACCACTAAAGAACTTATCCCTATAACCAAAAACCACCGATTCCCCAAAAACTATTGAAATAAAATAAAATGATTTAAAAAATTAATGACCCTCATTGTCCTTACCAAACTTTCTAACCCCTGGAATGTCACCTAAATAGAATTCCTTTCACTAATCCTTCAAAATCTTTCTGTTTCTCACTGACAATCACATAGAATTCTAATATACAGCTATATTAAATTGGCCAGATTTAATCTTTTGTAATTTTAATAAGATTGAATGTGAATTCCTACATTGCTTTGTTAAAAAGATACAAACGTTGGTAGACATCTGCTCACCATATATTTAACTTCCTTTTAGACAGCGCTCATTTTGGAAACACACATTTGTGAGAAAGTGATAGTGGGTATCCAAAACAAGCATCAGTTTACAACATCCTACTTTAAATGGACATGATGGTTTTACTGTTTCACACGGAACAAATTTTTTGACTACTCTGTCTGTGCCTGTAATTACAATAGGAGATATAAATTCTAAAAAAGGCTAAGTGACTCCCAAAAAACAAGCAAGTTTTTCCTTATTGCCAAAGTTCAGCGTGAAAACGAGTCACATAAATGTTTCTATGTCTATTGTATAATTTCATTTTTCTTTTGACACATGTCTTTTCTATGGTAATACCAATAATTAATAAATATGTTTGTTGAAAATAATGTAGTCAATATTAGGGATTTTTAATTTTCAGAAAGTAAACACTGCTTTGGCAATAAACTTTATCCTCGGAGAATTTTTTATCTTGTTGGTTTTAATAGAAATAAAAACTCATTAACAGAAGATTTTTTTTACCCAAACCATTACAACTTCATCATTTTAAATCACAGCTCATTAAAACAATTATAATCAAATGTTTCATTTTTTCCCTTGTGTGAAATAGCTGAAAAGGTTATGTTTGTTTTTCTTTATCTAAATCTCTGAGGTGACATAAACAGGCTACATAGATCTATGTGCTGTTTTTCATTTATATTTCAATGTGTCTCTGGTACTCATTTGAGTTATTTTATATTTATTTTAACATCACTTGTACAGAATTTCAAGACTTGGCATTATGAGTATGGTTAAATTAACAAGACATTTAATACCATCCTCTCAAAATTCTAATATTGGCAGGTGATTGCTTAATGGAATTCAGTCACATTTCCCTGCAGGTGGATTCTATTTTGGATCTCTCCAAATTTAAAAGAACATAAATTATTAATGGTTATTTTGCTTTATTTTATATTTTGAAGTACAACATAACATACAGTGTTATCTGAGTGACCCTGGACCACCAAAACAACAACAAAAAGTCACCCTAGCTGTAGGTATGCAGTTCTCAATGTAGCTCCATATTTTCTGCTTCAAGAGCCCTGGGAAAATAATTGAAATGTCCAAATCTCTCCTTGTGTTCTCTTGTTGCTTTTATTCTTTTTCATACTAAATACATATAAAGATGAGTCAATATATAAGATTTCATTCAAATTGACCCACCCAGTTAACTGAATACCAAGATACCTACCACCAGAGAGACATTTTAAACAGAAGCTTGGAATCTGCTGCAATTTCTCATATCAATGCTATTTCATTGTAATATGCCATATTTTCAGAATCACCTTCCCTTTATTAACCATTACAACATATATATAATTGAGGTTTTAGTTAACAGGTACTAGCAAGTGCACAATTACCAACTTAAGTCGACAAAATTCTAGAAGTACAACTAAATATTTTACTCACAACCCAGATATCATAGCCAAATCTTTTGCAGACATAGATCAGATTATTATCATTTAGAAAATATTAATAAAGTCATCATTCTATGTAGAGCACTGTTCAAAGTGCTAGGAAAGATTATCACAAGATAAAGCAAACTTCCTGAAGTTCACATCACAACTTTTAAAGAATATGGCATGTACATATCAAAAAGACAATAGATCATGATCAAGAGGGTTTCCTACCAGGGATGCAGGGATGGTTTAACATAGGTAGGTCAATAAATGTGACACATCACGTAAACAGGATTAAAAACAAAAACCATGTGATCTCAATAGATACAGAAAAAGCATTTGACAAAATCCAGCATCCTTTATGATAAATACCCTCAACAAAATAGGCATAGAAAGGACTTACCTCAAACTAATAAAAGCTGTCTATGATAAACCCACAGACAACATCATACTGAATGGAGAAAAGTTGAAAGTAATCCCCCTGAGAAAGTGGAACAAGACAGGGATGCCCACTTTCACCACTTTTATGCAACATAGTACTGAAAGTCATGGCCAGTGCAATCAGACAAGAGAAAGAAAGAAAAGTCATTCAAACTGGAAAAGATAAGTGAACTATGATTGTATACCTAGAAAATCCTAAAAACGAATCCAAAAAGCTCCTAGATCTGACAAACAAATTCAATAAAGCCTCAGGATGCAACATTAACATACAAAATCAGTAGCACAGCTATACACCAACCATGATCAAGCTGAGAATCAAATGAAATCAAGAACTAAATCTCTTTCACAAAAGCTGAAAATAAATGATATTCTTAGGAATATATATAACCAAGGAGCTGAAAGATCTCTACAGGGAAAACTATAAAACACTGTTGAAAGAAAGCATAGCTGAAACAAACAAATAGGAACTCATCCCATGCACATGGATGGGAAGAATCAGTATTGTGAAAGTGACCATTCTACAGATTCAATGGTCAGAGCAATCTACAGATTTAATGCAATATCCATCAAAAGACCATCATTATTTTCCACAGAACTAGAAAAAACAACCCTCAAATTCATATGGAACCAAAAAAGAGCCTGCATAGCCAGAGCAATACAATGCAAAAAGAACAAATTTGGAGACATCACATCACCAGACTCCAAATTATACTACAAGGCTATAGCTACCAAAACAGCATGGTACTGGTATACAAATAGGCATTTAGAATAGACAACCCAGAAATAAAGCCAAATACTACACCTAACTGAGGTTTGAGAAAGCATAGAAAAATGTAAATTGAGAAAGGACATCCTATTCAATAAATGGTGCTGGGAAAACTGGCAAGCTGCATGTAGAAGAATGAAATTAGATCCTCATCTCTCACCTTATGAAAAATCAACTCAAGGTAGATAAAAGACTTACATCTCATAACTGAAACCATAAAAATTCTAGAAGATAACATTGCAAAAACTCTTCTAGAAATTGGCTTAGGCAAATAATTCATGACTAAGACCCAAAAGCAAATGCAACAAAAATAAAAATAAAATAAATGAGACCTAATTAAACTAAAAAGTTTCTGCACAGCAAAATAAATAATCAGCAGAATAAACAGACAACCCACACAGTGGGAGAAAATATTTGTAAACTGTACATCCAACAAAGGACTAATATCCAGAATCCTCAAGGAATTCAAACAAATCAGCAAGAAAAGAAAAATTTAAAAAGGAAACAAATAGTCCCATTGAAAAGTGGGAAAAGGACATGAATAGACATTCTCAAAAGAAGATATACAAAGAGCTGACAAATATATTAAAAATGCTCAACATCAATAATCATCAAGGAGATGCAAATTAAAACCACAATGAAATACTACCTTGATGCTGCAAGAATGGCCATAATCAAAAAATCAAAAACCATAGACATTGGTGCAGATGTGATGAAAAGGGAATACTTTTACACTGCTAGTGGGAATATAAACTAGTGCAACCACTATGGCAAACAGTATGGAGCCTTTTTAAAGTATCACAAGTGGAACAACCATACAATCCAGCAATCCCACTACTGGGTATCTACCCAGAGGAAAAGAAGTCATTATATGAAAAAGACACTTGCATGTGCATGTTTATAAAAGTATGGAAGCAACCTGAAAGCCCATCAACCAATGAATGGATAAAGAAAATGCGGCATATATACCATGGAATACTACTCAGTCATGAAATGGAGTGAAATAATGGCACTTGCAGCAACCTGGATGGAGTTGGAGACCATTATTCTAAGTGAAGTAACTCAGGAATGAAAAAACAAATAATCGTTATGTTCTCACTTGTAAGTGTGAGCTATGCTATTAAAACTCAAAGTCATTAGAATGATACAACAGACTCCAGTAACCCAGAGGGAAGCATGGGATTGGGACAAGGGATAAAACACTACACTTTGGGTACAGCGTATACTGCTTGGGTCATGGGTGCAACTCTGTCTTCCTTTGTCATGTGTCCTGAGAGAAAAATAGAAGCCATATGCCTTTTTAAGACCTAGCGTCCAAAGTCACACTGCATTATTTTTGTCATGTTCTGTTTAGTAGATGCAGTTCTTATACAGAATGTCTTGGGTTCAAGGGGTGGAACTATAGAACCCACCTCCCAGTGGATAAGAATCACTGTCACATTGTAAGAAGAGGATATGGAATGGTATGTACACTGGGAAAACTATCTTTGGAAAATAAAATCTACCACACTGTACCAATTGGTTATTACAAGAAATCTAAATTTACTATATTAATATTTGCTCATCTTCTGGGGAGAGCATGTGACAATATAGAAATAATGAAGGTATAAACTGGGCAGAAAAGAGCAAACAAAGTATTAGATACTTTTAACTAACTTTTGATAATGTCAACAAAATACTACTTGCTTCTCTCTGAAACCTTCCACTCTATGTCTAATACCCTACCCAACTCACTTGGCGCTAGTTTCTAAAATTACTTAATGAGAGAACAAGAATTTAGTTATTCCCCAGTTTCACATTACCTTTTCAATTTAATTTAGGTCACTAAATTGTTACTTTTGGAACAGAATTTTCTTTTATGAACTATAGAAACCCAACATAATCTTCAGCAAAGAGTAAAGAATAGCTAAGACATGGATAATGAGGGAAATCTTAGCACTGCCCACACACCCCAGAGCAAAGAATAGAAGGAATCAGTAAATAGAAAATCATCTTCAGTTGCCAGCCTGAATTCTGCTTCTCAGAATATGTGCTTCATCTGTAATACGGAATAGTGATTTGGAATCAACAGGAGAATGAAGATAGATTAATAGATAGATAAATAGGTAGTGTTGATAGATAAAGTAAAGCTATCATTCTAAGTTTTCACTTCTCTATATTAATCGTGAAAACTGAAGATATATTTAAACAAAAATTATTTTTACTACAAAGTACTATTTAACCCTTTCCATTAGTTAGAATACGAAAGGCTATACTATTATAACGATCTCAAATTTTCAGTGGCTTAATATAACACATGTTTATTTATCTGTTATGCAAAAACAGCTGAAGACTCCAGTGACTCCTGCCCCAGCTACCTCCATTCAGGGACCTGGTAACACAGGCTGCTTTCATCGAGTGGCGTGCCATCTCAACACAAGACCTCCTCTATCCCACAGCAAAAGAAAGAGACTGGAGAATCCAGAAGGACCATTCTGTGCCTCAGACTAGGAGTGACATGCATGACTTTTCCTCACATTTCACTGGTTAGAATTAGAAATTAGCATGTCCTATCTGCAAGGTGACTGAGAAGTATGTAACCTTTCCTCAAGAGGAAAAGGAAAATCAGATATCCATGAATCATAGGGCATTCATAGGGCAAATCATCCATCACAAATTATTTCAGTTTTTACTCCAACTGGAAGAGAAAACACTTAGGTGAATTTATGAATATCCTCCTTAGATATACACATTTAGGAAATCTGATGGTCTGAATCTTTCTAATATCTACCCTCCCTACACTTAGGGCTCTAGAAATCTCCTTTACACAGACCAAAAAAGAAAAGTGTGAATGGGTTATTAGAAGTTTTCTATCAGCACCAAACATGGCATTTGTCATTTGCAACATCTCTAGGATTTTTGCATAACAATGCTTTAAAAAGAGCAATTTCATTGGAAGAGGGAGTTAGAGGATTTTTTAAAGGTGAATTTTCACAGCAAGTATATTCTATTTGCCAAATTACGTAGTGACGATTATTAGAATGCTAACTTGCTGCCACTGATTGCCATGTGGATAATGTTCAAACATATTTTACCTTTACTTTTTAGCCTAATTCATATTAATCTATGACTATTAATCTTTCATTAACTTTTAGCATTTTCAACTAAATATATCTTTCTCATTTGTTAATCTTAGGTATCACACAATGACCTGTGTCAAAAGCAATTGCAACTTTTTTCCATGAACCTGTCTGCTATCTCTTTCCATTCTGTCTCCTGCAGAAGTCTGTGTTACAGTATAACCTTGATGATTGATATTCCATGAATCAGCTGCTATATTATGTTGTAAATGGCAAATTATTTAGGTAGGTAGACATAGGTGAGTTGCCTCCAATATGGCACCTTGTAGCATATTACTGAAGGTGATGATTCCAACCATGAAAATATTTTGCGATTATAAAATCCACTAAACTACATTGCAAGTCACTTGTCTCCATTCAGTAATAATTCCTAGAATGTATTGAGCAACTACTATAAGTCAGGCACTATTTAAATACCTACAAGTACCTACCTCAAAGCTGTTAACTTTGGCAAAACCTCTCAGGAAGGTAGTAGTATTTTCCCAACTTTGCAATTAAAAGGTTGCATAATCTGCCTTAAAGCTACCATGATGGTTGAATCAAGAATCATATCCAGGCAGTTTATTCCAGAAACTCTTATGCTATATGCAATTTTTTGCACAAAGTGGCAGTTTGACATCCATGGGAAAGACTTGGGAGCACTGCCAACACTTTAATTTATCTCCTTCACTTCTCCCTCATCTCATCCACTCTACCTTAATGAGTTTGGGAACAATCTACTTTTCCACTTCTATCCATCACATATTGTGGGATCCACTAGGCCTTTAGAGTAGAAGAAACATCACACACACACACACACACACACACACACACACACACACACACACCATTTTCCTAGAGCACTCTTCCCTTCATTATGTGCTTTTACATCCCCATCTCAAATCCCAGTTAATACTACTTTGGAAACAACTTACTAGTAGAGACTAATGCTTTCTGTTTGGGAACACTTGGGAATGAATCAATACCATAAGGTTCTCAATCACAAATGTCACATGGACATTAAAACACACCAATGCGAAGATACTGGAACAATTGTTTTGGAGCATTGAGAAATAAAGGCTGACTCAGCTGAAAATCTTCAGGAAAACAATAGGAAAAGGGACCTTCGATAAGCACTCTTGTCACATTTCTTCCGATACACTGAAAGTTTGCAATATCCTTAGAAATGTTAGGATGTCACCATCAAAAATAAATATTTTAAACTCCTTCAAATATCCTTACAGGTTTGGCCATCCTAAATCCTTAAGCTGAAAGGAGTCAGCATTAGGCATCCAAATATTTAGAGAAAGGTGCGAGAGCCTAGATGTACAAAGGATATAATCACAACACTCAGATTTCATTTGGAAGTTGGAAGTACTAAAATACTGTGGCTTTTATTTTTTATTTTTTTATTTTTTTTTATTTTTTATTGCATTTTAGGTTTTGGGGTACATGTGAAGAACATGCAAGACAGTTGCATAGGTACACACATGGCAGTGTGTTTTGCTTCCTTTCTCCCCTTCACCCACATTTGGCATTTCTCCCCAGGCTATCCCTCCCCAGCTCCCCCCCCCCGCTGGCCCTCCACTTTTCCCCCCAATAGATCCCAGTGCTTAGTACTCCCCTCCCTGTGTCCATGTGTTCTCATTTTTCATCACCCGCCTATGAGTGAGAATATGCGGTGTTTCATTTTCTGTTCTTGTGTCAGTTTGCTGAGGATGATGTTCTCCAGATTCATCCATGTCCCTACAAACGACACAAACTCATCATTTCTGATTTCTGCATAATATTCCATGGTGTATATGTGCCACATTTTCCCAATCCAGTCTATCATCAATGGGCATTTGGGTTGATTCCAGGTCTTTGTTATTATAAACAGTGCTGCAATGAACATTCGTGTGCATGTGTCCTTGTAGTAGAACGATTTATAGTCCTTTGGATATATACCCAGTAATGGGATTGCTGGGTCAAATGGAATTTCTATTTCTAAGGCCTTGAGGAATCGCCACACTGTCTTCCACAATGGTTGAACTAATTTACACTCCCACCAACAGTGTAAAAGTGTTCCTTTTTCTCCACATCCTCTCCAGCATCTGTTGTCTCCAGATTTTTTAATGATCGCCATTCTAACTGGCGTGAGATGGTATCTCAATGTGGTTTTGATTTGCATCTCTCTGATGACCAGTGACGATGAGCATTTTTTCATATGATTGTTGGTGTCATATATGTCTTCTTTTTAAATTGTCTGTTCATATCCTTTGCCCATTTCTGAATGGGCTTGTTTTTTTCCTGTAAATCTGTTTGAGTTCTTTGTAAATTCTGGATATCAGCCCTTTGTCAGATGGGTAAACTGCAAAAATTTTTTCCCGTTCTGTTGGTTGCTGATTCACTCTGGTGACTGTTTCTTTTGCCGTGCAGAAGCTGTGGAGTTTCATTAGGTCCCATTTGTCTATTTTGGCTTTTGTTGCCAGTGCTTTTGGTGTTTTGTTCATGAAGTCCTTGCCTATTCCTATGTCCTGGATGGTTTTGCCTAGATTTCCTTCTAGGGTTTTTATGGTGCCAGGTCTTATGTTTAAGTCTTTAATCCATCTGGAGTTAATTTTAGTGTAAGGTGTCAGGAAGGGGTCCAGTTTCTGCTTTCTGCACATGGCTAGCCAGTTTTCCCAACACCATTTATTAAACAGGGAATCCTTTCCCCATTGCTTGTTTTTGTCAGGTTTATCAAAGACTGTATAGTTGTAGATATGTTGTGTTGCGTCCGATGCCTCTGTTCTCTTCCATTGGTCTATATCTCTGTTTTGGTACCAATACCATGCTGTTTTGATTACTGTAGCATTGTAGTATCATTTGAAATCTGGTAGTGTGATGCCCCCCGCTGTGTTCTTTTTGCTTAGAATTGACTTGGCTATGCGGGCTCTCTTTTGGTTCCATATGAAGTTCATGGTGGTTTTTTCCACTTCTGTGAAGAAAGTCAATGGTAGCTTGATGGGAATAGCGTTGATTCTGTAAATTACTTTGGGCAGTATAGCCATTTTCACGGTATTAATTCTTCCTAACCATGAACATGGAATGTTTCTCCATTTGTTTGTATCCTCTCTTATTTCGTTGAGCAGTGGTTTGTAGTTTTCCTTGAAGAGGTCCCTTACATTCCTTGTAAGTTGTATTCCTAGGTATTTTATTCTTTTTGTAGCAATTGTGAATGGCAGTTCGTTCTTGATTTGGCTTTCTATAAGTCTGTTATTGATATAGAGGAATGCTTGTGATTTTTGCACATTGATTTTATATCCTGAGACTTTGCTGAAGTTGCTTATCAGTTTCAGGAGTTTTGGGCTGAGGCAATGGGGTCTTCTAGGTATACTATCATGTCGTCTGCAAATAGAGACAATTTGGCTTCCACCTTTCCTATTTGAATACCCTTTATTTCTTTTTCTTGCCTGATTGCTCTGGCTAGAACTTCCAGTACTATATTGAATAAGAGTGGTGAAAGAGGGCATCCTTGTCTAGTGCCGGATTTCAAAGGGAATGCTTCCAGTTTTTGCCCATTCAGTATGATATTGACTGTTGGTTTGTGGTAAATAGCTTTTATTACTTTGAGATACGTTCCATTGATACCAAGTTTATTGAGGGTTTTTAGCATAAAGAGCTGTTGAATTTTGTCGAATGCCTTTTCTGTGTCAATTGAGATAATCATGTGGTTTTTGTTTTTGGTTCTGTTTATGTGGTGAATTACGTTTATAGACTTGCGTATGTTGAACCAGCCTTGCATTCCTACTTGATCATGATAGATAAGTTTTTTGATTTGCTGTTGCAATCGGCTTGCCAATATTTTATTGAAGATTTTTGCATCTATGTTCATCATGGATATTGGCCTGAAGTTTTCTTTTCTCATTGGGTCTCTGCCGGGTTTTGGTATCAGGATGATATTGGTCTCATAAAATGATTTGGGAAGGATTCCCTCTTTTTGGATTGTTTGGAATAGTTTCAGAAGGAATGGTACAGCTCCTCTTTGTGTGACTGGTAGAATTCAGCTGTAAACCCATCTGGACCTGGGCTTTTTTTGTGTGGTAGGCTCTTAATTGCTGCCTCAACTTCTGACCTTGTTATTGGTCTGTTCATAGTTTCAGCTTCCTCCTGGTTTAGGCTTGGGAGGACACAGGAGTCCAGGAATTTATGCATTTCTTCCAGGTTTACTAGTTTATGTGCATAGAGTTGTTTCTAATATTCTCTGATGATGGTTTGAATTTCTGTGGAATCTGTGGTGATTTCCCCTTTATCGTTTTTTATTGCATCTATTTGGTTGTTCTCTCTTTTTAATCAATCTTGCTAGTGGTCTATTTTGTTGATCTTTTCAAAAAACCAGCTCTTGGATTTATTGATTTTTTGAAGGGTTTATCGTGTCTCTATCTCCTTCAGTTCAGCTCTGATCTTAGTTATTTCTAGTCTTCTGCTGCGTTTTCAGTTTTTTTGATCTTGCTCCTCTAGCTCTTTCAATTTTGATGATAGGGTGTCAATTTTGGATGTCTCCATTCTACTCATATGGGCACTTATTGCTATATATTTTCCTCTAGAGACTGCTTTAAATGTGTCCCAGAGATTCTGGCATGTTGTGTCTTTGTTCTCATTGGTTTTGAAGAACTTCTTTATTTCTGCCTTCATTTTATTGTTTATCCAGTCAACATTCAAGAGCCAGTTGTTCAGTTTCCATGAAGCTGTGCGGTTCTGGGTTGGTTTCTGAATTCTGAGTTCTAACTTGATTGCACTATGGTCTGAGAGACTGTTTGTTATGATTTCAGTTGTTTTGCATTTGCTGAGGAGTGCTTTACTTCCAATTATGTGGTCAATTTTAGAGTAGGTGTGATGTGGTGCTGAGAAGAATGAATATTCTGTGGATTTGGGGTGGAGAGTTCTGTAAATGTCTATCAGGTTTGCTTGCTCCAGGTCTGAGTTCAAGCCCTGGATATCCTTGTTGATTTTCTGTCTGGTTGATTTATCTAATATTGACAGTGGAGTGTTAAAGTCTCCCACTATTATTGTGTGAGAATCTAAGTCTCTTTGTAAGTCATTAAGAACTTGCCTTATGTATCTGGGTGCTCCTGCATTGGGTCCATATATGTTTACGATCGTTAGCTCTTCTTGTTGTATCAATCCTTTTACCATTATGTAATGTCCTTCTTTGTCTCTTTTGATCTTTGTTGCTTTAAAGTCTTTTATCAGAGATGAGAATTACAACTCTTGCTTTTTTTTGCTCTCCATCTGCTTGGTAAATCTTCCTCTATGCCTTTATTTTGAGCCTTTGTGTATCTTTGCATGTGAGATGGGTTTCCTGGATACAGCACACTAATGCGTTTTGGATTTTTATCCAATTTGCCAGTCTATGTCTTTTGATTGGTGCATTTAGTCCATTTACATTTAGGGTTAATATTGTTATGTGTGAATTTGATACTGCCATTTTGATGCTAGCTGGCTGTTTTGCCCATTAGTTGTTGTAGATTCTTCATTATGTTGATGCTCTTTAGCATTTAGTGTGATTTTGGAATAGCTGGTACTGGTTGTTCCTTTCTATGTGTAGTGCCTCTTTCAGGAGCTCTTGTAAAGCAGGCCTGGTGGTGACAAAATCTCTGAGTACTTGCTTGTTTGAAAAGGATTTTATTTTTCCTTCACTTATGAAGCTCAGTTTGGTTGGATATGAAATTCTGGGTTGAAAGTTCTTTTCTTTAAGGATATTGAATATTGGCCCCCACCCTCTTCTGGCTTGTAGTGTTTCTGCCGAGAGATCTGCTGTGAGTCTGATGGGCTTCCCTTTGTGGGTGACCCAACCTTTCTCTCTGGCTGCCCTTAGTATTTTCTCCTTTATTTCAACCTTGTTGAATCTGATGATTATGTGCCTTGGGGTTGCTCTTCTTGCGGAATATCTTTGTGGTGTTCTCTGTATTTCCTGCATTTGAGTGTTGGCCTGTCTTTCTAGGTGGGGAAAATTTTCCTGGATAATGTCCTGAAGAGTATTTTCCAGCTTGGATTCATTCTCTTCGTCACATTCTGGTACACCTATCAAACATAGGTTAGGTCTCTTCACATAGTCCCACATTTCTTGGAGACTTTGTTCATTCCTTTTTGTGCTTTTTTCTCTGATCTTGGCTTCTCATTTTATTTCATTGAGTTGATCTTCGACTTCTGATATTCTTTCTTCTGCTTGGTCAATTCGGCTATTGAAACTTGTGCATGCTTGGCTAAGTTCCTACACTGTATGACTGTTGAGGTCCACTCCAGGTCCTGCTTGTCTGGGGTGCACCTATAGCAGCTATGGAACAGTGAGGGATGCTACCAGTTTCTTCTTCTGCTATTGTCCCAGAATGATGCCTGCCAAATATCAGTCTTTTGGAGATAGAGGGGTCAGAGAGCTGCTTGAGGAGACAGTCTGTACTTTGTAGGATCTCAAGTGCTGAGCTGTGAGCTCTGTTGTTTATTCAGGGCTGTTAGGCTGCTACGTTTAATTCTGCTGCAGCAGAACTCATAAAAAAAACGACCTTTTTTCTCAGATGCTCTGTCTCAGGGGGGTTGGGCTTTCTTTGTGAGTGTCCATTCTAGCTGGGTGCTGTACTACCCAGCTAGGATGCAGTCAAGTCACTATTTGCCTGCCGAGGCTCTGCCCTGCTGGTGTGAGGTTTGCCCTGTTGCTGCAGGCTCTGCCTTGCTGCTGCGGTCTCCGCCCTGCTGCCACGGGCTATGCCATGCGGCGGAGTCTCTCTGTTGTGGTGGGTTGCCTCGGCAACAGCAGGCTGCATCCACAATGGGCGTGTACCTCAGTAGGGGCAGATTGCCTTGGTAATGGCAGACGCCCCTTCTCCACAGAGCTGCACTGTCCTGGGTTCAGCTGTGCCCGCACCCAGAGCGTTTGGAATTGCCATTTTGTTTGTCCCACTGCACTACCCCAAACGCTGTTTCCCTGGAATCTCCTGGCCTGGCTCACTGTCCAATCCCATTCAGTCTCAAGTTCAGCCCTCTCGAGTCTCAGATTGCCAGTTCAACAGGGCACCCAGACCAGTGCGCTTTGCACAGAGCGCTGTGGAGCGCCACTGTGCTACAGCGCTGGCCGCTGGCTGCACCAGCGAAAACCTCTGCCTGGCATCCCGCGTCTCTTTTATACCTGGTAATTTCCCCGTTCTGTGGGCGACAAAGATCCATCTGGAAATGCGGCCCTGACTCACCCTCCATGCATTCACCAAGAGCTTCAATCCTGGGTTGTTCTCACTGCGCCATCTTGAGTCCCTCCAATACTGTGGTTTTTAATGGAAATTTGTATTAATCCAACACAGCCATGTCCAAGACTGCAAAGCTTTGAACAACACTACAGACATTCTGATAGTCTTTAATTGCTTACTCTAGCTCTTTTGTTTGGTTTATATGTTTTCTCAAAGCCTTTCTGTTTTCTTAGAAGAAAACCTAGGCAAAACCATTCAGGACGTAGGCATAGGCAAGAACTTCATGACTAAAACACTTATAGACTTGCATATGTTGAACCAGCCTTGTATTCCTGGGATGAAGCCTACTTGATTGTGAGGGATAAGCTTTTTGATGTGCTGTTGCAGTCGGTTTGCCAGTATTTTATTAAAGATTTTTGCATCTTTGGATTGTTTGGAATAGTTTCAGAAGGAATGGTACCAACTGGTACCAACTCCTCTTTGTATGTCTGGTAGAATTCGGCTGTGAACCCATCTGGACCTGGGCTTTTTTTTTTTTTTTTTTTTTTTTTGAGATGGAGTTTCACTCTTGTTACCTAGGCTCGAGTGCAATGGCGCAATCTCAGCTCACCACAACCTCCGCCCCCTGGGTTCAGGCCATTCTCCTGCCTCAGCCTCCTGAGTAGCTGGGATTACAGGCTAATTTCTTGTAATTTTTAGTAAAGACAGGGTTTCACCATGTTGACCAGGATGGTCTCGATCTGTTGACCTCATGATCCACCCGCCTTGGCCTCCCAAAGTGCTGGGATTACAGGCTTGAGCCACCACGCCCGGACAGACCTGGGCTTTTTTTGGGTGGAAGGCTCTTAATGGCTGCCTCAACTTCAGTCCTTGTTATTGGTCTATTCAGGATTTTGACTTATTCCTGGTTTAAGCTTGGGACAAGGCAAGTTTCCAGGAATTTATTCATTTCTTCCAGGTTTACTAGTTTATGTGCATAGAGTTGTTTGTATTAATCTCTGATAATGGTTTGTATTTCTGTGGAATCTGTGATGATTTCCCCTTTTTCATTTTTTATTGCATCTATTTAATTATTCTTTCTTTTCTTTTTTATTAATCTGGCTAGTGGTCTATTTTGTTGATCTTTTCAAAAAACCAGCTCCTGGATTTATTCATTTTTTGAAAGGTTTTTTCTGTCTCTGTCTCCTTCAGTTCTGCTTTAATCTTAGTTATTTCTTGTCTTCTGCTAGGTTTTGAGTTTTTTTGATCTTGCTCCTCTAGCTCTTTCAATTTTGATGATAGGGTGTCAATTTTAGATCTCTCCTTGCTTCTCATGTGGGCATTTATTGCTATATATTTTCCCCCTAGAGACTGCTTTAAATGTGTCCCAGAGATTCTGGTATGTTGTGTCTTCGTTCTTGTTGATTTTGAAGAACATCTTTGTTTCTGCCTTCATTTCATTGTTTATCCAGTCAACATTCAAGAAGAGAAACCCCAAGGCACATAATCGTCAGATTCACCAGGGTTGAAATGAAGGAGAAAATGCTAAGGGCAGCCAGAGAGAAAGGTCGGGTTACCCAGAAAGAAAAGCCCATCAGACTCACTGCAGATCTCTCAGCAGAAACCCTACAAGCCAGAAGATAGTGAGGGCCAATATTCAACATCCTTAAAGAAAAGAACTTTCAACCTAGAATTTCATATCCAGCCAAACTAAGCTTCATAAGTGAAGGAAAAATAAAATCCTTTGCTAACAAGCAAGTACTCAGAGATTTCCATCACCACCAGGCTTGCTTTACAGGAGCTCCTGAAAGAGGCACTAAACATAGAAAGGAACAACCAGTACCAGCCCCTCCAAAAACATACCAAACAGTAAAGAGCATCAACACAATGATGAAACTGCATCAACTAACGGGCAAAACAGCCAGCTAGCATCAAATGGCAGGATCAAATTCACACATAACAATATTAACCCTAGGGCCAGGCGCGGTGGCTCAAGCCTGTAATCCCAGCACTTTGGGAGGCTGAGGAGGGTGGATCACGAGGTCAAGAGATCGAGACCATCCTGGTCAACATGGTGAAACCCTGTCTCTACTAAAAATACAAAAAAATTAGCTGGGTATGGTGGCGCATGCCTGTAATCCCAGCTACTTGGGAGGCTGAGGCAGGAGAATTGCCTGAACCCAGGAGGCAGAGGTTGTGGTGAGCCGAGATTGCGCCATTGCACTCCAGCCTGGGTAACAAGAGCGAAACTCCATCTCAAAAAAAAAAAAAAAACCAATATTAACCCTAAATGTAAATGGGCTAAATGCCTCAATCAAAAGACACACACTGGCAAATTGGATAAAAAGCCAAAACCTATCAGTGTGCTATAGCCAGGAGACTCATTTCACATGCAAGGATACACAAAGGCTCAAAATAAAGGGATGGAGGAAGATTTACCAAGCAAATGGAAAGCAAAAAAAGGCAGGAGTTGCAATTCTCATCTCTGATAAAATAGACTTTAAAGCAACAAAGATCAAAAGAGACAAAGAAGTACATTACATCATGGTAAAAGGATCAATGCAACAAGAAGAGCTAATGATTCTAAATATATATGCACCCAATACAGGAGCACCCAGATACATAAGACAAGTTCTTAATGACCTACAAAGAGACTTAGACTCCCACACAATAATAGTGGGAGACTTTAACACCCCATTGTCAATATTAGACAGATCAACGAGACAGAAAATTAACAAGGATATCCAGGACTTGAACTCAGACCTGGACCAAGCCAATCTAATAGACATTTACAGAACTCTCCACCCAAATCTATAGAATATGCATTCTTCTCAGCACCACATCACACCTACTCTAAAATTGACCACATAATTCGAAGTAAATCACTCCTCAGCAAATGCAAAAGAATGGAAATCATAAGAAACAGTCTCTGAGACCACAGTGCAATCAAGTTAGAACTCAGAATTCAGAAAGTTGTAATTTTTTAAAAAGCAAATTGGGATGTCTTCCAGTGACAATCACTTTGGAAGGCATTATTCAAGAAGAGAGAGTTTGCAGTGCTCTTCGACTTAGAAAATACATTTAAGAAACAATCACAAACAATTATCATAAAACTAATTTCACAAGTTCCAGGTCTCTAGATTATTACTAAAACAAAGAGAAGCATCTATTGGAACTAAGAAACTAAGAACAAATATCTGACATATTCAATCTGCATTCCTCTAAGCCAGTGGACATTGAATTCATTTTAAAAATGAGCCAGTTTATCTAACAATGTCAAATTGCCAATCAAGTTGTTATTCATCTATCTAGAATTGTCAAGTTTGATAAGAAAAGCAATTTCCAAAAGAAAAAGAAGTAGTAAGAATCATAGATGCAGCTGCTAAAGTGGCCATTTGAAAGTACAGTCCATAAAAAAATGTTCCATAGGGTACTTCTCATGCCCATCTTTATTTCCTAACCTGAAACAAAGACAATCTTTCTCTTGAATCTTAACCTCTGAACAAAGGAATTCTTTGGCTCAAGTCTTGGCCTTTTCTTATGAAAGTTTTATTTGTAGAAATGGGGCAGTTGTGGCAATTCCATATGCATCATCGTATCCCATCATGAAGTAAAATGTAGTACTACACTTGTATGCAACTACTGTGCTCTTTGTCAGAAACCCACATCACATTTCCTCTTCCAGCTATGATTTAATTCAAACCAGTCACATTCTCTCATATCTGCTCAAGATCTACTGCTTCTGAAAATAACTTAAATAATTTTTCTATTTTAAAAATATATACACATATCACTCTCTGTATTTTTAATGGAGGGCATTAGGTCTATTTTCATGGAGATTTAACTAAGCAGCTTATTTTCGTGGGAGAATAGAACCTCCAAAGGATGCATAAAGTTAACAGGTATGTATTGTTTCTATCATTTGTATGTTAGAGTTAATTAGTGCCAGCATGAGTTATTAGCAAAAGGTAATCATATCCTGACTGTAATATGTTTCTTATGATAAACGGATTCCAATATTAGCCACTAGTCCTCTGTCACTACAGATACATGTTCGCTCCAAAACTGAAGGGGATTATTATATTTGAGTTTTAAAAGACAATTGAACAAATAAAACTGGTCAAATGTACCTCTATCTTTCTCAGATAATAATAAATTAAAAAACATTTTTATCTTTTATCTAAAAGCTTTAATAACGCATTGTATGACCAACCATTAGGAAAAAAAAAAGAGTTCACCTCTTTTCTTTGGCCTCAGCTAAATTTCCCAATGAGTACTGTATCATCCAGATATATTTTAGAAAGTTAGGCCTTGCATTTCATTATGCATTTAGACATTTATAGCTTGATGATAAACCTATCTGTTCTTCTGGGGGTTGAACTTAGAAATCAGTGCACCCTGTAAAAAATATTATGCTCCTATTTGAAATTATTGGGGTTCTATATCTTGTTCTTTTGGTTCCTCCAAAGAAATATTTATTCCCATAAAAAGGAAAAGATACAAATATTTGATTTAGAGCAAAGCATTCTTTCTTTGATTAAAGGATACTGAGTTACATGGGTGTCTTTCTGGAATTCAGGATTATTTACTACAGTCTCCACTAATAAAAGACCCAGAACAATAGTTTTTTCCACAAGTAGAAACCTTATTATCATGAGCCCTACAACTTCCTAAGTTACTTTAGAAATATAACTTGAATAAGAAAGTAGTGAAATACGCTATTCATTTGCCATTTCTGTAGCTAAAAACCTGTGCAGAAAAAAGAGTTAATCAGGCATGCGTTTCTCAAACCCTGCATATTCCTAAAAAAGATCTGCTTTCAGGATTAGTCCCCGGCCTGGCTCCTTGGCCAGGACCTCTGAGCTCTCAGTATATTCTGCCTGATGGGTATTTTCGTACGCCTGAGGCCCTGAGCCACACTGTACCAGTGTGAAGGCTGGAGTCTAAGTAGTCATGCAGGTACTGCATAACAATCCGACTGATACCCCACTAAAAACCCCAGACACCAAAGCTCCTGGTTGGCAACACTTTGCACATTTAGTCACATCTTATTTAGGAATTAACACATCCCTTCTGCAAATACACTGGACGAGTTTGCAAATGGTTTCCCCTGGACTTTGCCCCATGAACTAGCTTATTCTAATCTTCATCCTTTTATTATAATAAACTAATTGGGAATCCCACAGCTTTTCAGAATCCTATGAGCCTTTCAATCCTAAAGCCACAGGAATGATCAAACCTGAGGGTGGTCCTAGAGATCCACAAACAAAATCTAATGCCAGTTTTCAAGAGAAATAAATGCGTTTATTTCAGTCAGGTTTACATTAATCTAGAGTGGGATCCCTACTCAGGTTAGAGGCTTACCCAGCCACTTTGCAGGCTTCTCTAATTGTTACCAAGCCTCTTGGCATGGGCATGTTTTGCCTTTTGCCATATTCTACACTGTGGTATGGCTGCATTCCTCAACTTGCTGACCTAAGGGCTGATCTGTCATTGAAAACAATGGGAATAAGTCTGTGTCTTCAGAAGTGACTCAGGAGTAATCACAAATAAGATAATATAATCCCATTTACAAAGAGTAGGATTTGAAAATTTCAAGATACATAAATTCCATCAAAAATCTTCTTAAAAGCTAGAATTAAAAAGTTAATCCCTTATTAATGACTTTAAAAACACTCTGCTCTCTCTGTAAAGCTGTGAGTAAGCCATCATTTTACTATCCCATTTAGACAATATTGGGACTTTCCTGAATGACTTTATTTCGACTACGTATATGCTTCTTTGATCTTATACAGCACGTCTGCTCCTTTAATTTCACTCATAAATGTTACACATTCAGAGTCTAATTTATTTAGACTCAGTTACAGGAATCTTTCACACTAAAAGTTGATCCTGAAGTCTCCTTGAAAATAAAAGAATATCGATCATTTATTCTAATTGAAAAGTGTTCTTAAAAATTACAGGTAGCATTCAGTGATTCTAAGTGGTATCAATTATTATTTTCACCATATTGCTGTTGTTAAGATTGTTGATTTTTCTAAATTGAGTGAAAAATTACGATATCTCTCAAAAGATCCTGAAAGGATTTGTCATGCCAAACTAAGATTGAGTACCAGTAAAATGTATTTGAAATTAAACTTCATAACATCGCAATTTTTTAAAAGCCTAGATCTAAGTTTCCAAATATAAGCAGAACAACAGAAGAGACAAATATTTCTTCTTCTACAAAATATAAACAAACTAAGGGTTGTTATTTAAACATTAATATTAATAAATAAAAGTAATAATAATTCATGATTGGTATGGTTGCATATCGCCAACTTCCTTTCATCAGTTCTGTTTTTGATACATTTGTATAAAGTCAAGCCTGTAGCTATAAAGGAATAAAATTATGGTTCTATCTGGGAAACGGTGAGGGTGTTTCCATTTGTATAAGGAAAGAGGAAAGTCTTACAATTCAGGGATAGGAAGCTATGATTTACATAATGAACATGGCAAAGAGACCTATAAAGAAATAAGACTTAGATGGCAGAAAAATCACATTGGCTTTACTCCAAGATACCAGGCACATCCCTGGAAAATTCTGATGTGCCGGAATATAACAGTATGTACTTTTCCCAGAGCCAGAATCAGTGCAATATTTGGCTTTCCTACTTACACTTGGAACATGTGATTCTTTTTCTCAGATCCATCAGGGTTCCATTTATGTTTAGCACCTGCATGCAGCCCAGGGGCTCTAAAAACCCATTTTCTGTGTGGATATGAATTGCTTAACAATATAGTCATTTCACAACTTAAGTGGATTCATTTCGATAATCTTCAAACCCTTTAGTTTCTAGCAATCATGAGAATTAAAGTTTTACACAATTGCAATGACACCTTTTTAAATGAGTTTTTACAAATTTTACCATCATAAATAGGAAGAAATTGCTATTGATGTGATTTATATACAATGATAGAAATTTATCAAATAGTCAAAGCCAGGCCACTATATGTAACCAGAGTTAAGAACCCAAATTCTAAAGTGTGAATCCAAGCTCTATCATTTACTAGCTTTGTAACACTTACTAAACAATACAATTTCTTGAAACACCAGTTTTTTCATCTCTAAATAAGGGTAATAATTTGTGCTAACTTGTAAAACTAAGGTGAAATTGAAAAGAGCATTATGGATATAAAATGCTTTCTCATAGGGCTTGATTCATAGTAAGTGTTTAGTGAAAGTTAATGTGGTAGGTTAGAAGCCATGAATGTGGATGGCCCACACCCCTCCCTATCTCTCTTTTCCAGTAAAGTGTGAACTGTGAGGGAAAAATAGAACTAAATTCATGTATGAAAATTCCAAAAAGAGAATGATAAAATCTAACAAAGAATTTTTCATTACTCTTTGGAGGAGAAGAAGGGATTGAGGGTGCAAAACAGTAGGGACAGGCCCACCACAGTGGCTCACGCCTGTAATTCCAGCTGAGGTGGGTGGATCGCCCGATCCCAAGAGTTGGAGACCAGCTTAGACAACATATCAAAACCCTATCTCTACTAAAAATGCAAAAAAATTAGCTAGGCATGGTGGCATGCACCTGTGGTTCCAGCTACTTAAGAGGCTGAGGTGAGAAGGTCACCTGAGCCCAGGAAATCAAGACTGCGGTGAGCTGTGGTCACACCACTCCACTCTTGCCTGAGCAATGGGAGTGAGAACTGTCTTAAAAAAAAAAAAAGTAACAGGAACAAATGTGCATGGATAAGAGTGCTATAATGGGATTGGAAAATGAGAGACTCCCAAGAGCTGGTAATGACAAAAAATAGAAAAGGATAAGAGATTGAATGTGATAGTGTTGACAGAACCACTGGCTTCTCATTAATTGAGAGAAATATGAATAAAGATTGAAATTTCTACTGGAAGCATATGTTTGGTTTGTAGTTTTGTTGTTTGTTTTTGTTTGTATGGTTGCTGGTTTGATTGTTTTTTTGTTTTCTATGCAGCACATTCCAGGAATGGATTTTGGCAGTCACACATTCAGAAGTGTTAAGGGCTAAATGTGGCACTCCAGAATCATATGTTGAAGGCCTAACTCCTAGTACCACAAAATATAACTGTATTTGAAGATAGCATCTTCAAAGAGGTGATTAAATTAAAATGAAAACATTAGAGTGGGTGCTAATCTGATCTGACTCGTGTTTTTGAAGGAAGAGGGCATTTAGAAATAAAGACACCAGGGATTTGCCCACATCATGAAAAGACTATGTGAGGCACAGAGAGAAAGAAGCCATCTACAAGCCACGGAGAGAGGCCTTAAAAGAAACCAAACCTGCTGACACTTTGACCTTGGACTTTTGCCCTTTAGAACTGTAATTTCAAAAATGTCTGTTGAGTAAACCACCCAGTCTGTGGTATTTTATATCAACCCTAAAACAAAAGGTAAGCCCATATCTTAGCTGTAAAGGAACAGTATGCTTACTGGTTAAAGTCGTGAGATACAGAGGTTGCCTTGAATCAGACTGGTTGTGTTTGAATTCTGGTTCCACTACTTTCTGGTTGTATGACCTTAAGTAGATCACATAGTTTCTTCATACCTCAATTTTCTCATCTACAAAAGAATGGGTATAATAACAGCAGCAACCTTATTTGGCTGTTTTAAGGCTTAAATGAGATAAAACATAGTACTTATAGCAGTGACTGTCATAGAGTATTGATCCATAATTTTAACTGTTTTAATGAGCGATCATAATTATTTTTAAGGATTATTTGTCCTAATCTTTAGCATGCTCATTTCTCATGGCAGTCACTGGGTTAACCAGAGCAATTTTAGCGATGAAACTATTACAAGGAACAGCTTACTCCAAGTCACATGTGTCTACAGCTCCTCATTCACTGGGGTTACAATGAGAAGCAAAATTCTAATTTGATAATATCCAAAGGTTGAGATTCATTGGAGAAAATGTATCCAGTAAAGAAATTTGAATAAAAATCAAGTTAGGGAGGCAAGAGAGAGCATTGCACTTTAATTTTCTAAATTTTGACATTCTGAAATATATTTGTTGCATACTATTTTTAATAACTAGTTTTTACTGTTCTATTATTAGTTGGCAGTACTAGACACTGCTCTAAGTGCTTTACATATATTAACTCATTTCATCTTCATTATAAGCATATGAAATAGATATGAATTATAATGAAGAGACTGAGTTACAGAGAGGTTCAATAATATGCTCAAGGTTAGAGAGCTAGTAAGTGGCAGTCAGGATTTGAATGCTGGTGGTCTGGGGCCAGAGTCTGTTTTTACCTACTCTCTACCACAGAAGTTTATTAGGCACACAATTATTTCTTATCAAATGTATCTAACCCAAAGTGTCTATTCTCAGGATGACATGGTACTGCCAATTATTATGAAAAAAGTGGTATGAGTCATTCATCTGGGCATTAAACAAATATATCACAGTGGTTAAAAGCAAGATTTTGCCCTTAAGCTTGCATCCCAGATTTATGTAAACTTAAGTACATTATTATAAGTGGACCCATGTAAAATTATTGAAGAACATTTTCCAAATATTATAAGCAAAGGTAACCAGATAAGAAAAACTGATTATATACCAAGAATATGACTGCACAGTTTTCCTAGATTATATAGGGTACACTTTAAGTACTAGAAAAAATTCTAGAAAGATACTGTTGAGGGTTGCTTAAAAAGACCCTTGATTGAGTGCCAAGAGCACAGATATTATTTTTTAAATGAGAATCACAACAGGTTCTTGAGCAGGAGATTAAATTCATCAGGATGTGCTGAGCGGGATGTGCAGAAGAGATTGATTATGGGTTAAGTAAAGCAGGAACACCGTTACAATACTTTCAGGTATTACACAGCAGGAACATGAACTTGGTTTGTTCCAATAACCAGGTAAAGATAGAAAATAATTTTAAAAGTTTTGCCCAAGAAAAGTCAGATTTGCCCACTCATTAGATGGGAGTAGAAAGTAAGAATGAGATAAGATTTAAAAAAAAAACAAAACAAAAAAAACTGAGGTTCTGTGAATCTGAGTTCCGTGGCTCATTCAAGTGCTCACAAGAGAAAATGATAGGAGAAGTCTGTGAAATAATACTGCAGTTTGTTTTCCATCCATGTAAATACATTTCAGATATATCTACCTTTGGAAAGTAAAGACTGTCCGTACAAAGTCCTAGTGATTTTGTGAGGCTAAGCAGCAACTGTAACTGCATTTGCTAATTTTTCTTGCCAACATAATTTCACAAAGCCCCTGACTCTGCAAGGACATACAGCTCTCCAGAAAGATGGTTTAAAGACAAAACAGGATAGAGCAAACAGTTCCACAAAGTCTCTTGCCAGATCACTACGTTCCTTAGAAGTTAAATGACTCTAGTCTTTGCCTTTTCCTATGCATAAAACAACATCGAACAGTTAGTCATTATGCTTCCATAATCTATAACCAGATATACTCTTTTATTTCTACTTTATTTTTTTTATTGCATTTTAGGTTTTTGGGGTACACATGAGAAAATGCAAGATTGTTGCATAGGTACACACAGAGCAGTGTGATTTGCTGCCTTCCTCCCCATCACCTATATCTGACATTTCTCCCCATGCTATCTCTCCCCAACTCCCTATCCCCCACTGTCCCTCCCCTATTTCCCCCCAACAGACCACAGTGTGTGATGCTCTCCTCCCTGTGTCCATGTGTTCTCATTGTTCAACACCCACCTATGAGTGAGAATATGCAGTGTTTGATGTTCTGTTCTTACGTCAGTTTGCTGAGAATGATGGTTTCCAGGTTCATCCATGTCCCTACAAAGGACATGAACTCATCATTTTTGATGGCTGCATAATATTCCATGGTGTCTAGGTGCCACATTTTCCCTGTCCCGTCTATCATCGATGGGCATCCAGGTCTTTGCTATTGTAAACTGTGGCTCTACTATAACCAGATATACGCTTATATGTATACTTTGACATGATGCTACTTTAATGTAACTTCTCAGCAAGTCTGATATGTTTTTGCGTGCACCAAAGCTCCAACACCTCCATATATGAAGTGGGCTGACACAGCATGTCCTGTGCCTAAGCAGTATAAACTTTCTGAAGGTCTACTCCCAGGCTATAGACCTCAGTCTCTAGTCCTCAGGAAGACTTTTGTATCAAACTAACTTTAATTCTTTAAAAGCTTGATTTTTTTCTTTAGCAACACTTTACAACTACAAAGACCAGAAGAAACACCTTTGAATTAAAGATATATAAATTCACCATTATTTGATTTTAAGTGAGTCAACTTAAGAATATAATGAGATTGTTCCTTCAGGCAAACCACTTGCTATTGACACAAATGACTATTTGACAAGGGACTTAAAGAGAAAAAGAAAGGAAGGCAGAAGGAAAAGATGAAGTGTAAACACTGCTTTAATCCTCTTTCTTTTTGCTGTTTGCTAGGTGCTTTACAAATTGTCAGTTAATACTGACTATTTTCAGAGTTTTAAAAACACTGTTTGGTATTAAGTGTTTCTAGATGCATATTGCTTTGGGCCAAATTTCCAAGTTTTATATTTGTACAGATAATATAATTTAAATGACTTGGGAATTACTCTTCAAATATGAGCTGGCTTTAAAATATCAATATCAACTTAACAGGATTTTACTGAATTTTAAGAATTTCAGAGACATGAGATTTTTACAGAGACACTGAAGATTCTTTTCAAAATCGTCAGCAGAATCTCCAGAGTTGTTTCTGGTTTTTTGTTTCTGGTTTTTTTTTTTTTTTGTCCTAATAAGTCATTATCCTTCTACAGAAGCCAGCATATTCTCGGGGGTTTTAACAGATGACATTGTTCACATTGTCAGCAAAGTACTCCAGGATGCATAACAGACCAATGCATTATTCCAGCAGAGCACTAAGTGGGGGCCTGAAAAAGTTAATGCACCTTTTACATACCAAATTTTTACAAAGTCGCCTACTTAAAAAGATAGATGACAACCCAGAGTACTATACAAATTAAATTTCTTAATAACAGATATTACTTAACAGTACAAAAGTAACAAAGGAAAGCAAACACACTTTGAAAAAATATTCTTATTTTGGTTTCTTGTTGTTGTTGTTGTTTGTTTTTTACTTCTCGGGGAAAAACAATCTGATAAAAACCATTAAAACCTTTCCCTCACTCCTGGACTGGTTTATGGGAGGTGGCTATATAATCCCTAATCCCTTGGACTTCAGAGTCCAAGGCCCGCAGATCACTTGAGGCCAGAAAAAGTTAGCTAAGCATGTTGTCGCATGCCTCTAGTTCCAGCTACTCCTGAGGCTGAGGCACAATAACATCTTGAAGGGGAACGGGGTGGGGGAGGTGATGCGCAGAGGTTGCAGTTAGCCGAGATCACGCCATCCACCACCCACCACTCACTGCACTTCAGCCTGGGCGACAGAGAGAGACTTTCTCAAAACAAACAAAAAAAAGGAAACCTTCCACCCACTCCCTAAAGTATAATTTAAAATACAGAGGAAGGTTAGTAATTTCTGCATTTTGGCATTTGAGTTTAGCCAAGGCGCAATTAGAACAGAGCAAAGATTATCTTGTTCTTAATTGCTCCAGTGATACAAACTGGATAAATATGCATATGCATATAAAACGATTTATTTTTACAATTCTTCTAAATATGTAATTTTGTGTTTTCAGGTAAAAACACTGTGTACAGTAGAATATGGGCTTGGGAGTCGACAGATCCGGGTTCAAATACTGGCTCTGCTGCTTTCTAGTTTTGCAACACTAAGCAAGTTAGTCTCTCCAAGCCTCACTTTCCTCACCTGTAAAATAAAAACAATGATAGCAATTACCCCATAAGGTTTACATAAATACTAAATTATTACTCTACAAAATCACTTATCATTGTGCCTACCATATGAAATGCCCTCAATAAATACTGGCTTTAATAATAGTGACTATACTGTTTATTTTACTCATTAAATTATAGGTATCACTAAGGCAAAAATTAGACCATACTATGATATTGTAATTCTGTATACCATCTAACACTGCTTATATTACTCCCAGTCCTGAGTGACTGCTTTTCAAAGATTTTCTCTCCTTTTTCCTCTGCATGAGTTACTGACATAACCTACCATTCCCTAGATTTGAATGTCTTTGAAACTTGTAAGGAAAGTCAGCCTAAAGCAGACCTGTAACCAAATGTTTCTTTGAAATTTGAAAAATGAAACCAGAACCAGAAACAGAACAAATATTTTGTCCAAATACTTGTAACAGAAAAGCTTTCCCCATCCTCTAAAGCTGAAGGCCACACCCTCTAAAGTCCTTACACACTAAAGTCAGAATACTAGGAACATGAGTGGCCATGTTTAATGTGTTCATTGCACCCTCATTTTCTTGGACAGGTAGTTGTCTGTCTATCTTCAGTGTTCATCCTCTTTCCATGGGTAGTGGAAAGAATCTGTCCTTCTGAGTCGGGAAGATAAGACATGAACATGAAATGAATTCTCTTGAACGTAAGGCTCAATATTCTTATAGAACTTTAATCTCTTTAAATCTAACCATGTTAGAAGATAACTACATTTGTAAAAGTAGACTTTCTGGACTTATAATCACAATGACTAGGGCTCTGAATTTTGGACTGAATCATAGCCTTCTCTTTACTCCTCTGCCTACCTTTTCTCAGTTCCAGTCCATTCTAAACTTGGACACCAGAGTGATCGTTCAAAACATAAATTTTACTGTCATAATCCTGCTTAAGACCTATCATGGATGACCCATTAGAAATTGAAATCTAAATCCTCAGACAAATACACAGGTTATTCTGGGTCAGCCTCGTCATATATACCTTAGCCTCATCTTTAGCCACTGCCCTTCTACACCTAGACCTTGGGCAATATGGAGCAGTACAGGCTCACACGGTTGTTCTTTCTCATGGCCTCTTGCCTTGCCACCCGCCTTTTCCTCTGCTTGGAATACCCTCTTCCTTCCCTTCAGAAACACTCTTAGCCACTTTTCAGAACAAATTCAAATATAACATCCCCAGGAAAATCTTTTGACAACTTAAGATTAAATAAGATTCTCTTAATCATTAATTCAACGAATATTTGAGCACCTACTGTGTATCAAATATTATTCTAAGCTCTGGAGATAAAGCAGTAATCACATTAACTAAAGTTCCTGCTGGTGCTTACCTCCCAGTGGGGATGAAAGAGAATAAACACCTAAGTAAAACACATAAGTCAAAATAAAATGCATAATACAGAACAAAAATGAAACAGGCTAGGGGATCTAGGGCACCCTGACTAGTGGGATAGTTGCTGTTAAGCAGGACGGTAAGGGAAAATCTTAATGACACAATGACATTTAAGCAGCAATCCCAAGGAAGTGAAGGAACCAAGCAGGTGTATGTCCAGTGGAAGAGTGTTCCAGACTGTAGGAACAGCAAGTGCAAAGAGCCTGAAACAGGGACATGTTTCATGTGTTTTAGAACTGGAAAGGATGCCCATGTGCTTTAAGCTGTGCCACCAGGGGCAGAGTGATGATGGAAGATGGGAGAAATATGTTCAGTCTTTCACCCTGCAGTCCTTGTGCAGACACCACATTTACTGTGAGTTAATTGAGAAGCCACTGGGGGCATTTGTGCTTAGGAGTTTCATGATCCAACTTATGTTGAAATGCATTATATTCTGGTTTCTGTCTCAAAAATAGACTATATTGACACCAGGAAGAAAACTGATGGTTCAGTTTAAAAATTCTCAATGGCTTGAAGGAAAGATAATGGGGCTCCCTATATGCTCTTTTTGCAAAATGACCATAAGTCTAGCCTGCCATTTTCCTACTCTTATAAATTTGTCTTGATAAAACTGTGATTTCCTTAAGAGAAGAAATCTCCTTAAGAGAGAAAATTCCTTAAGAGAAGAAATTCTTTCTTCTTGGAAACATTTTTAATAATATTATTTTGAATAAGTTTTGCTCTATCATGAATGATTTAAACATGTGCACATGCACACACACGCAACACAGAGAAAGAGAGAATTAGTGATTGAATTAGGAATAATATGCATTTTCACCTATCCATTGCAAAAATCATTTTATAGCTAGTACTCAGTGTTGTAGGGAATTATCTTGGTGGTGGAACTGTTAGTTTCAGCATTCTTTTCTTTCTGTAAAGAATTCAGCAATAGAATCTTTTAAAATCTCCAGGTTTTCTTTGCTCTAAAAATCCCATTTTAAAAAATCTATCCTAAGTATAAAACAGAAATGTGAAAAAAAATACCTATCACAGCAGAAATAAAAGATCAAGAATTGGAAATGATATACATTATGTCATGTCTATGCAATGAGCACTATGCCATCATTAAAATTAGGTTTCTAAAATTTTTAGGTATATGATAAAATACGATAAGTGAAAGTCTTGTAAGTCACATTATATATAGCAATATGATTTCAACTACATGAAAATGCACATGTATGGACAAATGACTGAAACAGAATATTATGTTAAAACTTTTAAGTGACATAATTTTGAGAATTTTTTATCCTCTTTTTCTAATTTTCACATGGGCTTGGATAGCTTATACTTTCAGAAATGTACACTTTTTAGAAATAATATTAAGCATTTTAATCAGCAAGCCATGCTTTATTACAAATATTTTGTCATCTCCCTCTGGCATTGTCTTCTCTTCCCTCCCTTCTAATAAAGCATTGAGCAACTGATTGGAGTTAAGACTTTGCTTTATACATCAAACAAATTAAGTGAAAAGGGTAAAAGTTGTATGTCTACCTATTTCTCTTTTAATTTGTGAACTAACTTCTTCAAAGTACTAATATCTACAATCCAATGCCATTTTGGATTTCCTTACATCAGTTTCAAACAGATTCTGTTTTCCGGGAATCCCCCACCTTATTCTCTAGCTAGACAGTAAAAGTAACATTTTCAGAAAAACATAAGTTTTTAATTTTAACTCTGCAAGTCAGTTTTTAAATTTTTAGATTTATTGAAATATTATAGCATCCTGTGATATCTGACATATAAAAGCTTAAAAGGAAGAGTAAAAGAAAAGCAGAACAAAAGTAAATGTATGCCTCTTTGTTCATTAAAAATAACAAAATAACAAAACATTATCTTTTACTGCCAAGTTTAAATGATAAAAACAAAAGGCCAACATTCAAAAGCATCTTAGCTAATTTTTATACATGTTTTGCATATATATTTGTGTGTATATATATATATATATATATATACACATAATGTTGTTTTCAAACAAGAAGTAAACATAGTCTATTATTAGAAAATTAGTCTAGGAATCCAGCATATTCTCCTTTACTACATGCCCTTTAATAATCAGTTTTCTCCCACTTTAAAAAGAAGTGGTGTTCTTGTCTTCATTCATTAGAAGTCTAATCATGGTACACTGTCCTGACGTATAAATTTCCATGGTGCCTATCACAGAACAATTTGAAATATTGATATTTGTAAAGACTTCTTAAATTGAGACACCATAAATGTATAATAGGGCTTGTGTCTTTCCTTGCATTTATTCTACCTATTTCCATCAAGGGCTAAGAGTGAAATTCAAGATAGGACAACTTGGCCCACACTGGAATGTTTTGAAATGAGATATACTGTGGAGAAAGGTAGCAGGAATGAAGACCATTTCTATTCATTGCTCCACTTTGTCCCTCCTTTGCATGCTGACATTGCTCCTGAGAGAGAGTCCTCAGAGGGATTAGGCACAAAATATTGAAGGTGTGACCACTTTACTCAGTCCAAGTGACACACTTATTTTAAGACTCAATTCCTGATTTATCCATTAGAATTACTTCTGGTTGTCACGGGAAAATATATCACTGTTTTTTTAATTTAAATCAAAAAATGAAATCAGATATTTTTTGACAGAAAGCAAGTCTGTTTTGGCCAATTTGTTTGACAATGAGAAGACTTTTTCAGCTGGGTTATAAGGTGAATATTTTTCATGAATTGATAGGTTTAAGCCTCCAATTGAACATTTTGATGGAAATATATACAAATATTTTACTTTTTATTTAAAAATATGCATATTTTAATTTTAACAATATTTTTATTTTACCAAATCTTTTTAAGTATATTGAGTTAAATAAGGCACCATTACATGAAAAAGTAACAGGAAGAACTGTCACTTCATAAGCCTCAGTAAAGCCTTTATGGTGCTTAGAAAGTTAATGGCTAATGACTGGGTTAAATCTTTTGGCAAGTCAGATGACTTCTAAGTTTTCATTTCTAATGAAATTGAAGGTTATTCTAATCTAATTGACTGTTTAAATATAATTTTAATAATATCTCACTGTGTGATTTTTAACATATGACTGCAAAAGAGCTAAAAATAGTAACATTCTTATAAAAATAAAATTTATTTCAATATACTTATGTTAAAAATATTTATCGGTATTTTTCAACTACAAAAAAAATAAAATAAATAAAATAGGCTAGATGCAGTTGCAAACACCCATAATCCCAGCACTTTGGGAGGCCGAGTTAAGCAGATTACTCGAGGCCAGGAGTTCAAGACCAGCCTGGCCAACATGGTGAAACTTCATCTATACTAAAGATACAAAAACTTAGCCAGGCATGGTGGCATGTGCCATAATCCCAGCTACTTAGGAGGCTGAAGAAGACCCTGTCTCACAAACAAAAAATTGATGAAAAATGAGTCTCATTTACATATATTTAATATATTTATATTTAATATATATTTATAAAATAAATTTATTATTTTACAATATTACATATATATCTTCACAAAAACAGTATATTTATATATATATTGCTTATTTGTGTGTGTGTATATATATATATATATATATATATACCTCTTTCTCCAAAAATACATGACACTTTGCAAAACAAAAAGATTCCTTTAAATGTTTTTTAAAATTTATGATATTTGTATATTGGTTTGATCAATTATGTACTACTAATAATTGTAATTATTAGTAGGAATTAAAACCTGACAAAAATTTTAACATAGTTTTATGGCCATAGGAAATAGAATATTTAATTTCAATTAATATATTTTTGTTGCAAATAATTAAGGTAAGATATACAATAAAATATTTTCAAGCAATAAAGTGTATTATATTAAGTTAAATCTCATAGGGAAAATGAATGGCAATATGAGTTCGAGAAAAAAAATTGACAATGATTAAGGCATTTTGTTCAGATTTTTTAAATGTTTGATGTGTGTTTGATATCACTATGATATTTAGATTTCATTTGGATTCCATTGTTCTCTTTTTGATTGTATAGTTTTAGTTTACAATGGCAATATTTACAATAAACTGGAAACTATCCTTTGCAACTGTTTAAAATAAGAAAAAATTTTAGACAGCAGCTTAATATTGTATAAAAGTATATGCAAAGACCACAAGAGAAAAAAATGGTGGCCGCATTAAAACATTATGTGTCTTCCTCATTTTGAATAAACAGAAGGGCAGTCACCCAGAAAAGACATCTAACCAGATCCTTCATTGAGGCAAAAATTTCTACAGATTGTTGCAGTAAAGGGTAAATAACATTTCCATCTATGACCATAAATCGGATGTAACAAGGAAGGAGAGTTTTAAACCAATTTTAAGTGGAAGAAGAAGAAAAAAAAAGATATCCCTGCAGAGTGCTAACCAGAAATAGTTTAATGGCTAAAAGTTTGTTTCTACCACACGATTTACAATATGCCTAGACAAACCAAATAAACCAGAGTTCAACAAGCACAGTTCCTTTGACCAATATGATCCTTTCAACAGACAATTTGGTTATCCCCATATGGTAACCTGAATGGTTGGAAGATGACTATGGTCAATACAGCTAATGGTGGGTTTCTCTGGAGCCACACTTAAGCCAGGACACACAGCATACCTGTGAAATATCCGGGTATGCATGGGTTGGTTTGATACCACTAACAAAGGTAGAAGACTATTTTTTTCTTCCTATTCTTCTTCTAAATGACTCCATCACTCCTCTTTTGACAGTTACTAAAGGTAGATGTTTTAAAAGGCTCTTTCATACATTTGATTTCTTCTTTCTTTTACTTTTTATTGAGATATGTATAAATTGCACAAATCTTAAATGTAGAACATGAATAAATTTTGAAATGCTTATGCATATGGAACTTCCATACAGATAAAAATGTAGAATATTACTAATGCCAGAGAAGCCTCTTCTTGTACACTCCCAATCATTACCAACTCCTCTACCTGACCAAAGGTAAGCACTATTTTGACTTCTAGGTAAGTTTTGCCTACTTTTCGTACTTCATAAAACATAATTATGTAATAGATATTCCTTTATGTCTGAAGATTGAAAAAACAATGAGGTTATATTGGCAATACATATTTCTAACAAGGGACTTATACCCAGGATACAGAAATAAAAACCAATAAGAAAAAGATAATCCAATTTAAAAACAGGAAAAAGACTCGAACAGGCTCATTACTAAAGAGAACAGTCAAATGATATTTCATGCCTCTTGAATATCCTCCTTTTAAGTCCTGATAATAAAATGTTGCTGAATTACTCAGGGTGTGAAAAACAATCTGCTGTAGAAATCTTAGTTTTTAGGCAATTGTAGCTTTCACGTGGAGGATGAAAGAAGGAATTTAGCTACTGTAAGCTATACACGTTGAAAGCTGTGAAATCAGAACTTAGCCTAAAACATAAAAAACATACACACACATTTATGAAAGTAGAAATGATAGTAACTTTAAGAATTCTTCTACTTACCCAGACACTTTGAAATTTGAATTATTTTCTAAATTGACTGAAATCAAGTCTTGGAAAATTAGTGATGAAAAAAGAGACTGAGTAACATACATTTTCTTAAAGGAAATGAAAGTGATAAATCTCAAGTTTCAAGAAAGCATGTCGAATTTAAAAGACATACAAAATAAGAAAAACATATATTTGACAACATAGGAAGAAGTTAAGGATGTGGTTAGTTAATACAATGATGTATAGTTTCAAAGGGCAAAATGTCACTTCCTATTTCTGGCATTCCTTTTTCTTTCTTCTTTTTTTTCTTTTTTTTCTTCTTTCTCTTCTTTTCTTCCTTCCCACCTTTCTATATTCTTTATTGCTAAATGCTCTGCTATCTTTGACCTTTATTTTTCCTCATACTTCATTTATAAGACATCCATTCTGATAGTGATAAGAAAGAATGCAGATTTTAATCTAAAAAGATTTTTATTCAAATTTGCTAACATATTTTTTCACACTTGTAAAACATCTGTTGAATGTCTGTGCTCAAGGCATTGTGAAAGTAAAATGGAAAGCAAGACAAATAAAGCTTCTGGCCTTAAGAAATAAAGAGTTCCATAGTTGAAATAAGTCATGTAGAAAAAATGCCATAATTCAATGTAAATAGTAGTATTGACTACACTAGAAATAAAATCATTGATATTCCTTCTTGACATGGGAGAAGGGTGGATAAAGTTGTGATTAAAATGGAAAGGTGATATTTGACTGGTTTAATATCTTATGTGAGTAATATTGTACACCTGAAGCAAAACTTAGACAATTATCTTGAAAATGTCCTTCCTAATGATTTTTTTTCCCATGCCACCCTTATCATAGAAGTCAGCCTTTTGCTTAAAGACAAGAATATATATAAAACCTCTATGGCAGTAATTTGCTAGATCAGAATGGAGAACAGTTGCTATTTTCTAATTCTACTCTGACCTTGGCATTCCAGAACTGAATGACTTTTTATAAACTTGCACGACAATTCACAAATTGTAGGATTTTCTGACCCTGAATCCTAATACCACTAACTTCATCCTGATACCTGTCTGTAAACTATCCTAATCCAGCATTCTTAATGCCTAGATATCTCCATCCATCATCTATTCTTTCATTCTTGTTTCTGAATGCCACATGCTAAACCCTGGTTGGTCCTTGGTTAAGAATACCTTCATCTATTCGGGTCTGTTTGTTTCTTTGTATTTTAACCTTGGAATGACTTCCTGGTTTCAGATAGTCTTTCTGGTTTCATTGTTCATCTGCCCTTCCCCAAAATGACAAAGAGGTCTCTGATCTTGCTCCCTCCTGGTTTTCACCTGTCTCTGAAATGCTTTCACTCCCCATATCCCAGGTTTTCCTAGGCTGGCCAGTCTTAGAGCTAAGGAAGTTTCATGTACTACAAAGGGACAGTGAAAGATATTTTCTTTTAAGTAAAAGTATGCAATTAATCCAAATCAGGATATCACTTCCTAAATCTTTGTATATAGCATCTGTATTTATTTCATGAATTTCCTCTATGCTTTTATAATACACTGAGTCATAACCTGGAGTCATTTTCTCAAAGTCTGATTTACCTGCATCAGACTATCCTAAGGGTACTTGTTTAAGATTCGTAGACTTCCTAGACTCCACTGTAACCTACAAAATGAGAAACTCTGGGCCTGCGGCTTACATATCAGAATTTTTCTTAACTATCTCCAAAGGTAATTCTTATACACTCCAAAGTCTACAAACTACTGAAATAGAACTTTATGAACAGACTGACCATCAACAAATTTAAGTATTTACTTTTGCCTACTCTTTGATAGACATCACGAGAGAAATTTAAAGTGACTCTCAGAAACAAGATTTTTTTGAACTGATTGCTAGGGGAGGTTGAGGTGGGAAGATGATAAGTCCAGCTTTGGACAGGAAGAAATTCGCATGCAACCCCTGGAAATAAGTGGTTGAAAGGAAAGTGAGAGATGTGTAAATTATCAAAGGCTCGATGGAACTGAACAAGGTAACAGGCAATATTTCTCATTTGTTTTTCTATTTCAATTCTTTAATAAATCCAGATTTTAAAATTATTGGTGGCTATCTCATAGCTAGTCATAGGAAAACCAAGTTAATAAGAAAAAAATGCTACGCAATATTCTTTCGTGGTAGGTATCAGTGACCATTTGTCAAATACATGCTCAAAAATTTACACAAGTCTGAAAATTTGGGGAAACTCAGAGGCTGGCTACAACTTGTCAACAGTTACTTCTTCATTCCTGTCTCCCCTAGTTTGACTTTAAGTTTTCAGCTAGATCCTACTGTCAACTTAGATATTTCATCAGAGACAAATTACTATTAAAACAGTTTTACACCCATTATTGATTTGTATACCTGTATCCATATACATCAGCTTTTGATTGCTGCTGTAACAGATTACCACAAACTTAGTAGAGTAAAACAACACAAATTTATTTTTTATTTTATTTTATTTTATTTGAGATGGAGTTTCGCTCTTGTTACCCAGGCTGGAGTGCAATGGTGCGATCTCAGCTCACCGCAATCTCTGCCTCCTGGGTTCAAGCAATTCTCCTGCCTCAGCCTCCCGAGTAGCTGGGACTACAGGTGTGTGCCACCATGCCCAGCTAATTTTTTTGTATTTTTAGTAGAGATGGGGTTTCACCATGTTGACCAGGATGGTCTCGATCTCTGGACCTCATGATCCACCCGCCTCTCGGCCTCCCAAAGTGCTGGGATTATAGGCGTGAGCCACCATGCCCGGCCACACAACTTTATTATTACCAAGTTCAATATCAGCCTCACTGGGCTAAAGTCAAGGTGTTGGAAAAACCACAGTCCTTCCTGCTGGCTCTAAGAAAGAAGCATTTCCATGCTTTTTCCAGCTCTTAGAGGATACCTGCTTTCCTTGGCTCATGGCCTCTTTACTCTATTTTCAAAGCCAGCAGTGTCACTTCTCATCCTGATCTCTTCTGGGAAAGGTTATCAGCCCTTAAGGAATCATGTGACTGGGTTGGGCCCACTCAGATAATCCAGAATAATCTTCCAATCTCAAAGTCCTTAACCTCAATCACAAATGCGAGGTCTTTTTGCCATGAAGAAGAAAAACACAATTACAAATTTTAAGTGTTAGTACATTTTGGGGCAGCCATGATTCTGCTTACTATAACCTACAAAACCATGCAACTCTAACCATGCTCCTCTTAAAAGAAAAGAACATGCCTTTCTATCTTCATTTTGCAATGTTCGATATGATAGAAGCTTGATAATGTTTGTTAAATGTTGGGTGAACATGAGTTTGAGGTTGATGATGAGATTTATACTTTTCTGTAGAAAGGAGAAATATTCATAAACTAAAATGCTTCAAAGATATCATAAAGATAATGCATACTTTTAAGGAAAGGTTTAACTACTAGCAATTATTACCTACTCAAATTATTCTTACTAAAGGTGAAATTAAATGAGATACAAGAAGAAACCGTCTTCCTGAAAAGTTAGTAAAGTCTTGAGAGGTTATTCTTAAACATTCTGCAATTTTTTGTACTCTGCTAGACTATCGGCTTATACAATTTGTATATCCCTTATCTTGCCTATATAGCACACTAAGTGTGGCAGGTTCTTTGGAAAAATAGATGCAACAATTCTCCCATGCTTATAATATACATACCCCTTTGCAATGCAACTTTTCCATTGCTCCCATTAGAAAATCTAGCAGAGTCTATTTCCCTACACCTCAGGTCTCAGCTTAGATATATTATTTCCTTTAGCCAATGGGACATCAGCCAATATAAAGCAGAGCTTGAAAAATGCTTACTGATTAGGACTGGCCTTCTCTTATGTGTTGAACCTCTCTGATACCCTATAAATAAGCCCAGGATAGCCTCAATTAAGGGTAAGAGGCAATATGAGAAGAGGCTCCAGATGTCCCAGCTAAAGTATCAGATATGTAACAAAACCATTCTGTACCATCCAGGTTAACCCAAACCAGCCCAGAGGAGAAAAACTGACTTACCAATGCACAGAATTGCGAGATTAAAAATTTAAGTGTAATGTTTTAAGCCACTAAACTTTGAGGTGGTTGGTTAAACAGCAAAAACTGATAGATCCAAAAATTCCTTTCACAGAAACTGTGTAGTAAGGGTCAACACATTCTACCTCCCATCTGCTCACTGAAGAACAAACTTACTGTATACTCCTTGGCATCTGGTATAAATTTATCTTATCCACTTTTCTCAGTTTTTGCAGTAAGTCTCTTAAGTCTCATCAGTGGTTTTCTTCTGAAGGAGTCCAAAACATGTTTTAAATTTTGTTTACTATGTTTTAATTACATTAGCTCCCAGTTTGCCATTATTGCATATTGTAATTTTTTATAACAGGAGCAAAGCATTCAATGAAGTCCTTTCTATAAGAGCCCCAAAACTGAGAACTGCCTAAATCCCCGTTAGGGGAATAGCTAAATAAATTATGGAATTTGATGAAATAATATTCAGCCACTGAAAAGCATGGTTTTTGAAAAATATTTAGGAACAATGAAAATTATATTATACTGTAATGTAAAATAAAAAGTATGATTCAAAATTATAAATATAGCTATTCCTGTATCCATACAAAAGAATGAAGGACATAGATTGGAATTTTAACAGTAGCTATCTCTAGATGATGATACCTTAAATAATTACTTACTGGCTTCTATAATGTTTTTCTTTGCCACTCTTATACAATATATATTTATTAATTTTATAAATAGGAAAAATTTATATAAATCATAGTCTTGCTTTCTTCCATCCTTCTCCAAATTAATCTTTAAAACTTATTTTGCAATTACGTGAATGAATATTTAAAAGTAACAATAAAATATTCATTTGGCCTCTAGAGTTTAAATTGAATACTCAAGCCTTTTTTCAAGAAAGTACCCAACATGGACACTATCATAGGTAAAAAAAAATTAAAACCAAATGATATATAAATGAAGAAATATTGGGAGATGATACAGCCTCAACCATACAGGTGCATTCACTCTGTTTTTAGAAATGATAATCAGGACTATTGGGAAATGGCAGATAGGAAACAGGACTGATGTGCAGCCCCTGCTTGGACAGACAGAAAAGCATCTGGAGATTCATATTATGAACTTTTGCTCCAAGAACCACCACAAAACATACCAGGAAAACCAAAAAAATTTGCAGACCCTTTGAAAGCAGCAGTTTGCCTCTGCAAACACAGTGAGACAGCCAAAAAACTATGAGTTCCCAAAGTGTGAGAGGGGGAAAAATTCATCCTCTTAACACACATCCCCACTTAGGAACCTAAAAATCCAGATCATGGGAGAAGGATTTAACCTTACCTAGAGCTGAAACAGATTTAGAGAGCTGAGTGAAATTTATAAGAAGCAGCAGGAAAAGCCCTGTAGGCACTCCCAGTCCCCAGCTTGAGTTCAGGGAAGCCATTTCTGGCCTTATCTCACAGAGGTTCTTGGGGAAAGGAGGCAGCTAGTAGAATAAGGGAGGCGCCGCAGAGCAAATGAAGCTCCTAGCTGAACTTTGTAATAATTTTAACTGAGCACAAATTTTCCTGAAGAGAATCCTGTGGGAGTGAACAGGAAGTGCAGATATAAAGGCAGAAGCTGCAGCAGTAGGTACAGGTAGGTGGGGAGGGTCCAGGCCTGAGAGCCCTGCTTACTTTCTCAGCAGGGAGGTTTGTAGCCTGAGGCAAGATCTCAGCTGTCTGGTTGTCTGAATATAAATTCAGTGAGGGTAGGCGTGACATGGTGGGAGTGAGACTGTCCTTGCTGGCAATGTGGGAGCTGGGTGAGGCCTGTCCATGCTTGCTTTCCCCCACTTCCCTGGTGACCAGTATGATGCAGCAGATGCAGCCATAATGCCCCTCGAAATATAACTCCAATGGCCTAAAATCCACTGCCTCCAATCCCCACAGTGGCTGTCACAAGACCTGCCCAAGGAGAGTCTGAGCCCAGACCAGCTTAACCCTTCCCCTACCTGATCATTTTTCAGTACCTGCCCTGAGAGCTGAAGACAAAGACATAAAAATATCCTGTATTTTTTAAAATATTTTTTTAAGTTGGTTTTCACCTTTCTCTGTTGCCTCCATGAGTAGCTTCATAAACAACCTTCTGAATTATTTCTATGGCAATTCAGAGATTTCTTCTTGGTTTGTATCTATTGTTGGAGATCTACTGAGGTTTTTTGTGGGGTGTTATATAATCTTGATTTTTAATATTACCAGAATTACTTTTCTTGTCCCTTCTGATTTATGTAGACTGTTTCAATGGAAAGATCTAAAACTCAAGGGCTTCTGTTCAGATTCTTTTGTCCCACAGGGTCAATGAATGGTATCATTTTCATTCCCCAAGGGATGTGGCTTCCTGAGAGCCAGAATGCAGGGTTGTTATTGCCCTTTTGGGTCTAGCCAACCAGCAGAGTTAGCAGGCTGTATGCTGGTGCTAGGGAATGTCTATAAAAAGTCCTGTGATCAATCTTCAGGTTTCCCAAATGTGAGTACCAACACCTGCTTCAGTGGAAGTGGTAAGGGAATAAAGTGGACTCTGTGGGATGTAGTTTTGTTTACTGTGCTGGCTTCCTCAAATGCTGGTTATACTAGCAGTAAAGCTGTCATGTAGACAGACTCAAAACATGTCTCAATAAATTTAAGAAAATAAAAATTATATTAAGTATTCTCTCAGACCACAATGGAATGAAATTGGAAATTAACTCCAAAACAAACCCCCAAAACTATAGAAATACATGGAAATTAAATTCGCTACTACTGAATGATATTGGGGTCAACAAGGAAACTAAGATGGAAATTTAAAAATTATTTGAACCAAAACTAATAGTGACAGAACCTATCAAACAACTGGGATACAGCAAAAGTAGTACTAAAAGGAAATGTAATCATTAAATGCCTACCTCAAAAAATCTGAAAGAGCATAAATAGACAATCTAAGATCATACCTCAAGGAACTAGTGAAAGAAGAACAAACCAAACCCAAACCCAGCAGAAGAAAAGAAATAACCCAGATCAGAGCATAACTAAATACAACTGAAACAAAAAAAATACAAAAGATAAATAAAACAAAAATCTGGTTATTTGTAATGATAAACAAAATTGGCTGGGTGCAGCAGCTCTCGTCTGTAATCCCAGCACTTTGGGAGGCCGAGACAGGCAGATCACCAGGTCAGGAGATCAAGACCATCCTGGCTAACATGGTGAAACCTCATCTCTACTAAAAATACAAACAATTAGCTGGGTGTGGTAGTCCCAGCTACTTGGGAGGCTGAGGCAGATAATTGCTTGAACCCAGGAGGCAGAGGTTGCAGTGAGCTAAGATCAAGCCATTACACTCCAACCTGGGTGACAGAGTGAGACTCCATCACAAAACAAACAAACAAACAAAGATAAAATTGATACACCGTTAGTAAGATTAACCAAGAAAAGAAGAAAGAAGATCCAAATAAGCTCAATTAAAAATGGAACAGGATATACTAATATTACAACCAATACCACAGAAATACCAAAGATCATTCAGGGTTACTATGAACACCATTATCTACACAAACTGGAAAACTAGAAAAAAAGGGATACATTTTTGGAAATACCCAACCCTACTAAATTAAACCAGAAAGAAGCAGAAACTCTGGCAGACAATTAACAAGTAGCAAGATTGAAACAGTAATAATAAAATTGTCAACAAAAAAAAAAGTTCAGACCCAGATGGATTTGTAGCTGAATTCTATCACACATGCAAAGAAGAAATGGTACTAGTCCTACTGAAACTATTCCAAAAGATAGAGAAAGGGAATCCTTCTTAAATCATTCTATGAAGCCGGTATTACTCTAATACCTAAACCAGGAAAGAACATAACAAAAGGAAGAAAACTATAGACTAATATGCCTGAAGAACATAGATGCAAAAATCCTCAACAAAACACTAGTTAATCAAATCCAATAGCATATTAAAAAGTAATCCACCATGATCAAGTAGATTTCATATCAGGGATGCAGGGTTGTTTTAACACATACAAGTCAATAAATGTGATATACCACATAAAGAAAAGTAAAACCAAAAATCATGTAATGATCTCAATAGACACAGAAAAGGGATTTGATAAAATCCAGCATCACCTTATGATTAAATGCCTCAGCAAAATTGGTATAGAAGGTAATAAAAGCTATCTATGACAAACCCACAGCCAACATTATATACTAAATGAGGAAAAGTTAAAAGCATTTTCCCTGGGATCCATAACAAGATAAGGATGCCCACTTTCACCATTTCTATTCAACATAATACTCAAAGTCCTAGGCTGAGCAATCAGACAAGAGAAAGAAACATCCAAATCAGTAAAGAGGAAGTCAAACTTTCCCTGTTTGCCAATGATATCGTGTATACTTTGAAAACCCTAAAGATTCATACAAAAAGCTCCTAGATCTGATCAATGAGTTCTGTAAAGCTTCAGGATACAAAATCAATATAAACAAATCAGTAGCACTGCTATACACCCACAGCCACCAAGCTGAGAATCAAATCAAGAACTCAACCCCTTATATGATAGCTGCAAAAACCAAAAATGATAACAGCAACAAAAAAAAGAACAACTTAGGAATATACCTAACCAAGGAAGTTAAAGGTCTCTACAAGGAAAACTAGAGAACACTGCTGAAAGAAATAATAAATGATATAAACAAATGGAAACACATCCCATGCTCATGGATGGGTAGAATAAATATTGTAAAAATGACCATACTGCCAAAAGCAACCTATAAATTCAATTAAATTTCCATCAAAATACCATCATCATTCTTCACAGAACTAGAAAAAAATCCTAAAATTTGTACGGAATAAAAAAAAAAGAGTTCACATAGCCAAAACAATACTAAGCAAAAAGAACAAATATTGAGGTATCACATACTACCTGACTTCAAACTATACTACAAGGCTATAGTTACCAAAACAGCATGGTACTTTTAAAAACAGGCACATAGACCTCTCAAACAGAATAAAGAACCCAGAAATAAAGCCAAATACTTAAGGCCAACTGATCTTCGTCAAAGCAAACAAAAACACAAAGTGGGGAAAGGACACCCTATTCAACAAATGGCGCTGGAATAATTGGGCAACCCACATGTAGGATGAAACTGGATCCTCATCTCTCACTCTATACAAAAATCAACTCAAGATGGATCAAAGACTTAAATCTAAGACCTGAAGCCATAAAATCTCTAGAAGGTAGTATCACAAAAGCTCTTCTAGATATTGGCTTAGGCAAAGACTTCAGGCCGAGAACCCAAAATCAAATGCAATAAAAACAAAGATAAATAGATGAGACTTCATTAAACCTAAAGGCTTCCTCACAGCAAAAGAAATAATCAGCAGAATAAACAGACAACCCACAGAATGGGAGAAAATCTTCACAATCTATACATCTGACAAAGGAATAATATACAGAATCTACAAGGAACTCAAACAAATCAGCAAGAAAAAAATAAACAAATAATCCCAATAAAAACTGGGCTAAGGACATAAGTAGACAATTCTCTAAAGAAGATACACAATTGGCCAACAAACAGATGAAAAATACTCAAAATCACTAATTATCAGGGAAATGCAAATCATTGTTACTCCTTCAATGACCATAATTTAAGAATCAAAAAATAATAGATGTTGGTGTGGATGTGGTGGAAAGGGAACACTTTTACACTGCTGGTGGGACTGTAAACTAGTACAACCACTATAGAAAACAGTATGGGGATTCATTAAAGAACTATAAGTAGAATTACCCTTCAATCCAGCAATCCCACTACTGGGAATCTACTCAAAAAAAGAAGTCATTATGTGAAAAAGACACTTGCACAAGCATGTTTAGCAGCACCATTTATAATTGCAAACCTATGGAGACAAACTAAGTGCCCAGCAACCAATGAGTTGATGGCATTAACAGCAACCTAGATGGCAGGTTGAAATTCACAGCAACTTGGATGCAGTTGGAAACCATTATTCTAAAGTGAAGTAACTCAGAATTGGAAAACCAAATATCATATGTTCTCAGTTAAAAGTGAGAGCTAAGATATGAGGACAAAAGGCATAAGAATGATATCATGAACTCTTGAGAACTTAAGGGGAAGGGTGGGAAGGGGGCGAGGGATAAAAGACTACACACTGGGTGCAGTATACACTGCTCAGGTGATGGGTGCACCAAAATCTCAGAAATCATGCCTAAACTTATCCACATAATCAAATACCACCTGTTTCCCAAAAATTATTGAAATGATAATTTTAACAAAGAAAGATAATAATCAGTCACATTGTGAGGCTTTTTTCATCAAAATGTTATTTTTGGTACAAAATAATAATGTAAAATTTATTAGAATTACACTAACTAACAGAAGTATCCATGGAAAATAGTATTTTCATTATATATATTTCAGCAAAGATACAAATATTATACTCTTATACTTGTTTTTCATAAGGATATAAATAACAATTGTAAAAATACTTGTGTGTTTAGGATTTAGCAAAGCAGTAAGTACATCGTGTGTAAAGAGAGTCAAATACCTCATTGCCAGAAGAATTTACAAATAAGGTAAGGGAAAAAGCTAGAATGGACCTAGTATTTTTGCATTCGAATTGGGTGTATTAGTATGAACATATATTTTTTAAGTTCAGACAGATATAGAAACATAAAAATTGCATGTGAGACTGTGTGCATGCATGTGCTCACACATATATATGCACTGAGATAATCACAAATCACTTCACTATTCTTGATAAAAGTGAATAAAATGAATTTGAACATAAGTATATCAGACAAACTAAAATGAGATACATTTATTCTATAAAATACTAATACTCTTCAAAGATACCAATATCAAGAACAGAAAGCTAAGACTAAAGTACTGCCTATACTCTCCAAAGCTAAGGAGACACCTGACAACTAAATGCAGTTTGGGGATTATGGATTGGGTCTTGGACCAGATAAAGAACACTAGTTGGAAAACTGAGGAAACTTGAATAAGGACTATAGATTGGTGAATAGTAATATATCGATATTAATTCCCTGGCTTTGTTGTTGATTGTATTATGGTTATATAAGAAGTTAACATATGAAGATGGGTGAAGCAATTCTTTATACCATTTTTGGAGGTGTTTCATGTGTTTGGAAATATTTCAAAATTAAAAGTTTTCTTTAAAAAAGGTTTTAATGTGGAGCAGGGAAATTTTATTTTTATGTCACCCAAATTCTCTTCTGAAAATTATTCCTATATATGCATTTAATTGTTATTTTATCATTTTTTAATGACTTCCTTGCTATAGCATTAATGCCTCTGTAAGTGGCCAAAGGAATAAAATCTCACCATTTCTTTTTTCCAATAATTTTCTTCCCTCCTTTTCAAACTGACTTATGTTATTCTCTCATCAAACCTGTTAAGAGAGAAATTCTTTTTTTAATTGGATTTTAGGTTTTGGGGTACATGTGAAGAACATGCAAGATTGTTGCACAGGTACACACATGGCAGTGTGATTTGCTGCCTTCCTCCCCATAACCTATATCTGGCATTTCTTCCCATGCTATCTCTCCCCAACTCCCCACCCCCTTCTGTCCCTGCTCTATTTCTCCTGGACAGACCCTAGTGTGTGATGCTCCCCTCCTTGTGTCCATGTGTTCTCATTGTTCAACATCCACCTATGAGTGAGAACATGTGGTGGTTGATTTTCTGTTCTTATGTCAGTTTGCTGAGAATGATGGTTTCCAGGTTCATCCATGTCCCTACAAAGGACACAAACTCATCGTTTTTTATGGCTGCATAGTATTCCATGGTGTATATGTGCCACATTTTCTCTGTCCAGTCTATCATCCATGGGCATTTGGGTTGGTTCCAGGTCTTTGACATTGTAAACAGTGCTGCAATGAATATTCGTGTGCATGTGTCCTTATAGGAGACCGATTTATAATCCTATGGATATATACCCAGTAATGGATTGCTGGGTCAAATGGAATTTCTGTTTCTAGGTCCTTGAGGAATCGCCACACTGTCTTCCACAATGGTTGAACTAATTTACACTCCCACCAACAGTGTTAAAGTGTTCTTATTTCTCCCCATCCTCTCCATCATCTGTTGTCTCCAGATTTTTTAATGATCGCCATTCAAACTGGGGTAAGATGGTATCTCAACATAGTTTTAATTTGTATTTCTCTAATGACCAGTGATGATGAGCATTTTTTCATATGTTTGTTGGCCTCATGTATGTCTTCATTTGTAAAGTGTCTGTTCATATCCTTTGCCCACTTTTGAATGGGCTTGTTTGTTTTTTTCATGTAAATCTGTTTTAGTTCTTTGTAGATTCTGGATATCAGCCCTTTGTCAGATGGGTAGATTGCAAAAATTTTTTCCCATTCTGTTGGTTGCTGGTTCAATCTAATGACTGTTTCTTTTGCTGTGCAGAAGCTGTGGAATTTGACTAGGTCCCGTTTGTCTATTTTGGCTTTTGTTGCCAATGCTTTTGGTGTTTTGGTCATGAAGTCCTTGCCTCCTCCTATGTCCTGAATGGTTTTGCCTAGATTTTCTTCTAGAGTTTTTATGGTGTTAAGTCTTGTGTTTAAGTCTTTAATCCATCTGGAGTTAATTTTAGTGTAAGGTGTCAGGAAGGGGTCCAGTTTCTGCTTTCTGCACATTGCTAGCCAGTTTTCCCAACACCATTTATTAAACAGGGACTCTTTCTCCATTGCTTGTTTTTTGTCAGGTTTGTCAAAGATCGGATGGTTGTAGATGTGTGATGTTGTCTCTGAGGCCTCTGTTCTGTTCCATTGGTCTATATCTCTGTTTTGGTACCAGTACCATGCTGTTTTGATTACTGTAGCCTTGTAGTATAGTTTGAAGTCTGGTAGTGTGATGCCTCCAGCTTTGTTCTTTTTGTTTAGAATTGACTTCGCTATGTGGGCTCTCTTTTGGTTCCATATGAAGTTTAAGGTGGTTTTTTCCAGTTCTGTGAAGAAGGTCATTGGTAGTTTGATGGGGATAGCTTTGAATCTGTAAATTACTTTGGGCTGTATGGCCATTTACAATATTGATTCTTCCTAACCATGAACATGGAATGTTTCTCCTTCTGTTTGTGTCCTCTCTTATTTTGTTGAACAGTGGTTTGTAGTTCTCCTTGAAGAGGTCCTTTATATTTCTTGTTAGTTGTATTCTTAGGTATTTTATTCTCTTTGTAGCAATTGTGAATGGCAGTTCGTTCTTGATTTGGCTCTCTTTAGGTCTGTTCTTGGTATATAGTAATGCTTGTGATTTTTGCCCATTGATTTTGTATCCTGAGACTTTGCTGAAGTTGCTTATCAGTTTCAGGAGATTTGGGACTGAGACAATGAGGTCTTCTGAATATACAGTCATGTCATCTGCAAATAGAGACAATTTGACTTCCTCCTTTCCTATTTGAATACCCTTTATTTCTTTTTCTTGCCTGATTGCTCTGGCTAGAACTTCCAATACGATATTGAATAGGAGTGGTGAGAGAAGGCATCCTTGTCTAGTGCCAGATTTCAAAGGGAATGTTTCCAGTTTTTGCCCATTCGGTATGATATTGGCCATTGATTTGTTGTAAAGAGCTTTTATTATTTTGAGATATGTTTCATCGATACCTAGTTTATTGAGGGTTTTTAGCACAAAGGGCTGTTGAATTTTGTGAAAGGCCTTTTCCACATCAAGTGAGATAATAATGTGGTTTTTGTCTTTGGTTCTATGTATGTGGTGAATTGCGTTTATAGACTTGCGTATGTTGAACCAGCCTTGCATCCCTGGGATGAAGCCTACTTGATCCTGGTGGATAAGCTTTTTGAAGTGCTGTGCAATCAGTTTGCCAGTATTTTATGGAAGAATTTTGCATCTATGTTCATCATGGATATTGGCCTGAAGTTTTCTTTTCTTGCTGAGTCTCTGCCGGGTTTTGGTATCAGGATGATGTTGGTCTCATAAAATGATTTGGAATGGAGTCCCCCTTTTTGGATTCTAGAATTTTATGTATTACACAGCATTTTGTAAACTTCTAACAGTGAAATACCATAATAATGTGATTCTGGACACTGTGGTTAAATAATTACTACTATCTTGATAGCTACTCAGAATAATGTAGTTAAAGCATTATTCTAAATTCTATAATTAAATAATTAGACTTGTCTTGCTTGCATGCTGCTTTTCTTATTAGCTCTGTTTTTCTTCATTTTATTCTTCCTGAGACAATTCTGATATCTCTGCAATCTGCTCAGATTTTATTCTTGTTTGTTTTTGTGTTTTAGTTCTTGGATATTTTTACTGTTTCCTAGAGTGGGATCATTTCATTTTACAAGGATTTTCTTTACTTCTTTTTCCTTTTTTTTCTGTTCTGATTCTCTTATAAATTTTTAACTAAATACACATAATGTCAAATTACCATTAGCCTTTTTTAAGTGTACAGTTCAGTAATGTTAAGTGTATTCTCAGTGTTAAGAATGTTCTGGAGATTGGTTCATTTTCTTTTTTCTTTTTATCAATGTATCCCCCCAAAATACAAAGCAAAGATGATTTGTTTTATTCTGAAGAATCATTAAGGAGAGTGTATTTCTCTTTTTATAAACCACTTTTTCAATCATTTGGAATTAGCTACATGAGACATAAATCAAAGTATTAGAAGTAATTTTGAACTAAAAGGATTAGAAACAAAAAACAACCTTGGAGAAGCATAGAGCTAAAATACAGTTATGTGCCTCTTGTATGGAACTTGTCTTATGAGACAAGTATGTAAATAAATGGTCTCTAAGGGAACAAAATTTACGTTGCTTAATCCACGTCTTAGAGTCTATGTGTCTCAGGTACAGAAGCATCTCATGTCTTCATTTAAGAGTTGCTCCTTACTTTAAGGGCAAAATACTATAAGCTACAAATAGAAAATATGTGATTAAAAAAGAGGGACTTTTGTAGGCAATATTGACTCTATATTGAAAAAGGTTACATGTGGAAAGAAGGAGAAAAATCATGAAAAGCAAACACAGTAACACTATAAATTAATCAAAAAAAGTGAGTATATTGTTAAGGAATAAAAATGTTCTTCACATCTCAAAATTCCTAGGGGCTATCATAAAGCTAAAAAACATTGTGACAACTGACATAAAACAATATTATCAGTGTATTCTACTTTCAAATATAAGGGGTGAAAATAAATTCATACTAAGATGTCTATGTTTTGGTATTGAGAGGTTTAACTTATATGCTGCATTCTAGAAGCCTTTCCATCTAAAAAATAAAATGGCTTTTGCTTTATTTTTACTTTGTTGTTTACATTTTGGTCACTTTACACCAATATGGGAGACAGACTTATGCAAGGAGCTTGCACCATAATCATTTTTCCAAAACCAAATGTCACACAACTAGTTATTCTAGTTTTCCAATTAAAAAAAAATCACAAATGCCAATAATAAGAATCCTATAATTTCAAAGTGTATTTTTTTCCCCAAATGCTGATATTCATTTATAAAATTTTACTGGACATGCAGCATTGGAAGAAGATGACAAAGGTAAACACTAAAGAAAAGTCTGGAGAGATCAGACTAAAAATGCTTCAAGACATTCACTGAGAAATGACCGAAGTCATTCACGGAAAATTTTGTCTCAAGTAGATGCCACTGGGCAATAACAAAGGCTTAAAAGGAAAATACCAATAAAATTTGAGACTATGGAGGGGACTCAAGATGGCGCTGTGAGAACAACCCAGGATTGGAGCCCGCGTTGAATTCGCAAACGGTGAGTCAGTGCTGCATTTCCAGACTGATCTTTGTTGCCCACAGAACGGGGAAACTCCCAAGTATAAAAAGACACGGGACGCCAGGCAGTAGGTCTGCCTGGTGAAGCCGGCAGCCGGGGCGGCGGCGGCCGGCCCTACCCAGCAATCCCCACAGGGCGCGCTTGTCCGGGTGCCTTGTTGAACCGGCAACCTGAGACTTGAGAGGGCTGGACTTGAGACTGAACGAGACTTGCACAGAAGCCCAGCCCAGGGGATTGCAGGGACAGATCGCTTGGGATACCCAGTGGGACGAACAAAACCGCGATTTCAAACTATCCCGGGCAGACGGTCCGAGACGCTCTGTGGGGGAGGGGCGTCCACCACTACGGAGGCAACTTACCCCAACTGATATACACGCCCACTGCTGAGGCAGCCAGCCGTTACCGAGGCAACCCGCCCCAACTGAGATACACGCCCACTGCTGACGCAGCCAGCCGTTGCCGAGGCAACCCGTCCCTACTGAGATACACGCCCACTGCTGACGCAGCCTTTGCTGAGGCAACACGCTACAACGAAGAGACTCCGCCGCAGGGCGTGGCGGAGACCACAGCAGAGCCGGCAGGAACAGCGCGAATCACACAACAGCAGGGCGGAGCCTCGGCAGCCAAACAGTGGCTAGTCTGCCTTTGAGCTGGGCAGGACACCTGATCGGACATCCAAAAATAAAGCCCAAACCCCTCAACACAGAGCATTTGAGAAAAAAAAAGGGTTGTTTAATGAGCTGTGTTGCAGCAGAATCAAACATAGCAGCCTAACAGCCCTGAATGAACAACAGAGTGCACAGCTCAGCAATTAAACCCCTATAAAGTACAAACTGTCTCCTCAAGCAGCTCCCTGACCCCTCTATATCCAAAAGACTGTCATTAGGCAGGCATCATCCTGGGACAAAGAGAGCAGAAAAAGAAACTGGTAGCATCCCTCGCTGTGCCACGGCTACTAGAGGTGCACCCCAGACAAGCAGGGTCTGGAGCGGACCTCAACAGTCGTACAGTGAAGAGGCTAGACTGGTAGAAGGAAAACCAAGCAACAGAAATACTTCATCATCAACATTCTGGGTGTCCACTCAGAGACCCAAACGAAAAGTCAGCAACTACGCAGACGACCAGCGGACAAATCCACAAAGATGGGAAGAAACCAGCGCAAAAAGGAGGAAAACACCCGAAACCAGAACACATCGCCTCCTAGAAAGGACCAAAACTCCTCACCAGCAAGGGAACAAAGCTGGACGGAGAATGACTGTGACGAAATGACGGAATTAGACTTCAGAAGATGGATAATGAGAAACTTTTGTGAGCTAAAAGATCATGTATTAAATCAATGCAAAGAAACTAAGAACCTTGAAAAAAGATTTGAAAAAAGATTCGAGGAAATGATAACAAGAATGGATACCTTAGAGAGGAATATGAATGAATTAAAGGAGCTGAAAAACACAATACGAGAACTTCGCGAAGCAAACGCAAGTTTCAATAGCCGAATTGACCAAGCAGAAGAAAGAATATCTGAAGTCGAAGACCAACTCAATGAAATAAAACGAGAAACCAAGATAAGAGAAAAAAGCGCAAAAAGGAATGAACAAAGTCTCCAAGAAATGTGGGACTATGTGAAAAGACCTAACCTACGTTTGATAGGTGTACCAGAAGGGGACGAAGAGAATGAATCCCAGCTGGAAAATACTCTTCAGGACATCATCCAGGAAAATTTCCCCCACCTAGCAAGACAAGCCAACACTCAATTGCAGGAAATACAGAGAACACCACAAAGATATTCCGCAAGAAGAGCAACCCCAAGGCACATAATCGTCAGATTCAACAGGGTTGAAATAAAGGAGAGAATACTAAGGGCAGCCAGAGAGAAAGGTCAGGTCACCCACAAAGGGAAGCCCATCAGACTCACAGCAGATCTCTCGGCAGAAACACTACAAGCCAGAAGAGAGTGGGGGCCAATATTCAACATTCTTAAAGAAAAGAACTTTCAACCCAGAATTTCATATCCAGCCAAACTGAGCTTCAGAAGTGAAGGAAGAATAAAATCCTTTGCGAACAAGCAAGTACTCAGAGATTTTGTCACCACCAGGCCTGCTTTACAAGAGCTCCTAAAAGAGGCACTACACATAGAAAGGATCAATCAGTACCAGCCATTCCAAAATCACACTGAATGCTAAAGAGCTTCAACATAATGAAGAATCTACAACAACTAACAGGCAAAACAGCCACTTAGAATCAAAATGGCAGTATCAAATTCACACATAACAATATTAACCCTAAATGTAAATGGACTAAATGCACCAATCAAAAGACACAGACTGGCAAATTGGATAAAAAGCCAAAACCCATCAGTGTGCTGTATCCAGGAAACCCATCTCACATGCAAGGATACACAAAGGCTCAAAATAAAGGGATGGAGGAAGATTTACCAAGCTAATGGAAAGCAAAAAAAAGCAGGAGTTGCAATTCTCATCTCTGATAAAATAGACTTTAAAGCAACAAAGATCAAAAGAGACAAAGAAGGCCATTACATAATGGTAAAAGGATCGATACAACAAGAAGAGCTAACGATCCTAAACATATATGGACCCAACACAGGAGCACCCAGATACATAAGGCAAGTTCTTAATGACTTACAGAAGGACTTAGACTCCCACACAATAATAGCGGGAGACTTTAACACTCCACTGTCAATACTAGACAGATCAACCAGACAGAAAATCAACAAGGATACCCAGGGCTTGAACTCAGACCTGGAGCAAGCAAACCTGGTGGACATTTACAGAACTCTCCACCCCAAATCCACAGATTACACATTCTTCTCAGCACCACATCACACCTACTCTAAAATTGACCACATAATTGGAAGTAAAGCACTGCTCAACAAATGCAAAACAACTGAAATCATAACAAACAGCCTCTCAGACCATAGTGCAATCAAGTTAGAACTCAGAATTCAGAAACCGACCCAGAACCGCACAGCTTCATGGAAACTGAACAACTGGCTCTTGAATGTTGACTGGGTAAACAACGAAATGAAGGCAGAAATAAAGAAGTTCTTCGAAACCAATGAGAATGAAGACACAACGTGCCAGAACCTCTGGGACACATTTAAAGCAGTCTCTAGAGGAAAGTATATAGCAATAAGTGCCCATATGAGGAGAATGGAGAGATCCAAAATTGACACCCTATCGTCAAAATTGAAAGAGCTAGAGGAGCAAGATCAACAAAACTCAAAACCCAGCAGAAGACAAGAAATTACTAAGATCAGAGCTGAGCTGAAGGAGATTGAGACACGAAAAACCCTTCAAAAAATTAATAAATCCAAGAGCTGGTTTTTTGAAAAGATCAACAAAATAGACAGACCACTAGCCAGATTGATTAAAAATAAAAGAGAGAACAACCAAATAGATGCAATAAAAAATGATAAAGGGGAAATCACCACAGATTCCACAGAAATTCAAACCATCATCAGAGAATATTACAAACAACTCTATGCACATAAACTAGTAAACCTGGAAGAAATGGATAAATTCCTGGACTCCTGTGTCCTCCCAAGCCTAAACCAGGAGGAAGCTGAAACTATGAATAGACCAATAACAAGGTCTGAAGTTGAGGCAGCAATTAAGAGCCTACCTCACAAAAAAAGCCCAGGTCCAGATGGGTTCACAGCCGAATTCTACCAGACACACAAGGAGGAGCTGGTACCATTCCTTCTAAAACTATTTCAAACAATCCAAAAAGAGGGAATCCTTCCCAAATCATTTTATGAGACCAACATCATCCTGATACCAAAACCCGGCAGAGACCCAACGAGAAAAGAAAACTTCAGGCCAATATCCATGATGAACATAGATGCAAAAATCTTCAATAAAATATTGGCAAGCCGATTGCAACAGCAAATCAAAAAACTTATTCATCATGATCAAGTAGGATTCATCCCAGGGATGCAAGGCTGGTTCAACATACGCAAGTCTATCAACGTAATTCACCACATAAACAGAACCAAAAACAAAAACCACATGATTATCTCAATTGACGCAGAGAAGGCATTTGACAAAATTCAACAGCCCTTTATGCTAAAAACCCTCCATAAACTCGGTATCGATGGAACGTATCTCAAAGTAATAAAAGCTATTTATGACAAACCAACAGCCAATATCATACTGAATGGGCAAAAACTGGAAGCATTCCCTTTGAAATCTGGTACTAGACAAGGATGCCCTCTCTCACCACTCCTATTCAATATGGTACTGGAAGTTCTAGCCAGAGCAATCAGGCAAGAAAAAGAAATAAAGGGTATTCAAATAGGAAAGGAGGAAGCCAAATTGTCTCTATTTGCAGACGACATGATAGTATACCTAGAAGACCCCATCGCCTCAGCCCAAAAACTCCTGAAACTGATAAGCAACTTCAGCAAAGTCTCAGGATATAAAATCAATGTGCAAAAATCACAAGCATTCGTCTACACCAATAACAGACTTAAAGAAAGCCAAATCAAGAGCGAACTGCCATTCGCAATTGCTACAAAAAGAATAAAATACCTTGGAATACAACTCACAAGGAATGTAAGGGACCTCTTCAAGGAGAACTACAAACCACTGCTCAACGAAATCAGAGAGGACACAAACAGATGGAGAAACATTCCATGTTCATGGTTAGGAAGAATTAATATCGTGAAAATGGCTATACTGCCCAAAGTAATTTACAGAATCAACGCTATCCCCATCAAGCTACCATTGACTTTCTTCACAGAACTGGAAAAAACCACCATGAACTTCATATGGAACCAAAAGAGAGCCCGCATAGCCAAGTCAATTCTAAGCAAAAAGAACACAGCGGGGGGCATCACACTACCGGATTTCAAACTATACTACAAGGCTACAGTAATCAAAACAGCATGGTACTGGTACCAAAACAGAGATATAGACCAATGGAACAAAACAGAGGCACCGGAGGCAACACAACATACATACAACTATACAATCTTTGATAAACCTGACAAAAACAAGCAATGGGGCAAGGATTCCATGTTTAACAAATGGTGTTGGGAAAACTGGCTAGCCATGTGCAGAAAGCAGAAACTGGACCCCTTCCTGACACCTTACACTAAAATTAACTCCAGATGGATTAAAGACTTAAACATAAGACCTGGCACCATAAAAACCCTAGAAGGAAATCTAGGCAAAACTATCCAGGACATAGGAGTAGGCAAGGACTTCATGAACAAAACACCAAGAGCATTGGCAACAAAAGCCAAAATAGACAAATGGGACCTAATCAAACTCCACAGCTTCTGCACGGCAAAAGAAACAGTCACTAGAGTGGATCGGCAACCAACAGAATGGGAAAAAATTTTCGCAGTCTACCCATCTGACAAAGGGCTGATATCCTGAATTTACAAACAACTCAAGCAGATTTACAGGAAAAAAACAAACAAGCCCATTCAAAAGTGGGCAAAGGATATGAACAGATACTTTACGAAAGAAGACATATATGAGGCCAACAATCATATGAAAAAATGCTCATCGTCACTGGTCATCAGAGAGATGCAAATCAAAACCACATTGAGATACCATCTCACGCCAGTTAGAATGGCGATCATTAAAAAATCTGGAGACAACAGATGCTGGAGAGGATGTGGAGAAAAAGGAACACTTTTACACTGTTGGTGGGAGTGTAAATTAGTTCAACCATTGTGGAAGACAGTGTGGCGATTCCTCAAGGCCTTAGAAATAGAAATTCCATATGACCCAGCAATCCCATTACTGGGTATATATCCAAAAGACTATAAATCGTTCTACTATAAGGACACATGTACACGAATGTTCATTGCAGCACTGTTTACAATAGCAAAGACCTGGAATCAACCCAAATGCCCATTGATAATAGACTGGATTGGAAAAATGTGGCACATATACATCATGGAATATTATGCAGCAATCAGAAATGATGAGTTCGTGTCGTTTGTAGGGACATGGATGAATCTGGAAAACATCATCCTCAGCAAACTGACACAAGAACAGAAAATGAAACACCGCATATACTCACTCATAGGTGGGTGATGAAAAATGAGAACACATGGACACAGAAAGGGGAGTACTAAACAGTGGGGTCTATTGGGGGGAAAAGGGGAGGGCCAGTGGGAGGGGGAGGTGGGGAGGGATAGCCTGGGGAGAAATGCCAAATGTGGGTGAAGGGGAGAAGAAAAGCAAAGCACACTGCCATGTGTGTACCTACGCAACTGTCTTGCATGCTCTGCTCATGTACCCCAAAACCTATAATCCAATAAAAAATTAAAAAAAAAAAAAAAAAAAAAAAAAATTTGAGACTATGAACTGTGTGAGGTCAAGAATCCTGGCTCTCTTCAGCACTATATTGCCAATGCCTGTCATATGGAGCAAAGAAGGTTTGAGGCAACATTAGGATCTGGCCTGGATGCTTTCCACGCACTATTATCTTTCTCATTTTCTCAGTTTTCCAGTGACCTAAGAAGAGAGGACACAGGAAGCAAGCATAGTTCCTTTCTAGGTTTTAAGTAATTTATTGTAACAGATCCTATAGATCTAAAATGGCATTTTTTTAAATTAGCTCACCAAACCTCCCCAGATTTTTGTAACCAAAGCTTTATCAGACATTTCAATGAGCACACCAGCACCATACTACTTTCTGTGTACACAGAGCATTACTTTTGTCCCAGCCTGACTTATGTCTGCTTTGAATACATTCAAAGAAAGAAATTTCGGAACCTGTGTCCTCGATATTCAATGTTGCAAACTGGAATATGAATTACTGGCATTTTTCATTCTTGTCTTTTCCAAAATACGTTGAGTGTCTATTATTAACAGTGACTCTGCTGAACACTGGAAATACACTGGAGAAGAAAACAGAGTCTTGTCTTATGAATCTTATGCTTTGATATGGAAGATAGGCCCCTCCAAAAGCAAGAAAATTAACAAATAAGAAAAATTAGAAGAGGTACTAAAGGAAATACATAGGGCTGAAATGAGAATAACAGAAGGAGGTAAATTGGAGCATAACTTAGCCAAGAGAGGCTTTCCTGAAGAGGTAACATTTAAGCTAAAATGTGAAGAATGATGCAAAGCTCAGATTGAAGAGATTGATGAAGACCACCCTCTGAAGCAGAAAGGAGCTTGCCATGTTAAGGAATTGCAGCAAGACCACGACTGCTGGAACCTAGTGAAGAGGCCATATAAAGAGTAGGGTTTTTCTCTTAAAAGCTTTGAGAAGCCATTGAAGAGGGTTCAAGAAGGGATTTACATACCAAATTTATGAGACTTACTTATATAGGATAGATTTTCTTAGCTCCTAAATTAAATAAATACTGCTAATTTAAATTTGATGTACTCTAACATTTTCCATAATGTATTTGAAAAAAAAGTTTTCACTAACTTTTATTTCTTGAATCTATTTATGCTAAAGTCAAACTCCATTTTAATGACTGCCTTCCAAAGATCACCCTTTACTGAACTCTCATAAAACTCACATCACAACCACTTACATCCTCACTGGGAGCCCTGTTTTCCCTTTGTTCCCTTCATAAGCATGGAGATATACAGTTCCCACTGTAATATGACAAAGTACATTAACAATCTATACCAAGAGGCTCTATTTGTTGTGCTGGCAGTTTTTGTTTTTCCTTTCACCTCCTTAATGAGGTCCAGTTCCACTCACTGATGTCCTATAGCAGTCAGACAACCCAACATCACAAGTTCTGCCAGGAATCAAAAATAACATTAATTGCCTTCTATACTGTGTATCTATATTTAATGATAATGGATAATATCTCCAACGACTTTTTTTCAAAATTTGTTTCTCCATTTCCCCTTCATTTGGAAAACTGCCTTCTTGAGAATCTGCCTACATAGCTTGTTTTAAGAATGTAAATGCTGGTTCACCTTGAAAGTCTTATATGAAAATTGGTACATGTAAATGCTTTAAAAGACTCTGATTTACCACCTGGAATGACAATGAGTCTCACAGAATTGTTCAGGAGAGTTATCTGTACAATCCCCAATGGGGAACACATGCTGCTAATATGATTCTGCTCATAGACTCAAGATATCCTGGCACTTCCTCAAGGGAGCATGATTCTTTCCTCAGGGCATAGGACCTTTCAGAAAAGTTATAGAGGGAGTTACCTTTTTCTTCTACATCCACAAGGCTGCATACTTTATACCTTCTAGTACCTGTTAATCCTAACCTTTGGTATAGTTTCGATTTTCCTAGACTTTTCAGCTCTATAGTTTTTCTGAAGTCACATGGAATGGTGCCAGACCAAGGTACAGGGCATCACTTCTTACACCATTCCTCTGCAGACTCTTATGACTCAGCATACCCTAAGCTAGACTATCATCTCTCTGTAATAACTTTCTGAAGATACAGAATGAGATAATCTATGCAAAAATACCTTGAAAGGTACGAAGTGGTGTGCAAACTTGTGGTACTAAAGCCATGCTTTATTTATCTTTCTATTCCCAATATCTAACACACTACTTGGTATACAGCAGGTTCATAGATTTCATATATATATATATGTGTGTGTGTGTGTGTGTGTGTGTGTGTGTGTGCATGTGTATAAGATTTTATATACATCTGTGTATATATATACATATATACACACACATATATACACATACATATATATCAAATAGTTCTATATATAACTGTATATGCACATATATAAACACACATAAAGAAAGACAAAGGGTGAACATTTGAGTATTGACAGGCAGATTTAGTGATCCTTTTTCTCTTACTTCCTATTTTGTTGTTATCATGACAAAAGTATTTAGTATTTGTCTTTGGTGTTATCACATTTCGCCTCTTCCATGATCCTCTCATGTTACCCCAGCTTCCCCCAATATACAAACATATTATGCCCGAGGCCTTTCCTGCTGGCACATGGTGCCAGACCAAGGTACAGGGCATCACTTCTTACACCATGATATTCACCAAACAATCCTGAGCCCCTCAGATCTGTTATCACCGACCTTTTCCTTCCCACTTTCCCATCAGCTACTAAGTGGAAGAGCAGAAATTCAAGTACAGGTCTGACTGTCTCTAAAGATCTTTTCACTAATCTCTGTTCTTTTCCAAAACATTCCTGGTTCTGATGACTTGATATTGCTGGAAGGACCTTCATCTCATTTCACTCTTCATGAGGCACTGCCTCTCCTTCTGTGAGTGAAACCAGTACTACTTAGAAGTCATCTTTCTATGTCAGAAAGCAAGTGGGTCAAACTTTTAGAAACAAGGTTCAGGTATCAAACTGAAACAAAAACAAAGTGCAGATTCAGCTGGGAACACAAATACTCTCCTGAAATCATCCTCTCTTGTTCATTCTTGTACCCTTAAGCCAGTGAGTGTGAGTGTTGGACTTGAGGAGTCTTAGAGATACAGGAGTTGTGTTATCACCCCATGACTCAGGAGCTGCCCCTGATGAGTCACACACTGCTTCTCCCAAAGCAGTCAGCAAGGAGGCAAAAGTCATCAAATACACAGAGAGCTCAGTATCAGTGATGGTGTGCAGCTTTTCCCTGTTTTTTTGAAGGACTCATAAAGGCCATCACCAACTGGAACACAAAGAATTTAGGATGGATTTGCATAAATACCTAGAGTACACAAGTTGTGGGAAAGTGAAATTGCCCAGTGGTAACATAAAACAAGGGCTTCCCGATTTTTTATTTATTAAGAAAAGAAAAAAAATCTCACTTCTCTAAAGTTTTATCAGGTTGGGCTGGAGAAAATACTGCTAAAAAAGGAATGGACTATGACAAGATAAAGATCTCTCCTACCAGGCCAGGCACAGTGGCTCATACCTATAATATCAGCACTTTGGAAGGCCAATGAGGCAAGCTAATCTCTTCAGTTCAAGACACCAGCCTGGGCAGCATAGTGAAATGTCATCTCCATTTAGAAATACAAAAATTAGGCTGGGTGCTGTAGCTCCCAGCATTTTGGGAGGCTCAGGCAGGCAGATCACTTGAGGTCAGGAGTTTGAGACCAGCCTGGTCAACATAGAGAAACTCCATCTCTACTAAAAATACAAAAATTAGCTGGGCATGGTAGTGGGTGCCTGTAATGCCAGCTACTCAGGAGGCTGAGACACAAGAATCACTTGAACCGGCTGGGCATGGTGGCTCAAGTCTGTAATCCCAGCACTATGGGAGGCCAAGGCAGGTGGATCACGAGGTCAAGAGATTGAGACCATCCTGGTCAATATGGTGAAACCCCATCCCTACTAAAAATACAAAAAATTAGCTGGGTACGGTGGCGTGTGCCTGTAATCCCAGCTACTCAGGAGGCTGAGCCAGGAGAATTGCTTGAACCCAGGTGGCGGAGGTTGCAGTGAGCCGAGATCGCGCCATTGCACTCCAGCCTGGGTAACAAGAGTGAAACTCTGTCTCAAAAAAAAAAAATCACTTGAACCCAGAAGACTAAGGTTGCAGTCGGCCGAGATCACACCACTGCACTCCAGCCTGGGCAACAGAACAAGATTCTGTCTCAAAAAAAAAAAAAAAAAAATTAGCTGGATATTGTGGTGCGCATCTGCAGTTCCAGCTACTATGGGGAGTGCAGGAGGGGGCTGAGGTGGGTGGATCACCTGAGCCCAGAGGCCCAGGCTGCACTGACCTATGATCCAGACACTCCAACTCCAGCCTGGGTGATAGAGACAGACCCTGTCTCAAAAAATAATAATAATAATCCTCCCAAACTCAACCCCAGGGCCCCTCCCAAAACCATGCCTACAACTTAAGGAATTGTAATTGCAACTAACAGCCATTATATGTGTAGGACCTATCAGTAAAATTTGATGTGTTGGTTAGAGACCTCTTAAATAAAATATATTTCTTAGGAGAAGTTTAAGAAAAGGTACACACAGTTTTCTCAAATGTTTGAAATTCTGTCTTATTTAAAAGTAGAAAGGGAACTTCACTAGGTAAATTTTGAAATTCTTTGCAAATCTAAATAAATGTAAAATAGAAATATATGAGACATTAGTTCTGAATATCTCTGTTGTTAATAATTATATTCTGTGAAGCTAAAACAAAATAAATGCTACAACAGGAGAGATGTCTTGAAATCTAGAGCTTTCCAAGATGCTATCTGAATTAGTTGTATAAGCTAGTAATTTCAAGCCAAAGATATTCTAGGGAGATAACTGAACGTAACCATGTGTTTGCTTTCCAATACCTTGAGCATTATTCTGTCAGAAATGATATGACTCAGTTCAAAAAAGTTATATAAATATTTATATTATTGAAATTAATTTCAAATTAAACTAACATATAGAATGCTAACTACTACTTGAGTTTCTTAAGTGTCTTCTATTTTTAGTACAGCATAACTTTAATAGCTGGTGTTAGGTACCCAAACTGCACTACAGTGCTAGGGGGAGGGGCCTCCTAAAAAGAGTAGGACAATAGACATACATTTTTACAGGACTCGTTTATCTATCCTCCCTGGAAGACAGCATTGCAATGAGATTTTATTTCTTACTCTCATCCAGGGCTAGAACTTTATCAGGTTCCCTACCAGAGCTGAGCTCTGCTAGTTCCAGAAGGAAATCCTGTAAGTGGTTTAGTAAATGCTAATGGAAACTCTGGGATATCTAACTACATGAAATTCAAAAGTAATAGCTTAGTAATTCAAAAAAGAGCCTCTGTGTCTCTCATGACTGCATGTTAGGCTAAGTAAAAGATCTCTATAGTTTAAGCAGCTCAAATCCCACCCTACTTTCCGCAGTCTTAAGCAATGTCTTCTCAGCAGCATTAACAAAAGCAAAGTATGAAATCTTTGACTATTTCCTCATGGAAGGGCTCAACCCTCACTTACATGTGTTTGTTTCATTGGACTCTGATCAAAACAGCTTCTGAAATAAATGTCTAGTCATATCATTACACATAAAAATCGTTGGGTTTTTTTGTTTTTGTTTTTGTTTTGCCTGCCTGCAGACATTATGTCTTCAACACCTCAAGGGCTTCAGCAAAACACTCTTTGCTCTTCAGTCAATCATAAATTTGACTCAAAAACAGCAGTTCAATTTGGCTTCAGCTATACAAATTAAACCAAAACCTCCGTAACAAGAAGAGTGTTTTGCAGAATGAAATAGGGAAAAAATAGCTTTTTCCTTTAATGAAAAAAAATATGAACCTCTTAAATGGAGTTTAATACAAGTGATCTGAATTAGGTTTTAGCTTCAATTTCAGATACTTTTCCTTTTTAGGAAAAATATAAGGTGTAAGAAATAATCGTTATTTGCTTAAAATTACATTGGAAATTATTTAGTTTAAGCTTTCCTAGAAAGTCTGCAACTGATTCTCTAACTCAAAATTTTACTTGAGTAGGTAAGGCACTAAAGCAAAGTTAATTCTACTTAGCACTCATTTTATCCACAAGACGGTCCATATTAAACGGAGCTCAACTGTCTATATTTTAAAACATCATACATTATCTTAAAATAAGTAGAATAACACTTCAGATATCTAGAACTCAACCATACAGAAAACTTATCAAGAATATAAATAATAATTGTAGGAGTTTCTAAGCAGCTAAAATAGATGCCACAAAATCTATAAACATAGCATACACCCTTTCTCTCTAGTTTTTCTTGCCAAGGAACTATGCATGAAAGGAACAACTGGATGGGAAATGAACAAAGTATGAGTTTTAAAAGGTCCATCTGGTCTCTCTTTACTAGCCCCCTATATAACTTTTCTCTTTAAGAGCAAAGTTCAATCATGAGGACTCCTGTTCTAAAACTAAGATTTGAGGGTCTCAGAATAGACCAAACATGGTGAAGTCATAGATGCAGAAAGGCTGAAACAGAAAGAGACAATGCAGGAGTTAGCACTAGTGAGCCAGGTCTGTTTCTGGAGCCTATTTGATCTGTTTAATACAAGGAAGTCAAAGGTTCTAGAGATAGGATATGGAAATGCACAGATAATGACATTAGAAGTATAGTGACACTCTCTACTTTAAAATGTGACCCAATAAATAATGTGTTTTAATCAATTAAATTATCAATTCAGCCCATAGGACATGAATGAGGAAGAAAATAATAAAACCAGCTTGCTCCAACAATTTTCTTAACACATTACTTTGAAAGTAATAGCATGAACAATGATAACTTTTGTACCACCCTAATATTAAGCTAAGACTCAGCCTAAGGTAATATAAAATGTGTAACTATGGTAGAGAGAAGATCAATAGGAGAACCATTTGAAAGTCAGATCCATGGATAGCAAGGAACATCAAGAGTGGTTGAAACAGAAGGAAGTGTAACAGACATTTGTGTGTGCCCTTAAGCATAATCCTATGAACTCATAGTGAAGACAAAATACCTCTGAGGCCCCTGCACGCTTCAGTGTGTTAGGAGTCAAAGTATTTTCTAACTTTATGCTTTAGTTGTATGGTGAAGTCATATAAATATTTATATGAAATAGTGTATAGCATAACAATACCAGTTAATTTCTATTTGTATACATTCAAGCTTTCTTTGGTAAATACGTGGATGGATAGATGATAGAAAAATATAGGTAGATAGGCTTTTGTGAGTAGGTAAATTCAAGATTTATTTAGTCATTATTGGGAACTAGAACAAACTAAACAGAAGAATTCAAGTGTTAAAATTCTTAGTTTCTTATAATTACATGTCTTCATTTGCTGTATTTTCCATATACAAATATGTCTGGCAGGCTCAGTTCTTCTCTTATGATCTGAACCCTATATATGCTTTACAATTTGGCTCTAATGCATGACTACCTAGGTTCTAATAAACTTCTCTATATATGTCATACATTAAACTCATCCAAGAAATCATTATGGATTTCTCCTGTGCATAATGATTTATCTTGTGGGTTGTACAAGGCCAGATTTTAATTTTGACTTGTATGGTTTCCTACATGATAATTAAATAGAAAATTTAATCTAAATACAAAGAAAATTTTAGACAGAAAGAGAATCAATAATAGAAGTCCACCTGTGGATTCCCAAAGCATGTAATAACTATATTTTTGTATATTTGTATTCCACATTATCTACATTTTTTGTCCCTGTTAAGAAGACAGATAATAGAGAATTAACTTTTTAAAATCACAGTTGAGTAACACAAAAGCAACCATCAAATTGTGAAACTCTGAAATAATTCTAATTCAGCTTTCTCGGGCATTTTCACTGTGTCCAATTATGCATATCACTGATAAAATGCCAAAAACGTTTCTTCATCAAGTTGAATTCATGGGTAAAATAGTACAGCCTTTGGAAACAAAGGTTAAGCATACTATGCTCTGCTGTGTTTTGGCCTGAGTAGTTTAAATTCATGAATCCATGGTTTGAACTTCTCTTTAAAAGATGACATCTGTGGGATGTAAACAAAAATAGGTTTAATTTGTTTTGAATATTATTTACAGTTCAGGTAGCAAAAATTCTCATAGGTCATTAAAGGAAAAGAGACACTTTTCAAACCCAAATCCTCTAAGTATCAATGGGCCAGTTCTAGAATACCAATAATCATAAAGATGAGCTACCCTAAAAATATGTGAAGTCTAGCACCAATTGTTATTTGTTGATTTGTTCGTTTTTTGAACTTTATGGAGAGAATCAGTCTAATACACCCAAAATTACCAAAAGAATTTTAGTGGTTCATTTATTTCTTTCTCTGTTCTCTTTTGAGAACATAATTTCTAAGGTTTCATCATGTCTAGGTTGGTACTTTTAAAATTTACAATCTTGGCACCAAAGTTGGCCAGCAATATATTTTTATTTTCCTATGGGTTTGTTTGGTACTAGATACATTCAGCTTTCTCAGTCCTGTTAGGCTCACATTATTTCAAAACACACCTGTTCATTGTAGAAATTTTGGAATATCGTACCACTCTTGAGTCACCCCATGTATACTAATTCAGTTTCTCATAAATGTGAAATTTATGCAGTAAAGCAGTCAACTAAAATAAAACTTATAATCAAATCTTTGCCTTTAAATACTATACCTCTTTCTTTCCAAAGAGCATTTAAATAGTGGGGTCTCATTACCCTGTCTAAAGAACTGGTCAATAATTTTAAAAAGTTTCTCAGCCTTAATATTAGTATCTCAGAGAACTGGGTAATCTTAAACTGAAAAGAACCATGACAAAAAAAAATTAGAAAATCTGAGGTTCATAAAATAGACAGATTGACAATATCAGAGGCAAACTGTGTAGCTAGCCAAGTAAAAGAATGTATTCTTTATATTTCCTTGAGCAGTGGTTTGTAGTTCTCTTTGAAGAGGTCCTTCACTTCCCTTGTTAGCTGTATTCTTAGGAATTTTAGTCTCTTTGTAGCAATTGTGAATGGGAGGTCATTCATGATTTGGCTCTCTGCTTGTATATTTTTGGTGTATAGGAATGCTTTTGGTGTACAGGAATTTTTGCTCATTGATATTGTATCCTGAGACTTTGCTGAATTTGCTTATCAGCTTAAGGAGCTTTTGGGCTGAAACAATGCGGTTTTCTAAATATAGAAACATGCCTTCTACAGAGACAGTTTGACTTCCTCTCTTCCTATTTGAATATCCTTATTTCTTTCTCTTGTCTGATTGCCCTGGCCAGAACTTCCAATAATTCCAATGTTGACTAGGAGTAGCGAGACAGGACATTCTTGTCTTGTGCCAGTTTTCAAGGGGAAATGCTTGTAGCTTTTGCTCACTCATTACAATATTGGCTGTGGCTTTGTCATAAATAGCTCTTATTATTTTGAGATGTGTTCCATCAGTACCTAGATTATTAAGAATTTTCAACATGAAAGAATATTGAATTTGTGAAGGCTTTTTTCTGTGTCTACTGAGATTATCATGAGGGTTTTGTCTTTAGTTCTGTTTATGTGATTAATTATGTTTATTGATTTGCATAGGTTGAACCAGCCTTGCATCCCCGGATGAAGCCAACTTGATTGTGGTGGATGAGCTGTACTGCTGGATTGTTTGCCAGTATTTTATTTAGGATTTTTGCATCAGTATTTATCAAAAATATTGGCCTGGAGTTTTTCTTTTTTGTTGTATCTCTTCCAAATTTGGGTATCACGATGATGCTGGCCTTATAAAATGAATTAGGGAGAAGTCTCTCCTCTTCAATTGTTTGGAATAGTTTCAGAAGAAATGGTATCAGCTTCTCTTTGTACCTCTGATAGAATTCAGCTGTAAATCCAGCTGGTCCTGAGCTTTTATTGGATAGTAGGCTATTTATTACTGCCTCAATTTCAGAAAGTTGTTGGCCTATTCAGGGAATCAACTGTTTCCTGGTTTAGTCTTGGAATAGTGTATGTGTCAAGGAATTTATCCATTTCTTCTAGATTTTTTAGTTTATTTGCTAAGAGGTGTTTATAGTATTCTCTGATGGTTGCTTGTATTTCTTTGGGGTCAGTGGTGACATCCCCTTTATCATTTTTTTGTGTGTCTCTATTTAATTCTTCTCAATGGAAAAACATTTCATGCTCATGGATAGGAAGAATCAATTTTGTGAAAGTGGTCATACTGCCTAAAGTAATTTATAAATTCAATGGTATATCCATTAAACTACTATTGGAAGCATCATGCTACCACAGTTGAAACTATACTGCAAGTATAGAGTAACCAAAACAGCATGGTACTGGTAGCAAATCAGACACATAGACCAATAGAACAAAATAGAGATCTCAGAAACAAGACTACACCTCTACAACCATCTGATCTTTGGCAAACCTGGCAAAAACAAGCAATGTGGAAAGGATTCCCTATTTAATAAGTGGTGCCAGGAAAACTGGCTAGCCATATGCAGAAAATTGAAACTGGGCCACTTCTTTACACTTTATACAAAAATTAACTCAAGATGGATTAAAGACTTAAATGTAAAACCCAAAACTATAAAAACCCTAGAAGAAAATCTAGGCAATACCATTTAGGACATAGGCACTGGCAAAGATTTCATGACAAAAACATCAAAGCAATTGCAACAAAAGCAAAAATTGACAAATGGGATCAAATTAAACAAAAGAGCTCTGCACAGCAAAAGAAATTATCATCAGAATGAACCTACAGAATGGGAGAAAATTTTCACAATCTATATATCTGACAAAGGCCAACTATCCAGAATCTACAAGGAACTTGAACAAACTTACAAGAAAAAAACAAACAACCCCTTCAAATATTGGGCAAAGTATATGAACAGACATTTCTCAAAAGATATACATGCCAACAAACCTATGAAAAAAAGCCCAACATCACTGATCATTAAAGAAATGCAAATCAAAACCACAATGAGAAACTACCTCGTACCAGTTAGAATCATGATTATTAAAAAGTCAAGAAATAATAGATGCTGGTGAGGTTATGGAGAAACAGCAACACTTTTACACTGTTGAGAATATAAATTATTAGTTCAACAATTGTGGAAGAGAGTATGGCAATACCTCAAAGATCTAGAACCAGATATACCATAGGACCCAGAAATCCCATTACTGGGTACAAACCCAAAGGAATATAAATCATTCTGTTACAAAGATACATGCACACATATATTCATTACAGCACTATTCACAATAGTATATATGGAATCAATCCAAATGTCCATCAATGATAGACTGGATAAAGAAAATGTGGTATACACACCATGAAATACTATACAGCCATGAAAAGGACCAAGATTATGTCCTTTGCAGGGAGATGGATGGAGCTGGAAACCATCATCTTTAGCAAGCTAACATAGGAACAGAAAACCAAATATAGCATGTTCTCACCCATAAATAGAAGCTGAACAATGAGAACATATGAATGCAGGGAGAGAAACAACACACACTGGGTCCTGTTGGGGAGGAGGGGAGCATCAGGATAAAAAGCTAATGCATGTGGGGCTTAATACCTAGGTGATGGGTTGATAGATGCCGCAATCCACCATGGCACATAATTACCTACTTAACAAACCTGCACATCCTGCACATGTATCCTAGGAAATAAATTTTTTTTAATTAAAATTAAAATAAGATAATTTCACATGAAAGAAAAGAAAGATGAATAAATCCCAGGCATTACTCCAATAATGTTTAAGATAAGTATTCATTTTGATAAAAGTTACATTTGAATGCACTAAGCTGTAGTGTCACAACTCTTTTTTTCTCATTGTATTCAACACATCAGATGATACATACATAAGCCACACAATTCCACAGGAAAAGTTTGTTGGAAAAACAAGTTTACAAAAAGAAGAGAAAAGAAAAATCAGAAAAATACTGATTTTTTTAAACTTAACATGAAATTCAAAAATGTTTTTACAGCATGAGAATTGAAGAGAGGGCAAGATGGCCAAATAGGAACAGCTTTGGTCTGCAGCTCCCAGCAAGATTGATGCAGAAGGCAGGTGATCTCTGCATTTCCAACTGAGGTACCCAATTCATCTCATTGGGACTGGTTGGACAGTGGATGCAGTCCTTGGAGCCAAGGAATGTGGGGCATCACCTCACCTGGGAAGTGCAAGGGGTCAGGGGATTTCTCCCTCCCCTAGCCAAGGGAAGCCTTAAGAGACTATACTGGGAAGAATGGTGCATTTCAGCCCAGTTACTGCGCTTTTTTCACAGTCTTCACAACAGGTAGACCAGGACATTCCCTCAGGTGTCTATGTCACCAGGGCCCTGGGTTTCAAGCACAAAACTGGGCAGACATTTGGGCAGACATGTAGCTAATGGCAGGAGTTTTTTTTACCCATACCCCAGTGGCACCTACAACACCAGCGAGACAGAACTGTTCACTACCCTAGAGAGGGGGCTGAAACCAGGAGGATAGTGGTCTGGCTCGGTGGGTTCCAACCACAGAGCCCAGCAAACTAAGTTCCACTGGCTTGAAATTCTCACTGCCAGCACAGCAGTCTGAGGTCGGTCTGGGATGCTTAACCTTCATGGGGGGAGGGGTGTTCACCATTGCTGAGGCTTGAGTAGGCAGTTTTACCCTCACAGTGCAAACAAAGCCTCCAGGAAGTTTGAACTAGGCGGATCACACTACAGCTCAGTAGCCAGACTGCCTCTCTAGATTTTTCCTCTCTGGGCGGGGCATCTCTGAGAAAAGACAGCAGCCCCAGTCCCCCATCTCCCTGAGACAGAGCACCTGGGGGAAGGGGTGGCTGTGGGCACAGCTTCAGTAGACCTAAATGTCCCTGACTGATAGCTCTAAAGGAAGCAGCATATCTCCCAGCACAGCATTCAAACACTGATAAGGGACAGACTGCTTCCTCAAGTGGGTCCCTGACCCCCGTGTATCCTTATGGGAGACACCTCCCAATAGGGGCCAACAGCCACTCACATACAGGAGAGCTCTGGCTGGCATCTGGTGGGTGCCTCTCTGGGACAAAGCTTCCAGAGGAAGAAACAGGCAGCAATCTTTACTATTCTGCAGCCTCTGCTGGTGATACTCAGGCAAACAGGGTCTGGAGTGGACCTACAGGAAACTCTAGCAGACCTGCAGCAGAGGGGCTGGTTAGAAAGAAAACTAACAAACAGAAAGCAATAGCAACATCAACAAAAAGGAAGTCCACTCACAGACCCCATCCAAAGGTCACCAACATCAAAGACCAAAGGTAGATAAATCCATGAAGATGGGGAAGAACCATTGCAAAAAGGCTGAAAATTCCAAAAGCCAGAACACCTCTTCTCTTTTAAAGGATTACAACTCCTCACCAGCAATGGAACAAAACTGGGCAGATAGTGATTGTGATGAATTGACAGAAGCAGGCTTCAGAAGGTGGGTAATAACAAACTCCTCCAAGCTAAAGGAGCATGTTCTAACTCAATGCAAGGAAGCTAAGTACCCTGAAAAAAAGGTTAGACAAATTGCTGACTAGAATAACAAGTTTACAGAAGAACATAAATGACCTGATGGAGCTGAAAAACAGAGCACATGAACTTTGTAAAGCATACACAAGTATCAATAGCTGAATCAATCAAGTGGAAGAAAAGATATAAAAGATTGAAGATCAACTCAATGAAATAAAGCTTGAAGACAAGATTAGAGAAAAACGAGTGAAAAGAAATGAACAAAGCTTCCAAGAAATATGAGAGTATGTGAAAAGACCAAATCTGCATTTCATTGGTGTACCTGAAAGTCACAGGGAGAATGGAACCAAGTTAGAAAACACTCATCAGGATACTGTCCAAGAGAACTTCCCCAACCTACAAGGCAGGCCAACATTCAATTCAGGAAATACAGAGACCACAAAGATACTCCTTGAGAAGAGCAAGCCCAAGACACATAATCATCAGATTCACCAAGGTTGATATGAAGGAAAAAATGTTAAGGGCAGGCAGAGAGAAAGTCAGGTTACTCACAAAGGGAAGCCCATAAGACTAACAGAGGATCTGTTTGCAGAAACCCTACAAGCCAGAAGAGAGTGGGGACAATATTCAATATTCTTCAGGAAAATAATTTTCCACCCAGAATTTCATATTCAGCCAAACTAAGCTTCATAAGCAAAGGAGAAATAAAATCCTTTACAGACAAGCAAATGCTGAGAGATTTTGTCACCATCAGGCCTGCCTTACAAGAGCTCCTGACGGAAGCACTAAATATGGAAAGGAACAAGCTGGACCAGCAACTGCAAAAACATACCAGATTGTAAAGACCATGGATGCTAAGAAGAAACTGCATCAACTAACGGGTAAAATAACCAACTAGCATCATAATGACAGGATCAAATTCACTTATAACAATATTAACCTTAAATATAAATTGGCTAAATGCCCCAATTAAAAGACATAGACTGGCAAATTCTAAAGAGTCAAGACCCATCAGTGTGCTCTATTCAGAAGACCCAACTCACATGCAAAGACACACATAGGCTCAAAATAAAGGGATAGAGGAGTATTTACCAAGCAAATAGAAAGCAAAAGTTGCAGGGGTTTCAACCTTAGTCTCTCATAAAACAGACTTTAAACCAACAAAGATCAAAAGAGACAAAGAAGGGCATTACATAATGGTAAAGGTATCGATGGAACAAAAATTGCTAACTATCCTAAATATACATGCACCCAATACAGGAGCAAACCAGACTCATAAAGCATGTTCTTAGAGACCTAGAAAGAGACTTAGACTGCCACACAATAATAATGGGAGACTTTAACATCCCACTATCAATATTAGACACATAAATGAGACAAAATTAACAAGAATATGTAGGACTTGAACTCAGCTCTGGACGAAGCAGACCTAATAGAAATCCACAGAATTCTCCACCACAAATCAACAGAATATACATTCTTCTCAGCACCACATCACACTTATTCTAAAATTGACCACATAATTGGAAGTAAAACACTCCTCAGCAAATGCAAAAGAACAGAAATCATAACAAACAGCCTTTCAGACCACAGTGCAATCAAATAGAACTAAGGATGAAGAAACCCACTCAAAGCTGCACAACTACATGGAAACTGAACAACCTGCTGCTAAATGACTACTGGGTAAATAATAAAATTAAGGCAGAAATAAATAAGTTATTTGAAACCAGTAAGCACAAAGAAACAATGTACTAGAATCTCTGGGACACATTTAAAGCTATGTGTAGAGGGAAATTTATAGGACTAAATGCCCACAAGAGAAAACAGGAAAGATCTAAACTCAACAACCTAACATTACAATTAAAAGAAATAGAGAAGCAAGAACAAATTCAAAAGCTAACATAAGACAAGAAATAACTAAGACCAGAGTAAAACTGAAGGAGATAGAAACACAAAAAAACCCTTCAAAAAATCAATTAATCCAGGAGCTCGTTTTTTGAAAAGATCTACAACATAAACAGACTGCTAGCCAGACTAATAAAGAAGAAAAGAGAGAAGAATCAGATAGATGCAATAAAAAACAATAAAAAGGATATCACTACTAATCCCACAGAAATACAAACTACCATCAGAATACTATAAAGACCTTTATGCAAATAAACTAGAAAATCTAGAAGAAATGGATAAATTCCTGGACACATACACCCTCCCAAGACTGAACCAGAAAGAAGTTGAATCCCTGAATAAACCAATAACATGTTCTGAAATTGAGGCAGTAATTAATAGCCTACCAGCCAAAAAATAAGTCCAGGACCAGATGGATTCATAGCCAAATTCTACCAGAGGTACAAAGAGTTGCTGGTACCATTCCTTCTGAAACTATTCCAAACAATAGAAAAAGACAGACTCGAGAGGGGACTCAAGATGGCGCTGTGAGAACAACCCAGGATTGGAGCCCGCGTTGAATTCGCAAACGGTGAGTCAGTGCTGCATTTCCAGACTGATCTTTGTTGCCCACAGAACGGGGAAACTCCCAAGTATAAAAAGACACGGGACGCCAGGCAGTAGGTCTGCCTGGCGAAGCCGGCAGCCGGGGCGGCGGCGGCCGGCCCTACCCAGCAATCCCCACAGGGCGCGCTTGTCCGGGTGCCTTGTTGAACCGGCAACCTGAGACTTGAGAGGGCTGGACTTGAGACTGAACGAGACTTGCACAGTAGCCCAGCCCAGGGGATTGCAGGGACAGATCGTTTGGGATACCCAGTGGGACGAACAAAACCGCGATTTCAAACTATCCCGGGCAGACGGTCCGAGACGCTCTGTGGGGGAGGGGCGTCCACCACTACGGAGGCAACCTGCCCCAACTGATATACACGCCCACTGCTGAGGCAGCCAGCCGTTGCCGAGGCAACCCGCCCCAACTGAGATACACGCCCACTGCTGACGCAGCCAGCCGTTGCCGAGGCAAACCATCCCTACTGAGATACACGCCCACTGCTGACACAGCCTGCTGTTGCTGAGGCAACACGCTACAACGAAGAGACTCCGCCGCAGGGTGTGGCGGAGACCACAGCAGAGCCGGCAGGAACAGCGCGAATCACACAACAGCAGGGCGGAGCCTCGGCAGCCAAACAGTGGCTAGTCTGCCTTCTAGCTGGGCAGGACACCTGATCGGACATCCAAAAATAAAGCCCAAACCCCTCAACACAGAGCATTTGAGAAAAAAAAAAAAAGGTTGTTTAATGAGCTGTGTTGCAGCAGAATCAAACATAGCAGCCTAACAGCCCTGAAGGAACAACAGAGTGCACAGCTCAGCAATTAAACCCCTATAAAGTACAAACTGTCTCCTCAAGCAGCTCCCTGACCCCTCTATATCCAAAAGACTGTCATTAGGCAGGCATCATCCTGGGACAAAGAGAGCAGAAAAAGAAACTGGTAGCATCCCTCGCTGTGCCACGGCTACTAGAGGTGCACCCCAGACAAGCAGGGTCTGGAGCGGACCTCAACAGTTGTACAGCGAAGGGGCTAGACTGGTAGAAGGAAAACCAAGCAACAGAAATACTTCATCATCAATATTCTGGGTGTCCACTCAGAGACCCAAACGAAAAGTCAGCAACTACGCAGACGACCAGTGGACAAATCCACAAAGATGGGAAGAAACCAGCGCAAAAAGGAGGAAAACACCCGAAACCAGAACACATCGCCTCCTAGAAAGGACCAAGACTCCTCACCAGCAAGGGAACAAAGCTGGACGGAGAATGACTGTGACGAAATGACGGAATTAGACTTCAGAAGATGGATAATGAGAAACTTTTGTGAGCTAAAAGATCATGTATTAAATCAATGCAAAGAAACTAAGAACCTTGAAAAAAGATTTGAAAAAAGATTCGAGGAAATGATAACAAGAATGGATACCTTAGAGAGGAATATGAATGAATTAAAGGAGCTGAAAAACACAATACGAGAACTTCGTGAAGCAAACGCAAGTTTCAATAGCCGAATTGACCAAGCAGAAGAAAGAATATCTGAAGTCGAAGATCAACTCAATGAAATAAAACAAGAAACCAAGATCAGAGAAAAAAGCGCAAAAAGGAATGAACAAAGTCTCCAAGAAATGTGGGACTATGTGAAAAGACCTAACCTACGTTTGATAGGTGTACCAGAAGGGGACGAAGAGAATGAATCCCAGCTGGAAAATACTCTTCAGGACATCATCCAGGAAAATTTCCCCCACCTAGCAAGACAAGCCAACACTCAATTGCAGGAAATACAGAGAACACCACAAAGATATTCCGCAAGAAGAGCAACCCCAAGGCACATAATCCTCAGATTCAACAGGGTTGAAATAAAGGAGAGAATACTAAGGGCAGCCAGAGAGAAAGGTCGGGTCACCCACAAAGGGAAGCCCATCAGACTCACAGCAGATCTCTCGGCAGAAACACTACAAGCCAGAAGAGAGGCCAATATTCAACATTCTTAAAGAAAAGAACTTTCAACCCAGAATTTCATATCCAGCCAAACTGAGCTTCAGAAGTGAAGGAAGAATAAAATCCTTTGCGAACAAGCAAGTACTCAGAGATTTTGTCACCACCAGGCCTGCTTTACAAGAGCTCCTAAAAGAGGCACTACACATAGAAAGGATCAATCAGTACCAGCCATTCCAAAATCACACTGAATGCTAAAGAGCTTCAACATAATGAAGAATCTACAACAACTAACAGGCAAAACAGCCACTTAGAATCAAAATGGCAGTATCAAATTCACACATAACAATATTAACCCTAAATGTAAATGGACTAAATGCACCAATCAAAAGACACAGACTGGCAAATTGGATAATAATCCAAAACCCATCAGTGTGCTGTATCCGGGAAACCCATCTCACATGCAAGGATACACAAAGGCTCAAAATAAAGGGATGGAGGAAGATTTACCAAGCTAATGGAAAGCAAAAAAAAGCAGGAGTTGCAATTCTCATCTCTGATAAAATAGACTTTAAAGCAACAAAGATCAAAAGAGACAAAGAAGGCCATTACATAATGGTAAAAGGATCGATACAACAAGAAGAGCTAACGATCCTAAACATATATGGACCCAACACAGGAGCACCCAGATACATAAGGCAAGTTCTTAATGACTTACAGAAGGACTTAGACTCCCACACAATAATAGTGGGAGACTTTAACACTCCACTGTCAATACTAGACAGATCAACCAGACAGAAAATCAACAAGGATACCCAGGGCTTGAACTCAGACCTGGAGCAAGCAAACCTGGTGGACATTTACAGAACTCTCCACCCCAAATCCACAGAATACACATTCTTCTCAGCACCACATCACACCTACTCTAAAATTGACCACATAATTGGAAGTAAAGCACTGCTCAACAAATGCAAAACAACTGAAATCATAACAAACAGCCTCTCAGACCATAGTGCAATCAAGTTAGAACTCAGAATTCAGAAACTGACCCAGAACCCCACAGCTTCATGGAAACTGAACAACTGGCTCTTGAATGTTGACTGGGTAAACAACGAAATGAAGGCAGAAATAAAGAAGTTCTTCGAAACCAATGAGAATGAAGACACAACGTGCCAGAACCTCTGGGACACATTTAAAGCAGTCTCTAGAGGAAAGTATATAGCAATAAGTGCCCATATGAGGAGAATGGAGAGATCCAAAATTGACACCCTATCGTCAAAATTGAAAGAGCTAGAGGAGCAAGATCAAAAAAACTCAAAACCCAGCAGAAGACAAGAAGTTACTAAGATCAGAGCTGAGCTGAAGGAGATTGAGACACGAAAAACCCTTCAAAAAATCAATAAATCCAAGAGCTGGTTTTTTTGAAAAGATCAACAAAATAGACAGACCACTAGCCAGATTGATTAAAAATAAAAGAGAGAACAACCAAATGGATGCAATAAAAAATGATAAAGGGGAAATCACCACAGATTCCACAGAAATTCAAACCATCATCAGAGAATATTACAAACAACTATATGCGCATAAACTAGTAAACCTGGAAGAAATGGATAAATTCCTGGACTCCTGTGTCCTCCCAAGCCTAAACCAGGAGGAAGCTGAAACTATGAATAGACCAATAACAAGGTCTGAAGTTGAGGCAGCAATTAAGAGCCTACCTCACAAAAAAAGCCCAGGTCCAGATGGGTTCACAGCCGAATTCTACCAGACACACAAGGAGGAGCTGGTACCATTCCTTCTAAAACTATTTCAAACAATCCAAAAAGAGGGAATCCTTCCCAAATCATTTTATGAGACCAACATCATCCTGATACCAAAACCCGGCAGAGACCCAACGAGAAAAGAAAACTTCAGGCCAATATCCATGATGAACATAGATGCAAAAATCTTCAATAAAATATTGGCAAGCCGATTGCAACAGCAAATCAAAAAACTTATTCATCATGATCAAGTAGGATTCATCCCAGGGATGCAAGGCTGGTTCAACATACGCAAGTCTATCAACGTAATTCACCACATAAACAGAACCAAAAACAAAAACCACATCATTATCTCAATTGACGCAGAGAAGGCATTTGACAAAATTCAACAGCCCTTTATGCTAAAAACCCTCAATAAACTCGGTATCGATGGAACGTATCTCAAAGTAATAAAAGCTATTTATGACAAACCAACAGCCAATATCATACTGAATGGGCAAAAACTGGAAGCATTCCCTTTGAAATCTGGTACTAGACAAGGATGCCCTCTCTCACCACTCCTATTCAATATAGTACTGGAAGTTCTAGCCAGAGCAATCAGGCAAGAAAAAGAAATAAAGGGTATTCAAATAGGAAAGGTGGAAGCCAAATTGTCTCTATTTGCAGACGACATGATAGTATACCTAGAAGACCCCATCGCCTCAGCCCAAAAACTCCTGAAACTGATAAACAACTTCAGCAAAGTCTCAGGATATAAAATCAATGTGCAAAAATCACAAGCATTCGTCTACACCAATAACAGACTTAAAGAAAGCCAAATCAAGAGCGAACTGCCATTCGCAATTGCTACAAAAAGAATAAAATACCTTGGAATACAACTCACAAGGAACGTAAGGGACCTCTTCAAGGAGAACTACAAACCACTGCCCAACGAAATCAGAGAGGACACAAACAGATGGAGAAACATTCCATGTTCATGGTTAGGAAGAATTAATATCGTGAAAATGGCTATACTGCCCAAAGTAATTTACAGAATCAACGCTATCCCCATCAAGCTACCATCGACTTTCTTCACAGAACTGGAAAAAACCACCATGAACTTCATATGGAACCAAAAGAGAGCCCGCATAGCCAAGTCAATTCTAAGCAAAAAGAACACAGTGGGGGGCATCACACTACCGGATTTCAAACTATACTACAAGGCTACAGTAATCAAAACAGCATGGTACTGGTACCAAAACAGAGATATAGACCAATGGAACAAAACAGAGGCACCGGAGGCAACACCACATACATACAACTATACAATCTTTGATAAACCTGACAAAAACAAGCAATGGGGCAAGGATTCCATGTTTAACAAATGGTGTTGGGAAAACTGGCTAGCCATGTGCAGAAAGCAGAAACTGGACCCCTTCCTGACACCTTACACTAAAATTAACTCCAGATGGATTAAAGACTTAAACATAAGACCTGGCACCATAAAAACCCTAGAAGGAAATCTAGGCAAAACTATCCAGGACATAGGAGTAGGCAAGGACTTCATGAACAAAACACCAAGAGCATTGGCAACAAAAGCCAAAATAGACAAATGGGACCTAATGAAACTCCACAGCTTCTGCACAGCAAAAGAAACAGTCACTAGAGTGGATCGGCAACCAACAGAATGGGAAAAAATTTTCGCAGTCTACCCATCTGACAAAGGGCTGATATCCTGAATTTACAAACAACTCAAGCAGATTTACAGGAAAAAAACAAACAAGCCCATTCATAAGTGGGCAAAGGATATGAACAGATACTTTACGAAAGAAGACATATATGAGGCCAACAATCATATGAAAAAATGCTCATCGTCACTGGTCATCAGAGAGATGCAAATCAAAACCACATTGAGATACCATCTCACGCCAGTTAGAATGGCGATCATTAAAAAATCTGGAGACAACAGATGCTGGAGAGGATGTGGAGGAAAAGGAACACTTTTACACTGTTGGTGGGAGTGTAAATTAGTTCAACCATTGTGGAAGACGGTGTGGCGATTCCTCAAGGCCTTAGAAATAGAAATTCCATTTGACCCAGCAATCCCATTACTGGGTATATATCCAAAAGACTATAAATCGTTCTACTATAAGGACACATGTACACGAATGTTCATTGCAGCACTGTTTACAATAGCAAAGACCTGGAATCAACCCAAATGCCCATTGATAATAGACTGGATTGGAAAAATGTGGCACATATACACCATGGAATATTATGCAGCAATCAGAAATGATGAGTTCGTGTCGTTTGTAGGGACATGGATGAATCTGGAAAACATCATCCTCAGCAAACTGACACAAGAACAGAAAATGAAGCACCGCATATTCTCACTCATAGGTGGGTGATGAAAAATGAGAACACATGGACACAGAAAGGGGAGTACTAAACACTGGGGTCTATTGGGGGGAAAAGGGGAGGGCCAGTGGGAGGGGGAGGTGGGGAGGGATAGCCTGGGGAGAAATGCCAAATGTGGGTGAAGGGGAGAAGAAAAGCAAAGCACACTGCCATGTGTGTACCTACGCAACTGTCTTGCATGCTCTGCTCATGTACCCCAAAACCTATAATCCAATAAAAAATTTAAAAAAAAAAAAAAGAAAAAAAAGAAAAAGACAGACTCCACTTGAACTCATTTGATGAGGCCAGCATCATCCTGATACCAAAACCTGGCAGAGCCGCAACAATAAAGAAAGTTTCAGGCCAATATCCCTGAATTGATGCAAAAATCCTCGATAAAATACTGGCAAAATGAATCCAGCACCACATCAAAAAGCTTGTTCACCACAATCAAGTCAGCTTCATTCCTAGGATGCAAGTCTGGTTCAACATATGCGATTGAATAAATGTAATCCATCACATAAACAGAACCAATGACAAAAACCACATCACTATTTCAATAGATGCAGAAAGGGTCTTCAACAAAATTCAACAACCCTTCATTCTAAAAACCCTTAATAAACTAGGTATTGACAGAACATATCTCAAAATAGTAAGAGCTATTTATGACAAAGCCACCGCCAACATCATACTGAATGGGAAAAAGATGGAAGCAGTCCCTTTGCCCATCCAGCACAGCACAAGGATGCTCTCTGTCACCACTCCTATTCAAAATAGTATTGGAAGTTCTGGCCAGGACAATCAGGCAAGAGAAAGAAATAAGAGCTATTCAATTAAGAAAAGAGAAAGTCAAATTGCCTTTGTTTGCAGATGATATGATTTCTATTTAGAAAACCCCATCTCAGCCTCAAATATCCTTAAGCTGATAAGCAACTTTAGCAGTTTCAGGATACAAAATCAATGTGCAAAAATCACAAGTATTCCTGTACACCAATAACAGACAAACAGAGAGCCAAATCATGAGTGAACTTCCATTCACAATTGCTACAAAGACAATAAAATACCTAAAATACAACTTACAAGGGATGTGAAGGACCTCTTGAAGGAAAACTACAGACCACTGCTGAAGAAAATAAGAAAGGATACAAACAAATAGAAAAACATTCCTTGCTTATGGATAGGAAGAATCAATATTGGGAAAAATGACCATACTGCTCAAAGTAATTTATAGATTCAATGCTATCCCCATCAAGCTACCATTGACTTTCTTCACAGAACTGGAAAAGAGTACTTTAAATTTCATATGGAACCAAAAAACAGCCCTCATAGCCAAGACAATCCTAAGCAAAAAGAACAAAGCTAGAGTCATCACCTGACTTCAAACTATACTACAAGGCTACAGTTACAAAAACAGAATGGCACTGGTACAAAAACAGAAACATAGACCAAGGGAAGAGATCAGAGGCCTAAGAAATAATACCACACATCTACAACCATCTGATCTTTGACAAACCTGAGGATGAGTTCATATTCTTTGCAAGGACATGGGTGAAGCTGGAAATCATCATTCTCAGCAAGCTAACTGAAGAAAAGAAAACTAAACATTGCCTGTCAGGGGATTGGGGCTGAGGGAGGGATAGCATTAGGAGAAATACCTAATGTAGATGACTGATTGATGGGTGCAGCAAACCACCATGGCACATGTATACCTATGTAAGAAACTTGCATGTTTTGCACTTGTATCCCAGACCTTAAAGTATAATAAAATAAAATAAAAATAAAGCATGATAATTAAATCATTCTTTAATTTTTTAATTTTTGTTTTGTTTTATTTTGTTTTCTCTGTATTGCTTCTTTTTTTTAAATTGATTTTATTTTTTTATTGTACTTCAGGTTCTGGGGTACATGTGCAGATCATGCAGGATCGTTGCATAGGTACATACATGGCAAGGTGGTTTGCTATCTTCATCCCCCCCATCACCTATATCTGGTATTTCTCCCCTCATTATCCCACCACACCCTCCACACCCTCCCCACCCCCCGCTGTCTCTCCTCTAGCTGCCCCCCCAACTGACCACAGTGTGTGATGTTCCCCTCCCTGTGTCCACATGTTCTAATTGTTCAACACCTGCCTACGAGTAATAACATGTGGTGTTTGGTTTTCTGTTCTTGTGTCAGTTTGCTGAGAATAATGGTTCCCAAATTTGTCTATGTCCCTAAGAACACGAACTCATCATTTTTTATGGCTGTGCAGTATTCCATGGTGTATGTGTGCCACATTTTCTTTATCCAGTCGATCGTCAATGGATATTTGTGTTGGTTCCAGGTCTTTGCTATTGTAAACAGTGCCACAATGAACATAGATGTGCACATGTCTTTATAACAGAACAATTTATAATTCTCTGGATATATACCCAGTAATGGGATTGCTGGGTCAAATGGTATTTCTATTTCTATGTTCTTGAGTTATTGCCACACTGCTTTCACAATGGTTGCACTAATTTGCACTCCCACCAACAGTGTAAAACTGTTCCTATTTCTCCATGTCCTCTCCAGCATCTATTGTCTCCAGATTTTTTAATGATTGCCATTCTAACTGGTATGAAATGGTATCTCAATGTGGTTTTGATTTGCATTTCTCTAATGACCAGTGATGATGAGCATTTTTTCATATCTTTTTTGGCCTCATATATGTCTTTTTTTGAAAAGTGTTCATGTCATTCACCCATTTTTGAATGGATTTGTTCATTTTTTTCTTATAAATCTGTTTTAGTTCTTTGTAGATTCTGGATATAAGCCCTTTGTTACATGGGTAGATTGCAAAAATTTTTTCCAATTCAGACAGATGGAAAAATATTCCATGCTCATGGTTGGGAAGAATTAACATGGTGAAAATGGCCATACTGCCCAAAGTAATTTATAGATTCAACGTTATCCCCATCAAGCTACCAATGACCTTCTTCACTGAACTGGAAAAAACCACTTCAAACTTCATATGGAACCAAAAGAGAGCCTACATAGCCCAAACAATCCTGAGCAGAAAGAACAAAGGTGGAGGCATCATGCTGCCTGACTTCAAACTATACCTCAAAGCCACAGTAATCAAAACAGCATGGTACTGGTACCAAAACAGAGACATAGACCATTAGAACAGAATAGAGGCCTCAGAAGCAACACCACACATCTACAATCATCTGATCCTTGACGATCCTGAGAAAAACAAGCAATGGTAAAAGGATTCCTGTTTAATAAATGGTGTTGGGAAAACTGGCTAGCAATGTGCAGAAAGCAGAAACTGGACCCCTTTGTGACACATTACACTAAATCATACATTTAAAGATCTCAAAAATGATTCTTAAAAGAAAAAATAAATGTGGCTAATATTGTCTTTAATATGAAAATGTCATTTCTTAAATATGAATTTCAATTTTTCTAGAATTCAACAAATATTAATAAATTAGTAATTATAATTCTAAAGGATATTTATAAACATAATTTATTTTTATTATAATATATAGAATATACAGTCTGTAACCTATTTTTACATAAAGAGCATCATTCTTCTCAATAAGACAAATATGTATTTCATATTGTAAGCACCCTTACTTTATTTAGTCTCATCTTCTTATTAAAAACTTATTCATGGATAAAATTTAAAAGATAATGAAGACAACTATAACGTCAAAATTTACAACTGCTACAAAACAGCCTTAAGCACATACTATTAACCTTGTGGTAATAATGACTACTCACTAGAGGGTACCGAATTTGTGTAGTTCAGGCTTTACCTATAACCTGTTGCCCCTCTCAAAACATATCAAAGCATACATGAGTGCAAGAGATTTCACTAGGGGAATAACACTGAATTGTTTTAGATAGATGAAACGTTGTCATTCCCAAATTTTATATCTTTGACTATTATTAGTAATGGTGTACTTGCTGCCCAGCTCAAAGATACAGATACTCTGGTAGCTGCCACAATTGAGAGCATTGTCATGGGACTGTTAGCTCCTTGAGTTTCCAGTATTGGTTCCTATTCATGTCCCCACCAGGATGTGGTACAAGGAGGGCACATTGTCAGCCTTCAATAAGTGTGGGTGAAACTCAACTTGAACTCCATTAGGTGAACCTGCAATTGAAGAATGGTCTCCCTTCGCTAATTGTAAATGAATCCTGCAAAACACAATTTCTTCCTCCAGACTGGCTGTCAGCACTTTTAATCCATAGTAAAGTAAGCATGCTTACAAAGGAAAAAAATAGCAGCTTACTTTAATAAAGTTTTGGAATGATTTATAAATTTTTTATAAATATGTGATATTTTGGTCTTCTGCCTTTTGTCTTGTCTTTATTGAAATTTCATCAATGCAGAAAGAGTGGGGTGGTTGCTTACACTTGAAAGTTTTGTGTTTGTAAATGAGTATGTGTTAGAAAAAGTATTGTCTAAAAATGTCTCTGGAAGAAATCCAGTAAAAGAAAGATGTTGATTCTATGAAAACAATGACATGACAGGTAAATCTTAAAATCTGGGATTCACAGTTTAAATCCTAATTCTTGAGGAACAGATTTTTTCCAACCAGGGTATCCCAACTTCTTACAATTAAGATTACCAAAACAACTTTTTAAACTTCTGGAATTTTAATAAATGGGCCCTTATTCTTCAATCCTTTTTCCTATTCCAGAAACAAAATTTTCAAATCTCTTCTCTATCTCAGTTGAATGCCTACAATAACCAATACATAACATTAATTCACCAAATGTTTAAAAAATTCTTTTAAATGTTTACAAAACTTTGCAAAATAAATAAAGTTACTTTTTCTTTTTTAAAACACATATTTTACCTTAGTGAAAGTGTGTAAAATACCCCAAAGGAAGGAGCAGCTATTAGATCACATTGAGATCCTTATGTCCAAAAGTAGTATGACTTTTTTCCCCCTTTTATTGACACAACTGAGTTGGAATGACTATTAAATTATGGCAAAATACAGTAACATTTTATAAAATTCCCAATTTCATACAAAAAACTATTTCTTAAAGTTCTACAATCTCAACAGCAAATTAAATTTTGATGTCAGTGCCAGGTTAATTTTCTAAAAATGCTTTTTGGAAAAGGGGTCTATTGAATGTCTTTTATTTGTTCAGCATTATGCTAAGCAATTTTCATACATTATCTAATTTAAGTCTCACACCTATAGATAAATACCATTAAAGTCCTCGTTTTACAGCAGAGAAAAGGAGGTTTGGAGAGATTAAGAGATTTATCCAAAATAACACAGCAATTGCATGGTAGAACTATATTTTAAACACAGGCCATTTTAACTTCAAAAGCCAAACTACTAACCATCTTGCACTCCTGTGCATTTTTTAAAAAAACATCTTCAGTTCATGTTCCTTGTTCCCTATTGGACAAAGAAAGAGCATGTAAAATCTCAAAGTTAAAAATAATTTTATTGATCCTTTTGTCCCCTATAAGTTTCCTCCCTCTTCTCTGATGGATGTGAGACTAGTGTAAATACTAAAGTACTAAGGTTGATGGGGCAAGAATAGTGTCTTACCTCCAGCTGTTACTCATCACACAGGACTTTGCCTTTTACACAATAAAAGTGCAACTGATGTTTGATTCACATTCTTTTTTCTACCTTTCAAAGTAAGGCCTTTACAGTGTAAGCCAGATCTGAGCTATTTCAAGGTTTTGTCTTAGTCAAGAAATACAGTTTTATGGATCATCGAATATATGTTTTTCTGATTTTCTCATTCAAGAAATTTTTGAATGAATGAGTGAAGTTTGCATATATTTTACCCATGCAATAAGTAAAGGTACCCAAAATTTCAAGATCATAGTAGATATGTAGGGAGTTTATTTACAAGTCATGCCCTCTAATAATTTAAATAGCCCGAAAAGAAAGCTATCCAAGTTAATATATTCTTAGTTTCAGTGGCACCCTGTTATTTAGGCCGCATGGAGTAGAAGGCCAGCAACTTACCTTTATATCACCTTAGTGGAATATCTCCTTTAAAATACTCTTAGAAAAAGATGAGATCTGCCGGGCGTGGTGGCTCACACCTGTAATCCCAGCACTTTGGGAGGCGGAGGCGGGTGGATCACGAGGTCAAGAGATCGAGACCATCCTGGTCAACATGGTGAAACCCCGTCTCTACTAAGAATACAAAAAATTAGCTGGGCATGGTGGCGCGTGCCTGTAATCCCAGCTACTTGGGAGGCTGAGGCGGGAGAATTGCCTGAACCCAGGAGGCGGAGGTTGCCGTGAGCCGAGATTGCTCCATTGCACTCCAGCCTGGGTAAGAAGAGCGAAACTCCATCTCAAAAAAAAAGAAAAGAAAAAGATGAGGTCAAATTATTTCTCTTTCCTAGTAATATATTCTATATCTAGAAAACCCTAAAGACTCTGCCAAAAGTCTCCTACAGCTAATAAATGATGTCATTAAGGTTTTCCGATACAAAATTACTATACAAAAATTAATAATATTTCTATACACAATAACTATCTGAGAGCCAAATTAAGAACACAATCCCACTCACAATAGCTACAAAACAAACATAAAATACCTGCGAATACATCTAACCAAGGATATGAAAGATCTCTACAAGGAGAACTACAAAACACTGCTAAAAGAAATCATAGATGATACAAAGAAATGGAAAAACATTTCATGCCCATGGATTGGAAGAATCAATATCATTAAAATGGTCATACTGCCCAAAGTAATCTACAGATTCAATGCCACTTCTATTAAAATATCAACAAATTTTTTACATATTTCCTATTCTAAAATTTATATAGAACCAAAAAATAGCCCAAATAGCTGAAGTAATCCTAACCAAGAAGACCAAAGCCAGAAGCATCAATTACCCAATTTCAAACTATCCGATAAGGCTACAGTAATCAAAATAGCATGGTACTGGTACAAAAATAGATACACACACCAATGGAACAGGTTAGAGAACCCAGAAATAAGACCACAAACCTACAGCCATTTGATCTTTTACAAAGTCAGTAAAAACAAGCAATGAGGAAAGCAATAAATGGTGGCAGAATAGGAAGTTAATCATCTGCAAAAGAATGAAACTTTCATGATAAACAAAAATTAACTCAAGATGGATTAAATATTTAATCATAATATCTCCAACAAAAGAATCCTAGAAGAGGACCTAGGAAATACAGTTCTAGATATTGGCATAGGGAAAGAATTTATGATTAAGTCCCCAAAAGCAATTTCAACAAATACAAAAATTGACTAGTGGGACCTTAATTGAACTAAGGAGCTTCCACCTGGCAAAAGAAACCATATGCAGAGTAAACAGACAACATACAGAATGAGAGAAAATATTTACAAACCATGCATCTGACAAAGGCATAATATCCAGAATCTACAAGGAAATGAAACCATTCAACAAGCAAAGAAACAAATAACTTTATTACAAAGTGGGCAAAAAACATGAACAGACACTATAAAAAATGCTCCATATCACTAACTATCAGAGAAATGCAAATCAGAACCACATTGAGATATCATCCACGCCAATTATAACGGTTATTATTAAAAAGTCAAGCAACAACAGATACTGGCAAGGATGTAAAGAAAAGAGATTGCTTACATTGCTGGGAGTGTAAATTAGTTCAGCCCCTATGGAAAGCAGTTTGGAGATTTCTCAAAGATCTTAAAACAGAATTACCATTCTACCTAGTAATCCCATTCCTGGATGTATACCCAAAGGAAAATAAATCATTTTGCCAAAGAGGTGCTCATATGTTCATCGCAGCACTATTCACAGTAGCAAAGACATGGACTCCAACTAGCTGCCCCTCAGTGGTAGACTGGAAAAAGAAAATGTGGGACATATATACCATGAAATATTATACAGCTATTAAAAAGCAAAATCATGTCCTTTGCAGCAACATGGATGAAGCTAGAAGACATTATCCTAATGGAATTAATGTAGGAACAGAAAACCAAAGGCCACTTGTTCTCACTTATAAGTAGGAGCTAAACATTGGGTACACATGGACATAAGGATGACAAGGATAGCACTGTTTACAATAGCAAAGATTTGGAACCAACCCAAATGCCCACCAATGATAGACCGGATTAAGAAAATGTTGCACATATATACCAGGGAATACTATACAGCCATAAAAAAGGATGAGTTCATGTCCTTTGCAGAGACATGGATGAAGTTGGAAACCATTATTCTCAGCAAACTGATGCATGAACAGAAAACCAAACACTGTATGTTCTCACTCATAAGTGGGTGTTGAACAACGAGAACACATGGACACAGGGAGGGGAATATCACACACTGGGGCCTGTCAGGGGGTGGGTGGTACTATGGGAGGGATAGCAGGGGGTTGGGGGTACTGGGGAGGGATAATATTATAAGAAATATCTAATGTAGATGATGGGGGGGCTGGATGAGCAAACCACCATAGCATGTGTATACCTATGTAACAAACCTGCACGTTCTGCACATGTACCTCAGAACTTAAAGTATCCTTAAAAAAAGAGAAAAAAAAGATGACAACAATAGACACTAAGGACCACTAAGGGAGTGGGGGACTGAAAGGGGTGTGTGTCAGAAAAATACTCATTGGGTACTATCCTCACTACCTGGGTAACAGGATCATTCATACCTCAGATGTCAGCATTACACAATATACTCAGGTAATAAACCTGTACATGTACCCCCATATCTAAAATGAAAGTTGAAATCATAAGAAAAACTCTTAGACATGGATGCCCCCTTTTAAAAATAAAGAAAAGGACTAAACCTAATCAAAAATGTGAATTAAGAAAAATATTTATTACTGCTTTAAGCAACCTGATGTCCAATGTTTTCTTTTATCTCATATCTTAGAAATGTATTGCCTTAGACTCACTTTTTTTGAGAAGTTTCATATATACACACACATATCTCACTATTTCACCCTTCCAAACCTGATTATGTTGTTACATTACCCTCTGGCAAGGTCTACGGGAAGTGAAACCTCATAACCTTTTGGCAAACTTTCCTCTCTCTTCTTAACTGGAAATGAAAGAGTGAAAATTTGTGTTGAATGAGATCCAACCTGAGGATATGTCGACAAAAGAGAAACACATTTCAAACACTTTCTCCCCTCTTTTTCTCTGAAAATATAAAGAGGACAGTTCTCCATGGGGACTTTTCCTTTCAGAGTAACAATACTTGAAAGTTGAGGCTTCATCCACTTTTACCACCTGTTTAAAACGCCCAAGCTTTCCTTGGCCTATTGCAGCAAGTGGTCTGTAAATTTGAGCAAACTCGGATTTCTTACATTCCTCCCACCTGCCACATTTTCTTAACTGAAAGCAAAACGTGTTGCAATTGTATGTATTCCCGTGAGCCTGCAGAGATTCGGTTCTAACAGACATTGCTTTACGTTTTAAAATAGGACAAAGCAGTTCTGAAAATAGTGAGGTTTTTGGGTAGATCTGTTTTTAAAAAAGGCTTAAATATGGTAAAATCAATCTAAAAACTGTTCTAGGCAGCTGAGAGGCTGGGGATAACATGAGCAAAGGGAATAAAGAGAGCTCTGAAGAGCCAGTACCAGTTGCTAATACTTAATCTCTTTAAATAATGAATTAGCTGCTCATATCTACTGTGGCTGCTAAGAGAAAGCACTTTCTTTGTGGAGTGAAGGAAAGCTTGAATACCATGAATTATTCAGTATAAAGTGTGCCAGTTAAAATGCCTTGATATTGGAAGTCAAGTGTAAGATTATCTCTTGTCTGTCAAAAAGCATCTTTACCGTGTTACCGAGCCCTAGAGGAGGGGCCCAAGGAGTGAGAAAAGAAAGGAGAAAAGCCATCCAGAAACAACATAATAAAGCACTAAGCATTCAAAACAAGCTAGGAGCAGCTTTCTTGCTACAGAGAAAACCTCTATTGACATGCCCTCTTCAAGCAGGTCTTAACTGCTTACTGCTTAAAGTTGCTATTTCTCTCTGTCCTCTGCTATGATAACAAGGTGTAGTTGCCATGTCCTTTCCATTGGAGACAACAGATATTCATTCACCAGCCATGGCTGACTTAAGGAAATACATTCCTTCCTAAGGTGTCTACTGACAGAACTATGTGATGACCTTCTGATCAATTTAGGATTTTTAAAGCAAAAGTTATTAACCACAAGGCATAATGAAATGAAGACCACAGCAAAACTTCTGTGCATGGTATTTCATTGTCTATTGCTCTATGCAATGTTTTCATAGTCAGCTGGATACTTTTCTTTTTCCTGAATGTTTTGCAAAATTGACCTTTTTCGGATAATGCAGAGAAATAATCTGGTACATAGAGAAATCAAAATCCTAAAGTCACTGTGCTTTTAAAAATGCAGTACCTGGGACTGTATATGCTATGCTTTCAAAGAATATTCATTAAACACGAATTATAGGAAGGCGCTGTTCTAGGTCCTGGAAATAAAAAGACGAGTTGATAGTCTTGTTCCTGAAGGTGTTTGAAATGTAGAAGAAGAAACAGATGCATAAACATTAAATTCATAAAACATCATAGATGATATGGCAGAACATCCCAAAGGAGAGAGGGGGGAATTGGGCCAACCAAAGAAAGCTCATAGAAAATATAATGCTAGAGGTCAGATTTGAAGAAAGATGTTTAGATTGGGGAAGAAGCCTGAGGATAAAGAAAGCCCGAGTACTGTGAAAGCCACCTGGTGCACTGGGAGAACTGCAGCCATCTGAGTATAAGGGAAGCATCATCTGTAGGCTGGCAGGTGAAAAACAGGCGAGGCTATAGTCTAAGCGCTGACCAAGGACACCATAACCATTTGAACTGTCTTTTACTGCTTAGAGAATAAAGTTTAAACAATTCAAGGGGTTAAAGTTAGAAGATGTACATCATGAGATTCTTGTTAAGAAAAAACACTTATGGTAAAGTGGGGAATATATTAAGAAGGCACAAAGCTGGGAAGTGGGAGATAAGCCATGTTCTAAGAACCAAAGTTACTGTAGTGAAGATGGAAAGGGATGAGAAGGTTGATGATTAAATGATTGTGAGAAACGATAGGGGCAAAGAGATTGAACTAAACTTACACATATTCTATTCAGATAAATGGGTGAAAAGTGGTGCTATTCATCAGATAAAGAGTAAGGTAAGAATAATAGGTTAGGTGATAAAGACAATGAGTTTGGTTTTAGATATATTTGCCAGAGGTGTCTAGTAGATATTTTGATATAATTTGGAGCTCAGGTTGGACTTGGCTGAAGATGCGAACCTGAGAGTCGTCAACTTACATACAGTGAATGAAGACACAGGAATGGACAAATGAGCAGAAAAAACATGTAGAACCCTTGGAAAAACTGATGGTTAAAGGGCAGGGAGAGGAATAAAGTAGCACAAAGAAAGTTTAAAAAGATAGAGAAACATGAGAATATTATGAACTTGGGTTTGAAACTAAGGGAAGAGGAAGCTTTAAGAAGAAAGAAGTGATCAACAGATCCAAATATTCCTTAGAAGGTAAGTATGATGAGGATTGAAATTATCTAAAGAATGTGGCAATTGGAATATGGATGATTGGTGGCTTTTGTCACAGCAATTAGTTTACAATGATGAACCTGAAAACCAGGTTATCCAGAAACAAATGGGATAGTGTGGAAGTCAAAACAGTGAGTATAGACAATTCCTTAGAAAATAGGTGCAATAGGTGGTACAGCAGATTGAATAGTCTTCTCTCCAAAAGATGTGCTCAGGGCCTCGACCTTCGTACCTGTGAATGTGACCTTATTTGGAAACATGGTCTTTGCAGATGTAATTAGTTAAGCTCCCAATCCTTGGCATTCCTTGGACTATAACTGCATTGCTCCAGTCTTTGCCTCTGTCTTCACATGGATGTCTTCCTTCTGTGTGCCTTCAAATCTTCCCCTCCTTATAAGAAAATCAATTAGATTGGATTAAGGGCCCACCCCACTCTGTATGACCTAATTTCAACCAGTTATATCTGTAATGACCTTAGTTTCAAATAAGATCCCATTCCAAGGTATTAGGGGATAGGACTTCTCCACATCTTTCTGGACAACACAATTCAACCTATTACAGTGCTTAAGAGACAAAGCAATTTAATGAATAGATACAAATATAAAAAATATGAAAAATGATATATATATTTATATAATATGAATAAAAATGTGAGGCAGAGAAGTTTTGTTCACCTACCCAAGTAACAAAGCACGTTAGTATCACAGCCAGCAAGAGGATCCAGGTCCACTGATTCCCAGTTAGCTACTCTTTGCGTTCTCTTAGTGACTCTGTACAACTCATCAATGGCTTCTTTTGCCCTTGTGGACATTATCCAGACTCTTCAAGGTGGCCTAAAGACTTGCATTTTTCTGGCCCCAGCCTCAACTCAAGCCACGTTTCCTGTTCTCTGTGCCCAAGTAACGTTAACTGGCCTTTTTCTAGTGTTAGAAACTTCCTCGCCTCCTTTCTACTTCAGTCTCTCCCTTACATATTAGTTCTTCTACCTGGAAAGTGATGCTCACTTCTTAGCCCAGCTCACTCTTCATTCTTCAACTCTTACCAGAAAGTCAGAAAATCAAAGCTGAGTACCAGGTTAGGATAAATTCTCCTGTTATATTTATCTGGCATCCTAACTCTTTGGAAAACTTTTCACAGTTATAATTATTGCTTTAGGTATTTAATGTATTCTTTCCCTGATAGACTGTAAGCTCTGAGAAGTCAGTAAACATGTCTCAAAAGCCTAGCAGAGTGTTTGGAGACAAGCAGGCATTTTCTATGAATTTATTGAGAGACAGAAACAGCTATGACTTCCCATACTGTCAGAAGCCTGACAAAGCATGCTGGACATATTGAGACCCTTGGCTCCCTGTTGTTCCTCTAGTACAAATTTGCATGGGTTACTCTCTCTTTCTGGAACATTCTTACCCCAGATATCTTCATAGTTATATTCCTAACTTTCTTCAAGATTTTGTTCAAATATCATCTCAGTGACATAAAAACCAAACTCAAAGTTATCACTTCTTGCCCCTGCCCCCCATACATTTTTTAAACCCATAGCACTCCTCACCTTCTAAGAAACTAGAATTTACTTATTTACTATTTGACTATTCATTGTCTTCCTCCCCCTACTAAAAATATAAATTCTAGAAGAGAGATCCTTGTGGTTTTTATTCAATAATGTGTTCACACCACCAAGACAGTGCCTGACATGTAGTAGACCTTTAAAAAATAATAATGAAATGAATATTCCAGCCATCTAGATAGGCATTACTAAAACTATCTTCTATAAAAAAATATGTACAGACCCTTTTTTTTTTTTTTTTTGAGACAGAGTCTTGCTCTGTCACCCAGCCTGTAGCTCAGTGGTGCAATCTCAGCTCGCTGCAACCTCTGCCGCCCAGGTTCAAGCAATTCTCCTGCCTCAGCCTCCCAAGCAGCTGGGACTACAGGCACATGCCACCACACCCAGCTAATGTATTTTTAGTAGAGATGGGGTTTCAGCATCTTGGCCAGGCTCGTCTGAACTCCTGACCTCATAGTCCACCTGTCTCAGCCTCCCAAAATGCTGGGATTACAGGCATAAGCCACTGTGCCCAGCTACACAGACCCTTTACTGCCAGCATCAGAATGTAAAAGAAATGGAGACAGGTATATGGTTTAAATTTTATTTTATATAATCTTTTTTTTAAAAAAGAAAGAAGACTATGGCTATATTTTATATACTTTGTGGTCCAAATAAAAATGTCAACTTCAATCATGAAGAGAAATATTAAAGTAAGAGTAAAAGCTAACCTCTGTTTTCTAGTATTATTTGGCAAAAAAAGAAAAGTAACCGTGAAATTCAGTAACTGAACTAATCCCTGATCCTTACTGACAACTTAAATCACTTGACATATTGCAATATTTTTCTGCAATTTCCAGTGATTTGCCTAAACACTGCTTCTACCTACTACCCAAGGCACATAAAGTAAAAGCCAACATAGACATAAGCACTTCATGGGCATTTCATAAATCTAACAAAACCGTAACAATGAGCACTGCCCCAATGTTTACATTTAGATTTAAGAAGAAATTAGAGTAATAAAAACAATCTTGGAGAAATTAGAGCTAATAAAATAATTCATGTGGTTATCTCCCTTTCCTGCTCTCATGGTCTCTTTTGATGCTCAACTGCCTGCAATTCCTCAAGGAAGACAAGATGTTACTCTCCCATTGAAGATACTCCAGTCGCCCGCCATGCCCTCTCATTGCCTTGCCATACCAGTTTCTGCTTTCAACACTATAGATAAACTGTCTTGGACACAGCCTCCTCTAAAGTTATTCTGCTGCTTCTTCCAGGAGAGTCGCTTTCTCCTTCCTTAATTCTAACCCCCAATACAACCTTGATCAATGCTTCACATCCAAAAACAACTCCAATGCCACCACTGTTATCTTGGACAGTGTTATCAGTGTTGATGCCATTTTTGCCCCCGTGCTCTCACCAGTTGCTTCTAGCCATTAGGAAAACAAGATCTGAACTTTTTCATTTTCTAGGACAGAGCTGCTACAATGCTTCTGACATGGAGGAAGGCTGAAAGGGAAGCCTCACTGAGTAAGCAGCAGCCCTGCTCTAGAGATATTGTCTGCTCAATCCGGAAACCACATCAATTCCAGTGCATCATAGGATAGTGCTTCTGTAGGCCCCTTTTAATACTAAGCAGGGCTAACAGTTTTCTCCACAGTGAAGTTCAGCTGTAGCCCCCAGATTCCACTGTGTTTCTGATTTCCCCATGTCCTGGACAGTTCTGGACTGCAAAACAATTCAAGAAATTATGCAAAGTCTACAGAGTACAAAATACTTTGACCATCTGCTCTTTTCTAATTGAACTTAATTTGCATAGAAATCTGTTTTGGGGTGGAATTCTGATGGTAGATTTCTAGTGTAAGTATGCAAATACAAAGAGTACATCAAAGTTCAATTTGAGGCAATGAATGTTAACACTACTGACTCCTCATCCAGTCCCCAATATTAGGAAATAGTTTCGTTTAGTTCATTTATTTTCATGTTGGTGATGTGTGTGTATATACTAAGCCCTCAGCGCACTGTTACCCAGTCTAATCTATGGCCCAGAGAATGTTAGTATTTTTGTGAGACACCCTCTAAGAATTAGAGTGGTTACAACACTCTATGCTTACAACACTGTTTAGGTCTGTATAAAACTAACTGCTTTTATGAAGAGTAAATATGCAGCCAGGCACTGTGGCTCATGCCTGTAATCCCAGCACTGTGGGAGGCCGAGGCTGGCAGATCACCTGAGGTCAGGAGTTCAAGTCCAGCCTGGCCAACATGATGAAACCCCATCTCTACTGAAATACAAAAATTAGATTGGCATGGTGGTGTGCATCTGTAGTCGCAGTTACTCGGGAGGCTGAGGCAGGAGAATTACTTGAGCTCTGGATACAGAGGTTGCAGCGAGCCTAGATGGGACCACTGCACTCCAGCCCGGGCGACAGAGTGAGACTGTCTCCAAAAACAATACTAATAAAAATAAAGAGTAAATTCTCCCCTTTGTTTTTCTCTAACTCTGTACTCTAATTAACGGAGGTAGATGTCTCATATAAATCAATATACAATATAGAATACCAGAATTGGAACACAAAATAGAGGTGAGGTCTCTGAAGCAAAGTAGGACTGGAGAATGCAACCACAATTAAAGCTATAGCAAAAGTGACTTTACTTTCCATCCCCAACTCCAAGGTCTGGAGGTTTAACCTCTTTATTGTAGCTTTTCTCCTTTCCTTTCCCACAGCTGCTCCTTGGATCAGGCCATCATGGCCTTTAACCTAGATTACCAACATCTTTCTAAGAGGTCTCCCTGATATTCCATAACTGAAGCCAGAGGACCTTCCTAAAATGCAAATCCAACGGTGTCATGACCCACCCCCCACCATTTAAAATCCTCCAGTAGATCACCATGACTTTCAAAAACGACTCCAAACATTTTCATATGGTACAAAACAAGGTTTTTGTGATGATGTTGTTTTTAGACTTTGTAACTTTCTCTCTCTCATCTTTGCCCTACACTTCAGTTAAAACACATGAATAGCTAGCTACAAAATGTCCCACATCCTCCTGTACTTCTGGGTTGAAATTTCTATTACTCTTTTTAAAAATCAGATTTCTTTGGGCCAGGTGCAGGGGCTCATGCCTGTAATCCCAACACTTTGGGAGGTGGAGGCAGGAGGATCACAAGTTCAGGAGTTCAAGACCACCCTGGCCAACATAGTCAAACTTTCTCTCTACTAAAAATACAAAAAATTATAGTGGGCATGGTGGTGGGCACCTATAATTCCAGCCACTCAGGAGACTGAGGCAGGAGAATCACATGAACCCAGGAGACGGAGGTTGCAGTGAGTAGAGGCTGCAGTGAGCTGAGATCGGGCCACTGCACTCCAGCCTGGGTGACAGAGCAAGACTCTGTCTCAAAAAAAAAAAAATCAAATTTCTTTGGAAATTAACATTTCACAAGGAGAGATTTAATGAAACATGAAAGGAGAATCTTTACTGATTTCATAATTTTCTTAGGTGAGAAATTCTCTGTATTATTAAAGTCAAAGATGATGGGGCTGGGTGGATGTGGGGAAGTAAGGGGAAAGTTGACTCGAACCACCAATGCAGAAGTCATTTTATACAAGTATTCTGATGCATAAGATTATTTTTTAAAGCCACATTGAAACATTTTTTACTCTAAATGTATTTTTTCTGAATAATTCTTTCAGAAGCAATCAAGTAAAAGATTTTGACTTTTGCAAGAATATACTATAGACAGTCACAGAGTATCAGTTTGACCTAACTGCTTTCTGACCTGAAAAGTCTCAGACATTTGATGAAAACAATATCCACCCATGCCCTAGAGCAGAACAATATTTAGACATGATTTAATGGTGCTCTATAAAGTATTCAAAAGAATGTTGAATGTTACATTCTAATGCATTTCAATTTTTATAAGTAGACAATATGCTTTTAATATCAATTTCCCTTTTATATTAGAAAAAATGTCTCAAAGGTTGACAAATTTTAAATTGCAGAACTAACAAGTACTTAAATAATAAAATATAGATTATACTACCATCAATATGGGATCCGTGAGGTAGGGGGTGATACAGGGAGGATTCCAAATGGGAGGGGCAACAGGTCCAAATAAGGAGAGCGAGAGAGAATCTTTGCCAATGGACCTGTCTTGTATAAAGCTGAATAAATTTGTTCTATGAATACTTCACATAACTTTAAAATTAGGCCAATATTTGAGAAGAATAAGCATAAGAAATCCATATCTTTTAGGTTAGAAAATACCAAAGTAGAAGTTGTGTAACCCTCCACCAAAAAAAAAAAAAAAAAAAGAAACTGGCCAAAAGAAATCAAGAAGAATTGCAAAATGTGTAAGATGCCCCAAAGGCAGCTGTACATATGTGTATAACTGGCATTTTTCCCAATTCAACCCACAAGGCTGCTATATTTCTCAGTAAAAGGAAATAGGCCTTATTTACCCTGATTAAAAAGAAATCCCTTTAACTAAATATTAAGACTACTAGATTTCAACATCTCTCTCATTGCAGACACTCAGTAAATATTTATCCTTACTATTAGTCTCAATAAATCTTGGAATTATGCTTGTTCAGGGATGCAACAAATCTAAAAGGAGTCCTCCAGGTAAAAATTATGCAACTAATATGTAACTTGCTTTTGGATTCAATTTCAAAGAGAAACTTTGAGTTTGAAGGCTGGTAATTCATTTTGGATATCAAGTTGTCTTGTGTTTTCCATGACTTTCCAAAATTAGGTAAAGGTCTTTTCCTGTCCAAAAAATCCACATTTGGAAGACTAGTGTAAAAGAGATTTTCAAGCCTCAAAACCAAATCTCCTACATTATGATATAATGCCAAATTGTTATAAATTCAAAAGGATCTATGTCAGGAATCCTGAGTCTGATACTCATGTCGGTGGCGTCTTTGTTTAATAACAGAGAATATGTATAATTTGTTTAATGTTGGAAAAATGCATCTTGATTGTATTTTATTTTTTCTCTTTTTATAATATTGTTGTGGTCTTGGAGTAATACACTCCTTCTTTTTAGAGAAATATACCAACAAAATAAGAGAAGTTATAGTTTATTTTACTGAATGTACTTTTAAAATTAATGTCCAAATTAAAGACTTCTTTTCAAAAAGAATGTAAATATCTGAAATGATTTTTATTTTTAAAACTATTTTCATTCATTGAAGATAAGCCTCCTAAAAATATACTGTAGATTTTATATTAGAACAGATATTTAAGTGAAATATTTCTCCTACAACATTGCTTTTAACCAAGGTATATTCTTCAGTGATTTCTGGAAACAGATATTAACATTAAGAAAGAAAAATGTTTATGCATCATATCATTATAGCACTCTAGCTGGAACTGTCTTTTGCTTTGATTTCCCCTTCTCATTAGACAAACTGAATCTATCTGAAAACTGTTAGGCAAAATTTTTTGGTTTGGATATTAGGAGCCTCCAAAAGCTAGTATTACAGAGGTCGGAGAAGTACAAAGAGTTTTGTTACTAGGGAGGATTCATTTTGGCAAATTTTCAAATCAGAACTGACCGAATTAAAGAATGAGTATGAAGATCCCTCAATGACAGGAAATAAAAGGTTCCGCCAAAAGACAATTAATGTATAGCTTCTCTACTTCACTTACTTCAGAAAATAGACCCACAACTTACAGCAGTCATGAACTTGGATTTTCATATTGTACCAACTCTTTAAAATTACATATACATATGTATATGTTTGCTATATGTATTTTGTGCATATATATGAATTATATATACATCTATAAATACAGTTATGGTATTATTAAATGTGTAAACATATTTTATAAATATATATTCCATTATGAGGCATATACCAGAATCCATCAAAAATTTTAAAGCTTAATCCTCAGTGACTCATTTATGACACTGACAAGTTTTATAATGAGCAAGAAGTATGTTCTAGAACTCTACATGTCCTTCTGCGTCCATCAAGGAATATCCAAAGTTTAATTTTTTTAGATGACAAATTGTAAACAAATGACTATCTTTCTATTTATAGATGCGAATTAGTTATGGATGCAAACAAATGAAGAATCATGAAGGAACAACCTGTGACAGAGTCAGTTATAAATGCACAAGGAGAGGAAAGAATGAGAACTGGTGTCAAAAGCCTTTAGTTCTACCCCCAAGTTGTCCAAGTGTTCATAGTAAGTGAGTACTTTATCTTATCCCCACTAGATCTGTTTTCTTCCAGAGCATTTTCATATATATTGTTCATATTTTAATTTTCACAGCAACCTTACAATGTACAAAGAGCAATTCATGTTCCATTTTAGAGATGAAGAAAATAAGTTTATGTTAGGTTAAGTAAGCTACTTAAAATGAAAGAGCCAAGATTAGAATCCACAGGACCAACGACAAGATGGTAGTATTTCTATAGATACACTGAACACAAATGTTTCCAACAATGCATGGACTCCTCAATGAAAGTTTTATCCTAGAACACAACACAAATAGCAAGTAAGTAAACTGGTAAAATCAGACTTCATTCTCTTATTTTATTTTCAAGTCATGGTAATCAAGTGCTCAGTTGTTAAATATCTTTCAGCCTCTACTGCTGTTCTTTCTGGGGCCAATGGTATGCATTTTTGTAATATATCATGATTTCAGTTTTTTTGTAATTTTCTAATACATTATGATTTAAAGTTTTTCTTGTCTAATATTGAGGCTGAAGTAGAAGAAAGGAGACTATGAAATGGAAGAAATTTTTTGCAGAGAAGAGAATGAAGAAAGACCGACTCCTTTGGGTGTTAAATTGTGTGAAGTAGTTAGAAGAACCAAATGAAACTCACGTCTTGACTTCAGTGCCCAAGGCAGGAGTCCAGAAGAAGGAAGCCACATTCAGTATCTTGAGGATAACACCAAAAGCTAAAAGACTTGGTCCCACTTCTCATATAGAACGATGGCTTCGCAGCAATCCCACCACCATCATTGACTTAAGAGTTACCAAAGGAGAATACCGGTGATGGGCAGACAAAGAACCTGAGCTAATACTGGCTAGCTGTTTCCCTCTCTTAGGTGCAGAAGAGACTTGGCAGTTTCTTTGTGCTCTAGGGCAGGAGTAGAAGGTAGCTGAATGTCCAGCTGGAGAACATGCCCATAGCATAGAAAGGGCAGATGGAAAATAGGAGTCCCAGCCTCTTCCTATGCATTTTCCAGACCCAGGGGGAGCTGAGATGGAACCCATTAGAAAGTGAGTGGGAAGGCTTTTCAGAAGTAGAGTACCCAGGCCATGAAAATAGATCTCGCGGTATACCAATTATGAACTACAGCAATGGAGACCAGGACACCCCATACACTATCAACAAACCATGCCTCAGCAGAGGCCAGCCAATACTCACCTGAGATCAACATCGTTACTCAGCAGCCAAGACCAGCACAAAATCCAGGGCACCCCTCTCCCACACCAGTGCCCTGAGATTATCAATATTTCTCCTGAGCCCAGGTGCTATTCTGGGAGAAAAAAATTAGTCTGTGGACTACTCAAGAGGCCAATTAAACTGGAAGAGTCAGAAGTACCTCAAAACCATAAATTTAAAGTTACAGTTTTTTTTAAGCCTCTATTACATAGCACATTTAGGACAGGATGGGGAAATTTTAGTAAGCAAAATTATACCAGTTACAGAATAAAGAAGTAATGTTTTCTTTAAACATCTAAGCAGACTGGGAATAAAATTTTAAACCACTACAGATCGAATACACATTTGAGATTCAAAATGATGAAAAGTACATAAATAATCCTCTCTGATTTTTAACCTTTTTCTCTTTAGTCACTCAACTACTTTTTTTTTTCATTATCCTCCCCTTTTGGTTTTATTTGCCTTTGAAATAAGATGACACAGAACTGAAAAAAACAGAATGCCCTCCAAAGTATGTAAGTATTTATTCTAGTCTGCTGTTAACTCATTTGGATACCAAAGCAAAGAAATTACATTTTTCTGCCCCTTGCTAAATGCTATAAAATGGGGATAACATAAATTCACTTCAAATAAATTTGAGAGCAAGAGCTTTAAAAAAATGCTTGCAAATCACTTTGCAAATATCATACAATATAAATAATTCTATATTTTTCCAACACTTCCCAAAAGAGATTTGAGGCCTTGTCCTACTCTCCATAGGTCAAGATAAAGTTAGGAGAATAATTCCCTTCTGCTCTGTTACATTTCCTAGTACCTATTGACCAAACCAGATGTTGGCAGGTATAAAATCTGAGACAGCTGGTTACTCAACCCCTTAGGGCCAAATGCTCCAAAAAATCACTTTTTTTTGCAGCACACATCCTGATTCAGAATCTCTGAGCTAATTATCAGGGTTGTGATTCTAAAACTAATCATTTCTACTATGCCTCCAGAGTAAGATAGAATCTAAAAATTAACACTTAGTATGCAGGGTTGTACACAGACAAAATGCAGATGGTCCATGCTGATTTAAATTGTTAAAGCAGTTTCCATTCATACTGACGTTGTTTTTAGGTATATAAAATCATGAAAAACTATTAACTGAGCTCTATGAGTGTATGCGCCACACTTCACAGAGGCACCAAGAAGAAACTTGTTTCCTACCCTTTGTTGAACTTGGAATTTACAAAAGGGGTAATTCAGAAAGAGAAGCAAATATGCACCTGACCTTACACAAAAGTGAAAATTAAAAACATGCAGACTTCAGTGTGTGGATTTGGGCACAGGGCAATTGGTAATGAGAGTTACAGGCCACATCATTCCTTTTCTTGTCAGTCCATAAAGACTGTATGGCATCAACAGGACTCAAATTGTATCAACTTGTATAGGGAAGAATGAAACAGGTGCAAAAGGCAAAGAATGTGAAATTATACTGATCATTGAAAATAGGTATTACAAAATCTCAGAGGGAAGGAATGAAAAAAAATTCTGACAGTTGCTAAAATTTTGCTTATTGCTAGGAAGAAGATATATAACACATACGCAATTCATTATATATCCATATCATAACACACACTGGGGACAGGGCAGTAGAGCAGTGAAGAGTGAAATCAGATTACCCAGGGTCAAAACCTGACTGCTCCACCTGCTACTCTCATAACCTTAGACAAGGTACACCTGAAGTTTCTTCCTGTGTAAAATGGAGATAATTTTAAATCCCTACCTAATGTAATAGAATTAACACATGAAGCTTTTAATACAGAGCATGACACAAGCACTGAATAAAGTTAATTGCTGTTATTATTGATGTTACTTTTATTCAGAAGTGGATTTCCTGAATTGGTGTTAGAAAAATGTAAATACCAATCTCATGTCCAATTTCAGTGTCATGTAGTACCCAGTATTGCAGAGCTTGAAGTTTTTGTTCATAAAAGTAGAAGAAAATTGCTTATTAACCCCTCTAAATAGATGATTCATTTATAATAAAGATATATTAATTTTTATATCAAGATTTTTTGACAATTAAATAATATTATGTAGGCAAAATCCTTAATACAGTTCCTAGCACATCCTAAGTGTTAAAAAAAAACTGTGACCTGCTCTTATCCTCCTTCTCCTCCTCCTCCTCCTCCTCATCATCATCATCATCTAAGTTATTAAACATTATTGTTTTCAACTAGGCAAGGAAAAATTGGGGCTCAAATAAAGGATGCTATATTGGGGGGGGAAATGAAAGAAAAATGTGCAGAGGATAGATTTTTCTCAGCCTACATTCTGTAAACTGTGAGACATAGAATTGATTCTTTCTGGAATACAGGGAAAGGCTGGGTAAATGAAGCTGAAACAAGTAGGAGCCTTGGTCCTGATCCTAGAAGGAATTGTGATTATGCTTTTACTACATGCATTGTTTGTGCTAAATGCTTTACCGACATTAGCTCTTGTAATCCCCACAGCAACTCTGGAAAATTGGAGCTATTAACTCCACTCCTCCAATATCAACCTACATTTTTGCCATAGAGAGTGTCTTGCTCGGAGTCTCATGACTAGCAGGGGAAAGAGGCAGAACCTGAAGCCATGTCTACCTGATGTCAGTTCAGGCTCTTACCTACTATGTGACACCAGGAGTTTTGAAAGGGGGCAGAGAAACAGGAGGAAAGAGAACATACGTTTCTGTGAAATAGTGTTTTTAACGTAAAAGCCAGAGCTCTCTGAGCATTCTCTCATTACAGACAGATCCATTCCTCCAGAAATGTGTTTGGTTTTTATCATGTAAAACTATACACCATTTTAGAATGCTTTCTGCACAGTTCAAGGTTGAAAATTATTCTACTCATGCTGAGCATGGACTACAGAATTTCACAAAGCCTACTCTAAACAGCTCCCAGATGAAAAGGGGAGTTTGTGTTAACTTTGAGAATTAAGCCTACTCACCAAAAGCAAGTAAGTAAATCAGTAAATTAATAACGTAATGAGGAAATGCATACACACATACATAAATTCAGTATTTGAAACAAAATCAAACTTAAAAAGAGAACTCAACTACTTATAATCATATTTTCTCATCTTTTACACTTTCAATTTCTTTATCAATGAAAGTCAAAAGCTGAAAATACCCATAGACCAGAAAACCATGATATCTGAATGCCAAATAAGAGTACTATATATTACACTTTGAAGAGGTCTCACAACCAGTAAAATAAATCATGTTAATCTTTATCTTTGAACGTTATTAAATAGACTATAACTAACTTTTAAATAAATTGAATCCCTCATCTTAAAAATTCCTGGCTATGTGAATACACTAGTATGGACCAGATAGTACTTATTTTTCCAATTTTGGCTCAATTACTTGTCTTAACCCCAAGTAAATGGGAAGAAGCAAGAATTGCAACTTATTTTTACTAAGTGCCAATAACTTTTAGAGCACATATTATAGATTCCAGTTAAATTAAAAGTTGAGTCAGGTAGAACACACAATTACATCTCTCCACCATCCTCATTAAATTTCAGTTCAACGGGGAATGCTGTCAATTCTTCCTCCAATTTTTCTATTATACCTGTATTTTAGGCTGATACCACTGATATTCTGTAGCAATTACTTTCAGACTTTAACCAAAGAGCACTACAGTACTAATAAGCACAATGTTTGTTTCAAATTTTTCTATACAACCATTGCTTTTGTGTGAATTATCACAGATTGTTTCAAAACAGACCCTGGATGACTACTTGGCAAAAATCAACAGGCAAAACTGAGGTCTAAAGTTACCTCCTGAGGCATCTCTGCAGTAAACTGTGTTCCTTACAGCAACTTCAGCTATCCAATTTTTCAAACCTTGCTGGAATAACAAGTGGCAAATTAGTGGATGTATCACATAAACGCTATTTATAATTTACTTATGGTACACCCTTACTTCATATTCAGGTTTTGTCTGGAGGTAATTGACTTAACAAGCAAGTATTTATCACACTTACTGGTAGAAAACATTAATTACCTTTGATCCTGCTGAACCTCACACCCACTTACTTTACAACATTTTGGCTGGGTTGAAAAGTTACTTAGATAATTACAGTGCATCTTGTATTAGTAATTTTTAGTAAAGAAGATTGAATCTGTAGGAATCCCACAAATTTATTTACACATATTCAGAAATCTGAGGCAAAATAGAACCATGATTTAATAGTGAATTACATTATTCCAGAAGATATTGTGCTATATAATGAAAGTAAATTCAGTAGTTATACCTTTTCAAAGTTGATAGGGCCAAAATAATTCAGAGAACATAACATTTTATGCCTATGTTAATGTGACCACGGCCTACTAACTTGGGCACTGTAACACATCCCTCTCTATTAAAAAATAAACTGAATAAAGACCATGTGATCTTTAATTTCTGGAATAATCTAAATGTTATGTCTCATCTTCAAGATTAATTGGTAAAAGTTGTTTCAGGTGCTAGAAGTTTTCTGAAAATGAATTAAGCAGACACACTGTCAGGGTGCTCAAAATATATTATATGCATAAATGACTGCATGGCTATAGCTTGTACACTAAGCTCATTTCATTTATGCAAAATTACTAACATACATTTCCAACAATATAAAACTTAAATAGGGCAGGTAATTTTTCTTACTTTTGCACTTAGTGGGCACAGGTAGTAGACTGGGGTGCAGAAAGGGGAGATATGGCTCCCTGTCCCCTTGGTCATCACAGTTCATGTAGGCCTCCCATAATCTGAGCATCCCATCATGCTGAGTATAATTCTGGTGTTTAACAGTATACATTTTTGTTTTAGTGTGTCCTATAAGCAAAAGCTAGCCTGTCATCTGCTTCTCAATTAAGCAAAGAGCAATTCTTTTAAACACTGGGAGTAAAATATAAATATTTGGGGCTCAATGAAACAATAGGTTATATCCACGTCCTGTGTAACAACTTCTTAAGGGAATTTTAGTGTTATTTTGGCTCTATGCAATTTTTTCCCCACTTGTTCATTTAAGAACCTGATTCTCATGTAAAAGAAGTTTCCAATGTATCTAAACTCACTGCAACCACCTATTATCACAGATACCATTGTTCTCTCCATAGTGCCAAGAAACATTTTTCTTCAGTACAAACTAGAGTATATTTGAACATTTACATCTCACATGGAAGCATCACACACCCATAATGCATTGCATACTCATAATGCAACTTGCTTTGAATATGTAAATCTCAATAAATATGAATATTTACATCTCAAAGCAGATTTCACAGAGAAGTAGAACATAGCTATAATGCAAATTGATATTTGCCTAATACTATAGCCCAATCCAAAAAGTTAGTACTAACATCCACTGGAGATGCCCAATAAATGAGCATTTCCCCACTACACTGAACAGATAGGAGCAGGCCTAGCTTTCTATGGCAAAAGGTTTTATAGGACAGAAGAAAGAATAATTTGATATGTATTCTTCCTGAAAAGATCCAGCTTGCCTCTAGGCCATTCTTAAATTAAAGGAAAGCCAACTGAGATGTTTTTAAATCAATAAACAAATATTTACTGGGTCTCTACTATGCACAAGGAACTGTCCTAATTTCCTAGTTACCACAGAAAATATGGAAGCATGCACAGACATGGCATACTTGCACACTTTCACCAGACATGGCGGTGTGCACCTGTAGTACCAGTGACTCCAGAGGCAGAGGCAGAGGATTGCTTGAGCACAAGTGTTCAAGACTCAGTCTCCAAAAGAGAAAACACACACACACATAAGAAAACACACTATATTTTCACAAGCATGCTAACTACTTAGAAACAAAGGCATTTCCACATGAAAAACAGCAAGAAAATTACAGGGTAGTTAGAGGCTGTTACAGTAATCTAAGGAAAAAGTGATGAAGGCCCCAATAGAACAATAAAACTAGGGATGAATAAGAGGCTTTGAGAGACACCTATGAACTAAATTAGTTGTAGAAAATTATTGCATTTGGAATACGAGAAAAAAGTCAAAGTTGACTCATTTGTAACGTGGGGTGGATAGTAATGACATTAAAATAGAAAATACAAGAATAAGAAAAGGTTTAGGTCAGAAAAAGCAACACGTTTTTTGTTTTGGGGGGATTTTTGTTGTTATTGTTTGTTTGTTGCTTTTTTTTAATACGGTGATTTGGGGAAATTTTTAATACAGATATTTTGGAGAAAGTTGCTGATCTAAAGTGATTCAATGGCTTTCCTGATCTGTGAAAGATTGTCATATAGTTGAGTATTGAACCAGTGAACATTAAATATAATTATCCAGTTAGAGGCCAAACACTATAGTGAATATGTGGCATCTACCTTCAGGGGCCCAGAGGAGAAATTAAAATGGTGAGGTAGAGAAAAGAAACACTTGCAGGATAGAGAATGTGTGAGTCCCAACCAAGAAAAGAATCATTTTAAGAAAGAAGTTCTGGTAATTTCTGTCTTCCATTATGCCAATATCAAAGAAGATAAGAACAGAAAAAATACTGGTATTTTTTGAGCAATTAGGTCATTTTTACCCTTGAGCAGGTAAGGAAAGAGGAGGAGGGAAAGCCATATTTTTTACCAACAAGGAAGAATCAGGGATTAAAGGGAAAAAAAAGGAGTTTGAAGTACAGACTAACTCATCCAAACAAGAAAGGAGAGAAATCAGATGGTCACTGCAATAAGCTAATAAGAAATATATTTTTCAAGGTTGAGGAGAACCTTCCAATAAGAGATGAGATGACCAGGAATAATATAATGTATCTTAAGGCCAATCAAACCTAGATCTCTTCAACCTCTTCCACTTGCACTCCATCTAAACTGTCTCATTCACTCTCCCTCCCAGAGTCACACTTCCTAGTGAAGGCAAGACAAAAGTGAACAGGTTAGGTTCACCTGACACATCTGACATGGGATATCAAGGTGGCCACAGTGCCTTCCAGATCTTCTTAGGATTCACCTTTATGACCATATGGAAAGAACTGTTTCTATTGAGCTGAGAACAGCTGAGAATGGACTGGGATGCAAGATCATTTTTGTTTAGAAGAGAACAGAGCTTCACTTCTCACATAAGGGCTAGCTCTTTCCTGGAATGCTGTTGAAGAGAGGTGATGCTAAATCATGTATCAAGACTACAAGAGCCCAGGCTAATCACTGAGCATGCACGCATATTGGTGCAGAAATCAGTACACCAAAGAAATATGAAGGTTCCGTTCTGATTCATCTTTGTGTGCCCCGAACCTAACACAATTCCTACCATGGAACTTCAATTATTGTTTGTTGAATTGAACTGAATTGTCTAAACCTTTATTGCATCTAAAATTACTGTATCAAACAACATATTATAGTGACAAGGGTGCAGGTTCAAGACAGAAGGTTAGGGTTTCAGCTCTACTCTGACAGTTTTTGATAAGCCTTTTCTCTGATGGTCTTGTCACCTATATTCCCACTCTGCCAGCTTCATGGGTTTTTAGAAGGGAACACATGAAAAATGCATGTGAAACTGTTCGGCATTTTTTAAAATATTATACAAATATTAAGGCACATTTTATTACTATATTTAAGGTAATCAGATGTTGACATAAAATGTGCATATTTTTCTCTAAGTTGGCCTAGCTACAATTATTATCTTATTCTTATTTACCCCTGTTTATCTAATCCCTATTTGAAATCTGCTAAGCTATTTGCCTATTTATCATGGTGGCCCTAATATGGAATACAGAGACTAATGGCATTGGAAAATTGCACTGAAAAGAGTCACCCATGTACTGTGATAGATCATAAATATGGATGACTAGAAAGTAAGATGCTTCGCTTAAGATGCAAATTAGCAGAGAATGAGATGCAGTGAGTTGTGCATCAGAGATTCAAATCCTGATGGAGAAGTCCCTGTAGGGTCACCAGACAAAAAGCAGGTTTCTTCTGCCACTCCCCAGCGAGGCTGTAGATACTACCTCAGCCTGTCACACAACATTAATTGAACAGTATACTAATAGAAAAGAAAGTATGCCAGCCACATCCCTGAGTGAAGAGCTGCAAAGTCAGTCTAAAGAGGCACACTATACAAGCAGCACACAGGCCCAGAACCGCAGCCCAGAGAACTGCAGTCAAACCAGTCCCAGCAGCAGAGCAGCTGAGAAAATGAGAAAGGCAGAAGGGGAGAAGGGGAAGCTTTGCAGAGAGTGCAAATAGTTACAATGGGGGTGACTAGTTCTCAAGGGAAATAGTGGTGCTCTGCAATCCAACCTTTCCCCTCTGCCTTCCCATAACTTTTGCTAAGTGCATCTGCCAAGTCCCCCATCCCCCCACCACCACCTCAGGTAAGATTCAGGTGATGAGATTCCTGGTGTAATATATCAGACAACAGAGGTTTGGAATCTGTTTATTCATGCAGACATGGTAATAGTTTATGAATATGAAATCTCGAGTAGGGCCAATAGCAGAGAGAGGGTATGAATTTAAAAGTCAAAGAGAAAGAGAGCGATCACCCTATAAAAATAAAACTACAAAGGATTTGCTATAAGAACCCTCAATAGAGACAGAATGTAACAGAAAGCATAGTTTTGGTTTTATGTGCACTAGAATAGCTTCCTTTTCATCGCTCTGTTCCTCTGCATACCTTCTCTCCGTTGCCTGTTATGAGTCTCTTCTCAGAACTAGTGTTACAGTCCAAATAGGCCATGTTCTTTGAAATGCAGCAGCAGAGAAAGCCATGAGAAAGAGGAAACATGAGAAAGTAAGAATGGAGGGCTTACAAAGAGCCGGGGTTTTGTTGTCATGCCTTCAGTTGCCTATACACCTTTCCCAAATTCTGACACACATGCAGGGCCACATTATCGGGACTGCAGTCTCGGGGATGCCAGGCAGAGTAACAGGCACCTCTCAAGTCTGTCTTAGCTGATCCTTTTTCTAGCATCCTCATCCGTCAAGCCGAACTGCAAATTTCTCAAAAGCAGGTCACATCACAAGCTTTCTGACGACAAGTTGAAATCCCAAACGAAACTGCCTCTCTATGGAACACAGGAACCCAGAATTTTAAAAAAGGAAAAAGAAAGATAAACAAGAACTTTCAGAGCTTCCACTCACTCAGTGAATCATATTTTACAAACATATTGAATATTCTTTTAATAATGGGGAAAATTAGATTCAAAAACATGTGATTTACCCAAATCATGTTTAACACAAATAAATTTGAAGTACTTCAAATCCAACAGGCAATTCTTCTTTCTCTTAAATGCATGAATGGATATATCATATGATACATATCCATTAAGAGGTCTTTATTGGGCCTCAACTATAATAAGCCTGAATAAGCCAAAATCTTACCATCAGGAGGAATACCATCTCTAATAGCTATAATCTGGTGTGGGAGAGAGTCTACATCAAATCAAGATGCCTAGAGTAACATCCTATGAAAAAAACCTCAGAGTCCATAATCAGCATGGGGAACAAATTTCAGATTCCAAAGCAAAATAACCTGGGTGTGATCCCCATGTGAGGAACTAACAACAGCTACATAGCATCTGTCAAAGGGGGACAAGTGGCAATAACAGGAACCAACATTTATTGAGCTCTAACTATGTGTCAGGCATTAAGAATTATCTCATGTAATTCTTATTTTATGATAAGAATCATAAATTCTTCTTTAAGATTATGAGATAAATATTGTAATAAGCAAATTCATGGCAGGCCTTAATTTGCTTAAGTCTGTATAGGGAATAACTGGTGAGATGAGGCAGGTTTGAAACTCATATACCTGTTGTCAGAGCCTCTACTAACCCTTTGCTAGACAGCCACAGGTGGCTGCTTCTCTGACCTCACCACTCATGGGTCAATTCTTCCATGTCCCTCAATCACCTAGTCTTCTACACAGGCCTCTCCTCTCTAGTGTGTGGTTTCCTTCTCTTAGACTATCTTTGTCTCCATTTATTTCTCTCTTTGTCAACATTTCTCTTCTCTCACTCTCTCACACTACCTCACTACCCATTTCTGTTTTTTCTTTTTTTTTTTTTTTTTACTCTGTTGCCTACGCTAAAGTGCAGTGGCATGATCCTGGCCCAATTCAGCCTCAAACTCCCAGGCTCAACTGATCCTCCTGCCTCAGCCTCCTGAGTACCTGGACTACAGGCACACACTAATTTTTTTTCTTTTTCAAAGATGGAGTTTCACCATGTTGCCCAGGCTGGTCTCAAACTCCTGAGCTGAAGCAGTCCATTCACATCAGCCTCCCAAAGTTCTGGGATTATAGGCATGAGCCACTGCACCTAGTTCCTCACTCCTTCTTTCTAAATCAAATTAAATACGCAGTTCAAGTAAATTCTTAAAATGGTGACTCTATTTTATATCCTTTGTTCTTAATTTAAAATGGATATGGGAGAAGGAGGTACCTTTTTATACATCTATGTTTCTTCTCCCACAAAAGAAAATGTCAAAACAAAGTTGCTGTTTACTTCTGTGTGGCCCTTCGCTGATCTGTTTCTTAAATTAAGACTTACTGGTAAAGCAGACAGTTTCAAACTATCCACAATTGGTGTTAGGGACAGAATTGTGCCCTGCAAAAATCCATATATTGAAGCCCTAACCTCCTATTAGATTATAGCGGAGATAAGTCCTTTAAGGAGGTTATTAAGGTTAAATGAGGCCATAAAGGTAGATCCCTGATATGATAAAACTTGCATAATTATAAGAGAGAAACACCAGATCTCTCTCTCTCTCTCTCTCTCTCTCTCTCTCTCTCTCTCTCTCTCTCTCCCTCTCCTCTCTCTCTCCCCCTCCCTCTCCCTCCAGTCCTCTCTTTTTCTCTCTGTCATGTGAAGAGAAAGAGAAAGCAGCCATCTGAAATCCAGACAGAGGACCCTCACCAGGAACCAAATCGCCTTGCCTCCAGAACTGTGAGAAATAAATTTCCATTGTTTAAGCCACTGAGTCTATGGTATTTGTTTTGCCAGCATGAGCTGACTAATACAATTGTTTTTTAAAATATGATCTTGCTATATGAAAACAGTTCACACTCTAAAACATTAGTTGTGTGATTTCAACTTGAACATTCACGTCATTACTGAACTTGTTTGAACTTTCTGAGCCTTGGTTAAGATGTTTCCTGGACAAAGAAGAAGCATAGTCCTAGGATACTTATATTTAAAACTGATCCATTATATAAATCACTTGTCCAAGAGTTACCTGGCCATTTAAGATAGAAAGCCATTTTTCCGAAAATCTGAGATTTTGACAGAGGTTACCTGGATCTTTCCCACTGGAAACAAGAAGAAAAAAGAAAGAGTTCCTTGGATTTATTTACATGTGGGTTTGAAATTTAGTGACCTTTTTCTGAGTTATTTTATTCACCATCCAGTAGATGACCCTGCTACCAGTTCCATCCATATCTGTTAGAAGAAAAACAAATCACTTGCCCAGCTATTGGAACCAGAAACTAAGAAGAACCTAAGACAAGAAAAATACTCTTTTTCAAAGTTTCTTAATTTTCCAAGCTAAGAGTAGTGTGAATAATACTGCTGTGCAATCACTCACTGGAGCTGTTGAAACATCAAACAACTTTCGAAAAATGACAGTGGTTCCAATTATTTCTCCACTGGGAATCTTTGGCTTCATTAAAAATGGTAATTGGATGGTTTGTTGGACAAGTGGCAAAATAAAACAAAACGATACAGAGAATACCTCTAACCAACATCCCCATCTAGGTCCATGGAACTTCAACACAGTGTGGTGTGGCAACCTGTGGGATCACCTTTGAGAGGTGGAGAGTCACTGTGAACTCCTGCCTTCTCTGCTCATGAGATAAGCAGAGGAACTTGGAGAAGAGGAAGCCTTGTATTTGAGCCTGACTCAGACATGCTTTTTCTGATTCAGCCATAACCTTTGCTTGGAAAAGCGTACGTCATGGCCTTGGCGGTTCCCCAGGCTTCCTCCTATGCAGTCTGCTATTTTTCCTCTAGCTTACTCAAAATAGCTGGGCAGAAATTTAGTACAGTTGGGATGCCAGTGTTTATAGGCCCTGGTGTTCTTTAGTTTCTTTCTGTGGGCAAGCACAGGTTTCTGCAGACTGCCAAGAATAAAAGGAAAGGTGGTTCTGGCCTTCTAGTTTTGCTTCCTAGAAGAGTTATAGATCCACTTTTCCTCATCCAAAGAACCCCAGCATTAGAAGACCTTTACCATGTTTAACCTCCCCCTGTATCTTTTGTCATGTTCTGAAGAATTCTTTATTCTGTTCTGAATCCAAGGGCTTAGAATTACAGTGTATCATTATTAATATAGTTAAATGTATTTATTGTCTAGCAACCTGCAAAGACAAAGAGACTTTGAAGCTTCCTTCTGGAAATTTTTCTGGTGTATTATTTCTAGTATTCTATTTTTAAATGCAAAGTCCAATAGAGTCATGCATTGCTTAACAACCTGATACGTTCTGAGAAATGTAACATCAGGCAATGTTATCATTGTGCAAACATCATACACAAATCTAGATGGCATAGCCTACTACACACCTATTGCTCCTAGGCTACAAACCAGGTCACTGAACTTAATGCTGTAGGCAATTGTAACACAACAGTGAACATTTGTGTATCTAAATATATCTAAGCATAGAAAAGATCAAGTGTTGCACTACAACATTACTACAGCTTCAATGTTACTAGGTGATGGAAATTTTTCAGCTCCATTGTAATTTTATGGACGACTGTTGTATTTGTGGTCCATCATTGACCAAAATGTCATTAAGCAGTGCTGACTGTGTCACAGGATTCTTGGGGTGTTGCTTTGCCAGCCAGTAGCACCTTCTCCCTGAGTAGTGCTCATGTGTGCTGGGCTTGTTATGCCCACTCAGCCTGGAAGGCTGCACTCAGCTTGCACTACTGGCCCAGATCCCATACCTTCCAAGGGTAAACCAGGAGCAGAGTGGTGAGGGGTGTGTGGACGAGTGAGCACAGGGTCCAGCCACTGCACACAGTCAGATACACCAACTGCTGTGGCAGGGCAGTCAGCTCCAGGCACTGGCACAGGTGCCAGCTCCATGCAAGGCTGCAGCTGCTGGAAGCTTGGAGACACCAGAAACCACAGAGCCCCAAAAAGGGTGTCACAGCCCTGACTCTGGGGAGCCCCTAGATCTGGGTTCCCCGAAGGGCCATAGTTCTTCCCTTCTTTTGGTCACCCACAATGTGGTGAGCAGGGGGGCATGTTTCAGCTCTGTTGGTGTTACAGCTCTTTCAGTCCCACTATTCGGTGGGTTCTTAGTTCTTGTCCCATGTCCAGGAAGAACGAAGTACATGGACAACTAGAGGTAAGCAAGGTAAAGAGGACCTTCATTGAGTGACAGAACAGCTCTCAGGAGACCTGGAGCGCTTAGCTCCTTTCTGCAAACACATCATCCAGGTATGTGTCCAGCTCTCAGCAGACAGGAGACCTTCAGTGGTCATCCTGACAAGTTTCCAGCTCTCAGTGGAGAGGAGACCTGCAGTGGGTAGCTCCTTTCCACAGCTGGTAGTCCCAACTTCTGTGTGAGTCTATCTGCATCCAGGACTTTTATGGTCTCAGAAGGGAGGCAGTGTGTACTAATTGGTCCATGGGCAGCCATGGGCTGGCCTGAAGAAAGCACCAAAAGTTCCCACTCCAGACCATGGACTCCACCTGGAAATGACAACCTGGCCCCCAGTCCTCAGGCCCTCCCTGGCTTGAAGCTGGGGCTTCACTGGGGACCTGCCCCTTTCCACCTCCTGCCACCACCACCATGTTGGTGTTACAGCTCTTTCAGTCCCACTATTCGGTGGGTTCTTAGTTCTTGTCCCATGTCCAGGACATGGTCTGCCTCCTGCCACCACCACCATGTCCATGGTGACAGGCTGTTCATGCTAAGGGGCACTGGCAGGACTGTGCAAAGTGGCCCTCAGCCCCTGCTCAGCACTCCTCCCATGCTTGTCAACTCCCAAAGTCTGGAGGGGGCCAAGGCAGCAGGGCACTGGCATGTCAGGCCACCTCAAGCAGGTGCACACCTGGCCAGGTCAAGACAACTCCCAGGCTCAACCACAACTTTGCTCCTCCCCAGAGCAAGTGTTGGGAGTGAAGAGAAGCTAGGCAGTGGGAGCAGGCACTTTTAAGCCTGAAGCAGGTGCAAGGGGCTTCCTGGGACCCCAAGAGTACAGAGATGCCCAGGTCTGGAGCCGCAGCTAGGTGGCTGCAGCTGCACCCTGTTCTGTGGGGCTCCCACCCTGCCAACTAGGTAGGAGGAGAGGCTCCCACCTGTTCCCAGCCCTCACCAGCTCCATGGAGTGCACAGCGTTAGCCATGCCTCCCCTGCTGCAATTGGCATCTTTGCAGTGGCTGGTCCAGATTGGCTGCCACTGCCATCAACTGTATTTGGGAGGAGAAATACAAGGGGTAGAGAAAACAGGTCCCACCTTGAGCAGAGGAGAAGAAATAGACTTGCTTTGAACTACTCTATCTAGAATAGTTAGAACTATTCTGCTACTTTTCTCTTACAATATTTGCACTATTACTTCCCAGCTTTGTAGAAATGATGATCCTCCCCCCTTTCCTTTTTTTTTAACATACTTTAAATTCTGGGGTACATGTGCAGAGTGTGCAGGTTTTTTACATAAGTATTCATGTGCCATGGTGGTTTGCTGCACCCGTCCACCCATCAATCTACATTAGGTATTTCTCCTGTTATCCCTCCCCTAACCCCCCACCTGCCAACAGGCCCCAGTGTGTGATGTTCCCCTCCCTGTGTCCATGTTTTCTTATTGTTCATTTCCCACTTATGAGTGAGAACATGCAGTGTTTGGTTTTCTGTTCCTGTGTCAGTTTGCTGAGAACGATGGTTTCTAGCTTGATCCATCCTTTTTTATGGCTGTATTTTTTTTACACTCCCCTATTCTCCGTTTGATATAGCCCAACAAAATTAAAAGATGGTCTTGGTCTTTCCCATCTGTTATACTCTCCCTAGTAAGTTGCTGATCATCTTGCAATCCCCCAGTGACACCATTGCTGTCCCATCAGGGCATGTTAAAGAATAAAATGCAAGTTGATGATCCAATTCGGTATTTGCTTTTTAGGAACCCAATTGTAGATCAAGCATAGAACTCTAACATGGAGGAAGGAAGGAAAAAATTACAGATTGCACACTGGAAGTCATCTTGACTTATATTACTGACTTCCTCCTCCTATAGCTACAAGAAGAGTGACTCTCAGCTACTATTTCTCCTGGCCAGGGAAGGGTTAAGACTCTCAGAGGTCCTCAGAATTCTACAGGCCCTTCACTCCCAGCCCCAACACATCATTCAAAGCAAGACCAATAGCACACTATGAGTGATTGTTGCCTTTCCCAGTCCACCAACTCAAATGTTAATCTCCTTTGTCAACACCCTCACAGACATACCCAGGAACAATACTTTGCATCCTTCAATCCAGTCAAGTTGACACTCAATATTAGCCATTCCCAATTGGAAAGAAGCTTTACCACCTCTCACTCTTCCTTATAATCTAAAAAGTGTGTGTGTGTGTGTGTGTGTGTGTGTGTGTGTGTGTGTGTGTGTGTATTCCTTTAAGACTAATATGTTTTAGGTTTCTACTCATGTGTTCTAACTTTCATTAATACATAGGTCCTTTACATTTTATCTTACCTTTAGATATTAGATATTACTTTTGCATTTTAATTATTTTATTTAGTATTTGAATGTTTGATGCTCTATCCTTCACTTTCAAAAAAACTGACTAGTCATCATCAGTTCCAGAATGATTAAAAGCATAAAACATGATATTCTTATTGTAATCATTTAGAAATATCAGCTTTGAGAGGAAAAAGAAAGTTACCTAATACCATTTATTGGTTTGTGTGTGAGTGCATTCTTAGTCTAAGAGTGCACTAACTAATTCAGCATCATTAAATATTTTTCACACTTCCCCATAATGATACAGTTTAATTTTAATTACCTGACCAGACAATATGTCTTGTCAAAAGTAGAGTTTTTCACCTAATGTACTCAGAACACTTGTATCTAAATTGTTGTTTGGGTTCTATCTCAGAAATAACATCAGCAACTAACATTTAATCTATTTAACACATAATGACAGCCCCATTGACATCCTAAGTCCCTCTATGAAACTTGCATAACAAGGACACCAGCTAATCCTGAAGGATTTGGAAGAATATAAATCTTAACCTTAACCTAAAAAAAAAAAAATCAAGTCCTCAGCAAGAGTAAACTTCTGTGTGGAGTAAAATATAGAATGACAAAACTCAATAGCTTCTCTGCTCCAAATTATACCCCTAATATTTTATTTAGATGACATTTTATATCAGCTTCCATATTTATATGCAGATAAATACAAATGTTTCCAGTGCCCAGCACAGTGTTTGACATATAACAGATTCTTAGCAAAGTTTTGCTGGAAAAAAAAAATGAACAAAAACCACTCAAATATCAAATATTAATAATTTTTGGACTATCCTCCATTTTATGTTACCCAAACCTCGGCTCTCTTCCATTAGAGAAAATCATCAGCAGTTGGCAATAGTTTAATTATATTTTAGGGGATATACAAAAACATAAAATCTATGCTCATAAAGCATAAGCCAAAAAACATCTAAAGGCCTAAGTATGGCCATTCTCAACTACCCTCCATTTCCTTCTTAAGCGCCACTTAAATGTTCCCTTATTGCCAATTCCAGATATGTGTCTTAAATAAGTAATAAGATAATTAGCCCTGAAGTATACACACTCAACAGGCCAACTATTAAAATAAGACAAGACCTTGAGGAAAAAATAATGCATTATAAAAAGAAATCATGAAGATCCAGTGGAGAGTGAAATAATATGGCTGCAGTGCAGGGCTGAATCAGCTGCATACGGACTGTGGTCTCCATGATTCCACTGCAGCATGGAAAGTCCCAGACAGAGCTGGATTCTCATGGAGATCACGAGATCTGGGATGTAGCTGAAATATAAAACTAAGCAGCTGTGAGAACCTGAGTGTGTGACAGCCTCCAGTCTTGAAGTGGTTTTTGGTTTTGCCTTATTTTGTTTGCCTGCACACTAAAGACACTGAATAAATATCTGATGCAACTTTATTCATCTATAAAATGATAATCTCAAAAGTCCATTCCAGGACTAGTGGGCAATGATTCTAAAATTTAAGATCTTCAGTGACATGGAATCAGAAACATACTACAAGTAGAAGAGCTCATTATAAATGAGGAAACTCCTGCTTTCTGAAGTTTATCAGCCATCATCTCAAAACACTGGGTCCACCTCAGAATCAAAATGAGGGCTTCTCATTTTCTCCAATGTGAAATGCCTTATGTCCAGAATGTATTATCTCACATTGACAATGAGAATATTCTGAACTCCAGGATATAAAAACATGGGCTGGGTTTTTTATTGTTACATGAGGCAGATCCTTACTTGAGAACCAGTGCTGAAAGTCCTGTCACAGTCCAGCAATCAACAGGCAGGTTGGGCTAGACTGTGTCCTCAACTAACTCAGCTTTCCACAACCCAGACAAATGTCTAGAACCAGTATTCCTAAAGCAATCTACACTGGGACTTTGAATTAGTCCAGTGAATTCAGTCAAACAAGGTTGACCAGGACCCAGCCACCACCTGAAACCATTTAGACCTTGCTATTCAATAAGTACTTATTGACCTCCTCCTCTGTGCCTGGTACTATGCTGCAGTGAGAATTCAGAGATGAACAACATGTAACCCTCCCCTTAAAGCTCACAGTCTAGGTATATAAAAAAGTGAATAGAGGAATACAGTGAAATACATGCTAGGAAGACATGAGGACAGGAAAGTACAGTCACACATAGAGGAGACATCTAACCATCTTGGAAGGCTACAGAAGGCATTCTGAAGTGGGAGACATATAAAATGACACCTAAAAGACCACTAGAATACTACAAAGCAATTAGACCTTGAAGAATAGTGACCCATCTGCTAGAACAAGAAGTTCGATATTAGCAGAGTGTTCACCTGGCAGCAGGCAGTGGAGTAGTGTTTCTCCACACAGCTGCGGTCCTCCACCCACCTGCAGAGTCCCACCTTGAGTTGCTGCTAAATGTACCGATTTGTAGGCTCCAACCCAGCCTGGCTGAATTAGAATATATTAAGGTGGAGTTCAGAATACTGAATTGTAAAAGTTTATCAAGTGATTTTGGTAAAAGTTGAAGTTTGAGAACCACTGCAATGACAAGCAGTCCCTTCATGCATGTGGCTGCCAAGGTCCAGGAGCTGAAGATGGTCATGTGTCTGTACAGAATGATAGTCAGCAACAAAGAACCCTGAGTGAATTCCCAGTAACTGGGTTGCAGTGTCAAAACAGATTCAAGTAATATAAGAAAAGGGACTACAATCCTTATCAGATTGTCAAGCCAAGATTCTGCGACAGAGGAAAATGTCAGCATTAAGGGACCAGAGCTGAAAGACAGAGCATGACCAAGTGACAAGAAGGAGAAAAAAGCTGAAATGATAACTTGGTCTTAAAGTCAAAGATAAACTGGCCACAAAGGTGGCCTTGAACTGAGTGCCAGATTGTTGGGCCAGGCCTGTAGCTGGGAGTCAATTAGACTTTGATGTCAAAAGAAGACAACTTTTGAGACTGATGAAAGTCAGTCAGGTCCCATATATCCTGGGAATAAATGATGTGGTGTGGTGTGCTGTGTTACGTTATAACTTAATATTCTAATGAAATCACTGAATCCCTTTTGCCCTATTGTTATTCTCAGTGCTTGTAGATATTTGGCTCTCAATATTTCAACATTTATTTACTGTATATAATGAGGCAGAAACTGTTCCTGCATTCTAACCAAAATTTTATCTTGAATTAAGGTGTCCTGTAACAGGATTAGGGACCTGCTTCTTTGATATCTGGGATCAATGCAAATTTGTGGTTATTTGGAATTGCCAATCAATGCTGGCCTTTCTAGTGCAAAGCAAACAATCAAAATCCCTTTACTCAAAGCTGTTTTCTGACTTAATCTGCAGTTAGAGAAAAAAAATTTCACTTATGGTTCCTAAACAACTAACAGTTTCTACGGGTCACAGGATTAGTCCAAGAAACTATGATCAATAGCAAACAAGAAGCTCCAGCTATGTCTTGCTTATTAATTAATCCAACCCCGTGTTCATGCTGTTGGTATTCTTGCCTGGATGACATTCATCTACTTCTAACACTCATGGTAGTTCAAAGCAAAACATATAGAACGCCCTCCACAAGCATTTTTTTTAATTTTTGTTTTGTTTTGTTTTGTTTTTTGTAAAAAAAAAAATCAAAGTAATGTATGGGTTCTGGAATCAGAAAGAACTGATTTCAGTCTCTCTTGCATTGATTAATTTGTGTGAAGCTGAGTGAGTTGAGTTACTTATTTCTGAGATTCTTATCAGTAAAACTGAGGTATTAATACTATGTAGCTCTCTAGCTCACTGAACTGCTTTGAGATTAAGACACTTGTACATAAGAAAAGCATTTAGAAGAGCATATGGAAAGTTAGCTATTTTTTTTGTTGCTATTGTTATACAGGCACTCCAGCCTTCAGGTACTATATGAGGTCACATCCTCTAGAATCACTTGTTTACTACCTGTCTCCCCTTGTTAATGCAAAGTGTTCTCATGGGTCTCCTTTGGGAACTCTAATGTTCCCTGTACCCATGATCAAGAGCAAACTGCTACAATGTGTCATCCATCATGTTCTTCCTCTCCTGCCTGGAGTCCTGACATATATGCCCTGTCTGTGCCTCCAAGGGACCACACCACTGTCACTACTACTGCTGAGAATGCCCATGTCCTAGCCTATGATGATGACTTCTGATGCTCTAAAAAAATCCAAGAATGTCACACTCTATTACCTGGAGTGGGATGATGGAACACCAACAATCCACAGGGTTTCTTATGAGAACAATTTTTTCAGCTACTATGTGCAGCTCCATTTTCCACACAGCCATACATATGTGACTCCATGCATTCAGTCTAGGTAACTAATTCTGAAAGAAAGCCTAGGCTTTCATCCCTACCCGCTTCCAAGCTCCTTTCACCATATCCTGCAAAATCAACATGCTAATAAATCCTTACAACAGTGGCTATTTGAAGACAGTAGAGTTCATAGGTTAAAAGCAAAGAATCTGAGTCACACTGTTTAGATTTAAGGGGAAATAACAGGCCCTCTTTGTCTCAGTTTTTGGTTTATTTTCAGAAAAAAAAATGATGTAGTAATAGAACTTAATTGATATGGTTTGGCTCTGTGTCCCCGCCCAAATCTCATCTCAAATTGTAATCCTCATAATCCTCATGTGTAGAGGGTGGGAACTGGTGGGAGGTCATACGATCATAGGGGCAGTTTCCCCATGCTACTCTCGCGATAATGAGTATGTTCTCATGAGATCTGATGGTTTTATAAGTGTTTGACAGTTTCTCCTACACACACTCACTGTCTCTCCTGCAGCCGTGTAAAGAAGGTACTTGCTCCCCTTCCCCTTCTGCCATGATTGTAAGTTTCCTGAGGCCTCCCCAGCCCTGTGAAACTGTGAGTCAATTAAACCTCTTTCCTTTACAAATGTCCCAGTCTCTGGCATTTCTTTACAGCAGTGTGAGAACAGACTAATACACTAATTCATACAGAAATTTGGGGGGCCTAAATGAGGTGAAGGATCTGAAACACTAAGATTGGGCTTCTTGCACTACTGTCAACTCGAAATGTATGGGGAAAATCCTACCTTTGCCCTTGATTTATGACAAAAATATTTTTAAATGTGAAATCATTCTTTTGATGTTTGCAGTGCATTTCAAATGAAGATGTAATCTTTTGCCAATATTCTTTGTCCCATCTGCCCCAATAAAAATACAAGTTACAGATATAAATACAATATCCATAGGAATCCTTTAACTCTGTATCAACAGACAAAAAAAGTCATTCTTGAAATACATCTGATGACATGATAGACTGGTAAAGTCAAATCTCTCCAGAAGCAAAAATTAACTATGATTACTTGATGTAAGACATCACTCAAACCAATCAAATGTTATTTTGGGAAATCATAAATTTATATCCAGCATCAGTTTGTCACTCATTAAGTTCTTATAAGAATGATTAGGAAATTATCTTAATAAGTAAACGTTAGTCTTAATCTCTTCTTACTTTGATGGCTTAGAAATATAAGTTTATATCAATTCATTGAGTCTCACTAAATGACTCTGCCTGCTTGAAGGGTTATTTATTCTACTATTAATAAACTTTAGGATTGACAAGAAATTCTTGCATTGCTTCAATCTGCAATAAATCTACCTACTATGTGTTAGCACAGCTTTCAAAATATTATTTTATAATTAATATTAATAAATATTTGCTGGGTATCTACTATGTTGCAGGCCCTGTGTAAAGTGCTAGAAATATATGAAAATATTATTACCTTAAAAGTGTTTCCATATACAAAAACTCCAGGAGCAGACTGCAGTCTTGCCAAGGTGTCATTTTAGTGACTGACATGGATCACCACCCCCTGGCAGTCAACAATGACAGCAAGCAAAGCTGTTTAACAGGGAGTTACTGATCTTCCAGATGTATTTTGCTTGTTGCTGCTTTGAAAGATGCTTACTTTGAAGATCTTCATCATGTGGAAGAGAAAAAGCATGATGTAACCTATAAATCAAGGAACAGAGAGGTTTCAGATACACAAGTAAACCACCATGTCAGTAACTCAGAGAACTCACAAAGAAGGCAAGCATGGTGAATAAAATACAGAAAGAGTCCATGAACTTTATGATAAAGGAATCAATTTCTTCTCCAATAAACATTTTTTAAGTACCTAGCAAGAATAGAAGTAGACAGTCCCTCTCTTACCCCTTGCTCAAAGGAGGATCTAATCACAGGAGATGCTCCAGGATGCCTAAAGTGTCATAAAGTATGGACTTCTTAGATTCACTTCCAAATTACTCCCAAAATGACTGTCAGTACTCTCTTCCATTTTTACTGAACCTGGAAAAAAAGTTTCTGATATATTATTGATGATTTATCAATTCCCCAAACTGACAACTGCAGTTCTTAGATTATTAAACCTTGTTCATCATTATTATGCTGAATGTTTGCATGTAGTTTATGGTTTTTATATCTGCAGTCATTCCCTCATTTTTCCAGAGAAATCCTATAAACAATGGTGATGTAATTTAAATTTTATTCAGTTTACTGGATTTTAAGTGTTTTCTACATTGAAACCATAAAGAAGTATGTTCACAGAAAATGTCTACAAAACAGGACTATGGCCAACCACTTTAAATTTAATGCAATTCACTAAAATTACAGTAAAATATCATTTATTTGGACTCTGTTAATTTTAAATATGTGAAAACCACATAGTTGAAGTTGATCTGTGAAATTATATTTAGATTTGCATACCAGTTTACCACTTGCAAACACATTGATTAAAATTTCTAAACCTTTATTTACTTATCTGTAAAATGGGTACAATCTCTTTATGTTTTTTAATCACTGCGACTGCTAACACTTCATTCCAACCCACAAATATTTTGTGCCTAGAATAGTACAAAAGTCTCCTAACTGGTTCCTCTGACTCCATTCTTGCCTATACCCCCTTCCCCCTCCCCGCCAAGTTATTATCTACATAGAGACCAGAGTAATTTTTTTAACAAAATCAGAGTATATCACTCCTCTACTAGAAACTCTAATGACTTCCCATTTTACTCAATAAAATTCACACTCCTTCTTGTGGCTAACAAGACCCATGTGAGCTACCCCCAACCACACCCCCACTACCATCGCATCTTCTCTAACCTCGTCTTTTACCACTCTCTCAGTTGGTCCTTCCAACCTAGTCACGTGGGCATTTCACACAAGCTCTGCCCTACGTGAAATGCACTTCTCCCAGAATGCCACATAGCTTTCTCTCCTTCTCAGTTCAAATGCCACCTTCCCTGGTTGTTATTTAAAATAACATTCCATCCTTAATCTCTCAGCCATTCTGCATCCCCCTTGCCCTGCTTTATTCTTCTTTACATTATTTCTCAGGGTGTGACTTAGAAGGTGGGTTTTGTCTAATATCTGTTTCCCTGTAACCAATTAGTGTCTGTGAGAAGAAGGATTATTGTCTCTTTTATTCACTGCTGTATCCTCTGCATGGAGAATAGTGCCTAGCATATAGTGAATTCTCAGTAAGTATATTAAAAAATGGATTTTTTTCTCTTTAGTAATGCCTTTCATGGCCTGTTTTAGTTACATAAAAATAACAAATTTATTTTTCTTAATAACTCCATAACCAAGTTTTTCACTAACTCAGATCTGATTTATATCTGAATGAATGTTTTTCTGTCAGAGGGATAAATATGTGACCTCATTAAGACAAAAACTTTGCAGTGGGATCTTTTTGAAATATTACAACTATTTTACTTTCTTGGAAATTCAACCTATTTTGTTCTTTTTATCAGTTTAATGAATATCTGAGAAGATCTTAGTTATGATGCCTTGCCCTTTTGGTTAATTATACAATAGCTAGTATAATTACATAATATTGAATTTTAAATTTCTATTAAATCCATGTTTTAGTTATAAACTTCAAATCACCAAAGGAGGGTATGATAATTTTAAAATATGGCCCCAAATTATTTCACAGCCCTTCCATTGGAAGGTAGGGTCTATCTCTCCTCCCCTTGAATGTGGGCAAACTTGTGATTTCTTGACTTATAGAGCACAGACTTCCTGAGCTAGATCAGAATAGATCATGCAGCTTCCACCTTATTCTCTAAGCATGTTCACACGGGGGTAAGCCAGGCACCATCTAAGGAGTTGACCTACCCTAAGACCTCCCTGATGAAGAGGCCATGTATTGGCACTCCAATCAACAGTCCCAGCTAAGCTCCCATCGGACAGCCAGCATCAACTGCTGGCCCCAACCCATGCCAGACTTCAGATGGCCATAGCCATCTGACACCTAACTACAGCCAAATGAGAAACACCAAGTGAAGATGTCCAACCAACCTCTTCTTGAACTTCGGACCCACAAAACTAGAGTAAAATTAAATATATGTTGTTTGTATACTTCTACATTTGGAAGTCATTTATTACACAGCAATAGAAACTTATACAGTAGGAAATGCTGCCTCCCCTGTTTTGTTCTGACTCTATTTTCCACATGGTAAGAAAACAATCCATGGAAAATGTAGTGGATTTTATCAACATTGGTTTTGATTCACACAACAAGATAGAAAATGATTAAAAGTAGAAAGCATGTTGATTTCAGAGTTCTCAAAATGCAGGCCATATAGGTTGTGGTCTATCAGGACCGCTGAGTTAGAGCAGAGGTCATCAAATCTGGCCCAACACTTGTTTTATATAAAATAAAATAAATATGGCCCACAAAGCTTAAAATATTTACTCTCTTGCCCTTTACCAGAAAGGTTTACTGAACCCTGAGTTGGAGAATGGCAAAGTTAGAACAAAAATATAAGTGTTCTAAGTATTCTTTTCTTATTATGTTGTCAGTCAAAAATATCATTTCTCAATAACATCAGCATATTATAATGGGACTATTTCATGATTCTTATCAGCACTTCTTAAATTTTGTAAGGATTTTTAGTTGTTACTTTGGGGAGTTCTGCCAGCCCCATTTTTTAGGTCTTCTTGTTTTGCTTTTAGTTTTCCTAACAAAAAGAAAGAGATGAGTCACAGGAGAAGGAGTACATATCACTTAGAGTTTTCTATGATACCATCTGTGCAGCAAATTCATATCAACTGAAGAAAACTGGCATCTTAGGTGAGGGGTTGACAAACATTTTCTATAAGAGCAAGGTCATTTGTACCTTTGCAAATCATACATTCTATGTCTCATACACTCAGCCCTGATGTTTAACACAAAAGCAGCTACATACGGTGCTTAAATAACTGGCTATGTTTGTGTACAACAACACTTTATTTACAGAAACAAGTGGTGGGCTGGAATTAGTCTGCAATTGTCATTAGCCCACCCCTGTTTTGGATAATGTGGGGACACATGCACCAGCGGGAGGCAGCAGGGATGTGGCACTGCTGCTTTAGGAAGTTTGCAGTTGTAAATCCTACACAGAGAAGGAAGGGGAATACCAAACATGAGATTCATGTCATAACAATGTTTTGCCTGTTTACTACATTTTTTATTCAGTATACTCTAAAATAACATCCAGTTTATGAATAATATTGAATTAGAGATGAGTTAGTATGACCAAAAGACCTCATAAGTTAAAATTCAGTCTTTATTATTACAGCTTGAAAGTCTTATCTTTTTGCAGAAGATTTAGTTCTTCAAGATATAAAAGGAGGTCATTTCAGACCTCAGTAGCCCCACTGAAACAGCTACCTCCCAGCCTGAGAGTCCTAAAACAGGTTTTTTCCCTCTGTTGTCAAACCTCTCTAAACACAGTATTCTCACACTGTGTGGTATGTTTTCCTCCTAGTTTTCAGAACCCCTGAAGTTCCTCCAATACTAAAAAAAAAAAAAAAGGCTTATTTTTACCAGTTGGTGGAGGATGTTCCACTTTCAAAGGGAGAGAATTTTTAATTCTCTCCCTAGGGCTTCATAGCTATTGTAAACTTCATGGGCAGACTTTCACCTAGAGAGGACCAATTTCATATGATGCCAACCATTCTGGCATAAAATGGATAGTGTGAGGGTGACAGTAACCCCATACCCATTACTAGCACATAGTTAAAATTAATATTAAAATAGATTTTGGGAAACATTTTATGTTTTATTTTTACCTTACAATAAATGCCTTCTTAGACAAAAAAATAATAATAATAATAACATTTTTCCAGAGCTAAAAGCAAATAAATGAATTTTTCAGAGATTTAAAAAGAAAAAGAATATTACCTTTGTGCCTAAGATATATATAGATGGATAGATTTCATAGCATTTAAAAATACACTGAAAAAGTAAGCAACTAATTAACACTTAGAAATGTATAGTAACATTGATTACATAAATATAAATGTACATACATAAAAATAATTCTAAAAAGCAAGGTACAACATTATAGTATTACTTTCAACCAGTTCAATCTAAAAAATAGGAAATGTTGATATGTTTGCTTTGAAAACTCAGAGAATTATCCACGTGTGAAAAATCCAAAATTGCTTCAAAGTGTAAAAATTATTCTTCTTTCCACCTACAAGTAAGTCAAAATTGCTGTGCACATTTTCATCAAATTTTTTGAAAAGAAATTATCCAGCAAGGAAAATCTCTGAAGCTACATAATAAAAACCTCAGGGACAAAAGAAACCTACTCTCAGTGCCTGCATCTATCGAATACAGGCGAAACAAACCACTCCCTACACAAAAGGACGTGTGTGTGTGTGTGTTTTATTGATTCAACATGTTACTGAGAGTTACATACTTTAACTTATACACAATTGTATGTATATGGGCATATATATTTTATGACTCTAATCATATGTGTGAATATATCTGCAAAAGCAAAGGCAAAAGGAAGGCCTTAAGGATAAAGAGCAAATATTCATATAAAGAAACACCCAACTACCTGAAGGCACCAGAAATTATCCTATATGTACATAAATGTTGTAAAATAGTGATGTTAGAGCTCATAATGAATATTGGAGGTGAGAACAGGATGACCTCAAGGGCATTCTTCCAGAGCATCAGAAATGTCATTGATGCAATGGCAATGATGGTGAGGTACCTGCTTTCAGGAGAGGACATGGAGGGAAGGGCAGAAAAGATAAACTGTGTCACTTCCCTGTTTGAGAGCAATGACCAAAATTGGGAACTCTAAACTTTTTAATTCAATATTTCAAAGTAAAATTGATCATTTAAAAATACTCCTGAAGTTGTCTGAAAGGCTGCTTAAATTTGTGGTTGTTTTAGTTGTAATTAATAATAGTAATAACCACTGTTTTCACTTCTAAAGTAAGAGAAAGTAGAGGCTGGCCATTAACTTTGCTCCTTAATCTCTGGCAAGATTGCCTTTTATAGCCACAAAGGAGGTACTAAATTAGTAATCTATATATAAGATGTGTCTCAAATAGGAAGCAACTCACCCAGTGATACTCGGGAAAAGTATGCTCGTATCGTAACTACACACCATCATGTAGTCTCCAGACCAGTGTGCTTTTTGAAGTTAGCAGGTGGCTACAGCCATCATAAGATTACCATTGAGAAAGATACAACATGATAGATTATTAAACAGAAATTTCCACAGAGATAAAAATAAGTTAGCCATTATAACAGCCAGACCCTAGATTTCCAAACTATTAGATATCCTATTTTTAATTTTGGCTTAGAAATATGATACACACCTATTGGAAGCTTATTATTTCATAAGAGAAAAAAACTCTAGGCCTAGGAACTGAGAAAAAAACTTCATGTTTTGAAGTGGAAATAATGTTCAGAACCTATTAGAACCACATTCCCTCCAATGCTGTTCCCAGGGAGATCAACACTCACTTTAACAAGAGAAAATGTCTCACTGTGAGAAAATAGGGCCCATCGTGAAGCTGAAGGAGACAAGCAGACTTGTCTGCTTAAAACCTAAAGATCTGCCCAAGAAACAGAGCCCTGAAAAGAAATGAACCTAGTTAGAATAGAAAGCATCTTGGCAGGAGCCATCTGACTGCAAACACTGATACTGCTGTATCTTCTCCTTTAGAAATAGTGCCAGACCAAGCCAGCTTACCTGGTCATCTTTCACTCCCAGCTAGATCTGCCCAGTACCTTATGGCAGATGATCAAAGAACACTACCATCTCTGTGTGGCCTCCCAGCCCCAGCCCTGCCAGGCTGCAGACTGCCCAATGCAGGGTGGGGATCAGAAAGACATTTTAAAAGGGTAAAATAATGATCTTCAATATTTTATGCAGAATGGTAACTTCTTGGCAGGTTAAATTGCAATAGCACTTCGGTTACATAATAAGCATCTCAATGTCACATTCATTGTAAGAAATCTTCACCAGAAAATAATAATGACAATAATAATAATGGTGAAATATAAGGGTTTGTTCCCGAATGTAAATCCTTTCCCAATGCATCCTCTAGAAAGATAAGCATGGATGTTACAGATTTCCTGGACCTACACAGAGTGAGCTGCCTGTTCCCAGTGACCCAGAAGCCATAGCACAGACAGCTAGTGCATTCTGTAACCCAGCACAATGAGAACTAAGAGTTTGGTGTTCCCTCTTCCTCAGCAGAGGCTCTAGAAACGGCCACCCTGCTCAACCTCCATCCACTGGGCCAGGGCCAAGTTGCCTAAAACTTCCCCACACCACACCCAGCATGGCTAACAAGAACCTCTGTTCCCTATACATTTGATTATCAAAGTAGCACTGTGTTTCCCCCAGAGAAATGCAATTTCATCTCCATTTCAAGTAGTTTGATGTGTGGTAATCAGAGGGAGACATAAATTTTGAACTTGAGCTTTATGTTGTGACTAACATTAATTTAAATACCCTGCATCAAAGATCTGAGCTATTCCTCTAAACTGCCTTAAAACCCACCATGACTTTTTGTTGCTTCAGAAACCCACAGTGCAATCTGCAATGCATTACACATGTTAAGCAAATACTCTTATCTATATTTTCTTGTGCATTCCAAAACTCCCCAAAATACTGATCAGAGACAGTGCCCACATTCCAAGACTAGTGCCACAAGTTTGCTACAAGTTGAAGGAGGAAAAAAAATTAAAGTAACAGATGTTTGGGTTGTCTACTTCTGTTATTTTCAAAACTTCATCAACAATGCAAAGTTTTAAATTAGAAATGTACTATAGTTCTATTGTTCCCTATGGAAATTTTTAACTAAAACCAGAGTCTAGGAATTCATTTTCAAGTAAATATTCCAACTTTGGTTTTAAGAGGAAAAACCATATATATATATATATATATATATATATATATATATATATATATATATATATATATATATATATGCAAACACATATCCTCTTAGAAGGGAAGAAAGTTCTGTCTGATGAGAATCCCCCTCCACTCAGCACTGCAGCAGAGAGTAGAACAGAATTCAGTGGGTGGTAACTGCTCCCCGCTGCTCTTGCAGACTTGGTGACTCCATGGAGTGCGTTCCCCAGGCTTCTGCTGTCCAAAGGGGAAGCTATGGGGGATGTTCCTGACCCCACTACAGCTAGAAAATGTTGTGGGTCTGGTCCTGTCAATCCTCGGGATAGCTCTACATGAGGTATTCTCACTCACTTCAAAGACAGGGCAGCATTAGAAGCCCTTCCAGAAGGCTTGCCTGGGTCACCTCAGCATCCATGCTGCTCATCCCCCTCCTGGTTCTGCATGTCCTGCAAGGAAAGTTATTAGCTCCCTCCTGGCCTCAAAGGGAAGAGGGAGCAGAGAGCATTGTTTGCTCTCCAGTCTGCATCTCTGGTGGCTAGTGATTCATGTATGAACTTAATTCAAAAGATTGGCAACACGGGGCTTAAATTATATAGCATTCAGGAAAGTTCTGATCCAGGCTGAGAATGGAGACTGGACCAACAAGTGGAAACTCATAAAGCAGAGCCAGTTTTTTCTGAATGCAAATTGATAGAAGGAAGTCAGTTATCTTTTGTTGGTGGTATTGTTCCTAAAATTCTTTTATCCTATATGAATTCCCCTGGCTCCTCCACAGAACTGCTCCTGACTCCACTAGCCACAGTAATCCCTCCTTTCTCTGAGCTCTTAAAAATACATGTAGTACCTGCTGCCAAATTAGCACTTTATTACATACTTACCTGTATTCGTCTCTGTATTATATTTTTAATACTGACTCCCCAAATTGATTTTGAGTGTCTCAAGGGCAAGCAGAATGTCTTTCACTTTCTTTCAAGACCTATCAGAGGAAGAGTGGGGAAGGGGGGCCCAAGAGAACCATTTGGCATAAGCCTCATATTTAAAACAGGCCTCTACTTTAGATTTTTGATGGTATCTCCAAATAAGGTTATACCTCGACTTTCATAGACATACTGGCAAGAGTTTTTAAAAGAAGCATTTCAGCCAACAATTTAAAATTCATCAGTTTCTATGATGCTCTTTTGGTATTACTTATTTTAATACTCCAGAAGCCTCAAAAATATAAATAATTCAGTTTACCTCAGATTTTCTGTAACTCCTGGCACTCTGTTACAAAAGATAAATGCAGAAAATGCTCCCTAACGGTCAGCAGACCTGCTGCGGATGGAGGAAAGAAGTACAAAACTGTCACAACACTCGGCTCTAACAAAAGCAGAGTCAGAGACCCAGGGCAACTGAAAAGAGCCCACACAGACTGGCTAGAGGGAGCCCCTAAAGCAGTCGGGTGTTTTCAGAGTCCTCTCTCCTATACAGCTACTTGTCTCCTTCCTGACAACAACGCTGGCATCAGAAGAAGAGGGCTGCCCTCTTTGTTTGATAATAAAGTACCTTATAGGAACTTGAAGATAAGGCAGCTTTGTAAACCAGTGGAACTTGGAGGCAATAGCTGTGCTTCACCAGGTGTAAGAGAAGGCGGAGCAGGAAACTGTCTGTGATGTGCAGCCAAAGGTTCTAAAAGATTCAGAACTCCAATCAAGGTAGCTCCCAGAAGTGATCTTAGGGGAGCAGGACTAGAATGTGATTCTAATGTAATCCAGAATCCCATAATGTCTTTGAAGAAAGATATTGTGACACAAAGTGAGTGTGAATAGTAAAGGAAACACAAATTAGCCATGAGTTCATTGCATGTGTTCTCTTTGCGAAGACTCAGCGGTAGTCGGTCATCTTCGGATGACAGCTGCAAAACAACCCTGTGTTCTGGGCACCTCTTTCTGCCCTATTCTTGACCTCAGCTGGTGTGGTAGTTATTAGTCCTGTTCACCAAATTTTTCTGGCTCTCTATCTTCTGGAACTTTACAGAATTGCGTTCACCCATTCTTCTTCACAGGTAAGGATAGCCTTGACTTGTTTTAGCCAATGAAATGTGAATGACATAAGCACAAGAGAATGAGCCACTGCATCTCCATTATCCTTCCTTACTCATCACAGATCACAACAAAAAGAGAGACAGAGACTCCCCCTGCAAAGGCCCTGAGTGAAAGAAGCCAAGCTCTCCAAATGACCAGTGGGGCCTATTTAATACAAAGAAGAAACACGTCTTTGTTACTTTAAGCCACTGAAATCTTGAAATTATTTCTTACCACAGTTTAACCCATCCTCTCCTGATTGATAGAATCAGCGATTACCTCCCCATGCTTAATCCCCTGCTCCTCAGACTGAAGTACCTTCAGGGCTATACTGTTCTATGCCAGGGGATTAGAGAAGCCATGGGATAAGGGAGGCACCATCAAACTCACTGTGAATTTAAAATGTTATTTTTGTATTCAAACATACACAAATGAGTATAAAATTGTGTTCGTTTTTAAGATAAAACAGGAGATTTCAAAGAATTTCAGAAGCACAGATTTAGTGGACAAAATAAGGCATTCCAGTAGAGAAAGGGCCTCTGAGAGAAGCAGCCTCAATGAACAGAAGAGAAACTGAGGCATAGAGAATCTATGTGACTCGTCCAATGTCACACAGCCCAGGCTGGCTGATCCAATGCCAGTGGTCTTTTGGCCACACACACCTAAGCATGTGCAGTAATGATTCTTTCCACTGTTCTAAACAACACAAGGAAGACAGCCATCCTCATGTGAGAACCAGTCATCACCCCTTCACTATTCACTTAGGATGGTGGCAATGAGATAGCTGCCCTCACTACCAAATTATCACTGTTCACAGAGAGAGAGAATGCAACAAATATTCTGTCTTCCTTTCTTTCCCAACTTCTCACCATGGAAAGAGTTAAAAAAAAATAGACAAAGATTTGCCTTTCCCCCCAAATTTTCCAGCTTTTGATCTTTATAATCTAATCAATTATCTCGATGTTGGGGTCATGAAATATAATGAGCTATTGGAGGAAAAAGAAAAGAGTGTGTGTGTGTGTGTGTGTGTGTGTGTGTGTGTGTGTGTGTACCTCCAGGAAGGTTCCCCAGCGATGAACAATCCCTTAGTATCTATCTTTGGAACAAGGCAGGGTTTGAATAAATAACCTTCTGCAGTCAGTTTAGTGCCAGATCATTCTTAAAAGCAATATCTTAGGTAAGGTCTGGAAGTAACATTTATGTTTTCTTTTTTAAATTGGAACTTAGTTTTTTCAGTCTCTTTTGGAATTTTATGAACCTAAATTTTCAAGTGGGAGAATTCAAAGTAGATGAAAAGCAACCAGATTTTATAAAAAAAGAAAAGGACTTAAAAATCATAACCCACCCTCACTCACAGTCTTTCAGAGCTAATTATACATAGTTAGGATAACTTAATCTGAAACTCTAAAAGTACCGTTGCCAACATTCTTTGTATCTATTAAATCAGCCTATGAAATTTAAGATCAATAGTTTGTAAAAGTCAATATTCGAGTCCTACCTCTTGTTAGTGTGGCCAGTTTCTAATACAGACATTACCAAATGTTCAGCATGGTGAGAAGCTCTGAGCCATGAAAAGTCCATGCCATTCAGTGTCCATAGAATTAACTCAGATTCTTACTAACTTATTTTTTATGCACATCACTCACAAAGAGGAATTCCTTTTCTTTTTGCACTAGTCCCCGCTCACTTTTAGAGGACACAGCTCTCACAAATACACTTTGGTTTCCTTGCTCTCTCAGTAAACAGATTTTTTTCCTGCAATGCTCTTTTAGTGAAATTTATTTTGAGAACAGTGAGTACCACCCTATATCAGATGTTGTTGGTTATGCTATTATTGCAGATACAGAAGAAAAAATTGTTAGAAATTTCCAAAAGCTCTCAAAACAAATGCCCCAGGATGGTCCCCATTCTACCTGTCCAAATTTGTCCCCCTTCCTCTCCCTAAAGTCCTCCATCCTTGTCAAGTATACCCCCCTAGAGATATCCCAAGCTGGTTCTGTCTCCAAGGTTTTGCTCACACTATTTAAACACACATGCACCCAGTGTCTCTGACACACAAATTTTTCTGTCTGCCAGTGTAAATCCTGTTCAAACTTCAAAGCCTAACCCAAGTCCCAAAGATTCCTGGAATACTTCCCATATCAAATGTATCCTCAATAATAACCCACTTCTGTGAATTCTGACAGCAATTGCTATGCTTGCCATTTATTCTGATTCTTAGCCTTATTCTGCTTAGCATCATCAAGCAATTGCTTCCTTGTGTATATCTTGGATTTTTCATTTGATCAACATGTCATACAGTGGAGGATATATGGATAAACCAAAGAATGAAATTCTTCAGGAGAGACCCACATGGAAACTAAGATCTTTGTATCTTTCCAGATTCTCAGATCATCAACTTTCAGAAATTTTCCAGGTCTAATCTACAATGAGCATGGTAGATACAGAGACATTCATCTCCAACCGTTTACCACAAGAGTCACCCCTCAAATTGTGTGCCTTTTGGAGTCATACCCAAATGAAGGCCAAAACTAAGATAACCACAATTGGCTACTCTAGCAAACAGACTGCTTCACTAGCAAGGCTGAAACATCAGCCAGGGCCAGGTGGTGGGAATTGTACAAAGAAGCAGACAGCAGTGATGCATCATGCATAACCAGAGAAAATCAACACCCAGCTACTGTCAGCTACAGACCCCATCCTCAGTCCCACAGGTATAAGCTACCCTCCAGGTAAATAGCCTGCATCACAAAGATGCCACAGAGCACAGGCATCCTGGACACACCCAGGGAATGAGATCTTGAAAAGCCAAATGCCTATGGCATATAAGCAAGTGTCTTATCATAAATAAAAGTAAGAATAAAAGCAGGAGATTTCTGTTACCTTTGGAGATAATATATAGTTCTATACACATTTAAATGTTTTAGCAGAGTGGCATGTTTAGTAAAGTGTGAAGTTTTCAGTGTTTTTTCTGCATTAGTCAACAATATTATTCAGATGGTAAATAAGTTCAGTTTTCCTAGCATTAATAGAGATAGATTGCTGTACGTGCACGTGCACACACAATCTTCCTGGACTTTATCATTTTTGTTAACAATACCATTAAAACATGCAGTTCAGCTGTTTACCCCTATAGCAAAATGCTATGTTAAAAGCTGCCTTCAGTTTGTGCCTATTGCTCAAGGGCAGCAAGTCTCAACCAAAGAAGAATCTGCCACCAGGGGACATTTGGCAAGGTCTGAAGACGTTTTGGGCTGTCATGACTGGGGTGGTAGTACTGGCATGCTGGTAAACATTCTACAATAAACAAGACAACCTCCTACAACAAAGAATTACTAGGTCCAACATGTTGGTAGCATTAAGTTTGAGAAACACTGTCCCAGAAGTAAAAGCAACGTAACACTTCAAGGCAAGGATGCTTGGGCAGAGGCAATGGCTTACACCCGTAATCAGAGCTTTAGACCAAGGCAGGAGTATCACTTGAGCCCAAGATCACTTGAGGTCAGCCTGGGCAAGATGGTGAAACCCTTGTCTCTACAAAAAATTAAAAATAATTAGCCAGGCGTGGTGGTAGGCACCTTGTGGAGACTGAGGTGGGAGAAGTGCTTACGCCTAGGAAGTCAAGGCTGTAGTGAGCCGAGATCACGCCACTGCACTTCAGCAGAGGGAGACCCTGTCCAAAAAAAATGCCAGAATGCTTCTTGTTTGAGGGAAATTGCTTTAATAATCCTTTGACTTATGCAAACAAAAAGTCAAAATCTTATTGTGAAATAGGTAATTTCAGACTCTAAGCCCTACTGACGGCTTTGTGCAGTGTCTCTGAGGAGACTGGCATGATGTTAACTTCCTATTAAATTCGTTGAGTGAGAAATGAGGAAAGAGTCAAGAAGTGTCCCAGATTTCCAGGAAGGACCGATTTGGGGGAATTCTCTTCTAAGGAAGAGAAAATAACACTCAGCAATTTCACACTAGGCAAGAGGCTAAATAAAGCCAGTCAAAATGGTGCTCCCTGTGTTGAGCACGGCAGATGGCATCTGGAATTGGTGGGATTTGATCCAGCTGTAAGTTTTCCTTTTCACACTGTTATTCTCTTATTCACCCGCAAGCCTTCAAAGACAGTTTTATAAAGCACCACAGCCTAGTGTTCACTGTGTCTGGGAAATAAGAATTACCTAGTTGAGGATGTCAGAGGAAGTAGGTAAAAGTGTGAAGGAAGCCGGGGCAGACTGGGAGAGCAGTGAGATACCACACGTTGAGTGTGGCAAAGAGGGAAAGGAGGCTGAGCAGAAGCTTCCTAGCACACCCAACAGCGTAAGGGAGGTTCTGTAAAGCAGCGGGGCAGTTCTTGAATCGAAGTTGACTGTCAGAGGAGTCTGGCATCTCCCAGGAATGAAATACTTCAGTATCCCTGCATGGCCTAGTCCGTGGTTGAGCCTTTAATTGGCTGAGCCCTTGGGAAGGGTGGCCTCAAAGCAAATGGAACCACAGATTCAGAGTACAGCAGCTAAGGTCCATTACAGTCCCTCTACTGGGAGGTCATCTAGGTCCATTCTCGTGGCCACCTCATGAATAAAACTATAACCAGCTCTTTGAGTGATAAGAGGAAGTGTTTCCTGGACCCGTGTGTCAATCCCATCATCTGTTCATATGCCCTCTTCTACAGGAAGAGCAACAGATACTTTAATTGCTGATTAATTTCTCAAAAGTAAATAGCTGCCAACCAACTGAGTGTAAGAATAAAGAAAAGGATAAGTCAAGTGTTCTAGGATCACCAGAGAAGTAGAAGAAAACTCTCAGACTTTAGAGAGCACCCAAATCAAGAAACTCTTCACCTGCCTTTTAGCTTCACTTGGAACTGGCCCAGGCTATGCCAATCAGAGCTCCACTGCAGGGCACTTGGCATCTTGCCAGCCTCTGTCATACAACGACTGCCAGTTCCTTCCAGACTCTGAAATGCTCTGAGAGAACCATCATTACCTACCATAGAACTTCTAAGGGAAAATTGAGTTGAATAAATTATTAGCTATTTCATAATAAACTTCAAATCATCTTCCATACATTTTCTTCAAACTGCCAGAGTAATTCATATATTAAACATTTAGATAGTACCATCATTCCTTGTCAACTTCTTTCCCTTGTGAGAGATTGTTAAGAGTAGACCATTATATTCCAGGAGAGTTTAAGTTCAGAAAGGCCTCAAGGTAGACTGTGAGCCAGAAGCCTTCTCAAAGGCCTGCCAGCTCTGTGATTTTATGATTTCAGATGAAAAACCTGACAGCACATTGAGAAACTGTCTCTGAAACAAAAAGGAAAGTCAGTGGAGAAGCCAGCTTTAGGGAATGCCTCACTTCCTAGGCTATCTCCTAAAATATAGACTGTATGTTTGAACCATAGATACTCATATTGTCCCTTTATTTCTGAGCTTCTTTTGGAATAAGTAGTAATTAGACAATAGTTTTTGTTTGCATTTGTAAGCATTTCAAAAACAGCGTGCAGAAGGACAAGAGAGCCTTGAAAGATCATCATAAGAGTTTTGGTTTTGGTCCTGGACAGAATGTCAAGCATGACCAGTAGTTATTTTTCCAATAACAATGTGGTCCAAAGTCTATTTCTCCATTTTGTCTTACACAGACAACTGCCAGATCCAAACAATAAATATCGATACAGTGACTTTGGATAAAATGAAAGTCAAGTCAGCCTAAAACACCAGGAACATCAGAAAGGTCCCTTAGTGTGTTCTTCACTCAAGTCCATAGGGTTTTTGGTTGCTCTGACACTAAAATTACGGCACACATTGTTTTCATCTTCTATTTGTAGAATACCAGAATACAAAAATGCTATTAACTTCACAAAGTGTGTATACACAAACACGTACACACACACATATATGCACACACAAAAAAGCTCAGCCTGTCAACAGCTCTAGTGAAGTAAAATACAAATGATAATTAGAAACATGTGTCCCCAGCAAAGAGGCACGGAAACTAAAAGGTCATCTTTTTCCAAATGACCTAATTAGAAGAGCCTGGAGTGCTGGCTACAGTATAATGGTTTTACACAGCTTTTAACTCAGACTTCCTGTTTTAAAACAGTGCAATTTACTGCTCCTGCAGCAAATATGAATGGTCACTTAATGCCAACAGAATTAGGCCCTACAACACCACCTGCCTCCAGCAATCTCCTCATTGTTAGACCCATCAGCTGAGGATTACTGATTTACCATCCCAGAATGACCATTTAGAACCTAATGCCAGGATCGCTGCCAAGTTGAGAACAAGGATTTCATGTAGAAGAGAGCCCACTTCGTACTTTACATTAATGCCAATTGAAATATGCATGAATAGACCAGAGGCAAAGCAGTTGTTTAGAATCAGACTACCAGTGAATTCAGTGAATGCTTCTTAGGTTCTTTTTTTTTTTTTTGGTCCCAGAGCTAGGATTTTGATGCTTAATAATTTTAATTGCCCAGAGACAACAGACACACACTGGCTTAAATGCTGCATGGTAGAAACTTAAACAGGCATCCAAATAGAATTGTCATTTTAAATAGATACCTCTGTAAAGTTACATTTAGTCTCTCTCATATGTATTCAGTATTTTGTGATGTTTCACAAAGTATTCATCTTGCCTGTCTGTTTGGTTACCAGAGTTCTCTCATCTGAAATACCTAACTAATGCTATGGAGCAGCATGTTTATTGAGGACTGTGAAGAATAAAAATTCAGTAACAGCAATGAATGCTCAGCTACGGACTACATTTCTCAGCCTCTCTTGTAGGTAGTTTTACTCATATGATGAAGTTGGGTCTCACAGGATGTGAGTGGAAAGGATGTGTACAACTTCCAAATCACCTTTATACAGATGGTTTTTTTGAATTTTCTCTGCCCCCTGTTGCTGGCTATGAAGTGATGACAACTTTAGCAACCTTGGGTGAACAACCTTGGGTGATAAAGCTTTCCTGACAGCCTTTGATTATTCATCTATATACTCTTCCCTGAGAGAAATAAACTTCAGTTACTGATAACACACTGTGGGTGAGGGCTACTATGGTAGGCTGTACCTCAACTAATAAAAGCAAAGGGGGCAACAATAAGCTGTATGTACTCACTGTGCCCTGAAGTTTGTGTTTGTCTTTTGAATTGTTTGGTTCATTAGGAAACCAAACAGAAAGTAACTTTAACTTTAGGCTAATCCTCATTTTTGCCAATTCTTGAACTAAATCTGTCTTTAATATCAGACTTAGTTTATGGGCTCTGTTCGTAAAATGAGGAGGATGAGGTGGTTGAAGAGGCAAAATCCAGTGGTTTAAGGTTCTGTACTTTACGATGACTGGAAGTAGACCAGATCTGAAATATGTTTCTGGCATTATATCCAAAGTACATTTGTAAATGTTGTTGCCTACAATTTCTCAGATAACAAAATTTTGATACATGTATTTTCCTTATATAACAGTTTCTTTGCAATATTTTACATTCCTATCTGCCTTCCTTTGGACCCTTAGTCACTCAAAGGTCTATTTGAATTTATAAAATACCTTAATGATATTCTTCTGTTCCTCTCATAAGATTTGTTTTACACATCACTTTCTCTACCCAAATTTCTTGATATGGTCTAAGACAAATGTTTCTATGCCCATATTCTCATTCTTTCCTTAAATCCCTAAAGCTGTGTCTTCTTCATCCCAATCTACTACAATTTCATTTAAAAGATAACCACTCTATTTCCCATTTCTTATGTTCCTAGACTATTTATTTATATGCATTCAACAAACATTTATTGAGCCTCATCCATTTGTCATGAAATAGACAGATTAGAATACAAAGCACAGTGCTTGAAAATCTTCACAGTTCTATAACATTGGACTGTTTTAAAGAATCTCCTTGAACTTCTTTTTATTTCCATGGAAACACACCACTCTGATTCTCATCCTACTGCTCTTATTATTTCAATTTTTTTCTGGGCTGATCCTCTTTCAATACCCCTTAATAGAGGTTTCCTCCAGTGCTCAGTACCAGGTCTTCTGCTCTGCCTCTGTACTCTCTCCTTTTGAAATAACATCAGTTCTCCCAGCTTTAATGACCATCATTTGTAAATGATTTTCATCTGCCTTTAGGCATAAACTTCCACCCAAGCTTCAGTTTCATATCCCCAGTTACACGTTATGGCCTCACTACCCATGAAATCCCGACATGTTCAAAACTACAAAAATTTATTTACCTTACATATACTCCCATGCCTATGCCTCATCTAATATAGTCCCCTGACACATTCTCCTACATACATGTACATAAACTTTCTTGTCTTGCTCTCTCTTTCTGGGTTAGCCAAGCCTTCCTGAATAATAGTAAAAACAGAAGTTTAATCCAAGCAAGCTATTTCCTTGTCTGCTTTAATTCGAGCCAACTCACTCATGGTAGCAGGCAAACAGACGTTTACCTTCCCTTGGAGCATGGTGTCTTTTATGCCGTGCCAAACAAGTAGGTGAACAAATGAAGAAACGTCAATAAGCAATTACATATGTACTAACAACGTTAACCTCATAAGCATTTGTGGAAGAAGTAATCTGCTCAATCTCCAAAGAACTCTCAAATATTCAGGCTTAGATAAAAACATTTATAAAAGAAAAGCAACAACAAATATCCCTTCATTCTTTGTTCCCTCATTTTCTACACTCATGATGTTGAACAGACTTTCCTTGGGGTGGCCCTATAGCACCGTCTACCCCAGAACCAAACCAGAGAAGTATTCCTGGTCCCTTCCATTTCCACTGTACTTTAAAATGGGAAGCTACATGTTTTCTTTCCTTTCCTTAGCTATGTGGTCTAAGACAAAAGTTTAGAACCAAAGACAAAAAGTAGAACCAAAAATAAGAAGACAATAGTCAAACGGACTTGTCTATTGTCCTCTTGTTTTTGGTTCTACTTTTTCGGCAGGGACCTATTTTTCTTGGATTATTTTTTACATGTGCTTACATGTTCCAAAAAAATCTATGAGATGTACTTTTGTCTTCTATATTTCATCTCATATATGCATCCTTTTTCTTGTTTGCTTTATCATTCGATCATTCATGGTTCTTAAATGTTAACAGACACAGAAAGATTCTTAAAGAATGAATGTATACTGGAGTCTTCAAGATGACCTAAGAGTCAGGTTTGGTGGCTACTTAGTCAAGCCTAATGCCCAAACCACACTCAGAGACTGTCCAGCAAAAACATAGCCACACTGCCCAGGCCACTCAGCATAGGACATCAGAAATTATTCTAATGTTGCCATAGAGGGTCAGTGTCTTGGCCACTGCCTCCACCAGAAACAAGTTAATCATCGTGCCTACTTTTCCTATTGCTCACTTCTGAACTTAAGTCTCACTGAGGACCATCTGATTGGTAATAGCGCAGTCCTGACTCTGTCACAGCTATGAGGGAGCCTGGGAAAATGAATTACTATCCTCAGCCTTGAAGAGGGACTAAGAAGTTAGGAAATGTCCTCAAACTAGAAAGGATGCCCAAGGATTCTACAAAAACAAAAAGGTTTGACAAATATCCACTGCATTAACTCACTGGCTTTCCTTTCCCACTTCTCTATCTCTGCCAGTGTTGCCAGCATTTTACCGAGTACCAAGGTTTCTAGCAGTCATGTGTATCTTTTTTCTCCTTCATTTCCTAAATATAATCAATCAACAATTACTTTCAAGTAATCCACTACTTATTCAGCATAATTACTAGTGCTGGAGAAATTCAAACAAACTATACACCATAATTAGACTGAAAATCTCAGAAATAATATAGAGGAAAAAGTTAAAGAATTATAAGAAGTATAATGAGAAAATTAAATTTATTACAATAAAGATTTTGAGGATAGATCTATTGTAGTGGATAAAGAAGTTAAGAAAGAAACGTTTTATAGAAAAATTCAGTATTAAATTGAGCTTCAGGTTTGAACTACAGATGAGGATTATACAGAAGAATTTACTTGTGCTTTTCCCAAAACTTCACTAAAATAAAAGTGAAGAAATGAAAAGCTATGAATCTATAACAAGTGCTACTTAGTCGAGAACAATGTCCAAATTACACTGACAGAATGTCCCACAAAGATTCCACCTACACTGCCCAGGGCACTCAGAATAGAATCTGGAGAGGGGCCATTAGCAGACAAGAAATTTTAAGAAAATTGTTGCAAATCTTAAAATAGAGGAATGATAACTCTGTAGGTAAAACCACAGATTAGAAAGTTTTCACAGAAGAATGCAGTTAATAAAGAGATCAGTTAACCCCCAAAACTCTAAACTCACCTGCAATGTGCTAGAGAAAACTCTAGAAACCAGGTATCTGTCCTTGGAAAGAGAATGAATGCTCTTCCTTTATAGGAAACTAAACGAGCCTAGAAAAAGACCACATTCTGATCCATAAGACTTCTCTAGCATAAGTGTCAGCTCTTCACACAATAACTGTAAAATAATACCTTCCAGTCCATGAGCCACATCCAAAAACACAGATTTCCCATTCAGCTTTTTGAGGTCTTCTTTTTAAATATCAACAATATTATCAGATGTGAGGAAAACATTCAAGATGCAAGAAAAAGACAAAAAGAATAATAAGTATCAAAAAGAATACACAACTCCAAAACAACTAAAACTGTAAACATTTTTTTTAAATTCTTAACAACCATATTGCCTCCATTAAACAGAAACATGGTGCTATGAAAAAAGAAATGATAATAAGAAAGACCTCTGGCAAATTTAAAAAAATAAGTGAAATAAAAAAGTTAAAAGATAAAAATATATGAATTCCCAAAAGATTAAACAAAAAGAAAAAAAACAATGGGATAAAAAATCTGACAGAAATTTTATGAAATATAACACTTTTGTACTGGAGGTTTACCATCTGATGAAAGAACAGAACAAATGGAAAGAAAGAAGTTGTTTTAAATATATATATATAACAAAATTTCCAATGTTTTTGAGATTGGTCTCTAGCTCCCAACACTCCACTAAATGAACAGAATTATTATTAAATAAATGAAAATCATCATGCCATGGTATGTTCTGATATTTCAGAATACTATGAAAAAGAAGAGATTCTAAAATTTTCCTGCATGAAGCAATATCCAGTACTCTTAGGTAGAAATTTGAACTCAGAATGCTTCCTTTCCATAATATCGAATATTAATAAGTGAAAACTAAAGCATTGCCTTAAATTTCTGAGGGAAAACACTTCAATGTTGATTTCTGTAGAATTTAAACTATAAATAAAATGTTTAAATATAAAGACGTTATCAAACAGGTAAGAACTTGTACAATTTTCCTCACATACACCTTTTCCTAGGAAGTTATTTGGGAATGTGATCCAGCAAAAGATGAGAGTAAGCCAAAAGTAAGCCAAAAAAGTACACCAAAAAAGAAACAGTTGACTCAACCAGGAAGACATTTCTTGTTCTAAGATTACTACATTATAGCAAGCTTGTTAATCACTCTCCCACACAGGAACAAAAAGACAAAGATTAAGTAATGAGAACACCAGGGGAAAACATTTCAAAAACTTTTTTTAAATGCCTGAAAGGGTAAAGTGTTTGAAAAATAAATGGAGATTAACTAGAAGGAAGCTACAAAAGTTCTTTGAAACCAATAAGAATAAAAAGACAACATACCTGAATCTCTGGGACACAGCTAAAGCAGCGTTAAGAGGGAAATTGATAGCACTAAAATGCACATATCAGAAAGCTAGAGATATCTCAACTTGATACCCTAATATCACAATTATCACAAAAAGCACTAGAGAAGCAAGAGCAAACTAATCAAAAAGATAGCAGAAGACAAGAAATAACTAAGATCAGAGAAGAACTGAAGGAGATAAAGACAGGAAAAACCCTCCAAAAATCAATGAATCCATGAACTGCTTTTTTAAAAAATAATAATAATAATAACAAAGTAGACTACAAGCTAGACTAATAAAGACAAAAAGGGAGGAGAATCAAATAGGCACAATAAAAAATGATAAAGGGGATATCACCACTGACCACACAGAAATGCAAACTACCTTCAGAGAATACTATAAAAGCCTCTATGCAAATAAACAAGATAATCTAGACAAAATGGATAAATATTGGGACATATATACTCTACCAAAACTAAACGAGAAAGAAGTCGAATCCCAGAATAGACCAATAACAAGTTCTGAAATTGAGGCAGTAATTAATAGCCTACCAACCAAAAAAAGCCCAGGACCAAAAAAATTCAAAGCCGAATTCTACCAGAGGTTCAAAGAGGAGCTGGTACCATTCCTTCTGAAACTATTCCAAACAATTGAAAAGGAGGAACTCCTCCCTAGCTCATTTTATGAGGCCAGCATCATCCTAATTCCAGAACCAGGAAGAGACACAACAAAATAAGAAAACTTCAGGCCAGTATCCCTGGTGAACATGGATGAGAAAATCCTCAATAAAATACTGGCAAACCGAATTCAGCAGCACATCAAAAAACTTATCCATCATGAACAAGGCAGCGTCATCCCTGGGATGCAAGGCTGGTTCAATATGTGCAAATCAATAAATGCAATCCATCACTTAAACAGAACAAAAGACAAAAATCACATGATTATCTCCATAGACGCAGAAAATGTCTTTAATTAAATTCAACGTCCCTTCATGTAAAAAAAAAAAACTCTCAATAAACTAGGTATTGATGGAATATGTCTCAAAATAATAAAAGCTATTTATGACAAACACACAGCCAATATCATATTGAATGGGCAAAAGCTGGAAGCGTTCCCTTTAAAAACCAGTACAACAAAAGGATGCTGACTCTCACCACTCCTATTCAACATAATATTGGAAGTTCTGGCCAGGGCAATCAGGCAAATGAAAAAAATAGAAGATATTCTAATAGGAAGAGAGGAAGTCAAATTGTCTCTGTTTGCAGATGACCTGATTGTATATTTAGAAAACCACATTATCTCAACCCCAAATCTCCTTAAGCTGATAAGCAACTTCAGCAAAGCCTCAGGATACAAAATCAGTGTGCAAAAATCACAAGCATTCCTTTACACCAACAACAGACAAGCAGAGAGCCAAACCATGAATGAACTCCCATTCACAATCACCATAGAGAGAATAAAATACCTGGGAATACAGCTAACAAGGGATGGGAAGGACCTCTTCAAGGAGAACTACAAACCACTGCTCAAGAAATAAGAGAGGATGCAAACAAATGGAAAAACATTCCATCCTCATGGATAGAAAAAATCAATATCATCAAAATAGTCATACTGCCAAAAGTAATTTACAGATTCAATGCTATTCCCATCAAACTATCATTGACATTCTTCCCAGAATTAGAAAAAAACTATTTTAAATTTGATACGGAATCAAAGGAGACTCTGTATAGCCAAGACAATCTTAAGCAAAAGGAACAAAGCTGGAGGCATCATACTACCTGACTTCAAACTATACTATAAGATTATAGTAACCAAAACAGCATGGTAATTGTACCAAAACAGACATACAGATCAATGGAGCAGAACAAAGACCTCAGAAATAACACCACACATCTACAATCACCTTATCTTCCACAAACCCAACTAAAACAAGCAATGGAGATGGGATCTCCTATTTAGTAAACGGTGCTGCAAAAACTGGCTAGCCATATGCAGAAAAGAGAAACCAGACCCCTTCCTTATACCTTATACAAAAATTAACTCAAGGTGGATTAAAGATTTAAATGTAAAACTCAAAATCATAAAATCCCCAGGAAGAAAACCTAGATGATACCATTTGGGACATAGGTATGGGCAAAGACTTCATGACAAAAACACCAAAAGCAATTGCAACAAAAGCCAAAATCGATAAATCGGATCTAATTAAACTAAAGAGCTTCTGCACAGCAAACGAAACTATCACCACAGTAAACAAGCAACCTACAGAATAGGAAAAAATATTTGCAATCTACCCATCTGACAAAGGTCTAATATCCAGAATTTAAAACGACCCCAACAAAAAGTGGGCAAAGGATATGAATTGACACATTTATGTGCCCAAAAAACATGAAAAAAAGCTCAGCATCACTGATCATCAGAGAAAAGCAAATCCTAACCACAATGAGATACCATCTCATGCCAGTCAGAATGGCAATTATTAAAAAGTCAGCAAACAATAGATGCTGGGGAGGATGTGGAGAAATAGGAATGCTTTTACACTGTTGGTGGAAATGTAAATTAGTTCAAACATTGTGGAAGACAGTATGGTGATTCCTCAAGGATCTAGAACCAGAAATATCATTTGACCTGGCAATTCCATTATGGGTATATACCCAAAGGAACAGAAATAATTCTACTATAAAGATACATGCACACATATGTTTATTGCAGCACTATTTGTAATAGCAAAGACATTGAACCAATCCAAATGCCCATCAAAGATAGACTGGATAAAGAAAATGTGGTACATATATACCATGGAATACTACGCAGCCATAAAAAGGAATGAGATCATGTCCTTTGCAGGAATATGGCTGAAGCTGGAAGCCATCATCCTCAGCAAACTAACACAAGAACAGAAAACCAAACACTGCATGTTCTCACTTATAAGTGGGAGTTGCACAATGAGAATACATGGACACTGGGAGGGGAACATCACATACCAGAGACTCTTGTGGGGTGTAGGGGGGCAAAGGGAGGGAACTTAGAGGACAGATCAATAGGTGCAGCAAACCACCATGACACACATATACCTATGTAACAAACCTGCACGTTCTGCACATGTAGCCCATTTTTTAGAAGAAATAAAAATTTAAAAGAAAATGCCTAATATAGTAAAGGGTTTGACCAATAAGTGGAAAGTCACTAGAAGGAAGCTATGGCAAGAAGAGAAACATTTGAAACTTAAGTAAAAAAAAAATCTGTAGAAGACAATAAATTGAGAATGGTACCTTACTTAGATCTGGAAAGAACAATATTCATGTATTCATAATAAAAATGAATTTGATTAAATATAATACTACTACATAGAGATGGTAGAGAGGAGAAATGGGGAGTGTAAGAGGGCTGTATCCTTATCTTCAGGGAAGGAGTTAAATCATTCCTAAAATTGATCCATCACAGAATAGCAGCTTAGTTGAAAGGCTTTTAAGGGGTAAAGAGTCTTTCCTCTGAGGAGTAGGACTGCAGAGAAGGGAGCAGCGAAGAGTTTGGTTTTATTTTCAGCTTTTCTGTACTATTGCTTTTTTTTAGCATGTGAATATTAATTTTATATTTTAAGCCTTTTTTAAATAGAAAACTTAGGAGGGTGAATAGTATTTGCCAACCATGAGAGGGTGAGAGTACACATCAAAAGAATAAAGAAGAACTAACATCAAAAGCACAATGTCAGACTTAGGCCTGATGAAAAGCCTGGCCTGATCAGAGCAGCAGTGTCACTCAAGAAACAGCTGAAAGGAAGGGTGGGGCCAGGCCACTGAGGCCAGCAGTAGGTTGGAAGCCTTTGTAGATACCTGGGTAACACCTTGGTGAAAATAAAGTTTTAGGAAGGTCTGATGGACTGGACTGTCAAGATGCCAAAGAGGGAAAGACTCAACTTTCAGTATCTCCCCTACTCCAATACATCTGGTCTAGTATGTCCACCACATTCATTTTACTTCCAGAATCATAAAGCACAATCATCATTGCATTCCTCTCACTTCTGAACTGGAATTATAATAAATTAACCAAATTAGCATTCAGGGCTCTCCATGATCAAGATCAGCTTGGTGGATGTCAACACCAGTTTCTCATTAGCATCTGCTGCGGATAGTTTTTCTAAAATATTATTTCTGGGTAACAAATCAAACTAGAGTCTCTAGGCAATTATTGTCAAACTGTGGTCCTCAGACTAGCAGCATCTATTACCTGAGGGATAACTTGTCAAATAACAAATTCTTGGGGCCATCTCATAATATTGAATCAAGCTGGGCCTTCCAGATGATTCTGATGTTTCATAAAGCCTGAGAACCATTACTGTAAAGGCAATGAATTATATAACCTTGAGCAAATTACTTAGTCTCTCTAGGCTTTGGATTTCTCATCTGAAAAACAGAGATAATACTGTCTACCTCACAGGTTTATGGAAAAGATTAATTTGAATCCATTTGGTGCACACAAGCTCAGTAAGTTACTTTAAAATAACATAGTTTTAGTTTTTAAAAAAATATTTTGATTCTATGGTCCAGACAAGCCATTCTACTCAGCATTCCATACACTTGTGTCTGCATTGTATTAACTGTGAATTGGTTCTTCCCTCAAGAAAGAAACTCACAATCTAATACAGAACCACACATACTCACACACTAATTAATAAAAGTTGGTACTCACATTTTAAATGGAGTGTTTACCGTGTTGAGAAGGAAACCTCAAATTAAGTCACCCTAAAAAGACTCAGAGAAAAGCTTGGCAGAAAAGGAATTTAAGGAATGATAAGATATCAGCAGCTGGGCAGGTGGAGAAAGAGTAACACAGTCATGACAGTGCAAGGCAAGTTTAATATACTCCTTTCAGGTGCAACAGCTACGTTTCTCATTCATCACGAGGTGAATCCTGCTATGGTAGGGGCTTCCTTCTCTAACTGTTTTCTCCACATCTGACCTTAAGCTATACTTTACCTCTTCATGAGTAGCAAACACAGTCTTTTTCAGGATGATCATGGGATTCATCGTATGGAGTGCTGGGGGATCACTCCTTGACCTTCAGATGGCCATTGCAGCACGCTGACCTCAAGTTTTCCTTCTCTGTGTTCTCTCTACTTTTTACTTGGCTCCTTCCCTCGGTCCTCCAGCCTTCCCTTACCCACATCAACTCTGAGCCTCTGAACTCCATCACTTTCTGTACTAAAAGTGATCTTCTCATGTCTCTCTCAAAAATCCCACTTTACTTTTGATCAAAATTCAAATGATAGCTATCTCCTTTTTGGAATCATCAGCTACTCACAACCAGAATAGAGCCTCTCTAAGTAATCTCAGAGCATTTCTGATTTTCTATTATAGTCTTTAACATGGGTGTGCTTTAATACACCTATCTGTATACCTCCTACTATATTTATGAAACTTTAAAGGGCAGAGACCAGATTTTTGTTCGTCCTTTCATGTCCCTCTGTGATACCTTACACATAAATGTTCAGTTCTTGTTAGCTGAAGTGAATTGACCTCTCTCGCTCAGAAATCTCCAGTTATACCTGCATGCCTATACCATCGAGTCTAACATCAGAATCTTGCTGTCTTTTGTGGCTGCATACTGCCCATTCAATTTTATTTCCTACTTGACCCCAATACAAATGCACCAATACAGCTTTATCAGTGATTCTCAGCAACAGCTGCACATTAAAATTCCCTGGAGAGCTTTTAAAACATGCCATTACCCTCTACCAAAGATTTTTATATAATTGGTCAAAGATGAGACCTAGGCATGCATCCTTTTTAAAAGCATTTGGGATGATTCTAATGGCAACCATGGTTAAGAAATACTGAGCTACTATATTTGCTTCATTTTTTCCTGATAGCAATTTATTCACCTTCGACAATATTTTCACGCTCTTCTACCTAGCTATTTTAGTAACATTCACACACCTCTATATTTGTGCAGGATTCAGTTCAGGCTCACCTCCTTCAGGAAGTCTTCCCTCACTATCCCTATCTACTCTGATCTCTCATAGTCTTATACTTTATTGACTTGCTATTTCACAGATTCAAGTGTCAGTGCTTGATTTACCAGTACAAATGCCTGCAGAGTTTGTCTCTTGACAAACTCAATAAATATGCTGCACTTTCAATTATCACTTTGATTTTATCACATTTCAAGATTAACACTTTATACAAAATAAAGTAAAAATAATAAAATTCAATGTATGCTGATTATATTTCCACAACACTGTAAAGAGCCCAAATCCTGGAGTCAAGCATACCTGAATTTGAATCCCACCTCCAGCACTAGCTAGTCGTGTGACCTTGGGCAAGTTACTTAACCTTTCTGAGTCTCAGTGTTCTGATATTTAAAAAGTGAGTAATAGCAGTACCTACTTCATTAAATTGTGAATATTAAATGAAGTAAGGTATTTAAACTGGTTAGCAAAACATCTGGTACATATTAAGCAATCAGTTCATAAATATATTTATTTAGTATTTGAGTAAGGGTTTTACACCTAACTCCTTTTAAATCGACACGTTCTTGAAAAAAGCATCTATCTTTTATATATTTTCTCAAAAGCAAAGAAAAGTGATCCTTTATGCTTTATTGCTATATCTAACAAGATTATTTTACCTTACCAAAGCTTAACTGTGTTACTATTATGTTAGATTGTTTATTATACACAATAAGTAATTTCAATGCTTATGGATATATCATTACATTATATGTAGTTACTGGCAATTTACAGATTTAATTTAGTGACTAAATAGAAGGAAATTCTGATTAAGAATACGCCAGAGGGGAGAAACCTAATTGAAGGGGAGTGAAGTCCATGGCATGGGCCATTTAGCTGAATTAAACCCAGATTCCAAGGGATGGTACAGGGAATGATTAGAATGCTCCAGCTCTGGTAACTACGAACATTGAGCGGATTACCAACCAATCTACATCTCTACATTTTCACACTCACCACCCATGACTTCAGAGCATTTCAATAATGAAACTCTACAGGGAGAAAAACTTTAGGTGTCTTTCCTTCACCTATCGTAATCTCAGGCAGCTATCTAACATACCAAAGTTGCCCCCAAATGACACCCCTGAGAAATACAGAGAAAAGGAAGCATGAAGGAAAGGAGGAGGAAGGCAAAGGGGCAAGGGGAAAAGATCACCCATTACAAGTCATATGATTATAAAAATCAATGAAAATTCATTATAAAGGAAGCAGAAAATGTTTAGGTGTTTTTACTTTGCCCTCAACCCTACTCTTCAAGATGCTTTATTGTGTTGCTGTTTAGAAAGTGCTTAGAGAGTTCTACAACAGAAGTACTTCGCTGTTTTATTAAAGATTATTTTTAAACATGCACTGAACAATTTATAGAAAAATCCACTTTCTCTTTGGCTCATAGGATTCAGCCCTATCTGTTAAAGATGCAATAAACTGTTATTGCTTCACATTATTGAATAGTTGCAACTCTGGAAAGGAAAATATAAAGGTTCACATTCCCATTCATTCTTTACATTTCTACCGCCTTCCTTCTCATCTCCTTCTAGAGCTTTATTTTCTTCTTTCCTTCACCCAATGACTTTCCTTTCACTGCGTACCAAAATACAGATTAATATTTTTTAAACAGTGTTGTCAGATCAAAGTGCTAGTTTTCATCCTTAAGTGTATAGGTTTCTGCTGTGTTTAGCAACCAAAAAAGGAAAAAGCAACCGTGACAGTTTCAGATTTTCCGTTTCACATGCTTGGTACAACTGAGGAAACCTGAGATGCAAAATCAGTAAAATGTCAACAAACTGCATTTTTTTTTTTCATCAAAGCACACACTGGAGTTGTTTGGGTTACTGCCTAAAAATCAATTATCAGATTTTTTTTTAATTTTAAGAGCCTCATCTTTGAACACAGAAATTACAAATATTTCACTCTTCTAAGTTTTGGGGCTTTGCTAAGCAAATTTAAGTCAGAAACAGAAGCAGTAGTGTCTGTTGTTTCTGCCTAATAATTAGTACAGGCAGAGGGTTATAGAGGTTGAACAAGGAAATCGTTTGTTCCTGCCGACACATAGGATTATGAAAACACTTTTCAGCGTAAACACACTTGAGATGCGGAGGTATGTCATAAAGAGTTAAGCTGTGAGTCCTGTGTGAGTGAATTTACTTATTTATCTGACAAACAAGAAAACGTTTCAAAGGTTATCTATGCCTGGAAGCTTATGCCAGGCAGAGAGACCTTCACTTCTTTTTCACTTGCGTTTAGGACACTGGAGTGATAATAATATATATTGCGAATGAAGTGCAGATGGGAAAAAAAGAGTAAAGTAGAAAAAATGATTCTTTTTCCTAATTGTACAAATTAATCATTGCTTGCTTCTCCAAAGGCCAAAATATGGAGAAGCCATTGAAATTATTTCCCAGTATTGTGAGTTGACACAGCAGAACAGAAGGTCCTTTTTATTTAAAAACTTATTTTGCACCCAAAATAATCCCATCAGGCCTTCAGTATTTGGTGGCAGTGTTTTGGTCTTTGAAGAGGAATACACAAATTAGAATTGCTTGGGAACCCACTCACCACAAAGTGACCAGTTAACTTTAGTGGAATCCACATTAGTGCTAGCATAGCAACACCTACTGGTTAGTTTATGAAGTAAAGTAAAGTTGAAGCCAACATGGCCAGTTCCTCCATCTTTTTTTTTTTTTTTTTTTTGAGACGGATTCTAGCTCTGTCACCCAGGCTGGAGTACAGTGATGCAATCTTGGCTCACTGCAACCCCCACCTGCTGGGTTCAAGCAATTCTCCTGCCTCAGCCTCCCTAGCAGCTGGGACTACAGGCACCCGCCATAATGCCTGGTTTTGTATTTTTAGTAGAGACAGGATATCCCCATATTGGCCAGGCTGGTCTTGAACTCTCGACCTTGTGATCCACCCACCTAGGTTTCCCAAAGTGTTGGAATTATAGGCATGAGCTACCACACCCGGCCCAGTTCCTCCATCTTAAGGAGAAAAATACAAGCATGGTTTTTACCTATGACATCTAAAAGTTTACTTATTTTAGATATATAAATGAGTATAAAAATTACTGTTTCCAAATTAAAGAATGGGAAAGAAAACTGTAGTTGTGAAAGAAAAATAACACTTTCTGTTTAGAGTGCTACTAAGGCAATTATTACACTTCTCTGTAAATGGAAGTTGCCATTCAGCCTTCTCCTGAAAATTATATAATTTAAGTGAGGCTGATTCTTCTTTCTTCTCCTCCCCCTTCCCTTCCTCCTCTCACCTCCTCCTTCTCCTCCTCCTCCTCCCTTTCCTCTTCTTCTTCTTTATACATATTTGAAAGGGGGTTAACAATTATGGGAAGCCATTCATGAAAATACTAAATGGATTAAAATAAGCTGAGAGGTATCATGTTTATTTTTACCACAGTTATGAAGTCTAGTCAGTAAACAATGAATAACACAGCATGTAATGTCATAGTCGGTCAGTTCTACCACTCTTTAACAACATATTAATTTAAAGAGACTTTTAAGAACAGTAAGTACCACAGAAAATAGAGCGGTAGAGAGTATGATTCATACCAAAATGAAAATACACCCAAATCGCTACAAATCCTGAACTGCAGTAGAATTCGACCTTGCCAATATTTAGAAAAACCATAGCTCCTTTCTAAACTCCTCTACCCTGTAATAATGTATTGTAAAACAAAACAAACAAACACACAAACCAAAAAGCCCCGTGGACGTCAACGAGAAGCAATTTGTCACTAGTTAACCAAGTTGTAAGCCAGGACATTGACTGGCTGCACCTCTACGTTCTCAAGAAAGGTAACAAGAAGTCTTCACTCATGGACAACAGCTCCTGAAAGGAATTTAGGAGGTGGGCAATATAAACTCTGCACTAATCTCTGAGGAGCCAAGGCCTGGAGGAAAGCAAAGAGGATCCAACTAAGGCAAGCTTGGAGACCTCCAAAACCCTGAAGTAAAACTCTCTTCTTTCCTAGATAAGGTAGTAATTTTTACTTAAAATATAAAAGAATTATATGATTTGAAAGTTTGCCATTCTGAGTTTGCACAATTCTACTTTCAGTTAACTTGGGTTCTATAACAGTTTTTTTTTAATAAGACAGTGTTTCACTCTCGTTGCCCAGGATGGAGCACAATGGGCGATCTCAGCTCAGTGCAACCTCCACCTCCCTGGTTCAAGTGATTCTCCTGCCTCAGCCTCCTGAGTAGCTGAGATTACAGTCATGTGCCATCATGCCTGGCTGATTTTTGTATTTTTAATAGAGATGAGGTTCCTCCAGGTTGGTTAGGCTGGAGACCAGCCTAACCACCTGAGGTCTGGAGTTCGATACCAGCCTAGCCAAAATGGTGAGACCTCATTTCTACTTAAAAAAAATATATAAAAATTAGCTGGATGTGGTCATGGGCACCTATAATCCCAGCTACTCAGGAGGCTGAGGCAGGAGAATTGCTTGAACTTGGGAGATGGAGGTTTCAGTGAGCTGAGATCACACCAGTGCACTCCAGCCTGGGTGACAGAGTGAGACTCCATCTGAAAAAAAAAATTAAAAAAGAATAAAAATTTGGAAATCCTTTAATAAACTGCTTTAGATTATGTGACCTGGAATATAAATCACTCTACAAATTCTACTTATTTTTATTACTGCTGCAGTTTTCATGGGATATTCTTAAAAGGTAAACTTTCCTCATAATAAAATGCATTTGATATCTGAGCAATTAAACCATATTATACTAAATCCTCTTTTTTAAAATGTTGAAGGTCTTATGCTTTCCTATAGTTTGTTTTTTCTTCTACCATGACATCTCAGATTGCTGTTACAGAGAAATAAAAGATCATGATAACCTGAGCCTGTGATGAACTTGCTTTTGCATGTTCTTTCAATGTATTATTTCCTTTTAGTCATCAGTTTAAAGGTAGAATCACTCAGGCTTCTCAAAGGGCAAAAGATAACTTATAATCCTCAGAACCCTGGAGATGGGCAGGCAAGCTATCCTCCTGACAAATTTTATTTGTAAGAGGACTTCTGAAAGGGGAGTTGAAAGGAGGAAGGAGAGGTAGAGAAGAGGAGAAAAACACAGCATTCATACCATGTAGTTTTCATATCAACTACTCCATGAACAAAAGTAATATACCTAAAAGCTAAACAAAGTCAGTACAAACTCTGCTAAAATAATTGGCATTGAGAAAGATAAATAAGCTCCTGCCTATTGATCTGAATCCTTCATGCCCTCCATTCTTATTTGACACTACATGATGGTATTTCTCTTCATGACCCCAGTGTCTTGATCTGAAAACCAAACCAGTCATTTCTCACTGAGGGGGGGAGAATAGTTTTGTTAACGTCTGTTTTTTTAGGCTCTTTTATTTTTAAGTTGTTGCTAAAACCGCCTTGATCTGCCTACCAGGGAACTGGAGCACATTCCATGTGCTTGCCGCCTAAATCTCTTTTCTCTTTATTTGTTCCTCAGAATATTGATTTAGATTTTGGCCTATTCACATCGCTTTAAAAACTTTTAAACACTGGCTCTAATAGCTGGAGGAAACACTTTGCTGAAGCTAAAATGATCACCCAAGAGAACTTATTGGGGAAACACATAGACCAAAATTAGCCCTTGGCTCTCAATGCACAGCTCCCATTGAAAGCAGTGGAAGCTGAACTCTGAGGATTTGAAGACACATTTTCCTTTACATTGAATATAAAGGCTTTTTGAAAGGATTGTGCTTATTTGAGTTTCTGTTAAAGAAGTTGAATTCGCTCTTTGTCATATTATTAAAAGAGAGGCAGCATTGATTCTCCAATTTGTCTTCTAAGGGGTCTTTTGATATAACAAAATTGCACAGACATCCTTCTTTTTGTTTCTGTACACTGATTGTTTAATATTATAAAGGACCAGGCATCATACCAAGAGCTTTCAGTATAGCTCCTAGAACATTTTACTATAACATTTCCTAATCCTTTACAACAAAAATAACAATAAAAACAAAGCAATGTTTAGAATCAACATGGGAGAAGGGAAAAATGGTACCAGAAAGCTAGCAATGTAACCCTCTGATGTGAGATAACACCGTAAGTTCCTACGGCACCAAATTACTGCTGCCATAAATTCCTCTCAGGCTTCAGAACACTTCTATTACACTGTAGATAGTGCCATTGAGAAAGATCAGATTTCCAAAGGCCTCACCATGTAGCTGATGTCTTGAACTGCTGAAATGCTCAAATGAAATAACTGGCACAAACTGACTCTAAGAGTCTGTGGCACCATCTGCTCTGAAAGATGCAAGTGATATGAATGTGTTGACCATAGGAAACCTCTGGACTAGCAAATGCGAGTCCCCCTGCAGCATGACTCAGCAAAGAGCACTTTTCAGGGTTCATCTCCATGTTAACACAGTTTAAGCAGGTTGTTAGTTGACCCAGGAGAGTCTTGCCCTGGTTTCCCCACCTGACAACAAAAACGCATGATATATTCTTTGACACAAGAACAGGCCAAGGCCATTTCTTACTTGTTTTTATAGCTCTTGCTCCTAACATCATTCCCATACAGGAGCAGTTAATAAATATCTATTTAATTTGAATAAATTAGGAGTGAGAGATGCCATATAACACAAGGTGTGACATATAGATTTGTAAAAGACTAATCCTTGAAGGGACAGAGCAAGATGGTGGAATAGAAGACTCTACAAATCATTCTCCCCACAATGACACCAATTTAAGAACTATCTAAACAAAAAAAAATACCACCTTCATAAAAAACAGAAATCAGATGAGCACTCACAGTATCTGGTTGAAATTCGTCACTGAAAGAGGCACTAAAGAGGTAGGAGAAACCGTCCTGCCACCCTTTTCTTATTACATGGCATCAGCAACATGGTGCAGAGAGCAATTCTGTGTGGTGGGGAGAGGGAGAATGCAACAATTGTGAGGCAATGAACTCAGAGCTGCCTTGTTATAGCAGAAAGTAAAACTGGATCAATCTCAGCTGATGCCTGTCCATGGAGAGAGCACTTAAACCAGCCCAGCCAGAGGGGAATTGCCTATCCCAGTGGCTGGAACTTGAATTCCTGCAAGCCTTGTCACTGCAAGCTAAAGTGCTCCTGGTTCTCAAATAAATTTGAAAGGTAGTATAGGCCATAAAGACTGCAACTCCTAGGCAAGACCTAGAACTGAAATGGACCTAGAGCCAGTGGATTGAGGGAGCATGTAACCTCCTGAGACAACAGCTAGGGCAGCTAAGGGAGTGCTGACATCACCCCTCCCCTAAGCTCAGGCTGCATAGCTCACAGCTTCAAAACAGACCCCTTCCTTCCACTTGAGGATAAGAGGGAAGAATAGGAAGGACTTTGTCTTACATCTTAGATACCACCTCAGCCACAGCAGAATAGGACACTGGTCAGAGACACGAGGCCCCCTTTGGAAACCCAGGGCCTTCATTCCTAGATGACATTTGTAGACACACCCTGGGCCAGAAAAAAACCCTGCCACCTTAAATGGAAGGGCCCAGTCCTGACGGAATTCATCACGTCTTAACTGAAAGCCGCTGGGCTGTAAATAACCAGCAGCAATTCCCAGGTACTATTTTGAGGGTCTTGAGTGAGCCTGAGACTTGCTAGCTTCGGGTAAGACTAAGCACATTCCCACCTGGTGGTTATAGGTCAAGAATGCTGCTTGAGAGAAGCGGAGGGAAAAGTAAGGGGAACTTTGCCTTACCCTTTAGGTACCTGCTCAGCCCCAGGTGGTAGAGCACCAAGCAGGCTTTTGGGGTCTGGATTCCAGAACTTAGCTCTTGGATGGCAATTCTGGATCTGTCCTAGGCCAGAACAGAGTCTACTTTTCTGAAAGTTGAGTCCCAGGGAAGCAGCATTCACCACGAACTGACTGAAGAGCCCATGGACCTTCAGGGAACATTGGCAGCAGTCTGGCAGCATTCCCCATGGGCCTATAGTGGCAGTGGCCATGGAGTGGGGCTCTCTGCCTTTGGAAAGGGGAAATAAAAGTGAGAAGGACTGCATCTTGTGGTTTGGGTGCTAGCCTATCAAATATCACAGTACGTTAGAACATTAGATTGATTTCTATGTTTTTTTACTCTAGGCCTTATCTCCCAGACAGCACCACTAAACTCAGTTATTACCTGGGGGAACTCACCTCCCTGAAGGGAATGACACACACCTGGCTGGCTTTGCTGTTTGCTGATTGTAGAGACCCGGGGCTTTCAGCAAACATAGGCAGGAGACAAGAAGTGGTAGCAGCAGGTCTTGGGTAAGACCTAGTGCTGTGTTAGCTTCAGGTCTGACCCAGTTCAGTCATAGAGGAGGTGGCCACAGAGGGGCTCGTGTCACTCCACCCCCAGCTCTAGGTGGCTTAGAACAGAGAGAGAGAGAGAGAGACTCTGTTTTTTTGGAAGGATGTAAGGGAAGACAACCAGAGTCGCCTCCCAGTAATCCTAAGAATTCTTCCAGATCTTGTCCAAGACCATCAAGGCAGTACCTTTATAAGTGTGCAAGAGCCACAGTGTTACTGGGATTGGGAATGCCCCCTAAAGCAGATACAACTTAGATAACAACACCCAAGTCCTTTTGAATATCTGGAAAGCCTTCCCAAGAGGGACAAATACAAACAAGTACAGACTGAGAAGACTACAATAAGTACCTAATTCTTCAATGCCAAGATACAGATGAACATCTACAAGTATCAAGACCATCTGAGAAAACATGACCTCACTAAATGAACTAAATAAGGCACCAGAGATCAATCCTGGAGAAACAGAGTATGTGACCTTTCAGACAGAGCATTCAAAATAACTGTCTTGAGGAAACTCAAAATGAATTTAAAATTCTATCAGGTGAATTTAACACAGAGATTGAAATAAAAAGAATCAAGCAGTAATTCTGTAGCTTAAAATGCAATTGACATACTGGAGAATATTTCAGTGTTTTAATCGCAGGGTTGATTAAGCAGATGAGAAAATCACTGGGCTTGAAGACAGGCTATTTGAAAATACACAATCAGAAAAGAAAAAGGAAGAAAAAACAGTGAAGCACACCTACAGGATCTAGAAAATAACCTCAAAAGGGCAAAATCTGAAGGTTATTGGCCAGAAAGAGGAGGTAGAGAAAGAGATAAGGGTCAAGAGTTTATTCAATGGGACAATAACAGAGAACTTCCCAAACCTAAAGAAAGATACCAATATCCAAATATAAGAAAGCTGTAGAACACCAAGCAGATTTTACCTAAAAAGACTATCTCAAGGCATTTAATAATCAAACAAAGTTCAACGATAAAGAAAGGAGACTAAAAGTAGCAAAAGTTTCTCTTTTTTCTAAACAAATAATATACAATGAAGCAGGAAAAGAGATAAAAAATAATAATACAGTAAGTCTGGCAGCAGACTTTTCAGTGGAAACCTTACAGGCCAGGAGAGAGAGGCATGGCATATTTAATGTTCTGAAGGAAAAAAACCTTTACCCTAGAATAGTATACCCAGAAATGATATCCTTCAAACATGAAGGAAAAATAAAAACTTTCCCAAACAAAAGCTGAGGGATTTCATGAACACCAGACCTATCCTACAATAAATGCTAAAGGAAGGACTTCAATAAGGGAGTGCTCATTGTTAACGAACAGTATGAAATCATCTGAAGGTAGAAAATTCACTGCTAATAGTAAATACACAATAAGACGCAGAATATTATAACATTCTAATTGTGGTGTATAAAGCACTCTTACCTTAAGTAGAAAGACTAAACATTAAACCAAAAAAAAAAAAACACAATTTTTCAGGTCATAGTACAATAAGATAAAAACAGAAACAACAGAAAGCTAAAAAGCAGAGAGATGAAGTTAAGCTGTAGAGTTTTCTTGTTTGTTTGTAACGGTGTTAAATTGTTATCAGCTCAAAATAATGGGTAATAACATAATATTTGCAAGCCTCATAGTAGCTTCAAAACAAACCATAGATACACCAAAAAAATAAATAAATAAAGAGCAAAGAACTAAATCATATCACGAGAGAAAATCACCTTCACTAAAGGAAGACAGGAAGGAAAGAAAGAAGGAAGAGAAGACCACAAAACAACCGTAAAACAAAGGACAAAAAGTCTTTACTTATCATAATAACATTGAATGTAAATGGACTAAACTCTCCAATCAAAAGATACAGAGTGGTTGAGTGCATCAAAAAAACAAGATGCAATAATCTTTTGCCTGTTAGAAATACACATCACCTATAAAGACACACATAGTCTGAAAATAAGGGAACAGAAAAAGATATTCAAAGTCAATGGAAACCAAAAAAGAGTAGGAGTAGCTATACTTACATCAGACAAAATAGATTTCAAAACAAAAACCAAGAGACAAAGAAGGCTGCTATATAATGATAAAGGGGTCAATTCAAGAAAAGAATATGACAAATTTAAATATATATGTACCTAACGCCAGAGTACCCAGATATATAAAGCAAATATTATTAAAGTTAAAGAGAAAGATAGTCCGCAGTATAATCATAGCTGTGGACTTCAACATCCCACTTTCAGCATTAGACAGATCTTTAGATAGAAAATCAGAAAGAAACATCAGACTTAATTGATGCTGTAGACCAAATGGACCTAATAGATAGTTACAGAACATTTCATCCAATGGCTGCAGAATACACATTTTTTTCCTCAGCACATGAGTCATTCTCAAGGGCATACTATATGTTAGGTAACAAAAATGAATCTTAAAGCACTCAAAAAAATGAAATAACATCAAGAATAAGCTAGAAATCAGTAACAAGAGGAATTTTGGAAACTGTACAAATACATCAATATTAAACAATATGTTTCTGAATGACCAGTGAGTCCTGAAGAAATTAAATAGGAAATGGAAAAATTTCTTGAAACAAATGATAAAGGAAACACAACATATCAAAACCTATGGGATACAGCAAAAGCAGTACTAAGAGGAAAGTTTATACTTTCCCAAACAAAAGCTGAGGGATATCATGAACACCAGACCTATCCTACAGTAAATGCTAAAGGAAGGACTTCAGTAAGGGAGTGCTCACTGTTAATGAACAGTATGAAATCATTTGAAGGTAGAAAATTCACTGCTAGTAGTAAGTACAATTAAAATTCACTACTAATATAAGTACCTACATCAAAAAAGAAGAAAAACTTCAACTAAATAACCCAGTTATGCATATTAAAGAACTGGAAAGACAAGAACAAACCAAACCCAAAATTAGTAGAAGAAAAAACATAATAAAGATCAGAGAAGAAATTAATGAAATCAAAATGAATAAAACAATATAAAAGACAAATAAAACAAAAAGTCATCTTTTTGAAAAGTTAAAGTTGACAAACCTTTAGCCAGACTAACAATAAAAGAAAAACGACTCGAACAATAAAATCAGAGATTAAAACATTACAACTGATACTACAGAAATTGAAAGGATCATTAGTGGCTACTATGAGCAACTATAGGCTAATAAATTGAAAACTCTAGAAGAAATCAACAAATTTATAGACACAATCTATCAGGTTTGAACCATGAAGAAATCCAAAACCTGAACAGACCAATAATGAGTAACAAGATAGAAGCCAGAACAAAAAGTCTTCCAGTAAAGAAAATGTTTGTACCACCTAAAGCAATCTACAGATTCAATGCAATCCCTATCAAAATACCAATGACACTCTTCACAGAAATAGGAAAAATACTCTTAAAATTTATATGGATCCATGAAAGACTCAGAATAGCCAAAACTATCCTGAGCAAAAGACCAAAACTGGAAGAATCACATTACCTGACTTCAAATTATACTGCAGAGCTATAGTAACCAAAACAGCATGGTACTAGAATAAAAACAGACATACAGCTTGTATCCAAAAGACAGGCAGTAACAAAAGCTGGTGAGAATATGGACTTTAGAGGAAGCTTTGTACGCTGTGGTGGGAATGTAAATTAGTACAACCACTATGGAGAATAGTTGGAGTTTCCTCAAAAAAAAATGAAATATTGAGCTACCATATGCTCCAACAATTGCACTACTGGGTATACACCCAAAAGAAAGGAAATCAGTTTATTGAAGAGATATCTACACTCCCATGTTTGTTGCAGTTGTTCACAATAGCCAAGATTAGGAAGCAACCTATGTGTCCATTAGCAGATGAAAGTACAAAGGAAATGTGGTACTTATACACAATGGAGTGCTCTTCAGCCATAAAATTGAAAGAGATTCTGTCATTTGCAACAATATAGATAGAACTGGAGGGATCTATCTATGTTGTTTCATTATGTTAAGTGAAATAAGCCAGGCACAGAAAGACAAACCTAGCATGTTCTCATTTATTTGTGGGACCTAAATTTCAGAACAATTAGACTCATGATATAGAGAGTAGAAGGGTTGTTACCAAAAGCTAGGTAGGGAAAAGGGGACTGGGGGCTTTAGGAGGCAAGGGTGGATGGTTAATGGGTACAAAAAAATGGTTATAAAGGATGAATAAGACCTAACATTTGATAGCACAATAGGGTGATATAGTCAATAATAACTTAATAGTACATTTTAAAATAACTAAAAGATTATAAATGAATTATTTATAACACAAAAGATAAATGCCTGAGGGAATAGATACCCAAATTTTCATGATGGAATTGTTATGCATTGCATGCTTATGTCAAAATATCTCATGTGCCCCATAAATATATACACCTACTATGTACCTAAAAAATTTAAAAATATTTTAAACAAAAACTAATGTGGAAAGACTTTGAGATAATGTAATCCAGTTTTCTATTTATAAAGTAAGATCACACTTACACCATAGGCACAGAGTGATAGAGTGATTTAGGGAAAGCTAAAATGGGAGACTGACATAGATTAACAGATTCAGAGGTTTCTTGAAAGCCTTTCTTGGAAGAATAGAAGGTAGTGTATGCATGTGTACAATCACTCCAAATAAAGACTAGATTCAAGCCTGAGGGCAGAGCATGAAAATGGAATGAAGATAGAAATCTGTGACACATACGAGTCAGGCTGTGAAGAAGGGTTAGACTGAAGAGATTGGCAGAGACCAGACCATCAGGAGCATTGATTAGCACATTAAGAATTTTCAGTTTTTTTCCTGTAAGCAATGAGTAACCACTGACGGGTTTTAGGCTAGAAGTGGCAGGATCAAATGCCTTTTAGATCAGTCGCTCTGTCTGGTTGTTGGAGGATGAAGTTAAGAACAAGCCTATAAGTACATCCGTGGATGTGAAGGATGTTACACTAACTCAGGTGAGAGAAAATGAAGGCAAAAGCAAGAGAAGTTTTAGTGGAGAAAACATTAGAAAGTTGAGTTAACAGGACTTGGTGATTGATTATATGGGAGAAAAAATTTGGAACAGTAAGAATAGGGAAAAAATAAAGAAAAATAAAGATTTATGAGTCAAAGTTTTATGATTTGGGTGACTAGCTGGCTAGTGGTCCCATCGGACAAAAGAGAGTATACTTAAAAAAAAATACCAGATTTTGTGAAAAGAAATATAGATAAGAGAAAAGAGTGTCAGCCGAGTGAAGTGGCTCACACTTGTAATCCCATAAATTCTTCCCTTCTGGAAAAAAACTCAGAGTCCTAAAAAATTTTTTCTACTTATTTTCAGATAATAACAACTATAAGAATTAATTTAAGTCACAAACACTTTAATCACAATCACATTCTTACTTTGAAATAATTATATATTCACAGGAAGTTGAATTAAGTTAGATCTTAATTTGCATTTCCCCAATAGCCAGTGATGTTGACTATTTTATGTACTTATTTGTAATTCATTATCCTCTTCAGTGAAATATCTGTTCACGTTTTTTGCTCATGTTCTAATTTGTTTATTTTATTTTTTACTGTTGAGTTTTGAGAGTTCCTTACATATTCCAGACATACATCCTTGTCAGATGTATGGTTTGAAATATTTTCTTTCACTCTGCAGCCATCCTTTGTCAGATGTATGGTTTGAAATATTTTCTTTCACTCTGCAGCTTGTCTTTTTATCCTCTTATGTCTTTCACAAAACAAAAGTTTTTAATTTTCACAAAGTTCTTTTTACTATTTTTTTTCTTTTATGAATCATGTTTGTAGTGTCATATCTAAGGACTCTTCCCCAAGCCTAAGATCTCAAAAAAAATTTTTTCTCTTTAATTATACAAATGTTTTTTAGTCTTATATTTTAAAATTAAATCTATGATCCATTTTTAGTTAATTCATGTATAAGGTATAAGGATTAGATCAAGATTCATTTTTTTTCCCTATGGAAAGCCAATGGATCCAAAATTATTTGTTGAAAAGACTGTCCTTCCTCTGCTTAATTGCTTTTGTACTTTTGTCGAGTATTACTTGGCCTTAGAATTCATATGGGGCCATTTCTATTCTGTTCTATTGATATAGAAGTCTACCTCTCCTATGCCAAATAGTCTTGCATACTATGGTTATATAATAATTATTGATATCAAGTAAAATAATTCCTTCCACTGTGGTGTTCTTTTTGTAAACTGTTTAAATTATAATAGTACCTTTGCTTTTTCACATAAATTTTGGAAGACATTTGCCTATATAAGTAAAAAAAAAATCTTGCTTGGGGGAATTTGATAAGAATTGCATTAAACTTGTGTATTAAATTGAGGAAAAATTACATCTTTACTATGTTGAATCTTTGAAACTTCCAGCCCATTAACACACCGAATCTGTTCATTTATTTAGATTTTCTTTGATTTCTTTCATCAGTGTTTTGTGACTTGAAACACAAAAGTCATGAATACGTTTTTCTAGCTCTACAAAGCATTTCCTTTTCTAATAATTGTAAATGTTATCGTAGCTTTAATTTCATTTTTCACATTTTCATTTATAATACATGGAAATGCAATTTATTTTTGAATATTGACTTTGCCATTTTGTATATTGCAACCTTCATTATTTTTTATACTTTTTGGAAGATTATTTGGGATTATCTATTCAACCTTTGCAAGTAGTGGCAGGCAACAGGTTTTTTTGTGGAGTTTTGTTCTTTGGATTTTTTTATGGTGTTAGCCTTGAATATTTTTATGCTGTTAGGTGTAGAATAGTTACTGTCTTAAAGTTTTCTGTTTTAATAGTGCCACTTTCCTGGTTATTTGGTAAAAAGGAGAGAAATGTGTTGTATGTGCATTTTCATTTTTGTTTATCTGCGTCTGTTGGCATTTCTGGATTATTGGTTTCTTTAATAACTAGTCTGGGATACCTGAGGCCAAAAAAAAAAAAAGAAAAAGCCCAGGTAACTTACCACCATGTCATTCCTTGGGTCCCAAGTTCCCTAGCTGGTTTGACTTCTTCTCTCAAACATTCAGAGTTTTCTTTTTTGTTTTGTATATAATGTTCAGGGATTTTAGCTCTACTTAGTGAGAGGAATAGAGGAATGTATGTTCGTTCCATCCTTTTGGAGGCAGAAAGCTTTCATGTTATATTTTTAAGTCTCAATTAAATTACTTAATTTTCCCTTTCTCAGCTGAGCTCTCCAGCCCATAAAAGAATGGTTGAAATCAATTGCTCCCTCTCCCTCCCCCCTCCCTCTCCCTCCCTCTCTCCCTCTCCCTCCCTTTCTCCCCCCTCCCCCTCTCCCACTCTCCCCATCTCCCTCTTCTTCTCCGTCTCCCTCCAGCTAGACAACTATAGTTCCTAGCCCCTCTGTTGAAGGCATAGGATGACAGAAAGATAAAAAGCCATCATATTATTTAGAACTGGTGGGTATTTAGATTTGGAGTTGGCTCTTTCTCTTACACGTTAATTTCTCAGGTTCTTCAAAATCTCTCCATCAAGAAAGAATGTCACTTGTTTGACATAGAATGTACCTCTCCTTTGGCCAGCTGCTACCAGTCACATTTCAACTGCAGATTTCAGGTAGTACACACTAAACCTTTAAACTACAAGAGCTTTATATTTGGCAAGATTTGTATTCAAATGACCCCAGTAAACATTTCTACTGTAAGCCCCACATCTGTTCCATAGGATTTAAGTTCTTTTGGCCATGATGGAGCAGAGAGAATAACCACATCATGATCTCTAGACACAACCTCTATTTAGCTGCCCAGGGCATCTTTTAATTTTCTCAAATGATGTAAATAAGACCTACTCTACTGTGTTCCCGCACCTTCAAAGAACACTTATAAAGCACTTTACCACTCTTCTTGGAGAGAAGGAAGGAATCACAAGACCTCTTTTCCCAAAGAAATTCTACTCACCAAATCCTCTCTAATTTTGAAATAGTCACCTTTTTATATGTTCAAAATAAGCAAAGGGTTCATGAGTCATAAAGACTGTTCTCTTATAATTTCCATTGAAAATATGTGTAATCATGTAATTTGTGCCCCTAGGATATGATATTATCCATATCTTGGTACCGGAGTCAAAATTTCCACCTTAATATTTTGTTACACAGTTACAATGAGGGCAAATTTAGCAGGTGCTTCTTAAATATTTTCTGAAAGACTGTGATATTATTATTGCATTTTTTAGCATTTCCCTCAATTTATTAAAACAAAATGAAGGGCCCTTAGAAAGGAACTGAATTTCTTTTCAATCTCAACTGAGATATCCATATACAAGATATGCACAATAGGCACTCCAATTGTGACTTGTTGAATTGAATGACATAGCAATACTGTTGTTCAACCAAAGCTCAAGTAATATATAATGAATTTGCTACCATACGGTAATCATGTGTTGCTGAAATTGGTGATAATTTAATTATCTGCAACGGGTTTCTGAAAAATATTTCTCTTTCCATTAAAAATTTTATTTTTAGCATTTGCCTGTCAGTAAAATCTTCACATTACTAATACGACTTCTCATCATAGACAGGATTGAATATTTATGCCTAAGACAAATCACTGTTGTTCTGCCCTACTGCTTTTTTTCTCCTCAGATAGTTAAATCATCATTCGTATTAAAAAATTATTATAATTTGCCATTTATAGACTTCATTTCAGTCTGTTTTAACTGTAAATTTGGAAAGAAATTTTATTGGATTCTTATGGAGGGTTGGGACATAAAAATTAGACACAAATAAAATTCTTATACTTGTTCTACCCTTTAAGACACTTACCATTCTTTCTATCTTTGCTGTATGTTCCCAGTAACATGTAGAATTCCTCTTCTACTTAAGTGTTCTCCTAAAGTTTTAGCATTATACCGATGAGGAGCCTTAATAAAACCCAAAGTAAATTAGCCAGTGTGAGTATTTTCTATGCATATGAATCTGACAAACTGCTAAGATGTCATAGTACAAAGAAGTGTACTGCTCCTCCTGATAAATAGACTTGCATTTTAATTTTTTACTAAGTTATTTGATAATAAATAGGCAAACAATTGCACTCTAGCATCTTTTGTAGAAGTAATTAAGTCTTTGCAGTATGTGATTTCATGACAGCTCTCTGCTATTAATAAACTTGACTGAGTAGAGAGAGATTGTTGAGGTTAGTTTGAAAATTATTGGATCCTCAGATTAGTGAAATGAATGAGTTGAGCTTTACTATATGAAAAATACTTTCCATAATAATTTGTATGCTAAACAGTTTATAATGATTCTGGCCAGGAGCACAAGAAGCCACCATTAATTTGTACTGATAACCCAGAGCTAGCATGTTCCTTTACGAGGCAACTTATGAAAACAAGCCCAAATTACTGTTGATGTTTAATATTAATTAGGTTCTCTCTTGCCCTGTGGCTTCCTCAAGTAACTCTCTGATAGTAAATCAACCATGAAATGGCTAAGTGTGGCCTGAAACGATGTGTGTGCTATCAACGCGTATGCAAAAGGAGAATGGGATTAACTGAGTACCATAAACATCTTATAGAATATGCTCTCTCCTTGCATTCTAGAAGATTACATTCTGAAACCTGACATTCATCATTGACATTGGGTGTTTTTAAAATAAACATCTTTTAGATGAATACTAATTGCATATTTAACAATGTAACTCCTTTATTATCCCTTCATAAAAAAAGCAAAACTATGCAATCCATTGACAAAATAATTTCTTACCATTAACCAAGCAATTACCTGCATAAATTCCCTGAGCATACTCAGGCTCAAGTCATGTACTGTAACCCAACATAGTACCCACTTTTGGTGTTCTATATCACATTCAGCTCTGTCCAGCCACACTCTCTTCTAAACAAGCATAGCAGACTTACAGACACTCCATCCTCTTATTTCCCCGGAACCTCTTCCCTCCTCCTTCCTGATAGGTCCCATAGTCCCTGGATCCAATTTGCTTCCCACCCACATCCTACTTTTACTTCCTTCTGCTTTAAATTAGTTGCCAATGTTTCATTGAGTTTTAGAAAGTTTTGTTAGTGGTCCCATTCGGGCTTTTTTTTTTCCTTCTGAAGGAGGAAGGAAAGCTGATTTCAGTGATCACGTTTTAGAAACAAGCAGCTACATGGCAATTGGACTTTTTAAAAGCCAGGGGTCATCAGTTCTCCCGTGAGTTATTATGCAAAAAGAGTCATTGTTTTCTCTTTCACTTGGTGGCAGCATTATCAAAGGTTGCCCTAGTTTAATTTGAACCTCGCCTAGAAGGCAGATGTGTATAGGCAGGGACCCAGAAATGGGGCAGGACCCAGGAGGGACTTGATCCTGCCATAATACAGATTAAGGAAAATGTAGCTCCTGACCTCAAAAAGAAAAAAAGTTGAAGGCTAGTCTTATTAGTGATGATTCACCGAAAGTGAGATAAAACAACAGACAAATCGAATCCCAGAATCACATAGCAAAAAGGGGCTTGAGAGATCATCTAGTCTGGTTGGCCATCTAAAAATGCTCTTTAAGTGTTTCGCAGACAAGAAAATTAATTCCTTGGGTATAGGTCAGGTACTTGAGAGCATGATCATCATTCAAGAGTTTTATTCACACTGCATAAAAGCAGGCAACACACTGAATGAAGGGTTGAAATGGCATGGCTCCAGGATCTGGAACCTTACCAGAGTTAATAAAGTGGATAACAAAGAGCAAACAGCTAAATGACCTACCTGGAACTGGTCAAGAGTAAAAGCTGAAATTACTACCTGCAGTAGAAAAATGACAACATGTTACATTTACCAACCAAAGCAGTCTCAGAAAATGTAATAACCTTAGCTGTAAAGTGATGGGTTAACAATCTCCACTTTTGCGAGGAATTAAAAAGTAACAGGCCAGAATAACAGTGATTTGAGCAATGCATGAATATTCAATTCTGCCTCCTCTGATGAGAAGTTACATTAATGATGTGAGGATTTAACTGACAAGCAAATGCTGAAAATGAAATCCTTAATGGAAAGAGAAATATTTTTCAGAAACCCATTGCAGATAATAAGTAAATTATTACCAACTTCAATAAAATATGATGATGAACCTGCAAACCTTTAATGTCTAACATTAGGCATTACTGAACAATAGGGGTTTCAGAGAGATGAGCACCTTCGTTTTCTTTTTTTATTTTTAAAGTATCCACTTCTTCTTGAGATTTCTGTTAGCTACTAATAAATTAAAAGCTGTTAGAGGCTTAAAGGTATTCTTTACTTTTAGGGAATAAGGAAAAGTAGAAGCTTCTTTTTCTCCCCAACTAACAAATATGATTTTTAAAGTAGTATGTCATTACAGTTTTTTGGATATGTCAATAAACACATATTTATTAATTATAGATTTTGCCAAGAAATAATATTTAGATTTCCATCAAGCCAGGTATAAAATAGAACTTATTTTATCACATTTAAACACAAAGGTGTTCAATTGTATTCAATCAGTAGGTGTCACGTTGTTGTTCTCAGGGACCAAAAAAAAAAAAAAAAAAAGGCATTTGTTAACAGCGTTAGTTGACAGAGCAAAATCTATCTGGCATATATGGTAGGATGGCCCTTCTAGAGGAAATGCTCAAGCAGAGGACCATTTGTCGGCCAATTAGCAATGTGAATTTGGGAAGAAAGTTATTCCATTTTCATGACTGCTTTAGCTTGGTCTATTAATGGAATAAAAAACTGGCTGGGGGCGGTGGCTCAAGCCTGTAATCCCAGCACTTTGGGAGGCTGAGGCGGCTGGATCACGAGGTCAAGAGATCGAGACCATCCTGGTCAACATGGTAAAACCCCGTCTCTACTAAAAATACAAAAAATTAGCTGGGCATGATGGCGCGTGCCTGTAATCCCAGCTACTCAGGAGGCTGAGGCAGGAGAATTGTCTGAACCCAGGAAGCAGAGGTTGTGGTGAGCTGAGATCGCGCCATTGCACTCCAGCCTGGGTAACAAGAGCGAAACTCCATCTCAAAAAAAAAAAAAAAAACTAATTTAAAAAACCATTTAATCTCTCAGGATGAAAATCCAAAGATCCTACTAAAGAAGAATGGAAAAGGAAGTCTGTAACTGAGGTAAGGTCTCAAACAAAAAACTAAGATGAAAGATAAGTTGGTCCGAAGAGATGGAACCTTGGAAGCCCCAGGATTCCGAATTCTCGAGAGCTGTCTGGCTGCAACACCCTTTGAAGCTCTGCACATGTCCAATCAGAATAGATTATCCCTCCTCACAGAAATATCTAACATGCCTATTACCTCAGTGGAAGCCAAGGATATTCACCACTAAACTCTTGGAATTATCCTCCTGATGTATCCTCCAGCGACTAATAATATGAAAGTGGCAACAAGAAGTACCAAAATCAACTGGAAAATAATTTTTTTTATTCTCATGCTCCCACATTGAGTTAACATGACTCTAATACCTCTGTTAAAGTTCAAGATGGGAAAAATATCAAAAAATAAATTGTTTTAATACTGAACATGACAATGTCATCATAGCATAATAATAGTTCTAAGAAATCCTAAATTTTTGAAAAGTCTACTTATTATAAATGAGTAATTTTTATTGTACACAACTGTTCCTCTGGACATACTTTGAGAAATATTTCCCTAAGTGATAAAAACAATAACACAAATCTTCCTTTAAGCAAAAATAGACCTAGGGTTTGCCTGCTAGATTTTACTCAGAATTTCCTTTGTCTTTCTATCGTGTCTTGTGATTCACATTGAATTTATAAAGAAAAATGAGCTCTTCTTTTACCAAAAATCAACTTAAATAAGTGAATGAAATTGTAAAGGTGTTTAGTAACTTAGTTTCAACAGAGGTGAAAACTAAATTAAAATGCTAAATGTTCGTGGAAAGGGAAATGTGGTCTGCACACACAGGACATGACAAGAACTGGTCTAAAAGGTGTCCTCCCAGCTTACAGCCCATTATAGCAACCTCGCACCCCAGTCCAAGCCACAGACCCACTTCGCTCCGTGATTCTCCAACCTTTCTGTTCATCCTCTCCATTATCCTGCACACTTGAAACTCCTGACTTAATCATCTCCCTTTTCCCCACTTTTTTTCGGATTTTACTTTTCTGGATGGATGTTCTGACAATGGACAGTTGCTCCCCCATCAAACTTCAGCCTCCACCCCACCACCCTGTTTTTGGGATCCAATCCTGATCTTAACATCAAGATTCATACGTCGCACTTCTTTTGATTCATCAGAAGCATTCAAACAGATCACCCAGACTCTAAACTGCACATCTATACCTCATTCTTTACATTAGATTCACTGACTCACCATCTTTTTAGTAAATGCTCTTATATTTATGTTCCTGTAACACTAGGGAGTTATATAATGAACACTGGGACCTAAAATCTTCAAATAAAAAGTGCTTATATTCTATAAATAAATTTTGTATTACTGACAAGGAGATCTTCTTATTTATTATAGTTTTTAACATATGCGGACAGAGGGGAGGGGTGGAAATGAACGGGCAGCTTTCCCCCAATTATGAAAAATATGAATCACTAATTCAAGAATTTTTAAACCTCAGGATATTCTTCAGAAGAAGTGGGGAAAAGGAAGAAATGAGCAACAGAACTCAAAGAAACAAACTGTGGGGAATATAGATAATTTAGCATAACCTTACAGAAATCCAAATCAGTTTACAGTCTCTCTCTCTCTATCTCTCTCTATCTCTCTCCCTCTCTCTCTCTCTCTCTCCCCCTCCTCCCCCCATCTGCAGTCAATCTTTAGTCTTCTTCTTCTTTCTAGAGAATAAGATTTGGGGTGCCATGAATATTTTTTATTTTACTCTCATGATTTTTTATATATATGATGCTTCCTGCCAAATAGTTGAGCCATTAGAATTATAGATCTAGCCTGTAACTCTGTGTGTTGTCCTTTAGTTGACCGTCTGCACCAATGAAAGGCACTGTTGTTAAGATATGTCCTTTTGCCCTTGTGGTTACCATTTTACTCCAAAGGATTTCCAAGGGTGAAGCTATTATATTACTCCAGTTACTGTATTCACCCTGTTGAGTCACATTTTGGCTAAAAGCCTAATAAGAGGCAGAGTCAATACTGAATTCAGATGAATTTATGCATCTATATTTTTTAAAAGATACTTTTATAACAAGGAACTACTGCCTATTAACAGCAATATAATTGACAATCATAATATCAAAATAATGTAGCACATAGGTCACTTGATTTAAGTAGCATATTAAGGAAAAAACATTCTTATGTAAAGTAAATTTCTTTTAATCTGTCACTGATTTTAATCTAAATTCAGATAGATATTTTGGTGGCAAAAATTGGCCTTTGTATGTCATATGAGTTATAAGTAAAAATGGGATTTATATAATATCAAATGTTTAAAATAAAAATAACATTTTTGATGAAACATTAGTCAAATCTTCAAAATTATAATGTAATAAACACAAACATAAATAAAATTATACTATGCTAGAAGAAACTAAAAATACATCTCATGTGCTTCATATGATGCTATCTTTATAGAGTAAATAAGTTCTAATTCTCAAGTATTCTACTTTCTACAAATCTCAAAGTACTTCAACACTTGAGACAAATGTTTTAATTTTTATTTGCACATTAAACACAAATCAAAGAATTGTGTCTCTCTCTAAGTATTTGCATTGAGTAGTCCTTGGAATAACTGCTGCTATCTTGATGTGTTACCTGAATAGTTCATTTTAAATTTCTGGTCTCAGTTTCTTCATTTATACAGTAAAGAATAACAGAAAGCATAGAGTCCAGTGCTTTTTATGGCAAGGTGCTTCAGAGAAAACAGAAAAGAGTTTGAATTTTATTTCTATTACACATTGGTCTCATGCAAGGATACCATGAAAAAGTGAGTTAGGGCTTTAACAGATTCCCCCGAAAAAAAACATTTTAAGTAACTATACAGTCTAAGCAGAAATCATGTGCTTGGTATGCAAACACAGCCTCAAACAAGTTTCTTAGCCAAACGTACAAGTCATTGCCTTTAAATCTCTTCAGTATAGAAATTCTCAAGCCACCACTAGATCCACCTACTTCATTTTTTAAAGTTTTGTTTTGTTCAATTTTTTAAATGACTAATACAATCAAATGAAAATGGGTTTTACAGTTAGACAAATGGGGGTTCAAATCCCCAAACTGCTTTCTATGAAGCCCTGGACAAGTTTTCCAATATTTCAGAACTTTGGTTTTCTCATTTTAAAAAGGATAATAATACTTAGCTTACAATATCACTGGGGTAATAAATAAAATACTGCATGTAACTCAAATGTTAAAGATTGGATGGCTTTCTTTGGACTATCAACATTCTGGTAACTCCCCAGTTCTTTGAATGGCATCTCTAAGAATTCCAGTAATTCCTAAGGCAATTACACACATTGGTATCCTTGCCTTTGTGGCTCTGTCTTCCTCAAATAATACTTCTGCTGTACTCCACATAAAAATAAGTCTTTTTTTAGTTTTCACAGGCATTTATAAGTAAAAGTGTGATTACATAAGATACTTCATTTATTTGTCGCTCTTCCTAGTTTCCTCTGCGTATCTGCCTTTTCATTCCTCTTCCTGGATTGGCCTCGGAATTCAAATTTTACTTCCTCTATTATAAGGAGCAATTTCTTTTAATGTAAAGCTTTGGCAATAGCTATCATTCACATCCTGATGGTAGGGACCTCACCTTCTAATTCATATATTGCCCTTGTATTATTTTCAACAGAAAACATATGTTTGAAGAAAGCATATTTCTAGAAAATTTTAGCATTTTGATTATCATCTCAATATTTATTCCATCAGTTTTTCACATTTAGTAGTCATACTGTTTAGGCTTAGTTAAGCCTTATTATTTAAAGTGTGTTCCAAAGGCCATCCACTGTCAACATCACCTGGAAACTCATTAAGAAAGCAAAATCTCAGAGTCCATTCCAGAATCATGAGTTGGGGCCAAAGGTAACTTTATCTCTCTTGCCACACAGTCTTCAAAATTCACCAACTCAAGCCTAGACCAATCAGACCTATAAATTTCTAGTCTCAAGAATCAGTTTAGGGCATGTAAAATCATAAAATAGTCCAATCAGTGATGCTTAGGATTTGTGTTTTGTGTTTATAAACAGAGGCTTTTTCTTCTCCCACCATACCATCCCTCAAATATGCATAAGGATCTATGGATCTCTGGTTGCTCTATGTAGCCAACTTGTAATGGTGAAGCAACAAGCCCGAAGACATAAATCTAATATAAAGAGGGTCTCATGAGTCTCAGAAAAATGGAAACACCTGTAATGAACTGCCTCTGAAGCTCATTCTACCTTTCAACAACATAAGCAAACTAATTCAGATTATTTTTTGAGGCTACTTGGAAAAACTATGGCCCATAGGCCAAATATAGTATTATTCTACTCTAAAGAATTATCTTTACATTTTAAAAATATGTAGAAAGACATGAAAAGATTTCAAAAGAATTACAGAGTAGGAAGCACCAGAAATCTGTTCCCCCACCAGAAAACAATTGCATTGACAGAATTTGTCTAAATAACTAGTTTGGAACTGTAGAACCTATTGATTCTACAGTTACAATAATTATAACTACCAGAATAAGGTTTGAAGACAAATTGCTGCTGATTTGGGTCAGTTTCAGCTCTTATCACAGTAGTAGCTACCAATCCCCACCCTCAGCCCCACAGCAGGTAGCTGTGTATCTACCTACTCCAGAAGCAACAAGAACAGAGCTTGTAGGAGCCAAGGTGAGCAAAATTTGCGCCATACTCCAAATATCAGGAATCTATGCTCTTATTATTGATTGCTGCTTCTATTACAGCAGTTGCAGACAAAGGGGCAGTGGTCATTATTATTGAATTTCCCCTAATTGCTACAAGCCTTTCAATCCTCCAGCTGAAACAATTTCCAGGGGATTTAAAGGGCCAACACCCTTTCTTTCCCTTCACTTTTCTCCTTTCCTTTTTTGGGAGCCAGAAATTAAGGACTAGAACATTCAAAAACAACTGCATATATGGGGGAAAGTAGAAAGTGACCATGCATGGCCGGGGAAAGGCACAGACTCAGAAGACCTGAGAAGACCTTCAGTTCACATCTCAGTCTAATCCTTAGCACATAGACTGCCTTCAATAATCAAAAAATAACAATTGAAAAAAAACTAATAAAATTAATAACAAAAACAGCAAACCCTGGAGAAGGAAGGGAATCTGATTTAAAGAGTTCACATATTATTAGATTCAAATGTCCAGTTTTCAACGACAAAAAAAAAAAAATCACAGACATATAAAAAAACAGGAAGGTATGGCTCATTCAAAGAAGAAATAAATAAATCAACAAAAACTATCCCTGAAAAAGACCTAATGGCAGATTTACTAGGCAAAGACTTTAAAACAAGAAAGATAGTTAATATACTAGAAGAAGACGTGGAGAAAGTCAAGAAAATGATGAAGAAGAGTGAACAAAATGGAAATATTAATTCAGAGTTAGAAAACTTAAAAAAAATTCTGGAGCTGAATATTATAATAATTGAAATGAAAATTTCTCTAGAGATATTTAAAGGCAGATTTGAACCGACAGGAAAAGAAATCAGTAAACATCAGGCTAAGACACTGAAATTACTAAATCAGAGAAACAGAAGAAAAGATTGAAGAAAAGTGAACAGAGCCTAAGGAACCTATAGTACAACATTAAGGAGACTAACATATCTATTGTGGGAGTCCCAGGGGAAGAGAGAGAGAAAACCACAGAGAAAACATTCAAAGAAATAATGGTTGAAAACTTCTCAAATTTGATGAAAGACAGAAATATGAATATAAACATCCAAGAGGCTCAACAAACTCTGAGTAAGGTGAACTCAAAAAGATGCACATCAAGACACATATAAGCAAACTTTTGAAAGACAAAGAATCTTGAAAGTAGCATGAAAGAAGCAATTTATAACATATAAGGGATGCCAGATAAGATAACAAGCAGATTTCTTATCAGGAACTTTGAAGGTCAGAGGCAGTGGGCAAATATTTTCAAATTACTAAAAGAAAAACTGTCAACCAAGAATTATGTATGTGGCAAAACTATCTTTCAAAATTGAGGGAATAACAAAAACACTCCTAGATCAACAAAAGCCAAGGGAGTTCATTGCCACTAGACCTACTCTATAAGAAATAGAAGTCCTGCAGAGTGAAGTGAAAAGCCAGTAGACATTAACTCAAAGCTATACGAAAAAATAAAGATCTTAATAAAGATAAATACACGCACAATTATAAAGGCTAGTACTATTACAACAATAATTTGTAACTCCATTTTTTGTTCTCTACAGTAACAATATTTAAAAGACATACATTTTTAAAAATTATTAGTCTCACATCTAACATCACTGCAACTTTTATTTGTAACAACTACACATTCTGTTTTCTCCATAATTTAAGAGATTAATGCATTTAAAATAAGTAATAATTTAGGTTTGGGAGCACACAATGTATAAAGATATAATTTGGTGACAAGAACTCTAAAGGAGAAAAACATGAGTGGTAAAGGAGCAGAGTTTTTGCATATGACTGAAGTTAAACTGCTATAAATTCAAATTTAACTGTTATAACTTTATTAAATGTAACCCCCAAGTGAATCACAAAGGAAATAAATATGGAATTTACAAAAGAAAATGAGAAAATAATTTAAATATAAGAATTTAAATGTTTTACTATAAAAGAATAAACACAAAAGAAAACATTAATGCAGGATATGAGAGACAAAACCAAAAGGCATGTAGAAAACATATTACAAATGACATAAATATATAATACAAACATATATGACATGGTGAAAACAAATAGCAAAATGGCAGAAATAAGTTCCTCCTAATAGTAATAACATTAAATGTAACTGTATTAAACTCTTTGTACAAAAGGCAGATTGGCAGAATCTCTAAACCTTCATGATCAAACACTATATACTTTTTATAAAAGACTCACTTTAGATCTGAAGAAAAGAGACTGAAAGTGAAAAAATGAGAAAAGATACTTCATATAACTAGTAACTAAGAGTCTAAAGGTGGCCATGTTAATATTAGACAAAGTAGACTTTAAACAAAATGAGAAAAAGAAAAAGTATTATATATTAATAAAAGTTTTAATACAGTAAGAAAATATAACAAATATAAATATTCATGCACCTAATAACAGGTCTTCAAAATACACGAAGCAAAAACTGACAGAATGTAAAGGAGATTAAAATTCTACAGACTTTAGTACCCTACCCTCAAAACAACTAGAAATAAAGGTAAATAAGAAAAGAAATAACTTAAACAATAAAATAAGCTAACTAAATTTAATAGAAAGATACAGAACACTCCACTCAACAACAATATACACATTTTTTCTCAAGTGCACATGGAACATTTTCTGGGATGGACCATATGTTAAGCCACAAATTAAGTTTTTATATACATATATGTGTATGTTTGTGTGTGTGTGTATACGTGTGTATGTGTGTGTGTGTTTTTTTGAAACAGAGTTTTACTCTATTGCCCAGACTGGAATGCAATGGCAGGCTCAGCTCACTGCAACTTCTGCCTCCTGTGTTCAAGCAATTGTACCTGCCTCAGCCTCCAAGTAGCTAGGATTACAGGTGCCTGCCACCATGCCAAGCAAATTTTTATATTTTTAGTAGAAACAGGATTTCCACATGTTGGCCAGACTGGTCTCAAACTCCTGTCCTCAGGTGATCACCCCTTTCCTCCCACTGTCCTGGCCTCCCAAAGTGCTGGGCTTACAGGCATGAGTCACCATGCCCAGCCCAAGTTTCAACATATTTTAAAGGTTGATAATATACAAAGAATCTTCTCCAACCACAACAGGATAATCTTATAAATCAATAAAAAGTAAAACAGAAAAATTCATAAATTTGTGGAAATTAAACAATGTACTCTTAACTCATAATATTGCTATTAACCATTATTAAACAAGAATGGATCAAAGAAGAAATCAGAAGGGAAATTAGAAAATACATGGAGATGGTGACAACAAAAGTGATACAACAAAACTTACAGGATGCTATAAAGTTTTCTCTTAGCAAAAGTGGTGCTAAGGGAAAAATTTATAGTTATAAATGCTCACATTAAAAAAAATCTTAAATGAACAACCTACCTCTACAACTTAGAAACTAGAAAAAGAAGAACAAACTAAATGCAAAGTTAGCAAAAGGAAGAAAATAACAAAGATTAGATTAGAGGTAATTAAAATAAATAATAGAGAAAAACAAACCAAAAGTTGATTATCTGAAAAAATTTTTAAAAAGACTAAAAATGAGAGAATGATCACATTATTGAAATCACAAATGAAAGTGTAGCTGTTACTACCAATTCTACAGAAGTAAAAAGGATGTATAAGAAAGTACTATAAACAGTTGTACACCAGCAAATTGTATAACCCAGATGAAATGGACTAATTCCTAGAAACACAAAACCTACCAAGACTAAATTATCAAGAAATAAAACATATAAATAGAACTGTAACTAGTAAATAAATTGAATCAGCAATCAAAAATTTCCTGACAAAGAAAAGCCCTGGACCTGATGGTTACAGTAGTGAATTCTACCAAACATTTTTTTAAAAACTAATACCAATTTTTCTCACACTTGTCCAAAGAAAAATTTTGTCCCTCTAAATCCACAACTGGAATTTCTCCCGAAATGAAGGATGGGGAAGTTCTCATAAGGGCATGCCTCAGACAACCCCAAAATCGGGCAGTTGGAATTCCAAAGAAAGAAGCACTAAATGCCAGACTGATAAATTCAAAGCATTTATTAGGGGACCTTAGGTACAGAGGGCTGCAGCAATCTTCACTGCAGAAAGTGAGAGGAAAGGGGTGTTCTACCTGAGTATATGTGCACAGCATGGAGATCAGGATATGGATTTTGTATGAGGGTTCAAGGAATTTGGCTCAGGGTCAGGACTACTTTGTTTTAGTGTTTTTGGCAACAACCTAGATACCTCTATTAGTGCCTGAGAAAGCTCTATGCTCCTGTTTGCATTCAAGCCTGCTGGAGAAAACCTGAAACTGTGTGGGTCACAAAGTTGTCCACGTTCTCTATCATTTACAATCAGGACACAGAAAGAAAGAAGAATTGGGGGTCTTCATAAAACTAAAGAAGAAGGAACACTTCCTGACTAATTCCATGAGGCCAGCATTACTTTGATACCAAAGTCAGACAAAGAGACTACAACATTGTACGTTAATATCCCTTATAAACACTGGTGTAAAACTTCTCAACAAAATATGATCAAACTGAATTCAGCAGCATATTAAAAGGATTACATATCATGACCAAGTGAGATTTATTCCTAGGATGCAAGGATGATACAACATACAAAACACAATTGTTATACTATATCACATTGACAAAAGGAAAAAAAAATGAGAATTTGACACAATTCAACATCATTTCATGACAAAAATACTCAATAAACTAGGAATAGAAGAAAATTATCTCAACATAATAAAATCTATATGTAAAAACTCCACAAAAAGCATGATATGCAATAAAGAAAGACTGAAATACTTTCTTCTAAGACCTGCAAGAAGACAAAGATGTTCAACTTCACCACTTCTATTCAACATAGTATTGAAAGTTCCAGCCAGAGCAATTAGGTAAGAAAATAAAATAAAAGACATACGAAGGAAAAAAAAGAAGTGAGATTATCTCTGACTACAGATGATACTACACTACTTTTAAAAGTGTATGGAAAAAATAAAATTAAAAGATAAAAATACAGAATATAAACTTTATTTCTCAACATAAACTCTACCAAATAAAAGTCACTTTTGTAAATGATAATATTAACCATTTAGTCCATCCTTAAATAATTGAGGGCCCAAGGAATTTAACCATGTCAATGCCTTCATTTTTAAATTATTAACTGGAGAAAAGTAAATGCCTTTGAAGGAGGATTTGTTAATGATAGGATATAAAAAGAAGTCAGAAGGGGTCAAATCAGGACTGTCAGGTGGATGCCTCATGATTTCCCGTCAAAACTCTCACAAAATTGTCCTTGTTTGATAAGAATGAATAAGAGTATTGTTGTGGTGATGAAGGAGTTTCTGATAAAGATTTCCTGGGTATTTTTCTGCTTAATCTTTGGCTGACTTTTTCCAAAAAAAAACTCTCTAAATAAGCAGATGTTATTGTTCTTTGGCCCTCCAGAAAGTCAGCAAGCAAAATCCCTTTCAAGCATTCCCAGAAACCATTGCCATGGCTTTTGCTCTTAACTGATCTGCTTTTGCCTTGACTAGATCACTTCCACTTCTTGATATCATTGCTTTGATTGTGCTATATCTTCAGGGTCACACTAGTAAAGTCACGTTTCACCTCCTGTTATAATTCCTTGAAGAAATGCTTCAGGACCTTGATCCCACTCATTTTAAATTTCCTTTAAAAGCTCTGCTTTGACTGATCTACATGCAACAGTTTTGGTACCCATTAAGTGGAAAGTTGCTCAAATGTAATTTTTTGGGTCAGAATTGTGTAAACTGAACCAACTGAGATTTCCATGGAGTTGGCTATTGTATCCTCTTCAATTAGGGCACAGGCAAGATGAATTGTTTTTCTCATAAATTGATGTGGATGGTCTGCCACTGCAGGCTTCTTCTTGAACATCATTTTGTCTCCTCTTAAACCTAGTTATTCATTTGTAAATTGCTAATTTCTTTGGGACACTGTTTCAGTAAACTTTTGTAAAGCATCAGTGATTTCACCATTCTTCCACCCAAGTTTCACCATAAATTTGATATTTATTCTTGCTTCAATTTTAGCAAAATTTATGTTGCTCTGATAGGGACTTTCTATAAATTTATGTCTTATCCTTCTTAGCACCTCAAACTAGATCCTGTTCAGACACATTATAATAAGATAGTATGAGTTTATTTTGGTGGAAAAGAATTTTGAAAACCATGCATAGTTTTTTCATCATGTGCATTTTCTAAGAACTTTTTGAAGGCACATCATGTGGTCTTATACTTACAAAACCATAAAGATTCCACACCCCAGGAAAATGCTGCCATAATCAATTAATACAGAAAAGGAGAACACAAGGTCAATATAGAAAATTAGTTGCATTTCTATATACTAACAAGAAATAATCTGAAAAGAAAATTATTTTTTAAATTCAATTTACAATAGCTTCAAAGAGTAAAATACTTAGGAATTAATTTAAGCAAGGAAGTGAAAGATTTTAAAAATTAAAACTACAAAATATTGCCTAAAAAATGAGAGGACGCACAAATGAATGGAAGTACATACCATGTTCATGGGTTGAAGGAGAATATTTTTAAGTTATAATTATTACCTAAGCAATCTACAGATTCAATGTGATCCCTATCAAAATTTCACTGATATTTTTTCAGAAATAGAAAACTTTATTCTAAAATTCATGTGGAATTTCAAAGGGCCTTGAATAGCCCAAACAATCTTCAAAAAGAAGAACAAAGCTATAGGACTCACACTTCCTGGTTTCAAAACTTACTACAAAGCTACAGTAATCTAAACAGTGTGGTACTGGCATTAAAACAAACCTATAAACATTAAAATAGAATAGAATAGAACATAATAGAATAGATCTATTTCAGGTCTTTAAAAAACAACAACAAAAAAAAACTAATAGAATAGAATAGGAGCCCAGAAATAAACTCTCATATATATGAGACCCCATATATATAAAGGTGACAAGACCATTCAATAGAGGAACAGCACTTTTTTCACAAATAGTGCTTAGAAAACTGGATATCCACATGCAAAAAAAATGAAGCTAAACCACTACCTAATGCTGTATTTACTTGTAGTTAATTACCCAAATTAAAATAGATCAAATACTTAAATATAAGGCTTAAGCTAGAAGATTATTAGAAGAAAACAGGGCAAAAGCTTTATATCATTGGATTTGAAAGCAGTTTCTTGGATATGACAACAAAGTCACAGACCAAAAAAAAAAAAAAAAAAAAAATAGACAAACTGAACTCCATTGAAGTTTAAATTTTTTGTACATCAAAAGACAGTATCAACAGAATAAAAAAGAAAATCACAGAATGTGAGAAAATATTTGCAAATCATATATATGATAAGGGGTTAATATCCAGAGTATATGGAGACATCCTTAAACTCAACAACAACAAAAAAAAAGCAATGTGATTCAAAAATGGGCAAAGGACTTGAATAGGCATTTCTAAAAAAAAAAAAAAGATATTAAAATGGCCAATAAGCACATGACAAGATACTCAGCATCACTCATTATTAGGGAAATACAAATGAAAACTACAGTGGAATACTTGGAAATTAATTCCTAAGTATTTTACTCTTTTTGAAAGTATGGTTAAATGAATTTTAAAAATAATTTTCTTTTTGGATTATTTCTTATTAGTATGTAGAAATGCAACTGATTTTTGTGTATTGACCTTGAATTCTCCTTTTCTGTATGAGAATGAGACACCAATTCACACTCATTAGGATGTCTACTATCAAAAAGAAAAAAGAACAATTATTGGCAAGGTCTTAGAAAAATTGTAACTCTTGCACCGTTGATGGGAGCATAAAATGTTACAGCTGCTATGGGAAACAGTGTGGCAGTTCCTCAAAAAACTAAAAATAGAATTACTGTATAATCCAGCAATTCTACTTCTGGATATATACTGAAAAGAATTGAAAGCAAGGCCTTGAAGAGATATTTGTACACCTATGTTCATAACAGTGTTATTCACAATAGCTAACATGTGGAAGCAGCCCAACTGTTCATGGACAGATGAATGGTTAAGCAAACTGTGGGATATACATAAAATGAAATGTTATTCAGCCTTGCAATGAAATTCTGACATATGCCACAGCCTAGATTAACATTATGAAAAGTGAACTAAGCCAGTCACAAAAAGAAACATACTTTATGAGTCCACTTACATCAGGTCCTTAGAATAGTCAAAGTTATAGAGACAGAAAATAGAATGGTAGTTTCCAGGGGCTTGGAGTATGAGGGAAATGGGAAGTATTGTTTAATGGGTATGAAGTTTCAATTTTACAAGATGAAAAGACTTATGAAGATGGATAGTGGTGATGGTTATATAACATTTTGAATGTATTTCACACCACTGAACTGTACACCTAAAAAAGGTTAAGATGGTGAATTTTACATATATTTTACTACAATTTGAGAAAATGAAAGAAGGCATAGGAAGAAAAGAAGAAGGAGAAGAAGAATAAGGAGGAGGAGGAGAAGGAGGAGGAGGAGGAAAAGGAGAAAGAGAAAAAGGAGGAAGAAGAGGAGGAAGAGGAGCACGAGGAAAAGGAGGAGGAGGAGGAAAGAAGAAGCAGCAGCAGCAGCAACAGAAACATGCAAACCCTCAAAGCCTAAAATATTTCCCATCTAGCCCTTTATGGATAAAGTGCACTCATCCCCAAGCCAACCAAAGCATCCACATAGATGTGGAAAGTAACCATTCTCACCTCTTCATGCACATTAATGGCCTGGCACTGAGCAGGAACACAATTAATATTGGTCTTTTATCAGCAGTCTCCTTCTAAATTCTTTTTATTCTAAGATTATGTGGTACAATATATGAAATCAACAAAATAAATATGCAAATATTATTTAGAATCATATTTTCTTATGTCTGTAATTCTTTAAACCCATCAAGAGGATATGTTCTGTTGTATAATGGTTAACAGCACTAACTCTAGAACTAGATTGCCTGAGATCCAGTGGCCTACCACTCACTAGCTAAGATACTGTGGACAAATTATTTGACCTCACTTTGTCTCATTTTCCTCTTCTAAACTGGAAGTAATATTAAGAGTACCTATCTCTTTGGGCTGACATCGTAGTTAAATAAAAAGTTCTTCCAATAGTGCCTAACACATGGCAAAACAAATGATAAAGGTTATCTTTATCATATCTCTGCTTTTCATTATATAAATTGTTCACTATCAATCCATCAATTGTACAATAATACAATCATTATTGTAATATGGAGATGTGTAATTGTTGAACAAATGTTCACATATGTAGGGAATAAAAAACAGATTGTTTCCAACTACCAACTTTATTTTACTGATCACTGATATTCCCACTTGGTGCTTTTAGCATGTTGTTCTTGGCTGGTGATGGTTTGAAGTTGGTAAAAAAAAAAACAAATTCTTTGTTGCCCAAAAGTTCTCAAATTGTAGGCACTCAAAAAAGAATAAGAAAGAAGACAGAAAGGTACCTGAAGAAATTGCTGTTCTGATTTCTCCCTTGTTGGTTTAAATGCTAATCTGCCACTTCTGAGAACAAGAAATATCCCCAAGTGTATTCTTTTTGACCTTTCTTAACTTCCTCTCCCTTCTTTCCTTCTGACTTTATTTTTAGATGGATATCAAACAGGAAATTCCACTCCACTAAGAAATGGCAAAATTTCTAGCTAGAGATCAGAGGGTGGAGCCCACTGGGAAATCTGTAATGGAGATCAGACCAAAGGGCTGGGCCAAGGAAGGATGGATAGACACTTGTAAAACAAGAGACCATTTTTGTGTCTTTTTTTTCCGCTACTAGAGATGAAACTAGTAGCTTTCATTTATGCCTAAGGCACAAATTTTTAAAAACAGATCAGTTGATTTAAGCCAAAATTCAAATCAAAACACTGGCAAGACCTAGAGAACAGATATAGCCACAGAACTGTTCTAATGCCCAGCACCGGAAGGATGAGGATGTGTAGGGTACTGAAAGACATAACAATGGTTTGCCACTTACTGTTAAGTGTTGCCAAATGTGCTTTAAGTACCTCATGTACTGGAAATGCACTGCAAATTACATTCCTTATGTTGTGAATAGGAACAGAAGCTTTTTCTTTCTTTCCTGTTATACTATTGATCACTGCATATTCAAATCCACCTCTTCCATCTTGTAAGAAATTGATATATAGGATGTATTTTGTAAAACTGAATCTTTTGGATATGAAGTTTTATGAAGTTACACAGAGTGACCTTTCTGAAGAGCCTCTAAGCCTGCATGCAGTTCCAACTTCTTAAGCCAGGAAATATCAAATCTTGTAAAACTAATAACATTTTTGCAAATTATTTTAAAAGTCTCACAGATAGCATTATATATTAAGTTGATTTTAGATCAAATAATCAAATAAACTTAATTCTACAGATCAGTATTACTGGTCTCTAGCACTGGTGTCTATAGTGTAGGAGAGGTGAAAATGGGCTTCTAAATTAAAAGATGCACATCTCTATTGAAGCTTGCACATAACAAGGTAACAAAACTATTATACACATTACCAAACTGGCAAACGCACATAACAAATGTAGAAATGGGCCTGCTGATCATAAAATTCCTTTTCCCAAAAATGATTAACAAATGATTACCGCTAGTAAAGTTATCTTCAAGTTTTAATCTATGACAACTCATCAAAACTTAAGGTGTATTTTAGTTGATCGTCTTTAACACATGTAGCAATTTTTTAGCCAAGTAATATGCTTAGAGTAACAAAATAAAACAGTACAAAAGGTTAAATATCTGTATATGATTCCTTTCCACTCCAGACAGTCTTAGAGAAAGCCATTACTAATAGTTTATTGCATCCTGCTCAAAATCTTTTATACAATACAGGAACATATATCTTTTCTTTTTAATGCAAATCAAAGAATTTTCTGCACTTTGCTTTTGCAGCCTTGACCTCCCAGGCTCAGGCGATCCTCCCACTACAGCCTTCCAAGTACTGGAACTACAGAGGCATGCCACCATTCCCAGCTAACTTTTATTCTAATTTCACACAATAATTTAACCAAGGAGTTTTCTTGCTGAGGAGCATCTTTTGGGATTGGTATTCCAAAGAACACACTTTGGGGACTGCTAAGTTACAGCATCTCACAACCCTGTCAAATAGGTTGTGTTATGCTCATTTACAAATTAAGAACACTGAGACTAAGAAAAGTTAAGTGACTTTCGGGCCAGGAACAGGGGTACACACCTGTATTCCTAGCACTTTGGAATGCCAAGGCAGGTGGATCACCTGATGTCAGGAGTTCACAACCAGCCCAACAGGTGAAACCCCATCTCCACTAAATTAAAAAGAAAATAGCCAGGCATGGTGGTGCATGCCTGTAATCTGAGCTACTTGGGAGGCTGAGACAGGAGAATAGCTTCTACTTGGGAGGTATAGGTTGCACTGAGCTGAGATCATGCCGTTGCACTCCAGAATACGAAACAAGAATGAAACTCTGTCTCAGAAAAAAAAAAAAAAAAAGTTTAAGTTACTTTCCTGAAGTTCCAGCAGTGACAGAATTGGCATCCATCCACCAAATCTATCCTCTTCTTCTTATACCACACACAATTACTCTTCCTTTTAGCATCACTAGGCAGTAGTGATATTAAAGAAAGGTTCTTTGTGTTTTAACAGAAGAGACTGAGCTTAAAAACATTTTGACAGCATAGTCTGAATATCAAAAGAGCCAAAAGCATGCTACATATAAAATGTGCAACAGGATTTCAGAGAAGGAAGAAATGATTGTGGACATAGGAGTCCAGGACAGGGTGATCTACTTGACTCTGAGCATGTTACCTGTGCCCCCTTTGCACTTAGTTTCTTTGGCACCTTTCTGGTAGCATTTCTATGTAGATAAAATGAAAGGGCATTTTTCACAAAGCCTGACCTCTCAATCAACGTTGGCTCTTATTACTGTCTTCAAAAGTAGTTTCCAATTTCCCTCCACCCCTATTACATTATTTGGAAAAATTCACCATTCTGCAGAAATTTGTATATTCTTTCTCCATGATTCACACAAACCTCTAGCTTCTTGAAATTCAAAAATGCTAAATCTTTAAAAGATATCTTTCTAAAATAAAAATACTTTTGGAGATTTGTAAATCAAAAAGTATAAATATTTTTTAAATAACCGCAAGACTTGTAAATTTTGTTCATAGGTTACTAAAGGAAAATCACAAATTAAAGCCTGTCTTACAAACAAATATCATGGGCTTCAAATAATGAGGATTGGAGAAACTTACAGGCATGAGGTCAAGAAGGGGCATGAAGGAAATACAAGGAAGATACTAACTCTACCTCTCTCCTACTGAGTCGAGATGGAAGGTGGATAGTGGATGTGAGGAAATAGGAAGGTGTTTACCGGAAAAGGCAGCAGAATATAGGGTGTTATCGTTTTCCCATAACTTCCCTATCAGTATCAGAATTCATGTATAGTTACAGTTTTTGCTCTCTAATTATATCCACAGCCCTAGACCTACAGAATAATAAAATTCTGAGATGCTTACTTTAACATGCGCCCTAAATTGTTAGCAACTTGACTTGCCTCTTGATAGTTCCTGAATTTCTGACAATGCTCCCTCTTCCTTGCCATAGCTAGCTATGACCTCTTGGCTTTGGCAGCGAAAATTCCATTTCTTGAACTAGTGGGCCTCTTGGCCCAGTAAAATATAATGTTTCCCTTTAGTAAATTTCAATAATAGCGTGCTGTAATGCTATTACATCATCAGTAGATTATATACATTACTGCATACTTCCTAGTTCCTTGCTTGTTTTACACAAGATATCTCCCATTTACTTTCATCCCTACTTGATCTAGGCATCTTACATAAAGAAATCAAGTTGCAATTCATACATGGTTTTAGTTACCAAACTAATTTTCTGACCCTGATAGTTTAGCTAATTTTTTTTTTTTTTTTTTTTTTTTTTTGAGACAGTCTTACTCTGTTGCCAGGCTAGAGTGCAGTGGCATGATCTTGGTCACTGCAACCTCCACCTGGCAGGTTCAAGTGATTCCCCTGCCTCAGCCTCCTGAGTAGCTAGGACTACAGGTATGCGCCACCATGCCCAGCTAATTTTTTTATTTTTTAGTAGAGACGAGGTTACACCATGTTGGTCAGGATAGTCTTGATCTCCTGACCTCATGAATCGCCTGCCTTGGCCTCCCAAAGTGCCAAGATTACATGCATAAGCCACCACGCCTGGCCTAGCTAAATATTTATGATGAGATATTTGAGAAAAGATTTTTAAATATCCACTTCTTATTTTGGTAATTGCACCAAACACTTATGCTCCAGTTCACATTCTATCAGCTTCACTTCTTATGCCAACTACTGTGGTAGCAACCAGTTCTAAGCAGGCTTCACCCACTTTCACAAGAATGCAGTCTGACTGGTCCTCACCCTGAACCTCTTAGACAATGACGGAAGGAAGCGAATGCTTCCTCTCTTCTTCCCCCATCATGTGGTTCTGAGATATTTCATATAGCTTCTCAGAAGGTCCCATGGGATTGACAAACCTGTTCTTCCTCTTTGGTATGACTTGATAACTCACTCTTACGTTAGCTTTTCCTTCTTCCTGTTCCACTCATCCTCGTCTTCTGCTCCCTAAAATTACATTCCCAAATAAGCGATTCTCAGTAGTTCTTTGCCTTAGGCTCTGTTTTTGACGGCAATCTGGTGTATTGATCAGGGTCCAGTCGGGAAACAGAAACCACACCAGTAATTTGAACAAAGAAAATTTAATATAAAGAATTATTAACTTGTGGCAGAGGATTAACTACTAAGAGGAAAAAGAAGCTTAAAGTACATAGCAAGAGCAGATAAGGAATCAGCTATGACATTCAGGGCTAAGACAAAATATCCAAAGAGGTAATAATCTTGAAAGAGAACTCTCCCCAAGGCTTAGAGTCAGACCTCACCAGATGGCTGAAGAGCTAGCTGGAAACAGCCTGTCGGGATGCCCAAAAAACTCACTAGGAGGCTGCCCTCTGTGGTATCAATAAGATTCTCTGGGAAGCTGCCCACTGAAGTTCTAACAAGACTCGCTGGGAAACCACTTGCTAAGGAACTGCTGAAAGTCACTGAGAAGCTGCCTGGGTACACCAATGAGACTTTCTGGGAAACCAGCCGTGCTGTGGGCAACACTGACCAGGAAGCCACCCTTTGGGGTATTGTAGAACTTGTCAGGACACTGTCCCACTGCAGTGCTGGCAAAACAAGCAGGACTGTGAGCATCCCTGGGTGCTGGCTCCCACACACTGCAGGAGCAAGAAGAAACAAACACGGTGGAAGGATGGAACCAAACTCCTTCCTCCAGCAGAGTCCTTCCTCTCCTCCTACCAACAAAGCTTAACTTTGTGCCAGCTAGCTGAGAAGAAATGTTTGCTGGTCCTGCTGCAGTAGGGCAAAGCAGGCCACGGAAGGATGGACTGGGCTTACACAGCACTCCACCAACTGTGGCTGAAATGTTATTTCCTCCAACGAATTACCAATACAAGTAGTAGTCAGGACAGAAAAACTCAGCCATGGGCAACAGTTGTCTTCCTCCAGCATCTCTCAATCATACTACTCTTACCTGCTGTTCTCTCCTTTTATCTTTCCTGGCTTCCCAGCTCACAACATCTACCTGAGCTTTCCTTGCTTCTGTGATGGACATTTTCCATACATCAGCTCCTTATAACCATGACTGTGTGTAAGAAATGTTCTTGTGGCTTGGCCCTGGCCCAAAAGACCCACACAGGCCAGCCCAGCCAACTGGCTTCTCCTCTGAGGAGCCATTCAACACCTCCCTTCATCTCATGTGTTCATATAGGAATAGCTTTTGTGCAGAAGACACTGACCAGATCCTTTGAGTCCAAAGTGAGCAGGTGATCTCATCACAGTAGGGTTTTTTTTTTTTTTCAGACAGACAAATTAGTGCTCAAATTTTGGCTCTTCCATTTGTTAATTGTGTGGTCTTAATCAAATATTTAGACTTTTCCACATCACCCTCTTCTGGAAAATGGAGATAAGGTTTGCTTTATAAGGTTATTCTGAGAATAAAAAAGAAGCAATAAGTATTCATTCATCCAATAAATATTAATATTTGTTGAGCACCTACCGTGTGTCAGAAATTTTCCTAAACATTAAGAAAAAAGGTAATGTAAATAACCATCTGGTTCATGGTAGAAATTTAATATAAAAAGATTTCCACTCATTTCCTTCTCTTTATGACTGTGAACATTGTCTATGGTAAATAAACAACAAATTTAGTTATTATTCCTCTTTTTCGTGTTTCTCTGTTTTATAGAAACCGTAAGAGTAAAACTCTTTATAGATTGTATTCATACACTGACACTATTAGGGCTTGTTCCTATGAGAAAACTCAAGTGTTTTTTTTTTTTTAAATAAGGGTGTCTCAAATATTCAATATTGATCTGAAAAACACGTAAGAGAAAAATATCTCCAATGTGCTACTGGGTGTGATCAAGATAGCTGTCAGTGAGTAAATATACTCTCTACGGCATCCATTCTAAATAATAGTACACATGTCAAATACCTTTGACATTCTTATTTCAAAGATTTTTGTAGGCATGAAACTAACATTTTACGTATGGAGATGAAAGGGTTAAGTCATTTTCCCGGTCACTAATATAATCACTGACATAATTACTAACCAAATCTTAGGCTTTCGGTACCCTGGTCCTCCTGCCTCCTTTTCTCCTTCAGAAAACATTCACCCACAGTAATGTCTACTTGCCTTTTACTCTAATTTTAAGAAAGTATACTGAAAAAAAAGTATTACTAGCATTTTCCTTCAAATCAAATTAATCAGAAAATAAAATTAGAGCACATTTATTTAGCAGAAAGCTACTCTTTCCATTAATGAGAATTTTATTAAATATAATAAAACATTTCAGGCAATTTCTTTCTTCCTGGTGTTTTTTTTTCCTCTTCCTTTTTCAGATTTATTGAAAAGCATTTTTATTAGTGCAATAATAGGCTCTGGGACATGCAATTATATTGAGATGCTGACACTTTCCTGTTAGTTGCAGCCTTTGGCCTGAGGCCAAACACTGAACCCAAGCATATGAGTTTCTCTGCAAGCAGCCCTGGCATGCCACTCACATGCGTTTGTCCTTACAGCAACCTCCAATTTTCACCCACTATAGAGAGAATTAACTAATTGTTCCCTCCTGTTACAACTGATCCAAAGAGGTACTTCCATCTCTTTTTACAGAAACCCAAAAGTTTCTTATGAAATTTTTGTAGGATGCAGAGTTGAAGACAGACCTGATTAGAAGCTTTCAACTTCTGTTTCATATGGGGAAATACCATAAAGGGTTTCATTACTTTACGAGGCATTTACACACATGAAATTACTTGTGCCTTTGTCATGAGTTTTCTTTATAGCTTTCACTTCTGTATATTTTTCTAATTGCAAATCCTCCCCTTTCCAAGTTCTGAGACAAAGCATTTCAGAATAAAATTATAGATTCTTCAAACCTCTGGAACTTTAAAAAATTTCTAAGGCAGGAATAAACCATCCTTAAAAAGGAAAAAAAGAAGCCACCAGAAAAAGCTTCTGAATTCACTCCTGCTTTCTATGTAAAGACACTGAGTTTCAATATTTGCTGAATTCAATGGAGTTAAATTTCTTATCTTTGCTGGATTCAATGCCATGGATCTTCCCCACATATCCCAATCCCCTTCATGAAACTGTATATGTTGTTAGAATACCTATGTAAAACCTTAACAAACTTTTTTTTAAGTTACACAAACACACACACACACACACACAAAACTAAACTACTCCATCTAAAAATGCCTCTGGTCTGACTATGAACAAAAACAAAGGGATATCTGCTACCCCTAGTCCTACCCAACAATGTGCTGATGACCTCAGCATCCTACAGGCCCTGTGGCTGTTCCAGCAAAGCATGGTAGTGTTTGGGCATCACTTCCTCAGCAGGGAAGTGGAGTTTAGAGAAACTTAATCCTTGTGAACTGAATTTGGTGTGAGGGCTCCTGGGAGACATCCCAATCACTTGTACTTCCTTTGAACTACAGTCCCTCAACACTGACCATATCTCTCCTTCCTTTCCTGCCAGCTAGGATCATCCTTGGTTTTCTGGGCCCATTTCAGTCCTGTTGGATCAGGATCTGGACTGCAGAGGTTTCTTTTCCAAGTCCTGGCTGGGCTCCTTGGAAGCAGAGTGCCCCTCCCAGCAATAAAGATTATTGTGAGCACTTTGAAACTGATGTCAAACCAAATCAAGCCCTTGCACACTGACTGGATTCCGGCACACCCTCCTTTGAGTTGGCCCTACAGCCAATTGCCAAGCCAATGAAAGCACAGTCCTGTCCACAACCCTCCCTGCTACCGTCCAAAGATCCCACAATGCCTCTGAGCTTATCTCAGGGGTTTATGTGGTGCAAAAGTCAGAGATGACCAGTTTTCGGTTCTTGGGAACGCATAAAGGAACAAAAGTCACTAGGAATCTCTGAGGCCCAGCGAAGAAGTGAGGTTAGGAAATACTAAAGCTGTAGCCAGAATAGCCTTTTCAAAAGAGAAGGCGAATTATGGTGAAGTGGCTGGTGATACTTTACTGACCTCTAAATTAACTTTATCCTAGCATCACAAAGACCTACTATGGTGAATGAAAACTGCTTGGGTGACAGGAATAGCTAAGTGCCTAGTTAACAGGTAACAAGTGAGGGAGGCTACAGTTCCATGCCTCTCCACATGCGGAGTCAAGGAGTCAAATTCCCACAGTGAGAGAGTAAGAGAGTACATTCTACATTCTTTCATACCACACACATTTGTTATCCTGGTCTTTCTGTATAATCATGATACAATCAGAAATATGAAATATAGAAAAACATACTTATATAAATGCACATATATGTTGGCATATATATGATATATGTGTGTATCATATATCCCCTCTTCTTCCTAGCAGTCAACGTGTCACTCTAATTAACCTTCATTCTTCTTACACCAGTTTCCTAACCTCCTGACACACCAGTATTTTACTACTTTCCTTAAATATTCTACTCATGGGTAAGTATTAATCCCCATATAATTCTGCTCTTATAAGTCTCATTCAAGTCTATCTAATTTTCTTTGTTAAATTCTCTCTCTTCTTATTCAGAGCCCTGAAATGGCATGGACAAAAACAAAATGTAAGCAAGTACAACTAATAATATTCTTCTAAATTACTATATAAATAAATATGTGGATAATAATTAGCATTCATACAAATAACTGTTCATTTTGAAGCTAGAGTCAGAGAATCATTATGGCCACACCAATTGTGAATTAGTATATTAATTAGTATATTAAAAATGCTTTTTGGAATCTAGTTATATAAAATAATGCAGGGAATTGAACATCTAGAATATATTGCTTCTGTTGTACCCTAATTTTTATGATGCTTGAGAAACATACACTGGTCACCTTTTATGTACAGGATGAATGAAAACCTTGCCTAATTCAGCACACACAATTCACAGATTACAAAGGATAGGAGTATGACTCTTTATAGCTAAAATGTCACCTCTATTTGGAAATAAGGAAAATACAGTTTTCAATACTTGGTCTACTTGACCTACCAGATTTGCATTGTGGAATTTTTGGCAGAAGATTTTTTTTTTAATTTAAGAGGAGCCATTACTTCAAATTTTGAACATAAAGTGAGATTTTATTGATATTTTTAGCAGATGTTGGGTTTCCCTGTAATCCCAAAATGAGCAACCAGGGCTCAAAGCTAAGGCCAAGGGGATGTTTGATACCTCCAAATTTTAAGGTAACTCACCAACCTCTGGGAACAGACACCTCCTTCAAGGCTTACTAATAAGAGTCAGCTGAAAGGACCCTACCAAGTTAGCTCTTGCCATCCAACCACTGTCAGTCTTAAATTGCCTCCATGCTGGGACACTCAAATGAAAGCCGGAAAGCAGTGATGCCTGACTGAAAATCAGTTAAGGGATACCCGCCCTTTCCCCTCATCCCACCACTCTTCTTCCCACAATGCCAGTGGAGCTAGACCCAGCCAAAAGAGGAAGAGATGTTCAAGACACACAGTGTGAGACAATTCTTTCCAAAATTTCTGGATTAAGAATGAAAAAATCAACCTCATTCTCATCCTTATTTCTGGTCAAACCTGCTCTGGAGGAAGAAATGGAGACACAATTCAAATCAGCCAATGATGAGCTGAACATTTTAACCGAACTAAACTGAATCCACCCAGAAAGTTATGGGATTTGCCTAGGATTGTCTAAGGACTCTGCAACTCAGATGCAAAGATTCTTAACAGTATGCTTGAAGGAAGGATTTTAAAATGTTAATAACACACTTGGTTGAAATTCCTCAATAAACCAGATACACTTTTTATAGATCTCTAGCATGAATTAACATAAATTGGACTTGTATCAAATTACTCCTATGTACTTTACTTTTGAAAAAGATGATGCTTTAGAACTCAAAGGGTGGGTGTGGCAGATGTCTTGAGAAGGGATGTTTATGAATCTATCCCAGATGGGTACAGAGGAATCTGCAGCCATGCCGGATGGTAACCGAGGCTCAGTCTATATCTAGCAAAGTCTAACTGCTCTGATATCAGTCAAATAAGTACAAATTTTCAAAATGTGATTAGCTAGTAAAACGAAGGGCTTATTTAGTATTCTTGTTCTACTGTGCTTACCAATAGTCCAAAAACTGATAAAATCTGCCTTTGCTGCAACCAGGAGGCACTGAGCCAAATTTTCCTTTTGTAAATTCTAGGCTAGGCCAATGTCCCATTGATAATTCAACCATGAGTTGGTTTTAAAATGAACAGAACTACAAATGCAATCACTGCACGGCATAAACATGATTACGCTGGTTTTGTAAACCTACCTACCTAGATTTATATTTAATTTGCTCAGCTTTGAAAAGGATGATATCTAAGCTTAATGCTGACTGAAACAAATATTATATATTGATTGACTTTCTTATTCCTGGGAATATTAAGAAGCCCATATTATTTGAAACAGGAGTCTTTTATTTTCTCTGTGTTAATAACAGCCAGTTGCAGCATGAACAAAGCCCATCAAAGTCTTCCATTGCCAGAAGCCACATTAAAACAATAGTGGGTCAAGTAGCAAATGGTACCAAATTACACAAAGTGTTTTTGTCTATGACTTTTTTTCTTGAGCAGAGACCAGCAACACATGTGTAGGGTAGTACAGGTTAAAATATGTCTACATCCAAAGAGGAAAACTGATATTTCTGTCTGTTTATGGTATTTTCTTCTATAATTATATTAATTCATGAAATCAAAATGTGAACACCCAAATTTATGTCTATAACTATTTCTTTGTAGTTGGTAGTAAATTTGGCATAATATTGATAATTGATAAAAAGCAAAAACTTATAAATATAGATACAATTAAAAATATAAGCTATAAATCAATGATAGTTATGTTGTACTAGAGACATGTGCTTTACGAAATGACTATGATTGCTTCTTTTTTTTTAACCTTATTCAAATGATTTAAATTTTTCCTATAAAATTATAATTTCGATTGATATGAGCAACTAACTTATTTGGTTTGGACATCTTTTGTCTTTGCTCAGAGGAAATGGAAGTTTGATACAACCAATTTAACTGAGCTTTTCCCAGAAAAACAGAATGAACCATTTTTCACCTGCAGAATTCCAAGGAGTTTCTACTTATAGTTAACTCATCCTATGTAACTGCTCTCATCGACTCTGTAGCAGATGACAATGTGACGGTCTCAGGATTCTAATGATTCATGATGTGAACCAAATTTAGCTACAGTTCAGCTTTCACTGTACAGATGCTTTATTTTGAATTCATCAAAAATAAAAGTAAAATCTGTTGTCTTGACCTGAGCAGGCACAAATAATTTATAATGTTCAAAAATATAATTTTGATATTTGACATACATTTTATCTTCATTTACATTCAGGTTGTCCTAAAAATAAGATAGAAAACAATCTGCAAAAATTATTTCTTTTATCTGTTTTGATAAAGTTTGGAAATAACAAAACTCATTAGAAAATTCAATCTTATAAGGTTTCTAGTTAGATATTTAATGAAAAGTAAGGGCTCCACATTCCTTATTACTTAACTCAAAATTCCTTTCCACAATTCCAAAGAGAAGAAAATAGAAAAGGAGGAAAGGAGAGAAACAAGGCAGGAAGAGAGGAAAGGAAGGAGGGAGGGAGGAACAGACAGAGAGAGGGAGAGAGGAAACTGTTATCTTATTCACGAAGCCTAGCACAAATGAGTAAGCTACTTCGTGCAGTACTTCTGTGAGTAAACAGACATAGTAGAAAAAAAGGAAGGGATATTATTCAAAACTTAAGTCATTATAAAGAAGTTTACTTTCTTTGGCAGCATATATTTATAAAGGGCTCTCACTCTCAATGTACCAGACACTGTCCTACATGCTGGTGAAACAGCAATGAACCACATAATTAAAATTTCTCTCATAACACAGCTACATCCTCATGGGAGAGGCAGATAATTAGCTATATAAACTAATACATACCTCAGTGGCAAATAATAGTAAGAGCTAAGAGGAAAAATTGAGCAAGGTGTGAGGATAAAGAGATGTGGGTGGGGAGACTTTGGCGAAGAGTTTGATCAGGGAAACTTTCTTTCAAAAAGTGAGCTGTTTGCAGACACCTGAGGGATAAGGAAAGAGCCAGGAACGGATCTGAGGGAAGATCACAGCAGGAAAAGGAAAGGAAAAAACCAGGATAGAGATTTTCTCCCAACACACATCTGCTGATCCATGTGCCAGCCTTTTCTAGTCTTACTCTTGCACTAAATTTTTATCAGCTTTTTGATGCTAACTTCTTACTAAAGAATAACTGTATTTTCAGTGCATTGAAATCTATATCCCATATATGTGCCCACTTTTTGATAATATTTATTTAAGAGCTGGAAACAAAGCCCTGTTTTGGAGACAAAGAAGTCCATATCTTTATTTTACAGAAGCAGAAACTGAGTACCAGAAAGTCTTCGTGATCTCCCTCCTATCACATAACTAACTGCTAATAGAAACAGGTGTAAGTATAAATGTTACCTTTAGTCTGGCTGTCTTACCTTATTGTTATTTGTATATTTCTTCTACTAGACTCTGAGTTCCTTAGGAATAAAAACTACACATATAACCCCCTTCGGAGTCTGGTAGGGTATAGCAGGATGCCTTACATATCACTGCTGGTCAATGAATATTTCATAAACAATCACTCTTCTATGTCAGTCATTTTCCAAAGCTTTCCAGATTTCTTCAAATCCTATACAATCTCTTTGGTAAAATTGCTTTGTGTCTCCTAACGGAATTCTTCAATAAATTGGCAGGGATGTACTTCGCTTACTATTCTATAAGTGCTGATAAGATTAAGCACGGTTCTTGTCAAATGGTTCATGATTCAAATTAGAAAGGAATACAGAATATATAGACACAGAGGAATCCAGTAGCATGTTCATTTCGTGCCTGGATTGTCCTGCTGAATTATTGTATGAGTAATTTCGATGGAAAGCATTTAAGAAAGAAACTTTATGTTTATCATAGGGACCTGCACACATTGTTGGCATGAAATAAATAATCAATATTTATAAGAGCCAAAATTCAGGCAATGTATTCTCATAAAATACATTTGTCTCTTGATGGCACATATACTATGAATAAATGTTTTCTTACCTACAATATTAGGCTTACTTTATTGTTATGCTTCTAAAATATATAAACCCAAATTAGAGCTACAAAGGGTATTTTTATCTGTTCTATATAATTTGTCAATAACAACAAGGTACAAGGTTATACAGCGTGGGAATATATAACTAGAGTCGTTGACCGTGCTTAAAGAAAGTGAATTCTTCCTAAGTTTGTTCTTCCCTTGCATAAACAGTATTAAAAAAATAAAGTCTTGTGGAAAGACAGCAATAAAAAAATGACCTGGTTTTCTGTGCCCAAGTTCCCAGTACTTTCAGAGCATAAGTTAAATGTCTCAGCTTTTCCACCGTGCAATTCAGAGAATGTGGTGGGAACAGAACACGAAGGCAACTCAGCTGGAAAATATCTTAGATGAAATATTTTTGTCGAGCACTTTTCTCATGTGAATTTGCCTCTGCTTTGGTATATACCAGTTGCCAGAACATGGCATTCATCTTACCTCACGTCTTGAGGATTTTTTTTTAATCAACAAACTGCTACATAAGCCAATAGGACAAAAGTGAAAACAAACCACCCAGGTTTGTGTTTAACAGGAGCTCTGTCTTATGAGGTCAATAGACAAGCGTCAAGCTTTAATACCCTTAAAGGTCCTTTCCTGTGATAAAATGGCAATAAGGAAAATTCCTTAAGCCTCTGTGCCTAGTTTGCTTTCTTCTCAAAATCAGATTCATTATTACCCACAAGGATTCATCTGTATATTTTTAAAGATAAATGTCATTTGATCTTTTTTTATTCAAATTGAATAATAACAACCTAAATATTAAAAGCATGTTTTCCCCAGATGTGCTGATGTCTCAATAGATTCTTTTTTATATCAAGGGAAACAAGGCACATACAACTGCTTATCAAATTTGCAGCTTGTAAAACTAATGTCCTGGACAAAACAGCAGCCTATCCAGTAGGTGTCATCTGATCAAAAACATTTCACATACACACAAAAAAGGAGAACCTTATGAATATGTGATAGCTAGAAAACCACTCTAAAGATTAACTGTTTAAATAATGAAACAAACTAATGACATGGTGACCCCATTAAGAGTTGACATTCCATAGAGAGCACTGGTTCTCGATTGGTCTCAAATTTCATTATTTTGGAATAGGACCAAGCATCAAGATTTGTTTTCTAAATTCCACAGGTGATTCTAATGTGCAGTTAAAGTTGGGCATCAATGTGCCATAGTAACAAGGAAAACTAAAATGCTGAATGAGATACAACTCCAAACATCAAACTCCAATTATTCTGAAAATATAATTCTCAGAATACAGTAACTGACCAAAAAGAAAAAAAAAAAAGGAGGGCCTTGAAAATGTAATCCTGATCATCCAAATGGTCATTTAACTTTCTTTAACATTGATCCATAGCCAACCATGTTTCTGTGGAGGTAGATCTTCCAAAGTACTGTCAGTACCTTCTCACACCCTCCAGCCCCACCATAAATCCCCTCCCACAGAGTACTAAAGAATGCTTTTCATTTAGGCCTGGCTGTTCTAGCTGGACTGAACCTGGCTCCAGAGTTCTCAGAAATCACACAGAACACAAAGGATATAATCATATCATGCTTATGTATTATGTCAATGCTGATGCAGTCCTAGAATCCACTTCTAGGAGATTAGCCTACAAGAAGAGAGAGAGAGAGACAGAGAGAGACCATCTCTGCTGAAAATGTATTGTCTGTTGCAATTAATTGAAGTACTAAAATGCTTTGTTTGTTCAAGGACCCAGAATTTCACATTTAGTAACAGTAACCAAGATTCTAGTACATTCAGGGAAAGAATTAGTTCATCAAGATGTGGTTATCAGAGCCTCACTTCTAATACCAATGAACCTACAGTTTATGTGGTTGCAAAAAGAAGAGAAAAAATAAAGCAGCCTAGATAAGTATTAAATCATTTAAACCTCATTTGTGAGTTCGTAAGCAATTCTACTTCAACTTAGAAAACACAACTGCCCACTGTTAACCTTGTTCCACAAAGAAATGTGAATACTGTCTCTTTGCTATAACTCCTAAAGGGGAACTGGGTGTCAAAAGGTACCTTCCAATCTTCCAACTAAAATTAAATACAGAGGACATGCTAGGAGTCATTAATTTTTTGTATTTGTCAATTTCTTGTGGTATAAATATTGCAATCATTGCAGAGTTCAAGCTACCAAAGTGATGTGAGCCAGGTAGCAAAAGTCCTGAAAATGTAGAAATGTACCCTGATAAGTTAATACAAGGGGACTTCAGCATACCGCTGTCCATTAGCATTCAGTTCATCTAGACACTATAGTATATATGTTAAAGCATGATCTTACAGAAGAAATCATTATCTACTCAAAAATCCTTAAATATATTGAGTTTATAGTTCATAGGGAGACAATTACTTGAAGAAGAAACTCCCCAGTCAAGACTTATATGCTTTATTTTATGCTGCGTGCTCTATTTCTAGACCCTCATAGAAATCAACAAGGATTGACAAACTCATTCCCTTGCTCTTAAACATTTAACTCAGTAGTTTTAATTTGGACATGCTTTTGTGGTATTATACTATGCCAAATGTTGTCAGAATCCTAGCTCTTCAGGTCCAGGAATTGTGCAGCCTTAGGGGAACAATCACAGTGTTGAAGTACTCAATCACAGACCACTGTTAATGAACCAGGCACTCTCCATTAAGCAGGAGCGAGGCTGCTCTGATGATGGAAAGTGCTAGAATGACGTTCCAGAATTTCTCATTACCAGTTAAACAAAGCAGAAGGATATTCTCTAACATAAATTAAAATTGAGATCAACTGCATGGCTTTATAAAATTAGTGTTATATCAATAACCAAATGTTTATTTATATAAGCTTTATGTGTTTACATAATAAAAGAAATCAGATTTTTTTATTGTACTTTAGGTTCTGGGGTACATGTGCAGATCATGCAGGATTGTTGCATAGGTATACACATGGCAATGTGTTTGCTGCCTCCATCCCCTGTAACCTACATCTGGCATTTCTCCCCATGTTATCCCTCCCCAACCTCCCCACACCCTACGATCCCTCCCTTGGCCCACCCCAACAGACCCCAGTGTGTGATGCCCCCCTCCCTGTGTCCATGTGTTCTCATTGTTCATCACCTGTCTATGAATGAGAACATGCGGTGTTTGAATTTCTGTTCTTGTGTCAGTTTGCTGAGAATGATGGTTTCCAGATTCATCCATGACCCTAAAAAGGACACAAACTCTTCATTTTGTATGGCTGCATAGTATTCCATGGTGTATTCAGGCCACATTTTCATTTTCCAGTCTATCATCGATGGGCATTTGGGTTGGTTCCAGGTCTTTGTTATTGTAAGCAGTGCTGCAATGAACATTCATGTGCATGTGTCCTTATAGTAGAACGATTTATAGTCCTTTGGATATATACCCAGTAATGGGATTGCTGGGTCAAATGGAATTTCTATTTCTAGGTACTTGAGGAATCGCCACACTGTCTTCCACCATGGTTGAACTAATTTACACTCCCACCAGCAGTGTAAAAGTGTTCCTATTTCTCCACATCCTCTCCAGCATCTGTTGTCTCCAGATTTTTTAATGATCGCCATTCTAACTGGCATGAGATGGTATCTCAATGTAGTTTTGATTTGCATTTCTCTAATGACCAGTGATGATGAGCACTTTTTCATATGTTTGCTGGCCTGATGTATGTCTTCTTTCGTAAAGTTTCTGTTCATATCCTTTTTCCATTTTTGAATGGGCTTGTTTGTTTTTTTCTTGTAAATCCGTTTTAGTTTTTTGTAAATTCTGGATATCAGCCCTTTGTCAGATGGGCAAACTGCAACAATTTTTTCCCATTCTGTTGGTTGCCAATTCACTCTAATGACTGTTTCTTTTGCCGTGCAGAAGCTGTGGAGTTTGATTAGGTCCCATTTGTCTATTTTGGCTTTTTTTGCCAATGCTTTTGGTGTTTAGTCATTAAGTCATTGCCTATGCCTATGTCCTGAATGGTCTTGCCTAGGTTTTCTTCTAGGGTTTTTATGGGGTGAGATCTTATGTTTAAGTCTTTAATCGATCTGGAGTTAATTTTAGTGTAAGGTGTCAGGAAGGGGTCAAGTTTCTGCTTTCTGCACAAGGCTAGCCAGTTTTCCCAACATCATTTATTAAACAGGGAATCCTTTCCCCATTGCTTGTTTTTGTGAGGTTTGTCAAAGATCAGATGGTTGTGGATGTGTGGCATTGCTTCTAGGGCCTCCGTTCTGTTCCATTGGTCTATATTTCTGTTTGGGTACAGTACCATGCTGTTTTGATTACTGTAACCTTGTGGTATAGTTTGAAATCAGGTAGCATGATGCCTCTGGCTTTGTTCTTTTTGCTTAGGATTGTCTTGGCTATGTGGGCTCTCTTTTGATTCCATATGAAGTTTAAAGTGTTTTTTTTCCAGTTCTGTGAAGGAAGTCATTGGTAGCTTGATGGGGATAGCATTGAATCTACAGATTACTTTGGGCAGTATGATCATTTTCACAATATTGATTCTTCCTAACCATGAGCATGAAATGGTTCTCCATTTGTTTGTGTCCTCACTTATTTCCTTGAGCAGTGGATTGTAGTTCTCCATGAAGAGGTCTCTTACGTCCTTTATTAGTTGAATTCCTAGGTATTTTATTCTCTTTGTAGAAATTGGAATGGGAGTTCACTCATGATTTGGCTCTCTGTTAGCCTGTAATTGGTGTATAGAAATGCTTGTGATTTCTGCACATTAATTTTGTATCCTGACATTTTGCTGAAGTTGCTTATCAATTTAAAGAGATTTTGAGCTGAGATGATAGGGTCTTCTAAATATACAATCATGTCGTCTGCAAATAGAGACAATTTGACTTTCTCTTTTCCTAATTGAATACCCTTTATTTCTATTTCTTGCCTAATTGCTCGGGCTAGAACTTCCAATACTATATTGAATAGGAGTGGTGACAAAGGGCATCCTTGTCTTGTGCTGGATTCCAAAGGGAATGCTTCCAGTTTTTGCCCATTCAGTATAATATTGGCTGTAGGTTTGTGGTAAATAGCTGTTATTGTTTTGAGATATGTTCCTTTGATACCTAGTATATTGATAGTTTTTAGCATAAAGGGCTGTTGAATTTTGTCAAAGGCCTACTCTGCATCTATTGAGATAATCATGTGGTTTTTGTCTTTGGTTCTGTTTATGTGGTGGATTACATTTATGGACTTGCATAAGTTGAACCAGTCTTGCAACCACGGTATGAAGCCTACTTGATTGTGATGGATAAGCTTTTGGATGTGCTGTTGCAATCGGTTTGCTAGTATTTTATTGAAGATTTTCGCATCTATGTTTATCGTGGATATAGGTCTTTTCACATAATCCCATATTTCTTGGAGGCTTTGTTCATTTCTTTTCACTCTTTTTTCTCCATTCTTGTCTTCTCATTTTATTTCATTGAGTTGATCTTCAATCTCTGATATTATTTCTTCTGCTTGCTCGATTTGGCTATTGAAACTTTTGCATGCTTTGTGAAGTTCTCATGCTGTGTTTTTCAGTTCCGTCAAGTTGTTTATATTCTTCTCTAAGCTGTTTATTCTAGTTAGCATTTCACCTAACCTTTTTTCTAGGCTCTTAATTTCTTTGCATTGGGTTAGCACACGTTCTTTTAGCTCTGAGGAATTTGTTATTACTCACTTTCTGAAACATATTTCTATCAATTTGTCAGATTCATTGTCCATCCGTCTTTGATCCCTAGCTGGTAAGGAGTTGTGATCCTTTTGAGGAAGAGAGGTGTTCTGGTTTTTGGTGTTTTCATCCTTTTTGCATTGGTTTCTTCCCATCTTAGTGGTTTTATCTACCTCTGATCTTTGTGGTTGGGGTCTGTGAGTGGACATCCTTTTTGTTGATGATGAAGTTATTTCTTTCTGTTTCTTAGTTTTCCTTGTAATAGGCAGGACCCTCTGCTATAGGACTGCTGGAGGTCTATTCCAAACCCTGATCGCCTGGGGATCACCCGCAGGGGCTGCAGAACAGTAAGGGTTGCTGCCTGTTTCTTCTTCCATTGTCTTCCTCCCAGAAGGGGACCTACCAGAGGTCAGCCTGAGCTCTCCTTTATGAGGTGTCTCTTTGAGTATACAGGGGTCAGAGTGTTGCTTGAGGAGAGAGTCTGTCCCTTATAGGAGCTCAGGTGCTGTGCTTGGAGCTCCATTGTTCCATGCAGAGATGCTGGGCAGGTACTTTTAAGTCTGCTACAGCAGAACTCATAACTGCCTCTTTTCCCAGGTGCTCTGTCCTAGTAAGTTCGGTTTTATTTATAAGTTGGTTTCATGCTGCTGCCTTTTTGCATAGATGCCCTGCCCCGCACAGAGTAGTCTAGTCACGGTCTGCCAGCAGAGGTGGTGCTGAGCTGCCTCAGGCTCTGCCCAGCTGCTATGTGAACTGCCTCGGTAGTGGTGGCTGCCCTTCCCCTCACTGAGCTGGACCATCCTGGGTCCAGCTGTGCTTGCTGGGAAGCTCAGTCTAGAGCGTTTCAGGTTGCTTGTTTTGTTGGGGTGGTACCTGCCGAGCCAAATCGCCTGGCTCCCTGTCGCTGCCCCATCCCTTTCTGTTGAAGGGGTGTCTCTGTCTCTCAGGCATTCTGGGCACCAGTTCAAATGGCCACCCATTGTGTGAGTTTCTGTGCACCAAGCCAGCACCGCTGAAACTGCCATGCTGAAAACTCGTGGTTTTTCGGCCCAGGAATCTCCTGATCTGTGGGCAGTGAAAATTTATTTGGAAATGCAGTGGGCACTCACCCTCTGCATTGTTCTTGCTGTGAACTGCACTCTGGAGCTGTTCCTATTTGGCTATCTTGGCTCCTCCCCACTCAAGAAATCAGATTTTTAACAAATTCTTTTTTAAAGTTAGGGGAAAACTTCCATTCTCTTGGATCCTATATAAGGTCAACCCATTTTCAGTGAGCAATAGAAAAATGATAGAGGAGACAGGAGAAGAATATTTAACATTTAGTAGTTTGTATTTAGTTGTAATTAGTCAGTCTATTCAGTTATTTTCCCACAAGTCCTTCTGAGTCTCCTTAGGAAAGGGATGAGCAGTAAAAGGCAAAAAGAGATGGAGGTTTTCACCAGGTTTTTAGGTAACTTCTTGGTTATTTGTACCTTACCAAATACCTTTAGTCATAGATAGTTGGAGGGCATCAGTCACCTAATAAAAGACAAAAGAGGTATTGAGGGAAGAAACTACCATTCAACTATACCAAAAACAGAGATGAATTTAGTAAAAGTTCACGTAGTATAAAATGCACTCTCTCAAACAAAGCAAAGACCTGATCTTGTATTGGGTTTAGGGAATGCATGGAGTTTAAGGATTTGCTGATGTTTGTAGATGGAACTGTATTGGTATTGACTTTCATTGTGGAGTTTAGCAACTGGTTAACTCTCAGAAGCATGAGTACCAGAGCAAGACTGCTGCTGGTTGTCTAGAAAGGGTTAATAACCAGTTTTTTGGTTACTTGTCTACGACCTGAGACTAAGACCAAAGAACAGTTATTCTTGTACTTCCTTTCATTAACTTGGAAAGAGGAACATTTTAGTCTCAGAAAAAAATAAGGAAAAGTGATTGCTACAGTTAAGTGTAGAATTTCTTGTAAATTATACTAGCACATTGTATTGGAAAATATTTGTAGTCTTAAAAAATTAAGATTTTTAATTTATTAATAAACACTAAATGTTATTTACTAATATATTAATTATACATTGTGTTTTTATAATTAATCATCAAATCTCTAATAACTCCAATATAAGTGACTAGATTTAGGTTTTTAAAAATAAATCTTATGGTATATATTTGAGGTTGATGAGGAAGTATGCCTAATGTGAACAACCAAAGTTAAAATGTAAAAATGTGGGCTACCGCATGGAATCATTTCAGGGGTTTTTATCCCACTTTTATCTACGTCTGCAAATAGAAATTTGGAAATCAGCTAGACCTGTTCAGAATCCAACTCTATTATTTACTAGATGTGTGACAATGTTTTCTTCATTAATAAAGACAATAATAATTTTCAAGGCTTGAGAAGCAATACATAAAATAAATTTCTGCCTTCATATACAGGATATTGCTAAAATTATAAACAGAAATAAAATGTAGGACTATTAAATTATAATATTCTACATCTGGGGCTGTTGCTAAATAATAATGATTATTATGTTGATTATAAAGATTAAAAAAATTTAAATCTCTAGTTATGACTTGCAATATATTTCTATTATTTTTATATAGGGTTTTTATTTTCTTAACAATTGACATCACAGGCTGAGACAGAGGTTTTACTACTTTCAGCTAAGGCTGGCAGCAAATGAACCATCTGTCTTCAGGAATGAAATCTGATCTGTGTCTTCTCTCTCTTCCTCTCTTTTTACTTTTCTTTTTCTCTTACTCAATAGTTGCTCATTTCTTAGATTCCCAGGACCAAACACATAACAAGAAAAAGAAAAGGTAAAAGAGATGGGAAGGTTCTTCCATGTATGAACTGTCATGAAAGGGTTCCATGATCTTTAGGCCCAGCAGAAAATTAAAGAGGCTTGTCTTCTCATAGGTGCTTTTGTAAATTCTATGGGGACTTTCATGCTGGGCACCTCCAACTGCAATTCCCTTAACCAAAGCAGTGCCTACCTATGGCTGGCCCTAATGCTTATGTGCTCCTGACCTCTGTGGTATACCTCTTAGTCACTTACTGTGGGATTCTAAGATAGAACTGCTTCTTTTGCAGGACCCCATCTTCAAATGACTCCAAGCTAACGTTCCCACTGAATTTTTCCCATGGCCTCAATCCATGCATCTTCAGCCCCTTAAAACAGGCACATGTAGAAAGTTTCCAGATGCAGACTTTTTCTTTTTAAGGCTGCTTTCACTTACTTATATGTGATTCAGATATCAGTCCACTTTGTTTCCAATCATAATAAACATATATCAAGCTCCCTGAGCTTCTGAATCTCTGAACCTCTGTCAGAAAACTTGAGATAAAGACACCTCTTCAACAACTCCCATATTTCCCATTTGGGTGGGTATCCACAGCACTCAACATTCTCTCCAAAATTCCTCCCCAAAAAGGCTTCTCTCTCCCCACTTTCTTGGTCCTGAACATAGGTTGAAGAGTCATTTCTTTGGTTCTCAGATGAGAGATTAGTCTCACATTTAATTCTTGAGTGTAGCCCCCATCTTTGGTTCTCGGATGAAAGATTAGTCTCACAATTTATTCTTGAGTATATCCCCCCAATGTCTTCACATCTCAGCCAAAATTAGAGAAGTCCTGTTTGACTTCCTGATATATATATATTAATATGCAATGACCTCAGAGAGAATATCATCTCTGTTGTGAGTGGTACACTGTATCGATCACAAAGTGCTAATTTCTCCAAAATATCCATTTTCTATGTATCAACTCATCTGCATCTTTTCAGTTCCTAGTTATTGTTTTCAGTGACATAATTCCTTTACTTTTTTCATCACAATAATCTTATTAAAAATCTTCCAAGTACTTATATTTTGTTTTAATTTCCATCTCAAAAAAAATTTCAGCTCAAGAATCACTCTTGGCTTTCTCACTCTTTTCATCTTTCTCTTGTTATCTAGGTAATTTTGTTCAGTACGATTTCTCACCTACACCCATTTTGAGTCAGAATGAGTGAAGAGTAGATGCTGTTTTCTCTGTCTCTAATTTCAGATAAATTGCTAGTCTCATTGCAAGTAGTAATCTTTACTTATCCAGTTGTCTTTCACAAATAGAGCAAAGCAGAATCTGCTTCTAAGTTAAACAAAAAGCAGAAATCATAATGTCAAATTATAATTGGCATATCCCAGACATAATCAATATTGCCTTTTGCAAGTTCCTCCCACAACTAAAGCAAACCCTGGTTAATGCTGGCCAAATCTTGACTAATTTGGCTTCGAGTTATTACCATACTTAATATCTCTGAATCAACACTGATGACTAAGATAAAGTGAACTACAAGAAATGATCAGTCTTCAATGTGAAAACTTTTTCACTTTGTGCCAACTATTACTGGTGCACCTGTTTTATGTTCAGAGTGGGAAGGGAGTCAAAAAAGACGTGGCCAATTTTGAAAAAGACGAAATGTTTTCAATGTCTCAAAATAGCTCACATACATAGCATTGCTTCCACTGCTTATTCAAACTACAAGGCTGATTGAGCATATGTATAATGCAAGGGTGCAAATAAAATTACCTACATTACTCCCGCCGTACTCTCTCAGATTCCAGTTTCCTGTATAAGAATTGGTATTGCATCATGTAGAGGTAGAAAGACATCAGCAGTTCATGGAATTTTCATGGGATGCACACAAAGAAGTAATATGAGAGGAGTTTAAGAATTTCTGATACTACATTTGCAAGGGGCTCTAGAAATAATCTGGTCCATCCCCTGTTTTTCAGATGAAGACCTCCACTCTAAATTCAATAGATTGCACTGGATAAGCCAACATCATAGTACAATAAAACCTCTGTCATCTGAATTTCAGGAAATTAAGAAGAAATAAACTTTATGTTAACTAGAGTCAGATGGCTCCAAAATTGTGGTCCTAGAACCATAAGAGGGCTCAGAAATTGGTGATAAGAAGGCATTTCAAAGGATTATTAATGTTAACAAACCAGTATCACTTGTCTGAGGAGCCCACACTGGGAAAGTGGAAATATGGAGAGGCATGCTCTGCATTCATTCTTTCTACCAATTTTGTGAAAGCCACTGACCCTCCTAGGGCTCAGGGCAAAACGTAGGCTTAGATGCATGGGTAAAGACAGAGACTCACATCTGGGCAGATCATGTACAGATTATGAGTTACAAGAGTCTGACCAAGGATCAACCATTAAGGGATGAGCATGCTACGATGAGACCATGGTTGATTCAAAACTGAGGAGAAATCCTCCAGGGGAAAATATTCAGGGTTTTAGTATATCCAAGAAATATAAGATGGAAAGTGAGTAGAAATCCAGAAGGTAAGGATGCATATCCAAAGAATATTCTAAACATTCTCTAACAGAATAGTAGAGAATGTAATGATGTAATAATTCTTTGGAGGGTGAATATACATTACATTATATGGGTATTATTCTGTTGATTAAAATTGTGATTTTACTTCATCCCCAAGGGTAACATTTTTAAATGGATACAATACCATTTTAAATAATACATCAACATTTTCTAAAACTATTAGGTCACATTTTTTGGGGTGGGCAATTGATCAATAAGCTCAATTCCAAATCAACTCAATGCAATTTAATGCAAAAACAATTTTTAACTATTTGTTACAGGGCACAGAATACAATGATGAACAAAGCACAGGACCTGTCCTCGTAGAACCTATAGTATGACAGTGAAAACATCCACGGAGCATCTAAAAACATGCTGAACACTGGGAAATGAATGTTATGAAAAATCTCCTACAAGGGAATTCAATCTAGTCTGTGAAATCAGGAAATGTTTCCTTGGTAAATTATATATCAATTATGATTTGGAGAGTTAGTAGAAGTTAGCCTGGTAGAAATTTGAAAATGTGGGTAGTATTTTTGGCTATCACCCTGCCTTGTGATCAACTGGCATTCACAGGAATTAATTCACCAACCAACACACTGAATTGCAGGAAGTAACATATTATTTTTGTTTAAGCCATTCAGTTCTGGGATATTTCATTGTTTAGCTTTCGAATGGCCTAGGCAAGGTGCTGATATGCTGAAAATATTACTCTGATCAACGTGAGACACAACTGGTATTAGAGCCTGATTTTTTTTATGCTTTCACAGAATAAAACTGTGAGTACCCAGGACTGAATCAGGCACTTAATTACTTTGTTGCCACAATGATGAAGAGTATTATGAGCATTTAGTGGATTGGACCCAGAAATGTTAGATACCTTGCACTACAATAAATTATTCCATATTCCTCTTGACTTGAGAATATCATGCTAGATGTTCATTAAATAAGGAACTGGAGACTACTGCTTAAGTCTCTTTTACATATAAACACAAACTATACTTTATGCTGTTTTGATATCCATAATATTCCAGGAATGAAAATACTGTGGAAAGTGACAGAAAATTGTATTCTATTTTGCTTGAAAGTTTGCCCAAAGTTGTTCATTGTTCTGGAAAACCGCATCCCTGACAGCAACACCAGTCATGGTACTTGAGCTCTGGTGTAAAACACCTGTATCAGTTTGCAGTTGTGCCATCAAATCCATAGGAATTCTTCAAATAGGGACATGCAGCTGACTGTCTCACTATGCAAGATATGAACATAGTGAAACAATGTTTGCCAGAACATTCACATATGGAAATACATATCATTTTAATATTCGTCTTTCATTTTGTTTTCTTTTATGTAACAGTGGTAGCATTACTGATTTTATGTTATCTATATGTTTATTTCAGGAAAGTGGAGGCAACATTACCAAATATATATTAGAAAGTGAAAACTTTGGCTCTGAGAAGATTGAGCCACAGCTGTGAAGGAAAAATTATATACAGGGTAGGCCATCAAATTCTTATGAGCATTTTAAAGTGTTGGTATTTTTTTTTAAAGATATTATCTTGGAGGTCACGATGCAAGATGACCAAACAGGAACAGCTCTGGAGTGCAGTTCAGAGAAAGCAGCACAGTGGGTGAGTGCTCACCACTTTTCCATACAAATTTTCAGTGCCGACAGACCAAGGAGATTCATGGTTTCAGCCAGTGCCACATCAGGGAACAGCAACTCACACAAATATGGGTGGCCATCTCGACTGGTGCCTGGAACGCCTGGGAGACAGAGCCGCCCATTCAACTGAAAGGAGGGGGCTAAGAAAGGGAGCCAGGTGGTCTGCCTTGGTGGGTGCCACCCCCACAAAACAAGCAGTCTGAAACACTCAGAATTGAGAGTTTTGCAGCAGCACAGCTGGACTGTCTTGGGTCACCCAAGATAGTCCAGCTCAGCTGGGGGAAGGTCGTCCCCCACTACCAAGGCAGTCCGTAACTAAAAGGCAGTTCACAAGCAGCTGAGCAGAGCCTGCAGCAGCTCAGCAACACCTCTGCTGGCAGACTGTGACTAGACTACTCCATGTGGGGCAGGGCATCTATAAAAAATGGCAGTAGCTCAATAGGGACTTATAAATAAAGCTGACCTTCCTAGGACAGAGCACCTGGAAAAAGAGGTGGTTATGAGTTCAGCTGCAGCACACTTAAAGATACATGCCCAGCAGCTCTACACGGAACAGCAGAGCTCCCAGCACAGCACTTGAGCTCCTATAAAGGACAGACTGTCTCCCGTACACCCAAAGAGACACCTCATAAAGGGGAGATCAGGCTGACATCTGGTGGGTACCCTTCTGGGACAAGGATAGCAGAGAAAGAAACCTGTGACAACTTGTGCTGTTCTGCAGCCCCCGCGGGTGAACCACAGGCAAGCAGGGTTTGGAGTGGACCTCCAGTAGTCCTGCAGCAGAGGAGGCTGACTGTTAGAAGGAAAACCAAGAAGCAGAAAGAAATAGCTTCAGCATCAACAAAAAAGACGTCCACTCAGAGACCCCATCCAAAAGTCACCAACTAAAATGGGAACAAACCAGTGCAAAAAAGGAGGAAAACACCAAAAACCAGAACATCTCTTGTCCTCCAAGAGATCACAACTCCTGACCAGCTAGGGATCAAAGATGTATGGAGAATGAACCAGATGAATTGACAGAAACAGGCCTCAGAAGGTGGGTAATAATAAACTTCTCGGAGCTACAAGAACATGTTCTAACCCAATGCAAAGAAACTAAGAACCTAGAAAAAAGGTTACATGATATGCTAACTAGGATAAACAGCTTAGAGAAGAATATAAATGACTCAATGGAGTTGAAAAACACAGCACAAGAACTTCACAAAGCATACACAAATTTCAGTAGCCAAATCGACCATGCAGAAGAAAGGATATCAGAGATCGAAGATCAACTCAATGAAATAAAATGAGAAGGCAAGAATGGAGAAAAAAGAGTGAAAAAAAATGAACAAAGCCTCCAAGAAATACAGCACTGTGTGAAAAGACCTAATCTATGTTTGATAGGTGTACCTGAATGTGATGGAGAGAATGAATCCAAGCTAGAAAACACTCTTCAGGATGTTATCAAGGAGAACTTCCCCAACCTAGCAAAACAGGCCAACATTCAAGTCCAAGAAAATACAGAGAACACCACAGAGGTATTCCTCAAGAAGAGCAACCCCAAGGCACATAATCATCAGATTCACCAGGGTTGAAATGAAGGAAAAAATGCTAAGGGCAGCAAGAGAGAAAGGTCAGGTTACCCACAAAGCAAAGCCTATCAGATTCACAGCAGATCTCTCAGCAGAAACTCTACAAGACAGAAGAGAGTGGGGGCCAATAATCAACATCCTTAAAGAAAACAACTTTCAACCTAGAATTTCATATCCAGCCAAACTAAGCTTAATAAGTGAAGGAAAAGAAAATCCTTTATGTACAAGCAATTGCTGAGAGATTTTGTCACCACCAGGCCTGCCTTACAAGAGCTCCTGAAAGAAGCACTAAACAAGGAAAGGAACAACCAGTACCAGCCACTCAAAAAACATACCAAATGGTAAAGACCATCAACACAATAAACAAAATGTGTCAACTAACAGGCAAAACATCCAGCTAGCATGAAAATGGAAGAATCAAATTCATACACAACAATATTAACCTTAAATGTAAATGGACTAAATGCCCCAATCAAAAGACACAGACTGGTAAATTGGATAAAAAGTCAAAACTCATCTCACATGCAAGGATATACATAAGCTCAAAATAAAGGAATAAAGGAAGATTGATCAAGCAAATGGAGACCAAAAAAAGCAGGAGTTGCAATCCTAGTCTCTGATAAAATGGACCTTAAACCAACAAAGATCAGTAGAGACAAAGGAGGGTATAATGGTAAAAAAAAAATCAATGCATCAAGAAGGGCTAACAATCCCAAATAACTATGCACCCAACACAGGAGCACCCAGGTTCATAAAGCAAGTTCTTAATGACCTACAAAAAGACTTAGACTCCCACACAATGATAGTGGGAGACATTAATACTCCACTGTCAATATTAGACTGATCAATGAGATGGAAAATTAACAAGGATATCCAAGACTTGAACTCAGATCTGGACCAAGTGGACCTAATTGACAGCTACAGAACTCCTCACCCCAAATCTGCAGAATGTACATTCTTCTCAGCACCGCATGGCACCTACTTTACAATTGGCCACATAATTGGAAGTAAATCACTCCTCAGCAAATGCAAAAGAATGGAAATCACAACAAACAATCTCTCAGACCACAGTGCAATCAAATTAGAACTCAGAATTCAGAAACTAACTCAGAACCACACAACCTCATGGAAACTGAACAACTGGCTCCTGAATGTCAAATGAATAAACAATGAAATGAAGGCAGAAATAAAGATGTTCTTTGAAACCAACGACCATGAAGACACAACATACCAGAATCTCTGGGACACATTTAAAACAGTGTCTAGAGGGAAATTTATAGCAGTAAATGCCCACATGAGAAATGAGGACAGATCTAAAATCAATACCCTATCATCAAAATTGAAAGAGCTAGAGGAGCAAGATAAGAAAAAAAAAACTCAAAAGCTAGCAGAAGACAAGAAATAACTATGATCAGAGCAGAACTGAAGGAGATAGAGATACAAAAAACTCTTCAAAAAATCAATCAATCCAGTAGCTGGTTTTTTGGAAAGATCAACACAATAGACCACTAGCCAAATTAATAAAAAAGAAAAAGGAGAAGAATCAAATAGATGCAATAAAAAATTATAAAGGGGATATCACCACTGAATCCACAGAAATACAAATTATAATCAGAGACTACTACAAACAACTCTATGCACATAAACCAGTAAACCTGGAAGAAATGGAGAAATTCCTGGACACTTGCACCCTCCCAAGCCTAAACCAGGAAGAAGTTGAAGCCAATAACAAGGCTGAAGTTGAGGCAGCAATTAACAGCCTACCAACCAAAAAAAATTCCAGGTCCAGATGGTTTCACAGATGAAATCTATCAGACATACAAAGAGGAACTAGTACCACTCCTTCTGAAACTATTCCAAACAATATAAAAAGAGGGAATCCTTCCCAAATCATTTATGAGACCAACATCATCCTGATACCAGATACTCAAAAAAAAAAGAAAACTTCAGGCCAATATCCATGATGAATATAAACGCAAAAATCTTTGATAAAATACTGGCAAACCAATTGCAACAGCAAATCAAAAAGCTTATCCATCACAATCAAGTAGGCTTCATACAGGGGATGCAAGGCTGGCTTGACATACACAAGTCCATAAATGTAATCCACCACAAAACAGAACCAAAGACAAAAACCACATGATTATCTCAATAGATGCAGAGAAGGCCTTTGATAAAATTCAACAGCCCTTTATGCTAAAAACTATCAATATACTAGGTATCAAAGGCACATATCTCAAAATAATAATAGCTGTTTATGACAAACCTACAGCCAATATCATACTGAATGGGCCAAACCTAGAAGCATTTCCTTTGAAATCTGGCACAAGACAAGGATGCCCTCTGTCACCACTCCTATTCAATATAGTATTGGAAGTTCTAGCCAGAGCAATTAGGCAAGAAAAAAAATAAAGGGTATTCAAATAGGTAAAAAGGAAGTCAAATTGTCTCTATTTACAGACGACATGATTGTATATTTAGAAGACGCTATCATCTCAGCCCAATATCTCTTTAAACTGATAAGCAACTTCAGCAAAATGTCAGGATACAAAATCAATGTGCAGAAATCACAAGCATTTCTATACACCAATTACAGGCTAACAGAGAGCCAAATCATGAGTGAACTCCCATTCACAATTGCTACAAAGAGAATAAAATACCTAGGAATTCAACTAATAAAGGACGTAAGAGACCTCTTCATGGAGAACTACTATCCACTGCTCAAGGACATGAGAGGACACAAACAAATGGAGAACCATTCCATGCTCATGGTTAGGAAGAATCAATATTGTGAAAATGACTGTACTGCCCAAAGTAATCTGTAGATTCAATGCTATCCCCATCAAGATACTAATGACTTTCTTCACAGAACTGGAAAAAAACACTTTAAACTTCATATGGAATCAAAAGAGAGCCCACATAGCCAAGACAATCCTAAGCAAAAAGAACAAAGCTGGAGACCTCACACTACCTGATTTCAAACTATACTACAAAGCTACAATAATCAAAACAGCATGATACTGGTACCAAAACAGAAATATAGACTAATGGAACAGAACAGAGGCCTTGGAGGAAACGCCACACATTTACACCCATCTGATTTTTGACAAACCTTACAAAAGCAAGCAATGTGGAAAGGATTCCATGTTTAATAAATGGTGTTGGGAAAACTGGCTAGCCATGTGCAGAAAGCAGAAACTGGACCCCTTTCTGACACCTTACACTAAAACTAACTCCAGATGAATTAAAGACTTAAATGTAAGACCTCACCTCATAAAAACCCTAGAAGAAAATCTAGGCAAAACCATTCAGGACGTAGACATAGGTAAGGACCTCATGACTAAACACCAAAAGCATTGGCAACAAAAGCCAAAATGACAAACGGGATCTAATTAAACTCCAGAGCTTCTGTACAGCAAAAGAAACAATCATTAGAGTGAACCATCAACCAACAGAATGGGAAAAAATTTTTACAATCTACCCATCTGACAAAGGGCTAATATCCCTTTATTAAAGAACTAAAACAGGTTTACAAGAAAAAAAAACCCATCCAAAAGTGGCAAAGGATATAAATAGACATTTTTTAAAAGAAGACATATGAAGCCAACAAACATATGGAAAAATGCTCATCATCACTGATTATTAGAGAAATGCAAATCAAAACCACATTGAGATCCTACCTCAAGCCAGTTAGAATAGCAGTTGTTAAAAAATCTGGAGACAACAGATGCTGGAGAGGATGTGGAGAAATAGGAACACTTTTACACTGTTGGTGGGAGTGTAAACTAGTTCAACCATTGTGGAAGACAGTGTGGAGCTTCCTCAAGGACCTAGAAATAGAAATGCCATTTGACCCAGCAATCCTATTACTAGGTTTATACCCAAAGGATTATAAATCATTCCATTATAGAGACACATGCACATATATGTTTATTGCAGCACTGTTTACAATAGCAAAGACTTAGAACCAACCCAAATGCCCATTGATGATAGACTGGACAAGGAAAATGTGGCACATATACACCACAGAATACTATGCAGCCATAAGAAATGATGAGTTTGCATTCTTTGTAGGGACACGGATGAATCTGGAAACCATCATTCTCACCAAACTGACACAAGAACAGAAAATCAAACACCACATGTTCACACTCATAGGCAGGTGATGAACAATGAGAACACATGGACACAGGGAAAGGAGCATCACACACTGGGGTCTGTTAGAGGGGGCGGAGGGAGGGATAGCATGGTGGGTGGGGAGGTTGGGGAGGGATAACTTGGGGAGAAATGCCAGATGTAAGTTACAGGGTGATGAAATCAACAAACCCAATTGCCATTTGTGTACCTATGCAACAATTCTGCATGATCTGCACATGTACCCTAGAACTTAAAGTATGGTAGAAAATAAAAAAGATGTTATCTTTGCATTCAATTTATTGCTTCCCCATATTCAGACTATTCCATTTGGTTTGAGATATCGGTTAAAATATGTGATGTTTATGGCCCATATTAACGTATGTACATGTCTTACAGGTTGGGTAAGTTCTTCAATAGTTCATCCCTTTTCTTCCCTTCCCCAAAACAAGAATCATTTGTACAAGTGCTCTTTGGGCACTAGCGAAGTTCAATATTTTTCAACCAGGGTTTCAAGCAGTTGTTCTATAGAACATCAAAATTGTCTTTTTTGAAAAACACAAGCATGAATCAGCAACAGAACTCTACTCTGCCCACACAGGTGCTCTGATTTAACTTTTCTTGTTTTTCCTCATGTTTTTCTTCTTTATTCACTGCTTTAGCTACTGATTATCCCCATAAAATTCCAAGTGCTATATTTCCTCTATTTTGAATTTTCCACTTTTACACTTTCATTTTGCCTTCAACATTGCCCCCTGAGCTTTCCAACCTTCTCTCTTGGTCACTAAATCTCAATTCATGGAATCTGTAAATCGTGCACCTATTTTCTGATTTTTTGCCTCTTCCTACAAAAACACCTGTAAATAGCCCACATAAATTTATGTTGAATTTCATTATGTCAGATTCTTCCAGAAAAAAAAAAATATGCTTTTGTATAATCTTGAACTTTGGTGTGATTTGGCAAGGTATTTACCTTCTTTTTGGCTTATAATACTAATAAGTATATTGAGGTTAATTTAAAAATTAACTTCACAGAGTTGTGACCATTAAACATAGGGTAATCACTTAAAAGAGTGTTTATACACAGTAAGCACTAATTATTATTATTACATACAATTTTAGAAGTTATATTTTACTGTATTTTAGTTCAATGTTTAAGTGCAATAATTTTAACTATACTTAGCAAAACACACTAATTCCCACTTAATTAGAAAATGTGATGATTATACAAATATAAATATACACTATAAAATTCTAGAGTGCCCCAGGAGACACAAAGAATCTGGCCTATTTCCAAACGGAATCTGCTTCAACACGGCAGCCTTGCCGAGGCAGTCAACAGCAGATACTAAGTATTAGACTAAGTAGAGTAGACTCTGTGCTGGCTTCATTGACCGCCTGGAGTTGTAGCTCAACTAAAGTAGAGCGAACCTTCCAATTTGATGGCATCATCTGAAATTCACTCCAGATTACAGGATGTGAAAAGCCATTCACTGTGCTTTCTAGAAATTTCTATCTCATGGGAAAATGATTCATTATGCAGTTATCCTGGGCATGCCATATTATTGTCGACTTTAAAGTCTAGAGAAGAAAACTGTGTGTAGGAGGGGACTCAAGATGGCGCTGTGAGAACAACCCAGGATTGGAGCCCGCGTTGAATCCGCAAACGGTGAGTCAGTGCTGCATTTCCAGACTGATCTTTGTTGCCCACAGAACGGGGAAACTCCCAAGTATAAAAAGACACGGGACGCCAGGCAGTAGGTCTGCCTGGCGAAGCCGGCAGCCGGGGCGGCGGCGGCCGGCCCTACCCAGCAATCCCCACAGGGCGCGCTTGTCCGGGTGCCTTGTTGAACCGGCAACCTGAGACTTGAGAGGGCTGGACTTGAGACTGAACGAGACTTGCACAGTAGCCCAGCCCAGGGGATTGCAGGGACAGATCGTTTGGGATACCCAGTGGAACGAACAAAACCGCGATTTCAAACTATCCCGGGCAGACGGTCCGAGACGCTCTGTGGGGGAGGGGCGTCCACCACTACGGAGGCAACCTGCCCCAACTGATATACACGCCCACTGCTGAGGCAGCCAGCCGTTGCCGAGGCAACCCGCCCCAACTGAGATACACGCCCACTGCTGACGCAGCCAGCCGTTGCCGAGGCAACCCGTCCCTACTGAGATACACGCCCACTGCTGACGCAGCCTGCCATTGCTGAGGCAACACGCTACAACGAAGAGACTCCGCCGCAGGGCGTGGCGGAGACCACAGCAGAGCCGCGCGAATCACACAACAGCAGGGCGGAGCCTCGGCAGCCAAACAGTGGCTAGTCTGCCTTCGAGCTGGGCAGGACACCTGATCGGACATCCAAAAATAAAGCCCAAACACCTCAACACAGAGCATTTGAGAAAAAAAAAAAGGGTTGTTTAATGAGCTGTGTTGCAGCAGAATCAAACATAGCAGCCTAACAGCCCTGAATGAACAACAGAGTGCACAGCTCAGCAATTAAACCCCTATAAAGTACAAACTGTCTCCTCAAGCAGCTCCCTGACCCCTCTATATCCAAAAGACTATCATTAGGCAGGCATCATCCTGGGACAAAGAGAGCAGAAAAAGAAACTGGTAGCATCCCTCGCTGTGCCACGGCTACTAGAGGTGCACCCCAGACAAGCAGGGTCTGGAGCGGACCTCAACAGTCGAACAGCGAAGGGGCTAGACTGGTAGAAGGAAAACCAAGCAACAGAAATACTTCATCATCAACATTCTGGGTGTCCACTCAGAGACCCAAACGAAAAGTCAGCAACTCCGCAGACGACCAGCGGACAAATCCACAAAGATGGGAAGAAACCAGCGCAAAAAGGAGGAAAACACCCGAAACCAGAACACATCGCCTCCTAGAAAGGACCAAAACTCCTCACCAGCAAGGGAACAAAGCTGGACGGAGAATGACTGTGACGAAATGACGGAATTAGACTTCAGAAGATGGATAATGAGAAACTTTTGTGAGCTAAAAGATCATGTATTAAATCAATGCAAAGAAACTAAGAACCTTGAAAAAAGATTCGAGGAAATGATAACAAGAATGGTTAACTTAGAGAGGAATATGAATGAATTAAAGGAGCTGAAAAACACAATACGAGAACTTCGAGAAGCAAACGCAAGTTTCAATAGCCGAATTGACCAAGCAGAAGAAAGAATATCTGAAGTCGAAGACCAACTCAATGAAATAAAACGAGAAACCAAGATCAGAGAAAAAAGCGCAAAAAGAAATGAACAAAGTCTTCAAGAAATGTGGGACTATCTGAAAAGACCTAACCTACGTTTGATAGGTGTACCAGAAGGGGACAAAGAGAATGAATCCCAGCTGGAAAATACTCTTCAGGACATCATCCAGGAAAATTTCCCCCACCTAGCAAGACAAGCCAACACTCAATTGCAGGAAATACAGAGAACACCACAAAGATATTCCCCCACCTAGCAAGACAAGCCAACACTCAATTGCAGGAAATACAGAGAACACCACAAAGATATTCCGCAAGAAGAGCAACCCCAAGGCACATAATCGTCAGATTCAACAGGGTTGAAATAAAGGAGAGAATACTAAGGGCAGCCAGAGAGAAAGGTCGGGTCACCCACAAAGGGAAGCCCATCAGACTCACAGCAGATCTCTCGGCAGAAACACTACAAGCCAGAAGAGAGTGGGGGCCAATATTCAACATTCTTAAAGAAAAGAACTTTCAACCCAGAATTTCATATCCAGCCAAACTGAGCTTCAGAAGTGAAGGAAGAATAAAATCCTTTGCGAACAAGCAAGTACTCAGAGATTTTGTCACCACCAGGCCTGCTTTACAAGAGCTCCTAAAAGAGGCACTACACATAGAAAGGATCAATCAGTACCAGCCATTCCAAAATCACACTGAATGCTAAAGAGCTTCAACATAATGAAGAATCTACAACAACTAACAGGAAAAACAGCCACTTAGAATCAAAATGGCAGTATCAAGTTCACACATAACAATATTAACCCTAAATGTAAATGGACTAAATGCACCAATCAAAAGACACAGACTGGCAAATTGGATAAAAATCCAAAACCCATCAGTGTGCTGTATCCAGGAAACCCATCTCACATGCAAGGATACACAAAGGCTCAAAATAAAGGGATGGAGGAAGATTTACCAAGCTAATGGAAAGCAAAAAAAAGCAGAAGTTGCAATTCTCATCTCTGATAAAATAGACTTTAAGGCAACAAAGATCAAAAGAGACAAAGAAGGCCATTACATAATGGTAAAAGGATCGATACAACAAGAAGAGCTAACGATCCTAAATATATATGGACCCAACACAGGAGCACCCAGATACATAAGGCAAGTTCTTAATGACTTACAGAAGGACTTAGACTCCCACACAATAATAGTGGGAGACTTTAACACTCCACTGTCAATACTAGACAGATCAACCAGACAGAAAATCAACAAGGATACCCAGGGCTTGAACTCAGACCTGGAGCAAGCAAACCTGGTGGACATTTACAGAACTCTCCACCCCAAATCCACAGAATACACATTCTTCTCAGCACCACATCACACCTACTCTAAAATTGACCACATAATTGGAAGTAAAGCACTGCTCAACAAATGCAAAACAACTGAAATCATAACAAACAGCCTCTCAGACCATAGTGCAATCAAGTTAGAACTCAGAATTCAGAAACCGACCCAGAACCGCACAGCTTCATGGAAACTGAACAACTGGCTCTTGAATGTTGACTGGGTAAACAATGAAATGAAGGCAGAAATAAAGAAGTTCTTCGAAACCAATGAGAACGAAGACACAACGTGCCAGAACCTCTGGGACACATTTAAAGCAGTCTCTAGAGGAAAGTATATAGCAATAAGTGCCCATATGAGGAGAATGGAGAGATCCAAAATTGACACCCTATCGTCAAAATTGAAAGAGCTAGAGGAGCAAGATCAAAAAAACTCAAAACCCAGCAGAAGACAAGAAATTACTAAGATCAGAGCTGAGCTGAAGGAGATTGAGACACGAAAAACGCTTCAAAAAATCAATAAATCCAAGAGCTGGTTTTTTGAAAAGATCAACAAAATAGACAGACCACTAGCCAGATTGATTAAAAATAAAAGAGAGAACAACCAAATAGATGCAATAAAAAATGATAAAGGGGAAATCACCACAGATTCCACAGAAATTCAAACCATCATCAGAGAATATTACAAACAACTCTATGCACATAAACTAGTAAACCTGGAAGAAATGGATAAATTCCTGGACTCCTGTGTCCTCCCAAGCCTAAACCAGGAGGAAGCTGAAACTATGAATAGACCAATAACAAGGTCTGAAGTTGAGGCAGCAATTAAGAGCCTACCTCACAAAAAAAGCCCAGGTCCAGATGGGTTCACAGCCGAATTCTACCAGACACACAAGGAGGAGCTGGTACCATTCCTTCTAAAACTATTTCAAACAATCCAAAAAGAGGGAATCCTTCCCAAATCATTTTATGAGACCAACATCATCCTGATACCAAAACCCGGCAGAGACACAACGAGAAAAGGAAACTTCAGGCCAATATCCATGATGAACATAGATGCAAAAATCTTCAATAAAATATTGGCAAGCCGATTGCAACAGCAAATCAAAAAACTTATTCATCATGATCAAGTAGGATTCATCCCAGGGATGCAAGGCTGGTTCAACATACGCAAGTCTATCAACGTAATTCACCACATAAACAGAACCAAAAACAAAAACCACATGATTATCTCAATTGATGCAGAGAAGGCATTTGACAAAATTCAACAGCCCTTTATGCTAAAAACCCTCAATAAACTCGGTATCGATGGAACGTATCTCAAAGTAATAAAAGCTATTTATGACAAACCAACAGCCAATATCATACTGAATGGGCAAAAACTGGAAGCATTCCCTTTGAAATCTGGTACTAGACAAGGATGCCCTCTCTCACCACTCCTATTCAATATAGTACTGGAAGTTCTAGCCAGAGCAATCAGGCAAGAAAAAGAAATAAAGGGTATTCAAATAGGAAAGGTGGAAGCCAAATTGTCTCTATTTGCAGACGACATGATAGTATACCTAGAAGACCCCATCGCCTCAGCCCAAAAACTCCTGAAACTGATAAACAACTTCAGCAAAGTCTCAGGATATAAAATCAATGTGCAAAAATCACAAGCATTCGTCTACACCAATAACAGACTTAAAGAAAGCCAAATCAAGAGCGAACTGCCATTCGCAATTGCTACAAAAAGAATAAAATATCTTGGAATACAACTCACAAGGAACGTAAGGGACCTCTTCAAGGAGAACTACAAACCACTGCTCAACGAAATCAGAGAGGACACAAACAGATGGAGAGACATTCCATGTTCATGGTTAGGAAGAATTAATATCGTGAAAATGGCTATACTGCCCAAAGTAATTTACAGAATCAACGCTATCCCCATCAAGCTACCATTGACTTTCTTCACAGAACTGGAAAAAACCACCATGAACTTCATATGGAACCAAAAGAGAGCCCGCATAGCCAAGTCAATTCTAAGCAAAAAGAACACAGCGGGGGGCATCACACTACCGGATTTCAAACTATACTACAAGGCTACAGTAATCAAAACAGCATGGTACTGGTACCAAAACAGAGATATAGACCAATGGAACAAAACAGAGGCACCGGAGGCAACACAACATACAAACAACTATACAATCTTTGATAAACCTGACAAAAACAAGCAATGGGGCAAGGATTCCATGTTTAACAAATGGTGTTGGGAAAACTGGCTAGCCATGTGCAGAAAGCAGAAACTGGACCCCTTCCTGACACCTTACACTAAAATTAACTCCAGATGGATTAAAGACTTAAACATAAGACCTGGCACCATAAAAACCCTAGAAGGAAATCTAGGCAAAACTATCCAGGACATAGGAGTAGGCAAGGACTTCATGAACAAAACACCAAGAGCATTGGCAACAAAAGCCAAAATAGACAAATGGGACCTAATGAAACTCCACAGCTTCTGCACGGCAAAAGAAACAGTCACTAGAGTGGATCGGCAACCAACAGAATGGGAAAAAATTTTCGCAGTCTACCCATCTGACAAAGGGCTGATATCCAGAATTTACAAACAACTCAAGCAGATTTACAGGAAAAAAACAAACAAGCCCATTCAAAAGTGGGCAAAGGATATGAACAGATACTTTACGAAAGAAGACATATATGAGGCCAACAATCATATGAAAAAATGCTCATCGTCACTGGTCATCAGAGAGATGCAAATCAAAACCACATTGAGATACCATCTCACGCCAGTTAGAATGGCGATCATTAAAAAATCTGGAGACAACAGATGCTGGAGAGGATGTGGAGAAAAAGGAACACTTTTACACTGTTGGTGGGAGTGTAAATTAGTTCAACCATTGTGGAAGACAGTGTGGCGATTCCTCAAGGCCTTAGAAATAGAAATTCCATATGACCCAGCAATCCCATTACTGGGTATATATCCAAAAGACTATAAATCGTTCTACTATCAGGACACATATACACGAATGTTCATTGCAGCACTGTTTACAATAGCAAAGACCTGGAATCAACCCAAATGCCCATTGATAATAGACTGGATTGGAAAAATGTGGCACATATACACCATGGAATATTATGCAGCAATCAGAAATGATGAGTTCGTGTCGTTTGTAGGGACATGGATGAATCTGGAAAACATCATCCTCAGCAAACTGACACAAGAACAGAAAATGAAACACCGCATATTCTCACTCATAGGTGGGTGATGAAAAATGAGAACACATGGACACAGAAAGGGGAGTACTAAACACTGGGGTCTATTGGGGGGAAAAGGGGAGGGCCAGTGGGAGGGGGAGGTGGGGAGGGATAGCTTGGGGAGAAATGCCAAATGTGGGTGAAGGGGAGAAGAAAAGCAAAGCACACTGCCATGTGTGTACCTATGCAACTGTCTTGCATGCTCTGCTCATGTACCCCAAAACCTATAATCCAATAAAAAATTTAAAAAAATAAATAAATAAATAAAATAAAATAAAAAAAAAATAAAGTCTAGAGAAGGTAAGAAATCTCTTTAAGGTCTTATCTGCATGAAAATTAACCAGGACACTCCATTTTTTCCCCTATCTCTCAAAGCTGTGTTTTAAATAGACAAGGAGGTGGTGAGGAGACAGACAATGCACTGAATTTATTGACTGTTCACAATAAACTGAACAGTCATGAACCTCATTTTACTAAGCCACTGGCAAGCTTTCTTATTAATTGCCCACCCAACATCTCTTTCTTGGCTGATAGGCTCATCCACTTTTGCAAATGTTTAAAATAGAATTCTCACTGCATGACTGAGGGCCATCAGGTATAACACTTCATTCTGAGATTCTCAGAAAAGGAGGAGGTATGTCCCAAGCCCCGTTAAGACAAGCTGTGAGCATGGGCACAGAGTGTGGAATGAAGACATTGGAGACTCAGAAGGATGAGGGAGGCAGGAGAGGGTGGTGTTGAGAAATTACTTAATGAGTACAACGTACATTATTTGGGTGACGGATACACAAAAAGCCCAGAGGTCACCACTACACAATATATTCATGGAGCAAATTTGCATTTGTACCCCTTACATTTGTATAAATTATACATATATAATATACGGTATAAGAAGGGAACATGAACTCTGCAAAAGCAAAAAGACATACATACATCACCAGGAGAGATGATTTAAGGAAGTACTGGATCTCATGTTCCCAGCAGTATAGGCACTCGGAGAAGCTTGATCTTCGGCAGGGGAAAAGGATGAGAGGCAGAGATATAGATTATAACAATGGGAGCCAGACGATTGATATGGCTTTGGATAGCTGTCAGATAGGAGGAAGATGCTTTCTTGAGCTTTTGGAAAGGAAAGTCAGGCTTAAGCAGTAGAACAAAGAAGCATAAGGATTTAAAACACCAAGAATAAAAGATCTGTTCTTACACTCTTCCCTTTTCTGTTTTCTCTTTTCTCTCAACGTCTCAATATTTCTTATAGAGAAATGATATCTTCACTGGACATAATATACAATTGTATTTTGTATAATTTATGACATTTATGTGTATGTTTCTCAGTAGAAAATATATTAAACTGCTTGAGGTTTTCTAGGGGGAGAGGAGTTGGATTTTTTTTTCTCTCTCTCTTTTTTCTTGTCTGATGATTATTGGTTCTTCATAGAAAAAAAGTTACCCAGCACTTTGAGTAGTTACTTTACTAAAGCAGTAAATTGTATAACAAGCACCAGTGTTTTGAAAGGACATGCAATTTATCTGAAGAAGTTAGTTGATTGAAGATGCGAATTAATGTACAGAAAATTAGTCATTTGGATGGTTCAATCAGAGAGAGTTATAGAGTTACAGAGGCAAAATAATGATTTCATTGACAAGTCAAAGATAATATCTCCATTTCTGCTAACTGGTTATTTTTTAAGAGAGAAAGCATATTTTAATCATATACATACATATGGGAGTTCACAAAGAAATGTGACTCAAAGGAGCAGTTAGAAGTGGAACTTAAATACTATCTTACTGGATGAAGAAGGAGAAGGAGAAGAGAACTTATGGGAACCCAAATGACTCTTAGGAAATATAAGTAGAGACAAGATTGGATGATATGGTAGTGACTGTCTGTTTGGGTGTAGTTTGGAGACATTGTCCTTGTTACTCATGGTCAATCTTCCCTAGTTGCTCCGGGGAAAAGATCTTTGAGAATTGAATTATTTTGAGAGGCTCTACTTTTAGGCAGATAAAGAGATTTCAAGAACTCAAACACCTTCAACTCAAAATAATTTTTATGCCGTGGTGATGTAGTCTGGACTCCTTCTCTATTTACAGGACTTACCACTTCCTACTTTCCATGTTGAAGGAACGTGATATTACCAATATAGTGGACCAGCATCATATTCTGCTCAATAACAAGATGATCAAGGACTCATGACAGAAAGCAGAAAAGGTAACTTAGTCCTTGAGTAAGACCTTGAATGTGAATTGCTGCCTACACCAAGAGAATATTCTAATCCTTCTTCCGATGAGGTTTAAAAGAATGCATTTGCCAAATAATAGCTATATAATAAATGCCAAAGACTAAGTTGATCTCTTCTAGTAAAGATATCCTCATCATGCACAGCAGTTGAGATCAGGATTACCTCATGTTCAAGTGATGTTAGACCACTAACATTTGACACAATCCATCTGATTTTTGCAAAGGCCTAATTGGTAAATTAAATGAGACCGTGTTAGAGACCACTACCTTTGAGTCTCTGAGAGTGATGCACTCGCCACCATTATGCCTAGGGTGTGATACTGCTTCTGATTTACTGTATTGGCTGGACTTGAGGCAGTTTTAAGGACTTTCATTTGTCCTCTTACCATAATGGCTCTTTGTTCATGGTCTAGAGCCTACTGTGAGTTTCTGTCAGTTACCAAGAATATTCATCTTGACTGTGTATCAGAAAAATGACCACAGACTGGGTTTGTGGACCCACTGCAACCAGTGTGAAACAATTTGGGCCAAGACTTCATTTATCACCTGGCCTCTGTATACCTCCACTCTATCAGGAGAGCCATAACCGTGTCTGAGTTGCCCTGGTGTCAGCATCAGCTCAGATCTTGAATCTAACAGCACTCAAAAGTTCTGGGGTCACCCTTTTCTAGGGTTCAGTTACTCTCACAAATTTTAGGGTTGGATTGGATGAAATTACACAGAATGTATCAAAGGAAGAAATATACCTTTCTCAGGACTCAGGATCCCCTTCAGTTGATGGGCTTCAGTATGAAACATGGCTCAGATCTAGAAACTGGGTGAAGGGTTATGATTTTCCATCGCTATCAGACTCTGTTTATCCAAGTTTAATTTGCTTTTTTTTTTTTCTTTCTTTTTTTTTTTTTTTTTTTGAGATGGAGTTTCACTCTTCTTACCCAGGCTGGAGTGCAATGGCGCAATCTCAGCTCACCGCAACCTCAGCCTCCTGGGTTCAGGCAATTCTCCTGCCTCGGCCTCCTGAGTAGCTGGGATTACAGGCACGCTCCACCATGCCCAGCCAATTTTTTTATTTTTAGTAGAGAAGGGGTTTTGCCATGTTGACCAGGATGGTCTCGATCTCTTGACCTCATGATCCACCTGCCTCGGCCTCGCAAAGTGCTGGGATTACAGGCTTGAGCCACTGTGCCTGGCCCCAAGTTTAATTTTCTATGTAAGCGAAGCTATACTATTATTGCCACAGACCCCATAGACTTAAATATGTCGTAACACAAAATTACAACAAATTTAGTTCAAAGGTCTCAATTGGCTTTTATTTGTAATTCTAGAATTCTCTTTTATAGAATGAGGTGTTCTCATGAGCTGAGGAGAGAAGTTTGATTTTATAGATAGAAAAGGGCTGAGAAAAGCAGAAATAAAGAACAAAAAGCAAATTGGTTGTTTTAAAGTGGCTTTCTTTCTAAAAGGTAGAGTAGAGAGGGCTTCCTTATCATGCCTGCTAAGACTGGCTATTGTCTTTCTTGATTTTTTGGAAGGCCAGACAGGTGACTTAATTTTGACTTGGTAGCATAGAGTTTCAGCATTGGTAACTCTATGTTGGTTTGTTCTATTGGGTCTAATGCAGGAGCTCAGTTCAGACTTATGACCTCTCATAAATGTTATTTAACAAACCTGAGCTAAAACTGTAAACTCCTAGATGAAAACATGTAAATAAATCTTTGTTACCTTGTGTTAGGCAATAATCCATTAAAAGAAAAAACTTTGCATAAAATAAATTGTAATAGGGTTTAATCGGGCAAAGAACAATTCACAAATAGAGCAGCCACAAGATCTGGAATAGGTTCACAGTGACGCCAGGGCTACCACTGGTCAGATAACATTTATGGATAAAAATGGGAAAGTGACATACAGATAACAGAAGTGAAGTACAAAAACAACTGGATTGGTTACAACTCAGCATTATCTTTATTTGAACTTGCTTTAAACAGTTAACTGCCTGTGATTGACTGAAACTCTGATTGTACAACAGTAAATCATTTATAGTCATTTACATATCCAGTTAGATTATAGTTTACTATGTAAAGAGAAACCTTTAGGCTGAACTTAAAATATGTACAGAGATAGTTTTAGGTTAAACTTAATTTGATAATTCTCCCCTTTTGGTCACCATCTCAATTTTGCAAGATTGACTAAAATGTTAGGCATTGACATCACTTGTTCACCACCATAAATTGACTTATTCGGTCTCAAATCCCACTGGGAAATAGAGAGAATTATCGATTTTGCAAGTTGGGAACAAGGAAACAGAACAACAGAAAAACACGGATTGGTAACTTCAGGTTACTTTCTCATAAGTGTTAGAACAGAGGAGACTTTCTTATTATTCTGGAATCTCCTGCTTTTAGGAAGATCTATATGGTCTTTTGAGATCTATGTTTCCTTAAAGTTTCAGTTTGATTACATTGCGTTTAGCATGAGAGACTCCATTTTTGTTTGGTCTGGTCTGCTGGGACCTAGTGCAAGAGCTCAATCCAGAACAATGGCCTCCCATAATTTTGTCGAACAACTCCCCTCTTTTGGTCACATTCTCACTTGAACGTCACAGTGAACCTACTCCAGATCTGGTGGTTGCTCTATTTGTGAATTGTCCTTTGCTCAATCAAACTCTATTAAATTTAATTTATCCAAAGTTTTTTCTATGCTCACTTGTCACTTGAGAGTGTAACCAAAACTTAGGGTTTTAGTGCTATTCTCAGTTACCATTTCGGGGAGTTGCCGGTCTCAATATATCATTCACAGGTCACAGTATCCTTATGGTCATGCATTTCTTTGAATTTTTGTTATTCTGGTCAAAAAGAGACCATTTGACATTCTACGGATTGCTGCATGAAAACATTTAAAACATTAAAGAGAAGACGGCACACCAGGGAGACCACTGTTAGGACCACCAGGAGGATAATACCAAGACCAGCTGGTTATGTTTTAAACAAATGTTTTCAAAAACATCTCTAGTGTGCTTTTGTTATCCCCATGCCTCACATCATTTCTTTAAAGACATTCATTAAACGATTAGAATGGTATTTTTCATATTTGTATGGAATATTAGAGTTTACAAGATATTTTCATACCATAACAGCTTACAATCACCACAAGTCTGTAAGGCATGTAGGGGAGTTATTTTTATATGAATATTATAGATAAGGAAATTCAAACACAGAATATGTGACATCCCAAACATTTACATAGTTATGACTGGCAGAGCTACTGTTCAAGGCGGGATCTCCCAACTCCAAGTTTAATGTGTTCCTCCTACACCACAGGACTTCTTTAGGCAGAACAACCAGACAAGCGGATCACATTTGGACAGATGATTTCCAACTATGCAAGAGATGAGGCCATGAGCTCAGAAAAAATGCAATATTTACGTTGTTTTCTTTATTATTTAAAGTATGGGGGTCCAAAATAAGCAAGACAATTGCCCACTCTACAATGTTTTTAAAAAAAAAAAAAAAAAAAAAAAGCCTAGAGTGTTACATTCAGGCTAGTTCTCAATACCAATTGTCAAGAGTTATAGCGACAGAATAAAAGCAGTGCTTCTACCAGAAAAGGAGAGAAAATATTAACAGGGAAAAGAAGTCAGATAAACACTCCACTTCACACCACAGCATAACTAGATATATTCAGGGTAGCCTGCTGCAACCATACAATTTCAGGTTTTTAAAACATGACCCTGTGTTAATAGCTTAGGTATCCTCAACTCTTCCAACTTTTTTGGGCTTTCCTCCCCTATAATTAATGTCATAAATTTTAAAAAATGATTTCTTCTCACAAAATAGTCAGTAGAAAATCCAATGTCAGCCCCAACCCCAAACATCCTCAAGGATCTCTGAAGCATTGCTGTGCTTTTGCTTACCATCTTGACCCAATTGTAAAACACAGCCCTCTTTTTCAACATTTCTCTCCAAAATCTTGATCATAAAAGGCACTCCTAAATAAAACACGTGTGTGAAATAGATTTTAACTACAGGTTAAGTGGAATGTGTGTGAGGATCAAAGGGAATACACAGAAGCATCATACAAAACAAAAAAACTAAAAATGTAGCCCCAATATCCCTACTACTTAACTGCTTTTACCATTACCTTTGCACAGATTTTTTTTCCACAGGACATACTCCCTCTTCAGGCTATGGCGTCTGACCATCTCACTTCACCTCTTGCCTACTGCTTTCTTTCTCCCCTATCACTTCTCCTTTACTCTCCCCCTTAGAAGGCTGTTGAGAAAAAAACATCTTCTCAAGCAGAGGACTCACCTTCCAGACCACATCCTGAGGCCTATCTTTTCACACTCAAATTGCACAATTGTTTGCTTCCCTAAGAAAAAAAAAGTATCTCCCAAAGAAGTGGAATTAAAACTTTTAGAATTACCTAATTTTCTCCCATCAAAGAAATCCTAATTTTTATCTTAGAAATTCCAGAATTTCTAGTAAGAATGTTATATTCTACTCTACAAAATACCCATCCTCGATATAAAGTATTGTTTTAAGCAATGTATAATCAGGTAAAATTAATACTTTATATACATTCACAGAGAAAAATTGAGACAAATAAATGGAAGTTATAGGATAGTAGTGCTTTGCTCAAAAGAAATTAAACCACTCACTAAAGCTATTTGAGGTCTCATGAGCTAGAGGTATCCAAAACTGGAAATAGTCCAAAAGATACAATGACCCATGAGGCAGACTTCAGAGAGAATCACCCATTGTGTAAAAAGTTGGATTCAACAATGTCTAAGGTCCTTTCCAACCCCCAGAGTCTGTTTTCCAAGTCTCAATCACCCAAGGTGTGAGTCTCTGAACACTTGCAGTCCATCCTGTGGTTTACAGAGTAACTTTATTGTTTGGCTCAAAGTCTTTTCTACATTCAAATATTTATACTTAATATTCAAATAATAACATCAAAGCACATTTAAAATTCCAATATAGAAACATTTAAGGAGCTGTTCATACCTCTAAGCTACTTTATTGATTTGTATTGCTGTGCATAAACAAAATGCAGTTCTATTGATTATTGATATATGGACTACTGATAAGAAAACATTTTCTTCTAAATATAATCTTATCTAATTACATATGAGTTAAGGAGAGTTAAGGAGAAAAGAAAGACAACATTCAAATATCAGCTGATTCACACACAAAAGTAAATAATAAGCTCTGTGTAGAAATTGTGTATTTGAGAATTCATGTTACAGAACCTTCAGTCTAGTGGAAAAATCATACACCTCAAAAAAATGTTTTTCAGAAGTCTTCATATCATCCAAAATTATATGGTGATTAGGGTATTTCCAGGTGATATCCACAATTTAAATTAAAACAACACAGTTTTTGTTTCCTGACCCTCAAATCAAGTGGAAGTTATGAAATCTGGAATATTTCACATGCATGTCCTTGGCAATACAATGTGAAAATGGTTGGGTATCCAAACTGCTTTGAATTGCATATAGTTTTCTTATAACAAATTCAAGTTATCTTCAAGATTTTACAAGCCAACTTTCCTAGATATAGATTTATTTATTCAACCAGCCAACATTTACTAAGTATCTTCTAAGGACACGGAAAACTATTTCTACTAATACCACGAAAAGCAGCAAAAAACATTTTTTACACACTTTCTATGCACCAGGCACACTTATCCATTTTATTTGCATTATATTTTTGTAATCAATAATCTATCATAATAGACACAGAAACCAAAGCTGGCCATGATCTTGATTAGTAGATCTGCACAACTCCAATGCTCTTATTCTTAACCATTATTCTATATCCTTGAGCTACACAAAAAGGTGACCCAGTAGAGACCACACGGTAAAATCCTCTTGTGGAGGCAAACACAGAATGCAAGATAAAGCCCCTAACTCCACCCGGGAAGGTGGTAACTGAGTCAAGGACAGAGATTATTTGAAGACTTTTCAGGAAAGGTAATGCTTGATCTGAATCACAAGGAAAGTTATCTTGGAGTTATACAGAGTGTTGAAGATAAAGCAGAAGAAAAAGTATGTGAAAAGTCCAGAGTGATCCAAGAGAAAAGAGTATATGAGCATCTGCATTCCAGGGTAGCTGAAATGGGAATCACGGGAGATGAAAATAAACAGGCAGGTGGGAGGCATCAGTCATTATTACAAACTTTGACTTGCCAATAAATTTGATTTCCTTAAAGATAATAAAAATCACTGAGAATCTTAAGCAGGGGAATGAAATGTTCAAATATATATTTAATAAAATCATTTTACCTGCCTTCATTGAGCAATAGACACAGAGGAAAGAAGAGGGACTCAAGAAATAGGTCTAAGGGACCAGTCAGATGAGGAGAGGGAACCAGACAGAGGGACTGTAAGAATGTCCAGGTTTCCGGCCTAGATAACTGGATTGATGGTAGTGCATTTACTGCAGTAATGAAAACGGTTGATGGAGCAACTGTGGTAAAATAGATGTTCTGTTCTACTTTGGATTGTCAGGACCTAAATTGGAGATTCGAATCACCATGAATTTCAAAGACCTAATTGAGATTCCTTAGCTTTTTACTCAGAGGCCAAACTCAGAAATCCAAGAAGTAGAAGAATAAAAACAACAGCATTTTGTATCTAAGCTTTCATCCCTTTTAAGCCTGGAGAACAAAGGGAAAGGGGAGGGAGGGAGACAAATACTCTGAGTTTACTCTTTCCTCTCTCTCTCTCGTTCTCTATCTCTCTGGGTTTATTTGCTACTAGCAAAGGAAGAGGTCTCTTATAAGTGGTAAAAATGATCAGTGCTTGTGAAGACTTGAGTGGATACTAGGGACATGTGACCCATAATTCCTAGGTGAAAGCAGTCTGTAATAACGTCAGGTGGCTTGCTTAAAGAGTCTACTTATTCAAGTGAGTATAACTGCCGTATGCGAATAATAGCCAGAAGCTTTGGACTGTGAATCTCCTACCTTGACAGATGGATCCTTCTTTGTACTACAGATCATTTTTCCTGTGATGTCTGTCAACCCCAACTTGTAAACATTTTTGCTAATGCCTTGTCTATCATCATCTTGTATGGTTTAATGAGGTGTTTGTGTCACATATCTGACTAATGGAAACGGGGCTACTGCTAGCACATAAGTAGAAATAATCTCTCCATCAGGCATGCCTATTACACAACAGCAACTCTTTGGATAGTGAGTTATTAAATGTCTTGCTTGACAAACTAGCAAACTAGTTTGCAAGATAAACTAGCAAAAGGTGCCTCTTTCTTAGGGACTGACATGATTGCATACCAGTGTATGTTCCAGGCTCCAGCCAGCTAGTCAAGCCAGCATAAGCATGCCTGGGGGTCCTCCACACAACACCCCACTTTATAATCTTTATAAACAAAGGAAATTCAATATTCCACATCCCCAATGTAATTGCATTGCACGACTCCAGGGGACACTAAGCACATGGAAAGGTTGTGCCACACAGATGGTCGTGCCCCCCTGGAGTTGTGTCACATGGCAGCCCTCCATCCAATCATTATATAATTTTGTGGGTAGTTAGTGGGGTGGGAATTCTGACAAATAGGACTCCTTCTCAACCCTTCCCTACTACACATTGTTCAACAGGTCTCTGATCTACTGATTTTAATTCTGCCTCCAAATTATATCTTGAATCTATGTCCTTCTCTCCATCTCCATCTTCTATTTTGAGGCTCTATCCTCTCTCACCTAGACCAGAGTTCTCATGTTTCCATTATGCTCCCACCTCCAGTACATTTCCCACAATGAGCTGGAATGATATTATTTAAACAAAACTCTGGTTATTTCACCCCTTCTTAAAAACCCATCAGTTTTTTTTTTCTTTTCTTAAACATTTTATTCATTTTATAGAGAGATTTCTTTTTTGTTTGCTTTTGTTCCAATCATTAGGAGAGTGGTTGAGGAGTACTGAATCCATCACTACTTTGATGACACAGGTAAGATTCCAGATTCACATTTCCAGGTACCAAGAGTTCCCTCTAAACGCCACAATCAAGTCAGCTATCAGTGGTTTTTGCATTTATCTTAAAGTAAAATCCTCCATCCTAAGGCCAGCAAAGTCTCTGCATGGTCGTCTTCTATGTTCCTCTCCAGTCTCATCTCCTGTCACCCACTGTCTCACACTATCCGGCAGGCACATGAGCCTTCTTTAAGCTTTTTTAGACTGACAGACTCTTTCCTGTCTCAGAACATTTACATATGCTGTTGTTTTTGTCTGAAATTCTCTTCCTCCCAATATTTCACCAGGTTACTCCTGCTCATTCTTCGGGTTCTAACATACTTGCTACTTCCTAGAAGAGCTTCCTAATCTAAATCAAGTCCCATAATGAAAATGGGTAATCTCTCACCATCTCCAGTGCTGTGCTATACTAATCACAATGCATTATTTGTGTTATTTATTAACTACATCTCCCCAGGTTGTAAGCGCTGCCAAGACAGGAGGTGCCCCTGTTCCGTTGACCACTAGATCCTCTGTATCTAGCATGGTGCCTGTTATATGTGATGGATAGCAGAGTAGGTAACAGGTTCAGAGAGAACTGGGCTGAAGACATATTTTTAGTTTTGGGCATGTAACGGACAGATAAAATTTGTGGAAAACATTAATAGTAAAAAGAAAAGATGACCAAAGTCAGAATTCTGGAGAAATCCCTCTGGATAGAGAGCCTATGCCCAAGCAAGTCAATTCCCAGCTGAAAAGTAAAAATCTATGTGGAGATAATAATGGCATAGACGGCAGTGGCATTGAAGGTAGCAGGGATGTTGGTAATAGTAATAAAGAGAAATTTTTATTTTCAACTCACCATTTGCTGCATACTTTCACTAACTTATTTTGATGTCAAACTTTATCACAGCTGAATTCTGCCTTCTAAGTATATAAACTATAGAATATAAAATTCACCTCTTTGAAAACCATAGGCAGTTTTGACAACATATTTGAATTCATTAACCTCTTAACTCAGGTACAAGTCCATATTCACAAGTATGACAATGATTAAGTTAATGAGTTAATCATTCTCTTCCAGTTACAGTCTTTCTTAATTAGTTGATTTAAATTGGGGAGTGGGAGGAGGAAGGAGAAGAATCTTCTGTGGAGTCTATTTTCATAGTGCCAGATAAGATTTCTAAAGGCTTTTTTTTTAAAGATGCAGAAATGTAGACATCTTTTCAATACCGTTTTTAATTTTTTAAGCTACCAAGTCCTACTAAGCCGATTATCATATTTTAGCAAAAGAAATTGCTTGGCAAGTATTTCTTAAGTGCCTGCCCTGCTGTGACCATACCCTTAATTTGGGCCCTAGAGGGAACATGAGGAGGGGAGAGATGTGGCATGGGCGTTTCAGGATTATGAATTTGAAGTTTGCTAGTCACCTAACCAAAAATTAAGGGTGATGGACCGTACTTCCAAGATCAGTTGCGTTCTTTTATAGGGTTTTAGTTCATATGTAACACTTCTAGGTTTAAAAAAAAGTGTCAAAATTTACTCAAATGTCCCCACATGAATTAGACCAGGCCCTCCAAATGCTCTATCATTACGTTAGGCAGACATTATTGAAATAATATTCTTAGCATTTTAATATTTTGCTTTCTCATTTATGATTTTAAAAGCTCTCTCAAGTGACCTCAAATAAATGCTAGATGATAATCTCAAATTTCCACACTTCAATAATTTCTTTCTTGTCAGTGCACTTGTAAGTGCAAAGATTTTAAAATATCTTTTCTTCTCATACAGTATGCATGATTGGAATGGTGCAAACTCATTCTGTACCTTTGAAGCTCTAGAGGCTTTTTAATTTTACATCCATGTGTCTGTAGCAGAAAGAAGCAGAAAGGTGAGTGATTTGGTAAAAGAGAACTCAGTCAAAGAACTTAGAAGATGATACTCGCGACTAATGGAGGCTCTTGAGAAGTGATTCATATACTCAGCTTCCCTTCTTCCTCTACGCCTCACTACTTCCTAAATAATTTCTCAGTCATACACTCTATCACCTCACCCCCACTGCCTTTTCCTTACCTATGTCTTCAAATCCTAAAATAAAAACTTACTGGGGCCAGGTGCAGTGGCTAACATCTGTAATCCCAGAACTTTGGGAGGCCTAGGCCTTTGGATCATTTGAGGTCAGAAGTTGAGACCAGCCTAGCCAACATGGTGAAACCTCATCTCTACTAAAAATACAAAAATTAGCTGAGCATGGTGACAGGGGGCTGTTATCCCAACTACTCAAGGGGCTGAGGCAGGAGAATCACTTGAACTCAAGAGGCGGAGGTTGCAGTGAGCTGAGATCATGCCACTGCACTCCAGCCTGGGCCACAGAGTAAGACTCTATCTCAGAAAAAAAAAAAAACCAACTTACTGGATTGAATTAATTTTTCTCTTTCCACTGTTTTATAATCAAACTCAAAGCATATTTCAATTTAAACATTTTCAGGAATTTTTTAAATCTATGCATTATGCTCCAGGGCCCCAAATTAGTCAAAATTGGAACTCCATGATGTTCTCATTTGGAAACACAGAAAAGAGAATTTTTACTTTGGAAATGTTCTTAGGTATTATCTAGTTGTTTATAAATTTTTACAAATTATTTTCACCTTACAAATGAATATTAAGGCCTTATTAAGAGTGAATTATCATAATTCTCTTTGGTGAATTTAAGTTCGTTGTGAGAAAGAAGGCTTTGTAAGAAGAGGAATGTACTGAAAGTTTTTGAAAAACGCCAGTAATCCTAGGACTTCCACATGGGTCTACAAAAAGTTCTCATCATTTGCTTTCTGTATGGCCCAAACACTGGCCTTGGAAATGGAGACAGGATCTCAGGATAGCTCTTAGATTCCTGATAGGACCATGGAGAAGAAAAGAGAGTTGGGGGAAAAGAAGCTAGGCACTGATCTTGCAAACCATTCTGTTATTTACTTTCTGATTTAAATGTTTTACATGTATTCTGGAAAAAAAATATAAGAATTATATGTAAGAAATCAAGAATATAGTTCTGAAAGTTCTATAAATACTATCTAGTCCTTTTCACTTTAATACAAAAAAAATTTTACTTTAAACTTTTTATAGTTCTGTATTATTATATTAATTGCTCATATTATTTCTGATCTTGTTTTCATACTTGATTGCAAGTGTCTTGAAGGCAGAGACCTTTGTGGAAGGCTTCACAGGATTCACAGTGCACCAAGAACATGTGGACTTAAATGTTAAGATAAAATAAAATCAATCGTTACTTAAATTTTTAGTGCCACAAAGGGAAATTAAATAATTCATATTGACTTAGGGGGGATTAACTTTACCTATATTTCAGTGAATAATTTGAACATGTGTTGAGAATCTTCTTTGATTAACTTTACGCAAGTGTTTCTTGTTTATCTGTAATTTTAAAAACTAAAAATAACAGAGTATCATAATTCTAGTCTAACTTTGTGTATGTAGATGTATATACACACACATATATACATATATACACATTATATGTATATATATGTGCATATATATGAGAGAGTGTGTATATGTGTATATATGCGCATATATATACATAATACACACTCCATTATATATATATATATATACACACATATATATGAGAATATATATTATAAGAGAATGTGTATATATGTGCTTGTGTGTGTGTGTGTATATATATAGATAGATAGATTAGATAGATAGATAGATAGATAGATAGGAATGGAGGGAAAGAAGCACCTCTAAGCACCTGAGCAGTCATTTGGCTGAAGAGGAGTACAGCCAGTGTGACTTCTTGAACTTAAGTTCATACACTTAATCAGTGCCTGACTTAACACTTAATAAGTCAAATCTCTATTGATTTGCAGCCTCACTATCTCAGAATGTGCTGTGAATGGATACAGGAGAACTCAGAGTGGAGAAGGTGGCTTCACTGGGAAAGAGGTCACCAAGGAGCTTTCCTCCTGGTGGTGCACACAAGGGAGCACACCCCTTCAGGAAAGCAACAGTAGCAAAACAGAAGAGTAGCATAATGATCAGGCAACGAAAAATAAGTAACTCATGAACCTGACTAGCACAGAACAAAGAAATAATTTAACCACAGTAAGTCTAGCAGATCAGTATAAGCAATCAACATTTAGACTAAAATGGGTATTTTTCACACTGGCTTATGCAGTTTGACTGATTTGATGATTGAATCAATCAGTTTAAGCAGATTGATCAATTTCACCACCTTAATTCTTTCCATATGGGTGTAGCTTAAGAATACTACAAGGATATTAAAAATCATGTACACACAGTCATTTCATAGATAACTGAATGAAAATGAAATTTCTACCCCAAGATAAAATGATTAAAATCATGTGGGTCGTGGCAGAAATTGTGTACTTAAAGACTGCTCTAAACATGTGATACGTTAGCTGCATATCTGGTTCTTTATAGCTGTCCCCAGGCAACCTTACTGTAGAAAGTTTAGGGGCAGGTTGTCAGTGATACATGGAGGGCTCTCTGGGCTACGAAGGGACTTTCAGGCCACAGTGTTCTCACAATTTCTAAGAAGTCATTCACAGTGAAAGGGACCACATTCGAAGAGGATTGACAGTTTAGACTGAAAACAGCTTTCAAAGAGACTAATCTTATAAAGTATTGCAAATGAATAAGGGCAACAGGAGTAGGTGTTCACCTGCCAGTCTCCGCCGTGCAAGATGAGAGCCTGTCTGTACGCACACATGCACCGACTTAAAAAAAAATCATATAAAAAACAACATCTTTGCTACGGAGTCGTTTTTAACAAGTATTACAGAAAGAGCACCAGCTACCAAAAAGAGTTGCCAGGGCCAGAAGGAGCCATCAATCGAAACAGTTTACATTTCAAAGTTTTTCCAAGAAGAGTGAAAACGTCTCCTCTCCTTGATGGAAAACGGAGAAGCTGTAGTAAAGAATCTATTTCCTGCGTTCTCAGTCAAGTTTCTTTCTCTCGAGTGGCCCTTTATCCCTTAGGTTGAGGTCAACGGGTAGAGATGAAAAGGAATGTTTGCATCTTCTGCTTGTGCTCTGAAGCAGCTCACTAGGCTGTAGAGTCAGGATAAAAATCCTCTTTCTTTTGTGAGTTTTATTGTTCAGAAAGGAGTCTTTTTGCTCTTGGGCACTACAGGAGATAAACAGGTCACTTTGACTTTTACACTCTGTACTTCCTGACATCACTAACAATTACACACATCAGCCTTGGAATGTGTTTTTCTCCTCAGAATATTTCAGGAATTGACTCTTTCTTGTCTCTGCTTCATTTACAACCTGGGAAATTAACGCTAACCATGCTACATTTAACCAGAGTGTATATCTGTTTATCTCTTTTTAAATTTTTTTTATTTGAAAAAAAGTATTTGGCCCTAGGTGAAAAAGCATTTCTTAAAATCAGTAACAATTTTTGTAAGATGTATAATCTAGATGTATACTTTTGTTTTTAGCTTTTAATTTTCTGCTTAATATTTTCCATATTTCTAAACATCCAAACCGATTTCCTGAATCCATTATGATAAATTTTACATACCTTCATTCTTACTTCTAGAAGTATGTCAAATGGAAGCACTAGTCTAAGAAAAAAATGTTAACTTCACAATTAAGACTTGGGAAAGAAAACAACAACAGACAATGGGACCTCTTTGTCATGAACTTGTCCCATAAAAACAGTTATTTGTTCTTCTCCCTCCCCTCACTCCAAAAATCCCACCACTAGATTCAATTATTACCACATCTCTTTGACCAACAGGCAGTTTCCACAACCATACTGAAGACTCCACACCCCTAATGATCATTTTTTCAGATTGCAGTGTGAATAGAAAAGAAAAAAAATAAGAGGACCCCCTTCTATTTTTGCGCACACATATAAATGCCATTCATTATGATTGCAAAAATTACAGTCACTTTCTTAGACTGATTAATTGATATAAATGACACAATATCACTGAAAAAATATTGCCAATTTCCATATTAACATCCCTTGTAAATACCATTGGTTCTCAATGAACTCCTTCTGACCTCCTGGTCTGAGACTGTAGCTATGTGATGTACATAATTCTCTCAACACTGATCCATTACTTCTGCTCAGTGTTGGGGGTCATGCCAATAGTGTAAAGTCAAAGATAATTAGCAGCCCTATCAATAACCAGCTACAGAATTGCTGCCTAAGTGACAGGCCAGAAAAGCCAAAAAAGGAGGTAGCAATATAACGTAGAAGAGAAGTGCCGGTATATTCTGTGGTTCGAGCAGCTGCTATGGACTATCAGCATCACCAGGAGACCTCATTGCATTAGCATAAATTCAAATGACAAATGCACAGTGCTATTCAGAGACTCATTAATTTGCAATGGGTGCAGTGCTTATGACATATTAGTGCAAAATTCAAATGTCTTTGTAGCAATGTGAATTTAGTTGTGAGACCAAAGTCGCTAAAATGAAAATGTGTGGTTTTTTTAGCAGTTTATTAAATTATGAACTGTGATGACTATATCCGTGCATCTTTTTAAGCAGATGAGGTCCAGCGTGCTACAGCGGCAAATCGCATGGTTTGTGTTGATATTTTCCTGTCAGACAATTTCCCAAGCAGCAGATAAGATACCAGACTGTCTGCCTTGCTCTGCTGCATGCGGACTGAGAGCTCCCCCTTCTGGACAAATGACATTGCCACTCTAAAAGAAAACCCAGCCATTTATTGTCTTCTTTTTATATTTTTAACAGGTTTTGAGGCAAAGAATATTGGTGTCCACCTAAAGACAAAAGAAAACAATTTGCAATTATTTATTATAAGTGACAGTACATGATACTGTCTTCAAAATGCTGGAGTCACCCTCAATTGAAATACATTATATAGTTTTATATGAAGCTTCTTCAAGACCTCACTTGCAAATATTTTTTAAAATAATTGTCTGATTTATATATACCAAGAATATAATCTACAAAAATAATAAAAACTATCATATCCATATTGCTTCCACAATATCATAAACAATTGCTAGCATTCTATTGCATAAGAAAAAAGTATATACACAGCTAGAGCCTTTTAAACAAAGCAACCAAATGTATATTGTATTCAACTCTATTGAATGAAATTATGAACAAACCCAGACAAGAAAGTCATATCATACCCAGGTCGCATGTGTGTGCTGTGTTGCACGTGTATTTTTCTCTTTAACATCTGGAATCTCTGTCCAATTACTTCAAGTTAGTAAAAGCAGATTTATCACTAATGTGCCTTTTAAAAATTGTCATTTTAAAAATATTTAATGACTCAGATTAGTACACAAATGGGGTGAAGATGGTTAATTTGTCTTCAGTGTTAACATTACAAAAATATACAAGATGTCAACAACTGCACTTCTCAGTACCCAGGGTTCATAGCCTCTTAGGGTAAACCTGCATCCCAGTGTATATGATCTAAATATTCATGTTACATCTAATACTTACAAAAACACACATATAGCATTTTTCAGTAAAAGCTTTAGCTTGCCAAACCATGTAATATACCTCTGAATAAACTGAAAAACATGTTGCATTTTGAAAGTTAATTTTAGGAGAATAGAAAATCTTAAAGTAAAAGATTTGCCCTTTGGCTATTTGAGCCAACTAATCTCCATTAGAGTACTAGAAGTGTGCTGTAGCAGATCTTTATAAAAATTTATGTTTATCATTTTTAGCTTTAATATGTTACTGAATGTAAAAAAGAGTCGCATCACTCTATTATTGCTTATAGACTTAATTATGTACTCTCTGAGCATTATTTCAGCTTACGATGAATTTGGGAGAAAGGCCTTCTAATGAAAGCTGTGTACTTCTGAATTACATTTTATAATATCATTGATGCGTTGTATCATCTTCAGCAATTAAAAGTAAGGCCATTGTAATCTATTCTACTTACTTGCAATTGAAGCGGTCTTGACTTATTTAGCAGGCTCATTTTATTTTACAGTAACTGCTACAAAAAAGACACAAAACTAATGAGAATTGAGAAGGATCACTGTACTGTACATTAAACATGTAGAAGTTGTATATAACTGAGCAATATCAGATTTATCACTGTAGCCAGATGTCAAGGCATTGCTTTTCCCTAATGAATTTTTTTTCACCAAGTAATTAAGATCCCAGATTTACAGAATGTTAGAACTGGAAGAGCCATTGTTGATCATCTCTCATTTTATAGATGGGAGAACCAAAGGTTCCGAAAAGTTAAGCAAATTTACCAAGCTCTAGTAGTTAGAAAATGGCAGAACTGAAACAAGAACCCTGCTCTCTAGACGTCCTTTCCCAAACTTGAGCTGACAAGCCCAGAGGGCTTGTAAAAACACAGATTGCTGAGCACATTTTCAGGGCTCCTGATTCTGTAGGGCTGCAGTAGGGCCTACCGATTTGCATTGTTAACAAGTTCTAGGCAATGTTATGCTTGCTGGTCCAGGGACCACAGTTTGAGTTCCATCGGTTTCCAAAACAGCTTTTGAAAAAACTGCTGACATTTTTTTCTAATAGCTTTTCTCTTGATGAAGAAAGCAAACTCAAGTTAATACTTGCCACATTACTTTGTTGTCATCTCTCTAATAAAGGGTTTGGGTAATACAGTGCAAAAAGTCTGGGTCTGGTGCAGTTGCTCATGCCTACTATCCCAGCAATTTGAGAGGCCGGGGCAGGCAGATCACCTGAGGTCAGGGGTTCCTGGCCAATAGGGTGAAACCCTGTCTCTAAAAAAATACAAAAATTAGCCAGGAATAATGCAGGTGCCTGTAATCCTAGCTACTCAGGAGGCTGAGGCAGAAGAATCGCTAGAACCCAGGAGGCAGAGGTTGCACTGAGCTGAGACGGTGCCATTGTATTCCAGCCTGGGCAACAGAGCAAGACTCCATCTCAAAAAAAAAAAAAAAGTCCAGAAGTTTGCAGGAAAGTAACAATAACAAAAAATGCACCCCAATTAAGGCATTTTGGGGCACTAAAAATAAAAAAATGTCTAAGCTTCAGCTTTTCTAAATCATAACAGAATGTAGTTAAAAGTCAAATCTAGGAAAGATGGCTTTGTCCTCTGGTGCCTTCCCCCACTAGCCAATATTTAGACAACGTAGATTACCTTTTTGGTCTCTAAAATAGAATAGCATTCATAGACTTAATCAAGGTACAACTCATCATTACCTATACAATATTAACGAATTTACGCACTAGAAGCCGGAAAGAAAGACCCTTGTGTAAGCGAACCTGAGCTCATCTGTGCCTGAAGCACCGACTCAGAAGAACAGGAGCATGTTCAAGAGGAATTTCACCAGGACAGTGCTGGTTCTTAAGCCTGCAACACAGAATTCAACAAACCTGTTCAGCAGTCTGGCTGCATTGTTATAAATATAATTTCATTTTTTCCTGGTTTGAAGAATGACTGTGATGAAGATAATCATCAAAATACAAATATACAGTTTTTAAAAAAATATTTTTTTAATAGTATCAGTTTGGAAAATGAAAGTGACTGATGGTTAAAAAATATTTTAATTATATACATAAACCTTGATGTTCTTGTGTTTTTTTCCTCCCTTTTTTATGGAAATACAATATAATTACTTCCTTTTACATAAGAATTCAAGGTAAATTATCTTTTGTCAGTTTTCTGAAAAAATTTGATTTCATATTATGGGCTTGGTCTCAATTGATGCCATAAATTAAACAGCATTTTTCCAAACATTAAGGCTGCCTTCTCATAAATAACATCCTTCTTTTGAGGGTTTTTTTCTTTTTTTTGCTAAGTTATTACATTAAAAACTGATTCAGTATATTATTTAAACTTCCACAGAAAATAACCTTTTCATTTAAAAACAATTTTCAAATCTAAATGGCTTCCTAGCTTATTTTACTGTGCTTTTGCCTTATGCTACTTTTCTACGATTATCCCTGTTTTTCAGATAAATCAACCAAATCCCGGAAAAACTAACATAGGTTTTGTTGTGATTGCAGGTGCATCCAGTGTGTTCCTGGGCTTACTTCATGCCTAAACCAACATTTTGTGTTCACTGTTATTTCCTGTAGGCCCCTCCATTAATAGATCCCTAATCCCAACATCTTTTGCCACCCTAATTGCTTCCTTTCTCCTTTCTTTTTCAGGTTCTGTCTACCAAAACCCTTGAATGGCTTGACATTTCTGAATTATAGCAAAAATGTATTTTGCTCTCTGTAAATTAAACTGAATTACTTAGTGTTTCAATCATCATTTTAAAAAAATCATGTGCGGCAAACAGAGAATTAGTTTATTCAGAACGAAAGCCTGTGATAACGTGATTCTTTTTTCACGACGGTAGAATACTATTTATTTTTTAAAAAAGAAAAAAAAAACTAAATTCTGTCCTTTAAAAAAAAAAGTGTTAAGTGTGATCAAATATTGTAACTCAGAGGTTTCCTGCAAAAAAAGCGTATTATTAATGTCAATGGCTAAAAGCTAGCCTCCTATAAGTACTAAAGCAAATAAGTTATAATCTATTAATTCAGGTTATCTGTTCTACAACTGCATTTTTATTTATACCTTTTCATTTCAAATGTATGTGCATAAACTATTTTTATCCCTCAGTAAAATAAAGCTAGATATTTTCTGGTATATTAAGCAACTCTGTTTTACCTGTTTCTAAAATCCTCTCTGATATTTTCCTGACAGGTATCTTACATAGAATCTAGAAATGCAAAGGCAACACAAATGGTATGTAAGAACCTTTATTAATCTTTGTTTCAAGGAGAATGTGAACATTCTCTGTGCAATTTAATAATCTGGGTCCACCCACAAAATTCTACAAAGAAGTATATTTGTGTGTGTATGTCGATCCGTAAGTTTGGTTTCAGTAAGAAATTAGTAAAATATGCATATTACAAATAAAGAGAGTACAAGTCCTCATTTGCCATTTGTAGTAAGATCTTATTATTTCAGAGCTTAATAATGAACCTCCCTGGGAAAAATTTAATAAAGCAGGTGCCCTAGTATTGCTGGCAGTTTGGTATTTCTGCATCTCTTATTTTTTAACTCCCCAGGGAAAGAAAAATTTCAGTAAGGTTTGTGACCGTGTATCAAAGATAAATCTAGTATAGTCCTGACAATACACCACCCAAACTGCTCCAGATCCCCCACCCAAGCCACTGTTCATTACTGTTGATAAAGTACAACATGCCCTGTGAAATTATAGGTTGGAGGATTCTCTATCTGTCCTTACCACAAGATGTACAAAACCAGTTTTGAGTAACTGGAAATCACAGTGTTTCCAATTTAAAGAAACACCAGTTATGTATAGGGTGGGTTAAGGGTGGGGTTAGTTCTTAACTGTTCTTTTCTCCTGCAGAACACTGAGTGTCTAAAACACATTCAATCCTGTTAATGCTTGTCAAAAATTTCACAGTTCAGCTTTGTTCAGATTTTTTACTGACTATGAAAAATCAATTTGGTGGGATTCAGATTCATAAAGATGGAAGAGCTGCAAGAGACCTTAAATAACCTTGTTCTACCAAGTCTATAGGTAAAAACTGAGTCCCAAGGAAATTAAGGGACTTGCTCAAGGTTTTACATATCCAGTTTGGAACTCAAGTCTGCAGACGTCCGTCCAGTCCATCATTCTTTCCACTGCTCATTTCATCTATTATTATACTTTAGTAATTAAACAACTTAGAGAAGCTACAGAATGTGATTTCACAATTAAGATGAAGCAGTCATATTATATCCAGGGTTGTGTAGAATTTCATCTGTGCAAAATTTCACTTGGTATTTAGTCATTACACTCAAATAGTATCATTATCTTTCAATTACAGAGATCAATTTTAGTTCATTAGCAAAATAAAATGCTTGCAGAAGGTCCACACAAATTCTTCAAAGCTGCAATCTTCTAAATGTCAGAATTGAAATACATTTTATAAAAAAAAACAAAATGTGACAAAAGTACTTGAGGTTAAACCACAGCTGTGCAAGACTCACTGCCCTGCGTGATCGTAAATCTGCTAAAAAGGCATAATTCAAAGTTCTGTAAAGGAAAATATGTGCCATTGCCAACTAATAATATTGCCATTTCCCCCTATTTCTTGGATTTTGCAGCTTTTCAAGAAAGATTTGGGTCATAGGATATTGTGACACAAAGTATTATGAGTACAGATTTAACCTAAGATGACCTAGGGGCTGCATAAAGGGAAGAGTAATGTTTAAGCCTTGCAAGAGGATTACTATCTATAGGCAAAAACAATGGCCCAAACAATATAGCTATTAGAAATGATGGTAACCTTATCAGGCTTTCTAAACTGAGAGCCTTAACTGCTATCCAGACAAACCCCAGCCAGCTAAGCAGAGCAACCAGCAATGGGGCAATATTATAAAGTTTAATTTGATGCTAATATCCTTTTGATAAATCTGTGTTGGTGTATCTTGGAAGAATTTATTTATAAAATATATATAAAGTTATTATTCCTTAATATGTTTAACTATTATGAGGTTATCATACAGGAGTTTCTAAGATTATATGGATATTTCAGCTTTAACTTGTTAGAATATATAAATCAAAAATATGGCCTTTGGTTTTCCAACGTATTTTTATACAATTGTACTTTTTTCTAAAGAAGATGGTGGTGATCTGCTCAGACTATGATGTGGCCACGTTGATGTCACAACTAGTGATCCTTGTGGCAAAATTAAGTTTGCAATAAATGAGATTCTTTTCCTACTAATATGGTCAGAAATTTAAAACCCAAAAAGATGAAGGGTTTTAAACTTGGCCTTTATAAATAACCCTTTTCAATATAAGTAAACTCTTCATAAATTTTGTTATGAAATGTAAATAATACATGCTGTTCTTTGTGATTAGTTGTTTTGTGGAACACAATCCCTAGAATTCTCAATTACTAGAAATTCAAGAAGTTAATCATGTTAAATAGTTAAACATGTTAAATCTTTCTAATACAGTAGAAAGATTAGAAATATTATTTTGTGTCATACCGAACAAGGGCAGTGGAATTCAGGGAGCCTGGATGATAAGTAAAGCAGGCAACCAAGTAAATAGAAACTAGAGATCCACTGAGAGTTGTCCCACAAACATGAGTGAAGGCCAAGGAAGAAGGCAGAAAGGAAACTTTTTAAAAAACAGAAGTATACCAGGCACAGTGGCTCACATCGGTAATCCCAGTGCTTTGGAAGCTGAGACAGGAGGATCACTTGAAGCCATGAGTTCAAGACCAGCATAGGCAATGTGGCAAGACCCTGTCTCTCCAAAAATAATAATAATTAGCCAAGCATGGCTTAACACACCTATAGTACCAGCTAATAGGGAGGTTGAGACGAGAAGATCCCTTGAGCCCTTGAGTTCAGGGTTGCAGCAAGCTTTATGATCATGCCACTGTATCCAGCCTAGATGGCAGAGCAAGACATCATTACTTTTATTTCTTCTTTTTTTAAAAAAAAAAAAAAAAGTAAGTCTGGTCTAGCAAGTAAGATCCTGAGGCAAAAATTAAATATTGTTGTCTAACTAGTGGGAAGGATGGAAAGTAATCATGGGATTATCAATAAGCACTCATTGAAAGAGCATTGTACACAGCAATCAAATCTTCAAGAAAAAGAACTGTGTGTGTGATTAAAAGGTCAGGAGGAGGCACTGAGGAATATCCAGAGCTATGCCTGCCTTTGAGGAACTGAAGGCATCCTGTTTTGAAGGACCACTTGGGTGAGTCCCAGGAAAGTTTTCTGCTGTGTAGACTAACAGATGGAGGAAGGCCGGAGCTCAATAACAGCAGAACACATCAGTGAAAAGCAAACTGATGGCAGTCCAGTCACAAAGCTGATGTAAGGCTCACCTGTGCTTGGAAGTACTGTTTAAGAAGGGCTTCCTTTGGGTTTGTAAAATCCCTTAAATTCTTAGACAATCTTGGAAACTGGTTGGCCCCCTAAGTATGCAATACTGTACTTCTGGCCAGCATGGCATGTGGAGGCTTAAGCCAATCCTTCTTTTACCTAGCAAGGGGAAAACTGTGAGACTGTCCTTGCGTGCAGAGCGTGGGACTGCTTTATTCCAACTACATGAATACTTTGTTGTGTTGCTGTCACTTTTATTTTTAATTACCACTACTGAAGGTAACTGCTACCTGTGCAGATGAAGCTGCAACCCCCATTGTACAGCTCTCAGTCCATTTTACATTTTTACCAGCACACCTAGTCATTTGGATTATGATATTTACAACTAAATGCTTTATACAAAGAAACCTAGTATTGTTGATACTCTTGATCTTGTACTTTATTTGATAAACAAATCCATGTTATTAGGAATGCTGATGATGAAATTGTCCTGAATGCTGCTATTACTTAGAAATTTCCAGCAATGTTCTATCATTTCATAATATGTTTCCCAGTGTTGTCTCACGTTGTTCACTAATATTCATCTTTTATAAAGGAAACAGAACTAAAGAAAATACTGAGAGATATATATGTTCTCTTAATTTAACTCACAGATTTTTTAAAAATTCATGCCTGAGGATTAGAAAACAGAGGAATAACTAGGAATGAAGCTCTCCATCAACAAAAACTTTGAGTGGAAAAATAACAGGCTATCTTGAATAGCTTGAATATTCTGTTTAAGGTCAAGAGCCAAGGAAAAAAAATACTTTTAAAATTATTCTGGTTTTTAGTTTCTGAAATGATACATTGACCTACTTGCATAAATAGCAAACATCACAAAAAACACTAAATTACCAGTTTATCGCCCTAATGAAAATCCAAATCAGTTCCCAGGGGTAAGCACTGTTACCAGTTACTATATGTTCTTCTAAATTATTTCCTATGCACTTATAAATATACATAGAATAAGTACATAGTTGCCTTTGTATATATAATTAGTACATAAAATATAGTATTATTTGTTTGGTTTTACATGAATGGAGAGAAGGTATCTTGTAATTCTAAGAGTACGTAATTTAATTATACTGAGAAAAACAAAATATTTTTTTGCTATTATTGGCCTAGAAGCTAGCACTGAATTTTGCTTCTGAAATACATTAGCAGGAGTCTCTTCTACTTAAGGAGGAAAAATCTGCTTTAATAGCCCTATCATGTCCCTCACAGCCCAGTGACAGACAGCATATATTTAGCTTCACTCTCCCACAAGACAAAAATGTTATGCTCAGTTTTTATTATAAAACTTGTACCTGATGAACCTCAAGGTAAGCTGTAGAATCACATATCATTTTGTCCAGCAACCCACTTTACTCATCTTTTATTGTCATTGCTTATTAAATTTGCAACACACCCACATATTCATGCACACGTGGAGAGAATTAAACCCTACACTTCTTCTCTTGAAAGGGAAAGAAAAGAAAAACAGGAAAGTCAATATTCAATATTTGCTGTGGTTATGTGTGTGTTTGTGTGTGTGTGTGCGTGCGTGCACGTGCACGTGTGTGTGTGTGTGTGTGTGTGTTTATATATATATATGTTTCCCCTCGGAGGTTGCTTGATAGAGGATGGATTTACAAAAAGTTTAAATAAATGATCAGTTGCTCTAAGACCTCCAGAGACGTCAAGTTTTTTAACTCTAATATTTGGGGACTGTTCGATTTGATGTTTGATTTGAAATGAAAAGGTTTAAATAAATGCTTGGAAAGTATACTGGATGGCAGTATTTAGCAATCTTGTTTTCTTTACATAATGTAACACACTAATGGACTACATTTTTCTTTGCTTTCTGCCGTTAACTTTGAAAATAAGCAAGTTACTGTCCAAATCAGAGCCAAAAACACCACAGGGTTTCTGGCTGCGAAGGGACACTTCATGCACAAATGTGGGAAAGGAAAAAGTTGATAAACAGCCAGTTGGGAAGTGTGAAGAGATTATTTTTATTTCATGGTGTTTTCAGTGTGTAGTATCTCAGATGTTCAAAAATATATCACTATGCCTGAAAGTTTACAATTCCTATGGTAGATATTATCTGATGTAGTAGCAGATAAAATACTTATAATGGGGACACTGTCCCTCAACCTCTCCCTCTCTTTTATTCTCTCGACTCCAAATCTAACACGGTTATAATGAAGCTTCATGGAAGTCAAGCCTAGGCACATTGGGATTTTAATGAATGGGTCCATGAGATGTGGTTCTTAAAAACAGATGCTGTCCCTCTGCTGCTGTTCTCTCTTCTTGGTTATTTTTATTTCTTTCCCAGTCAAGAGTTTGGCAAGTCAGAGTGATTTTCCTTTGCTAACCATCCTTTTTCCAACATTTAACACCAAAGTATTAGGTTCAGACTTCAAGGTTTACAATGATAGTGTTTGAACAAAACTAGGGGGAAAATCTTGAAGAAATTACAATCTGCATTCTATTGTTGATGCTGTAGAATTTTAAAATGTGTATATAAATATACATATGCAAATGAACCCACATACAGTTAGACTGTACTGTGTGTCTAAAACGATAAAAATTAATTATCTGATCAAAGTGCCAACTGCACCCTTTTTGTGAGGTTTCTAGTGTATGTTGCACATTTCCTTTTACATGAAACACTGCCTGTATAATCTTGCTCATCAGTCCATTCCTCTCATTGTCATTGCCTCTGATTATTTTATTAATTATGATCTTCACTTTTAATTAATATTTATAGACTGTGCTAGTTTTATAACACAGGAAACATTTGAAATTAAATTTAAAAATTGGAATTTTTTTAAATTTAATCAATAAAGGTGTATCACTTGGGAGCATAATAGCAAGTTAATTTGTTTCACAAAATAAATGCCACAATAATGAAAAGACAAAAATTTTAAACAAAATTCTCTCAATAGAGGATAAAGTAAGGAATATTTTCCTCTGATGTCCTGTAATAAATGTGCATGGAAATATAATCAATTGACCCTGGTATAATCATGATTATATTGTGTTTTTTAATGTGTTCCAATGTTTTTTATCTATGCACCCCCCCAAAAGAGCTATTTAAATTGAGCAAAGAAATGTATCACATATGAGCTCAAAAGTATACACATGCATAAAATGTTTTCTGTTGATAAGTAATAAATCTGTTGAATGAACATTCCAAAAGGCAGAGAGTTTTTGTGAAGCTAGGAAACAATTAAAAACCACCATCTAACATAATGGGTGGCAGTTGCACGGATAACTCCCCCAGGTATTCCATGTCCATTCAGTAGCAGAAAAGCAAATACACACACACACCCACACACACACACACACACAGGATACATCTTGTTTTCTGGACCCTTCATCCAAAAGAAACCAAAGCAAATTACAGTATTTCCAATTAAATTTGGAATCCAGTCAACCCTCTGTTTAAAATTCTGAAATAATATTGGTAAAATAGGCAGAATCACAGACTCCTATCTGCTAGCTTTCCAATGGCATGTGGTTCTTCTGTTCCTATGCAAAGAAGGGATTTATTTCTAGTAAATAAACTATTTCATGGGAAAAAATAAACACAATTTCTTAAAAGATAAGAATATTGCATCGTAGGAGACAAAGAAAAAAAGCAGTGTGTTTATATCATATGTTTTAAAGTAGTTTCTTTTTATATTAGCAATTTATTATCAAAAACAGGAAAATAACACATTCATAAAATCTTGAAAAGCCATCTTCTGAGAAAGAATGATGTTTGACAAATATAAAATTTAAAAAACGATGATGTTTTCTTTTGTAAATTTTACTCAAGGTAAACTTCAGAAATGAGAGGGACTCAGTAGCACCAAGAGAAATGTAGGACCCAAAGAAAAATCTTAACAAAAATTCCTGCCCATTTTTCTTCTTAGTTTTATTGAATAAACAAATCCACTGGTGGAATAATAAGCTGAATATTAATGCTTCCTCCTTTAGTCTGCCTAGTTTAGGAGTAAGCAAACAAACATACCCCCACTAAGTGTTAGAAAATCTCTGGGCCTCGATCTTTTAAGGAAATGGTTCTCAACTTAGATAAAACACCCCCTAACAGCCACTCTTTCATGACCTCCTTTGGAATACTCTTAAAGGTATCCTGCTCACAAAATTAATTCCATGGTTCCTCGAAAAGTTTAACTTATGACTCAGCAATTGCACTCCCTAGGGATATGCCCCAGAGAATTGAAAACAGGATTTGAAACAAACATTTGTACATGAATGATCATAATAGCACTATTCGAAAGTGTCAAAAGATGGAAACAACCCAAATACCCATCAACAAATGATGGATAAACAAAATGTGGTATATCCATACAATTATTCAGCTGTAGAAAGTAATGAAATACTGATACACAACATGGATGAATTCTGAAAGCACTATGCTAAGGGAAGAAGTCAGACACAGAAGACCACATATTGAATGATTTCTTTCAAATTAAATACACAGAATAGTCAAATCCACAGAGACAGAAAACAGTTCAGTGGTTGCCAGGGGCTGAGGAGAGGAAGGAACTGGTGACAGACTGCTTAAAAGATATGAGGGTTCCTTTTAAGGTAATGAAAATTTTCTGGGCTGGGCACCATGGCTCATGGCTATCTAATCCCAGCACTTGAGGAGGCCGAAGTGGAAGGACTACTTGCTTAAGCCCAGGAGTTTGAGACCAACCTGCAAAAATTTTAAAATGTAGCCAGGCCTGGTGGCACCAAAATGCGGTATGAGGACAACTGGTGGTACATGAAACCACTTTAAGTGGTATAGAGCAAACATTAATTTTTTTTACTATCATGTCAAATTTGTAATTTTGGAAGGGAAAACTAATTTTGTTTTAAAATAAATTTATTTAGGTAAAAATTGTATTTGACTTAAAGAAAACAATTAAGCAGGCTAGGTGTGGTGGCCCATGCCCGTAATCCCAGCACTTTGGGAGGCCAAGCTCGGAGGGTTGTTTGAATTCAGAAGTTCAAGACCAACCTGAGCAATATAGCAAGACCCCATCTCCACAAAAATGAAAATAAAAAAACAGCCAGGTATGGAAGCATGCACCTGTGGTCCAGCTACTTGGGAAGCTGAGGAGACAGAATTGCTTGAGCCCAGGAGGTCAAGGCTGCAGTGTACCATGATCGTGCTACTACACTGCAGCCTGGGTGACAGAGTGCGACCCTGTCTCAAAAAAAAAAAAAATGTTCTGTACCAACATCGGGACTGATGGTTGCACCAAATTGTGCACGTACTAAAAGCCACTGAATTGTATACTTCATAATGCTTAAAATGGTGAATTTTATGTGTAAATTTTACCTCAAGTCAAAAAAAAAAAAAACTAATCCCAGCACGTATGACCTGGCCTAGAGCCTTGAGGGTTGATGTGCCTGGCACACATGAACTAAGGACCCTAGCAGGTAAGACTCCTTGCATCACTCCTACAAGGTGCACTGTAGGTCTTTAAGTTGGGTAAAGTTTCTGCAGTAGTGCCTCAATGCTCAAGTTTACTCTTTTAAAATTTGGCAGTTCTGGACCTTAAAAAATCCAGGCATTTTTAAGAAATCTGGATTTTAGACTATTCTTTCCAAGTTCAGGACCTACTTTTAGCTCTTTGACCATTATATAAAAAAAAAAAAAAAAAAAAAAAAAATTTAAGAGAAAACGGTCAATGACTTCCTTCCAGAGTATCCATCTAACCAGTTTCCTGGAAGACTTTTAGTTTACATCTATCGCCTTACTGTAATTATTAATAGTGTTCCTATCACTCTCAAGTATCTCAGTCTGGATGATCAATTATACAGTCTCCCTACTTCGAGGGGACCACTGTAAAGCTTCCCTATCTCTTCTATCCAACAGAAATCTTATCTGTGCCAGCTTTGATCCAGTTCTCTGGCAAGCTAGATGGGATTTGTCTTAATATGTGCATTCTGTTTGCCAAGGCATACATAGCATGTTTGGACACATGGTCTTATTTTATCATCTTTTGCTCTTATTTATTCTTCATACTCTATGGTAGAGCTAATCATTTGTGGGAATCAAAATGTTAGGAATAGATGGCATGTCAAATGTTGTTATAGCAGACTTTTCCGTAGGACATATTTTTTAAAATAATCCAAAAAGAAAATGTTTTAAACTTAATTTGAGTAGCCCCTGGTGTTATTCAATGGTAGTGTGTAAAGTAAATCTGGGTGAAATTTCACTCACATCCACTTTCTGGGATCAAGTTCTATAGGTAATTCCATAGTTATGCTTATGAACATCCCTCTAGGTAGAAAGCAGTCATTCTTTTTTTTTAAACCTACACATAGTCTCAAAACTTACCTTCATACAAGATAATATCAGAGAAGTAAGTGGGCTGAGAAGCCTAAAATGGACTGAGAGGTTTTCAAAATAGATTGCCATTGAACACATCAAATTTAATACATTTCTCTTAAGTAGCACTGTCTGCTTCTAATCTCTGACATCTAGAAATTGCTTACTTCTAGAAATTTGGTGGCATAATGGTGGCATACTTCAGGATTTGACCATCAAAGTCATCCCAGGCAAAAATTACTCAGGCAATGCTTTAGTTAGGCTACTTTGATTACAACAGAGGCTCACATGGGCTGTCTTAGAAGAAGTTTACTGTGAAATTACCCATAGGCTTAAGGACCCACTTACTGGCTGCAGCAGCCTCTCCCAGAATAGGTGATCATAATTACTGCCCTCCTTTGCTTATTCAAAATGTATGCATCCTCGAAACTTTGGTTTCCGATGGCTCACCATGGTGCCAGCTTTACACCATAGCTTCCTCTCAGCTTCAGCTCCTACTTCTTTCCATTTAGTTCAAACAAGTAAAGGAGAATCTGGTCCAACTCATCCCATCTCTGTGGAACAGCTGCCCTTGCTTCAGATTTGTCATCCCTTTTCCATCCCCACAACCAAGATAAACTGTTTTGGCCAAAGAAGAAAGGCTGGTCATGTAAATACAGTTACAATCCCCGCCACCTCCCTATCCTCACAGATTTTAAGTAAGATAAACTTCAAAACTGAGAAGGCCTTAGTAGCACCAAGAGAAGTGTAGGACCCAGACAAAATACTTAACCAAAAGTTCCTACCAAATTTCCTACTTTGTTTTATTGAATAAATAAACCCATTGGTGGAGTTAGGGTTCAGAATGGGAGATTCGGCATGCCTAGCGGGACAATTATGCCTTCGTATTTTCCTCTCACTCATTTCAGTCCATCAACATGAAAAAGTAGTTCTGTAAAACTGCCTTCCATTCCAGTGCAATTCCAACTTCAACCTTCCCTGAATCTCATTCTCCTTAACAATTACTTTTCAACAGATATCAAATATTTCCAACATAAATTGTTAACGGTGACAACATGATGCTACTTCCAGGAGATTAGGAGATTAATCTCTTCTCCTGTTTTTCAGACCTTCATCTTCCAAAATGTTTACTGGGAACATAGAAAGAGAACAAAAGATAGCCCAAACATACATCTTAATGACAGGTGTGCCTTTATCTTCCGGACTCACTCTAACGCTTCCCTGCGCGTATTACACATCAGTCTCCAGAACCTTCGCTGCTGGCATGATTGCATTTAAGTTAGCAACTAACAGTTATGCCAACATAGTGGGAACATATCTGTACTATTAGAGACACATTTAGGAAGAGGAATTTCTGCCAAGCACCCCAATTACATCATCTTTTTATTTACTAGGTCAGCTCAGGATTTTCTTTCTTTTCCATTTAATTCAAATCAATGCCTAATCAAAACACATTATGATTTATGTATATATTTCCATGACACTGCTTCAAAGCACAAAGCTCATGTAATAAAGTCTGATTTTTGAAAGTGTTTTTAAATTACATACACGAAAGTACATTTGAAAGTCCTTTCTGCAGAAATGAAGGCCAACCAGCTGGGGATAAAACATTGTAGATCTTCGCTGCACAGTGAGAACAGCAGTTTCTACAAAATGTTTAAAGTTGAATAACTTACTAAATGACTGCATAGCACAATATAGTACTATAGAAAATGTATTTCTTTAATAAAAGCTGTCTCCTTGCCCTCCAAGTGCCTATAATAGGTTGATGAGTTCCTCGATATTTTCATCCTCGGTCCGTTTCTGAAGTTTTCAATTGAATAACTTTTTCAGACTTGGGGAAAATAGTAAGTGAACAGCCCTAGAGTGCTTCTCTGGGCAGAAAAAAAAATCCCACGAAATGTAATGTGTTAAGAAAATATCTTTCTTATCTCTCTCGTCCCCCAAGCGAGCCTGTCGAATTCTCCCATTTGTCTGTGTCAGGATCATGCCAGCAGCCAAGGTTCAGGAGACTGATGTGTAATACGTGCAGGGAAGCGTCAGAGTGACTGCGAAAGATAAAGGCACACCGATCATTAGAGATGTATGTTTGGGCTATCTTTTGTTCTCTTTCTGTGTTCCCAGTAAACATCATTTTGGAAGATGAAGGTATGAGAAACAGGAGCAGAGATTAAAAGATATCAGGCAAGGGAAAGCAGGGGAAGCAGATAAACAGCCTGACATCCCAGAGGTGGGGATTTTCCCTTTTCTGGGAAGCAAAAAAAGTATCTTCTCAAGCAAATTTAACACCTTCATACATATGATTAATTTATTATCACTTAAAATGAAACATAGCAATAAAAAATTCAGGCTAATTGTGTGCAAAACTTACTGTTTTCAGACACAGACCGTGCAAACAGTCCTCAAGCGTATAATAGTAAATTACATTCTGGAACATGAACTATCAAGTAAAATTACTGAATCTTGATTTTTTAATGTTGTAAAAGAGGTGTGGGGGGGGCAGATCTGTATGTTCTTTCTTAAAGCCTAACATTTAATATTTTGTAGGCAAAGCAGAAAAAGGACATTTAGTACGTCCCAAAACGTCTGTTTTAAACTTGTATAGATTAAAACCTTCTAAAATATGTTGAAATTGAGCAGCACCAAGTATGAAACCCAGCTCTAGCTCTATAATTTTTCTAGCTAAGTGACCTCAGGCAAGTTATCCTCTCAGACTCAGTTTGTTCCATATAACAATGGAACAATAATGACACCTATCTCACGGGATATTGTAAGAGTTAAATTAGATAACCTATGTAAAGCACTCAGCAATGCCCAGAAAAGTGTGTGCACTCAAAAAAGATTCATTGTTGTCAGTATTATGTGTAATTATTAATAACCAAGCTCATGTCTTGCCACTCATCTTGAAAACTGCCCTAGTTCATCCAACCACAGTGCAGCCCATAAGTCTCAGACAAAAACACCAGACAATGTCATTTTATAGAATTCTATACATTTATTCCTGACATAGTTCTAATTCAGTCACTCATCCACCTAACTTTAATCATGCAGCCAGCTTCCAACAATTCCCTTGTGTCCTCTTTTATTTATTTGTTTTTATTTATTATTACTTTTTTATAGATAAGGTATCACTATGTCGCCCAGGCTGGTTTTGAACTTCTTGGTTCAAACAATTCTCCTACCTCAGCCTCCAGAATAGCTGTAACTACAAGTGCATGTCACCACACCTGGCTTTATGTGTCCTCTTTACCTCCAACCCCCGTCTGGCCTCCATCACTTCATTGGGACCTGCTCAAGCTAGTTGTGGTCACAGCACTAGCTCCACTGCCTCAGTGAAAGGATTAAATCACCTTAATAAATCACCTAAAATTACTTAGTACAATCCAGCATAAATGTATAAAATGTAACATCTTCATAATTTCCCCTTATTTCAGTCGAATCTTGATTCTTCCCTTACTCCTCTCCCACCAAAAACTGCTCCTTCCTGACACCTCCTCATCTCAGTAAAAAGCACCTCTACCACTTCCCCAGAATTCTTAATGTTGATTCTTCTCTTTTCTTACTCCCTAAATGCAATCCATTGGAAAGTTCTATAGCCTCAACTTTAAAATACATCCTGAATCCTTCCCCTTTTATCTCCATTGCTGACACCTTTGTCCTTTGTAGAATCGGCATCAGCGCAACCTGTGAACATGGGTGCCCTCCTACTTGTACTGAATCAGACCCCAGGGAGGAGAAGCAGGACCATCATTTTGTGTTCAGCAGCCCCTGCCAGTGATTCCCATGAACACTTCCATTTGAGAACCACTGCTCCCATCAAAACCACTGCCACCTCTCCCATGGGGAATATCACAATAGCCTTCTGACTCATCTCCCTGACCCCACTCTTTTGCTCCCAGGCAATCCATTTTCCAAACAGCCACAAGAATAACTTTTTTTTTACTTCAAATCCTCCAATGACTTCCTATGTCCAGTAAACTAAAATCCATTTTTCTTATTCTGGCTTACAAATCCCTTCATGAGCCGACTACGTCCTACTTGCTCAACTGCATCTCTCTCCAGCATCTTTTATAAGCTGCTGACGCTGGTCTTCTCTTTCTATCACTTGAACATACCATTCTGGTTTCTACTACAGGGCCTTTGTAAACACCTGCTCTTCTGCTGGGATCATTCTTGTCACTGGGGTCCCAGATTTAATGTTTGCTCCTCAGAGAGGTCTTCCCGTTATGCTATTTAATTAGCAGCTTCTGGGATCCAATAATTAGTCACAATCAGATAGCCAATATTCATTTTCCATGTATCACTTACTGTGATCTCATAGCTTTCTTATTTGCTAATGTGAGAATCTGTTATCTTTCTTCTACTAGAATAGTCCAAGAGTAAGGACCTTGTTCATTGTATTCACCCTTATTCACTCAGAACTACAACATGGCCGGGCATGGTGGCTCACGCCTGTAATCCCAGCACTTTGGGAGGCCAAGGCAGGCAGATCATCCGAGATCAGGAGTTTGAGACCAACCTGGCCAACATGGTGAAACCCCATCTCTACTGAAAATACAAAAATTAGCCAGGAGTGGTGGCAGGAGTGGTGGTAGACGCCTGTAATACTGGCTACTTGCAAGGCTGAGGCAGGAGAATCGCTTGAATCCAGGAGGCAGAGGTTACAGAGAGATAGGGCCACTGCACTCCAGCCTGGGCAACAAGAGTGAGACTCCATCTCAAAAAAAAAAACAGAATCTACAACCATCACTGGCATATGTAGCAAATTTTAAGAAATATTGCTACTTAATAATAATACATTATTTATTGAAATGATTCATTAATTGAAACAAAGCAGCAGAGGAAGAAATATTTTCAGCAGTTTCAGGGAATCTGGAAAGTCCTCTTTAAGAAGATTGTATCCAGTTACTCTGAAAGGAGGCAGAGTAAGACAATGGATTAAAACTAAGCTTGTAATCAGATCCAGCAGGGTTCAAATCCTAGGTCTACCTCTTACAACATACAGAAAGTATCTCTTTTTTTAAAACTTGTTCAACTTCTAAAGCAATTGTGTAGTCTTTTATTTTTTCTTCGTTTGTTTTGTTTTTGAGGCAAGGTCTTGCTCTGTCAACCAGGCTGGAGTTGGTGGCACGATCACTGCTCACTGCAGCCCTGGCCTCCCAGATTCAAGCAATTATCCCCCTCAGCCCCCTAAGTACCTGAGACTACAGATGTGTGCTACTGTACCCAGCTAAGGTTTTATGTTTTGTAGAGACGAGATCTCACTCTGTGGCCCAGGCTTGTCTCAAATTCCTGGACTCAAGGGTTCCTTCTGCCTCCTGCTCAACAGCTTCCTCTCAGAGTCATCATTGGAATTAACTAAAATGATGTAACAGGGAACATCACACACAGTATATCTACTCTGTAAATTATACCTTGAAACTTTAAAGAAGATTTGGAGATCCTTGAAAAATACGTGTGGCATATGACAATGTAAATGTAAATCGAAAAAAAAATAAAGAAAAAATTCACCCTATAATTTGTTTCCTTCAAAGAAAAAACCATTTCACCTTGTCATTTCCCTTTCACATATACATACAATTTTTTTACATAATGAAATTCTTAAAGTGGGTTCAATTTTGCAATTTCTTGCCTTTTTGAAAACCCAATTCAAAATGTCTCCTTTTCTGTCTCTCTCTTTTTTTTCCTCAAGCAGACGAAGTGATCAAGTTGCTGCTCTCTCCTGCCTTTGAAGCCAAAAGCCTTATCACCTTCTTCTTCTGCTCTCTACATTAGCAATTTCATCTTGCACTCTGATATTATGAATGTCATGCCTTTAAAATGCATGAACCAACCCTTATTTGCACTAAAAATTCCAAGCCTTTGATCATTCCTCATGCTTTTGTCTCAAAAATAACTGCTCCAGGTTTTGAGTTGAATAGTGGTCAACTCAAAAGCCCACATCTCTGCGTTTGATCACGAATCTACAAAATTAAAAGCCTTTGTTCTCATTGGAGCAATGCTGGTAACAGGAAAAGGAGTAAATCCTGGAGGCAGATGGAAGTTGGGAGTCACAGAAATATAAGGAGTATTATCGTTCAGGAGACAGCCCGAATTACGTAAGTTGTTGGAGTGCATGTGGCCATTCTGAGTGTTGCAAAAAGATGACACAAGTGTAATAAGGAAAGTGTTGTAAATTAATAGATTCTGAAAAGTAAATAGGGAAAAGTGAAAGTCTCCAAGTTCACCATCTATCCAAGTAACACTAATAGAATGCATACTATATGCCATGCAATGTGATAAATTCTGGGAAGGTAATAATGATCAAAAATAAATAAATGAGCCAGGCAAGGTAGCTCATCCCTGTCATTTCCAGAGCTTTGGGAGGCTAAGGTGAGGGGACTGCTTGAGGCCAGGAGTTCGAGACCATCTGGGCAACATGATGAGACCCTATCTCTACAAAAATTTTAAAAACTAGCTAGGTAGGGTGGTGGACACTGATAGGCCCAGCTACTCAGAAGGCTGAGGTGGGAGGATCACTTGAACTTAGGAGTTTGAGGTTACAGTAGCTATAATTGCACCACTGCACTCCAGCCTGGGAGACAAAGTGAGACTGTCTCTAAATAAATAAATAAAACAGAAATCTGGGCATAGTTCCTATTTTCATGGAATTTATAACCTAGTATAGGAAATAACAATGATTCCAATGAACGGAAGTTTATAACAGAGATAATCACTGGGAGGAAATATGTGTAGTATTATAAAATTATTAAATAACTGAACTTCACCTGGCATTGGGGCTCAAAGAAGGCCTCTCTGAGAAGGGAGCGTTCGAACTGAGGTCTAAAAATGGATGTTAACTAGGTAAATGTCTATTAAGTTGGGGTGTGGAGGGACTGAAAGTACATAGTTGAATAGAGTTGAATAGTTGAATAGAAAACCAGTATGATAATAGCCAAAATTGCTCAGAAGGTGAGCCAGAGCACCAGGCAAGTCAAGGTTGGGATGTGTCTAAATCAGTGATAGAGCTGTAACTTACAAAGTCGGCTGTGAGGATCAAAGAAAGAAAATAAGATAAACCTTGGTAAGGAACATAGTACAGTGCCTGGTACAGAACAAAGCTATTTGTAAGTGTTCTCTATTCTTCTCATCATCATATTCATCACCATGTCTGCTTGCCCATACATTAGCCATCTTCCTCTTTTCTGCCATCTTATCAAGTCAGGTCAGGCCACTATTGTTTCTCACATGGATCACTGCAGTAGCTTCCTTCAGACTCATTCTCTTCACTGAATTCTTCCCATCCCACATGAAAGCATTTAATGATTCCGCTTCTGGTTAGTTGTGTATAATGTTGGCTTTGAATATGGTTTATTGTGTACAATGTTTATAAGACTAAAAGCCAGACATTATTTATACCAGTTAAAATATATAGAAAATATAGTCATTACCACCTAAGATAGTGATAGAGATGGCTTAAATATTATGTGCTTAAAATACCAGGTGAAACTAAAATATCATTCAGAGTAATTATAACTTTAACTAAGGAGCCACTTGTCAGGTAGGATCTCCAAAATTACAAAAGCTATATTGAATGAGGAAGATGAGACTACACCTGCTCAGTGGAAGATCTAGGGAGGACTAGAAATACCAGATGGAGCCTCTGACCACTTCCAAATACAGCCTTCACTAAAACCGCTCCAGAGTGAAGTTTCATGATAGTCATGGCTCTCTGCTCCTGCCAATCAAGTCTAGAGCACCAGCCTATCTAGGACCTCAACTTCCTTATCAACAGTGTAAGAAATGAGGCTGGGAAAGCCATGTAAGCAATAGAATTTCTATTCTATGGGGGAGCCCAGTGGCTCACACCTGTAATCTCATCACTTTGGAAGGCCGAGGTGGGCAGATCACTTGATATTAGGTGTTTGAGAACAGCCTGGCCAATATGGTGAAACTCTGTCTCTATTAAAAATCCCAAAATTAGCCAGATGTGGTGGCACACACCTATAGTCCCACTACTCAAGAGACTGAGGAGGGAGAATAGCTTGAACCGGGGAGGAGGAGGTTGCAATGAGCCAAACTCATGCCAGTGCACTCCAGCCTGAGTGACAGATCAAGATTCTGTCTCAAAAAAAAAAATTTTTTTTTTTAATTAAAGACCCCAAAAGCCTTTTCTTTTTATCATGAACTTACTCTTGGCTAGTCTCTAGGTAAGTACCAACCATAAAGGGACCTAAATGGCCTAGTCTTTAAGACCAAGAGACATACAAACATAGTAGAGTCACCTTCTAGATAAAACCCCTCTAATGATCACATTGCCTTAAGATAAAATCATTCCACGTAGAGCCTTTTATGATCTATGCTCTAAACCCTCTCAAATTCCCCCAACCTCAACTCTCATCACAACTCACTCTCACTCAACACTCCAAACTTAACCACAGCTTTCGAAATCTCTTGAGTGGACTCTGCTCTAGCTTACCTTTGGGTCTTAGAATGTATGCTACTCATTCTGCCTAGAATTTCTTCCCTACTGCTACCAATTCATTCTTCAGGACTCAGCTTAGAAATTATCTTCTGTGGCTGGGCATGATGGCCCACACCTGTAATGCCAGCACTTTGGGAGGTGGAGGCGGGTGGATTACTTGAGGTCGGGAGTTCAAGACCAACCTGACCAACATGGAGAAAACTACCTCTGCTAAAAATACAAAATTAGCCAGACGTGGTGGTGCATTCCTGGAATTCCAGCTACTTGGGAGGCTGAGGCAGGAGAATCTCTTGAACGCAGCAGGCAGAGGTTGCGGTGAGCCAAGATCATGCCGTGCACTCCAACCTGGGCAAAAAGAGTGAGACTCCATCTCAAAAAAAAAAAAAAAGAAAGAAAGAAATTACCTTCCACATGCTGCCTGTCCTAATATCCTATCCTGGGTTTTGTGTCTCTCCTGAATGTTCCTACAGCAGCCTGTTTCTATCTTTAGTGCATCATTGCCTGTTAAATTCTTGCACCCCATACCACCACAGTAGATTGTAACCTGCCTAAAAAAAAATACAGTGATGTCTTCATTCATTTCTTTTTTCATTTTTGTTTTAAATAATTTCAACTTTTATTTTAAGTTCACAGGGTACAAAGTGCAGACTTGTCACATGGGTATATTCCATGACACTAAGGTTTGGAGTACAGATGATCTTGTCACCCAGATAGTGAACATAGTACCCTATAGGTAATTTTTCACCCCATACCCTTCACTCTCTCTCCCCCAACTCCAGTAGTCCCCAGTGTCTGTTGTTTCCATCTTTATGTCCATGTGTGCTCAATGTTAACTCCCACTAAATGAGAACATGCTGTAGTTGGTTTTCTGTTTCTGTGATAATTTGCTTAGAATAATGGCCTCCAGCATAGATCCATGCTGCAAAGGACATAATTTTATTTTTTTATGGCTGTGTAATATTCCATGGGGTGTATGTATGGCATTTTGTTTACACAATCCACCATCATTAGGCACTTAAGTGCACAAGTGTGTGTGTCATTTTTGTGGAACAATTGATTTTCCTTTGAGTATATACTCAGTAATGGAATGGCTGGGTTGAATGGTAGTTGTATTTTAAGTTCTTTGAGAAATCTCCAAACTGCCTTACACAATGGCTGAACTAATTTAAATTCCCATCAACAATGTATAAACATTCCCTTTCTCCACAGTCTCACCAGCATCTGTTATTTTTTGATTTTTTAATAATAGCCATGCTGACTGGTGTGAGATGGTACCTCATATGTAATTTTGATTCATTCACCAAACTGAGACTTTTCTTTACAGTAGTGAATAAAAATAAAGTTCCTATCCTCAAGAAGCTTATATGCTTTATTTAGCTTGTCTTTCCAGCATGTAGCAGAGAAACCAGCACACAGTAAACAATAAATAGATGAAGAGGGTTTGGGTAGATAGCAGTTGTTCTTGTCATTGTTATTGGTTGGGAAATCTCTGAGACCAACCTTGCCCAGGGCAGGAGGTAGTTTATAACACTAACTTGGTTTATAATATTTATTTATTTTCCGGTTATTAAAAACTATATTCAGTGTACAAAATTCAAAATATATACATAAAAGCATAAAGAAGTGAGTAGAAACTCAACTGAAAACACATATGAAACATTTATTAATATTTTATGTTTTCTTCCTGTATGTTTCTGTATATGTGTATGTTTATGATAGGTATAGTTTTTTTAATTGCTTCTTGGGATATAATTCATACATCATACAATTTGCCTATTTAAAATGTTTTTTTTAATGTGTTCACAGGATGATACAACAATCACCACAATCTAAGTGTTAGAACATTTTCATCTTCCCAGAAAGAGATTGTACATACCATTTAATTAGCAATCACTCCCAACATTGCTCTCCCTTGCTCCAGGCAACCTCTAATCTACTTTCTGTCTCTATGGATTTGCCTATTCAGGGCATTTTATATAAATGGAATTATACAATATATAGTTTTGTGACTTGCTTCTTTCACTTACTGTAATGTTTTCATGGATCATCCATGTTGCGGCATGCCAGTACTGTATTCATTTTTATAGTCAAATAATATTTCATTGTATAGGTATACCATGTTTTATTTATCCATTCATCACTTTATAGACATTTGGGTTGCTTCCACTATTTGCCTGTCAGGAATAATGCTGCTATAAACATTCATATACAAGGTTTGGTGTGGTTGTATGCCTTCATTTCTTTTGCTTATCTGCCAAGTAGTAAAATGGCTGGGTAATACGGTAACTCTATGTTTAACATTTTGAACAAATACCAAACTGTTTTCAAAGTGGCTATACCAATTTATCTTCCCACCAGCAATAACTGAAGGTTTTATTTTCTCCTATATTTCTTAACTTAGGGAAGCTCTTATTGTATATAGGTAAGATTTTACTGTATAAAGCAGACTTATGTTCTGCTTTACAAACTATCCAAGTGCTTCTCTCTTATGAAAGAATTACTTGGAACGGCTGTATTAGTCTGTTCAGGCTGCCATAACAAAATGCTGCAGGTTAGGTGGTGTAAACAACAGAAATTTGCTTTCTTACAGTTCTAGAGGCTGGAAAGTGCAAAAGCAAGTTTCCAGAGGGGTTTAGTTTCTGGCGAGGGCTCTCTTCCTGGCTTGCAGACGGGTACTTTGTCCTCAGATGACCTTTTCTCAAAGCACATGCCTAGAAAAGAGAGAGAGAGAGCTCTGATCTCTCTTCCTCTTCTTATAAAGACACCAATTCTATCAGATTAGAGCCCCACTTTTATGACCTCCTTTAACATTTATTACATCCTTACAGTCCCCGTCTCCAAATTCAGTCACATTAGGGGTTAGGGCTTCAACATGTGAATTTAGAGGGAGACACAATTCAGTCCATAGCAGTGACTAAACAATGGTCTACTGCAAAATTCTATGTGGAAATAATGCTCCAGGAGCAAGACATTAAAGTTTAAAAACTTTTTCCTTAAAATATATTATTTGCAAATTTTCTTTAAAATTCATTTTGTTGTGTTAGCTACATACCCTTCACGTCCAAGTGTGGATAAAAGTGTCTTTCTGAAATTTCTCACCTGCATCTACTTGCAATCTGGAAGAACAGACTTCACACTCTTTCAAAAGATATTTAAATTTTCTGTGTAGCTCAACTGTTGTTGTCTCTTAACTCCATTTCTATGCTAGAGAAAATGATGCCTTTTACACCATTGAGAGCCTGTATAATCTTGAAAGTTTTCATTTGAACTGATGAAGGAAAAGAGGCCATCCTAGAGTTAGCATTATTGGAAGCTTCTACTAAGCAAAAAACTTCAGATTTCCAAAGAAAACTAATTGGACCCCTGAAGCAGATGGGTAGAGCAGAAATTTCGGAACACCTCAGTGACCTCATTACAAGCATAATGAAGGAGGCAACGATGGAGTTAATTAGAAGAGAGGCAAGAAAAAGATTAAATGAGAGAACAAAAAAAAAAACACAACAAAATGTAACTCAGAGAAAGAGAGGCATTCAGCAAGAAATAGAATATGCTGATCTCTGCAAAACTATTCAGAACTGAGGGAGATGGGAACTAGAATCAAACAAAAGGAATATAAACCAGGTGGCCACTGAGGATGAAAAGTCTGTAGAAAACACAAAGGACGGGCACCTGGGAAGGAATTACCAGATATCTGCATCAAGCAGAAAATACAGACTTGGTAGCCAAAGGAATTTAGTTAGTTACACGAGAGGAGTCATTCTTAATTGGGTGACACTGATTCTGTGCCTGTGTGTGTTACAGATAAAACTCATAGATTTCTTAATAGTCATAAATAGACATTAGTCCAAATTTGTCTATTGCCACTTAAGGCCACCATAAATGGTTAACATCTATACCACTCTCTAACCTAAGGGTTATTGCTCTACTATGTGTAGAGACCAAAACAGACCTCTAAAGATCATTATTTTAATAAGCAATAATTGCCCTTCAGACATAGGCTGCAGACAGTAAATTTTAAAACTGGTTCATAAAATGGCATTTTAGACATGTAGTATGTCCATTTATTTATGGCTCACACTCATTTTGAGAACAAGAAGACAGTTTCATAGCTCTAAAATTCACGTGTGAAAGTTTGTGGCAAGAAAAGAATACCATGCTCTCTGGTCCAAATATAATTATGCTACTTGTGTAGACTGGTGGTTTAAATTATAAGAAATTGTAAAGACAGAATCCAGAAAATATTCAGTTGACACAGACTAACTTCTAGAAAGTTCAACTCTAAACTTTGTTTCTGAATTATATAGATTAGCTAGTTACAATGAGCACACGGATTAGAAATTTATCACATATTCTCTTTATTTATATTTGAAATAATCCAGGAGTACAGGCTGTGATTGAATTGAATATGAAACCATAAGTATAATTTGCTATAGTTCACCTTAATGCCACAATGGTGATAAATTTATGGATCCAGGTTCTCACTCACGCACCCCCCAGGGATGTCACCAAGAAAGCATCAAATTGGACTAACCAGTCATTTTTGCTCTTGTCCTACAATGATCTGTGTATCAAGAATGAAAGATTTCTTCTAGCTCATGATTGTTACATGAATAATGTAGAAGGCACATTTCTCACATTTACTCTATCTTCAAACCTCTTGCAGAGCTATACTCCATTGTATAGATAAATTAAAACTTAATGCTTCAAAATTTCTTTACAGCATAAAAGAAAAAATAAAATTTTAAAATATAAACAAAGAGAAGGGTCAAATTATGTTGAATGTGATTTTTGGACTCTCGATTCCAAATAAGAGAAAGCAGCCTTCTTCATTTACACCCATCACAGCAATCGTCTCCTAGTATCTAGTCTTCCTAGTAAATCAGAAATTCATTTTTTAACCATGGTCTTTCTAGTTCACTAATCTCTTTAATCACCCCACTTCAACCCTTCTAACTATCTATCTTCCAGGCCAATTTCAAAGTCTAAAACTTATAATTATTTTCTTCTATGTCCTCTGCCCTGTTGAAGAGAAGAGTTCAACAGTCTGACTTCTGGAAAAAGTCAGATAGCCATGTTATTGGCTTCTACAAACTTCTACTCCTTGAGTTTTCCCCAGTTGCTTTTAACTTCCAAGTTTACAGTAAATGAATACACAGCAATGTCTATACTAGTGTGAGCTCTGGAGTCATTAGTATCTCAACCCTTTATAACCCCTCTCCTCTTGTCATCTTCATTAGGGTTTATGTTTGTTAACAACCTTGGCCCCCTGTAGAGATTCCTTCTCTTGCTTAGCCACTTGGACTTAAACTGTGCTTTGAACTATAGTTGTTTGTATTTGGCTTTGCTTCTTTGATGGAACTCGTTCTGTGAAAAATACAACACTATTCACTACTGAAGGATAGGTCTTAGTCACCTTTGATTCCTTCACTCAAAGACACAGTAGCAGCCACTAAAAGGCATTCTGTCCCCATCACCTAACCAAGTGCTTCTGCTTCTTGGCTCCTTCCAGATAGGGAACAACTTTGAACATCATCCAGCCATATTCAGGACTCAACACTGTTCCATAGTCCTTCTACCAATTCCTGAATTATATCAAGTTTCCTTCTGTGTTCTTCCCAATATCTACCATTATCTGGAAAACTGCCAAGCACCCCCACCCCTCATTTGCAGCATACATCCAACTTTACCAATCAGTCCAAAGTCATTCAATAGTATTAAGCCTTTTAACTTCTTAGCAATTCAAGGGCAATTATCACTTTCTCAAGAACTGAGTTTGGAAATGCCACTGGCAAGATTCTGGCAAGTGTGGTGCAGACACAAGGTGAACTCCAAAACCTAAGCCATTTGTCTGGAGATCTGCTAGTTAACTGGTTTTTTGTTTTTTGGGTTTTTTTTTTCCGAGACAGAGTTTTGTTCTTGTTACCCAAGCTGGAGTGCAATGGCACAATCTCGGCTCACCGCAACCTCTGCGTCCTGGGTTCAGGCAATTCTTCTGCCTCAGCCTCCTGAGTAGCTGGGATTACAGGCACACACCACCATGCCCAGCTAATTTTTTGTACTTTTAGTAGAGACGGGGTTTCACCATGTTGACCAGGATGGTCTCGATCTCTTGACCTCGTGATCCACCCACCTTGGCCTCCCGAAGTGCTGGGATTACAGGCCTGAGCCACTGCGCCTGGCCTTAAATGGTTTTGTTTGAAAACTAAAGGGAAAAATTTAATAAAGGAAATGGTATGAAAGATTAAAGGCACAAAAAAGGGAGGAAGTTTACTGATACCAAACTGAGTTCATGAGAATGCTGGAATATACTGTAAGTACTGATCAAATGTGTAAAAATGATATGGTTTGACTCTGTGTCCCCACCCAACTCTTATCTTGAATTGTACTCCTAGAATCCCCATGTATTATGGGAGTGACATGGTGGGAGATAATTTGAATCATGGGGGCAGTTTCCCCAATACTGTTCTCGTGGTAGTGAATAAGTCTCATGAGATCTGATGGTTTTATTAGGGGTTTCTGCTTTCGCATCTTCCTCATTTTCTCTTGCTGCTGCCACGTAAGAGGTTCCTTTCTTCTCCCACCATGATACTGAGGTTTCCCAAGCCATATGGAACTGTAAGTCCAATTAAACCTCTTTTTCTTTTTTTTCCTTTTTTTCTTTTTCTTCCTTTTGAGGTAGTCTCGCTCTATCACCCAGGCTGGAGTGCAGTGGTGCAATCTCAGCTCACTGCAATCTCTGCCTCCCAGGTTCAAGCAATTCTCTGTCTCAGCCTCCCGAATAGCTGAGATTCCAAGTGCCCACTATCACAAACGGTTAATTTTTGTATTTTTAATAGAGAAGGGGTTTCACTGTCTTGGCCAGGCTGGTCTTGAACTCTTGACCTCGTGATACACCTGTCTCAGCCTACCAAAGTGCTGGGATTACAGGTGTGAACCACCATGCCAGGCCTGAAACCTCTTTTGCTTCCCAGTCTTGGATATATTTTTATCAGCAGCATGAAAATAGACTAATATAGAAAGCCAACATCAACCACTAGGGAAAGCACCAGAGTAGACAAGCAACAGTGAGCAGAACACATATTCCAGGGTGACAAGGCAAACAGAGTACGATGGAAGTGAAGGCATGCCTTTCCTTATATGGAGCTGAGATGTGGTGAGAACAATGCCGTGTGGTGACAGGGGTGGAATGGATGGGAATGAGTAAGCCAAGAACGGAGTGCCAAGGCCTTTGCTCTCACAGAAGAGGGGAAGAATGGAAATAAGACCACATTATTAACAGATTGTACTCCACTTTTTAAATAAATCTAAAATTCCATTGTTGTAGATTGACACACACTTACACAATTAGTTCTGGTTCTATTTTAAATCAGAATTATATGCTTGGAGCAAGTATGTTTTATATTACATTTGAAAATTTCCTGTACAGTGAGCACACTTGGTGATGGGGGAAGGAAGAAAAATACAATAATAATGCCACCATTTATTTATATAAAATTTTATCATAATACTTTTTGGCAAAATACTTATTTACTTGTGTAAAATGATTATATGTGAGTGAAATGATTATATATATTCATATGTAATCATTTCACACAAGTAAATATGTATTAAATATATTATATTATATATCATATATTTTATTGATAATATATAATGAAGACTATGTAATATATAGTGTAACATAATATAATATCATAAACAATACTATAACATCTTTGTCTCCCAGCATTGACTAAATTCACTTGCCTTCTTCCCTACACCCCTGGCTAGGTTTGAAGTTGTTCACCTTCGTCCTTATCTGTAATTGAATTGTACATAAGACGACTTTACATGGAAGCACCTTCCCCTCCATGCAGTAGTAGTCTTGCTTTGTGGTTGCTCTTTGCATAGCTGAGAAAAGAAACCAGACCTTTAACCACTGAGGGCACTGCTGCTTTTTGATTTTTTAGTCACTTTAGTATAAGAGCATCAGTGTTCAGGGATATATTCTACTCATTTATCTCATAATCTCCAAAAGCTTTCTTAAAAGAACCAAAGTTCTTAGTGCAGCTTCCTGAATGTGATCAGCTAAACATACATCCAAATTTTCAAATCTCAGATTTGAAATTATACAGAGGCCAAGGAAATAGAGAATAAGAACCTTCTCAGTCAGTTCCTCAACAGAAGAGTATCAAAGAAAAATAGGATGCATTGTGAGTAACTTAAGTTCATAGGTAGACAGTCACCAAGGAAATTTTCATTCAGGTTTGATGCCAAGGAAGTCCATAGAATAGCCAACTGGAAATATTGTGTCAAAATCCTATGGAAGGAAGACACGATGATGAGGGACAGAAAGGTGTAAAAGAGGAAGAGAAGAAAGAAGAAAATGGTATTTTTGTTTCAAAATGCATATGATGCCACCTACATGTAAACCACCTTCACAAATTAAGTACATCTGAAAGATGCCCACTCTTCAGTTTGATCCTAGATAACCACTTATCTTCATGGCTTACTTAATTCCCACAGTTGTCACTTTCCTCAGGAGCCATGGAGATCTAAGTTGTCACTAGATAGTGTAAGATTACTTAGATGTCATGTAAGCTTTTATCCACATAGAAACACAATGATACCTCTTTTTCAAGGGTACAGGGCTTAATCAAACCATGGTTTTTGAGGAAAACAAGAGTTTGTCAAATATTTGAAGACTACAGAGCGCATGATTCTTTAAGATGTGAAATATCACAATTATGACTTTCTAAATGACTCCAACTCCCCTTTCTGAGAATACAGAATATAATCTCAGTTTTGCAAAATGTTTTCAGTGTGTATATGTGCACATGCTTATATACATACAAACATATATACAATATACCTTTTGAAATATGATGGATTAATGTTTAAAGTTTTCTGATATTAAGCTGGATTACATTTTAGTAATGCAGTTCTTTTGTTTCAGTAAATTCTTTTCTTTCTGTTTTTAACACCTTAATGCTACATGTTGAGTGCAATTCATACTGCAATGGAGCAGCAACATAAGGCAGTATGACACAATTAGAAAGCACTTGTCTTGTAAGCTCTAAGTCTGAAAAAAAAAAAAAGAAAACACTTGTTTTCTGTGGATATAGTAACAATGTCTCTGAAAGAGTTAATATAACTTCCAAAATACCAAGCCAGGGACATGGGAAAGCAGTAGAAAATTGGTTCAATATGATATTGATTTGTGAAATTCTTGAGTTCAGGGCAAGAGTTCCCCGCTTGGTCTATAGATCCAATCTAAGTATTCCTGGAATACACAGTTCGGGCAGAGCTCACTGGATATCCAGCGATATAAACGCTGACCAAATTAACTCTAAGATGCTTTAAATACTGGTTCGTTAACAACAGTACCAATGCACTCCTGTGTACTCTTAGACCTTCCCATACTATCTATCATGCTGTGAAATGCCCAGACATACTCCAGCCAGCAAGTAAAGAATGGATGGCATTTAATAAAAGCAAGTCAAAGTTAACATTTTGAATCAATTTCTTTCCCTAATATAGCAGCAGAGAGTGATTTAAAGCAAATGTTTCAATTGTGCATTTCCTCTGGCCGATCCTAATCTAGCATTCAACAGTGCCTCCTACAACTTTGTCACTCCCACCTGCCACTGCTAATGTTGTAGTTGTGTAGGCATAACCTATGTTCAGTTAGGTCCAAATTTAAAATATTCTGGAAGTTAGTGTTCCTTTCCAATGTACTTTTCTATATACAAACAGGAAAAAGTTAAATCGAGGCAAAATCTGTAACTCTAAGGACATTTTGTCTTAAACATTTTTTCTCACCATTTCTAATCATCTTTATAAAACTGCTTTGTCAAATAACAGCAGTCAAATTCTTAAGTAAAAATAGCAAAGAATTGTAAATAAATAAAGAAATGAACAAATGGCTGCTTGCTCCAAATGAAAACATTTCCTATTATATTCCATCAGTGTGGTTACAGCTGAAAGATATAAAGGGAGTGTCCAAAGTAGTGTGTAAACAATAAATATTATCTAAAAATGAAACATACTTTATTAGCTGTTTAGGGCTTTCTATTTCTTCTGGCTAATAAAGTGGAATTCAAATATTACATTTGAAGCTGAATCATAAATCTATCAAAGAGCTTATTTTCCCCAAATCCCAACTTCAAAACATGTGGAAAATTGCCTAAAGGTAAAGAAAGTTGTTGCTTTTATCACACTGTGCATCTAAATTCCCAAGATGATTGATTTAACGAGCTTTGCACATTAGAAGACTTTTCCATTGTTACAATAAGAGGAAATCACAAGAAAGATTAATGCCCTCCGCATGGTGCCACTGTATTAAAATGTCTTTGAAATGTCTTCACTCCAGGATCACTTCCTACCCATGCCAGTACTTAGTAAAGTTGGTCTCAGTGTAAAGGATTTATTAGTTACAGCTGATGACGCTGTAGTGCTGGAAATAAATACCTGCAAAATGCTTACTTTCCAAGAGACATATAAACCACTCAGTTTCCAAACAAAATTAAATTTCATGGCCTGATACTAGGAGAGCACATCTCTGAGATGCTTGCAAGTGAGGCCACCCACAGGTCTGCCACAGTATCTAGGATCTTGTCACAACACTGCAGTGTTACCAAATGGGAAGCAAAGCCATGTATCCTCCAATCACTTGAAAAGCTTCTCACACTTAGATCCTCACTGGCATTTTCTCTAAAGTAATAGAATGTTTTCTTGCTTTCACCTTTCTTCTTCTTCACAGACACAGGAGAAAAAACATCTCAATCTGCTCTCAGTCTCTGGGATGGTTATCCAGAAACAGGAGAAAAAACATTTCAATCCACTCTTAGAATCTCTGGGATGGGAAAAGACACCTGAGCCTGCCTTTTTCTCATACTGCTCAGATTATATTAAAAAGGTGACTTAAGAGAATAATTTTTTAAATGATTAAGCCTGCTATGCCAATAGCATTAACTGGGTACCAATTGTATGCTCCATATTGAGCTAAGTGCTGGGCTATACACGTGAAACAATTTGTGAACAAAAAACTTATTTATTATTTCATTACCATGAAGTAAAATAATAAAGTCTAAAGTAAGTAGCACATACAAAAAAACAAGTTAAAATAAGAAAGATCATATGAAATACAACAGAACTGTGATTGACAGACACCAAAATGTACATGGCATAGAAAGGCAATTGTTGGCATACATCAAATATTAAATCAACAAGCATGGAAATAGAAAGGTTTCTATCTAGTATATCAATATTATTCCCTGGTGTTGTGCATTTCTGTTTCATTGCCTCTCCTCATGCTCCCCTGGTCTGGAATGTTTCGTCTCTTCTCTGCTCATCCAAGTGATATTGTACTTAAGGACCCAACTGAAATCCCACTTCCCCATGGCAACTCCAAACCCCATTATTCTCCCATTTCTGTAAACTCCTACAGTTTTCTTAGTAACCATCTCATACTTCAGCACATATTGGCCCATACTGCTTACTATTGTTTCCCCTTAATTAATGTAATAATCCAAGCTGGCGTGCAAGCTTCCTGAGAGTGGGAAACAAGTCTTCTATGACTTCTGCTTTCTCATGACACTTATTATAGGATGGAGCACATTATTATTTGCACTTAACAAATACTTGACACTTTGGTTCGAAGTAGGATGGCTTGTTACCAAAAGACTTCATTAGGGTATAAAAAAGTTGTTAAATGCAAAATGGAAACATGAATTTATTCACCACTTCAAAGTGAATAAACATAAATAGTCATCAAAATATACAGAAAACAGACACTGAGGTACAAATTATGAAGCGGTAAATGTTTACACATTCATTAGTTTAAAACAGTAAAAATTAGAATGGGAAAAAAATCCATAGGTAAACACAATAGGAACAAACAGTAATATATGATGATTAATCCATAGCAAACACAATAGCAACAAACATTCATGTACTAATTCATAGTCTCTTTGCCTTGTTCCAAAAGTTTTAGCATTAATTCCTAGGCATCCCTCTCCCTTGTAATGAAAAAGTTAAGATTTACTGTCAGCAGATCAAGGGTGTGGGAAAAGTAGAAAGAAGCAAAGAGCCTGTACACACAGGGCATTAAGGAGCCATTTAGGGAGAGAATTTAAACAGAATGAAGAGAAAAGCTATTCAAGGAGCTGTTGGTGAGAGAGGTGGGGGGAAAACAAAGACCTGGATTCCACTTACACTTAGCTACTAACTAGCAGAAAGATTTGGGAAAGTTATTTAAACTCTTTGAATTACAGATTACATATATATCTGTAAACTCATAATAATAAAACCTACCACATCGGATTGTTGGAAAGATTAAATTAGTTCCTAGTTCATTGTTGACACTCAGTAAATCTAACATGTTATTATCAATAACAGGCTTTGAAATTTTGACAATTAACCTTCTCACCTCAACCTCCCGAGTAACTGGGACTACAAACACATGCCACCATTCCCGGCTAATTTTTTGTACTTTTTGTAGAGACGGGGTTTCACCATGTTGCCCAGGCTACCCTTTCCCATCATTTAGCTGTTTCTTTGAGCAGTCAGTATCTTCCAATCCAACTTCTATCTTCACACTTTTCTCCTCTTGATGTTATTTTTATACCTTTCCTTTCATCTAGTCTAGAGCAAGCACATATTGCCCCTGAGGAGTACAGAAAGAAAAAAATGCAAATAAGAAGAAAAATATGGAGCGTGTGTGTGTGTGTGTGTGTGTGTGTGTAAGTTGAATTGTCTGGGCATGGTGGCTCACACCTGTAATCCCAGCATTTTGGGAAGCCTAGGCTGGTAGATCACCTGATGTCGGGAGTTTGAGACCAGCCTGGCCAACATAATGAAACCCTGTCTTTGTTAAAAACACCAAAACTAGTTGGGCATGGTGGTGCATGCTTGTAATCCCAGCCACTCAGGAGGCTTAGGCAGGAGAATCAATTGAACGCAGGAGGCAGAGGTTGCAGTGAGGTCACAGTGAGCTGAGATCACACCACTGCACTCCAGCTTGGATGACAGAGTGAGACCCCGTCTCAATAATAATAACAATAATGTTGAATTATATGAAATTGCCATTTTGTAGGGAAAATATTATATGTACATTATATACAATATGTTTATCTAAAAATATTATAAATACCTTCTAATGTTTTATTGCTCTGAGTCTATGAAAAATTAAGATACATTCACTTTGGTAGCATTGCAAAGCCATGTTCAATGTGTGGAAATTTCAAAAGTGAGCCATAAAACTTATACAAATAGTTATACAGTTAAGTTTCTTTAGTTGAAAGCAATAGAAGCCAACTCGGGCTAATTTAAGCATAAAAAGTAATTTATTGGAAGGTATAGGATAGTTCATAGGATTTTTTTTTTAATCTGAACAATCAGTTCTTGGGAAACACAGAAGTAGGAAAACCATAGCTCTCAAGAGCAAGAATTAATGTTCAGAATCCTCAGGAAGGTATCCAGAAATGATGAAGTTCTATTTTATATGCGTGAGTTTTCCTTTCATGATTCAAAGTTCAGGTAGAGTCTAGCTAGCCTACTTCGGGTCAAGGCTCCACGTAGAATCCCCAGGTTGTATAGCCCCAGAGACTTCTTCTATTTAGAAATTCCTATTTAGTCTGTGACTGAATCAGTGTGAAAGATGATCCTTGGAATTAAATGACATGGGATCTGGTGTTAAAGCATGGGGACTGACTGTTCCAACAGAGTAGACAAAATTCTACTTTTTTGCCCCCAAAAAGTAAAAAATTACTTCCCAAAGCTGGAGGCAGAAAGAGGAGAGATCTACCAGAGCATGTGCCTGTGTCCAGTGACAGAGGGCAAGTAAAAGACAGTCTTTCAGTTGAATAACCTGGAAAAAAAAATCACACTTGTTTTCACAATAGTTACATGTTGTTTCTGTTTCTGAACTTGTGAGAGAACACTCTCATAGCTGCTTATGAGATGATTCTGACAATTGTTGTTTAGCTAAAGTATTATAAGAATATGAGTCTTCAAAGCACAGGTCTTCTTATAGTTTATGGGTGTGAAGAAGAGGGGTTCTTCTTAGCTGAGAAATAAGTCAGATGCTTCTATAGAAAAAAAAAATAAGCCCATAACCCTAGCCAGGAAGGATGAAGGTATTTATTCATCAATTATCATCGTTCTGCCAGTCAGATATACAGGAAGTATACACTGCAGCCTACTTTAGGTCAAGGTTCCACATAGAATCCTCATGTTGTACAACCGCATGTTTAGAAATACACATTCTAAACAGACGGCGTTCAGCCAAGTGAACTGTCTTTTATTAAGATTCCATACCTCCAGTACATGTAAGTTTCATGCTACCACAAGACAATGTCAAGAGACTTGGCTTCCTGAAGCACCTGGTTGCCAGTTCCTTCCCCACATTTTGTGGGTACAGCTAAAATAGCACAAATGGTTTAAGCTCAGGTTACAATGTTGGCTCCACCATTCACTTACTAGTTTTATAAGACCCTGAACAAGTAATTTATTCTCTATGTGTCTCAGTTTTCTTATCTGGAAAAACTCGAAATAATATTCCTGCCTCACAGGGTTGTGTATTATTACATAAGTTAATGCATGTAGAGTGCTTTCGATGTGCCTTGGTACTTCATAAATACTCAATAACAATTAACTAGTTATTATTTTCCTAACTTTCCTGGTACACAACTATTACTGATTCCATAATTATGGTTATACAGTCACCTCTCACTCTTTTAGTTTGTATATATGTATGTCAGTTTCTCTGAGCCATAATCTTAGCTTTCCTACAAACTACATTCTTTGGTTTCATCTATCAGAAAACCAACATAGAGAACTTCTTTTGGTTAGACCCAATTTTCATCTTGCTCACCCACTGTCCTCACAGTCATTTCTTTCTCTGGTCTTTTATGACTTCACATATGTGAGCAAACCAATGAAGAATCTGACCCTAGATATTCAGGACATAACTCTCATATAGTGTAGAAAAGAAAAAGCAATTAGTAGGACATTAAGTTTGCAGTGAAGCCACCAGCCCTTTGAGGCTAGAATATAGCTAACTTGGGACCAAATTCTATAATCTGGGAATTTGACTTATCTACGCTAAAAATTTTCTTTCTAGTGTCCCTGTATGCTTAAACCTCACAAAGAAATTTTAAATATTAACAGGGTGGCTTGGATAGCAAGAGGTCAGTGGTATACACCACTCAAATTTGTCCCAAAGAAGGAGTCAAGCCAAGAGCTTAGAGAGCAATGGCAGGCCATTGAAACAGAAGCAAGTAACACATTTTGGTAGTTGTACCATTAAGAGTTGCAATGGATTTGGCTATGATGTAAAAATAAAGCCTCAAAAAATGAAAGAGTTTGGGTGTGGTGGCTCATGTGTGTAATCTCACGTTTGGGAGGCTGAGGTGGGTGGATGCCCTGAGGTCAGGAATTTGAGACCAGCCTGGCCAACATGGTAAAACCCTCTCTACTAAAAATACAAAAATTAGTCAGTTGTGGTGGCACACACCTGTAATCCCAGCTACTCAGTAGGCTGAGGCAGGATAATTACTTGAACCCAGGAGACGGAGGTTGCAGTAAGTGAGCCAAGATGGTACCACTGCACTCCAGTCTGGAAAGTAGAGGAAGACTTCGTCTCAAAAGAAAGAAAGAAAGTGTACTCATTGTGCAGGTAAAATGTAAGGTTTATTTGAATAAATTCAGTTAACATGGTAATGATCAAAAGACAAAGAGGTGACAGTCACATCTGGATAGACAGTAATGTTCTACCATCATTTTGGTTGTCTACTCAGTAGAAATTTAGCTGTCTCTTCATTACTAAGAGCAACCCAGATTCATTCAAATCTAAGCCGGCCCTGTTCTTTCCAAAAGACAGCTTCTACCCAACCAAGAAGTTAGATTTGTTTGGTCAAGCCAATTATGGTAATTCCATTTTCCTTATTTTAGGAGTGGGCATGTAATAAGACTCACCAATAAGAAGTAAGGAGAGACTTCTGTGGAAGACTAGATGAGCAAAGTTTGTCATTTTTTAAAAAGGCAAGAAGAAAATGATAAGAGAAAGAATCAAGCATTTATTCTCTTTTTCCTATATTTTGAGTAACCAAATAGTTTTTAAACAAGAGTTACTCTTTATTCAAGAATGTCAACTAAAAATTGCAACCCTTAAAAGAATAATGAATCTACGCAACAACCATCAATAGATGCTAAAATATTATGCAAAAGTTGATGTGGAACTTCATAGTGGATGGATCGTATTGACAACTTCTGAAACCACAGATGAATCTTAGTATACTAAAAGTAGAACAACCAGGCCTTATCTGTCTTCTTATTTGAAGTTTGGGGCTGTATATAGTGTCACTTGTAAAATATTCTTAGAAAACAAAAGTGAATCTTAATCTAGTCAAGTCTCTATATTTAAATCTCTAGTTTGGAAATATGAGGAGAGATAATCAAGTTAAATGCATCACAAGGAAGCAACCAGCCAAATTCAGAATGCAGGATAAACTACAGGACAAACTAGCTTCTTCGGCAAAATAAGGAGAGGACTCTTGAAAATTCAAAAATGTTTAGAGAAGCATAACAACCATATACAGTGTATAAATCTTATTTGGATGTTTTTCTTTAGGATAAAATTGAACACAGATTACGGTGTAAATAAATTGAACATTGAACACAGATTAGTGTGTTACTGTGTTTAAGAAATTATTATTATCATTACATGTGATAACAGCATCATACTTATTAAAAGTCCTTAGGTGCTAAAAATGCATGCTGAAATATTTATAGATAAAATATATGATACTTTAAGATAATCATGTTTTAAAGTATAGAAAAGGAATAAATGAAACAGATTGGCAAAATATCTATAATTGATGAAGCTGGGTGAAGGGTGTATGATTGAAATTTCCTGAAATTGAGATTTTAAACATATGGGAAAAATATGACATGAGAAATGATGCGCTCTCATCCCATTTCCAACTTCTGAATATTATTGTAACGGTGAGGGGATAAATCTTCCTATGGCAGAGCAGAGAAAGAGGAAAAAAAAAAAACAGTTTTTGATGACATCATGTGCTAGTGGATAATCCAGCCTTGAAATCATTTTACTCTGTGATTTTACTATGTCAAGTAAAAAATGCTTTATTACTTCATCTAATTTTAAGATTGGTTTCCTGTTACTTGCAGCCATAATTATCTTAATTGATAAAATATATTTTATTGCTGTTTTTTAATTATTTATTTTTAATTAACCAAGTAATTACATGTTCATTGAAACAAGTTATTGTATGCTCACTGAAAAGAAAAAAGAATATAGAACACAGATTATTATTTCCCTTCATGTGGCTCCATCTCACTCTCCTTATCAGAGGCATCACCCTTAACATATTTTGATTTAAATGTTATGGAATATCTGCTTCTATGTTTGCCTAGATGACATGGTTTATGAGGACTGCTTTGAGAGTCTGTGTGCCTGTATATCTATGTGTATCATCATGTGTGGGACCTAATCCTTCTGGGACAGACAAGAAATTTGTCTTTTCATTCACTTCTAATTATCTCCCCCCAGTGGCTAATGTAGCACTAAAATTTCACCATGCACTCAGTAATCCCTTATTTGTAGGTAATACTAATGTTGAGAAGAATAGCCAGGCTCACAAGAATCATTTCCAAACTGCACTCAAACTGAACTCCAAGTCTGCAAAAGCAATATTGTACCTTCCCCACCCCCACAGAAAAATAACAATAGATCACAACCAAAGATACCAGCAGGTGTGCAACATGCAAATGGCAAGCATGAAAACTGAAGTGACTGACATTCTGAAGACATTTTCCAGCAAGATAAATTGTCAAAGCTGAGAACATTTGAACAGCAGGGCACAGCAAAGAGGCATTACATCTTCACATTTCAAGTCATTTGGCTGTGCACGGCAGAGTTACTTATAAAACTTAGTAAAGAGAAATCTACATTAACTGTTGAGCCATCCATAGGACTGCATTTGGTAGGGAGAGAGGGCATATGTGCCCATCTGTTCCGGATCTAGCTACCTTCCCAACCTTCCCTCTCTTGTCATTTTTAGAATGTAAACATTCTGAATGTAGGGAGGAACTGGGTTCTGTGGTATGTTCTGAACAGTTTCCAGCACTTTGAGCACTTAGAACATTTTTAAGGAATAACAACATTTTGCATTGGACTGAAGGGAATAGAACTTCCCCTTCATTTGCTAAAATGAGAATATCTTTTATTCACCAAAAGCTGTTCTTTGGCTGACCAATTTAGCAAAAGAATAAAGAACTCCTTTTCTCATGCTTAGAAGGGACCTGTTCTTAAACAATGAAATGGTAATTCAAGGAGACATGTAGAAGCAGAGAGCCAGTTTGTAAAAGTACTTTTCTGGACAAGAAAGATAGTTTCAAAATGTAGAAACTCAATTGGACCCAGCCAGATTTTGCTCTGGGAGGCCCACAGTGCCTAATGCAGATACAGGGGGAAAAAAAGTGTGCCAGATTAGGGCAGCCATTTAGAAAAAAAACAAAAAACTTTTTGATTCCACATGCCTAAGTTTAAAAAAGGGAAAAGGGACTGGTGTCAATCTTTTAGAATCTTTAAGAAGTAATTGAAACCCTCTTTAAAAGAAAATTGAAGCCTTTAAAATTCTTTAAAAAAATTTTTTTTAATTGTTGATTTTAAAAGAAAATCAAAGCTTTTAAAATACTAAAAATTCCTTTGCAATTTTTTCTATAGATATCATCATTCAAGTGTGGAACAAACATAAGAATAAAGTGACTTATTGTGCATTGAAATAGTGAAAACTGGAAACAATACAAATATTCATCAACAGAAGACCATTGTCCTAAGCACATCAAAGCATGAAATATTATGTAGCTATAAAAAAGGATGAAACGTTTCTCTACATATCTGAGTAGTATATTGATAAGTTTGAAAAAATACAAAAGAGTATACATATAATAATGACAGTTTTATAGTAAAGAAAAATATCTATACAGCAAGTATATGCATGAAAAAGTCTGTAATCTGTAAGGGCATATTTTAAAACCTCATGGTGGCTACCTGGTGGGATTGGGAACCGAGCAGCTACAAGATAAGGACTGGAGGACTGATTTTCATGGTGTAGTGTTTCATAGTTGTTCATTTTGAATCATGTGACTGTTAAAAAAAGAATGTTCTTAATTAAATCCTGTTTAAGCATTTATCAAAATTTAAGATCAATTAAACAGGTCAAATGTCCTCTTTTGGATGATTTTTTTAAATGCCTTCTTCCATTTATTGTGAAAGGATAGCAATCCTGCCTGCCTTCATGGACACAAATAAAAAAAAAAAAAGATAGAGCAGGTAAAAAGGAGGTAAGTGCACGATATACAATTTTTCCCTAGACAGCTGAAAACCTGAATATATAAATATTTGAAATGGTGTGTTGCTAATATAAAATGAAAGATGTAACCTCAGGGGTAGAACTGAATTCACAAGGGAATGACTACAATTTAGAGGAAGAAAAATACATACAGTCAGACTAATGCTAAAACCCCAATTGTGTCTACAGAGACTGTAAACAAGAAGTCTAGGTGAGTGACAAACATCATAAGATCTTCAACAATAAATAATAGTTCCTATGCTCCATTCCATTTATGTCAATAACAGTTATATTTATGGAATGTGTAGATGGCCTCACCCATAGGCCCTATTACCATAGAGAATAAAAGTGTGGCATAAAGGGCAAGTCTGCCCATTGCCCCTGGTTAAAATAAATAGTTGAGAATACAATCCAGTCCAAGAATGAATGCCTAAAGCCCTCTGTTTAAAGTTATAACCTAATCCCTAAAACCTTTTGATCTATCTTTATTTTTCTATCATTTCTCAATTGTTTTGAAGATAAGCACCTATAGTAGTTGGGGAAATAAAAGCTATATTACGTTCTCTGTCAAGATAATATGGATCCTTCTTCCTCAATGATAACCCAACACAAAACTAAACAAAAAAATCAAGTACTATTGTTGCCTTCATTTTATCCCTCTTGCTAAAAAAGAAAAAAATTAAATTAAATGGCCACTGCTTTTTTAATGTTGACTAAATGAAAAATAAGCCAATATTACACACAAAAAACAATGAACATAAATGATAAGCTCCCATTATTATATTTGCTATTTAATTTGTAGATGTTAATTATAAAAGTAAATCAATGTAATGTAGACATATTGTCTTATAGTGATAAATAATTCCACAGTGTGATTCACATAAAAATCCTTCATTTGAAAATGAAGTCACTTTTTCAAATTAGGGAAAATACACTTGGGAAGATTGGAGTCTCTCCAAATAACTGGCAGGAGCATAAACATGACTTAATAATCTGAGTGTCATTTCAACCAAGTGTTTATGGGGTATCAGATGCATGAAAAACTCTGGTGAAAAACAAGCCAGAAGCATGTCGCAACAAATTATTATTATAATATGATTCATTTCTATACATGATTTTTAGTGTTAAGTCAGTGATCCTTCCTAAAATCCAGACTATAGTGTATCATAGTATTATTTCATTTGTCTGCCACATTTGGTTTCATAACCAGATGGCTATCAGTAGTTGCAACTTTAAAACATTATAAAAGAGCCTGTTTAACAATCTGAGTGTGCCAAATAGTGACTTCCCCTGCAAAAGGAGAAAAAAACCCAAATGCAAAAGTAAAAGTGCAATCACTCATCTTGATATTTTGCCTGTCACTAAATATCTGAAAGTAGAAATAGAAACTTAAGAAATAGAGGGCTCTATGAGGCTTTTAGTAATAGAATTTCTTCTACAACCCTTGACAGATGATCATTAATCTGGATTATCTGTGAGTGCCCTTAGTCAGTGATAAGGAGTTAAAGTAACAGTCATTCCTTGTTGAATGGATCTAATTGTTATCAAACTTTTCCTTGTTTCAACAGTTAGCAGCCCCCATGCTGTCTACCAAATATTCTGAAGCCAAAAAAAGAAAAGTCTATTTCTCCAACATGGTAGGCTTTCACTGCTTCCATGTACCCAGGTTTTTTTGGTTCCAAACCAAAGATTTTTCAGTTGTTTACTTATGACATACTTTCCAGACTCTATACCTTCCCAGTTTCTCTTTGACATTCTCATATGTTAATGTCCCTATTAGAGTGTATAAGTGTGGGTAACACCATGCTTCAACTAACACAGCCTAAAATTGCACACCTTACCAGTTACAACACATTTTTTCAAATCTCAGAGTGGATTTAGGATTAACCATAATGCCAAGGTCTTTTCAGTATTATACTTTTTGACATTTTATATTACTTTAATAATCATAGGACTTTACATTAATATCTGAACATTTTCACTGATGTTTTTAGTACCTCTTTCCAAAGAGTTTTAATTTTCAATCAGAATTGAGGCATACTCACTATACCTAAAGTTTACATTATTGTTAATTTTTATAACCTCGGAGCCTATTTCCAAAACAATAAAAAAGGAGGTTTGAGTAACCAGATTTATGAAATTTCATTAGAGAAAGTCTCAAAAACTGACATTGGTGCATTAACCAGTTTTCTCTGCATTTTGTTGTACAGTCATATGCAATCCCAGTTGTGTTATCACCAATTTCACATTTTATTACCTGTTCAAAAAGTACGTGAAGAGGGGTTGTCAAATAATCAAGTCACTCTTTACCATGGAATAATGCCAACCCACCAATTTAGCAATTCATAAAGGAAATGGAAATGGCATTACTTAGTAAGGACTTTTTGCTGGTGAATACATGCTGCCACCCAGAGATTACATTCCATATTTCAGTGCACTTTGTCCCAGTTTATTTCTTCATCCAAGAAAAAGGAAAACAATTAATTTTCCACAGGTATGACCTTGGAATTTGAAATTTAGCTGTTATGAAATATAAAATTTTTAAAAGCTTAAATACCAATGAAATTTCTAAGAATAGTCAAAGCAAGAAACAGAAATCTAGCATGGTTACTTAGTCACTCAGTGAAATCTGGATGTCTTCTTAGTGACATGAGGTATATCTCTGATGTAGTAAACCATAAGATATTCTGGAGAAGACAAGCTTCATTTAAACACATACCTTATTAATATTATCCAAAGTTGCATGCGTATTTCTTTTTAAATGCCTTCTCTTTATGTCAATATTTGCTAACTTCCTGGCAAATAGGAATAGTCTGGTAGAAAAGTATTCTTCCTTAGTTATGATACTATTTACAGTGAGCAAATAAATGAACAAATGAGTAAGTAAAAGATGAGAGAAGGGAAGGAGGAGGGAGAAATTTGTCTATTAAAAAAATTGGTCTTGTACTTTCTCCGTTGGGTATAAATGCTTTTCTTAATGACTTCCAGTGGGAAAGGAAATTAACTAAAGGCAAGAACGCAAAGGTATCAGGAAAGAGGAAAGAGGTACAGTGATGTGGAGCACCACTACCCATGTTTTTACATAAGTTCTGGAATAGACTTGACTAGCTTTTTCCAAATAGATTTTTAATTTTCAAATGAGAGAGACAAACTCTTCAAAATCTAGTCCATGGACTAACACAATGTAAAAAGCCAGTTAGGAGACACTGGTTGTCCAGGTGCAGTAGCTCATGCCTGTAATCCCAGCATTTGGGGAGGCCAAGATAGGAGTATTGCTTGAGTCCAAGAGTGCAAGACGAGCCTGGGCAATATAGTGAAGCACTGTCCCTACAAAAAATACAAAAATTAGCCACCTGTGGTGGCACATGCCACCTACTCACAGCTACTCAAGAGGCTGAGGTGGGAGTCACTTGAGCTCAGGAGGCAGAGGTCGCAGTGAGCTCATAACATGCCACTGCACTCTTGCCTGGGCAATAGAGCAAGACACTGCCTCAAAAGAAAAGACAGTGAACAGTGCTCTACTTGCAACATTTTAAAGGCTTAAATTATAAAAATTATTTCAAGTATTCAATTATTTTAAAATATTATCTTAATAAAAATGATTTTAACATAAAAGACTGAAAACATAAAACACATTTTTTAAAACTTGAGATTAATCAATTTCTAAATAAAAACAAATTGAGCTAATATAACCATATAAGGGGGTCCAAAGTGGCTCCCGCCAGAGGTCGTGGCACTTGCAAAGGCGAGGTCATGAGTTCAAGGCTAACCTGAGCAACCTTATAAGCTCAAACTGATTGGCAAAAAATATATATATATATAAAACCATATAAGAAATCAATTATGATACAAGTAGACCATTTAGAGATTAATGGGTCTACAGCGCTTACCATGACATTGTGGAGGGAAGACAACAAAGCAAGTCTTTTGTCATTAAGATTTCTTCAATTTCAGATTATAGGATAATCCAAAAGCCTTTTTAGATATTCTCAATTTTTCAGAAGTAGTTTATTAGATTTCTCAACACGTACATTTCTTTTTTGAATCTTTTCCCTGAACATTAAGAAAGTCATTCGATTGTTTTTAACTTGCACTGTTCTGCCAGAAACAAAGTGAATGACAATATTACTTGCTTTTCCTTCCTCTTATTAAAGATTGCAAGCATTAAAAAATCTGATTCCTGTTTTTGTTTTGAGTCACTTTGGGCAAAGTTGGTAACATGTTGATTGTGTAAAGGGGAAGGGTTTTCTTCATCTTGGCTTAACTCTCCCCGTTATTTCACCATGACACTTCCTTGGTCCTGGAACGGCCAGGAGGAGAAATGGTATATTGCTACCTTGAGCTACGTGGGCTCTAATTTCTTTGGATATTTGAAACAGAAAAATCTGTAAATCTGTCATTTCAAAACTGTAAACAACAACTTTATGCCCTTCAAGGTGTGAAAATCATACATCACTTCTTTCTTTGTCCTTGGAAAAAATAGGAAAATGAGTCATTTTGTTATAAAAGTATTAAGTAGTAATGTTTGAGAACCTATGGCTCCAAAGAGCTAAAATTCTCACTATAATCATGTACAAGGCTCAGTTCAACCCCCGCAGACTCTCTCCTTTTAAGAAATATCCTATTTTAGCTCTGCATTTTTATGGTAGCATACTTGCTGACTGTTGATTTCCTTATGTCTGAGGATGTGTGATAAGTCTAATTATTATTGCTCATGTAATACTAGGAACCAAGACTTAGAACTGCAGAAAAGATATGTGATATTATACTAGTTTCAAAGATATGAAAGCAAACTGGAGTCAGACTCCCTGGGAATGCAGGCTTACATCTATATTTTTAGAAAGCTCCATGCATGCTTCCGAAGCAGAGCCAGGTTTGAAAAGCCTTTACTACAGCGTATTGTAGGAAACTCCCTCATGGTATAATTTAAGATTCAATAAACCAGACTTTGAAAGTAATCTGATGTTGGGCTATTATGTTCTGATGTGATTATTTGGGGCAAGGACACACCAGGAATTTCCCTAGAAAGAAGTGGAAATGGGAAGGCACAGGAAAGAGAGAGGCTGGCTGAGACAGCACATATGACTGGAATGGTAAAAATTTCTCTGCTTACAATGGGCCTGTACTTCAAGCACAGGACCTTGGTGCATCGAGACATACTAAAAGGTGCTCCAGGCTGTGGGAAAAGCTGAACTGCACTTATGGCAGCAGGCCAGGGCCAGTATTCATTGCGCCTGAGAATGATGAGTGCCAAGGGAAAGTGGATAGGGCACTGACAGCTTCACCTACACTCCGGAAGCAGGTTAAATGTGCATAAAGTGTGCAAAAAGTTATCGAGTTATCCTTCTATTTCTCATTTTTGCGTGTGTGTTAGAGTTCACTAAATTTAGTTCTGAACCTGCAGTGCAAAGAGCATTCCATTTAAGACACTACAAGATCCACCTGTTCAAAGCATAATTTCCCCCCAGCCAAAATAAATGAAGCAAATCTGGCATCTCTTGGTACTCAACACTTTCTCCATTAGCAGCTCAAGATGAAACCCAAATGTTGGCATGTGCTCTAGGCCCTAGTGGAGGCAACAATGTTGAAACAACAATTGCTACTGCTGTTTTCAGTTTCATCTGGACAATGGAGATGCCTTTGCCGCCTTGCATTCAATGATAAGGCTACATTTCAGAAGTGGACAAGTATAGCACCATAATATCTGTATGTGAGCATTAAAAACTACACATTACAAAATAATATGTATAGGATTCACAAAACTTAATTTATGTGCCATATAATGACAAATCTCATGACTGAATATGCTGACACAGTGAATTTTCACAGCTACAAAAAGATTCTAATGATTTGTACAGATTTATCCATAAGATTCCTATTATTGGGTAAGAATAAAAACTTCCCTGTTATTTTATTACATATTGCATATTTCCTCCATAAAAGTTGTACCATTTTATACTCCCAAAGAGTGTAAAAAATTCTCATAGATTTATATACATTATGTATTACCAAATTTTGGGTTTTTGCAAAGCTGATAGATGAAAAATGACACCTTGGTGTGATTTTAATTTGCCTTTCACTTGCTATGAGTGAGGTTGAGCATCTTCTCATGTGTATTTGAGACCACATGTATTTCTATTTCTAGGTTGTGTCTGTTCATGCCCTTTGCTTATTTTTTGGGAGGGAGTCACTGGGCTTTTTCTTCTCAGTTTTTATGATTTGTACACTCCTTGTATTAAGGTTCTGCAGAGCAACCAAATCCCCCATACATATATATGTATGTATGTGTGTATATATATATATATATATAATGTATGGAATATCTATATCATATATATGAAGAATATCTATATCTTTATCCATCCTACATATATATATTCCCTAGAGTAATTCCCATATGGATAAATTTCCCATACATATGTTAGATAGATAGATAATTTATAGACATATAGATAATTTATATATACAGGATATATAGATCAATAAAGATATAGACATAATATTGAAATTATTATGAGAATTTGCTCATGAGATTACGGAAGCCAGGAGGGCCCACAATCTGGTATGTGCAAGCTGGATTACAAGGAAGGCCAATTGCTTAATTCAGCCTGAGAACTGGGGAAGCCATGGAAGTCCCAGTGGAAGGCTGAAGGCCTGAGAACTTGGAGAGTCACTTGTATAAGTCCTGGAGTCTGAGGTCTAGAGAACCAGGAGCTTTGATGTCCCAGGGCAGAAGGTGTATATCACAGCCCAAGAAGAGAGCACACTCCCTCCTTCTGCCTTTTTTTTTTTCTATTCAGGCCCTCAGTGGATTGGATGATGTCCATACACACTGGTGAGGGCAGATCTTCTGTGATCAGTCTAACAATTTGAATACTAATCTCTTTTGGAAACATCATGACAGACACACCCAGAAATAATATTTTATCAGCTATCTGGGCATCCCTAAGCCCAGTCAATTTGACACATAAAATTAACCATCACAGGCCCAGTACAGTGGCTTGCACCTATGATCTAAGCAACTTGGGAGACTAAGTCAAGAGGGTCACTTGAGCCCAGGAGTTCAGGGCTGCAGTAGACTGTGATTATATCACTTAAATCCAGCCTGGGCAACAGAGAAGAGTCTCTCTAAAGAAAACAACAACAAAAATTAATTATTATACTGCCCCTAAATTGGCTTATAAATTTCAAGCAATTTGAATAAAAATGCCAACAGAGTTTTTATTTTTATTTTTTCTGAAACAAGACAAAAAGTTCTGGGGTTTTTGAACACTGCTTGCTTGTTTATTTTTCTTTAGTAATTAGAAACAACTTGGGTTTACTTTACATATACAGAAAAATGTATAAGCTGTTTTTATTTCTTAAGGTACCTAGTACCGTATTTTATCTTCTTTTTCTATTGCGAAAAGGGTCCTGTCTTCAGTTATAGCTTCCAACTTACTGATTTCATGTCTATTATGTATTTATTTGTATATGTTAATTTCAAATTCTGTGACCTTTCTGAGCTTTGTCTGTAATAGTTTTTAATAGATTCTCTTGGGATTTTTAAAATTGTTTATTCATAGGTTGCTTTCATTTTTTTATTTTTATAATTTTAATTTTTTTCTCTTACCTAATTGTGCTAACATTGCCAGTATAATTTTAAATAGTAGTGCTGAAAATGAGTGTTACTGTCTTATTCTTGACTTGACTGAGAATTCCTTTAGAACTTATTTATTTTGTAGTATGTTGTTTTGGGGAGAATCAGACACAAATATGCACATAATCTGTGTACATGTATAAATATATATGTGCTATATATATATTTCTACACACACACACATATATATAGTTAATCCATCAGTTTTCATCTATAATTCTAATAAATTAAAACTAGAGACCACCAAGACCACATCAGCCCCGTGAGCACAGAGCCTCTCCCTTGCTGCTTCACCACCCATCCACACCCGCCGCCAGCTCACCATGGATGATGATATCGCCACACTCATTGTCGACAGTGGCTCAGGTATGTGCAAGGCCGGCTTCACCACGACGATGCTCCCTGGGCCGTCTTCCCTCCATCATGGGGTGCCCCAGGCACCAGGGTGTGATGGTGGGCATGGGTCACAAGGATTCCTATGTGGGCAATGGGGACCAGAGCAAGAGAGGCATCCTGACCCTGAAGTACCCCATCAAACACAGCTTTGTCACGAACTGGGAATGACATGGAGAAGATCTGACACCACATTGCATGTGGCTCCTGAGGAGCACCCCGTGCTGCTGACTGAGGCCCCCGTGAATCCCAAGGCCAACCGCAAGAAGACCCAGATCATGTTTGAGACCTTCAACACCATGTATGTGGCCATGTATGTGGCCATCCGAGCTGTGCTGTCCCTGTACATCTCTGGCCATACCAGTGGCATCATGATGGACACCAGTGATGGGGTCACCCACACTTTGCCCAACTATGAGGGGTATTTCCTCCCCCATGCCATCCTGTGTCTGGACCTGCCTGGCCAGGACCTGACTGACTACTTCATGAAGATCCTCACTGAGAGTGGCTACAGCTTCATCACCACAACTGAGCAGGAAATCCTGCGTGACATTGAAGAGAAACTGTGCTATATCACACTGGACTTTGAGCAGGAGATAGCCACAGCGACCTCCAGCTCCTCCCTGGAGAAGAGCTATGAACTGCCCAACAGCCAGGTCATCACCATTGTCAATGAGCGGTTCTGCTGCCCTGAGGCACTCTTCCAGCCTTCCTTCCTAGGCATGGAATTTTGTGGCATCCACGAAACTACCTTCAACTCCATCATGAAGTATGATGTGGACATCTGCAAAGACCTGTATGCCAACACAGTGCTGTCTGGTGGTACCACCATGTACCCTGGCATCACCAACGGATGCAGAAGGAAATCACTGCCCTGGCGCCCAGCACAATGAAGATCAAGATCATTGCTCTTCCTGGCCTCTCTGTCTACCTTCCAGCAGACGTGAATCAGCAGGCAGGAGCACCACGAGTCTGGCCCCTCCATTGTCCACAGCAAATGCTTCTAGGCAACTGTGACTTAGTTGCATTCCACCCTTTCTTGACAAAACCTAACTTGCACAGAAAACAAGATGAAATTGGCATGGCTTTATTTGTTTTTTAGTTTGGTTTGGTTTCTTTTTTTTCCTTGGCTTGACTCGGGATTTTAAAATTGTAATGGTGAAGGTGACAGCAGTCGGTTGGAGCAAGTATCCCCCAAAGTTCTACAATGTGGCTGAGGACTCTGATTGTACATTGTTCTTTTTTTTAACAGTCATTCCAAATAGGGTGAGATGCACTGTTACAGGTAGTCCCTTGCCCTCCCAAAAGCCTCCCCACTTCTCTCTAAGGAGAATGGCCTAGTCCTCTCCTGAGTCCACACAGGGGAGGTAATAGCATTGCCTTTGTGTAAATTATGCAATGCAAAATTTTTTAAGTCTTCACCTTAATACTTTTTTATTTTATTTTGAAAGATTTTAGCCTCTGTGGCAATCCCTTTTTTGTCCCCCAGCTTGAGATGTATGAAGGTTTTTGGCTTCCCTGGGTGTGGGTGGAGGCAGCCAGGGCTTACCTATATACTGACTTGAGACAGTTAAATAAAAGTGACACCAAAAAACAAACAAACAAAAACCTAGAGATTGAATTATTTCAAATGTCTTTCAGCATCTATAGACATAATCATATGATTTTTATCCTTAAATCTATTAATTTACTAATATCAAACAATTCTTACTTTTCCAGAATAAACCCCCATTTGATTATGATGTGTTTTTAATGTACTGTAGAATATTATTTGCTTATATTTTATTTAATATAATTGTGTCAATATTTAGAAGTGAGATCAATCTGTAGTTTTTTTTCTCATGGAGCTTTAATAGTTTTGGTATCAGTGTTATACTCACTTTATAAAATAAATCTGTACCTTGTCCTGTATTTTTTATGAAACTGGAAGAGTTTAAAAAGCACTGAGAATACCTGCCTTTTAATGATTTTATAGAAATATTATTTAGAAAACATCCGGTCACAGTGATGTTTTAAAGGATGGCAATTTGATTCATTTTTCTATTTATTCTAACCTCTCCTTCTTCCTACCCCTGATGTTCTCCATAATTAATTTTAATCAATAATTATTTTCACAGTGTTTATTTTTGGAATCTTACATATGCTTACACTTATGCTACTGGATGTGTTACCTTAAAATAGTATTATTTTACTTTTACTTATGAGACAACTATTAAGGAGACAACTATTAAGTTCATTGTACTTTCTTTCTTTCTTTTTTTTTTTTTTTTTTGAGACCAGTTTCACTCTTGTTGCCCAGGCTGGAGTGCAATGGCATGATTTCAGCCGACCGCAACCTCCACCTCCCAGATTCAAGCGATTCTCCTGCCTTAGCCTCCCGAGTAACTGAGATTACAGGCATGCACTACCATGCCTGACTAATTTTGTATTTTTTGTAGAGACAGGGTTTCTTCATGTCATGCTGGTCTGGAACTCCTGACCTCAGGTGATCCGCCTGCCTCAGTCTTCCAAAGTGCTGGGATTACATGCGTGAGCCACCGTGCCCGACTGTTTTTTCCTTTGAGATGGAGTCACTCTGTCACCCAGGCTGTAGTGCAATCAATGACAATGGCCCATTCTTGGCTTACTGAATGCAACCTCTGTCTCCTGGGTTCAAGCAATTCTCCTGCCTCAGTCTCCTGAGTAGTTGGGAGGCGCCCACCACCACACCCAGCTAATTTTTGTATTTTTAGTAGAGATGGGGTTTCACCATGTTGGTCAGGCTAGTCTTGATCTCCTGACCTCAGGTGATCTGCCCACCTTGGCCTCCCAAAGTGCTGGGATTACAGGAGTGAGCCGCCGCACCCCACCAAATTCGTTCTACTTTCTACCATCTCTCCTTTTCCTTTCATTTTTTTCTCAGGTCCTCAATTTTTATATTGTCAAGGCATATAGCAATTATACTCATCCTTTTACACCTTTGTCTTCTTATTGATATTATATTTAAGTCTATGTATTGCTTATTATTTGTTCCTTTGCCATTGCTTTCCTTAATCACCTTTCTTTTTACTGGAAAAAGTGGATCTTCAAGATCTTCCATGTTGTACATAGATTATCTGAATCCTGTACACATAAAGGAGTGTTTGGCTAGGTATCTAATGCTTGGCTCAGACTTCTTTTCTTGAGTACAGGGCTCTACAATGTTCTGTAAGCATCAAAAGCTGCTTTTGAAAAGTATGATGCAGCTTGATATTTGTTCCTCATGACCTGGATTTCTTGCGGAGTTATCCAAAGAATTTTGTTTTTATTCCTTAAAGCCCAAAACTGGTTTTTGTTTATTTCTTTATATCTTAATGTTGATTCTGGATTGGTTTTCTTGGGTATATGATATTCCTTTTCAAGAGACTCAAGTCATATGTGATTTTAGGGATATTCCCTTGAATAATTTAAAATTGAATAATTGAATAAATTGAATAATTTAAATTATTTGTTCTGTTACTTTATTTTGTTCTTATTCCTCAAGAACTTAAATTATGTGTTTGTGGATCTCCTTTGTTTCTCTCTTAATCTTTCTCTCTAGTCTCTTATTTCTTTTATTTTTTTACTTTTTCCCATTTTCTTTCTCATATCATTATTGTGTTTTTAAATCTGGTGTCACTTGTGCTTTTTGCAATTTAATCTGCATTTCTGAAATAATTTTATCTTTTTCTTTCATTTCTTTTCTGAATTCTGTCAGTTCTCAGTTTCACGTTCCTACTGTCTGGCCATCTTTTCTCTGAGTTCCTTTATTTCTATTCCATGATTTTTATAACTGTGACTATATATATATATATAGCTTTTCTTTATAATATAAAAATGTTTGTGATTTTCTTCTAATCTTGGCAGTCTTTTTCTGGGGAGATTTCTTCTATAGCTGAGCTCTGATTTTCTTGTCTTTTTATGACATCTTCATTTGGATGCAACATTTTTACTTTTTTGTTCCTAGTTCAATGAGTTTTTCCTGGCTCACCTATTATCAAAAGAACCTAGTAAATGGGAAAAGAGAGGCAAGTGTTGTGTTTTAGTTCACCTGTGCTGTTATTATAGCATACTTGAAACTTGGAAATTTATAAAGAATAGAAATTTATTTCTCACAGTTTTTGCACTTTTCCACAATCAAGGTGCTGGAAGATTTGGTTGTCTGGCGAGGGCTACTTTCTGCTTCCAGAATGGTGCCTCAATGCTCCATCCTCCAAAGAGAAGGAAGTATATGTGTTCACATAGCAGAAAACAGAGGTTAAAAGGGGGCAAATTCTCTCCATCGAGCTCTTTTTTTTTTTTTTTTTTTTTTTTTTCCAAGCTAGCTGAAATTTTATATTGGACCAAACAAAAAAGAAAGAAAAAAAGCAATTGAATTGTTTTGCAGCTGGAGGCATGGGCAAGGGGGGTCCCCAGGCAGTAAACTCCCCGCCGGTGGGCTGAGGGCTAGGGTTGAGCGTCAGGTGGGTCTCCTGTTCCCTGCACTCCCCTGCACAGCAGCCTCCCTCCTGGGCTCTGGGGCAGCCTCAGGAGGGGCAGGCTGGGAGGGGCTGTTGCAGCTATTCACTTGGGCAGGACGTCAGAGGACTCGGACACCAGTCTACCATCGCGGGTCTCAATCTTCTTCACAACCACAGCCTTGGTGGAGCTGGTGCGGCTGAAGGAGCTGGAGCCCATGACAGAGCCAAAGCTGGAGCCCAGGCCGTAGCTGAGGCCGGGGCTTGTGAGGCCCCCATAGGCAGAGCTCAGACCACCTGCATAGCCACTGGTGGTCTTCGTGTGGATACTCATATTCTGCATCCCAGACTCCAGCCGGCTCTCCTCGCCCTCCAATAGCTTGCGGTAGGTGGCGATCTCGATGTCCAGGGCCAGTTTGACATTCATCAGCTCCTGGTACTCACGCAGCTGCTTTGCCATGTCCTCCTTGGCCCGCTGCAGGGCGGTCTCCAGCTCCTGCTGCTTGGCATGAGCATCCTTGAGTGCCTGCTCCCCCCAATGCTCAGCATCTGCAATGGCGGACTCCAGGGAAGCCCTCTGGCCTTTGAGGCCCTCGATCTCAGCCTGGAGCCGGCTGATGTTCCAGTTCATCTTGGAGATTTCAGTCTTCGTACTCAGCAGGTTATCCCCGTGCTTCCCAGCCAGCGTCTGCAGCTCCTCATACTTGATCTGGTATACGCTCTCTGCCTCAGCCCAGCTGCGGTTGGCGATCTCCTCGTACTGTGCCTTGACCACAGCGATGGTGCTGTCCATATCCAGGGAGCGGCTGTGGTCCACGGACAGCACCACAGACGTGTCGGAGATCTGGGACTGCAGCTCCGGGATCTCCTCTTCATACAGCTGCCTGAGGAAGTTGATCTCGTCAGTCAGTCCTTCCAAGAGAGACTCCAGCTCTACCTTGTTCATGTTAGCTTCATCCACATCCTTCTTGATGAGGACAAATTCATTCTCCATCTCTGTAAGCTTATTGATCTCATCCTCACACTTGTTCTTGAAGTCCTCCACCAGCCCCTGCATTTTGCCAAGCTCCGCCTCCAGCTTCAGCTTCTCCTGGCCCAGAGTCTCCAGCTGCCGCCCCAGGTTGTTGATGTAGCTCTCAAACATGTTGTCCATGTTGCTCCGAGCCGTTTTCTGCTCCACTTGGTCTCCAGCATCTTGTTCTGCTGCTCCAGGAACCGCACCTTGTCAATGAAGGAAGCAAACTTGTTGTTGAGGGTCTTGATCTGCTCCTTCTCTTGGGTATGGACGGCCTGGATGTTGGGGTCCACATCCACCTTAATGGGGTTCAGCAGGCTCTGGTTGATGGTGACGGAGGTGATGCCTCCCATGCCTATGCCCCAGCATAGCCTGCATCCAGGCCACCCCGGAAGCCACTGCTGCTCACTCAGGAGAAGCTCGAGGGGCTCAAGTGGTCACTGGGCCCACTCATGAAGGAGCGGCTGCTGAAGGCCCCGGGGCCAGAGGTGGACACCTTGTAGGAATTCTGGGTCACCCTTCCATCAAACTCTTTTTAAAGGGCACCTAATCTAATTCATGAGGATGAAACCCTCATTATTCAATCACCTCACAAAGGCCACATTTCCCAATACTGTTGCATTGGCAATTAAGTTTCACACAAATTTTCAAGACGACAAAAATAGTCAAACCATAACAGGTTGCTCTCACAGTTTCTTAGCTCAAGATATCCACCTTCTGACATTACTATGCTGAGCTGTTTTTACTCAAACATTTCTGACACCAAATGTATGGGGTTTTTTTCTCACAGCAAACAATTCTCCTACTCTCTGGCCAACAACTAGGTGTCCTACAATTCAATTCAATTGTGACACTACTCTGAGTTAGCACAGACCCCACAGGTGAAGGGCTCAGTCCCATAAGACTACTCCCACTTCAGATGCCTTTCACAAGTTCTGGGTTGCCACCTGTACCTATGACCAAATGACTATAAATTCAGGTCCCCATGACCTCTTCCTCAGGTTCAATAACTTGCTAGAACTTAGAAAAACATTCACAGAACTTAGAAAAAACACTTTACAAGTTTAATATAAAGGATAAAGCTCTGAAATAACCAATTGGAAGGGATGCATAGAACAAGGTATGCATGGGTTGGGGAGTCCATAGACTTTCCTTGTTCTCACCATCATCCCAGCACCTCAGTGTGTTTGCTAACCCAGAAGCTCTCCGAACCCTGTCACTGGGGAAGGGGATTGGTTACAATGATTTCACTATGTAGCCAGATTGATCAGATTATTGGCCATTAATGCTTAGTTCAACCTCCATCTTCTCTCTCCTTCCCAGAGGTCTGGAGTTGGGGCTGAAAGTTCTGACTTTCTAATCACGCCTTGGTCTTTCTGGTGACTAGCCCCAGTAACGATATCTATGGGTCCCCAGCCACCAATCATCTCATTACCAAACAAAGACACTCTTATTGCTTTGGAGATTACAAAGGTTTTAGGAGCTAGGTGGTAGAAACTGGGACAAAAACAAAATATATATCTCCTATTATATTCCTCTGTAACCAGTAATTTCTTTAATATCATCTCCCACTGCCAACCTATTCTCCACACTGTCCACAATCATTCACATTGCTTCATGGAACACTAATGCTCTTCCCTGCTTGTTCTTGGTTCTACCCACAGCAATTCTCACAGAGGGCCCCTTCCTTTGCTGGGACGAATATTTGCTGGCATTGTTTGTGCTCTGCTTCTGCTAGAAAATCTCACTCCAGTTCTTTTCTTCAACACCTGCCATTCTGTAGCACTGTTTGTCAGCCCATGCTATTCTTCTGATTTCAAATGTTCTTCCCCTAACTTATATTTTCTTCCGTTTGTGGATTTTTCTGGGTATTTTAGTTTTATTGAAGGCTGTGGAGAGTTGTATTGTTGTTGTTGTCTCTATTGCAACCCAGCATTTCTCCGGGTCTAATTCCAAGTTATTATTTCTGTTTTCTTACTTTATATTATCCAGGAGACTTCAGAATAGTTTGATAAAACTAATACATAGATTTCTGGAAGGTTGTAGAAAACTAAGGGAAGCATCTATGCCTATGCATGGGCTCAAAAGAAGGTATGGAAGAGCCCTGAGCAGGCTGAGGGAGGTCAGCCATCTGAGACCAGAAAAAGCATTCTGAGTGGAAGGAGAGGAGACTCATAAAGTTTATCTGCAGTGTGGAAACAGACAGCTGAAAACAATACAAGATGTGTTATTTATAAAACTAGTAGGCAGCTGGGAGCGGTGGCTCAAGCCTGTAACCCCAACACTTTGGGAGGCCGAGGCGGGTGGATCACGAGGTCAAGAGATCGAGACCATCCTGGTCAACATGGTAAAACCCCGTCTCTACTAAAGATACAAAAAATTAGCTGGGCATGGTGGCGCATGCCTGTAATCCCAGCTACTCAGGAGACTGAGACACGAGAATTGCCTGAACCCAGGAGGCGGAGGTTGTGGTGAGCCGAGATAGCGCCATTGCACTCCAGCCTGGGTAACAAAGAGCGAAACTCTGTCTCAAAAAAATAAATAAATAAACAAATAGAAATAAAAAATAAAACTAGTAGGCACACTCAGGCACTCACATGAGTTCTTGTGGAAGAGAATAATAGCAGCAACATCAGCTAACACAGAGCACCTCCATGTGCCAGGCACTGTTCTAAGTGCTTTACATACGTCAACTCTTTTGTCTCTCACAACAACACTATAAGATAGTTACAGTTCTTATCCCTATTTTACAGATAAGGAAACTGAGGCACAGAGCATACAAGTAATTTGCTAAAGGTAAACAGCAAGTGAACAATAGAGCTGGAATTCAAATTTAAACAATCTGCTCCAGATTCCATGCTCTTAACCAGTTATTTCTGTTCATCAAAATTTAGTCTCTTGGAATGCATGTCCTTTAGTCTCTTGAAATGCATACTCAAAGCCACCATACATTGAGCAGCAATGTTAATGCAACTGCATATGTGCTATAAGCCAATAGGTCAGGCAAATTCTGCTTTGCACACATATATGAAGAATAAGGTCAGGTGCAGTGGCTCACACCTGTAATCCCAGCACTTTGGGAGGCCAACGTGGGTGGATCATGAGGTCAGGAGTTCGAGACCAGCCTGACCAACATGATGAAACCCTATGTCTACTAAAAATACAAAAAAAAAAAAAAAATTAGCCGGGAGTGGTGGCATGCACCTGTAATCCCAGCTACTCAGGAGGCTGAGGCAGGGGAATCGCTTGAACCCAGGAGGCTGAGATTGTAGTAAGCTGAGATCGTGTGCCACTGCACTCCAGCCTGGGCAACAGAGCAAGACTCTGTCTCAAAAAAAAAAAAAAAAAGAATAAGTACTATTTTGTTACTTTAGAAATTAATGGGTGAAAAATTCTAATCTGGAATATAGTTACTTAAGTAAGAAAACAGATGATTTACTTCAAGATGGCAACCATTTTATGTGATCCACACTTTAAATAGAAAACCCAATTATTTTAATTTTAAAATCAAAAATAAAATGTCTACAAACTAAAAGTCATATCTGTCCTGCTAAGAAAATGGCAAATTTCATTTGTGTTCAACATAAGGTATAAAATCTTGCTTCCTTGAAAATGGCCCCATCATTTAAAAATGATAATTTTTTTAAACAATCACCAGTATGTAACAACTACCACTGAATAATTAGTGTCACAATCACTGGAGATACAGACATTACACAGAGAACTTATGTTCCTTTTTCTTAATTTCTAAAAAACTTTTATTTTAGGTTCAAGGATACAAGTGCAGGTTTGTTAGGTGGGCAAATTGCATGTCATGTAGGTTTGGTGTACAGACTATTTCATCATCCAATAAGCCTAGTACCTGATAGGTAGTTTTTCAGTCCTCTCCCTCCTCCCATCCTCCACCCTGAAAGGGGCCCAGTGTTTCTTATTCCCTTCTTTGTGTCCATGTGTACTCAATGTTTAGCTCCTACCTATAAATGACAATATGCAGTATTTGGTTTTCTGTTCTGGCATTAGTTTACTTAGGAAAATGGTCTCCAGCTCCATCCATGTTGCTGCAAAGAACATTAACTTATTATTTTTTGTGGCTGCATAGTAGTCCACGGAGTATTTGCACCACATTTTACTTACCCCAACTACTACTGATGGGTATTTAGGTTGATTTGATGTCTTTACTATTGTGAATAGCACTGTGATTAACATACACTGCATGTGTCTTTATGGCAGAATAATTTATCTTTTATTGGTTATATTCCCAATAATGAGATTGCTGTGTTGAATGATACTTCCATTTTAAATTCTTTGGGGGATCACCACACTGCTTTCCACACTGGCTGAATTAATTTACATCCCCACCAACTGTGTATAAACATTTCCTTTTTTACCCAACCTCACTAGTATCTATTATTTTTTTTGCTTTTCAGTAATAGCCATTCTGACTGGTGTGAGATGGTATCTCATTGTGGTTTTGATTTGCACTTCTCTAATGATCAGTGATGTTGAGCTTGGGAAATATCTTCTGGACATTAGCCTAGACAAGTGATTTATGACCGAGTCCTCGAAAGCAAACATGACAAAAACAAAAATAGACAAATGAGACTCAATTAAACGAAACTTCTGCACAGCAAAAGAAATAATCAATAGAGTAAATAAACATCTTACAAATTGGGGGAAAAATTCAAACTATGCATCTTACAAAGGGCTAATATCAAGAATCTGTAAGGAACTCAAACAACTCCAAAAGAAAAAAATGAAATTAACACAAATTTAAAAAGGGCAAAGGATGTGAACAGACATTTTCCAAAAGAGAACATACAAGTGACCAAGAAGCATGAACAAAATGCTCCACATCTCTAATCAGCAGAAAAATGCAAATTAAAACCACAACGAGATACCCATCTTATACCAGTCAGAATGGCTATTATTAAAAAGTCTAAAAACAACCGATGTTGGTGAGGATGTGGAGAAAAGGAAACACTTAGACACTGTTGGTAGGAATATAAATTGGTACTTTATAGAAAACAACCTGGAAATTTCTCAAAGAATTAAATATAAAACTCTTATCCAACCAAGTAATCCCATTGCTGAGTATATACCCAAAGGGAAATAAATAATCTTTTCTTTTTTCCTTTTTTTTTTTTTTTTTTTGAGACGGAGTTTTGCTCTTGTTACCCAGGCTGGAGTGCAATGGCACAATCTCGGCTCACCGCAACCTCCGCCTCCTGGGTTCAGGCAATTCTCCTGCCTCAGCCTCCTGAGTAGCTGGGATTACAGGCACGCGCCACCATGCCCAGCTAATTTTTTGTATTTTTAGTAGAGACGGGGTTTCACCATGTTGACCAGGATGGTCTCGATCTCTTGACCTCGTGATCTACCCGCCTCAGCCTCCCAAAGTGCTGGGATTACAGGCGTAAGTCACCGCACCCGGCCATAAATAACATTTTCAAAAAGACACCTTCCCTCATATGTTTATTGCAGCACTATTCATAATAGCAAAGATACATAATTTCATATATATATATATATATATATATATATGCATACACAACCCTAAGTATCTGTCAATGGAGGGTTGAATAAACAAAATGTGGTATACCATGGAATACTATTCAGCCATAAAAAGAATGAAATCATGTTTTTTTGCAACACAGCAACATGATGGAATTGGAAGCTATTATCCTCAGGGAAACAACGCAGAAACAGAATGTCAAAAACATGTTATCGCCTATAAGTGGGACCTAAACAACAGATACATGTGGATATACAGAGTGAAATAATAGATATTGGGAACTCCAACTGGGAACTCCAGATGGGAGGGTGGGGTGTGAGGGTTACAAAACGACCTATTGGGTACAGTATTCACTATTTGGGTGACTGGTACACTAAAAGGCCAGACTTCAACAGCACGCAATATATGCATGTAAGAAAGCTGTGCTTGTGCCCTCTATATAAAATAAATAAAATTTAGAAATGCTAATCTCATCTGGAAACACTCTTACAGAAATATGCAGAAATAATATTCAATCTGGGTGTTCTGTGGCCCACTCAAGTTAACCACAGTAAATTAACCATCACAAGGGCTGTATAACAATATAAGGTGAGGTGAGATGAGAGGAGCAGCATTCTCCTGGATGCATGTTTGCAGATGATTGAGCAGCCACTGCCAGATGGTTCTGGGTTGGCTTCCTGGTTCACACCTATTCTTCATCTCACCAATAAGGGTTGTCCCTCTCAATAAGGGTGACAGCATCAATGATATCCAGAGTGTGACATAAATGAAGTCTGTGTTTTTTCTTTTAGATCTAGAGAGTCACTTAAGTTTTGTTCTCAAAGTGCATGATTAGGGAGCTATTCTCCTAGTGCCTTCTTACTAATTTTAAGAAATTTCACCTTTATAAAAGCAGGTCCCTTTTTGGGGGTGAGGTTTTGTTTTCTCCTTTAAGACAGACATCAATCCTCCATTTTCAAACTAGATTTTACTTGATAACTTGGTGAATAACTATGAATAGGCCAAATAAAGCAGTGATTGAAAGAGACTTCAGAGCTAGGTTGTCTATGACCAAATCCCACCTCTGCCAGTTACCAGGTATTTGGCATTGAACAAGTACTCATATGGACTGAGATACATATGGACTGAGATACAGATGGCATGGACTGAGATACACTACACTTATACCTCATAGTGTGTAAGAGACTTAAAATTATTAATCACGCAAAGTGCTTAGAACAGCTTCTGATGCGGAAGTCCCCATATGATTGCTTGCTATTATTATCTTATTCTAATTGACCCCTCACTGAAATGAGGGTGTCTCTGGTATACTTTTTGCAAGTACTCACCAAAAGAACACCATGCTTCATTTCACTTCCATGAGTTTTAGGGTATTTAATATAAATTAAGTATCATATCCAGAGAATGGTACCCTCCTGACAGTCCTCCCACTCTCTGATCCCTCCCCAGAAAGCGACCATGGACTTCAGGTATATATATATTTTTTTATTCTTTAGGAATAGCAACCTATAAAACAGGCCAAGCACAGTTCTTACTAGTTATTGCACTATCAAAAGGAAATTGCTCTCCTTGTAGGTGGCCCCCTGTTGAGGGAAGTGTTGAATTCAGTTTCTTAATCCATATCTTGCTATGATAACATCACCTTATCCTATGTTCATGTGACACCTGGTTGACAAAAGGAAACACAATTGCCTCAGTATGGCTAGGCTATAGGCTGTCTGGTGAATGGCCTATGAGATGACTGCATGAAAATTCTCTCAGAACACAGATGATGCTGATTATTCAGGCCAACTCAGATATTCTGTTTGGGGACATCTTATTGAAGATAGAAGGTAAGAAATATTTTATTAGAGACAGTCAGGCTGAGTACGCTGAAGCAATGAGTAAGCAGAAGCTACGGGGAAGCAGAAATGCGTAAGTGAAAGGCAAAAGGCACACAGCACAGAATGTGAGACAGTTGGCTTGGTAGTGGCTAGAGCAGAAGTGGAGTTGGTAACAGAGGCAGATCAACACAGTCATCCATCCTTCTGTTGAAGAGGGGATGGGCCAATTAGCTCCTATATCTTCTTTGAGTTCCTCAATTTTTGGCCTATTCCAGATTTCAGAGCTCCAGCCCATAACTGTTTCTGGGTTTTCTTGAGATTAGGTCAATATGAATGCTCAATATATCTTTATGACTTGAGGTAACTTAAATAAGGCTTTGTTCCTTACCAGCCCAAGAGCTTAAGGATCACTCCAGATGCTACCGTCTTTCCTTTTGTTATAGAAGAAAGAAATAATGAACTTTAAGATCCTTGATGGCAGGAAATAAATTACATTTATCATTACAGTTTCAAATCGTAAGATCAAATATGTAATTAGACCTGGGTCAGGATGACTGATTAGAAGCAGCTAATGTGTGCTGCTCTCATGGAGAGAAGAAAGGATGGTGAGTGGACACTAGCTTTTCAACTGAAACATCCAGGTGGACACATTGGGATACATCAGGGAAACAATGCAACTCATGGAGAACAGAGGAGAATCAGACAGGACAGCTATTCACCCAGAAGTGGCATGGAGTTAAGGAGTCCTCCCACCGCAGAGAAATGATGCCTGAGTGAGAATCTTTGGGAGCTTACTACCTTTGACATTTGCATCTGAGATAAGAAGATCCCCTCTGCAACCCCCTCTGGAGCCTCAAGATTAACTTGGAGAGCTACTGGGGTCTGAGCAGAGCGGCTGCTCAATCATGAGCACTACCTCTCCACCTGGGACCTCAACAAGATCACTGTGCCCCCTACTGAACACTTCCATCAATGACCACTCTGCATTTTTCTGAGGAGGAAATAACAGAGGTATCCCATAACTGCAATTGTAGCTGCAGTAGTACTGTTATTACTGCCCTGGGGCTGGAGAAGGAACAGAAGGCCTTGTCACTATGCTGGAACCTCCAGCAGCCACAGCCATTATATGGAAAGGAGCCCAGTGTATTCCCGGTAAACCTCCAGCCCTGACTCTCCACCAAGCAGGATCCCCAACTTAGGACTGCATAGTAGCCACCCCAACTCTGACTAAGCATTCCCACTGCTAGTGGCCCTGTGTTTCCCTGGGGAGAAGATCTTCAAGGCAACCAAAAGCCCCTCTTCTACTGCAATGATGGTGGTTCTACAGTTGTTGCCTATGGATTGGAGGAGAAACAAAGGGCCTGAGGGCTTTACTCTCATTGCTAGCACAACACAGCCACCATACATAGAGGTGACCCATCTCTCCTCCCTGTGCATCCTTACCGCCCCACTCTTTGCCAAGAGGGACCAACAACTTGAGCCAACAGGGCAGCCAACCCATTCTCTGGCTGAACATCCCCAGTAGCAGCGGCTCTGTGTTTCTCTGAGGTGGTCCTTCCAGAAGCAATTGAAAGCCCCTCTGCCAGTGCCACTGCAGTTGGTACTGCCCTTGGGCTGGGAAAGGAGCAAAGACACCAGTATCTCAGCTACTCTTGCAGCGAGACACACAGGATATTTATAGTTTCAGGTCTTATGTTTAGGTCTTTAATCCATCTTGAGTTAATTTTTGTATATAGTGAAAGATATGAGTCCAGTTTCATTCTTCTGCATACAACTAGCCAGTTATCTCAGCACCACTTATTGAATAGAGTGTCATTTCCCCACTGTATATTTTGTTCACTTCATCAAAGATCAGTTGGTTGTAAGTATCTGACTTTAATTATGGGTTCTCTATTCTATTTCATTGTGTGTGTATTTTTATACCAGTACTATGCTGTTTTGGTTACTATAGACTTGTAGTATAATTTAAAGTCATGTAACAATAAAAGTAACAATTCTTTGTTACTTTTGCTAAGTAATAATATGTTGAAGACCTCAATAGAACATAAGGAAGAGGAAGGAGGCATTTATTCCTTTTATCTGTCTCACTTTTTGAGCTGGTACATCTCCTCTCTTCTTCTGCCTTGTGACTGAGCTTTATGTCATGGACTCCCCTGATGTTCAGGCCTTCAGATTCAGACTTTGAGTTATACCTTCAGCTTTTCTGGGTCTTCAGGTAATGAGACGATGGGATTTCTCAGCCTCCATAACCATGTGAGTCAATTCCTGTATGTATTAGCTTGTGTGTGTTTATATGTGTGTGTGTATACATATGTATATCTGTATACACATATATATGTATATCTGTATACATATGTATGTATTTCCTATTGGTCTCTTTATTCAGAGGAACCCAATATATAGCCTGATGCTGTTCAAAGCATCTACACTTTTATTTGGAGTTTACAGCAGTCTAGCAAGGTAAGGGAAACTTTACCATTCTCATTTCACAGATTAGGAGATGCAGGTTCTAAAAAGTTAAGAGATCTTCCAAGGCCACATGGAGACTTAAATTGTGAGAAGATATGAGGACCTAGGGCTTCTGCCCCCAAATATAGTGTTCTACCCATAGCACCTCACCAACATGGACTTGTGAGAGCCAACTCAAATGCTTGCAAATAGTAGACAATTCTGTCTACTATTATAGAACACAATTCTGTCAGGCTTCCCAGGTCAAAGGTTAATAAAAATCAGACACACAAGAATATCACCTTAAGTATCTGGAAGCCCTGACTTCTGATTTCTTGCCCAATAAAGAGATTATAATTGATTTGGTTTTCAGTATGTTTGACTTCTGAAGTCATCCATCTATTAATCCAGTCAACAATAACTGAATATTAAGAGAAAATGTGTTATGTTTGTTGATTAAACATATGTCTACATTTTCTTGGGGGCAAATAAGAGACTTACATAGATTAAAACTATTAAATTTACATTTATAAGTATATTTCAGTAGATTAAAATCAGTTTCAAAAGATTAAAACCCACACAAGTTATCCACCAACTTGATATCAAAATATATAGTATATTCTATTCTAGTAATTCATTTTTACAGTAAAGTAAGTAACTCTTAGATATTAAAATATCAACAAAAACATCATTTAAATTTCCTGAGAAACTCATCACTCATTAGAAAATAATGCATTTATTTTTAGAGTCAAATTAAATTTGACTAAGACTTTATGGATTCAATAACCTACTTCAGGAAATACTATCCCACAACATGATTTCTTCATATATGATTAATGTTTTCTAAAGTTCTCACTTATTTATTTATTTATTAAAACCTGTTATTGAATTCCCGCCCTGAGCCATGCTGGAGACTGGGGAATAAAAGAGGGAATAAAACAACTTTAAACAGTTTTTAGAATCCTGCACCCTCATGGAGATAACATTGCAGAAGGAGGCACAGAGACAGACACTGAAAAAGATAAGTAGGTAAAGTGTAAAGTATATTAGATCATGACCAATGCTGAGAGGAAAAGTAAAGTGGTGAAACCAGCTGTTGTTTAGAAAGGGCGACCAGGGCTCCTCATTTGTCCAAAAAAGTCTCATGTCCTAGGAATCCTCAGTTCCAGGCAAAACAGGATCTTTGGTCACTCTAAATCTACATTGAGAGTCAAGGGAAGACGTAGTATGAAAATATTGTGTCAGTAGGAAGATACTTCCAGTAGAGGAAACAGCAAGTGGAAAGACCCTGAGGCAGGAATATGCCTGTCTTATTACTTGGGCAAGGTCAAGGAGTAGTGTGGGAGGAGCAGTTGTGAGCAAGATATGAGATGAAGAGAAGGATGAGGCAGCAAGTTGCTTCAGAGAAATGCTCAATGTCCTCTATGGGAGAAAGGAACGCCATGAGTACTGCTACCTTTGGCTGGGAAGAAACTTACTCTGGATTCTGACTGTTCCCCATTCTCACTGCTGATACTTCTAGAGAAGCCAAGGAGCAAAACGGGGCAAGAATAATAGTTGAGGAAGAAAGGAAAGAAATGATCCCAGCCACAAGGAAAGGCTTCCTCCCATAAATCCATCTCCCTCTGTAAAGTCTTAGGTTGAATCCTTGGAAGTGCCTGCATATTTATCCCATCTCTCCATTTTTCTTCTCTGATCCTGCTCAGCTAGGCTCCTTCTGTTTGTTGACAACTTGGGGTTTTAAAGTTAGTACTACCACAAGGCATTCCTGCTAATGGAGGAAGTCCAAATTCTATTTGGCCACGAGTACAATTACACCCACAGAAGTGTATTTTTGCTCCCAGCTCCAGTCTTCTTTTTGCCAGGTAGATAATTTATACAGAGCTAGAAAAAGATTGTTTGGGGGCAAATGACACAATACATTTGCCACAGATAGACACAGCCTCCTCTGTGAAACCAAGACAATGAGCAGTTCACTTCTCAACTCCCTTTCCAGCATCCTTTTTAATTTAAATGGAGTTGATAGTTCTTTACCACCTACTAGCACCAGAAGGGTGTCATAAGGACACTTTTAAAATGCTTTCAACTACTCAGATGAAAGATACTTTATGAATATTATGTGATGCTGTCACTGAATCTTCATTCTCGCTAGCCCTATTTATGTGTCTTTCTTTTTTATTTTCCACAAACATAATCATGCAGTATACCCATTGTCTGCATACTTGGCAAATTTGCTAACTAGGCATTCGTGTGCTCCTTCAGGTGTTTCATCTATATTTATTGATATTCATCAAATAAGCTGCGATAGTAATGGAGCCTATTTGCTTTTTTTTTATTTTCTGCTGCTTTAGTTGAAGACAAATTAAATTGTCTCTCAGATGTTATCAGCAGCTGTCAAAAAGCATCCCTTACTCAAAGATCTAATTTGTATTCAGAAAGCACAAAATCACATAACACAGTCACTCCAGCAGCAGCCTCAATAGCTATCTATAGCTCTTTATTGAGGGCTATGTGTCGGTCATCAAATTCTTGATTGTGTCTGGGGGACTTCTAGAAATGGGTAACCACCATGTGACACATATGATTTCAAAGACTCTCAGCAATAACGCCTTCCCTTTAATGTACTTTCCAAAACAGATTCCCTCTAAATAAGGTGAGAGGGAAAATCAATGGTGCTCGAGGCTTTGAGTAGAGACTTCACAAGTAACATGAGCCCTAAACACTCCCATATGAGGAATGATCTAGGTTGGGAGGAGTACAAGTATGAAGTAATAAGCATAAGAAATGCATTTGATGGAGATTACACAGACTGTCACTGGGTATGTAAGACTTCTGCCTGATAGGAAATAAAGTGCAAAAAAGCAAATACTATATTTCAAGTCTCCATTTTTTTTCTTTTGTTTTCTTTTTTTTGAGATGGAGTCTCACTATGTTGCCCAGGCTGGAGTGCATTGTTGTGATCTCAGCTCACTACAACCTCTGCCTCCTGAGTTCAAGTGATTCTCCTGCCTCAGCTTCCCAAGTAGCTGGGATTACAGGGATGTGGGACCACACCCAGCTACTTTTTATATTTTTAGTTAGAGATGGGGGTTTCACCACCTTGGCCAGGTTGGTCTCGAACTCCTGACCTCAAATGATCCACCCACCTCAGCCCACCAAAGGGCTGGGATTAAAGGAGTGAACCACCTCATCCAGCCGAGTCATTCAATTTCTACAAATTTGCAGTTACTACCTTGGGAGAGCGCCTAATCCAGCAAACGTCTGTTCTTTAAAAATTGATCACTTTGTGTGTTTAACATAGCAGCATTTTGGTTGTTATTGTTCAACTCCCATTTTCTCTTTTTTTGTATTTATTGTTCTCTTTTTTAAAAAGATGAAGTAAAATATTTTACTAGAGGAAAACACACACACACACACACACACACGAGGGAAAGAAACCAAAAGTTTGAGTTCCTCAGCCTGGTTGTTCGACTTGAGATTCGTATAACCTCTACACATTTTTATTTCCTAATCTGCGAAATGCTTATAATATTACCAGCCCTTCCTCATCACAGGGTTATTCCATTAAATGAAATAATGTATACAAAAGCACTTGGAAAAATATGTCACTATGCAAATATTTGGTAGAAGTTATTATTTTCTAGTATTTAAGCTACTAATTTTATTCCCTATTCTGGTCATCAAAGGTTGCCCTGGAGAAACTTAGAAAAAGGAATCTTTTGCATTTGCTTATGCAGCCACTTCCATAGGGGAATGTGTTTATCTTTGTCCAGCCTCTGGCAAGTACATCACTCCACCCTGTGTAGCCAGAGGGAAAGAATAGTCTTGAATAAAAAATAAGGGTCAATCATCCAATTGACATTCATTTCTTCTGCTTCAATCATCTATTTGTCATGATGAGAAGCCACACCACTATACTTGCATTGGAAGTACAAGAGGAAAATACAACGAAATAAATTTAAAAGAAAAACCTGAGCAATTATCACATGTTTTTCCCTTGAGGGAATATCCTCAGTCTGTGTTTCAAGAATAAGTTATTTTTATTAAGAACTTTTTTGTCAATGCCCCAATATGTAACCTTTTTATTTATTTATTTATTTATTTATTTATTTTTTAGAGACGGGGTTTCACCATGTTGGTCAGGCTAGTCTTGAGTGACCTCGTGATCCACCCAAATCGGCCTCCCAAAGTGCTGGGATTACAGGTGTGAGCCACTGCACCCAGCCAATATGTAAGCTTTTAATGATCTAACCTGCATCTCTATAAATTATATAGCGTGTGTCAGAATCAAATGCTCTTAAAATATTATCAAAAGTTGCTAAATATATTTTGCACATTCCTTCCTAACTCTGTGTTATATGATAATTGATACACAGCCCACAAAACATCTAAAAATACTTTTACAGTGAAATAAATGCTTGCAATTTCTTTCTACTCTATAGTAAATGTGGACCACAGAAACCAATATAGAAATTCGTAAGTGTAATTCAGGAAGTGATGGAAAGAAAGATAAGATAGCGGTCTCCACAACCAAACATTTACTTCATCTCTCCTTATTTACTAATTCACACATAGTTCAAAGAGTTAGAACCCATTAGAATTAGGTCCTTTGTTCCCCAATGATATGGAAGGGTTTTTTGGGTTTTGTTTTGTTTTGTTTTTTTGAATCAAGAGATTGCATTCCATTTGAATTTAACAAATATGAAGAAATGGCAAACAACTTGGCCTCACACTGTTCTTTAACCCTCTTAAAACCGTTTTTTTTCCCGCTTCCCAACAGAGTGATGATTTCCTTAGGTATCTATGCCTTCTCCCCACAATTCAGGGGAGAATATTCTGACTTCTTGCCCTTTCTAAGTGTTATCTCTCTGTTGAGCAAACAAAACGTTGTGTAAGTCTTGAAACTGCTGTTGGTCCAGGGTAGGAAATGTCCTAAGTCATACCAATCTGACTGAAAGAAATAATCTGATTCCATACTTGGGATAGGGGATCTCATTCTCTCCTGTTGGATGTGCATATGATCTGACTTGTACATGGAAAATTAAAAAGTTAAACTTGTAGAAGTTGAGAATAGAATGAATGGTAGGTATCAGTGGCTGGGAAATGTGGGTGGATAGGGAAAGGGAAGATGTTGATCAAAGGGTACAAAGTTTTAGCTAAAGAGTAGGAATAAGCCTTAGTAATCTATTGCATGGAATGGTGACATACTTAATAATAATGAACTATATATTTCAAAATTGCCTAAGTATTAGATTTTAAATGTTCTCACCACAAAAGTTTGATAGATATGTTATTAGCTTGATTTAACCCTTCAACAATGTAAGCATATATCAAAACATCACCTTATACATCATAAATGTATGTAATTATTATTTGTCAATTAAAAAAATACCATTTTTCCAAAAAGAAAAAAATATGAGAAATAAAAAGAAATCATACAGTTCCAATGGCCCTAATGATAACCTCAAGGGGAAGCAGGCGTAGGATGAAGCTGATGCTAAGTATAGAGGCAGAAAGCCTCTGTGTATAGACACAGAGCATAGAGGCAGAAAGATCCTGGGGCTTTAAAGGCTTAGCACCAGCAATTGTATGACAAGAAGCCTGCCTTACTCCTGGCAATCATGTGAAATGACTTTCATACTTGTTTTATCAATACAGATTGTGTTGTCATTGTACTTGCAGCAAAAATTATCCTAACTTATCAATCTTTACAATTTTTCTTTTATTTTGTGCAGTTTATTAAAGAATAGGCCTGTTAGCTAGATATAAGTAAGCTCATAGAATTAGGTTTGCTTCATTGCGTTGTACACAAATAATTAGTCCATCGATGTGTCTAAGTTGCTGTTGCTAAGGAGACAGTCAGGAATGAGAAAGCTTCATGCATCTCAGGGTATCAGTTTTAGCACTTCTTTCATGAAGAAGAGAAAACCCGGACAGTTTAAGAGTGTACCTGCTGCTTCATCTTCCTGGAGGAATCTTCACACTCTTGTTCTCCACCTGATCTAGCTGACTCTTATTCACCCTTCATGGTTAAATTTTACTGCCTCTTCTCCTGAGAAGCCCTTTTTTGATCTATGAAGATAACTAGATACCCTTCCTGGGTGTTCCCACAGCACTTTCAATTTATTCCAACCTCAGCTCTTTAGCATATGGTAATTACCTTTCTGTTTGTATTCCCTACTAGCCTGTAAATTCCCTTAGGGCTGGAATGGTTTCTAAATCACTGCTATATCCATAGTCCTTAGCATAATACTTGCTCCTCATAGGTTCTCAATAAATATTTACAGAATGAACACAGGCAATGCTTTCAGTAGAGTAAGACAAAATTGCAACATAAAATAGCCATTGCTTTTAGAAAATTTAATAGAAAACATTTTGGATAAAGAAAAATTTCCAAAAAACATGCATTATTTGGGATAAACTTTGAGCATTTGTAATTACACTCTTCTAAAAATTTAATAAAGTTCCTATGCAAGAAAAAAATGCTAGAAAAGATTTTTTAATTCAGTAAACTATGAAAGAAAAAATACTTCAGGCTTATAGCAAGGAAATTACCCTTTGTCACACTTTGTCACACTCTGAGTATTATCACCAGTTTATAATGAGAAATAACTAAAGATTGAGATCAGAATTCCTTCAGTGTCCTTTATAGTTGTTCTAAAATACACTTCAGTCATTCTCAACACTTTTGTGGTGTTCATGAATCCCCAGATTTCAGAATCCTTTCAAGTAGTTTCATATGGAACAATCCTGCTTGACTAGAATCAAGATTCTGTTGCCCAGAAATGACCATTTCTGTTATGTATGTGACTTTAGTAATTATCTTTTTACATTTCCATCAGAAGTTGCATTATTCTGGAAGCATACCAGTAGAGAAGCCAATTACTACTTAAGTTGAAAGTAGGGACTACCAAAATTATTTTATTACATTATAATTTTTGATATCAGATAATAAGTACAAAAACTCAATCATCAGTAGAACTTGGAAATTTCCTCAAAGCATGTTTCTAATATAAGACTTTGTTAAAAATAGAACTTGCTTTATGCCATTAAAAAATGTCAAAATTTTAATAATATAAATTGTAACAGAATGCTTTCACTTTGCCTAATTAGAGCAAAGAAAGTTTTGTTTTGTTTTTAAAGTAATATTTTTTTTCATGAACAGCAACACCCCAAAGAGGCCATAAAGTGGGTGAGGAGCAGATTTTAAGGGAAATAAAGCAGCCACACTACATCTCCAGCATATTTGCATTTCATTTTTATTTTATGCCTATTTTCATGTATTTCTAGTTTTCTGGTCATAACAAGATTTTCCAATTTTATTTCTGTTGAAAGATAATGATTTCAGTTGTATACCTCAAGATGACACCCACAGAAGTTTTTAAAGGCCAGTAAAGCTACCTCTAGAAGGAGTCCCTATGTATGATTTATTAAAAGCAAACAAACAACCCAATCAGGTTAATTGAATTTCTTATGCAACTTTACATTCGTATCTATGAAGTCTTATTGAAAATCTCTTGTTATTATGACTCTGCTCCTGGCATAGAGGGTTGAGAAAGTGATAGTTAAAGATTTTTGTCTTGCATCCTAGCATCTAGGGCCTTAATTTATGCCAACAGAAAGAAAGAGCAAGAGAGATCTAGGAAGGAGAGATGACAAAGTTAACAATCAAGGGTAGCCAAGCAAAGTCCCAGCGCTCTGATTCTCTCATAACTATCATGAAAAGTCTGTTTCACCTTTATTGGCCATGTACCCACTGAAATCTGAGCTTCCTGAATTATCACAGCGTATTCTGTTATGGTGTGTTTGGTTGATTGACTGGGTGATTTTTGTTGATTGGAATGGAGAAGTTCCCCTATTCTTTATGCCATTATATGTGCTACCATGCTTCCAGTTTTTTGCATAACCAGTATTTACTATGAAATAGTCTTTTTCTATGCCACCTTGATGCTTCCTCCCATATAGATTATATTTGCCTTGCAATCTCTTGCTCTAGCTTTCTATCTCTCCTTCATTCTCCATAAGTAAGAGACACTAGAAGAAAATTGCTAAGAATATTAAATATGAAATGATATACCCTATAGTTTATAGGTAACCTCTTTCAGAAGAGAGGTATGGATAGGAAAGAAATCCGAAGGCAGCCACTAGATTGTACCTACATAACAGAATAAAAAGAAGAGATTTAAGATTATCCGAGGCAGGTGGATCACGAGGTCAAGAGATTGAGACCATTTATTAAAAAAAAAAAAAAAAAAAAAGATTATCAAACTAACTAACTTGGGGAAAAGACTAGATAAGATTCCACGAATGATGACATTTGGGGCCTAAATGTCCATGAAACTGTATTTCATGGTGTACCACGTAGACCAAAAAGTTCATGTAAGGTGAAAAAATGGAAATACTGGAAACCTGACCTCTGAAAGGGAGAAAGGTTAAAGCTGGTTACAGTGCAGATATTAAATGGGAGGAAAGTAAAATTAAGAAGCATGGAATGAAAGTAGATGGTAATTGGGACTAAAGAGAAGACTTTTTCTTAGAAAAGAACAATGTCATCATCAAATGTGGAAAGAAGAATAAAGGAAAAAATTAAGCAAATTGGAAATGCAAATTATAAGAATAATTGAATGGGATTTGGAACATTTAGATACACACGTATATGAAGTGTCAGTTTAACAAACTGAACACAGAACAATGGAGAAGAGGTTCACTTCGGGGCCCCTTCACCCAGTGGAAGTGAGTCTTAGGTTCACACTTCCCTGTGCTTGCTACGACATTAATATTGTCAAAGCCTAATATTGATATTAAATAAATCACTAAATCTTTGCTAAATTCTGTAATATATAACTAGAAATAATTCTCTAAAGATGTGTGAGTAATGTGAATACTCATAATAGTGTGCTGTGAGTACTACCATAAGCACTTTTTCTTTTTTGATATTTCAATATCCAGCAGTGTGTAATTATATAATGTCAACCTGTTATGTTAGAAAATAATACCCCCACAGGGGTTGGCTTATATCACAAGATCTTTGAATATAAATACTGTCATAAGAATTTCCCTTTTGATTACACCTATGTTGAGATAGTTTGCTGCTATAGGTTGTGGTAATCATACTTCAAATTTTATAGCCCTTTCATCCGAAGATTTGGAGAGATGTTTCTAAAAGTAGGAGAGCTAAAATTTAGTAACTAGAAAGCCTAATGCTTTGGTTCTTTCTTTACTTATTGTGAAACATTTTAAAGGTAAAGATTTGAGGGGATTTTTTTAATTACTTCTCAAATTTTTCTTTGCTATCACAGAGAAAAAAATATGCTAATATAAATATAGAGGCAATACAAGTTGGATACAATTGCATAATGAACCAGGTTATATATTATTGAAGAAAAATTTATGTATAGAGCAAAGAAAAGACAGCAACGATTTCTCTGAACTCTAATGAAACCATGTTATATTTAAAAAGATGACATGAATGAACTTCTTTTTGAATTGCCTTCTCAGACTATAAGGGGACTCATGTTTGCAAAACAGCAGGCTCTGTCTGGAGTGCTAGGGTAACTCACATCTTAGAACTGAATCTACAACTAGTTCATAAACATAACCCACTAGTTCATAAACATGTATGATGCACAAAGGCAGCCCATCTGCAATACAAAGAGAAGGAAGCCTTTAAAACCGGCAGGGGAAGAATATGATCTAATCTAAGAAGTACAAAAACTATTGTACAGATGTTGGTCAGTGTATTGATTTGTAATGAAAATTATAACTCTAGAGTAGTACAGCTCTTATTTTAAGAAAGAAAATATTTGCCACATTTCCTGTCAAATTCTATGCATCTCAGTTTGAAATTGATAATATATTTTCTTCTCAGTTGTCAACCTAAACTGCCTCGTAATTCCATGTTGATGGCTTTCTTTTAGTTATGTTTTGTTTTGGTTTAACAATACATTTGACTGGTAGAAAATTCAGAGTACCTCAGAATTCAAAATCTCAATTTTGAATTCATGTTTCCAATTCCATTACTTAGCCATTCAATAAGTATTTAGAGAGACCCAAATGTGGCCCAAGCATTGAAGTAAGGGCTGGCGCGAGAGCTGTGAGTTGGACAGGTACAGTTCCGGCCTGACCTGACCGTGGGGAGATAAAGACAGATTCCAAGAAAGCAAGTGCTGTGAGTGCCATGAAGAAAGTGCTGGAGCCATGAAAGCATTACACAGGGTAGCTGGGGAAAGGGCTACATAAAATAAACCCTGATGGATGAGTAGGAGGTAAGGCTCAGCTAGGAAGAGGGGAGAATGAGAAAGGGACTAGCATACTTAAGGGTCCTGAAACAAGAAATAACATGTAGATTCAAGCCAGGCCATGCAGGTTTCTACTACCTGGTCAGCACCAAAGGCAGTAACTATGTCGATTTCTTGGATTCACTGACACGTTATCATGGTGCCTACCACACAGTAGTCACCCAATAAATATTTGTTGGATGAAAGTGGCTGAAGGATAGATAACTAGAAGAGTAGAACAAAATGATTCTAGAGAAGTCAGCAAGAAACCAACATGCAAAGCCTAGTAGGCATGTTAAGATGTTTACCTTTATCTTAAAAGCAATGGGAAATTATTGAAGGTTCTAGGCAGGGCAGTAGCATATCGAGAAAGGCTATTTTTTCTATTACTGTGTTTCATCAAATCTAAGATGCCCTTGAGTATAAAATATACCATTATTTTATGCATGATTAATTTAAAAGCAAACATTGTTAATCAAACTAGGATACAAAATAAATTGTAAGACATATTCCAAGTTTAGAAACGTTAAAGTGAAACAAAAAATGCATGTTAGAGTTGACAAAATGTAATAGATGTGGAAAGAAAATGAATTAGAAGTGAGAAAACATGGGTACAAAGTGAATAGTTAGCAGGGTATTGTTATGGCTGCCTCGGTTGCTCAGTCTGTTGCAGAAGTTCAATATTGGACCAAAGTAGAGACAGCTGGCAAGGAGAAAAATGGACAGAAATGAGAGCTATTCAAAATGTAGAGTTGCCAGAATTTGCAACTGGTGTGTATTTGATGAAAATATCAGAGGTATTGGGTAGATGCTGGTATTGTTTATTGAGTTAGAAACATTAGTGTGGAAGCTCTGAAGAGAAATCTGACTAGAGATATAAATTTGTGATTTCTCAGCATACAGATGGTGAATGAGGTCATGGAAGCAAAAGATTTCCTTCTCCCCTAGGGCAGCAGTTTTTTAACTGGGGCAATGACTCCAGCTGCATTGCAGAAGTTGCATTGGAGATGGCAATGATGGGAGACAGTGAAACAAATCAAAAAAGGTTCTTGAAGTAGTACAAGAGAGGAAAATGAGTGCCTGACAAAGGCATCATATGCCGGAATAGAAAGAGGATTCAGACTCCAGAGATATTGCAGAGGTGAAAACTCAGGACTTAGTGACTACATTGGCTGTGGAGGCTGTGGGACCAAAATAATTTACAGGTTCCTGGGTAGATCATGCTGCTATTAACTATAATAGAGGTTAAAAAAAAAAAAAAGGAAGGAAGAAAAGAAAAAGAAGCAGCAGCAAAAATAAAAGATTTGCAGGCAAGATAGTGAGCTCAGTTTGAGGCTCTTTAATCACTGACTGTCACCTATGGATCATGCAGATGAAGATGTCCACTCCACTGGGCAGGTAGATCACTGACAGAAAAAAGCAAACAAATTCTGTACCATGCTACAGTGGAAGCTTGTTCATTCCGTAGGCAGCAGGAGGGAAGTCCTGCCCTTACTCGTCTTGTTCAAGGAGAAGAGGGGGAAGGGGAGAGAGAGGGAGAGGAGGAGGGGAAGAAGGAGAAGGAGTAGAAGGAGAAGGAGAAGAAGAAGGAAAGAAACAGAGTGAGAGAGGGAGAGGGAGAGGGAGGAGGAGGAGGTGGAGAAATATGAAAGTACAAGCCAGTACAATTTTTAGTTGGAGATTTCTTATAAAAATTTACCAAGCATTATATGTTCCACTTGTCGCAAAATGTATAAATTATCTTTTGAAAAAGCTTTTACTAGTGTCACATAAATCTAAACCATTTCTCATAAGAAAGAATAAATTATTACTTTTATGGTGAGTACGTGGGGAAAATTTTATCATGAATCTCTAGAAATAGGGCCAAAGATATGCTGAGAGGAAGCAAAAGGGAATTCCAGAATAGCCCAAGAGGAAACAGAATAAGAAACTTTCTATAAATTTTCAAACTTTAGCAAAAGAATATGTCAAACCCCAAGCAAGGAACTTTATTCTCTGTAAAGTAAAATAGATGTTATCTACTGGGAAACATGACTATGACATAGAGAGAGGCCTCAAATAGGGAATAATTTTTCCAGTGTTTGGTTTTAGAAGTTTCAAGTACAAGAATTAAGCTACAATGAAAAACATGAGTAAAATTGCAATAGATTTTTTAAAATGTGCAAATCATTTTACCGTGATAAGTATACCAGAATTTAACACTAAATCAAGATAGTAACAGCATGTCATAAAAATGCCTAATTTCATAAATCAATGCATTTTGAAAATACCTGATTTACTTTTGAGTAAAACTTGGAAATTTCAGTTTAAAAAAAGGTCATTCCCCAATGAAGTTTTAATGCCAGATACACTGAGTTTTAAGTCTAACTCTGTCATTTACTATGTTACTTTGGCATTTTCTTTAGCTGTATTAATACCTGCTGTGGAATTTCTTGTGATGTATATAAAGCACCTAAAACTTCCTATTAAATATGGTGAATTGAACACATCTGTTCTCTGCTTCTTTCCCTAAAATTCTAGATTTTTAAAAAAGAAAAGGAAAAGAAAAAAGTTAAACGTAAATCCACAAGGACAATAAAGGATGTTGCCAAAGGAGATTACCATTTGAGTCAGTGGACTGAGAGAGACAGATCCACCTTCAGTCTAGGTGGGCACCATCTAATCAGCTGCCAGAGCAGTTAGAATAAAGCTGGCAGAAGAAAATGGAAGAGAAGACTTGGTTAGTCCTCTAGCCTTTGTCTTTCTCCTGTGCTGGATGCTTCTTGCCTTCAAACATCAGACTCCAAGTTCTTCAGCTTTTGGACTCTTGGACTTACACCAGGGGTTTGCCATGGGATCTCAAGCCTTTGGCCACAGACTGAAGGCTGCACTGTCATCTTCCCTACTTTTGAGATTTTGGGACTCGGACTGATCCACCACTGACTTCCTTACTCCTCAACTTGCAGACAGCCTATCATAGGACTTCACCTTCTGATACTATAAATCAATTCTCCTTAATAAAGCCCCTTTTATATATACATATATCCTATTAGTTCTGTCCCTCTAGAAAACCCTGATTCAATACTATTTGACAACACTAAAATATTACTTGCCTGTAAGAAATATTCCCCCAGTGACCTGCCATATGTCTTATGAGCTTCTTCCAAGTTCATAGTCTGGTTACTGGTCAAATGATGAGGTCTATTGGCTTTCTTCAGCTGATAACTAAACCCTAGAGAAATCTCAGTCCTTGGTTGATTATGCTGAGTGATCCAGGATTATGGGGGCAGGCAAGAAATCCTCTGTATCAAAAAGCTGAAATCATTTATCAAACAAAAAAAAAAATTCTAGCTGAGCACAGTAGCTCACACCTATAACCCCAACACTTTGGGAGTCCAAGACAGAAGGATTGCTTAAGCCCAGGAGTTTGAGGCCAGCCTGGGCAACATGGTAAAATTCCAACTCTACAAAAAATAAACAAATTAGCCAAGCATGGTGTCATGCACTTATAGTCCCAGCTACTTAGGGGACTGTGGTGGGAGGATCACCTGATCTCAAGAGGTCGAGGCTGCAGTGAGCCATATTCACATCAATGCACTTCAGCTTGGGCAACAGTGTAAGACCCTGTCTCAAGAAAAAACAAAATCCCATAACATATTTCACCTTCAAGTAACAATCAAGTTTCCTTAGGTAATAATGTATCTGAGTAATGACATTTGTAGTTTGATTATTTATACCATGGCAAATTGATATGTACCTGAAGAAACAAAGCTAGTATACAATAATGGTTGGGTGTTTATTATTAGGATGAATGGATACATGGGTGAATTTCTATTAGAATGGATAATGACTCAGATGATAAAATATAATATAACACATTGCAACTTAGTCATAGACATACATGGTCTGAAAACATATTTGTGAGGTTATATCTCATGTACTTCTTCCCCCACAATTTCATGTCTTGTTAGGTCCAAATATATATTAGCGTTAGAAGGAATATTAGGAAATCATTCAGTTCTCTTTATTTTAAAAGGGGAGGAAGCAAAATATTACTGAACCAAACTTGGATCCACTCACCTGGCACAGTAAAGCCAAATATCAACACCAAGGTTTGCAGGAAGAGAAGGAAGGGCATTTATTGCAGGGAGCCCAGTAAGAAGGACAGGCAGCTAACACTTAAGACCCGACCTCCCCAACAGCTTACGAGCAAGGGTTTTTAAAGACAGGGGTATATTTCAAGAAAAGAAGTAACAAACAAACTCATAAATTAATACATGGAGGTTGTACATTGACTTATTCTGCAAAGACAGGATACCTTGAACCAGGGGCTTACAGATCAGAGGTGGATTTAGAGATTCTTTGATTTGCAATTGGCTAAGGGAACAAGCCTTTGTCTAAAACTTTGGGGTCAGCAGAAAGGTATATTAAGGCTTGGAGTTAACATATATTAGTTAAGATAAGGAATCCTATTAATCATCAAGTGTTGCTATGCCAGGGTCAAGTCATGAGATCAAGTCACAACAGACTGGCCAGAGTGACCATTTTAGCCAGATTGGTGGCCTTCAGGTGTGACTCTCTCCAGGTCCCTAGGGAAGAAATTTAAAACAAAAAGCAGCAGCCGGAGTTCAGTCTTCAATTTCTTTTTTGCTGACAGTCATCAGCATTCTCTATCGATGGGGACTCTGGTTTCTGAAAAACAAATCAAGAAAGTATTTTAATATGTTACCTTTTAGTTTCTATGGGAAACCAAGCACCTTATGGCCCTGACTTGCTTGGATGACTGTAGTTCAAGTCATTATTCTCTTCTTGCTTACCAGGTTATTCATTTACTCCTCAGGGCTAGCTAGATGCCTGGAAATTCCCTTGAAGGGACTCAGAATTTTTCCTTTATTTCCATGCTTGGGTGGTTACAATAGGCCCCTAAGATTGGCCCGTTTTCCATCTCAAAAGCTTTAAGAAGTCAAGATTGGCAGTTAGGTAGTATTGAATTTTCCCAAAGTTCAACATACAAACAAAAGACAATTATAACAGTAAAGCCCAAAAACCCACAGACCAGTGTCTAAAACAGAATAGGCAAATGAGGTATCCCATTGGGCCCCCAGATCCAGATGCTGAGCAAATGTCAACAGCTACAAGGCATGTGTGGGGACAGCAGTTGTGCGAAAAGCTGTGGAGGAGTGCCTGACAGACCTGAGGAGAGCAAAACCTTCAAAGCATCAGAAAGCATCACCAGCTAAAACAAGGCTTCTTCCTAAGAAAAATAAAAATGCTATTTTAGAGGTATATGTTGATTTAACTGACATCCCAAAAGATTGGTGACATATTCTTATGCCTAATCTGAAGATTAAGCCACAGAAAATTTAAGTATCATTAAGTAACCGGGTAATAAGTGTCTATTAGTTGTCACTATTTTAAAATTCGGTAAGAAAATAAACAGCAACCCAAAAGACATCGCTTGTGTTTGTAACCTTATCTATATCAATTTATCCATATTTTTATATAATCTTGCTTTATACAATTAGTTTCATACTCTTTTTTGGCACTAAAGCAAATGATTCTAGAAAGTCACTATATGTGAACTCTGAAATTGTTTGGAACTATAAAATTGACCTCTCAAAATACTAATCTTTCAGCTAACTGCTAAAGTATCCTCTTAGCATCAGGAATACCTTCTGTCATCTTGGGAATATTGAAACTGCTGTTTTCTCCTCAAAAATGCATGAGAAGACCCTCTTGTATACATTGATATGGTGCCCCAAGGATATCTCTATTTATAATGTGAGTATCTCAGGAACAAATCTGTTTTCAGGCCATAGTGCTCCAAGGCAGAACAGTGTGGTCTGTCCCTGGTGAGTTTCTTAGGTGGTCCCCTACAATGCAAATTGAGCTGCCCTCAAGGCACCCTATAAATTTATTATAAAAATCTAAAATGAAAAAACACAAAATAACAAAAAAGTTTGCCTTACTAAAATTAAAACTATTCCTCTCACTCAATGTAACTTTAAACTAGAGTAGAGCAACAGTTACCAGAAGAAACAATGGAAAGGCCTCTAGCACTCCACAAAGCACCTTCATGTTTATAACTGACTGAAGTAAAACATTCTGACTCAAGGATTTGACCTGGTTACAGTGCCCTATGTGCTTTTCAATCACTACATTGCTTTGTGGTTGGACAGGCAGATCACGAGGTCAGAGGCCAGACTGGCCAATATGGTGAAACCTGGTCTCTACTAAAAATACAAAAATTAGCTGGGTGTGGTGGCACATGCCTGTAGTCCCAGCTACTTGGGAGGCTGATGCAAGAGATTTGCTTGAACCTGGGAGGCTGAGGTTGCAGTGAGCTGAGACTATGCCATTGCACTCCAGCCTGAGTGACAGAGTGAGACTCCATCTCAAAAAAAAAAAAAAAAAGTTTACAGTTAACTGTGTGGAAACTTGTTTAAATAACCTTCTTATTAGTTACTTTCCTGTCTCCAGACATCTCTTGGCAAGAATGCTGAGTAAATAGTTAAAGAAAAACCTTAAACTACCTTTTAAATTCTAGTTATTTAACGCATCAGTTCTGGCCATGATAGAGTAACAGGGAGACATCACTCTTAATCAATGAGTAAACTTTATAAAAATATTGGAAAGGATCATTTGCCTCAACTTACTACCTGAAGATAGTTTCCAGTCCTCAGCAAGAGGAAGGGAACCCAAACTGAGCCCTGTGGTCTCATGAGTAGAAGAGACAGAGGTTGAAACTTAGGGAGGCTGAGACAGCTAGAATTTGTGATCAAAATACCAGAGAGAAGAGAGCTACAAATAAATGTCCAGATATCTGTGGAGTGTTCTCCTCAAATTTTTGGCTGACTGCTGATCTGTACATGCAAGTGAAGAAAGTAACTCTGGCCACATAAGGAAGCCACAGAAACCGAAAGGCCAATCAATTTTCACAGTTCCTACAGGACTAGAAATAGTCCATACTTCTACCAACCAGAGTGGAAAACCCATATAATTCACAAAGCATTAGGAAGGGTTTTCAAGGGTGGGCTGCTTAGTAGTGAGGCCAAATTAGTCTTAAACTAAACCCTGATCTGGATCTACCTAATGAAGTCTTAAAACAAGCTTCAAAATAATCTGATTCCTAAGAACTTAGCTGCATTCCTGGACAATATTCAACAGTATTTAAAGAAATACCAAAAATTCCAGCACCAAAAACACAATGTCCAGTATCCAATCAATAATTACCAGACATGAGAAGATGCATGCAGGACAGAGATGATGGAACTAATGACCATGAATATAACAAGGGGACAAATGGAAGAAATTTTTTTAAATGAAACTTTTTTGTATGAAAAATTTAGTGGCTGAAATTTAAAATATGCCAGATATGACTGAGCAGCAGATTGGGAACTGCAGAGAAAAAAAAAAAAAATCAATGAATTTTAAGAAACAATAGAAACTATCCAAATGAAGCACAGAGGCAAAAAAAAAAAAAGACAGAAAAAAGTGTCAGTGACCTCTGGGATACCATCAAGTTACTAATACATGAAGGAAAACTGAGAGAAGGGAGGAGAGAAAAAAATATTTGAAGAATTGATGGCTAAAAATCTTCCAAATTCAATAAATTCTATTTCTTTTTTGCATTTATAATATCTCTGAGAACATTCCATTTTCCAATGATTGGTGAGCCTAAGACTTGGCTTGGGCAGGGAAAAAGCCAAAAAATTCAAAGCTATTACTGGGAAATTCTATGTGACATCTTAACTATTTTACTAAAAAAGAAGAGAAAGAGAAAGAAAAGAAATAACAGCCCCAAGAAGCGTATTAAGACTGAAATGTTATGTGGTATTTTAACCTTAATTCTGAATTTCCTTGTTCTAATCAATCTAAATCAGGCCCTAATGATATTTAAATGTAGCTACTTATAATTCCCATAATAGGCAAACAAAAGGGAGGTTAAAATAATTCTATTATTTCACAGTGATGAAACAGACTGAATATTTCAATTATTCTACTTATTATAGTACACATAGAACAATGTTCTGTAATCTGCTTCGATATATATAGTCTCTAACCACACCACAGTGGGACTAATACAGTCACTTTGGTTGAGCTGCACTCGCTGATTCAATGTTGAAATAAAGTACTTCACAGATTAGCTTAGTCTGCAGCACTTAAAGGTCAGGATTTATTGTAATGTAAATCACAAAGCAATTTTATCTTGACAGAGATTACATACTGTTACAATATTTCTCGCTGAATCTAGTGATGCGTTTGCTTTTTCTTTGCAACTGCTGTGCAAATTGGACCGTAGCCCAGAAAAGAAAAAGAGATGGCAGGCTGCTTTGGCTTTTTAGAAACAACTTAATTCTCTTCATTTTTCAAAGTTCCATAAGAAAAAATAACTCTGAAAATACACGTAAACTCATACATAAATACTTGTAAACCTTTGTAAACTCTGAGCTCCGGTGCACACAGATAGCTGTAAATGACCATCTCTCAAATATTTTGATGTGTTTTAGGAAAGAATATAGTTGTTAATGACTAATTTCTGATCATTCATACCAAGTAGCTTGCTTGATACGTTATTTAAATTATCTCCATTTTAAGCAAACAAAAACAATAAGAAGCGCTCATGTTTTTATCGACAGAAAACACAAACAAAAACAAAATTGAATGTAAATAAAGCAAGGTGATGATTAGAAGGTCCACTGCTGTTGTTGTCTCTATAACCAAATATGGAGAGGGGGAATAGCAAAACCTTCCCAATTTTTCTGTTTCTTCAGAGATTGCACTCCAAGTAGAAGGGCTTGGGGCAAGAAATCAGGAAGAACTTCTTGATTGCCACCTCATTAAATGAACTACTCTAAGAGTTTGAGGAGACTTATTTCTGAAATTCTCAAGACAAGGCCAGCTCATTTTGTGTCCTGCGTCATGTCTCTCAAAGAATCATGCATGTATGAAATGTCCCACAAAGAATCAACTGACGTATGTACAGAATTCTGCCCATTTTTATCAATTCTTCATATATAGTCTGCCTTAATAATATACAAAAATGATGGTGAGGTCCAGGACATACCAGTAAATGTGTCTGAAGCTAATCTCCAACTGCAATTATTTCATTTCTGTTTCTCTCATTTGGACCACAATTAGGTTTATATTTCCAATTCTGGCAAAGCATTTTTCCTTGAATGAAAGTCATAGGTTATTGTGTAGTTTATTCAAATATTACATAGCATATTCTTTCATTCTGGCTGCGTCTTTTAAAACAGGGCTTCCTACATATCAGTCATTCCAGGTCAACTTTTATATATCAATAATCCAATTATAGCTTGATTTGCTCAATATTTTCTGTTTGTTTTTTGTTTTGTTTTTAGAGACAAGGTCACCAAGACAGAAGTGCAATGGCACAATCATAGCTAACTGCAGCCTCTAATTCTTGTGCTCAAGCAGTCCTTCTGCCTCAGCCACCCAAGTAAGTAGGACTACAGGTGTGCACCAGCACACGTGTTTTTTGTTTGTTTGGTTGGTTGGTTTTTGTTGTTGTTGTTGTTATTTTTGTTGCTGTTGTTTTTGAGACAGGATCTTGCTGTGTTGCCTAGGCTAGTCTCAAACTCTTGGGCTCAAGTGATCCTCCTGCCCCCAGGATTACAGGGGTGAGCCACTGTGCCTGGCCTGCTTAACTGCTTTCTTCAAATCAATTCAAAATTTTACCCAGGTAAATTTATTTTAAAACAAAAATTTTCACTTTTGAAATTATAGACTTGACATGATAGATAAAAAAAATTAATGTTTGCTGTCTACCACTTTAAGTGTTTTCATGTACCACCAGTTGTCCACATTATCAAATTTTGGGAAGCGCAGCTATACACTGCTGTGAAAATCGGAAGTATGTGTTACAGATTCAAGTGGTATGTGGACAGTAAATGATATTCCTAGAATGCAAGCTTTTTAATAAATTGCATTTATTCATTCCATGCAAACATCCCTATCCACAATACTATGTACAATTAGGCACATGCACTTCCCATCTGAAGGTTTCTTGTATATGTAGGATGAACATACATTCTGTTTTACCTGGGAATTGGTATTTATGGGAGGATTAATGACTTACTCAATTGTTCCTACAGCTATTATAGAACACAATTAGGACTCACATTCATGTCTCTGCTCCATATCAAGTGATCTTTTCTAGGGAGTGGGAAGAAATGAGTGTCTTGGAAGGAAAAGGATGGGAGGGAGAAGTATTCTGAGAATGAGCCCATTTCCTTTCACTGTGTGAATCTGGAGAGATTAGGGCAAGCAACGGCGTGTTTGCAATGTTCCGCATTTCTATTTTATAAGAACCTATTTCCATTAAAACTATATTGTAAATACTGATGATATGCTGGTATTATAATCAACAAACCTTGTGTTTTAAATGGACTCTTTTGTTCTGTCCTAAAAATCTAACCAGACTCTTAACTCAAGTTAAGTTCTATAACTCAGTTTTCATTTTTGATGCTGAAAAGAAAAGAACGAGATGGAAGAATAGGAGGCACCCCGTATGGCCTTGAAGATGTGAAGAGAAGGAGAGGACACATAACAAAATAGTCAGCCTGCCTTTTCTGCACTACCCTCCTTTCCTTTTGCGCCACTGTAAGTGTTATGCCAAGCACGTCTATCCTCCTAGCTCGCATGGGGGAGGGCCAAAAGCTTTACATTACACCACTGGTTTACACCCTGAAAAACGTCTCGTGAGCTGCAAAATACACTTTGAAGCAACTTTCTAAAAGGCACATCTATATTTACCAATGTGTTCCACATGATTAAACTGTGAAATTTGTCTCCAGTTTGGCAATACCTTAGAGACATGTTGTGAGGTTTAGAAAGAAAATGCCTGTGAAGTGCTGTAAGTTTCGTAGAAGGAAAGCACTCTGCATCCAAGGTACTGTTACACTCCTTGATGCTATATTGGTGCAACAGCAAGTAAAATAGCGTAAGCCATGATGTCACAATGTTGTCATGCAACATCATCCACAGTGAGAGCAAGAAAAATCTGTTTTTAAAATGCCTCTTTCCCCCCTCCTCTTCAGCTTGCTAAAGCATATGGTATCCAAAACTAGTTCACAGTGAACTTCATTTCTGCCACTGCTGTAAATGAAGTTTCTTCTCAGGCAGATGTCAGTGCTAAAAGTTTGGTGCTCATAAATACCAAATTTACATAAAATCTATATAGCTTTTTTCAAAAGTCTTTCTTGGTTGATGTAGGCTGATTGGCTGAAATACACAGTTCGCTTACTTATTCCTGTAACCATAATACATTTCTAGATTCACTAATTGGAAAAACAATGATTTTGACTGAACCACAAATGACATTCCTCAAGGCCTCTCTGACTGTAAATGCCATATGTCAGATTGAAAAGAGACTAATTTAGAAAGTTAACTGAGATATTCTTGGACTGTTAATTTAGGCCTATGGTTTCAAACTATAGGTTATCATTTATGCAAAATGCATCATTTGTGGTGGAATAAGAAATGAATCTTATAGGTATTTTACTCCATGAAAACATCATCAAACTAACCCGTTGATAAAGCAGATCTGCGTTACTGTGCTTGCACCAGTAACAGAGGCCACCAACTTGACAAGAATCTTTACGGTATCTCAGAAAAGAAAGGGCAAAGATAGAGTATTTATGAGATTTGGGGCATCTGGTTTAAGGTGGTTCTCCTGCTGTGGGATGTGGGGACTTGATTATGATGGATCAAGTTTGTAATGTACTAGTTTAGTATTAGTAGACATAGAGAGAGGAGGGTTTTGAAAAAAGGGTTTTAATGAAGTCCTTGAAAAATGAACAGCTGTTTGGTGCTGCTTTAATTTGAGTAGTTTAATATATGTTTAAATGGACTTCCAGGAGCTTTTTGAAATGAATGATAAAGTTATCAGCAATATTATCCTCCTGGAGAAAACTTTTCTGAAATAATAAAATCAAGTTTGAAAAGACAGGAAAATAATAATGTCACATTAATGAAGCAACATAATAGTAAAGTCAAGTTAATGCAAACTTTAAGCTGTGTGAGTATAGACAGCTTTGAATCTCAACACATTCTACCAGTGTTCTTCAAATTCAACTGAAAAATCCTAGCACACCAAAAGTGCTCCTTTTCTCTGAAAAAGATTCATTTTAAGCCACTGAAGCAGTCTGCCTCTAAGATATCTCCCCTTCTTTTTTTTATTGTGATTACTGACTACCTTTCTTAAGATCACTGTCAATTATTGGTCAACGCATCATTCCACTTTTCTGCTTGATTTCGCATATTTCTATGTATACAATGTAGTTTAATGCTTCGAGGACAAACCTTGAGTTCCTTAGAAACACTGAATTGTCAGTCTCACAATAAAAATTCTGAGCATAACACTAGTTACTCAGCTTAAAACTTTTTAGTAAGCTTTTTTGACTTCTGGATGATGTTTAAGTTTCTATACATGCTTCTTGGGCCATGTTTCCCTCTGCTTCTCTTACTTCACCACAGCTATGACTGCATACATGAATGTTATACACCAATTACACTGAACTCTTGACAATTCCAAAGCATATTTGTCTCTCTCTTCCTTCACTTGAGGATCTTGTATAGGCAGAGTTATGTGTATCTGGAAAGCTCACCAATTACTCCTGTCTTCTTTTTTCCACTGGTTAATTATCTTAAAGATCTTCGCAGAAAAAAAAAAAAAAAAACTTCTTCTTCCTGGATGACCCTTGTAAATAGGAAGAAACACCTCCTTTTTGTGCTTCCTTAATACTTCATACTTATTTCCATCAGCCCACTCCATCTCAAATAATAAGGTACTTTTTACATTTTATTATGATTCTCCATTTATTTGCTTTCCTAATCCTATCTATCAGTAAGCTTCTTGAAGGCAAGCACATTGTATGGGAAATAGAGATCCCTCAAATATATGTTTTGAATAATTAGTTGAGTAAAGGGATAGATAAAACCTTAAGATTGTGACAAAAAAAGAATAGAACTTGACAGAATCTCAAAGAAATTATCTTATGGATCCTAAAAAGTAAAGAATTCACAAAGTGTTTGTCTAATGACAATACAATTTAAAATAATTAAACTTAAAATCTACACAAATAAAATTAATAACATTTTAAAAGCATAAGAATGCATTCTGCTGGTAAGGCTGTGGAGAGGTAGGCACTTTCAGGTATTACTGGTACAACCCTTTTGGAGAAGAATTTGACAATACCTAACAAAAATATATGTGCTTACCCATATGCACTTACCTTTTAACCCAACAATTCAACTTTTAGGAAGTTACCCTGAAGATACAGTTACAACAAAAGAGAAACATATATGTAAAAGATAATTCATTGAAAAATTATTTATAATTTTAAAATATTGAAAGTGCAGTAACCAAATCAGCATGGTACTTGTATAGAAACAGACACATAGATTGATGGAACAGGTTAAAGAACCTAGAAGTAAAGCTGCACACCTGCAACCACCTGATCTTCAACAAAGTCAACAACAACATGCAATGGGGAAAGGATTCCCTATTCAGTAACATAGTGATGGGGTAATGGCTAGTCATATGCAAAAGATTGCAACTGGAGCCCTTCCTTTCACCATCTACAAAAATAAACTCAAGGTGGATTAAACCCTTAAATGTAAGATCAAAACTATAAAAACTCTTGAAGAAAACCTAGAAAACACCATTCTGGTCATTGGCTGTGGCAAAAAATTTATGTCTAAGCCCCAAAAGCAATTGCAACAAAACCAAAAATGTCAATTGGGTCTTAACTAAATTAAAGTGCTTCTGCACAGCAAAAGAAGCTAGCAACGGAGTAAATAGACAGCAGAATGGAAAAAAATATTTGCAAGCTGTACATCCAACGGAAGTCCAATATCCAAAATCTATAAGGAATTTAAACAATTCGACCAGCAAAAACAAACAACTCCATTAAAAAACGGGCAAAGGCCCCAAATAGACACATCTCGAAAGAAGACATACTGAGACCCCAAAAGCAAATGCAACAAAAACAAAAATGAATTAATGGAATCTAATTAAATGAAAAAGCTTCTGCATAGCAAAAAATTGGCAGAGTGAACAGCCAACCCACAGAATGGAAGGAAATATTTGCAAACTATGTATTCAGTGATGGACTAATATCCAGAATCTGCAAGGAACTCAAACACATCAGCAAAAAAAAAAAATCCCATCAAAAGGTGGGCAAATGACATGAATACACATTTCTCAAAAGAAGATATGCAAATGGCAAAGAAGTATGAAAAAATGCTCAACATCATTAATCATCAGGGAAATGAAAAGTAAAACCTTATTCCTACAAGAAGAGCCATAAATAAAAAGTCAAAAAACAATAGACGTTGGCATGGATGTGGTGAAAAGGAGACACTTTTACACTGCTGATAGGAATACAAATTTGTACAACCTCTATGGAAAACAACGAGGAGATTTCCTAAAGAACTAAAGTAGATTTACCATTTGATCCAACAATCTCACTATTGAGTATCTACCCAAAGGAAATGAAGTCATTATATGAAAAAGACACATGCACATGCATGTTTATAGCAGCACAATTCACAAGTGCAAATATATGAAACGAGCCTAAGTGCCCATCTACCAATGAGTGAATAAAGAAAATACGGAGTATGACTCAGCCATAAAATGGAGCAAAATAATATCTTTTGCAGCAACTGGATGGAACAGGAGGCCATTCTAAGTGAAATAACTCAAGAATTGAAAACCAAAGACCATATGTTCTCACTTACAACTGGGAGCTAAGCTATGAGAATGCAAAGACATACAGAGTGATATAATGGACATTGAAGACTCCGGGAGGAGTAGGTGGGAAGGGTAAGGGATAAAAGACTACATATGGAGTACAGTATACACTGCTCAGGTGATGGGTGCACTGAAATCTCAGAATTTACCACCATAGAATTCTTCCATGTAACCAAAAACCATCTATACTCCAAAAACGATTAAAATGTTTTTTTAAAAGACATACATGTGGTTAACAAATATATGAAACAAATGCTCACCAACACTAATTATTAGAGAAATGCAAATCAAAACCAGTGAGATGCCATCTCATACTAGTCAGAATGGTTATTACTAAAAAGCCAGGTACAGTAGCTCAAGTCTGTAATTCCAGCACTTTGGGAGACGGAGGTAGGTGGGTTGCTTGAGCAAAGGAGCTAGAGAAGAGCCTGTGCAAAATGGGGAGATCCTGTCTCTTAAAAAAAAAAAAGTTAGCTTGGCATGGTGGGGCAGGCCTGTAGTTCCAGCTACTCAGGAGGCTGAGATGGGAGGATCACTTGATCCTAGGAGGTGAAGGTGGCAGTGAGTCATGATCACACCACTGTTCTTCAGGCTGGACAAAATAGTGAGACTGTCTAAAAAATAAAAAATATTTTAAAAAGTCAAAAAAGCAAGTGTTGGCGAGTTTCTGGAGAAAAGGGAGCACCTATACTGCTGATGGGAATGTAAATTAATTCAGCTACTGTGAAAAGCAGTTTGGAGATTTCTCACAGAACTTGAAACAGAACTACCGTTCAACCCAGCAATCCCACTACTGGGTATATACTAAAGAAAAACAAATCATTCTCCCAAAAAGCAAAAAAGACGCATACACTTTTATGTTCATCACAGCTCTATTCATAATAGCAAAGACATGGAATCAACCTAGGTCCCCATCAGCAGTGTACTGGACAAACAAAACATGGTACGTATATACCAGGAAATATTATGTAGCCTTAAACAAGAACAAAATCATGTCCTTTGCAGCAACATGGATGCAGCTGAAGGCTATTACTCTAAGTGAATTATCACAGGAACAGAAAACCAAATACCACATGTTTTCACTTATAAGAAGGTGCTAAATATTGAGTACACATGGACACAAAGATGGGAACAGTAGACATTGGAGAATACTTGAGATGGGATTGAAAAACTACCTATCGGGTACTATGTTGACTACCTGAATGATCGATGATTTATATACCAAACCTCAACAATATGCAATTTACCCATGTAACTAACCTGCACATGTACCCACTGATCCTATAAGTCAAAAAATTTAAAATAAATAAACGACATGCTTTCTTAAAAGAAATATAAATTAATATTTTTTTAAATATTTGAAACAACCTAAATGCTCATAAATAGAATAGGAGGTGATTAAGCCATGGCACAACCACAAATGGAGAAATGTGCAGCTGTAAAAAAACAATGAGGAAGATATCTATGAACTAATACAGAGTGACTTCCAGGATGTATTGCTAACTAAAAACAGCAAAATTCAAAAGAGTATTTGTGGTTTCTGCTATTTATTTAAGAAAGATGTGAAATATAAGAAATATAAAATGTAAATATGAATACAGGAATTACACATGAATATACTCATTTTGGCAGAAATAAACATAGAAAGGATTAACAAGAAACTAATAAAATTTGCTGTCTACAAGGAGTGGAAACAAAATGGAAAGAATGGGAAATAGAAGCAAGGTAGAATGGAAAAGTGGGAATTATTTCTAGGTATTCCTTTTTGTATAATTTTCATTTTCAGAATGACATTTTTTCACATCCCCAAAAAATAACTGATTAAAAACAATAAAGACTTGTAAAAATCCAAAACAGAATATATACAGCAACAAATAACCCTAACTGTATTAGAAAGGAATAACGTAGCCCTATTTAATGAGAAAAAGAAGGAAAGAATTAAGTGATGTTGGAAAACAACATTTTCTTTATTGTATTTTAGGTCTGGGGTACATGTGCAGATCACGCAGGATTGTTGCATAGGTACAGCAATGCGTTTGCTGCCTCCATTTCCCTGTCACCTATATCTGACATTTCTCCCTATGTTATCCCTCCCCAAACTCCCCACCCTCCCACTGACCCTCCCTTGGTACCCCCCCCAAAAGACCCCAATGTGTGATGCTTCCCTCCCTGTATCCATGTGTTTTCATTGTTCAACACCCACCTATTAGTGAGAACATTTGGTGTTTGATTTTCTGTTCTTGTGTCAGTTTGCTGAGAATGATGGTTTCCAGATTCATCCATTATACTATGCAGCCATAAAAAACAAACTCAACGTTTTTTATGGCTGCATAGTATTCCATGGTGTGTTTGTGCCACATTTTCCTTGTCTAGTCTATTCTCGATGGGCATTTGGGTTGGTTCCAGGTTTTTGCTATTGTAAACAGTGCCTCTATGAACATACATGTGCATGTGTCTTTATAATAGAATGATTTATAATCCTTTGGGTATATATCAAGTAGTAGGATTGCTGGGTCAAATGGAATTTCTATTTCTAAATCCTTGAGGAATCACCACACTGTCTTCCACAATGGTTGAACTAGTTTACACTCCAACCAACAGTGTAAAAGTGTTCCTATTTCTCCAATCCTCTCCAGCATCTGTTGTCTCCAGATTTTTTAAAGATCTCCATTCTAACTGGCGTGAGGTGGTATCTCAATGTGGTTTTGATTTGCATTTCCCTAATGATCAGTGACAGTGAGCATTTTTTCATGTTTGTTGGCCTTATATATGGCTTCTTTTGAAAAGTGTCTGTTCATATCCTTTGCCCACTTTTAGATGGGTTTGTTTGGTTTTTTTCTTGTAAATTTGTTTAAGTTTTTGAAAGATTCTGGATATTAGCCCTTTGTCAGATGGGTAGATTGCAAAAATTTTTTCCCATTATGTTGTTTGCTGGTTCACTCTAATGATTGTGTCTTTTGCTGTACAGAAGCTCTTGAGTTTAATTAAGTCCCATTTGTCTCTTTTGGCTTTTGTTGACAATGCTTTTGGTGTTTCAGTCATGAAGTCCTTGCCTATGCCTATGTCCTGAATCGTTTTGCCTAGGTTTTCTTCTAGAGATTTTATGGTGTTAGGTCTTATGTTTAAGTCTTTAATCCATCTGGAGTTAATTTTAGTTTAAGGTGTCAGGAAGGGGTCCAGTTTCTGCTTTCTGCACACTGCTAGTCAGTTTTCCCAACACCATTTATTAAACAGGGAATCCTTTCCCCATTGCTTGTTTTTGTCAAGTTTGTCAAAGATCACATGGTTGTAGATGTATGGTGTTGCCTCTGAGGCCTCTGTTCTGTTCCATTGGTCTATATCTCTGTTTTGGTACTAGTACCATGCTGTTTTGATTAGTACCATACTGTAGCTTTATAGTAGTTTGAAATCAGGTACTGTGATGCCTCCAGCTTTGTTCTTTTTGCTTAGGATTGTCTTGGCTATGTGGGCTCTCTTTTGGTTCCATATGAAGTTTAAGGTGGTTTTTGCCAGTTCTGTGAAGAAAATCATAGGTAGCTTGATGGGGATAGCATTGAATTTACAAATTACTTTTGGCAGTATGGCCATTTTCACAATATTGATTCTTCCTAACCATGAACATAGAATGTTTCTCCATTTGTTTGTGTCCTCTCTTATTTCCTTGAGCAGTGGTTTGTACTTCTCCTTGAAGAGGTCCTTTATATCCTTTGTTTGTTGTATTACCAGGTATTTTATTCTCTTTGTAGCAATTGTGAATGGGAGTTTGCTCATGATTTGGCTATTCGTTAGTCTGTTATTGGTGTATAGAAATGCTTGTGATTTCTGCACAATGATTTTGTATCCTGAGACTTTGCTGAAGTTGCTTCTCAGTTTAAGGGGATTTTGGGCTGAGATGATAGGGTCTTCTAAATATATAATCATGTGGTCTGCAAATAGAGACAGTTTGACTTCCTCTTTTCCTAATTGAATACGCTTTTTTTTTTTTTCTTGCTTAATTGCTCTGGCTAGAACTTCCAATACTATATTGAATAGGAGTGGTGACAGAGGGCATCCTTGCCTATGCCTATGTCCTGAATCCCCTTGGAATCTAGTGCCGGATTCCAAAGGGAATGCTTCCAGTTTTTGCCCATTCAGTATGATATTGACTGTAGGTTTGCCATAAGTAGCTTTTATTATTCTGAGATATGTTCCTTAGATATCTAGCTTATTGAGAGTTTTTAGCATAAAGCACTGTTGAATTTTGTCGAAGGCCTTCTCTGCTTCTATTGAGATAATCATGTGGTTTTTGTCTTTGGTTCTGTTTATGTGGTGGATTACATTTATGGATTGGGTATATTGAACCAGCCTTGTATCCCCAGAATGAAACCTACTTGATCATGATGGATAAGTTTTTGATATGCTGTTTCAATTGGTTTGCCAGTATTTTATTGAAGATTTTTGCATCTATGTTCATCATGGATATTGGCCTGAAGTTTTCTTTTCTTGTTGAGTCTCTGCCGGGTTTTGGTATCAGGATGATGGTGGTCTCATAGAATGATTTGGGAAGGATTCTCTCTTTTTGTATTATTTGGAATAGTTTCAGAATGAGTGGCACCAGCTAGCTCCTCTTTGTACGCCTGGTAGAATTCAGCTGTGAACCCATCTGGACCTGGACTTTTTTTGGTTGGTAGGCTATTAATTGCTGCCTCACTTCAGCCCTTGCTATTGGTCTGTTCAAGGTTTCAACTTCTTCCTGTTTTAGGCTTGGGAGGGTACAAGTGTCCAGGAATTTGTCCATTTCTTCCAGGTTTAATGGTTTATGTGCATAGAGTTGTTCATAGTAATCTCTGATTGTAATTTGTATTTCTGTGGAGTCAGTGGTGATATCCCCTTTATAGTTTTTAACTGCATCTATTGAATTCTTCTCCCTTTTCTTTTTTATTAATCTGGTTAGTGGTCAGTCAATTTTGTTGACCTTTTCAAAAAAACAGCTCCTGGATTTATTGATTTTTTGAAGGGTTTTTTGTGTCTCTATCTTATTCAGTTCTGCTTTGATCTTAGTTATTTCTTGTCTTCCCTTAGCTTTTGAGTTTTTTTGATCTTGCTCCTCTAGCTCTTTCAATTTTGATGATAGGGTGTTGATTTTAGATCTTTCCTCGTTTCTCATGTGGGCATTTATTGCTATAAATTTCCCTCTAGACACTGCTTTAAATGTGTCCCAGAGATTCTGGTATGTTGTGTCTTCATTGTCATTGGTTTCAAAGAACATCTTTATTTCTGTGTTCATTTCTTTTTCTTTTTTATTGCATTTTAGGTTTGGGGTTACATTTGAAGAACATGCAAGATTATTGCATAGGTACACACCTGGCAGTGTGATTTGCTGCCTTCCTCCCCTTCACCTATATCTGGCATTTCTTCTCATGCTATCTCTCCCCAACTCCTGACCCGCCACTGTCCCTCGCCTATTTCCTTCAACAGACCCCAGTGTGTGATGCTCCCCTCCCTGTGTCCATGTGTTCTCATTGTTCAACACCCGCCAATTCACTGTAATGATGGTTTCTTTTGCTGTGCAGAAGCTGTGGAGTTATATTAGGTCCCATTTGTCTATTTTGGCTTTTGTTGACAATGCTTTTGGTGTTTCAGTCATGAATTCCTTGCCTACACCTAGGTACTGAATTGTTTTGTCTAGATTTTCTTCTAGGGTTTCTATGGTGCCAGGTCTTATGTTTAAGTCTTTAATCCATCTGGAGTTAATTTTAGTGTAAGGTGTCAGGAAGGGGTCCAGTTTCTGCTTTCTGCACATGGCTAGTCAGTTTTCCCAACACCATTTAAGAAACAGGGACTCCTTTCCCCACTGCTTGTTTTTGTCAGGTTTGTCAAAGATCTAATGGTTATAAATGTGTGGTGTTGCCTCCAAGGCCTCTGTTCTGTTCCATTGGTCTATATCTCTGTTTTGGTACCAGTACCATGCTGTTTTGATTACTGTAGCCTTGTAGTATAGATTGAAGTCCAGTAGTTTGATGCCTCCTGCTTTGTTGTTGTTTTTTTCTTAGAATTGACTTAGCTATGCAGGCTCTCTTTCGGTTCCATATGAAGTTTAAGGTGGTTTTTTCCAGTTCTGTGAAGAAGGTTGATGGAGATAGCATCGAATCTGTAAATTACTTTGGACAGTATGGCCATTTTCATGATATTGATTCTTTCTAACCATGAACATGGAATGTTTCTCCTTCTGTTTGTGTCCTCTCTTATTTCATTGAGGAGTGGTTTGTAGTTCTCTTTGAGGAGGTCCTTTACATCGTTTGTTAGTTGTATTCCCAGGTATTTTATTCTCTTTGTAGCAATTGCGAATGGCAGTTCGTTCTTGATTTGGCTCTCTTTAAGTCTATTGTTGGTGTATAGGAATGCTTGTGATTTTTACACATCAATTTTGTATCCTGAGACTGATGAAGTTGCTTATCAGTTTCATGAGATTTTGGGCTGAGAAGATGGGGTCTTCCAGGTATACAATCACGTGGTCTGCAAATAGAGACAATTTGACTGCCTCCTTTCCTATTTGAATACCTTTTATTTCTTTTTCCTGCCTGATTGCTCTGGCTAGAACTTCCAATACTATATTGAATAGGAGTGGTGAGAGAGTGCATCCTTGTCTAGTGCCAGATTTCAAAGGGAATGCTTTCAGTTTTTCCCCATTCAGTATGATATTGGCTGTTGGTTTGTCATAAATAGCTTTTATTATTTTGAAATACATTCCATCAACACCTAGTTTATTGAGAGTTTTTAGCATAAAGGGCCGTTGAATTTTGTCAAAGGCCTTCTCTGCATCAATTGAGATAATCATGCGGTTTTTGTCTTTGGTTGTGTTATGCGGTGAATTACGTTTATAGACTTGTGTATGTTGAACCAGCCTTGCATCCCCGGGATGAAGCCTACCTGATCCTGGTGGATAAGCTTTTTGATGTGCTGTGCAATCGATTTGCCAGTATTTTATTGAAGATTTTTGCATCTATGTTCATCATAAATATTGGCCTGAAGTTTTCTTTTCTTGTTGAGTCTCTGCCAGGTTTTGGTATCAGGATGATGTTGGTCTCATAAAATGATTTGGGAAGGATTCCCTCTTTTTGGATTATTTGGAATAGTTTCAGAAGGAACGGTACCAGCTCCTCTTTGCATGTCTGGTAGAATTTGGCTGTGAACCCATCTGGACCTGGGCTTTTTTTTGGTTTGTAGGCTATTAATTGCTGCCTCAGCTTCAGACCTTTTTATTGGTCTATTCAGGGTGATGCATTGATTCTTTTACCATTATGTAATGCCCTTCTTTGTCTCTTTTGATCTTTGTTGGTTTAAAGTCTGTTTTATCAGAGACTAGGATTGCAACTCCTGCTTTTTTTTTTCTGCTCTCCATTTGCTTGATAAATCTTCCTCAATCCCTTTATTTTGAGCCTGTATGTGTCCTTGCCTGTGAATGGGTTTCCTGAATATAGCACACCGATGGGTATTGACTTTTTATCCAATTTGCCAGTCTGTGTCTTTTGACTGGGGCATTTAGTCCATGTACATTTAAGGTTAATATTGTTATGTGTGAATTTGATCCAGCCATTTTGATGCTAGCTGGCTGTTTTGCCTGTTAGTTGACACATTTCATTTATTGTGTTGATGGTCTTTACCATTTGGTATGTTTTTTGAGTAGCTGGTACTGGTTGTTCCTTTCTATGTTGAGTGCTTCTTTCAGGAGCTCTTGTAAGGCAGATCTGGTGGTGACAAAATCTCTCAGCAATTGCTTTTCCATAAAGGATTTTCTTTCTCCTTCACTTATCATACTTAGTTTGGCTGGATATGAAATACTAGGTTGGAAGTTCTTTTCTTTATGGATGTTGAATATTGGCCCCCACTCTCTTCTGGCTTGTAGGGTTTCTGTCGAGAGATCCACTGTGAGCCTAATGGGCTTCCCTTTGTGAGTAACCTGACCTTTCTCTCTTGCTGCCCTTAGCATTTTTTCCTTCATTTTAACCCTAGTTGACAATTATGTCCCTCTGAGTTGCTCTTCTTGAGGAATATCTTTGTAGTGTTCTCTGTATTTCCTGGACTTGAATATTGGCCTGCCTTGCTAGGTTGGGGAAGTTCTCCTGGATTATCCTGAACAGTGTTTTCCATCTTGGATTCATTCTTTCTGTCACATTGAGGTACACCTATCAAAAGTAGATTAGGTCTTTTTACACAATCCCATATTTCTTGGAGGCTTTGTTCATTTCTTTTTATTCTTTTTTCTCTATTCTTGCCTTCTCACTTTATTTTATTGAGTTGATCTTCAATCTCTGATATCCTTTCTTCTGCTTGGTCAAAGCTGATATCCTTTCACAGCTATTGAAACCTGTGTATGCTTCACAAAGTTCTCGTGCTGTGTTTTTCAGCTCCATTAAGTCATTTATATTCTTATCTAAGCTGTTTATTCTAGTTAGCACCTCATCTAACCTTTTCTCTAGGTTCTTAGTTTCTTTGCATTGTGTTAGCACATGTTCTTTTAGCTCTGAGGAGTTTGTTAATACCCACCTTCTGAAGCCTCTTTCTGTCAATTCATCAAATTCATTCTCCATCCATCTTTGATCCCTAGCTGGTGAGGAGTTGTGATCCCTTAGAGAAGGATAGGCGTTCTGGTTTTTGGTGTTTTCATACTTTCTGCACTGGTTTCTTCCCATCTTAGTAGTTTTAACTACCTGCGGTCTTTGTAGTTGGTGACTTTTGGATGCAGTCTCTGAGTGTATGTCTTTTTTATTGGTGTTGAAGCTATTTCTTTCTGCTTCTTAATTTTCTTTCTAACAGTCAGGCCACTCTTCTGCAGGACCACTGGAGGTCCACTCCCAATACCGCTCACCTGGGGATTGCCTGTGGGGGCCGCAGAACAGTAAGGGTTGCCACCAGTTTCTTCCTCTGCTACCCTTGTCCCAGATGTCAGTCTGAGCTCTCCTTTATGACGTGTCTCTTTGAGTATATGGGATTTGAGGAGTTGCTTGAGGAGACAGTCTTTCCCTTATAGGAGCTCAAGTGCAGTGCTGGGAGCTCCACTGTTCTCTGCAGAGCTGCTGAACCAATATCTTTAAGTCTGCTGTAGCTGAACTCATAACCACCTCTTTTCCCAGGTGTTCTGTCCTATGAAAGCCACTTTTATTTATAAGTTTCTGTTGTGCTGCTGCCTTCTTTCATAGATGCCCTGTCCCACATGGAGCAGTCTAGTCACAGTCTGCCAGTAGAGGCATTGCTGAGTTTGCTTCAGGCTCTGCCCAGCTGCTGTGTGAACTGCCTCGGTAGTGGTGGACTGCCTCAGTAGTGGGGGATGCCCTTCCCCTCACTGAGCTGGAAGGTCCTGTGTCCAGCTGCACTTGCTGTGAAACTCTCAATCCAGAGTGTTTCAGATTGCTTGTTTTGTGGGGGTGATACCCTCTGAGCCAGGTTGCCTGGCTGCCTTTCTCAGCACCCTCCCTTTCAGTTGAATGGGTGGCTTTATCTCCCAGGCATTCTAGGCACCAGTCAAAATGGCCATGTAGACTTGTGTGAGTTTCTGTGTGCTGACACGGCACTAGCTGAAACTACCACACTGAAAACTTGTGGTGCTTTTTGGGCTTGGAATCTCCTGGTCTGTGGGCAGTGAAAACTTGTTTGGAAATGTGGAGAGCACTCATCCTCTGTGCTGTTCTCACTGGGAACTGCCCTCCAGAGCTATTCCTATTCGGCCATCTTGGATCTCCTCTCCTGGAAAACAACTTTTTTAAGATATATTTTAAGTCTAAAGATGAAAAAAACTTAATAGACTAAGAAAAACTTAATAGACTAATCAAGAAGTTACCTTGAAACTAGGTAATTACAGGATTGAACAAATAGATAATATTATAGATAATGAGAACCAGGTATCTATCTCATCATTGGAGAAAGGAATTTTAAATAATGGAAGGAAGAAGGCTAGACTAGATCCTGTAGCATTGTACTGGTATTTGGAGATATCAATATAAAATCATGGGTTTTCTTTTATACATACCCAACATGAGAAAGACAGAGTGTGTACCTTTATGTATTTTTTTGCTCTGTCCAGTTAGAACATCTAGAAGCCATGACAACTCAATGGGAATGAACAGCCTAGTGCCCAGATCTTGGTTCCCAAAAGTAGCAATAAAAGAACAGAACTCCTTGGAGAAATAGCTGATTTTAGGACTGGAGCAGAGAAAGTCAAATATAAGCCAAAGGCATCTTGTGGAAAATAAGGAAGCACTCAAAAAAGATTGGAAGCATGTTGAAAGGATATAAGATCCAGCTTGAAGAAACTCCCAATGGCTAAATCTAAGACAATCTTAGCATCAAAATCATGATGATAAGAATTATAATTTATACAGTAAAATAAATATTCATGATTCCACTCTGATTTAATTAAATAGTTGAGTAAATAAACAAATGAGAGAGATGGGATAACTCATCTTCACAACAAAAGACTCATAATAAATATAGAAGGATATAACAATAAACAATTAGTAAATATATAAGGAATGATGGAAACAGAAATACCGTTAAATAAATACAACAGTAATAATTGTTGAAGGCAAGAGTCAATCAATGGAAAAATTGGTGAGCAAAATGTATGACAAGAAACAAAATATTTGCATAGTCTCAAAGCATCTTCCCACCAGATTTGATTGCAGAGAGAAAGGTAATAACTTTACAGTGAAAACAAACCTGGTAGACACTATGTTAACTAAGTGATCAAGGCTAATATTTGTCTACCTCTTGATTCAATGCACTGAAAAGGATATCACTTCTATGATATTCTTGCCAAAGATGCATAAATTCAATGAAGAAACATCCAAAAAATGAAATTAAAGGACATTCCACAAAATAACTGGCCAGAACTCTTAAAAATCACCAAAGTCATGAAAGACAAAGACTAGAAAACTATTTCAAATTGGAGACATAACAATTCAATACAACATAGGTTTATTAGTCCATTCTCATGTTGCTATAAGGAACTGCCCAAGACTGTGTAAATATAAAGGAAAAAGGCTTAATTGACTTACAGTTCCACAGGGCTAGGGAGGCCTCAGGAAAATTACAATCATGGCATAAGGGGAAGCAAAGATGTCCTTCTTCACATGGTGTCAGGAAGGAGAATAAGAGTTGAGCAAAGGGGGAAAAGCTCCTTATAAACCATCAAATCTCATGAGAACTTTCTGTCACGAGAATAGCATGGGGAAAACTGCCCCCATGAATTAATTACCTCCCACCAGGTTCCTTCCATGACATTTGGGGATTATGGGAACCACAATTCAAGATAAGATTTGGGTGGGGACACAGTCAAACCATATCATTCTACTCCTGCCTCAACCAAAATCTCATGTCCTCACATTTCAAAGCACAATCATGTCTTTCCAATAGTCCTCCAAAGTCTTAACTTATTATAGCATTAACCGAAAAGTCCAAGTCCAAAGACTCATCTGAGACAAGGCAAGTCTTTTCTGCCTCTGAGCCTGTAAAACCAAAAGCAAGCTAGCTACTTCCTAGATAAAATGAGAGTATAGGCATTGGGTAACTACACCTGTTTCATATGGGAAAAATTGGCCAAAACAAAGAAGCTACAGGCTCCATGCAAGTCCAAAATCCAATAGGGCCGTCATCAAACCTTAAAGTTCCAAAATGGTCACCTTTGACTCCATGTCTCACATCCAAGGCATGCTGATGCAAGAAATGGGCTTCCATGGCCTTGGGATGCTCCATCCCTGTGGCTTTGCAGGGTACAGCCCCCATATTGGCTGCTTTCATGGACTGGCATGGAATGCTTGTGACTTTTCCAGGGGCACAGTTCAAGCTGTCAAGGGATCTGCCATTCTGGGGTCTGAAGGATGGTGCCCCTCTTCTCACAGCTCCACTAGGCAGTGCCCCAGTAGGGACTCTGTGTGGGGGCTCCAACTCCACATTTTCCTTCTGCACTGCTCTAGCAGAGGCTCTCCATGAGGGCTCTGCCCCTGCAGCAAACTTCTGCCTGGACATTCAGGCATTTCCATATGTCCTCTGAAATCTAGATAGAAGTTCCCAAACCTCAATTCTTGTCTTCTATGCACCCACAAGACCAACACCACAGGTAAGCCACCCAAGGATTGGACTTGCACCCTCTGAAGCAATGACCTGAGCCATAACTGGCCCCCTTGTAGCTATCGCGGAGATGCAGGGCACCAAGTCCTGAGACTGCACAAAGCATCAAAGCCCTGAGCCTCGCCTATGAAACATTTTTCCCTCCTGGGCCTCTGGGCTTGTAATGAGGGGCTGTCATGAATATCTCTGACATGCCCTGGAGACATTTTTCCCAATGTCTTGGTGATTAACATTTGGCTTCTTGTTACTTATGCAAATTTCTGCAGGGAGCTTGAATTTCTCCCCAGTAAATGGATTTTTTTCTGTCTCTCACATTGTCAGCCTGCAAATTTTTCAAACTTTTATGCTCTGTTTCACTTTTAAACATATGTTCAAATTTCAAATCATCTCTCTCAAGGTCAAAGTTTCACAGTTCTCTAGGACAGGGGCAAAAATCTGCCAGTCTCTTTGCTAAAACATAGCAAGGGTGACCATTGTTCCAGTTCTCAAGAAGTTTCTTATCTCCATCTTAGACCATCTCAGCCTGAACTTCATTGTTCATATCACTATCAACATTTTACTCAAAGCCATTCAACAAGTTTCCAGGAAGTTCCAAAGCTTTCTACATCTTCCTGTCTTCTTCTTCTTCTGAACCCTTTGAACTATTCCAACCTCTGCCTGTTACCCAATTCCAAAGTTGCTTTCACATTTTTGGGTATCTTTGCAGCAGTGCCCCACTACCTGGTACCAATTTACTGTATTAGTCTGTTCTCACACTGCTATAAAGAACTGCCTGACCCTGGGTAAATAATAAAGGAAAGAGGTTTAATTGACTCACAGTTCCACAGGGCTGGGGAGTCCTCAGGAAATATACAATCATGGTAGAAAGGGGAGCAAACATATCCTTCTTCACATGGTGGCAGGAAGGAGAAGAATAAGATTTAAACAAAGGGGGAAGCTCCTTATAAAACCGCCATATCTCATGAGAACTTACTATCACAAGAATAGCATAGGGGAAACTTCCCCCACAATTCAATTACATCCCACTGGGTCCCTTCCATGACATGTGGAGATTATGGGAACTACAATTCAAGATGAGATTTGAGTGGGGACACAACCAAACCATATTGGTAGGATTCAGAATTATATCCTGGACTAGAAAAAGAACATTAGTGAGATAATCTGAGAGATTTTTATAAGGCCTATAAATTAATTACTAGTATTTTGTTAATGTTAATTTTCTGATTTTGATTGTTATACTATGAATATAAAATTTCAGGAGTTTAGGAAGTGAGTTTGAGTGAAAGTGATTTGTGTGTACTCTTCAAATTTCTTTTTAATTTAAATATGTACAAACCAGTTTGATACCCTAGTTTAAAAAAGCTATCTTAATGAGACTATTCAATATATCTGAAATATCCTATAAACATGAGGCTTTCATAATTTGTTTTTTCAATTGCTAAGGCAAAATTTCTAAGTCCCAAGAAAAATAGTTTTCCTTTCCATAATGTTCTAATATGATACCAATAATAATTATACTCTACATTTTGTAGTGCTCTGAAATTTCTAAACAATAATTACTTATATATGAGATTATTCTGTTGCTTCCATAGATAATGCTTGGATTGGCTAGGCGCAGTGGATCACACCTGTAATCCCAACACTTTGGGAGGATGAGGCGGGTAGATCACCTGAGGTCAGGAGTTTGAGATCAGCCTGACCAACATGGAGGAAACCCTGTCTCTACTGAAAATACAAAATTATCTGGGCATCATTGCAGACTCCTGTAATCCAGCTACTCAGGAAGCTGAGGCAGAGGAATTGCTTGAACCTGGAAGGCAGAGGTGGCGGTGAGCTGAGATCACACCATTGCACTCTAGTCTAGGCAACAAAAGCAAAACTCCGTCTCAAAAAAGAAGAGAAAAAAAGACAATGTTTGGATTACCTAAGATATTTTATATTATATGTGAACCAAAGTATCTTCTGCACATTGAGCACTTAAAACATGACTGTTACTATTACTAATAATATTATCTTCTTCATCTTTTGTTCTAAATCACAACTTTATAAGGTTTGTAGTACACCTACTATTTTAACCATTTTAAAGATTAGAAAAGAGTCATGTTGGTAATAACAAGGGATCCAGGATTAAAGCCAGATACTCTGATTTAGACTGGATGTCTGATCTCCCCATAACATCTGTAAGGCAGTGACCAAGCCTTATATTTCACTTCTATAAATCTTCCTCAGAGTCTATCACATAGCAAAGTCTCGACCAAGACTGCTTTTTGAAGACACAACTTAAATGTAGATTAATTTCTTAGAAAGAAAAAATATGAAACCAAGAATAGACTAGAGATTCCCTGATTTCAATGTAATTAAATTAATCAGAGTAATTTTTTTAATGTTGTTATAAAATATTATTGCTAGATTATAAAGAAGTAGGATATATTAATCAATTAATCAAGAAGGTTTATTTTCTGTAAGTAGTAGCTTGTGACATAGGGTGACAATAGCAAGGTTGAATGGGAAAGCATAGCAAGGGTGTGTGAATCAAAATGTCTTGGAGATAATTTTCAAAATCATTTTCAAATGAATTATCCTAGGACCTGACACAGTCTGTAAGGGGGCTAGACTCTACCTTGTAAGAATGTCTCGTTTTAAAAACCTCCTCTTTATTCTATATGATTATTCTCTTTCATTCTTCAACGGGGGCAAGGCTGTGTACTCAGCTCCCTCCCCGTTCAGATGACATCCTAGGCCTCTCTTACACAGAAGAATAAGGAAAGGGGCCCCAGAGGCACAGTGAGTAAACATCGTGGACTCAAAGAGTTTTGCAGAAAGCAATTTTTTAGGTAGAGCTTCCGGCGGGCTTTTTGGACAAAGAAGCCCAACTGGATTTCTCTACCTAGCTCACGCAAGGAAAACCCAAAGAACTCTACCTTCCCGGATGGAGGGATGCAGCTGGGACACTCCTGCCTTTAAAAACCCGCCCCTTGTGGACCAGGGAAGAGTCCCTCAGTTTGTTTTTGTATTCCCTTTTCTTTCACTGTTTCTTTTATTTAATTTAAAATTATTATACAAAATCTGCATCTATTTTAACATGTCATACAAGAAAGCACCTTTTTTTCAAGTTAATAATACCCTTTCTCTCCATTCTCCTGCAAATCCCTACCCGTTATAATAATGTTAATATTTTAGACTTTCTTCATATTTCTCTGATATTACATAGGCAATATTGATATATAGCTTGTAGATGAATACACATATAAACCTCACAAAACCTAAGTTAAAAAAAAGGATGGGAAATATGTAAAATTTAAAAAATTACTAGTGGCAAGGTAGAACATAAAAAATTACCAGGCATATTCAAATTGATGACTAAAAATTAATTTCTTTAACTTTTACTTGAATTTTGATTTTATTTTGCCTGGCTAAGTACGTTTAACTTCCTCAGCCTTTTTTAAAGGGTGTTTAGTATCAAAGCATAGACATTATTTTATATCATTTGCTCTAATGCTGTAAGTGGAAAAAAGGAATTTTTTCATCTGCTTTATTATTTAAGTCTTTTTTCTCTTTACCTAGTATGATCATTACAAAAAAAGATTAAATACTGCATACTTCAATGCTATTCTTAGGAATAATTTCCAACATTAAGAAGGAAGGTACAGTTTACCATTTTATGACCTTGCAATACAGATTGGTAAATAACTAGAGTTACTGGTAAATAACTAGCATTCCTTTGCCCTCCATGGGTTGCCCTGGAAACAGGAGAGGGAAAAATGTAATTCTGGTCTCCAGTATCAGCTTCAGATGAATTCCTTTATTTCACACAAAGGTTGACCATTCTTTAGAGAGTTACATTAGCGCATATTCATTCTAATAGTTGTGTGACAATTACCCAGCTGCTACCAGGAGCAGCTCTTCTAAAGTTGCTTTGCATATTATTTAAATCTCCTGTTTTTATTTAACTCTCCATTTGTTTATCATCTCCCCAACCAGTGAATCAAAGTTACCTCTGGGAAAAGATCTTATAACTCTTCTTTGCAACTCAGGAAGCATGTGCCACAGCTCTTGCTTACAGAAGGAAATACAGCTTGAGTAAGAAGTGCTCCTTACCTTGCAAATTTAATACACGTTTTCCTTATAAGGGACAATAAATCAATATTCCATACTACAAATGGAAAGGACAACCAATTTATCAGAAAAACACCTCTTTGATTCAAACTGTTTGTTAGAGAAATGTAAATGCAAATGGTAATTTGGAAATGATAAATACCATTAGTCAAATTAAATTAATCTACACAAACCAAAATTAGCTAAAAATGTTATAAGAAAAAAAGTAAACAGGACTGTAAGCATCTATTTGTTTCATCTTTACAATCACCTTATAATATAGTTATTATTATCCCCATTTAACAGACAGGAAAATTGAGGCTCAGAGAAGTTACTAAATTTGCTGAGACATTTAGCTAGTAAGTGGCAGAAAGGAAATTCACATTCAGGTTGATCTCAAAGCTAGAGATTTTTCCACTATACCACAAAAAGAAATACCCCTAAGAAAATCTGAAAACAATAAAATCAAAATATTTGAATGAAGTTTTAATTATATTAGAACTAAAAACCACATGAAAGGCACACACACATTAAAAACAAAAACATAGAAAGGCAAAACCAACACTAATTGCACTTTATTGAAAGTAAGGAGGCCTGAGTTCTAGACTATATTGCTCACTCCATATTGTTCCACTCTTAGCATAATGCCTGGCTCATAAAAACTAGTCATTAAATATTCATTCTTACTCACTGTCTGACTAAAAGCTACAAATAGAGTCTTTAAAATAAAATCAATCAACCAATCATATTACAATAAACCTTCAATTAATCAAAACAATTAGAAGATTGTTTGTTTTAATATAAACCTTGGTTAACTAGCCATGAATGAATAAATCCTTTTTGTAGATTCAAGATTGCCACTGAAAATCTTTCAAACTCTGTTTTGCTATACAGAGCAAACTTCATTGTATAGAGGAATCAATTAAAGCACTTGCTACAAGACAAACTCTTAGATTCCACTTCAAGACATTTCATTGAAATTTAGAATATATGTCTGGGTTAGAACTCTGGAGTGATTCCAATTCAGGAGAGACAAAGACAAAATTTTGAGAGGTGTTAAGAACTTACTATACTGTGTTCCAACTGCTATCTGAAGTACATACATTCTACCGTATCAGCCTCCTTCTCTTGGAACTGAATATTCCATCTCATTCAGAGATGGGTCATATCAGCCATTTGTTGTTCAGTAACTTGGTGCCATAGGGCACAATTAATTGGATCAGGTAATTGTGGCCAAAGCTTGGCCAATCAGATTTTCTTTTCAGGAAAGTGTTTTTAGAATTAAGTAATTCCAGTTTCTCCCTTACGGTGGTAAAAACTGAGGATGTGAATGCAAATGCTTGTAGATATGACTGTGGGATTCCACAAAAGTCCTCTTCAACTTTTTCAGTGAAGTAGAAATAAAAGTCTTTAGCTGGGGAAAAAAAAATGAAAGTATTAGAAGTATGATATGGGAATAAGAAGTGTGAAGTAATCACATCCATTCATTTTCCCACTTTCTAGACTAAGGATATAGAGCATGGTTACTAGGCAGCATTAGGGTTCCACTAGAGGTTTGTGATCATGAGTTAAAGTAAAACCCATTAGTCAGATTATGTGTTTTTTTTTACTAACCACATTCAGCTTAATGAGTGCAGGTATGGAACAAGCGGAAGGTTGGATTTAACTAGGAATGTGGCTTTGTCTCAGCAAAGACAATGAATCAAGAAAGTTGAAATGGTATCAAAGGTTTATGTAAGGGAGAATCATAACTGATTTAATCTAAGTAAGGAAGGGAGAGGATATGAAGATGTTGAGAAGTGAAATGGTGAAAGATCAATGGATTACAGTTCATAATGGTGTTAAAGAATCATAATTACTGGAGTCAGAGTACTAAAGGGAGAAAGATGGAAGTACAGCACATGATGGTCAGAGAGTGGGATGCATAAAATTGAAATTTAGTAGCGGTGGTAATAATTAGTCAAGATCTAAGTTATGACAATGGGAATTAATGATTAAAGTAAGTTGGAAAGTGAAATTATTGAAGGAGGCAAACTCAAAGAACTGAAATATCAAAATGTTGAAAAAGTATGTGATTGACATTACCAAGAATTAAGATCAGAAATAGTATTGGTGAAGGGGGAAAGGTGATATAAATTATGTGTAATAAAGAATTTCCCTGGCTTTTGTTCCCTGTTCCTAGAAAGTAGTCCTTAAAATTTCCCAAGTGATAAGAGTGTCTGTTATTCATATTGGGCTCTGATAGTTTATGCTAATGAGGTGACTCATGGCAGGCTTCTAGATCATTTGTGCCAATGAAATGACTCAGGATACAGTTGTCTACTCCAGAAAGATGAAATGTGATTAGAGGATTGAAGATTTGAGCCATGTAATGTTACCTTGATAAAGGAGAGGATGAGCCCTGGAGACTGAGTTCAATGTTGGCCAGTGATTCAATTATTCATGCCTACATAATGTCACCTCAATAAACACTCTGAATACTGAAGCTTTGGTGAGTTTCCCTGGCTGGTAACACTCTGTATATTGCTACACATCAATAGCAGGAGGGTCCCAGAAGGGTGATGTATTCTGACTCCATGAGGAGATGACACCAAAAGATTCATGTTTTGGAGCCTCTTAGATCTATGCATTGCTTCTTTGACTAAATTCTGATTTGTATCCATTTGCTAAAATAAAATTATAATCATAAGAAAAAAACAAAACTGAGGCTATATAAATTCTGGAACTTTGGAATAACTATTAATATATTGTATTAGTTCATTTTCACACTACTAATAAAGACATATCTGAGACTGGGCAATTTACAAAAGAAAGAAGTTTAATGGACTTACAGTTCCATATGGCTGGAGAGGCCTCACAATTATGGTGGAAGGTAAAAGGCACATGTTATATGGCAGCAAGGAAGAAAGAAAGCTTGTGCAGGGGCACTCCCATGTTTAAAACCATCAGATCTTGTGAGACTCATTCACTATCATGAGAAGAGCACAGGAAAGGCCCACCCCCCATAATTCAATCATCTATCAGGTTCCTCCCATGACACATGGGAATTGTGGAGTTACAATTCAAGATGAGATTTGGTTGGGGACACAGCCAAACCATATTATTCCACTCCTGGCCCCTCCCAAATCTCATGTCCTCACATTTCAAAACCAATCATGCCTTCCCAACAGTCCCCCAAAGTCTTAACTAATTTCAGCATTAACTCAAAAGTCCACAGTTCAGTGTCTCATCTGAGAAAAGGCATATGAGCCTGTGAAATCAAAATCAAGTTAGTTACTTCCTAGATACAATGGGGGTACAGGCATTGGGTAAATACAACCATTCCAAATGGGAGAAATTGGCCAAAACAAAGACATGACAAGCTTCACACAAGTCCAAAATCCAATAGGGCAGTCAAATCTTAAAGCTCCAAAATTGTCTCCTTTGAATCCATGTCTCACATTCAGGTCACACTGATGCAAGAGGTCAGCTCCCATGGCCTTAGGTGGCTCCACAGTATAGCCCTTTTTGCACATGGACTGGCATTGAGTGTCTGTGGCTTTTCCAGGTGCACAGTGCAAGCTGTTGGTGGATCTACTCTTCTGGAGTCTGGAGAACATGGCCTTCTTCTAACAGCTCTACCAGGTGGTGCTCCAGTAGGGACTCTGTGTGGGGCCTCCAACCCCACATGTCCCTTCTGCACTGCCCCAGCAGAGGTTCTCCATGAGAGCCCTGCTCCTGCAGCAAACTTCTGCCTGGACATCCAGGTGTTTCCATAAGTCCTCTGAAATCTAGGCAGAGGTTCCCAAACCTCAATCTTGACTTCTGTGTACCCACAGGCTCAATACCATGTGGAAGCTGCCAAGGCTTTGGGCTTCTGTTCTCTGAAGCAACAGCCCAAGCTATATGTTGACACCTTTTAGTCATGGCTGGAACAAATGGGATGCAGGGCACCAAGTCGCTTGAGTATACCCAGCACAGAGACCCTGGACCCAGCCCATGCAACCATTTTTCCTCCTAAACCTCAAGGCCTGTGATGAAAGGGGCTGCTGCAAAAGTCTCTAACGTGCCCTGGAGACATTTTCCCATTGTCCTGGGGATTCACATTTGGCTCCTCATTACTTACACTAATTTCTGCTGCCACCCTGAATTTCTCTGCAGAAAATGGGATTTTCTTTTGTATCACATTGTTAGATTGCAACTTTTCCAAACTTTTATGCTCTGCTTCCCTTATAAAACTGAATGCCTTTAACAGCACCCAACTTGCATCTTGAATGCTTTGCTGCTTAGAAATTTTTTCTGCCAGATACCCTAAAACATCTCTCTCAAATTCAAAGTTTTACAAATCTCTATGGCAGGTCAAAATGCAAACAGTCTCTTTGCTAAAACATAACAAGCATCAACTTTGCTCCAGTTTCAACGAGTTCCTCATTTCCATCTGAGACCACCTCAGCCTGGACTTTATTGTTCATATCAGTATCAGCATTTTGGGAAAAGCCATTTAACAAGTCTCTAGGAAGTTTCAAACTTTCCCACAATTTCCTGTCTTCTTCTGAACCCCCAAAACTGTTCTAACCTCTGCCTGTTACCCAGCTCCAAAATCACTTCCACATTTTGGGATATCTTTTCAGCAACACTTGACTCCTGTTACCAATTTATAGTATTAGTCCATTTTCATCCTGCTGATAAAAACATACTGAGACTGAGCAATTTACAAAAGGGAGAGGTTTAATGGGCATACAGTGCCATGTGGCTGGAGAGGCCTCACAATCATGGCAGAAGGTGAAAGGCACAACTTACATGGCAGCAGGGAAGAGAGAAAGCCTGTATAGGGAAACCCCCATTTTTAGAACCATCAGATCTTGTGAGACTCACTCACTATCATGAGAAGAGCACAGGAAAGACCCACCTCCATAATTCAATCATCTCTCACCTGGTTTCTCCCAAGACACATGGGAATTGTGGAAGTTATAATTCAAGATGAGACTTGGATGGAGACACAGTCAAACCATATTATACATGGGAAAAAAAATCGACCTGCAGAGAAAACCAGTAAATCAGACATACCAAGGAAAGTGTGTCCAATCTTAGAAAGTTGTTTCGTAATTATCCTTTTTTTTTTATTTTTTTGAGACAGAGTTTTGCTCTTTGTTACCCAGGCTGGAGTGCAATGGCGCTATCTCGGCTCACTGCAACCTCTGCCTCCTGGGTTCAGGCAATTCTCCTGCCTCAGCCTCCTGAGTAGCTGGGATTACAGGCACTCGCCACCATGCCCAGCTAATTTTTTGTATTTTTAGTAGAGACGGGGTTTCACCATGTTGACCAGGATGGTCTCGATCTCTTGACCTCGTGATCTACCCGCCTCAGGCTCCCAAAGTACTGGGATTACAGGCTTGAGCCACCGCATCCAGCCATAATTATCTTTTTATAAGAGTATGACATTCCTTTGTAATAGACGTTTTACAAATTAAGAAAGAAATGTCTTTGCAGTTGTGACAATTTACCTGAAATACAATAGGATAGTAGGTAAACCATGAATCACAGAATCATACTGGAAACTTCCGGTTTAATATAAATGAATTAGTTTAATAAGTAAGTAAATAAAAACACTAAGCATTCTCCATTCTCAAAGATCAACGTTTCAAAGATCCTTTATCTACCAATATGTAAAGCAATGGCCCTATTTGTAGATGGCTTTTGTGACTGCAGCACCAAAGCATTCAGCCTGCTCTCCGCCCCTCTATTGGTAAATGAGTATGGAAGCTGCTGAAACAACTTCTATTGTCTCGTGCACTACATGTGACTGATAAGGCCCACAGAGAAAGCTAATGTTAAAACTTAGACACTTGCTGCTCTAGAAGAATTGGATATTGAAAGTATAAACCATTTGATGTCTGAGATTTTCAAGATTAGCATCTCTTCCTAACTCATCATTGTAGGATAATCATTTGCATTACAAAAATAAATCAAACTATTCACCTGAAAGACCAACTATTCAATGAATGATTTCTGAAAGTCTGCTGTTATGACATCTAAAAATCAAAATTTTGCTTTAGCTTTTTACTTTTTCAATTTTTCATCCAACAAAATTAGACTGTAATGTGATGGTAAACAACCTCTAAAGCATAGCAGTTCAACACAACCAATTTAATTGTCTCCATGCTAAATATTAAAGATGAATCACAGGAGATTTCAATCCTAAATCACTAAGAAATCAAGGCTCTGAAAGCTCCATTTTAACACATGATGATCATCAGATTCATGATGATCACAGCAAGGGAACTTAATGACTACATACAGACTCTTCACACTCACTCCTACCTCTGGTTGACACATAGCACTTCTGCTCACATTTTATTAGCCAAAACATGTGACATAGTCCATCTAACTTCAGTGGGGGTGGGAGTTCAATCCTTTCACATCCCTGGAAGAAGAATGGAATACTTGTGAATACGTAATGACATGTTTTGCATTTGAGCACCTGACAATTCACATTTCTCAGTGACAAATAAGAAAATGCTCCTACTCTCTCTCTAGTCTCTCCTCACTTAAGACTCAAGTCTGTCCCAAACATGTCTGGCACCTGAAACACTTCTGAGCTAGCTTCTGATAATGTGGAAGAATCCACTAAGGTATTCTGACACAGGAACTGTCAATCTGTCAGAAATCAGGGGAAGACAATCTGTGTAGGCAAGGGAAATACTGAGCCCTTGCTTTTCACAAATATCTTCTACTGCCAAAGTCTACCCATTTTACATTTTTAAATTAAAAGAACCTTAAAGACATTTTTAATTTAAAAAAAACCTTTTGTGCTCAGAAATTTTAGAAAGAGCAGAAAAGCATCAAGTCAAAAGTACTTCAGATTTCACTACCCAGAAATACTCATTTCTTATTACAGAGAGTTTCCAAATACAGTTGACCCCTGAATGATGCAAAGGGTTTGGGGTACCAATCTCCCATACAGTTGGAAAATTCATGGGTAACTTTCGACTCCCTGTATTAGGCCCTTCTTCCATTGAAAATAAGAAATAGCTGAGACTAGGTAATTTATAAAGATAAGAGGTTTAATTGGCTCACAGATCTGCAGGTTTTGCAGGAAGCATGATACTGGCATCTGCTCAGCTTCTGGTGAAGTCTCAGGGAGCCTTCAGTCATGGCAGAAGCTGAAACAGGAGCAGGTATTTCACATAGTGAAAGCAGGAGAGAGGAGAAGGGAGAGGTCACTTTTAAATGACCAAATCTTGCAATAATTCACTGTAATGAAGACAGCACCAAGCCATGAGGGATCCACCCCCATGATCCAAACACCTCCCACTAGGTGCCACCTCTAGCAATGGGGAATTAAAATTCAACATGAGATTTGGCCAGGGACAAATATCCAAACTATTTCACTCCCCAAAATCTTAACTATTGATAGCCTAATATTGACTGGAAACCTTCCCAATAACTTATAGTCAATTGACAGGTTTTATATGTGTCTTTATAAGTTTTCTTTTATTTAGCCTACTTTATCATAAGAATACAGTATTATTCTTATGATAAAGTAAGAATACAGTATTATTAAAGTAAGAATACAGTATTATTCTTATGATAAAGTAAGCTAGATAAAAGAAAATCTTATAAAGAAAATAATAAGGAAGATAAAAATATTACTATTTATTAATGGAAATGAATGTCGTCTTCCATAGGGTTGGCTGAGGAGGACGAAGAGAAAGAGAAAGGTTGGTCTTGCTGTCTCAGGATGGCAGAGGCAGAAGAGATGGAAGAGGTGGAAGAAGAATCAGAAGAGGCAGGCACATTTGGTGTAAATTTATAGAAATATATTATAATTTCTGTTGATGTTTTTGCTTTTCATTTCTCTAAAAATGTTTTTATACAGTATCAATCCTTCTTCCAGTTCTTGTTGTCCAGGCCTTCTTGTTCTACAGTCAAAAGATTTGCAGCTGTTTTTTACCTTTCTCTTCAAGGCTTGAAAGTTAGCAGCTTTATAGCTAAGGGCAGTCCTCATCTTAAACTCAACTGTACTTATACAAGAGTAGAGTTAGCCTATCCCTTCCTGCCTTACATTTTAGTACTTGTTTCTCTTCCTTACTAATAGATGACCTATTTAGTTTAGTTTCAATGTCCATATCATAGAAGAATTCATGCCATTAAAGAAGTTAAGAGAAGTCTTGAATGACTGGAACTCTTCTGCCAAATTAGCTAATATGAATTTGTTTTCTGGCCCTGCTTCTTCCACATCTTCTGCCTCATTATCTGGCACTGGTTTGGAAGCAATTCTCTTCATTAAATCATCTTCTGCTAATTCATCTGATGTAGTGACTATTAGCTCTTGAATTTCTCCAAGATCCCTATCTTAAAACCCTTCATTCTTCATCTATTTTGCCATATCCACAATCTCTTTTATGATTTTCTTGATGGGCTCCTTCATAATTAGTCTTGGGAAGTCAAGCACAACACTGGACACGGTTTTCTCCAGCAGGAACTTATTGTTTCAGACTTGATGGTTTTCACAGCTTTCTCTATAGCAACAATGGCATCTTGAGTGATGTTATCCTTCCAGACTTTCATAAATCAGTGTTCTTTCCCTTAGCCTTGAAAATGGTTTCCACAGAGTATTGCATGTAATGAGCCTTACAGGTCCTTATGGCCCCCGATTTAGAGCCTGAGTTAGACATGTTGTGTTTGGAGAAAAGTAGACCACTTCAGCACAGTTGATGTTGAACTCATGGGGTTCTGGGTGACCAGGGGCATTGTCCAATATTAAAAGAACTTTAAAAGTCAGTCCCTTTCTGTCAAGATACTTTCTGATTTAGGGAGCAAAGGATTGATGTAATCAGTCCTAAAAATGGAGTTCTTGTTGTCCAGGGCTTCTTGTTCTACAACCAAAAGACTTGCAGCTGTTTTTTACCTTTCTCTTCAAAGCTTGGAAGTTAGCAGCTTTATAGCTAAGGGCAGTCCTCATCTTAAACCCAACTGCACTTACACAAGAGTGAGTTCAGCTATCCCTTCCTGCCTTACATTTTGGTACTTGTTTCTTTTCCTTACCAATAGATGTCATTTATGTCATTTTTTTCCCCAAAAAATAAGGCACTTTCGTCTGTATTAAAAACCTATTCAGACAGATAAACTTTCTCCTCAATGATTTTCTTAATGACATCTGGAAATTTGTATGCTGCTCTTGTTCAGCAGATGCTACTTCTCCTCTTATCTTGACATTTTTTAAGCCAAACCTCTTCCTAAATTATCAAACCATCCTTTGCTGGCTTTAAATTCTCCAGTTATCAATTCTTCACTTGCCTTTTGCTTTATACTGTCATATAAAGCATAATGACTTTTCTGTCTCTCAAATCATATTAGAGTTTATAGATGTACCTTTCTTATAGCAATCCTGTAACCACAGAAATATTGTATTTTCATTACTACATAAAAAGGTATTTCACAATAAGTGAAAGGTTTTTGCACTTGCTAACCTAGCTGCAGCAGCAGCTTCATGAATTTTTTTTTCTTTTCTTACAGTGGTTAATGCTGGATTCATTTATCTTGAAAAGGTGCATAAATGCCGCTGCAGACCTCTATCTATGGTACATTTTAAGCAATTCAACTTTCTCTTGAAATGTCATGACTTTTTTTGGCTCCTTGGGAGCACTTGCAGCAACACTAGTGGTACTTCATATGGATCCCATGATGTTATTCAAAGTTTACAATATTGCACAAAACATGATGAAAAATACACAATGATGACAAGAGATCACTTTTTACTTCAATATACAACTTATGAGATGTACTACTTATATGGAGAGGATTGGTGTCACATTGCATTTTAAGCAGACACTTGCAGCAATTCAGCTCACCACAATACCAACAGGAGGGGCCTAAAATATTATTAATAGTAGTAAAGTATTACTACAGTTAATTGTATGCAGTTGTGATTTAATACTGCACCTTTATATTTGTTTACATTTCTTTCAACTGTGAATGGTGCCATGTACACTCTGTGTGCCTAAGTTTTGATAAATTTTAACTTTTTGTAATAGATTTGTGTATATTTTTGGTCATAAGTGATAAAATACACTAGTGTTTACACGTATTTTATGCATTCATGACATATGTTACTTTTTCTAACTTTTTTTAATATTTCTAGGCCATTTGGTTAATCTAGGAGTTTTTTAAACTGTCACAAATCTCCAAAACATTTTCCAGTGTATTTAATTTTATATTCTTCATATAAGTGGACCTAAAAAGTTCAAATCTATACTTTTCAAAAGTAAACTGTCCATGGAAAAATGTCAATGCATTTGATACATGCCATTCTATTGTTGTGTATTTAAGATTATAATTTGTCTGGCGGGACGCAGTGGCTCACGTCTATAATCCCTACACTTTGGGATGCCGAGGCAGGTGGATCATCTGATGTCAGGAGTTTGAGATCAACCTGGCCAACATGATGAAACCGCATCTGTACTAAAAACACAAAAAATTAGCTAGGTATGGTGGCTGATGTCTGTAATCCCAGCTACTTGGGAGGACTGAGGCTGGAGAATCACTTGAACCCAGGAGGCAGAGGTTGCAGTGAATTGAGATCTCACTACTGCACTCCAGCCTGGGCGACAAGAGTGAAACTCCATCTCAAAATAATAATAATAATGGTTTTTCTGCATAATAAAATTTTTCTGGATTATTCAGAAACTATCAATCTTTACACATATCTCTAAGTATAAAATTAAATTAATAAAAATATAATAACTAAAAAGCCAAAAAGTATGGCCTCTTTTTTTGAGACAGAGTCTTCCTCTATCACCCAGGATGGAGTGCAGTGGTGCAGTCTTGGCTCACTGCAACCTCTGTCTCCCAGGTTTGAGTGATTCTCATGTCTCAGCCTCCCAAGTAGCTGGGATTACAGGGGCATGCCACCAAGCCCAACTTTTCTTTTTCTTTTTTTTTTTTGTAGCAATGGGGTTTCACCATGTTGACTAGGATGGTCTCAAACTCCTGGCCTCAAGTGATCAACTCACCTCAGCCTCCCAAAGTCCTAGGATTACAGGTGTGAGAAACCATGCCTGGCCAAGTATGGACATTTTTAAAGTTCTTAATGGATATTGCTCACTTGCAAAATCCGTGAGGTTAGGAACTTTATCTTATTTGCCTGTGGGTCAGTAGAATCAGAAAAGTGGTAAACACATAGTAGACACTCACTGAGAATGTACTAAATTAACGAATTAATACATTGCCCAAAGACTTTCCAAAATAAATAGCACTTTCAAATACAATCATTCCCATAGGAAGTTAAGCCTATCACTTGTCGCCATCTTGGTTTACTTCATTATTTAGCTGATTTATTTATTTCTGATACTCACCAAAGGAATTGCTATATTTAATAGGAAACATTTCCTAGGAGGTGGCTGATAGGAGGCCACAAACTTACTTTTCTCTAAAATCTCCCAAAAGCTTTTCTTGGGACTTAGAGATTCAACAATTTATTTGATAATCTTACAGTAAGAAAAAGAAATACATTGAATAGGCTAGAAATAATTGTAGTTTCCTAAAGCCTGAGTAGGGAATAGATGCTTATAGGTAAGTATAAGTAGTATATAAGCAACTATTTGTGTGCCCATGCATGGGGGTGTGTGCCTGCCTGCTGGTGGCCACAATAATATCAACTACATTTTGTTGCAGATTAAATACTGTTCATATTCCTTGAATTAATCTACATTCAAAATGCATATGTAGCTTCCCATTTCTACACAGGACCATAATCCCAGAATAGCCTTTAACAAATCCTTCAGCTTTCCTGGCTCACTCTTCTCTAATAATATGACAAAGTATACATGTAGTAGTTTGATATAGAGCTTCTATATCTCAGTTCCTAAATTAAGGCCTTTCACAGAGCTTTTAATAATACAGTCCCACGCTCCTGGAATTATAGGCAAAGTTAAAAATCATTCCTCCTTTGCCTTTCAACAAATTTCAGTTCTCTCCTCTAACTATGTGCATGTAAATTATATTAATGCTAATGGAGGCTATGTACATGCATACAGAGTGGAATATATCTCTAAATCACACTTTAGTATCTAGCTACATAACTCTGGCACCTGTTCAAATGATACATGTGCCTCAAATACACACTGTATGTCTGTTGTTTCCTGTCTGGGTATTAAAATTTATTCATGTATTTTTAGTAGCTATTACAACATTTTGGCCAACAAATTTTGTTATTATTGTTATACATGTGTGGAGTTTTAACTGGGTGCTAGATGTGACCATAAACATTCCTGATTTATTATAATGCAATTAGAATGTAAATTTGATTCCTGACCAGGTTATATTTATTTTTAAAAATGGAAATTTTCTGTTGTTTTCCACCTGGTTAAACATATGCAGTAAAAAGAAAACATAATGCAAACAAAATAAATATAAGTAACCTGGTAGCCTATTTCTGTACTGAATCGTGATTATCTTTACATAATTTTACAAAACAAACATTTTAGTGCATGCCTTTTCAAAAACCCAGTTGAATGAGGTCATACTTGGTTTATTTATGCTAAAAAGTATTTTATTAACTGTATTAATTTTTTAGGGAAAAAGTGATTGGCTAAACAATTTTACATTATTTTTACATACTCTAATTGATGTTCTCTGGACACATGTAAATCTAACATTAACCACTTGTCAAGAGGGCCTCCTGCACCTCCACCTTCCCACTCTTTTTTCCTTTTCCACCTTCCCATAATGTTACCCGAAAAGTTGAAAAAGGTAAATAATACTGAAATATGTACACTAGAGCAAGGCCAGAAATTGCATACCTTGAGGTGAAAAAAACATGGTAATATTTGTTCTAACGGTTCTCTTATTCTGGAGCCCCATACCAATAGATAAAGAAACTTGCCAATTAAATGCATTCAGTCTCTTTGCATTTAAAACTGTAACTATTCAGTCAATGCAAAGTTCAAAGTCCCTCCCAGGACTATTTTCACTTTCCTTTCCCCTTTCCCCTTCCTGAGAGAGTGAGGCAGGCTATAAGCCTTGAATCCTCAGACAGTGGCAGTAGAGACACTCCCATGTGGTGCAGCAGATTTTGTGAATTCCTTTGAATGTGACCCAGAGAGTCCCTGGCCTCTGCCACAGCCTCCAGGCATAAAATCCATCTTCTGCAGAAACTTTGGATTATATAGAACCTGCAACCCAGGCCAGACCCATTAACCTCACCCCATCCTTCAGCCATCTTATCCCTTACACAGTGACATGATTGGATGTGGTTTCATTTAATTTCTGGACTTCTCTGAAAGACTTGCAACTTCCCAGGTTATGTCTCAAGAAGACGGGACTAGGATCTTATCACTGGGAATTCAGGTGTTTCTACTACCCTCAACCCCTCCCTACAACGCTCCTCCCCAGGCTTAAACTGTAAGTAGGGAGCCAGGCAGGGCATTCATCTCTGATCCTTCCCCTCCTCTCTCTTCTCCCAGCAAAATAATTTTCTACTTTCCCTTCCTAACTGACTAGAAGTGTCTCTAAAACCTCTATTTCTTCTTCCCTACTCCATGACATTTGCCCTTCTCCACATTCTCTATTGACATAATCCTGACATTATCAAGTAGGGATCAGAGGTGCGTTTAGGGGAGCTTGAGACCCTCCTCAGTTTCAGAGAGTAAAATATAATTTGGATTAAACCAAAGATGGCAATTTAATTTCTCTGGTTACTTGTTTTAGGAATGGCATGTGCAAGTACAGCCACTGAGATGCGAGAAGTGTGCTGGGGACTTCTGGCAAAGTGTTTCTTTTGTTACCGGGAAAGGATCCTGATTCAGACAGCAAAGGAGGGTTCTTGGATCTCGAGCAAGAAAGAATTTGAGGCAAGTCCATTGAGTAAAGTGAAATCAAGTTTATTAAGAAAGTAAAGGAATAAAAGAATGGCTACTCCATAGACAGAGTAGCCCCAGGAGCTGATGGTTGCCCCCATTTTTTTTTTTTTTTTTTTTTTTTGAGAAAAATTCTCCCTCTATTGCCCAGGCTGGAGTACAATGCAGTAATCTTGGCTCACTGCAACCTTCATCACCGGGGTTCAAGCAATTCTTGTACCTCAGCCTCCTGAGTAGCTAGGATTACAGGCACGTGCCATCATGCCTAGCTAATTTTTGTATTTTTGGTAGAGACAGGGTTTTACCATGTTGGCCAGGCTGGTGTTGAACTCTTCACATCAGGTGATTCGCTTACCTTGGCATCCCAAAGTGCTGGGATTACAGGGTTGCCCATTTTTATGGTTATTTCTTGATTACCATATATGTGCTGAACAAGTGGTGGATTATTAGTGCCTCCCCTTTTTAGACTTCATAGGGTAACTTCTTAATATTGCCATGACATTTGTAAACTGTCATGGGGCTGGTGGGAGTGTAGCAGTGAGGACAACCAATGAGGACAATCATTGCCATCTTGGTTTTGGTGGGTTTTAACTGGCTTCTTTCCTCTAACCTATTTTATCAGCAAGGGCTTTATGACCTGTATCTTGTGCTGACCTCCTAGCTCATCCTGTGACTTAGAATGCCTAACTTACTGGGAATGCAGCCCAGTAGTCCCTATTCAACATGGATTCACTCTGGTTCAAACGCCTCGACACTTTCTTAAAGAAACACATGAGGACAAATGACCTCTTCTCCCACGCAGCCTTTGAATATTGTTTATGAGGACCAACATCTGTAACTGCTGCAATTATCTTGCAGATATGAGGAGAGTAGCCAGCACGCTAAGGATGGCAGCTGAGACTTCAGGAAAACACCTGGTCCTTAATAATGTCACTGAGTCATTGAGCTGGACACCCTACCTAGTACCACCCACCTCAAGGTTTCTTTTTGCATGAGATGATAATAGTTACTTATGGTTCAACACTTCTAGTTGGCTTTCTGTGGCTTGCAGCCAAAAGTACACTAACTTCCCTGGGGTAAAAATGTTGAGAGGACCACAGGGAGAGAAAACAGAGGTCAGATAAAGGAAAATATATTGAAATATAATATAAAAACACTACTTCCAAAGCAAATGTATTCTTCACAAATGATGTGAGAGAAGTGTGGTATTACATTGCAATGTTTTTCAGAGGTGACTTGGCTACAGAAGAGTTACTGGGGAATCCAGGTTCCTGTCCATGAACAATGAGTCCCAAGTAGCTGCCAGTGTATTAATAAGCTAGACTAAATCTAGCCTGCATTTATAGAAAGTGCTAATGTGTCATTAGTCCCTATGGATGGCCTCCTCTACAGAGCCCCCAAATGTCCATGGTGCTTAAAGAGTCTCATCTGAAACTTCACTACCCAGATGAAAGAGACAATAAGTAACTCTAATTTATCAGGCACTAACTATTTGATATGTTTGTGTTTTTTCAACATTATAAATATACATAGTTTAAGCCTGGTGCCATGGCTCATGCCTGTAATCCCAGCACTTGGGATTACAACAAACAAACAAACATAGTTTAAAGAGTCAACAAGTTTTACAATCTTTTCTTAAAAAAAAAAAATCCCTTTCCCTGCCCTTATATTCTGCTTCCTAGAAGCAACCCATTTCAGCTTTTTAAATTTAATTTTTTAGGCCAGGCGCAGTGGCTCATGCCTCTAATCCCAGCATATTGGGAGGCCGAGGTGGCTAGACCACCTGAGGTCAGGAGCTCAAGGCCAGCCTCGCCAAAACGTGATGAAACCCCATCTCTATTAAAAATACAATAAAATTAACTAGGTGTGCTGGTGGGCACCTGTAATCCCAGTTACTTGAGACGCTGAAGCAGGAGAATTGCTTGAACCCAGGAGGTGGACGTTACAGTGAGCTGTGATGGCACCATTGCACTCCAGCCTGGGCAACAAGAGTGAAACTCTGACTCAAAATAATAATAATACTCTTGGTATTCATTTCCAAATCTTTCCACAATTTAATAATGTATTAGATTTCAAGAGCTGTCATACCAAAATACCACAGACTGAGTGGCTTAAGCAACAGAAGTTAATTTTATCAGTTCTGGAAGCTGGAAGTCCAAGATCAATGTGTTCGTAGGTTTGGTTTCTCCCACAGCCCCTCTCATTGGCTTGAAGATGATTCCCTCACTGTGTCCTCATACGATCTTATATCTGTGCTCAGGCATCTGTGGTGTCTCCCTCTGTACTCATTGCAATTCAGGACTAATCACTTTTTCTGACAAGGATAACAGCCGGATTGGATTAAGGCCCACCCTAACAGATCAGTGTTTTAATATGAGCTGCTTCTGGGGAAAGGATGTAACCTAGGGCAAGGTAGCGCCTTTTAGCCACTCAGCTGTAACCCTCCACTACAGTCTTTAATCTTTACATTAAAAGCTTTCCTCATGGCTGGGTGCAATGGCTAATGCCTGTAATCCCGGCACTTTGGAAGGCCAAGGCAGTGGGATCATTTCAGGCCAGGAGTTTAAGACAAGCCTGGCCAACATGATGAAACCTCGTCTCTACTAAAATTAAAAATTAGCTAGCAGTGGGGGTGCAGGCCTGTAATCCGAGCTACCTGGGAGGCTGAGGAACAGGAACCTCTTGAACCCAGGAGGTAGAGGTTGCCGTGAGCTAAGATCACTCCACTGCACTCCAGCCTGGACAACAGAGCAAGACTCCATCTCAAAAAGATTTTTTTTAAAAAAAAAAAAAAAGCTTTCCTCACTTACTTGATAAGCTTTAGCTTTTTGAGAAGTACTAAAAAGTTATCTGAAAGCTCCGAGTGCAACCTGGAGTCTGTCACCTGTGATCTATAGCTGGTCATTTCACTGCGTTCCTCAACTGTCTTTTCTTTTAATTGGTCAGATTTCCTAAAGAAGCATCTTCTGCCTAAACTGGATTGTCGACACTCTGAAAGCTAAATGGAGAAAGAAAGATTAGAGAGAGGTGTCTGAATATTCAATATGCAAATGTTCAATTAATCCCTTTTATCAGTAAGTTACTGCTCCCCTCTCCGGACCTCCCCAACACCCCACCCCACCACCACTACTCTTCTTGATACATCTCAATCCAGAGAGGTTTTGTTTTACCTGCTTTGGAGACTAACCTTGTCAAGTTGGGTAAAGAAAGTTGTCTGCCTTTGCAATTGGGGGATTTATTTAATGGGCTCTTAAAGAAGCTTTCATCCAATCTTCCTATTTTAGCCCATTTTCAATCTCATTTCCAGAGGTGCCTGGAAGTGCCAATTCCTGAACCTTCTGGAAATTCTGCAGTGTAAAAGCTTTTCAACATTTCCCACGTCAGCAAAGAATTTGGCTTTCTAGGTTTGCTGAGTCAATATTATTCATTCATCTGCCTTCTAGCTTCCAAAATTTTTGCTATTTCTTTCTCCTCCATTCTTTTTGTCCTTGTGGGTAAGTACCTTTTTAAAAATAACCTTTTACTGTCATCTTAGGGAGTAAAAGTATATGTGTCTACCTAAACTCAGCTTATACATTTTCTCTTTCCCTCCCTCTCATTCTCTCTCACACATAGTTTTAAAAAAAAAAAACAGGTAGAATATTCTACCAAAAGAAAACAAGTGTCTTTCCCACCAGTTGTCTCTGTCTCTCAGCCACCAGTTGCCTCTTTGCCTCCAATTCCAAGCAGGTAATCACTTTTACTAGTTCTTAATGTGTTCTTCAAGAGTTTCTTTATGTATATAAAATGAAATATTAATATATATTCTTATTCCTCCCTTTTTCCACAAACAATAGCTTACTATAAGACTTTGGCATTTTGCCATTTTCATCTAACATTGTTTGAAGTTCTTTGCATATTAGTACAGAGCTCTTGCTCATTCTTTTTAACAGCTGTAGAGTATTTCAATTAATCAGCCTCCTAATCAAGGGATATTTGTTTCCAATTCTTGCTATAAAAAACCTATAATGAATAGTCTTAAACATAAATAATATTGAATGTGTACAAGTATATCCACAGGCTAAATTCCAAGATATCTGTTAGATCAAGTGGTGTAGGCATTCCTAATGTTGACAAATGTTACCAGTTGCCTTCCATAGGAGTTGTACATTTGTAATGCCGCAGTGGAAGGGTTCTGGTTTATTTCCCTTCCTCCGTGCATTTAACAGTATGTTACAAAAATAATTGAATAAGTAAAAGTGGTACCTCAGAGTACTTTAATTTTGTGTTTCATTAGTATGAGTGATTTCGTGTGTCTAATATAAATTTTTACTTCATTATGGTTGAGCTTCATTCAGTTCTTCATAATGTAGGGTTAATCGTTTTATTTGGAGAAAATAGTGGTGTGTGTGTTTGTGTATGTGTGTGTACATGTAACCAAAAGTTCAAAGGCATCATTACAATCTTGCTTGGCCAAATGTATAATTGCAGTATATATGTTAAAAAAATCTCCTGTTACATCTAAAGTACCATATGTTAATATTTAGTCAGGACAAGGAAGATTATTCACATAAGCTATCTAGAGCAAGGAATTTCTTATGCAGAAGAATATATCTAGGATATGGGATATGGACCCACTAACAATCAAATTATGAGTTCACTAGTCTGGTCTAGGTTGAGAAAGCATGTTAAGAACAATAGCTTGCTCAAATCTGAGATGTGTTAAAATTAACTGTGTGTTTAATAACATTAGGCATAGAGTCATATGGTAGAAAGCATTACATTAACCAAATAATGTATCATTCTCAACCTCAATTTCCTGATCTAAAAAACTGACAGTAATAGCTGTCCCACAGTGTCGGTAAACTTTGTTCACCAGTGACCCCCATTAACATAAATCACTTCTAATCAATGAACTCAGAAAGGAGGTAGTCATATGAGCCAGATAAAAACATCTAGAATTTAGAAAATTATACAGCTTTTAGAAAGAGAATATTTGTACCATAAAAATTAAGGAATATTAAGATATATATGACTATAAATAAATAAAATATTACCTGATGCTAAGAAAGCATGCATAATCTGATAGCACAAAATAGAATGTCCTTACAACTGGAAGTGAGACCAAAGGATAGATTTACTAACTTTGTGATTCTAGAACTTACCTATTTTGTAATTATAAATAGTATAGTATGAAAATATTTCATAAAAGTTGTAAGCCTTTAAATCCCAGACAAAAGCCAGTGGAGTAGGGAATAATATATACTGAATTAGCAAAATTCAGAAAGATATGCTTTCATGAAAAAGAGTTTTTCCTGCTTTCTTAATCTTGTAGATATATTAAACATAAATTCTTCTCAAATAAAAACTGAATTTATATTTTCACTTTATAGTTATTCTACTTAAAAATCTTAACAAATCAAGAAAACCTCATATTTTATTTCTTTATTTTTATATTTTAATTATTATATATAATGTAAAAATAAAATTATATCATGAGAAATGCCATTACGTGGAATATAAAAAGCACTTTTTTCAAACAGGTGTATACAGTTAAAAAAAATTTAACTATAACAGCACATAACTTGTGTAAAACAAATGTTCTTCCTCAGATTCATTTTTTTGTTGTTGCAGCAATAGGTCCCCCTGGTGGAGATTGAAAATACATTTTGTCCTATTTTTCTCTCTTTCCAAATCACTATCCTAATTTGAGAGTAATTAAGTGCCATTGTTCTTTGAAGAATGAATAAAGAAAGAGTTTAGAAAGCCTGTGGATTGACGGTCATCCCTTCCACAGGTGAATTTGTACTTAATAACATTCATAATTGCAGGAATCAAAACCTTCTGCCTAAAAAGAACATTCCCCAAAACATAAAGTCTTAGTTAACAGAGGCTAACAAAATTAAATATGCAAAATAATGAAGCTTTTAAAAATCACATTCATAGATTACAAGAATCTAGTTAGTGAGTCTTATTATTATTCTATATCTATTCATATATACAAGGTAAATGGCTCTTTAACTGGTAAAGAACAATTGTTGTTCATTGAAGACTCACAGGAAAATTACCGTATGGAAGTACCAAGAGATACACCTTTCATTGTTGTGTTACATGAGATGATACCTTAACAAGTGATTTATAATAAGTGTGCCAACTTCTGTGTATGAATAAAACAAAAGTTCTGAAGTGAAACCAGAACCACGTGTCCCCATTCAGTTTCACCAGTAAATGCCCACCCAGAAGCATAATCACCTTGGAATAATTTGGAACCCAGATTTCATTCCACACCCTCTTGAAAATCGAAGTTCCAGCAGTGTCAGCCTGAGGCAAAACCTGAAATTTAGATGATACTATCTTTTTTTAACTGTTTCCCACATTGTAGAGGTCCTGGAGATCCCAGAACATTCAGGATCTGATTATAGATCTGCAAATCACTTGAACCTATAGGCCAATAACCTCTCCATGGGTCCTTTCTCTGGCATCAGTGACCCACTGCCACTCACCATTTCCCTGTGACTTTTAAGTTTCCTCTACATTAGCCTTAAATCTCTGGCTTCCCTGAGGCTTAAGAACACCTAGGCAGTTATTGATATGGCTGGTGTATTTCTCAACACTTAATTCATCAGAATCCTGAGTAATGTTTTCAGATGGTCAAACGCTATAGCAATCCTCTTTAATTTCATGTGTCTTGAACTTTTTTAGTAAGTAGTATATAAAGTATGTCATTGAACCAATAACAAGTAGGTGAATTAATTTGCACTTCAGAAAACTTCTACATCCATACTGTAAGGTATATTTTAAATCAAGCCCTTTTTTACCTCTAGGCTCTCACCCACCTTTTATTTCAGCCTGGGTTTCTAGAACAAGTTTCTTGATTATATAGAAGCAATTTCACTGGTCTATTACTAACAATATTAAAGTCTAGCATTTTTTCTCCCCTATAGTGCTGGGAAGGGCTTCTTTGAGTTCCCATCCCTACTTTAACCAAATACACTTCTCAGTTAACTCAGCACTTCTCTAATCTTGTGAGAGACGACGGGGAGAAGGAGAGAGCAAAAGTGGTAACAGACAACAATTTGAGCCTAGTCCAGGTCTCTGCTGTTGAATATGGTTAATCTGAACCCTCCTCCATCTGACCCCAAATAACTGAAGTTGACTATGTTTGTCCTTTATTTCTATACAGTTTGTGATCTATTATTTCTAATTTAATAATCTTACTGAACTTGTGTTAGAGAAGTCTGCTACAATCCTTTTTTGGGGAAAAGAAAGATGTTATATAAAGTGTAAATAAAATAGAAACTAAGAACTCTTTTAAAAAGATCTATCTCTTTTTCACATGAATTAACTCTTTAGACCCAAATAGCTGCTAGCAATCAAGTTCAGCTTTTTGAAAATAATTTTTTAAAACCTTTGACTTTAATATAACTTAGATTATGTAAACCATAATTATTAAGCTGATTTCAACCGTTAATAGCATATAATTTATCCATGCTCCCTAAGAATATATTTCCTTCAAATGGAAATGAACACTGGCTTGCTCACCTATTTATGAATACTCCAAAGAAACTAATCTGAGTTCAGAATTTACCCCCAATCAATATCCTAGCTACCTAGGTCTGGGTACAACCAACAGCTCCTCATAGGCTGTCAAGACCCCAGAACTTCCAGGATTGGATTGCAGAACTATAGGCACTTGGGCCCATAGGCCAATAATTCAAACTACAGAAGATGACTAACTATATTAATTATATTTTAATATACCTTTGCAATTCACAAAACATTTTCACAAACATAATTTCTTTTAATTTTACCACAAATCACATTAAATAGTTAAAATAGATTGATAATTTTCTAGTTTTCTAAAATCTTTCCCAGTTTGGTTTCTTTTCTTTTATCTTTGCTACAGTAGTTAAATCAACCAATTAGATTTAAACAAAGTTTTCTTTCACAGGAAAATTTTTAGAATCCAAATCTTGCTTCTCCTTCTTCGAAGGAGTTATTTTGTTTTTATTGCCAGTGTTGAAAAACATCCCACCATCCCTTAGGACTTAGATTAGCAACAATTATCTCCCAGCAAGACTGGTATAGAAAAAAGTCTCCTGGAAAGCTCAGTTTTGGCCAGCTATTGAGATTTAATGGAACATTTTTAATCTTAATAGAAAAACGAAAATGTAATCTTACTTAAAGTATGATTATATCTACCTGTTTTGCAGGAAACTTAAATGTATAAACTTTCCAAACAATCAAAATGTATATTTTCTTTAAATAATATTAAATAAAGCCAACCCCAAACCTTTAACCTGCTGTTAAATTTAAGGAGGTCCTAAATGGTAGGAAATACAATTTGAAAATATATTTGCCACTTAACATTTAGTTTATGTATTTTGAGTGGTCTTTAAAAAGCCATGGATCAGAAATAAGCTTTCATCAATAAGTCACCAGATTTTATGCTCTACAACGGTACATGTTTCTGTGCTGTCAAACTCACATGGACCTTTTGGGAGACCCTGGGGATGGGCAGTCTGTGGTGATACCATACAGTGAAAATGATCGCCCTTTTCAGAGAGCACAGTGGTGTGTTAGGCAAATGGTACAAGTACATTAAAATCAGAAATGTTGGACTCCAGGGATTCTATTAAGTATCTCTTATTTATTTTATTATGGAAGAAACCCTATTTTTAAATATTCTTAAGTATAAAATGAAGGTAACCCTGATGTTTGATTCTATGTCAGTAATCTTCCTAAAATCATTATATAATGAAAAAATGTTTTACGTAGTCTCAGAATAGTTTTCCAAAGTTCTCATGAAACAAAGAATTTGGATTTCTGTAGACAATTAGATAAAATTATTAATAATAAAAACACCTAGTATTTAGAGTATACCTCACAAAGGTACCTTTTAACCTACAGTCATATATCTCAGATAAACGAGAACCTGATTGTATTTTAGATTTTATTTGACAATTTTTCATAGCATCTGGAATGAAGTTTTCAATGAATGGTCTAACTGCAGTATATTCTGAATTCAGAATCAGGGAAGATAAACAAATTACCTACTCCAACTGAAAAATCTATCCCAAGATCTCCAAGATGCACTAAGCTCTCATACAGTTGGCTGCCATATTTCATTCTGAGACTTCCTGCTTACAACCAAATTCTGCACAATTCTACCATTAAAATGATCTTTACTGACCATCCCTCCCTTCCAACCAATGCACCTCAACTGAGACCTACAAGAGCTTTGCTTTAGATTATCAGCTTTAGGTCCATAAACCTTGTTCCCTCCTCCTCTTTGGCTTAATGCCTAAGGCCACCCACACAACCTTCTATCAACCACACTTCTAAATCCATGTTTTCTTTCATTTTAAGCAGTCCCTAAAATAAAATCTTCTCCACAAAAATTAAGTAGAAAAAATGTTTTCCTAAATTTTGCCCTCAAATTGAAAACATATCACAAGTCTTCACTACTCTATAATGTGTACTTTCTCAGTATTTGCTTAACCCTATTTTTAATGTATTTCTTTTCCAAACTGATCTCTTTCAATGTGTTGTCTCCATCACTATAAAAATATCTAAGATTACAAGCTTCCAGAGGTCTGACACAAAACACCAACTTACATGGAATAACATAATATAATGCCATGCTAACTTAAATATGTTTCATAAATGTTTTTTAGCTGAGCTACTGAATCTCAAATTCTCTGTCTATCACGTTTTGTGGTTCCAAAGGTCTGATGCATTACATCTTGAGAGAGTACATAAAAGTTATTGTTAAGCAGACAGCATCAGTTACAGTGGGCTCCAGAGTGGGCTTGGGATCATATTCCGATTCAGTTACAACTTGTTACCTTCAACATGTTACTTAAACCCTCCAAATGTTTGTAAAAGACAATCCAACAATATCTACCCCAAAAAGGTTATTAAGATTAAAATATGTAATTTCTGTAAAATAACAGTGGCTGCTATTCCCAGAGATCAGGCAATCATAGAATTTGCCTAAGACATTTCTCATTTATGTCTGTTATCCTAGTGTAAATAATAGCTCCCCCGTCCTCATTCATTCTCAAAAGTAACTCCTTCATTCTCAAAAGTAACCTAGTTCAGATAACAAAATACATAATCAGCTTTGCTGATTTTTTTTTCCCCCACAACTCCAAATCACTATTCTATACTCAACTGCGTAATACTAGGGCTGGGACTGTGAAAACTACATTTCTCCTTTGCAACCTGATTTTTTGTTAGGCTCCACTAATAGCAGGACTAGAAGATAAAGACACAAGAGCAGGAGAAGGAAAGAATCTTGCTGTTTCCTGATTGCTTGTTATTCCTGCCAGCATTCCCAGAGCAACAGCTCTTCATTCCAGTAGCGACACTTGGTCGTCTCCAGCTTTTTCTCAGCATTCCCGATACCAGCCTCATCATTCTCTATCTATGCTACCACCACTTACCAGTGACCCCTCCTCAAATGTCTGAGTCCCTGCTCTGTTGAAGCTCTCCCCAAAGTGTCTAGTAAATACAACCGCTTATTCTGTTCTCCTAGGCCTAGGGGTGGTAGCTGCCACCTGAAGTTATGATTCCTTTCTGCTTTTGTTTTTGTTCTCCGGTACCAATGTAACCTATTCCTTATATTACACTCGATTAAAAATGTAATATGTTACATATTGCGGATTTTTAAGTTATTTTTTCTTTTTCACATTGGTCTTCAGAACATTGTAAATGATCTTCAAAGAACACATCACTATTAAATCCCTAAAAGAGTTTACTTCCAGTGACTAGCATCAGATGGCTTATGGAGCTGAGGTCAAAGTCACTGTCCACTTTCCATGGTGTTTGCTAAAATAAGGCCATTACCACCAGCACATCAACTAAATTTGAAAGTCTTCCATTAGAAGTGCTATACAAATTTCCTGCAATAAAGGATTAGCTAAGCCAAGCACAGCAACTGTGATATTGTGATATATGTTTGGTCTCTGCTTCTGATTCCTGGCAAACAGCTCCTAAGCTCATGGCTCTCCAAGAGATGACTGGTGACTGGAATTCCTGGACAGTCTGGGGTTCTGGGACTAGGGTGAGGGTTTGCCAGGGGAACCAACTGAGTGATTAGAAGGATGGAACTTTTGTCCCACCTTCACCAACCACCCAGGGAGAGGGGAAAAGAGTAAAGGTTAAGATGATTACCACTGACCAATGATGTAATCAATCATGCCTACATAATGAGGCCTCCATTAAAACCAAAAAACAGGTTTGGAAGGCTTCCTGATTGCTGGACTTTTTCCCCTACACCCTGCCCTATGCATCTCATCTAGCTGTTCATCTTTGTAATAATATACTTTATAACAAACCAGTAGATGTGTTTTTTCTGAGTTCTGTGAGCAGCCTAGCAAATTAATAGACCCTGATAAGAGGGTACTAGGAATTCCCAATTATGGCCAGTCAGTCAGAAGCACAGATCACAACCTGGAGCTTGTGATTGACCTATCCACCTGGAGGAGACTTTTATCTACCTCCAGGTAGATAGTGTCACAATTGAATTGAATCATGGAACACCTAGTTTTGTACACTCAAAAATCTAGTATCAAATGTGTTTTGCTGAGTGACTGTAAACCAGTGTTTTTCAATATGAAGAAAAAAAAAGCTGGTCATCAGAGAAATGCAAATCAAAACTACAAATGAGATTCTATCTCACACCAGTCAGAATGGCAATTGTTAAAAAGTCAAGAAACAGGTGCTGGTGAGGTTGTGGAGAAATAGGAACACTTTTACATTGTTGGTGGGAATGTAAATTAGTTCAACCATTGTGGAAGACTGTGTGGCAATTCCTCAAGGACCTAGAACCAGAAATAACATTTCACCCAGCAATCCTATTACTGGGTATACACCCAAAGGAATATAAATCATTTTATTATAAAGATACATGCACACAAATGTTCATTGCAGCACTATTCACAATAGCAAAGGCATGGAATCAACCCAAATGCCCAGCAGTGATAGACTGGATAAAGAACATGTGGTACATATACACCATGGAATACTAGGCAGCCATAAAAAGGAACAAGATCATGTCCTTTACATGGACATGAATGAAGCTGGAACCATTATCCTCAGCAAAGGTTAAGATGATCACCAGTGACCAATGATGTGATCAGTCATGCCTATATAATGAGGCCTCCATTAAGACCCCCAAAAAAACAGGTTTGGAAGGCTTCCCAACTGCTGGACCTTTCCCCTACACCCTGCCCTATGCATCTCATCTATGTGTTCATCTTTGTGATATCCTGTATAACAGACCAGTAGATGTGTTTTTTTCTGAGTTCTGTGAGTAGCCTAGCAAATTAATAGACCCTGATAGATGCAGAAACAGAAAACTAAACACCCTATGTTCTGACTTATAAGTGGGAGCTACACAATGAGAACACATGGACATAGGGAGGGAAACCACACTGGGGCCTGTCGGGTGGTGGGGGGTGGGGGGTAGGGGGAGGGAGAGTATCAGAAAAAATACCTAATGCATGCTGGACTTAATACTTTGGTAATGGGTTGATAGTTGCAGCAAACGATCATGGCACACATTTACCTATATAACGAACTTGTACATCCTGCGCATGTATACTAGTACTTAAAATAAAATAACCAGTGTTTTTCCTATCTCTTCTATCAATACATATTAAGAGCTTAAAAAATGTGTTTTTGATTTCTTCCCTGACCCCAACTACCTACCCTAGTCTAAGAGCAGCTAATAGGCACATAACTTCTTCAGAAAGCAGGCTCTATTGGCTTCTAACAAAGGTGAGGGTAAAGATCTTAGCTGACAAATCTCAAGCTCTCAAAGCTCACAAGGAAACCAGAGTAGCAATGCACTAAGAAAGTTTAGCAGGTAACATAATTATCTCCCATCATAAAATGCCACTGCATGATAAGTAGGATTATAAGGACAAATATGACTAATGTCCATCTCCCTCTTTTTTACAAAAAATTCACTGTTCTTCATATATCCACCTATGCTAGCCAATATTTCTTTCCTTTCCACTCTATAGTTACTGATTAAGAATACTGGAAGAAAGAGTAATTCATGTATTACTGTAAGATAAGTCTTCCACAAACATAAAGAGCCCAGATGAGCACTCTTCCCTAACCCACAGTAAGAAACAAAGGTACTAGTGTCCCAAGGAGAAAGTATGTACATTAAGAAAAAAGACAGTATCTCTGTAAAGTGGCAAAAAATAGCTTCGTTGTTCCAATAAAGTCATAGAAGACTAGCAAAACTAGATTTACTTTTACTGTTTTATTCTTCACTTTCCTGGAAATCAATGTATTTCATGGTCAAGACAGAGACAACTCATCAGTAAGTGTGACAAAAAAGTTTTAATTTCAAGGTCTACTTGTTTGCCCTGAATATTATAACTGTGACTATTGAATTTGTATTCAAAATTAAGTTTTACTTTAGTTAACTTGCTGATATCGTTTGTATATTTATCTCCACCCAAATATCATGTTGAATTGTAATCCCCAGTACTGGAGGTGAGGCCTGGTGGGGGGTGATTAGATGTCCTCACAATAGTGAGTTATCAAGAGATCTGATGGTTTAAAAGTGCTTGGCATTTCTGGCACTTGCTCACTCCAGCTTTCGCCATGTGATGTGCCTGCTCCCTCTTTGCCTTCTACTATGATTGTAGGCTTCCTGAGGCCTCCCCAGAAGCAGCTGCTAGCACCACGCTTCCTGTAAAGCCTGCAGAACGATAAGCCAATTAAACACCTTTTCTTTATATAGTCTTGGGTATTTCTTCACAGCAATACAAGAATGACCTAATAATAGACTTACTTTCTAGATAACTGTTTCAAATGTCACTCCTGCTATAGTATTCCCTACTGATCTTGTGTTAAATTTCTAGTGGACAACTCTTAATGTAATACTCTAAAAGGTTCACAACATTTAAAGTGCCTCAAACTATACTGTACTTTAAACTTAAAATTTAAAACAAGAATTCTAAAGATTGCTGAAATAGACAACTCAATTCTCTTCCTGGGAAAGCCCATAACACCAAGTACTAGATTATGAGTGAGGCATTCATTCAGGTACTATTTTTCTATGTTCCATCTTCAAAACCACTTGGTTCCCCCTAACATACACTTCTACAAGGCAGAAGAGCCCACCAATACTTAAAAAGTCTGTCTCTACTCTTTCCTGGCAAATCATACAATGTTCCTTTATATAGGTAAAACATAGCCTTAAATTATTTCTGTGGCTTACAGTTTTCTATTTTCATCACTGTGACATTTAATTTGAGTGATAATTATCTTAACAAATCAAAATTCTAAAATTTAAATCAGTCAAGAAATTAGAGAATTCAAACTGTATTCATTAATTAGTTTAAGAAGGAAATATTCAGAAAAAAAATTAACTTTCAAACTTACATTAATACCAAAAAAGTTAAGAGACATATCGCACAAGGATAAATGGGTCTGTCCGCACAATACTTATTCCCTCTGAACTCAAAGACAGGACTCTTAAAAAAGAAATTAGGCTTATATTGAGTCATCTTGTATTAAAACATAGAATGTCAAAATTTATGAAATGTTAGGTAATTGAAAAATGTGCCACTCTATTGCTATTTGTATTTGAATTTTTGTTTCAGAAACTAGTAAACGTCTAAATGGAAGATTTTAAAAATACACTCTTGAGGGTTAACAGACACTAGGAATAAAAACAAATTTACCAAACTTTAAAATACTAATAAAATAAGCATTTTATTAATGAAAGTCTGGAAAACATGTGCACCAAAATAAAAGTGACTATTAATGTTAAATTCAAAAACCTTCAAAGAACACATATCACATGATTCAATTTTTAAAAACTTTATATAAAAGCTTTATCATAAATACAAAGCTAAACTATCTGAGTACTAACAATACTGTTCATACAAAGAAACTGAACAGTAGTAAAATACAAATACATAAGATACTTATTTTTGGTCCTTTTGGAAAAAGAACTAAGTTGGTTTCTTTTTTTTCACATGGTTCCAGGCACAAAAATAGAATATAAGATGGTAACTGCAACATTCTTAGTGTTTTTCCTTGTAATTCTTTAAATGTCACCAGTCATAATAGCAATGAACTCCTCCTGGTTTACTGTGGTAAGAAAGAAAACGAAACAGTCAGAAATACAAATATTTTATTTTTTCAGAGTCTATGACTACTATTTTATGCTAAGTATTAAAAAAATTTTACATTATGCTAAATTATTACATCAAGACATGGCTTTTTGCTTTTACTTCTTTGTTAGGAAGTGGAATACGTTTATTAAATTTAACTTCTTAAATGCAAAAATATATATGTGACAAACATTATAAATTAGTATTCTATAATATTAACTGGGAAAAAGATAATGTTACCAAAAAATCACAGTCATATTTGTACATACTTGCTAAAACATTTTAAATGCTTGACATTTCAAAGTTCTTTAAACAATCCTCTTTATAATCTTTATTCTACTAGTTCATTTAGCAAATCCTTCCTTCACAAGCTTGAACATATCATGCATGTAAATTAGATTTCTAAAGAATGAAAATACATTAAAATTATAAAAAGTTAAGTTATTATTTTTTGAACTTTTATATACTTAAAAGCCTATGCTAATGAATAATTAAAATTATGTCGCCATATCTAAAATGTATCAATAAAAATGGCAATTTGAAAAGATTACAGATTTAATTTTAATCACCAATGCAATCCAGCAACTATACAGATGTAAATGCAGAAAAAAAATCACGATAAGCACTAATTTTCAGTTTGCCAAAATTATAAATACAATAAGAATCTCCAATTTATAAAACATATTGCTTAAGACAGCAACCTAGAAATAAGAAATCAGATAATCTTATTTAATATAATTTTGAAAACCCAATATATGCACACATATCAATTAATAAAAATGTTTGGAAGATACTTCTGCTAAGTATTCAGTATTTAGCCCTAAGACTTAATACGTACCTAAGCAAGGCACAAGTCATGAATGATAACTTTGATAATGGCAAAAGAAAACTATACTGAGACATAAGATATGGTATCTAGTCATAGCTCTGCACAGAACAGTTCTGCATCTCATTTCCTTTATCCGAAAACACTGAACTATGAGATGATGTTTCAAATTGTTCAATTCTTACTTACCCTAGGTGGTATTATATGAAAATACTCTATTAAATCAAACATTTTTAAGTGGCTAGTGAATGACAACACCATACTAAGTGTTGTATAGTATATCAAAACAGACCATCAGGTTTCCTATTCTGGAATATATTAAAACTGAAATGAGAAAGATATTATATGATATTATAAAATTATTGGTAATTTTCTTAAGTATAACACTGATATCATAGTTATAAAAGACACATCGTTTTCTTAAGTATAACATTGGTATTATAGTTACAAAGTGCAACATTGGTATCATAGTTATGAAAGATGCTAAAACATTAAAGGATCGAGTTTTTTTCTTGTTTTATTATTAAAATTTAATCTATTTATTTATTTAGAGACCATGTTATGAGACTAGCTAATTCTTGTATTTTTGGTAGAGACGAGGTTTCACCATGTTGCCAAGGCTGGTCTTGAATTCCTGGACTCAAGCAATCCATCTGCCTCAGCCTCCCAAAGTACTGGGATTATAGGCATGGGCCATGGTGCCTGACTTAAAGGATCAAGTTCTTGATATATGAAATTTATTTTCAAATGATTGAGAAAAAAATATACACACCATAAATAAAGCAAATCTGGTAATATACTAATTATTGAATTTAGGCAGAAGGTACAATGGTGTTCACTGTACTAGTCTGACAATTTTTCTCTATGTTTGAGAATATTCATAATGAATAGTTAGAAAAAATTAACCAATTAAAAATTGTTGAGGAGATAAAACATGGTCATCAGGAATTAAAAGAATATACACTGTACTGGTTCCAGAAACCATACAGAAAACCAGTTTTGATAACTATGTTAGTCAGGTTTTATACCTGAAACAGAACAAATGTTTATAACAAAAAATACTATTTATAAAAGGGGAGGGCCAGTTGGGGGGCAGGGAGCTGGGGAAGGATAGCCTGGGGAGAAATGCCAAATGTGGGTGAAGGGAAGAAAGGAAGCAAAACACACTGCCATGTGTGTACCTATGCAACTGTCTTGCATGTTCTGCACATGTACCCCAAAACCTAAAATGCAATAAAAAATTTAAAAAAAAATACTATTTATAATTAAAATAAAAACCAGATTGGTGTTGAAAAAGTCCTTCACAATGGTAAAAATAATTACACTAATGAGAAAAATTTAGGTAAAGATAAATCATTACTTGGGCTCTAAAATAAAAATACAGAATTTAGAAAGGAGGTAGAAAGAGAGCCGGGGTGGGGAGAATGCCATCAGAAAGAGAATAGTGTATGCCTCATAGAAATAAGCTACAAATTAGGAAAAATGCACTCTCCAGAAGCTGTCAGAGAACTATGAACCCATGCAATCAGTATTTAACATCCATAAACCACTATGACAGACATGGTAAGAATGTATTACAAAATCTATAATACTCTCAAACTACTTTCAAGAATCTTACAAATTGAAGTAGTGATCTTTAACCTTTCCAGTATCTGAGTATCTTATGAAAGCTATGATCCCTCTCTGTTTCCAATAAATAAAGTTCAAATATATAAAATTATTAATAAATTTAGCCAGTGTGCACCTTCACTGAAGAACCCCCAATTCAGACTGAGTCATATAGATCAAACAGGAAGCAAGAGTATGTTCTTTAGAACTATATTAAGAGGAAGAACATAAAGCAGCCTTAGCATGATTTGATTACAGATCATTTTAACAGTATAACACAACCATGTCAAAATATTCAAAATTCAAGAAGTACTTGTTATTTAAAGATCTAGAACTTTTTCTTGATCTGTAAAATTTCAATACTCAAATTTTAAATTTTAAGCTTCATATAGAAGTTTGAATATCATATAGAAGTTGTGAGAATCACAAAACACTTAATTTTTATATTGTTTATAAATAAAAAACTTTATAAAGCATTTCAAAAGTATTTTAAACTTTAGTCAGCCTTCTGTAACCAAAGGTTCCTCACATCTGCAGATACAACCAACTGCAGGTGAAAATTAAGGGAAACCATACCAAAAAAAATACAAATAAAACAACAAAGCATAACAACTACTTACATAGTATTTACATTATATTAGGTATTATAAGTAATCTAGAGATGATTTAAGGTATACAGGAGGATATGTGCAAGTTATATGCAAATACTATGCCATTTTATATAAGGGACTTGAGCACCATAGATTTTTGGCATCTTAGACAACTTGGAACCAATCTCCTGTGCTTATCAAGGGACAACTGAATTCCATGATTCATACCTAAAAACACAGTATTTAAACTCGAAAAAGTAAAAAGCAGAAAATGGCTAAGGAAATTAAATTAGCTACTCTACTACCAGAGAGGCCTGTAGACAGTTACAAGACAATCTTCTAAACCTTTGTACATTTGGTTTTATAACCTTCTCTATTAACAATCTCTTATATCCAGTTCCTATATCTAATAAATCTACCACAATACCTAGCTCAAAATAAGCATTTGGCAAAACATTTATTGAATCAAAAAAATATGACACTTTGTTTCCTTTTATATTGCCTTCTTTAACAAAATTTTTCATAAATCAACCATTTCATAGAGTAAATCTTATCATAAGTTGCTAACAGTAAGAATTTTAGAGAACTAAGCAGATTAAGTACCTTAGAGACCATCTGGCTTTGAAGGGGAAAAGCAAATCTTGGAATTGGAAGTTCCAACTGAGTATGTTGCTAATACACTGCTTCCTATAATAGCATGTAATGTTTAAAACTCCATAAACATAGTAGTTAATATTTTACTTTATAGCCCAAGAGGCAATATAATATTATATTTAAAAGCACATTCTTTGTCATAACGGAGATTTGATTTTGAGTTCCGGCTCTGCCATGTAGTGCTAGCTTTGTGATAACGTGGGGCAGTTATTAATCTGTCAAAGCTTTAGTTTCCTAATCTATGTGCATCTATTATATGCATATATAGGTATAGTATATCTACTTTACAAAAGTTATTATGGAAATTAAGTGACAATTCACAATGTAACATGCCAAGAAAAGATTCAATATAGTAACTGCTAAATAAATGTTAACAACCATCTTCATTATTTAAAAGATGATCCATTCTGGCTTTTCAAAATGTTCCTTTGAGTTTTTCCAAACGATATGCTATGTTTCATTTTATATATGTTGGCAGGGGAGGGCAGGTGACTCTTTCTGTATCATTATCACAGCTTTATGTCTATCTTGTAATACATCTTATTTACCTTTAACTCCACATTTACCAGGTTTATTATTCTATATACCCAATATTTTTTTAAATTTCATTGCTCTTAGATATTGAAAAGCATGAAAAATTCACAAAGACAGAAGAATACTAAAATCCACAAAAAAGGCAGCAAGGTCTAATCTTTACCAGTTTAACATATAAATAAAGCGGTTTTTATCTCAACAAAACTTAGTTTCCAGCCAAAAGAATCCACATTAGATGAATGAAAGTATCAAAACAAGTTGTTTCTCTAAATACTATAGGCCCTCAATGGAAGTCTCATGATTCATACAGAGAGCATTATGGGAAGCCTTTGAGAAAAAGATGGTATTTAATATGTACCTGAGAGAATGAATCACATTTTAGTAGGCAGAAATTAACAATTAGAGCATTCTAGGATTAAGAAACAGCATGATGAAATGAACAGCAGAAAAATGTGTTTTCAGGAGAGTATTTTGACAAAATGTATACCTACAGGAGGTCAGGGTTAAAGAAGAAAAGTGGAAGAATACACTAGGAAATAAAATTAATTACTTAGAGTGGGACAGATCATAGAAGGCTTTGAGCTTTACTCTGTAGGCAGTGAAGAATTGTTCCAACTGTTTAAACACGGAAATGGCATTATCAAATAGTTTAGGAAAAGAATGAGATCAAGAAACTGAAGAAGAGAGTAGAGACTTTTATATGCCTAAAGGGCAATTAGGACACTGTAAGAGACTTCAAAGTGAAAGCAGAAACCACATCTGCCTTTTTCATTGCGTAGCACCAGTCAACACACAGGACACTGCAGGCAGTAGGCAACCAAGGTAAGAATAAATGAGGCCGTTATAACATTCCTAATTAGATATTAGGGCCTGAACTAGGACAGCCAGAGTGGACAAAGATAAAAACAGATTCAAAATATCTGAAGGATAAAATCAATAGAACTTAGAACTTAATATTAGTTTAGAAGTACATGCAAGTTGAGGGAGGAGCCATTAAAGACTGAAATTTTATTGAAAGGCTGAAATCTTGATGATGTTTCATCTTCAGAGAAAGGCGCAGTACCTTCTTGAAGTGTAATTGGTGTTACAGATCTGCTTCATTCTAAATTGCATATGTGAATTATTTAGACAGAAGGCCTATTACAAGAAGGGGTAAGTTTACAAAAAGTCTTACAAGTCGTTTGGTTTCAGAAAAATGTATTACATATGTAGCAACAGGAATACTTGGAAAATAGATTTTACTTAAAACTTACTTTCTCCATCACCATCTTTGTCAAATTCTTCTATCATAGCTCGAAGTTCTTCATCACTCATGTTTTCACCCAATTCTCTAGCAACGCGTCGCAAATTCCTCAAGCTTATTTTACCTGAATCATCATCATCAAATAGTTTAAATGCCTTGAGTATTTCTTCATGGGGATCTCTTTCCAATATCCAGTCTGTCACTACAGTTTAAAAAAATTTTTTTAATAAACCTGCATAATCACAAAAGCATTCATTTGTGAAATCAACTAAATATTAGATGAGAATTAAAGCTGTGACTTTCAACATTTAGTCTGACAATAAAATGTCAAAACCCTGAGATAAACCTGAAATTAGAAAAACCAAATCCATATTTTAAATTTTAACCTTTTTATTATGAGCAACTTGTCTTATTAAAAAAGTAAGCAAAACTGTATCACAGAGAGGCGAAATAAAAAGGACTACATTTATACCATATTTATTTAAGATCTACTACTATAAAGAATTGTACTAGGCTCAACTGACATCAAGCACACACAGAGTGTGTCACTACTTGCAGAGAGACATACCAACAAAATAATTGGAGCTAACTAAATAAAACCTGCTTGCTGGATAAACGTCATGCTAACACTGATTGTTCCTCAAATTCAATCCAACTTCAAAACAAGAAAAACTGCAAAAGACAAAACGTACTGCCGTCACAGACACAGGCACAATCTCAAGACAGCAGATGAAAATTACACTAATACCTTCATGATTAGAAGAACCTCTTGGTTTTTCAAAATGTGGAAAGTGGTAAATAGGATCAAATCTGATTATAGCAGGAAAGCTCACCTCAAAATCACTTCTGGAAAAAAGGTTTCCTTAAAGCTAACCCATTTTGTTTGTATAAATAACTTTCAGACAACTAACTAAAAATAAATGTAATTTCAAACCTCAGTAGTAATAGTGGTTTTTAATATACTAAATATAATCATATGTGATAACACAGTAATAAGCTTAAGTACTTTCAATTTTACCAGTCTTTAATCAATAGCTGCAATAAAAATTAAAATAAAAATTCTGTGGCATAAAAATTGTAAAGTTACCAGATAAAATTCTAACAATATTCAAATAAATATCTCTGAAGTAATTATATACACTGTCTGCCACTACAAGAAAAGGTATTTATGGCCTTTCCTACGTTATTAAAAATAACTCAGTCCTGTTGAAGGTTACAGAATCATTAAAAAAAAAAAAAAAGCAACTGCTTATAGATGGAAAATACTGGAATGTTTAAGGAACCCAGAAAGAAAAAAATACAATCAAAGTCTCCAACAACTTATTGTTTTGCTGCTGTTTCATCCATATTTGGTTCAATAATCATCTATTCAAATGTCTATTGTATCATCTACACATATTTTCAATAGTTTCCTTTTATCCATTAATTTTATCCAAAAAGGCTTCCAAGTAACTAATTGAAGTATATTACTGTAAGTATGCAAATCATCAAAGCTCATAAATATTCAGTCAAAAAGGAGCTGGCGTATCTACAGCCATAACACCAAAATAAAATACCACACTTAACTCTATGGCACATACTCAACTTATTTTGAATTTAGTCCCAACAAAAAAGCAGGACAAGGAAAAAAAGTGTTAAGAAATTTTCTTCAGCAATTAAATAATTTACATGACAGGTGAACCAAAAAAGCAGCTTGCTGAAAGTATTAATGTACTTAAAGAAGCAACAGGGTGACTGGGGAACAGATGGGGCTCCAAGATGTATAAATTCTTATCCCACTGGTACTTTAATTGTGTTAGTTATTTCAGAGCTATGTGTCTATATATTCTTTTATCAATACTCTTTCTTAAAATGCGGCTTTTCTTGGGAATTATAAATGCTCATCTTTTTGGATAGCAAAACATTACCTAATATATAACTTTATGATGATTCTCCTCCATGCCTTCATGTTCTATTCTTGTTCCACAAAGTAGAATTTAAGAAATATATTTATTTTCAATGAAAATTATTAGTAAACTGACATAGAGGCAGTTAAGGTGGGTTTCATTTATTTCACAAAACTCTACATTTCTGCCCATGTAACTGTATTTTCAAATGATTTTCAACTGTATTTTCAAATTACACATACTATCAGAAATGTACTTCATCAAAATACTTTCTTAGACCTTTCATGTATAAATATAAAAATCACTTAAGAATACAGCAAATCTAAAAACATCACATTAAAAGTAAATTAAAAATCATTATAAGTAATACTAGAAATATGGCTTTAAAACTGTATTTTTCACTGCCTTTTGGAAATTTCTATCCAAACATACCAGTTAGACATGTTGGACTCCAAACTCATTCCACTACCACCATGGTAGCCGTAGCTGCCTCCCCGACCCCTAATGCCACCAAAAAATAACAGCATCATTTACAGCTAGATTCCAGATTTGAAAAGTATAAATCATTTTCAGTCCCATAAATTTAAACAGTGATTAGGTCCTATAGTACTGGGACTATCATTTTTAAATTTTCATTTATTTTTTTGAAACAAGGTCTCACTCTATTGCCCAGGTTGAAGGGTAATGGCGTGATCCAAGCTTACTGCAACCTCAACTCCTGGGCTAAAGCAATCTTCCCACCTCAGCCTCCAAAGCAGCTTGGATTATAGGCATGTGCCATCATGTGTGGCTAATTTTTAAAATTTTTTTTGTAGAAACAGGATCTCACTTTGTTGCCCTGGCTGGTTTCAAACTCTTATGAGCAAGCAATCCTCCCACCCTGACCTCCTAAAGTGCTGTGATTATAGGCATGAGCCACCAAGCCCAGACTCTTTCTTATTCTTAAATGTATTCCTTTTATTTTCATCCTCACCATCCTCAGCATAAAAAATAGCATTTTCTATCTGCAGTCTCTCTTCCTTCCAACTCATCGTCAATAATACTCTCATCAGTATTCTTTCTCAATCATATCATGTCCCCTTCCTTAAAAATTGTCAATGATCCTCCGCTGACTAAAATTCAAAATCTTTACGTTTTACAAGACTTTACCAATCTGGTCCAATCCTACCTTTCCAGTAATTTCCCTATCATCTAGCCCAGAGACTACCTAGTTTCCCAAACATGCTATCCTTCTAGTACCATTCTTTGTTGTTGCTGCTTTCTAAGCCTAGAGTGCTTTTTCTCTACTTCTCCTGGCAATCTTGGAATGAAATCCTACTCACATTTCCAAAGGCCTAAATTTAAAATCTCCTCTGCAAGGTCTTCAATTCCTCTAGATCAGGGATTAACAAATCTTTCCAAAGGCCAGACAGTAAATATTTTAGGCTTTGCAGAGGACCATAAAGTTTCTAACTACCCAATCTGCCATAGTAGCACAAAAGCTGCATAAAAGAATGGGTGTGGTGGTGTATAAGCAGCAGCTGAATTTGGTCCAAAGGCTACAGTTGCTGACTTCTGTCCTAGATAAAATTACAATTCACCACATAGTACTATAGCCTGTTGCCACCTATGTTTACATTGTAAGCTCCCTGAAAGAACATCTTAGTAACTCTTAATTAAGTCTTCTTCCCAATCCCAGTACAGTACCTAACAAAAAATTCAGTGTTAAATAAGCAAAATGAAGACAATAATACAGTATTATTATCTGAAACGGCAGTAATAAGTAGTACATGTCAAAAAGAGCATACAAACGTTTGACTTACGTTGGTCTTAAAGAAAGTCATTCCTAAAGCATCTGTTACTCACTAGTCTCAGGTTGTCTTGACTCTAAACTAAAATTAAATATATTTTAACGCTTTTTTTCAGTAGGAAGAATCTATAGTAGTTAAGTGCCAAATTCATCCAGATATATTTTGGAACAGTATCCTTAGGTAGTTCATAAAACTAGGACTCAAATGTTCTGAATTAGAATCATTTGTCCCAAAGTATAAAACATATTAATCTGTGGTCAGTCATTAATTAAAAATAACAAACAAAAGTGGGAATACATAGTTCTTGACTGACTGATTCCCAAACAGTAATAAACTTTTATTTGACACCTGGTACTTCTCCATAGGTAGCCTTAAAATTGCTAAGATAAGTGTTGACAAAAGGTTAATCTTTGAGTGTCAAAGCTGAAGTTTTGCCCCACCTATTTATTCTACAAGGAATCCAGCATTTCTGCTTTGTTAATAACATAGAACAGATAGGTGTCAGGAAAAAGTGAAGGTGGCATGGGATTCTGGTCCCAAATGCCAATAAAAATCACAACTTTTAAACTGTATTCATTTAAGATAAAATATTTTGTAAAATTATTAATGATGATATAGTGCTTAAAATAGACTTTATGAAAAAGATCAATAAAAAATATACAAAGAGTATATTTTATGTCCCAGTGATACATATGTGATTATTTCAAGCCCCTGAAACAAAGACAATTTTTTTAAAATAATAATAGCAAATGTTTAGTAGCACTTACAACATGCTAGGCCTTTTCTAAGTACTTTACATAACATTAACTTATTTAATCCTCACAAGAATTTTATGAGAGAGTACAATGATCCCTGCTTTATAGTTGAAAATGAAGCACAGAGTATTAAAATGACCAAGTTCCAGAGCTATAAAGTGGCAAAACCAAGGTATGAACCTAGGGAATCTGGTTCCAAGTGCTAAACCACTATACTGTACTAAACATACCTGAATTATAGCTCCTCCCTAATAGTCATTTCCACTGTATACCTTGTTTCTACAAATAAACAATCTAAGGTAAAAACTAGGAATACTGTGATCATAAACCTCAGGAGAGTGTCCGTTCTGAGAGAACAAAAGGTGGCTCTCTCCCTCTCCTCAAATAAGTAATTCTATAAATTAGAGGATAAAAAGAAAATGCTCCCTACATGGACAAGTAGCTTTTCTAAACAGTCATATATTAATTCCGAAGTTGAGTATCTTCTATGTTGTGGTTTTTTCTTTTTCTATTAGGTTTATCATTTCTTCTCCATCTCAACTGCTCTTGACGTGAGCTTTTGGATTTAAAAAAAACCTGACTAATGACATGAATATAAACTTTCTCTGTGTCTACTAAATGCCATTTCTTTTTGCTTCCCATATTGCTTCTTGATGAATATTTAAAATAAGTAGTTTGTGTACGTAACAGTTTCCAAATTTTTTAAATATCTTAAAATATTTATATGATGTGCTTATATCACGACCCACTGGTTGAGAAAAAAAATAATAGAAATAAAACTGAATATTTATACATTTTGTAGATAATATTCTGGGCTATATGTATTTAGGTCATAATAGCAAAGTCCTTGCCTTCCAGAATCTTCTATTTTGAAAAAAACCTAGTCTATATATGCTAAAAATAATTTACTAAAATCAACTATATAAAAATTTAACCATATTAAGCCTATGACGCATTATCTTCAGTTGGTGGTTCTAGGATGTTTTCTCCTGCTTCCGGTATGCCCACTGCCTCCTTTACTACAACCCTTTCCCCAATCCTAACTCTAAATAGATAGCTTTTTCCACTGAGATAAAGGTTATCCAGAGGATGTAGCCTCTTATCAACTTTGTCAACCTGAAGTCATGAATTTCATCTACAGCTAAAGATACCAACTACCAGTTCCCCCTTGTCCCACTTAGCCAACAAAAATCACATACCAGAAAGATCTTGGGAAACATCTTCCAAATAGCAGGATATCAAATTTTCTGTTTTACTAAATAAAAATAATTTTTTGATCACCCTTCGAGTTTTATCACATAATATAAATACACATAACTTGGAAAAGCATCTTTCCATAAACAGCTACACAATAGTTCCCTGGTTAGAATATTCAGAACAAAACAAAACTACGAATCTCAGAGCAAAGCCATAAATATTTCTCTGAAAATAAAAGTTAAAAACAAACAAACAAAACTGAGTAAGAGTCACATTATACACCAGTGTTCTATAAGAAAATTCCATAACCTAGAGAATTTAAAATAAAAAAACTGATATTAATCAGACAATTTCCTAACAGCTGCTGATTACAAAGACTATTAAAATACACACCAACTTCATTAAAATCTTCAAAGGTGATTTTCCCTGTGGCTTCTCTGTCATAATCTTTAAGAATCTTCAGTACATCAGCTTTTTTTACATCAAACCCCAAGGCTCTCATTGCCACCTTTTGGATTAAAAGGGAAAAGCAAATTATGAAGCATTCTTTACTAAAAAATTTCTAATTCTTAAGTTTTTACATCTTAAGAGATAACACCAAATCAGTAAAATATAACTCTTTTGTATCTTTTATCTCTCTAAAATAGCAAAGTAACAGTGTAATTGTTCTTCAGTATTGAAATTGTTTTTTCATTTATAAATTGCATTTTTATATGACAAAGTAACAAGTGTTTACAAATTTTACTATATAAAATGCACTAACATACTGCACAGATAATTTGATTGTTATTTGTTCTCAAGGGATTAACAACCAAAATGAGAAGGCATGGCATAAATATTAAACAGTTATATGACAGAAGAGATAAAATATTAAAATAAGAATTATCACCAGTCTCTCCATGATTAGTTATCATGTAAATGTTAGGGCTAAGGACCCTGAGTTTAGAGGGGAAAAAGAGAGATTTTGTTGCTAGTAACAAGGAAGGAGACATATTACTGATTACAGAAGTCTTATTTGGAAAGATTCAAGTTGTTCCTTGAATGATAGATGAAGAGGAGCACTAGGGCATTTGGGAAGGATGACTGGTATTAAAAGGGATACTGAAATGAAGGTTTGAAGGACAGTGAACAGAGCAGTTTACATTACCTGAATTAGAAGAGTTCAGGTGGAAGAAAGCAATTAGCTAATGAAAAAAAGGAGTTGGTGGCAAAAGTGTAGAGAACATTCAATAGAAAGCAAAGAAATCTGAACTTTAAGTAGTGTGTAATGAAAAGTCATTAATAGTAAAGATTTATGAGCAATGAACAATTTATGAGCAATGGTGAAAGAATTTTTAAACTATCTAAATTCAATGGTAGTATACAAGGTGAACTAGAGGTAGAGAAATCATTTAGGAAGCTCCAGGTATAAAATAAGGTCCCAAACCAAGAGAGTCAATGGTTACAAATGGAACAGACATTACTACACTATAAAGGAAGAATTGATCAAATCTGGGTAACCCCCCCTCAAAAAAAAAACAGTGTGAAAAGAGAACTGAGGAGGACCACAAGATTTAGAAAGCTAGACTCATAGGCCTATTAACTGCTTTTAGATATTCTATCCTGTCACTGCATAGTTCCTACCCCCTACTTGGAATTCTTATGCTTAAAAATCCCTTGCAAAATTAGAAAAATTAAAACACATACTTATATTCACCTATCCATTAAGGCTATTAAAAATCTGAAAATGCTATCTTTCCCACTGTGCTAAAAGTCCCATTCTACCCTAAACCCAAATCTCTCCCTATACCTCGACAAATATAATTTACAAATCTCTCCCCACATCTTGACATTTTAGGTATTAAAGTTGACATTTTACCCATCAGCATGTGTCAACATCAAACAGCACTTAAATTTGCACCAGAGAAAGTGGATTGAGACTATGTTACTAACAAATCCAATTTTTAAGATTAAGAGACAACACTCCCTCAATCTGAATACAGTGAGTCACCAAGAAACAAAACAAAAACAAAAACAAAACAGTGAAAAGAATATGGTAAGAATAGTTTAAATTCCAGTTTGAAATCCTTTAATTATGTCAGTGAAAAATAAGCACCTTCCCTAGGAATATATTTTTACATTTAAAATACTATTCATTTTATCATGTGAAAAAGACTTTCTAAAAACTGTTAGGGGTTCTGTTCAGTTTTATTATAGCAACTAACTAGGAATGCTTAAAATGCCTTCATAGTTCCAAACCAGTTTAGTCAAAATAATTATTTAGAAATGCAATGTAAAGCAACTGTCAAAATGCAAATCATTTTAACATAAAAACAAATATTTTAAAGTATACCATTACCTTTAATTCATGGTAATCTATTGCTTCATCTTTGTCTGTATCAAATAGTTCAAAAGCATCTTTAATTTCTTGTTTCTGTTCCTCAGACAATTCTCGTCTTTTTTTCCTCTTTGTTTTATCTACTACAAGCTCGCTTCTATGAAATGGAAAGAAAAAAATCCTTAAATTAAAGGAGAATTAAAGTCTACTTTAATTCTCTTTGCTAACAGAAATTAGCCAATAATTATTTTCTAAATTTTAAAAAAGAAAGTACTTTGGAGAAAGATAGGGAAACTTTCCCTTTATGAGTCAATGCCCTGTTTACTCCATAATCTAAATTGCTATAAATCTGAACTTCCCAAAACTAAAGATTGTTAAAGATTAGTAAAATAAATGAGGACCATACTTTTCCTTTTCCCAGCTTTTTATTTATTCCCACTAATGTTACTGTGGAAAAAACAAGAACTGTGAATAAGTAACATTGCTTTTATATCTGAAACTCCAACCAACTCTAACCAAAAAACAAAATACTCACATTATTCTAAGACTGTTAAAGAAAAATAACTCCAAACGAAACCAAAATTCATAGTTGACAGTCACTATATGTCGGTTTACTTTTGATAGCTCTTATAATTAAGTTCGTAAAAGTACTACAAAAACATACAACCGAATTAACTTAGTATTTTAGCATTGTTGGTTAAAAATGTTTTTAGATTACACCTTTCTAACAGTTTGGCAATTTGTCATTTCCTCCATCAATATTAACAAATCATTCAAAATATTAATGAGTCTAAACATGACAAATATTAGATGCCAAAAAAATACAATATTTGTGCTTCATTCTATATAAAAATGTGAAGAGTCTTGTCTCACTTAACATGTAAACTGGAGGTTAAACTTCTCATAAACAAACTCTGGAAAGCCTTAAAGAAAAAAAGTAATTTTTTTAAAGCCAGAAATATTTTCCTTTAAGAGTTGCCCATCTAAACATGCTCCAAATTTTCACAGGGGGATGCAACACTGGTATAAGAACAAGTTTGAAACCTATAATTCGATAACACATTATCATGTAAAAACCAGTTGACTCTATTTAAAACACGTATCTAGCTGCATTTGAAAGTCATTTTGGTCTCTGAAAGCTAGGAAAAAAAAAAAAAAAAAGGCCAGGAAGTGACCAGTAGGTGCAGTATGACAAAGCTGATGAAGCTTCCTTTCATGAAACCTGACTTGACACAAATTTGGGTATTCCTGGGGTCAGTCTTTTCCTTCCTGAGACTTCTAGAGGCCAAGTCCAGAACCGACCCACCCCCTGACCCCATTCAAGGGTACGATTATCCCTTAGCAGAACATGGAACATTTTTATTGTCCTAAGTATATAGTTTTACGGTACAACTTCTACAAAGGGTGAGAGGGCAACATACAGAGGGTTAGAGGTTAGAACTGAAAGGCAAAGAAATGCAAGAAGCTGAGGAAATCCAAGTGACAGTTTGCCAATTAAATTCACTAAAATGGGTCTCCAACTACACCATAAGGCAACGCCCTGAGAAATGAGGAAGAAGGAGTTTTGTGTTATTGCCAAAATTTATAGGTGGGTGATTTGCATTAGCAGCGAAGCAGCCGAGGCGGGGCCCTGGCCAGCTACACGAATTGAATGAAGGGATGTTCCGCGGCCTGGTATCTCACAGAAACGAGTAAAAGCCTCGCGATATTTCATTCCCTCCGCGCTCGCAACTAAGCCCATCTTTTTGGCAGTCCAAAGCCCTACGCGCTGACAGAAATAACTTCCTCAGTAGAAACGCACTGGACTCGATCCCTGCAAGGCACCAGGGCCCAGAGGGTGACTGGTCCGGGTAAGCTACCCTAGGCTCCTTTCCCGCGTCCCGAAACTGCATCCCCTACTTCGCCTCGGCCCCAAACGGCCTCCCTTCCACACCCTCCCTGCGTCCCGCTCCGGGGTGTGGAGAACACTGCCGCCTCCTTATTACCGACCTCAGAGCTAAACTCATTATCTCTTCGGACAGAGACGTTCCTCTCAAGAACGATTTTAACCCCCTACCCAAGACAGCAAGACTTTCACAGCCGTTCAACAGACACGAACGACCTTAGCGGCCTAAGGGACCTCCCACAACATAGACACTTTTGAGCTGGATTGGTTGAAAAATCTCCACGGTTCTGCCTATTCGGGCGGAAGCTTCACAATTCTCTGTTTTCATTGGGTACGTTTTACGTCAATCAGAGAAAAATGTTTCTGTCCTTCACCCACCCATTTCTCGGGCTGCTCTCGCCCTTCGGATTGGCTCGATGCCTTTTTCCCCGAATCCTTTGCGGGTCCGGCCTCTGATCCCTGCTGGATGTGCCCGCGGTGGGTGGGTGCTAGTCGTGTCTTGCTTGAAGCCCTGAGGTCTGTGGGGCCGACGTTCGGAAACTGGACACACAGCTCCGACGGAGGGAAGGGAAGGGACACGCTGCAGGCCACCCTCCGGCTAGGAGGGAGTAGCTGAGGAACAAGATCTGCGAAACTTGGCTCTGCTCTGTTCTAAAACTTTGGATGACCTCAGTACCTGGGGAAAGTGTTTAAAATGCAGATTTAAATGCCCCTTTCCCCATTCTAATTTCAGTAGGTATGAATCTTCGTTTTTACCCCTCACAAGCCTTCCAGGTGATTCTGAGGCAGGTACTGTGACTATACTTGGATTATCACAGGGTTAGATTATTAGGCTATTTATGGTGAGGCAGTATCTAAACCACCCTTCCCTTTCGGTTTCCTCCTTTGAACTGTTTAAAACGGATTTATTCGTTTCTCTCTCTTATTTTACAGTGCTGTAAGCTGTTTATACACATGAGACTGTCTTTACTACCAAACCAAGTCTCTTGAAGCTCACTTGAATGTCTTCTTATTCATCTCTCTTACTAGGTTCAATTTCTTGAAGGCCATGATTATTATCTGTTTAAGGCTTTTCTTTGTACCTAGTAAAATGGTGCATAGGTGCTCTGTAAATTGAGTGGAATCTTTTGAAAACCCGCAAAATACTTAGCTAAACAGCAGATCTCATAAACGTGAATAAAATAGCCTGAGGATGGGAGTTGAAGGCAGAGGATAGTATAAACATTACATGTTTAAGGGATGTATATAATGGTTTAGAGAAGAGAGAGAATACAAGATAGGCTTCTTAAAGGAGGTGGCATAAATATTAGACCTAGAAAGATGAGCTAAATTTGCATAAGTAAGGATAGTATGATAGAACAAGCTAAAAATTAGTTAAGGTTTAGCACCCCTAAAAATCAAAGTGGAACTTTTATTTTGTTCATACTGTAAATTTTAAGGTACTTTTATAAATCGCCTTTGAGTTCTAAAAGGAAAGAGAAATTACAGTTACTAGAACCTAATGATATTGAAAAAAACTATATGTTAACATTCTAAGATACAGACCAAGCTATAGGAGAACATTATTTTAAAGAAGAAAGGATAAAAATAAACCAAGCATTTATCTGAAGATGTTAGAAATGAAGAAGAAAATTGTATAATTGAAATTAGAAAGAGGAAATTAGTAAAGATAAAGTTTGAGAACAATGTTTGAAAGGAAATTGTTCAAATTGATAAAGTACTCAATCTAGTATAAAGCTGGTTTTTGGCAATAACAGTGAAATTCCAAGACTTACAGGAAGTGTAACAAGAAAAGGAATAGTGCCACTAGAAAGGTTGTTAATTTAATAAAAGGGAGTTTAAAAATTATTAAAATATTTTATATAATTTTATGCCACCAATAAATATTAATGCAAAATGACATAGTCACTTTTCAAGGAAAACATAAAAAGGATGGAAAAGTGAATTAAGTCAATAACTACAGACAGGACTGAAAAAAATGCTAAAGTTCTGTACCTTCAAATAAAAAGCCTCCAGCCCACTCAGATTTATGGCTGAATTTTTTAAAATCTTAAGAGCTAAATCTTGTGCTTTAAACCCAAGTCATAGAAAATGATGGAGAGCTTATTATCTTAATTTTTGAAGCTAGCATAATCTTTAACATCCTGAAAGAACATTTAAAGTCAGTCAATGTAAGCTCCGTGGGGATGACGAAGGCTATGCATGTTGCTCACTATTGTATCCCTAGTGCTTGGCTCATATTTGATGTTCATTTGTGAAAATAAGTGCAAAAATCCTAGATGTTAGCAAAATCAGTTTGATGCTGTCTTAAAGGAAGAATTTCTCTATAACCAAATTGAGTTTTTTTTTTAAGTGCAAAGGCAGTTCAAAATATAAATCCATGTTAAATAATTATAGTGTTAGGTTAGGGAAATCATCCCAATGTCAAAAAGGCACTGAATAATGTGCAGCACCTTTTCTACTAAGGTGTAAATAAAGTGGATTTAGAAAATACTTTTTAAAATATCAACAAACTACTTGAAACACCAGTGTTTCTCAAATCTCATTCCTGGAACACTAGAATTATGTGTGATGCTTTTGGTCTCAGAGTGAGTTTCGTAGGCAAATAATTTGGGAAAACAGATTTTGAAATGTTTTCAATAGAGTATTTTCTTAAGAGAGTGACAGGGAATTTACATGCATCACCTATATTAATTAGTGAGAACTAGTGATGACCACTTCTTGCTGCAAAGGAGGTTGAGACAAGAAATTTCTACATGGAAAACTGCTCTGCTGAAACTTGGGGTCTGAAAGATAAGGCAAGTTATTAGCAGCTCTGCCACAAATACCATTAAAGCAGTTATTAATATTATCCTTGAAATTCTCATCAGTTATTCCACAAAACAAGAAAAAGAAATGACATATAAAATTATGTATAGATGATTTCAGTAAAGTAGCTGTTGACCAGACAGATTTGCAAAATCAAACATTTATAAAATATAATAAAATGATTCATAATAATAATATAACCTTCCTAGAAATAAATTTAACAGGAAATCTGTAGAATCAGTAGGTAGAAAAACAACAAAGCTCTACTAAAGAAGTGAGATTTAAGTAAATTGAGAGAGAAGCCATACTAGATGGGAAAATTCAGAATTGCAACTAATTATATTTTAAATTTGCAAATTTGATGCAATCAAAATTTAAATTTTTGTATTTTTCTTGAACAAAATTATTCCAAAGATTATCTCAACAACAATTGCATAAAAATAACTTACTAAATTTTGAAAAAGAATAATAATACAAAAATTGCTCTATGGGACACTAAAATGTATTTGGTGCAGTGGTAATCAGACCAGAAATTCCAGAGACAGACAAATGTAAATAAAAGTTTCTGCTTTGAGGAGGTAGTTACATGAGTATTTGTTTAGTCTGCTTCCTAAAGCCTTAATAAAGCAAGAGTTACTTTGCCACCTAGGCTGGAGTACAGTGGCATAGTTCACTGTAACCTCAAACTCACGGGTTCAAAGGATCCTCCCACCTCAGCCTCCTGAAAAGTTAGGACTACAGAAGCATGTCACCATGCTCAGCTAAATTTTTTTTTTTAATTTTACACTGTGTTGCTATGTTTCCCAGGCTGGTCTAGAACTCCTGGTCTCAAATGATCCTCCAGCCTCAGGCTCACAAAGTGTTGAAAGAATACAGAAATTAGCTCCAGTGTCTATCTAATAAATTAATTTCTAAAGCTGAAGTGACCTGGAGAGAGAACATCAGTAGACTAAGTATTTCAAAAAATATTGGAAAGATCAAAAGAAATATGGAAACTTGTTGACAAATGAAACAGATTCCGGAAGTGGCATGTCAGAATTTCCAGGAGGTGACTAATGTTTCACAGAGAGTTGATCTGCCTAGCAGAGTTCCCAGAGAGACTCCAGGAATTAGAGTTCTCTTGTACAGTAGAAGATGGAAATGAGAAGGGAGCTAAATACAAAATGTCAATTTAAAACCTCTTTAGAAACCACTGCACTTCAGTTCCTCCAGATTCCTCTCCTCAGTGTTCTGTCTCTTTACATCTATGTGAAACCCCACTCTTTTTTTTTCTTTTTTTTAAGAGACGGGTTGTCTCTGATGCTCAGGCTGAAAGTGGCATGATCATAGATCATAGCTCATTGCAACCTCACTCAACCTCCTGTGCTCAAGCAATCCTCCCACCTTGCGTTTTGGTCTCCTGAAGTGCTGGGATTACAAGCATGAGCTACTGCAACTAGCCCTAGTCTTAATAATAATTGAAGAATGAAAAACCATTGGAGATATGAAGAAAATCAACAGTATGAAAGATAAAACTAAGAAAGCTATTTCAGGAAAACTCTGAGTCAGCTAAGGAAGTAAAATAATAAGAAATTAATAATAATAAGCTTCCTAAGAAGTACTTGAGAAAATATTAGAAAAACAGAATACTCTGAAAAAGGAACATTTAGAGAATAAGAAAAAACTGTTGAAAAATGTAAAAATTCAAATTTTAATAAAATGGCAATTTAATTGAAAAATGTTGCAAAACCTGCGATACTCGAACAAAAACATGGAGAACTTTGGGAAAAAAAAAAACCATAGAGGATTAATTTATTATTTGACTAACAAGAATTTCTGAAAGAGCAACAAATGGAGGAGGAGAAGGAGAAAAATATCAGACACTGAAAAGATATTTCAAGGAACTGAAGATAAATACAGATCTCTAAATTGATAAACACATTTAGTGCTGATCAAAATAATGGTAAAAGAACCACACCTAGCCACATAAAGAAGACATTTCAGAGCATCAAAAAGGAAAAGGCCTAAAAGCTTCCAGAGGCAAGAATCTGACCTTTTATAAAAGAAGACTTGAGCTAGTATCAGATTTCTCATCAGAAACTTTAGATACCAAAAGACAATACCTTCAAAATTGTAAGTGAAAATTATTTTGAACTTAGAATTCTATTTCCTGTCAGAACAAAAGTCAAGTGTGAGTACATAATAAAGACTTCAGAAAGTTCAGTCATCATATACTCTGTCTGAAAATGTACTCCGGAAAAGTAAGAATGAAATCCAAAAATACGATAGATGTAAAACACAAGAGTGCGGCAGGCAGAATGACCCACCAAACATGTCCACGTCCTAATCCTGGAAATTTATTAATGTCACATTACATGGAAAAAGGAACTTTGTAGGTGTAATTAAGGTTATCAACCTTAAAATAGGGGGTTATCCTGGATTATCCGGGGGGTTCAGTCTAACCACATGAGTGCTAAAAATCAGAGAACTTATTCCACTTAGAGGCAGGAAAAATGAAGCAGGAGAGGTTAGAGAGATTTAAAGTATAAGAATTCTGGCCAGGCATGGTAACACACCTGTAATCCCAGCACCTTGAGAGGCCAAGGTGGGTGGATCTCTTGAGGTCAGGAATTTGAAACCAGCCTGGCCAACATGGCAAAACCCTGTCTTTACTAAAAAAAATTAGCCAGGCATGGTGGCATGTGCCTGTAGTCTCACCTACTTAGGAGGCTGAGGTGGGAGAATTGCTTGAACCTGGGAGGTGGAGGTTGCAGCGAGCTGAGATCATGCCATTGCACTTCAGCCTGGGCGACAGAGTAAGACTGTGTCTTAGATAGATAGATGATTGATAGATAGATAGATAGATAACTCAAGCAACAATTATAGGCTTTGAAAATGAAATGAGATCATGAGGCAAAGAATAAAGGCTGCTTCTCAAAGTTGGGACCCCAGCCAATAGCCAGCAAGAAATTGAGGACCCCAATTCTACAAAACTGTGGAACTGAATTGTGTCAATACCTGAATAACCTGGAAGTAGATTCACCCCCCAGAGTCTCCTGAAAGAAGCTCAGCCCTGTTGACACCTTGGTAGGCCTTGTAAGACCCTAAGCAGAAGACGCAGTTGAGCCACACTGTACCTAGACTTCTGACTTACAGAACTGTGACATGAGTGAATGTTGATTTTAGCCACTAAATGTGTAGTAAGTTGTTACGGTAGCAATAGAAAATGAATACATCTCATATGAAAGAGAAAAGGGGGAGATACAGAGGCTTAGAAAGCAACTGGCCTAAAATAAATAGATAGACAACTAGTGGAATGTTTTCAAGAAGAAAAATTGAATGAGTTCCACACAGTAGATAGAAATGGATAAAGAGAACATGAACATACTCAGTGACATGGCAAAGAAAGTATAAAAGAAGGTAATTAGAAAGTTTTTGAAAAAAAAAACAAATTTTATAAGAAAATTATGTCTTAAAATGATGTAAACTAAAATAATACAATATCAAGCTGCAGTGAATGTTATGAAGTACCACTTACCTTTCTCATTTCAGAACCAAGGAACTTATATCCCCAGTTTCCAGGAGTTTTAGCTGCTAAAAACTCACAATTTAGTTCCCCCAGGAAATTGCCCTCCACCAAAGGTATGTGTCTTGCAAAAGATTACAAACCCTCCTTGTCTAACACGTCCAAAGACTGGTTAGTGTGGAAGAAAAAGGGCTGAGTTCCTTGCCTCAATTCAAGGGAACTCTGAAGGTCCTCTCCAACTTGATTGTTCCCCATCCAGTTGGCTAAGGCTTCTGTTTTGACAGCACCATGGTTTAACTTCTCCCTATGCCCAGTTCTGGTTTTGTCAGTCCCTTGTTTCTGAGAGGCTTCCCCAATGAACCATTTATGGAAATCTGTCTCATAATCTCTTTCCCAGAGAACTCACCCTAAGACACAGGCAACTGACAGAATATAAAAAGAACAAGACAGAGATTAGGTCACCACAAATAGAGTTAGGCAGCTTACCCTTAGAAATACAAATTTTAAAAGTTAAGTTAAAAACTTATGTTTAAAGAAAATGAGTGAACTTACTAGAAACAAAGGATGAAATATTTAAAAGACCACAGATGTTTATAGCAGCTTTATTTATAATGGCCAAAACTGGGAAGCAACCAAGATGTCTTCAGTAGATCACAGGATAAACTGTGGTACATCCAGACAATAGACAGTTACCTCTAAAAAGAAAAAAACAGGCCAAGCATGGTGGCTCGTACCTGTAAACTCAACATGTTGGAAAACAGAGGCAGGAGGATCACTTGAAGCCTGGAGTTCTCAGAGTTCTAGACCAACCTGAGCAACATAGTGAGATACCCCATGTCTACCAAAAAAATTAAAAAGCTTTTTTCTTGGAATCATGCTCTGTTGCCCATGCTGGAGTGCATTGGTGAGATCTTGGCTCACTGCAACCTCTGCTTCCAAGGCTCAAACAATTCTCATGCCTCAGTTTCTCAAGTAGCTGGGACTATGGGCATATGCCACCATACCCAGCTAATTTTTGTATTTTTAGTAGAGACAGGGTTTCACCATGTTGCCCAGGCTGGTCTGGAACTCATGACCTCAAGTGATCCACCTGCGTAGGCCTCCTAAAGTGCTGGGATTACAGGTGTGAGCCACAGTGCCCAGACCCCAAAAAATGTATTAAATAGATACAGTGGCACACACCTGAGGTCCTAGCTCCTTGAGAAGCTGAGGCGGGAGGATTGCTTGTGCCCAGGAGGTCGAGGTTACAGTGAACTATTGTGCCACTGCACTCCAGCATGGGTAACAGAGTGAGACTGTCTCAAAAAAATTAAAAGAAGTCAGTAAAAAAAAAAAAAAAAAGCTATCAAGCCATGAAAAGACATGAAGGAAACCTAAATGCATATTACTAAGAAACGAGGCAAAGCTGAAAAGGCTATATACTGTATGATCCAACTATGTGACATTTTGGAAAAGACAAAAACCATGGAAGCAGCAGAAAGATCAGTGGCTGTCGGGGATCAGGCAGAGGAGGCATGAATAGGCAGAGCACAGGATGATTAGGGTAGTGAAAAGTATTCTATATGACCCTATGATAATAGATTTCATTATTATATTTGTCAATACCCATGGAAAGTACAACACCAAAAGTGAATCTTAGTGTGAACTATGGACTTCGGATGATAATAGTGCATCTATGTAGGTTCGTCAGTTGTCATAAATGTACTTCCCTCATGCAAAATATTGATAGTAGGGGAGAAGTTGCACAAGTATAGGGGCAGAGGATACATGTGAGCTCTGAAATTTCTGCTCAATTTTGCTGTGAACCTAAAAGTGCTCTAAAACATGTTTTATTTTCTTTAAAAAGATGAGACTGTAGAGTATTTAAAATGGATTACCTCTGGGAAATGAGACACTGATTTCCTATTCCAACTGAGACCGATTGCTTTTTAGATCTGTCAAACAACAATTGGATTCTTTGGTTAAAGCCACCATTCCTCATGTTTCACATCTTCATCCTGTTACTATGTTTCACTCTTACTTTGCTGGAGTGTATCTTCGGGAATTCAGAAATGGTATATGACAAGTGGTTTTCTAAATTCTTTATTTTGTTCCCACAACTGGTTTTACAGTTGAAATGAAAAATGGAAAATAATAGGGAAGGTGACTTTTACCCTTATGAATTATATTTAGTAAACCACATCCATGAAGTACTTTAATAAAAATGTAGAATGGAAGGAAAACTTCATTTGGACAAAATGTATTCTACAGTCCATTGGGAAAATAAAGTTAGATCCACATTTCAGATTTTATATCTCATGGCATAATCATTGAAAAAAGAAAAAAATATGAAAAAAAGATTTTGTATCAAAATACAATCAAGACAAAAGTTTATAAAAAACTTAAAATAACATATATTTATTTTGATAATCTCAGAATTCAGAAAGACTTCTTCAGCATAATTACTAAGATTAGAACCCATAAAAGAATATAGATCTGACTATACACATGTGCTTTTTTTTTGAGACAGAATCTTGCCCTGTCACCCAGCAGGCTGGAATGCACCAGTGCAATCTCACCTCACTGGAACCTTCACCTCCCGGGCTCAGGTGATTCTCCTGCCTCAGCCTTCCAAGTAGCTAGGACTACAAGCCTGTGCCACCACACCTGGCTAATTTTTGTATTTTCAGTAGAGATGGGTTTCACCACATTGATCAGGCTGGTCTCAAACTCCCAGCCTCAGATGATCCGCCTGTCTCAGCCTCCCAGAGTGCTGGAATTATAGGCATGAGCCACTGTACCTGGCCCAAATGCACATTTTTCTATAAATAAAATATCTTTATATAAATAAAATACACACCAAGCTTTGTAACCAGCAGTTAACTCTGGAGAGAACAATGGCAACTGGAGAAAGGGATCAGGGAAGACCTTCAATGGAAAGCACAGGCAACAAAACAGAAAATAAATAAATTGGGCTTCACCAAAACTAAAAACTTTTGAGCATCAAAAGATACTGTGAAGAGAGCGAAAAAGAAACCTGCATGGGAGAAAATACTCGCAAATCATGTATCTAATAAAGGACTGGTATTCTGAATGTATAAAGAAATCATATAACTAAACAACAGCAAAATAATTTTAAAATAGGCAAAGGACTTGAATAGACATTTCACCAAGAAGGCATAGGAATGAATAATATGGACAAGAGAAGATATTCAGTATGACTAATCACTGAGGAAATGCAAATCAAAATCTGATGAGATACCACTTCACATCCATTAAAATGGCTGGTATAGAGACAAACTAGACAACATCTGAAAATAGCAAATATTGGCAAGAACATGGAGAAATTGGAACCCTGTGCATTGCAGGTGGGAATGTAAAATGGTAGAGGTGCTGTGGAAAACAATATAGCAGCTTCTCAAAAAACACATATGATCCATATGATTCAACAGTTACACTACTGGGTATATACCCAGAAGAAATGAAAACAGTCTAGAACACGTAGCTGTTTACCCATTTTTGTAGCAGCATTATTCAGAACAGCCAAAAGATAGAAACCCAAATGTCCATTGGAAAATTTTTTTTTTTTTTTTGGAGACAAATTCTCACTCTTGTTACCCAGGCTGGAGTGCAATGGCGCGATCTTGGCTCACCACAACCTCTGCCTCCTGGGTTCAGGCAATTCTCCTGCCTCAGCCTCCTGAGTAGCTGGGATTACAGGCACGTGCCACCGTGCCTAGCTAATTTTTTGTATTTTCAGTAGAGACGGGGTTTCACCTTGTTGACCAGGATGATCTCAATCTGTTGACCTCGTGATCCACCCGCCTCGGCCTCCCAAAGTGCTGGGATTACAGGCTTGAGCCACCGCGCCCGGCCCTGGATAAATTAAATATAGTCTATAAATACAGTGGAATATTACTCAGCCTTAAAAAGAAATGAAATCCTCATACATACTACAGTATGGGTGAACTTTGAAAACATTGTCAACATGGTGAAACCCCGTCTCTACTAAAAATACAAAAAATTAGCTGGGCACGGTGGCACGTGCCTGTAATCCCAGCTACTCAGGAGGCCGAGGCAGGATAATTGCCTGAACCCAGGAGGCGGAGGTTGCGGTGAGCCGAGATAGCGCCATTGCACTCCAGCCTGGGTAACAAAGAGCGAAACTCCGTCTCAAAAAACAATAAAAAAACATTGATAAATGAAATAAGCCAGACACAAAAGGACAGATACTATATGATTCTACTTATATGAGGGACCTAGAATAGAGAAATTCATAGAGACAGAAAGTAAAATGGTGATTATCAGGGATTGGATGAAGGAAAGAATGGGAGTTGCTGTTTAATGGGTAAAGAGTCTCAGTTTGAGATTATCAAAATATGGGAGACAGAGGAACCACTTTCAAAAAAAAAAAAAATTAAGGTAGGCTGTGAGGAAACAATCAGATGAATCCAGAAAGTAAAACATTCCTTAGGAACTGGCCGTTCCCTTCAGCAAGCCAGTGCAAGAAAAAGGCAGTAACTTATATTGATAAAGATTTAAAGGATATTACCACTAAATAAAATGTCTTGTCCCAGATTAGATACTAGTCTGGACAAAGCTTCTATAAAAGGCATCATGAAGACAACTGAGGAAATTTGAATATGAATTAGGAATTAGAGGATATAAAGGAAATACTTTTTTCAGGCACTGTAAGAATAATTTATATATGAAATTTTTTGGGGGGGAATGCAAACTGTTTAGAGGTGAAATGTTCAAAATCTCTATAATTTACTTTAAAATGGTATACAAAAATACTTTAAAAATTGGGATACAAGGATAAGTAATACTTTATGTCATCTAATTCCTAATTCTTATTCAAATTTCCTCTGTTGTCTCTGTAATAATACCTTTTACAGTTGTTTTGTCCAAACCAATATCTAATCTGGGATGAGACATTTTATCTGGTTGTAATATCCTTTAAATCTCTTTTTGAGTTGGTGCAAAAGTAATTGTGGTTTTTGCGATGATAAAGGATCTAAGGCAGGAGAATTAGGAGGTGACCAAGAATTGAGTACTATAGATTTGAGGTCGCTGAGAAAGTGACATTTGAGCTGAGATATTAAGTGATTGCCAGCTATGTCAGTTCAGGTCCTCGAAGGTCTAGATGACAAGATAGGATTCATTTTAAAATAGACCAGAAAACACCTGTGAAGGATAAAACTGTGGCAAGCAAGAGAAGGCAGGAGAGTCTTCAAACCACAGTGCAGTTTTGGCACCTGGGAAAGGAGATCAGGAAAGAAAGAGGATTGGATAGGCAGCACAGTTGTGAGAAAGTCTCAATCAAGCCAATGAGAGACCCAAAGTAGAAACTGTCTATTAAAGAAGTCCTGCTTTGGGCAAGAATGGCCCGGCTTGGTGTCCCGGCTGATCATCCCCAGTGATAGTGCTCAGTCCTTGGCTGGATGTTGGCCTCAGTATGAATGCTGAGGTGCATCAGAAGTCACGACCACTAGAGGGTGTTAACTCTGCTCCTCACAGCAGGTTCTCTTGAAGGGAAATCTGAATTTTACACCTTCATAGCTGTCCTTCCAGCCTTGCAAAGATCTGGATGGAGAGGCTATCAAGAGGGTGAAATGACAAAGGCAAATTCCTTAATATAGGAAAATAGCTGGTATATTTGAGGAAAAGTAAAAAACAGTAAGTTTGCTGCATAATGAGAGTGGCAAAATGGCACAAGAAGTCAGATTGATAAACCGGAGTCCTCATCATATGCAGCCTAAAAGACTATGATGGGGGGCAAATTTTATTCCACGTGTACTGGAAATCCATCAGCCAGTTGTTTTAAGCAGTGAATTAGTATGGTCTGATTTAGGTTTTATATTCAAACTTCCTGAAACATTAATCTGTATTTATAGCATCCATTTCTTCATATTTCATTATCTCTCAACCCAGAGCAAATCTGATTTACAGCCTCACCTTTCTATTGAAAATGCTTTTACTAGGTTACCAAAGGCTTGTTAATTGCTAAGTTCAATTGCTTCTTTCTAATTCCCATCTTAGTTGTCTCCTGAGTCACATCTGCACATTAACCACTCATTCCTTAAAATAGCTCTCATGGCTGCTTTTCACTACTCCTTCCTAATTTCCTTCTGTGGCTTTTTAAAATCCATTCCCTAAATTTTTAAATTCACAATTATGTCCTTAATACTTTCATGTTATCCCTAGGTACTCTCACCTGCTAAGTTTCACCTACATGCTGATAACTCCAAAATTTCTAATTTTTTTTACTTCTAGCCCTCTATTCTCACTTTTCAAACCTATATTTTCATCTGTGAGTCATGCATTTCCACCTTAGAGTATAATATACCAAAACAAAAATTATTACCTTCCTTAAAAATACTTCTTATGGCCTGTTGTTGTGGCTCATGCCTATAATCACAGAATTTTGGGAGGCTGAGGCAGGTGGATTGTTTGAGCTCAGGAGTTTGAGATCAGCCTGGGTAACATGGGAAACAAAACCTTGTCTCTACAAAAAATACAAAAATTAGCCGGGTGTGGTGGCACAGGATTGTAGTCCTAGCTCCTCGGGAGGCTAAGGTGGGAGAACTACTTGAGGCTGGATGGTGGAGGTTGCAGTGAGTCATGATCATGCCACTGCACACCAGCCTAGGTGACAGAATGAGGCTTTGTATCAAAAAGAAAGAAAGAAAATTCTTATATATTCTCATTCTTGGATAATGACATCAGCAGTCACCCAGTCACATAACTTCTTGGAATAACATTTAACTGCTCACTGATGGTCAAACTATAATTTTTGAAATTTAAAGATATGACTATCATATAATTATAGAATGAATAGGCCTCCAGTGTCTGTCTCTTAATGGGAAAACAAGCATGATGGTAAAGCTGGCTTATAGAAAAATTAGAGAAACTGAGTATACATAGCCTGTCACAAAAGATATGTTTAAACTTATAAGCTGAAATAAGTTTGCTAAATTACAATGTCATACAAGTTAATATTCTATAGGTAAAAATAAACTATAGCCTTTGCAGTTATATTCCCTGCTAGTTGAAAATGATATGCATCCCTATAGGGCAAAAATTTACAAGTTAACTTTTTACACAATATTAGTTCTAATAAATGGCAAAGAACAAATCAAAGGCATATCTCCTGGAGAATAAAATAGTCATTGGGCAGATCTATTAAGCAATACTCTAGTATGACATGCAGTCATTCTTTGGCCTTATTTTCAAGTTCTGGATATTTTTTTTCTCACACTTGCTCTTGATCTTAAATTGCCATTATGTAGTGATTGAGCTATATTTTAAAGACAAATCTGCCTCCTTCAGTGCCTATGTTTTTCCCCACAAAGAACCTGAGTTGCCGGCTAATTCAAATACTAGACATAAGATGAGAAGAAAGGACTGAGAAAGGACTCTGCTTTTCAAAATCAGTAGGGCACAGTTATTAAAAGAGCATGGCATTAGACAAAGGACAGAAAAATTATCAGTAGATAGACCTGCTTATACAGTCTATGTGATCTACTACAAAGGCACCAATACAATTCAATGGGAAATGGAAGATCTTTACAATAAATGGTGCTGCAGCAAGCAGATACAACAATAACACCCATAAAAAGACACGAACATTGATTCCTGCCTTGCACCATACACAGAAATTTACTTGACATGAATCATATACTTATTTGTAAAAGAAAAAGCTGTAAAGAGGGGGGGACTCAAGATGGCGCTGTGAGAACAACCCAGGCTTGGAGCTCTTCTCGTTGAATCTGCAAACGGTGAGTCAGTGCTGCATTTCCAGACTGATCTTTGTTGCCCACAGAACGGGGAAACTCCCAAGTATAAAAAAGACACGGGACGCCAGGCAGTAGGTCTGCCTGGCGAAGCCGGCAGCTGGGGCGGCGGCGGCCGGCCCTACCCAGCAATCCCCACAGGGCGCGCTTGTCCGGGTGCCCTGTTGAACCGGCAACCTGAGACTTGAGAGGGCTGGACTTGAGACTGAATGAGACTTGGACAGTAGCCCAGCCCAGGGGATTGCAGGAATTGGGATACCCAGTGGGACGAACAAAACTGCGATTTCAAACTATCCCGAGTAGATGGTCCGAGACGCTCTGTGGGGGAGGGGCGTCCACCACTACCGAGGCAACCCGCCCCAACTGAGATACACGCCCACTGCTGACGCAGCCAGCCGTTGCCGAGGCAACCCGCCCCAACGGAGATACACGCCCATTGCTGACGCAGCCAGCCGTTGCCGAGGCAACCCGTCCCTACTGAGATACACGCCCACTGCTGACGCAGCCTGCCGTTGCTGAGGCAACACGCTACAACAAAGACACTCCGCCGCAGGGCGTGGCGGAGACCACAGCAGAGCCGGCAGGAACAGCACGAATCACACAACAGCAGGGTGGAGCCTCGGCAGCCAGACAGTGGCTAGTCTGCCTTCTAGCTGCGCAGGACACCTGATCAGACATCCAAAAATAAAGCCCAAACCCCTCAACACAGAGCATTTGAGAAAAAAAAAAAAAAAGGGGGGGGTTTTTTAATGAGCTCAGTTGCAGCAGAATCAAACATAGCAGCCTAACAGCCCTGAATGAACAACAGAGTGCACAGCTCAGCAATTAAACCCCTATAAAGTACAAACTGTCTCCTCAAGCAGCTCCCTGACCCCTCTATATCCAAAAGACTGACATTAGGCAGGCATCATCCTGGGACAAAGAGAGCAGAAAAAGAAACTGATAGCATCCCTCGCTGTGCCACAGCTACTAGAGGTGCACCCCAGACAAGCAGGGTCTGGAGCGGACCTCAGCAGTCGTACAGCGAAGGGGCTAGACTTGTAGAAGGAAAACAAAGCAACAGAAATACTTCATCATCAACATTCTGGGTGTCCACTCAGAGACCCAAACAAAAAGTCAGCAACTACGCAGACGACCAGCGGACAAATCCACAAAGATGGGAAGAAACCAGCGCAAAAAGGAGGAAAACACCCAAAACCAGAACACCTCGCCTCCTAGAAAGGACCAAAACTCCTCACCAGCAAGGGAGCAAAGCTGGACGGAGAATGACTGTGACGAAATGACGGAATTAGACTTCAGAAGATGGATAATGAGAAACTTTTGTGAGCTAAAAGATCATGTATTAAATCAATGCAAAGAAACTAAGAACCTTGAAAAAAGATTTGAAAAAAGATTCGAGGAAATGATAACAAGAATGGATACCTTAGAGAGGAATATGAATGAATTAAAGGAGCTGAAAAACACAATACGAGAACTTCGCGAAGCAAACACAAGTTTCAATAGCCGAATAGACCAAGCAGAAGAAAGAATATCTGAAGTCGAAGACCAACTCAATGAAATAAAACGAGAAACCAAGATCAGAGAAAAAAGCGCAAAAAGGAATGAACAAAGTCTCCAAGAAATGTGGGACTATGTGAAAAGACCTAACCTACGTTTGATAGGTGTACCAGAAGGGGATGAAGAGAATGAATCCAAGCTGGAAAATACACTTCAGGACATCATCCAGGAAAATTTCCCCCACCTAGCAAGACAAGCCAACACTCAATTGCAGGAAATACAGAGAACACCACAAAGATTTTCCGCAAGAAGAGCAACCCCAAGGCACATAATCGTCAGATTCAACAGGGTTGAAATAAAGGAGAGAATACTAAGGGCAGCCAGAGAGAAAGGTCGGGTCACCCACAAAGGGAAGCCCATCAGACTCACAGCAGATCTCTCGGCAGAAACACTACAAGCCAGAAGAGAGTGGGGGCCAATATTCAACATTCTTAAAGAAAAGAACTTTCAACCCAGAATTTCATATCCAGCCAAACTGAGCTTCAGAAGTGAAGGAAGAATAAAATCCTTTGCGAACAAGCAAGTACTCAGAGATTTTGTCACCACCAGGCCTGCTTTACAAGAGCTCCTAAAAGAGGCACTACACATAGAAAGGATCAACCAGTACCAGCCATTCCAAAATCACACTGAATGCTAAAGAGCTTCAACATAATGAAGAATCTACAACAACTAACAGGCAAAACAGTCACTTAGCATCAAAATGGCAGTATCAAATTCACACATAACAATATTAACCCTAAATGTAAATGGACTAAATGCACCAATCAAAAGACACAGACTGGCAAATTGGATAAAAATCCAAAACCCATCAGTGTGCTGTATACAGGAAACCCATCTCACATGCAAGGATACACAAAGGCTCAAAATAAAGGGATGGAGGAAGATTTACCAAGCTAATGGAAAGCAAAAAAAAGCAGGAGTTGCAATTCTCATCTCTGATAAAATAGACTTTAAAGTAACAAAGATCAAAAGAGACAAAGAAGGCCATTACATAATGGTAAAAGGATCGATACAACAAGAAGAGCTAACGATCCTAAACATATATGGACCCAACACAGGAGCACCCAGATACATAAGGCAAGTTCTTAATGACTTACAAAAGGACTTAGACTCCCACACAATAATAGTGGGAGACTTTAACACTCCACTGTCAATACTAGACAGATCAACCAGACAGAAAATCAACAAGGATACCCAGGGCTTGAACTCAGACCTGGAGCAAGCAAACCTGGTGGACATTTACAGAACTCTCCACCCCAAATCCACAGAATACACATTCTTCTCAGCACCACATCACACCTACTCTAAAATTGATCACATAATTGGAAGTAAAGCACTGCTCAACAAATGCAAAACAACAGAAATCATAACAAACAGCCTCTCAGACCATAGTGCAATCAAGTTAGAACTCAGAATTCAGAAACCGACCCAGAAACACACAGCTTCATGGAAACTGAACAACTGGCTCTTGAATGTTGACTGGGTAAACAACGAAATGAAAGCAGAAATAAAGAAGTTCTTCGAAACCAATGAGAACGAAGACACGACGTGCCAGAACCTCTGGGACACATTTAAAGCAGTCTCTAGAGGAAAGTATATAGCAATAAGTGCCCATATGAGGAGAATGGAGAGATCCAAAATTGACACCCTATCGTCAAAATTGAAAGAGCTAGAGGAGCAAGATCAAAAAAACTCAAAACCCAGCAGAAGACAAGAAATTACTAAGATCAGAGCTGAACTGAAGGAGATTGAGACACGAAAAACCCTTCAAAAAATCAATAAATCCAAGAGCTGGTTTTTTGAAAAGATCAACAAAATAGACAGACCACTAGCCAGATTAATTAAAAATAAAAGAGAGAACAACCAAATAGATGCAATAAAAAATGATAAAGGGGAAATCACCACAGATTCCACAGAAATTCAAACCATCATCAGAGAATATTACAAACAACTCTATGCACATAAACTAGTAAACCTGGAAGAAATGGATAAATTCCTGGACTCCTGTGTCCTCCCAAGCCTAAACCAGGAGGAAGCTGAAACTATGAATAGACCAATAACAAGGTCTGAAGTTGAGGCAGCAATTAAGAGCCTACCACACAAAAAAAGCCCAGGTCCAGACGGGTTCACAGCTGAATTCTACCAGACACACAAGGAGGAGCTGGTACCATTCCTTCTAAAACTATTTCAAACAATACAAAAAGAGGGAATCCTTCCCAAATCATTTTATGAGACCAACATCATCCTGATACCAAAACCCGGCAGAGACCCAATGAGAAAAGAAAACTTCAGGCCAATATCCATGATGAACATAGATGCAAAAATCTTCAATAAAATATTGGCAAGCCAATTGCAACAGCAAATCAAAAAACTTATTCATCATGATCAAGTAGGATTCATCCCGGGGATGCAAGGCTGGTTCAACATACGCAAGTCTATCAACGTAATTCACCACATAAACAGAACCAAAAACAAAAACCACATGATTATCTCAATTGACGCAGAGAAGGCATTTGACAAAATTCAACAACCCTTTATGCTAAAAACCCTCAATAAACTCGGTATCGATGGAACGTATCTCAAAGTAATAAAAGCTATTTATGACAAACCAACAGCCAATATCATACTGAATGGGCAAAAACTGGAAGCATTCCCGTTGAAATCTGGCACTAGACAAGGATGCCCTCTCTCACCACTCCTATTCAATATAGTACTGGAAGTTCTAGCCAGAGCAATCAGGCAAGAAAAAGAAATAAAGGGTATTCAAATAGGAAAGGTGGAAGCCAAATTGTCTCTATTTGCAGACGACATGATAGTATACCTAGAAGACCCCATTGCCTCAGCCCAAAAACTCCTGAAACTGATAAACAACTTCAGCAAAGTCTCAGGATATAAAATCAATGTGCAAAAATCACAAGCATTCGTCTACACCAATAACAGACTTAAAGAAAGCCAAATCAAGAGCGAACTGCCATTCGCAATTGCTACAAAAAGAATAAAATACCTTGGAATACAACCCACAAGGAACGTAAGGGACCTCTTCAAGGAGAACTACAAACCACTGCTCAACGAAATCAGAGAGGACACAAACAGATGGAGAAACATTCCATGTTCATGGTTAGGAAGAATTAATATCGTGAAAATGGCTATACTGCCCAAAGTAATTTACAGAATCAACACTATCCCCATCAAGCTACCATTGACTTTCTTCACAGAACTGGAAAAAACCACCATGAACTTCATATGGAACCAAAAGAGAGCCCGCATAGCCAAGTCAATCCTAAGCAAAAAGAACACAGCGGGGGGCATCACACTACCGGATTTCAAACTATACTACAAGGCTACAGTAATCAAAACAGCATGGTACTGGTACCAAAACAGAGATATAGACCAATGGAACAAAACAGAGGCACCGGAGGCAACACAACATACATACAACTATACAATCTTTGATAAACCTGACAAAAACAAGCAATGGGGCAAGGATTCCATGTTTAACAAATGGTGTTGGGAAAACTGGCTAGCCATGTGCAGAAAGCAGAAACTGGACCCCTTCCTGACACCTTACACTAAAATTAACTCCAGATGGATTAAAGACTTAAACATAAGACCTGGCACCATAAAAACCCTAGAAGGAAATCTAGGCAAAACTATCCAGGACATAGGAGTAGGCAAGAACTTCATGAACAAAACACCAAAAGCATTGGCAACAAAAGCCAAAATAGACAAATGGGACCTAATGAAACTCCACAGCTTCTGCACGGCAAAAGAAACAGTCACTAGAGTGGATCGGCAACCAACAGAATGGGAAAAAATTTTCGCAGTCTACCCATCTGACAAAGGGCTGATATCCAGAATTTACAAAGAACTCAAACAGATTTACAGGAAAAAAACAAACAAGCCCATTCAAAAGTGGGCAAAGGATATGAACAGATACTTTACGAAAGAAGACATATATGAGGCCAACAGTCATATGAAAAAATGCTCATCGTCACTGGTCATCAGAGAGATGCAAATCAAAACCACATTGAGATACCATCTCACGCCAGTTAGAATGGTGATCATTAAAAAATCTGGAGACAACAGATGCTGGAGAGGATGTGGAGAAAAAGGAACACTTTTACACTGTTGGTGGGAGTGTAAATTAGTTCAACCATTGTGGAAGACAGTGTGGCGATTCCTCAAGGCCTTAGAAATAGAAATTCCATTTGACCCAGCAATCCCATTACTGGGTATATATCCAAAAGACTATAAATCGTTCTACTATAAGGACACATGTACACGAATGTTCATTGCAGCACTGTTTACAATAGCAAAGACCTGGAATCAACCCAAATGCCCATTGATAATAGACTGGATTGGAAAAATGTGGCACATATACACCATGGAATATTATGCAGCAATCAGAAATGATGAGTTTGTGTCGTTTGTAGGGACATGGATGAATCTGGAGAACATCATCCTCAGCAAACTGACACAAGAACAGAAAATGAAACACCGCATATTCTCACTCATAGGCGGGTGATGAAAAATGAGAACACATGGACACAGAAAGGGGAGTACTAAACACTGGGGTCTATTGGGGGGAAAAGGGGAGGGCCAGTGGGAGGGGGAGGTGGGGAGGGATAGCCTGGGGAGAAATGCCAAATGTGGGTGAAGGGGAGAAGAAAAGCAAAGCACACTGCCATGTGTGTACCTACGCAACTGTCTTGCATGCTCTGCTCATGTACCCCAAAACCTATAATCCAATAAAAAATTAAAAAAAAAAAAAAAAAAAGGAAAAAGCTGTAAAGATTCTGAAAGAAAGTATAGGGAGATAGCTTTATGACTTTGGGGCAAACAAAATTTCTTATACAATACTTAAATAGCCCCAATCATGAAATTAAAACTTGAAAAATTAGACATTATCAAAACTATGCATATCTGCTCACCAAAGACAACAGTAGAAAGATGAAAAGGCAACAAGTTACACACTGGGAGGAAAAATTTGCAATACACAAATCTGACACAGCATTACAAATCACTTATAAAGAGACTAAACATCTGATAACAATAATGGATAAAATATTTGAACAGGCATTTCACAAATGTGGCTATCTCAATGACCAATAAACATATGAAAAAGTATTTAATATAATTAGGGAATTACAAGTTAAAACCACGTAAGTAATGTCATGTAGGCGCAAAAAATGGCTAAAAATAAATTTTTAAAATTTTAGGTCAGCCATGGGTGTTAAGCCTGTAATCCCAATACTTCGGGGAGCTGAGGCAGGCAGATCACTTGAGGTCATGAGTTTGAGACTAGCCTGGCCAACATGGTGAAACGCTGACTCTACTAAAAATAGAAAAGTTAGCCAGGCATGATGGTGGGTGCCTGTAATCCCATCTACTCGGGAGGCTGAGGCAAAAGAATCTCTTGAGCCAGGGAGGTGAAGGTTGCAGTAAGTAGAGATAGTGCCACTGCATTCCTGCCTGGGTAACAGAGCAAGACTCCATCTCAAAAGAAAAAAAAATTTTAAAGATTAGCAATATCAAATGGTGGCAAGAATGTAGATCAGCTTTCAAAATTGCTGAGTACAAAATGATACAACCACTTTGGAAAATTGTCTTTCTCTAATGTTAAACATTCACTTACCTTATGACGGCAATTTCAGTTCCAGATATTTACCCAAGAGAAGTGCTTGTCTCTGCAAAAAACTTTCACAAGACTGATCATTGAAGCTTAATTCATAATAACCCCAAGTTAAAACAATTCAAATGTCCACTAACAGGCAGAAAAACAAACAAGTTGTGATATACTCATACAATGGATAGTATCAGTAATAAAAGAAAAAGATTAAAATAGAACTACTGGTATAGTCTACAACCAGGTTGCCCCTTATGCATATAGTTTTAAGTGAAGTAAGTCAGATATAAAAGACTACACACAATGAATATGTAGTATAGGATTCCATTTATAGAAAGTTCAACAAAAAGCAAAAGTAAACAATGTTTATAGAAATCAGAGTAGTGGTTACCTCTGGCAGGGATGGAAGTAGTAGTGATGATATATGTTCTGAAAACAAACACAATGGAGTTTTACCAGTGTTGGAAATATTTTGTATTTTGATCTGCGTGGTGGTTACCTGGGTGTACACATGTAAAAATCATCTAACTGTTCATTTAAGATTATGGCACTTCAGCAAAGGAAAATGTCAACAGACTGAACAGAACCTACAGAATGGGAGAAAATTTTTGCAAACTATGCATCTGACAAAAGTCTAATATCCAGCATCTATAAGGAACTTCAATTTACAAGGAAAAAAAACCCATTGAAAAGTGGGCAAAGGATATGAACAGACACTTTTCAAAAGAAGACATACATGTAGCCAACAAGCATATGGAAAAAAGCTCAACATCACTACTCATTCAAGAAATGCAAATCAAAATAGCAATGAGATACCATCTCTCACCAATCAGAATGGCTACTATTAAAAAGTCAAAAACTAGCAGATGCTGGTGAGGTTGCAGAGAAAAAGGAATGCTTATACACTATTGGTGGGAGTGTAAATTAGTTCAACCATGGTGGAAAGCAGTGTGGCAATTCTTCAGAGACCTAAAAACAGAAATTCTATATGACCCAGAAATCTCATTGCTGGGCATATACTCAAAGGAATATAAATTGTACTATTATAAAGACACATGCACACATATGTTCATTGCAGCACTATTCACAATAGCAAAGACATGGAATCAACCCAAATACCCATCAATGGTAGACTTGATAAAGAAAATGTGGTATGCATACCCCATGAAGTACTATACTATATGCCCCATTAAATATTATATACCCTATGAAATACTATGCAGCTAAAAAGGAATAATATCATGGCCTTTGCAGGGACAAGGATGGAGGTGGAGACCATTACCTTAGCAAACTGACACAGGAACTGAAATCCAAATACATGTTCTCACTTATAATTAAAAGCTATGAAACATAATTAAGTGCTATTAGCACTTATAATTAAGAGCTAATGAAACATATGGACACATAGAGGGGAACAATACATGCTGAGGCCTGTCAGAGGGTGGAGGTTAGAGGAGGAAGATGATTGGAAAAAATAGCTAATGGGTACTAGGCTTAATACTTGGGTGATGAAATAATCTGTACAACAAACCTCCATGACACAAGTTTACCTATATAATAAACCTGTATGTGTACCCCTTAACTTAAAAGTTATATAAAAAATAAATAATGATTAGCCACTTTATGCATTTTACTAGATATGTTATCCACCAAAAATTCTTAGTTTTTCCTGGGGCCTTTGGTTGCAATTTTTGTAGAACCAGGGAAAATAGTCTAGATTATAAAGGATCAAGGAATAATGATGTAATGAAAATTAACTTCAGTTTCAAGAAATTTGAGTTGAAGAGAAGGAGAAAATTAAGGAAGTAATAGAGACATCAACAAGTCAAAGAAAATTATTTTCAAAATTCCTTTAGATTTAGACACGACTCTGAGGCAGAAGAAGCCAGTGGAGAAGTGTAAGTTGAGGATGGAAGTGGGAGAAGAGAAAGTTGATAAGACTAGATATCTTTGAGTCAAAACTGGAAGAGTTACCTAAATAATGAGAAGGAAGCTATCTACCTCATCAACTAGAGCAAAGGAAGAGAGTAGGTAAAGAAACATAGAGACTGTGCATCTGACAAAGATCTAATATCCAGCATCTATAAGGAACTTAAATTTATAAGAAAAAGATAACCCCATTAAAAAGTGGGCAAAGGACATGAACAGACACTTTTCAAAAGAAGACATACTTTTCAAAATAATACACGTTTCAAAAGAAGACATAATTTAGGGACTTTTACTGTACCTGGCCTCAACCTTCTTAGTAAAATGTGAAGTAAGAACATCTAAAATTCAGGAGGTCTGGGGAAAAGAGGACAGGAGGTAGAGAGCTTGATGAAGTGAAATAGCTATTTTGTTAGCTGTGAAATCCTAGGCAAGTTACTGACTTCTTGGGTTTCCTGAATTCTGTGATGGAAATTACATTCACTTCATAGAGTTGCTATGAAGATGTAATGAGCTAATGTCTACAAAGTGTCCATACAAGGCAAGCAGTGAATATTAGTTCCCCTTTTAAAGGAGCAGAGATGCTGAAAATTACTCTTCCTGAATAGTTTGGTGAAAACAACGAATAACCTGGAGTCAGCATAAAAAAGACCCAACAGAGGAGGATACAGAATCTAGTGCAAAGCACTTCCCTAACATTTGTGGATAGTGCAATGATGGCCAAAATATCATATGTCTAAATATTTAAAACGTATAAATCAAGCTAGCAAAGTATTCAATAAAAGATATTCTGTCCTCCTCCTTTCATAAACATAGCTTAGAATGACTTGAAGTCCAGCTTTGAAGTTAGAATCTCCAGATTTCTTGGAGTTTCACACTGAGTCTTGGTGATGTGAGAAGAGCCAGACCAACACTGCATTCTTCCACCTCTGTCCTACACTGAGAGGGATCTTCAGTGTATGTGTGAGGATACTCCAGCCTGCAAATCCAAGCTCTGTTCTCACTGTTGGCACCCTTGGGTCATTCTTGGATTTAGGGTTATACACTCCTATGGCATGGTCTTTGCCTTACAAAAGCATTAGCAGCAAGCTCAGAGCCATTTGGGCAGAAAATTCTGAGGGTCCGAGTTCTTGGAGCTTTCTCTGGAAGGGAGCACTGTGGGCTTTAAGTGGGCATATCTCATTAGGCCCCAGAGGCTCCTCACCTCATAGTGGAGGGATGCAGCTAAAGAAGGGCCAGAGTAGCTCCAAAGCATAGGGCCCTGAGCAGGGGCCTCTCATACCCAGAGCCAAGGGCTATGTAGCTAGTCATTTTTAGGTCTAAGATTACTCACACTTTGTGTCCCAACAGTAAATGCAGGTAAACTCCAGTACTACTGACTAGAAAAAGCAAAAGACTCAAGACCAAAATATGCTGAAAAATAGAATGAAAATGAAGTAGAAACTATAAATATTAAGAAGGTCTTTTCTACTTAAAAAGTGAGCAATTTAGCTTTCTGAGTTATTTTGACAAATTGAAAGCTTCCCTATGAAGCATTGTGTAAAACTGAAAATGATATCTTAATCTCAGGTACACTCTGCAAATCAGGATACTTAATAGCTAGCATTGTCCTGAAACTGCTTGGTGAACCTTGGCTAGAGAAAAAGAAATTTTCTACCATCTATTCTTTGTCTGGCTTCATATTTCTTAAAATCAAGCAAGTTGTATTTATCTATGCATATTTGTAGATTCATAGGATGTCTGTGAACACAAATGGTGTTCTTATTACCACAATCAGAAACAAAGAATTTTGCATTTTTTTGTCAAATTATCATTAATAATGAGGTACTAAACATGCTAGTGAATACAACATAGAGGAGAATATTAATCAGGTTATTTTTAGCTACCACCTACATATAGCATCAAGGCAACATCAAGAGCAGGAGGAAAATGATGGTTCTTTTAGTTTAATAAACCATAATGTTTCTGAAAATTTCCTCTCTTTCCTTCCCAAATCAAGGCAACTAATTATGTAAGTTATTACTGTGGCAACAGATTAGATAGAAAGAGAAAGAGACAGCTAGGGGAAGAATGGAGGGAGGAAAGGAGGGCGAAGGAGAGAAAGAAGGTGGGAGGGAGGCAGAACTAGGCTATGAAATGAACAAGAAATAATCATTAAAAGAAGAAAAACATATTTTTACTGAAGAGTAGAATGTGGTGACTGGTAACTAGAAGAGAAAGGAAACACTGAAAAAAAAATGTGTTTAGGATTCAAACCAGTCAATAACAGAATAAAGTAAAGGTAAACTTTGTGAATGTTGATAAAAGATGCCACAAATCACTGTAGTAGCTTGCAAAAGATAGGGTGAGGGAATGTATACATATATTTCCAAACTGTGTAATAAACCCTGCAATAAGATTCAATAGAATGTAAGATACTGAGTAAATAAGAAGATACAAAGATTACACATTTTATATAACATATACATTATATATAATGCATGTTTATATTACAACTATTGGAGAAGACAGCTCACATAAAAAGATCTACAAATCCTTTTTAAACATAGAACACATACATCATCTCTAAAAATAAGATGAACATTCAAACTACTATGAGATAAAAACTTTTACCCAGTGAATTTGCAAAGATCTAGGTTTGGTAATATAAATTTACTATGGAAAGTGTAGCAGGACAAAGCTTCCTTAAACATTGCAGATGGTTGAATCATGTGGGGCAACTTTTTTGGAAACAGTATGTATCAAAATTTTGAATGCATGTACCCTTTGAACTAGCATTTATACTTCTCAAAAATTATCCTTTAGATATACCTGTACTTGTTCAGAGAGTATGTACAAAGCTATTCATGTAGACTATAAGAGAAAAAAATTGGAAAAAGACTTGAATGTTCATTAATATAAGGCAGGTTTAATGTATTCATTTACATTCATATTGTTCAATTATTATGCACCTGGTAAAAGCAATAAGGTAGATCTATAGGTTCTAATATGCAATATGTTTGAAATATATCATTAAGTGAAATAAAAGAAAGTACAGTGTATCTAACATACTATCATTTGTGTTAGAAAACAGTAATAAAAGGGGTTGGAGCCACTTCATATTGTCAATGCTCTTCAGCCAAAGATCTCCAGAAGTACATATAGTTAAGCAAGTTGGGTTTAATATTTTTTGCTGCAAGGGAGAAAGCAGCAAATTTGTGTGATATCTTAATGAAAATGTGTAAAAAAAATCTTAAGGATTTGGCCTTGGTTTGGGTTTATGGAACTAAAGGCAATTTCAAGATTGAGTATCTTAAATTTTATCTACAGAGAGGAAAGACTATAGGAGGATAAAGCTGTAATTGGGTAAAGTTCAAATCTCCCCACTCGGCCTTCACTGGTATGAGTGACTATGGAGCCATAGTTTTGGTGTCCGGCAGCAGTAAGTTTGTTATTTTCTACGAAGTTTTCTGTCTTGCTAGACAGCCCTTATCCTGGTCATTTGACTCGAGGGAGCCGACTTTTTCTGGAAGTTTCTTTTATCTGTGACCATTGGTATTTCCAGGTTGCCAGCTTTGCCAACACCATCTGGGACATGTAAAGGAAAAACAAAGACTAAGGAACTCATTAATCATGTCATTCTTCAGATCCTGAAGTTCTCACCTCTTCTGTCTTCCCTTTACTAATCAGAATCTTCATATGTTTATTTTATATATTATGCCCAGGGTTTTTTGTTGTACTGGGGAAAGTATATCTATTCCATCTTCCTGGAAATGGAAGTCCCCCTGGATATACTTTTGTTTGGTTTGAATTTTTTATCATAAGCATGAGTCATCTATTCAAATAAGTAAATGCCATATATTATTACATGCTTTTCCAGGACTGATAATTGCTCGATCTTAATGAAGAGAATAATGGGATAAAGTTGGAATAAGTAAAGCTGCTTAGTTCAGGTGGTCAGGAAAGTCCTCTCTATAATACTTGAGCTGAGATCAGAATCTAGGCTTGTGAAGAACTCAAGAGCAGAGAAAGGGTAAAAGCAAAAGTCCTGAGGTAAGAACAAGCAAAGCACAATCCAGTGACAGAGAGAGCACAATCCGGTGACAGAGAGTATCAGTGAAATGCTGGAGCTAACTTGTGTTAGCTCAGAAAAGCCAGTTGTTAAAACTTCAGGAATTTTGTGAGCTGGCATACTATTAAAAATTAAATTATATAAGCTTACAATTAAATATATGAAGCTCAAAAGCAATGAATATAAAAAATTACCATTTTCTAATTATTTTACATTTACTGTTATCTATGTTTTTAAAATTATTTATACATAATACACACGCGGTGGAAATACTATATAATACTATAATTCCACACCACTGTGCATCTTCAGTGACCTTATATTGATGAATTTAAATCAGTGAGAGTATTTACACCTCAGATACTGGAAAAGGCTACAGATCAGGGCTTAATCTGTTGTTTTTCCAACTGTCCAGATTTAAGAACATGATGAAGAAAATGTTAATAATACAGATTAAACTTAAAAGTATGTCAAGTTAGTAACCATTACATTATGCATTGCATGAACAAATAAGGAAATAGCCTTCCAATATTTAAAAACTATCATTTGATTCAGCCAAGAAGTCACTCACATCATCAATAAAGGCATTAAGTTTCAATATATGTCTCCATTATTTTACTTTCATTGTACTTATGGAGGAAGGAGAAAGACGGAAGCAGGAAAGAATAGCACTTGTAAAAATAAAGCAAAAACTTATGGACATTATCACTGCTTGCATTATTTATTATATCTGTGTCAGATGGCCACCTGTAACTGTAAGAGAGTCTGGAAAACATGCATTTTAAATATTGCTGCCTCTAACTAAATAATGATTCTGTTAATTAAGAGGGACAGGAAAGTAGTTGGCTAGAAAAGTAGACAAGGGGCAAGAATGTAGCACAGTGGAGGCTATTCTAGTGGCCCAGAATACAGAAGAAGGAGGCTTATACTAAGGTGGGGATCATGGGAAGGGAGAAGACTGGACATATGCAAAGTAGTATTTGGAGACTGAATGAATAAAACAAGATTGGAGGAGGCTGGGGAAGAAAGAGTTAATAACGTTTTTAGTTTTGGGGTTAGAGCAACTAGGTGGTTGGTGGTGCCATTTACAGAGATGAGAAAGACTGGAAGGAAAGTATGGGTACAGAAATGAGGAATGAGTTTGAACAGTAAGTTTTCGGATGCTTTTAAAACATCTATATGGGGCTGGACACCATGGCTCATGCCTGTAATCCTAGCACTTTGGGAGGCCAAGGCGGGTGGATCACTTGAAGTCAGGAGTTGGCCAACATGGCGAAACCCTGAATTTACCAAAAATACAAAAATTAGCCAGGCATGGTGGCGGGTGCCTATAATCTTAGCTACTCAGGAGGCTGAGGCAGGAGAATCTCTTGAACTTGGGGGGTGCAGATTGCAGTGAGCCAAGATAGCACCACTTCACTCTAGCCTGGGTGAAAGAGTGAAACTCCATCTCAAAAATAAATAAATCAATAAATGGAACTGTTAAGTAGGAAGTTATTTATAAGATTCTAGAGCTTCAGAAAAAGGTGAAATCTGGGAATAAAGTTGAGTCATCAATATTTAAATAATACTTAATGTAACTAGACAAAATCAACTAGAAAATGTATGTGCGATACATACATATATACATATATATAAATAAATATACATACAAAATGTTCAAGACCAAGGCTAGCATATTGTAAGAGGTGTGACCCATGTAGAAGAAAGAAAACCATATATATATATGTGTGTGTGTGTGTGTGTGTGTATGTGTATGTTTTACACTATTCTTCTTTTACACTGTTCTTATATATATATGCATATCATGTATAATGTAAAACATATACATAATATACATATATATGTGTATAATGTAAAACATATGTATATACATATGTTTTACATTATACACATATATGCATATGTTTTACATATTTTATATATATATATATATAGAGAGAGAGAGAGAGAGGGAGAGAGAGCTCAAGACCAAAGCTAGCAGCTAACATACTATTAAGTGGTATGACCAATGCAGTAGAAAACAAAAACAAACAAGACAAAAAAAAACACAGGAGAAAACCAGTCATGCCGAAAACCATATAGGAGAAACTGGTCAACTCAGCTGGTCTTGGCGAAATTGGTAACCTCAAGAAAAGCACATTTTGTGAAATATTGGTATTAGTAGCCAGAACTGATTAATTAAAAATAGTCAGAGCATTTCTGTTATCAACCAAGAATTATGCAAAATGTATTCTAAATTTTTTTCTAATTATGCCAACTTTAAGGTAGAAATCATTTTAAGCTCACAAGTTTACCTGGCAATTGGAGACAGAATTCCTTCCTCTAAACGCCACTATTATGAGTCTATCCCTTGCTGATTTCCCCTTACCCCATTTATTATTATAGCAAAGGTTGCACACTTATGGCCTTATGGCCAGATCATGCCCACATATTTTGTTCAAGCTATCTAGTATTGGCATACACAAAAATTTTAATTTATTAAATCTTAGAAAAGAACCCTCATCTTTTTAGGATATGTATTACTAGTCTGTCTCTCCTACTTGCCTTCTACATCCCCATTATCATTCATAATCTTTCCACAGCATCATTTTCTTTCTCATGCATTCCTTAAAAAGCTGTATGACTATTGAAGTATTTACAAGTGAGATGATGTGATGTCTTCAACAGGCTTCGAAAATCATCCAATGTCAGGGAGAATTACTTAATGAGGGTATAGATGAAACCAAATAGGCCATGCATTGAAAATTTATGAGGGCCCCGGGCACGATACCTCAAACCTGTAATCCCAGCACTTTGGGAGCCAAGGTGGGTGGATCACCTGAGATCAGGAGTTCCGGATCAGCCTGACCGACATGATGAAACCCTGTCTCTACTAAAAATACAAAAATTAGCTGGGTGTGGTGGTGGGCACCTGTAGTCCCACCTACTCAAGAGGCTGAGGCAAGAGATTGCTTGAACCCTGGAGGTGGAGTTTGCAGTGTGTCGAGATCAAGCCATTGCACCCCAGCCTGGACAACAAGAGTGAAACTCTGTCTCAAAGAGAAAAAAAAGGAAAAGAAAATTGTTGAGGATGGGTGAGTATGCAAGGATTGATTATACTATTCTCTCTACATTGGATACAATTGAAATTTTCCACAATAAGATCATTTTTTTAAATGAGGGAGCAGAACTCCAATAGTCTTTACCATTAAGAAACTTATACTCAACTTGAGAAAGTACATTACTCAAGAAATTAAAACTCAGAGGCTGAGAAGAGTGTGCACTGGCAGAAGGAAAGAGCACAAAGGTGTTTAAAGGTATGCCATGTTGACACAGAAAGCCAGATCACAGTAAGGTTGCAGCAGAGCAGGAACAAACATTCATGGAGTACTTCATGTTAACTTTTGTGTACTGTGTTTTAAAGGAGTTTTCTCATTTTCTGTTTACCTATATCCTATGAGGTTGATGTTACAGGCAAGAAAGCTCTGAAACTCAAACGAGTTAATTTGTATATATATATATATAATTTTAATTGTATATATAATTAAATTTGTATATTTATATGTATATATGTATAATTTTAATTGCATTTTAGGTTTTGGGGTACATGTGAAGAACATGCAAGATTGTTGCATAGGTACATACATGGTAATGCGGTTTGCTGCCTTCCACCCCATCACCTATATCTGGCATTTCTCCCCATATTATCCCTCCCTAACTCCCTACCCCACACTGGGCCTCCCCTAGTTCCTCCCCACAGACCCCAGTGTGTGATGCTTCCCTCCCTGTGTTCATGTGTTCTCATTGTTCAACACCTGCCAATGAGTGAGAACATGCGGTGTCTGATTTTCTATTCTTGTGTCAGTTTGCTGAGAATGATGGTTTTCGGGTTCATGCATGTCCCTACAAAGGACACTAACTCATCGTTTTTTATTGCTGCATAGTATTCCACGGTGTATATATGCCACATTTTCCCTGTCCAGTCTGTCATCGATGGGCATTTGGGTTAGTTCCAAGTCTTTGCTATTGTAAACAGTGCTGCAATGAACATTTCAAATGAGTTAAATTATCTGCCTTGGATCACAAAGCTGATATAAGGATACCTTTTGGGAAAGCAATCTCACTGGAAAAACCAGACTGCAATTTGCTGAGGAAAGCTAAATAAGATGTATAGAAAGTATGCTTAAAATGTTTCATTTTGTTGCTAACATTTAAAATTCAGGAACAAAGAACAAAGACAGATTTCTGACTTTTCTTTAAGAACTGAAGATCTATCAACATAGGTGCTGTAGCCCTCACAGCCAAGGCATTGCTGCCCCCTTTAGGTGGGATTTATGCTCTCCTTTCTGCCAGAGTCCCTCCACTCATTATTGCAAATTTTGTACTGCTTTACTTTGTGCATTATGGCCTACATAGGTATTTGAATTCATTTATATACTAATTATATTCATCCTGCAGTGTTATGACATGCTAGCATGGGTCTGATCAGTGAAAGAGAAAGGGGTAGAGGCTTAGAAACTCAATGTGATTTGAACACCACATGTTGAGAACTATGCTCCAAACCACTTCTCTGGCAATTAATCATGTACTCTATTCCTACTGTAATGTCTCTTGCAGAGTTTTCTTGTGCTATAAATGCTAAGTGCCATATGATGAGTGGTGTGATAAATGCTTAGGATTTCAGAGGAGGGCACAATTATTTCTGCAGTCATTAAGACAAGAAATTATAAAAGTTGAATTGAAATTTTATAAGAAGATGAACTATTACATATGGAAGGAAAATCAGAGGAAAAAACATAAACTTAGGAAGGTGAAAATATGTGCAGAGAGAGGAAAGTGGACCAGTGTACTTGGAGATGAGGCTCCTTCATCCAGGCAACTCTAACTCGACTTGATAGAACCACAGGAATGTTTAAACTAGAAAAGAACTTATAGAACATCTTTATTTGAAATTATTCTTCCAGATGACAACCAAGATCTTTTTTGACAATTTTTTGAGGAGATGGGGTCTTTCTATGTTGCCCAGGCTAGTCTTGAACTTCTGGCCTTAAGCGATTCTCCTGCCTCAGCCTCCCCAAGGGTTCAGATTACAGGCATGAACCACTCTGCCCAGGCATGATCTTTAGAAGTTAAGTGATTTGTTTAATGTCACTCTGCTAGTTTATCAAGGAATTGAGATTAGATCTTCCACTTTCCATTGTTCTCTGCACTTCCCTTCAACATGAATCATTTACATTATAGACAAGGAGAGAAAAGTCTGACCTGCTGCTGGGTTCTGGACATATTATTTTTCTCGACCTCAAGTAGCAGTTTCCTTTGTCATCACTCAATTTTGCTGCAGATTCTTAACCAGAAACTGAACCAAGAAAGTGCCCCAGGCAAATCTGACAAGTAGAAAAAAGAATTAAGAGTGGTTGGGCCGGGCGGTGGCTCACGCCTATAATCCCAGCACTTTGGGACGCCAAGGCGGGTGGATCACGAGGTCAAGAGATCGAAACCATCCTGGTCAACATGGTAAAACCACGTCGCTACTAAAAATACAAAAACTAGCTGGGCATGGTGGTGCACACCCGTAGTCCCAGCTACTCGGGAGGCTGAGGCAGGAGAATTGCTTCAACCCAGGGGATGGAGGTTGCGGTGAGCCGAGATCGCACCATTGCACTCCAGCCTGGGTAACAAGAGCGAAACTCCGTCTCAAATAATAATAATAATAATAATGATTGATGCATCATATCACTTTCTGCCATTATGTGATTACATTTGACCTTCAAAAGTGACCTGCCAAGCTTCTAAATTCTATATTACTACCAGGCTCAGCAAAGGGAAAGAAACCAAACAATGAATTTTCAACCAACTAAAGTGGGCATGAAGAAAGGGAAGATGTGCTGGGAGGGAGGTCTCCTGCTTAACTTTTATAACAATAATAATAATTGAAATCCGAGAAGAGTAGTCAGTTTCAGTGCTGCCTAAAGGGCACTAAACAGACTTCCTCTGACTTTCACTCTACAACTAGTGATGCCTAGTTTGCATCTTGGAATTCAGGACTGGCAATATAGCATAGTGTTAAGATCACAGCCTTTGGATTTTAAACCAGGTTTTAGGAATTACCACCTAAGTGATATGGATAATTGATTTAACCTCTCCAAGCATAAGTTTACACACATATAAAGTGGTGGTAGGAATAGTTCTTACCATCCTCATTGGGTTGAATTGAGGATCGAGTACCTTAATTTAGGTTTCCCCCAAAGCAGAATCTGAGATGAAAATTTGAGTGCAAGTGGTTTATTTGGGAAGTGAGAGTGATGATGTGTGACAGGGAAGGGAGAAAAGCCACTAATGGCTGAGTTAACAAGCACATACCTGCTGTGTGCAGAAGAGGCCAAATCCTACTAGGGATTCTTCATAGCTGGGCTGGGAAGCTGAGAAGTGTGGTTATCCTTAACCTCCCATTCCTCACTGGTTGAGAATTTCACCTGGAAGCATCCCAGACACTTCTGGCCTCCCCTGAGCACAGGTCAAGGATACTCCAGAGCACAGAGAAAGCCCTCTCACAGAAAATCCATGGCTTGAGGTAGAAAGCTTTGTTTTTACAGGAACTGTCCACTAAGGCTTCAGGTAACTTATAGATGGGGCCAAGGGGACATGGATAGGACATTGACAGCATCTTCTATAGTGAGATAATGTATTTATCATAGTAATGCTTACTATGCATTAAGTAATAATTAATATAAGCACTCAACAAATGATAAGCTACTTTAAGTACAAAGTACTCAGCACAAAGATGGCAAAGGGAAGGTCTTTCCAATCAAAAAAAGGAAACGCTATCACCAAGGAGATGAGATGAGTGGAATCAACCCAGAAACCTGGAATTCATCCTTCACTCTACCTTCTTCTCTTCACTCCCCACCCCACCTTTTTCTTCATGTCTCATCAATTTAATCACCTTAGCATCTCTCCTTTCTCTCTTTTCCACTCCAGCAGCACTACCTCAAGGTAGGCTTTCACATTCCTTGCTTTAAATATCTTCTACCTACCTGACCTTCCTGTTATTCCCCCTTTCTTGAATTACCCAACCCATTCATTCAGTACTATCAGAATGCTTTTTCTAAAACCCATTTCTGACAAGGTCAAACTCTACTTCAAATACTTTATTGATTCACCACTTATTTCTAGGTAAAGTTAAAACTCTTTAGTTTAGGATACAAGACTCCTCATAACCTAGTCCTGCTTATTATATATATATTTTTTTTTTTTTATTGCACTTTAGGTTCTGGGGTGCATGTGCAGAACATGCAGAATTGTTGCATAGGTACATACATGGCAATATGGTTTGCTACCTCCATCCCCCCATCACCTGTATCTGGCATTTCTCCCCATGTTATCCCTCCCCAACTCCCTCTTCCCCTCTGTCCCTACCCTATCCACCCCCCAATAAACCCCAGTGCGTGATGCTCCCCTCCTGCTTATTTACCCAATCCCATATGCACTGTACTTTACGCTCAACATCTACACCCAGACATAAGATTTAGTGCTTAATGTATGGTACATTTTCTCATCATTCACTGCCATTGCCTGACTCCCACCTTTTTTCATTTAGAAAGCTCCTAATTTTCATTGAGGAATTCAAATTGGTATCATTTTCTACAAAAAACTATCCCTGATATTTCCCCTTCCCTTTTGATCTGGATAGGTGATCAAATGATCAAATGACATCTCTGTATATCTTTTTTTTTTTTTTTTTGAGGCAGTGTCTCATTCTGTCACCCAGGCTAGGGTTTAGTGGCACCATCATGGCTTACTGCAACCTCTACCTCCCACCTCCCAGGCTCAGGTGATCCCTCTGCCTCAGCTACTGGAATAGCTGAGAGTACAGGCATGCAACACCATGCTTGGCTAATTTTTTTTTTTTTTTGTACAGATGGGGTTTAATCATGTTGCTCACACTGGTCTTGAACTCCTGAGCTCAAGTGATCCTCCCCCCTCTCCCTTGCAAAGTGCTTGGATTACAGATGTGAGCCACCATGCCCAGCCTGTATATCACAAAACCTACACATGCATTATAAGTATTGGCTTACTTTGTGTCTTACTAATTATACTATCATTCTTCATAATCAGATACTGAGAGTCTGTATTCATAGAAGCATGCAAAGTGATTTTTATCCATGCTGAAGTCTAAAAATGATTTTTTACAATAAGTACTTCCTAAAGAGAAGGAACTTTTTCCTTGTAATTCTAGTGCCTAACATAGCTCCTAGCATGTACCTGATGCTCAACAAATAACTCTTGAATTAATAAATGAAATTGCTTGTCTGAAATATTTCCACTCTTCACAGAGATTTTATCAGGTTGCCACAAGTGGTAATAAGACTTATTAAAGAATGCTTCCCTGCACAGATGGTATTGCAATTTGGGCATCTCATTGTTGATCTGCCAGTCCTCCAGCTAAGTGGTTATTAAATAAGACCAGTTGTTCTACTTTTTCACCCTTGATTGCCTTAAACTCTTTTCCATAAAAAGTACTTAGTCTTATTGGTTTTGGTAATGAAGTCTAGAAGAGTAGTTCTTAAACTCAAGTGGGGAGTTTGTTAAAAATAGAGATGTTTGAACCCCAATCCCAAAGATTGAAATTTATTATTTGAATGAAGGGGAGCAAGTATCTGTATCTTTAATGAGATTCTGAAGAAGAAAGTATCCCCTATAATAAACAGAACTACAGATTTTATAATTTAGAGGAAAGGATGGCATTTTTACAAACAAATACACTCTTAAGACTTATTTCCTCTAAACAAATACTATGACCTGTTTCAAAAGAGGTTCACTTTACAAATAGCTCTTGAAGTTTGGCAGTGTTACAATATTTTGCCTTGATTGGCTTGCCTAGTAACTTAACATACCTAAAGAAAAATCCACCATCTATTTTTTTCTTCCCTCTTGAAGATGTAAAGGTAGATTGCATATTTACCAAATTTAGCCAAGAAATTGGGAGTGTGGTCATCCAACTTTGACATGTGTGTGTGCTCACATGACTTCTTGCATGTAGTCTTCTTACTAGATGACAAAATCAAATCTTACTCCGGATCGTGAGTCTGTTCTTACTTTCCACAACAGAATCTGTAGTAACCTGAACCCTGACAACAACTGAGGGGTCTGCAGGTGAGGACAAGTGTACACCTTCCTCCTTCCACCATAAACTATCCAGGGTGTCATGGCAGTCTCTGCCCCAGACTGTTTCAGAATAAAGGGTTTTATTATTTTACACAGAAATGAACTGAGCCTATTTGTTCCTCTGTTTAGTTCATCTCCCCTTTAAACTTTTATATCTACTCTAGAAGATTACTAAAAAAATCCAGATTACTCTAGAAAAGACTTGGCATCTTGTTTGTCTCAGACTGGATATATTCCACCATGGTATCTCTAGACCAAGGATGAGAATCAAGCTCTATTCTGTTTAATTCAGTTTAAACTATTATTGTCTCGAAAGTTAAAAAATATTGCTTTAAAAGTTGAATCAGAATACTTAGGAATTGAAAAAAAAAGTTTCCTCTTGACAATACTTGGGCTAATGCTGATCTGAAGTATTGAAGGAGAACCTGAAAGATCTTTGTCATGGTCAAATGGAGTCAAAACATCTATGGGAGCTATTGTCCCTCATGCTGTTATTAGAAATAAAATCATTCTATAGAATAGAGTGATTCTGTTTTACTTAGGACTACAGAAACTTGTACCCATGCAGAAAGTAAATGATACCTGTGAATTTTCTGACTTTACCTACAAATAAAATTTTGCCGGACTTACGGATGTAATTTTTGTAAGTATGATGTCAAGGTTTTTTGGATTGGATAGCATTATAGAAACACATTTTAAATTTTATAATAAAAGTCAATGATAAATTAATATTTTATAAAATCTTTTGTAGCCAATTTTGCTCTAATAGTGTATTTAACAAAAGCAAGGGACTGTAGTTTTATACTATACTTTGGAAAATATTGCTATATAACTGTATATAACATATACCTATTTATAAAGTTCCTTTTAAAGTTTTGTTAGAACTATTAATTTGATCATTAATTAAATTTTATTATTTTGTTTTGGCTGTCTAATAACTGGCCATTTCTTCAGTGTAACATCATCTTTCATTAATATTTTCTTCAATTATGAGGTTTTTATGTGTTCTAATTCAAATCCTACTTAATAGAGAATATAACTTGAAAATAAAAAGATAAGTGGCAAAGTCTGAATCCTTAATTTGAAAAAGTGTATTAAGAACTGCTTTCTACAACAAATGTTTTTATATTCAGGGCCACAGGAAAATAGTAATGTGAGACTTCATGGGGAAAACTTGCTTTACTGCATTTCTTCAATTAAACCACTAGATGGCAATATCTTTGTTTCTTTGTGAATGAACTAGACAAATGTCTCTTAACGAAAACATTTAATTATTTTGTTAAAAGTTCTTATCTCAGCTACCAAATTGCAATTCCTCAATTCTCAAAAAAGAAGAACAGTTAGAGAGTATTTTATAGTGTTGGGTTGTAGTAAATGAGTGTCCTTCCTTAGTAATTAGAAAAGTCACTGGCTCACTGAGGTGGAAAAAGAATGGCTTCACTTTGGAGCCTGCAAACTTCCAAGATGTTAGGCCTGTTAAGGATACTTCATACAGAAAGACACAGCTGAACCAGGGCTCTTGAATCTGTCTTCCTTTCTTTCCACTAATTTTTTTCCTTTCTCATCGAATTCACTTTCTTTAAGTTATTTTTGCTCTTTGTGGATGAAAAAAAAAAAAAGAAACCACAGCCAAAGGTGGAAGGAAGGTTTTAAGAGCAGATAACCCTTATGATGGATTTCCTCTACCAAACAAAATTTTACACACTGCATGGAAAAACTATAGGTACTGTACCCAAAATGCATTTTCTACCTCAGAATCACTACCAAGTTGTTATGGTTCCCATATCATGTTATATATTGTATCCAGCTAGCTTTACTCATTTTACTTATCTGCCTTGATCTTCAAAGCATTTGTGTTTGCAAACTTTGACCTTTTCATATTTCACAAGATGCACTGTGTTCTCTTATTTCTTTCCAAATCTGGTCTCTGGAGAAAGTGGTACACATTTCCAGATTTGAGAATATTCACATCCCATTTAGAATAGTGAGCCAAGTCAGAGATAATTTATTTCTATTCTCTTTTAACTTAAACACCATTCTTTGCTCATCTTCTAGAACATCTACTTCTTTTTATTTGTGTTTTTGAGAGGGTGTCTTGCTCTGTCACCCAGGCTGGAGTGCAATTGTGCAATCTTGTCTCACTGTAACCTCTGCCTCCCAGGTTCAAGTGATTCTCCAGCTTCAGCCTCCCAAGTAGCTGGGATTACAGGTGCTCACCACCAAGCCCGGCTAATTTTTGTATTTCTAGTAGAGACAGGGTTTTACCATGTTGGCCAGGCTGGTCTGGAAACTCCTGACCTCAGGTGATCTGCCTGCCTCAACCTCCCAAAGTGCTGGGATTACAGTTTTTGAGCAACTTGGTTTTACATACTTAGTAATCTATCTGAGTTTCTTTTTTAATTGAACCTACTGAAATATGATCATCAAAACTTTAGGCATTTTTCTGCTAAATTATATTGTTCAAGAAGCAGAAAGATATATATAATTTTTATTCTCATGCAAATAAAAAATGAACACATATGAAAGATTTTATTCTATTAAATGAGAGAATCAATTTAAAGAAAAATCTCAAAAACATATACACATACATATATACAATTTAGAATGCTGAAAAGAACTTGCTAAGGGATACAAAACTGATAACATTCTGTAGTGCAATAAAAATAATGTTTGTGGTAATCTTTTTTACAAGGCAAAAATCAATTAAATCTCTAACAGACAGAATTAATTTGCATTTCTGTGGGAAAACAGTACATGCATTACTATTAATATTAGTTTTGTGCAAGTAAATGTCTACCTATATTAAATGTAAATAGCCTTTTTAATAGAAAGTCAGTCAAAGGTACATAGCCTTATATAATAGATAATCTCCAGAAGGTCTGCTAAACTCAGTAATTTCATTTTGCCCATTTCCAAGTGGTAGACAGTTTTTCTAACATGGCCATTTGTAAATGTTATTATGTTGGTGGAATGAGCAATATAATCTCCGAAAAAAGTCTATTCCATATGCTGCAGGAGGGCAAACCACAAAGAGATATTTTTTATACTAGATTTCCTGCACAAATGATGAATATAACCAGTGATAAAATCAGGAACACTATCATTAAGTTTTGGAACAAACATAGCAGGCGATGAATTTCCTTAGCTCTAGAAGTAGACATCCAGGCCAGGTGTAGTGGCTCACCCCTGTATTCCCAGGATTTTGAGAAGTCATTGCAGGCAGATCACCTGAGGTCAGGAGTTCGAAACCACCCTGGCCAACATGGTGAAACCCCATCTCTACTTAAAATACAAAAATTAGCCAGGTGTGGTGTCAGGTGCCTGTAGTCCCAGCTATTCAGGAGGCTGAAGCAGTAGAATCACTTGAACCTAGGAGACAGAGGATGTAGTGAGCCAAGATCAGGCCACTGCACTCCAGCCCCATTGACAGAGCAAGACTCTGTCTCAAAAAAACAAATAAACAAAAAGAAGTAGATATCCTAGAAGATGAGCAAAGAATGGCTTTTAAGTTAAAAGAGAATAGAAATAAATTTTCTCTGACTTGGTTCACTATTCTAAATGGGATGTGGTGCCACTCAATATTCTCAAATCTGGAAATATGTACCACTTTCTCCAGAGACCAGATTTGGAAACAAATAAGAGGGCACAGTGTATCCTGCAAACTGTGAAAAGGTCCCAGCTTGCAAACACAAATGTTTTGAAGATCAAGGCAAATAAATAAAATGAGTAAAGCTAGCTGGATGTAATATATAACAGGATATGAGAACCATAAAAACTTGGGAAGCTCAGGCCTCATCTAAAGAGAGAGACTACTATTCAGGTCCAGACAATTGATGATGTGGGGGAAGTGCATGCCCTAAATTGCCAGATTTCCAGATATTTCAAGAGACACAAGAAAACCAAATTTTGTTGATTCTGCTGATTTTTTTAAGATGCTGGGCATTCAACCAAAAAATCCAACCAACAGGCAACTATGTGGCTTCCCTTGCCCCCCCAAAAATCCTGCCTAAGGAAGTTTTCTAGAAGTCCTCTTCCATTTGAAGTCTGTTGAAGGGAACGTTCTGAGAAGTAAGAGTGTAATTGGAGAAGTGGCAAGAATTGAGTAGCAGTAATGAGCAGACAAACAATAAGAATATAAAGACTGTAGATAGAATAGCTCTATGCGCCAACTGGGAACCACCAAAAACAAAGGGTCCTTTGGGAGTTGGGAATTATTATGACTTAGAAAAAATGTGAGTATCAAAGAGTATCAACTGAGTAACAATTTTATCATTTGTTTATTGATACTCAATAAAATTGAATATCAGTTTCATCATTTGTTATGCTCATCCTCCACTCCAAGCTGTCCAATGCTGAGCTCACTTAAGGGAACAAATAAATACTTGCTGATTGGGTTCTCATTCTTAAAACAACTTACAGATTAATATAACAACTTTAATTTCCAGTCAGCTGTTTTATGACTCAGACATTGTGCATGTGTGTGTGTATATGTGTGTGTGTCTTAATTTCTTAAAATCAGTGGAGAAGTAAAGGTGTGATTGAATTATTAATAGTAAAATTCCAGAATAGTACTGGGAATATATTATCACCAAAACCTGCTTTACTCCTTTACTCCCTAAGGATTTCACAAAACGTTGGATAATATAAATTATATTTTAACTGGTCACACTTTCTGTAAAGACATATACCGAAGTCTCTACCACTACCACTGTCTATTAGGCCACTTGGAGAACCCTGACTTAAACGGAACCAGATTCTTTTTCTTGAGAATTGAATTGTATTGAGCTGATGAGTCAGACAATGCTAAGTACTTGAACTGAAAGTTCAGGGCAAGACCTGTCAAAGGACAGCAAATGAAAGCCAAGTATGAGAGAATTTGTGGGAACAAAGAGATGTCCAGAAGTACAGAGAGAATCAGGGCCATGCCACTCTGCGAGAGATGAAAAGAAATATTGGGGTTTTAACAGTTTTTTTTCATTTTCCAGGCGGAACAACTATATTTTGTTTCTTCATATGCTTTTGAAGTGACCAGTTTTGCCTCTGGATAAACCTTCTTTATTGGTGCTGATTTGTATGTATTTGCTACTTACAACCACGCAGTGGATAATCCCTGTCTCCTAGCTGCAGCACTGCCAGATGCAGGAAACTCTTCTTTGGCTGAATAGAGAGACCTCATTTTTGTGACCTGAGAACATGCCGTGATCTCCATGATAATTTTTACAGCTGATTCTCAGTGCTTTTTACCATGATGATGCTGAAGGTTAAACTAAAATGTTGCTTAAAAAAAAAAAAAAAGATGAAATGGAACCTCAGAGTCGAGTCTTCCTTGACACTTCTGATGTAATTTTCTCCACATCATATATTTCCACTAAAAATATCAAAGTTGTGGTGGCTCCTAGACCTACATTTAAAGGTTGCAGGGTGGGTGTGGTGGCTATGACTGTAATCCCAGCACTTTGGGAGGCTGAGGCAGGTGGATCACCTGAGATCAGAAGTTCTAGACCAGCATGGCCAACATGGTGAAACCCTGTCACTACTAAAAATACAAAAACTAGCCAAGTGTGGTGGTGGGCACCTGTAATCCCAGCTACTTGGGAGGCTGAGGCAGGAGAATCGCTTGAACCCCGGAGGCAGAGGTTGCAGGTTTCAGTGAGCTGAGATTGCACCATTGCACTCCTGCCCATGCAAGATTCCATCTTAAAAAAAAAAAAAAAAAAAAAAGCAGAAGATCCCTGTAGTAATCCATGTGTGAGATGATAGAATCCTGAAATAGACTGAAGGTAGAGTGATGCAAAGTAACAGACAAGCTTGACAGACATCAGAAAAATGATGACATTTTTAATAGGAAAGAGTCGGGATGACTGAGCATTTGGCTCTAGGTACCTATGAGAAAAGTGAGGAAATCAAGAAAGCTATACTATAGACTGAATGTCTGAGTCCCCTCCAAAATTCTTATGTTGAAATCTAACGCCCAGTGTGATAGTATTTGAAGGTGGGACCTTTGCATACTGATTAGGTAATGAGGGTGGAGCCCTCATGAGTGGGATTAGTGACTCTCTACAAGGGACATCAGAGAGGTTTTCTCCCTCCACCATGTGAGGTTACAGTGAGAAGATGGCAGTCTATAAACCAGGAAGTAAGCCTTCACCAGACACCAAATCTGTTGGCACATTGATTGGATTTTCCTGCCACAGAATTTCATTGCTGATTCTTTTCTTTCTTTCCTTCCTTCCTTCTTTCTTTCTTTTTTTCTCTCTTTCTTTCTTTCTCTTCCTTCCTTCCTCTTTCTTTCTTCTTCTTTTTCTTTCTCCTTCCTTCCTTCCTTCCTTCCTTCCTTCCTTCCTTCCTTCCTTCCTTCCTTCCTTCCTTCCTTCCTTCCTTCCTTCCTTTTTCTTCAAATGCTCTTGAAACAACCAGTGTTTGTTTGTTTGTTTGTTTGTTTGTTTTGAGACAGGGTCTCACTCTGTTGCCCAGGCTGGAGTGTGATGGTGCAGTCTTGGCTCACTGCAACCTCTGCCTCCTGGGCTCAAGCGATCCTCCCATGTCAGCCTCCTGAGTAGAAGGGACTACAGGCATATGCCACCACACCCAGGTAATTTTTGTTTTTTGTTTGTTTGTTTTTGTTTTTGTTTTTATTCCAGAGACACATTTTCATCATGTTGCCCAGGCTGTTCTCAAACTCCTGAGCTCAGCCTCCCAAAATGCTGGGATTACAGGTGTGAGCCACCATGGCCAGCCTCATTGCTGATTTCTACCAAACATTTAACGAAGAATTAATACCAATCCTTCTCATATTCTTCCAAAAAGTTGAAAATGAGGAAACTGAAAGAGGGGGAATCAAAATTCTTAGCCAGAGCAATTAGGCAAGAAAAAGAAGGCATCCAAATAGGAAAGGAAAAAGCAAAATTTTCTGTTTGCAGATGACACAGTCTTACATATAGAGCACCCAAAAGACTCTACTGAAAAACAGAACTAATAAACAAATTCAGTAATGTTGCAGGATACAAAATCAACATACAAAATTCAGTAGCACTGCTATACAGTGACAACAAACTATCAAAAAAAAAAAAAGAAATTAAGAAAACAATCTTAGTTTAGCAACTAAAATGTTGCTAAAGCAATCCTTTGAGAAAGAACAAAACTTCCTGATTTCAGATTATATTAGAAAGCTCTAGTAAACAAAACAGTATTGCACTCTCATTAAAACAGACTTGCAGACCACTGGCACAGAAACAAACCCATTCATATATGGTAACTAACCTGCGACACAGGCTTCAAGTATTTGTTATGGGAAAAGAATAATCTCTTCAGCAAATGGTGTTGAGAAAACTGGATATCTACATGCAAAAAATTAAATTAGATTCTAATCTTTTTTTGTTTTCAAGACAGAGTCTCACTCTGTCCCCCAGGCTGGAGTGCACTGGTGCAATCTCAGCTCACTGCAAACTCCACCTCCTAGATTCAAGAAATTCTCCTGTCTCAGCTTCCCAAAAAGCTGGGATTACAAACACCTGTCACTACATATGGCTAATTGTTTGTATTTTTAGTAGAGACCAGGTTTCACCATATTGGTCAGGCTGGTCTTGAACTCCTGACCTGACCCACTGCACCAAGCCTTTTTTTTTTTTTTTTTTTTAGATGGAGTCTGGCTCTGTCACCCAGGTTGGAGTACAGTGGCGCAATCTCAGCTCACTGTAACTTCTGCCTCCCAGGTTCAAGCAATTCTCTTCCCTCAGCTTTAAGAGCAGCTGGAGCTACGGTGGTGAGCCACCACACCCGGCTAATTTTTGTATTTTTAGTAAAAACAGGGTTTCACTATGTTGACCAAGCTGCTCAGGTGACTTCTGACTTCAGGTGATCCACCTGCCTCACCCTCCCAAAGTGCTGGGATTACAGATGGAAGCCACTGTGCCTAGCCTAGATTCTAATCTTACACCATACACAAAACTCAAAGTGGATTAAAGACTAAAATATAAGTACTGAAACCATAAAGCTTCTCATTTCCCCAATTTTTCTGTATGATTATTTGTAATAACTTTTCCTATAATTTTTCCTTTCCTAAACTCTCATGGTTTTTCCTGAAGTTAATAAGTATCTTTTATATGCTCAGTTTTCTATGCATTTATCACTATTTTGTCATCCAGCTATTCCCCAGGTACGTAAATCTCTTCCTAATATAGTTAAATAAATACATTAAGTATTTTAATAGTTTCACCATCTTGAAGAAGTCTCTCTTAGAGCCATTTGATTTGCTCCAATACAATTGGGTTAGTTTCTGGATTCCTGTGGTTTGAGAAACTCTTTCAACATTGTATAGGGAATGCCTTTGTCTTGCTTTTGTGTTGAAACCATGTGCCTTAAATCCTATTTCTTCACATTTTAGAGTTTACTCTCTTGTTTCAGTAGAAGTCATTCCAGTACACAAAAATGTTTTTGTTCCATTCTCACACTTGACTAATAGTTTGGCTGAGTATATAATTCAAAGTTGAAAAGCATTTGCCTCAAATTTTTAAAAACTCATTCCTCCCTTGTAGGAGGGATCCAGGGTAACTTTTGAGGACTCTGAAGTCATTCTGATTCCTTATCTTTTACATAAGGTCTAACTGTACTCCCACCCCACCATCCCCCCCAAAACTAGAAGCTTGTTGAGTCTTTTGTCTGTATCTAGTATTCTTAAATTTCATGGTTTGTATTTTGGTGTGAATCCATCTTCATTTTCTAAGCAGTCCTTTCAGTCTAGAAATTCATATTTTGTACTCTCATAAATGCTTCTGAATCATTTCACTGACACTATTTTCTCCTTTGTTTTTTCTTGCTTTAAAAGCAAATCATCTTTTTTTAAGAGTTATTTTTTCTTCTTGTTGCTTATTTATACACCGTTCTGTTCTTTTATGGATGCCAAGTTTTGTCTTACCTTTGAAGAGATTAATAATATATTTATGGTCGGGTGCAGTGGCTCACGCCTGTGATCCCAGCATTATGGGAGGCCAAGGTGGGTGGATCACCTGAGGTGGGGAGCTCGAGACCAGCCTGACCAACAGAGAGAAACCCCATCTCTACTAAAAATATAAAAAATTAGCTGGTGTGGTGGTGCATGCCTGTAATCCCAGCTATTTGGAGGCTGAGGCAGGAAAATCACTAGAACCTGGGAGGTGGAGGTTGCGGTGAGCCAAGATCATGCCATTGTACTACAGCCTGGGCAACAAGAACAAAACTCCATCTCAAAAAATAATAATTATTATTATTATTTATTAAAGTATTCCTTTCTTTAAAAATTTAAATCTGTACAAAAGTAGAATAGCATAATGAGCTCACACGGATCTGTCATTCAGCTTCAACAATTATCAACTCACAATTTTGTTTTATCTGTACTGCCAATACTTTCCCACTCCCTTCCCCCTTTGGATAATTTTGAAATAAATCCCGGACCAGACACTACATTATTGTGTTTGGTGTGAATGTCTACAAAATACATACTGTTTATTTTTATATAACTACAATATCTTGCCTTAAAAAAAACAAGAATTCCTTTTAATCTTCATCAAAATAATACTCTATTAAAACATCAAATAGTATTACAAGACTAATAACAATGGCAAAAATGAAAAACCAGCAACTCTTTGCCTTATTCCTGCCTACCCATAAATCTTACTTTCCAGAGGAAACCGCTTTAGAGCCTGTAAGACATTTCTTCACATTTTAAGATATTTAGTTATCTTGCAATTTATGGCTTATGTTTTTAAAGGTTAAATGTTGATATCCTATTATATCCTCCTGAGAGTTATATAAAATTTCCAGTTATATCAGTATTTGATATATACTTTTTTGTTATTTACATTTTTTAAAACTTATTGAAAATTTCAAATATATATAAGAGAATGTAATGTAATAATCCGATATATCTATCATCCAGTTTAATATTTACAACTGCATAGCTAGTTTGTTTCATCTTTATTACACCTTTTTTTTTCCTGAGACAGGGCCCCACTCTGTTGTCCAAGCTGAAGTGCAGTGGCACCATTACAGCTCACTGCAGCCTCAACCTCTACCCTAACTGAGTAGCTAGGAACATGGGTATGTGTTACTATGCACAGCTAATTTTTTTTTTTTTTTTTTTTTAAGAGAAGAGGTCTTGCTATGTTGCCCAGGCTGGTGTTGAATTGAACTCCTAGGCTGAAACTATCCTCCAGTCTCAGCCTTCCAAAGTGCCGAGATTACAGGCATGTACCACTGGGCTAGCCTGTTACACCCATATTTTATAGCAAATCCCAGAAAAATATCATTTCATTTGCAAACTATCTACTATATATCTCCAAAATGACTTTTTTCCAAAAGTGTAATAGTTTTACCATGACTGAAAAGAAACCACACACACACAAAAATAAAAAAAAATAGTCTCAAATGATCAAGTCAACATTTGCATTTCTCCACATTTTATTTTTTCTTTCTTTTTCCTCTGCCTCCTCCTCTTCTTCTTTTGTTGTTATACTGGTTTGTTTGAATCAGAATCTAAACACTATCTAAACCTGCAATATTTGCATTGCATTTAAATGTTTCTTAAGCCCTTAAAACTACATAGGTTCCTTTTCCTCTGCCCTTTTTTTCCTCTCAGTTTGATGAAGAAATCATTATCTTATAGTTTTCCACATTATGAACTTTGCTGATTACATTTTGATGATCTTATTTAACATGTTATTCTATGCTTTATATTTTCTATAAGCTGGCATTTAAGTTTAGAGGCTAGATCTAAGTAATAACCCTTAGTGACATAAGCTGAAAATAATCTTTGCCAGTTTGTTATTTGTATTTTTACTTTGCTTATGGTCTTTGCTTATGCAACATTTAAAAAATATTTTTAATGTATGCAAGTGTATCGATCTTTTATTTTATTACTAGTATTTGGAATAAAGATCAGAAAAAATTTTCGTATCCACAAGTTATATAGGAGTTTGCTCCTGTTTTTTCTGAAACATATATGGTTTTATTATTTTACATTTACATCTCTTAAGAAGAATGAATCTGATTTTATCTTTTTTCATTTGACTGCTATCCCAAGACCATGTATTGAAAAATTCATGTTTTCCTTTGCTAAGTTAAGGTATTATCTTCATTGTACACTAATCAATATACTAATTGTATCTATTTATTAATGTTTGCATTTTGTTTGTTCATTTCTGTTCATGCGACAATACCATAATGTTTTAATTTTACAGAGTTTGTAATATGATAGGACAGAACCCCTTATATTTATTCTTCCTTAGCTTGGTTTTTCTGGCTATTTCATTTGTTTTTGTTTTGTTTTTTGAGACGGATTCCCACTCTGTTGCCCAGGCTGGAGTGCAGTGGCGCAATCTTGGCTCACTGTAACCTTCGCCTCCTGGGGTCAAGCGCCTCAGTCTCCTAAGAAGCTGGGATTACACACACCCATCACCACGCCTGGCTAGTGTCTGTATTTTTGATAGAGACAGGGTTTCACCATGTTGGCCAGGTTGATCTTGAACTCGTGACCTCAAGCTATCCACCCACCTTGGCCTCTCAAAGTGCTACGATTACAGGCATGAGCCACAATGCTTAGCGGTTAAAAAAAAAAAAAAAGATTTTTGACTAGGGTATAAAGACAATAATGAGAGAAAGAATACTTTCAGACAAATGGAGACTGGACAACTGGATATCCTCTTGCAAAAGAAGGAAGTCAAACCTCCTACCTCATATCATACACAAAAAATAACCCAAAATGGATCAAAAAACTAAATGTAATGGATGGAACCATAAAACTTGGAAAAGAAAACAGGCATAAATCTTCATGACTTTGGGTTAGACAACACCTTCTTAGATGTGTTATCAAAAGCACAAGTAGCCCCCAAAACTCTAGATAAATTTGACTTCATCCAAATTAAAAACTTCTATGTTTCGAAGGACACTACCAAGAAAGTAAAAAGTTAATCTGTACAATGGGAGAAAATATTTAAAAACCATGAATTTGTAAAGGGCATAGTATGCAGAATATGCAGGAATCTCTTAAAATGCAACCAAAGACAATCCTATTAAAAATGGGCAAAATATGTGAATATTTGTTCCTTCAAAGGGAATATACAAATGGCCAATGAGCACATAAAAATTCTTGACATCTTTAGTCAATAAGAAAATGCAAATCAAAACTACAATCATATCTCATGCTCAATAAGATGGTGTCTTAGCACATTTTTGCTGCTGTAACATAGTACCTAAGACTAGGTAATTTATAATGCATAGAAAGTTATTCATTAACAGTTCTGGAGGCTAAGAGTCCAAGATCAAGGGGCTAGGAGTTGACAAGGGCCTTGTTGCTGCATCACCCCATGGTGAAAGTTGGAAGGGCAAGAGAAGAGTCACAGAGAGCTGAACCCTCCTTTTTTTTTTTTTTTTTTTTTTTTGAGAGGGAGTTTCGCTCTTGTTACCCAGGCTGGAGTGCAATGGCGTGATCTTGGCTCACTGCAACCTCCGCTTCCTGGGTTCAGGCAATTCTCCTTCCTCAGCCTCCTGAGTAGCTGGGATTACAGTCACGCGCCACCATGCCCAGCTAATTTTTTGTATTGTTAGTAGAGACGGGGTTTCACCATGTTGACCAGGATGATCTCGATCTCTTGACCTCGTGATCCACCCTCCTTGGCCTCCCAAAGTACTGGGATTACAGGCGTGAGCCACCGTGCCCGGCTCCCCTCCCTTTTATAAGGGCACCAATCCTGCCCATAAGAGTGAAGCCCTCATTGCCTAATCACTTTCTAAAGGTCCCCCCTATTTTTTTCTTTTTGAGATTTCCTGTTCCCTTATTGCCCAAGCTGGAGTTCAATGGCAGATCTCAGCTCACTGCAACCCAGCTTCCTGGGTTCAAGCAATTCTGCTTCAACCTTCCAAGTAGCTGGGATTACAGGCACACACCTCCACACCCAGCTACTTTTTGTATTATCAGTAGAGACAGGGTTTCATCATGTTGTCCAGGCTGGTCTCAAACTCCTGGCCTCAGGTGATCTGCCTACCTTGGCCTCCGAAAGTGCTGGAATTACAGGTGTGAGCCACTGTGCTGGCCAAGTCCCACCTCCTAATAGTGTTACCATGGCAATTAAATTTCAACATGAGTTTTAGAGTGGACAAATATTCACATTGTAGCAGGTATAATAAAAAAGATGAAAAATAGTGCTGGTGAAGATACAGAGAAATTGTAACCATCATACATTACTGATGGGGCATATAAAATGGGACATCCATTTTGCAGAAGAGTTTGGCAATTCAGAGCTACCATATGACTCAACAATTCCACTTCCAGGTGTAGAACTAAAAGAATTGAAAATATATGAATACACAAAAAGTTACTCTTGAATGTTCATGACAGCATTTTTCGTAATGGTCAAAAAGGAGAAACAATCTAAATGTGCATTAATTGAATTAATATTCAATATGTGGTATATTACACAAGGAAATAATATTCATCAACAAAAAGAAATACTTATACACACTACAACATAGTTGAATATTGAAAACATTATGCTAAGTAAAAGAATCTGAAGTCAAAAGGCCATATGTTATATAATTTCATTTATCTGGAATTTTCAGCATAGGCAAATCCCTAGAGACAAAAAGTGGGTGTGGTTTTCAGAGGCTGAGGGTAAAGGAAAATGGGTAGTGATTACTAATAGGTACAGGGTTTCTTTGGGGGGAATTAAAAATGTTCTGAAATTAGGGAATGGCATTGTTGCACACATCTGTGAGTATGCTTAAAACCACTAAATTGTACACTTTAACAGGATAAATTTAATGATGTGAGAATTATACCTTAATAATTTAAAAATATTTAACACCACATGGAACAAAAGTAGCCAGTGCTTATGTTTGCAAGATACACAGAAATGTGAGAGACCTCATGGAGAATTGCTTCTCAATATTCCTACCCAAATATTAATACATACTATGTTGTTGTTTCTCTTAATATAGTTTTCTGTAAATAATGGTGAACATTTTTTATTTGTGCCTAAGTATTTTAAAAATTATTTATTATATATACTGTATTATATATTATAAATAATATTTTTGAACTCATTGTATAAATGAACTCTAGATTTTTAATGTTAATTTGATATCCTGTTACTTTATTCTCATAATGCTTCTAGTGTTTTTTTCCACTCATTTCCATTTATTCTTTTGTTTTTTCCATAGGATGTTTGCTTTTGGCATAGATGCTTAAACTTATTAGTAGAAGACTTTATTTATTTTTTTTTTTTAAGAAACTAAGAAAGAGAAAGAGAAAAGGGGGAGAGAGAACAGGAGTCTTGCTCTATCGCCTTGGCTGGAATGCAATCTAGAAATAGGTATTAAAACCTCTTTTATGCTGATGATTGTGCTTAACAGTGGAGACAGGAAGGAATAAGGAAAGAAAATAACAAACAGCCAACCAATATTTCGTTTAAATCCGTGAAATGCTGTGCAAGTGCTGAAGAGTGATTTGCTTCCATTTATGTGGTCACTTTCAAAATAGGTGTAATGTGATACTAAAAAAAAATGTATGTTCTGTGGACCTGGGGTGAAAAATTCTATAAATATTCACTGAGTTTACTTGTTCCAGGTCTGAGTTCAAATCATAAATGTCTCTGTTAATTTTCTATCTCGTTGATCCATTGAATATTAACAATGTCGTGTCAAAGTCTCCTGCTATTAGTGTGGGAGTCCAAGTCTCTTTATAAGTCATTGAAAACTTGTCTTATATATCTGGGTGCCCCTATACTGGGTACATATATATTTATGATCATTGACTCCTATTGTTGCATTGATCTTTTTATCATTATGTAATGTCCTTCTTTGTTTCTTTTAGTCTTGGTTACTATTGTAGTCTATTTTGCCAGAGATGAAAGTTACAACTCCTGTTGTTTTTTTTTTGTTTGTTTCTTTTTGTTTTACTTTCCTCTCCATTTGATTGGTGAATCTTCCTCCAACCTTTTGTTTTAAGTCTTTGTGTGTCCTTGCTTATGAGATGGATCTGGATACATAGTGCCGATGTGTTTTGACATTTTATTGTTTGCATGTCTGTATCTTTAATTGGGGCATTTAATCCATTTAAATTTAGGATTAATATTGATATTTATGAGTTTAATATTGTCATTTAATGCTGGCTGGCTATTTTTCCCATTAGTTGATATAAATACTTCATTATGGAGATACCCTTTATCTTTTGGTAAGTTTTTGGTGACTGATACTGGTTGTTCCTTTCTGTGTGTAGTGCTTCTTTCAGAAGCTCTTGTAAAGCAGGCCTGGTGGTGATGAAATCTCTGAGTGCTTGCTTGTTTGTGAAAAATTTTATTTTTCCTTCATTTATAAAGCTTAGTTTGGCTGGATATGAGATTCTGGGTTGAAAATTCTTTTCTTTGAGGATATTGAATATTAACACCCACTCTCTTCTAGCTTGTAGGGTTTCTGCTGCGAGATCTGCTGTAAGTCTGATAGGCTTCCCTTTATGGGTAACCTGTCCTTTCTCACTAGCTGCCCTTAGAATTTTCTCCTTTATTTCAACCCTGGTGAATCTAACAATTATGTGTCTTGGGGTTGCTCTACTTGAGGAATATCTTTGTGGTGTTCTCTCTATTACCTGGAAATGAGTATTGTCCCACCTTACTAGGTTAGGAAAGTTTTCCTGAATAATATCCTGAAGAATATTTTCCAGCTTGGATTCATTCTCTTCATGACATTCAGGTACACCTATCAAACGTAAATTAGGTCTTTTCACATAGTCCCATATTTCTTGGAGACTTTGCTCATTCCTTTTTACTTTTTCTTCTCTAATCTTGTCTTCTTGTTTCATTTCATTAAGTTGGTCTTCGACCTCTGATATCCTTTCTTCTGCTTGATCAATTTTTTTTTTTTTGAGACGGAGTTTCGCTCTTGTTACCCAGGCTGGAGTGCAATGGCGCAATCTCGGCTCACCGCAACCTCCGCCTCCTGGGTTCAGGCAATTCTCCTGCCTCAGCCTCCCGAGTAGCTGGGATTACAGGCGCACGCCACAACGCCCAGCTAATTTTTTGTATTTTTTAGTAGAGACGGGGTTTCACCATGTTGACCAGGATGGTCTCGATCTCTTGACCTCGTGATCCACCCGCCTCGGCCTCCCAAAGTGCTGGGATTACAGGCTTGAGCCACCGCGCCCGGCCCCTGCTTGATCCATTTGAGTGTTAAAACCTGTGCATACTTCTCAGAGTTCTCGTGTAGTATTCTTCAGTTCCATTAATTCACTTATATTCCTCTCTAAATTGTCTATTCTCGTTGGGATTTCGTCAAATCTTTTTTCAAAGTTCTTAGTTTCTTTACATTGGGCTACAACATATTCTTTTAACTCACAGAAGTTTCTTATTATCCACCTTCTGAAGCCTGATTCTGTTAATGGAATGCACTTGCTCTCCATCAGGCCTTGTTACCCCGTTGATGAGGAACTGTGATCCTCTGTAGAGGGAGAGACATTCTGATTTTGAGTATTCTCAGCCTTTTTACGTTGGTTTCTTCCCATCGTTGTAAATTTGTCCACCTGTGGTCTTTGTAATTACCAACTTTAAAATTAGGTCTCTTAGTGGATGTCCAACTTGTTAATTCCCAGGGCCGAAATCTGAGCAACCCACTGCGCCGGCTAAAACAGCGGCATCAAGATTCTTGGTGCTTTTCTGTCTGGGAGTCTCCCGTCTGGCTTCCCTCCTGAATCCCTTCTTCAATCAGCTCCAAATGTTGGCCAAAAGGGAATCCAGTCCCATTTACTCTGCACCAAGAGCCGCTGCGCATGGGCACCAGCAAAACCACAGCGCCGGCCACAAGAGTCGCACTGGCAACCTGTGGGGCTCCTCCACTGGGAATCTCCTGGTCCTTGAGCAACAAAAATTCGTCTGAAAGTGTGGTGTCCTCTCGTTCTCTGCACTTTCACTGGGAGCTACAAGCCTGAGCTGCTAGTGGTTGGACATCTTGGATCTCTCTCTGGACTTGTAATTCTATCAGGTTTTAAAGACTTTAAAGAGTTCTGTGGTAGGAGTGCCATGAAAGGCAGTCTCAACAACTGTGAGCAGTCTCATAGGGTAATCTCACTGGGCCCTTTTCTTGGGGACTCCAGATTCAATATTGTGAAGTTCTTTCTCTACAGTCAAATTTCTGCAAACGACTCTTTCAACCTTCATACTGGGAGGGTGTGATCCTACCTACACACATTCTTTGAACTATGTCAAGAGTATGGGAAAGGCGGGTCTTTACTTTTGCATACAAACTTTTGTTTTTCTTTTTTTTTTTTTTTAAGACAGTTTCGCTTTGTTGCCCAGGCTGGAGTACAGTGGCATGATCTTGGCTCACTGCAATCTCCACCTCTCAGGTTCAAGCGATTCTCATGCCTCAGCCTCTGGAGTCACTGGGATTACAGGTGCCCACCACCACAACTGGCTAATTTTTGTATTTTTAGTAGAGACAGGGTATCACCAAGTTGGCCAGGCTGGTCTTGAACTCCTGACCTCAGGTGATCCACCCACCTCGGCCTCCCAAAGTGCTGGGACTACAGGTGTGAGCCACCATGCTGGGCCTTTTACTGTATATTAACCTTTGCCAAATTTCTTTTTCAATATAGGGCCCAAGTCTTAATAAAATTTTGTCTCCTCAAAATAAAATTCCACTGTTTTATCCAGGTAAAAAAATCCTCTAGCCCAGAGCAGATATCAGTTTTATGGGCCCTGAAGCATATGGAATTTGGGGGCTTTGAGAGAATGAATACAAAAATAACTTGTGAATTAAAAAAAAAAAAAAATAGACCTGCCAGTCATGGTGGCTCACGCCTGTAATCCCAGCACTTTGGGAGGCCAAGACAAGCAGATTGATTGAGCTCAGGATTTCAAGACCAGCCTGGACAACATAGTGAAACCCCAGCTCTACTAAAAATACAAAAACTAGCTGGGTGTGGTGGTGTATGCCTGTAGTCCCAGCTACTTGGGAAGCTGCAGTGGGAGGATCACCTGAGCCCTGGAGGTTGAGGCTGCAGTGAGCTGTGATCAAACCACTGCACTACAGACTGGGTGACAGAGTGAGACCCTATTTAAAAAAAAAGAAAAGACCATTTAACACATACCTCAGGCCCCTCCTAGGTTCTTGGAAGGGGCTCATGGAAGTGGAGCAGCCTGAAACAATAGCATACTTAACTTCATGGCAAATCTATATTGACCCCCAATAGTCCTGAACTAGGGGAGAGAAAATTGCTTAATAATGTAAAGGAGGGATTTGGTAATCTAAATTACAAACAAAATTTGAATCAAGAAGACCCTTAACTTCTCTCTCAGAGTCACCTAGTAGTATCAATTTCTAAGCTTTTTATGGTGTTTTGTGCTATAATAAGATCAATTGTTTTCTCATTCCTGGCCTAGGTTTCAGCTTTCTTGGGTTTGTCAAATCAGTTTTCATTCATCCATCAGCTTTTTGGTGTCCAGGAAAGTTGTTGCTGTTGTCTCCTTTGCTGTTCTTGTTCTCTGAGTTTGTGCCATTTAAAAAAATCTCTTTCCTGTCATTCTATTAAGAGTTTCAGAAAAGAGCAGAGGGCAGTGTGTATATTCAAACTGCCCTTCTTAACGCAAAGATTGATGGTGCCAAATCATACTTCAAAATCATCCCCCTAACGGTGCAGCACTTTATACTTCTGGCAGCACAGCATGAAATAGCCATTTACTCTTATCAGTACTCCATCTTCTTAAAATTTACCAACCAGTTTAAACTATCTCATTATTTTAATTTGCATTTCCCTGGTTCCTAGTGAGGTTCAGTGTTATCTTATGTGTCCATTGGCCCTTTGTTTTTCCTCTCCTATGAGTAACCTGTTCATATAATTTACCCTTTTTTTTTGTTGTTTGTTTTTGAGATGGAGTCTTGCTCTGTTACCCAGGCTGGAGTGCAGTGGCACAATCTCAGCTCACTGCAGTCTCTGACTCCTGGGTTCAAGCAATTCTCCTGTGTTAGCCTCCTGAGTAGCTGGGACTACAGGCAGGCACTGCCACGTCCGGCTAATTCACCTGGCTAATTTTTGTATTTTTAGTAGAGACAGGGTTTCACCATGTTGGTCTGGCTGGTCTTGAACTCCTGACCTGGTGATCCACCTTCCTCAGCCTCCCAAAGTGCTGGGATTACAGGCATGAGCCACTGTGCCTGGCCCAATTTACCCATTTTTTACAGTATGTAGTGAAGGAGATTAGAACATGCTACTCCCAAATGTGCCACTTTGGTATACTGATTATTTTGAACTAAAGGTAACTGAGAAAATGCAGATACCCCCTTGCTACCCAAAAGCAGGGCATAACATTTCCAATGACAGAGGTACCATTCTCCACCATATGATACAGAGAACGTTCTTCTGACTGGAGATGAAGAGTTATGCCAAAATAAATCTGCATAAACAAACCTAAAATAATCCTTATCTTCCATTAGTGTCTCTCATATATTTTCTATTCAATTTTCCACAATTTACCACCCTTAGCCAAAACTATGTCTTCCTTTGTCTTGTCACACCTCTACAATTTATCATTCTTTGTTAAAATGGCATGAAAGTGCTCAGGCCAATTTGCTTCTACAGGTCTTCATGAAGGCCTGTGTGTATACATAAAAATATTAACATTAAATAAATTTGTTTGCTTGTGTTTCTCTCCTGTTAATCTGTCTTTTGCCAGTTTAATTCTCAGGCCCAGCCACAGAATTTAAGAGTGTAGAAGAAAGTCTTTCCTGCCTTACAGTAGTTTATCTTTTTCTTTGTGATTTGTAGGCATTCTTTGTATTTGCTAAATTATTTTAGGTCATACAAATTGTGAGTATTTTTTCTTTTTTTTTTTTTGAGACAGAGTTTCACTCTTGTTACCCAGGCTGGAGTGCAATGGCGCAATCTTGGCTCACCGCAACCTCCGCCTCCTGGGTTCAGGCAATTCTCCTGCCTCAGCCTCCTGAGTCACTGGGATAACAGGCACACGCCACCATGCCCAGCTAATTTTTTGTATTTTTAGTAGAGACGGGGTGTCACCATGTTGACGAGGATGGTCTCGATCTCTTGACCTCGTGATCTACCCGCCTCAGCCTCCCAAAGTGCTGAGATTACAGGTGTGAGCCACTGTGCCTGGCCAGTGAGTATTTTTTCTAATATTCCTCTTTGTATTTCATCTAAATTCTAAGACATTTAAAATTTTGATGTGATTGTGCTTTTTGTGTCTATATAAGGCAGACCTTCCCCATCCCAAGGGGCTAAATATGATTTTCCTTTAATACATGTGTGGTTCTGATTTTCACATTTAGGTCTTTAAGCCATTTGAAATTTACTTTTATCATGGGAGGGGCCATTTTTCCCATATCAATAGTAGTAACATTTATTTAATAGTCTTTTACCCATTGATTTGAATTGTCATATTTATTAACTGCTAAAGGCTTATATGAGTATTTTTCTGTTTCTCTATCCTTTCTGGGTTCTCTGTCCTTTCTTACAAATTTAATATCTTATTGACCATGTGCTTCTCAAAACTACACTTTGGACAGAAAATATCCTTGCAAGAAATTAAACAGAAACTTGCTAATGTTATAAAAATATCAATTACAGATTAAAAGAAAATGATTTCTTGAATATTTATTACACAAATGCTTACTTACACTTATCTGAAAATTATTATAGGACAATTGGTGCATGTCACATTCATACTACTATCCATATAGGAACAAATACATTTAGTCAACTATATCAGGGTAATACACAAGGTTTTTGTTTGTTTAGGCTTCTGAGTTGAAAGAAAACATCCAGTAAGGAAAATGAATTTCCAGTGAATAAATATTAACAATGTAAATAATAAAAATTACTTCTAAATGTTTTACATTTTGACAACTTTGAATTATACTTACATACTAATATTTCCAAAAATTGCAAGTTACAAGGGTCACTGTCAGGGTGAAAATATATTTTGAAAAGCTTTTTAAAGATATGTTATTATGTTTAACATCATTTGATTTATTCTTGGCACATGTGGCATCTTGGAAAGTAAAAATACACTTTGCCAATTTTCTGCTATTGTGCAGATATAAGAGAAAGAGAAGTGTGGGGCAGACAGACCTGTGTTCAGCTTTGTCCAAAATTGTGTCGTTTGAAGCTGGTTGATTACCTTTCAGTGCTGGGACTAAGACTAAATTAAATGATGCATATTTTAAATGTACAGCATGGGCACTCAGTAAATGATATACTTCACTCAATTTATTCACATTGAAGTAATAGCAAAATATCACAGTCCTATGTTGTGGTACAATTTGAAAAACCGAAAAAATTGGGAAATTAAAAATAACATCAATGTGTTTTGAAAAAATTGTACTTTTTATAAATAAATCCTTTAACAGGTTTAAATAGTTCCTAATAAAAATTAGTGCCTACTATACCCTTATTTTTTTTTAAAAAAAGACCTAAAATATGATAAAAATGGTCAATGGTTAAGGACTTTTGGTTTTCCTTTGTGCTGCTGATATAAAAATAATGGCTTTATTTAAGGCTTAGTAAGTGATTGATTATAGTTGCCCTGAACCAAATCATTATTCTCAATGTTGCACTCAGTTGAAACAAACCTACTGCCTTGAATGACCATCATAGAGAAATGCCCATGATATTCTATTAATATAATTGAACCAGTCATGCCCTCCTTTTTGATCAAAGTAAAGGTTCATTTGGTGGCATGTGGCAGTTCAGCTTGTCTCAAATTAAGAATGGCTCATATATACAATCAAAAATGAATTTTTCTCATGCTAAATATGTGGTGTTTGGAATATATCAGACTCCTGAAAATTAAATTTATATTTTCACAAGGAATAGACTATTCTAGACAAGCAATGCTTATATCCCTATTCTCAGATTATTTTGTTTCCTACCCTGACTATCTAACAAGTTCATCCTTCCAAACTTGACTCAAAAACCCCTCCTCCAGTAAACTTTCCCTAACCAAGGTTCACACCCCTCCATTTATGTCCCTTACATACATGTATAATATATATTAACTGGCATATATTATTATTTATATTTTGTGTGCTTTCAACTTTTAGCTAAAATGTTGTCTTTGACTTTTTAAGCCTCCACAGTGTTTAGTGCTGTGCTACTCATGTATATGTGTGACTGTATGTATGCATGTGGGGTTGTGTTTGTGTATGTACATGTTTATGTGTGTATGTGTTGAATGAATAAAAAAACTAAAGAATCTGGGCATCTGTAGGGTAGAAAAGTTTCATAATTTTTCAGAAACAAAAATTGCTGGAACTACCTAACATTAAAAAATCTGATTTCTAAAGCAATTTCAGTTTGGTTTTAGATATGTCAGTAATAAAAAGGCAGTGGGAAAAATGGTTTAAAACCCTTCATGAAATATCTAAAAGGCCTTGGCCTTTTAACAAATTATTATTAGGAGCACCAAACCAAACATTTTACTAAATAGCGGTATAACCTTTTCTAGGACTTTATGAACATAGACTTCTCTATTCAAGACAAAGAATACTGAACAGGAATAGGTGTTGTGAATCAGGATACAAAAGGCAATTCACACTAAGTCAATAATAGCTAATGCACATTTGCAGTTAATTTAAAAATCCCTCTGTAGTACATATGCATGTTAAGTAAAAGAATAGTTGTAGATCTTCATAGTTGTTTTAATACTGTAAAACATAACACAATACTGAAGTATCTATTTAACAGGAAAATTTTGTTTATAATAGCTGTTAATATTAAAATAGGATACAATAATAAAAAATTATTCTCAATGTGTATATTTTCAAATTTGCCTGACAGTGTCCTTTTGAGAAACCTGACAATTTGTAGTTAGATTACAGACATTTGCATTTCACTTTCATAATTGAAAATATTACTTACATAACAAACAACAATATATAGTAGCTTTTTACTGAAGCACTCTGCAATTTATATTTAAAGCTTTGCAATAAAGCAAAATTCACTGTACTTTTCATAAGTTATATTACATAACATGTCGTGTATGTTATAATTACACAAAGAATAAATAAATAAAAGAAGCCTTAAAAAAATTCAGAACCATAACAATGGAATGTTTTAGCTGTCATTCTCAATGTTACTTTATATGTTTGCATTAAGTTCTAATGTATTTCAAACCCAGGAAACTTTATCTTTAAATAATATACTAAAAATATCAAGTTTAAAGTATAAACATAATACTCTACATGCCTTTTTTCCTAGGTCATCTAGGAAATAAAACAAGATAAACAAAGGCAAGGATAGTTCTTTTGCCGCAAAATCTCTCTTTGCTTCTCCATAAACCTTCATGTCATTTCTAGAGCATATATTACATGATGACAGCTTTGGCAAGTATAAGTAGATTTAAATGGCTTCTTTCTTGGAAGAAAGAAAACAACTTAAACTAACAATTTTCTTTTTGGCTTATTCATTCTCAATCTTTCTTTCTCTGATATGTAATAGTGGTATAAAAGCACTTCATGAAATGCTCACTATTAATCATTTAAATAGCACAGAATGAATTAATGTATATAAATAATCAAAATATATTATCAGGATAGATACTAGGGTGAGGTTCTAGAATTTGTTACACGTAGAGCTAAACTTGCAAGAGATCGCATGGCAAAAGTCGAAACTTTGTGACATATCCCAGCTTTTGAAATATAGTTGGAAGCCAATCGAAAAAGCCTTTCAGCACCAAAGGTATTAAAGTGCCCAGGAAGCACCTTCTCTACCAGACCTCTGTCCACTAATTCTATTAGACGTTCACAGGTTCCGACATAGTCACTTATCCTGCTGTATGGGAGCCAGTCAATCAGTGATCCATCATACACGACGTCTCCACTGAAGAGAATCTTTCGGTCTTTGTCATGTAAGCAAATGCTGCCCCTGGAGTGACCTGGCATGTGCATAACAGTGAGCTGTCTGTCACCAAGGTTGATCACATCCCCTACAAATGGAAACAGAGTTTACAGATAAACATGTTGTATACTTGACTTAGCATTTAAAGAATAAAAGAGCATTATATGCTTCCAAAGAAATTGGGAAAGATGACACTTACTTTATTTCATAACTACTGTATTTCTTAATGATGAGTTTAAAATAAGCTGCCTATATTTCATTCCTATTGTTTGCTAGACCAGTGTTTGCCAAAGCAAGTAAGTGGAACACTACTTCTAAAGGTTATTATGATACATAAATGAAAAGGAGGTAATTCTGTGGTCAAATAATTTGGGGAATTCTCACTTTAAAGAAAAGTAGCTTTCTTTTCAGAAAGACATCTTTGAGCTTTTATTATATTAATGTATACTGTGGATATACACGAAGTAGATATCGTTGTACAATTTCTCAAACTTATTTGATCATGAAACTTACTTTTCAGAACATCTGTGGTACCAGTATCCTGTTGACACAATTAATGAATGTTGCTCTAGGGAATTTTATTGTATTTTGCCTCTTGTTTTGTCACCTTGTCAGAATTAGGGCTTGAGGAATTGGTGATGATTATTACTCTAATAACATTAGAGCATAAATGATGATGCTCTAATGTTATTGCTGTGAGTAATAATCTCTTTCATTTCTGACCCAGGAACCTCAAGTCTTCTGTCAGAATACATTAAATTCTGGCAAGCTAACTTGCAAATAGGGTAAACTCTCACCAGAGAGGAAATGGAGCTACATGGGTGCAAAATTGCTCTGTTTCACTGGAACTTAATTAGTATAAACTTGAGTAAATCATGGTAAATTAAAAGATTCATACTGTGATCTCTAGTGTAAGCACATACACAGGAAAAAAATTTAAAAATATATAGCTAGAAAATTAATAAATCCAAACAAGCCAGGCTGGTGGCTCATGCCTATAATCCCAACACTGGGAGGCCGAGGCGAGAGGATCACCAGGTCAAGGGGTAGAGACCATCCTGACCAACATGGTGAAACCCTGTCTCTACTAAAACTACAAAAATTAATAGGTGTGGTAGCATGCGCCTGTAGTCTCAGCTACTCAGCAGGCTGAGGCAGGAGAATCACTTGATCCTGGGAGGCAGAGGTTGCAGCGAGCCAAGATCACAAGTCTCCATCTCGGGGGTGGGATGGGGGGTGGAGAGGAATAAAAATGGTGTAATAATCAGGATTTGGAAAACTGGTAAACATAAAAAGGCAGAGATTGTCAGACTGAATTAAAGATCAAGATACATGCAGTCTACAAGAAATTATAAGGCCAAAGACACACATAAGTTGAAAAGCTTAACCATATTAACTATTACTGATTAGAGAACTAGGGGAGCTATATTATTGTAACACAAAATTAATTTCTACATGAGGAATATTACTAAAGAAGTAATTTTATGAGAATATTATACATTAAATCAATACATAGAAAAGTAAAAATTATAAATGTATATGCATCTAAAACAGACACCAAAAATGCATTAAGCAAAAACTGACAGAAATAAACAATAAACAATTCAACAATTATACCTGGAGAGTTCAATATTCTTTTCTGTGTAATTCATAAAACAAGTAAATAGAAAATCAGTAAGGATATGGAAGACCTGAACAACTCTATCAACCAACTTGACCTGACAAAAATAAAACACTTTACTCCAAAATAGCAATGTACACATTCTTTTCAATTGCAGTTGAAATATTCAACAGGCTATAAAGCAAGAATAAATAAATATAAAAGGAATAAAATCATACAAAGTATGTTCTCTGACCACAACATAATTAAATTAGAATTAAAAAAATGAACAGAAAATGTATGACGTGTAGAGTTTTTTTGGTTTGTTTTTTCTGAGACAGAGTTTCACTCTCTCGCCCAGGCTGGCATGCAGTGGGACGATCTTCGCTTGCTGCAACCTTGGTCTTTCAGGTTCAAACAATTCTCACACCTCAGACTGGTGCATAGCTGGAATTACAGGCGTGTGCCACCACGTCTGACTAATTTTTATATTTTTAGTAGAGACAGGGTTTTGCCATGTTGGTCGGGCTGGTCAGCATCTTGGCAAGTCTGGCCTCAAGCAATCCTTCCTGCCCAACCTCCCAAAGTGCTGGGATAAACAAAAACAAATATGGGTAATATTCAAACAAACGTAAAGCAAACAGCAAACCTCTACATAGTTTATGGATCAAAAAGAAATCAAAAGGAAATATAAAAATATTTTGAATGAATGAAAACAAAATCAAAACATACCAAATGTACAGAATACAGCTGAAGCAGTACTTAGAAGAAAATTTATTGTTTTAAATGCTTATTTTATGAAGGATTAAATGTTTACAATCAATAATCAAAGTTACTATCCTGAGAAGTTAGAAAAAGAAGAAAAATCAAACACAAAGTAACTATTAGTGGAAATAATAAAGGACAGAGCAAAAATAAATGAATACAAATAGCAACAGAGAAAAACAGATGAAACCAACAGTAATTTATTTGAAAACTACAACAAAATTGATACACCTTTAGCCAGACAAATCAAGAAAAAAATTAGAGAAGATACAACTTGCTAAAATAGGAATGAAAGAAGGAACATTACTACAGATGCTACGGAAATTAAAAGGAGAATAAGGGAATATTATGAACAATTTTAAGCCAACAAATTTGGCAACTTATTTGAAATGAACATATTCTTAAAAAGAGACCAATCATCAAAATTGATCCAAGAAGAAATGAAATCTAAATAAACCTTTATCAAGCAAAGAAATTGATTAACAATTTAACATCTCCCCACAAAGAAAAGTATGGGCTCAAAGAAGGCTTCATTGATCAATTCTGTCAATCATTTTTAAATGGGACAATGTCAACCCTACATAATTTCAACGCATATCAAGACTTTCAGAATATAGATGAGAAATGTAACTTGATTATTACCCTCATAAAAAAACAAAAACAATAAATAACAACAAAATCAAGGCTGGTATGGTGACTCACTCCTATAATCCCATCACTTTGGCAACATATGGGAGGATTGCTTGAGGCCAGGAGTTCAAGACCAGCCTGGGCAAAATAGTGAGACCTCTGTCTCTATAAAAATTAAAAATAAATAATAATTTTAAAAGCCAAGCAGGGTGCTTTGGGCCTGTAGTCTAGCTACTCAGGGAGCTGAGATGGAAGGATTGCTTGAGCCCAGAAGTTTGAGGCTACAGAGCTCATGATGGTGCCACTGCACTCTAACCTGAACAACAAAGACTCTTTCAAACAAAACAAAACAAAAAAGCCTATACACGAATATATCTAATGAATGCAGTCTTAAAATTCTTGACAAAATATTGACAAATCAAATCCAGCAACTTATAAATAGGAAAATGACCAAGAGGAGTTCATCCCAGAAATATTGTTTGGTTTAACTAGTGAAAATAAATTAATGTAATATACCATGTTAATAAAGGAGAAAGTCATATGATTATCTCAATTGATACATAAAAAGCTCATGACAAAATCCAATTCTCATTCATGATAAAAACTTCCAGCAAACTTGGAATCACTGGGGAAGGTTCTGAACTTGATAAAGATCACTTATGAACACCTACAGGTAATATCGCTTTGAATAGAAAGTCTCCTAAAATAATGAGGCCAGAATGTCTGCTCTTACCATTTCTATCCAACATTATATTAAAGATCCTAGCAAGTGTAATAAGCCAAGAAAAAGAGAATAAAGTCCCACAGATTTAATAAGCCAAGAAAAAGAGAATAAAGTCCCACAGATTAGGGAAAAAAAAGTAAATCTCTATTTAGACATAATCTTACATACAGAAAGTCCTAAGTAAAGTAGGAAAAAGCTAGAGAAATAAAAAACAAGTTTAGCAATGTCACAAGATACAAGATGAACATAAAAAGATAAACTGTATTTCTATAAGCTACAACTGACTATCAGAAATGAATTTTAAAACATTTGACTTGAAATAGCATCACAAAGAATAAAATACTTGGGAAAAAATTTAACAAAAGATGTTTATTAATATATGAACACTATATAATGAAAACTACAAGAACACTGTCAAAATTAATTAAAGAAGATCTAAATAAAAAGAGAGAGAGGCTATGCTTACTGACTGTCTCAGTATCACTAAGACTCAATATTGCTATGATGGTAATGTAACCCAATTTTTCCAGTAGCTACACTGCCTAATAAAACTTTCTGCAATTACTGAAATGTTGATTCTCAATACTGTTCAATATGGTGTGGCTAATGGCACTTGAAATAAAGCTAATACATTTAAGGAATTAAATTTTTAACTGTTAACCAATCACTTAATTATTTTTTTAAATAGATGGAATCTCTGTCACTCAGGCTGAAGTGCAGCGGCCTGCTTATAGCTCACTATAACCCCTGAACTCCTGGGCTCAAGGTATCCTTCCAAGTAGCTGCGACTACAGGTATATAACAACAGCCCAGCTAACTTAAACACTTTTTTAGTGACAGGATCTCACTTTGTTGCCTTACTAGTCCCATACTCCTGGCCTTAAATGATCCTCCAGCTTCAGCCTCCTAAGGAGCTGAGATTACAGGTGAGCCACCATGTCCGGCAATCTTAATTTAAATTTGATAACCATACATGGCTAGTGGCTACTGTAATGGCCAGTAAAACTTCAACATAATCTCAATCAAAATCTTATCCTTTTTAAACTGAAAATCTGACTCTAAATTTCATGTGGAAATGCAAATGACCTAGAATAGCCAATACAATTATGAAAAAGAGGAACACAGAGGATGTATACTATCTAATTTCAAGAGTTACAATAAAATATTGCTTCTCAGTCTTTTGGCTAAGATCAACTGTACAATAAAGCTACAGTAATCAAGATATTGTGTTACTGGTTAAATAGACATAATTGATGGAAGAGAACAGAGAGTCTGAAAGTAGACACAGTATTGTCAACGGGTATCTGAAAAAGGTCAACCAAGATAATTAAATGTGTAGAAAGATAGTCTTTTCAACAAATTGGATGGGATACATTCTATATCCATTTTCAGACAAACAAGGACTGAGAACCTCTCAACCTTTACTTCACAATATTCACAGAAATTAACTGAAAATAGGTCATAAACCTAAATATGGGAACTTCTAGAGAAAAATTAGGAGAACATTTTTATGATCTTGGGCTAGACACAGAGCTCTTAAATACGACACAACAATCATAAAGCATGAGACAAAAATTACTAACTGGACTTCAACCAAGTTATCAGCTTTCTTGCTTAAAAAGACACCATTAAGTAAATGAAAAGGTAGGCCACACATTGGGAGAACATATTTGCAAAATGTATATCTGATAAAATCTTGTATTCAGAATATATTTAGAACTTGTACAACTCAATAATAAAATAGTTCCAATTTTTTTTTTTTTTTTTTGAGATGGAGTTTCGCTCTTGTTACCCAGGCTGGAGTGCAATGGCGCGATCTTGGCTCACGGCAACCTCCACCTCCTGGGTTTGAGCAATTCTCCTGCCTCCGCCTCCCGAGTAGCTGGGACTACAGGTGTGCGCCACTGTGCCCAGCTAATTGTTGTATTTTTAGTAGAGAAGGGGTTTCATCTTGTTGACCAGGATGGTCTCGATCTCTTGACCTCGTGATCCACCCTCCTGGGCCTCCCAAAGTGCTGGGATTGTAGGTGTGAGCCACCACGCCCGACCCAAAATAGTTCAATTTTTAAAAGGAAGAAAAGATTTTAATATACACTTTTATAAAGACAATATCTGATTAGCAAATAAGTACCAAAAAGATGCTCAACACCATTAATTTTTAGTGAATGCAAATTAAATCACAATGAAGTACCACTACACACTCACTAGAATGGCTAAATTGAAAAGGATTAACAAAACCAAGTGTTGAAAAAGATGTGATCTGGGCATAGTGGCTCATGCCTATAATCCCAGCACTCTGGAAGGCTGAGGAGGGCAGATTGCCTGAGTTCAGGAGTTCAAGACCAGCCTGGCCAACAGGGTGAAACTCCATTTCTACTAAAAACAAAATTTACCAGGCGTGGTGGTGCATGCCTATAATCCCAGCTACTTAGGAGGCGGAGGCAGAAGAATTGCTTGAACTTGGGAGGTAGAGGTCACAGTGGGATTGTACCACTGCACTCCAGAGTGGGTGAAGAGTGAGACGCTGTATAAAAAAAAAAAAAAGGAAAAAAAAAAGATGTGGTGTTGTGTAGAATGTTCTATAAATATCTGTTAAGTCCATTTGTTCTAGGGTATAGAACAGATTGTTTCTTTGTTGACTTTCCATCTTTATGACCTGTCCAGTGCTATCAGCAGAGTATTAAAGTCTCCCACTATTACTATGTTTCCATCTATCTCATTTCTTAGGTCTCATAGTAATTATTTTATAAATTTAGGAGCTCCAGTGTTAGGTGCCTATATATTTAGAATTGGGATATTTTCCTATTGGACTAGTCCTTTTATCATTATATAATGTTCCTCTTTGTCTTAACTGCTGTTGCTTTAGAATTTGTTTTGTCTGATATAAGTCTGCCCACTTTAGGTGTCCATTTGCATGGAAAATTTTTTCTACCTTTTTACCTTAAGTTTATGTGAGTCTTTATGTGTTAGGTGAGTCTCCTGAAGACAGCAGAAACTTAGTTGGTGAATTCTTACCCACTCTGCCATTCTGTATCTTTTAAGTGGAGCATATAGGCCATTTACATTCAATGTTAGCATTGAGATGTGAGGTACTATTCTATTCATAGAGCTATTTGTTACCTGAATAGCTTTTTTTTCATTATATTATTCTTATATAGGTCCTGTAAAATTTATGCTTTAAGGAAGATTCTATTTTGGTGTATTTCAAGGCTTTGTTTCATGACTTAGAGTTCCTTTTATCAGTTTTTGTAGTGCTTGCTTGGTAGTAGTGAATTCTCTCAGCATTTGTTTGTCTGGAAAAGATTGTTGTCTTTCTTTCATTTATGAAGTGTAGTTTCACTGGATACACAAAATTATTGGCTGATGATTGTTTTGTTTAAGGAGGCTAAAAATGGGACTCCAATCCCTTCTAGCATGTAGAATTTTTGGTGAGAAATCCGCTGTTAATCTGATAGGTTTTCCTTTATGGGTTATGTGATGCTTTCGTCTCACAGCTCTTATGATTCTTCCTTCATCTCGACTTTAGATAACCTGATGATGATGTGCCTAGGTGATAATCTTTTTGCAATGTATTTCTCAGGTGTTCTTTGAGATTCTTGTATTTGTATGTCTAGATCTCTAGCAAGGCTGGGGAAGTTTTCCTTGATTATTCCCTCTAATTGGTTTTCCAAACTTCTAGATTTCTCTTCTTCTTTGGGAACACCAATTATTCTTAGATTTGGACATTTAAATAGCCCCAGACTTCTTGGAGGCTTCGTTCATTTTTAAAAATTCTTTTTACTTTGTCTTTGATGGATTGGGTTAATTCAAAAGCCAGGTCTTTGAGCTCTGAGGTTCTTTCTGCTGCTGGTTGATTCTATTGCTGAGACTTTCCACTGCATTTTGAATTTCTCTAAATGTGTCCCTGATTTCCAGAAGTTGTGACTGTTTTTTATTTATGCTATCTATTTCACTGAAGAATTTGTGTTTCTTATCTTGTATCATGTTTTTGATTTCTTACATTCTATTCATCAGCACATGGAACATTCTCCAAGATAGACTACATGATAGGCCACAAAACAAGACTCAGTAAATTTATGAAAATTGAAATCATATCAAGTACTCTCTCAGACCACAATGTAATAAAATTGGAAATCAACTCCAAAAGAAACCCTCAAAACCATGCAAATGCATAGAAGTTAAATAACTTGCTCTTGAATGATCATTGGGTAAACAATGAAATCTAGATGGAAATTTAAAAATTCTTTGAACTTAACACTAACAGTGACACACAACCTATCAAAATCTCTGGGATACAGTAAAAGCAGTGCTAAGGGGAAAGTTCATAACATTAAATGCCTACATCAAAAAGTCTGAAAGAGCATACATAGACAATCTAAGGTCACACCCCATGGAACTGGAGAAACAAGAACAATCCAAACCCAAACCCAGCAGAATAAAAGAAATAACCAAGATCAGAGCAGAACTAAATTAAATTTAAATTAAAAAAAACACAAAAGATAAATGAAACAGAAAGCTGGGGGGAACGATCCAAGATGGCTGATCACTAACATCTCGGGATTGCAGCTCCCAGAGAAAGTGCAGAAAACAACAGGACGCCACACTTTCAAATTTTTGTCGCTCACGGAGCAGAAGATTCCCAGTGGAGGAGCCCCACGTGTCGCCAGCGCAACTCTTGTGGCCAGTGCAGTGGTTTTGCCAGCACCTCGGCGCAGCAGCTCTTGGTGCGGAGTAAATGGGACTAGTTCCCCTTCTGACTGACGTTTGGAGCTCCGGGAAGGCAGAGTTGGCTATTACAGACTCAAGAAGGAAGCCAGACTGGAGATTCCCAGGCAGAAAAGCACCATCAGTCTTAACGCCGCTGTTTTGACCGGTGCAGTGGGTTGCTCATATTTAGGCCCTGGGAATTAACAACTTGGACGTCCACTCAGAGACCTAATTTGAAAGTTGGTAATTACAAAGACGACAGGTGGATAAATTTACAATGATGGGAAGAAACCAGCATAAAAAGGCTGAGAATACTCAAAATCAGAATGCCTCTCCCTCTAAAGAGGATCACAGTTCCTCATCAACAAGGGAACAAGGCTTGATGGAGAATGAGCGCATCCCATTAAGAGAATCAGGCTTCAGAACATGGATAATAAGAAACTTCTGGGAGTTAAAAGAACACGTTGTAGCCCAATGTAAAGAAACTAAGAACTTTGAAAAAAGGTTTGACGAAATCCTAATGAGAATAGACAATTTAGAGAGGAATATAAGTGAATTAATGGAACTGAAGAATACAATACAGGAACTCTGAGAAGAAGTATGCACAGATTTAAACACTCGAATTGATCAAGCAGAAGAAAGGATATCAGAGGTAGAAGTCCAACTTAATGAAATAAAACAAGAAGACAAGATTAGAGATAAAAGGATAAAAAGGAATGAGCAAAGTCTCCGAGAAACGTGGGACTATGTGAAAAGACCAAATTTACGTTTGATAGGTGTACCTGAATGCGACGGAGAGAATGAATCCAAGCTGGAAAATATTCTTCAGGATATTATTCAGAAAAATTTTCCTAACCTGGCAATGCAGGATAATATTCAACCCCAGGTAATACAGAGAACACCACAAAGATATTCCTCAAGAAGAGCAACCCCAAGGCACATAATCATTAGATTCACCAGGGTTGAAATGAAGGAGAAAATACTAAGGGCAACCAGAGAGAAAGCTCAGGTTACCCACAAAGGGAAGCCTATCAGACTTACAGCAGATCTCTCAGCAGAAACTCTACAAGCCAGAAGAGAGTGGGGGCCAATATTCAACATCCTTAAAGAACAGAACTTTCAGCCCAGAATTTCATATCCAGCCAAACTAAGCTTCACAACTGAAGGAAAAATAAAATCTTTTATGAACAAGCAAGTACTTAGAGATTTTATTACCACCAGGCCTGCTTTACAAGAGCTTCTGAAAGAAGCATTACACATAGAAAGAAACAACCAGTATTAGCCTTTCTAAAAATATATGAAAAAGTAAAGACCATCAACATAAAGAAGAATTTACATCAACGAATGGATAAAACAGCCAGTTAACATCAAATGGCGGTAATCCTAAATTTAAATCGACTAAATCCCCCAGAAGAATTTACATCAACGAATGGATAAAACAGCCAGTTAACATCAAATGGTGGTAATCCTAAATTTAAATCGACTAAATCCCCCAATCGAAAGATACAGCCAAAACCCAACAGTATGCTACATCCAGATCCATTTCACATGCAAGGATACACAAAAACTCAAAACAAAGGGACGGAGAAAGATTTACCAACCAAATGAAGACCAAAAATAAATAAATAAAAAGCAGGTGTTGCAATTCTCGTATCTGATAAAATAGATTTTAAAGCAACAAAGATATAGTAGTAAAAGGATCAATGCAACAATAAGAGCTAACGATCCTAATACCCAGATACATAGAGACTTAGACTCAATGAGACAGAAAATTAATAAGGATATCCAGGACTCGAACTCAGATCCGGAACAAGTAAACTTAATAAATATTTATAGAGCTCTCCACTTTAAATACACAAAATATACATTCTTGTCAATACCACATCACACCTACTCATAAGTTTAAATGAAATATTGATTGGCCATTATTAATACCCGTTTTTTTAGAATAAAGCAACATTTCCATTCTCTCTCCCTCTTTTTCTTCCTCTTTCTTCCTCTCCTTCACTCCTTTTTTTTCTTTCCTTCTCTCAAAAAAAAAGAAAAAGAAAAAGAAAAAGAAATCAACTTGTGGACCTCTAGATCCAGGTCGGCAATGTCTCTCTCACTGCCTGATTTCCTTCCTTCCCTTCCCTTCTCTCCCTCCCTTCCTCCCTCCCTCCCTTCCTTCTTTCCTCCCTTCCTGCCTTCCTCCCTTACTAAAAAAAAAAAAAAAAGAAAGAAAAGAGACAGAAAGCTGGTCTTTGAAAAGATAAATAAAATTGACAGACCATTAGTGAGATTAACCAAGAACAGAAGAGAGAATATCCAAATATGCTTAATTAGAAATGAAACAGGAGATATTACAGCTAATACCACAGAGATACAAGGTATTATTCAAGGTTAATATGAACACTTTTACACATATAAACTAGAAAACCTAGAGGAGATGGATAAACTCCTGAAAATAAACAACCCTCCTAGATTAAACCGGGAAGATATAGACTCTCTAACAGACCAATAACAAGCAGCAAGACTGAAATGGTAACAACAACAACAAAAAGTCCAATACCAGATAGATTCACAGCTGAATTCTATTAGACATTCAAAGAAGAATTCGTACAAATGCTATTGACGCTGGTCCAAATGAAAGAGAGGGAATCCTCCCTAAATCATTCCATGAAGCCACTATCACTCTAATACCAAAACCCGGGAAGGACATAACAAAATAGAAAACTACAGACAATATCCCTGATGAACACAGATAGAAAAATCCTAGTGAATTGAATACTAGTTCACAAAATACTAGTGAACTGAATCCAACAGCATATCAAAAAGATAAACTACCATGATCAAATGGGCTTCATACCAGGGATGCAGGGATGGTTTAGATACCCAAGTCAATAAATGTGATACGCCACCCTAAATAGAAATCAAAACAAAAATCACATGATGATCTCAACAGATGCAGAAAAAGTATTTGACAAAATTCAGCATCCCATTATAATTAAACCGCTTAACAAAATGGCAGAAGGGACATACCTTAAGATAATAAAAGCCACCAACAACAAACCCACAGCCAACATTATAATGAACGGGGAAAAGTTGAAAGCATTCCTCCTGAGAATTGGAACAAGACAAGGATGCCCACTTTCACCACTTCTATTCAATATAGTATTGGAAGTCCTAGCCAGAACCATCAGACAAGAGAAAGAAATGAAGGGCATCCAAATTGGTAAAGAGGAAGCAAACTGTCACTGTTTACTGATGATATGATTACATACCTAGAAAGTCTTAAAGTCTCATCCAAAAAGCTTGTAGCGCTGGTAAGTCAACAGTTTCAGGATACAAAATTAATGTAAACAAATCAGTAGCTCTGCTATACACCAACTGCGACCAAGCTGAAAATCAAATAAAAAAACACAACCTCTTTCACAATAGTTGTAAAAAATAAAAATAAAATACTTAGGAGTATACCTAACCAAGGACATGAAAGACCTCTACAAGGAAAACTACACAACATTGCTGAAAGAAATAACAGATTACACAAACAAATGGAAACAGATTCCATGCTCATGGATGGGTAGAATCAATATTGTGAAAATGACCATACTGTCAAAAGCAATCTACAAATTCAATGTAATTCTACCAAAATACCACCATCATTCTTCAGAGAACTAGAAAAACAATCCTAAAATTCATATGAAACCAAAAAAGAGCCTGCCTAGTCAATGCAAGACTAAGCAAAAAGAACAAATCTGGAGACATCACATTACCTGACTTCAAACTATACTATAAGGCCATAGTCACCAAAACAACATGGTACTGGTATAAAAACAGGCACATAGACTAATGGAACAGAACAGAGAACTCATGAATAGAGCCAAATACAGCCAACTGATCATCAACAAAGAAAACAGAAATATAAAGTGAGAAAAGGATACCAAATGGTGCTGGGATAATTGGCAAGCCACGTATAGAGAATAAGACTGGATCCTCATCTCGTATCTTATACAAAAATCATCTCAAGATGGATCAAAGACTTAAATCTAAGAACTGAAACCATAAAGATTCTAAATAATAACATCAGAAAAACTCTTCTAGACACTGGCTTAGGCAAAGACTTCGTGACCAAGAACCCAAAAGCAAATGCAACAAGAACAAAAATAAATAGATGGAACTGAATTAAACTAAAAAAGCTTCTGCACAGCAAAAGAAATAATCAGCAGAGTAAACAGACAAACCACAGAATGGGAGAAAATCTTCACAATCAATACATCCCACAAAGGACTAATATCCAGAATCTACAAAGAACTCAACCAATTCAACAAGAAAAAAACAAACAATCCCATCAAAAAGTGGGCTAAGGACATGAATAGACAATTCTCAAGAGAAGATATACAAATGGCCAACAAGCATATGGAAAAATGCTCTATATCACTTAAGTGTCAGGGAAATGCAACTCAAAACCATAATGCAATACCACATTATTCCTGCAAGAATGGTTATAATCAAAAAATCAAAAAATAATAGATATTGGCATGGATGCAGTGAAAAGGAAACATTTTTACACTGTTGGTGTAAATGTAAACTACTACAACGACTATGGAAAACGGTGTGGAGATTCCTTAAAATACTAAAAGTAGATCTGTTTGATCCAGCAATCCCACTACTTGGTATCTCCCTAGGGGAAAAGAAGTCATTACATGAAAGAGATACTTGCACACCCATGTTTATAGCAGCACAATTTGCAATTGTAAAAATATGGAACCATCTCAAATGCCCATCAATCAACAAGCAGATAAAGAAAATGTGGTAAGTGTATATATCACAGAATACTACTCAGCCATAAAAAGGAACAAAATAATGACATTCATAGCAACCTGGATGGAACTGGATACTATTATTCTAAGTGAAGTAACTCAGGAATGAAAAACCAAACATCATATGTTCTCACTCATATGTGGGAGCAAAGCTATGAGGATGCAAAGGAAAAGAATGGTAATGCTGAATTTTGGGGACTTGGGGGAAAATGTGTGGAGTGGTGAGAGATAAAAGACTACACATTGGGTATAGTATATGCTGCTTGGGTGATGGGTGCACCAAAATCTCAGATATCATCGCTAAAGAACTTATTCATATAACCAAATACCACTTGTTCCTCCAAAAACCTACTGCAATAAAAAAAAAAATTTAAAGAAAAAGATATTGAAAAAATGGAATCCTTCACACTGCAGTTAGGAATATAAAATGGTATAATCACTTTGAAAACCAATTTGGCACTTTCTTTAGAAATTAATATACATTTACCATATGACCCAGGAATTTTGTTCCTAGGTGTTTACTAAGGGAAATGAAAACATGCATCCACACAAAGACTTGTATGTAAATGTCCATGGCAGAATTATTCATAGCAGTTCCAAACTGGAAAGATTTCAATTTCCTTTAACAGGTGAAGAGATAAATAAAATGCTATATTTATACAATGGAATATTTATCAGAAATATAAAGGAATGAATTATTAATAGATGCAACAATATGGATAAATATCCAAAAAATGTGAAATGGAAGATGGGAGACACAAAAGAATATATATATATTCATATATATATAATATATATACACATATATATAATATATTATATATTCATATATAATATACATACATATATAATATATATATACATATATATTTAACATTATTGTATTTATAGAAAATTTTCAGAAAATCAAAACTATAGTGACACAAAACAGATCAGTGAGGCCTGGGGTGGGAGAAGGAGCTGACTGGAAAAAAAAAAAAGCAGGAGGAAACCTTTAGGGGTGACCAGTGTTTTTGAACTAAACTGTGGTTATAGTTGCATGCAGGTATACATTTCCTAAAATTCATCAAACCATATACTTAAAGTGTGTATATTTATGGTGTGTAAATATATGTTAATAAAGCTGTTAAAAAGAATATAAGTGGAAATAATCCAAATGTACATCAATAATGAATGGGTATTAAAATATGACACATATTCATAAAATGAAATATTATTTGGTAACAAAAATAAAGTGCTGATTCACACTTCAACATGGATAAACCTTGAAGTCATAATGCTAAGTGAAAGCAGTTGTGAAGGTCCACACATTGTATTGTTCCATTTAAATGAAATGTCCATAATAGACAAATCTGGGGTGGGGATAAAGGTCTGGGGATATTGAGGGTGATGATGGCTAAAAGATATGGGGGATATTTGTTTGGAAAATAAGAAAAATATCCTCAAATTGATTGTAATGGATGTACAACTGAATATATTAAAAGCCACTGAATTATACATGTTAAATGGGTGAATTTTATGGTATATGAATTATACTAAATTCATAAAAAGCTATTGAAAAGGGATATAGTACTGAATGCAAAAAAATTCAATAATTTTAAAGATAAGCATAATGCTTCAAATATATTTTCTGAATATGCTGGTATTTCTGGCTTTTGCTTTATAAGCCCAGGGATTCACATTATTTCTTTTCTGAATTTAGGAGTAAAGAAATTCCTTATTATTTGAGTAACATTAATACTTAAAAAAAAAAAGATGATTTAAAACTGGGACTAAACTTTTTGCAGGGGTGTAGAAGGGACTAAAATTTTACAGTACATAGTGGGAAATGGAAAACAGTTTAGTTGGAATTTCATTTTAAAGAATCATTAATTTAATCTTATCAGTAGAGAGTCTTTTTGGTAGTTTGCTAATCTACCTTGGCCACAGTTCGCAGTGAGAGTAAATGTAATAATATTATGCCCTGTAAAGTGCCATTTTCTTCTCACGTAGGGGGTTCTGTGGGCAAAAGTCAAGGGCTTTAACAGTTTTCCTAAAGGGTTCTCTTAATACTTTGACTTTCCAATTATTTGCATTTGAAGTGCCATTTCTGTCATTATCTCTGTCATTTTTCCCTTCTTCCATTGTAAACTGATCTGCCTCTACAATAGTACTGCTCAAAGCATGATCTGAGGACCAGAAGAAGTAGCAGTTATCCAGGTGTTTTTCATGCATGCAATAGTCTACAGACTTCTAGAATTTGCCTGTGATAATGTTATACTGGGTAGCTAGTCAGACATGAGCAGGGCTCGAGAGGGCTCTCTACAACCACACACACACACACCCACCAGAAATGTCAGGAGATCATCAGGTGATGGTCAGGTGGTTGCTGAAACTATCTCTAAACTAATAACCGACTGCAGCCCATGCCAGGATAAAGCAGTCTCCCAATAGACAGAAATACCTGAAACTGGTGATCAGCAGCTTCCCAATAAGATCTTAAGAGGTGGGTGAGTGGGCTCAAGCATGTGCATTGAGGCAAAATGGTGGAGTTTAACTGGTATGTGACCTTCCAGGGACATTTGACTGGTAAGAGAAGAATGCCTTAAGTGAATATGCATAAAACCCCAGTAAACACATTGTGCTTGCTCACCTCCCAAGCACTGGAAGACCACTGCGCATGCAGAAAGCCCACTCCAAGGGAAGAATTAGGGGAGAAGGGATACAAGACCCCAGAAGTATGTGGACATAGAAAACCCCAAGTCAAAAGGTCAAACCACACAATTGATCTCTCAAGTCACCCGCTTGGCCTTCTTCTAAGTGTTCTTTACTTCCTTTCATTACTGCTCTAAAGCTTTTTAATAAACCTTCACTCTTGCTCTAAAACTTGTCTCAGTCTCCCCTTCTGTCTCCTGCCCCTGAGTTGAATTCCTTCTTCTAAGCAGGCAAGAAGTGAGGTTGCTGCAGGCCCGTATGGATTCACTGCTGGCAACAATAAGAATCACCTGCAATATATGTTAAACACACAAGTTCTTAGACCCACTCCAAAGTTTCTAAATTAGTCATTTAGGGAAGAGTCTGAAATCTGTATGCTGAATAAGGAACCAAGGTGATTTTCATTTTCACGCAACTTTGGGAAGCAAGGAACTACACTAGCAGTTTTCAAACTTCGGTGTATATCAGAATTCCCTGTAGTGCTTGTTAAAACATAGACTGCTGGGCCCCACCCCCAACTGCTGCACTGATAGATCTGCACTGATACACTAGTGCCCAAGAATCTACATTTCTAACAAACAAGTTCAGAGGCAATACTAAGTCTGCTAGTGCAGAACCATGCTTTGAGAACTACTGCTCAGGCAGCATTGCCTATTCAGTCATGACAACATGTGAAGAAGGATGAAGTGAAACACTTCTGGCAAAACTCCATGAGGGTCAATGACCTGGTAAAGATCGTGGAAGCTCAGGTTCTTTATCTGAGGAGTTCAAGAGTTGGGGAAGGATGCTCTCATTCTAGATCAGGAGGCCATAAATATCAAAGAATAAAAATCAACTGAGGCTTTACTATGGATCCTGCCACCTTTTCGTAGCCACAATTGCACTATACAGTGCTACGCAACGTAATTCCATAAAATCATATCATATCTCTCAAATTATAGTATGCAGAACCTCTGCATCAGAATCACCTGGGGACTGTTAAAAATAAGGATTCCCTTGTCACACACAAGTCCTACAGCATCCAAACTTAGGTGTTAAAGCCTAGAACTTGCTATTTTTAACAAGCTCTTGCATATCAAAGTTCTAGAACCACTGTCATTATCCCCAAATGACTCTTCTAATGGATGATGCCAAGCACTGTATAACCATAGGGCTAAATTCTCGGAAAGAATTTTTGTCCTGATGGTACTCCCAGGACACAAGGGCAAGAGGCTGGCATCTGTCCTGGGTAGCTGAAATCTGTGTCAGGGCAGAGTCTCATTTGCTGCTTCATCTGTCTATTTGGTCTTGTCTTGAATCCCAGTAGTGACATTAAGATGGTTTCAGACACTCCCAGATTTCTTCACATTCCAGATATAAGGGACCAGAATTCCTTTAGAGGATAATTAGTACAGATTTAAGGTGTCTCTAGGGAATACAAACCACTGCCACTTATTGTATGATTGGCAAGTAAGGCAAAGAAATTTCTGCTAAGTTGACTTAGTAATAGAACAATTGGAGACCAACTGTTTCATAAATGTAGAGAAAGGCTGAATGTAAGAGAAGATTGATCCTAAAAAGCTGTAGAGAATTACCAATTCAGGGAAAGAATCTTATTGATCTTTCATTATATCCAGGTGATATTAAAATATTTAGCAACAGATAAAATGTTTGTACCCACCCATCAAAATGAGTAACAGCTGTAAGCAACTAATAAGGCCATAGTTGCTGAGTATCGTTAGTTCTGCCATTATCCTGTGACTATAAAAATGCTTTCAATATGCTGATAATGGTTACATATAGAATTTCCTGAGTATCTCTCTGACAAGAACCAGATATGCCTATGAAGTGTATCATAAACATACAAGCACACACATACACAAAATCCTTCCAACTTCACCCTGATTTTATTCAGATTCCAGTCATTCTAGACTTCTCTTATGCCCTTTTCCAACTTGGCATCCTCCATCTTTTAAAATTTCAGTTTACACACAAAAATATATATGTGCATATTTCAAATAAAACATTTTGAAGGGGCTTAAATGAAAGAAAAAAATTATTGGCCCCATTTTTGCCCTATCTCCAATCTTGCTTCCATGATGCAACCACTTTTAACAACCTCAGCCATTTCTTCATCAGCCATTTTCTTCCTCTTCTTACCTCTACCAGATATAGTAGAGGTAAGAAGAAAAAGAAAATTTTATATTTATATATGGACTATACCTAACTTGTAAATGTGGATATGGATTTATATTCCATATAAATTGAATATGGATTTATATTCCATATTTACCAGTTGGGCATAGTCTACTGATTTCATGCATGTATTATTTCTTGGTTTTAAAATTTTATGTTATTCATTGGCTTCCACTGTGAAGTAGAATTTTTAGCCCTCTTTACTCCCCACTCTCTACATACCATCATATCTCCCTAAAAAAGAATTGATTCAACTGCTCCAATCTGGACCCTCTAAGACTGAGGTACTATCATTGTTAGTGTCATCTGTTGCATCTTCCTGAGGTTTTCTTTTGAGTTAGATTTCCTGTTCACTATATTACTTATTTCTTGGTTCACTCCCTTATTTTGAAGGGGCATATCCTAGTAGCTTTCTAAGTAACAGTATGCGGGAAATAATTTCTTGAAAACTTAATGGTGGGATATCAAATTCTTGATTGGAAATCATTTTCATTCAAATTGGAAGGCAAAATTTCTTCCTTGCCAGCTCCAAAAGCATTCTGAGTAAATGACTCTTTTGTTTAAATTTCTTGAAGCTTGTAAAATCTTCCTTAATCTCACTGTTCTGAAATTTTACAGTAACATGCTTTGGCTTGGATGTGTCTTCATCTATTGTCCTGTGAATTCTGTGGGCTCTTTCATTCTGGAAATTCATATTCTTTAACTGCGTGATATATTATTGGATTACCTCTACCTCTACTATTATTTATTTATTTATTTATTTTTGAGATAGAGTCTAGCTCTGTTGCCCAGACTGGAGCACAGTGGCATGATCTTGACTCACTGCAACCTCCTCTCCCAGGTTCAAGCTCTTCTCCTGCCTCAGCCTCCCGAGTAGCTGGGATTACAGGTGTGCACCACCACACTCAGCTAATTTTTCTATTTCTGGTAGAGATTGGGTTTCACTGTGTTTGCCAGGCTGGCCTTAAAAGCCCAACCTCAGGTGATCCACCCTCCTTGGCCTCCCAAAATGTTGGGATTATAGACATGAGCCACTGTGCCTAGTGGCTCTACTATTTCTTTTACCTTCTCTGTTCTATCTCTGAATCTATTAGTCCAAGATTGGATTTTCCAACTGGTTCTCCTACTTAGTCTTTTTCTCTCCTAGTTTCCATTTTTCCTTACTGCTCTTTAGTAAGTTTTTCAACTTTATCTTCCAGACCCACTATTATGTAATTTCTGAGGTTTTAAATTCCAAGAGCTTTTTTTGGTGAATTTGTTCTGCTATTTATTGTTAAAGTATCCTTATTGACTCTTAGATATCTTGAAGGCAATAACTTGTCTTATCCCCCTGATGATATTGATGATAGTCCCCCATTCTCAAATTACTTTATGCTGTTTGTTTTAATATTTGATCTCATGTTAGAGGATTTTCTCAGATTTTTCATAATTGGTTACCTATTTAAGAGTGGGGGGTATGAATAAAAATGGCTACTGTCAAAAAGACAAATGCTGACAAGGATGTGGAGAAAAGGGAATACTGTTAGCGGGGATGTCAATTAGTACAGCAACTACGGAAAGTAGTATGGAGGTTCCTCGACGAACTGAAAACAGAACCACCAAAGGACCCAGAAATACCACTGCTGGGTATATACATCCAAAAGAAAGCCTAACTGGGATTTTTCTTGGGTGCTGGTGAGGCGCAGCTCCGAGAATGTTGTGGGTTCTTGGTGTCCAATTTCTTAAGAATAAGCGATGGGACCCTGCAGGTGCACCATACGCTCATAAAAGTAAATATTGGACCCAAGAAGTGTTGCAGAAAGATGACTTTATTTAAGTAAAGAGAAGAAAAGAAGAAGAAAAACACTTCCAGGAAGAGTGTGGAAGGGGATTCCAGAGGGGAAATCCGGCCAGGTGTGTGGACACGGATTTTTATCCTGGGAGGAACCCCCCACCTTCTCCAAGACCCTGGGCTGATGAAAGGAGTTCCTTAGAACTTCTGCTGGAGTGATTGATTTTGAGTTTCTTCCCAAGCCCAGAAAATTCAAACATAAACCATTAAATCTCCCAGATGGAGAGAGATGGGAGGGGGGCATGGCACTGGGAAATTCTTGCCCTAAAAACTACACCCCCTCATGGACCCAGAAAGAGAACACATTCCCTCAAAAGGAAATCAGAATACTAAAGCATTCCTGTGTTTATTGCAGCAATATTCACAATAGTCAAGATGTGGAATCAACCTAAGTGTCCAGCAACAAATAAATGGATAAAGAAAATGTGGGACAATATACACAGTGGAATTATTCACCCATAACAAATAATGAAATCTTGTCATATGCAGCAACATGGATGGATATGGAGGGCATTAAGTGAAATAAGCCAGGTATGGAATGACAAATATCTCATGTTTTCACTCATATGTGGGAGGAAGGGCTAGTATGGTGGTTACCAGAGGCTGGAAAGGGGAGAGGGGAAAAGGGAATAAAGAGGTTGGTTAACTGGTACAAAAATACAGTTAGATAAAATACATAAGTTTCAGTGTTTGACAGACTATAGAGTTAACAAGGAATTACTGTATGTTTCAAAACAGCTAGAAGATTTGGAATGTATCCAACACAAAGAATTGATAAATGTTTGAGGTGATGGATATGCTAAATACCCTGATTTGATCATTACATTTTATGTATTTATGAGAATATCTAAGTACAACTATTAGGTATCAATTTTAAAGAAGAACAGGGGACAAAAAGGCTGCTTGCAGCACATGCATGGGGTCTGGTGACCGTGGCTTCACAGTAGAGAAAGGCCAGGATTTCTTGGGGATTCCTCTACATCAGTATCTTAGTCTTTCCTCTAGGAGGCAGATTCCCTAGCTAATTCCTACCTGGGTGGGAAAGGCCTGGTTCCTTCTAGGAAACTAGTAGGACACACACACACACACACACACACACACACTCTCTCTCTCTCTCTCTCTCTCTCTCTCTCTCTCTCTCTCTCTCTCCTGTTTTCCATACTGAACCCTTAAGCTCAATAATAATTTGGCATCCTTCAATCAACAAACCCCTTTGTTTCATTATCCCCAGAGAATAAACTAATTGGATGGGAGAGGGAGGGGCATTCACTAGAGTTTTAGGAGCTTCTTAAAAGGTTTTCAAGAAATTCTACTTATTCTTCTTTGCTTCCACTGAAGTACTACCTATTGCTAATTCCGGCATTTTTTTAAGGTTTCTGCGGTGCAAACTGAATTGGCTCTTAATTTCCCATTGCTGGCATAAGTATAAAACTGCTAACTTAGTCACCACATCTTCTTTCTAGCATCCAAAACAGTTCCTGCAGCCAACCAGGACTATAACTTAAATTGCGGTTCCTTTACAGTACATTAATGGTGCTTCAGGAGGGAGCCAAATTAGACATGTCTGTTCAATCTTCCACCTTCCTACAACCTGTTTTAACCTCCACAAACAACTTGTCCACCTGAAACCATTCCTATGAGACAATATCTTGGTGACACTGTGCTTATGGTTTAAACATGTATGTAACAGGGATCACAATGCCAGAACTTCGTATCACCTGACTATATTGAAAAATGGGCAAAATGATGTTATGCTCACTCAGATATGTGCTATGCCAATCTAAGGGCTACTGCTATCTTAGAGAAAGATAACCATGTCACTATTAGTAGCACGAGTTGTTTTTCCATCAAGGATAATGCGCTGGATGATATGGCTATTTTCTCCCTGTCCCTCATTTACAAGTTGGCTTTTGGGTTAGAGATACAGTGCACAGATTTAGGCTTCTCCATGACAAGTGATCATCAATTCATTAAAGGAAATGTAATAAATGACTTCAGCTCCTTGCATTCTACTAAAGCAATGAAGACTTTATACTGTTTATGTGTGTAACTTTAATATGAATATACTGTTTATGTGTGTATTTTTAATACAAATACTTTATGTATCCTCTCAGCCATCTGGATTATGTTAACAGCAAGTTAGCAGGCCATATCATTCAGAAGATACAGGAAATTAATAGTCTTGAGAGGAGAGGAAATCAGATATTACTTGAGAGGGTGGAGAATCCAGCTCCTAATGAAAAACAACTTTGATAGCACAGTACTATCACCTTCAAAGTGTCTGGTAAACAATCTTTCTTTTCACCCCTTTAAAGGCTTAAAGCACCACACAAGTGGTTTGCAGGCCCTTTCCAGCTCCAAAAATGTTAGAATTCTGCCATCAGCTGGGGGTTCTAGTCCCAGCTCTTTCCCAGATGGGCTATGTGACCTGACACATGATACTCAGGCCTGCATGGATTTTCCTCATCTATAAACCAATCCCCATGATTCTTTAACCTTTTATTTCCCATTGCTGACACAGAATCAAAAGTAAATATCAAAAGTAATTTATTCTTTTAAACAATTTAAATATACTTTAATACTAATGTAAACATTTTTGGTCTGGGTATCAGAATTTTGTCTGGATACCCATCAATGGCATGGCAATCTTACCTCTAAAAGTAGCCATTTTTATCAAGAAATACAGTAATTAAGTATAATTTCAATGTAAATTAAAATTTAATATGCATGTACTTTCATCTCATATTGTCAGATAATGTAAGACTCCCATCTAAACCAGCTTTTTTTAAAATTTAGATTTAAAACTTTAATGAAGACTTTTGTTGGGTGGGGGTGAGGTACAGAATCTTGCAATTTTTTTTAGCACTGATAAATAGTGCAATATAATTTTAAAATATATTGGAATTTAAAAAATATCTCAAATGAGTAAGATCTCATATGTGAAATAAACTGATTTTTGTAAAACATTTCATTATTTGCCATACTGTTTGGTCATAAAGTGAGGCTCATTATACTGTAGCAACTGGATTTTTCTACCTTACAGAGAGGCACGTTTTAATAAACCAAATTAGCGATTAAAATGGCCTCAGGCTAAAGGAAAGGGGCCTTTCGCATTCTACACAGAATTGTCATCATATATTTATGAGGTCGGATTTATGTATGTTCTGCATGCTTTGATCTATTGTGCCTGGATTCATATCCAAGCTTTTATCATGATCTGGCTCAGGCAAGCCATTTAACTGGGGAGTCACTGGCCTCACTTTAAATGTGTTATGAGGATAAAATGAAATCAAAAGTATTCTAAAAAGAAAATAGAAAATTAATATACCAAATACTGCTGTTATGGCAAATTAGCTCAATTATTTAAGTGCCTGCGTAGGGAGAATGCGCTGAGGCTCTAATCTATTTATTTCCACTCCATGAATTTCTCTAATTCCATACCTGTATTTCACAGAGCCAAACAGGACCTATGCATTAGTCCACGTAATTTACCTCCACCGAAAATTACCTCCTTTCTCAGGCTTTGCTTTCAATCAGACCAGATATCTGTCATAAAGCAAGACAGACATATTCCACGTTTATGATTACTAACAAGCATTTTCTCTCGTGAGGCAACATCAAGAATACAAATCTACCTGAAAGGTTTCCAATCCATTAGCGGATTGGAATCACTGGTCTGATGACTTTCTAAGGCTACAGGTGGACACTGCCCATGCCCGGTGGTGACCAAGCTGATGAAATCTGCAGTTCTCAAAGGCACAGATCATGACACGCACTATCCGTGAGGCATCATTCTTAAAAGTCTACTCACTATGTAAGCGCCTGGAAATGTCGGACAGGTGCTTAGGGAAAGAATGGGAAATCCCTAGTCAGTCACAAGTCTCTGCAGTGTTACTACCGTTGCCGACGCAGGAAACTGGCTAGGGAGGGGGTGGTGCGTGCTTTCAAAGGAGTACTCAGAATCGCTACAGGGTGCCAGAGCTGATCTCTGGCAGGGAAGTCTGTGAAGGCCTTGGCGCTGGTCAAGTGGGTTTTTAACTCAGGGAACGGGGAAACAAGTGGTTCTAGGAGGTGCCAAAATAAATCCCCTTATCGCCACGCAGGTCTCCAACATGCGGCACTCGGACAGTCTCTTCCCAACACCCTCCCTTAACGAGAGCGCGCGCCCGAGGGGGCCCATTACCATCCTGCAGGATGAGGCTGGGCTGCACCGCCTGTACCCGGAACTGTCTGGCCCTCCAGCCGGGGCTGGGCGCCCGCACCACCTCGCTATCGGAGAGCCAGGTCACAGTCTCAAAGTTGTCCCCGCGAGCCAGAGCCTCAGCCTCGGCGTGGTGCACGGCCACCCGGTCGAACTGGTAGAGGCCGCCGGAGTGGTCGAAGTGCACGTGGGTGGCCACGGCAAGCAGCGGCCGGTGCGCCGCATCCTCTTTGGCCCCGCGGTCCTGCAAGAGGCCGGAGGAGTACAGGTACTCCGGGAGGCTGCGCAGCCCCAGGCCTGTATCAATCACCACGTCCTGCTCGGAGCCGCGCACCAGCCAGATGTTGGCGCGGTTGCCTGACTCATAGAAGCGTTCTTGAATCCAGAAGATACCATCGCCTAGAGACTTGTGGGCGTACCACTCGAGAGCCGACATGCTGGGCAGGGGTGCAGCCAGGCAGGATGAGTGTGGGCGTGCGTGCCTCCCACAGGCTGGCTGTCCAGACACCAGGCGCTGCGGCTGTGTGGAGCGTTCTGCTGCAGCCAGAGAGGAGGCGCAGAGCGAGGCGGGGGCGGGGAATGCGGGGGTAGGAATAGGAGGAGGAAGGAAGGACGCAGACCCACGCTACCTGGAGCGTGCGCTCCCGCACCCTCCCGCCAGGTCGGCAGCCAGTAAAGGCTGCGCCACCTGCACCGAGGCACAGGAGCTACCGCAGCCTGTACAGCTGCAGCTCGAGGGAGATTTAACGCAGGGGCCACTGCAGCAGAATGGAGACTCAGGAGGCGACTATTTCCCCACCCCAGGAGTGTGGCAGCAGAGACCCGGAGCGAGCAGGGGAAGCGCTAGGACCGCCCACCCACCAGCTTTCCGCGGTGCGCACTCCCAGCTGGCGCGGAAAGTGAGGGGCCTAACGGGTTGTCCGGTGACTACGGCGACTGCCAAGGCCAAAAAAGCTCTGTGCCGAGGGGATGGGGCCTGCCTAGGGAGTGGGCGGGGCTAGTTGGTAGAGCTCACCCTGCAGTTCTGGGACCGCCGGGAGGGCGGTGCGCGCTTCTCCCGAGGTGGAACCCGCGGCGCTGGAACGCCGGCGTCCTCTGCCAGCACCCCTTCCTTGCCGGCCGGCACTTCGACTGCAGAGTTTTGCCCACGCTTCGAGACTTAGGGAGCAGGTAACCGAGGAAGCAATCGAAGACTTGGGAGGGGTGGTGAGGATAGAGGAAAGTTAAAGGGACACGTGGAGAAGGTAGGGGGAAGTCGGGGTTAGAGATTATTAAAGCGCCTCTGGGTTGAGGGGCGTTTGGAGATGGCTTGGTACCTCCCCTGGTGCTGCTCCCTTCAGAATCTTTTTTAAGTCGAATTTCCAGATTTTACTTAGTCTCCGCTTCTGGGACTGTTTACAGTGAGTTAGAAGGGTAGTCTCTTACTTACAGTAGGTGATTTTCAGAATCCGGTGACTTGATGATTTGTTTAGGCACTAGTCATTGCCGCAGATTGAAGCTGAGGACCGACTATTCAGCATCTATTTTCGTAACTGTTGGCACTTTTATATCGTAGGGATGGGAGCTGTTAATATGGTTTGTCTTTTCTTCTAAAAAATAAAATTCTATATCCACTCTCTTTTTTTTTTCTTTTTTTGGTTAGTCTGCCCTTGGAGGAGGGTAAAGAAAGTTGGTAGTGAAGTTCAACCAAGGAAAGAGGGAGAACCTGGTGAGGACGGGAAAAGTGAATAATGACTGGGTGTGGCCCCGCCAGCCACGTAAATCACCCGCACTGTTAACATCAGGTCACTGCATCCATTCCCCACACTTCCCAGCTATTGAAGCAGCTATTTAGGTTTTGGGTTTTTTTTGTTTTTTTGGTGAGACAGTCTCACTCTGTCGCCCAGGCTGGAGTTCAGTGGAACCTCCGTCTCCTGGGTTCAAGCGATTCTCTTGCCTCCGCCTGCCAAGTAGCTGAGATTACACGCGCCTGCCACTGCATCCGGCTAATCTTGTATTTTTAGTAGGAATGGGTTTCACTCTGTTTGCCAGGCCGGTCTTGAACTCCTGACCTCAAGCGATCCGCCCGCCTCGGCCTCCCAAAGTGCTGGGATTACAGGCGTGAGCCACTACACTGGCCTGAAGCATCTATTTAAGCTTCAGAAATTCCCTTGAGAACTTGACTAACCTCCCTACTTCGGAAATATGGTAAAGAGACTCATGAGACAGCATTAGAGAAAAGGATTATGAAAACCTTTACTGTGACAACTACTAGTAAGCCTTCATGGAAGGAGAGGCATACTCTCCTTCCCTACCCTCCTAAAGTTTCATGAACAAAATTGTGTCAAAAGGTCATAATCTGGATTCTCAGGAGTTTGAAGGAAGGTAATGTCTGTACACAATTACTTGCAAGATAAAGCATTGCAGGGTATGTGCCACAGAGGAAGTAAAAACTAGACTCAATGAGAATACAGATGGAAGGGATTCTTGAGGAGAGGCATTTGAGCCGGCCTTAAAAGACTACTTTTAGGGCATTCTCAGCAGAGTAGTAGGGCTCTTTGTAGTTGGGGTACTTTTTCTCTAGGCAGAAGAGAACCACTAGTGGTGAAAAGGAGTGATATCTCTACCAGGCCGTGAGCTCAGCAATAATATACCCAATAATGACTGGACTTTTGCCAGGCTTTGGTTAGCAATGGGGACATAAAAAGGTGAATAAGTTTCCAAGGAGACCTTCACACATCCAGGTCCCTCTGCCTGTATCACACGTCTCCCTGGATGTCCTTTTCTAATTCTCTCCATGGCTCTTTGCTTTACTTTTGTCAGGCTTGTGTTCAAATATCACGGAATGAGAGAGGACTTCTTCAGCCGTCCTCTTTACAATAGCATCCATGTTTCCTGTCTTTATTTTTCTTCTTATCACTTCCTGACATTACCTATAAAATATATTTTGTCAATTTCTTACCCTAGACTATGAGCTCTATGGGAGGAGAGATTTTGTTTTGCTCACTACTGTATTCCCAATTCATAGAGGGCAGCCTGATGCTGAGGGTGCTTAATAAATACTTGATTGGATTGAAGAGCCTCCCTGGGGAGATAGATAAGATCTGATAGTTAAAACATGATTGTAAAAGGGCCTAAGAGCAGTGTAGTACTTGGGAAACAGAGAGAAGGGAGGGGCCTACCTCCTTGTAGGGTGGAAGAGATTGTCATGGAGAAAGTGTCATTTGCATGGCATCTTAAAAGAACCTGGGGCTTAGGAGGATGTGGCAGGAAGGGCACTCCAGGCATGCAATGGTTGATGTGGCCATAGCGTGGGATGCATGTGGTGAGAGGCAGAAAGATTCCAAAGCTCTGTTATTTATGCTAAGTCATGTGCCACTAATTGTATTCCAGAAACATACTCTAGACTGCAGAGTGGATTGAAAGGGAGAGTCTGGCCACAGGAAGTTTATTTGTTATGTTGTAGAGGTCCAGGTGAGAGATGAGAGGGTCTGAACTGAAGCAGAGGTGGACGAAAGGGAACATGGGAGAGAGAACAGAGTTGGTAACTAACCCTCTACTATTAGATGAGGGGTTGGAAGTAGACAGGTTAGGATACCTATCCTGATTATAGCAATTTAGGGGTCATTCATCAGGAATAACACTGTGACCTGACTTTCACTACCTCTAGCTTCTATGTCTGCCTCTATTTGTTTCTGCATTTATTCATGGAGCTGTTGTTGTTACTGGTGGAAGGTGTCCAGGTTCTTGGCATCTTTAGCAAAGAATTGGACAAAGCCCAGAAAGCAAAGAAAGAATGAAGCAACAAAAGCAGATATTTACTGGAAATGAAAGTACACTCAGTGAGGGAGTGGGTGGAGCATATGGGCTCAAGGGCCCCCTTACAGAATTTGTGGGAGTTTAAATACCCTCTAGAGGTTTCCACTGGTTACTTGATATATGTCCCATGTAAATGAGGAGGAGGAAATAAAGTTACAAAGTCGTTTACTTGGCAAATTCCCTGTGGAGAGGATATTTCCTGTCATAGGTGAAGTGGGAATTGGCCTCATGGTCCTGTAACAGGGGCGGCGCTGCATTCTCAGCTCCCTCCTGTCAGTTAAGATCCTTGACCTCTCTTACCCTGAAGAATGGAGAAAGGGACCCCGGAGCCGTGGTGAGCTTACTGGTAGAATAAATATCGTACACCCAAAAAATAAATATTGTACACCCAAAGAAAAGGGATTTATTAGGCAGAGAAAGAGAGAGCTCCCACCTGTTGTGGGAGGGGAGTCTGGAGAAGGATATTCATATAGGTAAGGAGTAGCGGAGTTTTAACCCTGGAGCTATTCCCTTATCATTCTTGTTCGATCCAATGAGAGGAGTTTTAAACTTCCTCTGGAGTGATTGATCTTTGACTCTGGTACCGGATTGGCTGCTTGGTCCACAAGAGCACCCCCTCCGCCTTTTGAACAAAGAAGCCCACCTGGATTCACCTAGCCCATGGGTGGGAAACCTAGACAAAGAACTTTACTCGGATGGAGGGGTGGAGCCGGGAAACTCCTGCTTTTGAAACCCCACCCCTGTGGACCCAGAAAGAGTCCCTCAGTCCCTGCCTCCAGACCCTGTTTTCCTGCCTCAATGTGTAGAAGGAACTGTGTAAGACATGGTGGACAAGACATTTAAGTTACATCATAACTCATAAAATGTTAGAACTAGGAGGAATTTCAAGGATTAGCGTAATGCCTGCTAGGAGATTGTTTTTGTTGCTGATCAAAATGGGCTTTTGTATTTCAGCTCTTGGATGCTTAAACTACCCCCATTTTCAAACCTCTCAGAACAATTCTGAATAGGAATTTTCAGGAGACATCCTGAAATGGAAGGGACAGTGCTGCTGTCTTCACATTTTTAATTCTGTTTTGCAGTTATTAATCACTTCACTGAATAAAGATCTCCCTGGGGTTAAAAAAGTCTCCTAACTAGCCTAGACTTATGCTTCCTGAAGTGTAATGCAAATGAAAGAACAGTGGACAAGTTTTCTGAGGCCTTAAAGCAGTCCTGCCTTTCTTAGGAATTAGCTTTATGTAAATAGGTAATCAAGTAACCACGTAGGGCCTCACTTTCCTCTTCTATGAAACTGGTTTAATCTGTGGTAGTTCTTTTTTTTCTTGAGATGGAGTCTCACCGTGGCCAGGCTGGAGTGCAGTGGTGCGATCTCTGCTCACTGCAACCTGCGCCTCCCGGGTTCAAGCAATTCTCCTGCCTCAGCCTCCGGAGTAGCTGGGACTACAGGCGCCCGCCCGCCACTATGCCCAGCTAAGCCTGTAATCCCAGCACTTTGGGAACCTGTGGTGGGTGAATCACGGGGTCAAGAGATTGAGACCATCCTGGCCAACATGAGGAAAGCCTGTCTCTAATAAAAATGCAGTCGTTCTTAATTTGGGTTGCACATTATAATCTCCTGGAATGCTTTAAAAAGTCCTGATGCTTAAATGGTACCTGCAGAGCTTCTGATTTTATTGTTCTGGGGTGAAGCCTGGGTTTTCTTTTCTTTGAAACCTCTCCCAGTGATTCCAGTGTGCACCCCTGGGTCCTGCTCAAAGAAAGGGGGGAAAGCCTTAATAATGGGCTAACTGAATTGTATTTCTGTGGGAAGATTTGCTCATCAAATCGCAGTGCATAAATAAATAAATAGGGTAAGCTTGACATTAATTGTGGAGCTATTGCTATATAGAAGGCTAGACATTAGGGGGGATAAAATCTCTGCTTAACATAGTCAAAGAACCAACAAACAGCTGGGCACAGTGGCTCATGCCTGTAATCCCAGCACTTTGGGAGGCTGTGTTGGGCATATCACCTAAGGTCAGGAGTTCGAGACCAGCCTGGTGAAACCCCATTTCTACTAAAAATCTAAAAATTATCCAGGCTTGGTGATGGGTACCTCTAATCCCAGCTACTCTGGACGCTGATGCAGGAGAATTGCTTGAATCCAGGAGGCAGAGGTTGCAGTGAGCGGAGATGTTGCCAGTGCACTCCAGCCTGGGCGACACAGTGAGACTGCATGGTGGGGCAGGAGGAGGAGGAAGAACCAACAAACAAAAAACATAGATGAAGCGTATTCTTTTTGGAAAAGTCCCATTTCCCAAAAGGGGCATTCTCTCTATTTCTCTGAAAATTGATGAGTGTGGCAACTGTATTGCCTGAATTTTTAAAAAAATCTATGTGTTTTAACAGGGGATCTTTCCAAGAGCAGTGGGATGACGTGACTGTTGTGGTTGCTGACAGACTTAAACTGGCTTTTACCAAGAGAAGGGATGTAGCAGGTCAGGGAGGCAGAGGGAGTAAGTTGCAGTGGAAAGAGAGGTTGTGTCAAGACATGATTATAGATTAGTGAGTCAGGAGGATAGGGTGCAACCATCTTAAAAGGGCTCTGAGTAAATAGGGAGCTTGGATTTAATTCAATTAGCCAATAGGGAAGACGAGGAGAATAGCATAATCAAAACAGTGCTTTCGGATGAGTAATGTGGATCAATAAATTAAACAGGAAGAACAAGGGATACCACAAAGTTTGAAGTTAATCAGAAGATAGGTGAAAAAGGACTGAGCTGGATTATGGTAGAGAAATTGCAAAGAAAGTGACATTGAGAAGGAAGACGATTGATCTCTGCTCTCTGACTCCTAGCACAGTATCTGGAATGCTTAGTATTGGTTGAATGACTGGCTAACTGAAATTGGGCCATATGAAGTAGAGAAAGATTTGGAGAATGAGGAAATATAGAAAGCAGTAAAAATCATTTATTCAAAAATATAGTGAAAAAGAAATAAGGCAGTGCTTGACTCACCTGCAGTCTCACTTGTAGGCCGTTTCTTTCATGATATATTTACCAGGATCCAGGGATTCTATCTGAGCTCTGCAGAAGAAAGTGAATTTACCAGCTCCTCTGTGTACAGAGGGGTGGATTCATGAAAACTAAAAAAGAAGGGTTTGTAGGCTGGAATGCCACATAATTATTAAATGTGTCAAAAGCTAGGAAGTTTTTCTGGCAAGGGTGGTACATTCACTAATGATAGTAATTCATACACCCAAAGATTGCTTAATAAAAATGGAAATTTAGAGTGAGTAGAGTTTGTTATTTTTCAAGAGCTATTCTATGAAGCAATGCTAACTGGTCTTTTTTTTTTAGGGTAAGTTTTCCAGACTTTTCCAGGGCCCACCTCCAAAGATTCTGGTATTGTAGGTTTGAGGGCTTGAAGAATGGCTGCAACTCTGTGTTTAGCAGGTCCTCCAGTTAATCCTCATGATCAGGAAAGTCTGGTAAACTTTACCTGGAATTTTTAAAAATCTTTAAGTAGTGGCAAATCCTGGACTGGAGTGCAGCTCAATAGTTTTGCGTAGGCCTGGTGGGCTCTTGGCAATTGTTTCTTAGAGTGAAGGGTGTGACCCCTGGTTCTCAGCAGTTTTCATACTTGGGAGACCTGCTTTCTCTAGGCTCAGTATATGTGTTAGTGACTTAGCAATTGAAACAAGTCCATTTGGATTTTTTCCTGCATTTTTAGTGTGGACAGATGGAATAAGCTTGCCTATTAAAAGAAATACAGTTCCTGTATGAACTTCATTTCAAGGTAACTAAATAATAGATAAGGGAAATTGATCCCTGGTAGAATTCCAGTTTTGCAACTCATAATGGAAAAATGCTAGGTAGTGATCATCAATGACTGCTAAAATCGTGAGGTGAAAACTGGTGGATACTTTATACATAATGAAATAGACCAACACCTGAACCCATGACCAACCTGATCAATACTAAGACGGAGACTTTATGTTCATCTTGATGTGATGCAGAAGGAAAGACAGAGTATCCCTTTTAAGTATTCTTGGAAAAAAAAAAAGATCAAACCCAAATCTAGGCCTCCAGTTTACCTGTTTATTGGAAATAAACACAGTGAATAGAGGAATATGTTAAGCCACATCTCAGGTATAAATCAGTCAAATCCAAAATATGGGAAATTGTATAGCTTTGCTACTTTCAAAGTATGGTTTACAAACCAGCAGTGTTGATGTCTCCTGAGACCTTGGATAAAAATGCAGATTCTCAGGCCATGTCTGTGGCCAACTGTTTCAAAATTGCATTTTAACAAGATTCCTAGGTAATTCTCTTGTACCTAAAGTTTAGAAAGCATTGTACAGAGCACTGACCTAGGAAAAACTATTATAGTTTATAAGAAAGTTAAATGTCGTATATTTTTTATATCTTTATTTGAACAAATTAACTATAAAAACATTTATGTGATAACTGAAGAAATGTATTAAGTCTATATAAGATGATGATATAGAGTTATTGTTAAAATTTTAGATGCAATGTTATTGTGATTTTTTTAAAGCCCTTAACTCCCAGAGAAGATACATACTGAAGAGTTTAAAATAATCTAAAGCATGGGAGTAGAAAAAGTATAAAGTATGATTAGTTGTATACTGACAATTTTGAAGCTGAGTAGTGGGTATATTGGGATTTAGTATACTGACTTTTTAGGCTGGGCACAGTGGCTCATGCCTGTAATCACAGCACTTTGGGAGGCTGAGGCGGGCAGATCACAAGGTCAGATGTTTGAGACCATCCTGGCCAACATGATGAAATCCTGTCTCTACTAAAAATACAAAAAAATTAGCTGGGCATGGTGGCATGTGCCTGTAATTTCAGCTACTCAGAAAACTGAGGCAGGAGAATCAGATCCCAGGAGGCGGAGGTTGCAGTGAGTCGAGATCGTGCCACTGTACTTCAGCCTGGGTGACAGAGCGAGACTCTGTCTCAAAAGAAAAATGTATTTATACACCGACTTTTGTGAATGTAAGTATTAGTTTTTTTTTAAAAAGGCATAGAATTGTGGTTTAAAATGGCAACGTTAAAGGTGACAAATCAACTTTTAGTGTTCAGGCAGTTATGAAGGAAAACTTTCAGGCCTGCAAGGATACATTTACAAAACGAATAATGTAAAACTATGAAACCTGAAGGGAGGGATTGAAACCACCTTTGCAAAAATCATAACTGAGAAAATTATGGCACTTAAAGAGATCTAACCTAACTGTGACTCCATCTTGCTTCTAACCCTTAAGCTGTTCTGGTTCATTCCAGGGCATAAGCTGAACTAACTTTGGGAGGAACTTTGTTTATAGTTTAAAATAAAGACTATAACAGATTTTCCCGAAACAAACCTCCTCCTTGCCTGGGGACTAGACTGCCTTTGTGGGACTAAGAAACTTCCTATGATTTCATCCCTGAACCAGTCAATCTGTACTTCTGATTCACTGGCCCCCTACTCACCAATTTATCCTTAAAATCTCTGATCTCCAGAAAATCTCTGATCTCGACTCAGGCAGGTTGGCTCACTCCTGTAATCCCAGCACTTTGGGAGGCCGAGGCAGGCAGATCACCTGAGGTTGGGAATTTGAGACCAGCCTGACCAACATGGAGAAGCCCCATCTTTACTACAAATACAAAATTAGCTGGGTGTGGTGGCGCATGCCTGTATTCTCAACTACTTGGGAGGCTAAGGTAGGAGAATCTCTTGAACCCAGGAAGCATAGGTTACATGAACCGAGATTGCACCATTGCACTCTGGCCTGGGGGACAAGAGTGAAACTCCGTCTCAAAAAGGAAAAAAAAAATCTCTGATCTCTGAGTTTTGGGAGAGACTGATTTAAGGAATAATAAAACTCCAGTCTCCTGCATAGCCAGCTCTGTGTGAATTACATTTTTCTATATTGCAATTTTCCTGTCTTGATAAATCAGCTCTGTCCAGACAGTAGGCATGGTGAACCCCTTGGGCAGTTACAAAATCATATCTGAAAATGTTCTCAGTATCATAGCCATTATATCAAATCAAATGTCATCCATTCTACTTGAGTAATTCAGAGAAAGCAGGAAACAGTGTTTCATTACAGAAAGATGTTAAATATATGATTTGCTTCCTGGGCCTTAAATGTAGAAGGACATTAAAATTGGCCATCATTGGCAGGGTGTCATTGGCTGGGCGCAGTGGCTCACACCTATAATCCTAGCAGTTTGGGACCAAGGTGTGCAATCACTTGAGGTCAGGAGTTGGAGACCAACCTGGCCAACATGGTGAAACCCTGTTTCTACTAAAAAAATATATAAAAATAAGCCAGGCATGGCATTGCACACCTGTAATCCTAGCTTCTTTGAAGGCTGAGGCAGGAGTCAAGATCCTGCCACTGCACTCCAGCCAGGGTGACGGAGCAAGACTTTGTCTCAAAAAAAAAAAAAAAATTAAAAATTAAAAAATTAAATTGGCTATCTAAAAGTGAAATGCCTTGTTAATGCTATTCCTTGCAAATGAATTAAAACTTGAACTGCCACATCCTGAGTGTTACTTAGATTTATAGCAGTTACAGTTATCTCACCTTTAAGGTAAACTTTTTTAGGTTGCTAAAGCTAATTTGTGTAATTTTAAACCTCAAAGACAGCACCTATGAAGTCCTTGATTCTGCATGTGTATTTTAACTCAACTACTCCTCAGTAGCTAAGGCTTCCACCAAAACAGTTCTCCCAATACTCTTAACATTTGCTGTGTATTAGAATCACCTGGGAAGCTTCTAAAATTGACTCTTGCCCAATCCTCACCCCAAGAGATCTGGATCAATTGGTTCAGTTCAGTGATTCACAAAACTTAGCTGCCTAAGATTACCTGGAAGGCTTGTTGAAACACCAATGCTGGGCCCATCCACAATTTCTGTTTTCTTTAGGTCTGTGGTGGAGCCCACAGTTTGCATTTCTACCAAGTTCTGAGTGATGCTGCTACAGACAGCCCTCTTTGAGAACCATTGCTGTAGTTTTTTAAGCTACCCAAGCGATTCTAATGGCAGCCAGGGTTGAGAACTGAGGGCTGCTTGCTTTGTAGTATAGCCCTGTGATAAAGTGAGCTGGGAGTTTTCAGCTTTTTGGCCCAAAGTATTGCATATATTCAAATTGTAGACAGTAAAATTGATAGAAGTAGCACTTTGTTGGTTTTAGGAGGTGTTCCTTCACCATTGGTGTGACAGACTAACATGGGTAACATTAATGACCAAGCAAGAAACTCTGGTGAAGAGTAGAGCAGCTGTGTGAAGTATTGTGGCTTGCATAATTTTGAAAGGAGGGCAAGTGAGTAGATTCAGAAATGAGACTGAGCTGATGGGGCCAAAACCAAAGCCACTCCTCTGACTTCCTCCAAGTGGTCTGGAGGACATATCATTGCTCTCCTGTGTTCACAGGGTTAAATGAGGCTCAGTATTACCAGCGGGGAAAGAGATGTAAAGAATGTGCATTATAATCATCTCTGTAGTTGAATGGAGACTTCTATTGAAAGAATTCTGGCATGGGGATCCCTGTTTATACATTGCCAGCTCAGTTCTCATAGTATAATCAGAGGATTCAAAAGTTCAATACAACTTGCATATGTGATATCACTACTGTCCCCAAAATTGAAGAATACAGATTTATCATAACTTTAGTGATTTCAGCTGTTTTTCTCTGATTTTTTTTTTCTAGGACAGATCTCTTTCTAGTCTGATTGATCCCATTCCCTTTTCTTGTTTTTTTGTTTTTTTGTTTGTTTGTTTGTTTATTTGTTTTTTGAGGCAGAGTTTTGCTCTTGTTGCCCAGGCTGGAGTGCAATGGCACGATCTCAGCTCACCGCAACCTCCGCCTCCTGGGTTTAAGTGATTCTTTTGCCTCAGCCTCCCCAGTAGCTTGGATTACAGGCATGTGCCACCACACCCAGCTAATTTTTTTTGTATTTTTAGTAGAGATGGGGTTTCTCCATGTTGGTTGTTGGTCAGGCAGATCTTGAACTCCCAACCTCAGGTGATCCGCCCACCTCGGCCTCCCAAAGTTCTGGGATTACAGGCATGAGCCACCACGCCCGGCCATCCCATTCCCTTTTCTAAAAGGGGGGTATTAGACTAGATCTCAGGGATACTTCCTAACACTCACATGCTAAGATACATCATTTAAAGTTTTTAAGTATATATGACTAAAGATAGTTTTTAAGTTGATATGAAAAAAATAAAGATTTCTTCTCTTCTTCAGCCCAGTCTTTTCTTGTGTCCACTTTTTATATACATTACATCTGAGATCCTATTGTCAAACCACAGAGGGGTGGGTGAATTGCCTGGACTGGATGGAGCAGTAGTACGTTAGGGAGTTGAAGCCATCATCACCTTACCTGTCCAAAGGTGGATGAGTGTGAGAACTTCAACAGATAGTTGAAGTTCTCTACATGTTTTTATTTCTCTACATGTTTTGCTTTCCAAAAGTATTTTGAATCAGCTATGCTAATTAAGGGGTGCAGTTTTATATTTTGCTTTAAACAGTTGATTTCCTTTTATATGTGATCCAATAAATCTTAATCATTAATAGTGCCTTTCAGAATTTGCCCACTCATCTGGTATAACTAGTTCTGATGGCTGGGAATAAAGGAAGAGGACGTGCTGCTTATACCTTTAATATTGAAGCTGTTGGATTTAGCAAAGGTGAAAAGTTACCTGATGTAGTGTTGAAACCACCCCCACTATTTCCTGTAAGTATATGAACAGTTGAATTCTCATAGTGTGTTTTTTTATTTTTCAGAGAATATTAAAATTCCATATAGGACTTGATATCATCATTATGTATTCTCAAGTATAAGAGTGTGTTTCACTTACCTTTAATTTAAATATTTCTATGATCTGCTTTCTTAAAATATAGAAAACAAAACTGTATACATCTTTCCATGAATATATGTGAACCAATAAAGATTAGTTTTCAATTCTTACAACTTCTGTTGGTGTTATTGATCTATTCCAATGTCAAAATAATAGTTTAAAAAGCCATTAGGTTTTATAATGGTTCTCAGTTCCCACTCTATCATGACTTCACTTAATGATTTTCTTCTCGTCTTGTATCTATAGAATTTAATTTTGCTCTTTAGTATACCACTTGACTTTTTTTCCCACTGAACTTTTTTTGCTTAGTGTTGTTTTAAAATTTAGCGAGTATGCTGGAAGCATAATTTGCATAACGTGTTATGTTTCACTTTATATTTAGTTTAAAATGTATCCAGGGATCTACCTGTCTCACACAAGGAATTTCTGCATTTTGCTCTTGATATTTTACCTTTTTGATATTTAGCACAACATAAAAACAAAGACAAATACCTCAGGTATTTGCATAATGTCACTTTACAGTGATCTTTAAAACAAGCTCTTTTTCATGTGTGAGATTACTTCTAAACAGTGGGGACGTTAGTACATAGTATTTCTTTATACCTGGAATAAAATTAAAATTCCTTACTACTCGATAAAAGGCTCTGCCTGATCTCTCTGTTCTGATGTCTCTCTGACTTTTTTCCTACCACTGTCCTTCTCATTCCCCAGCTAAGCTCGTCTCCTTGTGCCCTCAGGCCTTTGCCCCTCCTGGTTCCCCGCTGGAACCATCTCTTATCTTCAAATGGATGGCTCCCTGATTTTATCCCAATCTACTCAAATGTGACTTCCCCTAGCGGCCATGTACCCTGTGTAGATTCCACCTCCATCCTCCATGCTCTTAGTAGTCACTTCCTTTACCCACCTGCATTTATTTTTATGTTATTTATCACTAAGTGAAATTGTATATCACCTCATTTGTTTACTAATTTGTTGTGTGTTTCTCTCCTAGAATGTAAGTTCCCTGTAGGCAGGGACTTTGACTTGCTTATCATGGTATCTTCTAAAGTCTAACCATGTTAGGTACTCAATAAGTAGTTATAGCATGAATGAATACATTCCTAATCAAATTTTGAAAATGCATTCTATCTTTATCCTCTGAGACTAGAAATGTCTTTACTGTGTACACTAGAGACCCACTTGTTAATGAATATATTTGTGTAAATATATACATACATACAAATGCATATTTGCATGTATGTATATGTGTGTATAATTTTTAAAACTTGAAATGCAGCTTCAAACTCTGTCTTTGCAATTTATTCATTATATGGGCTTACAAATTGTTCACTTCTCGATTTCTTCACTGCAAACGGAGAAATATTGGTAGTCCTTTCAATGAAATAATGGGTGTTGAATATTGAGTACATCCTAGTCACATTAACCACTTACTAAATAAAAACTGCTGCTTTTTTTTCCCCCAGTAACACCATCACTAGTTGAGGTTAATAAGAATCTAAAGCGTCTGCTCTCATTTGGGTACCTTAATTTTTTTTTCTTTCTTTTTTTCTTTTTGGTACTCTAATTTTTAAAATAGAGAATCACATAGGTCAACAGACTGTATGGCAAAGTGGTTATTGGGTGTAGTTTCAGGGCCAATAGGAAAATAGGCATCTTTCTTATCTCTAAGATAAGAGCAAAGTAGGAAATGGGTTAACAGGTTAAATAGACTACAGAAGTTCATCTTTTAAGTTGATTGTAAAACTTAGTGCCTGTAAAACATACTATTTCAAGAAAACTGCTGTTTTCTGTAATACAGATAAAAGATATTAAAATACATAATTTATTTTTTAAAAACCTTTATCTCTTAATTTAAACAGGTTACAGATTATAAACCCGTGCCACTGAAAATGGGAGAAGGTGAAGAATATATGCTGGCTTTGAAACAGGAGTTGAGAGAAACAATGAAAAGAATGTCTTATTTTATTGAAACACCTGAAGAAAGACAAGGTACCATATTGAAGTCTTTGATTATATGGTTTAATGTGTGCAGATGAAACAGTGTTTAAGCACAAGATATAGAATCATTTAATGATTGATTCAACTCAATAAAAAATTAAGTACTTTGAAAAAACACATTTATGTTGATTTAACAGAAAACATACTTTAAATTTTTTGATATTTTTAGAAATTCACAGTAATTTTATATGTTAAATGAAAATTATGAAAAACAGGAAAATTTTAAAAAGTAAAAATTACCCATGCTTATGTCTAGAGAACCACTATTAATATTTATTATATTCCAGATTTTTTCTTCTGCATGTATATTCTCTTTATAAAACTGGTTTCGTATTACTTTGTATCTTCCTTTTTTCACTCAGTAGTATATTAGCATTTTTACATATCCTTCTTATTTGTGGGAAATATGACTTTTAATGACTCTGGTAGTCTACTCTGTGGATATAATATTATTAACTGAACTAATTTTCTGCTTTTTAAAGATTATTTCCAGTTTTTTGCTTATATATAAAATGTTGTGATTATTATCATTATACAAACCTTTATGCATGTCTCTGATTATCTAATATTTAGGTTAAAACATTTTTAAGCCTTGATTTTTTAATATATATATTATGAATTAAAATATGTATTCATTGGTGATACTTAAGGCAGAAAAGAAAAATTATATTTGGAGAGTGCTTGACAGTCTCAGACTAGAAATGGGAAGTGGTTTTACAGGAAAGGAAGCCATTCCTGAGTAGCTATTTAGCACAGCAGTACTATATTGATTTTTTACTTTCTGCCCTTGATTGTTGAAATTAGAGAGACTGATATCATCATTGAGTTCGCGAAACACCATCATTAAAACATGAGAAATTCACATAGCATCATATAATTCCATTAGTATTAAAAGTACATTCCATTTTTCCCCTCTCTAGAATAATTTGAATTGGCTGAGTCTAAATAATGAAGCCTTATGTAATAATCTTAGCATGTGCTTATAAATATAGGAAGCACTTTAGATAAGTTCATTTAATTCTCAAAACACAGCTGCTTGAAGTTTTATAATGGTTCGATAAGAGATATTTTATCTCAAAAATACTTAATTTTTTTTTTTTTTTTTTTTTTGAAATTGGAGTCTCACTCTTGTAGCTCAGGCTGGAGTGCAGTGGTGCAATCTCGGCTCACTGCAACCTCCGCCTCCTGGGTTCAATTGATTCTCATGTCTCAGGTTCCCAAGTAGCTGGGATTACAGATGCGAAGTACCACGCCTAGCTAATTTTTGTATTTTTAGTAGAGACAACATTTCACCATGTTGGCCAGGCGGGTCTCGAACTTCTGACCTCAAGTGGTCTGCCCACTTCAGCCGCCCAGAGTGCTGGGATTACAGATATGAGCCACTGCACCCAGCCTAATACTGAAATTTTTAACTTTCATGATTATGTTGTATGCCTTCATCTGTTTGAGTTCCAAAATAAAACTTCTCATTTTAAAGATTTTAAAAAGACCAAATGAACGAATCAATATTCACTCTTATAAGAAAAAATACTAATGCAAGGTACACTTTAGTCCTTTTAAAATTGATCATTTCTCTATGGCACAGATTTACTTAACTGAATGTGGTCGTTATTGAAACACGTCTAATTTAAAAGTACATCAAATCAGGCCAGGTGTGGTGGCTCACTCTTATAATCTGAGCACACTAGGAGGCCGAGGTGGGCAGATCACCTGAGGTCAGAAGTTCGAGACCAGCCTGGCCAACATGGGGAAGCCCTGCCTTTATTAAAAATGCAAAAATTAGCCAGGCGTGGTGGCATGTGCTGTAGTCCCAGCTAATCAGGAAGCTGAGGCAGGAGAATCACTTGAACCTGAGAGGTAGAGGTTGCAGTGAGCTGAGATCACATCACAGGACTACAAGGGAGACTGTCTCAAAAAAAAAAAAAGTATATCAAATCATTAAAGCATTTATGAGCCTTTTAGACAGGGATATTAAAAACATAATTTTGTTGTTGATCTGTGGGAGTGGTTGGCTCGTACATGGATTAAGGGAGCCCTTTTATCTTTGATAACTATGCAATAAAGTATTTAAAAAATGTAAGGGTTTTTTTGCTTTTATTTCTTTCAGGAGAAAATTCTTGTATGAAATTTCCAAGCTGATACAAGCACATTCTCCCTGAGATCTTCATGTTTACTTCTGCCTTTTTTTAATTGTTTTATTTTTCATTTTAGAAATGAGGTCTCGTTTTGTCACTCAGGCTGGAGTGCAGTGGCACAATCATAGCTCACTGCAGCTTCCAAACTCCTGGGCTCAAGTGATCCTCACACCTCAGCCTCTTGAGTAGCTAGGACTACAGACTCACACCACCATGGCCAGCTAATTTTTTATTTTTTTATTTTTTGTAGATGGGGGTCTCACTTTTTGGTCATACTGCTCTCGAATTCCTGGCTTCAAGTGATCCTCCTGTCTTGGCCTCCCAAAGTGGTGGAGTTACAGGCATGAGCCACCACACCCAGCCTAAGTCTTTTTCTTAATATTGTGTGTTTAAAAAATGAGCTCATGTTAAAAATAAAGGTTTTTCTATAAAATACATACATTTATAAGTGCATATATAGGTTTAAATATGTATATATGTGCATGCATAAATGTATATAATAACCATGCTATGAGTGAAGCAGAATTGGCCAGACTCAACAGAACTACCCAAGTGTCCGAGAGAACTATATTCTGGATAGAGATGTTGCATGACTGCAGTTTTGCCAGGTGCATCACTTGCCACCTGTGTGCTTTAGGAAAGAGAGACTTACCGACTACTGTAAAGCACTACATAACTAGACATCAGGACAAACAAATAGGGTAGGAGATCTCAAGACTTCCTGATAGTCAAGTGACTGCTGACTCAGGGCATTGAGATCAGTCCTGAAGAACCTAGGGCATGGAATGAACTTATTTCATGTTGTGATGTCTTCAAAGTTTGTTTTTAGTGTTTTCAGGTAGAATTTTAGAAATGATTAGTATTTTCTTTGCATTGAAATTTGTTATTTATTTAACAAAGGAAAAACACCAGTGAACATTATTTTAGTTCACTGGTGTTTTTCCTTTGTTAAATAAATAACTGTAGCTGTAAGAGGATGTAGAGATCATCTGGTCTAGTGGTTCCCAGCTCAGGTCCTGAACCACTGGGTCCTTTGAGGTAAGAACATGATTCTGATAGTGGTAATGGTGTAATAAGCCATTTTCAGAACTTAAAGCTAGATGGAAATTATACATTTACTTAAATATGTCCACAGGTCTGTTACTGAGTAAATGGAATTTGGCTTCCTAATTCTTGTTATACCATCAGTGTCCATGAGACTCAATATAAATTTTTGAGGTTTTTTTTTTTTTTTTTTTTTTGGAGCAGTTCCTATTGTTTGTATGATTGATACTCATAACTTTTATTCTTGCATAGAGATTTTCTAAAGAACAAGCAGAAATTTACTTAAAAAAGAAAACTCGTTTTATCTTAGCGTGCCATTATCAGCCCCTTGGACCCTTTTTTTTTGAGGCGGAGTTTCACTCTTGTTACCCAGGCAGGAGTGCAATGGCGCGATCTCGGCTCACTGCAACCTCCGCCTCCTGGGTTCAGGCAATTCTCCTGCCTCAGCCTCCTGAGTAGCTGGGATTACAGGCACGCGCCACCATGCCCAGCTTATTTTTTATATTTTTAGTAGAGACGGGGTTTCACCATGTTGACCAGGATGGTCTCGTTCTCTTGACCTCATGATCCACCTGCCTCGGCCTCCCAAAGTGCTGGGATTACAGGCTTGAGCCACCTCGCCCGGCCTGGACCCTTTTATATATCTAAGATAATTATGGAATCTGAGTGATCTTATTTTTTCTCTATCTTGAACTACCTTGCTACTTCATCATCATAGATATTATCTCATCATCATTCATCAGATATTTCCCACTATGCTGAAGAAAAGAATAAATACAAAAAATAGGAGAATGATGAAATTGTGCAGTTGAAATAAAACATCACTATTATATTATATAGTTTTCCTGTTCCTTTCCTTTGGACAAGTTTCTAATGCTTGTCCAAAGTATTACATCTTTTTTTTAAGAAGATATAAAGTGTGCAGAGACCTTCATATTTGTAGTTGCTCTGTTTTAATTGAATACAATTGAAAAATTCAAAAATTTTTAATTTTCTGCTCATAATGTCCAAAATTGACAGAAAGAGACATTCCACAATTCTTAGACGAACCGGAAGATGAATTCAAAGAGATAAATAGCTCTCTGGATGCTAATGATGATGATGAAATTGATTTTATAAGCAAAATCTCAGACTATGAGTCTTTAGTGTCTTCAATGAATTTTTTCAAATTCAAGAATCAATGAGTAAACACTATCTCTAAGAATTAAAAAGGAATTATGGTGGCCTTGTATAGTTAATCTTTGAAAAAGACCTCATCATGTAATACTTTATAACAAAAACCTGGATCATCGTGTTTGCTAAAATGAGGTGATCATTTTTGTTTTGTTTTATGATATTTGTGCACCAAAATTAATTTGATGTTTGTAACTGACAAATGCTGAAAAAGAAGTTGATTGTACAGACATGAAATCATTTTTTGGACTGATCGTATTAATTGGTAATTATAAATTTAATGAAAATATTTTGCAAGTGTAGAGTAAAGATCACTGGACCATCTTCAATGAAATATGAGAAATCAAAGTTTTTAAAGTATTGCATTTTGGTTATGTAAGTACGAGAAGAATTGGAGGTAGTGATAAACTAATCTACTAGAAATGCAGATGATACACGTATGAGAAAAAGAACCAAAAGAAATTATAAGTTAGAACCTATTAAAGATGTGTTTGGAATTGGGGATCAGGATGTACAGAAGGCATATATTCTGGATTTGTGTGTGGCAGTTGATGCACAGAAAAGTGCATTCAAATGACTTTGCCCGTTTTGGTTAAATTTTCCTTCAAAACCACTAAAACATGGAATATAAATTTGAATTTGCTATGCTTAATTACTTAGTAAAGTCTCTAATAGCTTTATTTATTTTCGTTTGAGACAGGATATCATTTTGTTAACCAGGCTGAAATGCAGTGGCGTAATCTCAGCAGTAAGCAGCCTCCACCTCCCAGGCTCAAGCGATCCTCCCACCTGCCATATCTTCCCAAGTAGCTGGAACCACTGGCATGAGCCACCATGCCCGGCTAATTTTTATATTTTTTGTAGAGATGGGGTTTCATCATGTTGTTCAGGCTGGTCTCGAACTCCTGAATTCAAGGGATCCACCTGCCTCGGCCTCCCAGAGTGCTGGGATTACATCTTGAGCCACTGTGTTGGGCCTAGTTTTACTGATTTTTTTTTTTTTTTTTTTTTCTGAGCTTGAGTCTTGCTCTGTTGCCCAGCTGGAGCACAGTGGTGCAATCTTGGCTCACTGCAACCTCCGCCTCGTGGATTCAAGCAATTCTTCTGCCTCAGCCTCCCAGGTAGCTGGGACTCCGTACATAGCTAGGTACATGCCACCATGCCCAGCTAATTTTTGTATTTTTAGTAGAGACAGGGTTTCACCATGTTGGCTAGGATTATCTCGATCTCTTGACCTCATGGTCCACCTGCCTCGGCCTCCCAAAGTGCTGGGATTACAGGCGTGAGCCATCGCTCCCAGCATTACTGATTTTTAAGTAAGGGTTTTACTGAGACATAATCCACATATGTAAAATCTACTTTTTATAGTGTACAATTCAATGACTTTTAATATAGTCACAGAATTGTGCAATCAACTCTGCTATTTAATTTTTTTTTTTTTTTTTTTTGAGACAGGGTCTTGCTCTGTCACTCAGGCTGGAGTGCAGTGGCATGATCTCAGCTTACTGCAGCCTCCTCCTGGATTCAAGTGATTCTCTTGCCTCAGCCTCCCGAGTATCTGGAATTACAAACACACCACACCTGGCTAATTTTTTTGTATTTTTAGTAGAGATGGGGTTTCACCATGTTGGCCTGGCTGCTCTTGAACTCCTGACCTCAAGTAATCTACCCACCCTGGCCTCTCAAAGAGCTGGGATTATAGGTGTGAGCCACTCCGTCCAGCCACTGTCTAATTTTTTAGAAGCTTTTCATCATCCAGAAAAGAAATTCTGTACCCTTTCGTAGTCACTCCCTATTCTTCCCTCCTGACAACCCATGGCGCCAGCAATCTGCTTTCTGTCTCTAGAGATTTATCTGTTCTGTCCATGTCATGTACGTGGAATCATGTAATATGTGTCTTTTTTAGACTGGCTTCTTTCATTTGCCATAATGTTTTCAAGGTTCATCAATGGCTTAGTACATATGAGTGCTTCATTCCTTTTTCTGGCTGAATTATATTCCACTGTATGGATATGCCACATTTTGTTTATCCACTCATCATTTGATGGGCATTTAGATCAGTTCACTTTTGGGCTAACATAAATTATGCTGTCATGAACATTCATGTACATGTTTTGTGTGAACATATGTTTGCATTTCTATTGGAGATATACATAGGATCATATGGTAACTATATTTAACATTTTGAGGAACTGTCAAACTGTTTTCTAAAGTGGCTGTACCATTTTACATTCCCATCAATAATGTATAAGGGTTCCAATTTCTCCATATCCTTAACAACATTTTTTTAAAATTCTAGCCATCCTAGTGGTTGTAACACCGTATCTCATAGTGGTTTTGATTTAAATTTCTGTTATGATTAATGATGTTGGATATCTTTTCATGCTTTTTGTCCATTTTTGTATCTTCTTTAGAGAAATGTCTATTCAGATTCTTTACCCTTTTTTAATTGGGTTCCAATAATTGTTTTTTAATACTTCTTTACTCTTTTATCTGTTATCTTTTTTATTCTCTGTATTTCATTCTTTGAAATTAACTTTAAAATATAAAAAAATGTTCTATTGTACCGAGAGAAAAAAGGGTAAACTTTTTTTTCTGGTATACTGAGGGTTAAAATTATTTAAAATAGGGAATCTGTTTTGGAAAATTTCTAAAAAAAACGAAGTCATTGTGTTACAAATGCTAGGAATCTCTCATTTATGCTGACTTCATTTTACAGATGAAAAACTTGACGAGATTAGTTAAAACGTTTGACCTGATGTCAAGCAGTTAAAATATCTAGAAAACCTGATCTCTTGGTCTCTTATCTAATGCTTATTTTAGTTATCTTTCTCTATACATGATTATATTATTTGGAAGCATATTCTTGACATAGAAGAAAAATCAGTACATATTTGGTCCTTGACTTTACATCTATTCATCTTTAGTATTATCTTCCCTTTTTCATGCCTAACTGCTGAACTGCTTTTTATGATGAACATGGCTTCAGGTTTTGTGTAATAGTGTTGCTTTCCAACTTGTGCTGCTGGGAAATAGTTTGTGCCCTCCTGAGGGGTGTTCTTGTGATGAGGTGGACAAGTCTGAACCAAGAGCCACAATTGTGGCTTTAATGGTTTTGGCAAACTCAGAGGGTCCCTGCAGAGTTTTCAGCAGTTGGCATGGAAGACTTGCAGCTTGCTCATTTATCCCTCAGATCAGTAACCCCTCGCCAAGTCCAACCTTGCCTACTCCTACCCTTTTTCCCATTCTCTTATGTCCAAATGTAGGAAACTCCCTGTATGTGAAATAAAAAATGTTGTCTCTTGTTTTCAGTTATCTTAAAGGAATGGCATAAGTTCAGGGTTACTTTTGATTTTCCTAATGAGCTCTTTATTCTTTTTTCCCCCTAGATATTGAAAGGTATAGTAAAAGATATATGAAGGTGTACAAGGAAGAATGGATACCAGGTAACTACAAAACACACAGTATGAAAACAGTTTTTAAAGCCTGTCTCATATTTTTTTTTTAAGGATAAGTTTTCTATTTTTACAAAAAGAAAATTGAGTCTGGTTCTTTTATTGTGATTAATTAGTAATATAATTCTCTTGGAAACTAAGGTGAAAATACTTTTATGCTAAAACAAGGAAGATTGAAGTGCTTTTGTGGAAGTTCTTAAAATATATTTTTCATAAAAGGACACGGCAAACAAACCCTTTTGATTTTCTAATTTTATTAGCCACAATCACAATTTTAGTTTGAAATGTCAAAAAGCACAAATACTATGCTCCTGAGCAATTTTAGAGCATTTGAAGAGAAAGCAAAAATCTAATTTTAAAGATATTTTAAGCCAAGCTCATGGATCTTCCTTTCTTATCAGCAGGCATAGACTATTTTTACTTGTTAGGTTTCTTTTTCAAAATAACTATATCTAAAAAGAAGCTTTACCTTGGGTATAGACAACTTAGAAGGGGCTGTAAAGGAGCCCTCATCCCACTCATTCATTTTGCAAATAAAAACAGTTGCCATAGAAATAAAGTGACCTGTCAGGACACATGGCCAATACTGTTAGAACCCAGGTCTTCTCATTTTAATTCACATTCTTTTTATGTCTCTGTCCTTGATCTTTTATGGAATCTGCCCTTATGTAAAAACATAAATGACATTAACAGCATTATCATTTTTACAGATTATAGTACTATCTTTTCAATGTGGATAAGTTTGGGCACCCTGGAAACAACTTAGGTCTCTCATTTCTTCCATTTCATTAGTATTCATCCCTCAAATGTTTCTCTTCACATATTCCATCAGGATCTAAAATGAGTAGTTTACAAAAACTAAACTATATTCAAAGCAAAATTTATTAGTTTAGGTAAAATGACTTGAGATTTAAATGTTTTGTAAAAATGCACTGAAATTTTCTTATTAGCAGGTAGTATTTTTATACCAATTTTTCTGTTGCTTCAATTTTCTGCTTAACTATATGCCTAAAAATTAAAAGAAGCTGACACATTAGAGGAATTATTTAGATAATGCAAGGAAAATTTATTTGAGGACATTTATATTTGACAGCTATTTATATTTTTAATTTTAAAGTTTTCAGATATTAGAATTGCTTATTTCATTTTGCATGTGTTGGGATTGTGGTACATACTTTGGAAAAAAATTTGTTGCATAAGAAATATATCTAGTACATAATATATAAACTATAGAAAACTTACAAAATACAAAGTAGTCAAATAAATCAATATAAATAATACTTAAAATTTGTTGTAATTCCAACACCCACAAATAATTACCTTTAAGATTTTCTTCCCAAAAAATTTTATAGCACTATTTCAGAGCTATTTTGATAAACTTTTTTCTTTATAGGAAAATACATATCATTGTCTGTTATATTTCGATTTTGTTTTGTTATATTTCAGGCTAAATTTGTACAGTCAGATTCCAAGGCACTTTATTGTCATTGCCTGGATAACCGTTGTTTCCTTCAAATAGTTATGTCCAATGCCACTAATTCCTAGAGGAAATTGCAATTTTTTAATATTTTTTTTTATGTACAGATTGGAGAAGACTTCCAAGAGAGATGATGCCAAGAAATAAATGTAAAAAAGGTACATTGACTAATATAATAGTAATTCAGGTAGGAAAAGGTTATTTCTTACATTCTGTTAATGTGGACTTATCAACCCAAAGTTATACTTACTGTTCTTAATGCTTTTCTTAAAGTATTTTGAGCCAGACAGGAAGGCTCATGCCTGTAATCCCAGCAGTTTGGGAGGCTGAGGTGGGAGGATTGCTTGAGCCCAGGAATTTAAGACCAGCCTGGGCAACATAGTGAGAACTTGTCTCTACAAAAAGTTAAAAAAAAAAAAAAATTATCCAAGTGTGGTGGCATGTACCTGTAGTCCCAGCTACATGGGAGGCTAAGGTGGGAGGATCACTTGAGCCCAAGAGGTGGAGGCTGCAGTAAGCCAAGATTGCACCACTGCTCTTAAGCCTAGAATACAGAGCAAGACCCAAACACTCTTTCTAAGACCCTGACTCTCTTTCTCTCTGTCCCTGGCATATATATTTTGCTAAAGCTTGTTTTTTGTTGTTTATCTTTTGGGTGTTTATTATTATTATTATTATTATTATTATTTTCTTAGCTGTCACTTTTTCTTTGTGTGTGTCTTATTTTTAAATTTTATATATTTTTTAAAATTTCAGTATTCATTTTATTCATTTGATTTTACATGTGTTTAGATACATTTTAGATACAGGGGGTACATGTGCAGGTTTGTTAAATTGGTATCTAACACCCAGGTAGTGAGTGTACTTACTACCTAATAGGTAGTTTGTTAACCCACACTACCCCCTCCTCCCCTCCCAACTTTAGTGGTCCACTTTGTCTGTTGTTCCCATATTTATGTTCATGTGTGCTTAGTGTTTAGCTCCCACTTATAAGTGAGAGCATGCAATATTTGGTTTTCTGTTCCTGCATTTATTTACATAGGATTGTCCTTTAGCTGTGGAACTGTGGATATGCTAAGAAAGACTTTTCAATTGTTGTAGACCTTTTCATTTGCATAACTGCAGATTTTTTATTGTACTGGCTACATTATAAATTATTAACATTTTAAAATTGGGAAACCAATAAAGTAGAGCATTATGCTGTATAGAAGAATGCCAAAGTGAATGTTTACAGTTCGTTTTCCTTTAGTAATTCCATTCAGTAAATAGTTACCTATTATTGCTAGACATTGTGCTGACAGGAATAAAACTGAGCAAAGTGGGAATAATCCTTGTCGTCATGGAGCTTGCAGTCAAATAGGGTAAAATCATTAAATAAAAACACACTGTCCTTATTGGGAAGTATTCTTTGAGGAAATGGAATCGAATTGAGATTGAAGGAGTAGGAGTTTACTGAGACACAGTTACGAGAGAGAAAGTAGGGAAATACCAGGTTTGTGAGAGAAAAATCAGATGTTCAGTTCAAAGGTGTTACTTCTGGATCCTTTAAAATATACAAATATAAATGCTAAATATATTGTTGGATATATGGGAATGGACTTCATAATGGAGATTGTAGTCATTATCAGAGATATGATCATTGAGACCAAGAGAAAGGATGAGATGGCCTAGGGCAGAATTAGGTAATTAGAAGAAAGGAAGGCCTAATCCTTAGCTTAGAAGAATGCCAACATTTAATGTGCTGGTAGAGGAGATTGAATGGCAAAGAAAGGAACTGGAAAGAAAGAGGATGGAGGAGAACCAGGAGAGCAGAGTAACACAAGCTAATCTGATATTTCGGAAGGTCGTCAACAGTTTTAAAAGATGTTAGACAGTTTTGCTAAGAGGTCAAATGGGAGGAAGATTGGAAAATGTTCACTCATCTTTAACATCTCTGTTATTGGTGACGTCAGTGAGAGCTTTTTGGAAGATTCTAGAAGATAGAATCCCGATTGGAATGGCTTAACCGGTAAATGGATCTTAGGAAATGGAGACAGCTAGCATAGATGAGTCTTTTTACAATTTTGCTATGAAGAATGAAGAGTGGAAAAAGAAGGTATCCAGAGAGGTTAAGAACAGTGGGGTTATCAACAAAGAGAAGAGAAGGAATTCCCACTCCCCTATTTAACCCTTTATTGAGGTACAATTGACAAATAATAAAATGCACATATTAGATGTACATTTACATTTTTTGCACATATGTATTTAAGGCAGAAGTATTTTTATTTTATTTTAAAGATATAATATATAACAGCCTTTAGCTTGAATGCAAATATTTTGAGATACGACAATTTATCTTCTTTTATACCCTTGGTTTTTATTGAGGAAATACATTACTTTCATAAGAAAATACATGTGCGTGAATGATACTGGTCATGCCCTAGGGGTTCACAAATCTATAGTTGACTTTAAACCTGAAAAGAATGTATTCATTTTGGAAGAGTTAATGTTTTCAAATATGTCATCCCTGGGATTTCATACCCACATTAAGCATTAGTAAAAGCTCCCGATGTATCAGGATTTCCATTTGTTAATAAACAAAGCAACAACAAAACTTTCTTTTTTATTTTGCTCTAGTATGTTTTGTTACATACTGTGTAATTTTTGTGTCTTGTTTCCATAAGTTTGTATTCTCCTTTTTGTTAAGATGCCCTCCATTGATTTACATGGAAGTAAACAATAACAATAGAGTCAAAGGATGAAAACAGTTGTTTCTTGAAGAACCAGCTACTGCCACATGTTAACAGAAACTATTCAAATATATGCAGATACTTGGCCAAAGATGGAAAAAAAAAAATAAGTTTACTTACCTGGCCATATTCTCTAGTATCCCTTTAACAAAGGTATATGTTTTAAAATTAAATAATTTTTTAACAAGTTCTTAGAAAAAGACTTCATGAGTAGAATACATTATTAGCTAATGTTTTTTTGGCATCAGTATTTATTGAGTTCTTGTTTATATGTGATACTGTATTTTACGTGTTACAGTTTTTATTAAGCAATCTTTGCCCTCAAGGGGGTCAGAGAAAGTTACCAATCATTAAATCTAACTATTACTTTTGTTTGAGAAACCTCACTAATACATATGTTTGGGAGCTCTGAGCTCAGTAATTCACTGAGGGGCAATTCAGTATAGCACAGTGCATTGTAATTCCGTCAGTTATAGGTCATCTACCACAATCTAAACATTTTTTTCTGTAGGTTAAATGTTAATCTTTATCAAAATTACATCTTTCTGAGCCACATTTTCCTCTTACAAAGTGATTTCTAGGTGTTCGGTTTGAGTTTGGAAAGAACTGTAATACTTTCTGACTACAATGGGATAATTCTGTAGCCTGTCATGTTGCTTTGGTAACTGACTGGCAGAATTTATATGTGAAATACTTCTCTAGAACCTGCACTTTCAGAATAGTCTCAAAATGCAAAATTTTAATAGGAGTAAAAAAGAAGTTATGTAGCCCAAAGCCATTACATTTTATTTCACTTATATGCTTTTGAGTTTTCAGGTTCATATGATGAATATGTTCAGTTTAACTATTTTAATCTTTATTCCAAAGATAGTTCTGTGTTGTACTGTCATCTCTTTCACCATCGGCAAATGAATATTTATCCTGCACTTCCTTTTTATTTTGCACACCTGGTAAGATTCCTCTGGTTAAAATGAAGTACACTTACAGTGAAGGAGAAGCCAGTGCAGGTGGATTTGCCGGAGCCTTTCACTGTACTCATGCTACTTCCATCTGAGGTAACATTTTAGCAGTTTGGCCCTAACTATATTAATTGCCAATACCAATTTTTAGTACTAGTTAAAAATACACCTGACTTCAGTCTTAAAAAAAAGTCCCTATTGATGATCATTTATTCCTCATCATTGGAAAATTGGTGAGGTATGATTTGTTTATTCTTTGAGAAAATTAATTTACTCTGAAAACTATGTGACTGCCTAGGATACAATAGCACGAGGCTGGACAGCATAAGCAAAGGCAAGGAGATATAACACACAGTTGCATTTGCAGAAAAATGTGTTAACTGGTAGTTTTACTTCAGCAGGCCCCAAACCCAAAAAGGCAAAAGACGCAGGCAAAGGCACTTCACTCACTAATACTGCAGATGTTTTGAAAAAAATTGAGGTAAGGTTTTCTTCTTACTATAAAAGTGAACTGAAAAAATGCAGAAGATTCTACTTCCTTTTGCTTTCTTGTTTCAACTTTTCAGCATTCTCTCACTTTTTAATTTGGCAGAAGTGAGCCCAGAAGTAACTGGGAAAGTTTGAACTTTGCGGGCTATGAGATGAGGTTCTGTCATGTCCTTCATTAGTTACTTGCCTGGCTAAGTTGGCACAGCTACTTAGCCAGTTGTGGTGAAAATTCATGTTTTCATTTTATTTTTTGACCAGTACTTGAGCTAGAGACAACATGAAAAATAAGCCAGAGTGCTGTGCAGGAGCAGTGATAACTGTCCAGTTTAACTGTGGTGGAATGATGGGGTTGCAGTTCTAGGCAGCTTGTATTGATCGAACTCAGCTTCTGGCTATTCTTAAAGCTTCCTGGAGAAGACTTGCTAAAATGATATGTGCTGTAAGGAAGATTGATCTGGAGCCTCTGGGTGTGGTTTCTCCCTGTAACAAATTGTGTTTCCTTATTCTCTACATGTAAACACCTTTTTCAGGACACATACTGGTAAACTGGAAATTTAAATCAAGAAATCCAGTGGGTTTAGTAGAGTTGTTTCCAGATGACTCTCTTATTGTTCATCTTTTTCAGCAAAAACAATTCCAAGTTTTTATTATAATAGAACATTCGTGAATGGAGAGGGAGTGACATACATTCAAATCTCATGATTAACGTGTGAATAATTAGTGGTAAGCTAATATCTGAGGCTTCTCATTTCTGCATAACAGGAGGCTCCGTATGGTGGCTGTAAGGCTGTATAATATTTAAACCATAAGAACTCTCTGTCCATAATTGAACTGTTTTCAGTGGCTTTACATTATATTATTCATTTTATTCTTAAATCTGTAAAGTAATAAGGTTAGATGGTTAAATATCAACAGGAGAGAGAAAATGGAGACTAGTCATAGGTGAGCTGAAACCAGTAGCTTAATTCAAAAGGAATGAAGCAATGAGACCATGTATGTGGCTTTGAGATCAGTTTTTATTAAAAAGTTGTATAAATCTGCTATTTTTAACCTATTTTATGAGTGATTTAGATCTATGTGGTGGAAATAAAGATGTGGTTATTTTTTAAAGATATTTGAGGGGGCAATAATAGAAATATAGGCTTACTAGTTCCTATGTGGCACTGAATTAATACTGTATTTAAAAAGTACTTTTGCATAACTGGTGTAAATGACTATATTCTTAATTATGAAATAGCATGATTTTTTAGATATAGTGTGTACCCTGCACAGAGCTAAATAGATATAGCACTGCAATTTCCTATTAACTACACACACTTATGAGTTGCAGGTCTTTTCACTGTGATCTAATTAAAATAGAAAAAAAATTGTTAACATAGCATCATATATGTGTATGTATATCTTATTATAGATACTTCAAAAGATCCATAAGTACTCTTTTGTTTACTTGTACTTTTCCAAAGGGATTGCCAGTTGGAAAAATTGCACACATTATATTGTAGTAATAGCTCATATAAGACAACATAAGAGTCATTATCAAGATAAATCATCTTATGTCTGTTACCTTGGTCTTACTTGTTCTGCCTGAGTGGGTTAAGCAGACAGGAAAGGTGGCGTTTGAATTTTGATTAGAAATTGAGCCTATCTAAGGTAGTCAGGTATTCCCTCTATTGTCTTTGATTTCCTTAAATTCAAATTTGAATGTAATTACAAGGATTTTTAAAGATAAGCATTTAAGAACCAGTAAAGGTTAGCTAAGTTGTAGCCACTTCAGATATAAAATCTGTTTTCTCCCTCTACAAAGCAAGTATCTTATAATAGAGATGGAGAGTTTGCAGATTATTTCTGCTTAGGAATAATCACATTTTAGCTGAGGTGACTTATGCCTTAATAATGAGTAGTAATATGTGAAGTTATTGACTCCTGAAAAACTTGTGAAATTCTATCACATATGCACATTAAACATAGTACAATTTAGTGAACAGAAAATGACAGTAATGAAAGATCACCTTTTATTAAATGAAAAAAGTATAGTACAATTTAGTGACAGTAATGAAAATAGGTCATTTTTTATTAAATGAAAAAAATTGTTGGTAGTCATAATAGAAATACAAAGATGTAAAGTTAATTTTGTGTACTGTTCCCTGGTGGCTCCACTTGTGGTTAAGTGGGACTCTCACGGAATCAGAGCTTTCCTAACTCTGCATCTCTCTTTTGCCTTCTTTTTTAGAATTTCTAAAAATTGCTAGTATTGACTGTGATTTAAGTTTCAATTTCTGTTTCTTCTCAATCTGCCAGATATATTAAGAAACAAAAATTCCTGGCAACAGGAAGTAAATAATGAGAGAGAAAAGAGTTGAAGACACAGATAATCTGCAACTAGGGTAATCTAACCCAGGATGACTTGATATTATAAGAGTATTAAATGATCTCATGTATAAAGTGAAAGATAGACATTTTGAAATATTACTATTACCTTCTTTTTTTCTCCTTTTATGTTAGAAGGAAAAGAAGATAACATTCTAAAAGTTGTCCATAAACTAAGTCACCTCAAATATTTTAGACGGAGGTAGGATAGACGGCCAGGTGCCATGGCTCACGCCTGTAATCCCAACACTTTGGGAGGCCAAGGCGGGCAAATCTCTTGAGACCAGGAGTGCAAGACCAGCCTGGCCAACATGGAGAAATCCCGCCTCTACTAAAATTACAAAAAGTTAGCCAGATATGGTAGTGTGTGCCTGTAGTTCCAGCTTTTCGGGAAGCTGAGGTAGGAGAATCACTTGAACCCAGGAGGAGGAGGTTGCTGTGTGCCAAGATTGTGCCACTATACTCCATCTGGGCAACACAGCAAGACTTCATCTCAAAAAAAAAAAAAACACAAAGGAAAGGTAGGAGAGAAATTATAAAAATAAAACATTATGCATTAGAGCTGATAAGCCCAGTATTAATCTGAAACCCAGTTATTAAGTAACAAAATCAAAGAAAATGCTGGTTTAGTGATGAGACAGTTAATTCCTTCTTTCTTGAGTTGATTCCTAGTTTTCTAGGTAGGTGGTGGCCTGTAGGTGGTGATAAGATGAGATTGGAATAATGTGTAATAGATAACTGTTCCCTTAAGGCTAAGCAGGGAAGTCAGCAGTCTAGTGGTTTCCATACAAATTAATGAAACTCACTTATACCAGGAATTGGAAAAGAGAGGTGATGGTGAAAAATCAGATGAGGAAAATGAAGACAAAGAAGGAAGCAAAGAGAAAAGTAAAGAAGGTGAGGATGATGACGATGATGATGCTGCAGAACAGGAGGAATATGATGAAGAAGACCAAGAAGAGGTAATGGTTCATTTGGGGATGGTAGCAAAATTAATAAGCTTATCTAATAAGGAATCAGATATAGTATGTATTAAAGTCAACAAACAGAAACCAAGATGATGGGAAACAGAAGTATATTATTATCAATGGCATTGATTCCTTGTTGTCCAGAGAACTATTATAGCATTGAAATTATAATGATGTCAAATTGAATATAGGAGATAAAAATAACTTGATTGGCAACTTTGTAAATATAAATCTACAAGATAAGGAAATTGATCAGATTACTGCAATTAAGATTTAACAACATAAAAATTTATTTGGGCCGGTGGCGGTGGCTCAAGCCTGTAATCCCAGCACTTTGGGAGGCTGAGGCGGGTGGATCACGAGGTTAAGAGATCGAGACCATCCTGGTCAACATGATGAAACCCCGTCTCTACTAAAAATACAAAAAATTAGCTGGGCATGGTGGTGCGTGCCTGTAATCCCAGCTACTCGGGAGGCTGAGGCAGGAGAATTGCCTGAACCCAGGAGGCGGAGGTTGCGGTGAGCCAAGATCGCACCATTGTACTCCAGCCTGGGTAACAAGAGCAAAACTCTGTCTCAAAAAAAAAAAAAAAAAATTTATTTAAGTCAGAAATTTAGGTAATGGAGGGCTTAACCACATACGTCTAGAGGAGAATCCCTGCAGTGTGTTTCAAATTCCCAAGTGCCTGTGAACACTACTATCAGAGAAGATTGACAGTTTAACCTCAGCTATCTGACTGAGTCAGGACTCTGTGTTTTGGATTTGGGATGTCTAACTTTTAGAAGGAAATGCGCATAGTACATTTAGAATTAGCTGAAGCCAGTCAGGTATTTTTGAGCAGGGTAACTTTGCAGACCACGGCCTCTTCGGGACTTTGTAGACACCTCAGACGGTAACCCTAAGCAGAGAGTTTCTTCTCCATTCTGGTGACCTTTGTCTTCCACTCCATTTCAGCCTCTTACATCACATTCTGAAATTTTGCTTCTCCTAAAACTGTTCCAACTATGAAATCTTTACTGTATTTATTTGGCATTAAACTTGATATTCTTTTCAGATTTATATTGGTTTAAACAGAGAAATAGGAATACATTTTTATCTGTTTCCAAGTGTTTAGCCAGCTGCTAACCTCATTTCTTAAATAATTCGCTTTCCTCATTGATTTTGAAATTCTTGTATCAGCTATTACATTCCCATTTCTACTTCTGTTCTCTGTTCCACTGATCTATTTTGAACCAACACTAAGCTGTTCCAGTTAGTAGAAGCTTCTGATTATTCGTTAATATTCACAGGGTATGTCTTCCCTGCTACCCTTTTTCCCACAATTTTCCTGAATATTCTGTCTATTCTTTTCAGGTAAATTTTAAGTCTAAACATTTAAAAATTAAATATATCACGTTTGTGGTATGTCACATTTGTTGCCAGCTTTCTTTTCAGATCATTCATGTTTTTATTTCCATTGCTCTCTGACATGATTGAGATGGTCAGTAATTCTGATCATCTCTTTCCCCTTTATTGGTTCTCTGTTTTACTTTTCTTTTCTAAGAAACTCAGACCCTTGCTCATCTTTCATCCTCTTTTTTGCCATTGTTCTTGTCTCTTGTCCTCCCAGTGCACACTCTAGACCAAAGCCAGCTTTGATCATTTCTACTCTCTACCTCTTCTCCCTTTCAAAGCTGACTTATTGAGCATTTCTTGGGAATCACAGAAATTGATGCCCCTCCAAAAACACCGGCCCCATTTTGCTGGCTAACATGTTTCTATTCTCTTTTTAAGTCAGCTCTCTACAGCAATTATTTTAGATCATCTTATTTTCTCTCGTTTACTACCTTTTCTTTCACTCTTAGCAGGTGATAGTACCTTCATACAGGAAATGAAGTCATCAAGAGGAAACTATTAATTTCATGTCCTCTGCCATCAAACTCATTGTCTTCTCTCCTCCTTCTCCTCTTTTTTTTTATCAAGGGAAGAAATCCCCTTTACCCTATTTGGGACTAGCGGTCCTATCCTTTTTTGGAACCATAGTTCTCAGGTCATTTCCCTTTCCATATTTTAACTTCTTTTTCTGCCCGTCTCTTACATTCATGGATTAAAACATGATCATTTCCCATTGCAAAATATGTTGTCCTTATTCTCCCTCATGCTGTCTCTTGGAAAGCTTCTTTAGCTGTCGTCACTTGCTCATTTCCACCTCCCCCACCATTAGCTCTTTTCTTTTTTTTTTTTGAGACGGAGTTTCGCTCTTGTTACCCAGGCGGGAGTGCAGTGGTGCGATCTCGGCTCACCACAATCTCTGCCTCCTGGGTTCAGGCAATTCTCCTGCCTCAGCCTCCTGAGTAGCTGGGATTACAGGCCCGTGCCACCGTGCCCAGCTAATTTTTTGTATTTTTAGTAGAGACGGGGTTTCACCATGTTGACCAGGATGGTCTCGATCTCTTGACCTCGTGATCCACCCACTTCGGCCTCCCAAAGTGCTGGGATTACAGGCGTGAGCCACCGCGCCCAGCCAGCTCTTTTCAACCTTAGTTTCACCTCCATGCTATTCAAATTATTGCTTTTGACAAATAGAAGTAGCTTCAAGAAAGAAACTATTGCTACCATACTCACTATAGACAAATTTTAGCCTTTATGTTACTTAGCTTTTCTGCAGCATTTAATTAACACTTCTGACAGCTCTATTATTAAAATATTATTTCCTGGCCAGGCACAGTGGTTCACACTGTAATCCCAGCACTTTGGGAGACTCAGGCAGGTGGATCATGAGGTCAGGAGTTCGAAACCAGTCTGGTCAACATGGTGAAACCCTGTCTCTACTGAAAATGCAAAAATTAGCCAGGTGTGATGGCAGGCACCTGTAATTCCAATTACTCAGGAGGCTAAGGTCAGAGAATCCCTTGAACCCAGGAAGCGGAGGTTGCAGTGAGCCGAGATCATGCCATACTGCACTCCAGCCTGGGTGACAGAGTGAGACTACATCTCAAACAAAAACAGATAGATAGATAGATACATAGATAGATAGATAGATAGATAGATAGATAGATATGTATGTACGTATGTATATGTGTAATTTCCTTTATTTAAATTCAACAATTTATGGCAATTATATGAATCTTCTATATGCCAGGCATTGTGCTAATTGTCAGGCATTTTGCTAATTGTCAAGTCATAGACAAACATGGTTGTTTCCCTTCATATTTGTTACATAATGCTCCTCGTTTTTCTCCTATTTCTGGTACATGTTTGTGGTCTCTTGAGTTCATCTCTTTCTAATCTTTAAATGTCAGTATTCTTCAGAGTTCTTCCCTTGGGCTTCTTTTTCTACTATAATCTCTCTAATTGATTGTATACTTCCCCATAGTTACCCTGTGTAAATGTACGACTCCTCAGTTCTTTTTCATTCAACCTATAGTAAGTGTACACTCAGTATATGCTTGGAATTGTAGTAGGTAAGGGGAATATGAAGATAAGATGCAGTTCTCCTCTCAGGGAAATTACTAGAGAGACAAGAAAGGTGACAGTTAAAATACAGTGAATAATGCTATGATATAGTAGTACAGGATGCTATAGCAGCACATAAGAGATGCTGTGGGCACTCCAAAGTCTATTTTAGGAATATCAAAATGATATTGCAAAGAAGACAATTTAGGAGCTCTGAAGAGCTAATCACATCAAGATAGGAACATGGAATGGAGGGGACAGTTGGCAGGTAGAAAAAAGAACATGGAGAGAAGCTTGCAGGTGATGAGACTGTAACATCTTGATTTAACTGACCAGATAAATCAGTATGGCTGGACTAGAGAGTGTAAGTGGGCTTATGTTGAGAGATGAAACTGGAGAGATAGCAGGTCATTAAGGACTTTGAATGTCAAGCTGAGGAATTTCTATCCTGAGCACTGTGGGGAGTATTGAGGGGTTTTAAATAGTGGAATGGTGTAATCATACTTATATTTTAGAAAGCTCAGTTGATTTGAATGGAAGAGCCAAGGTTGGGTCATATTAGAAAGCTTGTTGCTGTAAACGAGAGGTTTTCAGTACCCTTGAAGGGATATTTGGTAGTGTCTGGAGATATATTTGGTTGTCACACTGCCATGGGGGCAGTAGGGTGGTGATGCTATAGGTTCTAGTTTGTATGGCCAGTGTTCTAGACACCACTGGCATTTGCAGTGCTCTGTTGACAATGTCTGCTGGTATTAAGTGAGTCGAAACCATATCTGTGTTGAAATTAAGATCTCCTCTAACAAAAACAACAAACGATGGGATTCTAGTAGTTTTAGAATTCTTCATTGAGCCTTAGCAGAATATTAAACACTAGTGGGTTTATTATAATGTTTCATTTAAAACAAAAACAAAAAAACAACCAAAAAAACCTTCCTACTTTAATAGAGAAATGTGTGTTCTGCATGTATAGCTGAGTGAGATATGGAAAGGAGATATTCTTTAATACCTTTCTACATTTAAAATTATTTCTCTCTGCTCCTTTTGGCAATTATTAACTAAAATTTGTGGTAATTAATTTACCCAGTGTATTGAGGATTTGATGAGCATTTTCTTTTGAAGAATAAAATGGGCAAATTATCTGTGTAATGCCTATTTGTAAAATCAAGGAAATAAAGACTTTTACTTCTTCGATCTTTTGAATGTTGTAATTGAAGAACACAAGGGCTCAAGTGAGAGCCTAGAAACCATTTAAGCCATTTCACTACTGAAACTACTTTATAGGTTTCACTACTTTATACCTGTATCAAGATTACTAACATCACACAATTACCTAATCTGAATCATTTAAACAGAACTTGGAAAAGGTACACATGTCTAAAACTAAAGTGACATATGCTTGATTTGGAATATTAGAGTATCCCTTCCTTATTCATCTCCACTTTATGTACAAATCGGCTTTTATTTCCACACAAGTGTTCTTGCCAAATAGCTCCTTTACAAGGTGACCTCATTTGAACTCTCAGCCATGCCACCCTTCCGTTACACAGGCCCCAGGAGTCAGCCAGGTTTCTAGGTATTGCCAAATTTTTTGGTTCAGAAAAGCCAGGCCTACATTCTGGAGATGGGAATGGTCTTATTAGCTGGATGTAGAAACTTACAGTATCTAGGAAAGAAAAGGTAATGAAATACTATCTAAATAATGCATGTTACCTTTCTTGCATTATGTAAATATATGAAAAATCCCACTATCCGGATACTAAAAAAAGAAATCTTTGGAAAAATAATAAAATTGATAGGAGACTATCTTTTGAGAATAATCTGTATTTCTTACTATAGATAGTAGAGATGTGGAGATTAATCTCTTATTATAGCAGATCTCAATCAAGGGCAAAAATGTAGTAACTAGCAAAAGAAACACCCATATGGTCTTATCACTCAGCCTTAACAATGATCAATTCATAGCTAATCTTTCAACCACTCATTCATCTACCCAGTCCCTCCCTGTTCACCCACCCCCATTCCTCATGTGCCTTGGATTATAAAGAAAATCCTAGACATTATGTCATTTTATCCACGAATATTTCAGTATGGGTCCAAAAATAAGGGCTCTTTAACAACATCACAGTATCATTATAACACCCTATACATTATAATTATAAGAAATATAATTCCTTAATTTCGTCAACTATCAAGCCAGTATTGAATTTTCTTGGTTGTCTCAAAAAGTTTTTTGTTTGTTTCAAACAGAATCCAAATACAATCCATGCATTGCAACTGATTAATAACTCTTAGGCTTAATTTATGCCCAAAATGGATTTTTTATTGCAAGATACTGGAAGCCCAGAAAAATAAATAAGAAAGTGAGATTTTGAATTTTTGGTAGAAAGCACAGATATTATCTGAGGTATTTACATCGGTGATAGTTTTATTCAGCCACAAGAAAAAGAAATTAAGAAGCCTTAGATAGAATATAATATAGGCATCTTAATATAGGCATCTTTTAGATTTGCTTTGGTATCATGAGGCCTTTTTTTAGGGGGATGAGGGGAAGCAAAAATCTCTCTGGCTTATGCTTAGTTATGCTTTGTGACTAAAAATCTCAGTACTGGTGTAGTCTAATGGATGTTAATGTAAACTGGCTTTGTTTCTTGAGTGTCTGCATTTTGTAGGTTAAGTGTTTAGTGGTTTAGCTAACTAAACTATGTATCATCCTAGTAAGCTGTAATGTGTTAGTAGCTATTTTATCCTACCAAGATGGTATGTGCAACGCTTCATGTTCTCTTAGCCTGGGAAGAGTAGGAGGTGGTGGTCTTAAGGAAGAAAGCGGCACAGCTAAACACAAATGAAAACTGTTGTGTTTTTGAAGCAGATAAAAGCAGAGACTTTTAAGCCTGGTGTATTTTCTTACTACTCATTCATTATAATGTTTACAAAGGAATATATCATTTCACTTAGGAAAATGACTACATTAATTCATACTTTGAAGATGGAGATGACTTTGGCGCAGACAGTGATGACAACATGGATGAAGCAACCTATTAGGCATGAAATTTTTAAAAAAATATTTTTATGATGCCGCTTCTGAACATTTGGACAGACTTATTTCTGATAAGGTATAAGTATTTATGTTTTTGTTTTTTTGGACAAGTAGTTGTCACCAAAATATTCAAAACCACTTTGAGTTTACATACTAGTTACCTTACAAATTAGTCCCTGATACTCTTGACATTCCTTCTAAACACCTCTGCCATCTCTCTTATGTACTCTCGTGGATTTTTTCGTATTTGAATATGAATGTGCCTAAAGAATTTATGCTCTCTTAATCTATGTATACATACTTGAAGAAATCATTCTTGCTTAACTGCTGATCTTTTATAAAATTATTGCTAGTCATAATGAATTTCTATAACCTGAAAGTTGATATAACAGCACATGGAGCACTTTAAAAACAAAGAAACTTGAAAATAATTTTGGTTTTTACTTTTACATAGTATGTTCTAGACTACTGCATTTTGACTACATAAACCTACCTGAGCTCTTACAAGTGCAGAATTGTGAGATAGAGGTTTTGTGATGGAAAACATACACACAGGGAAAAATACCAAACTGAGCAATATCAAGTTCAGAGCTCACATCTTAGCCAGTACAAAGAAACTTTCACATAGGGTGAATATTATAAATACTTGAATTTGGCACTCACTTGATACTGTATGATATATAAATTAATCATGTCACTGTAATAATTTGGACATCTTCAAATAGTTGGGCTTATGAAAAACTTGACTAAGACACTTTATTTTGTCCTTTATGTAAGTGTGAAATAAGTTCTGGTCATATAAATATCACTGTAGAATGCATGTGTGTGAACTTTATGAAGTATGGTGGCCTTTTATGTTTCAGAGTACTCAAGTTGTACATTTGATTTATATAAATGCAGAATGAACTCAGGTCATTTTGAAATTAAGATTTTTTTTGTCTAACTTTAAATCTAGCTCCCCCAACTTTATATACTTTTGGGGGGAAAAATGCCTAAAAACCTTCACCTACAAAGACTCTCACAAATGCCAAAGATTTTCAAGGAAATTCATATTATATATTTGAAAAAATGATTTATCAACGTTATCTACCAAAAGAAATTATTTTTTCCCTTTGGGAAGATATCATTAACCTGAAATGTGAGAATCTGATCCCTAGATTCTATTTCTACCTGTACTATTAAACTCAACCTTGAAACTGAGCGTGGTTGTTTATGTGCCTTAGTTTCTTCACTCGTACACAATTTCCTATAAAAGTTGTTTAAACACCAACCAAAATTTACTATATGTAGTTATTCTCTTTAAAGATGACTTCTTAATTTACATTTGGTTCTCATCCTCTAAAAATTTATAGTTTGCGAAGTAACTGAAAACACAATTTTGAGAAACATGTTTTCCTCACAAAATATAATCTGATTTTCCTATCTTGTATTCACGCAGAAAATTGGAGAAAATGTGTATTGTCTTGTGCCATTTTGCAACATGAGTTTCTCAGGAAAAAGATCACTTTCAATGGCAATACTTTCTTAAATAATTCAACATGGGTGTGAGTACCTATCTTATTAGTGTAGTGTTATATTAACCATTTGTGAATTATTTTTAATGGAAGTTGTAAAACAAATTTAAGGTTCCAAATGGAATACATGAATAAAATAAACCTGAGAATAGAAAACACACATAAAGTTGTCATTTGGGGTTAATTAACATAGGTGTTTTATTCTCTCACTACCTTAGTCCAGAACTAAAGATTCTCAGAAATCTTATCAATATTTTTCTGTTTACCTACTTATTAAAAATCTTCAGATAACCACTTGACCAGGCAAATACACTGAAGGTAATTTCTTTTTTTTACCTTTGAATTTGTCATGACCATTTTAGTCTTGCAGATAGCAGGGCAGCCCCTTGGGTCACCAGCCATCCCCTTTAAGAGCCTTCTTTTTACAATGTTAAAGTTAATTATGAGAACAAGCAGTATTTGCAGGTTGCTTTACCAGCATGAATATCATTCTCCTGGCTTAAAATCTGAGACTGTGAAATTATTCCATAGGAAAGTGAATTTTATTTTGCAGAGATAGCCTCTTAGATAAAAGTAGTTGTTGAAGTGTCTTTAAAATTGCTATCATGAGCAAAACTGTTTGGTTACTATAATGCTTATTTTTCTGTATTTGTTTACACACATTCTTATGAAATTGTGTTCCTTTGTTTTATAGTAAGATGTTTTATTTTGAACTTATTTAAATGTATAGAGAAAACTAATTTGTTAATACAGATCTTACCTAGTAACTATTGAGCAGTAACTATTACAAATATTCTTGAATAAACTATCACCACAAACAACAAAACTCTGGGTAATGATTATATAAAAAGGTTGTGAACTGGGCATGCTGGTCTGCGCCTATAGTCCGAGCTACTCAGGAGGCTGAGCCCAGGAGGTTGAGGCTTCAGGTGAGCCAAGGTGGTTAAATGAGACACATACACACACACAAATTTGTGATAACAAACTTAAGAGATTTGGCAGGCAATATAATTTAGTGTGATCATTTGTATTTGGGCCGACTTATACTGGATACCAGGGAATGTTAAGACATTCAGATTCTTGTTAAATCTACTTCACTACCTTCACATGTACAGTGTCAATGGCTTTGCTTTTACATGGTTAAAATCTCAAGCCCATGTGATGGCATGTGCCTGTAGTCCCAGCTACTCGGGAGGCTGAGCTGGGAAGATCAGTTGGCCCCAGGAGTTCAAGACTGTAGTGAACCATCATGCCACTGCACTCCAGCCTGGGCAACAGACCAAGACCCTGTCTCAAAAACAAAATTAAAAAACAAAACCTCTGTAGTAAAAATTTCCATTTTATTAAAAACATAATTTTAAGGTCAAATGCATTTAAAAATGGAAAAGAAAACCACAGGGATTATACAAATTCCTCCATTAAATAAATAAAAGCTCCAAAGAACCTTCTCAATTTTTCTGCTAATAATCTTTTAAACAGTATTGTTGAGGTTTTGTGTTTTACAATAAATTAAAATTTACGTATAAATAGAGCAGGTTATGATCTGTAGATAATGACTCATCTACAACTTCATAGCAATTCCTAGACCACATGTTACCAGATCTTACCCTGAGAAAAATCCCCTAAAGAACATTCATCTAAAATGTTTTATCTATGTCTTACAAATAATCCAGGGTATTTTGCTTCGCTGTAGCAAGTGGGAAATCTGAATTGGTAAACCTCTGTCAATCTGTTCTATCTTACATAATATCCCTATTATCCCTATATTAGATAGTTTGAAAGTGGCGGAGAAAAGGTTTGCTTTATTCAATTAAATTCACTAGCTTCCATTCCAGATTGAATAATAAAAACTTTATTACATGTTGCAGATCTTTCAAAATATGAAAAATAAGGGGCAAGAAACTTTAAAAACTGGTTTTACAGATGTACATGCTAATACAAGATTTATAGGTTTTTGCATACATAAAAATTAAAGCATTCAGATATTTCCATGATCTAACAGTACGATATGCACATACGTGGAAGAAACTGATTACCTGAGCAACATTTTTGTAACTCAAATTAAGAATGAATCCTATCAGTGCACCATTTAAATACAGACTTTAAAAAACTCCACCTTTACCGTGTAACACTGACTGGATCCTTTACTCATATTTCCAAAACTAACTGTATCCTTCATATTTCCAACTAGATAATTTTAGAAGTAGATACTTTAAAAAAGAACTAAGTAGTGGTTCATTTAAAGAACTCTTCAGGGCACTGAACCAAGCTGGTAGAACCCAGAAAAAGAAAAGCTGTAAATAAGTCCTTTGGAGAAGATAATTTAACATGAGTCTTCTGATTTTTAATGTGGCCAGCCGAGTCTGTAACCATTTTAACGTATCTTTGAAAACATGAACCCCATAACTTTCTAGAGTGGGGCGACAAAAAATTTTAACACAGACTTCATAAAACTATCGGCTTTTTCTTTATTTGCTAACTCCCAAATTTTAAGTGAACCAAATGCAATGATTCTGTTGTTACTTTTACACTGCATACAAGTGCACATGTGCACGTAGACACACACACAGACACACATCTAAAGCTGCAAATTCAAATAAGCGTGTGAACACAAAATCTACAATGTTAAACAGTAACTGTGCTTGTTAATTAGTTATACAAGATAATTTGCATTTGATACCAACTTACATTAGTACCTTTTAGAAACTAAAATTATTCCACATGTATTCAATGCTTGGAAAATTCTTTTCAAAACCTTAGAACCATAATTCAATATGTAACCTTTATATAGAATTACATGTAATACAAATTATATTCAATAATTCAAAAATATATAATTTAAATATAGAAAAAAACCTGCCTGATTGTGTTATCAGGATGTATATTTCCTTTGAAAAGGATACTCTACAAAACAAATGATTTTTAATCAACAAGTACACAGCACACCTTATTCATTTTTTAAAAATAAATTATGGGCTGGGCGCGGTGGCTCAAGCCTGTAATCCCAGCACTCTGGGAGGCCGAGGCGGGTGGATCACGAGGTCAAGAGATCGAGACCATCCTGGTCAACATGGTGAAAAACCGTCTCCACTAAAAATACAAAAAATTAGCTGGGCATGGTGGTGCGTGCCTGTAATCCCAGCTACTCAGGAGGCTGAGGCAGGAGAATTGCCTGAACCCAGGAGGCAGAGGTTGCGGTGAGCCGAGATTGCGCCATTGCACTCCAGCTTGGGTAATAAGCGCAAAACTCCGTCTCAAAAAATAAAATAAAATAAAAAAATAAATTATGTATTTTGGAAATCGAACTCATAACAATTTCAAAGTACAATGAGCAAAAAAGGACTCAGACTATAATTTCATCAACTTGATGTAAACAAAGTTCTTCAAATGACACCTGGCCTGTTTACCCTAAAATAATCTGCATTTTCTTCCGTAAAACCTCATTTTTCAGCAGGCTTAATAAATACAATGTAAACTGGCCAGTTAACACTGAGCATAAATTATATCACACTCTTCAAGATGATGAAGGCACGTTAAAACAATTTTTAAATGATTAATTTACTACAAGAATCAATTTGCAACTTCCCTATTAAACACTTTTCAGTAATTGTCTAAGTCTAGTATCTGCAAGGGCTTTAATGTTTGACTCTTCTTTTCCTGAAAGTATATAAAACTATTTGCCTTAAATAATTTATTTATTTATGCCACTTTGTATCAAGATTGAAATTTGAAATATATAAAATGACTGATCAAAAGCTTGAAACATCAACAATTAGGAAATAATGCCCAGAAAATGAGGTGGAGGTGTTATTATATATCTTAATTATATACTTTATTATATACAAAACAGGCAATCCAGACTCCACCAAATCTCATTTCTATTGAAGAATCATTCTGGTTACATTTTTAAAACACATACTTCTAAAGATTAAATGATGGAATCAGTATGCAAATGCTTCTTACTTAGTCAGACTGTAGCTGACTCAACAGATCTTAAAAAGAGGCATATTACACCCTTTCAAGCAATCTATACACCTTTGGCCTTTGTTTCCCAATTTGATGCTATATATATAGTTCAGGAAAAAATTCTAAATTGGATATTTTCTCTCTGAAAAACAGAGGTTAAGGGATTACTAAATGATTTGTCGGTCACTGCTAATACAAAAGACCTCCCTCTACCCGTTTTTGCTTAATGAACCATTTTCTTCAACAGACCTCAGAGGCAGTTTTGACCCAATTATTTGTGCTTTGATGGTCAAAGTGGAGACAAATTTGTATAGCCTGTGTAACGAATCTTATTGGACCATCTGAAATAATGCTTACTTTTAATTCTAAAACTTGTATTTAAAAAAACAGTAAGGCATTAAATGTAATTAAGGCATGTTACTATATGTAACAGCAATGATTTATCACAGTAAGAAATTATTTCCTAAATAATGTCAATAGATATAAGTTTAACATATTTTTCATCATCGAAACTATAAAAGTACTTTCAGATATCAGAGGCAAATATAATCACTTTAAAAACAGGTACACAGAGGTGAGGTTAAAGGGTCTGTCCTGGAGAAACCATTCTTAAGACAAAAATTACTGTTAGGTCTTTGCCTAGTCCAGTGTTCTACTGAATTCCCAACCATAACACATTATTTAGGGGTCTTCAAAATATTTCATTTCTTGGCCTCTGTTGTAGAAATTATAATTTACCTTCCCCTCTTCGTACATATGCTTTCACAGCACATGTGCTAAGTGTTATTTTTTAAAAGTTTCAAAGTGGTATGTTAGGTATGCTACCATGAATAATTTTAGAATCAAACATTCTTGCAACTGAATATTTTGGGGGTTCATAGTAAATTTTTTTCAATTGCAGTCATCTGATGCTATCATTCTGCATCATAAATTTAATAATAAACTCTTTAAAAATTACTTCAAAAAATAAAATTTAAGCATACATCTTAAGAAAAATGATATATCTTCCAAGTTAAGAATTTCCTAAATACATGTTTAAATTCACTTCTGCTTGAAACACTGACACACCAGATTTATGGATCAACTGCTCTTAACATGAACAACTAGTTGCTCAAGACTTTTCAAAGTATAAAACCCTTTTGTTAAAAACAAAAGCATCCTCAATCTCTCTAAATTCTGCCTTTGGAGTGATTATTGGATATAATTGATTCACCACATTCCAGATGCACGTGATCACTAACATTTGATTATAAGCTAATTGCTATGTTTCACGTTGAGCAGCAGGTGACTGAGAATCTTGACTATACAGTTTATGATCATCTTGTTGGCCAAAGTGTATTCCTTTAGTTGGGGCAATTCCGTTTTCCATTTCTCTCTGCTGTGATGGTGGTGTGATTTTTGAATGTAAATGTGAAGAATCCACTGTTGAATGATGACTAACATCCACTTTAGCTAAAATTTCATAATACAATAAATAAAACACTGGTGTTATTATACCTACTATCAACATTATCACTACAGCTGTCCACCACCCTATTCCCCAGTCTGCTCCATAATAGGGATCTTTATGTTGAGTGTTTTTGTTATCAGGTTCAAAACGTATTTGTTGTGCGGTTAAGGCCGATACGACCTCATTGAGGTTCTCTCTCTTATTGTCTGTACACTTTACTATTTGTTCTATGTCTCGGTCTACTTCTTTTAAAAAGCTACCAGCTGAGTCACTGTAAGAAAGAGAATCATTAGCTGGCAAAAGTTCCTGTTGTTCAGAAGAGTATTGAACCGATGAATGATGTGAAGTCTGTCTTCCTTTTGGAGGACAAAGTGTTTCAGTCAAGGAACTGAACTTTTTTACTGGAATTTTGATAGACCTAAGGGCAAAAAAGTCTTGATCACTGATGAGATTGTTAACTCTCTTGATATCTGCTACCTGTAGGAAAAAAAAAAAAAGGCAACATACAACTGAATTCTAAGTCAAAATAAAAGTAGCAATACTCATTCATCCCAGTTACTTTTGGAGGGAAAAAAAGTTGAATTCAATTAGTAGTATTACGTTACACCCGGAGAGATTTTCATTTTATTTGTAGATGAGAATTCTACACCACTTTAGATCTACCACTCTTAGGAAATCACCAACTACTTTTTACTACCACCCATATATATTAGTAACACTAGTTAATGCTATTTAAGTAGATTCTAGAATCCTTTGCTGTTTCCCTTTGTGCATCATGCATAAATACCACAGTCCTTATGTTTGGAAACAATTTGTGAAGGAAGGATTATGAGCAGTTATATTTATTTCAATTCGAAATATGGAATATAGACAAATGCTATCCAACTAAAACTACCATATTTTATCAAAATTAAGATGCCATAACTCTAAGATGCAGCATTATTTTATGTATATTTAGGGGGAAAAAAAGCTTCACCAAAAACTGAAGATGCCACCATTCCAATTTTAAAGATGCTAAAATGCATGGAAAAGTATACCTTAGAATTCAAAAAATTGGTAATTTATCCCCCTCACTTCTGAAGCCATTTCCCCCCAAAACTTCTCAGTGTAAGTGCATTATTCAACTACTTTCAAAATTACTCATTTTTATAAGCTTTATATATTACATATTCCTCTACCCGTTTATATATCCCATCCACTGTGAGATAACTTGTCTGTATATCCTATTCCATTGTGTTGGGGGAAGAGGAATGTTTGTCAAATTACCAATTGGTATGTCAGGCTCTCCCACCATCTATTAGTCCCATTCATTTCCATCAATGCTTTAATCTAAGATCTAATCATGCATCGCCTAATTGATGTCAGAGAGATAAAGTGGGTCTAGTATGAAGCTTAGATTTCTGGTTGGTCAACTTGATGGATGATGGCATTCACTGAATAAATGGAATACTATGGAGGGTAAGGAGAGAGAAGATGAATGCAGATTTTAGACATGCTGACTTTGAGGTGCTTGAGATATACAAGTGGAAGATGTTCAGGACAGAGTTGTAAATATATGTCTGAAACTCAAGAATGATCTCTGCTACAGATACAGATTTGTGGACTATCAGCAAAAATGTAATTGAAGTTGGCTGGGCCTGGTGGCTCATGTCTGTAATCCCAACACTTTGGGAGGCCGAGGCAAATGGATCACCTGAGGTCAGAAATTCGAGACCGGTCTGGCCAACAGGTTTAGTAGAAACCCTGTCTCTACTAAAAATACAAAAATTAGCCAGGCATGGTGGCGCATGCCTGTAGTCCCAGCTACTCGGGAGGGCAGGAGAATCACTGGAACCCAGGAGGCAGAGGTGGCAGTAAGCCAAGACTGTGCTACTGCACTCCAGTCTGGGCAACAGAGTAAGACTGTCTCAAAAAAAAAAAAAAGGTAATTGAAGTCAAAGAGTAAACAGAGTCACCAGAAATCGCCTGGGAGAAAAAAATCAACAGGAAGATCCCTAAGGAACGCCAACATTTGATGGGTATGCCAAGTAACAGAAACCCACAAGGAGATTAAGAATGGCCAGGAAGGGAATATACAAGAGTGGTTAAAAGCATGGATAACTGGGTTTGAAGCATGACTGTGATACTTTCTAGCTGTATCACCTGGGGCAAGCTGTTTAACCTCTTTGCCATTCAGATTCCATACCTGCAATAGGGCAGTAGTAATACTACCTACATTTAGGGTTGAAGTGAACATTAATGATTTAAATTTTGTAGGACACTCAGAACAGTGATATACAGTATATTATATAAAAGTTAGCTATTATTAAATGTTAATAGTAGGAAAACCAGAAACCTGAAAAGTCAAGGTGGTCAAGTCGAGAGGGTTCTTTAGGAGGGAGTAGTGAACAGAATCAACTGTAGATTGGTGATCAACTACAATGAAGACTAAAAGAAGTCAAGCTGGAAAAATTCTCTTGGAGTGTATGTGTAAGAGGATTAGAAGGAAAGGGTTGAACAATAAAGATGAAAGAGTAAAAAAAAAAAGGGTGTTTTATCATCTTACTACCTTCACACTGTTTTGTCTTACAGCAAATGAAGATTCACTGAAAACTCCAAAGTTTGACCCCATTGTCTTTAAATGCTCTTTTGCTTAGTATTGTGTACTCTTACTTCTTAATTTTTTTTGGAATTAGTGTTTTCAAGGTTTAGTATTTACCTAAGTTGTCTCTCTGAATATCCATATAATGATTTCTATGCTATTCTAATTTCCTTTGTTGCATTCAAGATTCCAACCTTGGTGGACTTTTTATTCTCATCACAGTTGTATCACTGACATATTTTTAATAATTCTTAAGATTATTTCTAAGTGGAATATACCACTATTTATGGTATTTTAAAAATGATAAATCCTTTTATAATTTTTTTCTGTTGCTTATGCTACCATCAAAAAGGAGCATTGCTTATCTTAACTGATTCTGTTGATCACCTTTCCCACTATAGTGGCTGATATCATTTGGATATGTGTCCCCACCCAAAGCTCATTTCATCTTGTAAACTCCAATGCTGCAGATGGGGCTTAGGCAGGTGATTGGATCATGGGGATGGATTTCCCCCTTGATACTGTCCTGAGTTCTTGTAAGATCTGGTTGTTTAAAAGTGTGTGGAACCTCCTCCCTCACTTGCTGTTCCTCCTGCTCCAGCCATGTGAAAATGCCTGCTCTGGCTTTGCCTTCCATTATGAGTAAAAATTGAGGCCTCCCCAGAAGCAGATGCTGCCTGCTTTCTGTATAACCTGCAGAACCATGAGCCAGTTAAATCTCTTTTCTTATAAAATACCCAGTCTCAAGTGTTTTATAGCAATGCAAGCACAGACTAATACAGTGACCAGTGCCATCTCTCCTCTAATGTTAAGCTAAGCACTTTTCATCATTGTCATTTCACATAAGCAATCAGCTGATATATCCTGTGATTTTTCCCAATATATTTTTAAACACTTCTTTTCTATCCTTATCATAAACATTTTAGTCTAAGTCCCAATCTTCTTTATTATTCCAGTAATCTCTTTATTGGATCCCCTTCAATTCATCAGCAGGCCCCTCGCTATTCTGTATCACTCCTATTAAATCCCTAAATTGTGTTCTCTTACTATATAGATCAAACTTTTCCATTCTGTATCACTCCTGTTAAAACCTTACAATTGTGTTCTCTTACTGTATGGATCAAACTTTTCCTCAGGGTCTCAAAGCACTTCATCCCAAACAGTCTGTACCACTCATTTCTGAAATATCTATGAAAATTCCCTTTGTTACCATATTTCCTCCTTGAAATCTTCACACCACTGAACACATTTTTCCTTTGCACCTCACTGGAAAAATGACTTTATTTTTGAGATGGGGGTCTCACTCTGTGGCCCAAGCTGGAGTGCAGTATTGTGATCTTGGCTCACTGCAACCTCCGCCTCCCGGGTTCAAGCAATTCTCCTGCCTCAGCCTCCCGAGTAGCTGGGATTACAGGAATGTGTCACCGCGCCCAGTTAATTTTTTTGTATTTTTTAGTAGAGATGGGGCTTCACAATGTTGGCCAGGTTGGTCTCAAACTCTGGAACACAGGTGATCCACCTGCCTCAGCCTCCCAAAGTGCTGGGATTACAGGCGTAAGCCACCGCACCCAGCCAGAAATATGACCTATTTTTAATTATTCAGATGGTATGTCACATTCCCCTAAGAGAATTTTCTAGGTTCATTAAAAGAAAGTTAATGTCTTTCTCTTATAAAACTACTGAATCACACTTCTCTTGGATCTGTACCTTGACGTTTTTAGCCTTGTCTTTGATTTCAAAGTTTATTCCACTATCTACCTTCTGTGACATATTCTGTAATTTATTTCTCAATGGTCTTATTTCTCTACAAAACATTTACTCATGTTTATTTGCATTTAGAAATAAACTTAGCTATCTTCTGATTTAATAACAGCAGGAATCGGTGTTGCCTTACATGAGCAAGGTAGGAGGAAAAAAACTACCCAGCTCTTAAACCACATCAAAAAATTCAGTAGTTGTAAATGTAGAAAAAACACAACCTCATGACCATAATTTTTTTAGGATGCAATATAAATTTATATATATGTTTATATAATATAAACTTATAGACGTGTGGTCCTATTGCAGAGAAGTATTACAGATAGTCAATAAAAGGGTTTTCAATTATAAAAATAGTTTATATCATGAAAAATTTGGGAGGAAGATGAAATTAATGAGAAAAAGGAATAATATAAAATCTCATGCTATTAATAAAACAGCTCTCATACATACACACACTTTACACTTTTTTGTTAAATTCAGATTTCAGGTAGCAAATCCAAGTGGTATTTAGAATTCTGAGGATGCATTTACAGAGCACTCTAAAAGTCTTATTTTTAAATGTCAATACTGACAACATTCTGAAAATTATACCCTTTGTAACTATTTTAAGTTATGAGGAAGAATTTAAGAAGTTTGCTTAAAAATGTGCAAGGAGGTACAGGTACATAGTACCTATATTTCAAAATTCTGTTGGGAGTATGAAAGCAAAAAGTTCAAAAACATTTGTTTTAGCCATTTTCCATATCAGTGAATTTGAGGCCTTAGGAGGATATAAAAATATCCTGCTGGCCGGGTGCAGTGGCTGACACCTGTAATCCCAGCACTTTGGGAAGCCAAGGTGGGTGGATCACGAGGTCAGAAGTTCGAGAACAGCCTGACCAAAAACAGTGAAACCCCGTCTCTACTAAAAATACAAAAACTAGCCATGCCTGGTGGCACACACCTGTAATCTCACCTACTCAGGAAGCTGAGGAAGGAGAATTGCTTGAACCTGGGAGGCAAAGGTTCCAGTGAACCAAGAGCACACCACTGCACTCCAGCCTGGACGACAGGGTGAGACTTCATCTCAAAAAAGCGAAACAAAATATACACACACACACACCCACACACACCCACAGACACACACTGCTAAGGCCTTAGGATGGACATAATGACACAGATAGAAAATGGGTCCAAATAGAGTACAGTATCTATTAAAATTAAAAATACACCTTTCGGTTCACGCCTGTAATGCCAGCACTTTGGGAGGCCCAAGGCGGGCAGATCATGAGGTCAGGAATTCAAGACCAGATTGGCCAATGTGGTGAAACCCCATCTCTACTAAGAAATAACAAAAATTAGCTGGGCGTGGTGGCTCGTGCCTGTAATCCCAGCTACTTGGGAGGCTGAGGCAGGAGAATTGCTTGAACCTAGACCTGGGAGGCGGAGGTTGCAGTGAGCCAAGACTGTGTCACTGCACTCCAGCCTAGGCTACAGAGTGAGACTCTTATCTCAAAAAAAAATTTCTTCTTATCTAGCAATCCCACTTTTGGGATTTATCCCACAGAAATAAAGATACCACCATTTAAAGATATAGTTGTGATGATATTCGCCACACAAGGTAAAACACCAAGAAAATCCTAAGCATCAATTAATAGGGCAATGGCTTAAATATATTGGAACATTAATAATATGGACATTATATAACTATTTAAGATAATGAGTTAGCTCTATAAGGCTTTGAGGGATGGTCATAAGGGTGTCCATGATACACTAAATAATGAAAAATGCAAGTTGCAGAATAATATGCGTAATAAAACCACTTTTAAAAACAGAGGACTAACTCCCCAAGTATGTACATATAAATAAATACTTATTAGCACAAAATAAGGTACAGAAAAATGCTAAAGTAATTATTTCAAGAAATTGGGGCATCAAAAAGCTTTTCCCGACATATTTCCACATTTTCTTACCATTTGAATAAGATGATAAAATAGTTAAGTGTTTTTCAACACTGAAATTTGTGGATTTGGAAATACAGAGAAATTGAAGTATTCACTTAAAATTTTAAAAAGTAAACATCTACAAATGTGACACAGATTTCTATGCAAAGAATAAGAGCAAAAAATGGAGAAAGGAATAAACAAGGTAAAAAATGACATGGAATTTAGTTCAATGTGGGTAAACAAATAATTTAATCTGGATTGCATTAAAACTTACCGTACAACAGTACTGAAGAGCTATTGCATTTAATGTATCTCCTTCTTGTATATCTTTTGTTAATACGATAATGTCATCAAGTCTATCTCTTGATGTACTTCTTCGGAATTTCTCTTTTCCTCTGGATCGAAGCTCATATACTTCAGCATCCTCCTCCAACATATCACTGTCTGAACAATTTCCAAATGCATGTACTTGACCACTCGACTGAACTCCTGGAAGAGGAAAACTACGATTCTGATGCCTCCCTGCCATAATGTTAAAATCTGGAGGGGGAAAAGGAAAAGCAGAGAAAATTTTGGAATGTAGCTGATCTAACTGACTGATTTGCATGCATCGTACATTCAGGACACAATCTTTTGTTTTTGTTTTAATGGTTTTAGTTATTTAAACGTTTAGGTTCAAGGTTTTTTGTTTTTTGAGATGGAATTTCACTATTGTTACCCAGACTGGAGTGCAATGGCATCATCTCGGCTCACCGCAACCTCTGCCTCCTGGGTTCAGGCAATTCTCCTGCCTCAGCCTCCCGAGTAGCTGAGACTACAGGCACGCACCACCATGTCCAGCTAATTTTTGTATTTTTAGTAGAGACGGGATTTCGCCTTGTTGACCAGGATGGTCTCGATTTCTTGACCTCATGATCCACCTGCCTCGGCCTCCCAAAGTGCTGGGAATATAGGCGTTAGCCACCGCGCCTGGCCCTTGTTTTATTTTTTTGAGATGGAGTCTCACTCTGTCACCCAGGCTGGAGGGCAGTGGTGCAATCTCAGCTCACTGCAACCTCTGGCTCCCAGGTTCAAGTGATTCTCCTGCCTCAGTCTACCGAGTAGCTGGGATTACAGGCGCCCAACACCACGCCTGGCTAATTTTTGTATTTTTAGTAGATACAGGGTTTCACCGTGTTGGCCAGGCTGGTCTTGAGCTCTTAATGTCAGGTGATCCACCTGCCTTGGCCTCCCAAACTGCTGGGATTACAGGCGTGACATGAAGCCACAAATGGAAAATTCCACACCTGACATTTTAGATTTCAGATTAGGAATGCTAAACCCGTACGGGTATTCTGGTGATATGCTTAGGTACCCTGAACACATTATTTTTTTCACTCTATTAATGGTATGTCATAGTTTTTTTGTTTTGTTTTGCTGTTAAGTACTTATGTGTAAGTGTAAGAAAATGATTGCTTATTAGTAGCATATAATTCAGAGTTAGAAATGCTTGTGATGCCAAACAACCACAGATTTTCCACAAGCGTGGCTGAAATAGTGACACTTTGCTTATGGTTCCAGGTACAAAAACTTTGGTGCACAAATTATATAAAATTCCCTTCCAGCTATGTGTATAAGGTGAATATGAAACACAGATTTCGTGTTCAGATGGGTCCCATCCCCAATATATCTCATTATGTATATGCAAACATTCCAAAATCCAAAGAAATCTGCAACACTTCTGATCTCAAGCATTTCAGGTAAGGAAAACTCAACCTGTACTCTCTATGTAGGCATGTACTTACCATAAAATGTTTTGAAACTATTTAATATAGTTGAATCCAACCCTTAAAAACCAGTTTCTAATGGCAATATTATAATGCTTTAAAAACTCAAGAGTTCCTACTAAGATAACACAGATAACTAATATGTTAAGGAGATTATTTCAACTGTTCCCTGAAGTGCTACATTACTTATTACCAAGAACTAGGACTCCTAACTTGACAGTTATGAAACTAAAGAAAACTATCACATTTTATATCTCAAAGGCAGTTTTGAAGTCATGATCACATTTTTTCCTCCAAGGATAATGGTTTTATTTCCACTCATTTCTTTTCATTTTTCTTTTTTTTGAGATGGGAGTCTCGCTCTTGTCACCCAGGCTGGTGTGCAATGGTGCGATCTTGGCTCACTGCAACCTCTGCCTCATGGGTTCAAGCGATTCTCCTGCCTCAGCCTCCAGAGTAGCTGTGATTGCAGGCACCTGCCCCCATGCTCAGCTAATTCTTTTATTTTTAGTAGAGATGGGGTTTCACCATGCTGGCCAAACTAGTCTAACTCCTGACCTCAGATGATCCGCCCACCTCAGCCTCCCAAAGTGTTGGGATTACAGGCGTGAGCCACCACGCCCAGCTCCTAGTCTTTTTTTAATCTTGTGTCTTTAATCTAGGGAATGTCTGTGCATCCTGTGGATTCCAGGCAAATTTTATACATGGGTATATTTTTCTGGGGAGAATATTACTTCATACTCTCAAAAGACATCCATAATCAAAAAATGTAAGACTCAATATACAGCAATTTACACGTGGCTATACCGACCTACTTATGCTGTCCCTTTAGACACTTTCTCCCTAATAATTTGTTCTTAACAACTTCAAAAACTGGCTTAGTTTTTGCTAAAACTTAGCTTAGTACAAGCTAACTGAAAATCACTAAGCAATGGCCCAAAGCCATTTTAGATACTGATTTATATCAACCTCTCTCCACGATATATTTCTAAATAATAATTTAAAGGTAAGAATTTCACCTGTCTCACTATCTCTCCACTCCCCTTTATAATGAAATGCGGGCAGCTGACTATCATATTACAAAACTGGGTATTCTGAATGATCAAGAACTGGCGGTGTCTCTAACCGAAGTGAACAAACTGACCCAGGCAATCACTCTAGTCAACTACTCAGATATTAGAAAGTACATAATATATAAGTCATCTGGCTCAATCCTATTCACTTGTCTTAATTCTTTTAGTGCAGGAAAAAGGCAGAACTCCCTCTTCAGAAACCTGGAACAAGCTTGCACGCTAGATTACAAGAGGCCACAAAACAGTGTTAAAGCATTCATCAGCTCATTCTGTAACTGAAAATGGTTTCCCAAACATCTTCGTACTGTAGAAAGGTGCTGCTGGATGTTTTGCCTTGACCCTCTTTAAGCAGGGAGCAATAAGAGGGTCACAGGGCACAAACCAGAGCTGCACCGGGACACAATCAAAGGCACCTTATCCGCTGCCAGGGCCTATTTCGTTTTTTAAAACTTAACTTCCTCCCCAAAACATTCCACACGTCAAGTTTTTCTTTCCCTGCTATCAGAGACGATTACGTCTCAGATTCTTCTGTCACAGCATGACACTTGAACGATATGAAAGATGTCGTCAGCTAATGTTTCATGCGAACATAAAGTTGTGGTAGAAATGCAGTGTTTGAGTGGGAAATGAGCTGTCCCGGTTATCCAGCAGGTAGGCATCCTTCCTCTGAGCCTCCGTCTCCCCGACAGTGTAACAAGGGGGCCTGGTGGGGTTGGTCTGGAAGTTTTTCCCTGCCTTAGGGGTGTCCTCCACGCGGGCCGAGCGCCGCCCCGCTGCCCCCACCTCACCTGTGGCCGACGGCTCCGTGCCTTCTCCAGTGAGAACGCAGCTGGGGTCCAACCCCGCCCGCCAGGACCAGGCCACCCTCACCTCCTGCCACCATCTTTACCTGTCCCGTTAGCAGGGGGCACTCAGCAAGGATACTGCTATCAGTTCCGCCGCCGCCGCTGTCCCAAGCAAGTTCATAGCCGAGCCTCCGCTTTTGGCTGACCCGGTCCGCCTCCGCCTCTGCCTCTGCCGCCAACGTCTCCGCCTTCCGGGCCGTACGCCGCCGCCACGTCCGCAAACCTGCGGTGCGTCATTGCGTCAAGTGGGCGGAGGTGGGAAGGGGCGGGGGAGGAGGCGCAGGGCAAGCCGAGAACAGGGGAGTCCAGCCGCAGGTCCACGCCCCGCACGCAAGCGCGGGGACTTCGCTATGGCCTGGGGGCGGGTCCAACTCCCAGCCCCGCCCTTGACTCCTTTCCATCTCCCCAGACGCCTCACTCCTCGCGGGAAGGATCTGCTAGACAAGTCAGCGGAACGAGCCCGCGATCCCCGGCGACCTGCTGGCTACGCCTTTGTCCATGGTGCTGGCAGAGACTGTTGGGGGCGCACTGAGGACGAGGCGTGGCTGAGGATGTGTCGGGGAGCTGTCCTGCATATTTTTCTTGCTCTGCATCTCGAATTTTCTTTAGAGTGGGGAAGGACACCTCAAAAGCACTGTTGACATCATGATTTCAGAAAAGTGCACCATGCTTATTACCCTTTTCATGCTGAAGACTCTAGACTGCCGCAGAAGAGGCAAAATACTGGAGAGAAACCCCTGGGGGACCGGGAACGAGGATTGGAGGGGGTTATTTCAACCTTTGTGTTTATAGGTGAGGAAAGTGAGCCACCTAAAGTCAGGCCTCGGGAAATGCTTTCCCTGGCTCAAGGAGTCAAGGGCGTCAATAAATTGTAATCTAACTTCTTTTGGTTTGAAAATTAGCTGAGTGATTTGTAGTCACCTTTGGGCTCTATTGAGATATCAATTTGTTAAATAACAAACTCATGACTTTGTATAAGACTTTTTATCACAAATTTACTAAATGTGTATGATAATGTGTTTGAATTAATGTTGAATGGCAAAACCCGAAATTACTTTTGCACCAACCTAATGAATGAAAAGCATTTTAATGAGTCTGATGTCTCTCAGTGTTGACATTAGAGACGTTGCACTTTGACGTCTTTGCTAACTGTTACAACAATATCCATTTTAGGCACAAATAGCTGGGGTGCAGGGGGCAGAGCAGTGCTTTTCAGAATGTCTGAATATTTATACATGATAAAGCCTTTGAAGCTTGGTTTTAAATTGTTTTTCAAAGGGTATGTTTTTGGTTTTCTGGGAAGTGCCTCTGCAAAGTTTAGGAGTTTTGCATTGCAATAGTTTTCTTTTATTTGCAGGGATAGGCACTGTGCTTCCCAGTGCCACAAAAATAACTGCAGGAGAATACTTTGAAAAAAAGATTGTCTGAGTTGTTCTGTGTGTTGTTGCCCTCATGACACCCCTGTCTGTAACCATTTATCACTGAGACATTTTCTCATCAGCAGACAAAGGACATATTCCCTAGTTGATATGTAGGACTTCGGCTGCTTAGCCCTCATGAATGTTAATGGGAATACATCCTTCTTTCTGCCTATAGATTACTTTTCTTATTTTAATGTCAATAGACAGCGGAATTCGTGTGAAAGCCAAAGTAATAGATTTCAAGCACCTCTATAGGACCGATACCTGTATCCTTCATACAAATAACTTTCTCAAAGATATCTGCATGCTCTTGAATCATTATTTGTAGTTAACAAAGCTGCAAATAGTTAACTTTTTATTAAAATGCAAGAATCGGGTTATAATTTATTATTAGAATATACAAAAGAAGCAGTTAGCGTGAATTTTGGCCAAGGTCCAAAAAGCCAGCCAGTAGGAACAAGTATTTTGTCTTTGAGAAAAAGAATGCCCCCAGTGCTCAGCACAGTGAGAGGATTTTTAGTGTTTCAAAATCTCATCTGACAGTTTCTGTTAAAAGGCTATAGATGAAAGAATATGGAATATATGTTTTAGTCACTAACATTTAGGTTTTGTAAGTTGTCCCAGAGTAGAAGTTGTACTGAAGCGAGAGCGTAAATTGATGCAACCTGTTAGGCAATATCTATCAAAATTGGAAGTGGAATTGACTGAACTACTACATTGCTATGTAATTACCTTAGATTTACTTACAGATACATATGTGTAAGATTTAACAGATATGTTCAAGAATGTTTGCACAGTAATAGCCAAAATCTGGAAACATTCTAAATGTTTATCAGTAATTGACTGATACTTCTGGTACATTAAAACAATCTAATATTATACCTTGGTTCAAAAGAGTGAAGTTAATCTGGCATATGCTGCTTTATTCTTTCATTTACCTAAGAAGTTTTCATTGAAGAAAAACAATGCTTAAAAAGATAAATTCCCCTTACTTCTAGAGCTTGCATGACTGTAAGCATACAGAAGGATCTTTTAAATGTATTATAGTGTATTTTAGGAAGAAAAAAATAAAATAGGAGGTATGATGTTAATTCTGTGGAATAAAATTTTAAATATACATCTCCCATCCTACCCCCCGTACCCTGCTGACACACACACATACACATTCACACCCATATCTATCTATGCAGGGAGATGTATTTAATTTTTCCATCAGAAAAGTTACTCAAGGAATTTTAACATTGGCTAAAACGGACTAGATATGGCAGGGGAGTAGGCGGGAGATTTTGTCTTTTCCTCTTAGCACTTTCTATATGGGCATAATTTTTATTACTGCATGCTTTTATTATAATATTAAGAATTAACACATTTTATTTTTAGATAACTGGACTTGTTTATTCTGTAGTTAACCATCCATGTCTTAGTAATCCCTGAGTGTGTTTGTACTATGTATGCAAGTGATGAATGCCTGGAGAAAAAAACCAGATCAATTTTCTTATAAATCAAAAAATGAAAGGCTAAGAAACATTGAATTCTTTTTACAGTCCTTCTTGATTTTCCTCTGTCTGATTTCTTTCAACCCTGCTCTTTTACTCTCTGCTCCTTCCTGTTATTCCTCTTTCTATCCTCTTAGCAGCTTTTTCTGTCCGGTTTCTACTTTTCAGAAGCAGAACTAGAAAGAACTGTTGGACAGTAAGGAAATACTTAAACTAATCTCAAAAGAAGTTAAAATTAGATTATGGAGTGAAACTTTTAAAAAAACCTTCCTCATCTCTGATCTTCAAACAGCTTATGTAGAGAGAAAATTATTATGTCTCATCTCCTGAAGTTTTGGAAAAAAGAGACTGGGTGATTTGGATATGTTCTGCTAGCAGATGTACCCACATAACCTCTCTCGTTGCCTTTAATCCTGTGATTTTTAATCATAATGCTTATTATAATCATTATTTGCCATAACATGGATAAAAGAAGAGTCGCATATACTTCAGGAATCCATAGCTGTTTATAAATGCTAGTAATTAATTCATGGATGCTAAGCATGACTTGAAAACTATTTTCAAGTCTTCATCCATGCAGATATGATGAAAACTAACCTCATAAATACTATCCTTACACTCTTTAGCTAGGCGGAATGTAGGAAGGAATAGTTATGTGTTTATATTTAAGTAGACTATATAATTTGAAATGCTTTGTTTCCCATGGTCTTTATAATCACTACTGTCACATAGGCAAATCCGTGCAGGTGAATGTCCACAGAACCTGCATCCTGCTTGTTTTTATGCCTACTTACCCAGAGATTTAAGATAATAAGGCAGAATGTAATTAAGTTCACTAAACTAAAGGAAAACCTGAGGCATGACCCAGTCTATGGAATTGGGTGATGGTAGATAGTGATCACCCAGAAGTAGAGTGCAAGTCAAAATGGAGAACAGAGAGTGGACATCCAGTTCGATATCTTAGGGCTTCTGCAGAGCATTCACACAGACAGGAAAGCTAGGGAGTGGGGAAGAATAAAAGAAGAAAGGAAGAAGCAACAGCATCTTCTCTTTCTAATCTTGGTCTTTCCAGATAGAGACCACTTCTGTGACAATCTTCAGCTTAGTCAACACTATCTGACAAAACCAAGCAAGAAGTTCAAAAGCAACACTTCCACGCTCATATAAAGAGTAATAATGAGATGTACATACATACCTAAAATAAAGGCCAATGCTTATCTGACAAAATATACACAGAAATTATATCTCAACAAATGTTAATTAAGCAGCAGCTGTGTTTCAAATCCTGCTTTAAGCACCAGGGACATGCCATGAGCAGACAGACCCAGATCTTTGCCCTCTTGGAGCTTATATTCTTGTGGTGAATGATAAAACAAAATAAATAAATGAAATTGTGTTAGATGGTGATAAGTGAATGGAGGAAAACTAAATAGGGTAAGAAGCTGCAGTGTTTGGGGTTGGGGGAGAGTCTCTACCTTGTGAAAATTCCCTCTCCCTGTGCCTAGAGTATTGGAGGAACAACAAAGATGCCAGCATGGCTGGAGCAGATTGCCCAAAGAGGGAGCTGTAGGAGATGAGGTCATATGGAGCCAAACGGGATAGGACTCTGTCAGCTATTGCAAGGACTTGGGCTTTCACTCTGAGCAAGATGGGAAACCATTGGAGGGCTCTGAGCAGAGGAGGTTATCATCTACCTTTTAAAAGGATCCCATAGGAAAATTAGGGCAGCAGCAGGAGATCAGTTAGGAGGAAATTGTAGTAACACAGGCAAAAGGAAAGATGTCTCAAATTAGAGAAAAATACCAAATATCACATTGATTTGGATTAAAAATGCTTGATTTAAGAATATTTTTTCAAAGCCCCCAACTCTATGAGGATGCTCAATTTCAGTTTTAAAGATGTTTCTCACTAGTTTCTTCTTGCATACTTTGATTAGTGACTCTGTAGTAGGGCCTCTTTTCCCCCTTAATTCCAAATGAGCCAGATTTACCACTGTAGCAATTTGTTGGATCTAAGTAAAGTTTCCATTCTGGCCTCTCACCATGTTTTCTTCTATTTACAGTTAAGATTGAGCTGAATTTTTTCCCCATTCTTCCAAGCCTTAATCCTATCTGGCTTCTAAATCCCTTCAGAATTATTTGAAGCAAATAATGCCTGCTGATTTCCAAGAATATTTTACACTTGGACTTACTTGCTTGGTGGGGTATATAGCAAGCGTAGTGGAGGCTTCCTTCCTCTCCATGCAGAATAATGTGTTTGGCCATTATGTATACTGATCAATGAGCAATCTTAGTAAGAAACATACAGAAGCTCATTTCTTTTATTTGTTGTTTTGAAAAGTACTTATTTTTCTTTGGAGTATTTTTCAGTTTTAAATCTAATCTGTTATTTCGTAGACTAATCAATTTATACTAGTTGAAACTTGATGAACTTGCATTTTATTACCCTGTCCTCAAGATAATACTACAGATTTGGTTATAGATTGCATAACAGTATAAATTAACACCTGTTTTATAAAGATCTCTAAATCAAAAAAATAAAATAAAGATGTCTAATTCTATTGTTTCAGTCAATTCATTGAAAGATAAATATTACTACAACAATCCTCTAAGAAAAATTTCTTGTGTGTTATTCTTGGCTATGTGTAAGCTAATTTTTATAGGCTTTATATTTAATTCTGATTCAATAGAAGGCATTATATTTTAAAAGAATGGCTTTTCTGTATACAAATATTAGAACTGCTTTTAAGGCAAAGCCATAAAAGCATTGCATAGTCTATTCTAGTAAAATATATATGCTAGCACTTTTGCTTTATTTGGTTTTAGCAACTGAATGGGATAGCGTTTGGAAATGAATATGGTAAAAATACACAAAAGGATGTATAATAAATTCTTTTCTCCCCCTGCTCTGTGTTACCTCCTATAAGACTTATTCACCTTTTTCTCAATATCTGCCTTTGCTCATTAAAATTCTGGTTTTATAAAAACTACAAGTAGAGACTGCTGTTGCTGGTTGTATGTGTGTAACGAGAGCATTCAAATGCATTGTTAAAGGACTGGAAAACACCAAACAAGCAGATTGCGATAAGAATAGTAACATGAACCTCTTCCAACATTTATTAAGTTAAGGCAGTCTGCGCAAAACTGATATTTTGATAACTATACAAGCTGTGTTCAAAGTATGATCTGAGGACCCCTACAAATCCCCAAGACTCCTTCATAGGGCCCTGAAGTATTTTCACAATAATTCTAAGAAGTTATTTGCTTTATTCACTGTGTTATCACTTGCATTCAAGATATTCTTGTACATAGATGAGGCTGCAGGGAGCCTAATGGGATAGGACTTTGTTGGCCATTGCAGGGACTTTGGCTGTCACTCTGAGCAAGATGGCAAACAACTGGAGGGTTCTGAGCAGAGGAGTTCATCATTTACCATTTAAAAGGATTTCAGAGGAAGTTTAGGGCCACAGCAGGGAGATCAGTTAAGAGGCAACTGCAGTAACTCGGGCAAAAGGGAAGTTGACTCAAATTAGACAGGAACACCAAATACCACTTTAAAAATGTTCCTTGATTAAGCAGTAAAATACATTTATTGTATTAAATCTCAGTCCTGGAGTCTGGGCACAGTGGCTTACATTGGTAATCCAGCATTTTGGGAAGCTGAGGCAGGTGGATCACCTGAGGTCAGGAATTGGAGACCAGCCTGGCTAACATGGCAAACTCCATCTCTTCTAAAAATATAAAAATTAGCTGGGCGTGGTGACATATGGTTGTAGTCCCAGGTACTCGAGTGGCTGAGGCAGGAGAATTGCTTGAATCTGGGAGGCAGAAGTTTCATGTGTCACTTCACTTCAGCCTCGGTGACAGAGTAAGCCTCTGTCTCTAAATAAATAAATAAATAAATAAATAAATAGATAAATAAAGCTCAGTCCTTGAATATATGGCTTTTATCATTCTTTCTGATGAAATGGGAAATTGCGCATATAGTTCTGCTGCATGTCAAAGCAATATGGTTGTCTAAGAAAAAAATCTGGTGGCCTTGTTTGAGTTGGGAACTGAGCAAACCATTTTTATCAAAGGACATTATTTTAAATAAAAGAATGACAGGAAAACTACAGTTGGCTGGGCACAGTGGCTCATGCCTGTAATCTCAGCACTTTAGGAGGCTGAGGTGAGAGGATCAATTGAGCCCAGGAATTTGAGACCAGCCTGAACAACACTGGGAGACTCTCAACTCTACAAAAATTAAAAATTAAAAAATTAGTTGGTCATGGTGGTGCAGGCCTGTGGTCCCAGGTACTCGGTAGGCTGAGGCAGGAGGATTGCTTGAGCCTGAGAGGTTGATGCTGCAGTGAGCTGTGATCGTGCCACTGCATCCCAGCCTGGGTGCCCGAGTGAGACTCTGTCTCAAAAACAACAACAATCAAAATATGATCAATAACACTTGAATATTTGATGGACTTTATTTTTTGCAAATGAGCAAAATAAGCCAGTTACTTCCAGAAAAAAAAAAGACAGTAGTTGCTACCATTGATAAAACCCAAGTTCTCAAGCAGAAATTAGAATTTTAGAAAATGTTTATTGCCTTTATGAAGTTGGCAGCTTCCCCAAACTAAAAGGATTTTGTGATGAGATTAGTGGTGATATTAATTATGTGATTTTTCAAATAGCTTATATATTGAAATTTGTCAAGACTAGGAACATCTGCATAATTCAGGGAACAATATTTTCCAAATAAGTAATGCTAAATGCTAAAAAATCATGCACAGATCTGTGACCTGTGCTTTTTCCAAAGAAGGTTTTTGCAAACTTCAATATTTAAAGTGAAAAGAAGCAGCAGAAGGGAAAGCAAAAAAAAAAAAAAAAAAAAAGGATGGGTAGGCAATGAGGGAACTTGTAACTACTCTGATTAGCACTCAGGTGAGTCTACGTTTTACATGCATAATATCAATTACGCATTCCTCTTGTGCTCAGTAAGTTTACATTTTACATGATAAAGTAAGCCAGTAAAATGACAGCACTCTCTTTGGACAAAAAAGGAAGGCAGGTTTTCTGTTATCCCAGGCTTAACTTTGCCTTTGCCATAGTGACTTTGGGATCCTGAAATTCTTTTTCTCCTTCACAGCTTCAAATGCTACATTGCAATTTACCTTTAAGAAGCTATCATTGAGTCTTGGTATAGTATCAAAGATGAATACTCACAATTTTCTGAAAAACTATTAAAATATTTTTTCCTATTTCAACTATGTATCTGTATGAGACCAGATTTTTTCACCTACTTTAGCCAAAACCATATATAGTAACAAACTGAATTCAGAGCAAATACAAGAATTTACTGGTTATCAGAGCTAATGACTTTAGTAAAGATACAAGATAAACACAAAAACAATCACCAGTATTTCTGTACACGAATAACGAACAATCTGAATCTGAAAAAGAAACAAAGATTTTAATAGCATAAAAAAATACTTAAGAATATACTTTACCAAAGAGGTGTAAGTCTTGTACACTGAAAACTACAAAATAATGCCATGGGAAAATAAAAAATCACTAAAGAAATGGAAAAACATCATGTGTTGATGGACTGGAGGAATTGATATCATTAAGATGACAATACTCCCTACAAATATCTATAAATTCAATGTAATTCCTATCAAAATCCTAATGGCTTTTTAAAAAAAATTTTTTACTTTTTTATTTTTTTTAATTGCATTTTGGGTTTTATGGTACATGTGCAGAACATGCAAGACAGTTGCATAGGTACACACATGGCAGTGTGTTTTGCTGCCTTCCTCCCCTTCACCCACATTTGGCATTTCTCCCCAGGCTATCCCTCCCCAGCTCCCCTCCCCGCTGTACCTCCCCCCAATAGACCCCTGTGTTTAGTACTCCCTTCCCTGAGTCCATGTGTTCTCATTTTTCATCACCCGCCTTTGAGTAAGAATATGCGGTATTTCATTTTCTGTTCTTGTGTCAGTTTGCTGAGAATGATGTTCTCCAGATTCATCCATGTCCCTACAAATGACATGAACTCATCATTTTTGATTGCTGCATAATATTCCATGGTATATATGTGCCACATTTTGCCAATCCAGTCTATCATCAATGGACATTTGGGTTGGTTCCAGGTCTTTGCTATTGTAAACAGTGCTGCAATGAACATTCGTGTGCGTGTGTCCTTATGGTAGAACGATTTATAGTCCTTTGGATATATACCCAGTAATGGGATTGCTGGGTCAAATGGAATTTCTATTTCTAAGGCCTTGAGGAATCGCCACACTGTCTTCCACAATGGTTGAACTAATTTACACTCCCACCAACAGTGTAAAAGTATTCCTATTTCTCTACATCCTCTCCAGCATCTGTTGTCTCCAGATTTTTTAATGATTGCCATTCCTAACTGGCATAAGATGGTATCTCAATGTGGTTTTAATTTGCATCTCTCTAATGACCAGTAATGATGAGCATTTTTTCATATGTTTCTTGGCCTCATATATCTCTTCTTTTGCAAAGTGTCTGTTCATATCCTTTGCCCTTTTTTGAATGGGCTTGTTTGTTTTTTTTTCCTGTAAATCTGTTTGAGTTCTTTGTAAATTCTGGATATCAGCCCTTTGTCAGATGGGTAAACTGCAAACATTTTTTCCCATTCTGTTGGTTGCTGATTCACTCTAGTGACTGTTTCTTTTGCCGTGCAGAAGCTGTGGAGTTTGATTAGGTCCCATTTGCCTAATTTGGCTTTTGTTGCCAATGCTTTTGGTGTTTTAGTCATGAGGTCCTTGCCTACTCCTATGTCCTGAATGGTTTTGCCTAGATTTTCTTCTAGGGTTTTTATGGTGCCAGGTCTTATGTTTAAGTCTTTAATCCATCTGGAGTTAATGTTAGTGTAAGGTGTCAGGAAGGGGTCCAGTTTCTGCTTTCTGCACATGGCTAGCCAGTTTTCCCAACACCATTTGTTAAACAGGGAATCCTTTCCCCATTGCTTGTTTTTGTCAGGTTTATCAAAGATTGTATGGTTGTAGATATGTTGTGTTGCCTCCGATGCCTCTGTTTTGTTCCATTGGTCTATATCTCTGTTTTGGTACCAGTACCATGCTGTTTTGATTACTGTAGCCTTGTAGTATAGTTTGAAATCCGGTAGTGTGATGTCCCCCACTGTATTCTTTTTGCTTAGAATTGACTTGGCTATGCAGGCTCTCTTTTGGTTCCATATGAAGTTCATGGTGGTTTTTTCCAGTTCTGTGAAGAAAGTCATTGGTAGCTTGATGGGGATAGCGTTGATTCTGTAAATTACTTAGGGCAGTATAGCCATTTTCATGATATTAATTCTTCCTAACCATGAACATGGAATGTTTCTCCATCTGTTTGTGGCCTCTCTTATTTCATTGAGCAGTGGTTTGTAGTTCTCCTTGAAGAGGTCCCTTACGTTCCTTGTGAGTTGTATTCCTAGGTATTTTATTCTTTTTGTAGCAATTGTGAATGGCAGTTTGTTCTTGATTTGGCTCTCTTTAAGTCTGTTATTGGTGTAGAGGAATGCTTGTGATTTTTGCACATTGATTTTGTATCCTGAGACTTTGCTGAAGTTGCTTATCAGTTTCAGGAGTTTTTGGGCTGAGGCAATGGGGTCTTCTAGGTATACTATCATGTCGTCTGCAAATAGAGACAATTTGGCTTCCACCTTTCCTATTTGAATACCCTTTATTTCTTTTTCTTGCCTGATTGCTCTGGCTAGAACTTCCAGTACTATATTGAATAGGAGTGGTGAGAGAGGGCATCCTTGTCTAGTGCCATATTTCAAAGGGAATGCTTCCAGTTTTTGCCCATTCAGTATGATATTGGCTGTTGGTTTATCATAAATAGCTTTTATTATTTTGAGATACATTCCATCAGTACCGAGTTTATTGAGGGTTTTTAGCACAAAGGGCCATTGAATTTTGTCAAAGGCCTTCTCTGCATCAATTGAGATAATCATGTGGTTTTTGTTTTTGGTTCTGTTTATGTGGTGAATTATGTTTCTAGACGTGCGTATGTTGAACCTGCCTTGCATCCCTGGGATGAAGCCTACTTGATCATGATGGATAAGTTTTTTGATGTGCTGTTGCAATTGGCTTGCCAGCATTTTATTGAACATTTTTGCATCTATGTTCATCATGGATATTGGCCTGAAGTTTTCTTTTCTTGTTGAGTCTCTGCCAGGTTTTGGTATCAGGATGATGTTGGTCTCATAGAATGATTTGGGAAGGATTCCCTCTTTTTGGATTATTTGGAATATTTTCAGAAGGAATGGTACCAGCTCCTTTTTGTGTGTCTGGTAGAATTCGGCTGTGAACCCATCTGGACCTGTGCTTTTTTTGTGTGGTAGACTCTTGATTGCTGCCTCGGCTTCAGACCTTGTTATTGGTCTATTCATAGTTTCTGCTTCCTCCAGGTTTAGGCTTGGGAGGACACAGGTGTCCAGGAATTTATCCATTTCTTCCAGGTTTACTAGTTTATGTGCATAGAGTTGTTTGTAGTATTCTCTGATGATGGTTTGAATTTCTTTGGAATCTGTGGTGATTTCCCCTTTATCATTTATAATTGCATCTATTTGGTTGTTCTCTCTTTTCTTTTTTATCAGTCTGGCTAGTGGTCTGTCTATTTTGTTGATCTTTTCAAAAAACCAGCTCTTGGATTTATTGATTTTTTGAAGGGTTTTTCGTGTCTCAATCTCCTTCAGTTCTGCTCTGATCTTCGTTATTTCTTGTCTTCTGCTAGGTTTTGAGTTTTTTTGATCTTGCTCCTCTAGCTCTTTCAATTTTGACGATAGGGTGTCAATTTTGGATCTCTCCACTCTTCTCATATGGGCACTTATTGCTATATATTTTCCTCTAGACACTGCTTTAAATGTGTCCCAGAGATTCTGTCTTCATTCTCGTTGGTTTCGAAGAACTTTTTTATTTCTGCCTTCGTTTCATTGTTTATCCAGTCAACATTCAAGAGCCAGTTGTTCACTTTCCATGAAGCTGTGAGGTCCTGGGTTAGTTTCTGAATTCTGAGTTCTAACTTGATTGCCCTAGGGTCTGAGAGACTGTTTGTTATGATTTCAGTTGTTTTGCCTTTGCTGAGGAGTGCTTTGCTTCCAATTATGTGGTCAATTTTAGAGTAGGTGTGATGTGGTGCTGAGAAGAATGTATATCCTATGTATTTGGGGTGGAGAGTTCTGTAAATGTCTTTCAGGTTTGCTTGTTCCAGGTCTGAGATCACGCCCTGGATATCCTTGTTGATTTTCTGTCTGGTTGATCTGTCTAATATTGACAGTGGAGTGTTAAAGTCTCCCACTATTATTTTGTGGGAGTCTAAGTCTCTTTGTAAGTCTTTAAGAACTTGCCTTATATATCTGGGTGCTCCTGTATTGGGTCCATATATATTTAGAATCGTTAGCTCTTCTTGTTGTATCGATCCTTTTACCATTATGTAATGTCCTTCTTTGTCTCTTTTGATCTTTGTTGCTTAAAAGTCTATTTTATCAGAGATGACTATAGCAACTCCTGCTTTTTTTTGCTCTCCATTTTCTTGGTAAATCTTCCTCCGTCCCTTTATTTTGAGCCTTTGTGTATCCTTGCATGTGAGTTGGGTTTCCTGGATACAGCACACTGATGGGTTTTGGTTTTTTATCCAATTTGCCAGTCTGTGTCTTTTGATTGGTGCATTTAGCCCATTTACATTTAGGGTTAATATTGTTATGTGTGAATTTGATACTGCCATTTTGATTCCGGCTGGCTGTTTTGCCCATTAGTTGATTTAGATCCTTCATTTTGTTGATGCTCTTTAGCATTTAGTGTGTTTTTGGAATGGCTGGTACTGGTTGTTCTTTTCTATGTGTAGTGCCTCTTTCAGGAGCTCTTGTAAAGCGGGCCTGGTGGTGACAAAATCTCTGAGTACTTGCTTGTTTGCAAAGGATTTTATTTTTCCTTCACTTATGAAGCTCAGTTTGACTGGATATAAAATTCTGGGTTGAAAGTTTGTTTCTTTAAGGATGTTGAATATTAGCCCCCACTCTCTTCTGACTTGTAGAGTTTCTGCCAAGAGATCTGCTGTGAGTCTGATGGGCTTCCCTTTGTGGGTGACCCGACCTTTCTCTCTGGCTGCCCTTAGTATTTTCTCCTTCATTTCAACCCTGGTGAATCTGACGATTATGTGCCTTGGGGTTGCTCTTCTTGTGGAATATCTTTGTGGTTTTCTCTGTGTTTTCTGGATTTGAGTGTTGGCCTGCCTTGCTAATTTGGGGATATTTTCCTGGATGATATCCTGAAGAGTATTTTCCAGCTTGGATTCGTTCTCTTCGTCCCCTTCTGGTACACCTATCAAACGTACGTTAGGTCTCTTCACATAGTCCCACATTTCTTGGAGACTTTGTTCATTCCTTTTTGCATTTTTTTCTCTAATCTTGGTTTCTCATTTTATTTCATTGAGTTGATCTTCGACTTCTGATATCCTTTCTTCTGCTTGGTCAATTCCACTGTTGAAACTTGTGCATGCTTCACGAAGTTCTCGTGTTGTGTTTTTCAGCTCCTTCAATCATTCATATTCCTCTCTAAGTTATCCATTCTTGTTATCATTTTCTCGAATATTTTTTTCAAATTTTTTTTCAAGGTTCTTCATTTCTTTGCATTGATTTAGAACATGTTCTTTTAGCTCACAGAAGTTTCTCATTACCTACCTTCTGAAGTCTAATTCCATCATTTCGTCACAGTCATTCTCCTTCCAGCTTTGTTCCCTTGCTGGTGAGGAGTTTTGGTCCTTTGTAGGAGGCAAGGTGTTCTGGTTTCAGGTGTTTTCCTCCTTTTTGTGCTGGTTTCTTCCCATCTTTGTGGATTTATCCACCTGTCGTCTGAGTAGTTGCTGACTTTTCAATTGGGTCTCTGCGTGGATGCCCAGATTGTTGATGATGAAGTATTTCTGTTACTTAGTTTTCCTTCTACCAGTCTAGCCCCTCCGCTGTACGACTGCTGAGGTCCACTCCAGGCCCTCCTTGTCTGGGGTACACCTGTAGCAGCTGCAGAACAGTGAGGGATGCTACCAGTTTCTTCTTCTGCTATCTTTGTCCCCGAATGATGCCTGCCTAATGTCAGTCTGATCAGTTCTTTTTGAGGTGACTCTTTGGATATACAGGGGTCAGGGAGCTGCTTGAGGAGATAGTCTGTACTTTGTAGGAGCTCAAGTGCTGAGCTGTGAGCTCCGTTGTTCATTCAGGGCTGTTAGGCTGCTACGTTTAATTCTGCTGCAGCAGAACTCATAAAACCCCTTTTTTTTCCTCAGATGCTCTGTCTCAGGGAATTAGGGCTTTCTTTTTGAGTGTCTGTTGCACTGTCCTGCCCAGCTAGGAGGCAGTCTAGTCACTATTTGCCTGCCGATGCTCCGCCCTGCTGGCGTGGGTTCCGCCCTGTTGCTGTGGGCTCTGCCCTACAGCCGCAGTCTCCACTCTGCTGCCACAGGCTCTGCCCTGTGGCAGATTGTCTCTGTTATGGCAGCAACGGCAGGCTGTGTCAGCAATGGGAGTGTACCTCAGTAGGGGCGGATCGCCTCGGTAATGGCAGACGCCCCTCCCCCACTAGCTGCACCGTCCTGGGTTCAGCTGTGCCTGCAGTGAAACTCTCCTCCTGGAGCATTTCGAATCGCCTTTTTGTTTGTCTGGGATCTGTGTGATTTCCCATGCAGCAACCCACTGCGCTGGCTCAAATGTCGCTTCTGAGGAATCTCCTGGTCTGGCTCACTGTCCAAGTCCCGTTTAATCAGATGGATATGCTAATCTGCCCTCCCAAATCTCAGATTGCCAGTTTAACAGGGCACCCGGACCAGTGCGTTCTGTGCGGAGTGTTGTGGAGTGCTGCTGTGCTGTGGCGCCAGCCGAAGTGGCGGCACCGGCTGAAGTAACTGCACCAGCCAAAACAGCTGCGCTGGCGTCCCGTTTCTCTCCTACACCTGGGAATTTCCTTGTTCTGTGGGCAACAAAGATCCATCTGGAAATGCAGCTTTGACTCACCCTCTGCACGTTCACTGAGAGCTGCAATCCTGAGTTGTTCTTACCGCGCCATCTTGAATCCTCTCCCGGCCATTTTTTTTAGAATTGAAAAACTGATCCTAAAATTCATATCAAATGGCAAAGATCCTGAAAAGTGAAAATACTCTTGAAAAAGAAGTGCAAATTTGGAGGATATTCACTTTCCAATTTCAAAACCTACTACAAAATTACAATAATCAACAGTGTGGTTCTGGCATAAGGATGTTCTGTGGTAGGCAGGTCTATGCAAGGCTACCCTTAAAAGTCTGAGGAAGCTGAAAGGCCAAAGAAACAAAATAACATACCCAGTTTTTCAGAAATCAACATTTATGAAGGGTTTATGAACAGAAGTATGTCTGTATGTTGGGTAGTGGTGAGACAAGATGGTGGATACCAGCACCATCACTCCCCAGGGATAATATACCATACAGAAGGAATGTATAAGACAATTATAGAGAAAGGCAAGAGTGCCATAGTCATCTCCAGAAGCACAGGATTTATGGGCAAGGTTGTTTTGACCTAAGGGCAAGATTTATGGTAAGTACATGCTTTTACAGGAGCAGTAGCTAAAATAAAAATTTTAGAGGCATTCCTGGAACTGGGGTCAATCAGCGGTTAACATGGCAGATTAGCATCCAAGATGGAGTTGCTTTAGCCTCTACAGATACATTTAGACCAATACTATAGAACTGAAAGTTCAGAAATAGAACTATGCATCTATGGTTAATCAGTATTTCACAAAGGTGCCAAGGTCTTTCTTTCTTTCTTCCTTTTTTTTTAAACATACTTTCAGTTCTGGAATACAAGTACAGAACGTGTAGATTTGTTACATAGGTATACAAGTGCCATGTTGGTTTGCTGCACCCATCAACCTGTCATCTACATTAGGTATTTCTCCTAATGCTATCCCTTCCCTAGGCCCCCACCCTGACAGGCTCCAGGCCCCTCCCTCTGTCCATGTGTTCTCATTGTTCAACTCTCATTTATGAGTGAGGATATGCAGTGTTTGATTTTCTGTTCCTGTGTTAGTTTGCTGAGAATGATGGTTTCCTGCTTCATTCTTTTTTATGACTGCATAGTATTCTATAGTGTATATGTGCCACATTTTCTTTATCCAGTCTATCATTGATGGGTATTTGGATTGGTTCCAAGTCTTTGCTATTGTGAATAGTGCTTCAATAAACATATGTATGCATGTATCTTTATAGTAGAATGACTTATAATCCTTGAGGTATATATCCACTAATGGGATTGCTGGGTCAAATGGTATTTCTGGTTCTAGATCCTTGAGAAATTGCCACACTGTCTTCCACAATGGTTGAACTAATTTACACTCCCATCAACAGTATAAAAGCATTCCTATTTCTTCATATTCTCTCCAGCATCTTTTGTTTCCTGACGTTTTAATGATCACCATTCTAACTGGCATGAGATGGAATCTCATTGCGGTTTTGATTTGCATTTCTCTAATTACCAGTGATGATGAGATTTTTTTCATATGTTTGTTGGGTGCATAAAATATCTTCTTTTGAGAAGTGTCTGTTCATATCCTTTGCCCACTTTTTTATGGGGTTGTTTTTTTTTTTTGTAAATTTAAGTTTCTTGTAGATTATGGATATTAGCCCATTGTCAGATGGATAGATTGCAAAAAATTTTTTCCCATTCTGTATGTTGCCTGTTCATTCTGACAATACTTTATTTTGCTTTACAGAAGCTCTTTAGTTTAAGTAGATCCCATTTATCAATTTTGGCTTTTGCTGCCATTGCTTTTGGTGTTTTAGTCATGAAGTCTTTGACCATGCCTACGTCCTGAATGAAATTGCCTGGGTTTTCTTCTAGGGTTTTAATGGTTTTAGGTCTTACACTTTAATCTTTAATTCATCTTGAGTTAATTTTTGAATAAGGTGTAAGGAAGTGGTCCAGTTTCAGTTTTCTGTGTATGGCTAGCCAGTTGTCTCAACACCATTTATTAAATAGGGAATCTTTTCCCCATTGCTTATTTTTTTCAGGTTTATCAATGATCAGATGGTTGTAGATGTGTTGCATTATTTCTGAGGTCTCTGTTCTGTTTCATTGGTCTGTATATCTGATATGGTATCAGACCATGCTGTTTTTTGTTACTGTAGCCATGTAGTATAGTTTGAAGTCAGGTAGCATGATGTGTCCAGCTTTGTTCTTTTTGCTTAAAATTGTCTTTGCTATATGGGCTCTTTTTTGGTTCCATATGAAATTTAAAGTAGTTTTTTTTCTAATTTATGAAGAGAGTTGATGGTAGCTTAATGTGGATAGCATTGAATCTATAAACTACTTTGGAAAGTATGGCCATTTTCATGATATTGATTCTTCCTATTCATGAGCATGGAATGTTTTTCCATTTGTTTGTGTCCTCTCTTATTTCCTTGAACAGTAGTTTGTAGTGCTTGAAGAGGTCCTTCACATCCCTTGTAAGTTATATTCCTAGGTATTTTATTCTCTTTGTAGCAACTGTAAATTGGGATTCACTCATGATTTGACTCTCTATTATTGGTGTATAGGAATGCTTATGATTTTTGCACTTGATTTTGTATCCTGACACATTGCTGAAGTTACTTATCAGCTTAAGGAGATTTTGGGCTGAGATAATGGTATTTTCTAAATATACAATCATATTATCTGCAAACAGAGACAATTTGACTTCCTCACTTCCTATTTGAATATGTTTTATTTCTTTCTCTTCATGGATTGCCCTGGCCAGAACTTCCAATACTGTGTTGAATAGGAATGGTGAGAGAGGGCATCTTTGCCTTGTGCTGGTTTTTAAAGGGAATGCTTCCAGCTTTTGCCTATTTAGTATGATTTTGGCTATAGGTTTGTCATAAATAGCTCTTATTATTTTGAGATGCATTCCAATAATACTTAGTTTATTGAGAGTTTTTAGCATGAAGGTGTGTTGAATTTTATCAAATGCCTTTTCTGCATCTATTGAGATAATCATGTGATTTTTGTCATTGGTTCTGTTTATGTGATGAATTATGCTTATTGATTTGCATATGTTGAACCAGCCTTGCATCCCAGGGATGAAGCTGACTAGATTGCAGTGAATAAAGTTTTTGATATTCTGCTGGATTCAGTTTGCTAGTATTTCATTGAGGATTTTCACATCGATGTTCACCAGGGATATTGGACTGAAATTTTCTTTTTCTTGTTGTGTCTCTACCAGGTTTGGGTATCAAAATGATGGCCTCATAAAGTGAGTTAGGGAGTAGTACCACTTTTTCTATTTTTTGGAATAGTTTCAGAAAGGAAAGAATAGTACCAGCTCCTCTTTGTACCACTGGTAAAATCTGGCTATGAATCCATCTGGTCCTGGGCTTTTTTGGTTGGTAGGCTATTAATTATTCCCTCAATTTCAGAACTTGTTATTGGTCTATTTAGGGATTTGACTTCTTCCTGGTTTAGTCTTAGGAGGGTGCATGTGTCCAGGAGTTTATCCATTTCTTCTAGATTTTCTAGTTTATTTGCATAGAGGTGTTTATAGTATTCTCTGGTGGGAGTTTGCATTTGGTCCCACCACTGGTAGGACCAGTGGTGATACCCCTTTATCATTTTTTAGTGCGTCTATTTGACTCTTCTCTCTTTTCTTCTTTATTAGTCTGGCTAGCAGTTTATATATTTTGCTAATCTTTTCAAAGAAAAGCATCTCCTGGATTCACTGATTTTTTGAAGGTTTTTTTTGTATCTCTATCTCCTTCAATTCTGCTCTGATCTTAGTTATTTCTTGTCTTCTACTAGCTTTTGAATATGTTTGCTCTTGCTTCTCTAGTTCTTTTAATTGTGATATTAGAGTGTTGATTTTAGATCTTTCCTGTTTTCTCCAGTGGGCATTTAGTACTATAAATTTCTTTCTAAACACTGCTTTAGCTGTGTCCCAGAGATTCTGTTACATTGTGTCTTTGTTCTCATTTGTTTGAAAGAACTTCTTTATTTCTGCCTAATTTTATTATTTATCCAGTAGTCATTCAGGAGTAGGTTGTTCAGCTCCATGTAGTTTTGTGGTTTTGAGTGAGTTTCTTAATCCTGAGTTCTAATTTGATTGTGCTGTGATCTGAGAGACTGTTAAGATTTCTGTTCTTTTACATTTGCTGAGAAGTGTTTTACTACCAGTTATGTGGTAAATTTTAGAATTAGTGTGATGTGGTGCTGAGAAGAATGTATATTCTGTTGATTTGGGGTGAAGAGTTCTGTAGATGTCTATTAGATCTGCTTGTTCCAGAGCTGAGTTCAAGTCCTGAATGTCTTTGTTGATTTTCTGTCTTGTTGATTTGTCTGGTCTAATATTGACAGTGGGATATTAAAGCCTCCCTCTACTATTGTGTGCAAATCTAAGTCTCTTTGTAGGTCTCTAAGAACTTGCTTTATGAATCTGGGTGCTCCTGTATTGGGTACATATATATTTAGGATACCTAGCACTTCTTGTTGCATTGAACCCTTTATCATTATGTAATGCCCTTCTTTGACTTTTTTGATCTTTGTTGGTTTAAAGTCTGTTTTATGAGAGACTAAGATTGCAACTCCTGCTTTTTTTTTCTTTCCATTTGCTTGGTAAATATTCTTCCATCCCTTTATTTTGAGCCTATATGTGTCTTTGCATGTGAGATGGGTCTCCTGAATAGAGCACACTAATGGGTCTTGATTCTTTATCCAATTTGCCAATCTGTATCTTTTAATTGGGACATTTAGCCCAATTACATTTAAGGTTAATATTGTTATGTGTGAATTTAATCCTGTCATTATGATGCTGGCTGGTTATTTTGTCTGTTAGTTGATGCAGTTTCTCCATAGTGTTGATGGTCTTTACAATTTGGTATGTTTTTGCAGTGGCTGGTATGGTTTTGTTTTTCCTTTCCTTATTTAGTGCTTCCTTTAGGAGTTCTTGTAAGGCAAGCCTGGTGGAGACAAAATTCCTCAGCATTTGCTTGTCTGTAAAGAATTTTATTTCTCCTTTGCTTATGAAGCTTAGTTTGGCTGGATACTAAATTCTGGGTGGAAAATTCTTTTCTTTAAGACCACTGAATATTGGTCCCCACTCTGTTCTGCCTTGTAGGGGTTTCTGTAGAGAGATCCACTGTCAGTCTGTTGGGCTTCCCTTTGTGGGTAACCTGACCATTCTCTCTTACTGCCCTTAACATTTTTCCTTCATTTCAACCTTAGTGAATCTGATAATATTGTGTCTTGGGGTTTCTCTTTTCAAGGAGTATCTTTGTGGTATTCTCTGTATTTCCTGAATTTGAATGCTGGCCTGCCTTGCTAGGTTGGGGGCGTTCTCCTGGATAATATCCTGAAGAATGCTTTCCAACTTGGTTCCAACCTCCCAGTCACTTTCAGGTACACTAATCAAATGTTGGTTTGGTATTTTCACATAGTCCCATATTTCTTAAAGGCTTTGTTTGTTTCTTTTCATTCTTTCTTCTGCAATCTTGTCTTCATGCTTTATTTCATTAAGTTGATCTTCAATCTCTGATACTCTTTCTTCCACTTGATTGATTCGGCTATTAATACTTGTGTATGCTTCATGAAGTTCTTGTGCTGTGTTTTTCAACTCAATCAGGCCATTTATGTTCTTCTGTAAACTGGTTATTCTAGTTAGCAATCCATTTAACCTTTTTTTAAGGTTCTTAGCTTCCTTGCATTGGGTTAGAAGATGCTCCTTTAGCTTGGAGGAGTTTGCTATTACCCACCTTCAGAAGCCTATTTCTGTCAATTCATCAAACTCATTCGCTGTCCAGTTTTTTTCCCTTGCTGGTGAGGAGTTGTGATCCTTTGCAGGAGAAGAAGTGTTCTGGTTTTTGGAATTTTCAGACTTTTTGTGCTGGTTTTTCCTCATTTTTGTGGATTTATCTACCTTTTGTCTTTGATGTTGGTGACTTTTGGATGGAGTTTTTGTGTGGATGCCCTTTTTGTTAATGTTGATGCTATTCTTTTCTGTTTGTTAGTTTTCCTTCTAACAGTCAGACCCCTCTGTCAGAGGTCTGCTGCAGTTTGCTGGAGGTCCACTCCAGATCCTATTTCCCTGGGAATCACCAGTGGAGGCTGCAGAATAGCAAAGATTGCTGCCTGTTTCTTCCTCTGGAAGCTTCATCCTAGAGAGGCACCTGCCAAATGCCAGCTGGAGCTCTCCTGTATGAGGTGTCTGTCAATCCCTGCTGGGATGTGTCTTCCAGTCAGGAGGCACAGGGGTCAGGGACCCACCTGATGAGGCAGTCTGTCCCTTAGCAGAGGTTGAGTGCTATGCTGAGAGATGTGCAGCTCTCTTCAGAGCTGACAGGCAGGAATGTTTAAGTCTGCTGCAGCTGTGCCCACAGCCGCCCCTTCCCCAGGTGCTCTGACCTAAGGAGATAGGAGTTGTATCTATAACCCCCTGGCTGGGGCTGCTGCCTTTCTCTCAGAGATCCCCTGCCCAGAGAGGAGAAATCTAGAGAGGCAGTCTGGCCTCAGTGGCTTTGCAGTGCTTAGTGGGCTCCATACAGTTTGAATGTCCTGGTGGCTTTGTTTACACTGTGAGGAGAAAACCACCTACTTGAACATCCATAATGGCAGATGCCCCTCCCCTTACCAAGCTTAAGCATCCCAGGTCAACTTCAGACTACTGTGTTGGCAGCAAGAATTTCAAGCCAGTGGATCTTAGCTTGCTGGGCTCCATGGGAATGGGATTTGCTGAGCTAGAACACTTGGCTCCCTGGCTTCAGTCCCATTTCCATTGGAATAAATAGTTCTGTTTTGCTGGTTTTCCAGGTGCCACTGGAGTTTATTTATGAAAAAATAAACTCCTGCAGCTAGCTCAGTGCCTCCCCGAATGGCTCCCCAGTTATGTACTTGAAACACAGGGCCCTGGTGGTATAGGCACCTGAGGAAATCTCCTGGTCTATGGGTTGAGAAGACCATGGGAAAATTATGGTATCTGGGACAGAGTAAACTATCTCTCATGGTGCAGTCCCTCACAGCTTCCCTTGGCTAGAGGAGGGAGTTCCCCAACCCCTTGCACTTCCCAGGTGAAGCGATGACCCACCCTGCTTCTGCTCACCCTCCATGGGCTGTACCCACTATCTAACCAGTCCCAGTGAGATGAGCTGGGTACCTCAGTTTGAAATGCAGAAATCACTCACCTTCTGCATTGATCTCCCTGGGAGCTTCAGATTGGAGCCTTTCCTTTTTGGCCATCTTGACAAACACCTACCAAGACCATTCTGTAGAGAAAGAGTAATCTCTTCAACAAATGATGATGGGATGGCTGAATATCCACACACAACAGAACTATGTTGGACCCCTACCTCAAAACATATACAAAGATTAACTCAACATGGGTAAAGACCTGGTTTCCACTAGGCTTTTCTCATGATAGTGAGTGAGTTCTTACAAGATCTGATGGTTTTAGAAAGGGCTCTTCCCCTTTCTCGTCTTCTCTCACCTGCTATCATGTAAAACGTGCCTGCTTTTCCTTCTGCCATGATCTTAAGTTTTCTGAGGCCTCCCCAGCCATGCACAACTGGAGTCAAGTACACTTCTTTTCTTCAGAAGTTACTCAGTCTCTGCTATTTCTTTATAGCAGTGTGAATCTGTACTAATACACAAAGAGAGAATAGTTACAGGGACCTGTCAGGATGAAGGAAAAAAAGTTATAGGAGCCAGACTATGTCAACCACTGAAGTCATGAAATTGGGGTGGGAGGTGGGAATGGTGAGTGGTGGGTGAAGAGGGTGTTGGCCTAGGAAATTCATTCCATTAATTCAATTTGACATATACGTAATAAGTTTAAATGCATTTTTTCCTCTGTTTTCTAGCTATCTATGAAAATAACACATAGCTTATACTTATTGATTATTTATTGTGTATCAGTTATTGTTCTAAGAGATTTACTTTGTGGATGGCACTATTCTTTTTATTTTTAATATAATTTTTGAGGAAAGATTTGAGAATAAGCTGCAGACATCATGACACTTCACCCTTAAATATTGCAGCATATGTCTCTTAAGAACAAGGATATTATTCTACATTATCAAACACAATGGTGACTGAAAAAGCATAATATTGATACAATAGTATTCTCTAATATTCAGTTCATATTTAAATATCCAAGATTACCCTGATTTTGTCCTTCATCTGGTTTTAGTTTTGTGTTTATTTGTTTTGTAAACCAGAAGTATGAGAGACAAGTCTCAATCAATTTAGAAGTTTATTTTGCCAAGGTTAAGGATATTCCCATGACATAGCCTCAGGAGGTTCTGAGAACATGTCCCAGGTAGGTTGGGTTACAGTTTGATTTTATATGTTTTAGAGGGACAGAAGTTACAAGCAGACATCAATCAATACATGTAAAGTGTACATTGGTATGGTCTGAAAGGTGGGACAACTTGAAGGTAGATTCAAAGATTTTCTGATTGGCAATTAATTGAAAGAATTATTGTCTTAAAACCTGGAATCAATAAAAAGAAATATCTGTGTTACAATAAGGGGTTATGGAGATCAAGGTTTCTGTTACTCACATGAAGTTTCCAGGTAGTAAGCTTAAGAGAGACTAGATGGTAAATGCTTCTTACTAGAACTACAAAGGTGCCAAACTCAGTAAACTTCTGTTAAATCAGGAAAGTACCTGGAAAGGGAATGAGATTCTCCACAGAATGTAGATTTCCCCCACAAGAGACAGCTTTTCAAGGTCATTTAAAAATATGTCAAAGAAATATATTTTGGGGTAAAATATCTTGATTTCTTTCAGGGCCTGAGATCTGTCATTTTGCAATGTATCTTATTGCTGCAAAGTGTCAGTTTGGTCAGTCTGAAGATCTCTGTTTTAATGTTAATGCTGGTCAGCAGTGTCTGAATTCCAAAGGGAGGAGGGTATAATGAGGCATGTCCAACCCTCCCTTCCCATAATGACCTGAACTACGTTTTTAGGTTTACTTTGGAATCACCTTCGCCAAGGGAGGGGGTTCATTCCATTGGTTGAGGGGGCTTAGATTTTTATTTTTGCCTTGTAGTTTATTTTAAAATAAGGTCCAGGATTTAATCAAGGATCATGCATTTCATTTAGTTGTCATGCTCCTTTAGTTTCTTTTAATCCAGAAGTGTTTTCCAGTTTCTCTTCCCACATCTCAATTTTTTGGTCTCACATAATGACGATATTTTTTTAAAATCTAGGCTGTAGTTGTTTTGTAGGATATACCTCATTTTAGATTTGTTTAATTGCTTTCTCATGATTAGATTAAATGGTTTTTGGCGATAACCCCACATTGGTGATGTTGGATACTTCTCAGTGCATCATATCAGAAGGCATATAATGTCAGTTTGCCTCATTATTGGAGACCAGGCACTGTTCTATGTACTTTATGCATTTAATTTTTAAAACAAATTTATGCGATAGCCATTGCTTTTATTTGTTATAGATTTCAGTACTTAATACATGAGGACATTGAGAAATTAAGCATCTTGTTTGAGGTACCAAAACAGTGTTCTGAACTCATATAGTTTTTCCAGATTCTGCAAGATTAGCTAATAATTACATTGTGAAGAAATAGACAACTTATTCTGTGATTCTTAGCTCATCACCTACCTCCAGGGTATATAAGTGGAGGCCAGGATATTGATCTTTAAGCCTTTAGTCAGCATTCCTTTAGAGACAGCTGTCATTGTGCTGTGCAATCCACCTCTGCCACCCCTAAGCAAAAGTGGTGGACGATCAGAGGATCACTTGGAGAACTTGACGTGGAGTTTGAGGGACAAGGTGACTGTTACTTGACTCACCTTGAAAAAGTCCAACAGTGAGTTTGACCCTGCCCTGCAGGCAGAATATTTGTAGGAGATAAGTGTGGTATTCTGAGGGCCAGCTGTGGATAGAACAAATGTGTCTAAATTTCTTAAGGCACCTCATTCACAAGACCCATCAGGAGGAATGAATGAACCCCTGTGGAAAGCATCTGTGATGGACTGCCAGAAGGTAGAGACGGGGGGTTAATTGCAAATGGCCTGCCCAGGAAGACCTAACTCATGTTAGGGTCCCCCCAGATGAAAGTCTCCAAAGAACTCATTAGAAAAGAACTTTTTTTTACATCCCTTATGCCTTTCCCTGCTTTCCAACTCTGGAGCAGGCATAAAAGAACATAGCCAAAGGGGATAAGTGGAACAGTTGGGCTGAACTGAACAAAAGGATAAGCATGCCCTCTTTTTCCACTATAGCCTTTATAACCTGGGTCAGACAAGGGTCTAACTCTCAAAGCTTAATGAGAGGTTAAGCTTTGCTTTGTACTGTCTGAGAAATAAGGCTACTTGTTAATTGAAAATGAAATGTGACACATGGGATCTACTCGAGGTTTCATGTTGGAACAGAAGGGAACGAATAACAACGTAAGATGAGAAAGTAGTCAGAAAGAACAGAATTGAGTTAATGCAATAAATTGGCTCCTGAAATATTGATCCCCTTTTCAGTATTTCTACCTCGGGTTAGTCTTATACTGAACTCCAGGAAAAAAAACTGTTTTATTGGTAACTGCCAGACTAGACTGTCTCTGACCTTTGACTCTAATTTAGGAACAGTTATTAAAGTTCTTCTCTTGAGAAATTGTCCAGAGTTTTGTGCTGTGTTGCTTTTATGTGAACTGCAAATAGAACACTTCCAGTTGTTGAGTGTAGTAGATTATCACTGGGAACAAGAATTTTTTTCAGTAATGGCACCCAAATTCTGTCCCTATAGTGGAAGCCAACCGCAGTTGTCAGAGCATAGGCTAAACATTTGTTTGGGTATTGATTCTTCTCTAGCTGCTGAGCTCTGGAGTATGGATGACATCTCTCTGCTCTCCATCTCCCATCCCTGGTGCTATATTTTTAAACTCACTTGTACAGGAAGTACTCAGTGGCCAAGTTCTTTTTCTCTTTCAACACAGTCCCATTCTGTCCCTCTTCTTCACCCTTTCTTCTATCCTTTCAACGCTGTTACTGGACTTTACCTTCATTTCCAGCGCTAGATTTCCTCTCTAAACACCTAGAGGTGTTTCTGGTCAGAGCTGGGATGACCATCCACAGATAGGCTTTGCCCTTGCTCTCTAGTTCCATTAGTAAAAAGCTTCCTTCAACCCCACTCCCACAGCCCCTAGTCCTCCCTCTCAGATACTCCAATCCCTTCAATAAGCCAAAAATGCCTACCTCTGGGCCCCTCAAGCTACCAAAGGGAGAAAGACTGTCACTTTGCTTACTTTAGCATTTTGTAGAAGGGTATAAAAGCAGAGTTGATCCACTTCTTCAAATGGGGAAGAGCATCTTCCTTTTACCATCACCAGAAATCGAGAAAGGTTTCTTTTAAAGTGCCCCATGACAGCTGAGAATAGATTCAAACCAAATAATGAGACATTTTTGTGTATGTACCTTTAAAAATTTGTTAATTAAGGGTGGAAAAAAGAGGCATTAATTGATTCATGAGTTTATGGAATTCCATATGAGGTGACTAAACAAGCTAAATGACTTAAAATTAAATAAATAAAATTAAATTAAGTAAATGTGTTTTGTTCCATTGAGTGATGATGACAAAGAACAAAACAAAATGCCATTTTAAAACAGGAAGAAAATTATATATTAGGCTGAACCACATGAAATTGCTGTTATTCAATCATTTTGCTAATATTGACCATTTTAACATAAGAAAATATCAATTTCATGTGGTTCAGCCCAATATTGATGTTTTAAAAACATTTCTGATAGTATTTCTATGCTGTAAATGCTTTTCTACTTAGACGATAATATATTTAGTCAATTTTTCTTTTGTATTATTTTCAGTTACTTCACACTGCCAATAGAGTGCATTGACTCTGTGGTGATATAATGAAAATTTAAAAATAAAATGGAGGCATATACACATCTGGTTATAATTTGCCTTTCTTGCTCTCCAGTTGCATAATTCAACTTGATGCTACATAATTCTCTTTCCTTTTACTCGATTCATGTGGTGGTAGAACTACTACCAAAAGATGAATACTTTCAATACCTTTCATATCAAAGCTGCATCTTTCACATTCTGTTCTATTGATACTGCATTTTGGCAGTGGATAAAGGGACACAGTTAAAGTCTCTGCTCATAATTGGTTTTATCTGGGAAAGATTTCCTTTGAACTAGTGGCCACCCGTGATTTTATAATTATTAGAAATTAGCTCAGCATTTCTTTTTTTTTTTTTTGAGACAGAGTTTCACTCTTGTTACTCAGGCTGGAGTGCAATGGCGCGGTCTCGGCTCACCGCAACCTCCGCCTCCTGGGTTCAGGCAATTCTCCTGCCTCAGCCTCCTGAGTAGCTGGGATTACAGGCACGCGCCACCATGCCCAGCTAATTTTTTTTTTGTATCTTTAGTAGAGACAGGGTTTCACCATGTTGACCTGAATGGTCTCGATCTCTTGACCTCGTGATCCATCCGCCTTGGCCTCCCAAAGTGCTGGGATTACAGACTTGAGCCACCGCCCCTGGCCAGCATTTCTTATAAGAAATATTCACAATTCACTTCCTTGCTTTTGGAAGAAAAGAAAAGAAAGATAGAAAAGAAAAGAACTAAGGAGTATTAGAGAGCTCCATTTTGTTTGGGAGTATTCCAGGTGGATTGCTCTAATGTAATGCTAAAATTGTGTGTGTCTGTATGGTACTCTTTGAAGCACAATCTTAACCTTTTTTACTTTCTCAGAACCCTACAAAAAAAAAAAAGAAAAAGAAAAAGAGAATTTTTATTTTCCGAAAAGTGAGACAATTTCAGTGTAAGTTTTCTGATATGATCTGACATTTACAAGCCACAAAGTATTAAAGCTTTCTGTAGAGTAGGCATATGCATTTCAATATGATTTGAAAGGTAGACCACTCCTAATTTCAAGTCTAAAACTGTTGGCAGAGATGTCTGTGTTAAGTCGACCAGGCACCCACAGGTAAGATGTAAACTTTGTAAGGCCTTGCATGATCCCCAGACAAATCATGAGTCAACCCTCTCTTCCCACTGGGCTTGATTTTCCCACCTATGTGGGAATAGACAGTGGGAACTTTGTTTGCAGTGTCTTTGTTTGCTTGTAGCCACTGGTAAAATAAACATTACTTCAGACTGAAGAAGTCCCTAGTTGAGCTTGGGGGCTCCGGGAGAGGTTTTCCTATAACCCAACACAGATGACTTCATCAGGTTATCTGGTGTACACTCACCCCATTTAGGATAATTGGATTGCAGCATCCTGTGCATATTCATTTAGGACTGGATGTTAAGTGAGAGACTCCCCACCCATGGAAAGGGCTCTGAAAGAGGAATACTGAAGAGAAATTTGCCCTTTTTCACTTTAGCCTGACCCTATATGTCAATGAAGCTTCAAAGGCACATCAGGGTCTTGTCAGGCAGCATTATAGTCTTAACATTTTCTCATTTCATCTTTGGACAATACTGATGAGCTTTGCACTGAGCATAGCCCACTGAGAGCTGAAAATGTACACAGTGAATGGTTGGATTGAGAAATCAGACTCATTTTGTGAGACAATCCACTAGAAACGTACGTGATTATAAAAAAGTATTTGAAGAAATCTCAGTATTTTACAATAGAAAGGGTCAGTTTTATAATTTTTAATTTGTTAAATGGTGAAGTCATTAATACATGGATATGATTATTAATAAATAGATTAGGTAGATAACATGCTTCTTGTTACTTCTGTTTTAAGACAGGATATATATATATATATATATATATATATATATACATAGAAGTGGAATTTAATATGTTTTATATTAAAGATTTAAAGATTTTATGTCAAAAGATGTATATTGTCCCCTCATCCCCATCCCTCCTCTCAGGAAATTAACTATTTGAATTCAGCATTGGATAAGTTTACCACAGCCCACAGAATGTTTTTGGAAAATGTTAAATTCTTTTTTACTGTATTATTTGGAATGCAAATGAAAGCTTATTATAAGATAATTATACAAGGAGTGGAAACCTTTATATTCTATCCTCATAAATAAAGTGTAGACAGAAATCATAATCTTGTCTCAACTGGAACTCCAAGTTAGGAATGAAGGATTTGTTTGCCTTGTCTCCTCCCAAACCTCAAGTAATAAATCTCAAAAGCTTCAATATTGATTCAACAAAATGAATGGCTGAGTTATTTCAGAAGGACTCTGACAAGTGGACAAACGCTGCCATGGCGACATTTTGATATGCAGTGTGCTTACTGAGCCTGGCTGGCTTCCTCACCCTGCCATTAAAGCAAAATGACAAACCCCGAGAAGTGCCACACACAGTGTGCCTGAACCAGAGGTAACTGGGGGAGAAGAAAAGATTTAATTTGCTGTTCTTGAAAAATTAAAAACTTGATATACTTTTATATCTGATTTATGGAGGAATTCCTTTTAAAATATGAGAAAAACTGCTCTGAGACATGCTTCTTGCTAAGAAATAGAAACTGTTACTGATTTTAAAAAGTCTCAGTTTTCTCTGTAAATGTTTTGTAAACATAATTTTAAGGATAAAATATTTTTAGCTTCTGAATGTAGATTTAAAATATTTCCCACAGGGCATACATTTTTCTCAATTCATCTTTTACTAAGTAATGTAATCAAGTATTACATACGGCCAATAAAGAAATACAATCCAATATGTGTAATTGCATACTATTATTAGGATATATTTAGATTTGTAAGGACATAAACCTCAGAATGTAATATGTATTCTTGGATATTATTTATTCTTAATATTTACTTGATAGAGCTACTTAGAAATTACATATATATATATATATATATATATATTTTTTTTTTTTTTTTTTTTTTTTTTTTAAGAGACGAAGTCTCATTCTGTTGCCCAGGCTGGAGTGCAGTGGTGCAGTCTCGGCTCACTTCAATCTCCACCTCTTGGGTTCAAGCAATTCTCCTGCCTCAGCCTCTGGTCTAGATGGGACTACAGGCACATGCTGTCATACCCAGCTAATTTTTGGTATTTTTAGTGGAGACGGGATTTTATTGTGTTGTTCAGGCTGGTCTTGAATTCCTGAGCTCAGGCAATCTGCCTGCCTCAGCCTCCCAAAGTGCTGGGATTACAGGCATAAGCCACCATGCCCAGCCTTGTGCTCTTTTTTTCAAATTAGTATAAAGTATATCAAGATATATTGAAAGCAGGTGCAACTCACATGAATGAAAGGTGTTACTTTAAAACTTTTGGTGGGAAATTGCTGTTATATATGTGATTATTAATTTGTTAAATTTATTTATATATAATTAACACTATAATTTTTTCAATATTGAATTGGTTAACTGAGAACAAAAACAGTGTCATTTGCATCTAAAATATAACTAGAGTGGGAAATAATTGTTTTGTTTTACTTTGCTGTTTTTGTCAGTTATTAAAAATCTCACTTTGTAGCATACTTCATTATCTCATTCAATTTACACACAAGTCTGTGCAATGAGTCCTAGAAGACTCTATTTTGCAGATAAGGAAACTAAAATGTGAAAAGTTAAAGCATTTATTTACATTCACTCCACCTACATACACTATATGATCTCTTGACATCATCTGGACCAAACCATGTTGAACTGCTTTTATTTTTGCTATTCTATAGCTTTAGAAATAGAAACTGTACTAGTGACTGAGATCACAAAGTCTCAGAAATTATGTTCTATAAATAGACTTCTTGAAGAAAAATTTTTAACTTAGGAAGGTAAAGATTTACAATATTTTCAGTAGAACATAATGATCATACTTATCATTTGTATTTTGCTTATTAATTTTAGAAAATGTAATGAGAGTAAAAAATCTAGAAAAGAGAGACATAAACAAGTACAAAAAAAGTGAAGTATTAATTTCACATGAAGAAGCAAAGAGAAAAGGCTTTATTGTTGGGGTTGTTATCACATTTGTGTTTTAAAATTCTAAAATGCCACCTCAACATCTGTTGTCTGTGAGGATCTAGGTTGACTGCTGGCTTATCAAACATCTCAGTCTTAAAGAGGAACTACTTTTTGTATACCTCATCTATATAGAGAACAAATCATTTACAGAGAAGGTGTTGTCACGTCACATTAGAGATTTCAAAATAGTCATAATAAATTATGATAAATAATAATTTATTTATGTCACCACTACATAACCCACACATAGACTAGACAGGATCCAAAGGCTTTGGCAAGACAGGAAAATGTGGAGAACAGACTTCTAGATGCACTTCAGCTTCTTCCCTCTGGCTCACCCCATGAAGCTTTCTGAGAAGCAGCTTTCAGTGACCCTACCTTGCCCAAACAGAACCGACCAAGGCTTGAGATGCTCCTCACATCTTAACTCCTTTCTGGGAAAGTGTGGCTCATGCCTCCCTGGAGCTGTGTTTTGAGCTCTTTCTGCTGTTCTGCTTTATACCTTCCAGAAGGACTTACTCCTCTCAATTTTCCAAAATCTTCTCCAGCTTTTCTTTTTTCCTTTCCTTCCTTCCTTCTTTCTTTCTTTCTTTCTTTCTTTCTTTCTTTCTTTCTTTCTTTCTTTCTTTCTTTCTTTCTTTCTTTCTTTCTTTCTTTCTTTCTTTCTTTCTTTCTTTTTTTGGAGGGGGAATGGGATCTCACACTGTTGCCCAGGCTGGAGTGCAGTGGTGCCATCACAACACACTTCAACCTTTGCCTCCTGGGCTCCAGTGATCCTTGCATCTCAGCCTCCTAAGTAGCTGGGACTACAGGCCTGCAGCACCACACTCTGCTTATATAATTTTTTTTTTTTTTTGATACAGAATTTCGTTCCTGTTACCCAGGCTGGAGTGCAATGGCGCGGTCTCAGCTCACCGCAACCTCTGCCTCCTGGGTTCAGGCAATTCTCCTGCCTCAGCCTCCTGAGTAGCTGGGATTACAGGCATGCGCCAACACGCCCAGCTAATTTTTTTTTTTGTATTTTTAGTAGAGATGGGGTTTCACCATGTTGATCAGGATGGTCTCAATCTCTTGATCTCGTGATCTACCCGCCTCAGCCTCCCAAAGTGCTGGGATTACAGGTTTGAGCCACCGCGCCCGGCCCTTATTTAATTTTTTTTTTAGAGATGGGGTCTCACTGTTTTACCCAGGCTGGTCTCAAACTATGGGGCTCAAGTGATCCTCCTGCCTCAGATTTGCAAAGTGTTGGGATTACAGGTATGAGTCCCTGAACCCGGCCTTTCACCAGCTTTTCAGCCTCCTCATAAAGTACGTGTTTTCTTATGTGGTCCTCATTGGAGGGATAACTCCAGGAGAACCAGTCACACAGATTTTCATGTAAATGACAATTATGTGAACAACAGTTGCACAACCCCCTGCACCCGTGAAGGGACTGACATGGACAGTCATGGCCCTTAGCTATAAGGACGTCAAACCCCAAAGAAACTCAGTCCCTTTCCATGAGCTGCCACAATGGAATTCATATGACTTCGATTTTAGACCCACAGTAAGACTTTAATACTTCTTTAAAACAGCATTTCCAAAGTGTATTTTGAATATTAATAGGAATAAGATAGAAGAAAATGTTCTGTGATAAAATAAGTTTATGAAATAGCAAGTTAACTTTAAACTGATTTTACTACAGTACTGTTTTAATATTTTATTAAATTATTATTTTAATGATTTTTTAAGAATGTTTCCCACATTTGCAGTTTGAGGCTTTGCCCTTTGCAAAACTGGGAAACAAATTCACGGTAACTTTTTTCGTTTTTTGAGGCAGAGTCTTACTCTGTTCCCCAGGATGGAGTGCAATGATGTAATCTCGGCTCACTGCAACCTCCACTTACTGGATTCCTGCAATTCTTCTGCCTCGGCCTCCTGAATAACAGGGACTGCAGGCACTTGCTACCATGCCCGGCTAATTTTTGCCTTTTTAATAGAGACAGGGTTTTGCCATGTTGGCTAAACTGTTCACAAACTCCTGACTTTAGGTGATCCGCCCACCTCGGCCTCCCAAATTCCTGGGATTACAGGCATGAGCCATGGACCTGGTCCCATAGTAACATTTTTAGAAATAGTGAGACAACTGGTTTACTGAGGAATTTTAATTCAGTGGGGTTCAAACATGAAACAGCATTGTGATCTCCAGTATCTTCTGTAGGTGTCCTATGCCAAATAATTCTTTCTCACTGGGTAGCAAATCCCTTGGGCAGATTTCATAACTCCAATATAATTTAAAGCACCAATCTCAAGCCATATTTAAAGTTTTCTCTTCCAAGAGATCAATTTGGAGAGAGAGAGAGAGAGAGAGAGAGAGAGAGAAAGAGAGAGAGACTGTGTATGGAGAATCTAGTTTTAGAAAGTCCCTTTTCTACCTGTTCCTTTTCAAGGCCTAAATCTTCTGGATACTGTGGGAAAATAGGAAAAGGACAAACATCCTTTTATTTAACATACTTACAGGTACAGTGCCTTTCTTTAGGGCTGTGGTTGCTTCTCTTGATAACAGACTATCTCCTGTCTTTGTGAGCAGCACACTAAGTTTCCCAGAAGCATACCAGTAAGTTCTGTTGGCTTCTGTGAGCCTAACCCATAGTATGGTTGCTTGAAGTGCATTCTTCTTTAATCACCTCCTTTAGCTATTGCCCGGAAGTACACCATCTCTGGTTCCTGGGATCTTATCACTACATAGGCTGTTCTCTTGTCAGGTATTGGCAAGAGTTTGATCATAAGTAGCTTCCACAGTATCATAATTCATGGTAGATCTACATATCCCTGTACAAAGATATGAGTGAGGCTTCTCCCTTGCAGTCCTTCTCTGGGTCCTTCCACCTTTATTTCTTAAATTCTCTTTCTTCTTAGTGGTAGGGTCAGGGCAGATCAATAAGTTATTGACATCTAATGAGAAAATGAATTGCTGTTTCTCACTCTCTACTCTCTCTGGACAAGAGAAAAAAGCCAGAACCTCCCCCACTAGGCTAACTACTTATGACTACTTCTTTCCTTTTTCCCTTTTCCTTGTGGTGACTACAGAAGGTGGTGATTGTCCTATAGTCAATCCTTTCACTTCTAAGAAAGCTCTGGAAGCAGATTTTGTTCCCAGCAGTTGGCAGCTTTCTTTAGAAGTCAGGTATTTGTTTCTTTGGTCTCAGATTGTAGCTAATCACCAGTTCCAGGAGAGAAGAAAATGGCTCATTCGATGCATTGGTTTATAATATCATACAATGTTCAAAGCAGGTGAATACAAAGTACCAGTGGGTGCAGATGCTAATCATAGTTGTTTGAATTTTTTTTAGAGGTTGAGAATTAGGAATTTGGGGCAACTATGGTAAGAGTCAGAATTTTAGATCAGATCAAGCAGGAAGTTAACCAGAATCTGGACACATAGTAGGTGTGAGAGTCAGGTGAAAGCACAGATCAGAAACTAGGCAGAGAAAGAAGAAACAGAAGATTACAAAAATGAGGATGTAGATCAGAATAGTGCAGATTTCTTGAAAATAATCAGAGCTACAACATATACAACTTATAACACATAGAGGAACCATGTGGGACAAGCCAGCAAATTCTGCTACAGAAAGCTTCTTGTGGGCTGGGACTGTGTCCTTATTCACCTTTACATCTCTGAAGCTTTATGCAATATTGGCACTTACTAAATGTTTGAGTGAGTCAATTTAGGACAAACACCAATATCAAAAAAGGATTTGATAATTAAGTAATTTTTGTTTCTGCATAAAGTAGGCAATGGTACACCATGACCCTTGGGCCCTTTATGACTGCCACGTTTTGTAGGTAAGTTTTCTGAGCACACAGTCAGGCTCATATGTTTTCATATTGTCTTTGGGTGAATTCACACTACAATGAATGACAAGGCTGAATAGTTGCCACAGAGACTATGTGGCCTATGAAAGTGAACTGAAATACTGATTGTCTGGCTCTTTATATTATAGTTAAGGTTTCCTGATACCTACTCATAGAGGTTTGAAACTGTGTTTACATGTTACCTGGTGACTCAGTTATAGCAGGGCTAACCCAGGTCTTACATGTAGAGGTGATTGGGAGCACCTGGCTGTTCTGTCAGAAGGATAACAGCAAGTCCCAGAGCTGAAACAGAGTGGGTGTGACAGTTCTGTATGAGCCAAGAGGAAAGTCATCTTGATTCAAACAATTAATCTCTTCCCTCCTTTCCTTGAACCATCTGTTCTTGTATATCTCTGATAGAACTGTTCACATTGTACTTTGAATTTATATCTTCTTTCTCCTACTTGAAGTGAACTAGATGAAGGCAGAGATCATATTTTGCTCATGTTCATATTCACATTCTGAGGGTCTAATTATGCTCCTGAATAAATAGGTACTCATTTGAAATATGCATTGAAGCTAGCTGGATTCTGATACTATTGGAAGAGGAGAAAAAGCAAGGTCTGGCAGCTTATAGGTAGCAGGCTATTAAGTATTATTAAGTGGGAGATCAATTAAATGAAAATCAGTTTGGAGCAGAATGTCTAAGTCAGTAGCAGAACCAACACATAGCTCTGTGTGAAAAACTGTTTAGGGAAACTGAGTCTTGAAGATGGCGCTATAGGAGCAACTCAGGATTGCAGCTCTCAGTGAAAGTGCAGAGGGTAAGTGGATGCTGCATTTCCAGATGGATCTTTATTGCCCACAGACCAGGAGATTCCCAGGTGTAGGAGCCCCTCGGGATGCCAGCGAAGCTGTTTCAGCTGGCACAGCTGTTTCGGCCCGCGCTGCAGCGCAGCGGCACTTCATACAAAATACACTGGTCTGCTTGCCCTGTTAAACCAGCAACTTTGGGAGATTTGGGAGGCAGATTAGCACATTCATCTGATTAAACGGGACTTAAACAGTAAGCCAGGCCAGGAGATTCCTGGGCAGCAACGTTTGAGCCGGCGCAATGGGTCGCTGCATGGGAAATCACACACAGATCCTAGTGCCCTTTCAGCAGGCGACTGAAACACCTGGGAGAGAGTCAACCATTCAACTTAAAAAAAAACAAAAGGGCTCTAAGGCAGGGAGCCAGGTGATCAGGCTCCGAGGGTCCTGCCCCCACAAAAACAAACAAAACAGCAGTTGGAAATGCTCGGGGTTCAGAGTTTCATGGCAAGTACAGCTGAACCCAGGATGGTGCAGCTTGGTGGGGGATGGGTGTCTGCCATTACCGAGGGATTCCACCCCTACTGAGGTCCTCTCCCATTGCTGATCCAGCCTGCCATTGCCGAGGCAACCCGCCATAACAGAGAGTGTCAGCCAATACAGAAGTGAGCCACCATCACCACGGCAGTTCTAACCACACCCATATAAACAGGACTACAGGGAATTACACTCGGCAGCAGGGTGGAGCCAACGGCAACAGGGCAGAGACCACAACAGCAGGGCAGAGCCCACGACAACAAAGCAGAGCCCACAGTAGCAGGGCAGAGCCCACAGCAGCAGGGTGGCGCCTCAGCAAACAGGTAGTGACTAGACTGCCTCCTTGCTGGGCAGGACAGTGCAATGGATACTCATAAATAAAGCCCTAACTCCCCAGGACAGAGCAACTGAGGAAAAAACGGGGCTTTATGAGTTCTGCTGCAGGAGACTTAAACATACCTGCCTAGCAGCCCTGAATGAACAACGGAGCTTACAGCTCAGCACTTGAGCTCCTATAAAGTACAGACTGTCTCCTCAAGCAGCTCCCTGACCCCGTATATCCAAAGAGTCACCTCACAAAGGACTGATCAGACTGACATTTGGCAGGCATCATTCTGGGACAAAGATAACAGAAGAAGAAACTGGTAGCATCCCTCACTGTTCCGCAGCTGCTATAGGTGTACCCCAGGCAAGCAGGACCTGGAGTCGACCTCAGCAGTCTTATAGCAGAGGGGCTAGACTGGTAGAAGGAAAACTAAGTAACAGAAATACTTCATCATCAACAATCTGGGCGTCCACGCAGAGACCCAATTGAAAAGTCAGCAACTACTCAGACGACAGGTGGATAAATCCACAAAGATGGGAAGAAGCCAGCGCAAAAAGGAGGAAAACTCCTGAAACTGGAACACCTCGCCTCCTACAATGGACCACAATCCCTCACCAGCAAGGGAACAAAGCTGGACAGAGAATGAGTGTGATGAGATGATAGAATCAGACTTCAGAAGGTGGGTAATGAGAAACTTCTGTGAGCTAAAAGAACACTTTCTAACTCAATGCAAAGAAACGAAAAACCTTGAAAAAAGATTTGAGGAAATGATAACAAGAATGGACAACTTAGAGATGAATATGAGTGAATTGGTGGAGCTAAAAAACACAACACGAGAACTTCATGAAGCATGCACAAGTCTCAACAGCCTAATTGACCAAGCAGAAGAAAGGATATCAGAGGTCGAAGATCAACTCAATGAAATAAAACAAGAAGGCAAGATTAGAGAAAAAAGTGCAAAAAAGAATGAACAAACTCTCCAAGAAATGTGGGACTATGTAAAGAGACCTAATCTACGTTTGATAGGTGTATCTGAATGTGACAAAGAGAATAAAGCCAAGCTGAAAAATACTCTTCAGGATATTATCCAGGAAAATTTCCCCAACCTGGCAAGGCAGGCCAATATTCAAGTCCAGGAAATACAGAGAACACCACAAAGATATTCCACAAGAAGAGCAACCCCAAGGCACATAATTGTCAGATTCACCAGGGTTGAAATGAAGGAGAAAATGCTAAGGGCAGCCAGAGAGAAAGGTCGAGTTACCCACAAAGGGAAGCCCATCAGACTCACAGCAGATCTCTCGGCAGAAACACTACAAGCCAGAAGAGAGTGGGGGCCAATATTCAACATCCTTAAAGAAACAAACTTTCAACCCAGAATTTCATATCCAGCCAAACTAAGCTTCATAAGTGAAGGAAAAATAAAATCCTTTGCGAACAAGCAAGTACTCAGAGATTTTGTCACCACCAGGCCTGCTTTACAAGAGGTCCTGAAAGAGGCACTACACATAGAAAGGAACAACCAGTACCAGCCACTCCAAAAACATACCAAATGCTAAAGAGCATCAACAAAATGAAGAATCTGCATCAACTAATGGGCAAAACAGCCAGCCGGAATCAAAATGGCTGTATCAAATTCACACATAACAATATTAACCCTAAATGTAAATGGGCTAAATGCACCAATCAACAAAAGACACAGACTGGCAAATTGGATAAAAAACCAAAACCCATCGATGTGCTATATCCAGGAAACCCATCTCACATGCAAGGATACACAAAGGCATAAAATAAAGGGATGGAGGAAGATTTACCAAGCAAATGGAGAGCCAAAAAAAGCAGGAGTTGCAATTCTCATCTCTGATAAAATAGACTTTTAAGCAACAAAGATCAAAAGAGACAAAGAAGGACATTACATAATGGTAAAAGGATCGATACAACAAGAAGAGCTAACGGTCCTAAACATATATGGACCCAATACAGGAGCACCCAGATATATAAGGCAAGTTCTTAATGACTTACAAAGAGACTTAGACTCCCACACAATAATAGTCGGAGACTTCAACACCCCACTGTCAATATTAGACAGATCAACCAGACAGAAAATCAACAAGGATATCCAGGGCTTGAACTCAGAACTGGAGCAAGCAAACCTGATAGACATTTACAAAACTCTCCATCCCAAATCCACAGAATATACATTCTTCTCAGCACCACATCATACCTACTCTAAAATTGACCACATAACTGGAAGTAAATTACCCCTCAGCAAATGCAAAACAATGGAAATCATAACAAACAGACTCTCAGACCATACTGCAGTAAAGTTAGAACTCAGAATTCAGAAACTAACTCAGAACCGCACAGCTTCATGAAAACTGAACAACTGGCTCTTAAATGTTGACTGGATAAACAATGAAATAAGGCAGAAATAAATAAATTCTTTGAAACCAATGAGAACGAAGACACAACATATCAGAATCTCTGGGACACATTTAAAGCAGTCTCTAGAGGAAAATATATAGGAATAAGTGCTCACATGAGAAGAGTGGAGAGATCCAAAATTGACACCCTATCATCACAATTGAAAGAGCTAGAGGAGCAAGATCTAAAAAAACTCAAAACCTAGCAGAAGACAAGAAATAACGAAGATCAGGGCAGAACTGAAGGAGATAGAGACACGAAAAACCCTTCAAAAAAAAATCAGTAAATCCAAGAGCTGGTTTTTTGAAAAGATCAACAAAATAGACAGACCACTGGTTAGACTGATAATAAAGAAAACAGAGAATAACCAAATAGATGCAATAAAAAATGATAAAGTGGAAATCACCACAGATTCCACAGAAATTCAAACCATCATCAAAGAATGTTACAAACAACTCTATGCCCATAAACTAGTAAACCTGGAAGAAATGGATAAATTCCTGGACTCCTGTGTCCTCCCAAGCCTAAACCTGGAGGAAGCAGAAACTATGAATAGACCAATAACAAGGTCTGAAGCCGAGGCAGCAATTAACAGCCTACCACACAAAAAAAGCCCAGGTCCAGATGGGTTGACAGCCAAATTCTACCAGACACACAAAAAGGAGCTGGTACCATTCCTTCTGAAAATATTCCAAATAATCCAAAAAGAGGGAATCCTTCCCAAATCATTCTATGAGGCCAATATCATCCTGATACCAAAACCTGGCAGAGACTCAATAAGAAAAGAAAACTTCAGGCCAATATCCATGATGAACATAGATGCAAAAATCTTCAATAAAATACTGGCAAGCCGATTGCAACAGCACATCAAAAAACTTATCCACCGTGATCAAGTAGGATTCATCCCGGGGATGCAAGGCTGGTTCAACATATGCAAGTCTAGAAACGTAATTCACCACATAAACAGAATCAGAAACAAAAACCACATGATTATCTCAATTGATGCAGAGAAGGCCTTTGACAAAATTCAACAGCCCTTTATGCTAAAAACCCTCAATAAACTCGGTATTGATGGAATGTATCTCAAAATAATAAAAGCTATTTATGATAAACCAACAGCCAATATCATACTGAATGGGCAAAAACTGGAAGCATTCCCTTTGAAATCTGGCACTAGACAAGGATGCCCTCTCTCACCACTCCTATTCAATATAGTACTGGAAGTTCTAGCCAGAGCAATCAGGCAAGAAAAAGAAATAAAGGGTATTCAAATAGGAAAGGTGGAAGCCAAATTGTCTCTATTTGCAGACGACATAATAGTATACCTAGAAGACCCCATCGCCTCAGCCCAAAAACTCCTGAAACTGATAAGCAACTTCAGCAAAGTCTCAGAATACAAAATCAATGTGCAAAAATCACAAGCATTCCTCTACACCAATAACAGACTTAAAGAGAGCCAAATCAAGATGAACTGCCATTCACAATTCCTACAAAGAGAATAAAATACCTAGGAATACAACTCACAAGGAACGTAAAAGACCTCTTCAAGGAGAACTACAAACCACTGCTCAACGAAATAAGACAGGACACAAACAGATGGAGAAACATTCCATGTTCATAGTTAGGAAGAATCAATATCGTGAAAATGGCCATACTGCCCAAAGTAATTTACAGAATCAACGCTATCCCCATCAAGCTACCAATGACTTTCTTCACAGAACTGGAAAAAACCACCATGAACTTCATATGGAACCAAAAGAGAGCCTGCATAGCCAAGTCAATTCTAAGCAAAAAGAATACAGTGGGGGACATCACACTACCGGATTTCAAACTATACTACAAGGCTACAGTAATCAAAACAGCATGGTGCTGGTACCAAAACAGAGATATAGACCAATGGAACAGAACAGAGGCATTGGAGGCAACACAACATACCTATTACCATACAATATTTGATAAACCTGACAAAAACAAGCAATGGGGAAAGGATTCCCTGTTTAATAAATGGTGTTGGGAAAACTGGCTAGCCATGTGCAGAAAGCAGAAACTGGACCCCTTCCTGACACCTTACACTAAAATTAACTCCAGATGGATTAAAGACTTAAACATAAGACCTGGCACCATAAAAACCCTAGAAGAAAATCTAGGCAAAACCATTCAGGACATAGGAGTAGGCAAGGACTTCATGACCAAAACACCAAAAGCATTGGCAACAAAAGCCAAAATAGACAAATGGGACCTAATCAAACTCCACAGCTTCTGCACAGCAAAAGAAACAGTCATTAGGGTGAACCGGCTACCAACAGAATGGGAAAAAATGTTTGCAGTTTACCCATCTGACAAAGGGCTGATATCCAGAATTTACAAAGAACTCAAACAGATTTACAGGAAAAAAAACGAACAAGCCCATTCAAAAATGGGCAAAGGACATGAACAGACACTTTACAAAAGAAGACATACATGAGGCCAACAAACATATGAAAAAATGCTCATCATCACTGGTCATTAGAGAAATGCAAATCAAAACTACATTGAGATACCATCTCACGCCAGTTAGAATGGCGATCATTAAAAAATCTGGAGACAACAGATGCTGGAGAGAATGTGGAGAAATAGGAACACTTTTATACTGCTGGTGGGAGTGTAAATTGGTTCAACCATTGTGGAAGACAGTGTGGCGATTCCTCAAGGGCCTAGAAATAGAAATTACATTTGACCCAGCAATCCCATTACTGGGTATATATCCAAAGGAGTATAAATCGTTCTACTATAAGGACACATGCACACGAATGTTCATTGCAGCACTGTTTACAATAGCAAAGACCTGGAACCAACCCAAATGCCCCTCAATGATAGACTGGACTGGGAATATGTGGCACATATATACCATGGAATATTATGCAGCTGTCAAAAATGATGAGTTCATGCCCTTTGTAGGGACATGGATGAATCTGGAGAACATCATTCTCAGCAAACTGACACAAGAACAGAAAATGAAATACCGCATGTTCTCACTCATAGGCGGGTGATGAACAGTGAGAACACATGGACACAGGGAGGGGAGCACTACACGCTGGGGTCTATTGGGGAGAATAGGGGAGGGATAGCATGGGGTGCAGCTGGGGAGGGATAGCAGGGGGAGAAATGCCAGATGTGGGTGAAGTGGAGGAGGACAGAAAATCACACTGCCATGAGTGTACCTATGCAACTATCCTGCATGTCCTGCACATGTACCCAAAAGTTAAAATGCAATAAAAAGGAAAAAAAAAGAAAGTCTGTTTAGGAACTTACTTAGATTTTTGGAGGCTTATTTCCAAAAGTCCCAAGAATATTTGTCTTTTTCTGCCATAGTAGCAGATTTTCAGGCTTAACGTAGTCTCATTTGTTAAATGGATTCTCTGATCTCCCTGGGACAGGAAATTATTTCCTTTGACTTACAAATTGTGAATCAGGTTCTGACAGTGGGGCATCCATCTCACTCATTTGCTCAATCATATTGCTCATTCAAAAAATGTTAAGAGTACTACTATGTGTCTGACTCTTTGAGAAAACTTGGATTTAAGTTCTGTTTGTTTTTTCATTATTGCTATAGTTTGGACATTTGACCCATCCAAACTTCATGTTGAAGTCTGATCCTCAATGTTGGAGGTGGATCAGATGCTCATCATCACTGATGAGAGGTATTTGAATCCACCCGGAGGTGGATCCTTCATGAATGGCTTGGTGCTGTCCATGAGTGAGTTCCTGCTCTATTAGTTGCTGAGACAACTGGTTGCTAAAAAGAGCCTGGTACTTCCCAGTTGTCTCTCTGGCTTCCTCTCTTGTCATATGAGTGCTGCACTTGCCAGCTCTGCTTTACCTACCACCATGAGTGGAAGCAGCTGAAGCCCTCACCAGAAGCAGATGCTGGTGCCATGCTTCTTGTACAGCCTGCAGAAGTGTAAGCCAAACAGACATCTTCTCTTTACTAATTATCTAGCCTCAGGTATTCCTTTAAAGCAATGCAAAAATGGATGAAGACAATTACAGAATTCTAAAATGATAAACACTAAAATTAATTGAGAACGTTACTACATATCAGTGTGCAAATGCAGTGGGGAACTGTTGAGATGACTGGGTGCCTTATTTTACTTTTAGATTCCAGGTGGGTCGAACTTAAGAGTGGGGCGAGAAAGAGGAGTGAAGGTCTGTGGCTCCTGACAATCCCTCCTTTTTCTATCTCTATCTGGGACCTAGGGCCCAAACAGAAAAAGCCTCTGAGAGGCATATTTGGGTAATCTTGAAGTATTATCCTACTTTTACTTTTGGAGGGTAAGAGGGAGTAGATATTGCCTAAAGCTTGATTTTGTTGCTTTGGTGAAATTCCTTTACGCATGCCTAAACTTAGATATGTGAAACCTAGGATATAAGAAATACCTTTTTCAAGGGAATAAAAAGATCTTTTCAGAAGATTTATAAGACTAATTAAATTGGAATAGGAAGGAAAACTGTATGACATCAGTACTTTTCTTACTGGGTTTAGGAAAATTAATTTCTCTTTACTGTGTGAAATTTAGAGCTATTGAATTGATTTTGATGAAGAGTACTGTAGGAGAAAAGGTTACATTTCACCAATGTTACTTTTAGGCAGAATTAGGAATTGGGCTAATTTTGTCTTTAGAATCTTCAACTTTCCTTTCAACACCCTTATCTCTCAGTAGCACCTGACACCTCCCACCTCCAGGTGCCTAGCAATGCTTTTCCTTTCCTCCTCCTCCTCCTCCTCCTCCTCCTCCTCCTCCTCCTCCTCCTCCTCCTCCTCCTCCTCTTCCTTCTTCTATATCAAAGCACGATTTAAATAACAAAGGCTCTCTAAGTTGTAATGATGGATGAGGTTTAAAGTATCTCTCATTCAGGCATATTTGTATTGTACATGGCATCAAGTCTTATGTTTTGTAAGGTTGGAATGTGAAATATAAAGAAATGAAAAATGAGCTCTGGGAAACTTTTTAATATGACAGGCTTTCAGATTCTTCACAGAATCTTGTTATATTAGCCTGCCTGCCTTCCTTTCCTTCCTTCCTTCCTTCCTTCCTTCCTTCCTTCCTTCCTTCCTTCCTTCCTTCCTTCCTTCCTTCCTTCTTTCTTTCCCTCCTTACTTCATGTACTAAGTTTCTACTATATCTCAGAGACTATTCTAGCTACTGAGTATAAAGCTCAAATGAGAGAGACATGGAAGCTACCCCCATGGAGCTTTCATTTTTACGGACAGACGGAACACCTAAATATCTTAATAAGCAAACAGGATATTTGTTAGGGATAAATTATAGAAATTAAATAGAACAGGGTAGTGGCTGAGACTGGTGGTGAAAGTTATTAGGGAAGGTGCTTCCAAGGAAGGAATAGTTGAGCTACCCCTCAAATGAGGGCTATGATAGAAAGAGCCAGTCATATGAAGCTCTTTAGGAGCAATGTACCTAGCAGAGGGAAAAGCTTGGGCAAAGTCTTGGAGGCAGGAAGAATTTTGCTGTGTTTGAATCAAAGAAAGAAGCGTCAGTGTGATAGGAACACAGTGAAATGGGAAAAAAGTGGTACTAGATGAGGCTGGAGAAGAAAAGAGGAACAGAATTATGTGAGGTCTCCTGGTCCATGTAAGGAGTTTGGATTTAAGTTCAATGAGCATTTGTTTAATAATTTCAGCATTTGAGAGCATTTACACTACTTTGTCACGTATTTGTACCAAAATTACCAACTATATTGTTTCTTGTGGTTTCTTATGTATATTCTTCAAAGCAAAGCTTTTTGGAGAAGACTTCAGCAATCTATATATTCTTTTCTTCCTAGAGATTTCTAACACTCTGAGTGGCTCATTTATTACATGGCATATTCTGCTTTTTGGTTGATTAACTTTCACCCCCAAAAGAGTGCAAACTCAATACATTTAGGGTTGTTTGAGAGGTAACTGTTTTTCCCACAGTGTCTTCCAGAGTCTTCTGCTTCCTAAATACTTGGTAATAATTGTTAATCAGCTGGGCGTGGTGGCTCAAGCCTGTAATCCCAGCACTTGGGAGGCCGAGGAGGGTGGATCACGAGGTCAAGAGATCGAGACCATCCTGGTCATCATTGTGAAACCCCGTCTCTACTAAAAATGTAAAAAATTAGCTGGACATGGTGGTGCGTGCCTGTAATCCCAGCTACTCAGGAGGCTGAGACAGGAGAATTGCCTGAACCCAGGAGGCGGAGGTTGCGGTGAGCCGAGATCACGCCATTGCACTCCAGCCTGGGCAACAAGAGGGAAACTTCGTATCAAAAAAAAAAAAAAAAAAAAAAAGATAATAATTGTTAATCAATTACTTAATTCCCTGAGGTAGATTGGGTGAGGGTGTAAATTTTCATTTACCCATCACAGTGCCTAGGGTAATATTATACACAAAGTAAATATCCAAGCTGAGTAAGTTCAGTTGTGGGGAATGTGTTTTAATCATGAGACTTGGTGAAACAAAAATTAAGATGAAATATTTAGTTGGTAGACATTGACTTTGCCAGGGTCTTAATAAATTAATATTTAGCCACAAATAAAGCCTTTACAAATACTAATAAAACAACACTGTGGGCTGAATATACATTTTAGTAAGACGTTTTAAATAATCAGTAAGAAAACATTTTTCTGTTATTGTTTTGTTTTACATGTGCCTACGTGGATAATTGATTCACTGTTTTCACGTTAAGTTGCTTTGAAGTTACCGTTCATATACGGCAGGATTTGGTAAGCATGTCTGTCTGGGTCTACACTGCTAATATGCTCGTGGATTTAAAGCTTCTAGAACCAGGTCCGACCTTTGCAGTTGAGCCTCCTGGGAAAGCTGCTCAATCTCCTGGATCACCTAGGTTGCTCTTCTCCCTACCTTTTCCAGTACCTTGATGTGTCATTTGCATTCCTACACGGTTTCCGTATAAGAATCGTTTAGCCTGAACAAACTTGCCCTTGGATACCCAGCTGTTTGTTGAGTATTGCAGCTTTCAGAGGATGTGTTCAGCAACAGCTCATAATAAGGCTAAATTACTGCCCCTGGACATCAGTATGTAACACAAAGTGTCTAGTTATTCCTATTCCAATTAGGAAGAGTACTTGTGTGAGTTGCATTTAAAATGAGGAGATTGAGAACCTTTTTTTTTTTGGTCTATAAAAAGCGGTGAATTGGTGTCGGACTGCTAATCTTTCTCCTTGCTCCCAGTTTGAAACTTCCGTGATTCTAATACTGCAGCATTTGCTTTAAAAATGTCTGGTACAGTTGGGGATGTGCACATTGTTAATGGTATGGTCTGACATTGGGCCTTTACCTTTGAGCACTGGGAAAAATAAGCAACATTTGCTGAGGTTTACCACGTGCCAGGTGTACTGTAGAGTTGCACTTTACACACAGTCTCGTTCATCTATTAACAGCCTTATGAGTTAGGAATTAATAATCCTATTTTTTAAACGAAGAGAGAGATAATTTATCCCAGATGTTGACCTCAAATCCTGCTTTATAAGTTCAGTTGGCGGTAGATCCGTCCTTTCTGATATTTCAATTTATGCTCAAATTCTTACTGAGTAAACTTAGGGAGTGCTTCGGTCAACATGAAAAGAAATATTCTTTTAGGAACGGAACAAGACCCAGTAAATGGGTTTTCTTCCCAGGAAGAAAACTAGGAATTGCTTACAAGGGAGTAACCAGGGCGGTGTGCACCGCTGTCCACATGGTGAGTTTCGCGTGCCCAAGGGGGCAACTAGAAAGTTTAGCCAAAGAAACGACTAGAAAGCGCCGACCGCGCGCTTAGGCTGGGAAGTGCAGGCTGAGGCAGGACTCGCGCGCTCCGGAGCCCAGGCCTGTCAGCTTTGGCGCCTCGCTGCTGGAAGAGTCCATTAGGGATGGCCAAGGCAGGGTGTTCCCAACGCCAGAGCGTGGACCTGGCTGCCCTCTGCGCAGAGCAGTGTGCGCTGCCCTGGGCTGCCACCCCCGCTCCGCTGGTCAGGTGAGCGCTGCCCCGGGAGCCACGGGTCCCATTGGAGCAGAGGGAGGACGCCGCGGGGAGGAGGCGGGGAAGTGGAGAAAGGGGAGGAGGATGGAGCCCTCTTCCTTATCCCGTAGCAGAGTAACAATCAGCAGCCCCGGCTAGGAGTCCGTACTGGAGCGAGAGGAAGGCAGAGCGAGGGCGTCTGAACGGAGGGCCGGCGGGGACCGCTGGGAGCGCGCGGATGTCGGTGTTCCTGGGGTCAGGTAGGCTATGGCTGAGGGGTCGTGCTGCGAGCATGGCGGTGCCCTAGGCGAGCTCCTCAGCATCAGCACCTGTTGCAGGAGCTGGGCGGCGAGGACGGCGCGGAGGGCGGGCCACTGCCTGGCGCAGGGAGGCTGGGCGCGCACCCGGCGCCGCGGGCTGCGGGTAACAGGGAATAGCTGCTCTTGTCAGTTTTGTCCCAGGCTGCGGCTTTGCAGGGAGCGTTAGGTTCCTGCACCCCCTACTCACGCCTTCTAAAGATGCTGGATCTCAGGGAAAGTGAGAGGTGAATGAGCAGAGTGAAAAGTTTCCTTTCCCTTTTTTCTGCCTGTTTGACCTGAACCCTAGCTTTATTTTAAAAAGTCTATCTGGAAAATAACGGACCAAGAACGGCGCGCCGTAGGTAATAATTGATAATGGGAAGGGCGAGATAAACTTAAGGAGTCTTGTTTATGCTCCAAAATAAACCACTCCGTCGAAGAATTTCAGTGAAATATATTGATTTTAGGGAGCTGGGATTAATGCGGAGTTATAGAATAATATATATGTACATATAATTTAAAAGCGTATATATTTTTAATTTTAAAAATTATCTCAAAATTGATTTTTTATTAAAACCAAGAAATTATAGCAGTGTTCGTCAGGGGAAAATTGATTTTAAGATATATTAACTTATCCTATGTAACTTGTTTTAAATCAACTTTTCCCACTTCATGAAATCCACAGCCTTCAAAATGTGTTTAATGTATTTATGTGTTTAATGTATTTATTAGTATGCTGCACACTTTTTTAGGAACTGATACCAAATTTTAAGGATGTGTAATTACTGAGAATTAGGCTGCAAGTCAAAAAATACCTTAACCAATACAGGATGATTAGAAATTCTTACTGAAGTTATGATTACTTTAAATTACTAAAGTGCTTTTTTCTCCTTTTGTGTGTAATTTATCAAAACAATCAGATCAAACAACAGCAACAAACTTCCAAAAGATCATAAAGAAGAGAAAAAATGATATCTGAGGCAGGATACCACTGAACACCAATAATTTATTCTGGGGTAATTTCTTAGGCTAAGTGGCAAACTATTCTGCCTGTATAATTTGAGAAAAATGTAGGTCACAGCGAGATGTCAAATACACCCTGAACTGTGTTATAATAAAATATATTAGATATTTGTGATTAGGTGTAATGTTTTGGCTTTGCCATTAACACACGGTGACTTTGGACATTTACCCATCCTTCCAGGCATTAGTTTCTTCATTTATAAAATAAAGAATTGGGCTAGGTGATTGCAAAGGTTTATTTCAGCTAAAAATATTATATCTCTGAAATTATATTACTTTTATAAGAAGTAACCAAGATATATACACTTTAAAAAAATGCAACAGAAGTACAACTGAATCCTACCTCTGTTTTCTCATTTCTGTGATGAATAAATACAGCAGTCATTCCTTAATGAATGCATGCTATGTAGTGAATTGTTAGAAACCGTTTATATAGATTATCTTATTTAACACAATACCATCATAAATTGAAAAGTAGTATATCTCAATTTATAGATAATGATACTGAAGAATAAAAAGTTTAAGTTTATAGATAATGATACTGAAGAATAAAAAGTTTAAGCTCCTTGCCCAGAATTGTAGTTTATAAGTACTGGGTCAAATATTTTTCCCAAGTACCCTTAGGACCTATACTATACTGAATGAGATGATTAAAAGCTAAAATTGCCTATAAACTGAAGTAATCTTGGGCTAATGTAAGAGTCCAAAATGGGGTGAAGGTAAGTTATGTATCACTGAGTTTTGATACCATTAATATATAGGTGCTATATCAGTCTCCATTTATTATATCTTAATAAGTTATATGTTTATGCTGTATATTAATTGAATACCAATTGTATTTATTTTCAGAAAGTGATAATATGAGCTGTATTTGGAACAGAAATGATTTTACAGTAATAAAAATAACTAGAAAAAGGTGAGAGAGCAGAAGCTAATATTAAGCAAATGCTAATATTAACTATGACAGATGTCTTTCTACTAGACAAAAATGCTTACACCCAAGGAAAAAGGGTGTTCAGAGCAGAATTAGCTGTGACTGAACTCTTTTGTTCATCTTACCATGTTGAATGATAGTAGTATGCCACATTTATTGAATGTACATTGTATGCCAGGAATTCTCTTAAGCCCTTTATTAGTGTAATTTTATATTGAATCATAAATTAAGTAGTATTATTCTGATTAGCAGATGAAGAAACTGAGGCAGAAAGATCTATGCTGTGGGAGGACCCACAAAAAATACTTTTTATCTTAAATTAAATGTGTGATGGTTCATCGTTCTGAGATTCTTAGGCTATGGACGTAATATGAAATCTTGAAGCACTGGAAGGAGACTTGGAGCCAGACTAAACCAACTATTTTGAGGAAGCTGAGACGTAGAAAAGTTAAGAGATCCACTTAAGGGCACACATTTTAGTCACCTGTACATTCTCGTAAACTATTAGATAAGAAGTATCCTAATGGGTTAACTTGGTCATTAATTGTTTGATTTGTTGTCACTCAAATGCCACCTCATGCCCTTTCTTATATCGCTGCCATACTTTTATTTAAAATTTCAAGATTGCCCAATTAGAATGCAAAATCCTTGAAGACAGTGACTGTCTTAAATATTTCTCTTATGTAATATCTACAGGGTTTAACATAATGGTTAATCTGTTGAATAAATTACTTTATTGCTTACTTGCCTTTATAAGTCATTATTTTAGGTACCAGGTCTGAAATCTACATAGTGGAAGCATACTGCCATCACGGTTTTTCACTTCATGTAGAGGGCAACTAGACAATTTACAGATGCACACAAAGTATAGTAAGCTTCTTAGATAATTGTTTAATTTGGTTATAAAATGCAGTGTGTTACCATGGAGAGATTTGGATGTGTATTTCCCTGATTTTTTTTTTTGAGATGGAGTTTTGCTCTTGTTACCCAGGCTGGAGTGCAATGGCACGATCTCGGCTCACCATGATCTCTGCTTACCATGATCTCTGCCTCCTGGGTTCAAGCAATTTTCCTGCCTCAGCCTCCTGAGTAGCTGGGATTACAGGCATGCACCATCATGCCTGGCTAATTTTGTGTTTTTAGTAGACATTGGGTTTCACCATGCTGGCCAGGCTGGTCTTGAACTCCCAACCTCAGGTGATCCACCTGCCTCAGCCTCCCAAAGTGCGGGGATCACAGGCGTGAGCCACCGCACCCAACTGTATTTCCCTGATTTTGGGGGGGGAAATCACATAGCTAAGTACCACACACAGTTCCATTTATCCCACTCCCACTCTGTTCTTTTGATTTAGAAATAACTTTTTTTTCTGACTGCAAAGATAATGCAAAGTTATGCAGGAAATTTAGACAGTAAAGAAATAAAGAAAAGTCACCAGAACCTCCACCAGTCTAAAGGTTTTGGTGAACATCCAGCCAGAGAGCTCTTTCTTCTCTTAACTCCTATCGAATCAGGGTGAGAGCGTGTTATTTACTGAAACCATTTACAGTAAAGTTTGATTTAGTTTTAGTATTCTATTACTCCTGGGCAGTTCAGACTTTATATAAATAAAGGTAGTTGTTGAGCAGTGAAAATAAACATACAACTAATAAACCAGAGTCTACTCCATGTAGAATGGAGTAGTACAGAAAGTTGATTTCCTCACATTGCATGCCTAATTTTTTCCTTTCACAAGGTAGGACTGGGAGCACAGGGAGCATCTTTTGCATGCATGGAGCGTTCCCCAGTATGCCAGGATGTTCGGCCGCACAGGAAGCCACAGCACTCTAGCTCTGTTGTCCTGAGTTAGGTGTTGTAGAGAAGGGTGGAGCTGAGGCACAAACGGCTGTGGTAATACAAAGGCTGTGTTTTCTGATTCTACTCTGACACACTATACACTTAAAAATGTGCCAGAGTAAGTCTCTCCCCCAGCTGCTGGGCAGGTGGTCATGGGGCCCTTTTCTGGTGCAGTCAGGCGTAAGTCTGGCTTTACCTCAAAGGGAGGGCAAGATGCTGATAGGGCATTTCTCATTCATTTATTCAGGATTCTGAAAAGCTAGAATGAACCCTCTTTTATATTAAAGGGAAACACTGGCTGCTGGAATCATTGTCCATAAATGGGGTTTGAAGTAATACTCACAAAATTATTAAGTATAAAGAAAAGTTGGGGCATCTCTTTGAGAGAAATGATAGCTCTCCTTCAAATTAATTACATTGAAAACATTTTTTTGAAGATTATGATTTTTGGTTAATTTTATAAACCTATCTGTCATTCAAAACTTCTTTCCCTAGGCATATTTTCTTGGTTTATGCTATACATTTGAGCATAGAGATTTTTCATGCTTCACTTTATTAGGGGCTTAACATGGCTTTAATCCAACCATCTGTTCACATCTTGGCACATCAGCATGTCTGAGGTGCTGGTAGGGGCTAAATAAATTTCCCACATTTTAAAGGTTAGGGAAAGAGCTACCTTTATGAATAGATTTCAAATGATTCTCAGCAAGACAATGGCATAGAAGTGGAGTAAAAATGCATTTCATTCTCTGAAGCACAAGGTCCCCTGTCTGTCTTTAGTTTTGCTGAAAGGCAATTAGCATTTCAACTAGCCAATTTGGTTACATGCAATGAAGTACTTGGATTTATAATTTGCTGCTCTCTGTCTGAGGCTGTTGAGTGCTAGGTTTTATGTAATCCTCTCCAAGCAGCCTTCTCTCCAGCATAGTTATTGTTGCTGGTCTTAAATAACTAATCAATGGAGAGTTTTCCTTGCCTTCAACTGTAGGGTGCCATAGGGCAAGGAAAATGAAATCCCAAGCAAATAAGGAGATGACTGTAATTATAAATAGTCATTATTGAAATGTGGCACAGGTTGAAAGACAGAATAGCTTCAAATAAAATGCAACTCCAGAAAGTCATTGTGTGCTCTGTTAATGGTTTATTTTCTGCGTGCAGTATGCACAATAAGCATAGGGCTTACGTACTGGCATTAATTCAGTTAACATGACTCAAAATTAACAAAGAAGGTGCAATTCCTTTATGCCAGAAAGAATTCTGTGGGGAATAAGTGTAAAAGAGAAAAGATTCTTAAGTGTTACAACAAATGAATAAGTGCTCTGAGGCATATTGTGGAAATAAAGGTTTTGTACTGTGTGCTAATTGAAAATAAGATTGTGTCAGCTTCTTTAGTCATAAATTTTTGACAATTAGGTTGTATTAATGTACTTCATGTACACACTCATATTCCTGTGAAGAAACCACTGTATGGTGTGCTAATCCTTTTGTTAGGATAATTAGAATGATATTGTCCTGTAATCCATGTCATGGATCAGTAATTCAGTATAGCTCATCTTTTAGCACAATACTATTTTTGCATAACTGTACTTATATAATTATTTGGAAGTAAAATAATACATTTCCCATTCTTCAAATAATGTTTAACTGAAATAAGGCATAATAGAAATGTTTTAGGTATGAATCTTACAAGTGATCAGTATAGTTTTGAGAGCATATGTGAAAGAATTGTCATCTATATTTCCAATCTGTGATTATAATGCGTTTATTACCATTATATTTAGAATGATTAGTTTTATTTAACTAAATTCAACAGTGATGATGGAATGAAACGGAGAGAGCTTGTTGGTTCTCTGGCAGACTAGTAAGCTAAGGTTGGAGAGTGTTCTGGAAAAAATGGGACTTGATTGGGACTTTGAAAAATGATGGAGGAGAGGAAGTGGAAAGATTTAGAAAGGCCTGGGAATAGCTTAGATGAAAGGTGTAGAGGCATGAATAATACAAGTGTCTGGTCCCAGACACATGCCAGATTAACCTGACTGGAAAAGTTGAAGGAAGAGAAACAGATGGCTGGAAGTGTACAGAAGGTTGGATTGTTTTTTAAATTGAGATATAATTCACATATTTAAAAACAAATCACCTTTCAATGTTTACATTTCCATGGTATTTAATATATTTAAAAAGTTGCGGCTGGGCGTGGTGGCTCACTCCTGTATTCCCAGCACTGATTTTTTTTGGTTTTGTTTCTTTTTTTTTGAGACAGAGTCTTGCTGTTGTCACCCAGGCTGGAGTGCAGTGGCACCATCTTGGCTCACTGCAACCTCTGCCTCCCTGGTTCAAGTGATTCTCCTGCCACAGCCTCTCAATTAGCTGGGATTACAGGTGCCTGCTACCACACCTAGCTAACTGTTTTGTATTTTTAATAGAGATGGGGTTTTGCCATGTTGGCCAGGCTGATCTTGAACTCCTGACCTCAGGTGGCCCACCCACCTTGGCTTCTCAAAGAACTTTCATTTATGCATTTACAAATAGATGGATGTTTGAGTTTCTTTTACTTTTTGACTATTATAAATAATGCTGCTATTTGTACAAGTTTTTCTAAGCAGACACGTGTTTTGTTCTCTTGGTTACACATCTAGGAGTGGAATTGCTAGGTCATGTTGTCATCCTGTGCTTCATTTTTTGAAAAATTTCCAATTGTTTTCCAAAGTGTGTTTACCATTTTATATGCCCATCAGCAATTTATGAGAGTTTCAGTTTCTCTCTGTCTTTTTTATGTTAACCATCCTATTAGGTATGAAGTGGTGTCTCATTCAGGTTTTGATTTGTATTTCCCTAATGACTAATGATGTAGAAACTTTTCATATGCTTGTTGGTCATTTGTGTATCTTCTTTGGAGAAATTTCTATTCAGATTTTTTGCCCATTTAAAAAAATAGGTTTTTTGTTTTTTATTGAGTTACAAGAAATCTTCACATACTGTAAATACTAATCCCTTATCAGATAACATCATTTGCAATTTTTTTCATTGTGTGAGCTGTCTTTTATTTTCTTGATGGTGTCCTTTGAAGCAAAAAGTCTTTAATTTTGATGAATTAATTTATTTAATGTTTCTTTGGTTCCTTATGCGTTTGGTGTCACAGCTAAACAGCTGTTGCCTGATACAAGGTCACAAAGATGTTTTCATCTATGAGTTTTATAGTGAAAGCTTTTGCATTTAGGTTTTTATTTCATTTTGTGTTAATTTTTTAATATGATGTAAAGGTCCAGCTTCCTTCATTTGCATGTAGATATTCAATTGTCCAGGTTTCATTTGCCAAATAAATTATTCTTTCATCACTGAATTGGCTTGGCTCCATTGTCAAAAATTAATTGACTATCAATGTATGGTTTTGTTTCTGAACTCAACTCTATTTCATTGATCTAGTTGTCTGTCTTTCTGCCAGTACCTCACAGTCTTGATTATTTTATATCTTTTGTTAAATTTCGTCCTAAGCACTTTGTTGTTTTATTAATTATATGGTAAATGGAATTATTTTTTTAATTTCATGTTTTAATTGTTCATTACTAATGTAAAGAAAATTACAATTGATTCTTATATATTGACTTTGTATCCTGTAACCTTGCTGAACTAATTTATTTTTTATGTGTGGCGTCTTTAGGATTTTCTGTATTCAATATTATGTCATCTGCAGATAGAGATAATTTAATTTATCTTTTCCAAGGATGTCTTTTATTTCTTTTTCTTGCTTAATTGTCCTTCCTAGAACTTCCAGTAAAGTGCTGAATGGAAATGATGAGAGCTGAGATCCTTGTCTTGTCCTATGATCTTAGAGAGAAAATGTTTGATCTTTCAGCATTAAGTATGGTGTGGATACCCGTTTTTAGCTACTCTTCGTCAGATTGAAGAATTACTCCTCGATTCCTAGTTTGTAAAATAAAATGATGTAGAATTTTTTCAGGTGCTTTTTTGTGTCTGTCAAGATGATCATGTGATTCCCTCTACTTTTTTCTATTAATTTGGTACATTGCATTAATTGGTTCTTGATGGTGAACCAACGTTGCATTCCTGGATAGATCTAACTTGGTTATATCACATATAATTTGTTTTATATGTTACTGGATTTGGTTTACTAGTATTTTGTTAAGAGTTTTGTGTCAATGAACAATATTTGTCTTAGTTTTTTTTTTTCCCCCATAATATCTGTGTCTAGTATCAGGGTAACACTGGCCTCATAAAATGCTTTGGGAGGCTGGGCGTGGCGGCTCAAGCCTGTAATCCCAGCACTTTGGAGGCTGAGGCGGGTGGATCACGGGGTCAAGAGATCGAGACCATCCTGGTCAACATGGTGAAACCCCGTCTCTACTAAAAATACAAAAAATTAGCTGGGCATGGTGGCGCCTGCCTGTAATCCCAGCTACTCAGGAGGCTGAGGCAGGAGAATTGCCTGAACCCAGGAGGCAGAGGTTGTGGTGAGCCGAGATCGCGCCATTGCACTCCAGCCTTGGTAATAAGAGCGAAACTCCGTCTCAAAAAAAAAAAAAAAAGGCTTTGGGAAGTCTTGTTCTTTATAATGTATTTTTAAATTTATGAAGGGTTGATGTTAATTATTCCTTAAACATTTGGTAGAATTCACCATTGAAATGGTCCTGGACTTTCTTCATGGTAAGTTTGTGATTACTAATTCAATCTGTTTGATTGTTATGGGCATATTCAGATTTTTAATTATTTTAAGTCAATTTTGGATGTTTGTATCTTGAATGTTTGTATCTTCCTAAGGATCTGCTTACTTCTAGGTTATCTAATTTGTTGGCATACAGTTGTTCATGGTCATGCTTTGTATACTCAGTTTTATTTCTGTAAAGTTGTTAGCAATGACCCTTTTTGAATTTCTCATTTTAAAATTCAAATCTTCTTCCTTCTTTTCCTTAGTCTAGCCAAAGTTTTGCCAGTTTTTTAATCTTTTTTTTTTTTTTTTTTAACAGAGTCTTGCTCTGTTGCCCAGGCAGAGTCCAGTGGTGTGATCTTAGCTCACTGCAACCCCTCCCTCCTGGATTCAAATGATTCTCCTGCCTCAGCCTCCCAAGTAGCTGGGATTACAAGTGCATACCATCATGCCCAGCTAATTTTTGTATTTTTAGGATAGACAAGGTTTCATCATATTGGCCAGGCTGGTCTCAAACTCCTGAACGCAAGTGATCCACCTGCTTCAGCCTCCCGATTACAGGCATGAGCCATCATGCCCCATCACTTTTGTTATCTTTTCAAAGTACCAACTTTTACTTTTGTTGAGTTTCTCTATTGTATTTCTTTTCTATATTTTATTTATTTCCACTCAAATATTTTTTCTTTCTTTCCCTCTGCTTGATGTGGATTTAGCTGGCCTGTTTTCTCTACTTTCTTAAGCTATCTTAAGGTGGCAGTTTAGGTTATTTATTTTAGATCTTTTTTTTTTAAATATATGCATTTATGCCTGTAAATTCTTCTCCAAGCATTGTTTTAGGTGCATCCCATACGTTTTGGTATATTCTGATTTTATTTTCATTAATCTCAAATTATTTTCTAATTTACATTGTGCTTTCTTTTTTGATCCTTTGGTCACTTAGGAGTGTGCTATTTAATTTCAACATGTTTATGTATTTTCCACTTTTTTCTGTTATTTCTATTCTCATTCTCATAGTTGGAGGAGATACTTTGTATGATTAAAGTCCTCTAAACGTATTGAGACTTGGTTTAGGGCATTATATATTATCTATTCTAGAGACTGCTTCATGTGTACTTGTTAAGATATGTATTCTGCTGTTGTGGGGTGAAGTGTTCTGTAAAAGTGTATTAAGTCTAGTTAGTTTATAGTATTTTTTTTTAACTCTTGTTCATCTTTTATTTAGTTGTTCTATGCATTGTTGAACATGGGGTACTAAAGCCACTAACTATAATTGTTGGATTGTCTATTTTTCCCCTTAATTTGGCCAGTTTTAAATTCATGTGTTTTGGGATTGTCTTTTTATGTGCCTATAGGTTTACAATTCTTATATCTTTCTGATATATTGAGTCCTTTGTCTATATAAAATATCCTTCTTTGTCTCTAGCAACATTTTCTCCTCTAATATTGTCTATTGTGTCCGATATTAGTGTCTTAGTCCATTTTCTGAATAGCAGAGATTGGGTAGTTTATAAGCAATAGAAGTTTATTTGACTCACAGTTTTGGAGGCTGGAAGGTCCAAGAACTTGGCTCTAGTATCTGGCAAGGGTTTTTGTGCTATGTTATTCCAGGATGTAAAGTTAGAGGGCAAGCAAGCATGTGAGACAGAGAGGGGAAACTGGGCCAAACTGACCCTTTTATCAGGAGGCCAATTCTGTGATGACTAACACACCTCTACTAATAGCAGCATTATTCCATTCAAGAGGGCAAAGCCTTCATAATGTAATAACTTCTTAAAGGTCCTACCCTTCAACACTGTTACAATGGCAATTAAATTTCAATATAAGTTTTGGAGAGGTCATTCAGACCATAGTAATTAATATATAATTAATATAGTCACTTCAGCTTTCTTTTGGTTTCTGTTTGCATATTTTTTCATTCTTATTTTCAACCCATTTGTGGCTTTTAGTTTAAAGTGTATCACTTGTAAAGGGTCCTTTTTCCAATTGATTTTAATGATTTCTGCCTTTTAATTGGAATATTTAATCCAGTAACATCTAATGTAATTACTTAAAAGGTAAGATTGATGCCTGCCATTTTGCTATTTGTTTTTTTGTGTCTATGTCCCTTTTCATCCTCTGTTCCTCTTTTACTACCTTCTTTTATTTTACATGGATATTTTCTGATGTATCATTTTAATTTTATTGTTGTTTCTTTCATTATGTTCTTTTCATTAATTTTATTATTGGTTACCCTGGGGATTACATTTAATATCCTAACCTATAATAATCTAGCTCAGATTAATAACAATTTAATTTCAATAGTATGCAATAATTTTGCTCCTAATAGTGCCATTTCTGCTCCTATTTTGTGCTGTTATTTTTGTACAAATTACATTTTTATACAGTGTATTTTCTTTAGCACGGATCTATTATTGTTGCTTTATGTAGTTGTCTTTTAAATCAGAGAGGCTAAAAGTAGTTATAACAAACGTACATTTATGCCATCTTTTATATTTATCTAACATGTGACCTTTTCTGATGCTTTACATTTTTTTCTGTGGATTCAAGTTACTCTTCAGTGTTCTTTCATTTCACCCAAAAAAGGTCCTTTTAGTATTTCTGGAAAGCAAATTTGGTAGCCACATGGTCTCTCACTTTCTATCTGGGAATGTCTTATTTTCTTCTTTATTTTTGAAGGATAATTTTGCTGTATATAGTATTCTTGGCTGATTGTCTTTCAGCATTTTGAATATCACTGCATTTTAGCCTCCTAGGCTAGAGGAGAAATCAGATATTAATCAGGATATCACTTTTATATGATAATTTTCTTTTCCTTCCTCTTTCATGATTCTCTGTTTTTTGCTTTGACAGTTTTGTTATATGTCTAAATGTGGATCTCCTTGTGTTTATCTTAGAGTTTACTGAGCTTCTTAGATATGTAGATTATTGTTTTAAAATCAAATTTGGGAAGGCTTCAGCCATTATTTCTGCAGCCATATTACTTTAACTCATTTCTGTTATTCTCTTCTTCTGGGACTTCCACTATGCCTATGCTGGTATATTTGATGGTGTCCTGTAGGACTCTGAGGCTCTGTTGATTTTTCTTCCTTATTTTGTCTTTTTGTTCCTTATCCTGGATAATTTCAGTTACCTTCACATTCACTGATTCACTTTTATGCCTGCTCAACTCAGCTCTTGATCTTCTCTAATGAATTTCTTAATGTACTTATTTTACTTCTCAACTCCAGATTTGTTTTTTCTAAACAAATAACGTTTTTTTTCCAAAAAAAACTTTATGTTCCTTTATTGGAGCAAGGTTTCTGATCAGTATACAGTGATGTATTTCCTAAACAGAGACCTGTGCAGAAATTACATACTATCCATCTAGATAGGTTGTTATACTTTTGCCTATTGATGGAATAGTTCCATTTATCAAGTTTTATACATCAAAAAGCTTTTGAATTTCACCAGACTGCCCATTAATTCACCTCTGAAAAAGTAGCATTTAATTTCAGCTACTATATTTTACAGCATTAAAAAGCTTATGCATTAGGGTGCTTCTCTGCACAATGACATTGAGCAGAGAGAGCTGAGTCCATTATCCCTCCCAGATTCACACAGTCACATTTGAGAACTTTATACCAGAGAGCTGGGACAGTTACTGCCAACCATCACAGATTCCTTACTCTGAGAGCCTATCTCCTTGGCCACATTTTATATAGCCAATGAAGACATGCCAGCAACTGTCCCACGTATAACTTGGCATGAGAGCACCAGGTATGTTGGATGGTGGTGGCAGGTACTATTATTTTATATCCAGGTAAATGGCCAATTTTAAAAACTGCCACTTGGAGATAAAAATCAAGGGCACAATATATTCAAAGTATTGAGCAGTCTGGTATCCCAAATGATGTGAATACTTTCAGAAACCAATGGCAAATCGTACCCACTTTCCCAGCTATGGAAATATCAATACATTGATTCAGATCCCATTACTCAATCCACATAGCCCTGAGGTCATCCTGCAAAGTGTGTATCAAAAAATACCAAGTTAGGGTGACAAAGTTTGACAGTGATGTTATACAAGTCAAACTTGGAAGGTCATAGTAAGCATACCTATGCTGAGAGAAAAGCATCAAATCCTTTGTGTACACATTTAGTTTTATTGTAACAAAGCAACTTGTACACTTTTAACGTTTAAAACTGAGCATCATCTTTCCTTTCCAGTGAAACAAAAAGAAAATTTAAAAATAAACAGGAACAAAATTACAATAGAGAATGTCAATTCCAAATAAGATTCTGATCAGAACCTGGCTACAGGTTCTGCTGATTCTCCCATTGAGTGGCAGGGCTCAAGTCATCATTAGGAGAGAATTTATTTTAAAAGTGTCATCTTAAACTGCAAGGATGTCTGTCAAATGTCACAATTAAACATGCCAAAGGAGAAGCCATGTTGTCAAGATGCCCACTTACCCCACCCAAACATCTCAAACCCACCCTTTGCTGACCTTCTATAACCCCATTTTTTTAAGTTTTTTTTTTCTTTTTTTAAACAAGAGAAAGTAGATAGATACATGTTGGTAAATGCTAACTGTCCACATTCACATAGAGACACAGTGTCTCTGAGCCCAATATACAGAGAAAGGAGGTAAAAAGCTAGAATTCTATGCACTACTACACAGGGGCCTAGCACCCTCCAGCTTCCAGCAGAGCGAAGGGAGCAGGTTTTTCTTTTTTCCCACAGAGCTTGGTGGTATTGATTCCATATGGTTTTTGTTAAGACAGGAAGGGATAAAAATGAATTTCAAACAGAAAGGGGTAGAGACTCTTTTCCCATTGTATCCTGCTCAAGATATTTCCCCCCAAAATAAGTTGAGAACCATGGTGTAGAGAAAAGAGACCTCAAAAACAGGGTGACTGAGCACAAGAGGGAAGGAAAAAAAAAAGACTGCAACTTGCTCCCAGGGACTGGAGAAAATTTACAAAAAGGAAGGTTGGAATCCATCAGTGTTCTATTAGTCATCTTCTCCTTCATCCTCCTCTCCTTCCTCCCCTTCATCATCATCTTCATCTTCTTTACCTTCATCCTCATCCCCTTCTTCATCAATATCTTCTAATCCTTCCTCCTCCTCCTCCTCATCTTCTCCTTCTCCTTCTTCATCATCCATATCAGGAACCAAGTAGTATTGTAATGGGTTTGGCCAAATATCATCTTTGATGACCTCTCCTAATTCATCAGCACCTGCATCAGAATGGTCAGTAAACCAGGTAAAGAAGCTCTCTGGTTCCTCATGCTGCCTCTTCCTGCTGGCTTTATTCTGCGTTTGACTTGAATGTTTCGTCAAATCCTTTCCAGATTTCCATTTGATTTCGGTGGACTTTGAAGATGAATCACCACTCTCATCCAGATGAAATTCGTTGGAGAGAACTTTATTTTCAAAGTAAGGATTTTCATCAAAATAAAAATGTATTCTGTAACCTGATTTAATATCTTCAAATTGTGTCACTTCAACTCTGGTCAAATAATGCAGTGCCTCTTCGTCATCCTCCCCAAGCAGTGCAGTCAGTTGTGGATGGATGACAAATGTTGTTACCCAAAAATCTGGGATTTTGGCGATCAATTTTGACCTCTTCTGAAAAAGTAGTTGGCGGAGTTTGTTATATTTCTATTCTGCTTTCAAAATCTCCTCACTGGCTTGTTCATTAAGTCTGTCTATTTCATTTTGTACTTTATCAATGTGTTCAATTGCTTCTTGCTGTTCTTTTTCTCCCTTCTTTGGCAAGCCTGCAGAGGCCGATGTCTCCTCCAGTCCCTAAGCAGGAGGTGGTCTTGGTTTCTTCTTTTGAGGCGGGAGTGGAGACTGGTGTTTAGGGGCCAGGCTGCTGGGGAAGTCTGAGAACCAGAGCACAAGTCTTCTTGCTGGTCCTCAAGCAGGCAGAACACTGACTCCAAATAGCTTTTTTATATCATTCATTTGATGAGAAATCATTTTTATACTTTCTATTGTTTGATTTCCCTTAGTTCTTTGAACATGTTTGAAACAATTGATGTAAAGTCTTTGTTTAGTAAGTCTAACACCTGGTGTGTTCTCCAGAAACAATTTTTATTGATTACTTTTTTCCTGTGTATTTTTTTGTATTTTCTTGTTTCTTTTCATGTTTGGCATTTTCTTTTCTAAGAAACTGGGCCTTTAAAATAATACAACGTATGGCTTTGAAGTTCTTATTCTTCCTCTTCCTAGGGTTTTTGTTGCTGCTTTTGTTGTTGTTCATTTACTGAACTTTCTGAAATCTTTTTAAAGTATGTACTCTTTGTTATGTGTGGCCATTGCACACATAACAAAGAGTATGTATGACCATCCTGCTTGGTTAGCTTAGTGGTCAGCTAATGATTATACAGAGATTTTCTTAAATCCTGGGAAACAGTAAGTCTCCCAGTTTTTGCTTGGGACCTTCATGTGCACATTGAAGCATACCTTTAGCACTCACCCAGAAAATTTTCAGCTCTGCCTAACCTTCACTTCCTCTTTGCACACAGCCTCAAAACCAGCCAGAGGTGAGAATGTGGGGCTTTTATAGGTTTTTCATGAACATGTGTGCAGCTTTATACTAGTGTATCATCTTTTAGATTCTAGGAATATGTCAGAGGATTTTTAAAGTTGCGGTAAACTTCTCATTGCTCAGTCTTTCCTTTTAAGCTTTTAGTTGGCTTATTGTTTGTCCCAGCCGTTGTTAAATAATTGCCTATAAATATTTTTCACAAGTGCCTCTAAGGAAAAGCCTTTTATACACTGGGCAAATTTTGAGTTAGGTCAAATAAAGATACTGTGGTGAGTGAAGTCTTCTAAGAAACCACTAGATAGATCAAACAATGACAACTCTGTGCATTGGGCTTTGATGGCTTTCCTACCCCATTCTGTTCCCTTCAGTGGCTGCCAGGCTGCTGGTTTTAAGTATGATAGCAGGCTGTTAGTTTTTAAGGTGACTTTGGAGACTGGGAGAGTTGTGTGGGAATAGGTCAAGTTTAAATGTAATAAAGTTCACTGATTTCCTGGAGATTCAGCAGTTTTTCTTTAATAAATGATCCTTGGAATCCTGCAATCCCCTAGTTAATTTCTAAAGTTCTGCATGCATTGATTCTGACAATTTTTGCTAGTTTTCTCATTATTTTTATGGAGCAGAGGATTTTAGGAGGTCCTTACCCTAACATTTGCACTGGTTTGGATTTTCAGAGCAAGCATTAGGGTTTCCCCTCTATCTCTTGTTAGGTATTATGGAATCACTGTCAGTTTCTGAACAACAAATTGATATAAAAATAGTCTTTTGAAGACTGTTCTCTTGTAATCTGTAAAAGGCTAATTGGAATGGGCAGAAGAGAGCAAATTCATGAAGGCAATAACCATGGATGTATGTTGATATGCTCTTGTTTTAGGTAGCAGCAAAACAATGTTAAATGAAGGATAAAGGAGGCATTTAAAGAAGGTATCAGAAGTACTTGGTGACATTTTGCGTAACATCTGTGTTTAAGCAGGTTTCACAGATTTGATGTCTATAAAATAAAATAAAATAAAGTTCTTCTGAAGAATATGTCATCCATGCGGTCATCCATTTGTTCACCATATATATGTGGGCTGCTGTGCTGGATGTAGAGAAAAAAGAGGGAACAATTTTCAAAGGAAAAAAAATTGAGACTATAGGATGTGTATTTGGGACTAACCTTGGAAAAGGGAAGGGTCTCCTGTACTGTGAGAGAGGAGAAAATAAAGTAATTGGGGGAAAGTGGAATTAGAATGGACTGGATAGGAGGAAGGATGCATCAGAGAATGTATTCATGCCCTTCCTCACCTGCCAGGAAGGATGGATAAAACAAACCGATGTCACTTAAAAGGAATCTGTTCCCTTTCTTCTTATATCTTGTTAAACTCAGGATGAAGTTATGGGGCAAATGTATCACAGATAGCTTGAAAGTTTCACTTAGATCTCTCCTTGTGTGGATCTGCTAATTAAGTAAGACATTTAAGGCCATCAAATTGTGAGGAAACAGTAATGCTTTCCAATTCACAGTTTTCTTCTCAGTCATTATGCTGGCCAATACCATACTTCCTTTCTTAAGAAAATCAGTAGATATCCAAGATATTGCTATGATAAGAAATGTGATTGAATATTATCTGATGACCACTGAATCCATTCCCTGATGGCTTCTGTCTTTTTGGTGGAGACTTATCTATATTATAGTCATGCATTGCTTAATGATGAGGATATCTTCTGAGAAATGTGTTGTTAGGTGATTTTGTCATCATGCAAACATAAGAGAATGTACTTACACACACCTTTAGATGATATAATCAACCACACAGCTAGGCTATATGTATATCCTATTGTTCCTATGCTAAAAACCTTTACGGCATTCTACTGTGTTGAATACTGTAGGTAATTAATACACCAAGGTAACAATTTGTATATCTAAACATACCTAAACCTAGAAAAGGTATAGTAAAAATACAGTGTTATAATCTTATGGACCACCATCATATACGTGGTCCATCACTGACTGAAACATCATTATTGCAGTCTATGACTGTATGTTGGATGAACTGCCATAATGAGAAATAAATTATTATTTCCTTCTGAGACAAATTACTGAAGTTGTGAAATGTTTTCTTTTTTTTAATCACTTGATTGAGAACTGGGATTTAAGTAAAAAATAAGTCCAATTTACTAAAGCGTAATTTGTCAGATATGGTTAATTCATGTGTCTGTGCACATGTGCGTGTGAGCATGAGTGCACATTTATCCTAACACCATTTATTGAATAGGGAGTCTTTTCCCCATTGCTCGTTTTTGTTGGCCTTGTCAAAGATCAGATGGTTGTGGGTATGCAGCTTTATTTCTATTGTTTTCTATTTTGTTCCATTGATCTATATTTCTACTTTTGTACCAGTTCCAAGCTGTTTTGGCTACTGTGACTTTATAGTATAGTTTGATGTCTGGTAGTGTGACACCTCCAGCATTGCTCTTTTTGCTTGAGATTGCTTTGGCTATTTAGGCTCTTTTTTGGTTCCATGTTAATTTCAGAGTTTTTTTTTTTTAATTATGTGAAGAATAATATTGGTAGTTTGATAGGAATAGCATTGAATTTGTAAATTGCTTTGGTCAGTATGGACATTCTTATGACATTGATTCTTCCAATCTATGAACATGGAATGTTTTTTTGTTTGTGTCATCTGATTTCTTTCAGTAACGTTTTGTAGTTCTCCTTGTAGCGATTTTTCACCTCCTTGGTTAGCTGTATTCCTATGTATTTCATTTTCTTTGTGGCTATTGTAAATGGGATTATGTTCTTGATTTAACTTTCAACCTGAATTTTGTTTGTGTATAGAAATGCTACTGATTTTTGTATATTGATTTTGTGTTGTCAAAGTTTACTTAAATTGTTTATTAATTCTAGGAGCCTTTTCATGGAGTCTAGGATTTTCTAGATATAGAAGCATATCAGGTTGATGTTAGCTTCATAGAATGAGATAGGGAGGAGACCATTTGTGTAGATTTTTGGGAATCTTTTTAGTGGAATTTATATCAGTTCTTGGTACATCTGGTAGAGTTCAGTTGTGAATCCATCTGGTCTAAGGCATGTAGGTTCTTTTCACTAATTTAACTTCATAAGTTGATATTGGTCTGTTTAGCATTTCATTCTCTTCATGATTCAATCTTGGGAGATTCTGTGCTTGCAGGAATGTATCCTTTTCCTCTAGATTTTCTAATTTGAGTGCACAGAGTTGTTCATAGCAGTCTCTGACAATTTTCTCTGTGGGATCAGTTGTAAAAAATATAACTTTCATAATATAACTTTTGTCATTTCAGATTGTGCTTATTTGGATCTTCTCTCGTTTCTTTATCTAACCAGCGGTCTATCAATTTATTTATTTATTTTCCAAGATCCAATTTTTGTTTTCATTAATCTTCTGTATAAATTTTCATGTCTCGAGTTTGTTAAGTTCTTTACTTTTAGTTATTTCTTTTCTTTGGATAGCTTTGGGATTTGTTTCTTCTTGTTTTCCTAGTTTCTTTAGGTGCAAAGTTATATTGTTGATTTGAGACCTTTCTAACTTATTTATAAAGGTGCTTTTAAGTCCATTAACTTTCCTCTTAACACTGCTCTGGCTGTATCCCAGAAATATTGGTAAATTGTGTCCTTCTTTTCATTAATTTCAAATAATTTTTATATTTCTGCTTTAATTTCAGTGTTCACCCAGGAGTTATTCAGGAGTAAGTTGTTTACTTTCCATGTATTATGTAGTTTAGAGAGATTTTCTTGGTATTGCTTTCCATTTTTATTGCACTGTGGTCCAAAAGTGTACTTGGCATATGATTTCAGTTGATTTTTATTTATTGAGGCTTGCTTTCTGACCAAGTAAGTGGTTGATTTTAGAATACGTTCTGTGTGCAGATGAGAAGAATGTATTTTCTGTGGCTGTCGGGTGGAGTGTTCTGTAGATGTTTATTAGGTCTAATTGCTTAGGTGTTAAGCTTAATTCCAGAGATTCTTTATTAGTTGTTTGCCTCAATGATCTGTCTAACACTGTCAGTAGAATGTTGAAGTCTCCCACTATTTTAGTGTAGTTGTCTGAAGTCTTTTCTTAGGCCAAGAAGAATTCGTTTTATAAATCTGGGTGCACCAGGGTTGGGTGTGTATATATTTAGGAAAACTAAAGCTTCTTGTTGGATTGTATCATTTATCATTATGTAATACCTTTCATTGTCCTTCTTAACTTTTATTGGTTTAAAGTCTGCTTTATTTGATATAAGGATGGTGACTCCTGCTCTTTTTTATTTTCCATTATTGGTAAATCTTACTCCACTTTTTTACTTTGAGTATTTTCTTTAGAGATGGGATCTCACTCTGTCACCCAGGCTGGAGTATAGTAATGTCAACATAGCTTACTGCAGCCTTGAGCTCCTGAATTCAAGAGTTTCTCCTGCCTCATTCTCACAAGTAGCTGGGACTATAGGTGTGCACCACTGTGCCCAGCTAATTAAAAACAAAACAAAATGAATTTTTTTTTTTTTAAATACAGTGTCTTTTTGTGTTGCCCAGGCTGGTCTGAAACTTGTCTTCAAGTGATCCTTCTTCTTCAGCTTCCTAAGTAGGTGAGATCACAGATTCAATCCACCATGCCTGGCTTAATCTAAAATGAATTCACTCCTTATCTTAAATTTTCTAATATAAATAAATGTATAATCATAAATACATCTGTATTAGATATTTTCATTGAATAGTGTTACATTGAAAACATCAGTATAATAAATATATTTCTAAAACTTATCTAGGATTTTTTTCTTTTGCTAACAAAAGTATAAACAATTGGAAACAATCCTTGAGTATTACTGTAAAGCAATTTGATCATTGTATGGCAGTATTTAATAGTAAAGTCAGGAAACTTTGGAAATTGATCATGTTTTCAGGTGACTAGAATACTGTAGCTTATATAAGTCAGAAGCATACCTAGTAGTTGAGACCTTAGTATAATGTATGATTAACAGACTTTCCTGAAATTGTTTTAGCTTCCAGGGGATTTTGCTTCATCTCATTTTTTATTTCTGGGTGACATATATTGGTAATATTCCTGGGTGATATATATTTGAGTATTGGTCATTAATTCATTCTTTTTTTATTGAAGCACTCTAACATGAGCTTGAAAAAACATTGAGCTGGTGATTTCTGCTTTCACATTTTATTACAGCCTCAAAACTTGTTTTATAATGATTTTTAGTGATATTTTAGCATCCTAATGATTTCATGGCACCATACCTTTGGAAATTCCATCCCTACTTTTCTAGCTACCAAAAACCCTTCCCTCCCTCCCCTAGCACACTTCTTTCAGCACAGGAGATGAATGTAAGCATAGAATTAGGGCCCCATCCTTGCATGTTTTTATTACTGTTGTTCTATTGAAGTGTCATGATAGTCACAAATAACATCTGGGCCTACAACTTTAAACTGTGGGTTTAAAATTGTATATGATCCTTTTTATTGCATAGTTAATCACTAGGTATAAAGGCTTTTCTATTCATTAGTGTTAAAAATAGCAGACTATGCTGCCCCTAAGAGACTGAGTTTGATTATGAAGAGAAGACAGTAAAATGTACACTTTTCATTTAATGGTATTTGAAATGTGATTGATGCTATAGATTTAGTGACTTTGAAAAATGATCTTTTCTATTAGTGACTAATTAGTAAGATTTCTTTGTTTAATGTGATAGATAGATATAGTGACTTTGAAAATGATCTTTCCTAATGTAACTATTAGTAAGATTTCTTTGTTAATAGAAAATGTGTATTTAGAATTTTGTTAAGAGTATAAGACTTGGACATTGAACAGCATATAGCACTTGGTAAAGTTAGCCAGTATTAGCTAATACTGTGAAACATAAAATTCAGATTATTAATGATTTGATTGCCTAAATGATACCTTTTTATTCTTAGCTCCTTTTTTTTCTTCGAGAAGCCTGAAGAAGATTTAAGTTTACCTTGAAGCTGCTAAAGCTCAAGTGTCAGCCCCTAACAATTTTGCTTTTTTACTTTTCTGCTTGAAGAGGAGTCCCAAATTATATGTGTGTGCTTTAGGCATAACTGACTGCTCTAAAAATTAGTGACTTAACCACTTATTTTGCTCATGAGTCTGTAATTTGGGTAGAGCTTGGTGGGGGCAACTTGTCTCTGCTGTATACAAGGTTCCTGGGGCATCCCACCGGGGGCTGGAGTATCATTTTCTAAGATGTCTCCTTCAAGATGCTGGCAAGTAGATGTGGGCTGTTAGTTCCTCTCCGTGTGAGCCACTTTGTGGGGTGACTAGGTGTCATGAGCAGTCATTGAGCAAGCAGTGCAAGAGACCAGAAGTGGATGCTGCCAGTTTTTAAAGACTTGGGCCTGAAAGCTAGCCTGTCTTTGCTAGAAGTAAATATAGTATTAAGTTCTACTATATTTTATTAATCAAGTGGCCATAGAACCTAGATTTAAGAAGTGGGGACAGATAGCCCACCTTTCAATGAAGACGTGTGAAAAAATTGTGGCTCCATATTTTAAAACCACCACACTACTGTTGCTGTTAATTAAAATAATAATAAGCAAGTTAGCTATTATGGACTACTTTGTTGAAGTATACCCATTTGACAGAGGGTGTGGTTTCTGGGTTACTTTAAAAAAGGAAAAAGCCATTTTGACCTCCTGATGATGATATATTTATACTTTATTTTACACTGGAATTTTCAAATGAAGCACCAACAAATAGATGTCAAAATGAGTTGTGAAAAATTATTCAAACACAAAATTTCAAAGAATATGACAAACCAATTATATAACTTTTGAATTCTCTCACTTACATTGAGTATGAAAAATTCAGGAGTAAAATCTGAGAGAGGATTTTCTGAGGAGAATTTATATTGGGAGAACTGTGGTGTGCTGTGAGCATCCCCTGTCCCTCTGCCCCTCAATGTGTGTCTGTACATCACGTTAAGTATAGTGAGAAGCGCTTCATAAAACCCCTTGGAGAGTGTGATTTCTGCTTCAAGACAATGATGACAAATGTTCTGATCAATCTCTGAGGGAGCTAAGGTGGCCTATGGCAGTAGGATGGAGGTTGGAGTCTGGGTTGAACCGTGTCACCTCCCACAGCAGGGCAAATGGAAGTGAGCCCCAGCCAGGGCTGGCTGTGAAACCCCTGATAAAGACCTTAGTCTGAGGTTGTTTTAAAGGGATCCTTCCCAGAGGGCAGCCTGTCAGGAAAAGGGGAGCCCAGGAGTATGTTGCTGTGGGCATACTGCAGAAGCTGAAGTTGAGGGAGATTTAGATTAGTCAACTGAAAGAGAAGCAATCCCTGCATGTTAGGATTGAAGTTGATGGGCCCTGCAGTGAGACCTCTGTGGAGACTTAAAATTTCACTAGAGTTATTCAGCCAAGGACCTAGAGAACAAAGCCATCTTATGGCAGTCCAGTCAAGTAAGAACCTTTCCAACCTCTTCTCAGTTCTGACCTCACTCAACCCTCACCTTGCTCTGCCCTTAGTGGATATGGGAAACCAGTTGGCCAGCTGAAGGAGGAAGAAAACTATAGACAGGCAAAAAGAAAAGATGGACAATAACTTTTTCTCCAGCTGCAGCAGTCCCTAGTTGGGGCAGAAGAAGAGTTAATGTTAAATTTAAGTTAGAGCTTTGATTATTCTGTGGAGTTTGCCATTAAATATTTTTATTATGAAAGCTTTCCTACATGCACAAAAGTAGAGAGAATAGTAAAACGAACCCTTTTTCGCCCCTGACTGGGAATTAGCAATGATAAGATCTTGCCATACTTGTTTCATGTATCTCTACATATTAGAGAGTGCAGCTATAAAATGTGTGGGTGTTTTCCTACATAACTACAGTGCTTTTATCCTACCTAACAAAATTAACAATAATTCCATGGTATTTTTCAATAATAAGTCCACCTTCAAATTTCCTTGATTGTCTTGAAAATGTCTTTTTATGGTTGATTTCTTCTAATTAGAATATAATTATGTTGTAGATATTCTATCTGACAGTAGTCTTTTTGCATCTCCTATCCACCAACCAACAGTGATTTGTTGAAGAAATGTGGCAATTTGTCCCATGGAATGTCCATGTTCTGAATTTGTTGGTTCTCTTTTTTGGTTTATTTCACATGTTTCTTTAGCCCCCATTTTTCCTGTAAACTGGAAAGTTAGCTCTAAAGCCCCAATTAGATTCAGGTTCTGCTTTTTGGGCAAAAATGCTACATAGGTGTGGTGCTGTGAATTTCATTTTGCATTATATCAGGAGGCACAACGTGTCTGGCTCTGTCCACTTTAGTGACATTGGGATTCAGCAGTGGGTTCAGGTGGTTAGTGACAGTGCAATCCCTTCATTGTTAACTTTCCCATTATCTTTTAATCTAATTGTTTCATCGGTGCATGCTGACTTTCTTTATTATTTTCCTAGGAGTTACCCAAAGGTACTTTTCTAACTCTATAATTCTTGCCTCATTAGCTGGAATTTTTCTGCAAGGAGAAACCTTTTCCTTAGCAACTAGGCTATTGGGTTACCTGGAAAAGGAGTTTACCTAGGATACACAGGATAAATATTTAATTCTTTCCCTTTAAATGTTAAATTCAGAGTAAGTAGTTTGTGCCCTAGTTACCTTCAGTGGTGGCCACTGAACTAACTTGCTTTCCATCTTTATTTTCATCCTATGAACATATGGATTTATATATTCAATGTATTTCAAGCAATTAATTCATTATCCCTTTAGATACTAAATAATTTTAATCTTTAGCCAATGGAAACCCTTTCATGTTTCTCTTGTAACATGATCCCATTACTTGTAGATAGTTTCCTTGCTCAAGATGTTCAGGTTTCTTTTGCATATTTCCTTCCCCATATACCAATCATTCATTTAAGGAGTCCTACTTCCTTGAAGTGGGGAATGATGGTTAGAGGCAGAAGTCCAGGCCCTTATGATCCTTATTGTTATTGAGTTGTCATGACTTGGAAGCCTTTTTAGTGGATAAAGCCAGGAAATACGTATTTTTGCAAAGAAAAAAAGTCATGAAGTGATACGTATTTCCAGTTTAAGTTTAACCTGGCAGAAACTTTATATGATTTCTTTTTTTTTGGAGATAGAGTCTTACCCTGTCATCCAGGCTGGAGTGCACTGATGCAATCTTGGCTCACTGCAATGTCTGCCTCCCAGGTTCAAGCTGTTTTCCTGCCTCAGCTTCCTGAGAAGCTGGTACAATAGGCATGTGTTACCATGCCCAGCTAACTTTTTGTATTTTTAGTAGAGATGAGGTTTCATCATGTTGGCCAGGCTGGACTTAAAACTCTTGACCTCAAGTGATCCTTCCACCTCAGCCTTCTGAAGTGAAGGGATTACAGGCTTGAGCCACTGTGCCCAGCATGTTTTCTCTTAAGTAATTATTATTTGCTCTATCCTACAAAATATATAGTTTCAAAATATACATCCTATAATATTTAAAATATGGTTTCAGAATATATTTTCTACAGCATAAAATTTAGTTTCACATAATTATACTGATAATACCATTGAGAATGCTTTGTGAAATATAAGCTTTCTTTACAGCTGTATTTGTCCTTAGAATTTATTCTACTAGGTATAGACAGTTAAAGTCCTATATTCTAGAGCCACTAAAAATAATTTGTCTGTGCGCCATTATCACTACTTTATATTCAGTTGCTTTATTGCAGTTATTTGCTAGTATATATGCTTTTATTTATAAAAGGAATGATGGTGACTTAAAATCTAGTAGAAATGGTTATCTGTAGAGGGAGGAAAGGAATAGGTAAATGGAAGTGAACATTCTCTGAATACATTTTCTTATATAGGTTTAACTTTGGATTCGTATAAATGTGTTATAAATTTAGAAAATAAAATTAGATTAAAAAAATCCTCACCTGGAGATGCCAAATAGTCTGATGGAGATAATGAGTTTGGAATTTAGGGGAGAAGTTAGGCTGGAGATGTATATTTCGGAGACGGTGTTTAAAATTACAGGTGAGTGAATGAGACCAGAGTGAGACTGAATATGGATGAAGTGGTTTGGGCCTGAGACTGATATGTCCCGTCATGTAGAAGTCAGAAAGAAGGCAAGGGTTCAGCAAAGGAGGTGGAGGGGCTTCTAGTGAGGTAAGAAGGAAAACCAAAACCAAAGGCGTATGGTGTCAGGAAGCCACATGCAAACGTGATTCAAGAAGGAGGATCTGACCACGTACCCTTCTAGTCACTTTTTGTATTGCTATCCTTCCATATGTTCTAAACCACAAATGAGTATCGAAAGAGTCATAAGAGATAGCTAAAGTTAGGGAAGCAGGGGACATTTAGGGAGGGGACAAATCTGATAATGGGAAAGTGAATCGAGTGAGAAGTTTAAGCAAACCAATTCATGGAAAACTTTAACTCGGAGCCTAACTACCTCCTTATAACCCCAGAATTGTCAACTAATTGTGCAGCTTAGGTGGAAGTCAGGAATTAAAAGAGGATCAAACTAAAATTTTAAGTTGGAACCATAAGAAGCTAAAAAGCATTGTCTTTCATGAGTTGTAAGTGTAAGAAGCACAAAGAGAAAAATAAAGATATCTTCTATTTTTTTTTAAAAAGCCAATTATTAGCCTAAGTTTTATGATTGAAGGAAAAGACAATTATCATGACAGGAAGTGAGGGTGGAGTGGGTCCAAAGTGTTCTGTACGCTGGACACATTGATCAAAGGCAAAACAATAAAGAAGCAAGTCTGAGGAGTCATCACATTATTAGCAAAAGACTACCTGTATTTCAGTTTATGACACCAGAGTTCCTTAGGCAAGTCAAGAGATGAAAGATACCATAGTTGATGCACTCAATGAATTCTGTTAAAGCCTTCCTTTTCACTTGTGAATTTTCTTCAAAGGTAAGTTTTAGGTACAAAGGATTTCACAGAAGGATGTGAACTACATGTATGTGGAAGGAAACTGGCTTCTCTCCTCAAGCAATGTATTGTGGCTGAGAAAGATAGTGCGGAATGGAAGAAAAGGAGAAAAACAGCTAGGAAAGACTACAATAGATGATCTGATATTTGTTTCAATGTTTATATTCTTGTTTTGATTAAATTATATTTTTGCCTTTTTTATTTTATGAAAACATTTGACATTTATGAAACATGTTAAGAAGTTCCTTTTTTAAGGCCGGGTGCAGTGGCTCACGCCTATAATCCCAGCACTTTGGGAGGCCGAGACGGGTGGATCACAAGGTCAAGAGATCGAGACCATCCTGGTCAACAAGGTGAAACCCCGTCTCTACTAAAAATACAAAAATTAGCTGGGCATGGTGGCGCATGACTGTATTCCCAGCTACTTGGGGGACTGAGGCAGGAGAATTGCTTGAATCCAGAAGGCAGAGGTTGCGGCGAGCCGTGATCGTGCCATTGCACTCCAGTCTGGGTAACAACAGCAAAACTCTGTCTCAAAAAAAAAAAAAAAAAAAAAAAAAAGGAAGTTCCCTGTTTGCTTATGGGTGGAGAAAACACATTAATTCTAACTATAAGGTCGTAATTAAGCCCTGGGTGTTTATACCCACAATTAAAGTGCTAGATTAGGGGTGTTAAATGATCTTAGTTTTTTTTTTTTTTTTTTAATTTTTTATTGCATTTTAGGTTTGGGGGTACATGTGCAGAACATGCAAGACCGTTGCACAGGTACACACATGGCAGTGTGTTTTGCTTCCTTTCTCCCCTTCACCCACATTTGGCAGTTCTCCCCAGGCTATCCCTCCCCACCTCCCCCTCCCAATGACCCTCCCCTTTTCCCCCCAATAGACCCCAGTGTTTAGTACTTCCCTCCCTGTGTCCATGTGTTCTCATTTTTCATCACCCCCCTATGAGTGAGAATATGCGGTGTTTCATTTTCTGTTCTTGTGTCAGTTTGCTGAGGATGATGTTCTCCAGATTCATCCATGTTCCTACAAACGACACAAACTCATCATTTCTGATTGCTGCATAATATTCCATGGTGTATATGTGCCACATTTTTCCAATCCAGTCTATTATCAATGGGCATTTGGGTTGATTCCAGGTCTTTGCTATTGTAAACAGTGCTGCAATGAACATTCGTGTACATGTGTCCTTATAGTAGAACCATTTATAGTCCTTGGGATATATACCCAGTAATGGGATTGCTGGGTCAAATGGAATTTCTATTTCTAAGGCCTTGAGGAATCGCCACACTGTCTTCCACAATGGCTGAACTAATTTACACTCCCACCAACAGTGTAAAAGTGTTCCTTTTTCTCCACATCCTCTCCAGCATCTGTTGTCTCCAGATTTTTTAATGATCGCCATTCTAACTGGCGTGAGATGGTATCTCAATGTGGTTTTGATTTGCATCTCCCTGATGACCAGTGACGATGAGCATTTTTTTCATATGACTATTGGCCTCATATATGTCTTCTTTCGTAAAGTATCTGTTCATATCCTTTGCCCACTTTGGAATGGGCTTGTTTGTTTTTTTCCTGTAACTCTGTTTGAGTTCTTTGTAAATTCTGGATATCAGCCCTTTGTCAGATGGGTAAACTGCAAACATTTTTTCCCATTCTGTTGGTTGCCGATTCACTCTGGTGACTGTTTCTTTTGCCGTGCAGAAGCTGTGGAGTTTGATTAGGTCCCATTTGTCTATTTTGGCTTTTGTTGCCAATGCTTTTGGTGTTTTGTTCATGAAGTCCTTGCCTACTCCTATGTCCTGGATGGTTTTGCCTAGATTTTCTTCTAGGGTTTTTATGGTGCCAGGTCTTATGTTTAAGTCTTTAATCCATCTGGAGTTAATGTTAGTGTAAGGTGTCAGGAAGGGGTCCAGTTTCTGCTTTCTGAACATGGCTAGCCAGTTTTCCCAACACCATTTGTTAAACAGGGAATCCTTCCCCCATTGCTTGTTTTTGTCAGGTTTATCAAAGATAGTATAGTTGTAGATATGTTGTGTTGCCTCCAGTGCCTCTGTTTTGTTCCATTGGTCTATATCTCTGTTTTGGTACCAGTACCATGCTCTTTTGATTACTGTAGCCTTGTAGTATAGTTTGAAATCCGGTAGTGTGATGCCCCCCGCTGTGTTCTTTTTGCTTAGAATTGACTTGGCTATGCGGGCTCTCTTTTGGTTCCATAAGAAGTTCATGGTGGTTTTTTCCAGTTCTGTGAAGAAAGTCAATGGTAGCTTGATGGGGATAGCGTTGATTCTGTAAATTACTTTGGGCAGTATAGCCATTTTCACGATATTAATTCTTCCTAACCATGAACATGGAATGTTTCTCCATCTGTTTGTGTCCTCTCTGATTTCGTTGAGCAGTGGTTTGTAGTTCTCCTTGAAGAGGTCCCTTACGTTCCTTGTGAGTTGTATTCCAAGGTATTTTATTCTTTTTGTAGCAATTGCGAATGGCAGTTCGCTCTTGATTTGGCTTTCTTTAAGTCTGTTATTGGTGTAGACGAATGCTTGTGATTTTTGCACATTTATTTTATATCCTGAGACTTTGCTGAAGTTGTTTATCAGTTTCAGGAGTTTTTGGGCTGAGGCAATAGGGTCTTCTAGGTATACTATCATGTCGTCTGCAAATAGAGACAATTTGGCTTCCACCTTTCCTATTTGAATACCCTTTATTTCTTTTTCTTGCCTGATTGCTCTGGCTAGAACTTCCAGTACTATATTGAATAGGAGTGGTGAGAGAGGGCATCCTTGTCTAGTGCCAGATTTTAAAGGGAATGCTTCTAGTTTTTGCCCATTCAGTATGATATTGGCTGTTGGTTTGTCATAAATAGCTTTTATTACTTTGAGATACGTTCCATCGATACCGAGTTTATTGAGGGTTTTTAGCATAAAGGGCTGTTGAATTTTGTCAAATGCCTTCTCTGCGTCAATTGAGATAATCATGTGGTTTTTGTTTTTGGTTCTGTTTATGTGGTGAATTACGTTGATAGACTTGCGTATGTTGAACCAGCGTTGCATCCCCGGGATGAATCCTACTTGATCATGATGAATAAGTTTTTTGATTTGCTGTTGCAATCGGCTTGCCAATATTTTATTGAAGATTTTTGCATCTATGTTCATCATGGATATTGGCCTGAAGTTTTCTTTTCTCATTGGGTCTCTGCCGGGTTTTGGTATCAGGATGATGTTGGTCTCATAAAATGATTTGGGAAGGATTCCCTCTTTTTGTATTGTTTGAAATAGTTTTAGAAGGAATGGTACCAGCTCCTCCTTGTGTGTCTGGTAGAATTCGGCAGTGAACCCGTCTGGACCTGGGCTTTTTTTGTGTGGTAGGCTGTTAATTGCTGCCTCAACTTCAGACCTTGTTGTTGGTCTATTCATAGTTTCAGCTTCCTCCTGGTTTAGGCTTGGGAGGACACAGGAGTCCAGGAATTTATCCATTTCTTCCAGGTTTACTAGTTTATGTGCATATAGTTGTTTGTAATATTCTCTGATGATGGTTTGAATTTCTGTGGAATCTGTGGTGATTTCCCCTTTATCATTTTTTATTGCATCTATTTGGTTGTTCTCTCTTTTATTTTTAATCAATCTGGCTAGTGGTCTGTCTATTTTGTTGATCTTTTCAAAAAACCAGCTCTTGGATTTATTGATTTTTTGAAGGGTTTTTCGTGTCTCAATCTCCTTCAGCTCAGCTCTGATCTTAGTAATTTCTTGTCTTCTGCTGGGTTTTGAGTTTTTTTGATCTTGCTCCTCTAGCTCTTTCAATTTTGATGATAGGGTGTCAATTTTGGATCTCTCCATTCTCCTCATATGGGCACTTATTGCTATATACTTTCCTCTAGAGACTGCTTTAAATGTGTCCCAGAGGTTCTGGCACGTCGTGTCTTCGTTCTCATTGGTTTCGAAGAACTTCTTTATTTCTGCTTTCATTTCGTTGTTTACCCAGTCAACATTCAAGAGCCAGTTGTTCAGTTTCCATGAAGCTGTGTGTTTCTGGGTCGGTTTCTGAATTCTGAGTTCTAACTTGATTGCACTATGGTCTGAGAGGCTGTTTGTTATGATTTCTGTTGTTTTGCATTTGTTGAGCAGTGCTTTACTTCCAATTATGTGGTCAATTTTAGAGTAGGTGTGATGTGGTGCTGAGAAGAATGTGTATTCTGTGGATTTGGGGTGGAGAGTTCTGTAAATGTCCACCAGGTTTGCTTGCTCCAGGTCTGAGTTCAAGCCCTGGGTATCCTTGTTGATTTTCTGTCTGGTTGATCTGTCTTGTATTGACAGTGGAGTGTTAAAGTCTCCCACTATTATTGTGTGGGAGTCTAAGTCCTTTTGTAAGTCATTAAGAACTTGCCTTATGTATCTGGGTGCTCCTGTGTTGGGTCCATATATGTTTAGGATCGTTAGCTCTTCTTGTTGTATTGATCCTTTTACCATTATGTAATGGCCTTCTTTGTCTCTTTTGATCTTTGTTACTTTAAAGTCTATTTTATCAGAGATGAGAATTGCAACTCCTGCTTTTTTTTGCTTTCCATTAGCTTGGTAAATCTTCCTCCATCCCTTTATTTTGAGCCTTTGTGTATCCTTGCATGTGAGATGGGTTTCCTGTATACAGCACACCTATGGGTTTTGGATTTTTATCCAATTTGCCAGTCTGTGTCTTTTGATTGGTGCATTTAGTCCATTTACATTTAGGGTTAATATTGTTATGTGTGAATTTGATACTGCCATTTTGATGCTAAGTGGCTGTTTTGCCTGTTAGTTGTTGTAGATTCTTCATTATGTTGAAGCTCTTTAGCATTCAGTGTGATTTTGGAATGGCTGGTACTGGTTGATCCTTTCTATGTGTAGTGCCTCTTTTAGGAGCTCTTGTAAAGCAGGCCTGGTGGTGACAAAATCTCTGAGTACTTGCTTGTTCGCAAAGGATTTTATTCTTCCTTCACTTCTGAAGCTCAGTTTGGCTGGATATGAAATTCTGGGTTGAAAGTTCTTTTCTTTAAGAATGTTGAATATTGGCCCCCACTCTCTTCTGGCTTGTAGTGTTTCTGCCGAGAGATCTGCTGTGAGTCTGATGGGCTTCCCTTTGTGGTTGACCCGACCTTTCTCTCTGGCTGCTCGTAGTATTCTCTCCTTTATTTCAACCCTGTTGAATCTGACGATTATGTGCTTGGGGTTGCTCTTCTTGTGGAATATCTTTGTGGTGTTCTCTGTATTTTCTGCAATTGAGTGTTGGCTTGTCTTGCTAGGTGGGGGAAATTTTCCTGGATGATGTCCTGAAGAGTATTTTCCAGCTTGGATTCATTCTCTTCGTCCACTTCTGGTACACCTATCAAACGTAGGTTAGGTCTTTTCACATAGTCCCACATTTCTTGGAGACTTTGTTCATTCCTTTTTGCACTTTTTTCTCTGATCTTGGTTTCTCGTTTTATTTCATTGAGTTGGTCTTCGACTTCAGATATTCTTTCTTCTGCTTGGTCAATTTGGCTATTGAAACTTGTGTTTGCTTTGCGGAGTTCTCGTATTGTGTTTTTCAGCTCCTTTAATTCATTCATATTCCTCTCTAAGGTATCCATTCTTGTTATCATTTCCTCGAATCTTTTTTCAAATCTTTTTTCAAGGTTCTTAGTTTCTTTGCATTGATTTAATACATGATCTTTTAGCTCACAAAAGTTTCTCATTATCCATCTTCTGAAGTCTAATTCCGTCATTTCGTCACAGTCATTCTCCGTCCAGCTTTGCTCCCTTGCTGGTGAGGAGTTTTGGTCCTTTCTAGGAGGCGAGGTGTTCTGGTTTCGGTTGTTTTCCTCCTTTTTGCGCTGGTTTCTTCCCATCTTTGTGGATTTGTCCGCTTGTCGTCTGCGTAGTTGCTGACTTTTCGTTTGGGTCTCTGAGTGGACACCCAGAATGTTGATGATGAAGTATTTCTGTTGCTTTGTTTTCCTTCTACCAGTCTAGCCCCTTTGCTGTACGACTGCTGAGGTCCGCTCCAGACCCTGCTTGTCTGGGGTGCACCTCTAGTAGCTGTGGCACAGCGAGGGATGCTACCAGTTTCTTTTTCTGCTCTCTTTGTCCCAGGATGATGCCTGCCTAATGTCAGTCTTTTGGATATAGAGGGGTCAGGGAGCTGTTTGAGGAGACAGTTTGTACTTTATAGGGGTTTAATTGCTGAGCTGTGCACTCTGTTGTTCATTCAGGGCTGTTAGGCTGCTATGTTTGATTCTGCTGCAACAGAGCTCATTAAAAAAAACCCTTTTTTTTTTTCTGAAATGCTCTGTGTTGAGGGGTTTGGGCTTTATTTTTGGATGTCCAATCAGGTGTCCTGCCCAGCTAGAAGGCAGACTAGCCACTGTTTGGCTACCGAGGCTCCGCCCTGCTGTTGTGTGATTCGTGCTGTTCCTGCCGGCTCTGCTGTGGTCTCCACCACGCCCTGCGGCGGAGTCTCTGTTGTAGTGTGTTGCCTCAGCAACGGCAGGCTGCGTCAGCAGTGGGCGTGTATCTCAGTAGGGACGGGTTGCCTCGGCAACGGCTGGCTGCGTCAGCAATGGGCGTGTATCTCAGTTGGGGTGGGTTGCCTCGGCAACGGCTGGCTGCGTCAGCAGTGGGCGTGTATCTCAGTTGGGGCGGGTTGCCTCGGTAGTGGTGGACGCCCCTCTCCCACAGAGCGTCTCGGACCGTCTGCTCGGGATAGTTTGAAATCGTGGTTTTGTTCGTCCCACTGGGTATCCCAATTCCTGCAATTCCCTGGGCTGGGCTACTGTCCAAGTCTCGTTCAGTCTCAAGTCCAGCCCTCTCAAGTCTCAGGTTGCCGGTTCAACAGGGCACCCGGACAATCGCGCCCTGTGGGGATTGCTGGGTAGGGCCGGCTGCCGCCGCCCCGGCTGCTGGCTTCGCCAGGCAGACCTACTGCCTGGCGTCCTGTGTCTTTTTTATACTTGGGAGTTTCCCCGTTCTGTGGGCAACAAAGATCAGTCTGGAAATGCCGCTGTGACTCACCATTTGCAGATTCAACGAGAAGAGCTCCAATCCTGGGTTGTTCTCACAGCGCCATCTTGAGTCCTCTCTTCATATCTTTTTTCAAGGTTCTTAGTTTCTTTGCATTGATTTAATACATGTTCTTTTAGCTCACAAAAGTTTCTCATTATCCACCTTCTGAAGTCTAATTCCGTCATTTCATCACAGTCATTCTCCATCCAGCTTTGTTCCCTTGCTGGTGAGGAGTTTTGGTCCTTTCTAGGAGGTGAGGTGTTCTGGTTTCGGGTGTTTTCCTTCTTTTTTCGCTGGTTTCTTCCCATCTTTGTGGATTTATCCACTTGTTGTCTGCGTAGTTGCTGACTTTTCGATTGGGTCTCTGAGTGGACACCCAGATTGTTGGTGATGAAGTATTTCTGTTACTTGGTTTTCCTTCTACCAGCCTAGCCCCTTCGCTGTATGACTGCTGAGGTCCACTCCAGGCCCTGCTTGTCTGGGATGCACCTATAGCAGCTGCGGAAAAGCGAGGGATGCTACCAGTTTCTTCTTCTGCTATCTTTGTCCCAGAATGATGCCTGCTAAATGTCAGTCTTTTGGATATAGAGGGGTCAGGGAGATGCTTGAGGAGACAGTCTGTACTTTGTAGGAGCTCAAGTGCTGAGCTGTGAGCTCTGTTGTTCATTCAGGGCTGTTAGGCTGAAAAAAACCCTTTTTTTCTCAGATGCTCTGTCTGGGGTGGGGGGTTGAGGCTTTCCTTGTGAGTGTCCGCCTCACTGTCCTGCCCAGCTAGGAGGCAGTCAAGTCACTATTTGCCTGCCAAGGCTCTGCCCTGCTGGTGTGAGGTTTGCCCTGTTGCTGCAGGCTCTGCCCTTCTGCTGCGGTCTCCGCCCTGTTGCCATGGGCTACGCCCTGCAGCGGAGTCTCTCTGTTGCACCGGGTTGCTTCGGCAATGGCAGGCTATGTCAGCAATGGGCGTGTACCTCAGTGGGGGCTGATTGCCTTGGTAATGGCGGATGCCCCTCCCCCACGGAGCTGCGTTTTAAGAAAACCTCCTCCCTGGGAGCGTTTGGAATCGCCGTTTTGTTTGTCGCACTGTGCTAGCCCAAACGCTTTGTCCCTGGGATTTCCTGGGCTGGCTCACTGCCCAAGTCCCATTCAGTCTCAAGTTCAGCCCTCTCAGGTCTCAGTTTGCCGGTTCAACAGGGTACCCATAACAGTGCGCTTTTGTATGGAGCGCTGTGGAGCGCCTCTGTGTTCTGGTGCGTGCCGGAGCCGCACCGGCTGCCAGCTACACCAGCCGAGACCTCTGCCTGGCGTCCTGCGTCTCTTTTATACCTGGGAATTTCCCCGTTCTGTCGGCAACTAAGATCCGTGTGGAAATGTGTCCCCGACTCACCCTCTCCGCGGATCCAGCAAGAGCTTCAATCCTGGGTTGTTCTCACGGCGCCATCTTGAGTCCTCCCCACATGATCTTAGTTTTAAGGTTTTGGTTCAGAGTCCTAATTTCTGGTATTTTGCTTTTCAAAAACAGGATCAGAAATGACCAAAAGTAAAATATATTCAATGTAGAAACTATAGAAAACATAGAAAAGCACAAAGAAACACCAAAATTACTGAAAACCTCTGTACCTAAGATTGACCACTTTTCTATGGATATATTTGCTTGTGTATGTAAACATATTTGTGTGTTTATTCTACTTTAATGTAAAATATTCTATTTTAGATTAACATGCTGCATCATGAAACTTAAAATGTACTCTGATATTTTATGATATGACTTCCCTTATTCACATTATGTTGTATTTCATTTGAGGAATTAATGTGTATTAAAACAGCAGGATCAGAAACATGTTTCATTATCTATTGCTACATAATAAGCCATGTCAAAACTTAGTGGCTTAAGTTAATTTATGATGATCTCTCAGGTCTAGGGTTCGAAGGATTTAGCTGGGCACTTCTTCCTTGGGGTGCATCATAGAGTTGCAGCTTGATAATGGCTGAGGCTGATGTCATCTAACTGCTTAATCATTCATGTGTCTGATGTCTGACTTGTGATTCCTGTCTGGACATGACATGTATGGACAGCTGGAGGCTAACTAGGTATATCTCTTTCCATATAGCCATTTCATGTGGCTAGCTTAGGCTTCCTGAAACATGGCAGGTAGTCAGATTTCTTATACTGTGGTGTCTTCCTCTGGGGCAGCCATTGCAAGAGGACTGGGCAGAAACTTCAAAATGTCTTAATGACTTAGCTTTCGAAGACCAAGAATATCACATTTCTACTGCATTCTTTTGGTTAAGCAAGTCCCCTAAGACCAGATTCAAGGGAAGAGGACTTAGACTTCATTCTCAAACTGAGGAGTACCAAAGAATTTGCAGCCACCTATAAACTATTACGAGTGGCCTCATCCAATTTGAAAGTGTAATAATACACTTTTGTTCTAATGTTTTGTAATATGTATTCATTTAAATACTATTGCTGGAAAAATGGCACTTGTGTGTGTGTTTTTAAATAACAATGCTATCATAGTATAATATTGTATTTATCCTACTTGTTACCCTTGAACACTTTCCTATGTCTATAGTTTTCATAATTTTTAAAAAAGTTTTTAATTTTTGTGGTTACATAGCAGGTATATATATTTATGGGTTACATGAGATATTTTGATTCAGGCCTGCAATGCATAATAATCACATCAGGGTAAATGGGGTATCCATCACCTCAAGCATTTATCCTTTGTCATAAAATATTTTTAATGAGGCTAAGCATGGTGGCTCATACCTGTAATCCCAGCACTTTGGGAGGCCAAGGTGAGTGGATCACTTGAGGCCAGGAGTTTGAGACCAGCCTGAGCAACATGGAGAAACTCTGTCTCTAAAAATACAAAAAATTAGCCAGGTGTGGTCACAAGCCATACTTGTAATCCCAGCTACTTGGGAGGCTGACACATGAGAATTGCTCGAACCTGGGATGCAGAGGTTGCAGTGAGGTGAGATCATGCCACTGCACTCAAGCCTGGGCAACACAGCGAGACTCTGTCTCAGAAATAAATAAATATATATATACACACACACATACACATATTTTAATGACTTCATATTTTCCTGATATATCGCTTCCAAAATTATGAGTTTACATAAAGATTATCTACTGGTTAGATAAAATAGTTACTATAATAATGACAAAATAATTGTTCACTTAAAATTGTAGAGGAGTTAAGCAAACCAGTATAAAGAACTAAAATAACTAGAGATTTGCTAAAGGAAAGGCATAATTGTTAATGGCTCAGTGCTTGACTGACCACAGATGAATTGTAAATGATTGAAAAAGTCAACTAATCCTAGAAATTTAAAGTGAATTATTGTTTTAGTAGCTAAAAATACTTTGTGCCTGAAGTCCCACTTGTTGAAACATGATTTTAGTAGCTATGGTTTTGTTCACGTAAATTGGGTGAGTTAATAAGAATGACACAAGGTATTTAATGGTTAACGTAAGTTTTAGGCATTGTGGTAAGTATATTACATACAGCATTTCAGTGAATCCTCACAACCACTCTTTGAGGTGGATGATTTAATTTTACATTTTCAGATGGGAAAACAGGTTTAGAGACACAATTGAGATTTAGAGATGCTAAGCCACTTGCCAAGCTAACAAAGATGATAAGGACTGATTCAGGATATAACTTAGGTGGTGTAGATTCAAAACAGTTGTTTGCACTATGGAAGACAGTGTGGAGATTCCTTAAAAAACCTAAAGTAGATTTGCCATTTGATCCAGCAGTCTCACTCTTGGGTATCTACCTAGAGTAAAAGGAGTCATTATATGAAATAGATACTTGCACGTGCATGTTTATAGCAATACAATTTGCAATTGCAAAAATGTGGAACCAGCCCAAATGCCCATCAATCAATGAGTGGATAAAGAAAATGTAGTACATATGGTCCATGGAGTACCACTTAGCCATAACAAGGAATGAAATAATGGCATTTGCAGCAACCTGGATGGAACTGGATACCACTATTCTAAGAGAAGTAACTCAGGAATGGAAAAGTAAACATGGTGTGTTCTCATTCATAAGTAGGAGCTAAGCTGTGAGGACACAAAGGCATAAGAATGACACAGTGGATTTTTGGGACTTAGGGGAAAGGGATGAGGGAGAATGAGGGATAAAGACTACACGCTGGGTCCAGTGGTCACTGCTTGGTTGATGGGTCTATCAGAATCTTAGAAATCCCACCAAAGAACTTACTCATGTAACCAAATACCACCTGTTCTCCCAAAATTCTTTGAAATATAAAAATATGCAGTATTCAAAGCAAAAAAATATTTTATCATTAACTACGATCTTGGTAGGAATTTTTTTTGGTATAAACTTTTTATCAAATTAGCAAATTCTTTTATATTCCAAGCATACTAAGAGTTTTGTGTTTTTTACATAACCTTATTGATATATAATTGAATTAAAATTAACTTCACATATTTAAATTGTACAATTTGATTCACTATTACAGATGTATACATCTGTGAAAACATTGCAATAAAATTGATGAACATTTTTATGATCCACTCCCACCAAAAAAAAGTGTTTGTACATCTGTGTAATATGATTTCTTCTTAAAATAAAAAAGTATAAATTAGTAATTTGAAATATTATTAGGTTTAAGGTAGAAGAGGATGCAAAGATAAATAAAATATGACCCGATTTGATATAGTTTGGGCTGTGTCTCTACCCAAATCTCATCTTGAATTGTAGATCACATGTTCCCCGCATGGCCTGGGAGGGACCCGAAGGGAGGTAATTGAATCATGGGGCAGTTACCTCCATGCTGCTCTCATGATAATGAGTAAGTTTTCATGAGTTCTGAGTTTTATAAGGGGCTTTTCCCCCTTTATAAGGGGCTTTCCTACCCATGCTCCCCTGGAACATGTTTGCTTTTTCTTCTGCCATAATTGTAAGTTTCCTGAGGCCTCCCTAGCTATGTGGAACTGTGTATCAATTAAACGTCTTTCCTTTATAAATAACCCAGTCTTGGGCAGTTCCTTGTAGCATCATGGGAATGAACTAAACACCCTTCTTAAAACAAAAACAAAGAGTAGTGACTGTCTATGTAGTTATAAGACAAATAATAATATTACAGGTGATTTATAAGGGAGATGTGACCAATTAATCTTCACTATGAGGACACAGGACAGAGGCAGAGAGTAGCTTGGAGGTGTTACACTTAGTTTTGGTTTGACATATGTGTGAGGGACTGGTAGGACATCTGTATAGAGATATAAGGAAGTCAGTTGAATGTGTGAGCAGGATTGGGGATTTATTTTTTTAACAAGAATTATTGCCACTATAATCAAAATAGCTTGCCAGAAACTCAGGAAGTGTTTTGATAACTGATCACATGAGTCTAGTTCTGCAGGATGTAAATATCAATGGGGAAAATTGTTCAGTGGTCATTATAGATTTTGGAAACATTGAATAAAAGTTGTTTGTTATTCTTTTTGGCCTTCTTAGGGTTTGTTATAGACTTTAAGTATTTTGAATATTTAAGAAGGTTATTTAGTATTGGCACAAACATATTTTCTAAATGTATTTCTAACTGAATTCTTTAGTCTGATCAAAATGTCGGCATAGCATAGCATAGACCACACTGGGGAATACTGGTTGGAACTTAAATGAAAGGGTAAGAGTTGCATTTGGAGACTTTTACAGGGACTGGGAAAAGCTCAGATTGCTCAGAGGACAGGGTGAAATCTGATATTGCAGGGAAGGAGAGAGTTGAGGTGGAAGCTTGAAGAGGAAACCAGGCGGAGAATGGGAAGTTGTAGGTAAGAAGAGTGCATTTGTGGGGTGAGGAGCAAAGGAGAAAGGGAAGGAGGGAGGGAGAAGAGAAGGGAGGAGGAAGATAAATTAGTAGAAGTAAAATCTTAAACATGAAAGAATGAGGTTAGAAGCCTAGCTGGTGGGTTGTTCTTAGAGAGGAGTATGGGTGTTCCATTTTTGGAGACAGTCTATGGAGGTAGAGATAGAGAATTTTGAGGGAAGGGAAATAAAATCTTTTAAGGGGTTGAACTATTAAAAAAGTTGAAGGGTGGACAGTTAATACTGGTGGGGAATCTAATGCAATAATGAAAGCAAATAAGAATAAATATTCTTATTTTAAATGTGTGAAGATATACTATTCATTTTTCAGTAACTGTTCACACAGTAGTGTGGAGGATGTAGTTGGGAGTCAAGAACAGATCTAAAGAGGATTTACTTTTTCTTTACTTAGTAGGACCAAACTCACTTAAGATGGAATTCTATTTAAATGCTTCTTAGTCATGTTTACTGTGGTGTACCTACGCCTTCAGTTATGCCTGGCAGATAGTAGAGACTTAGTGAGTACTTTCCAAATGCCCTTGACTGATGAATGAATGTTAGACACAAACACAGCACATCAATAGTGCCCACATGCCACACATGGGTTTCCTTTAAGCTCTTTCAAACTTGCGTTCATGAACAGAAAGACTAAGCTCTTGAAAAGACTTGGCACTAAGTCCTGTAGCCAGAGGGAGCTGCTTAAGGACCTTGTGGTCTAAAGATAGCACTAAAGAAGTGGCATAGGCAATGGAGTTTTTCCCCTCTGAAGAGCTGTGCTGACCTGTGACAGGAGTTGGGGATATTGAAAGACAAAGAATACAGCCTGAAGTAGCAGGCCTGGACAGATGGAGGAAGACCAGCCTCAGACAGGGAATCAGGTGCCAGAGCCCAGTGGCAGCTGAAGTACTGTAGTCTGGGAGACACCAGACCTCCTTTAGGAATGCATTAGCCACTGGAATTCTTAGAGCTTACAAGTAGGGGAGCTCCAAGAGGTAAAAATGGATTTCCAGCCAGTGTGATGCATGGCATCTTGAGTAGGATTTAATTTAATTTGGAGAATAATGGAGTGCTTGACACATTTGCACCATGGGTGTTGTGAACTAGTTCATACTTGTTACATGCTTGGGATTCCAGAGAATTTATAATCTTTATTACATCACAGCTGTAAGACAATTTTAATCAAATATATCAATCTAACCTTAGCATCCCTCCAATCTCAGCAAAGTATTGAAACAGGGTTTGGGCTGCATTTAAAACATAGGGGGAAAAACCCCACTAAATCGTTTAAGAGCAAGAATAGAAGAGAAACATTTAATTTTGGATATGTGTAGGTAGTAGCTCATGGCCATAAAAACCCCCAAAGAGTAGAAGTTTAAGGTAAGAAAAGAAATTAGCTAGAGTAAATGCTTTGAGAAAAACAACGGTGTACTCACAAAGCATGTTGATGAAAACCAGAAAAAGTCAAGTCAATATAGTATTAGATATTTGCTTCTCTATGAAGGTGAATTTAAATCAAACCTAATGAATACCTTATTTAAAATTTTAAATAAAACATTTTACAAAATGTTTTAAACAGCTCTGACCCGTCTAAATGATCAGTTATTGATAAACTCTTAGGCATTCCCAGAAGTAGAAAATTTTCATGCTTTGACATGGAATTTTTTAATGTTCTGATAGATGTTATTAACTTTATTATTATTTTTTTGACAGAGTCTTGCTCTGTCACCAGTCTGGTGTGCAGTGGCATGATCTTGGCTCACTGCAACCTCCCCCTCCCAGGTTAAAGCAATTCTCCTGCCTCAGCCTCCTGTATAGCAGGGACTACAGGCATGTGCCACTATGCCCAGCTTATTTTTGTATTTTTGGTAGAGATGGGGTTTCACCATGTTGGCCAGGATGGTCTTGAACCTCTGACCTTGTGACCCACCTGCTTGGCCTTCCAAAGTGCTAGGATTACAGGTGTGAATTACAGCCCCGGCCATTAACATTTTTATAAGTAAATACATCAGTCTGAAATGAGTTTACCCTGGAGTTAGTGTCACTTCTGGAGGGTACTTAACAATCTTCAATGGATTTAGCAGAGTATTTTCGCATATTATTTTTACCTGATTGATAAATGCTTGTGTGATTTTGTCAAGCATTATAGAAATTAATAAAAAAATTGATCTTAGGCTTTATCATCACTTTTTAAATTTATAAATCTCTGTGTAACTGGGAAGCCAGAGAAGCCCAATCTCAGAGATTTTTCTTTAGAGATGTAGCATATCGACAAAACATCGTAGCATGAAATCTCACAAGTTCAGTGTGTATGAGACAGATGGAGAAATACATTAATACTGTCAAGTCATTGGCTTCAAACTTCCTGGGATGGAAATGTTTGTAATCCAGGTTTAAGTTTTATGTTTCAAATTTATGGAGGATTATAGGAGTTGGGGGAATAATAGAACATGTTCAGGTACTTTGGTTGCAAATTAAGGCTTTTATTTTAACAGAAGTTCGTACAGTCCTTGAGTCCCTGTGGAAAATTGTTAATTGAAAGGATTGAATATCTAAAAAATATTAAATATCTTGTTTTAGTTTGGTAAGTGGCTCCTGGCAGTAACTATAGATAATATGATATGCAAATACCTTCTAAATGGGAAAGACGTAGTACTTAGTTGGACCATAAGTTATCTTCCAGAGCTTTACCTAATTCATTTGAGCATCACATATTTAGCCAGAAAAATAAAATGTTTATTTTTCTTCATATCATTGGTAAGTTCATACAATTCTGTTTTGTGTCAAAAGTAATACATGAAAGTGAGAACCAGAAAAGAGCACGTTGTGAACAAAATTAAATAAAAACCTACTTCTTTTTAAAAATAAATTTTTTTTCTAAAAGATGCATTTTAAATAGAAAACCAAAATTTTCTTTTACTTAGAAGTAAGGGAAAAACCAGGCCAGGTGCAGTGGCTCATGACTGTAATCCAAGCACTTTGGGAGGCTGAGGCAGGTGGATTACCTGAGGTCAGGAGTTCTAGACCAGCTTGACCAACGTGGAGAAACCCTGTCTCTACTAAAAAGTACAAAAATTACCCAGGTGTGCTGGTGCATGTCTGTAATCCCAGCTACTTGGGAAGCTGAGGCAGCAGAATTACTTGAACCTGGGATGTGGAGGTTGCGGTGAGCCAAGATTGCGCCAATGTATTTCAGCCTGGGCAACAAGAGCAAAATTCTGTCTTAAAAAAAAAAAAAAGAAGCAAGAGAAAATCCAACTCTTCTAAATAAGCCTTGTGTTAAACAAAAACTAAGCAATAGGCTTTTTAGAATTTCATAACACTAGGAAATTCACCTATTAAAACCTGGGATGCAGCCAAAATGATACATGGAGCAAAAGCAGATCTTTTAAATAATAAAAAATCTAACTTGTTTTTAAATTTATGAATCTTAAAAAAATACTGTAATTAACAAATCAGGAAAGAGAATTGATACAGATTAGAAAATAATTGATGAATTAGAAAACATTGGACTTAATCCCAGATCAAAATATCCAAATAAAGTCAGTAGTCTTATAACTTCACTTTACAGTAGAGGAAGTAGACTCAGACGTTGACAGCCTACCCATAGTTACCCTGCTGGTAAGTGTCAGAGTACTCTAAGGGCATAGATGATAGGCCTTGCTGCATTTTTTCAGTGTGAAAATTGGAATTATCCAACTGGCCCATTAGTCTAAATTCTGGGTGGGGTTTATATTTTTAATGGCTAGAAAATGGTTTGCGAGTGATACTGCTGGAGACTTTATAGTTGCTTGAGGAAACCAAGGAAATATAGTTAAAAACCAGCAGTCAGTTGGGGATTGCACAATAAGGGTGTAGAAGCATCACTACAACCTGAAACATTATGATCAAGAGCCTCATTAACAGAAGAAATAATGAACTTAGACACTGATGACTTCAGAGAATATTTGAAGAGGAAAATCTGAAATTGCCAATTAGCCTTTTGGCAACACATCTCCATAAATGTGTGCTGTAATGATCCTGTATTCTATTAATTCTATTAGACTCTCATATGTGTATCCCATTCATCTTCCAATTAGATTCCATTCCCAAGTTCTGCAGATTTACAATACAGCATCCTGACAATGTTTCAATGCCTGGTACGGTTTTTAATAAGTGGGTAGATGGATGGAAGGGAGTGACTTTGATTTAAAGGAAAGCAGTAAGAAATTTTCAAAAGGGATGAGGGGGGCTACACATAGTGACTTCCTTCCAAAGTGTATGATATGGAAAAGAGTCACTTTGCAGTGGAGCACTCTGGCAAATACTACCTCGGCCAGATAACCAAGCTCAACACCAATAGTGATAAATCATATTGATAGTATGTACCTTTTATATAAGTGATGAGAAAGTCATTTTGCCTTTTGGGTCTTCCCCAAAACCCATAACCCCCGTCTAATTGAGAAAGTTATCAGACAAATCCTAGCTGAGGGACATGCTACAGAACACCTGACCACATTCCTCAAAAGGGCCAAGGTCATCAACAATAAGAAAACTCTGAGGAAGTGTCACAGCCAAGAGGAGCCTAAGGAAACATGACAACTCAATGTAATGTGACGTCCTGTATGTGATCCTAGAACAGAAAATGAAAATTAGGTAAAAACTAAGAAAACTGGAATAAAATGCTGACTTTAATTAGTCAAATTGTATTATGCTTTGTATTTCTATTGTGTTATAAAAATGATTAATAGACGTTTAAAAAAATCAATATAAAAAGTCGTTGTGTGGCTCAGCAGCAGCTGAGTGGTTAAAAGATTTGTGGTGTTTGAGCCTGAAGACAGACTGGGTGCATACAAAGTGGTGTGGCAATGGTTTCCATTTCAAAACACTTTCATGGTCTCTTGATCTAACTTTTGGTTTCTATCATTTCTTTTTCTTTGTTTTTGTTGTTGTTGTTTTTTTCTTAACCTGGAAGAACCACAAATTATTACAGATTAAATACAAAGTTATTTTTCTAATCATGAAAAGTACTGTTCTCTGAAATCATAGATGTAGCTGGGAGGGTAGGCATTTGCAAAGTTCCCAGACCTTGACCTGTGCTTCCTATGCCAGTTGCAGTGTGTAGAGGTGGTGGATACTGTGGTTCAAATTTTGGCAGTCATCCAGGAACATCAGGAGCCCCAGCATTTTGTTCTTTCAGATACAGTGTTGTAATTCATTTATCTCCTGACCTTGAAGTTCATGATGAGTTTCATTGTCTTTTAAACTTTCAAGTTCTCAATGTTTCCATCTACTTCATACATTCCTTCACTCTAATGTTGCTACTGTGGAGGGTAGGCAGGAGATTGTGGGTGTATGGTTGGTTCTCATATAAGACAGTCCAGGATGCCTGATGCTGTTTCCTTTGGTCTCTTGACCATGTGCAGAATGGAGGTCTAGAATTTGGAAACTGACACTTCATGGTGCACAGACATGGATTCCCTCCCCTGGGGCTCATAACTACCTCAGTACTGTAGCTGTACATTATGCTTCCCTCTAACAATTGATGAAACTCAAGGGCCTGTGAAGGGAAGTGACTTGTCTAAACTTCAGCAGCTGAGAAGGTGGCAGAGACTAGACTTGAGCCCAAGGCTGAGTGGGATCAGTGCTTGCCTCCTGCTTTGGAAGTGACTCAAGATTCAACACCCCAGAAGGCACTTGCAGTGTCCAGCTAGAGGCTTCATGGCATCTGTGGTAAGATGCTCACGTAGGCACTGCCAGAAATTCTTCACATTGTCCTATAAAATCAAAGTCCTGGGACACTGTATGGAGGTATTCCACAAGGCAGTGAGTGTGCATGTGTGTATGTGCATGCCCACGTGTGTGAGCATGCACATATGCACACTCACCACCTGTGGACAGCTTTTCTACCTCTGAATGACGTGGAGATAAGAAATTTCTTACTTTCTCTTTGATCCTAGTCTGAGGAGACATTAGGAGGATATGGGAGAGCAAATTCTCTAACTGGCAGCTACTGCTTAGTTCCAGCAAGGGATGCTATGGAGAAATGTGGACCCAGATTAGCCATTTCTAGTACTTTTTCAGAATAGTCTGGAAATCAATTTCTTTAATGTGAAAACTTCAAATTTTAAATCTTGGCAAAAATGATCTTTTAGTGTTGTTTTTTAAACAGTTTAGACTGAAAAACACATATCTCTAGGCATCTGGGTTTATAACATTAAGCTCCCTCTTTTGCTTTCTTACCGGCAATAAGTGCAAATAATTCATTTAGAAAACACAGGCACCTAGATTCTCCAGTAAAACAGACTGTCTTCAATTAAGAGAAAGAAACTCACAGAAAGTATCCAAAGAAACAATTTAAAAGTTTTTAGAGAATACTACAGAATCTCAGGAGAAAAAAATAATTTTTTGTTTGACTAGAGCTAATTAAAGCTGTTTTCAGTGAGATCTTAATTTCAAGAAAATTGCTTTTCGTGACTTTTGTCTTTAAGATCTATGTAGAATTGCAAAATTATATTTGTTTGGGAAGAGTTATAAGGGGCAAAAATCTATCCTTAGATTCCTAGACCTCTTTTCATAATTTGAGAAATTGTTGCTGTTGATTCTTTTTGGAGATGGAGGGGTGCCATCTAATGGCGGTTTAAGAAATCTTAATTAAACGCCTGATCCTTATTTTGTAAAGGACCTGAAAGACAAATGGTATCTTACTATTTGACAGAGATATTGTCACATACTCAGATTTATAACCTATATGAGCAAATTTGACTTATTGCTTCTAAATTGGCCTCAAAAGATTTATATTAGTGAGATTTTCATTTTGTGCTTTGCAAATGTGGGAGAAGGAAAGCACAATTGAAATCCGTAATCTAGAGCTCACTGAACTCTGGAATTAAAGCTTCTCTACACTGTTCTTCCTGTTTCCATGGTAGGCATATGAGGTCCAAATATAAACTGCTCGAATGGCTTTTGTGATCTCTTTGTTGATGACTCATGCAAACAGGAGTACATGATCTCATGGAAAATGTCAAGCTTAAGTATTCTAGAAAGAAGATATAAATCAGAAGTCCAGTTACATGAGTTAAAAGACTTTATGTATTAGAACAAATTGTTACTTGCCCTGTTTCTGTTATGTAAAAGATTTTTCCTGGAAGTTTTTAATCTATACTGCATTATTGTTCATGGAAATGACCATTATAGAACCAGTCTTATGTATATATCATGGCAATTTGTCTTATCATGGTTACTTTTCTGGAAAAAATTACTGTGTTAAGGTACAGTTTTTGAAAGTTTAAAAGTGCGAATCTCACACAAATATAAAATGAATGTGTCAAGATTTTATTCAACCCATTAGTGAGGAAACTAATAAACTGTTAATATTGGTTCAAAGAGCATTTTCGGAACAAAGTATTTACAAGAAAATAATAAAGAAATGTTAAGGTAAGGTTTCTGAGTGAGATGTAAAACTGGTTAACATCCTACCAGGAAATAAAGCGGTAACCTATGGATTATGTTTCACTGTACAAAAATTACTTGCACTTTTTAGTCAAGTAAAAGGATGATAAAAAAAAAGTACTTGCACTTTTATAGGACAAAGTTTTTCAAATTTATATGTGATTTCACTAAGTCTGAGATCTTTTATCAATGGTAAATCATTATTGATTTAACTCAGTGTGTTTCTCTAAATCTTGGCGGGGTGGGGGCGGGGGGGCGGCTATGCGCCTGGTGTGATCATTAAAAACATAATCCGGCCGGGCGCGGTGGCTCAAGCCTGTAATCCCAGCACTTTGGGAGGCCGAGGCGGGTGGATCTTGAGGTCAAGAGATCCAGACCATCCTGGTCAACATGGTGAAACCCCCGTCTCTACTCAAAATACAAAAAATTAGCTGGGCATGGTGGCACGTGCCTGTAATCCCAGCTACTCCAGAGGCTGAGGCAGGAGAATTGCCTGAACCCAGGAGGCGGAGGTTGCGGTGAGCCGAGATCGTGCCATTGCACTCCAGCCTGGGTAACAAGAGCGAAACTCCGTCTCGCTACTTTTTGGCTTGTATTCAAGTTTTGGATACTTTTTTAAAAAAAAAAAATTAGTGTCTGTGGTCCTCATGTCTGTGCCTGTGCTATTGTCAGAGTAAAATAACGGTCTGTATCTGACAAAACTAAATACGGCAAGGAAGGATGAAAAGAATCTCTTGCTTTCTTTTCCTATCCACACTTTTCCTACCTTCCCATTACTCTAAGAGGTGGGTTAATCTACTTCTTTACTCATTTTTTTAATTAACTAAGCCTGTCTTGAGGGCCATTATATAACAGGGACTATGCTAGGTGGTGGATAAGTAAGCTAGTCAAGATGAGCAAGGTCATTGTCCTGCAGGTGTTTTTGTTCTAAGGACAGAAACACAATAAATGCAAATTGTGACAAGTACCAGAAGGAAACAGAAGGGCGTTGGTAAAAAGAGGAATATTATGCTTTCATGTAGACATTGTGTTAGGAAAATATTTGTTATCTCAGCTAAACACTGTAATTATTGTAGATCTCATCAATAAAAAGGTAGTTTCCATTGACTTTCACTACACCTATCCATTCATTCTCCAGGGAAGGGTAGACACAATAATGGTAACTTGCACTTTCCTAGACCACATGTTGCCAAATCAAAAGTGGTTGGCCACTACACGTGGGGGCAACGGTCATCCTGGTATCCCACTTTATATCGTCCTAGTATTTCCTCTGATGCTTTCCTGTGTTTCATTCTTAATTGCTAATCCTATATTTTCTTCTTTCTTAGTTTACTTGCTTTATTCCCTTGTTTTGATGGAGAACACCCTTCAGTAACATCCTGAGAAAGGGTATGTAGAGAGAAAAGTTTTAGGTCTTTATGTTAGGAATTATATTATCCTTCCACTTAACCAATAGTTTCTTGGGTATAGAATTTAAATACTAACTTTAGATAGTCACCTTTAATATAGCACTTTACAGAAAAGGGTTTTCAAACAGGTAGATAAACACAAAGGACAAAAGGAAGACAAAAGAAAGCAATAGCAACTCTGTTTTGGAGCCAGAAGGCAAATGGATGAGTAGTGATTGTCTTAGCAGACCCAAGGAAATAATTCAAAGGGATTCCAGGATGATAGAAACAGGGATCCCAGGATGACTATTGCCCATCATGTGTAGAGGGCAACCACTTTTGACTGATGTAGGTTTGACAATATGTGATCTAGGAAAGTGCAAGTTACTGTAATTGTGTCAACTATTCCCAGAGAGTGAATTGATGAGTGTAGTGAAAGTCAATGGACACTGCCATTTTATTGATGAAATATACAATGATGATGATGTATATCTGAGACAATAAACATATTCCCAACATAAATGTCTATGTGGAAGTCCAATATTTCTTTGTTAACTAATGTCTTGGAAACATATGCTGATTTCTGTATGCAGTCTGTATGCAGGAGAAGACAAAATTTGTACCAGCAAATTTTTTCTGCTGGAATACATATATGTCTATATATATATATGTCTATATATATATATGTATAGACATATAAACAATCTCTTGAGAAATATAGATGTAGTTGATAACTGGGATTGATTGTGGGTAGGAGCAGCATATGGCTGGTGGAGGATACTGTGATGGAGGCTTATTTTTTACTGTTTATCTTTTTGTTCCTTTTTAATATTATGCCACATGCATATATAAGTTCTTTAAAGATGAATAAAATAAAATGCATTTCTTAAAAATTGAAAATAAATAAAAATAAAGACAGTAGCATTACATTCTGAATAAGACTATTTCTTTTATTTATTAGTTTAAAAATGTTTAGCAGTTACTCTAATTGTAACATTAGATTACTTTGTTTTTGAAAGTTGTAAATTTAAATTCTGTTTTGCTTTGGGAGAGGGAAAAGGTCAATATTTTTTGGTGGTACTTGCCAGATACAAATAAGACAGATTAAGAATTCTTAGAAGCTGAATAATTGATGATATGAATGATGAAGCTTCTCTTGTTCCACAGGAGTAATTCTATAGTTTTAGAATGCCCCTTAGTAGATGTAATAGAATTCAAGTAATTCTAAACTTGAAAACCTTGTTCCTTTAGGATCATATTTTCAGTATTAATTACCTGGTGGTCACACCGTGGGAAGATGCTTGCTATGGCATTGACAAGGCAAAAGATGAAGCTAAAAGATCAATGCATTCATTCAGTTCTGCACTATAATGTTTGTCTATTCAGGTCTGTGTCCCATCACTAAGATATCTTACAGTTGTTTATTCTGAACTGTAAAGAAATAGAGCTGTCTTCTCCGCACCACTGTTTCTGCAGTCTCCAGAGCCTTCTCTCTCCTGTGCAAAATGGCAACACTTAAGGAAAAACTTATTGCACCAGTTGCAGAAGAAGAGGCAACAGTCCCAAACAATAAGATCACTGTAGTGGGTGTTAGACAAGTTGGTATGGCGTGTGCTATCAGCATTCTGGGAAAGTCTCTGGCTGATAAACTTGCTCTTGTGGATGTTTTGGAAGATAAACTTAAAGGAGAAATGATGGATCTGCAGCATGGGAGCTTATTTCTTCAGACGCCAAAAATTGTGGCAAATAAAGATTATTCCGTGACCACCAGTTCTAAGATTGTAGTGGTAATTGCAGGAGTCTGTCAGCAAGAAGGGGAGAGCCGTCTCAATCTGGTGCAGAGAAATGTTAATGTCTTCAAGTTCATTATTCCTCAGATCGTCAAGTACAGTCCTGATTGCATTATAATTGTGGTTTCCAACCCAGTGGGCATTCTTACATATGTTACCTGGAAACTAAGTGGATTACCCAAACGCCGTGTGATTGGAAGTGGATGTAATCTGGATTCTGTGAGATTTCGCTACCTTATGGCTGAAAAACTTGGCATTCATCCCAGCAGCTGCCATGGATGGATTTTGGGGGAACATGGCAACTCAAGTGTGGTTGTGTGGAGTGGTGTGAATGTGGCAGGTGTTTCTCTTCAGGAATTGAATCCAGAAATGGGAACTGACAATGATAGTGAAAATTGGCAGGAAGGACATAAGATGGTTGAAAGTGCCTATGAAGTCATCAAGCTAAAAGGATATACCAACTGGGCTATTGGATTAAGTGTGGCTGATCTTATTGAATCCATGTTGAAAAATCTATCCAGGATTCATCCCGTGTCAACAATGGTAAAGGGGATGTATGGCATCGAGAATGAAGTCTTCCTGAGCCTTCCTTGTATCCTCAATGCCCGGGGATTAACCAGCGTTATCAACCAGAAGCTCAAGGATGATGAGGTTGCTCAGCTCAAGAAAAGTGCAGATACCCTGTGGGACATCCAGAAGGACCTAAAAGACCTGTGACTGCTGAGCCCTAGGCTGTAGAAGTTTAAAAACTACAATGTGATTAACTCTGAGCCTTTAGTTTTCATCCATGTACATGAATCTCAGTTTGCTCTGATCTTCAGTATGTGAATTTGAGCTCACAGAATCAAAGCCTATGTTTGGTTTAATGCTTGCAATGAGTTCTTGAACAAATAAAATTAATTATTGCAGTGTGCTTCTAAAAAAAAAAAAAAGAAATAGAGCTAACTTTCAAATTGAGGGAAGGTTTTTTTATCGATGTTGATTGCTGCAACATTAATTGAATTATGATTTTATTTCATTGCCTTGTTTCTCATTTATTTATTTTACTCTCTTCCTGATTCTACTCTGCTTCTACGTAGTTATTCAGACAGAGATAAAATGATTCTTTCCAAGAAATTAGAACATACTATACTTATTACATTTCCCAACGTGTCCATCGTTGATTTGAGACAAGGTGGAAAGAAGGTACTATCCTAGATAAACAGCATAGAATTTATTTGTTACAATGACTCGTTGTTGATGAGTTTTTATAATATTTGACGCTCTTATTGGTTAAGTAATCCAGATAAAAAATAAAGTAGACAAAATATGAGTAGATTTTTAAACAGGAAGAAAGAAGCATCCTGGATAACAGCAATAGGAATAAATTAAAGCCAGACTAGGGCAAAGGAGCATGATATTGGGGTTCCTTGGTGACAAGGTGAAAAAGCTAAGAAGGGCCTTAGCTTTTTCAGGACACTGAGTCAATATGGTACACTCCTGTCCTGCTGCATTCTATTCGGAAGACATCCTTAGTTTGTCTAAGTGTCCTGTTAGTCATTGCCAGTTTTGAGGTGGAGGGGAAAATATTAGACTGTGAGTACAGATGGTGGTAATAATTGCATGGGAACTGAAGATAGCTAGTGTGGTATCCTTTCATGAATGTTTAGATAGGAATAATACAATTGAATGTTAGAGTGGAACAGAGGGACTTTCCACTTTGTTTATTCTAATATGAGTTTACAGTATCACATACCAGAGATTGGTGAATAAATATTGATGTTTAGTGACAGAAAACCCAACCCAAGCCAGCTAGAGCACAAAATGTAATTTATTATCTCAGTCACTGAAAAATCTAGGATAAAGCCAGATTCAAGAGCTTAAGCTTGACTATCAAAATGTGGCTCCTTTCATCCCTCTGGCTCTGTCTTTGGCTGTGTTGGCTTCATTTCCAGACTGTGGGAGAACTTGCCCCAGTTATCACAATCCCAAATACGGTGGTAGAGGGAATTTCCATTCTTATGCTGAAGCGAAGGGCTCCAAATTGTGTCTTCTGTCTTCTTGACTTTGACTGACCTGATCTGAATTGTATGCCCAACCTATGACTCTGTTTGAGCCAAGGAACATAGTTTAAGTATCTTTGTGTCCTCAGTGATTGATTAGCATGGGGTGTTGCATGATGTATAGGTACACAATATACAAATGTTACATTAAACTGTAAGCTGCTTTTCTGCAAACAACCATTTTACGCTGTAAGAGCTGGTCTAATATAGTCTAGATTTTAATTATGAAAATTTTTTGGAGCAAAATTAGGTGACTTGTTGGAGAGACTGAATATGATTACTAGAATTCAGTAATTTGAGACTTTGTGCCTGTGTGTTATCAGGACGCTATCAAAACCTCACAATACAATTAAGGAAATAAGAAGTAAGAAATTAACTGAAATTACATATCATCTTAGCATGCTAAGAGATGTATTAAGAGATAAGAGATATATTGGCAGAAAGAGTTATAATTTCTTTTGAATCATACCAAACAAAAGTGGGAGGTGGGAGGAGGACATGGATGATAGCTGGAAATGAGAGGATTTGAATATTGGAGTATCATGTCATTGGAGAAGAGGAATGATGTCAGTGATGTTAAAGTTATTCTTTCACAATTGCAACAGAATATAAATTATGCACATCATGATCTTAAAACATACGTTGTTTGAAATTCATTTTATAGAGAAGTTTAAAAATAAGCAGTCTGACAGGGCATGAAAAAATTTAGTTAAATCTAATAAGAGAAAATATGACCTAAAATAGATTTAAGACTTATGTGCTGCATCAATTACTAATGCCTTGTCTTGTGAGTTTAATTTTAAAAAGGGAATTCCAAAGACCAGATTTTTAGTATGATAGAAGAAAATATACCTAGTGACTCTAAAAAATAAACTATTCAGCATTTGTGTAATTATGCCTGTATTCTAATGGGAACTTCATTTTCAAAGCTTTTTTTAATCTTTAAATTCTATTGAATGCCAACTTTGCCCCAACAACTTTTCATACAGTGTGAAAAGATGAGAGCAAAGGAGATGTAATTATCAATGATGTCACAGAATTTGAGGCATTTCCAATCATGCCTGTATGCTCATTTTGCATAATCTCAAAACTCACTGATGTGGACCAATTTAAAATGAATTTACTGTCTTACACACAGGATCTTGGAGCTCTAATTGCCTGGGAAACTATAAGAATGCAGCATTCGAGCTCATTGGTCCTGACATAAAAAGATGCTGTTAAATATTTAAAGTAGTCAAGAGAACTGTAGTGTCATTTAAATAAATGTAATGTTTATTAGAATAATAAAGTGAAACTTTTAGGAAATTCATAGTTATGCAGTCTTATGGTAGTTTTTGGTTATTGTGCATGAGCTTAAAATATTTGAATGCTTGGAAACGTGTAGCATAAATGATCTATCATATTATTCAAGGTGGTGGTGTGTGATCTGTTGAAATACAATGTAAATGGTAGTATAGTGTGGTTATTGGGTTGAGAGTACAGAGTTAGCCTCCTGGATTCAAATCCTACCTAGCCACTTTGCTCAATAATATTGCATATGTTAACTAACCCATCTCTGCTTTAGTTTCCTCAGCTCTAAAATGGTGCTAATGCTATGTTTACCTTCTTAGACATGTTGTAAAGATTAAATATGTTAATGTATATAAAGTACCTAAAACAATGCTATATAATCATTTGCTGTTATGATCACTCTGTAAAGGTCATCACAGTTTTTCTTCAGAATACACAAAATCTTAAAATGCAATATTGGAATATGAAAAAAACATGAGGAAGTTCACACATGTAGCATTGAAAAGTTTGGTAGTTAACTTATAACTACAAATGTGGCCTTTTGTATGTTCACTCCAGGACACACTTCTAACACTATTCCTTACACTTTAGGACAGCAATTCTCAAAGTGTATTATACCAAGGATCAGTTGCATCAGAATTAACAGGGCCACTTATTAAATACATATTCCTGGGCTTCACTTTAGAACCACCCAATCAGAATTTTTGAGAGTGAAAATTAGCATTTTAACAAATACCTGAGGTGATCCATATGCAAGACAAATTTTGAGAACTTTTCTTACTTGTTCATGATTCCCTCTATTCTTGCTCTAATCTCACTTTCACTCTCACGTTACACTTCAGATGTCTTATTTCTCTCAGTTCACAGTTCTATCACATCTCCTGTTCAAGGAGTTTAGGTTTCTCTTTCAAAATTTCAGTAGACCATAGTTGTTCTTTTTCTTTCACATCCAAAGCCTAGGTTGCTACCTTCTCCCTCTTGTATTTCGTACTCTCTTCATTGTACCTTGTTCATTTTTTTCCCTCTATTTGTCATAAGTGGGGTGTGAAATCATTCTGGCTTTAGAATTCCATAAAAGACCTTTAGTTGGCTTTGGTTTAGCTCAGAACTGCTCCCACTTTCTTGTCTCACACATGCTTTGCTTTTTCCCTTCCCTTTCATCTTTTTCATTTCCTTTCTTTCCATGAACATTCCTGGATTAGAACACAGGGAATAGTTTGCAGCTGGTCAAGGAAAACTACAAGTTCTTTAGCCTTATGGCAGGTTTACCTGGGGAGAAGGGACAGGTACAAAAGAAGTCCCAATCCTTCAGCATCTCTGTTCCTGTTAGCTTATTTCTTTCCTGGACTCTATTTGAACTTGGCATCCCTGTCTGGAGTTTGCAGTCAGAAGTGCGAGAGACATCATTGAACAGTCTCAGACTGCATTGTCTGTATATGCTTAACTGAGAACATTGCATTTAAATCCTAAAATATACCAGGAACTAATGTATTTGGTGTTCCTAAATATAAAGCCATGTGTAGCAAAGTGGAAACACCACATATAAGAAAATTTTATTACTTCTTTGCCAAGGTAAAGATTAATAGGAAGCATTTTGGCTCATAGAGTATGTAATGCAGCTCCCCTTTAAAGCACATGAACTTTTTATGTTCGTGTGACTGATCACATAGATCCATGGAATCTTAATGATCCGTGAGGGAAATTGTTCACATTTTTAGAGGTACATCTACATTACAAAACAGCAGCACTTTTAGGAGACCACTGCACTGTGGTGCTTTTGAAAGCACTTGAATCCCAGAGTGTTGAAAGTAGGAACAATATTGATGACTCATAAACACATATATCGTAGTTAAAAAAAAAAAGTAGATGTCATGGAAAAAAAGGAACTATACACTTTGCCAAATTTGCTTATTTTAAAGCAACATGGACATTTTCTAAAATGTGGTCTTAGTAATTTTAGCTAGTAAAATGAAGGAAATTTAAGTCCTGGAAATTCATCCCTCCTTTGAATGGATTAGAATTCCCAAGCAATAACTGAGAATTAAAAACATTATCAAAGAAGATAAATTTAAGGAAAAAGTAGACACCAATCAAGAAATCATTTTATTGCTAAAATTTAGCTTCAACTGTTTCAGTGTTGGCTGGCATTTCATAGTTTCATTTGTGGAAATCTGGGGTTTAATTAAATTTCCATGTTGCTGCTTAGGTTTTTCTTAAAATGTGAAAGTCAATAAATTTTTTAAAATGAAATAAATTTAATAAATAACCTTAACTTACAACTATTGTCTTGGTATAAAAGCTAAAAAACAAAAATATTTCTGAACAGTAGAAAGAGACTCATAAGAATAGAATAATAATTTTTAACTTCTTTCATTACACATTTGAGCTTGATGACTTAATATTTCATATATTTATGTCTTATTTACTAACTCTTCATACTGTATTTGTATCTATAGACAACACAATGTAATGAAAATAGATTAGATGTATTTCATGAATAATATTTTTTTCTTGTTTTTTTAGGGATGCCCTCTGCATCTTTATTAGTAAATCTTCTTTCAGCTTTACTCATCGTGTTTGTGTTTGGAGAAACAGAAATAAGATTTACTGGACAAACTGAATTTGTTGTTAATGAAACAAGTACAACAGTTATTCGTCTTATCATTGAAAGGATAGGAGAGCCAGCAAATGTTACTGCAATTGTATCGGTAAGACATTATTATAGTTCTATTTTTACTGAAATACATACATTTCTTAGTTTTAATGGCAAGGATTTTTTTTTCTGTATGAGATTTTGAGCAGTTTCGTTATGATAAATGATAGATGATTTGCAGATAACACCATTCCATTTATATCTCTTACAGGTTTTTAGAGTGCTCCAACATAACGATGTGCATTTGACAGTACTGTTTTTAAAGATATAGACTGATCATTTTACAGTGTTCATATATTTATTTTAGAATAAGAACATTTCATTTTGGGTAATTTGGATTGTAGCTATCTCTGCTCAGACATACTATCTCTTGTAAGGTGGTGTAGAGAAAAATGTATGGAATACTTTAAAGTAGAAAAATGGCAATAGGAAAAAAAACTTTAGTTATGTCCGAGAGCTCTTTTAATGGGAAAAATTAAGTATATTAAGTAAATGTTAGGTAGAATTTGTTGAATTCTTGATCTATCTTGCACACAGTTTAGTTACTGGGTGGATTGTGTGTGCATAAGTATGTGTCTATTTTTAACTAGAAAGTAATGTCATGTGACCAAGAGTATTGCTATATTTGAGTTTTGAAGTACTTAAACTTTTTGTTCACAAAAATAAAATTTTAAGTAATAGGTTTAATTATCACATTATGAACTCTTATAAAAAGAGAAGATGATGAAAGACTACCTGTGAACAAATCCAGTGTTATAATTTTAGTTATTTATGACATGTATCTATATATATTGAAATTATTTTTAGTTTGAGTATACATTATATTAATCTTTTTCATATAATTTTGATTGAATCCTAACATTTTTTTTTAGGTTCCTTTATCATTTTCACAACTTTTCTTGATGGTGTTGTAATTACTTTGTGATCATTCTTCCTTTTCATTGAGGTTGCTTCTAATTTTTGCTGTTATGAATGTTATTTTGGTGAAACTATTTACATATATTGATTTTTATATATTTTGAATTGTTTAATGATTTTCATAGGCTGAATTACTGTGTTTTTCTGTTTGTTTCAGCGGCTCTTGTTAATTCTTTCTTAAAGTTTGTGTCATTTTCTTTAGTAAGGTGTATTTTCCAACACCTTTGACAACTTACTTGGATTTCTCAAGTATTTAAAACTTAATTTATTTTTATGTATGAGAACTAGAAATTGACTAAAATTTTTCTATACATGTTTTTTACTAAATAAAATATTTTTTTCTAGTAGCTAAATTACTCATTTGAGCTTTTTGGTGAAAGAGATCTTATTTTGATCTGCACAAGTTCATGCAGAATCTTACTAATAATGCTTAGAATCCTTACTAGTAATGCTGATTTTACAGACTTAAGATCCTAAAAAGCTAAGGAAAAGTTTATGATGACTAAAACATTTGAAATGCTAAAAGACTTAGATCTTTATTGGAGATGTGGGAGACTATAAGTACAACTTTAGGTTGAGTTTGGGAAAGAGCAGTTTCATTGAAATTGATAGGGAAATAATTGATTTTCCTGACGCATTTTTTGGCAGGCCACATCCACCTGTTTCTTTTCCTTCTCTCTCTCTTTTTTTGTATGGATGTATAATAGTTGAACATATTTTGGGGGTATATGTGGTATTTTAATATTTGTATATAATGTGTAATGATCAAATTAGGGAAATAGAGATGTCCCTCACTTCAAACATTAATCTTTTCTTTGTGTTGGGAACATTACAATTCCTCTATTCTAGCTATTTTGATATATACAATAAACGAATGTTAACTATAATTTCCCTACTGTACTATCGAATGCTGGAACCCATTCCTTCTGTTTTTGTACTCCTTAACCAACTTCTCTTCATTCCCCCCTTCCTTTCCCAGCCTCTGGTAATCACCATTCTACTTTCTACCTCCCTCAGATCCACATTTTTACCTGGATGAGAACATGTGATATCTATCTTTCAGAAAGAAGTCTGGCTTATTTCACTTAACATAATGACCTCCTGTTACATCTATGTTGCTGCAAATGAAAGGATTTTGTTCTTTTTTATGGCTGAATAATATTCTGCTGTGTAGCTGTGCATATGTGCAACATTTTTGTGAGAATTTTAGTGAAAATTTGTCTTCTTGTTAGGTTTGCTGTAGTCTACTCCAGATCAATCAGGAGCAGAGAAAGAAAATTCACATAATTGCTTTCCTATATAATTATTATTTTTCTATGTAATATTTATTTTTATTTCACAGCGTGAACAAATGATTTTGTTTCGAACCATTTATTTTTGTTTATTTCTGAGGATGTTTTTTCGCTTATTAAATATTTATGATTTTTGTTTTTGTACATTCTATCTATAAACATTAATGCCACTCGATTTATGCTTTGTCTCTTGATTGCTGTAATTAACATCAGTTTTGCTTATCCTAATACCGTGTTAAATAAGAATGATCTATATTTTGCATTTGATAGCTCTATGGAGAGGATACTGGTGACTTTTTTGACACATATGCTGCAGCTTTTATACCTGCTGGAGAAACAAACAGAACAGTGTACATAGCAGTATGTGATGATGACTTACCAGAGCCTGATGAAACTTTTATTTTTCACTTAACATTACAGGTAAGGTCATGTTTTTAAAAATTATAAGGAGGACTTATGAAACTTATAAAAATCTTTCAGTGCTTAGCAATATATCTATCTAGAGATGAGCCAATTCAGATGACTGGTGGTGGTATTCATAGAATCCAGAACTGACAGCCTCTTCAGCACTTCCACCATTTGGTTATTTTTTGATCTTGTTCAGAAATTCTACAACTAGTTTTTGGATCCATTCAGCTTACTCAGGAATTGCCATGACAGATGCTCCAGAAAACTTGGCCCGCTCTTTGGCTCTTTTTTTTATTCCTCCCCTGCTGCCAGATGTACAAAGAATGACTGTGACTTCTGAGTTCAAAGGACAAGGATACAAAAAGCAGGCATAGAAGTGGGAGGTCCCTGTGACTTAAATTCAGAGCACTGCTGGGAAAAGAAATTGAATAGCCTTAGGTTTAATTGAACTTTACGGCTTGATCTGTTAGGTTGAGGCAATGACTTGCTAACACGATTCTGGTTGTTTTTTCTAAAGAGCATTAAGAATTTTTTTTTTTTTGAGTAAGTATGTCACTATCATTAAAATGTTTGTGAAAATGACACTTGAAACAGTTATGTTTTGCTCTCTTAAGTCATTCTTTTAAAAATACATTTTTATGCTGAATATCAGTAGAAAGGTTACAGATAGACTCAATTTTATGAACAATGTTTTAATGTTTTATCTTTAATTTGGTTCTGTGATTAGTAGAATAATTCTAAATTTTCAGTACCTTCAATAGTATAAGAAAAATTACATTGAATAGAATTTTGTACTGTGTATTTAATTCTCTGTTATATAAGTGATAACATCAGAATTATAACTAATAGCATTACTAGCCAGTGATTATTTATCATTGTACTATCATATATTATCAAGAGTCAGTGACTACTGGTTTTCAAAACTTTTTTCAAAGTTTTTCATTTGGAACTTCTTAACCATGTTGATGTATTTTGAATGTTTTCTTAATCTGTGCATTAAGATTACACATATATTTTTATTATATTCTGAATAATTACTTGAAGACAGAAATTCTACAAAACAAATATTTAGTTTATTATTTTATTTTTAATTCATTATTTTTGGGATTTTTTTTTTAGAAATCTTCAGAAAACGTGAAGCTCGGATGGCCAAGGACTGTTACTGTTACAATATTATCAAATGACAATGCATTTGGAATTGTTTCATTTAATATGGTATGCCTACAATTTGATGATACTCATGGTTGTTGATAATAGTTTATTAAGTTTTAAAAATTGTTATGATGTTAGCTAGTGTCATTCTGTCTTTGGATATTTAAATAAAATTTGCTTTAACTTTATCCCTGTTTCACATTCTGTAGACCGTTCACTTGTTCTACCTAAGATGTTTGTGAATTGAGGAGACTTGTATGATCGTGGTCATCTTTTGTCCTGATCTCTTTCTGCTGATCGTTCTACCTGACTCCTTTGTTACCTCTCCTGTCTAGCCTTTAACTCAGATATACCACCAATGCCTTTTGCCTGATTTCCCCAAATGTCACCTAAGGAAAGTGTTCTTTGTTTGTCAGACTATTCTCAAAGTTTGGAGTTAATGGGAGATGAGAAAGCCTATTAAAAGAATACTTTTCAAAAAACTTACTGTGAACTTAAATTGAATAGTAGGCATTACTGCTCTTTAAAATTCTGTAGTCATCTCAACTCTTAGATTTTCCCATTAATTAATATTTTCTGAAGGTTGAAACTCCATTTCATCCCATTCACTTTTGCTAAATAGTTTATTTTCTATTTTGTAACTCAATTTCTGTGACTCTCGCCAATCCTTTGTTCAGAGAGTTTTATCATTAGAAACAAATACACAAGATAGGTCTCTCCTTGAGAGAAATTGTTTCCAGCTCTTAAAATAAAACCAAGTTTATCTCCAATACAGTTGAATTTGATGTGAATTATCTCATTGAAACCTCATCACAACCCCTCGAGATGGGCATTCCTAACCCTAGTTATAAATGGGGCTACTGAACTTTGCTGCCACCCTGAGAGCTGGCCACTGCTTCTACAGCCTGTGTGCACTTCCTGTGTCCATGTTCCTCCTCTCCTACCCTGAGTTTCCAACAGCCAAACCAGCATATTTCTTTTGAAGTCCTCGCTTTCACCTCCTGTAGAGATCCTGTCCTTAAAGTTATTAGCAGTGTCTCTTTTTCACTGACAAGCTGGCTGATGTGGAGAAAGAGTGGTTGGGAGCAAGGCCAAGTGGTGGTCCCAGTGACCTGCTGCCTTGGTCTGGAGGCTTAACTCATGTCTGTGACTGACCCCTGTGAGCATTTGAGTTTGTCATCTTTCAACTAGGAAATCTTTAAATTCCTCAGCAGAACAGCTAGTTGATGGTAGAACCAGGACAAGAAACCACATCTTTTGCCTGACTAGTTTTTATTTTCCCTTTACACTATTATTTTTAACTTTTTCAGCATTTTAAAGCTATAGTTCATCGAAGCTAGGAAACACCACATTCTTATCATACAGTGTGGATTGATTTGTCTTTGGAAATTGAGCATTTCTGAGTTAATAGTTTTTACCGCCTCATACCTCTGATTGCTCGGCTACTGATCATCTGTGCTTACTCTCCTCAATAGCTTCCCTCAATCACAGTGAGTGAGCCCAGAGGCAGAAATGAGTCTGTGCCTCTTACTCTCATCAGGGAAAAGGGAACCTATGGAATGGTTGCTGTGACTTTTGAGGTAAGTTTATTCTGAAATCATTTAACTTAATTAAATTAATTTATTTATTTGAGATAGTTTTGCTCTTTCTGCCTAGGCTAGAGTGCAATGGCACCATCTTGGCTCACTGCAACCTCCGCCTCCAGGGTTCAAGTGATTCTCCTGTCTTAGTCTCCCAAGTAGCTGGAATTACATATTTATTTTTATTTTTATTTTTTTTGAGACAGAGTCTTGCTCTGTTGCCCAGGCTGGAGTGCAGTGGTGTGCTCTCAGCTCAGTGCAACCTTTGCCTCTTGAGTTCAAGTGATTCTCCTGCCTCAGCCTCCCAAATAGCTGGAATTACAGGCATGTGCCAGCATGCTTGGCTAATTTTTGTGTTTTTAGTAGAGAAAGAGTGTCACCATGTTGGCTGAGCTGGTTTTGAACTCCTGGCCTCAGGTGATCTGCCTGCCTTGGCCTTCCAAAGTGCTGGGATTAGAGGTGAGTACCACCACGCCCAGCCCTGAAATCACTTTGAATGTAAACACTGGAGTTAATGCCAGATGGCTGCAATTTTGAAAATCAAAGTTCTTTGTATAATAAACATGGCACAATACAATGAAATAAAGATGAATACTTTTCTGATCTGATACATTTTATGATTAACATAAAAAATGTTTTCTTTGTTGCTTGTGTATACAAAGCTTACATGAAATACAAGCTAACATTTTAGATATGTGGGGAAAAACATCATAAAATAGAATAATAATGTTAATCCTATAAAACTCATAGAACTTTTATGATAAATGTTTTCAAATATATGAAATTTTAAAAATACCCATGGGTTACTTAGGCTTACATAAATTATCTAATGTGTGTTGTCTTTCCCCATTTTATTTTAATTTTTATTTTTTGAGATAGGCTCTTACTCTTATGCCCAAGCTGCAGTGCAGTGGCACAATCAAGGCTGACTATAGCCTCAACCTCCTGGGCTCATGCAGTCCTCCTACATCAGCCTTCTGAATAGCTGGGAGTACAGGTGTACATCACCATGCCCAGCTAAGTTTTAATGCTTTTGTAGAGATGAAGTTGCATTATGTTGCCTAGGCTGGTCTGAAACTCCTGAGCACAAGTGATCCTCCCTCTTCAGCCTTCCAAAGAGCTGGGATTACAGGCATGAGTCACCATGCCTTCCCCTCCACCCCCTATTTTTTTTCAGTACACCAAATGGATGTTGGATATAGCCATTGCACTCCACCATGGGAATCCATGAGTGTTACAGGATGTGGTATGAATACGATAAGCTGTGGGTGGGGTATATTTTTCAGGTGCTAGCTCTAACCATTTTATTTGATTGCTTGCTGACCATGTGCCCATCATTGTGTCACCACATTGCTGTTCTATGAGATACACATTTAAATCTTCAACTAATTTTTGTGTTTTTTAGGATCCAGAACATGATCATGTAGTATTTTCAAACATTAGAGTGTTAGCAATTTCTGATACCAGTTTCTTTCCTAATTATTAATTGTAATATCAATAAAATGGAAACTGGTATTTGTGTAACACAATTCTATGGAAGCATAGAAGAGTTTTGTTCATGCTTGTGGGTGTCCACATCATATGGTAGTTATGTTAACTACACAGAACATAGAACAGCAGAAGGCAGTAATGCATGAAAAACATAGTAAACACTAAATATGCAGTAGTCTTGCAAGTTCTACACTGGAAGTCATACACGATTTTTCATATACTTAGGAATATGCATTTAGATAATGAATTGTTGAAAATTTTTCTGATAAATATTGGAAACACTAGAAAATAATTGGCTATAGAAAGGATAAAGCATCTAGGTTATGTTGTTTTCAACTTATCTATGGATGTCTAAAATTATGTTATCATGTTTGTAACCTGTTTTTTATTTAAATAATTATAAGTAACATTTTTGAAGTGCTTAATATTGCCATATACTGCTGTAAGTTGATTGATGATCACTGCATGCAGATAGCACCTCTCCCTAGCACTCAGTCTCTCTCCTGTTATTCTTAGTTTTTCCTCTATGATACTTATTATCATCTGATGCATGCCCATTTATTTATTTATTTATTATTTATTCCCTTTCTTTAAATGTCAGGTCTATATGGAAGGGAGTTTGCTCTATTTACTGCTAAATCTTTAGTATCTAAAAGAGATGCCGCATGGAATACTCAACAAAAGCTTTTTTAAAAGAATGATTTGATTTATTCTTCACATCTTCACACCCAGCTTGTGAAGTGGAAAAACTGGTATTTGATTCCATTACTTGAGGGAATTTACTAATCTTGAATACCCTTTCTTTCATGAAGAAATATTTATAGAGATTTTCCCTGTCAGGTTTAACATAATGGTTGAAAAAAAAACAGTTCATAAAAACCACATAGTTTAATGCAATTATAGTCAATATCTATAATTACATTATAGGACCTATTAATTCAAAGGACAAAATTAGGTATGGGTTATTGTAATTCTTGCAGAACAGCTTTAAACTTCAGATTTTTGTCTGCTGACATCACAATGATGCTTTCTCAATCTTGTGGAGTATTTGGTATTTATTGATGGCATCGTGTGTTTCTTTGCAGGTAGAGGGTGGCCCAAATGCCCCTGATGAAGATTTGAGTCCAGTTAAAGGAAATATCACCTTTCCCCCTGGCAGAGCAACAGTAATTTATGACTTGACAGTACTTGATGATGAGGTTGGCTAATGTTAAATACCTAAATGGGACAAGGATTCTGTGTTGCAGAACACAGTCCTCTATGAACTTAATGTATTGTGGCCAGTCATACCTCAGCAATAAATGCCTGACTATTTTGGAATACATCTTATTAGTATTTACCTTACTTAATTCACATTAAATTGCACATCTAAAAGCTGATGAATCTGAATATAACTGGCAACCATACATAATATAAACATATAAGCATTTTGTATACCCTGATAATCGATTTTTGTTAGTGCTTTCAATTTTGAGCAAGAACAGTACTAACCTAGAATAAACATTTTACCATAAAAGCAAAGAAAAATTCTACTGTAGTTGATATTCTTTTGTTTGGATATTTTCAGTGTTCACTTTTATGGGAAGGTTTTTATTGTTTTCATATTTTACATTGAAACTACCAAGGATAGAGATACATGATACAGCTAGTTTAATTGGTAAAAAAAAGAATGAATCTGAACAATAATGTGCAAGGATGTCCCCCACATGAGCTTAACAAGAGAAAATACAACTTTTTCTAGAAGAATCTAAGTTTTACCATAAAAGAAAACAAAAAGGAAATAGCTGGGAATTTGTAACCCTTCCTCTACCCTCCTATAAAAATTCTGAAACCAAATCACAAGAAACCTCAAGAGAAGGAAAAAAGAAATATTAGAGGATTAGAAGACATTATTAGAAAAGAGTTTTTCTCTTGAAAAATTGTACTATTTGGAAGCATTGATATCTCTAGTTTTTCTGATTCTGGAAGCAAGCAAAAAAAACTTTTTGTTTTAAGATCACAGAGCATCGAATGGGCTATAATTTGGGGAGATGATTAATTATACATTTTGTTTATAAATGTAAAAGACCATCAATCAAATCATAACATTCTATTTTTAAGTTAAATAGCTTTGCTTTTTATATTGCTACTGATGGAGGTAAAAGCATGCATTTTTTTCACTTTCATTTCTAAAATAGTATGGTAAATGAAAAGCTCTCACAGCACAGTGGAGATTAACCCCAGGATTTCTCCGCAACAGCAAAAAAAAAAAAAAAAAAAAAAAAATTGCTCTTTAACAATGTCAACATTTGTCCTACTGCTGACTCTCATAGCTTTTTCTCCAGAGAGGCATGATGTGTATCTTGAAAAGCATATATTGGTGTCATATGTTTCACTCCTTAATTAACAACCATTTGGAGAAAAGCAAGAATAATTCACAATGAAAACTAACAATTTTTATGTAATGTTTAGTGTACTTTCCAGATTCTTAGGTATTATTACACTTTCAATACTGCTTCTCACCTTACTAACCTGGTAAAACTGATAGAAATGTATGTCAATTTTTTTACTATTTAATTTGGAGTTATCTAAGGACCAATTAAGGTTGAAAGACATTATGCCTGGACTTCATTACTTGTACCATTGCTTTGTTACATTTTCTTTTCCTGTCCAAAATACACTATTTACCTGTGGAAACTATTTTAGTAATTGGAGACTAAACAAGCCTCTCTTTTTGCTCCCTCAGTTAAAGAATTTTTATTTCTATGTAACTGTATTGAAGCATAATGACTTGTTATACATTAGTTTCTTTGCAGGTGTTTTGGCTGTTGATGTTTTACCTCTGTTTATATTCCTTTAACAGGTACCAGAAAATGATGAAATATTTTTGATTCAACTGAAAAGTGTAGAAGGAGGAGCTGAGATTAACACCTCTAGGAATTCAGTTGAGATCATCATTAAGAAAAATGATAGTCCCGTGAGATTCCTTCAGAGTACTTATTTGGTTCCTGAGGAAGACCACATACTCATAATTCCAGTAGTTCGTGGAAAGGACAACAATGGAAATCTGATCGGATCTGATGAATATGAGGTTTCAATCAGTTATGCTATTGTAACTGGGAATTCCACAGCACATGCCCAGCAAAATCTGGACTTCATTGATCTTCAGCCAAACACATCTGTTGTTTTTCCACCTTTTATTCATGAATCTCACTTAAAATTTCAAATAGTTGATGACACCATACCAGAGATTTCTGAATCATTTCACATTATGTTACTAAAAGATACCTTACAGGGAGATGCTGTGCTAATAAGTCCTTCTGTTGTTCAAGTCACCATTAAGCCAAATGATAAACCTTATGGAGTCCTTTCATTCAACAGTGTCTTGTTTGAAAAGACAGTTATAATTGATGAAGATAGAGTATCAAGGTATGATTTATTTTAAACATGTTACTACCATTATTTTAATATGTTATTCCAAGATTTAAGTTTTGTGGTGTTGGATACAACAATGAACTGTTAGAATATGTGTCACGTTCTCTACCATGACTTCACTGTTTTCTTTCTTATTTGGAGTGTAATTATGCAAATGATTGATAGTATAGTAGTTTCCGAGGATGCATTCAAATATTTACACTTTCATATTAAAAACATTTTTTCCACCAACCACGGTGATTCACACCTGTAATCCCAGCACTTTGGCAGCTTAGGGGAAGGATTGCCTGAGGCCAGGAGTTCGAGACCAGTCTGGGCAACAAAGTGAGATCCTGTCCACAAAAAAAATATAAAAAGATTAGCTGAGTGTGGTAGTGTGCACCTGAAGTCCCAGATACTTGGGAGGGCAATTACCTGAGTCCATGAGGTTGAGGTTGTAGTGGGCTCTGATCATGCCATTGCATTTCAGCTTGGGCAAGAGTATGACCCAGTCGTAAACAAAACAAAGAGCAAATCAGTTATTCTTTGTTATACAGATTCTGGTTTTATCAGTGTTTAATGGACAACTTGATATTGAGAAAGCTTATCTCAGGGAAATAAAGTATACTGTGTGACAATATGTATTTCTTTTAAAAAAATTTAAGATTTGAAGAAATCACAGTGGTTAGAAATGGTGGCACCCATGGGAATGTCTCTGTGAATTGGGTGTTGACACGGAACAGCAGTGATCCCTCACCAGTAACAGCAGATATCAGACCCAGCTCTGGAATTCTCCATTTTGCACAAGGGCAGATGTTGGCAACCATCCCTCTTACTGTGGTTGATGATGATTTTCCAGAAGAGGCAGAAGCTTATCTACTTCAAATTCTGCCTCACACAATACAAGGAGGTGCAGAAGTGAGCCAGCCAGCAGAGGTATAACTCTTATTATGCTTTATCCTTGTTAATATTTCTGTGCTGTAAAAGAAAGACAGAATTTGATCACAAATAAATCTACTTTATGTTTAGTATGAAGGGACAGGAAAAATAATAGTTTTCTTGCTCAGTATTCTTTCTGAAAATAAATATTTTATCCTCTTAAAAAATTCCACAAACTGATTTAGGAACATTTCCAAATCTGTTTGCGGTTCTTCTTTTACTCCATTATGTACGAGAAGTCATCATTTTTAAACATGAAGTATAAATAGATTTTAAAATTAGAATAGCATGGAAAATACAGGGTTTGATAATCTCAGATATGAGAATTCTATACTTTAATATTTTATTCCTTCATCTGCAGCTTTTGTTCTACATTCAAGATAGTGATGATGTTTATGGCCTAATAACATTTTTTCCTATGGAAAACCAGAAGATTGAAAGCAGCCCAGGTGAACGATACTTATCTTTGAGTTTTACAAGGCTAGGAGGAACTAAAGGAGATGTGAGGCTGCTTTATTCTGTATTTTACATTCCTGCTGGAGCTGTGGACCCCTTGCAAGCGAAAGATGGCATCTTAAATATATCGAGGAGAAATGACCTCATTTTTCCAGAGCAAAAAACTCAAGTCACTACGAAATTACCAATAAGAAATGATGCATTCCTTCAAAATGGGGCTCACTTTCTAGTACAGGTACTTTTTTTTTTTTTTGGAGGAAGGGAGGAAGGCAGGAAGGGAGGGAAGGAGGAAGGGAGGAAGGCAGGAAGGGAGGGAAGGAGGAAGGGAGGAAGGCAGGCAGGGAGGGAAGGAGGAAGGGAGGGAGAAAGGAAGGGATGAAGGAAGGAAGGAAGGGAGAAACGGAGGAAGGGGGGAGGGAGGGAGAGAGGGAGGGAAGGGAAGGGAAGGGAAGGAAGGAAATCAAGCAGTGAGAGAGACATTGCCGACCTGGATCTAGAGGTTTACAAGTTGATTTCTTTTTTTTTTTTTTTGAGAGAAGGAAAGAAAAAAAATGAGTAAAGGAGAGGAAGAAAGAGGAAGACAAAGAGGGAGAGTGAATGGAAATATTGCTTTATTCTGAAAAAAAAAATGGGTATTAATAATGACCCATCAATGTTTTATTTAAACCTATGAGTAGGTGTGATGTGGTATTGACAAGAATGTATATTTTGTGTATTTGAAGTGGAGAGCTCTATAAATATTTATTAAGTTTACTTGTTCCAGATCTGAGTTTGAGTCCTTGATATCCTTATTAATTTTCTGTCTCTTTGAATCTAAGTCTCTATGTATCTGGGTGTTAGGATCGTTAGCTCTTGTTGCATTGATCCTTTTACCACTATATCTTTGTTGCTTTAAAATCTATTTTATGCGATACGAGAATTGCAACTCCTGCTTTTTATTTATTTATTTATTTATTTATTTTTGCTCTCCATTTGGTTGGTAAATCTTTCTCCATCCCTTTGTTTTGAATCTTTGTGTATCCTTGCATGTGAAACAGGTCTGGATGTAACATGCCGTTGGGTTTTGGCTGTGTCTTTTGATTGGGGGATTTAGTAGATTTAAATTTAGGGTTATTGCCATTTGCTGTTAACTGGCTGTTTTATCCATTCGTTGATGTAAATTCTTCTTTATGTTGGTGCTCTTTACTTTTTGGTGTATTTTTAGAAAGGCTAATACTGGTTGTTTCTTTCTGTGTGTAATGCTTCTTTCAGAAGCTCTTATAAAAAAGGCCTGGTGGTAATAAAATCTCTGAGTACTTGCTTGTTCATAAAAGATTTTATTTTTCCTTCAGTTGTGAAGCTTAGTTTGGCTGGATGTGAAATTCTGGGCTGCAGGTTCTGTTCTTTGAGGATGTTGAATATTGGCCCCTACTCTCTTCTGGCTTGTAGGGTTTCTGCTGAGAGATCTGCTGTAAGTCTGATAGGCTTGCCTTTGTGGGTAACCTGATCTTTCTCTCTGGCTGCCCTTAGTATTTTCTCCTTTGTTTCAACCCTGGTGAATCTAACAATTATGTGCCTTGGGGTTGCTCTTCTTGAGGAATATCTTTGTGGTGTTCTCTGTATTACCTGGGGTTGAATATTGACCTGCTTTGCTAGTTTAGGAAAATTTTTCTGAATAATATCCTGAAGGGTATTTTCCAGCTTGGATTTATTCTCTCCGTCACATTCAGGTACACCTATCAAACGTAAATTTGGTCTTTTCACATAGTCCCACATTTCTTGGAGACTTTGCTCATTCCTTTTTATCCTTTTATCTCTAATCTTGTCTTCTTGTTTTTTCATTAAGTTGGACTTTGACCTCTGATATCCTTTCTTCTGCTTGATCAATTTGAGTGTTTAAACCTGTGCATACTTCTCAGAGTTCCCGTATTGTATTCTTCAGTTCCAATTAATTCACTTATATTCCTCTCTAAATTGTCTATTCTCATTAGGATTTCGTCGAACCTTTTTTCAAAGTTCTTAGTTTCTTTACATTGGGCTACAACATGTTCTTTTAACTCACAGAAGTTTCTTATTATCCATTCTCTGAAGCGTGATTCTGTTATTGGGATGTGCTCGTTATTCATCAAGCCTTGTTCCATTGTTGATGTGGAACTGTGATCATCTTTAGAGGGTGAGGTGTTCTGATTTTGAGTATTCTCAGCCTTTTTACACTGGTTTCTTCCCATCATTGTAAATTTATCCTCCTGTCGTCTTTGAAATTACCAACTTTCAGATTAGGTCTCTTGAGTGGATGTCCAAATTGTTAGTTCCCAGGGACAGAACAGCGGCATTAAGACCGATGGTGCTTTTCTGCCCAGGATTCTCCTGTCTGGCTTCCTTCTTGTGTCGGTAATGGGCGACTCTGCCTTCCCGGCGCTCCAAACCTCGGTCAGAAGGGGAATCAGTCTCGTTTACTCTGCGCGGAGAGCTGCTGCGCCAAGGTGCCGTCACAGCTTCTGCGCAGGCCTCAGGAGTCGTGCTGGGGACCCGTGTGGGTCCTCCAAACCTCTGTCAGAAGGGGAGCCAGCCCTGTTTACTCTGCTCCGAGAGCTGCCACACCGAGGTGCTGGTGAAACCGCTGCGCCGGCCACAAGAGTTGCGCTGGTGACCCGTGTGACTCCTCCACTGGGGATCTTCTGCTCCCTGAGTGACCAGAATTTGTCTGAAAGTGTGGTGTCCTCTAGTTCTCTGCGCTTTCCCTGAGAACTGTAATCCCGTGATTGGCCATCTTGGATCTCTTCCACCCTAATCTGAGCCTCCAGGCAAACTTGTGCTGTTTGCGTATTTTTTGAGGACTTTTGTTCTGTCCAAGAGACTTAGTAGGTGACCTGTTATGGGGATGTAGGATTTGTTAGTATGTGAAGGACAACTTTTTGTAATATGCCTACATGGAGGGAGGCATTTGTCCTCTTCCCCTGAGCCCTACACTAATGGCAGTAGATCCTGATCTTCACCTTTATTATTTTTTGTTTTCTTGCATCTCCTCCAAGTGGGAAGATTTTCATGTAATGTGTGTTCTGTCTGCGAGGATGACTCACTCTCTGGAGGATCCTTGGATTTTTCTTGAAGTGATAGGCATATGGAACATGGCTGTATTCACAATTGTGTCTGGTTTGTCCTGTGGCTGGTGGATGCCAGGGGATCTGGATCTGTGAAGTGAAATGCTAAGCATATGACTGGGTCCCTTGTGAGCATTAAGTTAAAACAACTGGAATGCTGCCACCAGAACACATTTAGAGATATATCTAGAAACTAAAAATAACACCAAAACAAAAAAACTCTGGCTTTATACAACAAAATGACATAATTTGTTTGCTTTTAAAAATTGATTTTATTAATATGTAAATGCATCCTGATTTTACCAGTTCACACTTAGAGTAGCATTTCCCAAATTTCAAGACTCTCTGGGTTACAATTTGTTGAGTGGAGTTTCAGAATTTAATGGAATTTTTTGATGTGAGCACTTGTTTGTCTTCTCTGCTGTCAGTGTCCTCAGGTTTCAGGATTTCAGAACATTCTCATAAGTATATGTTTAAGGGTTTTTTTGGATTTTTTTGGCGCCTAGCATTCTCCTTTCTGTTTGTCTCCAGTCTTGCATAATCTCCAGCTCATACAAGAACCAGATTATTAAAACAAGTGGAATGAGGCAAAGATTTTACACAGTTGCTTTTGCTTTCATGGAGGCCTGGGCATTCTGGCATATCTAGAGTAGTTGCAGTGATGTGATAAAAGTTTGAGAATTGATGATGCAGAAATGTTATCAAGTTACAGAGAACGTTTTTGTTGTCATTCTAGCTTTCTAATTTCTTTTCTCATCATGCCTCCAAACTAGTCTGTACTGTGGATAGAGACCCTTATATCTGTGCTAATATCAGTATCCTCTGTTAAACTTTAATCTTTTGAAAAGGTCCAATATTTCTATCTAAGTAGCTACAGATAATTCTTGTATAAGCACATCCTTATTAGAAACTTTCAACAAGTCAGATATTATCTTAGCTACTCAGCTTCAGTGTTCTATATAAACATACAGAATTAATTTTTTGATGACCCTTGAAAACTAAGAAAAAAGTTGAAGGATGATGTAATTAATATCTGATTTTTGGTGATCCTGAGTTGGAAATTTGCACCACTAATTTCACACTCAATTCTTTATATATCTCTCAATATAGTTAAAACACAAAGGTCTTACATCGCAGTTAATTTAACACTTGTTTGGGGAACAAGGCATTATTAGACACTGACACAATTCATTGAGGTTCAAAATAGCTGTAGGTTCTGGAAGACTGGTTGGAATAAGAGGTTTGTGTATTTTGCATAGTACATAATGGATGAGCAATTCATGAATAGGAAGCCTTAGCCTCTGCCTGCAAAGTTGAATGAAACTAAAGAAAGGAGAATTCTTTGGTCGCTCCTCATTCTTTAGCAACCCTCCCAGCTAAATACATTAGTCTGAGATGCAGCTTTTGGCAAGCATGGGGCTACTAATGTGCTGTCCCAGTGGCAAACTATCTGAAAGTAAAGAACGATTCTTTATGAATGAATAGAGCAATTTGATTTAGCAGATGGAAACAAGACAAAAAAAGGCTTATAGGCTAGGAAATAAGCCATGTACAATTAGCATCTTCTTTTCTATCAGTTCATTTCATAACCATCTATATTTTCTATTTTTCAAAAATACTATGGGATTAATTCTGTAACTTTTTTGATAAATGTAGGGAAATATGACTTATATTTTTCTTTCTTTTTAGAAAGCTTTCAGTAAAAATATATTTTTTTCTTGATGTTTAACACAGTATTATCAGGTTAGCTCTTTTTGAATATAAAGCAATGAGAATGTTCATTCACAAATATGTGCTAACTCATACATGACCGGTGTATTTTAGAAATATCTTTGCCTTATATTAATGCACACCATTATATTTATATACCATTGAAATATTTGTATTTTATTTATCTTTGTGCTATTTTGTATGATAAATAAATACGTATGTGTATATATATACCTTTTCTCTAGAAAGAATGACAGTTATGTGACTGTATTTATCTTTACATTTTATTTACATGGTAAAGTAAATGCAGTATACTAAAGATTACAGTTTATTTTATTTGGCTTCATATGCCAATATTTGACAAAATTCATCTAATTTTTTTCTTTTATTCAAATGAATATTTACCAAACCAAAATTATTTATTTCATTCTCCAGTATATGATTTTTAAAGCAAAATGTGTGACATTTAAAAAAAGACCTTTACTTTTACTCATTAAAATATACTATTCATCACAAAGTAGGAGGGAAATTAGAACCAGTCCTATCTTGTGGAAAATCAATTTAAATCATAGGTTTACTGGTGGTTACTTAGTGTCATCACTTCGACATTATAAAGCCTAACAGAGAGTTCTAAAGAGTGGGAAAGACAGGTTTTATTAAGTTAAAAATTGCATCTTATTTTAATAACTTAAAATCCCTATTGTTTTTGCAGTCCTGTAATGATTACCTATTCCTGCACTCTTGAAGTGAATACTGAGAGCATTGAGAAGTTAGATTTTGAAAAGTTGGAATATTTAAGATGTTGAATGTTTATGATTTATCAGAATTCTTATAGAGCTCAGATTGTGTAGAAGGGAGGAATTAGCAAATATTTATTGTGACGCTGCTGCAGTTTCAAGTCTGTCAAGTCCGTGTCATGTATTGGGAAAATGCTGAAAAGGACACAGACTCACAAGAGCTCTACAGACCTGTTGGGAAGTAAAAATCTGGAATACGTCAAATGATCATAAACCAGTAATTTGTAAAATTTATAACTACAGGGACACTATGTGTTATGCATGCATGTTACACATTGCAGTTCTTTAAATATAAAGATACATGAAGTTATAAATGGAGTTCTGAGTGGACTTCTGATACTGGATTTTGTCTGGAGGAGAAGAGAAATGGGTGATGATTGGAAGTGTAGGTCAGTGGAAGACAGGAAGGTGATATGGACAACTTTCTGATATTTTACTTTAGGGACAAGGTAGATGTAGGTTGCAAGGAGGAATAGCAGGTGGTGGTACTGGTGATGATACTAGTGAAGGGGCACAGAAGAGAGATAGTGATTTCTGTTTTGGACATTGTATATGTAAGATGTTTGTGTGACATTTATATGCTGTCGGTGGCAGTTGGTTATAATGATTTGGAATTAGAGGGAGAGGTGCAGAGATTATTAAGGAGAGGGCATAAAATTATAAGATAAAGGAGTTAGGCAGACCCCTGGGGAATAATAAAAATTGAGGGGCAGAAAGAGCTCCAGAGGCCAGCGAAGGAGATGGAAAAGGGATGGTGAATTAAGGAGGAGGAGAATAATGTTGCCAAGTTATTGGTGACCTCTACCTATGCTTATTTTGTTGCCCCATGATGTTAAGCCTTTAAAAAAATTTACTCTTCTATCAATTCTTATTACTTTTTGTTTATTTTTTTATTATAGTTGGAAACTGTAGAGTTGGTGAACATAATTCCCCCAATCCCACCCATAAGCCCTAGATTTGGGGAAATCTGCAATATTTCTTTACTGGTTACTCCAGCCATTGCAAATGGAGAAATTAGCTTTCTTAGCAATCTTCCAATTATTTTGCATGAACCAGAAGATTTTGCTGCTGAAGTGGTAAGTAGGCTCTTTCTTACTGGAGTGGCCTAAAATAGGATTAGCATATAGGGTTAACAGATCTTAAAAAGCTTTGTGGTGTACAACAAGCTTTCCATATGTCATTTGACATAGGTAACTAATGAGTATGTGATTTTCCCATTATCTTTTGCAGTATTAGATAGAATGAAATTAGAATTAATTGCTCACAGTGAGTATAGGATATTTTGATGTGACAGCTTTCAGATAGTTCTGTGACATTCGATACAGTGGTAGCCAAACATAAATTTTTTTTTTTTTTTTTTTTGAGAGAAGATTTCACTCTGTCATCCAGGCTGTGCAGTGGTGCGATCTTGGCTCAGTGCAACCTCCACCTCAGGCTCAATTGAACCTCTCACCTCAACCTCCCCAGTAGCTGAGACTATACAGGTGTGTGCCACCACTCCCAGCTATTTTTTTTTTTTTTGTATTTTTAGTAAAGATGGATATTTTGTCATGTTGCCCAGTTTGGTCCCCAACTCCTGAGGTGAAGTGGTCCACCTCCCTTGGCCTCCCAAAGTGATGGGATTATAGGTGTGAGCCATTGTGCCTGGGCTATAAACCTTTTTTTTTTCTTTATAACCAAGACATGGTACCACAGGTGTACTTGATGTACTCCATTTCTGAGCATTCCATATGCTTGGGTTGGAGTGAGGTGGCCAGCTTGCGCCTTATGCTTGATGGTGGAAATGATGGTGGTAAAGTTGTGGAATGCTAAATCTTAAGAATTTTTAATTTTATATATTTGTACAGTATATATACATTTTTACATATAGACATATAAAAAATTCACATACACAGCACCCCATCCCTCCCCTTGCCCCACCACTACATTCCCTGGTTGAATTTTTTCCAAGCTTTCGTCGATTTAGGGATGGCTCTTCCTTCAGCCTTACCATTGCCTGAGTAATAGTCTGTCCCTGAGACCGTCTCCAAGTCCCCCACACTTAAATTTGATTTAAACCAAGTTGACGTTTAGATTAGAAAGGAGGAGAGTTTTTGTTATCAAAGCTTTATATTAAAATATGTTGACCTCAATTTCCATTGTATATTAGTTTCTATAAATAGAGACGTTTCATTTTTCAAGATGGTTTTGATTTTTCATGTTTTTTTCTGAATACACTCTTGTCTAAAGGTTAGTTTGCTCTCAAAGAGTGTATTGCTTTTATTTACCTCAGAAAGCTGTAAATTTACCATTTTATATATTTTCCTTAAGAAAAATTAGCTTTTAGAAACTTTTGGGATCCTTGAACCTGCATTCTTCCCCTCTTGGGAAATAGCAGAAAAACTAGGAGTTTTCCTTTGTTTATTCAGATACAGCCTGGACCCACTCCCTCAAGGTGATTTAGGACCCAGCCCTCTGTTACTTCTTTTGTCTTCCCTAAGAATCTTTCCTCACTAGTTTCACGTTCTTACCATTGTAAGTTGAAGTAGCAGAATGATTAATGGTGAAAATATCTTGGTTTTTTTTCCAAGATGACTTTAAAGGGCAAATTAAAAAAAAAAAAAGAGGATACTCCTCTTTTAGGAGCATAAAAAGAATAGTGTAATATACCATTAAATATTCCTTTATATTCTTCTTTTGAAAAAGCTTGATCATAATCTATAGTGATCCTTTTATTACATATTTTTAAAGTGTACTGCCCTTGATTGAAACTACCAAAGTTTGTTTCAGAATTGTTATAATAGCTTCCACTTATTTAGCTTTATACTGTAGATAGGCACTGTTCTAGATAATTTACTTAAACAATTCCTAATCATCACCACAAACTTGCAAAATAGGAAATTATTAGTTTTATTTTATATGAGAAAACTGGGATCAGAGAAGTTAAGTAACTTGCTCAAGGTAATCCACAGTCACGATAAAGTATCTGATTTTTTCCTATGGTATTTGTCCTATTGGTTAGAAACATTTAAAAAAAAATTTTTGCCCCCATCACTTAGGATGTATTTTACATGACATATAGTTTTCTAGTTTTAATCACTGGAGTTTATTTTGCAGTTTATATTGTGATAGCAGATTCTATTTTCAGAGAACCTCTAATGGAAATTTATTCTTTAGGAAGATTGCTCAATGTTTTTCAAAATTCTTTGGCTTTTAAAATATTTGTCTTTTATTAAGACAAATCCAGATTAGACACATTTTTGGGTGAGGGTAATTTTGTATATAAATTTGATTAGCAAAAATTAATACAAATATGTCTAAGTTTATTTCCATGCTTAGAGGATTGTTTGGTTGAGTTTTAATGCATTTAATAGTTCACTTCTCTATATAGAATACATATGTTCACATACTAATATATGTATGTACAAACTAATAGCAGTAGCAAAGCTTATATAATTTGTGAACATGTATTTGAGAAGAAATTGTCCTGTTCTTTTCTTTTTATAAGGTGTACATACCCTTATATCGGGATGGAACTGATGGCCAGGCTACTGTCTACTGGAGTTTGAAGCCCTCTGGCTTTAATTCAAAGTCAGTGACCGCAGATGATATAGGTCCCTTTAATGGTTCTGTTTTGTTTTTATCTGGACAAAGTGACACAACAATCAACATTACTGTCAAAGGTGATGACATACCGGAAATGAATGAAACTGTGACACTTTCTCTAGACAGGTAATAACCTATTTAGGTAATATTCAGTAGCATGTATGTTTGAGTTCTCTTCAATAACTTTGATTTTCATTTTATTCTTTTATCTATATAAAGTTAAAAAAAAGCAAAAGGCTCATATTGGCCTTCAGACTTTTTTGTTATTTATTGATGGCTTCTGATTAGACTATGAGTGTAATTATATCATTCAGTGAATTTTTACCCTTCTATTTCTTGTGAAGAAGCACTACAGAGAGATTTGATGGAAGGTATCAGATAAATATGAAATGTAGCTAATATTTTGTTATATTAAAAGAAAAAGCCCCAGCAAATCTAAAATGTTAGGTTAAGCAAACAGTTCTGCTGGCTTTAGGCTCAACAGAAAAGAAGATTAGAGCTTGGGAGTAAAAAGAAAACATTAATCTTCATATAATGAAATTCTCTTTTATACACAGAAGTTAAACATTGATTTTATGACCATTTTCTAAAGAATCAAAAATTGCACAAATTTAAGAGGTATCTTTTTAGTAATAAAAAGAATTGACTTAGCACTTCTCAGTGGGTAATTTATATTAAGAAAATTTCACAATCTCTCAAAAACAGCTTTTTTTCCCAGTAATTCAGAAAATTCTCTATAAATATATAAAATACTGTGTTTAATGATTTAATGATTTTAAGAAATCAGAATCAGTCTTCTCTCTAACACAAGTCTCTTTATATGAAAATTGATTCATATTAGAGAAGGTTACTGTGACTTGAGGGCTTTGTGCATTCATGTTTAGAAACAATAAAATTCACAGATAAATCTAAGGAACATTTTGTGTTGTATTATTCAGGACTAAAGTAGTACAAGTTATTTTATATATAATAACTTTTATATAATCCCCGGATCTCTTTATATCACTGTCTTTTAGGTTTTTCTTTGTAGGCGTTTTGTCTAAACACATTTAAAAAAAATCTGATGAGTAACTATTTTTATTTTTATGTGGAAGAAAAATATGGAATGTAGATAACAAATTATTGAATGTCCACTGTTCCTTTTGCTTTCTTTCAAAACCATATTGAGTTTACTTACTTTCTTACATGAAGTGTAAAACAAAACAACCATAATACCAAGCAAAAAAAACACCCCAAAGCAAAAACTAATTTATGACACACACACACATACATGCACACACACACGTGCACACACACACACACACACACAGAGGCTAGATGACGTATGGTTTTAATGTATGTTTTAGACTTAAATCTTAAGAAAAGTTATTTCATGCGATCAAAAATCAGTAAAATCTAATGAAAATTGGAAATCTCTTTTTTCATTTTTGTCTTTTTTTATTCAGTAAAGCATTAAGTGTAAGCATTCAGTGGACAATCTTGAAAACAACTAAAGAGAAAAAAGCAGTGATTATAAACCAATGCTGTAATAATCCATAGAAACTTTGTTAGCTGACAGTTTGTACTCTCAACTAAATGTTTAAAGAATTATTTAGATTATCCATCTGCAAATTGAGTGACTATTCTTTATATTCTTTCAAAATATTCATTTTTAAATCTTATCATGTAAACCTTTTAAATTAAGTATAATTTTTAATGTTTTCTTTTTTTTCTGTCTCCTATGGGTAAAAATAGTACATAAGGAAGTACAAATCATAAGGTAGAAAATTTCGGAAATTATTGGTTCTTTTCAAATGGAGAAAATTAATTCAAATGTAGATTAAAATGTTTTAATTTGATTAGTAATTGGTGCATACTTGCATTATCTCAATTATGTGTGAACAAGAATGAGCAAATTTGAGTGTTCAGACACATTTAGTTACGTAAAATAAAATCTAGATTGCATATTTTATCAAAAACTCCTTAATTTTGCAAATTTTTAACAAAGTTTGAGTGAAAGAATAAATGAATGCTGCTGTGATTACGATAAACCATAATATTGCAATAAAATAGTTAACAGTTTATTGTGATAACAGTTTATAATTTTTTCTCAATGTCAAATCCAAGTTCAAATTCTCTGTGTTTCAACTAACTTTAGACAAAAGTTGCCCTGGTCCTAAAAAATTTGTGGTGGTTTCAAATACCATGCTGGGTAAAAATATTCTATTTAGGTTTCCTCAAATCACAATTTCATTATGCCAGTTTATTTCAGAGAATTTGGATATATGTGGTATATAACCCTGTATTTATAAATGATACATTTGACTTTAAAAATGAAGCTCTAGGGCTCTACATTTGACATGTTCTTTCAAGCCTGTTTGAAAATGAAAAACAATGGGGATTTGGAAAAGTGTTTTGGTTTTCTGATGCAAAGTTGTATTTAAGTAATATTTGGCATAATTAAATGATATATTACTTCCTCAGTATATTCCTGTGCAAATGATATAAGGTATAGATTTCTCTAGTTATAGAGTTTTGTTTTTTCTAACTCAAATAACAACTGGCTTTAGATCTGAGACTAGAGGTTTTTATTTTTTTTAAACCTAATTAAAGCTACTAAGTAATTATAAGCAGGGCTGAATGAAATTTGTTCAGCTGCTGTGGTTTGTGAGCCTGTACAGTGCTTGGCAGGCACAAGCGCCTTGGAGGAGGCCTGGAAAGGAATGTCTTGAATGGGTCTTGACATGCTAGCTAGCCATGGGGTCTTCTTCCATAAGTGGGAACTGCTGAACCTCTTGCTAGCATTTGTCAATAGCAATGAATTCAGGGTGCAGAGTTCCCATAAAACGAACATTACTAGCTCTTGGGAAAAAAAGGAAGGCTTTCTTTAGCTTTATTTTTCTCTTGCCATTCTAAAGTTCTAGCAGTATTAGTGAGATTTTGGCAAATGATACCCTGCCTCCTTTTCCCCCCCTCCCACACTTCTTTCTGTGTTGACAGGGTAGAAACTGAAAGGTTTGTCGTGTATTTTGGGTAAGTGTACAAAATAATACCTTGTTTTTGGTGATTTAGTATTTTGTTTTACAAGTGATCATTTTTGGACAAAGCTGCTCTTCTGCATGATTACAGGTCTGGGGAAATTTTGCTTGTCCACCTGGATGTGCATGCTTTGTGTGCAGTTTCATTTTCTAATGATAAGAGGAGTTTATACAAAGTTATTTATTTTTGGTCTTAAGAGTTTTGCACTGTGAATGCATTTAAAGTATTTGTTAAGAAGTTTGACAATTAGTGCAATCACATTTAGAGGATCTTAAAATTAACTTTCCTTGTAGGTACACATAACCTCAAAAATAATTATTGTGCTGTACTACTGAAATTTTTACCCAACATCTTTTATGAATCTTGTAGCTTGTTTAACAGAGAATTAGCAATCAATTATCTGAATGGTTTCATTGGTTTTCTGAGTACATCCAAGATACAATTTCTTGCTTATATCTCAGAGCTGTATACAGAACTTTTCAGAATTTGCATTTCACATAAGGGTAGCATATTTTAAGTAAGTGTAAAAATAAATTTGTTAATGTTCAGAATGGATTTTTATATTTTACAGTCTGATTCAGTTTTTTGTTTTGTAGCTTATGTGGATATAAAAAAATTTTAATTAATGAGGCTATTAATGTAAATGACGGACAAATTTGCTGTGAAAATCATATGATTCTTTTAACAATATAAAATGACTCTCCTATTATTTAGACTCTCTTCTGTGGCTACTAGCATGTTAGATATTATCAGATTTCTAAAAACTGGGAAGGATTGTTAATTCAGATTCTCTGTTAAATAGGAGGTGAGCTTTTTTTCCCTATATATTTCTACATATGAATTGTGGTTTCATTGTGATTTGAAGTCTGAGCATGAGTACATTTTTGGTTCAATAGGAGATGACATTTGGAAAGGTTTAGAGCAGCTTGCAGGATTGATAATTCTTAAGAGCCTGCTGGCTTTTAAACCCTCAGAGCCTTGCAGTCCAAGTCCCTTTGATCATTCTAATTATGTTCTGAATGTTAAAACCAGAAATTAAAAAAAAAACATATTGTTTTAATATGTTTTTGGAGATATGTAGGAATTGCATCTTAGATCTATTCTATTCTTTTTTTTCTTATATGTCCTACATTTTCTTTTATACTAGAAGAAAAAAAGCACGGGTTTAAAATGAAAGAGAATAGAAGGCATTTGAAACCACAATGTATTCCTAAAATATAATCATAATTGTCTTTATTTCTTTTATCAGTGTGGCTTGCTTTAGTCCATTTAGTTATCTAGCTATTATGTACTCTATTCAGTTAGTATAATCTTATGTAATGAGTTTAAAAAATAAATTCAAGTGTATGTAAAATCGAAACAATTATGTTTTAAGATATCCTCTAGCAACATGTTACGAATTAAATTTTTCTAAAACTGGGATGAAATCTGCAAATTTTGATACTTTATATAAATAAAATAGATTGAGAACCTTTGGTTACAATATTATTGGTATACATATGTAGTGTTTAGTTTTTGTCAAATAAAAAAAGATGTAGTGAATTCAGAAATAGAAGTTCTTTCATAACTGTTATGAGTAAAACTGTTTTGATTTTAAATGATTTCAACACACCTAAATTCACATAAGGTCTAATTCCTAATAGACTTCCTTTTCATTATCTAGAAGAGTTGTACATACTGCTTTAAAAGCCGGCAAAATTCAGAAGTAAGCCTGTAAGTAGTGGGTGCCATTTTTTCCTCTGACTTTTCTAGGGTTAACGTAGAAAATCAAGTGCTGAAATCTGGATATACTAGCCGTGACCTAATTATTTTGGAAAATGATGACCCTGGGGGAGTTTTTGAGTTTTCTCCTGCTTCCAGAGGACCCTATGTTATAAAAGTAAGTATGAAAAAAACTTCCATTTATTCCCTGCTCATAATTTCAGAAGAATGATCTCAAAGAATTTCAACTTTTGTGGATTTTTTTTAAAGGAAGGAGAATCTGTAGAGCTCCACATCATCCGATCAAGGGGGTCCCTTGTTAAGCAGTTTCTACACTACCGAGTAGAGCCAAGAGATAGCAATGAATTCTATGGAAACACGGGAGTGCTAGAATTTAAACCTGGAGAAAGGGAGATAGTGATCACCTTACTAGCAAGATTGGATGGGATACCAGAGGTATGGGACTTTATTTTTTCTTTGTATTTCTCTGTAAGATTGATAGTATTTGGTATATTATGAATATAAATATTTTGAACATTGGCAAAGAGACAGGAAAGAGGTGGGCAAGAAAAGATTGAGAAGTACATAGATTTGGAAAATTTTTAACAAAAGTTTAAAAACTGAAGACTCATTCAAATTAAAATGGTATTTTTGTCCCACATAAAAAATACCAAACAATTTTAGACTTTCAGTGTATGATCAGTTTTCATCCCCTTTTGGCTTTATTTATGTTAAGGCTTCCTTTAAGTAATATGTATTGACTGAACGTTTAATGATGTGGTTTTGAACTGAAGAAATTCTGCTATAGAATTATTTTGTTGAAAAAAAGAAATTTGAATTTTATATTATGGAACCAAGTATAGTTCAATTATGCTTACTCACCAATGCATGTGTAGCTCTTAAATTAATTTTATTTTATTCACTTCTGTAAGTTTAAATGACTAGATCATCAGTGATAACATTCAGTTTTCTTATCATTTTAGAGTAATATCATTGTTTCTCTCTGTCTCTTTTTGGGCAATGTATACATATTTCTGGTGTCTCTTAATTGACAGGAGAATGCTAATTTTTTAAGGAATAATATCACCTCTTTTGTCCTTTTAGTGAGTTATACATTTCTGAAAATTTGAGTATATAATATTCTTGAATATTTATAGTTTTTAATTTGTTTTGAAAATGTCAACTTTATAATTTCCCCACTTTGGCACATTCATTTTAGTTGGATGAACACTACTGGGTAGTCCTCAGCAGCCATGGAGAACGGGAAAGCAAGTTGGGAAGTGCTACCATTGTCAATATAACGATTCTGAAAAACGATGATCCTCATGGGATTATAGAATTTGTTTCTGATGATCTAATTGTGATGATAAATGAAAGCAAAGGAGATGATATCTATAGTGGTAATTTATTCTGTATCTTATATTGTTTTCTGTTTACTGAAGAAGAAATATATATATGTATATATATTTAGTTATTTCTTTATTAGCTAGTTATTTCCAGTTGCTCACCCTGCCTTAGAAATTCCACATAGTGAAGAATTTTTTTAGAGTCATATTTAGGATCATGATTTATATTTCTCACATAGTATAGAGATGATACTGATGACTTCAGTTATATTTTGATACTAATTAAGCATCTGCAGTGCAACTCAAACACCCAAGCACAAGTCCATCCAAATAGGGAGAACCTTAAAACTAAGAACTATTGCTAGGGAACTATTGAGATGACAGGAAATGATAAATATTTTATTTTTAGAGCCGTGTCTGTCTGCGTAAGGAAACCACACTAGAGCTGGTGGCTTTCTATAACTGCTTTTAGCAGATATCCTCACAGGACTTTATGATAGGTGTGCCTAATTCATTATCATTCTGTTTCCCATGCCGACTGACTTCTAAATTCACAAACTAGAAAAGATTGAGTCCATTTATTCTATTAATTATATACCTACAGAGGGAGGAACAGGCTAATATATTTTTATGTGTACCTTAAAAGCTGTGTTAAGCAAATAGTGGGCTTTTATTAAAAAGAGGTGTTGTTTTTATTTTTGTTTATTTGACCAATTTCTTTACTCATCATTTTAAAGTTTAGTATGTGTTCACATATATTAAGTATGTTTCTATTTTGCAGCTGTTTATGATGTAGTAAGAAATCGAGGCAACTTTGGTGATGTTAGCGTATCATGGGTGGTTAGTCCAGACTTTACGCAAGATGTATTTCCCATACAAGGGACTATTGTCTTTGGAGATAAGGAATTTTCAAAAAATATCACCATTTACTCCCTTCCAGATGAGGTAAATGTTGCTTATAACTTTCTACCTTACTTGTGGTAGTTGTTCAATAATATTTTTTTATTAAATAATTAAGCATCTGGTAGTATATTTTGTGATATAAGTTTGTGATAAAGAACTCAGATGTGACAGTGTCTGACCATAAGCCAAAAGAGCAGTATTATTTTTTGGTTTCTCTGAAGGCATATTGAACTCTAGAACTGACAGTGGCAGTGACATTGCTCATGTATCCAGTATCAGGGATTCTTAGTTGTGGAAGAGGTGAAGCCCTCGGCTTGTATTTAGTCCCTTTGAAGGCAAGGCCATATATCAAATGTTCTATGGTTCAATCTCAGCATCAAGACACAGGGCCATATGAGTCATGGACCAAACATGGTGTTTTTTCTGTCTGATAGTAAAGTGAAAGATCTTAGTAACAACAGGGAGTGAACCTTTCTGAGGAGAGCGGCACTTAGAACAGCTGTGGAGGCCGATCCCCTTTCTGTCAGACCCATTCCTCAAGAGACAAAATTCTAACACCTTTCTGTTTTGTTTGGGTGAGAACACCAGTTCAGAGGGATGAAGTGAAAAATAAACTGTTCACCTGGGTATCCATTTAGGCTCAGAAATATGGGGAATCAAATCTTGTTAGGGCATGGAGTAAGGCCTGTATGACCTATGCAGTTGAAACTTTAGTAAGCTTTGTAAGAGGCCTTGTGAGCTGGCTGAGCATTATTTACTATGACAAACTCTGCTCTTAAGTGTTCAAAAAGTGATTTTTATGTTTCATCTTAAAAATCTACATGTTTCCCATTTTCCTACAGAAATAACCTTTCTGGTATATCTGTTTTTAGCTTATATAAGGCAAAATATCTATATTTCCATTTAATTTCATAGTCTAAATAAAGTGGCTGTTTGTATGAATGCAGATGAAAATAGTTTTGGGGGTGGACTGAGTTTTGTCTGAATATGTTAGGGAAGGTTTTTGCCTCAGAAAAGGAAATGAATAATAGCAGTATTAATGGTGCTTAAAAAAAACCTCAATAATTTAAGAATATATAATGTAATTTATATGTATAAGTCACCTGACTTAAAACATGTAACATTTTCCAAAGATTCCAGAAGAAACGGAAGAATTTACCATTATCCTACTGAATGCCACTGGAGGAGCTAAAGTGGGAAACAGAACAACTGCAACTCTGAGGATTAGAAGAAATGATGACCCTATTTATTTTGCAGGTGGTATTGCTGTCTTACTTGAATGAGCTTACATATTTCTTAAGCAGTATATATATATGTGTACACACACACACACACACACAGAGCAATTTTTTTCACTGAACATTTTCAATAAAGTGCAATTGATGCTTGTTTAAATAGGATTTTATGACTCACTTGAGGGTTATTTAATCTATTTGAAGTTTTAACAAATACTTTAAAAAAATTTCTGAAGCAAAGGAAAATAAGTACTGTTTTGTTATCATTTTCCCACTTTCACATTTCTGGGTATTTTTTTTCTTTTGTGCAGAAAATAACACTTCTCCATGTGATTCTTCTAATACACAGTCTAGCTGGTTCAGGGCTAGATTATGTGTTAGAAGGAGCTGAGTATTGTGCCTAATGGATGGCCATGTACTATAATAACTAATCTTTAATGGAAATATTAATTAAAGTTTTTTCATTTTGCCACTTTAGTGCTTTATTTAGAGCTGTCTTTTGCTACCTGAAGCATCTTTTAGTTTTGTTTATGAAATGGTTTATGTCTAATTCTTTCTTGAATCCTTTTTGTCATCTATACATAGGTTAATTTACCGAATGCAGGAATCTTTTAAACCTTTTATATTTTATTGATTCACATTCTTAACCTTCAGTTAATGTGTACTTAATGAATTAGCCTTGTGTTCAAACTTCTGGTAACTGCTGTGACAAATATAAAACATAAGACCTCTGCGCCTGTTCTCAAGGAAGTTAAATCCTCAACTTGGAAATGAGATTTATGAAATAGTAAGCAAAGGATTTGAAATAGCATGCAATTTGATGACAAATTCAATGTTGAAGATAATGAATTTTGTAGGAATTAAGGCGAGAGGACAACCATTGGCTGTTGAAGTAATCAGAGGGGACTCATGTCAGAGTTGGGAACAGCTAATTATTTTAGCAAAGACACGGTAGAAGGCTTCTCTCATGGAGGGCAGGGAGAAGCACAATGTGATCTGAAAATATGTGATGGAATCAGAAAAGCTCACATATTCTTTCTTTGTGGATATTTCAGAACCTCGTATAGTGAGGGTTCAGGAAGGTGAGACTGCCAACTTTACAGTCCTCAGAAATGGATCTATTGATGTGACTTGCACAGTCCAGTATGCTACCATGGATGGGAAGGCTACTGCAAGAGAAAGAGATTTTGTTCCTGTTGAAAAAGGAGAAACACTCATTTTTGAGATTGGAAGTAGAGAGCAGAGCATATCCATATTTGTTAATGAAGATGGTATCCCGGAAACAGATGAACCTTTTTATATCACCCTCTTTAATTCAACAGGTAAGTAAATTATGCTTTTTTTAATGGCAGATCTGCCACAGTGCTTTAATAAGATGAAATTAAGCACTACTGTCCAATAATGAGGACAAGCAGGGCCTAACTATATTTGAACTGTTCAAGGGCAAAATTGTTTCATTGCTTTCTTGAGAAATGGGGTGAGGAATATATGTGTTGAACATTTACGTATTTAGTATACTTGATGGCATCCTTTTTAACCTTCTCTTTACAATATGGCACAAATAGAAAATTCCGACATATAAGGAAGTGAATTCTTACTGCTAAAAGTAACAGGCCTTGGGAATATGGCTTCCCTAGGCATTGCTTAGTCACCCAGCCACTTAAGGGATGGGTATCCTGTAGCATTTTTCTTGGAGAAGGGTGCTGGCACACTTGGTTGGGAAGCTTAATTCTGTAGGCAGCTAACCTCAATTGTTTGATAATTCTCTGGAACCATAGCCAGAATGAATGACAGTTTGCAACGGAAAAAAGATGTGCTTGTCCTTCTTCTCCATATTATAAATGAAACAGGACGTTTTGACCTCACTCTTTGGGTTTTGAGAATGTTTGGGCTCTTTCGTCTGTAAATTGGAAAGGCCTATTAGCTTCCCTTGATATTTCTTTTTTTTTCCCCCTTGAACCTTTTGAGAGTAAGTTAAAGATATGATGCTTCATCACCCTGAATACAATAGTGTGTGTTCTCCCAGAGATGCCCTCATGAGCTCTAATGCTTGCATCAGGTCACTGTGGTGCTCTCCCTGCCACCCTCAGTGGATTGCCAACATGTGTTCCATCTTGTGCCTTTTGGACTGAAAGATTTAGAAAGAGAAAGAGGAAGAGATCTCTTAATTACTGTTTTAGCTGTGTTTTTCATTCTCCCTATCTCTTTGACCTTCTCGATTGCTGTCTTTCTATTCCCCTTCCTCTTTTTCTCCTTTTGTTTTTCTCTGCCTCTCATTTTTCACATAGCTTAACTAAGAAAACACACAAAAACGTTAAAACTAAAAACTATTATCTTGTGAGGAAAATTTCACTTTTAGGAAGAAGCCACAAGGGCATGGCCGGCGCGGTGGCTCATACCTGCAATCCCAGCACTTTGGGAGGCCGAGGCAGGGGGATCACGAGGTCAAGAGATCGAGACCATCCTGGCCAACATGATGAAACCCCGTCTCTACTAAAAATACAAAAAAAAAATTAGCTGGGCGTGGTGGGACATGCCTGTAGTCCCAGCTGCTCAGGAGGCTGAGGCAGGAGAATTGCTTAAAACCAGAAAATGGAAATTGCAGTGAGCCGGAATCGTGCCATTTCACTCCAGCCTGGCGATAGAGTGAGACACCGTCTCAAAAAAAAAAAAAAAAAAAAAAAAAAAAAGCCACAAGAGCAATTTCACAATTGCAAAAAACATCTTCAGATCTTATGTAGACTAAAAATATTTGGTGAATCCAATCATTGTAAAATTTAAATGAAAGGAATTGCTACAGATAAAAATAATTTTAGTGAAGTAAAAGTGGGAAACAAAGTTTTACTGTGAAGTATAGAAAAGCGATGACGGAGTGACAATATCTTAACAGAATTTACTCTAGAAATAAATTCTTGATGACATTTCTTAGTGTGATTCTGGTAAAAATTTTTATCTCAGAAAGTCACCATGGTTAAACTATCGTTAGGAAAAAAAATGTCAATGTAGTTAAATAATAAATGAAACATTCTGAACCTCTTGTAAACAGTATGGAAATTGACTTTTTTTTTTTTTTTTTTTGAGATGGAATCTCACTCTGTCACCCAGGCTGGAGTGCAGTGGTATGATCTTGGCTCACTGCAACCTCTGCCTCCCAGGTTCAAGTCCTGCCTCAGCCTCCTGAGTAGCTGAGACTATTGGCTGGCACCACCACACCTGGCTAATGTTTGTATTTTTAGTAGAGACGAGGTTTCGACATGTTGGCCAGGCTGGCCTAGAACTCCTGACCTCAAGCAATCCGCCCGCCTGGGCCTCCCAGAATGCTGAGATTACAGGTGTGAGCCATTGTGCTCAGCTGGAAATTGGCTCTTGAAAAAGAGTTTAGTTAGTTTGTTCTATGAAATATGTTATTGCAGATATATATATATGTATATATATATATGTATGTATGTATATATATATGTATGTGTGTGTGTATATATATGTATGTATGTATATATATAAACATTTCATTTTGAGAGAAAGAGAGAGGGAGAACACAAGACGTGATTGGGTTATTGGGCTGAGGTATGTGTGTTACCTGTACTGCTGCTGCATTTGACTTTAATATACTTTCAGAAATGATGGCATTTAAAAATCCAATTACTTTAGTTAAGAAGGCTCAGATGACAAAAATCTCTAGAACTTGTAACAGCTCTTTTCCTCTTTGTTTCCTCCATTATGATGTGGAAACATCAAGGACTTGTGGGGCCCATGATGGGACTCTGTAGAGACAGCATCTCTGACATGACCTAGTGCTGGCAGTGACTGTTTAGCCTGATACTTATCATTTAGAGCATATGCTCTGATATTGAATCAAAGGATGTGGCCATCCTTCAAGCCCTTGTTAAATATTCCCAGTTCGTCTTGCAGAGAAACACAATGAATTTTCAGCACCACCTGGGACATGTTGCATTACAAATGCACGTGATAATACAACCCTGCCAAAATTAGGTTTTGTTATTTTTGTTAGATTTTATTATACACTCTTTATTGTCAGCATTTTCTACACAATGTTTTACTATTTTTATGTCTTTTTTCCATTGAATTTTCAAGTGAAGTTGAGTATAGTTATATATTTGTATAATTGTTTTGATGAGCTGGTTTGCTATATATAATTTGTTTCTATAATTTTAGCTGTAGGTATTATATACATCTAATTTTGAAAGTGTTAGTTGCGTCAGTTCATCAGCATATAAATTCTGTGCACCAGTTACTGAGCATCTATTTTTTTCAGGGCATGAATTGAATAAGAATCATTTGTCCAAGGATTGTATAGTAAAATTGTGTGTGTATGTCTGTATGTGTATGTGTGTCCCAGTATAATATGATCATTGTTATGATAGACCGACAAAGAGCAAAGTGCCATAAGAGCACACTGGAGAGGCGCTTCACTTAATTTGGGGATTCAAGGACTAATTCCTGGAAGATTTATTGCTTGAGGTGGGTTTTCAGGAGGGACAAGTTAGGTGAGTGAAGATGGGAAGGACTTGCTCCCCTATGCAACAGCTGGAGTAAAGATGAAGAGATAAGGACTTCAGGGAAGTAGCAGTGCCAACATGCTGTGCAAAGAACTGGAGTAGAAAGGAAGCAAGCTCAAAACCGTGGTGATTGCTTTGTTTTATGTACAACCAGATCAAACTCTGCTGTCCGAAGGCAGAGGTATAAAGGGGATCCCTAAGGCCAGTGATTCCAGTGAACATGGGCAGTAGTATTTTTATGTTATTGGGTAATCCTTTATTAATTTTATGAAATAAAATAATATCCCTTAAAAATTTGAAATTGGAAGAAATTATATTTTTGATTTCTAAGTAAGCTATTGAAGCTATATTCCTATTTGAAGAAAAGTGAGTTTTTCAATAAAACTCATTTTAATAAATGAGTTTTAATAAATGAAAAGTGAGTTTTTCAACAAGACTCATTTAGTTCATTTGTAACTAAAAAACAAAATAGGAGCTATTTTATCTTGAATTTATGTAGCCATCTCTTTCTTTGTATGTATGTTTGTATATATGTGTGTGTACATAAATATCTTGGAAATATGGAGCAGTATTTTGCATTTGTTTGACCTGCAGTGAGGAATTCTTGCTAAAAATGTGAACTGAATTATAAATTTCTTAATTAAAAAATATATATTTAATAGTAAGTTAGCTACTCTCTGTTATTTTGACTTTTCTATTTTTAATCTAGGTGATACAGTAATATATCAATATGGAGTAGCTACAGTAATAATTGAAGCTAATGATGACCCAAATGGCATTTTTTCTTTGGAGCCCATAGACAAAGCAGTGGAAGAAGGACAGACTAATGCATTTTGGTAAGCATATTTAGAGAAGGCAAATTTAAAATTGAATGAAATAAAATAAAACCATTAAGTATGTGAAAAACTGAAATATTGTTAATCCTTCAAAATTTAAGAATTTAAGAATTGAGTAATTTCAAAGTTGGTTGTCTGAATGAGTGGTAAATTTTGTTTATGCTGTTGCCACTTATCTTAAAAAAAAGAAAAAACTTCAGCTGGCAAGCAGAAATTATTCTCCTCACCTCCCTCATTCAAACTTCAATCCTTCACGAGACTGAGAAGCTTGAATTATCCAAGTTCATTAGAAACTCTTCTCTCAGATGATATGTGACTACTCCCACCCTGTACTTAGCTTTTGAAAAACTTTTGACAACTGTCATGTAGTATTTTGTGATGGAGCTTGGAAGTTATATTTCAGTTTGGATTTTTAAGACATGACTTTTCAGACTGCTTCTCTTTATTAACCTTCTACCTCATTCTTCTCTTCCCATGAAATTCTTCATAGCTTGCTTAGTAGAACTAGCTGCCTTGTTTATTGAAAGATGATAGATAGTAAAAATATCCTTGATAACACAGGAAGCTCTCGTTAGACAGTAAGATCCGCTACTTATAAATTTTCTTTAATTTATTTCGTAGGATTTTGAGACACCGAGGATGCTTTGGTGGTGTTTCTGTGTCTTGGCAGCTCTTTCAGAATGGTTCTGCTTTGCAGCCTGGACAGGAGTTCTATGAAACTTCAGGAGCTGTTAACTTCATGGAGGGAGAAGAAGCAAAACCGATCATTCTCCATGCTTTTCCAGATGAAATTCCTGAATTCAATGAATTTTATGTTTTAAAACTTGTAAACATTTCAGGTACTGTGTTTTTCCGTGTCTTATTTTATTTCCATGTCTTATTTATACTAAATTTTATATTTTATACCTGAATAATTAAAGCCATATACAAAATGTAATTGGTGAAGTATTTGTGTCATGACTATCTGATTTGAAATGTCAAAATACCCTTCTTGATTCAAGTGTTATTCTTAACATTCACTTTTTTGATATCTTAGTTTAGTTTAGTTTTAGGGATGGAGGCCTATATCCATCCTCTAACTTGCAAATAGACTTTCTGCACACCAAGTATAGTGTCTTTAATAAGACATTAATGGAAGGTAGGAGATAAAGATTCATGGAAGCTTAAAGCTTGATTTTTGTGTCATAATTTAAGCAATGAATTTTTGCATCACTTTTGGTTTTAAGCACAGAATCAAACCTTTCTAGTTCATATGCTCTCCTCAGGCTTGACTGATTATCAATAAAATTATGCTGAACTAATATTATTTTATTTCATGCCCCTAAAATGTGGTGAAAGCCAATGGTGACACTATTGTTCATTGATAATGAGTAAATTACTTAACCAGAAATTTGTCTGCTAAACAAATTCTGTTTTCCTCAGATTATACTAGAAAATACTTGAAATTCTAGCTCCTCACTAATAAATTTTCTTATTACAGGTGGATCCCCGGGTCCTGGGGGCCAACTAGCAGAAACTAACCTCCAGGTGACAGTAATGATTCCATTTAATGATGATCCCTTTGGAGTTTTCATCTTGGATTCAGAGTGTTTAGAGAGAGAAGTGGCAGAAGATGTCCTGTCTGAAGATGATATGTCTTATATTACTAACTTCATTATTTTGAGACAACAGGGTGTGTTTGGTAATGTACGACTGGGCTGGGAAATACTGTCCAGTGAGTTCCCTGCTGGTTTGCCACCAATGATAGATTTTTTACTGGTTGGAATTTTCCCCACCAGTGTGCATTTACAACAGCACATGCGGCATCACCACAGTGGAACAGATGCTTTGTACTTCAGCGGACTAGAGGGTGCATTTGGGACTGTTAGTCCAAAATACCATCCCTCCAGGAATAATACAATCGCCAACTTTACATTCTCAGCTTGGGTAATGCCCAACGCCAATACGAATGGATTCGTTTTAGCAAAGGACGATGGTAATGGAAGCATCTACTACGGGGTAAAAATTCAAACAAATGAATCCCATGTGACACTTTCCCTTCATTATAAAACTTTGGGTTCCAATGCTACATACATTGCCAAGACAACAGTCATGAAATATTTAGAAGAAAGTATTTGGCTTCATCTACTAATTATCCTGGATGATGGTATAATCGAATTCTACCTGGATGGACATCCAATGCCAAGGGGAATCAAGAGTCTGAAAGGAGAAGCCATTACTGATGGTGAGGGTCATCATCACAGTTAAGACACTGAAATTTGAAGTGTCTAAAATTTTTCATTAAAATTTAGATAAAAAAATGCTAACATGTTTTTGAAACTCTACTTATGCATTGGTTTAATTTCTTTAATCAAAGCCTGCCAAAATCATGATAAATTCTATGCTGAGTGTTGCAGAAATGAATCAGACAGTTTTGGACTTGAAGAACCTGGAATAAGTACTAGCAGAGAGATGTGTAATATATCATGATGATACCTTGTAGGAAGAAAGGAGAAAAATGAAAGAGGAACATTTGTTCTTCTGCGGATAGTAGGAGGGATGGGGAGTGATATTCCTGGCAGAGGAATGAACAAAGGAATAGAAATGTGAAACAATGTGTTGTATCTGGGGAGCTGCTGCTAGTTCAGTATTGCTGGAGGTAGAGGGTGGTGGGCATGAGGTTGAAAAGAAAGCAGGAGAGAAAAATCACATCACAGTGAAAAGAGATTATGGGTTTATACTATCAGGAGGTAACTTGGTGAATTCTGTGGAGTGCTTTAAAGAGATAATCGTTTTTGTCTTTAAACTAGATCATGTACTGATTCCTCAAGAAGCACATTTGTGTGTGCGTGCATACAAATACTGGTTATCTGCATTATAGTCACCATTCCCTCTCAGCCCCTCTATCCTATGATTTCATTCTTTTTTATATTGAATGGAAGATAGAATAGAGCTTAATAGAGTGTTTTCCTCGGAACCTCTTACATTAGTTATTTGGTTGTATTTTTCCCCAGAGGGGAAAAGAAAAAAAATAGGCCAAAGAAACATGCACATACCTACCAATTTCAATCCCATGGATTGTGCTTACAGCACTCTGTGGTATTATTTAATTTTTGGCTGTGTGAATAACAGACACCTACAAGTATCTGTTAGCCTTGATTCTTTTAGTGATGGTAGTGTTGGTAGAATGAGAATGGAAAAGATTGGGGCAAGTGGGAACTGCTGTTTTTTTCTCTGGCTTACTGCAAATAACTTAATATTTTTGTAATTTGTAACTTGGAAAGATAAGTTTAACAGCATATATAAAGTTATTAAACTGCAGTACACTTTATATTATAAAAATATATAAGTATGTGTATTATAAATGTACAGATAAATGAAAATTTAAAACTTAAATTTATCAGCTTCAGTACTCATGTAATCATCCCCCAGATCAAGAAACAGTATTCCAGAAGCCACCTTTGACTCCTCTCCAGTTGCTAACTCACCACCCTGACCACCTACTATTGGCATGTTTAAGAGCATAAGATTTGCTTTTCCTATTTTAAAATTTATGTAAATATAACTGAACAATATGTACACTTGAGGCTCTGGCTTCTTTTGCTCAGTATTATTTGTGAAGTTCCTCCAGATTTTTGCCTGTTGTAGATATTTCATGCTCATTACCATATAGAATTCTCTTATGTAACTGTAACATTATTTATTAGTGCTATTTTTAATTTCTGTTAGGGTTGTTTTCAGGTCTATTGTATATAGTACTATATATATCATATTATATATGTTATATATGGACACTCTTATACATGTTTTTTGATGACTATATACCTGCCATATGCATTTCTGTTGAGCGCATTCCTGGGGATGGAATTGCTGAATGACTGTGTGTACAAATACTCAGTTTTAGTTGATAATGCCTGTTTTCCAAAATAGTTGAACTAATTATACTCTCACCTCTAGTGTATGAGAGTTCCACTTCATTAATGTTTAGCTTTTTCCATCTTTACTTTTGGTAGACTTGTAGTGGTATCTCACAGTATCAAAAAAGGTGTATTTAAATGAAATAATTCTGTGTTTAAAACAGAAAAATTGTAAGCTGGACATATAAAACAAAAGTAGAAATCATTTACAATAAAAATAATTTACAATTATTACAAAAATCTGTAACAGTCATTCAGAGATAGCCACTATAAACATTAAGCATACTGTTAACATTTTCATATACACACACTATATATATATTTCAATATTTTTCTTCTTTATTGTCAAAATAATACATGTATATTCCATGACATTTGAAAAGTGTAAATTAAGATGCAGAGTGAAAGTTACCCTATTCCCTCCATGAACCACTGTAACATATTGGTATTTTTATAACTTTTATTTTGAATGATTTAGCATTGTGACTTAAGTAGTTAACACTACAAGTAGAGAAATAATGATCAGATTTGTTCAAAAGAATTAGTCATAGAAGCAAAGTGCTTAGAGTTCTCAAATTTGTATAGGGTTTTATATTTATAAGGCATTTTCCATGCATTACCTAATTTGTACTTCATAATAATTTAATATATTAAATAGAGGTCAGAATCAGTAAATAAATTTGCTAGCATTGCACAGACAGGTAATAGAGGAACCAAGACTTGAACATAGCCTTTAACCTCTAGGTCAGTATTTCTCTTAACATATCATAGAAACAAAACTAAAGGATATGTGATCATTTCTGTATCCTTGACTCTAGATAGTATGCTAACAGTGACACCTGTGACATGGTTTTGTAAGAATCAAGGGAACTTATAGCATTACAGTTGCCAGATAATTTAATAGGAGAGACAACATCATAGGATTTCCCAAAAAATCTGGAGCTCCAGTGAAAAGGTGATTCTGGTTTTTCTAGGCAGAAAGGTGGTCTCCGGAGTTGGTATGGGAGCAGTCATGACATTAACATGCCAGATACTTGTAACTACCCTGAAAGAGCCATCTGGGTGGAGATTTGTGAAACAGCCTTCACTCAGGCTATTGACAGGAAAATTGCTTGTACTTTTTTCCAGAATTTCTGTCAAGATCTTACATAAATATCTTACATAAATATCTTAGTTGAGTTATTAGAGAAGGAACAAGTAAAGAAAGGAGAACTAGTGAAATCATGAAAAGGGTTGTTATTGAGATATAGTGACACAGTTGGGCTGCATGTTACTATTTTTTTAAAAAGTCCCCAAGTCTTACAGATAATGTTTCTGAGAAGAACTACTTCTATTTCTACATCTATTCTATTGTTTGGATAAAAAGATATATTTGGCTGGTAGAAATACTTCTTATGAATTCTCACAACTTAAACTGAGTGTGTGTCTAAGACATCAAGCCTTGAAGATCCTCCCATCTAAGCACTTTGGGAGGATCACTTGAGTCCAGGAGTTTGAGACCAGCCTGGGCAGCATAGCAAGATGTTGTCTCTACAAAAAAAATAAATTAGCCAAGCATGGCAGCGCACTCCTGTAGTGACGTCCTCGCTACTTGTTAGTCTGAGGTGGTTGGATTGCTTGGGCTTAGTTTGAGGTTGTAGTGAGCTATTATTGTGCCATTGCACTCTAGCCTGGGTAAAAGTGCAAGATCTTATCTCTAAAGTAAATTAAACAAAATGAATTACTTCATTAAAAATTGTGATGAAATTGAATAATTCCATTTTTAAATGTGCAAGAGTAAAATTTAAAATATCATAGAATAAATTTCTATCCAAATACACACATGCACATACATAAATGTATACATTTGTATGTATGTGTGTGTCTGTATATGTTCAGATGCTTTTTTGGCTAGACATGTTGACAGACTGATAGAAGTTACTTTTAAGGATATCATCTAATTTGAAGATAGTTACCAATTCCTTTAGTACAAAATATCATAAATCCTAGTGATTATGGATTTCTTTTTAAAAATCATAATAGAAGATAATATCCAATTCATTGTATACTAGTTATGCAAAAGTTTTTTTTATCCAAAAATATCTTTCAGTAAAATTGGTTTACTTTCTGAATCACACTTATAATTTAGGACACGACAGTTGAAGGTATTGTAGCATTTAAACTTGTCTCTAATTTCAGGTCCTGGAATACTGAGAATTGGAGCAGGGATAAATGGCAATGACAGATTTACAGGTCTGATGCAGGATGTGAGGTCCTATGAGCGGAAACTGACGCTTGAAGAAATTTATGAACTTCATGCCATGCCTGCAAAAAGTGACTTACACCCCATTTCTGGATATCTGGAGTTCAGACAGGGAGAAACTAACAAATCATTCATTATTTCCGCAAGAGATGACAATGAAGAGGAAGGAGAAGAATTATTCATTCTTAAACTAGTCTCTGTATATGGAGGAGCTCGTATTTCTGAAGAAAATACTACTGCAAGATTAACAATACAAAAAAGTGACAATGCAAATGGCCTGTTTGGTTTCACAGGAGCTTGTATACCAGAGGTAAGTAGTGAGCTTGGAGAATTTGGGAGTTTAAAGAATTCATTGTAAGTGGATTTGTTTGGGACTCAGTTTTCTTTCATTTGGTAAGATTGCTTGAGCATCTACTTCAACTCCAGAAGTATGCTAGGGCCACTGATTACAAGTATAAATTATAAAATTTTTATATGAGTTAAAATTTTTATATGAACTTATGAGTTCACCCTTTGAATCAACTAAAGGAGCTGATAGAAGTAATAAGTTTGTTTTAAAGTGAAGGCTCTTCAAAGAATGCATGTTTATACTCCACATATTTACTTTTGGCTACTATTTTGGATACCTGTAAAGTGAATGAAATAATATATATTGAAAGCTTGTATGAATAATTGTATTTGTAACTTTATTAAAATACGGTTTTTTGAGATTTTATTTTTCCACATGTGAAATATGCTTGAGTAGCTAGTTTCTTCCATGTTGGGTGTAAATGCCCTTCTTATCAACCTTCTTGGCCAGCTTAATTCATTAGGCTGTCTTACTGTCTTTATCAGTTCTTTCCATGTTTTCAAAGATTCATAATCATCTTAGTTTCCTGTTCAGTAATATGAGAGCTCATGAAACTAGTTCCCAGGTGTTGTGTGTGACAGCAAGAGCTCGATGGCCATGAAAGGATGCCAAGGAACAAGAGTCTTTCCCTTTGCAAGTTGATTCTAATTGGTTTAAAAGGGTGTATAGGTAAATTGAAATGATGTTTAAAAAATGGATGAGTAGAGTTTGAAAAAAAATCTAGGTCATAGGCTCATTCTAGCTTAAATTGGAATGCTTGGCTCTCTGGAGTGTCTTTATTGCCACGTTAGCCCTTTTGTTTGGTGACAGTCATAAGAGATCTTCAAATAGTGTGGTCTTTTTTTTTTAACATCAGAAATAGAATATCCTAGACTAGCAATAACAAATGTCATACAAATCTACAACTTGAAAAAAGAAAGATATTTATCTCTAGAGGATAATACCTTTAAATACATATTCAGCTATCAAATAACTTTTACATATTTCATTTTATGTTCCCTTCTGATAATCCATAATATAGGTGCAATAGATATTATTACTTTCTCCTCTTTCTTGGATTAGAAACTCAGGTTTAGAGGCCTGAGAAAATAAGTAATGTAAGTTGAATAAAATGAAACAAGATCAAATTCAGTATCTGATTAAGTTTGGCAGTTACTAGTGCTTAATGAATATTAGTTTTCCTCTTTTTTTGCCCCTAAGGTATAATGGGAAGAAGTGGAATTTGAACCCATGTCTTGAGACTACTAACCTGTTGTCTCTCTTCCTGTGTCTTTAATTTTATCATCTCTATTTTTAAACAGACAGATAGGTTTCATCAAGTTGCGAGTACCATGTAAAGTCAGGTTCCCTTCAGTTCCCTTCAAGACCTGGCCCCTGCCTATGACTCTGACCTCATCTTGTGTTACTCTCCGCTTTGGTTATTCTGCTTCCAGTCAACTTGCCTTGCTTTACTTTCAGTGACTTGCTGACCTCTGTATTTGGAGAGCTCTTTTTTTAGATCTTCATATTTAGTCATTCAATTCTCAGATCCAAAGACAGGTCCTTAGTGAAGTATCGGATCCCCTTCTCCCAACTTGCCACTCTCCATTTGCCTAGTTTCTTTTGTAGCAGTGTTCACACTTTTAAATTCCCTTTGTTATTTAGAAGTCTTCTTATTTACTGGCTATCACCTTCCATCACAAAAATGAAAGAGCTCTTATGGTTCATTACTGTATTGATAACACTAAGAATGGAGCATAGCTGGTATTTAAGAAACTTTTGTTGGAACTTAGGAATATATTTTAATATCCAGACATGAAAAGTCATATAGCAATTGAGATATCACATATATTTAGATTCAATTTTACTACATAAACAACTACACTGAAAAAAACAAAACAACATATAACACATTTTAAAACCTGCTTAAAATGAGGAATTGCTTTTGAGTGTTTCTCTGGTTTCCATTATAGTTAATACTTAATGCTGCCTTGTTTCCCAAGCTCCATGGATAAATTGTACTTGTTGGTTTAGCTCCACCTAGTTATCAACTTTGCCTCTTCCTGAAAATCTCTGAACTTGAAAAAGGCCAGTCAAGACTTTGACCTCAGAAGATAGAACTTTGCAACATAGGCCACAGTATCTAAATTAGTAGAAGTGCTGGAAAGAAAAGAAAACATGATTGATTATTTTTCAAGATTATCTGGGAGATAAATAGCATGTATCTGTATTGGAAAGAGAAATGTTTAAATGGTTAATATAGGGAAACTATTGTTAAGTCTAAAAGATTAAACATTGAAATTTGGTTGCCAGGAAGATTACAGAATTATCATGTCTGAAAATGTGAATAGTAGTAACACAGAATTTCTACATTCATCTTGATATGATCTAAAGATGGGAATCTTTAAATATTTTTACTATCATGATCATAATCATCAATATTTATTGATTACTTAAGTCATTCTCAACGTGTGGCTTATGGATCCCTGGGGTTTACTGAGATTTTTTTCAGAGGGTCTGCAAGACCAAAGCTAATTTAATAAAAATACTGAGATATTAACCAGGCACAGTGCCTCACAACTGTAATCAGAGCACTTTCGGAGGCCAAGGTGGGTGGATCTTGAGGTCAGGAGATCAAGACCATCCTGGCTGACATGGTGAAACCCCATCTCTACCAAAATACAAAAAACCTGTGGGGCGTGGTGGTGTGTGCCTGTAGTCCCAGCTACTTGGGATGCTGAGGCAGAGGAATCCCTTGAACAGGAGGCGGGGGTTGCAGTGAGCCGAGATCATGCCACTGTACTCCAGCCTGGTGACAGAGCAAGACTCTGTCTCAAAACAAACAAACACACAGAAAAACCACTGAGATGTTTTTGCCTTCTTCATGAGATTTGTACTACAAAAACAATGGTGGCCAAAACTGCTAGCTGCTAGCATCTTTGCACACATCAAAGTAGTGACACCAAATGATACCGGTTATCATTTACCACCACGTACCCTTAGTTTAAAAAGTGCTAATTTCAGATAATGTCTTTGATGAAGCAGGAAAAAAGACCCTTGAATACTTGTGTTTTAAATATTTTGTCACAAATGAGGAGCACAAATGAAGTACTTATGCCAAATTACCAAAATATGATAGTTGTCTTGAAGAAAAGTGCTTGTGCAGATTTTTAGTTGTGCGTTAAACTAGTTGCTGTTTTTGTATCACACCATTTTTACTTGAAAAAAATGACTGACAACTTGACTTTATTGAGACTTGAGTATGTAGCAAACATTTTCATGAAAATGAATAGAGTAAGCCAGCGATTGCAAGGAAAATATAGTTCTTGCTGATGATAAAAGTTCAGTCGTTAAATGAAACTTTGAAATTGAAATACATAATGAGCTTGTTTCCCAATGCTTAAAGACTTTTCATATAAGATTGATAGTGATATTAACCAGTATGATTATGTTATATAATGTGTCAACATTTTGAAGATCTGTATAACTTAGTAACTAATATTTTTCAAGTAATCAATGCATATTGTTGCAAATCATGTCTGGGTAAAAGACTGTTTCAAAGTACAAGGTAGACTAGTGGACTTTAGAGTATGCTTCCACATTGCAACTAAATGCTAGGAAACTGCCACTTGTCAAATTTTGGATTTTGGTATAATATCAAGGAAAAATACCCATAATTATCTGAAAAGACTAATAAAATCCTCTTCCTTTTTTTGTTACACACACACACACACACACACACACACACACACACACACACACGGCTGGATCATCTTTATACACTTTAACCAAAGTAAAAGATAGACAAATTGTTTGCAAGAGGAGATAGGAGAATTCAGCTGTCTTCTATTAAGCCAGACATTCAGGAGACTTGTAAGAAGATAAAACAATGACCCCTTATCTTATTTTTGGTACCTGTAATTTTTCATAAAAATATGTTAGCATGTAATGGGTTTGTTATTTATGTCTTAAAATGAGTTATCAATATTTAATTAAAAATTTTTTTTATTTGTAATAAGGAAAATATCAGCAGATTTTAATGGCATTAACAGAAAACTCTTTGGGGTTCTCAATAATTTCTATGTGTAGAGGGATCCTGAAACTAAAACATTTGAGAACTGCTGGTTTACTCTTGCTTGTAATTATCTTCAGAGTTTAAATTTTATGATTAACTTGCTTCATTTTTAGAAATAAAGACCACCGCTACTTCCACAGATTCTTCTCCATTATGTTGTTGCAATGACATTGACAATTTAACTTAAAAAAAAAAATCCTTCAAAATTTCTAAATGCAATAGAGACCCTATAAGACTTCTGGGCTGGGCATGGTGGCTTGAGTGTATAATCCCAACACTTTGGGAGGCTGGGGTGGGAGGATCATTTGAGCCTAGGAGTTTGAGAACAGCCTAGGCAACACAGTGAGAACCCTGGGTCTATTATAAGTTGAAATAAAAATTTAAAAAATTTAAAATAGGCTTTCTAGGTTATGTTATGCTTCCACCTTTTTCATAGATTCGTATGACATACAGTAATCTTAAGGTTAAAATGATAGCATAATGACATCTTAAACAAATATGTAGACTATGACATACCCTGATATTTGACATATTGAAAGAGAAGGTAATTAATTATTCTGTCATTTGTTTCCTACCCACCGGGTACACTGTGTCCTGGCAAAGAACAGGATGTTAGGATGTTAGGTGATGATTATTATGGATGTTAGGAGCAGGTGCTTAATAGACTATAATTGAATGAATGAATAAAACCTGTGAAGCAGTTGAAGGTCCTGGTGAGTCATGCCACATAGTGCTTTGGATTCCCAATGGGATCTGTATTGAACAGAAGATGGACTTTATTAGATCTATAGCCTAGTAACCACATTCTCATGTTTCTTCCCCATAGTTTGTTATTCTGTGTACTTCCTATGTTATTTTCTCTCTGCCATAGTTTAGCACTGTTTTTATGTGTCCTGCCAAATTGTATACCACATAATTATAAATTAATGAGATTGCTTTCATAGTGATTAATATAACTTACTAGTCTTATTATTTTATTTTTATAACTAATACTTGCATTTGAGAATCAATTAAAGACAGTTTGGTAAGATCTTTGTAAAAATAAGACTATCATTTCAACTTGGACTGTTCTTGTTTTTAAGTGCCTACCATATGCCATGTGAATAGATTCCTTTAGATATAAGTGATATTGGTATAATGCGATATCACCAATCATCACCCAAGCGTGAAACAAAATTAAAAATTAATTGGATTTGTAGCTTTAATTTTCTGTTTCAACAGAAAACGCCAGTTCATCATTCAGAATACTGCATTATTTTTTCTAAGAAAATATATTTCAAAAACTCTTCTTACTATTTTTGTTTATTATTACCATTCTTATGATCTGAATATTTGGCAAATTCCTGACTTAAAAGAGGAGACAGTAGTGAGTACTATTGTTTCTAGTGAGAAACTGTGTGGGGATGGTTTGATGATTATCATGAATGTTAGGCCCCTTTATATACTGGCCTAAATGTTTGTTTCTATCCTAATTCTAAACTCAATTAGATGAATATTTTAATATTAGAAAAAAGGTTTAGATATTTTCTCTGTCTTATGTGTTTCTTTAATAATATTTATATACTGGAGCCCAATATTTGTAAAAGTGCTGCCCTTGGGTGACCTTGTCAGAAGTATGTAATGCAATTATTACTGGATATAATTCCTAACTCGAGACCCCATACCCCTGGATTATAATCCATGGCTGGGAGGAGAGGGGAAGTTTAAGCTGAATGAGAACTTTTTTTTTAAATGAAAGTTTTCATATATAGAGTATACACAAAAATAAAGATAATGGAATGTGTCCCAGTGTACTCATTACCTAGCTTCAATAATTATCAGCCTTTTGGCAATATTGTTTAATCATTTCTGGCTAAAATACTTTTTAAGGCAAACCTCAGGTATTATGTTATTTCTCTGTGAATTCAGAAGTATTAAAGGTTGATTTGCACTGAGCATCCTAGTGTTTTTTTTTTAATGGACTCAATGTTCAAAAACTCATAACTTACGAAGTTTACTTTATTGAACAAAATATTAATTCATTACATTTTCCATAATAGTTGACATATGGCATATAACTGTACATACTTTTATTAGATACAAATAGTGATTTTTTTAAAGTGAAAATATTCAGGAAGCTATAGGTTTTGATGAAGGTTTTAGTAAGTATAGTATACTTAAGTTTTCCCTGTGACTTTTGCAAACAAAATCTTCGTCTTAGTCCTAAATGCTATGTGGTAATGCTGATGGACTTGATAAAAATTTAAGTTTGTAAAAGGAACCATCATAGATTTCTGAGTTTAACATTTACGTATTAAGATTAATGGTTTATTAATTTAACTCACGAGGTGTTATGATCCTTATTTTTAGAAGAGACTGCAAATGCTTGATAAGTGGTAGAATGAGGAAGCTCAAGACTATTCGGCCTTATAGCTGCACTCTTTCCACCACGCATTTGCTCATGTACTATTCTGCTAGCGTGAAAATCCTAATGTAGGTCCCTAAGTGGAAATTAAGTCCAATGTTGTATTGACACTTGGGTCTCAAGCTGCGTCCTTCTCTTCTGTCCAACATCTTAAGGTTGGAATGCCCACCTTGAGGATGGTCAGTTCTGCCATGACATGATGGATGGATTCTTAAAAATCATCATGCTATGCCAGATGCATAATGAGAAACACAGAGCTTATGGAAAAGATGGGGTTAGGAGAACACTGCTCAAGAACTTGATCATTGATGCTTAAAATAGGGACCTGATACAAATGTTTTAAACATTAAATATTTGATACTTACAAACCACAATAAGTATGGCATATTATCTTAAAAAAACTTTAAGTTTCCTGGTAGAAGTGGGCATCAGAAGGATTGCAGCTTGTATGTTTTTGTGAAGTGATAGAATGAGCGTTATCTACAATTGGAGGGAAATTTATAACACTAGATGTAGTTAAGTGTGGCTGGTAATAGGTGTTGAACTGAGTGGCTGGTAGTTGTTTGAGACATGTGTTTGAGGTATGTGGCTTGTTTCAGGTGGGCATGATTTTCTGTGTTCACCAAGTTTCTTGTGAATGAAGTATCACTTATAAGCAAATGCAAGTTGAAGGTGTATTCAAATTGCTCCCTAATGTATTATCAATTGTGTTGGAACAATTTCATGATTTCAAAATAAGGGTTGTAGCAGAATTAAATGTACTTGATCCTCTTCTCCTCTCCATCTATACTTTGCTGTTGTTACAATCAGTTTTCAAATACCATTTGTATAATTATATATTCATTCACCAATTTCATATGGCTTTAAATACCATTTATATATTGATAACTTCCAAATTTATGATGTCAATTTCATCCTTTCTCTGAAATTCCAGACCCATTTCTTTAGTTACAACTTGACACATTTCTAGGATATTTATTTCATAGACATTTCAAGCTGGACATATTTTAAACCTTTTAATTATTACCCAAAACCTGTGACTGACTTGATACAGGAGGAAAGTCAAGCCTGCTTCATGGATTCCTGGACTTCATATGTTGCTGCTTGCTCTAAGTGGGCTGCTGCCTCTTTAGTGCCCTAACCAGAGGTGTTTCTGAAGGGCAGAGGGCAGAGCTGTAAACTGTCCTCTTAGCCATTCATCTTCTGTGGATGGAGATATGGCCTGAAGTATGAAGCTACATTCAACCCTGAGCAGTGCTCATGGTGTAGCTGATTGGCCAGGGGCTTGGAATATCAAGACTAGAGACAAAGACATGTGGGGAGGAGTCATGTGAGTAGATTACCAGGAGTCAACACTGAGTATGAGGGGGCGTTTCCCAAAACGTTCCTAACAACCTTGAAATTAGAGTGAGCCTCCTTTGCATATTGGATCTAGCAACTGATATAGCAACTGGTGGCTGCAGAATGTCCGAACAGCAAACAGCAGAGATCAAAGCTAAGCACTTCCCAATTAAACATTTACTAATACATTGATCCCAACCAAACTTTATCACTCCACAGGAAATTGCAATTCATTCTTACTGAAAATGATACTTTAGCCTCCTAATACATCCTAATACAAGCACCATCATCTGAAGGCATAAAGAATGCCAGCTTTAACCACATGGAGAACTGCATCACATGACCTCACAGGGACTAATTTGAAGGAGGTGAAGCAACGGGTACATAGTCATAGGACTAATTCACTGGCTTCACTATATACCACATCAGCTGAAGTAGCTGGCCTCATACAATTGAATGGCCTGTTGAAGACCTAGCCATGGTGTCGGCTTAAGAACAGCTTCTTGTAAGGTTGAAGTGTCCTCCAGGATGCAGTGTGTGCATTCAATGGGTGATATCTGTTTCTGTGTCCCCAATAACTAGAATAGACAGACTAAGGAAGCAGAAGATAAAAATGTGACAGATCCCTATCTCTACTATTTTTAGTTACCTACTGCCTGAATTTGTTTCCTACTTTAGGCTCCACTGGACTAGAAGTTCTTGTTCTGGTGGTGGGGCTGGGGGAAGAGTGTGCCTGCTAGGACACACACTGAGGGCACCACTGACCTACCAGCAGGTTGTTTTGGGGCTCTCATGCCCATGGACCAGCAGGCAAATAAAAGAGTTAGAATGTTGCCCCGGGTGTACTCAATCCTGTTTACCATGAGAACAGGTTGCTGCTGCTCAGTGAAACTCAGGGGATTTGTTGGAACATACCCTGGTGACTCCACATTCATTGATAACTTTTGACTATTGTCAGTTTGTAGATAAATCCCAAATCTGTCCGCTCTAAAATGCCAGCACCATGCTGATAAAAGATGCTTATGGTTCATATGAAAAATACAAAATGGCATTCTATATATTAAAACTTGTATTGTTATCTGTATTCATTTTGGTTCTTTTTTCTCCCAATTATGTATTTGCTAATGTAAAAATAAAATTGAATTGAGAGACTGCAAATTTGACAGTATGAAGGCCTTACTTATAGATGATATTCCAACTGCTTCCACCATAGAGTTTTTAAAGATTATCTTAAAGTGTTTAGATAAAAAATTTTCCACTTGAAAAAATATCTCTAGGTTTATATGGCAAAAATACCAACAAGTATATTGAGCATGGCATAAGATACCCTCTTTAATCTGACTTGTTCCCACACTAGGCATCTCTCAAGGCTCTCCCCATTTGGCACTTCATGCTCCCCCTGCCAAAATGATAACCACCAAATATACTATATTGCTTCTTATGTCTATGCCTAGAAAGTTCTCTCTGTGCCTAGAATGTTCCACTCTCTACCCCTAACCCACACCCCCATTTGGTCTGTCTGTGCTGAGCCTATTTTAAAATTGCAAGTTTATCTTTCTCTTTGGAATTAAACTAATCCAGAGAAAGGATTATGCATTAAAAAATATTTTGCAACAATAGCATAAGAACAGTGGCTGTCACAAAGAAGATATCAATGAATGAATTACTTGTGCAGTTAAGAGATTATAATTCTTTTTGTTTTATTTATCTCTACAATGGAATGGGAGAAAATGAAAGTAAATATTTCTTAGCAGTCAGAGTTTATCTGGGGGATTGCAGAGGCCTCTTTAGTCCCTTTTAGAGAGGTAGAAAGTTGTAGAATTAAGTTGATCGTCAAAAGAGTTCATGAAAGCATTGTAATTTTCTCACTGATTTAAAGTGATATGCTCCTATTAATAATTTACATTCAATTTCAGATTGCAGAGGAGGGATCAACCATTTCTTGTGTGGTTGAGAGAACCAGAGGAGCTCTGGATTACGTGCATGTTTTTTACACCATCTCACAGATCGAAACTGATGGCATTAATTACCTTGTTGATGACTTTGCTAATGCCAGTGGAACTATCACATTCCTTCCTTGGCAGAGATCAGAGGTAAACCCTTCTTTGTTCATTTGAAAGCCTCCTGGAAAGCTTTTCCTGATGTGTTCATTCTGTAATTTCTTTGCAGCTTCTTGTTATGTAAGCAATTTAAAATATTTAGGGAGTTAGGTGTACATTATGTTATGAAATATTTTTATATTTATGTGAAAGAAAAATTAATAATTTTGAATAATCTATGTTTCTGTTTTGTTTGTTAATCCAGATATAATAAAAATGGTATAACTAACAGGTATATATCTATGGGTTTTTGTTATTACTGGTGCAATGATAAACCACAGAATTCTTAATGGTAGTCTTCTAATCAGCCAGTGCGAAATTCTTATTACTATAATCTTATTTTATTGGCATTAAGCTTGGAGAAATGAGTTCTTAAAATATATTTCAAGAGTACAAATGACCTCAGTTTCAAAAAAGACTTTCCATGAACCAGAGTCACATGTTTGAATAGATGCTCCATAAATAAATGACACTTTCTGTAAGTGAAATTGGGATGAGGCTTTCTCCTATATCAAAATATGTAAGTATTGATCATGTTGGAATATGCATATCAGTATAATTTTTACAGTAAAATATAAATCACTTATATCATCAAGGATATGTAGCAAATTGAATTAAGGTTTGTACATAATAATAAGCAATTTTTAGGACACTTTTTAGGGATTTAGAAGTTAATTGGATTTTAAAAATTGAGGGAAGGGTTAAAATGTTAAGATCTAAAGAATAAAGCTAAGGAAAAATGATCAAATATCTGTAATTTGGTGAATAAGGAAACTAATAGTTTACAACAAAAGTTCTTTGATACTAGTCTTCAGACAGGTTGATGTTAAAGGTTTAACTAGTACTTTACCACTGTTTTATAAATAAGTTTATATACATTTTGAAAGAGATGAGAGTTAATCAAATTTGGTAATTAAAACAGTTATCAATGTTTCTGTTAAGTATTATGTAAAATATTTTGACTCGACTTGGTGGTGTGCACCTGTAGGGTAAGCCACTTTGGAGTCTGAGGTGGAAGGATATCTTGGGTATGGGAGGTTGAGGCTGCAGTGAGCCGTGATAATACCACTGCTCTACAACCTGTGCAACAGAGCCAGACCTTGTCTCAAATATATATATATTTGATTACCTAATTTAGCAATTTCTTTTCCCCTTAGTTCATGAATTATATGATTTGGGTAGTATATGACATTTTTACACTTCTCTGAGCACATCAGCTGTGTTATATATTATTCCTTTAAAAATGTTTTTTTATTTTTCATGCTGCTAAAATTACTTCTTAATTTTAAATATGGTTAAAATGTACATTAAAAACAAAATTTAAGTTCTAACTCAGATCTATTTAATCAAAATCTCTATAAAAAGTACACTAAAAAAAAAAAAAAGCTCTCCAGGTGCTTTTAGGACCAATGATTAGTATTTTGGTTCTGGGAGAAACCAGGAAGTCACCATTACTCCTCTCTTATTTCTTACTCTCTATGTCGAGTGCCTCATCAGGCCTGCATCTTCTCTCTCTAAACAAATCTCAAATCTATCAATGTTTCCTTATCTCTTTTGTTACTGTGTTAGTTCAGAATTTTATCATTTCAGGTCAGTCATCTCCTAACTCATCCTCATGCATCTTTTTTGTTTTTCACACTGTTTATTCTGCCATGGTACTTGTTCTAAAACAGAATTCTCATTTTGTCAGTCCTCTGCTTATGATTCTTTAATTTATCTCCACTTTCTATGGAATGAAATCCAAATGTTTTATGATAGCATTAAAGATCCCTATGATTTGACTCTGGATTGTTCATTCAGCCTCATGTTTTCCTCTTGCCTTGTTATCTGATTGCAGTTCCCTGTATACCATATTCTTTCATGTCCCCATCTTTTTGTCAGTATTGTGTCTTTTGTTTGGAATGTCCTTTCCCATTATTATTTACAACTGTAACTAATCCATTAGAACTTGCTTCAAACATGTCTGCTGTAAAACCTTTACCAGGTAGAGTTAGTTTCTTCATCACTTTATTTTGTACAGAACTCTATCATGATATTTTCACATTGCATTTTAAGTGATTTTCTATAGATCTGTCTCCCATGATAGATTGGGTACTGGGGCCATATCTAACCCCAGCATACTGCATATGTCAAATGTGTTTGTTTAATTAATAAAGAAATGAGAAATTGTTTTTAACTTTAAATTTTGAGTTTAATTTTGTAGAGCATGGCTGAGTTATTCCTATTCCTTTTATAACGTTTTTTGGATTGATTGCTTGTGCCAGACTCCTAAGGCCTGTTATGAGTTTTACTTTCTAAAATACTGCTTCTAAGCATGTCAGGCTCTCCTTAGGCAGGCACTAGACACAGATACTGTGCCCTTGCGTCTTATCCTATTACATCTCATCATAGAACATGCAGTTTCTTAATTGGGAAATCTCTACCTGAGGTTTGTAATACCATGGTCTTTGGTACAAAAAATACATGATACTATATTGATAAGTCAACATATTATATATGATGTGATATTGATGCATGTATAGGCTACTGTTAGAAAATGCTACTGCTCAGCACCTGCCTTAGTCTGTTGGGATAGCTATAACAACATACCTTAGTCTGGGTAACTTATAAACAACAGAAGGTTATTGCTCACAGTTTTGAAGGCTGGGAAGTCTGAGAGCAGGGTACCTGTAGATTCTGTGTCTGGTGAGGGCTCACTCTGCTTTACAAATATGGTGTCTTCTCCTCACGCCTGTAATCCCAGCACTTTGGGAGGCTGAGGCAGGTGGATCACAAGGTCAAGAGATCGAGACCATCCTGGTCAACATGGTGAAACCCCGTCTCTACTAAAAATACAAAAAATGAGTTGGGCACGGTTGCGCGTGCCTGTAATCCCAGCTACTCAGGAGGCTGAGGCAGGAGAATTGCCTGAACCCAGGAGGTGGAGGTTGCGGTGAGCTGAGATCACGCCATTGCACTCCAGCCAGGGTAACAAGAGTGAAACTCTGTCTCAAAAAAAAAAAAAAAATATGGTGCCTTCTCAATATGCCTTCATCACAGTGGAAGGGGCGAACAAGCTCTCTCAACACTAATTCCATTCATGAGGTCTCTGTTCTCAAGGCCTCATCACCTCTCAAAAACCCCACCTTTTAATTCCACCACTTTGGTGATTAGATTTTAACATAGGAATTTGAGGGGCAGGGGAACAAGACATTCAGACTATAGCAGCCCATTATTTTTAAGGAATTGATCTATATCCCATTATTTTTAAGGAATATATTCCATTATTTTAAAGGAATTAATATATTCAGACTTCCCTTTCTCTGTCTGTATACACACATATGCACACACACACACACACACATACAATATTTTAATGTTTAAATTTGTGCAGAAATAAGTCTTAAGTGGTAACTTCATTTAAATATAATCTAATTGCCTTTTGAATTTTCTTCTGGTAGTCATTTCTAAATGCCTCGCTGCTCAGTGCCTCTGGATATTTATATTTATAGGTTCTGAATATATATGTTCTTGATGATGATATTCCTGAACTTAATGAGTATTTCCGTGTGACATTGGTTTCTGCAATTCCTGGAGATGGGAAGCTGGGCTCAACTCCTACCAGTGGTGCAAGCATAGATCCTGAAAAGGAAACCACCGATATCACCATCAAAGCTAGTGATCATCCATATGGTTGGTAACCTGCTCCTTTTGCAAGAAAAATCCTCTCTTCTCTGGGTGTACTTAGTTTTGTTAAGAACTTCTTAAGGCAGTTTTTGCAAATGATGGAAGTAGAATGCCTTCAGACCCCCTAATTTCTACACTCTTTAACTTGTATGTTGCTGTTTTGAGGGACATTGTTTATGAGAGAAAATATAAAGATCAGTTTCCGAAGTTCAATAATATATTTTGAAAAACTTTTTCAGGATTATTTAAAATGGAAAAAGGCATTTTTGTTTATAGCTATCAAATTTCTTTAATTTAATATTTGCATTTCTGTTTATAGCTATCAAATTTCTTTAATATTTGTCCTATAGTGATTTGATAACATTTAAGTAATTGACATACTTTGTAATTTATATTTCATTAAGTGTCAAGAAGTGAATATATCACTATTTATATTACTTTCTTTTTGCCTTATGCTAAATAGTGGCAATTTTCTTGATTAGGGAACTGTCACAAATGTCTGTCCTAGTAAGTTGGGAATGTTTTCTGTATTGCAAAATAATATTTTTTCTATGGGAATGAATCAAGAACATCTGTTAAAAGGTTTGGTAGAAATCTTGAGAGGCTCTTCACCTTTAGTTTTCATACTTAGGTTTTTAAAATTTGTTTATTTTAAGTGTTGCAACTCCTTTAAGGTGTCATTTAACCTGCTCTACTATATGTTCTAGAATGATTTCTGGAGATTCTAATATAATACGAGTAAATGTTAGAAACTATATATTTTAAAACTCTATTAGTATTCCTGCTATTGATGCTGCTGTGGGAAGAAAAGCTTTCTTTGAGTAAAGACAAAGAAAATAAACAATTTAACTTTTATTATTCTGAAAGCTTATAAACATATTCTGTGTCAAAAGCATGTTAATTAAATCTTTGCTAAAATATATTCGAAATAAAGGCCCTCAGAATCTTGGCCTGGTGATCAAAATAATTGTGTAAGATCACTTTAGTTGAATAAGAAATCCTTGCACAAATCATTGGGAGAGCACCCTGGCCCCTTTGTCTTCACTAGGCTTGCTGCAGTTCTCCACAGGGCTGCCTCCTCAGCCCGAGGATGCAATGACCTTGCCCGCAAGCAGCGTTCCACACATTACTGTGCAGGAAGAAGATGGAGAAGTCAGGTTATTGGTCATCCGTGCACAGGGACTCCTGGGAAGAGTGACTGCAGAATTTAGAACAGTGTCCTTGACAGCATTCAGTCCTGAGGACTACCAGGTAATTCACTCAGTCCTTTTGAAGCTGTATACGCACTTGTAAAACAGACATAATCCTTCTCTGTAAGAGATTTACACTGTACCTGGAACATACTGACTCACACCTGTAATCCTAGCGCTTTGGGAGGGCAAGACAAGAGGATTGCTTGAGGCCAGGAGTTGTTGGCCAGCTTGGGCAACATAGCAAGTCACTGTCTCTACAAAAAAAAGAAAAAAAATTAGCTGGGCATGGTGGTGCACACCTCTTGTCCCAGTTACTCTGGAGTCTGAGGGAGGAGGATTACTTGAGCCTAGGAGTTCAAGGCTGAAGTGAGCTATGATCACACCACTGCACTCCAGCGTTGGTGATATTGTGAGACTCTGTCTCTTAAAAAAAAAAAAAAAAAAAAGAAATAATATATTTTAATTGGAGAATATTTATTTTGAATTTACATTGAACACCATTCATACCCACTGAAGTGTTTTCAATTTTGTATTTTATTTATCTTCTTCTGTTTTAGTATTTATAATAATTTGGTATATAACAAACATTCTGATTTTACAAATCCATATACAGAATAGTTGTAATCTAATGGATCAGTCTTTTATATTTCAGAATGTTACTGGCACGTTAGAATTTCAACCAGGAGAAAGATATAAATACATTTCCGTAAACATCACTGATAACTCTATTCCTGAACTGGAAAAGTCTTTTAAAGTTGAGTTGTTAAACTTGGAAGGAGGAGGTAAGGCTGGTGATTCAAAAATATTAAGTATTTGCTTGTCTACCCATGCTGATGACAGCAGATTCCTTTACAAAAGTATGTTCCTTTGAATTAATCTTACTTAAATAAATGAATAAATTAATAATTTTTGGAGAGAGCAGCCTGAAAGTTAATAATCACTTAAGGCACATGATAATATACGATAATATATGTAGTAATATATCAGTCATTTTTGATTGATAATCCCTGTCTTTTTAAAAAGAAAATTCTCCTCTCTACATAAACTTTTAGTATTCATTTTATAAATTAATGTTCAACTCACAGTTTCACATAGATATACTTTCTGAGGTTTGGTTAATTCTGAGTGAGATCTCTGTTTTTTATATGGACACCATGTTTGTGCTGTTTCTTCCCCAATTTTTTTTTTAACCCACTGATACTTTCCTAGAAGTGATGTGCTTTAAGAATGAAAAGTGTAAGTGTACTAAATCACCAAATTATAGTTAAGATCACCTCTCTCTTTTCCATTTTTTGCTGTAGCTCTGCTGGAGCTATCTACAGGTATAGCACTGTAAAATCTAGTCCTTTTGGATGATCTATTATGAGATGATTATTAATAAAAGAGGTCAACAATACCTTAACTTCAATTCTGCTATTCATAAAGCTCTGATTATCAAGGGTTTTTGGAGTAAAAACTTATTTTATGACAAAACTCATCTGCACTAAGTGTGGCTATTTATAATATTTATCCCAATTAGATGGAATACTTATTTGCAAAAGTGTTCATGTGTTTATCAGGTGGTACTGGGGGTGTTATGCAATACATATGATATGCATTGTATTACCTTTATAAGTATAAGAAGTTGAGAGATGATATGGTGTTTATCAGGACAGTCCCTTTCTTTACAAAACCTGGTATCATTATCTCATTATTATTTATTATTTTGATGAAGAAAGCCAGAGTATATAAGCCGTCCAAAAGAAAAAATGGTAGGACTGAAATATTAAAATTGTCTTTATGTATAAAGTAGGTATTTGGGGGCAAATATGCAAAATTTTTCTTTCCTTTGTTCTCAAATCTCAAGTGAGAGCAAGGAGGTCAACCAGTGTGTGGGAGCAGGGAAATGGTTAAACAGTGCTGAGCTTGGTTGAATGCATTAAACAGTAGAAATGTGCTGTATGACCTGTCTAGTAGGTGGCATATAAAAATACCAGCTTTTCTTGTCTTCCAGAGACAAGTCCTTGCATCTCCAAATCACTATTTGCATTACTAAAAAGGTTACTATAAAATATTTGAAAAGTTGCTCTTTGTATTACTTATAGCTAAGAATCCTTATATAATAGAAAGAGAAAATGTTAGTGAGCATTAGCTAATATTGATTAATAATGGAACATAAAATATTACTGAGATGATAATACTTGTGATATGACCACTTATAGTGATACTTGTGATTTTATTGAGAAACTTCTCCCCATATCTCTGGAATATACATTGTTATATATTAATTGGACTTGAATACTCACTAGAAAACCAACCTTACAGTTTTGTAGGAAGCAATAGTGGCAGAAAATCTGATTTATTTCTCAGTGAGTTGGGATTAGAGGAAAAAGAATTTATACAAGACCTCTATTCCTGGACTCATACATAGGGATTGTCTAATATGTCAAGTAGCTTATAGGGCTAAATTCTTTGGAGAGTCAAGGACTTACTTCATGCTTTTTGACTATAAAACTGATGAAACTCATGATTCTACATAAGGTATCCACAACCTGAATAGATGCCATATGCTAGTCAAAGCATAGGTGGTGTTGGACTTCCAGATAATGTGGGAGCAAAGCCATGTACCATATATTTGCTGGCAATCCATTTTGCCTTTTAAGTCTGTATGATGATTTCAGGTTCTGGGTGCCATAAATTCTCATATCTGGTATATCCCAGTCCTATTGACAGGGCAAAACACAGGGCAAAAAGAAAAGAGAGGGAAGATCTTCAACTAGCATGTCAATCAAGCATATTGGTAGAAGCTCATACCTATGGATGTGGCTTTGCTATTTTTACTCTCCTTCTTTTATATTACTGTCATCACTGCCCTTCCTATCTTCTTTGTTTGCAAACATGTGGTAAAATAATGGTTGGGGTACAAGATGTATTAGAGGGGAAGGCATAACCATTTTCTCTTTATTATTGCCAAAGTATTTTATATTTTGATAATACTATTTATTTTCCATTGTTTTATTTGATCTTTAGAATTTTTAGTCTATTTCCTGCTGCTGTAACAGAGTACCACAGACTGGGCAATTTATAAGCAATAGAACTTTACTTGGCTCATGGTTCTGGAGGCTAGAAAGTCCAAGATTGGGGGGCTGTATCTTGTAGGGCATTCTTGATATAACGTAGTGGAAGGCTCCACACGGTCAGAGCATGCATATTAGAGGGCAAGAGAGGGCTGAACTTGCTTCTACAAGAAACACATTCTTGGAGTAATGAACCCACTCCAAGGATAACAACATTAATTTATTAAAGAGGGCAGAGTTGTCATGACCTGATCCCCTCTTAAAGGTCCCAATTCTCAACACTGTTGCATTGCGATTAAATTTCCAACATATGAATTTTGGGAAACACATTCAAACCATAGCTATGACATTTCAATAAAAGATAGCACCTTTCGTAGGTGAGGAAACTGAGATACCAAGAAGTTTAGTGACTTGCTGAAATTTTTACAGCTGGCATCTTTCACAGCCAGGAAAGCAGAATTTTTAGACAGCTTGTCTAGGACTCTTTTCACAATGTCAGTAGCCAGAGGGTGATCAAGTTTGAGAATGGTAAATAAATGTGGTGGGGATTTGAATGTTTGGTTGGAAGGAAAGGCTAGATGCATTTCCCAATATTGAACTGGTTGTTGCGAATGGTAAGGTGACTATTACAGACATATTAGGCCTAAGCGTATGATTATATAATCAGATACATATTTTTTAAATATCTAAGATATTAGAAAATAATTTACATTGCTGTAAAAAGGTGAAAATTTAAAAATAATACCAGATTGGCAGAAATGGGAAGTAACAATTACAATCTACATGGGGTATTTCGTGAAACTATGAATGAAATTTTGATAATTTGATAGCTTGACTGCTGCTATAATTTTACTATTTAAAATGATCCATTTCCTATGGAAGAATGCATGTTATTGGGTGAATATTACTGCATTTTCCTCTTTGCTTGATATAAGAGCTCTCAATTTTCTCATTGTGTCAATGTGTGTTGTGTGGGTTGTGTCTCTGTGTCTCCTTGTGAAGTAGCTGAAGTCTTTAGGGTTGATGGAAGTGGTAGTGGTGATGGGGACATGGAATTCTTCCTTCCAACTATTCACAAACGTGGTAAGCAGCTGTTCTAAGGTGCTTTGCTATTTATTATATATTTTTATTTTAACTTCTCATTTTAGAGACAATACTAACCACTTATCGACAGCTACTATGCATAGGTCCTTTATGTATTTTATCTCATTACTGTCACAGCAACTTTGTTAAGTATTATTTGCTCCATGTTGTAGTCACCCAGCTGGAAAAGGATCAAGTCAGAATCATATCCCTTTCTGCTTCCAAAATCCAGACTCTTCTTCCTGTATGAACCTAAAGCAGTTTCCTGATTCTAATTGTGATAGAAATTTCGCTTGAGTGTCATTTATAAAAATGATTGTTGGGAAACATTTTGCATAGCTTCAAATACCTAGAAAGAGGTCAATAGAAAATTTGTATTTTCACTTTAAATACATTGCACTTATTTTCTGTACAAAAAGAAATACTGATTTTTATATGTAAAATTTAATGAAAACATATGGGGAGTAATCCCAGCACTTTGGGAGGCCAAAGCAGGCTGATCACCTGAGTTCCAGAGTTCAAGACCAGCCTGACTAACATAGTGAAACCTGTCTCTACTAAAAATAGAAAAATTAGCTGGGTGTGGTAGTGTGCGCCTGTAATACCAGGTATTTGGGAGGCTGAGGCAGAAGAATTGCTTGAAGGTGGAGGTTGAGTGAACCAAGATTGTGTCATTGCACTCCAGCTTGGGTGACAGAGCAAGACTCTGTCTCAAAGAAAAAAACAAGAAAAAAGTGGGAAAAAGAAATTAGGAAGAAAATAAATGGAAGGATAGTTGGCAATTAATGAGGGTAATACTGAAAAGAGGGTGCCTTCTGAAGGAAATGTATATATAAATATGATTTAATTTTTTACCTTAAATATTTTTTCATATGTGAAAAGCATACTTAGAATATTTATTTCTTGAAAAAGAGCATTTTCTCATCCTCAAGTCTTTCTTTTTTCATAAATTTAGGTTTTATATTTTAGTGTCAGAATTCATGATTTTGCCCTCTTCTTCCCTAACTTCCATCAATGCCTCATGCAACTGCTGTAATTAATTACTCTATTACTTTTAGAATTGTTCATTTTCTAGTCTGCAGACATTAAGGCAACATAAAAATTGAACATACTTTTTAGGAAAAAATGAAATGCCTCTTTAGATCTTGGCATCTTCTTAGCTACGGAATAGGACTATTTAGGATCAAGAGAGACAGATTTATAGTGTCATCACATGATGAAAAAATAGGCCTAGAATTCATGCACATTGGAAACCAAGCATCTGTTCAGCCAGAATAACTAAAATCATAGGGAAACTACTTACTATTTCATGAAAGTAAGAGTCATTCTGGCTCAAGTTCTTTTGAGGTCAGCAAAGGGCGTGGGAGACCTTCCTCATATACTCTGTGTGGAAGAATGTTCTCTTTCATAGAGAAGAAAAAGAAAAACAAGTTTTCCTTGTTCATCTCCAAGTGCATATGCAGCACTTGTACATCACATTGGTGCCAAAGTAGAGAGAGGTCATAAAAGCATGAATATATGTGGCACCCATTTGTGTCTGCCTTTCTTTCTAAAACAAATTAGAATGTACTCAGTGAATGGAAGGACTCTTTTCAAAAAGTTGTTTCTTGGCTTTTCCTTTGGTTTGTAAATTACTGATTAACATATTTTCTATCTGTTGGAACTTGTTCATGCAGCCAGTCTAGGAGTGGCTTCCCAAATTCTAGTGACAGTTGCAGCCTCTGACCATGCTCATGGCGTATTTGAATTTAGCCTTGAGTCACTCTTTGTCAGTGGAACTGAACCAGAAGATGGGTGTAGCACTGTTGTATTAAATGTGAGTACCTTTTTTTCCTTCATTTCTAGACACTTTCTGTTGTTTTATAAACTGCACTGTGTTATGAAAGTGTGTTTTATGTTTTCCTTATTTTGTGTAGGCTGAGGGGAATGAGCCTATTGACACAGGCAATACAAATTGGTAATTCGATTTAGCGTTTATTTTTGTTTTTAATATTGCCCATGGAGTCATTGTTTAATTCTGAGGATCTTTGACCCTTTAAGGAATACAATGGAGCTTTACTACAAGTATTTATCTTACGTAGATTTTTGTGTTAGTTCAGATAGGTTGTGGTAACAAACATCTCTAAAATATTAATGCTTAATACAAAGATTTGTTTTTCATTCATAGTATGTATATGTCCAACTTAAGTTAGTAAGGGGCTCTGCTTACCAGTCACTTTAGGAACCGGCTATATCTCAGCAGACGTTTTTATCTTCTTGGTGGAGGGAAATGTGGATGTGAAGAATAGCATACTAGCTCTTATGGCTTCTTTCTGGAAGTGATTTACATCATTTCTGCTTAACTTCCTTGATCAAAGCAGGTCTCATGGCTATGCCTAACATCAATGGGTGAAGTGCAATCCTATCTTGTCCCTCTCCCATAAGGAAAGAAAAATCCAAAACATTTGTGAACAAGCAATAATAATAACTCTATATGATATGAATGTATGTTTGTGTTCCTACTCTTTTTTTTAATTTCAGTAGAAATTAAGAAGGATTCATTGTTCAGTGACTCACAGGAGCTAGCTGCTTGCTCAGCTTCCATATGAATAATGAAGAAATATCACTCAAACATATCCTTCTGTACTATTATGGCAGATTTTCAATAAATTGTTGTGAAATAAATTGAATAACCTTAGAAAGGCTAACTAATGACTCAGGAAAGAGAAAAGCATTAAGGGAAAAGATCAATTTTTATAAAATTGCTCTCTCTAATTTTATTTTGATGTAACCATCATATTTCAAGAACAAATGAAAATTACTCTTAGTTGGGATTTACTTGGAGAAATTTTTAAGCTTTTCATTCTTAATATATTATTGACAAAAGCATCTCTTTTTTCTTAAATGTATTTTCTTATACCTTGGGTCAAATATATTTTTTGGTGAGTTTGTTTACATAATATATTGAAGATAAAAGTAAATGTGATTTGTTTTAAAAATGAGTTTTACAGCTCACTTTTCCAAAAAGCATCATTTATGTATGTACTTTTCAGAAAAATACATGCCAATGATATGTATTCCTTACGATGAAATACGTACCATTTTTGCAGTGATTGTGAAAACTTTTATGAGTATGCCTAAACGTAATATTGTTAATCACATTTGATTTATTGGGGATAAAATAAAAGATACACAGAAGATAGTTATAATTTAAATAGAAGCTACATTTTTTCATCAATTTATAGTTTCAATGAACAATCACTTTTGAAATTTTTATTATTTTGATGGTTCGTTTATTTTTTTAAGAGATAGGGTCTTGCTGTATTGCCCAGGCTGGAGTGCAGTAGAACCATCATAGCTGACTGCAGCCTCTAACTCCTGGGCTCCAGTGATCCTCCTGTCTCAGTCTCCTGAGTAACTGGGACTAAGGCCTGTGCCACTACACTTAGCATAGACTTTTAAAATATCCTCCATTTGTAGAACCTCCTGTGGGCCTTCAAAGATGGATAATATATGCCCCTGCCTGCAACAGTCTTGTAGTCTGGAGAAGAACTTACATAAAATAAAATTGTGCTGCTATCATTAATGTATTTATAAGCCTCTAAGTAAGTGGTTTTAATCTCTTTTAATAGGTTTTAATATTAAATATTTTGTAGGTTATAAGACATCATGGAACTCTCTCTCCAGTGACTTTGCATTGGAACATAGACTCTGATCCTGATGGTGATCTTGCCTTCACTTCTGGCAACATCACATTTGAGATTGGGCAGACGAGTGCCAATATCACTCTGGAAGTATTGCCTGATGAAGATCCAGAACTGGATAAGACATTGTCTGTGTCAATCCTCAGTGTTTCCAGTGGTTCTTTGGGAGTTCATATTAATGCCACATTAATAATTTTGGCTAGTGATGATCCATATGGGATATTCATTTTTTCTGAGAAAAACAGACCTGTTAAAGTCAAGGAAGCAACCCAGAACATCACACTATCAATAATAAGGTTGAAAGGCCTCATGGGAAAAGTCCTTGTCTCGTATGCAACACTAGATGATATGGAAAAACCACCTTATCTTCCATCTAATTTAGCTAGAGCAACTCAAGGAAGAGACTATATACCAGCTTCTGGATTTGCTATTTTTGGAGTTAATCAGAGTGAGGCAACAATAGCTATTTCAATTTTGGATGATGATGAGCCAGAAAGGTCTGAATCTGTGTTTATCGAACTACTCAACTCTACTTTAATAGCGAAAGTACAGAGTCGTCCAAGTAAGTATCCCTTAGTGTGTTATTATTATTAGCCATCAGAATCCTAAAACAATAAATTTTAAATTTGATATAATAGACAATTATATAAAAAATAGTAAACTCTAACTTTGAAAGTGTCCTCTTATAACAGTTTACCTGTAAAGCCACTGGAAGCGGAACACAGTTTTTCTTAGAAATTCTGTTCTAAAAGTCAATTAAACTCCCTAAATTTTAAAAGCTCCTATGTAATCCAGGTGTAATTGACCTCTAGTACTTTGTGCTGTATACTGTAACTTTCAAAACATTTTGGAATCCATCTGAGGAGTCCAAGGAAAGTCTTAGCAACAGCCCGAGCCTCTCTCATCTTGATCTACTTCTGGAAGATTCTCTAACCAACACAAGCTCTTTGTTTTGGCAAGAAGCATGTAGCTCTGGCAACTGCATGAGGGAAGGGGGACAGGGCTGTGTAGCAGTAAGATTGTGAGAATTTTTAGGTTGCTGTGAGGTTTCAGAAGCCATTGGGCTAAAACTCCCAGGAGAATGGCCACTACTTTATAGCAGAAGCTACTGAACCAGATCCTCTGTCCAATGTTAGTCACTCCTCATTCCTCATTTATATACCCCATTGTAGATCATCATTAGAGGATTTATATCCCCCATCAGTGGATCATCATCAGTGGATACATATCCCCCATCAGTGGAGGATGGGGGATATGAATGAGGAATGAGGAATGACTGACACTGGGCAGAGAATCTGGTGTAGCAGCCTCTGCTTGAAAGTAGTGGCCACTCTCCTTGGAATTTTGGCCCAGTGGCTTTGAAGAGGGAGTGGACTGGGTATGGATGGGGAGCAGGACTGGAGCTCATAGAGCTGAAAGCAGCTATTATGTTACAGCTTGTTCATTAGTCACATCTTTCTAGAAAGACCTATAACTCTAGAAAGATGTTTTTAAATAAAGAGAAGACTGTAGATCTGGAATAAGGGAACAGATAAAGGAAGAAAGATCAGTGATATTAATTCAGTATTAATTTTAGGACAATGTGTTTAGGAAAACAAGTAAAACCTTCTTTAAGAAACTGTTATATAGCCTAAAAGGTAAGATTCCAAGATCTGCATGTTGACTGTGTTCTGCCATGTGGATTAACACTTCTTACAAGTAAGCTTCTTTACTTTACTGTAACACTTGGATGAATATGTTGTATAGGGTGAGCAGCATTCTTGCCCACAATGTAAATGCAGTCCAGGGTTACAGAAAAAAATTAATAGGACAATCGCTAATGTTACATCTTCAGATTACAAGGTAAAACATCCTCACACACAATGCCCACCTTGATATCTTTTTAAATCAAGATTTAGGATCACAGTCAACATGCAGATCTTGGAATCTTACCTTTTAGGCTATATAACAGTTTCTTAAAGAAGGTTTTACTTGTTTTCCTAAACACATTGTCCTAAAATTAATACTGAATTAATATCACTGATCTTTCTTCCTTTATCTGTTCCCTTATTCCAGATCTACAGTCTTCTCTTTATTTAAAAACATCTTTTTTAGGATCAGTTATAATTGCAAAGAAATTAAGATAAAACTCAAGAATTAGTCTTATTAAGAATTACAGAATATAGCCTGGTTTTCAAGGAACTCACAGTCTATTGACATGGAAATAAAACCATGAGGGAGTATCACATATCACAGTGGCTATTAGCTGCGGCTCTTGGCATCAGATAATTTATGTTCCAGTATATAATAATAAATTGTTGGACATCGGCTTTTTAAGCCCCAGTTTCCTTACATGTAATATAGAAATATTATGAGGATTAAATATGGCAATACTGTGTATGTAAAAATAGTGTCTGATGCATGGTAAGCATTTTATAAACATGAACAATTGTTATTAATAAAGTAGTATAAGCAGAATATGTGCTATGGAATGGAAGAAGCAATCAACATAAATTTCATGCTTGATATTTTTCTTGAACCATGTAACATACATGGGGCAGTTCAGAATAGGCTAAAGCTGTGATGTGGGATAATTAAAGAACCATTAAGTGCAAATCTGTATGATATTGACTCAAATTTTAATAGCAAAAATTGATTTAAGACCTAATAGGGTCTTTGCTGCTCTACTGGGAGTGTAATCATCAATTTTCATGAGTAAGTAGAGCCATGAGAAAACTGGCTATTAGCACCTGACTAAGGGCATAGAGCAGATAAATAGTCATGGATAACTGAAGGTTATATATCTGGTTTGGTAAGGAATTATAGATGTGGAGCTGGAGATTAGGCAGACCCTCATAGAATGTCCCTGGATTGTGTCCAACAGATACTCATCTAAGACCTTAGATAACTTGATCAACTTATTTGTTATACCTCTGATTCCTCATCTATAGACAGTCTTCCTTACCTCGTGGATATGGTGTGGGATTACGACTTATTTAATACACAAAAAGTGCTTAGAACAATACATGGCATGTAGTTCCACATTCAGAAAATGTCACCTGCTGCTGCAACTGTCTATGTTACTGCCATTCTTTCCTAATTTAGTTGAAGTAATTGTATTATATTGATTCATAGTTTATGATTTTAACTGTGACATAATTGGGCTCATGTCATTGAAATTAAATAGAGTTATTACCAATGTTTAGCTTAAACTATTTTAAAATGTTAAATTTTTTCATGAACACGTACTTCCAAATACCATGGTTGTTTGAGAGTATTCTAAATATGAACTCAAAAATAATAAGAGTTTGTTTTTGTTTCATTTGTGTTAAAAGGTTATTTTTTAATATTGTTTTGGCAAGGGTGCTATTGGAATTGAACCGAGAAAAATCAGTCAGAGTTTGTGGAGGGCTCTATATCCCTTTGAAATAAGTATTGCTCTCTCTAAAATCAGTAAAAATAAGAATGGAGCTTTAAAATTATCTACCACACTCCATTATAACAGGGTTGATGCAGTCTTGAGGCTGACTCTGATTGCTGGATGAGTGGATTCATCCACTGGGGTAACAAACCGCCATAAACTGGGTAACCGAGAAAACAAATTTATTCCTCACAGTTCTGGAGGCTGGGAAGTGCTATGATTAAGTTGCCAGCAGTTTCGGTATCTGGTGAAGGCCTCCTTCCTGGGTCTTGTGGAAGCGTTGGGGGGTCTTTGTCTCTCTCAGGCCTCTTTTATATGGCGCTAACCCCATTTATAAGGGTCCCACCCCTTTAACCTAATCACATTCAAAGGCTCCACCTCTTAATACTATCACCACAGGGATTAGGATTTAAATGTATGAATTTTGGGACGGGGGAACACAAACCTTCAGACCATAGTAACAAAGTAGTTCAGTGACTGTACTAATTAGGATTGGGCAGTGCAGAACAGGTTTGTCAAGGAAGAATGTGAAGCAGTATTTAGAGTATGATGATTTGCAGCTAGTCTTTGGGGTCAAAGAAATAAATTAGTTTCCTACTCAATTTTGTAACTGAAATGCTGTTTTGTTTTAATGGCATAGCGAACCAATTAGAAGAGCATCATTCTGTAGATATCATCATCTGTTGTAATATGTAAAGTGATGATTAATTATACTCTAATGATTTTTTCCTTTTTGATAACTTTTCAATACATATTAAAATATTTCTGTAGGTAACTGTTGTTTTGCTATAAATTTTATAATAAAAATTTATCTAGAATGTAAGCTACAAGAGAGCTGGGACATTCTGTTTACTTTATTTTTGAATCCCGAATGTCTGCATTAATGCTGGTGCACATTAAGCAATACATATTCTTAAATATAAATCGTAGAGGGAAAACCCCAAATGAGAATTCTATTTAGGGGATGGAGTCTTGCTGAGGTTTCTTGATCACTTTTGGCCAGTTATTGGAATTTTGATAACTTTCTGTGTTCTATTTGGATCTTCTGTCTTTCAGTTCCAAATTCTCCACGTCTTGGACCTAAGGTAGAAACTGTTGCCCAAGTAATTATCATTGCCAATGATGATGCATTTGGAACTCTTCAGCTCTCAGCACCAGTTGTCCGAGTGGCAGAAAATCACGTTGGACCCATTATCAATGTGACTAGAACAGGAGGAACATTTGCAGATGTCTCTGTGAAGTTTAAAGCTGTGCCAATAACTGCAATAGCTGGTAAGAAAAGACATCTAAAAAGCAGTACATACAGTGGGACATACATACAGAGGGACATGTATCCTTGCCTTGATTGATAAAGTCTCTCAAAGATGCAGTTAGGATAATCAACTAGAAAACTAGAAATACTCTTGTATCTTTTTCAAGGGACCAATCTAGAGTTTTTATTTATTAATGACACTGAACTTGTAGACTTTGCAAAATGTTTTGGCAAAATTATCTATGAATTTTAAAACTATAATGACCAAAATATGCACAAATATGAAAAGTAAACCGAGGAAATCACTGGCTTTCTCTGAGTGTACTCAATTTTGAAAGGGAGTCAATGATTGCTGAGGAATGGGCAGTGACATGCTTTCAGTGCTTGGCAGCAGCCCTGTCTCTGGATCCCTTTATCTTGCTTACTTATTTATTTGTGAAGAGCAAGGAAGAGGCAATAGTTAGCATTAACTATTTTATGTAAGCAAAATGACTTCATTGCTAGATGCATATATTAGAAAACTGCCTACTTTGATAGTGCAGTCCCAGCATCCAGAGGGAGATTTGCCTGAGAAGTATTCAATTAGTATCTTTCTAGTGTGCTCTCAGAGGAACAGGAGTGTGAATGGATGGGATGCTATGCTTGATTTTTAAAAAATAAGTCATCTGGACATAATACTTGCTTGAAAAGACAATAAACCAGGCCCATTTGATATCTAACTGGTGTAGGCTGGGGTTGCTCTTAGGAATGTCTGGCTGCCTCTAGAGGGCCTTACACATTGACAGATGGTGGGGATTTGTCAGTGTTCTAAGTAATTAGACCCCAGTCTTCCTAGGAAGCGTCTCTCTTTTTCCCACCCATTTTTTTTTTTTAAACAGAAAACAAAGCCTCTGCCATCCTGAGCAGTACTCAGTAGCGGCTTTCAATCCAACTATGTAAGAAAGTCTTTTTGTGTTCAGCTGTAAAATTGATGATGCTAGTGTGCCCATATCTGTGCAGTGGCATAATTTATCTCTCCAGTAACATTACAATTCTAGTTCTGTTCCTTCTTCTAAAAGTACACTTTTTTTTTGTAGATAAGGCTAGGGCTATCTTGTAATGAATGATTCTCTCTCTCTCTCTCTATTTATATGTATAAATAGACCAAATATGTATACATCTTTCTGAAGGTGAAGGAATGAACTTGAACACCCCTAGGAAGTCTTTTCATTATTTTGTGATATTGTCAAACCCATTTTTCTACTGAGAGGGGTAAAAGTCTTCTTGCTAATTGTAGTCAATATCCTCAAAAAAGTATTTCCAAGTAGATCCATAAAGTTTAATACCTAACAATTTTTCCCTAGTATATGGAATGTTTGTGATCATATTTTAGAAGTCTTAGCATTTTAACTTTTGGTCTTTTTAGGTGAAGATTATAGTATAGCTTCATCAGATGTGGTCTTGCTAGAAGGGGAAACCAGTAAAGCTGTGCCAATATATATCATTAATGACATCTATCCTGAGCTGGAAGAATCTTTTATTTTGCAACTGCTGAATGAAACAACAGGAGGAGCCAGACTAGGGGCTTTAACAGAGGCAGTCATTATTATTGAGGCCTCTGATGACCCCTATGGATCATTTGGTAGGAAGACTATTTTGTCTCTCTTTGACTTGTCTGTATGTACAGAACATAGATAATGATATTTTCTTTACTTTTAGAGACTTAGAATTGATTTGATCACATTTTCTTTCTTAACCTGCTGTTACTGACATATAGGACATCTGTGCACAGTCATTGGCAGTGGTTAGTGATTGTTTAAAAAAGAAATCAGTCTCTTAGTATATATAGAGAAGTCACATACTATTGACTTTTGGGTCAGACCTGGCTACTATATTTGTTTTTTGAGTCTTAGGCTATTCTTTAAAAAAATAATTTAATTTATAGAAATTTACACAAAAATTTGGATTTCTGGGCTTTCTTGATAATTAGGAAATCTGGCAATATCAAGCTCCTTTTCCAGCATAACATCAGCCATGGGAACCACATAGCCACTGCCCCTCTGGAACGGCTTGCACTGTGCAGTCAGCTTCTGTGCTCACTGGACTTGTCACTCATGTCTGGTATAGACTGAACCCTGTGGGCTTTGTGGTTTCTGCTTCTATCCATGTGAAAGATAATTTGGAAATTTTGGCAGGGCTGACCAATTTGTATCACAGCGTGTTACTCTGGTTTTTGTGGGTTGTAGCTACTTAGATTGCTTAGGGGGAAAAGGAGTCCACCATAGGTGGCGCTTGGTTAACTTTACGATATCTCTGTTACACTTTGTATTTAAAATTAACTCTGCTCCGTCTACCCTTCAGGTTTTCAGATTACTAAACTTACTGTAGAGGAACCTGAGTTTAACTCAGTGAAGGTAAACCTGCCAATAATTCGAAATTCTGGGACACTTGGCAATGTTACTGTTCAGTGGGTTGCCACCATTAATGGACAGCTTGCTACTGGCGACCTGCGAGTTGTCTCAGGTAATGTGACCTTTGCCCCTGGGGAAACCATTCAAACCTTGTTGTTAGAGGTCCTGGCTGACGACGTTCCGGAGATTGAAGAGGTGAGAGGAATGGCTAGTATAGAATGACACTGTAAATCATACCTTATCTTAGTGACTAGAACAGATGGCTGTTGTAACATTTTGGAGAGGATGTCAAATAAATTATTCCTGCTACGGTAGTGTGAAAGTGATCCTTACAGTTGACAAAAGCAGGAATATTCTAGAAATAGATTGTATACATAAGCCAGTTTACTACTATAGGACTTTTTTTGTACAATTACATTGTATTGTTCAACATTTTGGTTAAATGGATAAATACATGTATATAGATCTGTCATAATTTATACATTTGTTCTGTATAAACTGTTTTTTTTTGAGATGGAGTTTCTCACTTGTTGCCCAGTCTGATGTGCAATAGCATGATCTCAGCTCACTGCACCCTCTGCTTCCCAGGTTTAAGTGATTCTCCTGCCTCAGGCTCCCAAGTACCTGGGATTACAGGTGCACGCCACCATGCCAAGCTAATTTTTGTACTTTTAGTAGAGACAGGGTTTCACTATGTTGGCCGGACTGGTCTTGAACTCCTGACCTCAGGTGATCCACCCTTCTTGGCCTCCCAAAGTACTGAGATTACAGGCATGAGCCAACGTGCCTGGCCTGTGCTGTATAAACTCTTAATTTATATTTATACTCCCTTCTGGCTTGGGTGTGAGCCAGTCAATCTTAGTATTATTGTGGTTTTCCATTCATTCATTCACTTATTCTTAACCATTGTTGAGAATTTACTATATGAAAAATACCATGCTAGATACATTTTCCTGGTATTTCCTTTTCATGATGAAGCAGCAAGGTGGCAAATATAAGTAGAGTATCAGTGGAAAAATTAATCACTAACATATAATAGCTGAAGATAATTTTGTTGTATGAAATTCAAGTATTATTAAAATTTAGATCTCATAAAATTACTTTAAATAGCATTTATTCTTTAATTTTCTACTGAAAATTTTATAGAAGTTCATAAAATTTATTTTGAATGTGAATTGTACCATTTTTCACTTTAAAATTAGATATTCATTAGCACTTATAACACATTTCTCTGTTCTCTTTAAATTTATGACATTACAGTATGTTTTTGTTTTAAATTTTGTCAAAGAATTTTATTTAAGATAATGTGGGAAGTAAAGCATAGTATATTAACTCTCCATTAAAATGTATATTTCAGATTTTTTAAAAAAAGGTATAGGACATAAAAGTCATGTTATTGAAATGGTAAACATAAACAGGGATCTTAAAATTGAGTCACATGATTATATAACAATATTAAGGAGTTTAAACAGCCTATTTTTCTTATGTCTAACCAGGTTCTATTATTAAATGTTGATGATGGGTTATTCTGTTACATGCTGGGTTTGTAAGTGTAATTAGGGAATTTCTGTTAGTCCATTTATATTTCATAACATTTTGTTCTTGTACTTGCTTGTAAATGTTTGATTTTTTTCCCTTGAATCATTTTTATTCTAATTTCAGAACTGTGATGCTGTTAAGGAAGTTTTCACTGTTTTTTTAGGTTATCCAGGTACAACTAACTGATGCCTCTGGTGGAGGTACTATTGGGTTAGATCGAATTGCAAATGTTGTTATTCCTGCCAATGATAATCCTTATGGTACAGTAGCCTTTCTTCAGACGGTTTATCGTGTTCAAGAGCCTCTGGAAAGAAGTTCCTGTGCTAACATAACTGTCAGGCGAAGGTATATGAGATGGCTACTTGCATCTGTGGGAGTGATGAGAGTTGTGGGGTGGTGGGGAAGGATCCCTTGCACAGTTAAATAATTTACGTTTTGAGTTTTTTTCTATATCATAAATTATTTTGGAGGTTAATTTGTTAATTGAATTATGCTTATTAGTATGAAGAACCTGTCCTTTACCATACCTATTGTTAGTGAAATTGGTACTAATTTTACATCACTGCTTTAATCTGTAATTTGTTACAATTAGTACTTAAATATAACTGGCTTCTAAATTAAAGAACATTTGTATGATGTATGAAGAGGTGATTTTCAGGTTCTGTTTTTCTTGTTTTTTTTTTTTTTTTTTTTTTTTTTTTTTTTGTTGTTGTTGTGAGGCAGCATTGGGTTCACTGAGCTCCTTCAGAAATAGAAAACAGGATTTTGGGAACTTGTGGCAAAGTACAGTCATCCTTCTGGTATCCACAGGGGATTAATTGCAAGGTCCTCTGGTATAACAAAATCCTTGGATGCTCCCCTTATATAAAGTGGTGTAAAATATGAAATTTGCATATAACCTTTGCATAGCCATCCATATACTTTAAATCATCTCTAGATTACTTATAATACCTAATACAATGTAAATGCTATGTAAATAGTTTCTATCCTGGACTGGTTTTAAAAGTTTATATTTATTTATGTATTTATTTTCTGAATATTTTTGATCTACACTCTTGAATCCACAGATGTAGAATCTGTGGATAAGGAGGGCTGACTGTTACTACATTTCTTCAAAATGTAGTCATGCTGTTATCATTGTTACTGTGTTTTAGTTTAGTATAGCAATACAAATTAACTTTGTAATTTTGTTCTGAAGTCTTGAATTGGCATACCTTGGAAAATATTTTCATAGTTTGGTTAAAAATGAGTATTGTTTTATAGAAAATTAGCAAGGTTTCTTTACATGAGAAAAACAAAATGTTGGGAGACAAGTGTCGTTAAGAAACAGGATTGTGTTTGTACAACGACTTTAAACATTTTAAAAAAATAATTGAAAACCACTATCAGCATTCCTCTTCTCTATGTGTAATAACTTTGAGTGCTTAACTTGTCTTTTAATTGTCACTCCACATTTTAGCGGAGGGCACTTTGGTCGGCTGTTGTTGTTCTACAGTACTTCTGACATTGATGTAGTGGCTCTTGCAATTGAGGAAGGTCAAGATTTACTGTCCTACTATGAATCGCCAATTCAAGGAGTACCTGACCCCTTTTGGAGAACTTGGGTGAATGTCTCTGCCGTCGGGGAGCCCCAGTATACCTGTGCCACTTTGTGCCTTAAAGAACATGCTTGCTCAGCATTTTCATTTTTCAGTGCTTCTGAGGGTCCCCAGTGTTTTTGGATGACATCATGGATCAGCCCAGCTGTCAACAATTCAGACTTCTGGACCTACAGGAAAAACATGACCAGGGTAGCATCTCTTTTTAGTGGTCAGGCTGTGGCTGGTAGTGACTATGAGCCTGTGACAAGGCAGTGGGCCATAATGCTAGAAGGTGATGAATTTGCAAATCTCACAGTGTCTATTCTTCCTGATGATTTCCCAGAGATGGATGAGAGTTTTCTAATTTCTCTGCTTGAAGTACACCTCATGAACATTTCAGCCAGTTTGAAAAATCAGCCAACCATAGGACAGCCAAATATTTCTACAGTTGTCATAGCACTGAACGGTGATGCCTTTGGAGTGTTTGTGATCTACAGTATTAGTCCTAATACTTCTGAAGATGGCTCATTTGTTGAAGTTCAGGAGCAACCCCAAACCTTGGTGGAGCTGATGATACACAGGACAGGGGGCAGCTTAGGTCAAGTGGCAGTTGAATGGAGTGTTGTTGGTGGAACGGCTACAGAAGGTTTAGATTTTATGGGTGCTGGAGAGATTCTGACTTTCGCTGAAGGTAAGTGATGGCTCTAAATGGATTTCAGTTGTCCCTGGTGAAGTCATCATAGTCAATCTTTATGACAAAGTTTATAAGAATTCTTAGTGTGTACATTCTGGTTAATATATAAAAATGTGATTTGACTTTAGAAGAAAATAGAAGTTAATTGGCTTGATAATAGTTAACATGACATCCATAGCCTGGTATAACCCTACATATGTAACTTTTTAGTTTTAAAAATAGATTTTTTGGGAATATGTGAATTTTATTCCTTTATGTTTGATAGTAGTATCTTTAACAAAGCACAAGGGCAACTATAGGGCAAGTTCTAATTTTGTAAAGGAAATTTTAATAATGAGCCATGTACCTACAACCATACATGTTGGTAAGAAGCAGTGGTAGCTAGGAAAATGTGTATTAATTGATAAACATTTTCATAACAAATCAGGATATATCATCAGTGAAAATAATTTGTAAGTAAAGGCATAAACTTTGGTAGCTGCATTTATATTACATTAATCCTAGTGATAGATCAATTTATAATACTGTGCCTATACTTGAGATCACTATTGTAAATTTTCATAAACATATAATGGTATTTTACATGACCAGCTAATTAGAATTAGGATCAGGTTGAGTGGTTCTTTTTCAGGACTGGTTGATTCCTGTGCTATTTAAAATTGGGAAAATTAGTATGTTTAAAATAGTTTTCTTTGGGTATGGGAAAGGTATCTTTACTGAGATTATTGATTAAATCCTCATTTGGGCAATTATATATTCTACAAAAACTTAAAAAACTGGTTTTTTGATTGAAAAAATAATGTATACTCTAAAAACCTCAGAATATATAACAAAGGAAACTTTATTCATAATTCCGTATTTTAGAACAATCCATTGTATTGTTGTTTAACTTTTTAGTGCATATACTTTTTTTGGAAACTAATTAGAGGTCATGGTACATATATACTATGCTTTTTGAAACATATAATAAGCATAATGTTTTAGAGTAAATTTAAAAAATTTTATAAAATATTTTTATAATGGTTATTTTTTAGTCAGTGATTTGAGGATTTAGTGGAATGTGATATGCTTGACAGAAGATCGGAACAGGTTAGTAATTGGTAACTTTTCTATTTCAAAAGGAATAATGAAAATGTAATGAGGAGGGAGTGGAAATGAAAATATAAAGTTAGATTTTCCAGTGGTTTTGTTAACTACAAATAAAGTTAGATATAAAGAAATAGCATTATGTAAATTAGTATTATCATGAATTGTGATCTTAGCATCACACAAAATGGACTCTATTTTATTGCTATAGCTAACTTAGATTCTTAGATAATGCACTCTCTTAAAGCAGTCTTGACACTGCTGTATTGATGAAAATGCACCAGGGTCACAAAAGAGACCACGCATTTAATCTCCTTTCTCCTTTCCCCTGCCTTTTCTTTTCTCACTCTTTCAGACTCTTTCCAGAAAGTGGGGAGAAAATAAATAGGGGACACCTTAGGCTGAACAGTAGAAGCAGCACTTGATTTAGGGACATTCCGTGGTGCCCTGTCTACTAGATCAAATTGCAAAGTAGATTGCTTGGACTTTGTGGCTGTCACTTGTCCTTTTGATTTCCTCTTTTGCTTCCTTTCTTCCTTGTACTACTTCCCGGAAACTGGTACTCGATGCTGTCATCTCATCCAGTTACTAAAAAAATGCATCTCATTCAGGCTGGTTCTTTTGCTCAGAATTTGACATCCCTTTTTAGTTCCTCATTTTGACCACCATTCCCTAAGTATCCCTGGTTTTTCAGAAAGGCATTGTGTTGAATATCTGATTAAAATTATCATAGTAATGCCAGAATGAGAATGAGACTCCACCCTCCTAAAGGGTGTTGTTTCTAAACAGAAGATACCTTTGAAGTTCTTTTCCAAGCTAGGTCACTGTTCTTGGCTAAAAACCAGGGAGTAAGGCCATGATTCTTTGAAATAATTCTACCTTTAAACATTTCAATTCAAAATGTCCTTCTCCATAATCTGTCTTCATTAATGAAACTCTACAGTGTTTGATATGGGAAAAAATATACATCTAATCATCAAAATTTGCTTATGTTGCCCATGATATGGAATTGTTATAGTTCACTCATATTTTTACTTAACTTTTAAAAGTAGAAATTATTTTGGGCCTTTCTCAGTTCTCTATGTTGGTGATTTTGTTACTTTGGTTTTTATTCCATTAATGTTTTTATAGGTGAAACAAAAAAGACAGTCATTTTAACTATCCTGGATGACTCTGAACCAGAGGATGATGAAAGCATCATAGTTCGTTTGGTGTACACCGAAGGTGGAAGTAGAATTTTGCCAAGCTCCAACACTGTTACAGTGAACATTTTGGCCAATGACAATGTGGCAGGAATTGTTAGCTTCCAGACAGCTTCCAGATCTGTCATAGGCCATGAAGGTGGGTTCCTTTTTTTGTTAAGCATATTCATTTTCTTTTCCATGGATGTTGTTTTTTATGTAGTCCTTTAAAACTTCTAATATTTTTCCCTTCATTATTTTGTTGAACTGTGTGTGGTGTGTGTGTGTGTGTGTGTGTGTGTGTGTGTGTGTTAATCTGCATAGAACCATCTTTGGGAGAAGGCTTTATCATGAACTGTTTAACCAGATTTAGGAGCCTTGCAAACTAATACCAGGTTCTAGCTTGCCATTCTCTACTGGTATGATTTGAAGGAAGCAAAACCTAGAATACTTAGTTTTCCCATCTGTTAAATGATACAAAATATTACTTCATAGGTTTCTTTGTGAGGATTAAGTGAGCTAATAAAGGTGAAGAGCTTAGCATAGTTACTGGCGAGGATACTGTATGATCAATGGTAGCTGTCGGTATCAAACAGTGAAACACTGGCAACTGGCTAAAAAAAGTAATGGTTTATAATCAGTGAATATTTTAGCCTGGATTCTATGTTATGTTTGTATATTTTATGAACAAAGTGCCAAACTAGAAAACCTTATAAAATGTCCCTTTTTTCCTTAGAAAACAGGTGAATTCTCACAATTGCATGTTGTCATAGTAGTAATGAGTAAAAGGGACTCACAAGTTGCCATATATCTAAACTAAAGACAGATCATCAACTATCAAAAAAGTTATTTGTGACATAAAACAAATAAGAAGTTACTGGGGGAATAGTTAATAATAATGACAACAGTAACATTGATGGTGTGTTTTCTATGTGCCAGACACTCCATCTTCATTTCATTTAGGTTTAACAGCAGTCCTGTGAAGTAGGTATAATCATATACCCCAGATTTTCACACAAGGAAACTGAATTTGAGACAGATGAAATAGCAACAATTCTTCAGTGGTAGTGCGTAGGCCCAGCTGTGTCAAATGCGAAGCCCATGCTATGTAGGGCATCACCTAGTGAGGAGAGACTGTTTAGGTTGAACTCGTGTCTGCTGCAGAACCTGATGATGCAGGAACTTTTGGTAAATATTTGGAGTTATTTGAGTTGGAAGAATAATGAATTTGAGTACCAATGCCTATGTGAGGGAAGGAAATTAGTGAGAGAAACTGACTGTGTCTCAGGTTAAAGATGGATACTGGGTGTTCAGAGATGATAGCTGAAATCTGGAGGATGAATATGATGATTTATATGGACAGAGGGAAAAAAGCAAGTTATCAGAATGGAGCTATGCAGAACATTAGAATAAGGTGCTGGGAAAGAAAAATTGCCTGAAAGGAGAGAGAAGCCTTTGGGAGAGGCAGGGAGAAACCAGGGAGAGAGTGTATTTTCACTCAGTTACACTGATTACTTAGTAATCAATGTCTCATATTAACATGATTAAAAAGGGGAGTTAGATCTCAAGTGGGCCAAATAAAACAGTAGCAATGGTAGATGAATTTTAAAGGAGGATTGGGGATGGGAAGCAAATATCTAAGGATGACAAACGTAGAAGCCTTCAGGGAGTGCTCCTCAGTGTGGCTTTCAAGAGGCTGCCCGTTTACAGTGTTTGCTTCTAGTCTGACAAGAGGATTGAAACTTTTATAACAATTTCACTTTGCTGTAATATCCAAAAGCAGTGTCTATGAGTTGCTATTTTGTATGTTTTTTTTTTCATTTTGCTTTTTGTTTGTGTTTGTTTTTTGCTACTTAGCTTATCTAGTCATTTATTTTATTGTGTTTTATAAGAGGGTCAACCTTTGATGGATTCAGGCAAGCAAAACAAAATGCCAGTCCTTCACAGCACGAAGTTTTGAGAGGCACTGCTTATTGGCTCTGACAGCAAGGAGAGGAGAATTTTGGAGAAAACAGAAGAAAGGGCAACATTTTGGATTTTTTATGTTTTGTTGAAGAAATATAGGAAGGAAAAGAAGAAGAGAAAGTGTTATTGGTACTGAAGTTATAAATAATTGCTGAGATCAGGGATGGGTAGTTGAGATATAAGGAGGGACTGACAAGGTATGTGCTTTTCAGCTATATGATGAAATTTTCTTTCTAAAAAATACAAAAGAATTTGGATATCTAGGATCAATTTGAAGAAATTTTAACTGAAGAGTCACTAATGTGGTGAAAGTGCATCCTGTGAGCCTGGATGGTGGTGGTAGTGTGAGTTGGAAGGCTATAAAGACACTGAGGCCCTCTTGCTAGGTCCCACAGCATCTTGGAGAAACTGCAGACATGAACACCTACAGCCTCTTTGGCCCAGATGAACTTCACCTGAAAACAATATTGTGGCCTCGTCAGTTTCTAACAGCTAATTATCTGCAGGAGTGGCAAAGAGGAAGCAGGATTAGTAGTTAAAATAAATGGTTCAAAGGTGTTATGGGTTAAAAGTCTGCTTTAGCATATTAATCTAAAACACCAAATTGCATTTATTGCTGGCATGAGTACTCCCTAGGTTGGTTTTTTTTTTTTTTTTTTTTTTTTTTACATTTTCTACATAAAAGTTGGGGTCAATTTCTATTTTTTACTTACCTTTTTTTCTTTGTTCCTAAGCCTTTTTCTAGATTCTAAATAATTTTTTTAAAACCATATTAAGCCACAATAGTTCAGTATTTTGTATATGCATTATATATATTATCATGAAAATTGCACAGAGAATTGTGTATCATGATGAGTTTGTGAAAGTGAATTAATGAAAACATTACAGTGATTCTTCAGAGATGACCGCTACACAAATGGAACAAAAATAATTGTGCTGTGTGAGCTTCTTACAGTGTTAACATTGCTTTTGGTCTAGCATTAGAGTTTCATTTATTTGATTAGATTTAAAATGTGGACTATGCTGAACTTCTGACTCCAGAATGTATTTTTGATTCATGGGGAGGAATTGCCTTTTTCTCTAATAATGTATTGAATTCTGTAGAATCCTATTTCTACATTTTGTCCTAATGCAATTGGAGAGCTGCCCAGTGGTAAATATTGCCTTCTTTCAAATGTAATGGATAGAATTTAGAAATATGGGACAGTGTATTTTACTGTGGTTGCACACTGGTTATAAATGTGCTCTTTGTAAATCTGTGCTAGATAGTTCTCTCAGTCACCCAACTCAGCAGCATCGTAATCATCATGTCATGTTAGATGGGTTTTAAATTTTTTCTTCTCTTAGGGACAGCATGAATCTTTTTTTTACACAAAGATTTGAACAAGAAATGTGATTCTTTAAAGAAATATGTAGAACCACTATATTGGAAACACTCAACTTTTAACTGTTCTTATTGACAGTCTGTGCTTCACATTATTTATATTCCTACAACTGTTTCAACCCATTGTCTTTTTTATTATAGAGGGCAATTTCAATAGTATACCTGTGTCATGTAGACACTTATCTATTAAAATATATTTTCTGTATTTTGGTTTTCCATTATTTTTATATGCATTGTACTTGGTGTTAATATTTGTAAAAAGAATTCTGGTCTTAAAAATAAGTGTTTAAAACAGTTAGGGTTATAAAGTGCATTCTTCATTTATATTCTTTATCTGCATTAGGTTAGTCCTAGACACTGTATGAAAGATCTGCTTTAGAGTTGAAATGTGTCACTAACTTTTGGTAAACTCTGTGGATTTCATATCAAGATGATCTTCCAGTTATGTAGTCAGACACTTTGTTAGGTAAGCGTTCTTCTGGCTTTCATCTTGGGCAAAATGTAGAAGGCTGTTTAGTACCTAGTAGAGTCCTTGTCATCTAATTATAACATACTCTCTCAAGACTTCTGCCTTTTCCCTTAATTTGGAAGACTAAACACTTATTTTTAAGTTCTTTTTCCTGTGGCTGTTAGGCTTTTCACCCTGGCAGAAGGTAGCTTTTTGATGTGTCCAGTTATTTTTTCCAGGAGGCATTTTAAATGGATCTGGCTCCTAGGAGTCTGCAGTAAAGAAACAGAATCAATACTTCCCTTTTGATTATGGCTTAGGAAAAATTTTACACTATTCTTGCTGTTGACATGATATATTTTCAGTAGGCTTACAATATTATGTTTAAGAAATACTTCATTTATGTTTTATTTATATGTGCTTCTCTATATGGGTGTATGTGCACATGTGTTTGTGTATATGTGTGTGTATATCATACTTCAAAGTATATTTTTACAGTATTTTCATGCAAATTACTTTCATGGTAACTTCTTAAATTTTCAGAGGTGATGTTGATGAAGTAGTATTAGACTTTGAATGATTTTACATGTAGTAAGTTTGTTGAAGATTTTACTTTCTTTTCGTCTAAGCATTTTATTTTTACTTTTACCGTAAAATCATGTATTTATTCCCAAATCTCTATGTACAAACTTGCAACTGCAAGTTTATTATTGTGATTATAGATTACCCTTCAACATGGATGTTTTCTGACCTACATTTTGTTTTCTTGCCATTTATGTTCTCTTTGCACTTTAGCACTTCATTAAACTTTCATAATTTTCTTTTTGAACCATTAACAAGTTTTGTGACTGGAAAAGTTTGAAAACCGTGACTCTTATGAAAGAGTCACCAGACAGCCCTGTAGGTGAAATAGCTTAATAAAGGATTTTTCTGTGCTTTTCAGTAATTTTTGTTTTTCAATATTCCCAACTTGCTCTGTAAGAAATTCTACACATTGCACAATAGAGAGACATCAGTTTCATAGTCATGTCTATGTTTTGTTAACAAGTTATACAAATACAAAATCTTTAAATGGTATGCTAGCAATTATGGCTGACTATACAGTCTTTCAGTTTTATCCCTATCTTTGGGCAATCTGATCTAGAAATTTCTATGTTTTTAAAAAATAAATCTAAGACATAGTTTACTAATATAATGGTAACTAAATTTTTTTTGTATTGATACACTTAAAATGTGTTCTAAAAAGCCTTTCGCATGCTTTTTCTTCTTCTCCACTCTCCTTAAAATGTTCATTGTGTTAAAATTGTGTGTGTGTTTAAATTTATTAGGAAAAATTTATTGAGTTTTTAAATTGAAATTGATAGTTTCTAAATTAATTAATTCATGATATTTTAAGAAATCTTCCTATAAGAAATATTTGTTCAGTTGTCTTCAGAAATAAAAAAACGTGAGTTTGAAAAATACTTGAAAAGGGTGTTTATGTTTTATTGCTTTATTTCTGCTCTTTAAAAAGTGTTGGAAGATTTTACTTATATACACAAAAGTTACTTGGATAACAAACTAAACTAAAAGTGACATTTTTAGTGAATGTTTATGGTTTTTAACTATATGTATATGCTATACAGTTTGATCAAGGATGTTGTCTTCTAAATCTTTTTAAACATCTTTCTAGCTTTGCATAATAATATTTTTACTGATACAGTTCATTGGTATTTCTTAACTTGTGTTCATCATCATATAAAACTAGTGAATTGAGCATCTTTTCAACAAGTCATATAGCCATTAGCACACTCCTTAACAGTTTACTTTGTGCATTTAGCAATTTGAAAGAAATGTTATCATGATATTCTTCACTTTTGTAAATTATGTGGGGATAAAAGCCAGGAATGGACGAGATCTAAAATATTTTCATCATCCAGGAAGAATAACTGTAACTTTGGTGAAGTTACAGATGTTGATGTACAGATTTGACACCTTTCCTTTGCATTTCTTTTTATAAAACAAAATCATTGATGGTATATGTAAGTTACAACTAAAGAAATGTGATTTTCAGGTATTTGCAAGCATTTTTATGCATGCATTGTGTAAAATCACATTGCATATCAGTGTAAGGAATTTGTGCCATTTTGAAAATTGAAGGAAGAATTTACTTGTGTTATTACCATGAGGACTTTATAATTTAATTTACAGAACAGTTATGTTCTGGTGCATGTTTTGGAGTGCATAAAAGTTTGTGTTTCCCATTTTAGCATGTGCTTTTGTAACATTTACATATCGAATTTCCTGAAGTTCTACTGAATGGAAGTATTTACAAGTGGGATAATAAACAATAAGCATTATAAAGCTTCTAGAAAATTCAAAACAGAATAGCTTTGTAATGTTCTTGGGAAAGATGGTGTAATAGTTGCATGCTTGGAATTTGGGTTTTGTTGAGTTCAAATGTGAAATTTATTTTCCATTAAGCATTTATCAATGTATACATTTTACTTGCAGGAGAAATTTTGCAATTCCATGTGATAAGAACTCCCCCTGGTCGAGGAAATGTTACTGTTAACTGGAAAATTATTGGTCAAAATCTAGAACTTAATTTTGCTAACTTCAGTGGACAGCTTTTCTTTCCTGAGGTAATACTGCAAAAACAAAAAAAAAAAGTCGATCACAAATACCTAGAAAAAACGGTGTATTTTGAGGAAAATGAGATAGAAAAGCAGTACTATTGTAGTTATTATCTTTCTCTCTTCTCCACACCTACTTTGTATGAATTCTTTGATGATGTATTTAATTTATTTCTTTTTCTTCTCATTGACTCGAAATTAAGCCAAGCCAATATTACCTTCTGCCTTGAGTAGTACATTGGATTTATAAGGACTAGCGTCCCTGCAGCACTTGTCTTCTTTTCTCTGCTCCAGTTTTTTCTATTCACCGTTGTTGTAGAAACCTCCCCAACTTTTTGCTTTGAGATTTTCAATAGTGCTACATTGCTCAATGAATAAGATTTACATTCATTAGCTCAGCATTCAAGATCTTCCACAATTAGCCCCTGTCTGCTTGAAGCTTAGGTTCCCATGAGTCAGTGATTTTTATTCATCTTTAAAAAACTTTTGTGTAAATGAAAATGTGGGCTAGGTATGGTGGTTCATGCCTGTAATCCCAGAACTTTGGGAGGCCAAGGTGTGCAGATCACCTAAGGTCAGGAGTTCGAGACCAGCCTGACCAGCATGGAGAAAACCTGTCTCTACTAAAAACACAAAATTAGCTGGACATGGTGGCGCATGCCTGTAATCCCAGCTACTCAGGAGGCCCAGGCAGGAGAATCACTTGAACCTGGGAGGTGGAGGTTGTGGTGAGCCAAGACTGAACCTTTGCACTCCAGCCTGGGCAACAAGAGCGAGACTCTGTCTCAAAAAAAAAAAAAAAAAAGGAAAAGAAAATATGTTTGGCTGCAAAATTTATAAGGCCAATAAAAATAAAGCAGGAGATAGTTCATATTTAGTAATGATAGAGGGATGGATTTCTTTCTGTTTGACATAGGGGTCATTGAATAAAACATTGTTTGTGCATTTGCTGGATGACAACATTCCTGAGGAGAAAGAATTATACCAAGTCATTCTGTATGATGTCAGGACACAAGGTAATTCAGAATTTAAACTTCTTTAATATAATCAGAAAGGAAAGAAAATAGTTATCTCTGTATTTAACAATTAGATGCATACCAATTTTTAAAATGTTACTTTATTATGTATCCCCTAGAAATGTTAGATCTAAAAAACGTTAGCACCATATGGGAATACTTTACGGACTAGGGAAGAAAAGCTCTGATAAGTTTTCCAAAGGTAGAATTTTTTTTAAATTAACTTGAGACTTACAGGCCAATTTGAATTTTGAACCAATTATATGGATAATTCAAATTTAGTAATTTTTAAGCAAATTATCTGGGTACCTTCCTCAGTTTCTACTCAATTTCTATAATTCTGATAACCAATATAACCAGGAATGATAGTAATATGTGAAGTGAAGAAATTCATGATCTTTTACCTGAAGGAAAAATGGATCATGGATTCTGTTGGTTCTCCTGGAAACCCTGGTAGCACAAAAGACCAAGTGAAAATGTGTAAGGCCCCCTGAGGTCTAGGGTTAGAACCAGCACATCATCACTTTTACCTTGTTCTATTGGTCAAAACAGGTTAACCTGAAGATTTGTTAGAGAAGTAAATGGAATACTCTTTGATGACCTTAATATGTTTCAGGGAGTGAGGTTATAGTCCAGCAATTAAAAGCTAATGCCAGATCACTGTTAGATTCCTTGATGTGGTCCCTGACATTTTCAGGAGTTCCACCAGCAGGAATCGCCCTACTTGATGCTCAAGGATATGCAGCTGTCCTCACAGTAGAAGCCAGTGATGAACCACATGGAGTTTTAAATTTTGCTCTTTCATCAAGATTTGTTTTACTGCAAGAGGCTAACATAACAATTCAGCTTTTCATCAACAGAGAATTTGGATCTCTAGGTTTGTGTTACTCTGGTTTGAATGGGGTTTCCAGGGAAGTACTTATTAATATTCTACTTGTGTGGATGAAAGGCATTGCTAAAATAAATCAGGGGTGGGAAAAAAATAATATTTCTTCATTCAGGACAGAACTTTGTAACTTCTTTATATTTGAAATATATTTATATTTCTTTTAAAAAGAAATAATCTATTTTCACAGAAATTCTGTGTAATTAACAAACATAACATTTCAGCAGCAACAGTCATTTAGGCTGTCTCTGGGTCTGCTAATCTACACTCGGCTTGGCCATGGGTGGCTTTATTTAATATGTCTGTCATTCTTCTCCTGGAACCACTGGTAGCACAAAAGACCAAGTAAAAATGTGTAAAGCCCCCTCAGGTCTAGGGTTAGAACCAGCATATTACTTTTACTTTGTTCTATTGGCCAAAACAAGTCACATATCCAGATTTAAAGTCTAGAGGAAGGTAAACATGTTTTTCCCGCAGTGAGACACCCATGAGCCATCACATGGTAAAGATTAGGGATATAGGAAGGAGTGAGGAGTTGGGACCAATAATCGCTACTGAGGGTGCTTTTAGGAAAGGCAAAAAATTCACAATGGGAGATTATTATAAAAGTTTACAGATTTATAAAACATTTTTTGCAACCAATTCAATTAGGAGCTATCAATGTCACATATGCCACCGTTCCTGGAATGCTGAGTCTGAAGAACCAAACAGTAGGAAACCTAGCAGAGCCAGAAGTTGATTTTGTCCCTGTACTTGGCTTTCTGATTTTAGAAGAAGGGGAAACAGCAGCAGCCATCAACATTACCATTCTTGAGGTAAAACCCTTATATTATTTCCTTATTATTGTATTAAACCTGAAGTAACTACATAGTGATGGAAGAGCCTGTAACAGGTACTAACGTTTAGTAAGATACTTCTAGTAACTTTGCATTTTAAGACATCAAGTTTTATGAAAACTAAGTTTACCTGACTTTTTTTCTATTTGTAAGAAAATATTACTCTGCCTTTAATACAAGGTTTGGATACTCTACAATTATCATATCAGAAACTTAGTGAATTCTTTTCTGTTTGGTTCCCCCTGCTGGTACCTTTAAATCAGCTTATTTATTTTTTTGATTTTTGTTGTTTGTTTCTTTAGGCACACAGGGGTTTCTGTTCTTGTTTAGATAGACTGGCCTGCTATTATGTATTTTATTATAGACATGTCCATGACAAAGATAACTTTCTTAGGACAGTTCCCTTTAAGATGGCATAGACCTAAGAGGTTTCAAGGAGTATTTTGATTAATCAAAAGGATTATTTGGATCAGCAAATCAATGTATGTCAGAATCTTTGTTGGTATGACTGATTAAATCAGATATAGGGAAAAACTTACTAGAGGCTGATGGCATGAAATGAGATTTTGTTTAGGTTAAACTTAAGATAATCATTAGTGATTTAAATTGCGTTTTAAATAATTTTTCATATTATAGAATCTCATGTTGTTTGGTAATTGACTTAGTGTATCAATTACCTACATACATTTTCAAGAGGTGTGTAGGATACGGAAGGGTAAGAGGGAGAAAACATGAATATTGCAGTTGAAAAATTATTTTTCAATTACTATGTATTTTGGGAGTTCTATTTTTAAAAATATTTAATCTTGGAGGCTTTTATGTTTACAAAATTATAAGTAGTGTAAACCATCTACTATCTGAAGTTAGTAACTTATTTTGTTGATTACTGTGGCACTATGACCTAATATAACAGTATAAAAATTCTAAACCTATAAAATTAAAGATAATAGTATGTCAGTATATGGGATATAACATGAAATTTGAGAAAACTTTCAAGTAAGTTATCTTTCAAATGTATATTCTTTCAGATGTATACTCAAGTAAGTTATCTTTCAAATGTATACTTATTAATAACAATATAAATAAGTGGATTGATTTTCCTTAGACCTGTTTGTTTTTAAAGCAGAGAATACACAGTTGCCCTTCTTTTCTCTGAAGAGTCTAGTTTTTTTGAACATGGGGTTTTGGTTCCACCTTTATTTCTTTCTAGCTCTTTGCCATCCTTTCTGTTCCCTGAGTAGCACTAGATTAAAAGACTGCAGGCCTGTGCATAGAGGAGCAAGTTGCCCTGGGAGTGGTAGGGAGGAGTTATTGCATGAGGGGTGGGGCACAGTAAGAATACATAGTGCAGTCCTTCTATGTCACTGACCTTGTAACTCATGTTGGTTGTCTTATTATATAAGACAGTCTAGGGACCATGATTTTCACTTTATTTTTTACATGGAAACATGACTCCATTAAATAAGGTGAGGGGAAAAGTATATGTTGGTGAGTATGTACTGACATTATATATGCATAAAAATACACACACATTGTGTTTCTATGTAAATATTGATGGCTGGCTGATCACTATTGACATGGATTTTGTTAATCCTTATGCTTTTTTGTCCTGCCTGTTTTCATTGCTATTATGTAGACTAGTGATTAATAGTAACAGCTGTTAATTTTAAGCATTCTCTCTAGGCCACTCTACACATGATTTATAATCATTATTACAATCTCCCACCCAAAAAAAGCTATGATTTCCCCTATTATAGAGATAGAATTGGGTTCTAAAATTAAGTAACTTACTTAAATTTATAGAATTTGGTACTAGGTCTCCTTGAGCTGCCAAGCCCTGCCCCCGCTTTTCATGATATTCTATTCCTCATTCTACACATTGAATATTAAGGTAATTTAAAATATTCTGTTCATATTATGCTTAAAATAATTAGGCTTATATATTTTTATAATTGGTTTTTATATAAATCTAGGTTTAAAATGTTAAAAATTTTAAGTGGTTCCTATGGGTCAACCTAATTACTTCCTATACAACCAAGTATAAATTTAATACTTTTATATTTATTTTTTTCTGATTTATATCTGTCTACTTTATGGTGGCATTTTTGTATTGTCTGTATACTAGTGACACAGTTTAATTAAAAAAGTTAATTTAAAAACAGTTTCTGAGGGTTAATTACTTTGAGAATATAATTAAAGGAATTTAATAGGTATAATTTTTGCAGGATGATATACCAGAGCTAGAAGAATATTTCCTGGTGAATTTAACTTATGTTGAACTTATCATGGCTGCTTCAACCTCATTTCCTCCCAGACTTGGTATGAGGGGTTTCTTGTTTGTTTCTTTTTACTCACTTCAAATGAAATTAAGAAACTTCATTCTTGAATCAGAAGTGATCATTGTACTGCTTTGTTAATCTTGGCTATGTGTCAAAATATGATGGGCTTTTATATTTTTATTTAGAAATTCCCATATATCGCAATTTTTACATTGAACAATGTAAAGACATTAAAAATTGTGTGATGTTCTTTAAATTTTACAACTATTTTATAAACAAATTTGTAATCCTCAAAATAGTTCTTTGGAAGGTATTTTCCTTTCATTTTATTTTAAAATTAGCTGTTTTCATAAGATCTCAAACTCTCAGATGTTTTTATTTTCCTTTAGATTAAACAGTGGTATCATTTATTTCTTTGTTATTTTGTTGTGTTCTCTGCTTCTTTTTGACCTTTTGTCTTTTTCTTTTCATGCTTTTAGAAAAAACTCAGTTAATTCATTACAGACTAAAAGGTAAAACCTGAACCTTGGTACAAACTTATCTAGAATCCTTTAAAAAGATGTATTCCTATGTTTAAACACAAACTCCTGTTTTCAGTGTAAACATTTACTACTGGTAAATTTTGTTTGAAGCCTGTAGGTGTGATGGCCAATAGAGGATGGTGCTGAGTTAGTTAGAAGGTGTGCTGGACAGGGGAAAGCTAATTTGGATCAAAGAAAGAGAAGCGTGGCCAGGAGCAGTGGCATGGAGAACAGGCATTCCTCATTCATTTCTGAAGCTCATTTCGATAACTTTGAAAATATTGAAAGGAAATAATCAGTTTCTAACCTATTATTGTTTAAAAAGTTTCAGTTCTTTTACTAAAGAAATAGATGATTCCAATGACTAGCTTGTTTACATTAAGTATTATTACAAGATTCTTATTGACATTAAAAAAATTAACCAAACAATACATATTTCTTTCATCCTTATACTGAGATAATTTCAAGAGTTGACGTCTGTTGAGTGCTTTCTAATGCTCCTATTTCAAGTGCTTTGTACATTAGTAATGTGATTACTTACATCTCATGTTACAGATGAGGTAGCTTAGGCTAAGAGAAGCTGAGTAATATGCCCCAAATCACGCCACTAGAGAGAGGTAGAGCTGGTTTCAATGGTGTGGACTGATTTTAGAATCTCGGCTTTTTAGCCTCTTGTCTGTTGGGCACAAACCCTCATTTTATATTTTTTCCTGGACAGTGTTGTTCTTGTCACTCTACAGAGAATTATACTCTCCCTACCCTTTCCCCATCTAGGCAGATATCCTTAAGTGGAATCCTAGACTAAGGTAGCACCTCTGAAATTTAAAAGGTAAAGAACAAAGTATTAAAAACAAAAATCAAATCAAAACCAAAAAGCAATCAGGAGTAGGGTTAGTAATAATTTAAGACTGAAACAAAAGCCAACCAGGATCAGGGTTATTTAATATTTTAAGTTATTGGTAACATACTGAATTTGGTGGACAGAATAAAAATAAAAGGAAAAGATAAGTTTACTTTGATATTAATCTCTCTTTACTTCACCAAACCTTTTCCCCATCTTTCCCACATGTCTCAACATCTGTTTATGTCCCTGTCTCTCTGTGTCTCCTTTTCACACCTATATTTTTCTTTGTACCATTCCCTGCATTCATTTCCCATTTATTTTTCCCTTTTTTGCTCTTTCTACTCCTTCCAACTGTCCCCATTTTCCTTTCCTCCTGAAATAATGATATTGTATAATAGAGATGCCAAGTATGTTTTAACTAATTAAAATAAAAAAACCAAAAACCATAATCCCAGTTGCTTATTATTTTATGCTGTTCTCAGATGATTAAATTTCTATAAATCAGTGGCTCTTGTTAGCCAAAAATGTCCTTATTCAGATATGATAAGCATTGTCTCTTTATTTTCTTAAACATGTTTTGAGTAATGTTAATACTTGCACATTAGGAATTTTATTATCTCAAAGGGACTGTCTTTAAAGCCTATATTACAAAGTATTTTTAATAATTTATATGTATTTTGAGATATGCTTCTATGTTTTTTTAGATTCAGAAGGCTTGACTGCACAAATTATTATTGATGCCAATGATGGGGCCCGAGGTGTAATTGAATGGCAACATAGCAGGTAAGCCCAAGGCTGCGTGAGAGTCCTCTTCTGGGTTTCATATTCTTTACTATCTACCAAATAAAAGTCTATAAGGGAAAAATTTATTTATATTTTTACTATGTTATAGGTTTGAAGTAAATGAAGCCCATGGAAGTTTAACATTGGTAGCCCAGAGGAGCCGAGAAGCTCTTGGCCATGTTTCCTTGTTTGTGTATGCTCAGAATTTGGAAGCACAACTGGGGCTGGATTACAACTTCACCCCAACGGTGGGTCTCAAAATCTATCACAGATAACTTTTATAAATTATTTTATCATCATTATTTTTTAAGAATTACAGCGCGGGCGCGGTGGCCCAAGCCTGTAATCCCAGCACTTTGGGAGGCCGAGGCGGGTGAATCACGAGGTCAAGAGATCGAGACCATGCTGGTCAACATGGTGAAACCCCGTCTCTACTCAAAATACAAAAATATTAGCTGGGCATGGTGGCGTGTGCCTATAATCCCAGCCACTCGGGAGGCTGAGGCAGGAGAATTGCCTGAACCCAGGAGGCGGAGGTTGCGGTGAGCCTAGATCGTGCCATTGCACTCCAGCCTGGGTAACAAGAGCGAAACTTCGTCCCAACAACAAAAAAAAAAAAAAAAAAAAAAAAAAAATGGAATTACAGTGATTTAGATCCCATATGAATAAATTATTCCTAATAAAACCATTACATGTTTCATAGTAAATTACGAAAGAAGAAGATTTCTACATGGTAAAATAGTTCTCTTCACTATTTTAGTAAATGTAAATGTAAATGGAATTTTCAGTACTATTCTAAATATTATTTTGTGTAGATTAACTATTTCATTTTAGTTTTCGATACTGGAGGATACAATCTGTAATAATAAAGAATTTATATCATTAGATAATCTTCCCAAATGTTTCTCCTACTTCTTGAAAAATTTAACTCTTTTATTTCTTTGTTTTTGTTCACTGAAACACTTTTAGTGCTTTAAAATAATTTTACTTGGTCTCTTCATGCCTTTTATTTCTTAGTCACATGTTTATTTTCTTCTCTTTCCTCGTAATTTTTTTTGGAGACAGAGTCTCTTGTCACCCAGCCTGGAGTGCAATGGTATGATCTCGGCTCACTGCAACCTCCACCTCTCAGGTTCAAGCAATTCTCCTGCCTCCTGAGTAGCTGGGATTACAGGTGCCCACCACCACACCCAGCTAATTTTTTTTTGGTATTTTTAGTGTATTTTGTATTTTTAATGTATTTCACCATGTTGGCCAGGCTGGTCTCAAACTCCTGGCCTCAACTAATCAGCCTGCCTCGGCCTCCCAAAGTTCTGGGATTATAGGCATGAGCCACTGCACCTGCCCTCCCCACCATAGTTTTTACTTTTTAAACTTAATGTTGCCAATTTAAATGAAAAGATATAAACCAAAAAATAAGGAAACAAAATTCAGTGTAAAATAGCTTATTTTTTTACATTCAAAACTACATTGTATTTCTTTCCAAACATTCTATGGAAACTCACAGTTTATATAAATATAATACTGTCTGCTTTTACCTTTTTGACCAGATTCTTCATTTTGCTGATGGAGAAAGGTTTAAAAGTATCAATATCTTGATTCTTGATGATGACGTTCCAGAAGGAGATGAAAAATTTCAGCTGATTTTAACAAATCCTTCTCCTGGACTAGAGCTAGGGAAAAATACAACAGGTAATTAATAATTTCTTATAAACAGCTTCCTCTCCTTCATGCTTAGTTCCTTAATATGGGGGCAGATATAAAGGGATTAGATAGTCTTGGTGGGGCAATCCCATTACTGGGTATATACCCAAAGGGTTATAAATGGATCTATTGTAAAGACACATGCACACGTGTGTTCATTGTGGCACTGTTTACAATAGCAAAGACTTGGAACCAACCCAAATGCTCATCAAAGAGAGACTGGATAAAAAAAAATGTGGCACATATACACCATGGAATACTATGTCGCCATAAAAAAGGATGAGTTCATGTCCATTGCAGGGACATGGATGAATCTGGAAACTATCATTCTCAGCAAACTGACACAAGAACAGTAAACCAAACGCCACATGTTCTTGCTCATAAGTGGGTGTTGAACAATGAGAACACCTGGACACCGGGAGAGGAACATCACACACTGGAGTCTGTTGGGGGATGGGGGTCTAGGGGAGGGATATCAGGGGGTGGGGAGATTAGGGAGGGATAACATTAGGAAAAATACCTAATGTGGGTGATGGGGGGAGAGAAGCAGCAAACCACCATGGCATGTGTATACCTATGTAACAGTCTTTCAAGACCTGCACATGTATCCCAGAACTTAAAGCAAAATAAATAAATAAATAAAAAATAAGGAAGTCTTGGTGGTTTTCTATGCTTACAATGAGAATGATTTTAAGTTAGAGCATTTCTGAATTTCGGTGTCTGTGTAACAGTGCCTCTAGCTTGTATGTATTGATGTATGTGTGCATGCATGTAAAAGACAAAAACGTATGTTGATACTACAGATAATAAATTATTTCCTTAGTTATTGTAAGTTTATTTTACTTGTAGATATATTTCCTTTGCAATTTGAGTTTTGTTTTGGTTTCCTTCTTAGCAATAGAAGGAATTAGAAAGGCAGTTCCCTTAGTGTCATCTACTCTGTAGTATTTCCACATAGAGTTGAGGTATATTGATATTTCAGACAGATTATGGGGGTCATAATTCTTTGGTTGGAACAGTTTGATATTGTTGTGAATAGTCATCCTATTCTACTGCTTGATAGGTATTGGGCTATTTCGAGAAGGTAAGAAATAGACAAAGGAGAAAACTCAGAAATATACAGAACTTTAGGGTTGGAAGAGCTCTTAAGAAGTCACTTCCATTTCTTCTGATGATAGACAAGCCAAGTGAATTTCAAGGATTAAATGCTGACTGACCCTTCAAACTCCTGTGTTAGTCAGTGGCTGAGCAGGTTTTTTTTTTTTTAATTTTTAATTTAATGAACATTTGCCTTCCGAAATTATTTGCCTTTATGGAAAAATTTTATTTGTAGTAGAAAATATGAAATAATTCTGAGTAACCCAAGAATTGGTTTTTACTTTCTTGCTATGTTGATAAAATACATTGATATTTCTAAGTCCCCAGAAGCTTTTTTTTTTTGAGGCTGTGGCTGTTGTTTCAAATTCAGAGTATATGTTTGAGTTCAAATCATTTTCTTATAGAACATAGTGGGTTGGTAAAGGGTTGTTTGAATGAATACCATGTGTTGGTTGAGAATAGTCTCTATATAAATAATGGAAAACCCAATGGAAATGGATTTATACACATATAATTTATTGGTTTATTTAACCTGGGGGTTAACATAGGGCTTTAGAGGAGGTGGGAGCAGGACTTAATGCTACCAAAGATCTTGAGATTTTCTGTCTCTTTTCTTTGCCTTTTGGCATATTGGCTTCATTGCAAGGCTAACGTTATTCATTGTCATAAGATAGTGATCAGGATCATTCTTCTACATTTCATATAACAGGAAGACAAAGTATTCAAGTTCAAGCATTCCTACAAGGTTGTCCTCATATAAATCTGATTTAAATCATGTAGGTTACATGCCCAGCTCCATGGATAGGAGAAAGAAATATATTGTTGGGCTCTTTCAAGGTTACTTTATACTTGTAATTTTCTATTTTTAAAGATTAAAAAATTCCTCAGAAATAAGTGTTTTGGCAGTTGGTCATTTCTTAAACCTTGCCCCACTGATTTGACTTAGAGACTATTTCCAAACCCTTATAAAGTTTAAATAAATATCCTTGTATATAAATCTTTGTATATATGGATAATTAAGATTATCTGTTGAGTACAATGCATGTTGAGTGGAAAGGACTTAGCACTTAACACTGCCTTCTGTGTTAGTTACACTCCAGTGTGTACATATACAATAATTTCTCCAGTTCCTCACCAGCAATTTCTTTAGTCTTTAAATTTTTATATGCCATTTCTAATGACTGAAAAATACATAGTTGTATTATGCATTCTTGTGCATTTTTTCTTTCATTTTCCTTTTAGTGAGTTTGATACTGGTTATTGTGGGTTTTTTTTCTTTGTGATTCTGATTTTTGTATCCCTTAAGTACTTTCTTTTGTTTTTTTGCTTTATTGATTTGTAGGAATAGTCATATATTTTGAATTCAACCCTTTACCTCTTAAATATATTGCAGATATTTCTCCCAGTCTGTCGTTTACCTTTTATTATATTGTCTCTTATTATCAAAATTTTTTAAATTGCCGGGTGCAACAGGTGGCTCACGCCTGTAATCCCAGCACTTTGGGAGGCTGAGACGGGTGGAGCACGAGGTCAAGAGATCAAGACCATTCTGGCCTACATGGTGAAACCCTGTCTCTATTAAAAATATGAAAAATTAGCCGGCGTGGTGGCACATGCCTATAATCCCAGCTACTTGGGAGGCTAAGACAAGAAAATCACTTGAACCCAGGAGGTAGAGGTTGCAGTGAGCCGAGAATGCACCGTTGCACTCCAGCCTGGGCAACAAGAGTGAAACTCTGTCTCAAAAAAAAAAGTAAATTTTTAAAATATTAGATATTTTCTGATATGCTTTTAAATCCTACTTACTTAGGCCTTTTCACCCAAATGCTATAAAATATTTTACTGTATTTTATACTATTTTCATAGTTTTGATTTATATTTACATTATTGAACATACAAAGAATTTATTCATTAGTAGTGTGTGAGGCAAGGATACAACTTCATTTTTCTTCTAAAATGTATAAAACAATACCCTAATATTATAAAGAGAATGAAACATCCGTTACTCATTAATTTTCAATGTGCAGTATTTCTTTTTTTCCTTTTTTTAAATCCATCTACTGATTGTTTTCTTGGACTCTGTTTTGTTCTATTTGCCTATTCATGGACTAATAGCATACTGTTTTATTGCTTATAACTTTGAAGTACATTTTGCTTGTTTTTCAAGCCCAAAATTTTCTTTTTCTTTCTCTAAGTTATCTCACCTCTTCCTTTAAAAAGTCTCTTTCATATGAACATTAGATTCAAGCTGAGATCTATAAAACAATCTATTTTGATTGGGGAATGAGAATTTTGGATTAATTTGGATGGATTTGACAGCACTATAATGAGTTTTCTGATTTGGAAATGTAATCTCCCTCTCCAATAATTTAGATCTTTTAGACTATTGCCTTCGCTTTATCCTCTCAAAAGCAAACTGTGAGACAAGGATTTGGACAAGGCTTTATTTTATTTGAGAGGTGATCTCTGGAGGCCTGATGAGAAATGAGGAAGTGAAAGAGAAAGAGGAAAGCTGAAAGGTGATATTCTAATGAGCAGTACTGCTGCAGGCAACTGACACTCTGTCCTGCTGGGGTCCCTCTTAGACACGGGGTTGAATAAAGCTTAGGACTGTCTCATGAGAAGGAAGGAAATCTGGGCTGTTCATTCACCGGCTCTTATTTCTAATCAATTGAGAGTTGCTCTTGGGTGTTAAATTTACAACAGTTCTGACCTTACTCCTGCATGGGCTGATGCTGTCTTCAGGTAGAGAGAGACCATTGGGCAAATAGAAACTGCTGCAGGTGACTTTAGAGTGGGTGAAGGGGATATAGGTGAGATTTTCTTCATATCAATTTTATGGTTTTTACATTAGGCTAATTTTTAAATATTGTTGCTATTGTGAATAAGGTCGACTTTTTTTCTTTAGATAGTGATAGCTGATCTATAGAGATATTATAATAGACTTTAAGAATATATGATCTGAAGTGGACTTCCTGACCTAGTGCACCAGCCCTGCTATTTCCTAGCTTGTAAACTTCTTCAAATTACCTGTTTGTGCTTCAATCATAGGTTCTGTAAAATTGAGAATAATGATAGAATCAACATCATAGGGTTATTGTGAGAATTAAAAGAGTTAATACAGGTTAAGCAATTAGTAAGTTCTTAATAGTATTAGTTGCTGCAATTATTATTTATTATTAGTGACAGTAAAGAATAGAACACTCTTGATTTGTGACTCAGCTTGCTTTGTATTGTTACTATAGTTCTAATATTTTCTTTTGCATTTCTTAGTAGACAATCATCATCTGGAAAATAGTGACAGTTCTGACTCTTTTCACTACTTTTACAGGTGTTATCTACCTGATAGCCCTGTGACGCTGGGAAATAGTAGCAATCATGATAGATTATAATTTTGTTACTGTTTTTACTGGGAATGCTGCTAGTGTTCCAATATTAAGTTTGATTGCTGTTGACTTCTGAGAGCTATTGCTTCATCAGGTTAAGGAAGCTGCCTTTATCCCAAGACTACTGAGTATTTTTCTATCATGAATGAATATGGAATCTTATTAAATGCTTAAAAACATTCTGTCATTTTAAAGATCATCTTAAAACAATCACCTTAGGTAAAGAATTGGCCTAGTTTTCATTTAGAAATCCACATTTTTTTCAGCATTTATAACCTATTCTATTTTCATTTATTGCTTTAATCTTTTTATTTTGCAGCCTTAATTATTGTCCTTGCTAACGATGATGGCCCTGGAGTTTTATCATTTAACAACAGTGAGCACTTTTTTCTAAGAGAGCCAACAGCTCTCTATGTCCAGGAGAGTGTTGCAGTATTGTACATTGTTCGGGAACCCGCACAAGGATTGTTTGGAACAGTGACAGTTCAGTTCATTGTGACAGAAGTGAATTCCTCAAATGAATCTAAAGATCTGACTCCTTCCAAAGGCTATATTGTTTTAGAAGAAGGTGTTCGATTCAAGGTACAGTAAAAAATTGTAATGAAAATGGAAGTTTATGTTTAATATTTACAAAACGAATTTCTCTTAGCCGAGAACTCAAGTCCTAGAATGAAAAAAGTAATACTTTCAGCTTGGGTGATAAAGACATAATTCAATTACTATGTGACAAGTAAGTACTATAGTTCTATCTACTCTCTATAAAGTGCAACTGGAAAATTTTACTATTAATAAGGTAGAAGAATATGCAAATAATAAAGAAAATATATGTATTGCTATTTTAAACTTTCAGCACATTTAAATTGCCTATGTCACTTTATATTGTATATAAACCACATAAAAGAAAACCCAGGCCAATTTTTGTAACCATTAAGTCCCAGCCAATCGTTTCCCTTTAACAAAATGTAACTGCTTACTTCAGACTGCTTGTTTGAGAACAAGAATAGGTTATTGGAGAAAAAATGGTAGATTTGAGATTAATTATAAATATGATCTATACTCTAAGTTTACCTTCCAAAACCTCTTTTTCTGTATATTGACGATTTTCTATTCCTGCTACTAAATTTTATTTTTAGAAACAGTTTAAGTTTAAAAATAGCTAATTATATTGGCTTTAGTCATTTTTCAAGCCAGCTATATAAAGTATCATAAATCTAAAATAATATATTTAAAACTATTTTACCTAAAACAGTCCATCTAATAATTATTTTTTTTCGTGATCAGTTTGTGTAACTTCACATTTTCAAATGCATATTCATTTTCATGGTTTTTTTTTTCATATTTTAGAAATTTAAAACCTTAATTGGCTTGTCCAAAGTCACTTACATTTAAATCTTGAAATATATGTAAAATTCAAATTTGAAATATTTTATTAATTTTCTATTGCTTCTTCATGGTTTTTTTCAGCTTTTAAATTTTTTCTTAAATTTGTTTTTTGTTTTATTTTATACTGTGGCTTTTTTTCATAAAAGTCTCCTTTTTCACAGTATATATACCTTTTTGTTAGACAAATTAAATGTTAGAGCAAATTAAATTAAATAAATTTTTTAACCAACATAACTAATTTTATTCCAAAAAGTTTTTATTTTGAGGTATAAACAGTAAAATACACCAATCTTAAGTATATGGCTTAATTACTTGAAAGATATATACATACACACATGTAGCTACCACTCAGATAAAAATATTTAACATTAAGGCCTGGTGTAGTGGCTCACGCCTGTACTACCAGTGGAAGGTCAAGGTGGGTGGATCACTTGAAGACAGGAATTCAAGAGCAGCCTGACAAACACAGTGCTACTAAAAATACAAAAATTAGCCTGGTGTGGTGGTACATGCCTGTAATCCCAGTTCTCAGGAGGCTGAGGCAGGAGAATTGCTCGAACTTGGGAGGCAGAGGTTACAGTGAGCAGAGTACCACTGTACTCCAGCCTGGGTGACAGAGCAAGATTCTGTCTCATTAATTAATAAATAAATAAAGGTATGTATGTATTTAACATTATCATCACCCAGAAAATTTCCCTGTCTTCCCCTTTCCAGGAACCTACTTTCTGATTTCGATGACTCCAGCCTCGGCGACAGAGCGAGCCTCTGTTTCATAAGTAAATAAATAAATAAAAGTATTTAACATTATTATCACCCAGAAGATTCCCCCTGTCTCTTCCCCTTTCCAGAGGAAACTGCTTTCTGATTTCTATCATGAAGACTAATTTTGCTGGTTCTTGAGCTTTACATAAATAGAATCATATAGCATGTAACTCTTTTGTGTCTGGCTTATTTCACTCAATGTAATTTTTAAGTCTGTGTGGTTGCATGTATCAGTAGTTGGACTTTTTTAAAATCACTGAGTAGCATTTTACAAAATAGACCACTGTTGGTCTGTCTGTTCTCCCACTGATGAACGTTTGGGTTGTTCCTAATTTGTGCCTGCTATGACTGCAACCATTTTTTAACAGTGAATCCTAGATTAGAATGAGATTAATGAAGTTATGTAGCCAGAGCAGGACAAAAAGTTCACAAAAATGAAGACATAAATTTAATTTTTAAGTCAATGTTATTTTTAAATGCTCTAAATATTTTTTTGGACACTTCAGTGCAATATATCACAAAGTTGAAAACCCTAAAAGTAGTAACATGAAACAGTTGTAACCATCACATTATGGGAATCAGTATTAAGTAAAAAATAAGATGATATTTTTCAAAACATGTTATTTTGTTGTCAGAAATGTTTAGTTGATTTCTCTACATGTGTGTTACAAAAAATGCTGTATTCCAGTAACGTTATCTTTTGATTTTGTTTTCAGGCCCTACACATATCTGCCATATTAGACACGGAACCAGAAATGGATGAATATTTTGTTTGCACCATGTTTAATCCAACTGGAGGTGCTCGACTAGGGGAGCATGTTCAAACCCTGATAACAGTTTTGCAAAACCAGGCCCCTTTGGGGCTATTCAGTATCTCTGTAGTTGAAAACAGGTATTGTTTATTCATAAGGAAATTATCACTTCTGAAGCTATAAGTAGGGAATATTTTTTGACATAAGAAAATGCATAATGAAATTGATGTCTGATTATTTTAAAAGGGATTTTTAAAATGAACTATAGAAAAGATAGGTCTACAGAGACCAATTACTCTCCTAACGGGGGGTATCAAAAACTGAAACACACCCTGTGTAAGGGTGTTATTAGAATTCTTATTTTCTCAGAGTTCACACTTTCAGATAAAGGTCTGTACTATTTTGTGTTTTTAAAAATAATAAGAAGCGAGAAATAATATAAAGTAGACTTAGCAGCTCAAACCAAATGAATGACTCTACAAACATGTATTAATGTGATTGTGGTTTTAAAATTTCTTCTGGAAGCTGACAAATATTTATTTTTTATATCATAAAAATATTTTAATAGATCTAGTTTCATTAATAGGCTGATAATTTCCTGACTTATTTTTTTCTACAAAATGTATTTGATACATGTGTGAAGAAACATAAGAATGACAATTATATTTCTTTTTTAGAATATATACTGTGAAGTTATTAAAGTAACTGATTTTCAGTATTTTCTTATGATCTCATCTTGGATTGTATAAATTTAAAAGTGTATTAAGTATATGCTAGCAATATGATATATATTTTAAATATGTAGAATTTATACTTTTTCAGCTTTCCACAATCCATGTATTTCTTTTAGGGCCACCTCCATAGACATTGAAGAAGCCAATAGGACCTTGTATTTAAATGTATCTCGCACTAATGGCATTGATTTGGCTGTGAGTGTGCAGTGGGAGACAGTATCTGAAACAGCCTTTGGCATGAGTACGTTTCATTTCTTATGAAAACAAAATTCTGTAAACAAGAAATATTGTATGTTTAAGATTTATATTTTTTCCCATGAATTGTATGTTATCAATCCTTTGAAAATGGAAAACAGATAATCTCACTCTTTTATTGCATCTATAAATATGTACTGAGTGCCTGTCACGTGCCAGGCATGGCACTGAATTCATGGTTCTTAGAATTCAGGGAGTGACAGAAATGAATCAAGTAAGTGAAAATCAATATATACTTTAAACTTTAATAAATGCTTCAAAGGAGAAGTTCTAAGTGTTGAAAGAATATAGGGGAATGCTTTCAAGGGGTATTGATCTTTGAACTAAGACTAAGTGATGAGTAGAGATTGATTATGCAGAGGACTGGGTTGGAAGAACATGGAGTTGAGAGTGGGAAGCTGTGAAGGCAGGAACCTGAGGCAGAAAAAACACACGTAAGTGAAGAACTTGAGTTGATAGTAGGTATAGAAATAAGGAGGAATGTTGAGCTTGGATAGCTGGAGAATACCAGATCATTCAAGAACTTAAGGAATATTTTATACTTGCCAGTCTTTCTAATAGTGTTAACAGAAAGCCATTGAGTGGTTTAGGAATGGAGCAGAGTTACCATATGTAATGTGGTATGGTATAATTATATTTGGATTTTGAAGATATTATTCACAGTGCCATGTAAATAATGGGTTGGCACAGAAGAGAAGTGAAGATATGGGAAGGCAAGATGATGATAACTTAGACTAGGTGTTGAATTGGCTGTGAGGGTGAGGGAGAAGGAAGTACCAGAGATTACTCAGGTTCCTAGCTTGTGCAGTTGGATGGGAAAAGTGGTTCGTGCTATTCACTAAGATGGAATTCCAAAAAAAGAATAGGTGTATTTTGGTAAGCGGAGTAAAATAAATGTGGTTTAACACATTTTGAATTTGAGTTACTTTTGAGAGTAAATTTCTCCAGACTCAAAAAAGCTCCTCTCTGCAGGAGAGAGAAACCTGGGAACTTTAGCTATATATATTGTATTTGAAGTCATGGAAATTGATGTAATAATCTGAAAAGAAAGGCTGAAGATGGAGAAGGGAAGAGGACCCTGTAGACTGAACTATAAGAAGGTTCAAGTTCAGTTGCTGAGGATATGGGATGATGGCCTAGCAAAGGAGTCTTAGAGGACCTGGTAAGAAACTCAGGAGAAAATAGGATTGCAGACACCAGCAGAAGAGTGCTTTAAAATGGAGGAAGAAGTAAACAGTGTCAACTCCTGGTGAGAAGTCCAGTGAAATGAGAACCTGAAAAATAGCCATTATAGTTAGCAACATAGAAGGCATTAATGACCATAGGAAGGGCTATTTGTATAGAAATATGGGAACTGAATACCATTTTGAGTGGAGGTAAAAGAACTGAGACCTTAGGTATATGCAACCATTTCAGTAAGTTTGGCTATGAAGATAGGACCTGGAGAAGGTAGTAGTGGTGTGGTGTGGGATTCAGAAGGTTTTTTGCATGTTTAGTTTGGAGAGACCCAAGCATGTGGATGTTAGATGGAAAAGGTAGATAAATACTTAAAAGACAAAGGAGATAATTAATAGTGGTGTGGTTGTCTAGAAAATAAGTAGAGATGGGATCCAAAAAAGAAAGATTATGGTTTTTAATTTAGATTTCTCCATTACTGCTTGGATTTTGCATGTGTTTTTTGAAAGTACTTATAAGAGCATATGTTTGAGATTCTTAATTGTCAGCAGTCATTGCTTATTCTTCATTTGTGGTCTTCTTGAATTATTATAGAGAAAGATTTGTCCATATGTCAGGACCATTTGGGACACTTAATGAAAAATATCCAGTATACCTTTAAAAGGGAGCAAATAAGAATTAAAAATGCTGGATTTTTAGGAAAGGAAGTTGCTATTGGATATTATATGTAAGGCATTGACAAATTCTCTTGAACTGGTAATCTAAAAATGACCAATTATTTATAGGGAGCCTAGGTTTCAACCTTGATATTTGTTCTTTCTCCATCATGTTCACACCATTAACCAAAATTTAGAAAGAACTTAATGTTTTGGGGGGAAGCAGCCATGTTAAGAGATCATATGTAATTTTTTAAAAAGTTACTCTTCATTAGTTAGGGGATTTTTTTTCTGTCTTTTTTTTTTTTTTTTGAGTGTGGAATTTTAAAACATGTACCAGTTGTAGCAGTTTGATAAAACCTTGACAGCCATTTGAAATGCGTGAGGCTGCTTAACATTCTTAAAATATATAAAATGTATAGTGAATAATATATTAGATGGGCATAATTTCAAATTGATAGTGTAAATTTTTAAACCAAATATTTAGCATGTTTCTATAAAGGGTATTTATTATTTTTAAATTTCTCAGTTACATTTTTATCAACTTTACGGAAGTTGATAAAAATCATGTTCTGCATATTTTCCTTTAAAACATATGTTATTTATTTAGTTAGTTAGTTTTTGAGCCAGGGTCTGGACCTGCCACCCAGGCTGGAATGCAGTGGCACTATCTCAGCTTACTACAACCTCAGCCTCCTGGGTTCAAGCAATTTTCAGCTATCCGAATAGCTAATGTTACAGGTACATGCCACCACGCCAGCTGATTTTTGTATTTTTAATAGAGATGGGGGTTTCACCATGTTGGCCAGTCTGGTCTTGAACTCCTGACCTCAAGTGATTCATCTATCTTGGCCTCTCAAAATTCTGGGATTACAGGTATGAGCCACTGTGCCCAGCCACATAGCCACATTTAATATTTATTTCTAAATATACCATGGGAAAGTTTGTGTAGGTATAAAGCAGAGCATTAATAAATTTTTTTGGTTTTTAAATAAGAATTTTAAAAATTTCTTATTTTTAATACAAATTCTTTATTTGTAGTTATTTTAAAGTTCTCTCCTTCTGTCTTTTCTTTCTTTTCACACTCATACACACACATCATGAAAGGATCTTCATTTGTAGTCACAAATGCTCTGGTCTCATTGTTTAAACAATAAATTAGGTAAGTTTTTGAAGAATAAACTAGTAAATAATGATTTGTGTTTTTCAGGGGGAATGGATGCTGTATTTTCCATATTTCAAAGTTTTCTGGATGAATCAGCTTCTGGCTGGTGTTTTTTTACTTTGGAAAATTTAATATATGGTATAATGTTAAGAAAATCATCTGTTACTATTTACCGATGGCAAGGGATTTTTATTCCAGTTGAGGTAAATATCAGTATTTTTTATAGTACAAAAATAAAATGTGCAGATAAATTTTAGATGTATCATGAATTACTGTCATTCTTATTCCTCATTTTCTAGGATTTAAATATAGAAAATCCTAAAACTTGTGAGGCCTTTAATATTGAGTTTTCTCCCTACTTTGTGATTACTCATGAAGAAAGAAATGAAGAAAAGCCGTCTCTTAATAGTGTGTATACATTCACATCTGGACTTAAATTATTCCTGGTAAAAAAAAATTCATTTTTAAATAGATTGCTTTCTTTAAAAGAAATTAAGATTTGTAAGACTGTTCAAATTGGAAGATAATGTATGTTCCATGTTAATGTGAAAAAGAATTTTTTGTGGTTGATATACATTTTAGCAAAAATCCGGGGATGTTTTTGTATTTTTAAAATGACATTTAGGTACGCATACCTTGGGATTAGGATTTTTTAAGTCTTGCACTTCAGATCCTAACTCATGCTGTGAGTGTGTTCAGTGACTTTCTTAGGTAAAGTCTTTCAGTTTTCATTCCCACTCTCCATCCTCCTTGCAGGTACAAACAATCATTATTTTGGAAACTTCTCAAGTAAGATATTTTACTTCAGACAGCCAAGATTATTTAATCATTGCAAGTCAAAGAGATGATTCCGAATTAACTAAGGTTTGATACTTTTTAAATGAAGTGGGGTTTTTTTTTGCTTTTCTTTTTAACATTATAATTTAAATTTACCTAAGATACAGTCTGCTGGTTTAGTATAAAAGAATACAATAATTTGATTGTGGTAAAGTAGGATATAAAGACTGATTAGTTAAAAGTTAATTTTTAAACACCGGAGTCATAAAATATATTGTCTTTAAGAGCCAAGGATAATGTAATAGTAGATATGAACATTTAATTAGAATTTAACTGAATTGCAAAAGATTATGGAGAAAAATCACACAGCCAGACAGAGTATCACTGAAAATTCGTGATTAGCATTGCTACATGGGCATTTAGTATTACCCCAGAAATCCCACATTTCTTTAGTAAACTAGATTTTATAATCCTAGTTATGCTTATTTGATAACTTTTGTCACTCCTCAAACTTCATACATGCTTCACATTTCCATCTCAGATAATTGCCTTGTTGAAATGAAAGCTACCAAAAGAGGTGTTATTCATTTTCCCAACACCAAATTCAAAAACCCACTTGAAACCCAGCTTTATCCCTTCGTCCTGTTACGATGGGGAAAGTGTCCTTTCTAAAAAAGCCAGGCCTCTCACATAGGTGCCCATCTTGCCTTGATAAGGTTTAGCTATTCCCTCCATCTCTGGCACCTATCTCTCTCTATTGGATTGTTACAATCAGTAGAAATGTAAGGTTCATCCAGCTTAGAAAGAAATTCCTCCCATGATCTCATTTTTTCATTTCATTTTCTTTCTCCCCGCTATAGTAAAATATCCTGAAAGAATTATCTACTTGCTTTGTCTTCCTCATGCCCACAAGTGGATTACCAAATCCAGTGGATGTTTTTCTGCATAATGATTATACATTCTACTGGCATGTGACTGTCACCTCATCCTCAAATGTAAATCTTATCTTGCTTTCTAAGACACTACACAAATTTTCCTTCTCTGCCTCTCTTAGTCTCTGTCTCTGTCTCTCTCTCTCTCTGTCTCTGTCTCTCTCTCTCTCTCTGTGTGTGTGTGTGTGTGTGTGTGTGTGATCCTTCTCAGTCCCCATTGCCAGTTCCTCTTCCCTTTTGTAAACTTAGATGTCTTGGAGTTTTCCAGAAAGATTCACTTCTTATAGTTCAAATTTCTTTTTTCTTTCTCTTCGCTCACTTAGATACTTTTATCAGTCCTATGGTTTTAAATACCAGCGACAGGCTAGTGTCTTTAAAATTGTATCTGATTTTTCTGTATTTTGTAGAAAGGGGGTTTTACCATGTTTCCCAGGCTGGTCTCGCACTTACTCCTTTTTATTCTTTCACATCTGGTTAATCATTTTTGATTATATGTGTCAATAAGTGAAGACATTTCTTTTCATCTCTGCCCCTCCCTACTCCAGGTCCCTGTTATTTCTCTTCTACACCATTAGAGTATCCTCCTAGACATTCTCTGAACTTCCTCGACCTCTTCAGATCCATTCTCCATTGAGTAACTGCAGTCATCTTTTGAAAATATTAATTGACTAATGTTATTCCTGATTTAAAAACTATTAAATTATTTGCAATTATACTTAGAATAAATTGTAAATTATTTAATATTGGCTTAACATAGGATACTATTATTTCCTGATTTGCCTTGGAAAGTACTGGATTATGCCTATTGTTCTGGTTATTAAATACCAGAGGTATTGTACCGTTCACTCTTTAAAGGATCCTTGTTTAGATGATAAATTATATGGTCACCCTAATGGAAGGTACTCCATGATCTTACCTCTCATCATTCTTCCAGCACTATCAAATTCCTTGCAATCTTTATTCAGATAATGACAACCCTTTTCTGTCTTAGGGACTTTGTCACGTCGTTCCTTCTAACTTGATTTCCCCAATACTGTCATAATGCTCTATCAGACCATCCTAATTGTCATCTTCAGTACTTGACTCATTTTATACTCATATGTTTATTCAATTCAGTTATCAATTACTGATATGTTTCTTGTTTACCTTTTCCTAATAGTTAATAAGATCCATAAAGGGAAAGGCTGCTGTATCCATAGTTCCTAGTATAATGTCTGTGGCTCAAAAGTTCCTAATTGTTGACCGAATAAGTATACTCTTTTGTGACATTGACGAGCTTGCCTTCAGAGAGGGTCTGAATTTTAATTTTGCATTTATGAACACTTACCCTGAAACCTTGTGTGCATTGACTGCCACCGTGGGGACAAGAAAGATTTAGGTGTTTTTCTGTGTTCTGTTGCTCAAGCAGTTGATAATAATATTGCAGCATTAGAATATTTCTTATTCAGTTTTTAATTTTTCATATTTAGTGTCTTTTTTGATTTTAGCTTTCCCTTTCCCTGCTGTCACCAACCCCTGCCCAGATGTATATTTGATACTGATTTCTTCTCAGATAACTTCTCTTTCATTCACTCTGTGTGTACTCATGTGTATAGACACACACACAGATTAGATGAGGGAGAGAGCAGCAAGGGAGCATCAGTTCTAGTATTTTCTTATTTATGAAAGTATCTTTTTAACCAAATATAAAAGGATCCAAGAGAGTAAACATATTATATTGATTAAATTTTCACAAGTGCTAAATTCCTAGTCATAAAGGGTTTTGTATTTTAACATTTCCTTCAGGTCTTCAGGTGGAATGGAGGAAGCTTCGTGTTGCATCAGAAACTCCCTGTCCGAGGTGTGCTGACCCTGACCTTGTTCAACAAGGGAGGCTATGTGTTCTTAGCCATTTCCCAGGCTAATGCCAGGCTAAACTCCCTTTTATTCAGATGGTCTGGCAGTGGGTTTATTAACTTTCAAGAAGTGCCTGTCAGTGGGACAACACTAGTTGAGGCTTTGTCTTCAGACAATGATATTTACTTAATATTTGCCAAAAATGTCCTTCAAGGTGAGAAGATACAGTATTTGTAATGTGTATGTAGTTATTATTGAAATCTTGTAGCATTCTTATGGTATATTTTGTATGAAAATGCTCTTATAATAATTTTTTAGTAATCCATAGAATATTTCTTAATCGATCATAAGTATTATTTGTCAGCTGTAAATGGATTTTTGAGAAATATTTTATGCATTATGCCCCGATCTTGTGGTGTTCTGATTACTCCCTTAAAGTCATATTAAAACAGAGTTTGAAGTGGGTAGGTAAAGTTGGAAGATGCATAAATATTTATACCCAGGATGCAAGCAAGTAACTTTTTACCTGTATTTACTTGAAGTGCCATGAATAATTTATAGTATTAATAAATAATGTTCAAAAACTTTTGATAAGACTTTCAAAATATTCTTGGAATAGAAATTTGCTTTTTGCTGCTTAATAGAACTTTCACAGGTAAAATTGCAATGTTCCTAAAAAATAAAAAATTTTGTCCTTGTTCTTTCTTTAACATTGTATCGTGATTAATGGCTAACCATGTATTTATGACACGTAGTAAATGCAAAAAGACTTTTGAAGTACTTCCTATTAACTTACATTTTTATTATGCTAAATGGATTCTGAGGAAATTTGTTTCCTGATATTTTTGTTGTAGTTTTACTGTAATTTTGTCATTTTTCTATAACTTTTGCATTAAAATTTGACTTTTATTTCATTATTATAGGAGATCAGAATTCAATTGATATTTTCATCTGGGAGATGAGACAGTCTTCCTTCAGGTATTTTCAGTCTCTAGATTTTGCTGCTGTTAACAGAATCCACTCCTTCACACCAGCCTCAGGAATAGGTAAGGACTTTTCAACTGCTCACCAGTTCTGAAGGTAGTATGGAAAGCCAGAATGATTTCAATCTCATTGATTTAGATTTAGCATTACATTGCCAGACACTGGGTATTTTAATAGGAATGTAACATCAAAGTCTGTATAATACTCCTTCCAGAAATCCTAGAATGTTTTGAAATACTTTTTAATTTTGGTTCTCCTTCTGCAGATTAATACTTGCAAAATGGACATTGACTTGAGAATAATCAGAGTAACTAGAATATGGAGAAAAATATTAGTGAAGAATAAAATTAATATATTTATTTTGCCTAGAGAAATATGAAGAGTGACATTAAATATATACTTTTAAAATATGAAAGTATGCTTATGGCAATAGCAAGCATTTGCATTAAAAATTTTTTTTTTTAAGTTTGAGAAGGACTGTGAGAACTGTTCCATCCTCATTCACTCTTCCAACCTCCTCCACAGTCTAAAATCCTTTCCTGGTCTTCTGTACTTCAATCCCCACATCAGAAACATAAACAATATTTTTAATCACTATGGTTTCAGAAACAAAGTCGATTGGAGAGAACCCAAGGTATTATTGCTGTCTGAAGGTTGTAGGATTATTTTAGGGTTGGCAAGGAATCCCTTGGGTGGGCCAGTGATAACAAGGAGATGAAGCTGAGGCCAGCTGATATGGGAAGCTTATTAAGCTGGTTCATGAGTGTTCATAGCGTAGGGAGGAGGCACAGACAGAGGGTCTGTGTTTCCCGTTGAGGTGTCTAGAGAACTAGTGAGCAAAGCCTGAGTGGCTCCATAAGTGACTCTGGATGAATCTCAGCCCTGCTTTTTTTTTATTTTTAATATTTTATTGCATTTTAGGTTTTGGGGTACATGTGAAGGACATGCAGGATTGTTGCATAGGTACATACATGGCAATGTGGTTTACTGCCTTCCTCTCCATCACCTGTATCTGGCATTTCTCCTTGTGTTATCTCTCCCCAACTCCCCACCCCTGGCTGTCGCTCCCCTAGTTCCCCTCAACAGACCTCAGTGTGTGATGCTCCCTTTCCTGTGTCCATGTGTTCTCATTGTACAACCCCTGCCTATGAGTGAGAAACATGCAATGTTTGATTTTCTGTTCTTGTGTCAGTTTGCTGAGAATGATGGTTTCTAAGTTCATTCATGTCATCATTTTTTATGGCTACATAGCATTCCATGCTGTATATGTGCCACATTTTCCCCATCCAGTCTGTCATCAATGGGCATTTAGGTTGGTTCCAGGTCTTTGCTAATGTAAACAGTGCTGCAATGAACATTTGTGTGCATGTGTCCTTATAATAGAATGATTTATCGTTTGGATATATACCCAGTAATGGGATTGCTGGGTCAAATGGAATTTCTATTTATAGGCCCTTGAGGAATCACCACATTGTCTTCCACGATGGTTGAACTAGTTTACACTCCCACCAGCAGCGTAAAAGTGTTCCTATTTCTCCATATCCTCTTAGCATCTGTTGGCTCCAGATTTTTTAATGATCGCCATTCTAACTGGCATGAGATGGTGTCTCAATGTAGTTTTGATTTGCATTTCTCTAATGACCAGTGATGATGAGCATTTTTTCATGTTCGTTGGCCTCATATATGTCTTCTTTTGAAAAGTATCTGTTATATCCTTTGCCCACTTTTGAATGGGCTTGTTTTTTTCTTATAAATCTGTTTTAGTTCTTTGTAGATTCTGGATATTAGCCTTTTGTCAGATGGGTAGATTGCAAAAATTTTTCCCATTCTGTTGGTTGCTGATTCACTCTAATGACTGTTTCTTTTGCCATGCAGAAGCTGTGGAGTTTGCTTAGGTCCCATTTGTCTATTTTGGCTTTTGTTGCCAATGCTTTTGGTGTTTTAGTCATGAAGTTCTTGCCTATGCCTATGTTCTGAATGATTTTGCCTAGGTTTTTTCCTAGAGTTTTTATGGTGTTAGGTCTTATGTTTAAGTCTTTAATCCATCTGGAGTTAATTTTAGTGTAAGGTGTCAGGAGGGGGTCCAGTTTCTGATTTCTGCATATGGCTAGCCAGTTTCCCCCACACCATTTATTAAACAGGGAATCCTTTCCCCATTACTTGTTTTTGTGAGCTTTGTCAAAGATCAGATAGTTGTAGATGTGTGGCATTGCCTTCGAGGCCTCTATTCTGTTCCATTGGTCTATATCTCTTTTTTGGTACCAGCATCATGCTATTTTTATTACTGTAGCCTTGTAGTATAGTTTGATGTCAGGTAATGTGATGTCTCCAGCTTCCTTCTTTGTGCTTGGAATTGACTTGGCTATGTGGGCTCTCTTTTGGTTCCGTATGAAGTTTAAGTTGTTTTTTTCCAGATCTGTGAAGATGGTCATTGGTAGCTTGATGTGGATAGCATTGAATCTATAAATTACTTTGGGCAGTATGGCCATTTTCATGATACTGATTCTTCCCAACCATGAGCATGGAATATTTTTCCATCTCTTTGTGTTGTCTCTTATTTCATTGAGGAATGCTTTGTAGTTCTCCTTGAAGAGGCCCTTTACATCTGTTGTTAGTTGTATTCCTGGGTATTTTATTCTCTTTGTAGCAATTGTGAATGGCAGTTCATTCTTGATTTGGCTCTCTTTAAGTCTGTTATTGGTGTATATGAATGCTTGTGATTTTTGCACATTGATTTTGTATCCTGAGACATTGCTGAAGTTGCTTATCAGTTTCAGGAGATTTTGGGCTGAGACGATGGGGTATTCTAAATATACAATCATGTGCAAATAGAGACAATTTGACTTTCTCCTTTCTTAGTTGAATACTCTTTATTTCTTTTTCTTATCTTACTGCTCTGGCTAGAACTTCCAATACTATATTGAATAGGAGTGGTGAGAGAGGACATCCTTGTCTAGTGCCAGATTTCAAAGGAAATGCTTCCAGTTTTTGCCCATTTAGTTTGATATTGGCTGTGGGTTTGTTGTAAATGGCTTTTATTATTTTGAGATATGTTCTGTCAATACCTAGTTTATTGAGAGTTTTTAGCATAAAGGGCTGTTGAATTTCGTCAAAGGCCTTCTCTGCATCTATTGAGATAATCATGTGGTTTTTGTCTTAGGTTCTGTGTATGTGGTGAATTATGTTTATAGACTTGTGTATGTTGAACCAGCCTTGCATACTTGTGATGAAGCCTACTTGATCATGATGGATAAGTTATTTGATATGCTGTTGCAATTCGTTTGCCAGTATTTTATTGAAGATTTTTGCATCTATGTTCATCATGGATATTGGCCTGAAGTTTTCTTTTCTTGTTGAGTCTCAGCCAGGTTTTGGTATCCAGATGATGTTGGTCTCATAAAATGATTTGAGAAGGATTCCCTCTTTTTGTATTGTTTGGAATAGTTTCAGAAGGAGTGGTACTAGCTCCTCTTTGTATGTCTGGTAGATTTAGGCTATGAACCCATATGGACCTGGGCTTTTTTTGGGTGGTAGCCTCTTAATTATTGCCTCAACTTCAGACCTTGTTATTGGTCTATTTTGGGTTTTGACTTCTTCCTGGTTTAAGCTTGGGAGGATGCAGGTGTCCAGGAATTTTTCCATTTCTTCCAGGTTTAATGGTTTATATGCATAGAGTTGTTCGTAGTAATCTCTGATGGTGGTTTGTATTTCTGTGGAATCTATGGTGATAGCCCCTTTATCGTTTTTTATTGCATCTATTTGATTATTCTCTCTTTTCTTTTTTATTAATCTAGCTAGTGGTTTGTCTATTTTGCTGATCTTTTCAAAAAACCAGCTCCTGGACGTATTGATTTTTTGAAGGGTTTTTTTTGTGTGTCTCTATCTCCTTCAGTTGTGCTCTGATCTTAGTTATTTCTTGTTTTCTGCTAGGTTTTGAGTTTTTTTGATCTTGCTCCCATAGTTCTTTCAATTTTGATGATAGGGTGCTGATTTTAGATCTTTCCTTGCTTCTCACGTGGGCATTTATTGCTATATGTTTTCCTCTGGAGACTGATTTAAATGTGTCCCAGAGATTCTGGTATGTTGTGTCTTCGTTCTTGTTGGTTTCGAAGAACATCTTTATTTCTGCCTTCATTTCATTGTTTATCCAGTCAACATTCGAGAGCCAGTTGTTCAGTTTCCATAAAGCTGTGCAGATCTGAGTTAGTTTCTGAGTTCTGAGATCTAACTTGATTGCAGTGTGGTCTTGAGAGACCATTTGTTTTGATTTCAGTTGTTTTGCATTTGCTGAGGAGTGCTTTACTTCCAATTATGTGGTCAGTTTTAGAGTAGGTGTGATGTGGCACTGAGAAGAATGTATATTCTGTGGATTTGGGGTGGAGAGTTCTGTAAATGTCTATCAGGTTTGCTTGTTCCAGGTCTGAGTTCAAGTCCTGGATACCCTTGTTAATTTTCTGTCTGGTTGATCTGTCTAATATTGACAGTGGAGTGTTAAAGTCTCCGACTATTATTGTGTGGGAGTCTAAGTCTCTTTGTAAGTCATTAAGAACTTGCCTTATGTATCTGGGTGCTCCTGTATTGGGTCCATATATATTTAGGATCGTTACCTCTTCTTGTTGTGTCAATCCTTTTACCATTATGTAATGTCCTTCTTTGTCTCTTTTGATCTTTGTTGCTTTAAAGTCCATTTTATCAGAGACTAGGATTGCAATACCTGCTTTTCTTTTTTCTCTCCATTTGCTTGGTAAATATTCCTCCATCTCTTTGTTTTGAGCCTACGTGTATCCTTGCATAGGAAATGGGTTTCCTGGATATAGTACACTGATGGGTTTTGACTTTTTATCCAATTTGCCAGTCTGTGTCTTTTGATTGGGGCATTTAGCCCATTTACATTTAAGGTTAATATTGTTATGTGTGAATTTGATCCTGCCATTTTGATGCTAGCTGGTTGTTTTGCCTGTTAATTGATGCAGTTTCTTCATTATGTTGATGCTCTTTACCATTTGGTATATTTTTGGAGTGGCTGGTACTGGTTGTTCCTTTCTATGTTTAGTGCTTCTTTCAGGAGCTCTTGTAAGGCAGGCCTGGTGTTGATGAAATCTCTGACTACTTGCTTGTTTGTAAGGAATTTTATTTCTCCTTCTCTTATGAAGCTTAGTTTGGCTGGATATGAAATTCTAGGTTGAAAGTTCTTTTTTTCTGATTTAACATTATTTTAATTAATTAATTAATTTTAATTGCATTTGGGGTACATGTGCAGAACATGCAAGATAGTTGCATAGGTACACACATTGCAGTGTGTTCCGCTGCCTTCCTCCACTTCACCCACGTTTGGTACTTCTCCCCAGGCTATCCCTCCCCAGCTCCCCGCCCGCTGTCCCTCCCCTATTTCCCCCAATAGACCCCAGTGTGTAGTGCTCCCCTCCCTGTGTCCATGTGTTCTCAATTTTCATCACCCACCTATGAGTGAGAGTATGTGGTATTTCATTTTCTGTTCTTGTGTCAGTTTGCTGAGAATGATGTTCTCCAGATTCATCCATGTCCCTACAAAGGACACGAACTCATCATTTTTGATTGCTGCATAATATTCCATGGTGTATATATGCCACATTTTCCCAGTCCAATCTATCATCAATGGGCATTTGGGTTGATTCCAGGTCTTTGCTATTGTAAACAGTGCTGCAATGAACATTCGTGTGCATGTGTCCTATAGTAGAACGATTTACAGTCCTTTGGATATATACCCAGTAATGGGATTGCTGGGTCAAATGGAATTTCTATTTCTAAGGCCTTGAGGAATCGCCACACTGTCTTCCACAATGGTTGAACTAATTTACACTCCCACCAACAGTATAAAAGTGTTCCTATTTCTCCACATCCTCTTCAGCATCTGTTGTCTCCAGATTTTTTAATGATTGCCATTCTAACTGGCGTGAGATGGTATCTCAATGTGGTTTTGATTTGCATCTCTCTAGTGATCAGTGATGATGAGCATTTTTTCATGTTTGTTGGCCTCATGTATGTCTTCTTTTGTAAAGTGTCTGTTCATATCCTTTGCCCATTTTTGAATAGGCTTGTTTGTTTTTTCCTGTAAATCTGTTTGAGTTGTTTGTAAATTCTGGATATCAGCCCTTTGTCAGATGGGTAAACTGCAAAAATTTTTTCCCATTCTGTTGGTTGCGGATTCACTCTAGTGACTGTTTCTTTTGCCGTGCAGAAGCTGTGGAGTTTGATTAGGTCCCATTTGTCTATTTTGGCTTTTGTTGCTAATGCTTTTGGTGTTTTGGTCATGAAGTCCTTGCCTATTCCTATGTCCTGGATGGTTTTGCCTAGATTTTCTTCTAGGGTTTTTATGGTGCCAGGTCTTATGTTTAAGTCTTTAATCCATCTGGAATTAATTTTAGTGTAGGGTGTCAGGAAGGGGTCCAGTTTCTGCTTTCTGCACATGGCTAGCCAGTTTCCCAACACCATTTATTAAACAGGGAATCCTTTCCCCATTGCTTGTTTTTGTCAGGTTTATCAAATATTGTATGGTAATAGGTATGTTGTGTTGCCTCCGATGCCTCTGTTCTGTTTCATTGGTCTATATCTCTCTTTTGGTACTAGTACCATGCTGTTTTGATTACTGTAGCCTTGTAGTATAGTTTGAAGTCCAGTAGTGTGATGACCCCCGCTGTGTTCTTTTTGCTTAGAATTGACTTGGCTATGCAGGCTCTCTTTTGGTTCCATATGAAGTTCATGGTGGTTTTTTCCAGTTCTGTGAAGAAGGTCATTGGTAGCTTGATGGGGATAGCATTGATTCTGTAAATTACTTTGGGGAGTATAGCCATTTTCACAGTATTGATTCTTCCTAACCATGAACATGGAATGTTTCTCCATCTGTTTGTGTCCTCTCTTATTTCGTTGAGCAGTGGTTTGTAATTTACCTTGAAGAGGTCCCTTACATTCCTCGTAAGTTGTATTCCTAGGTATTTTATTCTTTTTGTAGCAATTGTGAATGGCAGTTTGTCCTTGATTTGGCTCTCTTTAAGTCTGTTATTGGTGTATAGGAATGCTTGTGATTTTTGCACATTGATTTTATATCCTGAGACTTTGCTGAAGTTGCTTATCAGTTTCAGGAGTTTTTGGGCTGAGACGATGGGGTCTTCTAGGTATACTATCATGTCGTCTGCAAATAGAGACAATTTGGCTTCCACCTTTCCTATTTGAATACCCTTTATTTCTTTTTCTTGCCTGATTGCTCTGGCTAGAACTTCCAGTACTATATTGATTAGGAGTGGTGAAAGAGGGCATCCTTGTCTAGTGCCGGATTTCAAAGGGAATGCTTCCAGTTTTTTCCCATTCAGTATGATATTGGCTGTTGGTTTGTCGTAAATAGCTTTTATTACTTTGAGATACGTTCCGTCAATACCGAGTTTATTGAGGGTTTTTAGCATAAAGGGCTGTTGAATTTCGTCAAATGCCTTCTCTGCGTCAATTGAGATAATTATGTGGTTTTTGGCTTTGGTTCTGTTTATGAGGTGAATTATGTTTATAGACTTGCATATGTTGAACCAGCCTTGCATCCCTGGGATGAATCCTACTTGATCATGATGGATAAGTTTTTTGATGTGCTGTTGAAATCAGTTTGTCAGTATTTTATTGAAGATTTTTGCATCTATGTTCATCATGGATATTGGCCTGAAGTTTTCTTTTCTTGTTGAGTCTCTGCTGGGTTTTGGTATCAGGATGATGTTGGTCTCATAAAATGATTTGAAAAGGACTCCCTCTTTTTGGATTATTTGGAATAGTTTCAGAAGGAATGGTACCAGCTCCTCTTTGTGTGTCTGGTAGGATTCGGCTGTGAACTCATCTGGACCTGGGCTTTTTTTGTGTGGTAGGCTCTTAATTGCTGCCTTGACTTCAGACCTTGTTATTGGTCTATTCATAGTTTCTGCTTCCTCCAGGTTTAGGCTTGGGAGGACGCAGGTGTCCAGGAATTTATCCATTTCTTCCAGGTTTACTAGTTTATGTGCATAGAGTTGTTTGTAGTATTCTCTGATGATGGTTTGAATTTCTTTGGAATCTGTGGTGATTTCCCCTTTATCATTTATTATTGCATCTCTTTGGTTGTTCTCTCTTTTCTTTTTTATCAGTCTGGCTAGTGGTCTGTCTATTTTGTTGATCTTTTCAAAAAACCAGCTCTTGCATTTATTGATTTTTTGAAGGGTTTTTCGTGTCTCTATCTCCTTCAGTTGTGCTCTGATCATAGTTATTTCTTGTTTTCTGCTAGGTTTTGAGTTTTTTTGTTCTTGCTCCTCTAGCTCTTTCAATTTTGATGATAGGGTGTCAATTTTGGATCTCCCCACTCTTCTCATATGGGCACTTATTGCTATATGTTTTCCTCTGGAGACTGCTTTAAATGTGTCCCAGAGATTCTGGTATGTTGTGTCTTCATTCTTGTTGGTTTCGAAGAACTTTTTTATTTCTGCCTTCATTTCTTTGTTTATCCAGTCAACATTCAAGAGCCAGTTGTTCAGTTTCCATGAAGCTGTGCAGTTTTGAGTTCGTTTCTGAATTCTGAGTTCTAGCTTGATTGTACTATGGTCTGAGAGACTGTTTGTTATGATTTATGTTGTTTGCATTTGCTGAGGAGTGCTTTGCTTCCAATTATGTGGTCTGTTTTAGAGTAGGTGTGATGTGGCACTGAGAAGAATGTATATTCTGTGGATTTGGGGTGGAGAGTTCGGTAAATGTCTATCAGGTTTGCTTGTTCCAGGTCTGAGTTCAAGCCCTGGATATCCTTGTTAATTTTCTGTCTGGTTGATCTGTCTAATATTGACAGTGGAGTGTTAAAATCTCCCACTATTATTGTGTGGGAGTCTAAGTCTCTTTGTAAGTCATTAAGAACTTGCCTTATGTATCTGGGTGCTCCTGTATTGTGTCCATATATATTTAGGATCATTAGCTCTTCTTGTCATATCGATCCTTTTACCATTATGTAATAACCTTCTTTTTCTCTTTTGTTGTTGCTTTAAAGTCTATTTTATCAGAGATGAGAATTGCAACTGCTGTTTTTTTTGCTGTCCATTTGCTTGATAAATCTTCCTCCATCTCTTTATTTTGAGCCTACGTGTATCCTTGCATGGGAGATGGATTTCCTGGATATAGTACACTGATGGGTTTTGACTTTTTATCCAATTTGCCAGTCTGTGTCTTTTGATTGGGGCATTTAGTCCATGTACATTTAAGGTTAATATTGTTATGTGTGAATTTGATCCTGCCATTTTGATGCTAGCTGGTTTTTTGTCTGTTAATTGATGCAGTTTCTTTATTGTGTTGATGCTCTTTACCATTTGGTATATTTTTTGAGTGGCTCATCCTGGTTGTTTCTTTCTATGTTTAGTGCTTCTTTCAGGAGCTCTTGTAAGGCAAGGTTGAATATTGAAAATTCTAGGTTGAAAGTTTTTTTCTTTTTTTTGATTTAACATTATTTTATTTATTTATTTATTTTAATTGCATTTTAGGTTTTGGGGTACATGTGCAGAACATGCAAGATAGTTGCATAGGTACACACATGGCCATGTGTTCCGCTTCCTTTCTCCACTTCACCCACATTTGGCATTTCTCCGCAGGCTATCCCTCCCCAGCTCCCCCTGCTCTGCTGTCCTTCCCCTATTTCCCCCAATAGACCCCAGTGTGTAGTACTCCCCTCCCTGTGTCCATGTGTTCTCAATTTTCATCACCTGCCTATGAGTGAGAATATGCGGTATTTCATTTTCTGTTCTTGTGTCAGTTTGCTGAGAATGATGTTCTCCAGATTCATCCATATCCCTACAAAGGACACGAACTCATCATTTTTGATTGCTGCATAATATTCCATGGTGTATATATGCCACATTTTCCCAGTCCAATCTATCATCAATGGGCATTTGGGTTGATTCCAGGTCTTTGCTATTGCAACTGCTGCTTTTTTTTGCTGTCCATTTGCTTGGTAAATCTTCCTCCATCCCTTTATTTTGAGTCTTTCTGTATCCTTGCCTGTGAGATGGGTTTTCTGGATACAGCACACCATTGGGTTTTTTTTTTTATCCAATTTGCCAGTCTGTGTCTTTTGATTGGTGCATTTAGCTCATTTACATTTAGGGTTAATATTGTTATGTGTGAATTTGATACTGCCATTTTGATGCTAGCTGGCTGTTTTGCCCGTTGATGCAGATTCTTCATTTTGTTGATGCTCTTTAGCATTTGGTATGTTTTTGGAATGGCTGGTACTGGTTGTTCCTTTCTATGTGTAGTGCCTCTTTCAGGGGCTCTTGTAAAGCAGGCCTGGTGGTGACAAAATCTCTGAGTATTTGCTTGTTTGCAAAGGATTTTATTTTTCCTTCACTTATGAAGCTTAGTTTGGCTGGATATGAAATTCTGGGTTGAAAGTTCTTTTCTTTAAGGATGTTGAATATTGGCCCCCACTCTCTTCTGGCTTGTAGGGTTTCTGCCGAGAGATCTGCTCTGAGTCTGATGGGCTTCCCTTTGTGGGTGACCCGACCTTTCTCTCTGGCTGCCCTTAGTATTTTCTCCTTCATTTCAACCCTGGTGAATCTGACAATTATGTGCCTTGGGGTTGTTATTCTTGCAGAATATCTTTGAGGTATTCTCTGTATTTCCTGGACTTGGCCATTGGCCTGCCTTGCTAGGTGGGGGAAATTTTCCTGGATAATATCCTGAAGAGTATTTTCCAGCTTGGATTCATTCTCTTCATCACATTCTGGTACACCTATCAAATGTAGGTTAGGTCTCTTCACATAGTTTTACATTTCTTAGAGACTTTGTTCATTCCTTTTTGCACTTTTTTCTCTAGTGTTGGTTTCTCATTTTATTTCATTGAGTTGATCTTTGACTTCTGATAGTCTTTCTTCTGCTTGGTCAATTTGGCTGTTGAAACTTGTGCATGCTTCACGAAGTTCTCGTGTTGTGTTTTTCAGCTCTTTCAATTCATTCATATTCCTCTCTAAGTTGTCCATTCTTGTTATCATTTCCTCAAATCTTTTTTCAAGGTTCTTTGCATTGGTTTAGAACATGTTCTTTTAGCTCACGGAAGTTTCTCACTACCCACCTTCTGAAGTCTGATTCCGTCATTTCATCAAAGTCATTCTCTGTCCAGCTTTGTTCCCTTGCTGGTGAGGAGTTTTGGTCCTTTGTAGGAGGTGAGGTGTTTTGGTTTCGGGTGTTTTCCTCCTTTTGTGCTGGTTTCTTCCCATCTTTGTGAGTTTATCCACCTGTCTTCTGAGTAGTTGCTGACTTTTTGATTGGGTCTCTGAGTAGGCGCCCAGATTGTTGATGATGAAGTATTTCTGTTACTTAGTTTTCCTTCTAACAGTCTAGCCCCTCTGCTGTAGGACTGCTGAGGTCCACTCCAGGCCCTCCTTGTCTGAGGTACACCTGTAGCAGCTGCAGAACAGTGAGGGGTGCTATCAGTTACTTCTTCTGCTATCTTTGTCCTGGAATGATGCCCACCAAATGTCAGTCTGATCAGTTCTTTTTGAGGTGACTCTTTGTATATACAGGGGTCAGGGAGCTGCTTGAGGAGGCAGTCTGTACTTTATAGGAGCTCAAGTGCTGAGCTATGAACTCCATTGATCATTCACGGCGTTTAGGCTGCTATGTTTAAGTCTGCTGCAGCAGAACTCATAAAACCCCCTTTTTTCCTCAGATGCACTGTCTCGGGGAGTTAAGGCTTTCTTTGTGAGTATCTGTTGAACCTTCCTGCCCAGCTAGGAGGCAGTCTAGTCACTATTTGCCTGTTGAGGCTCTGCCCTGCTGCCACGGGCTCCACCCTGTTGGTGGAGTCTCTCTGTTATGGCGGGTAGCCTCGGCAACGGCAGGCTGCGTCAGCAATGGGAGTGTAGCTCAGTAGGGGCTGTATGGTGATGGCGGACGCCCCTCCCCCACAGAGCTTCACTGCCCCGAGCTGCACCATCCTGGGTTCAGCTGTGCCCACAGTGAAACTCTCAATCCCGAGCATTTTGAATCGCCATTTTGTTTCTCCCTGTGGGGGTGAGACCTGCCAAATCTGATCACCTGGCTCCGTGCCTCAGAGCCCTTTTTTTTTTTTTTAAGTTGAATGGTTGACTCTCTCCCAGGAGTTTTAGTTGTCTGCTGATATGGCACCGGGAGCTGTGTGATTTCCCGTGCAGTGACCCACTCGCCGGCTCAAACATCTCTTCCCGGTTATCTCCCGGTCTGGCTCACTGTCCAGGTCCCGTTTAATCAGATGGATATGCTAATCTGCCCTCTCAAATCTCAGATTGCTGGTTTAATAGGGCATCCAGACCAGTGCATTCTGTGCGGAGTGTCGCTGCGCTGCAGCACCAGGCAAAACGGTCGTGCGATCCTTAACAGCTGTGCTGGCGTCCCGTGTCTCTCCTACACCTGGGAATTTCCCCGTTCTGTGGGCAACAAAGATCGTCTGGAAATGCGGATTGATCTCACGCCCTCTGCGTCTTCACTGAGAGCTGCAATCCTGATTTGCTCCTACTGCGCCATCTTGGCAGTCCCTGAAAGTTCTTTTCTTTAAGATCGTTGAATATTGGTTTCCACTCTCTTCTGGCTTTTATGGGCTTCCCTTTGTGGGTAACTCGACCCTTCTCTCTGGCTACCCTTAGCACTTTTCCCTTCATTTCAACCCTGGTGAATCTTACAATTATATGCCTTGGGGTTGCTCTTCTTGAGCAATATCTTTGTGGTGTTCTCTATATTTTCTGGACTTGAATATTGGCCTGTCTTGCTAGATTGGGAAAGTTTTCCTGGATAATATCCTGAAGAGTGTTTTGCAGCTTGGATTCATTCTCTCCATCACATTCAGGTACACCTATGAAATGTAGATTAGGTCTTTTCACATAATCCCATATTTCTTGGAGGCTTTGTTAGTTTCTTTTTATTCTTTTTTCTCTAATCTTGCCTTCTCATTTTATTTCATTGAGTTGATCTTCAGTCTCTGATATCCTCTCTTCTGCTTCGTTGATTCAGTTGTTGAAACTTGTCTATGCTTTGCAAAGTTCTCATTTTGTGTTTTTCAGCTCCATCAATTCACTTATATTCCTCTCTAAGCTGTTTATTCTTATTAGCATTTCTTCAAACCTTTTTTCAAGGTTTTTAGTTTCTTTGCATTGGTTTAGAACATGTTCTTTTAGCTCAGCGAAGTTTCTTCTTACCTGCCTTCTGAAGCCTGATTCTGTTAATTCATCAGACTCATTCTCCATCCAATCTTGTTCCCTTGCTGGTGAGAAGTTCTGATCCCTTGGAGGAGGAGGGCAGTTCTGGTTTTGGGTGTTTTCATCCTTTTTACACTGTTTTCTTCCCATCTTTGTGCATTTATCTCCTTGTGGTCTTTGTAGCTGGTGACTTTCAGATGGAGTGTCTGAGTGGTTGTCCTTTTTCTTGATGATGAAGTTATTTCTTTCTGCTTCTTAGTTTTCCTTCTAACAGTCAGGACTTCCTGCTGTAGGACTGCTGGATGTCCATTCCAGACCCTGTTTGCTGGGGATCACCTGCAGCAGCTGCAGAACAGTAAGGGTTGCTGCCAGTTTCTTCTTCTGCTATCTTTGTCCCAGAAGGATACCTGCCAGATGTCAGCCTGAGCTCTCCTTTATGAGGTGACTCTTTGTATATACAGGGGTCAGGGAGCAGCTTGAGGAGACAGTCTGTCCTTTATAGGAGCTTAAGTGCTGAGCTGTGTGCTCCATTGTTCTGTTTAGAGGTGCTCAGCAGGTATGTTTAAGTCTGCTGGAGCAGAGCTCATAACTGCCTTTTTTTCCCAGGTGCTCTGTCCTGGGAAGGTGGGGCTTTATTTATAAGTTTCTGTCTTGCTGCTGCCTTTTTTCAGAGATGCCCTGCCCAGCGAGGAGGTAGTCTAGTTACAGTCTGCCAGCAGAGGCATTGCTGAGCTACTGTCGGCTCTGCTCAGCTGCTGTATGAACTTCCTTGCAGTTTTGTTTATAGGTGATAGTTCGAATTGCCTCAGTAATGGTGGTCTCCCTCTGTAGTGGTGGACTGTCTCTGTAATAGGGGGCTGCCTCAGTAATGTCAGGCTGCCTCAGTAATGGTAGACTGCCTTGGTAACGGCAGACTGCCTCAGTAGTGGTGGACTGCCTCAGTAATGGCGGACGCCCTTCCCCCACAGAGCTGGACCATCCTGGGTCTAGCTGTGCTTGCTGTGAAACTCTCATTCCAGAGTGTTTCAGATTGCTGGTCTTTGTGGGTGTTGGACCGGCTGAGCCAGATCACCTGGCTCCCTGTTTCATTCCCCTGTTTTTTCCAGTTGCACAGGCATCTCTGTCTCTCAGGTGTTCCAGTCGCCATTTGAAAAGGTGCCTGGATTTCTGTGAGTTTTTGTGCAGAGACCCACTGCACTGGCTGAAACAGCCACACTGGTGGCTCATGGCACTTTTCTACCTGGGAATCTCCTGGCCTAGCTCCCTGTTTCAGGCCCTTTTTTTTCAGTTGCATGGGCAACTGTCTCCCAGGTGTTCTAGTAGCCAATTGAAAAGACTCCTGGATTTGTGTGAGTTCTTGTGCAGAGACCCTCTGCATTTGCTGAAACAGCCATGCTGAGGGCTCATGGCACCTTTCTGCCCAGGAATCTCTTGGTCTTTGGGCAGTAAAAATTCATTTGGAAATGCGATAATCACTCACCCTCTGCATTTTTGCTGGGAACTGTGAAAGTTTTGGGAGGCTTCAGGAAGCTTACAATCATGGCAGAAGGGTGAAGAAGAAGCAAACACCTTCTTTACATGGTGGAGCAAAAAAGAGAGTGAAGGGGGAAGTGCTGCATACTTTTAAACAACTAGATCTTGGGAGAACTCCCTTACTATCACAAGAACAGCAAGGGAGGAATCTGCCTCCATGATCCAATCACCTATCAGCATGTTCCTCCCCCAATACTGGAAATTACACTTTGACATGAGATTTGGGTTGGGACACAGAGACAGCCATATCAATGACCAATACCATTTTCTCTGTGAGGGGTAGAATTGGATTGTGTAAGAGAGACAAGAGAGAGTTTGAGCTATGTCTGGATGGATTGGCACGAAATATTTTGGGCAGAAAGAAAGGTATGAGCAAAGGAGAAAGGCAGACGCATTTATTGCATTGAGGGCACCATTGGTAGATCAAAGTGCCAGGGACAGAGGATTTGACCAGAATGTTGTGGTGCTAAGGTTGATGGTACAACACTGGAATCTAGAGAAGATGGCCTGGAATGGTAGGCCCAAGGTGTGCCTGCACCTCAAATCATCCAGCAGGTTTCACACATTTTGGTCTTAGGATCTATTAATATTTATTGTATTAGAGATTCAAACTGAGAAATTTTAAAGTCATTTATTTAAAATGACAACAATATACTCATTATGTATAAATATAATATGTTATTAAAAAATTTTTCTAAACCACTTTTATGAGAAGAGTGGCATTGGTTTTATTTTAATTTTTGAAAATCTCTTTAATGGCTGGTTTAATACATGGTATGTAGATTTTACTTTTTATTTATGTATTTAATTAATTTTTTAAAGAGACAGCGTTTTGCTCATTTTCCAGGCTGTAATGTAGTGGTGTAATCATAACTTACTGCAGCCGTGAACACATGAATTCAAGCCATACTCCCATCTCAGCCTCCTGAATAGCTAAGACTAATGCCCACATAATTAAAAACATTTTTTTTTATAAAAGTGAAGTTTCTTTATGTTGAGCAGGCTGGTCTTGAGCTCCTGGCTTTAAGAGATCCTCTTGCCTCAAAGTGCTGAGATTACAGGTATGAGACACTATGCCCAACTGACTCTCTTAATTAACTTTTTTTTTGCAACTTCATTAAGGCTTGATTGACAAATATTGCATATATTTAAGATGTACAATGTGATGTTTTGATATATGTATATGTTGTGATATGTATTTCCTCAGTTGAGCTAATTAACCCATCCATTACCTCACATATTTACCTGTTTTTGATGAAAACACTTAAGATCTAGCCTCTTAGCAAATTTCAAGTACACAAGACATTATTGTTAGCTATAGTTATTATGCTGTATATTAGAACCACAGAAATTACCCATCTTATAACTGAAAGTTTGTATTCTGATAAAAATCCCTTATTTTTCCCACTCTCTGGCCCCTAGCAAGCATAATTCTACAATCTTTTTTTGTTTGTTTGTTTCAGATTCCACGTATAAGTGAGATCAAGCAGTACTTGTCTGAGTCTGGGTTTTCATTCTGCATCTGAATTCAGTCTACTGAAGTATTATCAACCATTTATCCTCTGCTAAGTTCTATACACTCATGAAAGAATGAGAGTGAAATAGAAAAACAGCATTATTATGCAAACAGCATTATTTTCGTATCATTATGAAAATAGTTTTGACCTCAGAAATCCTCTAAAAGGGCCTCAACATCTCTTAGGGATCCATGGATCACACTCAGCAGTAGTGAGATGGAGAAATCCTTGAAGGCTTTTCAACAGCAAATGATGATCAAAGACATGTTATATAACTCCTCATAGCTTTGGTGTATAGAATATGCCAGATGAAGTAACTTGCAACTGCCTGGGCAAGAGTTGTGGAGGGCTCTTAGCTGGGGTGAGAATAGGAATGAAGATTCTTGTGGGAAAGATAAATTAGAAATGAAAATTCTTGTGGGAAAAAGAAGTTAGAAATGATTCAACAGCGCTTGATGTCTGTTCAAATGTGGGGAGCAAAAGTTACTATAGTGTGGCAGTTGGGAGGAGAATGGTATTAAATTAGGAAAAGAGAGAAAATGTGTGTAGTGAGAAATGTGATGAATGTATTTATAGGTGTCTTTAGTTTGAGATGACATAGAAGCATGTGTGGATGATTAGAGATGTGGAACTAGAATCGGGAAGAAACTGGAGTTTGCTGAACTTCTTTAAGAGAATTATTCTGAATTTTTAATCATTCATTTATAGATCTCCATTTCTTTAAGATCCATTATTGGAACTTTATTAGTTTTTTTGGTGGTGTCATATTTCCCTGATTGTTAAAAAATCTTTGTGTTGGTGTCTGCACATGTGAGGAAATGGCCACGCTTTTCAGGCTTTTCTAGTGTTCTTTGGTGGTGGTAGAACTTCACTAGTCAAGCTTGGGATTCTGGCTGGGTTAGCTGGTAGTGAGCCCAAACAAGTAGACTTTGTCATCATGTTCTGTACTTGGGCTGGGCTGTTACCTGTGACCTGGGATCAGATGGAGTGCTGTGCTCTGAAATCCAGTGAGATATGCGGTTGGGGTCTTCAGGAAGGCAGAGCTATTGGCTGGGCTTCATAATTGCCTTTGATCACAGTGTTGTAAATTGTCTTCCCTGGCTGGCCAGTACTGTCATTTGGGATGTGTATCTGGGCAGGGCCATCTACTTGGCTGGGAGGCTTGGTGAGGAGTCTAGATTGCTACTTAACTACTTAGGGTAGGCAGGGCCACAGGCTATGCTGCACAGATATGTATGGACATGGGCTTGCCTCCCATATTAGGATATCCTTAAGCAGAGCACTGAAGCTTGGTACAGTAGCTGTTTAGCTACTGGAGTTGAGCAGGGTCAGATGCTCTCCTCAGAAGACATTCACATACATGCACTTGATTCCTGGCCTGGCAAGGGCTTAAGAAGAGCCCCAAGGTTTGGTTGGATTGATGCTCAGTAGCTGAATCTGGGCAGGGCTAGATTCAGATAATCACTGACCTGCTTCTAACTTCTAGCTTAGAGCGGAGTTAAGGAAAGTGCTGAGGCTTGGCTAAGTCACAGCTCTGCAGCTGGGTCTGAGAGGGATCAGATACTCTCTTTGGATGATCAGTGGGTCTGGGAAGGGTCAGAGAACAATGACACTTTGTGGATAATGCTGACCTGCCCTTGCCTCTTGGCCTGGAAGTGGGTATGAAGATCACCAGGGCTTGGCTAAGTCACAGTTCTGTAACTGCATCTAGGTGGATCAGATACCGCTTCTGTGAATAATCACCAATGTACACCTGCCTTCTGGCCTGAGAAAGGACTAAGAAATGCACTAGGGCTTGGTTGGGTTGCAGCTCAGTCACTGGGCTTGGGCAAAGCTAGATGGTCCCTCAGCGGATAAGTATCAACATACCACTCTCTCCTGGCTCAAAGAAGTTTTAAGGACAGCAGAAAGGCTGGGTGTGGAAGCTGGCCAGGATTTGAGGCTGGGAGGCCTGTCAACTGTGCCTCATGCAGGGCAGTGCTGTTGGGTATCCTTTCAGGTGGTGTGCCTCCACTGGCCACAGAGCAGAGTCACTGTCAAGATCTGTATGTCCATCACTGTGCGCCCTACCCCTGTTCGTTGTTTCTAACTGGCCTTAGGTGGTGTAGCCCTGTTTATACTACTAGTGTTTCCAGTGGGGCAAGACAAGAGAGTGTCACCTATGAATAGGCCCAGAATGTCATGGAAACTGAATGTCTGCCTCCAACTCAACTCTCTCTTCTCTCTGTAAAAATCAATAGTTCCTGGGAATCTCTGTGTGCCGAACTATGCTGACTTGGGGGAGGGGTAACATAGTCAAAGAGAAGCTGCCCCTCTTACCCTTCAAGTGTAGCTGTTCTTAGTCTGTGGTCTAAGGGGTTGTCTCAGCCTCACTCCCATGTACTGGGATATTCATCATGGCATTCTTGTCTGTGAATAGTTGCAAATTGGATTTCTGTAGAAGACAGTGGAGCCAGAGAATTCCTATTCTACCATCTGGCTGATGTCATTCTATTTAACCTCTCATTTTTTTATAGATTGTTTCTCACATTGTACTTTGTTTCCATATTTTCTACTCTTTCCTCCTTAGCCCTGTGGAATGCCCATACCACATTCTCCCAGGCCCCAGCCACCTCTTACCTGGACTGTGATGCCACTTCCCAGCCTCCACAGTGTCTTTGCTTTGCCACCAGGTCCTCTGCCTCTTTTTGTGCTCATTCTTTCTTAAATAACTTCTCTTTACATTGCCAACACTTTGTCTAGTCATAAATCTGTGATTATCTTAAGATATATAACTTGAGTGATTTTCTTATCATTCCTTCAACAAGTGATTTATCGAGTAAATTATGTATCTTTAATCATATATTCGTTTAGTTTTTGTCTACTTGTCCTTTAGTTTTTTGCATTTATTGTGTTCACTTTTCTTATTCCTCAAGTATTCAAGTGGACTAACTATATCGCCTGAGTCACTTATTATTATTCAAAATAGTTGCCTAATGAATGTTTTTAAGGATGATGAGTGCTGCCTGAATGGGCCATTAATTAAAGTTATAGAATTCTCTTTAAAGATTTAAAATATATATAATAGGCATACTTTCTAAAAGAATTTGCAAAAAATTCTGCCAGAGGCTTGTTAAAGGACCCATTGTGAGGTCTCTTTATTTCTTTTGTTTCTGTGACTTGAGGCTGTAGGAAGTATGAAAAGATTGTAGGTAATTATTTAGAATGGCTTATTATAGATCTCCTGAAAGCTGAAATTATGCATTAAATAATGTTCAAGGGCTTTCTTATTTTGAATGTGTCAAATATTTTATTAAAAGTATTAGATTGGAGCCATAACTATGAGGATCACATATTTATTCTGGTTAATGACTTGACAGAGATTATTGGGTGGTGACTGAACTCTTTAAATGGAAGAAGAAGATGAATATAACAAAGACTACAAGGACATATAAACTTATCTTTCCTTTCATCCTTCTCTCCTTTAGTAGTTAATAGATATTTTTAAGTGCCAATTATCTGCTGAGCACATTGGTAGACCCTGGGAAAACAAGGCTAAGCAAAACTGCATATGGACCCTGCCCTGAAGAAGTTTAATATGTAGCAGGGAAGAGAGACATTATATATAATTATACAAATAAGTTTCTAGTTATAAATGGATAACTGCTATGAAAGAATAGAATTCTTTCATACTACAAAATGAAAGGACTTGCCCTGGTCTGAGAGGTACCCAGAAAGCTTACTTAAGGAAGAATCATTTAACTGAGAATTATATGTTGAGTAGGAGTTGAAGAGGCAGAGTTGATGATGGGGCAGGATCTAGGCAAAGGAAACAGCATGTGCAGAGAGGTCAGGTGGTGGTAGTGGTGAGCATGTGCTTTTAGGGAAGAACTAGAAAGAGACCAGTGTGGCCCAAATACAGATAGGGAACAGTGTTACTGGGTTTGACTGAAGGTATAATCAGATAGGGACTTAAGGATTATGGTCTTTATCCTAAGAGTATTGGGATACCTTTCTTTTTTTTTTTTTTTTTTTGAGACGGAGTTTCGCTCTTGTTACCCAGGCTGGAGTGCAATGGCGTGATCTCGGCTCACCGCAATCTCCGCCTCCTGGGCTCAGGCAATTCTCCTGCCTCAGCCTCCTGAGTAGCTGGTATTGCAGGCACGGGCCACCATGCCCAGCTAATTTTTTGTATTTTTAGTAGAGATGAGGTTTCACTATGTTGATCAGGATGGTCTCGATCTCTTGACCTCGTGATCCACCCGCCTCGGCCTCCCAAAGGGGATACCTTTCTTGAGGAGGTGATGAGGCGGTGGAAATAGAGAGGTGGGCTGGGGGCGGAGGAGAGAGAGAGAGAGAGAGAATGTGTGTGTGTGTGTGTGTGTGTGTGTGTGTGTGTGTGTGTGGCTGCCATGGAAGAAAAACTTAAATATTAGAAGGTGTCTGAGAAAGAGCTGAAGGCTCATTTTTTAGAGATGTTGAATGATGAAGCTTGGAAAGTGGTAGGTGACACAGGTTAGAGAAGTAGATTGATTCAGGTGATGTCTCACAAGTAAAATCCATGGGGGCTGGTGATAGATTAGATATGGAGGTAGGCGAGAAAGAGGTTGTCAAAGATGTGCCCTAATTTCTGCAACTGGTACTTTTGGTACCAGTTAAAGCACTTAAATGGTAGTGCTTTAAGAGTCTCATGCTCTACCGACTGAGCTAGCCGGGCTTCGGTAGTGCTTTAAGTATGATAGTGGTGATTTCTTAGGCAGGACCAGGCTTTTGGGGGCAAAGAAAATGAGTTTAGTTGTTAAATTTGCCATTCACATGCAGAGTAAGTACTGCTGATTATGGAGCTTACAGGAGGGTCTTGGATTGCTGAATCCATTGGAAGTTCATAAGCAGAGGTTATTTTACTACAGGCACAGGCAGAGATTATCTTGGTTGAGACTATTGAATCAGCTCATTTAACTCTTAACATGTTAAGATCCCCCTGAATTCGTTCTTTACCGTCTCCAGTTTTATAAAGCTTATGAAAAATATATGGCCATTTAAAATGCAAGTTTATTGATAACCCATTTTTTGACTGTCTTAACTTTTTATGCACCATTTGCTAAAGTGTGTTAGTACTTAAATCTATTACTGTAAATAAACATGAACAGTAGTTCTTGATATGTGTGAGTAAGGATACAGGGTTTCCCATCGTAACCTATGGGCTAAAATTGTAAAAGAGGCTCATGCTTTCTTATTCTTGGTGCTATCTTAATATCTAATCAGTCTCGTTTGATATTTTTATGTTCCAATGTGTTTATCTAAGTACTGGGATTTGTGCATGTTTTTCTATGGTTTCTCATTTCTCCCAGTTTTACTTAAGTCTGGAAATTATTTAGTATTACATATAACATAGTAAGCCCCTTCCTTCCTAACTTGAGGAGCTATAACTATGTCCTTATAGCTATTTTTTACTTCTTTTTTAGGAGCAACCCTATTAACTGAAATACATACATACATATAGATATAGATATAGATATATAGATAGATAGATAGGTATGTATAGATAGATAGGTATGTATAGATAGATAGATATGGACAAGGTCTCAGCCTGCACTCTAGGGTAGAGTGCAGGGGCCTGATCATGGGTCATTATTTCAAACTTAACCTCCTGGGTACAAACATGTCTGCCACCTCAGCCTCCCAAGCAGCTGGGACCACAGGTGCTTGCCACCATGCCTGGCTAATTTTTAATTTTTTGTAGAAATAGGCTCCCACTATGTTGCCAGGTCTCAAACTCCTGGGCTCAAGCCATCTTCCCATTTTGGCCTCCCAAAGTGCTAGGATTACAGATGTGAGCCACCGCACCCAGCCTTGCTTCAAACTATCACAAGTATGGTTTTCTGATAACATTTCAAAAATCATTGGCAGAATATACTCCAAGGATCATAAATTTGTTTATATTATTTGGCCTAATTAACTAACTTGAAGAATTTATTAAATGAAGATAATTAACATGAATTCTGTCTCTACTTATATGTATAAATTAAATATGGTTGTTTAAAATTTTATTACTAAAAATATTTAAAAATTAAATATACAACAAATATCAAATGTAGGGAAATTATAAATATATTTACCTATATATTAATACCTATATAGTATTAGCTATGCACTGAAATTATAGAGTTGAAAACTATGTAGAAACATAGAAAACTAATATTAAAGATATGGTGTAATATTGTTAATTAAGAGTTATTTTGTATTTATAAGGTTTATAACTGTGTCAATTATGAATTCATATAAATGGTAACTAGAAAGGAAAATGAAACATTTCATGATGGGATTGTAAATATGTTTCACTTTTAAAAGTATCCTATGTTATCTAATAAATATTAAGATGAGCATAAAAGAGTTTAAAATTAGGTTGGGTTTTAGCAGCCAGTAATTTTTTTTTTATTAAATGTGTGTGGCTACCTCATCAAGCTGGCTTGATCATTCCAAAGCACTTAAAAAAGTATTATTTACATCCTGTTATTTCAGAAATTGAAGTAGATTTGGGTACCTCAGACATCACAAGGGAACTTTGAGATTTTGGAAAATTTTTCTTTGAAACCAATGCAGGGAGTGTGGGAGTGGACAGTTTACATCTCACTCAAGTTGTCTTTTCTTTCCTTCCTGCAGCCCACATACTTCTTATTGGCCAAGATATGTCTGCTCTTTATTGCTGGAATTTGGAGCTTAATCAATTTTCTTTTGTTCTGGAAGTACCTTCTGCTTATGATGTGGCTTCTGTTATAGTAAAGTCCATTAATTCAAGCAAGAATTTAATAGCTTTAGTGGGAGCTCATTTGCATATATATGAACTAGTCTACATTTCCAGCCAGTCTGATTTTATTCCTAGGTAGGTTCAACATTTTATGCCAAGTACCTTTATGCTCACCGAAATTTTGTATGACACCTCATTTCCAAGTCTTTAGTTACTGAAAAATATACAAAATATAAGAGCTATTTACCAGTCTGAAATTTGATTATTATCCATATTTCTAATATCTTTTCTACCAAGTTAATCAGTATTACATGAATATTTTGGATTAAAATTTTATTTATGAAATGTTGTGATTCATCCAAACCTTTAATATCAGTTAATGTAATGGTAACTTTATGAGTAGTCTACTATGTATATATGTTAAATTTATTGTAGTTGACTTATTTTATGTATACTTCTTATGGTAGTTCAGGTGAGCTGATATTTGAACCTGGTGACAGAGAAGCTACAATAGCAGTAAATATCCTTGATGATACAGTTCCAGAAGAAGAAGAATCCTTCAAAGTTCAACTTAAAAATCCCAAAGGAGGAGCAGAGATTGGTATTAATGGTTCTGTAACAATAACCATTCTGTCTAATGATGACGCCTATGGAATTGTTGCATTTGCTCAGGTAATGGCACTAAAGACCCCACGTTTGCAATGGAAAATGTTTTATTTATTGCGTTTGTGTATTAGCTGTTATTAGCATTTAGCAAGTCATAATTTGAGTATCATCAGCCTCTCTCCCTTCCCTTTCCCCTGCCTCCCTTTTATGCTGCATTCTAGGGTGAATTCTACTGAAATTTTGCAATTTGCAGTCTTACACACTTGACTCTCTGAGTTAACTTGTCCTAATTTTTTGGTTATTTTTGGATTGCTTTTATAGGATTAACTTTTCAATGTTACAAGTTGATCTTGGTCTAAAAGTTTGGCTCTGTTATTAGCCCTGTTATCAGAGAGCAAGATTCTAAATACAATATAAACTGTGTGATATTATACACATCACATACAAACATATTACTGTCCTATTATGCTTTTGTTACTTAGGTAGAGAGGGGAAGAGACTGAGAGGTGGGGTGGGGGAAGGTAGAGGAGAGAGAGAGGGTTGTAACTATATGTATGTTGGACACATGTAAATGTTTTCTCCTGAGGAAAGAGAATTGTACAAATCCTAAGTCACTCCCATGCTCAGACTTCATATTTCTTTATCAGCAAGCAAAAGGACATCTGTTATTTGCATCATTTAGTCATTTTGGCAAAGTGAATTCTTCTTAATTTGAGTTATAGCTGCAGCTATCATGTATCTTTTTCTGAAATATTTTTCATATAAGGAAAACCTAACCCAAATTGGTCTACACACTAAGAGCATGTCCTTGGAGAAGGTGAGCTTCAGAGTTAGTTGGATACTCCACGTCATTATGGCTAAGGTTGTTTCCATCTCTCCACTTTGCCATCACAAAATTGACTTTCGTTTGGCTGTTTGAAAGCTGATGTTATTGTTAAGGTTACTACATTCTTGTTCATGTTCAGTTGGGGAGAGAGAGATGTTTTATATGATTCTCAAGGTAAGGAAGAAATTTCCCCAAAGCTTCTAGAAAATGGCTTAAGTCTCATTGTCCAGAACTGGGTAACAAGCCCACTCACTCATTCATTCGTTAATTCATGCAGCAGATATTTAACAAATGACTGTTATGTACCAGATGCTGTTTTAGATGCTGCTAGAGTCATGTTAGAATATGAAACAGTAAAGTTCTTTATTTTTATGGTCCTTAAATTCTAGAAAGGGCAAGGGGAGACCGACAGTAAACATAGACATAAGAAAATATGTACTATATCTGATGGTTTTGAGTACTATGAAGAAACGTTAGGCAGGGAAGGCAGTTGGAGACTGCAAGGGAGGGAGGGAGTGGAGACTGTATGTGGGGAAATCTAAAATAGTATGATCAGTAAGGGCTATTTGGAGGAAATGACAGAAGGACAAAGACTGATGGGGGATGAGGGTGTGAGCTATGTAATATCTGGAGTAGGAATGTTTAAAGCAGAAGGACCGATCAGCAAGAGCAAATGCCTTGCAGTGCATCCCTGCCCATCTGGAGCAACAAGGAGGCCACTGTGGCTGATGTCTGCGTGTGATAGGAGATGATGTTCAACAGGTGCAGGGCCAGGGCTTTGTGTCAGGGATCTCCATGACTACCCACGGTTTCGATGAGTCACTAAGAGGACTCACAGGACCTAGCATTTAGTCATACCCATGGCTATGATTTATTACAGGAAAGAATACAAGATAAAATCATTGAAGGGAAAAAGCTCATGGAGTAAAGTCCAGAGAAAGTCAGGGCAAACTTCTAAGATTCCCCTGCTGACACCTCCATCCCCTAACTCCCCTCCCCACCTCCCCATCTCCCCTACCCATTGACACAGGAGACACTTAATTCCCCAGCATTGAGTTGTCACAGCATGTATAAAATATTGCCAACCAGGGAGGCATACTAGGAACTCAGTATCCAGGATTTTAACTGGGGTCTGATCATGCAGGCACCCTCTGCCTGGCATATACCAAAATTCTAGACTCTCAGAAAGAAAACAAATGTTCAGCATGAACCACATTTACTATGCAGTTTAGGCAATTTGGAGATACTTAACAGTTCTGGGAATGATGGAACTCTCCTGAAATCCAAGTTCCCAGATACCAGCAGAGAGCCAACCTGTGAGCCAGCCTTTCAGAATAGCAGTCAGGTCTGCTGTGTGAACACTTTCCTGCACAAGCCCATTAGCAATGCAGTGAATTTGGTTCCTGAGGGAGTTAGAGAGCCTTTGAAGGGGGTAGAGTAGAAAAGTGAATGATGTGACTCACATTTTAGAAGGAAGAAGTATGACTGTAGTATAGAGAATAGATTGTAAGTGGGCAAGGACAGAAATAGACCAGTTAGGAGTTACTGCAGTAATAGAGCAATGAATGATGGAGCTATGGGAAGCATGAATTTGCTGTTCACTGAGATATGGTTGACTCTAGGAAGAGTAGGTTTAGGGGATAACATGAGGCATTTTGGACATGCTTAAGTCTTGTGTCTATTGCATGCAAGGGTCAGAAGTTTACACTGCTACTCGGTCTGGCCCATCCCTGGAGCTAAGCAAAGATCAGCTTCCTCTGAGCCATCTCTGCCCAATAGAGGTATAATGTGTGCCACATATGTAAATTTAAGTTTCCTAGCAACCTACATTTTTTTAAAAGTAGAAAGAAGCCAGTCATATTGGTTTTAATATATTTTATTTAACCCAATATATCAAATATTATTTCAACATACAATTAACCTAAAATTATTGAGGAAGTGTTTTACATTTTCTCATATCTTATCTTCAAACTCTACTGTGCATTTTACACTTATAGACTAGCTACACTAACTACATTTCAATCAGTCAGTAGCTACATGTGGCCAGTGACTACTGTGAAGGACCGTACAACCTTAGGACAGGAACTGAATTGTGGGTGGGGAGAGTTAGAAGGAAACAGGAGGACCCCTATTTGCATTAGGTACTCATTTCTTTCTTCATTTTCTTCAGATCTCTGCAAAATGATACCTTATCAGAAATATCTTCACTGATGGAAAATTGCAGCTCCCCTCCTTCATTGTGTATCTTTTTATCCTTATTAAAGTTTCTTCTTTATAACACTTATAATTGACTAGCTTGTCTATCATCAGGTTTTTTGTTTGTTTGTTTGTTTTACTAGAATTGAAGAGTGTGAGAGCCAGGACACTGCTGCCTTCACAGCTTTATCCTTGCACCCAGAAAATGCCTGGCACATACTAGGGACTTAGGATGAACCTGTCATTCTGTGGGAGAGGCAGAATACTTAACAAGGCCTTCTCAAGGCCTTATACAAATGTATAGGGCAGAGCTGGGCTTCATGGGGTGAGATCTGACATGCTCTGCTGCTTGGTTCCATCTTCTCACCCTGCAGCCTTGTGGCAGATGGAGAGCACATGCTATTCCTCAACTGTTTGAGCATGGTACATTTCCCTTTATGAAGATTGTTCCAAAATTGTTCTAGAGACATAAAAATCACTGTTATTTAATACTTGCCAGTAGATACTGAATTCTTTCAATCTGTTCAGTAGACTTCTTCATTACAAGTCTTTTTTGTCTGGACAATCTCATTTCAAGAGGAGATTTAGTAGATAATGAGAATTTCTCGAATATTTTCTGACTGCATGAAGTGCTCATTTTACTAACCCTCATTAATGGAGGGCATGGAGCCAGAGAGAGCCAGCTTTTTAAAAAGGCATTGTCTTTTGTGAATAAATAATATGCATATTTTAAAATCAAGGCATTTTATTTAGGAATGTTTGATTGCCTAGAGCAATATTTTATTACTATATAACATCTGTGACAGTGTGCTGAAATGCTGTGTAAAATATTGCTAAAGGACAGGATCTCTACTCATTAGCATTCTAAGTAGAAGCTCTCATAAGTTTTAAGAAATTTATGGGTGAATCTCTTTTCAGGTTATCATAGTAACATGAATGGGGAGATTTTTAAAAATCTTTACACTCCATATTCTTGCTTTACTGCATATGGAAAAACCAGAGGTATTGCAAGAAGAGATTCTTTGAAGCATTCTTTTTGAGGAACAGTTCATGAAATGGCTGGCGAGAGATGTGTATGTTTGGTGAAGAATGTTGCAGTGACACAGAAATAGATATTAGTTTGGGACAAAAGAAGCTAGCAAGTATAGATGAGAAAAAGAAAGAAAGTAAGGAATTCTATCATAAGGGAAAGGAATATTTCTGGCAGGAAAAACAGTTGTAAAGGCCATGAGCTAAGGATGAAACACCATCAATGGGGACAGAATAGCCCACCGAAACATTTCAGAGGATATGAATTTAAGGATAAGAGACATTTTCAAATGATCAGGGAGAAAGCTCTAGTTCTCATGACATTGTTGTACATGGATGGGATATTGAAAACCATATAGGTCAAACTCTTATTTTACAAATAAGAAACTAAGACGTAGAGGAATTGCCAGAGGTTACACAGGGGGAAAAGGCTTTTCTGCTCTCTTGACTCTATGTCCTTTCTCTTCTACAAACTTTTTACATGTTATGAATACTTTTATAAAAGTACATGCTTTCTGAGTATAAATATGATATGTCTTCACTGAGTAAAATTTGAAAAATATAGAAACAGAAACACAAAAATAAAATTAATCCTATAATAATTAACATTTTTGTTTACTTTCACGGAATCTTTTACTTATTCAAATGTGTGTTTTAAATCATGGACATTCTATATGGCTGTTTTTTAATTGTTGTTTTTCACTTAACAATATCATGTTGCTTAGAACCATGAACTTTGTAAATTCATAGTAACATGAGACAAAAAAAAAGTCTGCTTGGGTAATTTCAGGTAACCCTTTGTGACTTTCTGTGTATTTTTCCAGAATTCATTATATAAGCAAGTGGAAGAAATGGAGCAAGATAGCCTAGTAACCTTGAATGTTGAACGCTTAAAAGGAACATATGGTCGTATAACCGTAGCATGGGAAGCTGATGGAAGTATTAGTGATATATTTCCTACCTCAGGAATGGTATGTAATTTACAAAGTTATAAGAGACATTTTTAAATTAAGGTTACTAGTGATATATAGGACCAAATCCTGCCTTATGGATGAAGTGTTTGAGTTTGACCATGTCAACATTGGATTGCTACTAATCATCTTAGAGAGGGATACAATTTAAGGTTCGTTTTCTTATTGTGGGTATTCTTTTTTTATTTTTATAAAATCAAAATTATCCTTTAAAAAGTCATTCTTTTTGAGTTTTAGTACATTGGTTGGCCACATTATGGGTGTGTTACATTGTCAGAAAGATAAAAATCAACCAAACAAGGATCAAAATGTGGTTTCCAGATTTAGGCAAAATGAAAGTAGTAAATAGGGAACAAGTCTGTGTAAAACAGTCGGACTTATGGAAAAGTAAATCTGAATTGTGGAGGGATATAGGTTGGCTTTCCTGTAAATAGACTCTGAGATTGAGAGTTGTAGACAGAGGGATTTTAGGGAGATACCTTTATGAGGATGTGAGGAAGGTGAGGATGTGCAGAGGGAGAAGTTGGTCCATTGCAACTGAGGTTGATTGAACCTGAGTTCAGGAGATGAGTTGGTCCTTAGGAGTTGTTCCCAGTTTAAAACTGAGCCATTGGCACCCCCATTTTAGCAGTCCTTGACTTCAGGCAACCTTCAGGGTATAACACTGAGTGAGACCATTTGCTGTAGCAAAAGGCAAGTCACAATGAGGAGCACAGAAGCTTTTGTTAACTAGCAGCTGAGGGATGGGTACAACAGTCCCAAGAAGGGATCTGGTCAGAGGACAACATTATCCGTTACCAGAGGATAGTATGAAGTTGAAGCTGAGGTTCAAGAATGGAATCAGAATCAGCCAAATAAGTACATTATTAACAACAAGAGGGCTCAGAGAGCCTTTTGTTCCTAGGTGGAAGATGGATTATCTTCTTGGTTTGCCTTCAGTTTCATAGATTAGTCTGTGTATATTGCCCAGTTGCTTCTCTGAAGAGTTCTTTTAAAGGAACTCTCATGGAATTGTCTCAAAAAAAGGACAGGTGTATATCATGGTTTCTGTATATTAAGAATGTTATAGCAAATTCTACTGCATTTAATATTTACTTTATGTAAGTTACCAAAACTAAGTTGTGTCTGTCAGATTCTATATGTTCCAATTTATATTTCCCCAATTATAATTTCTTGTGTAAACATGATATAATTATTTCTAATTTAAATATATGATGATTATGGTACCTTAAACATAGACTGTATTTTGGAAGAATTAATTATTTCATTCAGGGAACTAGTACTTTTTTTTCTGCAAAGGGCCAGATAGTAAATATTTTAGGCTTTTTGAGTCATTTGGTCTCTTTGACTACTACTTAGTAGTGAATTAGTACTTAGTGTAGTAGAATTGTGCTAGACAATATAAGCAATATTAGCAGATAATATAGATAGTGATAGACAGTATGCAATTGAATGAGCTTGGTTGTGTTCCAGTAGAACTTCATTTATGACAAATGGGTTTGGCCATTGGGCAATACTTTTTTGACCTCCGATTTTATTAATAAAGGTCTTGAATTTATTTAACTTTTATATAAGTCCAGGGGTACATGTGCAGGTTTGTTACATAGGCAAACTTGTGTCATGGGGTTTTGTTGTACAGATCATTTCATCACCCAGGTATTAAGTCTACTACCCATTAGTTATTTCTCCTGATCCTCTCCCTTCTCCCACCCTCAACCCTTGAATAAGCCCCAATGTATGGCTTTTCCCTCTGTGTTCTCATCATTTAGCTCCCACTTATAAGTGAAAACGTGATATTTCTGTTCATATGTTAGTTTGCTAAAGATAATGGCCTCCAGCTCCATCCATACCCCTGCAAAGGACAGGATCACATTTTTCTTTTGCGGCTGCATACCTAAAGACAGAAATACCATTCAACACAGCAATCCCATTACTGGGTATATACCCAAAGGAATATAAATCATTCTATGATAAAGACACATGTATATGTATGTACATTGCAATACTCTTTACAACAGCAAAGACATGGAATCAACCTATATGTCCATCAATGATAGACTGAATAGAACTCTTGAATTTATATTCTCCATTGCCTTTTCCAGGTGGAAAGATGAATGTCAGCAAAGGTAGATGCATAAGCCTATAATGCTAGTTTGAATAATTATAAATAGTTTGGAGCTGCATTGCTGGAGAGGTGTGTGAGATGGGAAACAATGGAAAATGACATTCAAGAAGTCCTATCAGCAAGGACTTCAGATGCTTTTTAGCAAATTTGGATTTGACTCTTTAGATGGGAGAGGCACAAAAGGAGGAGAGAGATGCTATGTTTTGCATCTTTCCCTATCTTTCTCTCTCCACCTGTATTTTAGTTGATTCATTGCTTAATGATGTATCTCTTCAGAGTTTAGTGAAAGGAAGTAACAATCCAGGCAAGTTTTGTAGAGAAAAAATGTTAAACTAGTATGCCACCTTATTTTATTTTTATGGATCTTTATATATGGTATCTAGAACTTAGATTCCCAGAGAGCCTATATACTTTATCTTAGAATGGAATACAGACTCCAGGATTTGAGTCCAGGATTTGACAGTTTGGCTACATCTTTTTTTTTTTTTTTCTTTTTAATTAGCTTAAAGTTTATAAATGGTTTGTTTTTTCATTTTTCCTAACAATCTTCTGTTAATGTGAAAGGCATTTGATTTGTAGAATCATATTATTATGTTGCTTAAATATCTCTTATGATTTAAGTTATAGTAAAAGAAAATCAAATTTTTAAATATTCTTACTAGATAACAACAATAACAAAATAAATAATGTCTTTCTTTAAAATTCTAGATTTCATTTACTGAAGGCCAGACCCTGTCAACAATCACTCTGACTATTCTTGCTGATAATATACCAGAGTTATCAGAGGTTGTGATTGTAACACTCACCCTTATCACCACAGAAGAGGTTGAGGATTCATCTAAAGGTGCTACTATTGAGCAGGACAGAAGCAAGTCTGTTATAACAATTTTGCCCAATGACTCACCTTATGGCTTGGTGGGCTGGCATGCTGAGTCTATCTTCATTAGAGTAGCAGAGCCTAAAGGTAAAGCTTGTTAAATATTTTTCAAGTTTTAATGAGAAGCTTCATTGGATAATTTTAATATTTATAAGGAATGTAAATTTCTGTTTTTATATGACTTTTTCAGTTTGACAGGTCATACTCAGTCCTTTTTGCTTATTGTTGTTAAATTTTGTGATCATGTAAAATCATCTAGTAATAATGTTATAGGAAATATATCTTTTAAAAGATACATTATAATATAAATATAAATATTTTAGTTGTCAGTGCAGTAGAGGTGACTTTTTTATTTTACTTTTTCTTTTTCATCCTTCATCTGTTCTCTTTCTTCACTTAGCATCACTTTCTATAGATTTTCCATAGTTACAGAGAACAATGAGCAACATAGTAAAATGTACATGCACTAAGAGTATTGTTTAATCCAAAATAGTAATTAGAATAATTTTATCCTGTGAAGTGTACTGTGGTTTCTCAAAAATTTGAGTACTAAAATCGTCACCCAAATAATTGTTCATATTAGCTGCTGGAGAAATAGATTTTTGTAGATACAGGTCATTTGACTTACTTAAATAAAAAGTTATATATAATAAGTATGTATTTACAATATACTATGTGAAGGTTCTAAAATTTTTACATAGTAACATGGACATCCAGCTTTCAAGTACCTTTCATTTGAATAATCAATGAGAAATATAAATGAGAATGTGTGGTATTTCTGTTTATATGTTAGTTTGTGAAGGATATTGTGTAGTTATGTAGTTATGTTCCTGGGACTTTAATATGACAAAATAGGTTTTTAAAAATCTAAATACTGAAATAAAATTTAGGTGCTGTGAAGTACTTTGAGCCTTGTGATAGACACATCACTGTAAGAACAAAATCACTCTTAATGATTAGTGATTAAATGATGACTTTGTATATATAATTTTTCATTTTTTGAAGATTATTTTGAGCATTTATAATCATCATCTGTGCTCAACCTGTGTATCTGTACTTCCCTAAGATTTTGCAGCAATTTCTGTTAAAGTGTATGACAGGTGCAACATAGGGGGGTGCATTAGAGAATCAGAAGTGGGGGATTAGAACTGGTATAAAATGCAAGGAGTTGATGGTGAGTCTCTGATCAACTTTGGAAAGCAGGAAGACCAAGCCCAGAATAATCCTTGGGAGTATACACTGTCTTTGTTTTACTTCTTTTCCCTTAACTGTCTACAAGAGATATAGCAGAGTGTTCCACTCTGGGTGCTTGGAACAGCATTGACAGCAAATAGAAAAGCGTATTCACTTGTGGCATGTTTCCCTCACAGAAAACACCACCACTCTTCAGTTACAAATAACTCGAGATAAAGGACTACTTGGGGATATTGCCGTTCACTTGAGGGCTCAACCCAACTTCTTACTGCATGTCGATAATCAAGCTACTGAGAATGAAGATTATGTGTTGCAAGAAACGATAATAATAATGAAAGAAAACCTAAAAGAAGCTCATGCCAAAGTTTCCATTTTGCCGGTGAGTCAGGGCTGCAATGAGTGTGATCCAAACGAAAGGAAAATACTCTTAAGTAAAATTGTGATGCTCCTGTAGGTAAAAATCTTTTTTTTATAAAAGGATTCTTTTAAACATAAAAATGTAAGTATTCGAATGTTCCTGCCTGGCTAAATATTTACTAATGAATGAATATTCTATAACTGGCTGGCAAAAATGATGTCTGTTACTTTTATTTATTCTTGAACTGGAATATTGTTTGAATGAATGTTGAAGCACTGAATATAGATTAATTGTATCTGATTAGATCCACTGTAATTTTGGTTTGTCAGTTTTTAAACTAATGACAACCAATGAAATGCCTAAATCAATCTGTTTATTTTTATTATTCATTTAATAGGACAGTATTTTCTTTTCATGATATGATTCCTTGAATCAGAATTAGTCTTCAGATCGTTTAGATCTGATTTTAGCTGTCTAAATTTATTCATATATGTATGGAGAGAGAGAGAAAAACAGAGAACAGGAGGAGGAGAATATGTGAATATATCCATTATGATGCACAAGAAATTGAAAGTGGTTAATAGTAGATTAGTGTTAATAATATTATAAAATAATATGTTTTATATTATATAAAACATATATTATATATTATATAAATATTATATATTATATACCATAAAATATATTATATATTATTAAATAAATATGTATTATATAATAATGTTAGTGTTATTAATAGTGATATTAGTGGCTTTAGGTTATAGTATCTTCTGAAGAGTATAATCTGGGAAAGATATAAGGAATGGGATCTTATATCTTGAGTGTTATCTTGAGAAATATCTTATATCTTGAGAAATGAGTGTTTTTCCCCCCTTTTTAGAGTATTTTTTATCTTTGGAAATTTTTTATTATGCAACACAAAGTAAGAAATTTCAAAAAATTAAATATAGTCTTATATGTAGATTTTCAAGTCTAGAGCTTTCACTTTAAAATGTATGTGGCATTTACCAGTATTTCCTAAATTTTCTTTTGGGATATTAAATATGTAAAACCTACAATAGAATCTGGTCAACATTCAGGATAGATTTTTAATAATTATTTTATTTGCTAATGAGTGTGAAGATTCCATTGAAACATCACCAGATCACCAGTGAGCTAGAATAATCCATAGATTCTGAAGTTGTCAGTGGGAATGTAGTAAAATATAACAAGTATCTTTTTTATGTTTGACAGAACTGCCAATTTCTGTGAATAAAGTCAATCATTTCCTTACTGAAAAATAGAAAATATTAAATGCAAGTTAAATATCTTAAAAAACAACAACAACATTTTTCCCTATCCCCCAGGATGATGTTCCTGAATTAGAGGAAGGATTTATCGTCACTATCACTGAGGTGAACCTGGTGAACTCTGACTTCTCTGCAGTGCAACCAAGTGTTCAGAGGACTGGAATGGAAATAGCTGAGATAATGATAGAAGAAAATGATGATCCCAGAGGAATTTTTATGTTTCATGTTACCAGAGTGAGATAAGCTTTCATTTGTTTACATCATACAGAAGCCTCTCCCTGCTGATTTGACCAGTATTTTATAATATATTTTCTGCAAAACAGTTAGCTTTGCCTGTTTTTATCTTTAAATAGATAGCTAGGTAGATTTGTCTTATAAACTAATTCTTAGGTCTCTCTGAGCTAGACCAAAGGATTAAACAATGTTACTTTTATTACATTAAATGTGAGTTCAGGAGACCTTTTATGTACACTTATATCTGACTGTTAATTTCTACTTTGAAGGCTGAAATATAGAAAGTTAAGTCAAAACAGTAACTTCAGAAAGATGACTTAATGAGAGTTGCCACTTTATCTTGTCTTTCAATTTACATTCTTTACCTAAAGGGCGCTGGGGAAGTTATTACTGCCTATGAGGTGCCTCCACCCTTGAATGTTCTTCAAGTTCCTGTAGTCCGGCTGGCTGGAAGCTTTGGGGCAGTAAATGTTTATTGGAAAGCATCACCGGACAGTGCTGGACTGGAAGACTTTAAACCATCTCATGGGATTCTTGAATTTGCAGATAGACAAGTATGCCAGTCATTAACATATTAGCCTAGTTGGGTTGTATGCATTCAGACATTTTGTATGCATCCACCAAATAAATGCACATTAGTGATTGCTAAATGCATTATACTCTAAATGTTTCTATGTTAAGTCAATCAGAAATATTATTAATTAAAATACAATTTATTAATGGGCATAGGAAGAGACTATGAAGATACAACAATCTTACCCTTTTCTGAGCCCCCACCCCAGTTTTATTTAAAATAAACAGAAGTTACAAAATAGGATAATAATTGACTTAGAAGTACCTAACAATGTATGGAAAACTATCTGATAAACTGGACTATTCCTGTGGACTTTAGTTTCTTCCATCTTTTATTTTGTTTCTTAATGCCAGTAAATATAGGTATTTATTTAGAATTTGCACTAAAAGTGAACACAGTTTTCATTTCATATCTAAAATATCATTTATAATTTAAAAAATGACCAAGATAAGAGAAAATGAACAAAATAGTTGAAACTTGAAAAACTGAAAAACAATATTCCAGATTTAGGCTAACCAGTCTTAAAAATTATATGACATTCTCCAAGAATTACAAATTTTGTAAACTTGACATTTTGTAATATGTAAGGATAAGATGTTTTCATGCGATTTTTTGTCAGTAAGCGAAAAAGGTATATGAACAACCATGAAAATGTTAGTAACTTCAACTAGCACATCTATCTACAGGTAGCCTGATTTTGGCTACACAAATTACCATCAACTTAATAGCTGCTCATGGGGGGCAGAAATGCTGCTAAAATGTGAGCATACAGATCTAGATTTTCCTACACAGAAAAGCCTATTATTGTCAATATTTTTGAAATCCTGAGCTTTTAAAACAGTTTTAGAACTTGAAACATTTCCTTCTAAAAAGAGGGAAATGCAAGTCAATGAGATTCTTATATTAAAAGCAGAAACAAACACTTTGGTTATTCATTGAAGCAGCCTTCCAACTTTAATGACATTATCAGCACCTTATCTGTGCATTAAGTTCAAGTCCCATCATTAACCAGCATCTTTAACATCATGCTTTTTCTTAAAGTTCACATCTTCTGGGGAAGGTACTTTGTATTCTACAGCACAGATTTGAGGTGTGGGTAATTTAATTACCTTCTATTTGAGCATTTGATTTTTTTCATGTTTCTTCCTGTCTGAGTGTGATGCCCAGGTTTTTTACCTTTCTTTGTTGTTAAATTAAAGGTTTTAGGTAGATTTAGGTAGAGACACTTCATTTTTCTGATAAATGTCTGTGTCAGAAACATTGGAATATTTTTGTGACCAACAGTGAAATTGCAAGCTGGATCAAATTGTTTTTATAAGTTTATAAAAGCTTTTAACATAGACTCAGATAATTAAAATAAATCCTGATTATAAACATCCAGGAATAGTAAATTTGTTTTTTTTTCTGCTTTTTTCTTGACTATATTGCAAGAACAATATTTGAAACCAATGGAGTTTATTTTTATTGTTGAAGACAATGATAATTTTTATGTCAATTTCATATCATGTAATATTAATACCAAGTATACTGCATTTTGTGTTTGTGTACTGGTGTTAGAACCTGCATGACATTAAAAAATTTTATGAATAAGGATTTACTGTTTTTAACTCTAAATAGTACTGTCTTATCATCTCAACAATTTTTTTACCTTGAAAATAATAGACTAAATTTCTGACTTCTGAAATGCCATAAATATACACAACTTTAAAAGTATTATGAATGTAATAAGCAAAAAGTTCTATTTCTTGTACCATGTTTTCAAATTCAACTAAAAAATTTAAAACTATATATATAAGCAAAAACTGTTACTATATTGTTTCTTTCTTTATTTCCTCTCTTCCTCCCTCTTTTCCTTCTTCTCATTCTTCATTCCTTCCTTTCTTGCTTTCATAGGTTACTTCAATGATAGCAATCACCATAATTGATGATGCTGAATTTGAACTCACAGAGACATTCAATATTTCCTTAATCAGTGTTGCTGGCGGTGGCAGATTTGGTGATGATGTTGTGGTAACTGTTGTTATTCCACAAAATGATTCTCCATTTGGAGTATTTGGATTTGAAGAAAAGACTGTAAGTTAAATATATCAGGGGAATGCCTTGTTCCAGGCTGCTTTTTCAAGTAATTTTGAGTAGAAACTGTCCTTCATTTTTGTTTGGAAAGTATTACTCTACACATATGAGCCTTTTCTCAAGGATCTTTTGAGTGGGCTATTGAATTAGGGTCCAATCCTCCAGCCTATGCACACAGTTTGATAGTAATGTGAGCCCTTAATACAGGAAATTACAAAGGGAACAGATTCCTATTTATGGGTATAGTACACCAAGATGTACTTGTCATCCATACCATCTATTCTCTGTGTGCCTTACTACCAGACCACCATTCTTGTCATAGGCAGGATTCTGTCATGGGTCTGGGTGTTATATCCCACAATGGGTTTACCTGGTGAGGGACTTATATTACCCAATGTTATGCTAATCTGTTGTGACTTATATAGAACAAAACACCACAATCACCCCCTGAGCTCATGTATTTCTCTATATTTCTCCTCTCTTACTTCTCATTGGCTGTTTACTTCCAAGATTTGAAAGAAGGAATTCAATTATTATTGATTCAGAGAGAGAGAGAGAACTTAATTAATCATGAAAAATAAGTATTTGTGCAGCCAGGTTTGGTACCTAGTACTAAATTATCACTGCATCTTAAATATAAAACACTATAAATTTCATCATAATTATAATTACGTAGCTATGACATAACATTATGACCTTACCTTTCAAACTAAATTCCAAGGTGTGAACTAGCCATAAAAATATATGAGGTAATCCCCATATACTCAGCAACTTTTCCGGCTCCATATGTCACTATTCCCGTCATTTAATGACTTATAGGTAGTCAGTAATTTACATAGATCACTTTTAATTAATAAACCAATTGCTGTGATGCCCACCCTCTACCTTCCTGTGGATGCAAGGCTAGACTGACAGCCTTCCTATCAGGGCTAGACTTCCTGGATACTCCAAAATTTAAATGTGACAAATAATTTGCCTAATGATTTGGCTACTGAAATTTCAGCTTTGTAAGAAAATGAGACCTATAAGAGGCACAGAACAAACTTAGGCTGTGGCTCAATGAGCTCTTCCTTGGGAAAAATAAATTGACAGCAGTATTTGTAAGGAGTGTTGGATTGACAAAAGAGTAACTGTGAATATCTCCCAAGCAGCAGAAAATTACACATGAATATGTAATTTGTTAATAATTTATTAATAAATAAATATATTAATAATAAATAATAAAATTAATAATATTATTACAGCTACAAATTTTTCATTTGTCTTAGAGTCTAAAGATAAGATTTAGGTTACCCAATTCCTACTGTATTATTGAACATGTAAAGCATGTGTGCTTGGGCTTTAATTCATTAGGTGACAATGGCTATTATAATTGTTGGTGATAGTAGTAGCTGCGTTTTGCTCCGCCCTTTGTGACTGCTTTCCTTGTGTATATACTATCTTTCTTATCACAAAAGCTTTTTGACAGCATGGAGTTTATCTTTTAACAATAAGATACACAATACTGTGCACACAATGAACATTCTGTTAGCATTATTTGGTGACACAGATTAGATTCACAGCTGAGGAACATTGAGAAAAGACTGTTAGCATAAATCCATCAAAATTAACAAGCTGTTCACAAGGGCAATGTGGTAAGTATATCACAGCCCTGGGAATAGCAGAGAACCATGGAAATCTACTTGTGAAACCTAATCTAAAACGTTACATCTATGGAATCAAAGAAGACTTATATAATGGATTTTCTTCATTTTTTTCTTACTAAATATCTCTTGTTCCTGAGTAGTGGTATGATCAGTGTGGAGTCAAAATAATCCTAATTAGTTTCCAGGCTCCTCTTCTCCAAATATATGTGTATATCTGGCCCTCAGATTTCTATGAGTTTCTATGAAGCTTAAACAAGATCAGGTATATGTAAAAACTGACACACAATAGATGCTAATTTCAGTTTTTTCCAAATCTGCGCTCTTGACAACATTGCAAATCTCATGAAACAAAACAAAACAAAACAAAACAAAACAAGATTGTACTGCATGTTAAGCTTCTATCCATCTTGAAAGTAGAAAGCATTGTGTTATATTTTCTATTTATATGACGGATGGATGATATAGGTTCAATGAGGACTTTGCTTCACAGAGTCAACATATGTACTTCATTTAAACTAGATCTGTTAATAAGCACTTGTGTAAACAAATAGTTCTGGTAAATTAATGTATTGAATCTCCTTCTCTGTATCAGATTAATACGACCACTTTTGAACTTTGACTCACTAAGTAGGTACACTACAGCTAATTCAGAGGACAGTTTAGGTCTGTATTAAGTGTGGAGCTTGATTGTAGTAGCAAAGATCCCCGCAAATCTCAGTTTCTTCACATAGTAAGTGTTCATTTCTTCTTTATGCAGGAGTCCTGCACCAGGGTGCCCAGTTGGCTGATGCTTATAGACACCTCTTATTCATCTGGTGACTCTCAGGCACTAGACTCTGTTCATCTTGGGGTTCTGTCCTCTTCTAGATCCTGGGCATCCTCTCTATTCACCTGCCAAATGGAAAAGGAGAGGATATGTGGTCTTCTTGTGGAAGTTTATGGCAAGAGTATTAGCAGCATGAATCATTTCTGCCTCTATTCTCAGGGTCAGAATTCAGTTGCATACTCTACCTAATTGCAAGAGAAGATAGGAAATGCCAACTCGTTGAGCATCTAAGAATAGAAAAGAAGTGGGGATTGGTAAAACATTTTTTTTCTGCCATATGATCATAACACATAACATTCTAAATCTTAAAACTGTAGTCATTGTAAACAGAAATAAGATTCTACTTGTTTATCTGCTCTTTTTTTGTTGTTTTGTCTTACTGAATTTTTCTTCTTTCAGGTAATGATAGATGAATCCCTTTTATCTGATGACCCTGATTCATATGTGACATTGACGGTTGTCCGGTCCCCAGGAGGAAAAGGAACCGTCCGACTTCAGTGGACTATAGATGAGAAGGCTAAACATGACCTTAGTCCTTTGAATGGAACCCTTCATTTTGATGAGGTATAGTCAGCGTTAGGACTCCTGTAATTTTTTTCTAATTTGTCTTTGATTTTCTCTTTTTTAAAAATTGTAGATTGAGAAGCACATATGCTGGTTTATTACATAGGTATATTGCATCATGCTGGGGTTTGGGCTTCGGGCTTCTAGTGAACCCAAAACCCAAATAGTGAATACAGTACCCTATAGGTAGTTTTTCAACCCACACTCCACTCTCACCGTCCAACCTCAAGCAGTTGCCAGTGTCTGTTGTTTCCATCTTTATGTCTATGTTTATCCATTGTCTATCTCCTACTTATAAGTGAGAACACATAGTATTTGGTTTCCTGTTTCTGCATTAATTCACTTATGATAATGGCCCCTAATGGCATCCATGTTGCTTCAAAGGACATGATTTAATTATTTTGTATGACTCTATAGTATTTCATGGTGTATATCTACCACGTTTTCTTTATCCAGTTCACTGTTGATGGACACTTAAGTTGATTTCATACCTTCCCTATTGTGAATAGGTACACTGATGTCTGGTGTTGAGTGGAGGCACTTGCCCTGGTGTGGGGTACAGGCAGGGAAGGATGGTGAGAAGAGATCATGTTGAAATGTGTTGAGGTCTCTGAGTGGTAAGGGTGTGCACCAGCTTCTAGTCCTGAGCCAGCAGGAATGAAGTCTGCTTTCCTATCATGCTCATGTTGCAGGACTCATTACTTTCAATTCATAAAGACTTTGTCCTTTGGTTCCTCAGTGCAGCTATAGGCCACAGTGACACCCCTCTAAGAGCTGCTAACAAAATGGGCTCAGGGAAAGGTCTCTTCTCCAACTCCAGGGTGAGCAACTTCACGACTTGTCTGTCCTCTGTTGCTGGGACACTGCTGCTCTGTGTAAGGAGTGGGAGTTGGGGCCTGTTCTATCTGTAAGCCCAAGTGGCACAGGCTCACTTTCAGCAGGGATGGAGCCACTGAAAAAAGCTCAAACAAATGCTTTCTTTGTGTGCATGTGTTAACTCCCAGTGGGAAGAACCACAGCTGTGTCTGCAACAGTCTAGAGGGGGAGATGACACCTTCTCTACGATTGTCCCTTAGTATTGGTGCTGCCCGCTTCAGTGACTGACCCTATGCCTGTGTCTCCTTTGTCTCAAGGGGCTTTGGCAGGCTCTGCTCCCCCTCTTTTATGGGCAGCCCACACTGTGGGTTAGATCTCCAGAAGTCCTTGAGCTCCCTGGCACCCACCTGTCCCCCGTGATTCCAAACATCAGAGCTGGTTGTGGGGTGTGTTTGCAGGAGATCTGGTGGTGCAGTGACTTGGGCAGAGAGGTCTCAGGCAGGGCAGTGGCACTATGGGTATAGAACTAGTATGGCACCCTACATCTCAGTTTGGGTCTGAGGTAAGCATAGGCATGCCTGCACAAGCTAGCAACCCGGTTCTCTGTCTCTGGGAAGTTCTGAAATCGCCACTGATAGCATAGTTTTGGGTCATAAGCATAGTGGGGCTCCTCAAAAGCTTGGCAGTCAGGAGATTGTCAGAGCAATGAGGGGAGGAGAGAAGCCCTCCCACCTACTCTTTTTATGGTGCTCCAAGCTCCTTGGAGGTCAGTCTCTGTGGACCCTTGCTGCTTCTTTTTTCTACACCCCAGCTTCTTCCCAAGTGCCCTCTGACAGATCCTGACTCTCTTCCCTCAGTTTTCTGTTCAGAACTTGGCCTTTCACCAGTAACTGATCATTTTCCTGAGGAGAACTGGAGCCTGATGTCCCTAGACAGCCATCTGCTATTATACCTACGCTACATCGCAGGTTGTACTGACTTACTGTATAATAGTTTCCTGGACTGTCTCAAAATGTAACAGTGACTGTGGAGTCACCATTGCCCATCTTATAGGGAAATTCTCACAATAATTCTGTTCAATTCTAACAGGGTGAAGTTCTTCTTTCCTATTTCTTTCTTTTTTATTTTTGAGGTGGAGTTTGCTCTTGTTGCCCAGGCTGCAATGCAATGGCACCATCTTGGCTCACCACAACCTCCACCTCCCGAGTTCAAGCGATTCTCCTGCCTCAGCCTCCTGAGTACCTGAGATTGCAGGCATCCACCACACGCCTGGCTAATTTTTGTATTTTTTAGTAGAGACAGGGTTTCACCATGTTGGTCAGGCTGGTCTTGAACTCCCAACCTTGGGTAATCCACCCACCTTGGCCTCCCAAAGTGCTGATATTACGGTGCTGGGATTTCCCATTTCTATTTTATGCAGGACAACTAAGCTCCATACTCTGTTTATAGAAACATACAACTCTCCGGAACTGATAAATGGTCCATAGCTGATAAGTCAGGGGGATATTGCACTTTACCTTTCTTGAGGAGAAATTTGTGAGATGGAAGTTTGTGAGATGGTATCCAGAGGCTTTTTAGGACATGCTCATGAGATCAACACTTGTGTAAGTGAAAGAAGCAGGATTGAGCATGAAGGCAAACCATGATGCCGTTGAAACTGACACTACAGTCCACTACAATTTGAAGTGAGACTGACCCTTTATAGCTGTCTGAGTTATGGTGAGTTTTGATGGTGAGTTTTATAATGCTGTATTGAGCAGTCATTGTGTGTGGACCCCATGCCAGGAAGAGCATTTGACCATGTGGGAAGGGGTTGTCTTCCAATGAGGCAATTTGCAAAGGAGCCTGACAGATGAGAGAAAGGTAATGAGTCCTTTCCAGAAGGGGGATCTTGTTGAACATCAGAGCATCCTCCACAGAGATGTAGGGTAGGGCCATGTTCAAGAGAAGCTTGTTCTGAAAGTCTCTCTCTCTCTCTTTCCCTTGGTCTTTTACGGATATACTTATTTTTCTACTGCCCACTTTGACTTTTTGCCTTCTACCTGTTCCTGCTTCCTTCCCATCCTATCCACTGTTACTGATCCCAAGAATACTCCCTGTTATGCCTTTCCTCTCTTGTCTTACTCTTATCAGAGTAACTTTAAGTTTCACTTTAGGCTGGTAAATATAAAATGGTCCTTGGGGAGATAAAGGACAGAGGAAAGGAAATATACAGAGAACAACTATGTTAACACTTTGAGAGAGAATCATGATGCATATCATTTTTATCTCTACCTTTTCCTCTGCATTATAAAACAACTCCAGTTTGTGCTATGCATCACTGATTAAATTTTCTGCAGTTTGAATTCTACATTTTATTGTTTCTCATGAACATTTTAGTTTGGCAATTGCATTTTTTCTTTGAGATTTTTATTATTAAATTGTATTATTTTAATCTCTTCACCAAGCTTTTATTTCTTCATAATTCTTTATTGTTGTTTTTACAATATATGTATTTTTAAAAATTTTGTAAGGGCTTCTAGGAAAATATGTGCTTCCTGCCTGAGACCTCATTACATGTACTTATGAAAAATCTATAATTCTGGGATGCAGTGCATCACTCCCATTTCTTTTACTCTCTGCATATTATGAATTGGAAACTCAGAATTGCCATAAAGAAATAAGAGCTGATAACAGTGGGAACACTATAGTTCTGAGGTAGGTGGCAGCCAGTTCTTGGTTAGTGTAGTCTCTGTGGCTGGAAGTTCAGAGAAGTCAGGAAATGGGTCTTACCCCCTGTATTGGTTTGTTCTCACACTGCTAATAAAGACACACCCAAGACTAGGTAATTTATAAAGGAAAGGAGGTTTAATGGACTCAGTTTCACATGGCTGGGGAGGCCTCACAATTATGGCAGAAGGTAAAGGAGGAGCAAAGGCATGTCTTACATGGCAGCTAGCAAGAGAGCATATGTAGGGTAACTGCCCTTTATAAAACCATCAGACCTTGTGAGACTTACTCATTATCACAAGAACAGCACTGGAAAAACCTGCCCCCATGATTCAATACCTCCCACCAGGTCCCTCCCATGACATGTAGGGATTAGGGGAGCTATAATTCAAGATGAGATTTGGGTGGGGACACAGCCAAAATGTACACCCCCTCTGTGGTTCTCCTTGTTATTTAGGTTCATGGCATGGAATGTGTATCCTCTAGTCTACTCTAAATTGATTCCTTCATTAGTGAAAATTGTACTACCTATATTTAAAACATTTAAAAATATTTAGTTTCTTTCTTTCTCTCAGTCTTGGCCCTTTATGGTGTCTACATGTGCATTTGAAGAAGGCACAACTAACCCAACCAGTCTCTGCCAGTTAAACTCAGAAGTGTCTTTCCTTCATCTTTGTTTTAATTTGCTGTAAAATTATATGTGCTCATGGAGAAAAAAACAAGCCAAACCTCAATCAGTACAGAAGGATGTAGAAAATAAGTAAAATTCCCCTGATTCCTTCTGAATCTTGCATTTTACTTCCTAGAGGTAACCACTATTGACAGTTGCTTATATACCCTTCCAAAAATGTTCTATGCTTATCCAAACATATGTATCTTATTCTTACACAAATGAAATTTTACACTGCAATCTGTTCAGTAACTTGCTCTTTTTACTTTATAATCTATCTTAAACATTTATTTTTCTTACTGGCCAAAATCCATTGCATTAAAAAATTGGTTACATATTTTTCATTGTATAGATTCCCTTTAGTATTTGATACTATCGATATTTCTTCATGAGCACTGTTTCACTATGGTGTTTATAGTTATCTTACATTTTTTGTCTCTCTTTCTGGGATTCACATTTCTTGTTTAGTATGTATCGATATTTCTTCATGAGCACTGTTTCACTATGGTGTTTATAGTTATCTTACATTTTTTGTCTCTCTTTCTGGGATTCACATTTCTTGTTTAGTATGTAGTTCTGTGTAGTTTTCTTTTCCCAAAAGGTTATATACTGTTGCAGACTTCTCTCAACTGTATTTGTATTATTTTCTTCTCCTTTACTATCTGTCCAGTCTTGGTTCTCTTGAGATATGGAAAGTAGCCACTGAAAAGTAAAAAGTATATAGATTTTATATCCAGCAAGATATTAATCCAAATCTTAACTCTACTGTTTAATGCCATGTGACTTTAGGAAAATTAGTTAATTTCTCTCATATTTGGTTTCTTAATTGCAAAATGGGGATAATAAGACAATCTAAACAAAGGCTCTGAGTATTGCATGAAGTAATGTTTGTGAAAAAACTAGCCATCTTGCAGACATTTAGAAAGTGTTTTATACAATAACTGTAATTTAGAAACATTTTAATGAAATAGCTAACTCAATATAGTGAATCATAGGATAAAAAATTAAGGGCTTTAAATTTTTTAAAAATAGGAGAAATTTGTATTTCTGTTTTCCTGAGATAGCCTATATGTAGTGTCATTTCTCAAACTGTTGCTCTGCAATGCCATTCAGCAGAATAGAAATAATTGTTTCAAATTTTAAAGAAAAAAATGGATTCCAGGTTCAAATAGATTTGGGAAAACCTGTTACCTATTTTTCATTGCATAGATTCCCCCTTGTATTAGAAAATAATACAAATGTAGTTGATAGAAGTCTGCAACAGTATATAACTTTTTGGGAAAAGAGAACTACACAGAACTACATACTAAACAAGAAATGTGAATCCCAGAAAGAGAGATAAAAAATGTAAGTTAACTGTAAACACCATAGTGAAACAGTGCTCATGAAGAGAAAAAACTTGAACTAAGTAAGCTCTTTTTGTAAAGGATTACTTTTAGACACTTTAATATACTTAAGACCATTTTGAGTCTCTAATAGAAGTATTCTGAATTTATTCCCCTATGAAACTTACCCATCACCTTTTTATCCCAGAACATTTATTACTATCTTTTATAACCATTGTGTGGGATTTTTCCATCTGTAATCACCCTTTTCCTCTTTTACTGGTTGTAGATTTCTTTGAGAAATGAAGAGCATATGCAATGAAACACTACCTTACGTATACAGTAGGTAAGGTGGAGGGCGATATAAACAAATATAGTTGATTCTCATGATTCACAGTAGCCAATCTTATCATTCACAATCCCCTACTTGTGAATGTGCCTACTCACTAAGGTGTATTTGCAGCCTCCAAAGTCAATACTCCTGATGTTTTCATCGTCATTTAGGGACATAAGGTTGTGGAGAATTTGATTCACCTGATTTACACATTCCCAGCTGAGGTTGAACAAGCCAACAACTTGACTTTTTGTTTCAGCTCTTATATTGTGTACAAATGTTGTTTTTACAGTCCATTTATTGTCACTTTTCAATTTTATTTTTGTGCTTTCTGTTGCTGAATTAACTATTTAAATTTGCCCCCAAGTGTAGTGCTGAAATCTGGTGTTCCAAACACAAGAAGGCTGTGATGTACCTTAAGAAGAAAATATGTATATTAGGTAAACTTTAATCAGGTGTGAATCATGTGCTTATTAAACATGAGAAATGTATTAGAATGATTCTAAGTTTTTACCAATGTGCACCTGTCTGCAAATGACCACTGAAGTGGCCAATATTGATTTTGGGGTTACAAAGTTGGATGAGGAGACAAATGTGCAAATAAGGAATCCAAGAATAATGAAAACCAACTGCATATAAAATCAATAGCACCTTGAAGAAATTACTGTACATATAAAGAAGTATGTAAAGGGCCGGGCGCGGTGGCTCAAGCCTGTAATCCCAGCACTTTGGGAGGCCGAGGCGGGTGGATCACGAGGTCAACAGATCGAGACCATCCTGGTCAACATGGTGAAACCCCGTCTCTACTAAAAATTACAAAAAGTTAGCTGGGCACGGTGGCGCATGCCTGTAATCCCAGCTACTCAGGAGGCTGAGGCAGGAGAATTGCCTGAACCCAGGGTGCGGAGGTTGCGGTGAGCCGAGATTGCGCCATTGCACTCCAGCCTGGGTAACAAGAGCGAAACTCCGTCTCAAAAAAAAAAAAAAAAAAAAAGAAGTATGTAAAGATGTTGGTGGCAACATTATTTGTACTAGTAAATAGCCATTGTCAGATAAATCTTGAAAATACTATAAAGGCACACAATGGAATCCCCACAGCAATGAAAATAATACATTGAGGCTGGGTGTGGTGGCTCATGTCTTTAATCCCAGCATTTTGGGAGGCTAAGCCTGGTGGATCACTTGAGGTCAGGAGTTTGAGACCAGCCTGGCCAATATGGCAAAACCCTATCTCTACTGAAAACAAAAATTAGCAAGGCATGGTAATGCACACCTGTAATCCCAGCTACTCAGGAGACTGAGACAGGAGAGTCACTTGAACCCAGGAGGTAGAGGTTGCAGTGAGCTGAGACCACACCACTGTACTCCAGCCTTGGCAACAGAGTGAGACCCTGTCTCAAAAAAGGAAAAAAATACATTGAACCTACATATGAAAACATGGATAACCTCAATAGTGCATATTGAAGGAAAAATTAAGAAGGAGACACAATGCATTTTAGAGTGACTAATAGGATGGGAAAAATTTTGGAAAAGTGAGATCATAATGGGCTGCTAAAGGGGACAAAAAGAATAAATAAAAATAAAAGATGATTTGTTGTCCAGTGGAAACAATGCTGTTGACAGGAGTAGGATCAATTCAAACTATGCACCTGAGATTCCAGAAAAAAAAAAGAAAAAGAAAATTATTAACATTCTTATGAGTTACAAGTAATGAGAAACAATGCATGATGGGAAAGAAGTATAAAATACCTAGGAATAGATTCAGCAAGAAACAAGTGGAACTGATAGAAAAACAAAATCTTAAAGGTGAAGGTAAAAGAAAACTGAAATGTGTATATAAAATACCAAATTCATGGATAGAAAAAACTACATTTTCTTATGAATTAGACCCTTTACTGCTACCTTTAGATGTTTTTGTTAACTGGAAGGTGCCATTACTAATTTAACATCAGCAAAATATACCATGAATTGGATGTTCAGTGATGATGAACAACGGCTGGCATCTCAGGACTCAGTTGCCCCTGCAACTGTGGTGTAATGTCATTCACACTTTGTTTTCTCCTTTGAATGGAGCTGTTTTCTTTTTATTTATTTTATATATATATAATAAAAATATAATATATATATATTTTTTAATTGCACTTTAGGTTCTGGGGTACATGTGCAAAACATGCAGGATTGTTGCATAGGTACAAACATGGCAATGTGGTTTGCTGCCTCCATCCCCCATCACCTATATCTGGCATTTCTCCCCATGTTATCCCTCTCCAACCTCCCCACCGCTGTCCTTCCTCTATTCCCCCACAACAGACCCCAATGTGTGATGCTCCCCTCCCTGTGTCCATGTGTTCTCACTGTTCAATACCCACCTGTGAGTAAGAACATGTGGTATTTGATTTTCTGTTCTTGTGTCAGTTTGCTGAGAATGATGGTTTCCAGATTCAACCATGTCCCTACAAAGGACACGAACTCATGGTTTTTTATGGCTGCATAATATTCCATGGTATACATATGCCACATTTTCCTTGTCCAGTCTATCATCAAGGGCATTTGGGTTGGTTCCAGGTCTTTGCTATTGTAAACAGTGCTGGAATGAACATTCGTGTGCATGTGTGTTTATAATAGAATGATTTATAATCCTTTGGAAATATACCCAGTAATGGGATTGCTGGGTCAAATGGCATTCTATTTCTAGGTCAGGAATCGCCACACTGTCATGCACAACTGTTGAGCTAATTTACACTCCCACCAGCAGTGTAAAAGTGTTATTTTTCCACATCCTGTCTAGCATCTGTTGTCTCCAGATTTTTTAATGATCGCCATTCTAACTGGTTTGAGATGGTATCTCAATGTGGTTTTGATTTGCATTTCTCTAATGACCAGTGATGATGAGCATTTTTTAAATATGTTTCTTGGCCTCATATATGTCTTCTTTTGAAAAGTGTTCATGTCATTCACCCACTTTTGGATGGGTTTGTTTTTTTCTTGTAAATCTGTTTTAGTTCTTTGTAGATTCTGGATGTTAGCCCTTTGTCAGATGGGTAGATTGCAAAAATTTTTTCCCATGGAGCTGTTTCTTATAAATATTAGATCTATGACCTTTGTCTGTGTACATCATTGTGTGATCATTTAACTTTCTTTAAAGATTATATTTTCAACAGTTACAATTTTTCATTAAGCCTAGGAGTTGTGTTAAATTCTTTCCCCATTTTCCCCTTAAAGAACCTAAATGGAATTTGTAGTCAGAACTGATTTTTGTGGAGTAATTTTCCCTATGTACAACTCATAATTCTAGTGACAAAAAGGATATCCTTGAAAAATGATTATGGACATAAATATTCTGGTAATGACAACATTTAAACTTTGAGTTTTGTCAATCCGGAAAATGCACTGTTTCTGTCATTGGATGTAGACTGAGTCCCAGAAGACCATTGTGTTGCACACACTTCAAGATGCAGTGTTGGAGGAGGACAGGCGTTTTACCATTCAACTGATATCAATTGATGAGGTAGAAATATCTCCAGTAAAAGGTAAGAGAAATTCACATTTTTGGAAATAAAAAAGTAGATTCTCAGAAAAAATATAATAACCCATAGTTACAAAGATAGGCAGTGTTAGGTTTTATAATTCCTAAAACATAAAGATACCATTTTCTACATGTATTAAAGGTTAAGAATTTTTAAAATTAAAATTATAATACCCAATATTGGTAAGGTCATAGGTCAAATATTTCATACTGCTTAGCTGTGTAATTTTTTAAAAATGAAGATGTTCATTGTAGCAGTGTTTATAAAATGTAAAATAAAGTATATCAGCTTCCTAAATGATGCAACAGTAGGAGACTAGTTAAATGTGTCAGAATACTATGCAGCGATTCAAAGTGACATAACAGGAAAAACTCTTAATTACATTAAAAATTAAAAACATAATTACATGGATAATTGTTATGTTAAGAAAACAGGTTTTGCAACAACATTCTAAATGTAATCTATTTTGTTATGTTCCTGTCTTGCATGACTTTGGAATTATTTAATTGAAATGTTAATAGTGTTTTTGATTACCTATATTTTCTAAACATATTTACAATTACACGTTACTTTTGTAATAAAACATTATTTTTAAATGGGTAATATTATGTTTAGAATTATACACTGTGTACATCTATTTTCATCTGAAAGTAGTTATTTAGATATTTTGATATTTTAGCAACAGGCATTTTAATTCTCCTTTGCCTCCAGTTGATAAAATGATTTGTTTCTTGGATCTGTAGAGAAAAGATTAATGATTCTAAAATGGTTTTATTGTTCTATAAACAATAATAACCAACCGTAAAAACTGGTTCAGAAACTTTAGCATGAAAACTTGGTGATGGTTACATTTCTTTTTTTGCCATCAAGAACTCTATCCTATGCAAGGGTCTGTGGCTAAAAGCAGATTCCATGGCCAAGGAAATTTTCAGAATTGTAGAGTATCTATCACTGTATGTACTTAGGGTAGTTATTCTTTCTGCATTTTTGTTTAGGATGTTTTCCAACAAGACTGTCAGGGAGTCACGTCATTGCACCATATTCTTTTATGGGTCTTTAGTTAGCATTAGTTAGCTCTTTCCTAAGTCTTTATTTGTCAACATCATGTTAAAAGGACAGAGTTGATGTCACATAGGCTAACTAAACATAGAGGAATATGTCATTGGATCAGGATAAATCATTTACTATATTAAAAAATTTTTTTGAGGCAGGATCTTGCTCTGTCACCCAGGCTAGAGTGCAGTGGTGTGATCACAGATTCCTGCAGCCTTGAACTCTCAGGCTCAAACAAACCTCCCACCTCAGCCTCCTGAGTAGCTAGGACTGCAGGCATGTGCTACTATGCCCAGCTAATTTATTTTTATATTTGTAGGGATGGAGTCTTCCTATGTTGCCCAGACTGGTCTCGAACTCCTGGGCTCATGGAAGACTCCCATCTCAGCCTTCCAAAGTTTGGGATTACAGGTGTGATCCACTGTGCCTGTTTAAAAAAATTCTTAATGTATTTCTTTCTGACTGGGACATACTTGCTGTGACAAGCCACTCTTGATTCCATTAATTCATTGCCAAGAAAGTGAGAGTATAGTAATCTAGCTCTTTGTGTAATGAACCCCTAATCTTGTTTCTGGAAACAATTTTCTTTAAGTTTCTCGTAATTATATGTATACTCAAATTCTTCATATAGTTTTTTATTTTCATTTTAGTAGAAATATTTGACACAGCTTTATATATGTTAAAGTCAAATGACAGAGTCAAAAAATTAAAAATGAAAGAGTGCCCCCAAAAAGTCTTGCTTTTGCCACATACAGTTGACATAGTTACGTAGCCAATTGCAGTGAGCTGGAAAATGGTTACTGTAGAAGCAAATTAGTGCAAATGGTAGAGGAGCCCTTGCTTATCATGAGAATGATAGGGAAATTACTGCCCATTTCTTTTCTGCCCCTTTCACTAAAATGTAATCTTGGGTAAGTGATTTCCCTCCAAGTCTTCAAGACTTCAATGTGCTTCAGTGTCATCATAGGTAAAATGAGGATACTAATACCTAACTTACATGAGAGTCTTGAGAATGAACTAGATTCCTGTGTGTAAAGTGCTTAGAAAGTTGCCAGGCATAGATTAAGTGCATGTGCACATCTGCTACAAAGTGGTCTATATCATCTTCAATTTAGGTAGTGCATCAATAATTATTCGGGGAGATAAGGGAGCATCAGGAGAAGTTGGAATAGCTCCATCATCTAGGCATGTCCTCATTGGTGAACCCTCAGCAAAATATAATGGTACTGCTATCATCAGGTAAGGGCTTCATGATTTTTCTTTGCCTATTTGGGGGTTATGAAGTTTTATTCAAATAATTAGCCTTAATCCATCCTTCTCAATACATACATAGTCTTCAAGCATTAACATCTTACATACTGGTAACTGTGGAGAGGAGAACAAATTTTGGGAAGAAATTGAAATAATATCCTGACCTATCTTGATGTTAGATCATGAGAAGTTTCCTGCCTCTTGAGTGATTTGCATACATTACACCAAGGAAAGAACATGGAGTTTAAATCAAAAATCTATGCTTTCAGTCTGTTCTGTTACTAAACATGTGATATAAGGGAGTTATTTCATCTCTGCAAGCTTGTGTGTCTTATCTACAAAATTATTCCTTAGAAAATCATCAGGGCCAAACATTTTGCTTCCAAGCATTCTAAAATCAGGGCCTGCGTTAGTCTGTTCTCATACTGTTATAAAGAACTACTTGAGACTGAATAATTTATGAAGAAAAGAGGTTTAATTGGTTCAAAGTTCTGCAGGCTGTACAGGAAGCATGGCTGGGGAGGCCTCAGGAAACTTACAGTCGTGAAAGAAGGTGAAAGGGAAGCTGGCACATCCTACATGGCTGGAGCAGAAGGAAGTGGGGAGGGGTGCTACATACTTCTAAACAACCAGAGCTCGAGGGAACTCTATCAAGAAAAATATCTCCACCCCCATGATTCAGTCACCTCCCACCAGGTCCCGCCTCCAACACTTCGGATCACACTTCAGCATGAAATTTAGGTGGGGACACAGAGCCAAACCATATCAGGACCTATCAGATAACTAAGTTAGTATGATCATAGACAAGTTTTTTTGTAATTTCAAAAATTTCATAAATTTTCTTATGGGGGTGGGAAGCAGATACCAGTAGCATAGCTAAGTTTGACTTTATCTTTAGGATAGTTATCCAGAAGTAAGACTATTTTTTCTTCCCATCAGCATACCCTTGTATGAAAGTTCTTCCAATCTTTAGAGAACTTAGACTTTTCATATTTTGTACCTTGTATGTTAAGTGAAAAGCCTATAAATGTTAATACTTCTTTTTATTTCTTTAAACCTTCTGCTTCTAGTGATCAATTTTTGCCTGCACTCTTGCCAAGATAGATTTACACTAGCTTACTACTTTTGTTGTTACTGTCTTGGAACTTAAAGACTTTCATTTGGTTTTAGTTGGTAGATAAGGTTGTTTAAAAGCAAACTGTTATTGAAATGGATGAAAAGTGATTACTGTTAAAAGACAGAGAACATGTTTAAGAAAAGCACCTTCAGTTGAAATGTATTGGATATACATTTGTTTATTGTTTTAGCCTTGTCCGTGGCCCAGGAATTTTGGGGGAGGTCACAGTGTTCTGGAGAATATTCCCTCCTTCTGTGGGGGAATTTGCTGAAACATCAGGAAAACTGACAATGCGAGATGGGCAGTCTGCAGTCATTGTAGTAATACAGGTATCAGTATTAGCTAGTTTCTGTTATGCCATTTGCTCTGTGTGCTGGTGTGTCCGCATATGTGTGTGTGTGTGTGTGTGTGAGAGAGAGAGAGAGTGTGTGTGTGTGTGAGAGAGAGTGTGTGTGTGAGAGAGAGAGTGTGTGTGTGTGTGTGAGAGAGAGTGTGTGTGTGTGTGTGTGTGTGGTTAGAAGTGGGGGATGGGGAAGAGGTAAATATTACAGCATTTGTGTTTGTTTGCATGCATGTGTGTGTGTCTGTGTGTGGGGGGGGAAGGGTTGACAATGGGGATTGGACAGGTTAATATGACAGCATTTGTTATTGTGGAGGTACCTATATGTGGAGTTAAGAGTGGGAATGGGGAGGACATTAATATTTCAGAATCTGATATTTAGAGGATAGGAGTGTTTCTTGAAATTTTACAGATTCTTCTGTTGATGACTCTTGGTGTTTCTCTAGGCTTTGAACGATGACATTCCTGAGGAAAAAAGCTTCTATGAGTTTCAGCTCACTGCGATCAGTGAGGGAGGAGTTCTGAGTGAATCCAGCAGCACTGCCAATATCACGATGGTGGCCAGTGACTCTCCCTATGGCCGATTTGCCTTTTCACATGAGCAACTTCGAGTGTCGGAAGCACAGAGGGTATAGTATGAAAGGCTTACATATTGATATTTTTATTTTTGACATTAAAATGTTTTCTTGTTTCTATTCCAAAGTTTTCACAAACTGATTAATTTGCTCCAAACATCTTTCTTTTAGCATATAATGTATATAATTTTATACTTACATGTAATTTTAACACAATCCTGGTAAATAGAATCTTTAGTTAGAGACAGTATCGTCTGGTAGACGAAACATCCACATCAAATAAGAAAATGCTTTTTGCATAGGTTAACATCACAGTCATTCGTTCCGGTGGATATTTTGGCCGAGTGCGACTCTGGTATGAGACCATGAGCGGGACAGCAGAAGCAGGCATGGATTTTGTTCCTGCAACAGGGGAGTCCCTCTTCGAAGCAGGGGAGATGAGGAAAAGCCTGCATGTTGAAATCCTTGATGATGACCATCCTGAAGGCCCCGAGGAATTTTCTCTCATAATTACAAAGGTGGAACTCCAGGGAAGGTAAAAAAGAAAAGGAAATTAGGAAAAATAAAACAAAAAGCAAAGAGAGAGAGAGAGAAAGTTCTGTTGTGTAGAGATTAATACTGAGCTCTAAAGCAGTTCTTTCCCTACTCTTTCTCAGATTTGTGTGACATTAGAACAGGACATAGAAGGGGAATTATGACAATGACTGTTATGTTTTGTAATTTTCTCTAATATAACTTCCCTCTGAAAGTTGAAAGTATGTGTTTCTGTTGTGTGGACTCACTCTGGGTGGCCAGAAAGTTGAATGAGAGATGGGCTTCTAATAATTTGGTGAAGAAACAGCCTAACATTTCTCTAAGTCAGAGGTCAGCTGGTGTGGCTGGATTTGCATCTCTTGATTTCCATACTCCTGAAAGGGCTGGAGGGAGGGATTTCTTTCCTTGGGTCATCTGAGGCCTTATTGTCTTCTGTGTAGGTGAATGACATAGATGCTTGCCCCATAGTTTTAAAGTGGGGAAAAATTTGAGTGAAAGCTAGTTGGCCATTAATGTGCACCATGTTTTCAAGGAAGATCATGAATTAACCATAATGAGTCTCTTTCATTCCCTGATTTAGTGGGGCAGATTTGATGGGGTAGTAAAACAGCTTTAGCATGGTTAAGTAATCACAGGTTCTGTAGCTCACAGGTTGAGAGAGACCTATCAGCATCTCTGCACAGATAGGTGGGTCCTTCAACTAGAACAATGCCTACATTTAGAAGAGTCATAAATACATTCTACTTGTGCATGAAAATATTTTTGCATTTGTAATGTGAATATCATGCTTTAAAAACTTTTTAAAGCTAAAATATGTCACTCGGTGACTTAAGTGTATATCATCCCATCTGGGAAAAAAATATATTGTGGATTCACATACCCTTCAAATTTTAAATTTCCCTAAAATGCTTCTGTGCCTGGCAATGAGAGTGAATTTCTACTCCTAGTAAATGTGTTAAAGTTTGAACTGATCACTGACTGTTTTAATTAAATAAATGCAATTTGGTGAAAGTAGCTTATTAAATGTGAGATCATATTTGTGTTATTGACCAATTAGAGCTTGACTATTTTGTCTTCTTTGCTCCCCCCCTTTTTTTAAAGCAGTTAATCTGTAAGTATAATTCTGGGAAAACAAATTTTTCCTTCCAGATACATTTCTAGGTTTTCTTTATTCTGAAAAGGTAAATAGTACAACTAGCTAATCTGTAACCCATCTTGGACTACTAGTTACAGTTTTATTTAGTATTACAACCTCAGTTTTCTAATTTGGCCTTATATATAATTCATAATTTTCAACCTTTCTACACTAGGTAGGGTATAAATACTAGACTAGAATTTGGGAATTGGAGGAAGAACTAAAATAGTTTATTACCGTTTTTTAGCATCAGGAATTAAGGCCCTGGAAGTTGAAGTTTTTTTTTTTTTTTTTAATGGGAATAATATTAGCCTACAAAAACTTCCTTTGCAGAAGTATCATTACAGAAGTAAACTACTGTCTATGTTAAAGATAGAGGAATTGATTATAATTTGTTTCTATAGAAATTGAAATTCTTTTCTTTCTTTCTTTTCTTTTGTTTTCTTCTCTCTTTTTTTTTTTTTTTTTTTTTGGAGAAAGTCTTGCTCTGTCACTCAGGACTGAGTGGAGTGGCACAATCATAGCTCACTGCAAGTTAGAATGCCTGGGCTAAAAGAATCCTCTCACCTCAGCCTCCTAAATAGCTATGACTGCAGGAATGTGCCATCATGTCTAGATAATTTTTTAAAATTAGTTTTTAGTAGAGACAAGGTCTCACTGTATTGCCCAGACTTGTATTGAGAAATATATTTTTGAATCTTGATGATTTAGTTTGAAATTTAATAGTGGCATGACTCACTGTTTCTTTAAATAAATCATCTCAGCCTAACACTGTAAATCTCAAGCCCACCTGCTTTCTTATCTCTGAGTGCATTAGGTCCATTACTGCACGTGTATTCAGCAGTGATTCCCAAAGGTTCATTTGACGACAGCATCTTCCCAATTTCCTCATAGTTTATTATCTTCCCATTGCCCAAGCTCAGTAACTTTCTATTCGTTTTGGCTTCGTGTATGCATGAATAATTGGGAGCAGCACAGAAATCTGGTTCAAAACATCATTTCAGAAAAATAAAAGACTATTTTAGTGTTGGGGATCTTTAAAAGTATTTGCAATACTTTATAGAACTAGGTTATAGGAGCCAAGAGGACCTTTTCGTTCATGTTATGCAATTCTGTATTTATTTTATTTTGTTGTATTTTATTTTGATTTGTATGACTTTGGAAGAGGGTATGATTTTACCATCCAAGAAAATGGACTTCAGATAGATCAACCTCCTGAAATAGGAAACATCTCCACTGTTCGAATCACAATAATGAAAAATGATAACGCAGAGGGCATCATTGAATTTGACCCAAAGCATACTGCCTTTGAAGGTAGGTTCAGGTAGCTAGCTTTGTAGGGTTACCACCACCTTCCAAGTTGCATCAGTTTGGATTTCCATGTATAAATTTTCTTGGTTTGGGGTGTTTACACATACATACTTTTATATATATTATAAATATACTTTTATATTTATTTACTTACTTTGAAATATATTTTCAGTTACCTTTGGGCAAGTCTTGAACCTTGCTGTGAATGGCAACGTTAGGAACAAGACTATCTAGAAAAACTATATTTAACCTTAGGATTGTTAAAATATTTCTGTATCAAACATTTTACTCAAAGCCTTTGTAATTTGTACATATTTAATTTCCTATGTTACTAGAAATCAGTGAATATTTACTTTCTACACTTGATCTTAGCCAAAATACTGAGAAATGATGAATCTTCGCTTTCTAATGAATAATCATCTTTGAAATGCATATTTTGCTGGCCTAGAGATGCAGGTAGTATCTGTATCCTTGAGCTTGCTTTCTTGAAACAGTCTCTAATAGTAGCTCTTCTGATATTGCCAATTCTTTCCTCTTGTAGAAGCAGAATACAGACTATATGATTATATTCCTTCCCAGGTAGGAAGAGATGGCTGCCTTTCTAGGATATGATTTTATTCAAAGACAGAATGTTAATATGTCTTTTAAAATAAATATGCTATCTTATTTCTGCAATTAACCTATTTGACTTCATTGCCTCTATCAAAGTTCTTTTGTTATCTAACCTTTTTTAAAGTTCATAAAAAATTGCTTTATGTGTTGGTTTACAATGGCTTTATGGGTAAGTTATAGAATACATCACTATTTTGTGAACTTCAGTTATACCTGGTAAAAGTCATATTATATTTTTGCATCAAGAAATAAATGAGACTTAAATTTTTTTTCAGTTCATTGTTTTTTGTTAGATTCATTATCTTTGGTGAATTTTGGTCAGTGCGTATTTATAGTTAAAATGTACATTGAGTATTAGCCATAGCTAATGTGAGCCCTATTAAATTTTAATAGGCAGAGTTTAGCATAGCATATGAAGAAATAAAGGTGTTTCTGAAAAGAATGTTTAATTTGGAATCAAACACTGAAGATGCATTTTCAGATTCACAAGTAGATTTCATAGGAACTGCAAATGTAATCAAATTTTACTTATATCTGGACTTTTGAAACATTCATATGATATACATATAACAAACCTCATTTATTTATATTACCATATTTATATTTCAGTTGAATGTGTAGAATCAATCCAGAGTGGTTTCCTATGAGCACAAACAACTTAAGTGTTTTTTTGTGTGTGTGTCTACCTAACGTTGTCTTAGAAAGCAAGGATCATTTGTGTGTATGTAGTGCACAGAGGAAGAATGCCAATCCTACTGGTTAAATAGATTATTTAAATGCTAACTGTACTGTTCACTGTAACTTTCAATATCTGATAAACTATGTTCCTCCTTAAAAAAAAGTCATGAGCTTTTCACTGTTTTTTAAATGATAAAAGAACTATGAAAACATAGAGTGCTTACTTTGTGCCATTATATTTAATTACCAGGTTTAATTTAGCTGAATCTTATTAGTTTGTTGCTCTGTCTGGCTTACCAGTTAATTCCAAGTTCCCATTACAGTGGAGGAAGATATTGGGCTGGTCATGATTCCAGTGGTGAGGCTCCATGGAACTTACGGCTATGTTACAGCTGATTTCAGCTCTCAGAGCTCCTCTGCCAGTCCTGGAGGTGTTGATTACATTTTGCATGGCAGTTCAGTCACCTTTCAGCATGGGCAAAATTTAAGTTTTATAAATATCTCCATCATTGATGACAGTGAAAGGTTGGTATATAGGAAATAATGTGGGCATATGTAAGACATAGCTATTGTATTCTAACTCTTACGTATGTTCTGCACTGACAATAGAACTTTAGATAATATGTGTCCATTGGGCAACAACAGGTGGAATACTTTTGGGGTGCTGGGGTTAGGGAAAGAGGAGCTAAGAGACCATGTGGTTGCATATGTCACTTCATTTCAAAGTAAATAATATTTTCTGTTTCTTTAGACTTAAAAATCTAATCAAAATGTGGAGACATTCTTTAGTTCACTTTCTATATGCATTAAGCAATTAAAAAGAGGGCAGGAAAGTCTTACAATATTATAGGTCATATAATATTGATGTTAATCATTGGTGCTTTTAACTAAGCACCCACTTCTTACCACTTGATGTGTGACTACTGTGCCTTGAATATGTATGACCAATTTGGAAAATGACTGGTTATTGGGATCTTACAAGTACTTTAATATGTTTAGACTCTCAGAATTGCTCCTTCTTGCCATGCAGTGAATTTGAAGAGCCCATTGAAATTCTACTCACTGGAGCTACTGGAGGAGCGGTCCTTGGGCGCCACCTAGTGAGCAGAATCACAATAGCCAAGAGTGACTCTCCCTTTGGCGTTATAAGGTTTCTCAATCAAAGCAAAATTTCTGTTCCTAACCCCAATTCCACAATGATTTTATCATTGGTGCTGGAGCGAACTGGAGGATTCTTGGGAGAGATTCAGGTAGATTTATTTCTTCCATGATTTTAAATATAATTTTTGATAGACGGAGTATGGTGTTGGTTTTCTCATTCCCCAAGTATGTGTATGTGTGTATATATACATATAGTCACAATCAATAAACATGTATTAATTACCTTGTATGTGTAAAGCAGCTTTTGAGCCAGATGAAGTACACAAAAATGTATGAGGCATACATCTGTCCTCAGGGAACTCTTGAGGTCTTGTTAGAAATGAAGTGAAGGATTCTAATAAAATTCGTTAAGTCAACGACTGTTGGTTGAGTGCTTTCTGTGTGTCATACCCTGTTCTAGATACTGAGAATATACTGGGGCACTAGACAGACCTCATCTCCATTCTTACTGGGTTTTCATTTTAGTAAGCAGAATTGAGCAATAAACAAGTAAAAAGAAAATGATCTGATAACAGTAAGGGTTCTGCTTGTAAAATTGGGAAGCACAATTGTGAGTGCTAAGCCGGATGGATGGTGAGGGTGTGATATTTCAGCTGAAAGTTGGGTTGAAAGAGGTTAGAAGGGCGAGCATTGGGCAGAATGAATGATAGCTTCTGCAGGGTTATAAGCTGGTATGTTGGAGGCATGGAGGTAAAGGGATAACAGCAGAGAATAGATCAGAGGGCCCAGCAGATGCTGGATCCCACAGAACCTCCTAAGCCAGGTTAAATATTTCATTCTAAGTGCAAATAAGATGCCATTAGAAAATTGTAAGCCAGAGAACAGTGTCACTGGATTGTCATTTAAAGCAGCTCATTTAAGTCTACCGTGAGGAAAATGGATTCAGGAAGCTGGTGGAGCAGCATAGGAGCAGAAAGTTTGGCTAGGAGGCTATTTATTTTCCTCTACTGTCCAAGTCAAAGCTGATGGGGGCTCAGACAAGGTGGTGGAAATAAAGATGGCAAGAAGTGGATATACATTGAGATTTGGAAGAAAAATTCATTGGGCTGGAAGTAGAGGCTGAGGGAAACACAATAATTAAGGATAACTCCTTGCATTTAAGTTTGAGCAGCTGGATACACTGTAGGCTTGTTTACTGAGATGCAGAAGCTCGAGGAGAAATTAAAAGCTCTGTTTTGGCCATGTTCTTCTGAGATACTACTGGACATCCCAGGGGAGGAGGGCCCACTAGGCAGGGCCTAGTGTGAGTGTGTGTTGTGGAGTGGTCAGGGCTACAGATACAGGTTTGGAAGGTGTTGACACATGAAGAGGCATTTGAACCATGTAAGGGGTATAGCTGTAGATGGGAAGGATATGGGCTGAGTCCTGAGCTTCCAGCATTTAGAGATTAGAGGAAGGAGAGTCAGCAGAGAAGCTTGAGAAGTAAAGGAAGAGGAAAGCTAGGGAGGCATGTAGCACATAATATTATGTAAGCCAAGAAGACAACACATGATGTTTCAAGAAGGAAATGGTCAGCTGGTGTGCTGCGGATGAAAGATCAAGTAAGAAGCAAAAACAAGGGCCCAGTGTTCTTTCTTTGTAGATTATATGAGAGGCATACCATTTTAAAATCATAGAAATGTATAAAACTTTGTGTCTTGTAACAATTTATGAAGATTTCTGTTCACTTTACATTAGGGATTTAAGTATATTTAGAGTTTTTGCATGGTCTGCAGCAGAGTTTCAGCATGGTTTAGTTGTCTCATTTATATAGGTATTGATTGGCACAGCCTGTGCACACAGCAAGACAGTATTGTACTTATACATATTTTAAATGTTTGTATTTCTCTAATATGTATTTTAATATAGATTTTTATGTTTTATCCTATGTGATGACAAATTACTAGTTATTAACATTTTATTTCTCCTATTAGACAATTTTATTCATGAATACTATAGGTATGTAGTTTATATTTGCAAATGTCATTATTTTTAAGAACATAAAACAGTTTATGAAACAGGGATTTGATGGAAATATCCTAGAATAATTATCCTATATGTGTATACATTTTCTTAACACTACATACCCCGAAGTAATTCTTTGCTTAAAATTGATCTCTATTAAATAAAAACACAAAACAAAAACATCCTGCAGGTGAACTGGGAGATAGTAGGACCCAACTCTCAAGAAACCTTAGTGCCACAGAACAGAGACATTGCAGACCCAGTGCGTGGGTTCTTCTATTTTGGAGAAGGAGAAGGTGGAGTGAGAACCATAATTCTGACAATCTATCCTCATGAAGAAATTGAAGTTGAAGAGACATTTATTATTAAACTTGAACTTGTGAAAGGAGAAGCTAAATTAGACTCCAGAGCTAAAGATGTTACATTAACAGTAAGTATGACTTTATTTTTCTCACAAAATGTGGATTTAATGGAGTTATCAGAAAATACATTTACATTTGTTGAAGCTTTACATGCTTGTGATTAATCAGAAATGATAACATCAAATAAAATCATAATTCTGAAGGGTCAAACTTTTTGGCTTTCATGTCAGCTCATTACATAGCCTGATTATTGGTAATTTTTTTAAACAACATTTTAATATGGTGAGAAATACTTATCTTACAACCTTGGAGAAAATTTGGTGTTTCTGGAATATTTGGCAGTTTTACAGCAGAGGTATTTCTGTAATACCTTTCTCTTCAGAGATATCTTTCTCTTCAGAGTATGTAAAAATTATTAACTAGTTTATTCCAGATTGGTTGAAGGAAAAATAGTACTTATTCAGTTAACACAAGGCAAAAAGTGCTGGGACCAAGACTACTGAAAAAAGTGCAGAGGTATGACACACTTAAAGTTTGTAAAATACTCTTGTTTGGGATTTATATCAGTCAAGGGTTTTTCAGAGAAACCAAAGCAATAGGACAAGCACATGTGCATGTGCGTGCACACACACACATTCACACACACAGAGAACGGGGGTGGTGGGAGACAGAGAGAGATGAAGGAATTAGGTTCACATGATTGTGAGGGCTGGCAAGTCCAAAGTCTGTGAAATAGGCTGGCCGGCAGGAAACTCAGGAAAGAGTTGAAGTTGCAGTCTTGATTTTGAATTTTGTGGAGCAGTACAGTAAGCTGAAAACTCAAGCAGGATTCCTAGTTTCAGTCTTGAGGCGGAATTGCTTTTTCTCCAGGAAACCTCTGTTTTTGCTCCTAAGGACTTCCAGTTGTTTAGATGAGGCCCATTCGCATTCTTGAGGCTAATCTTTATGGAGAGTCAGTTGTCTGTCCACAAAGGATATGATAAGTGTTCATCATATCTCCAGATACCTTCATGGTGACATCTCAACTAGTGTTTGACCAAACAATTGGGCACCGTAGTCTTGCCAAGTCAATGCACAAATTAGTTCTCACAGGGACTGTTTGCTTCACTCCATGTATATCATGGCTCGTAGGAAAAATTTAGCTAAAATTAACTAATTAAATGTAAATATGTGATGAATAAAGCAAAATTCAGGCATCAAATTACTATTCTCTTGAGATTCTACAAATGGGAATTTTCTAGATTCTTATTTCCATCATCTTTGGGGAATAAGAGCCTATTTGTTTTAGGTAATAGTCAATGTGATAAAGAAGTTTTCAAAAATCAGGTAGCTAGGTAGATTATATTCAAGTGTCACTGTTACACTTATTTCATTTCCTCAGCTTCTATGCTATAATTTATCCCTATTGTTTTGTATATTATTTCCTCTTTTCTCTGTTTATATTTTTTAGATACAAAAGTTTGGTGATCCAAATGGAGTTGTTCAGTTTGCTCCTGAGACTTTGTCTAAGAAGACTTATTCAGAGCCTCTGGCTCTGGAAGGGCCCCTGCTTATTACCTTCTTTGTCAGAAGAGTCAAGGGTACCTTTGGAGAGATTACGGTATTATTTTTCATTTGATTTTTCAGAGTACCAGTTTGCCTAACAAATGAGGTTAAGAGGGACAGAGAAGCTGCATGTTCTAGTTAATTAAAATTTTTGATAAACTAAAATTACATGAGTTTCCAGAGAAACAGAGGCTTTATGTTAACATCTTTGGGCTTTCTCATCAGCATCAACCTTCAGCTATCTCTCTAAATTAAATTTGGTTATAGTTAGTTGAGAAAGATTTTCTTCAAACTTGATTATAAAGAACCAAATGATTTTATATTTTATTGTTTGCTATAATGTGAAACCTTTCCTACTTAAGCCTCTCAATGATTTTTGTAAATTCTCCAGGGCCTTATAATTCCCATTATAATTTTTCCATTTAGCAACTATTTTTTTGAGAGGTGGCATTTGCATGTATATTTATATAGAATGTTTGGGGATGTCCTTGTAAGTTTTTGTGATATTTGATTAATGGATCAAGGTAATTTGTTTGCTAGAAAAACATATTTTGTGAAATTTCTCTATGCAGTGACCTCTCTTTCTGTTTTGGATATTAACTGGTACTTCTTCAGTTGAAACTATATAGTTTGGAGGCCAGCAATTCAGGGAAAATAATGATGGATTTTTTGATATCTCATAGATACTCCCTTTTTATTAAAAACAAACAAAAATCTGATTTGAATAATTATCTACTTTTTAACCTTCAAATATTGTGTATAGTTCACTACTAAAGTTATTTGTGGAACTATAATTTTTAAGGTAACTTGCTTCTCTGTGTCTCTTCAAATTGTGCTATTATTTTAGAAGCAGGTAGAATAATGAGATTTTGTAATCTTGTCCTGAAGATAGCATTCAACCCCCTGAAAGAGTTAATATACTTCCAAAACTAACATAGAGAGTTTGGCTTTGAATATAGTGATGCACAATTAAAATTATTTTTTGTTATTATAGAGGAAAACATAATTTAAAGGATTTTGGTGCAATATAATAAATTATATATCTTTTTTTTCTTTTATTTTAGGTTTACTGGGAATTAAGTAGTGAGTTTGACATTACTGAAGACTTTCTTTTCACCAGTGGATTTTTTACCATTGCTGATGGAGAGAGTGAAGCTAGCTTTGATGTTCATTTGCTACCAGATGATGTTCCCGAAATAGAGGAAGATTATGTGATCCAGCTTGTTTCTGCAGAGGGAGGAGCAGAACTGGATCCGGAAAAATATATCACATGGTTCTCTGTTTATGCAAATGATGACCCACATGGAGTTTTTGCCCTGTATTCAGATCGCCAGTCAATACTTATTGGGCAGAACCTTATTAGATCCATCCAAATTAACATAACCCGGCTTGCCGGAACATTTGGAGATGTGGCTATTGGGCTTCGAATATCATCTGATCATAAAGAACAGCCAGTTGTTACCGAAAGTGCAGAGAGGCAGCTGGTGGTCAAAGATGGTGCCACATACAAAGTGGACATGGTGCCAATAAAGAATCAGGTTTGTGCCATTTCTTCAGTTTTCTGTTCATTCTAATAAAACACCTTCAGGAGTGCCCATGCTTACCTCATGATCAGTTTGAAATCTTATTCAGGTATTTAAATGGAATCACAAAAAAATGCCCTTGAAAAACGTATAGTAACTACTGGATAACACATTTGCAGATTATAATAAGTATATTACTATTTGGACCAGAGATAATAGATTTTTGTGTAGAGAGTAACAGACACTTATTTAATACTTACAAAGTTCTAGGAAGTGTTTCCAGTGCTGTGCATATACACCTGCAGACCCACGCCCATGTGTACACACACACACGTGCACACACACATGCACACACTCACACACATGCACATACACTGATACTTGTTGAAGGGGAGAAATTTGTAAGCTTCTTTGTGCTTCTTGCAAAGAGTAGTACAACAAAATTTACATGAAGAGGATTTGTGAATACAGAGACTGGCACCTACTTCTCTCTTTGAAAGTTGGAACATAGGATATTGGCCATGATATTCTCTAATGGTAATGAGGAGAAATCATAGCAGGCTGCTCTGCCAGCATCTGGGGTGAGTGAGCAGAATGCTTGGATTTCCTATGGGTCAAGCAGACAGACCAGTAGTCTTTCTCAATCTGAACCACAGAAAGTGATTGAGTGACTGTTTTTTAAAATCCTTCCAAGGATGGTGCATGTCATATCATCCTCTGTGCATGCATTATGGCATTCATTGCCACTGGATGCATTATGGCATTGGGATTAATTATCTCATGAGTAAGGAAGACCTCCCAAGAAGTAGTCAGATTGGAATCATCTTGAGAAAAACTTGCAGGGTGAATTGTGAAGCTAGGAGGGAATGACAAAGAATATATTCTGTTGAGGAATGGTGCAGAGGGGAATTCTGAAGCCTTTGGGAACACCCAAATCAATTCCATGAAGGCTTGAGCATTTGGTTGCTGCTTTCGTGGAGGTGTGGTGTTCAGCCAGTGTCAGCCTGGTTTCATATAAACTTGTGGTCTGTAGAAAATGGGCTATCATTCGGAATAAGCAACAAGCTATTACACTAATACATACTCACAGTACAGCCTTTTGATGTGTTGTGTACTTGAGCCTTTTGTTATTGCTTAATGAAGAAAAAAAAAATGGGGCTTCTTAGTGAGACGTGGATTTCATAGTTATTTCTGCATTCCTATACAGTGAGTCCTCACTTAATGTTGTCCACAGGTTCTTGGAAATTGCAGCTTTAAGTGAAATGTAACCCATTTTACCATAAGCTAATTAATATAAACAATAGCTAAGTTCCTCCAGCATATTTCTGGTCAGAAAAACAGCACCAAACTTCTAAATAAAGACCAATTACTTCAAAACTAAACATTGAAATAATTGTGAGCTATATCTGCCTTTGAGAAAGAGTCATAAAAAGAAAATAATGATTTACCCTATTATTCCAGTTCAAGGTCATGGGTTGCCAGAACGTATCATGGTAGCTCAGGGCTCAAGGCAGAAACCAACCCTGGACAGGACTCCATCTCATTGCAGGGCACGGTCACACTCACACCCACACTCACTCAGACTGGAATCATTGACACACGCTGATTCAACCTCACGGGCACATCTTTGGAATGTGGGAGAAAACCGGAACACCCAGAGAAACCCTTGCAGACATGGGGAGAATGGGCACACTCTGTACAGACAGTGGCCTGGCTGGGAACTGATTTTTTCTCAACATTATATGAAACAGCATTGAATGAAGCTGTGTTATTTGAAGACCTGCTGTAGTTCGTTGGGAAACTGACTCAATAGCATGACCTTGCTTTATCAATTTCTAACCTCCATTTCCTCTATCCAACAGCTCTCAAGGCTAAAGAGTACAAAAATGGAAGAAGAGAGGTGGATTAAGTTAACCAGGATAACGTTGTATCAAGTCTTACTTACAAATTAGAAAAAAAATTTAAAATACAGTATGCCTAAATTGTGTAACTTGAAACATTTTCTCATCTATTCATAGCGTTACATTCTGAACATATTCAAGTTATAAGCTGCGAATGAACACTGCTAAAGAACAAAAGGTCCTTTAACTTTTCTACGAGTAGAGTGGTATCATTTTATAGTTAAGTTTGTATTTGACGGTAAGGCAGGCCAAAGAGAAGATGAGATATTCTGTTATTTTACTAAGCAATGTGTACAGTACAAAATTACCCTCAGGTATAAGAAAACCAAAATAAAGTGATGTATATTACACAGACTAACACCCTTGATCTGCCTACTTGTTAGATTTTCACGGTACCTGGAACATTTTGAAGAATGTGGTAGTCCGATTTTCATTTCATTTGAAAGCTTAGCATTGCAGTTTATAAAAATAGCTTTTCTAATACAATAAATGAAGCATCATTTATGAGTTTCTTAATATTGTCTTTGAAACTATTAAGAAACTTATAAAGCCATTTTAATTATTTTTATGATTTCTATTTTCATAAAGAATAATGAAAGTTTACTAGTTTATGCATGCATGAAAACCTCTTTCACTCACTTTAACATCTCTCTGTAACCTATTTCAAGTTAGATAGCTTTTCTCTTGCACATTCCAGGATTGTGGTGTAAGACGGCACATAGATTTTAAGTATTGGTGAGTTAGTCTTCCAGGGAACTGTTTGGAGAAAGGTGTGACGTGCACTTAAACCAAGGACAAGATTTGTTTCAATGGTCCCTTTCTTCTCTCTCACCTGGTATATAACCCACTGCTCTTTAAAGACTGGAATATTAGTTATGGCAGTTTACATCCTTTTCTCCCTGTTCTACACTCCTGGATAAAAGTGAAGACTTTGGACAGGTAGGCCACAGAGAAGGACGTTCACGCACGCTCTCCTACACCAGACAGGGAGCAACAAGGCAACAGGAATTGTTCTCCGCTGCTGAGCATCTCACAATGATTGGCATACAATAAGTGCTCAATAAATGACCCAGCCACAAATATAAAATTGGTCTTCCACTCTGAAAAAAGTATTTTAAACCTAGACTTGTTTCTTTAGCATGTCAGTGATTCTTATTGTCAGTTTGTGCCTCATAAAAAAGCCGGTTGTTAACCAGATATAATAACTTACCAGGTGCTAACAGTTGACACTCCAAGGTCTGGTGTTAAACCTACGTCAGGAGTCTTTTGTTCTTAGAGCCTAATGGAAACCTACCCTGTTCAAATACCCACTTGAAGGTTAGAAGCCACAACACGGGGTTAGATACATCATGGCCTTTGGCCGATTATAAAAGCATTTGTATAAACAGTGTTGGCAAGTACACAGGATGTTATGGTACCATACATCATTTCTGTTTGTGCCCAATGCCATCAAGAATGATTGGCAATATAGAGAATGGTATTGGTGGGACAATCTTGGATTAAGGAAATGGAAGAGCATATTGAGAATGCAATCAACTTCTAAAAACTTTCAAATTCATTTCAAATCAATCTTGCCTCTTTTCTTCTGTAGGAAAACCAGCTTTTCCTCAAATCTCTTAAATCAAGTTCCATTTAGCATTTAATTTTTGCTGCTCCCTGGGGATCTGCCACATCCTATAAGTCTGTGTGTACCCGATGGGCCCATGAGCAGAGGAGCTAGGTGGGAAGGCACAAGTGACCTGGTGCTTTAAGCTGACACCTGGCTCTTCACTCTTAGGAAGATAAAGAGAAAGAAAAATCATTAGCTGCCTAGCCAGTGGCCTTCATCGGGGAGGGGTACACTCTTACAGTAGAGGTGGGAAGTACATGATTGAAATTTTTCTGTGATTTATTTGTCCTTTTTAGCACTTGATCTATGATTCATGTTCAGTGAATGTCATTTTTAACGAATGAAACATCTGTTACCCTCATGTTGCCCAATATTTGAAACCGCCATGGTATATATTTTGCAAATTTGAGGATGTGTTTTCTAAGTTCATTACATTTAAAAGAAGAGACTTTACAGAAATGGTTGATTTTTACATTTAGTAAAGATATGCAGTTTTTGAGACTATTCCAGGTTGTGAGATAACTTGGGGGTTATTACCAAGATCAATGTTTCTATGGGAAAATGTGCTATAAGTTTCAAAAATAACTTTCAGCATAACATCAATACATAAATTCCAGATTCCCTCTATTTTGTTGGATTCTAAAATTTTGAAAATATGTAATACATAGCATTATTAACTTTTATTTATCCAATATACTGAAATCAGTACACTGATATCATTATTCATTTTGAGTAAATATGATGAGTTATTAGTAATTATTCAATGAGGAGGAAGAAAGCAAGTTTTGCCAAGTTTATAGGAGCTGACATTTTCACAGAGTGCCACTTCCGTTTTCTTGACACATGATTTCATCATGAACACTGCTTCTGTGAGCACTGTCATTGGTGAGGCCTTTGGGAACATTAAAAATTTGAAAATTTGTAGCTTTTTTCATTTTATTTTTTAGAGATGGAGTCTCCCATGGTCACTGAGGCTGGAGTGCAGTGGCATAATCTCAGTTCACTGCAACCTCTGCCTCCTGGGTTCAAGTGATTCTCCTGCCTCAGCCTCCTGAGTAACTGGGACCACAGGCGTGCACCACCATGCTCAATTATTTTTTTTATTTTTAGTAGAGACAAGGTTTCACTATGTTGGCCAGGCTGCTCTTGAACTCCTGACCTCAAGCGATCCACCTGCTTTGGCCTCCCAAAGTGCTGGGATTACAGGTGTGAGTCTGCGCCTGGCTAATTTGTGTTTGTTTGTTTGTTTGTTTTTGAGACGGAGTCTCACTCTGTCACCAGGCTGTAGTGCAGTGGTGCTATTTCGGCTCACTGCAACCTCTGCCTTATGGGTTCAAGCGATTCTCCTGCCTCAGCCTCCCGAGTAGCTGGGACTACAGGCACGTGCCACCACACCCAGCTAATGTTTGTATTTTTAGTAGAGATTGAGTTTCACCATGTTGGCCAGGATGGTCTCGATCTCTTGACCTCGTGATCCGCCTTACAGGCCTGAGCCACCACATCCAGCCCAATTTGTAGTTTTCTTATACTCTACAATTTCCACTCCTTATCTCCCACCCTACATACTGGTGGTTTGTTTTGTGTTACGGGAAAGGGCATACATTGATGAAACTATCTGATACAAAAGGAACTGCAGGCAGTATGCTAACGGCTCAGGTCAAATATCAGCATTTTTCTCTGATAAATCACTGATTTCTAAATCACTGATACTGTTTGTTTATAGGTCTTCCTATCACTGGGCTCTAATTTCACTTTGCAATTGGTGACTGTGATGCTTGTCGGTGGACGTTTCTATGGAATGCCAACAATTCTTCAGGAAGCAAAATCTGCTGTACTTCCCGTCTCTGAGAAAGCTGCCAATTCTCAGGTAATTAGCCCGGGGTGTGATTCTCTCAGCAGACCACTAGAGGTCAGCTTTTACAGGCAGGACGGTGACAGCTAGGATTTCTCATGAGTTAACTATTTTCTTAAATGTAAATAACTCTGAATATCAAAGTAGATGTAACGGATATATTATATAACAATAATTAGTATATTTTCAACATTCAGTAGGAAACAAGAATTATGTTCAGATCTCCTCTTGATATTATGTATCTAATATTGAGGTATTTTATGTTAAATAATTAAAATTATAATGAAGCACTAATTAATATTTCAGACTTTTTCATTTACTAACATTGTGGATGTTTGTCTTTAATATTCAGACTTTGGTTTATTGGGGCAAGTTTGTGCTGATGTAGATAGATGCTGGTGGTCAGATCCTGTGATATGGTTGCAACTATTTGCATCCTCTGTTTGAGGTCGTTGTAGATATATCCCAGTCCCTTCATAAATGTGCTTGAGAACAAAGAACAAATTGAGGGCTTTCCTTTCCTTTCAGGCTGATTCTGTCAATATAAGAAAAAGACAAAGCTGTTGTCTGTGGCTATGGTAATGTGTGTATTTTTGAAGCCATTGTGAATTATAACTTTGTCCTACTCCCTCAGGTGGGAGCTGAAGTAACTCAGGAAAGCCCAGCTCAAGATGCTGACATATTATCTGTACAGATGAATGGGCAGGAATATGGGCAGATATAGTCTCTGGCCACTAGGGGATACTCTTCAGCTACTCCCTCCTGGGCATCTCCAAGAAGAAAGAATGTGCTTTTTCTCCTAAAATGGTATATGCTGGCACTTAATATAACTGAGAGGAAGAGTTGGTTTTTGCTTTGCCTCTTCCTCTTTAAGAGGGAATGAGGAAATAGAATTAATGCTTTGAATTTTGTTGTCTTCATTTTGTTCATGGATCACTAAAAAAAAAGATTCAGCAAAACCATTCATTTGGAGTAGTGAAACATTTCCTACTCCTTACTGCTCTTTATCCATGCATATTGTCACAATACTGTATCACCCCAAAGGGCAAGGTTAGAATCCATCATGGCATATTCATGTCTTTGGTGTATCCTTTATACTCGTATCAGTGTTTGGGGTGTGTGTGTGTGTGTGTGTGTGTGTGTGTGTGTGTGTGAGAGAGAGAGAGAGAGAGAGAGAGAGAGAGAGAGAGAGGTGGCTAAGGCATTTAAAATAGCCCTCTAGCCATGTAGCAAGAATAATTGCACTCAAAGCTTTTGGCAGTTACTAAGCAGAAGCTTCACTGGGCTGGGCGTGGTGGCTTATGCCTGTAATCCCAGCAGTTTGGGAGGCCAAGGTAGGTGAATCCCCTGAGGTCAGGAGTTCAAGACTAGCCTGACCAACATGGTGAAACCCCATGTCTACTAAAAATACAAAAATGAGCTGCGTGTGGTGGCACATGCCTAAAGTCCCAACTATTGGGGAAGCTGAGACTTGAGAATCACTTGAACCCAGGAGGCAGAGGTTGCAGTGAACCAAGATCATGCCACTGCATTCCAGCGTGGGTGCAGAGCAATATTCTGTCTCAGGAAAAAAAAAAAAGAAGAAGAAGAAGAGAAGCCTCACTGTAACAGAGAATCTAGCCTGGTCAAATGAAAGTAGTTGTTTTTTTCTCTGTGGCTCCAGAAGTTATCCTGTGGAACCCTCTCACATTTTTCTACCATTCTTTATTCCAATTTAAGAAGAGGAGAATCAGTCTTAATATGTAACTCTTGATTAAATGGTATCCCAAATTTATAGCTATTGAGACCAAAAGAGGTAAACTGAATTGTTCAAATCAAAATATGAAGCCAGGAATCTCCTTTTATTCTTATTCATTACTCAGAACTTGTTTCATCTATAAATCACATACCTAGTAAGGTTACACTTAAAACAAAATCTTGATGCTTGTGATAAAGACAGGTATTAAAAAATAAACTTTGAAGCTTTCTCATCTTCAAAGAGAGATATAAAGTCAAGCCAAAGAGCTGATAAGAACCCTAATAGAAGGTCTAGTTCAAGATGCTTCTTTTGCAAATGAAAAAATATACTATTCTATCTTAGAAGTCAAATTATAGTTCTACAAATGAAGTTCTGGAAAGACCCATGAACAAGTCATATTAAAATGCCATTTAAAATATTTTGCTTTCATTTAACCATAATTATACTTACCTTTTTTAAGATTAGATGTTGTTTATTCAAAGGATAACATTTTGATTAAAAAAGAAAGAGTATGTATAGGCTATAACCTAAATTAAAAAGTAAAATAAATTTTAAATCTGAGATGTCATTTCTTAAGCACTTCTCTTTAATTCAATATAAGACAAATATATATACTGTCTTATAAACAGAGGGAAAGTTGACATTTAACCCATTCTTCAGAAAACAGGAAAGTTTTCAGAGAAGTAAAATACTCTAAGTATGATTTTCCCTCAGGTCGGATTTGAATCCACTGCTTTTCAACTCACGGACATCACTGCCGGCACAAGCCACGTTATGATTTCTAGGAGAGGCACATATGGCGCTCTCTCAGTTGCCTGGACCACTGGATATGCTCCTGGGTTAGAAATTCCTGAATTCATTGTTGTTGGCAACATGACCCCAACACTGGGTGAGTTGTAGTTTTTCTAAGATACGTCCTGTAGAATATTGGAGGGATATCATTGGCTACTAATTTTCTTGGGTCATCCTTATTCTGGTTACTAAACTTAGTTTTCTAATATGATGCTCCCATATTTAAGTGATCAGAATAGTGCAGGCCTTTTGGTGAGAGAAGGAGAGAAGCTTTTTTCAGTCAAATTAACAATTTCATACCTTACCTCGAAAGAGTGGGGTCATTAAGCAGACTACTCTGTCTATACGGTAGCAGTTTGTTGAAAGTAGTTCTAACAATCTAATTGGGCAAACACAGTAATAAAAAAATAAAAATGCGTACATATTTTGTATGCATTTCCATGTTCACCTGATTGTTTCTGGCAGGTTGCTTTAGATGCTTTATTTTTTAGAGTCTAACTCTAAAAGGGTTAGTAAGATGCAAATGTTAGATGGTTTGACCTCTACGATGTTATAGAAAGCTCATTGCAAATTCAGATAATGAGAGTTTATAAAGAACCTTCCAGTGTGCTCTGAATCTGAGGATCTCCCTCCTTGATTCAGAGGGTCTTGTTGGTCACCAGGTAAATGCCGTTTATGCTCAGTAATAAATCTAATGAATCCTGCAGAGTTCTGAGATCCTCAGTCTCGTAGTGAGGATGGAATGATTTTCATTTTCCCAGGGTCTTGGTGTCACTGAGAGAGGAGAAGGAATTAAAGCTAAAGTCCTATAGAAGATGGGGGAATCAGGTCTAGGCCAGTGAAAATGACAACATTGTCATGCCAGCTTTCATCCTAACGGGAATCCCAGTAAACAAAAAGAGAGAACTCAGTTGCATGATTGAGAGACACCATAGTAGGAGAACTGCCTTGGATTCTGGGGCTTCTTTAGCCACTGGATAGTGCCCCTGATCTGATGTCTCAGACACTGACTCCTCTTACTTTCCTTTTGGCGTGTCCCCTACGTTAAAGATATTTAATTATTTTTCTTGTTTATTTTCTAGCCCCTTTTCCCTGCAGAAACTCTTACCTTTTACTTCCTTATCCCTCTGTCACTTTGGGTGAAATGCATAGCTCCATATAATTTAGGGTGTTTAAAAAATTTTTTTTATATTAGTAACCACTTACTGCATATGAAAAGATTTATGTGTAGAAATATTGCTTATTATGAGTGCGTATGCTGCTTTGTGCTTACATATCACATTAATCTTCAAAAGCCTTTGTGAGTTTGTTAACTTGATTCAACTAAAATAACAGGAGTTCCCAAATAATAGATCTGTATCTTCAAACAGGTTCGTTTAGTTTTTTTGAGCTTTTATAATAAATTTTCAAACACAATGAAAAGTCCAGTGAACACCCATAAACTCACTGACTAGAGTTATTTATTTATTTATTTATTTATTTATTTATTTATTTATTTAATTTTTAATTTTTTTTTAAGATAGAGTCTTGTATATCACTCAGGCTGGAGTGCAGTCGTGCCACCTCAGTTCACTGCAACCGCCACCTTCCAGGCTCAAGGTATTCTCCTGCCTCAGCCTCCTGAGTAGCTGGGATTACAGGCTCGCACCACTGTGCCCGGCTGACTTTTGTATTTTTCGTAGAGATGGGATTTCACCATGTTGACCAGGCTGGTCTCAAACTCCTGAGGTCAAGAGATCCACCAGCCTCGGCCTCCCAAAGTGCTGGGATTACAGGCATGAGCCACTGCACCTGGCCTTGACTGGCTTTAATAGTTGTTACAGTCTACCATATTTGTGACATATTACTGAGGCAATTTAAAGTAAAATACATAGATTATGATATCTCACCCCTATCTACTTCAATATGTATTGTAAAAATATTCCAGGGCCAGAATTTAAACCAAAGCCTGACACTAAATCTGTATTAAAGCTTCCCAACACCAGTCCCTTTTCACTACTGGATTTTGTCATTGAGCCAGGAAGGAAAAAGAGATAAAGGAGAAAAGTAAACAGGGACCAAGAGCGAGATTTGTGTGGTCTCCTCTAAGTTTACCTCTTCTCCCTGCCCCTTTTTAAAAACGTTTTACCTTTTGTGAACTATAATCGAATTTGGGAAAAGAAAGTACGTTACTACAGTTTTAAGAGTCAAATCCCAATTTAAGATAAGAAATAATACCCTGCTTTCCTCTTCATGTTTCCTTCCAGGGAGCCTTTCATTTTCCCATGGTGAGCAAAGGAAAGGAGTTTTCCTGTGGACATTTCCCAGCCCTGGTCAGCCCGAAGCCTTTGTTCTTCACCTATCAGGGGTGCGGAGCAGTGCTCCTGGCGGAGCTCAGCTCCGGTAAGACCAACCTCGTTCTCACCCAAGAAATTCTCTGAGGAATAATTTGGAATTCATCCATCAAAACAGAGAAGGGCACAAGGATTACTCTCCTTGAAGCAAACGCAAACACACTTAGTATAGATCATCATGTGGCTTGCATGCCAGAGAGGGAGGTGGCTCTCGGGAGCCCCACCACCCACCCACTGCTGGCAGTGAAGAGAGTTCCTCATGCCCCCATCTGGAGAACGGGACCGTGGTAACATCTCCACTGACAGCCATGATGCCAGTTCTCCTCTTGTTAAAGGGAGCTGTCTTCTGAGAAGCAGCTGAAAATACCTGATTGCCCCAAGTGATTAAGAGTAAGAATAAGACATTGCAGTAGGGTGATAATATTACTTGGACCAGCGGCCCTTTGACTTTAATTTAATTTAATTTAATTTAATTTTATTTTATTTTATTTCACTTTTTATAATGACTGTTTCTACAAATATAGTGTATTTGCAGATAAATACATACCAGCCAAAAGCACTTTACTTGCCTTATTTCTGGGATAGACAGAACAGCAGAGGGCAGACATGCTATTCAGACTTAAGGATTTAGTCCTGGTTCTGTCACTTACTCGCTGTGTGACTTTGAGAAAGGTGCTTGATCCTTCTGTTCTTCAGTTTACTTGTAAAATAAGGAAAATTTGTGAGTGTGAAAACTAGAGTGTGTTCAAGAATGTTTGTATACATGTTTATGTCTGGGTGATCTCTGTTGGGGAAATCAAATATGACCTTAGATTATACATATGCCGTTTTAAAAATGTTCATCCAGAGAACATGTTTTAGGGTTGCAAATTCAAATGCTTTAACAGCAACAATAGTTAACAGTATTATAGCGCTTGGTCGGGAGTGGTGGCTCATGCCTATAATCCCAGCACTTTGGAGGCTGAGGTGGGCAGATCACCTGAGGTTAGGAGTTCAAGACCAGATTGGCCAATATGGTGAAACCCCATCTCTACTTAAAATGCTGAACATCAGGCAGGTATGATAGTACATGCCTGTAGTCCCAGCTACTTGGGAGGATGAGGCAGGAGAATAGCTTGAGCCCAGGAGGCAGAGGTTGCAGTGAGTCAAGATTGCACCACAGCACTCCAGCCTGGGCAACAGAGTGAGTGAGACTCCATCTCAAAAACAACAACAAATACTATTATAGTGCTTACCCTAGGCCAGGCATAAACCATACACACACACAAACATATACACTCATACACATTATCTTTCTTTCTCTTTACTCTCCCCAGCAACCTTATAAAGTAGATTCTGTTGTTTGTCCCATTTTGTAGATGACAAAAGTCATAGAACGACTATGCGGTAAACCCAGAACCACATAATTAATACATGTTGGGGCCATGATTCTAACCCAAGCTGAATGGCCTCTGTCAGAGCTCAATTAACCAAAATTTTATGTAATGAGTGTTAGCTGCTTGACAAGAGACAGTGATGGGACCTGAAGAATCCTCCCTAAAAGGCATTCAAACTTATATTAGAAACAAAAAAAAACTGTTTTCAAAAGAAAATACATCTGTAGACAGAATTAGGCCAAGAGGCTGCCAGTTATAACCCCTGATATAGTTATTAACTCACAACAAGAATCTATAGGAAAAAACTAAGGATAAATTATGCAATCATGGGTGTCTATCCTAAATCATACATAAAGTTTTAGCTACATTTGCATGAGAGGATAGTCCCATTACTGGCAGCTAAAGGAAGCAAGGACTTTGCTGCTGGTAGCAGTAACGATTTCTATCTGCTAGATAAGAAGGTTCCAGAGGTCCAGCTGTAGTAGTGTTGGTCCCCTTGTACTGATCTTAAGAGAGAGCCTGATTTTCAGATCCCTCAGACAGCTGCTCTGGGATGATAGAGAAATAGCCAAGAGACCTATGAGCTTTTCATTTAGCTCAGATTTGTTAGATCCTGTCCCTGCTTTTGCAGCTCCTGTTCTTACATTTCCTGTGCCCTTACTTATCAATAAGTAAGTAGAGTTTGATGGAATTTGAAATGGCATGTCATTGTTAAGTTGCTGCCCTCATGAGCAGCATCTTAAATATGTGAATGATGAATCTCTACAGTGATATTCCTATTTTTTAAATCAATTTCTTCATGATTTAATTTTTCCCAGATCAGGTTTTATCGTTGCTGAAATTGAACCAATGGGCGTCTTCCAGTTTTCCCCTAGCTCAAGAAATATCATAGTGTCAGAAGATACACAGATAATCAGATTACATGTGCAAAGACTATTTGGGTTCCACAGCGATCTTATTAAAGTTTCTTATCAGACCACTGCAGGGAGTGCCAAGCCACTGGAAGATTTTGAGCCTGTTCAGAATGGGGAACTGTTTTTTCAAAAATTCCAAACCGAGGTTGATTTTGAAATAACCATTATTAATGATCAGCTCCCTGAGCTAGAAGAATTTTTTTACATTAACCTTACTTCAGTAGAAATTAGGGGATTACAAAAGTTTGATGTTAATTGGAGCCCACGTCTGAATCTAGATTTCAGTGTTGCAATGATCACAGTATTGGATAATGATGACCTATCAGGAATGGATATTTCCTTCCCCATGACATCTGTGGCTGTAGTTGACACAGCTCTCATTCCTGTAGAAACTGAATCCACCACATACCTCAGTACAAGCAAGACGACTACCGTTCTGCAGCCAACCAAAGTGGTTGCCATTGTTACTGAGGCAACTGATGTATCTGCCATCCCTGAGAAACTTGTCACCTTTCATGGTACACCTGCCATGCCTGAAAAGCCTGATGTGGCCACTATACCTGCTAATATTTCCATTCATGGAACATTCAGTCTTGGGCCATCCATTGTTTACGTTGAAGAGGAGATGAAGAATGGCACATTCAACACTGCAGAAATTCTTGTCCGAAGAACTGGTGGCTTTACTGGCAATGTCAGCATAACAGTGAAAACTTTTGGTGAAAGAAGTGCTCAGAAGGAACCAAATGCATTGCCCTTTCATGGTATCTATGGAATTTCCAACCTAACGTGGGCAGTTGAAGAAGAAGACTTTGGAGAACAAACTCTTACCCTTGTATTTCTAGATGGAGAAAGAGAACGTAAAGTATCAGTTCAAATTTTGGATGATGATGAGCCTGAGGGGCAGGAATTCTTCTACGTGTTTCTCACAAACCCTCAAGGGGGAGCACAGATTGTGGAGGGGAAGGATGACACTGGATTTGCAGCTTTTGCCATGGTTATTATTACAGGTATATCTTTGAAATGATAGAGATAAAAATCACTTTTGTGGTACATAATTTGTATGAAGATGAATCTAGCTTAAATTTAAGGAAAGAAGGTGAATTACTAGTTATTCATAGAAATGCATTAAAGAGTTGTTTTTCCGTAGCTTGGATCCATGACATTAACTCATGATGCTGTTCTGAGGCCGCTGTAATTTAATGTACTATAAATGTCACCGAGATCAGAGCCAGTAATACAATCTATAAATCTATACTTTGCGATATAAGGAACATTTAATTTAATTATCCAAACACATTATAGCCTGTCCTGTTTTGGAATTTCATTCTAAATTTACCAGCCACTTTCAATAACCCATCCTAGAGTCCAAAATCTCATTGTCAGGAAATTCTTTTTGTCTGTTGTCAAATACATTTAAACTATTGCCTTTTGTTTAGCTTTTGACCCAATGTAGTTAATACAGCCATCATACTATTGTGTATATATGTTCCAATAGCTTAACATTTTAATTAATTTTTGAGTTTCTCATATATCTTATGTAGTCTTTGTATGACAATTTGCAGTTTACCTCTGAAATCATACTGTATTTCTTTAAGTGAAATGCATCAGCATGTCAGTACCTTATATGAATTAGAGTAGTGACAGGCTATTTCATGACTTTCCTTTTTTCATTTTTATGTTTCATTATAAAGTGACAACTTATATGTATTTAAAGGGTACAAGAAATGATGTTATGATTTATAAACATAATGTAGAATGGTTTAATCAAGATAGTTAATATGCCCATTACCTCGAGTACTTAACATTTTTTCGTAGTGAGACTATTTGAAATTTACTATCTTAACAACTTGGAAATGTATAGTACTCTATATTAACTATATTTGCCATTCTGTGCAGTAGATCTCAAAACATACTTTTGAGATTTGATGCTTCCTGGAGTTCATATTTTATTTTAGCCACTGAGTTATAATTCAGTAATAATTTTGCAATTGTTTAATTTCCTTTCATATGGTCAGCATTATCTTATTTATATTAGGCTGCAAATTTACATCAATTAACTTAGTATGATTTATTCCTATTCCTACAGTTTATGAAGAGTATTAATATTGTAATTTCTTCTATTCTACAAGTTATTTACTGATTTTGATTCATGTTGTCTTACTACCATCTACATATTTCTATTAAAGTTAGTTTGGCAGTCAGCATCCTCCCTCTCATTCTGTGACACTGATACTTTATTATAGTTATTTGAATATGCCCAGGGCTGATAGTAAAAATATTTAGCGATTCGTTTGGCACAGGCCAGGCCCATCAAAATCGCTTCTGGAAGTTCTTTGCTGTTCTGAGCGGTACACTATTAATTACCGGATCACAGGGAGGTCTTGTAGTCCTGGTTAGAGACGTGGCAGAGGGCTCTTTGGGGGCTCAGGACAGAAGTTAGGTACCAACTGGAACGGAAGTGCTTCTCTGTTTTATCAGACAATATAGCCTACCAGTGCCTATCCCTTCATCAGCTCTGAGCTTAGTTTTAACTCACCAGGCAAATGGTAACTTAACTGAGGTCTGTGCGATTCTGTAATGTTTACCTTCCATATATAAGGCACATTCACCACATACCTGTGGCAAATGATTGACACCCTACCATCACTACCACTAACGTCATATGATGTAATTGGCCTGACCTCACCACCAGGCACATTCATTCAAATTGTCATAATATCTTAAGTTCCTTTACCTGCAAATGTTACCCTCATCTTTTCCCTACCTGTTTTTTTTTTTCTTAATAATATTCCTCACTTAACTGGATAATTAATTTTGCCGCATCCCTATCTTTATAATCTTTTCACATTTAGATTTTAGAACAGACTTTCTAAATAAGTCAGGGAAGATAGTTTATTTCGTTTTGGTTTTGATCATTGGCATATTACAATTCTAGAATCATCTTGGAGGAGGAGAGGCGTTCTGGTCTTTGATGATTTCATCCTTTTTGCACTGGTTTCTTTCCATCTTTATGGATTTATCTACCTTTGATCTTTGAAGTTGGTGATTTTAGATGGGGGTCTCTGAGTGGATGTCCTTTCCGTTGATGTTCAAGGTATTTCTTTTTGTTTTTTAGTTGTCCTTCTAACAGTCAGGCCCCTCTGCTGTATGAGGCATTTTTTTTTTTTTTTTTTTTTTTTTTTGGTTATACAGGGGTCAGGGAGCTGCTTGAAGATGCAATCTGTACCTTGTCTGCCTGCAGAGGCACTGCTGGGCTGCCTCAGACTCAGCCTGGCTGCTGTGTAGGCTTCCTCCCGCTTTTGTTTACACAGATGAGATTAGACCCGCCTTCGCAGTGGTGGATGCCCTTCTGCCCACCAAGCTCAATTGTCCCGGGTGGAGCTCGAACTGATGTGCTGGCTGTGAAACTCTCAAGCGAGAGGGCTTCAGTTTGCTGGTCGTTGTGGGGGTAGGACCTGACAAGCCACATCACCTAGCTCCCTGCTTTCAGCTCTCCCTCTTTCTGAGGGGTAGGTAGTTCCATCGTCCCACAGGCGCTCCGGGCGCTGGTGAAAACTTCCACCCAGTTTCCTGCCAACAACTTGCCGTGCTGGGCCAGCCGAAGCTGTTGCTCAGATCTGTTGGTAACTCGCAGTACTTTTCAGCCCGGTGGGCGTTCTCCTGGACTGTGGGTTGCAATGGCCATGGGAGAAGCACAGTATCTGAACCAGAGTGCTGAGGGGGTAAAGTCCCCCATCCTCCAGGCAGTTGTACTTCCTGGGTGGGGCAGCGCCTTGCCCTGCCTCTGTTCGCCCTCTTTGGGCTACACCCACTGTCCAACCAGTCCCAATGAAACGAAACTTGTACCTCACTTGGAAATGTGGAGATTACTCACCTTCTGCATCTCTCGCTGGGAACTGCTCTCTGGAGCTGTTCCTATTCAGCCATCTTGGTGGAAGTCCTCTAGAATCATCTTACTAGAAATTCGACATTAGATTTATTACTGTAAACCTGACAAGGGAAATGTTATTGTCATTAGAATCATGCTAGTTGCTGTTGCCTTGGAAAGGAAATGAAGGTTCTGCTGTGATCAGCTTGTAATGTACTTGAAGAGCCTAAATCCTCACTAAAGTGACAGGAAACAGTTGCTGCCCAAGAGAAAAAGTCAATGCCAGATTCTGAGACCAGGCTACGAAGTGATTGTAATGATTTTTTGGTGAGGATGAGGATTGGCATTCTGAGACAAAAACACCCATAAGGCTGTAGGACAAAGTAGCCCATCACTTGCATGTTCCTAATAAAGGGGCTCCACATTTACTTTAAGACCAGGGAAATAGTCCAGGGACTGATGACTACTAGTTCTTCCTTATCAGGACAGTTCAGTGGTTTTCTATTTCCTTGACCCAACTACTCCCTAACTTCAGAAGTTCTGTCTTCTTAGAATGCCAGAAATCAGGTTTCAGGGTAATGGGTACACATGACAACATGGTTTGGCTCTGTGTTCCCACCCAAATCTCATCTCCAGTTGTAATCCCCAGAATCCCTGTGTGTGGAGGGTGGGACCTGTTGGGAGATGATTGGATCATGGGGGCAGTTTCCCCCTTACTGTTCTTGTGATAATGAGTGAGTTCTCATGAGATCTGATGGTTTAAAAGTGGCACTTGTTCTTGCTCTCTCTCTCTCCTGCCACTATGTGTGACATGCTTTGCTTCCCCTTCCACCATGATTGGAAGTTGTTTATAAATTACCTAGTCTCAGGTAGTATCTTTATAGCAGTGTAAAAAACAAATTAATACACTTGGTTTTGGGCTGATTGCTTTAGGATCGTTGCTTCTAGGATCACTGCAAAACTGGTCTATGGAGGACTAGAAAGCAGAACTAGGCATTGGTATTTCTCTAGTCTGAGAAGCTGGCTTAGGTACTGCCCAGGATTTGAAGTGATGATTTCAGTAAAGTATGAGCCATAGTTTTGTTCCAGTTTAAAGTGTTTTTTTTTTTTTAACTATAATGGTACCTGTAACCTCAAGTGTTGCTTAGCAAAGTTTCTGATACTCAGAGATGCTCAGGAGTTCCTTAATATTTCTGTTTCATTCTGGGGCAGATAACTTCATGGGTAGCATAGAGGATCTTTTAGACAACCCTCTTATGTGAAGGTAAATCCATTGAACAGTATTCATTTATTCAACAAATATTTACTCAACACTTAGCATATGCTCAGTACTGTTCTTGGAGCTAAGGATACAGTAGTGAATAAAAGTTGTTGCTCTAGTAGAGCCTACATTCTGTGGAAGATATACAGCCTTAAAACAGATAAACATCTGAAACATCAAATACTGTCAAATGTAAAGTATGATCTTAATAGAAAAATAAACATGTGTGTGTCAGAGGAGGGAGTGGGATTTGATGTTTTATTTATTTTGTTCTTTTACCACACAGTTAGCCACCTTGATGTTATCATAGTTTAGTTTATTTTTAATAAAGATCTTTTAACAATTCTAGCTTTCCCCACCATTTGTGAATTTCTCACTTTTAAACCATCTGAGCTGGCAAGATTAGTGAAACATGGGAAGTCTTTAAAATAATTATTTACTATATTATAGCCCTCCATTCTTCTTTTCAGGGAGTGACCTTCACAATGGCATCATAGGATTCACTGAGGAGTCCCAGAGTGGACTGGAACTCAGAGAAGGAGCTGATAGGAGAAGACTGAACCTTGTTGTCACAAGACAGCCAAACAGGTATGTATATAGAGAGTATATGGAAGATGTACCATCCTGGGTGTCTATACAAATCCAATTTCAATTCATACAGTGGGAGAGGCAGGGTAAGATGTTGATAGAAGAAAGTAGTGTGGAATTTGGCATGTCTTTGGATATTAATCTAGTTCTTATTCTGTGATTATGATACTTGGTTTTTGATTATAACTTAAGGTTACCTTGAGTGTTTTGTACTTCAAGAAGTACCATACTGATAATCAGATTATATAGGTCATCACTTCATCATATTGACTGTTATCTGCTCACTCTACATACATACTATTTTCCTGTGAGGAAAGCTTGGAGTACCAAAATTTTATTTGCAACTTAAAACTGTATAGTAGCATTTTTGAATGCTCATCACAAATATGTGCTTGATATGCACACATGCACATGTATATTACATTTTCAATTTTGGCTCTAAATAGTCTGTGAGAATGTAGGTCTCCCTTGTCCCATTTTACAGTAACAACCATTATGAGTGGAAATGTTGTTTCTTTAGAAAAATTCTTTTTAAAAGACAAATGAGGAACGTTTCCTTGCCTTTAGGAACTCCCTATGATTTTCATTTTCAAATTTTTTTGGACATAATAGATAGAAAAATATATGTTTCACATTCTATATTCAGAGTATCTGGATACTTATTCATTATTAAATAGGGTGTAGTCAAAGAAAACCACGTAAGCCCTGAGCCTTAATTTTCTTATCCGTAGTGAGGAAAATTGGTCATTTTCAGCATCATCAGTGGTAAAGTAAGTGCTATACTTTGGATGAAGAGGTACCATTTGGCACAGTGATAATAAACTGCATTAGACACGAGGGTAACATCTTCTGTTAAGGCATTGGGTGGGTTTCTCGTTCACAGGGCCTTTGAAGATGTTAAGGTGTTTTGGCGAGTCACACTTAACAAAACAGCCGTCATGCTCCAGAAGGATGGGATAAACCTGCTGGAGGAACTTCAGTCTGTGTCAGGGACCACAGCCTGTACAACGGGTCAAACAAAATGCTTTATCAGTATTGAACTCAAACCAGAGAAGGTAAGAAATGAAGAGACACAAATAGTGTCAACTTCTAATTATATTTCTTTATAATTAATCACTTTAAAACCATGATTGAAACTTATTCATTGTTGATGTGGAGATTCTTTGTGCCTTTCTTAGCCATAATGTCTAAATCTCTTTGCTGACAACAGACTTTAGACGGGCTTGATCGCATTATGGAATTTTGTAAATAAACTTGTCATTTTTCTTTTTTGTTTGTTTGTTTCTTGCCATTCTAAAATAACAATCATGTAGGTTTAACTTTTTCCTTTATTTTTATTCTTGGTGCAATTCTTCCTTTTTCCAGAAATAAATGTCTTATTCACAATTCTTTTTATTAATCCCTTCCTACTTACACACAAAGAAAAAAAAAAGTGTATTATTGCTTAATAAATGAACACATGCCTAATAAAATATGTGTCTTGATATGTTAACTTCTACACATTAAAATTAATACAATAGTAAGGATATACTGTTAGAATCACATTTATCTTGCATCCTAACTACCTATTTTTGCATAATAATAACATTTCCTCTTTTAGTACCACAATAGATGCAAATTCAAACAATTTTATTACTTGGTGGTTTTTCTTTTGATACTCAACTAGTCATGGCATGGCCACTGATAGTCTTATTAAGCTGGTCCTTTGTCTTTTCAGTATTACTTTTAAAATATCTGGAATCATACTTGCTTTATAGCAATAACATATGTTCTAAAGCTGTCTTGATTTTTTTCCTAAGTAAGACAGTCAATCAACTCGTGTCAAAGGACTTGATTTCTTTGATCAGAAGGCATTTTAGAGATCTATATGTATGTACTAGAACTATGCCAGAAAGCTGATGTGGGCAGATGTGCTGCTATTGTGGCCACCTTGGTAGTGGTAGCACTAGAAAATATATTTTCTTTAAGGTCTTGAATCCATACTCTTTTTTTTGTAATTTGACATATCATGTTATCGTATTTCACTTTTCTTGAGTTGGGTTATCATCAGCTACTAAAATTTTCTGTCACACTGACAATGAGGAACTGAAATTTCAGTATTCAAGACATTTAATCATATACCATGTCCTCACTTCACTTGTCAATAGGCTCTTGGAAACTAACTTTATGTGAAACAATGTGCTGTATAATGAAACCAATTTTACCATTGACTAATTGATATAAACAACAGTTGAGTTCCTACTGCACACAGTATGTCCTTTCATTTAAAGTTGCTGTTTCCAAGAACCTGTCATTGTTAAGTGAAGAGTTACTGTATTCTACTTGAAACATTTAAATCCTCCTTCATGCATTTCTTCCAAATACTTTTAGGCTTCCATCAACCCTCTCAACCCTGCATTTCTTTTTTTCAAAATTCTTTTTTGAGATAGTCTTGCTCTGTCACCCAGGCTGCAGTACAGTGCCATGATCTCGGCTCACTGCAGCCTTTGCCTCCTGGATTCAAGTGATTCTCAGGCCTCAGCCTCACTCTACCATGCCCTGCTAATTTTTGTATTTTCAGTAGAGACAGGGTTTCACCAGATAGGCTGGTCTCAAACTCCTAGCCTCAAGTGATCCGTCCGCCTTGGCCTCCCGATGTGCTGGGACTACAGGCATGAGTCACGATGCCCAACCCTTATATTTCTTAACTATAGCCTTTTCTCAATCAAAATACCACTTTCTCCATGATGCCTCCCATGAAACCCCTAGTTGAAATTGATTCTCTAAATTTACAAGACATTATCTGTACCTTTCTTATGGAGGTTATCAGTTATATGCAGTGTTAAAACTTATGCATATTTATATAGACTGTTAGCTGCTCAAAAATTAGAATATGGTTTTATTCATCTCTGTGTCTCTCCTATTATCCTCCATAAACATGTTTTGCATACACGAATGACTAAAAACTGCATTTTATCTCAAATTGGATTTTTGTTGAATTAGAATACTAATAAGATCTCACTCAACTTTAAACATCTGTCTCATACAGTAGATGTTAACCTTGTAATTCTAAGAAGAGAGAGGAGAAGAGCCATCAGAAGTGGGCTTGGGCAAACTGAATAAAGAGAAATAGGAAAGTTAATGTATAGATGGGGTTAGGGAAGACTGCTTCGTCTGAGCTTGCCCTTCTTGAAGAAGAACATGTAATTAAGGGGTAAGAGAATGTTGTATGCAATACATGGGATGCTAAATATATATTTGTGTGTATATATATACATCTTTCCCTTTTCCTAACTAGAGAAATGCTACTGAGCCCATCATCAAATAGTTTCAGTCAGTTAAGAGAAAAAAATTAGTCAGACCTCTTCTTTTTCTTTCACATGTAATACTAAAATCATAGAGTTTTCTTCTACATTCTGAGAAGCAGCTAATTTTCAAGACATTTTTCCCTCATTATCTTTTCACCTATTAAAAGGCAAGGTACAAGCAAGGTTAATATGCATTCTAGTTTCATTAAGAGGATATAAAAAGAGAGAAGATGGAAGATGATTCTGTTCTCCTGAAAATGAAAAAATATTTTTTAAAGTACTATGAACTTTTGATACACATTTTAACACTTTATGAGTAGAAGGGAACTTATTACTCATCCAGTTCAAATTATTTTTATGTCAGATAAACTGAAACCTAGTGATATAAACAACACAAGTTCTGTGGCCATATTCTTCTGTAGTGGGCTTTGAGAAATTATTTGGAGGTCCTCATAGAACAATCCAATTATTACTAGACTTTTGACCTAAGCACCATCTTCATTTTTTTGTCAAAGGAAAGACATTGGTTACACTGAACTTATTCTTGGAGTCACTGGAGTCAGTATAAGTGTTAGGGAACTTCCGTTAATGGAAGACCTTGGTTCAAATCTTAACTCTTCTACCAATTAGCTGGGTGACATAGGACACCTTGCTTAGCCTTCCTGACCCTCACAGGTTTAATGGGGTTAATAATAGGGCTGTGAGGCAGATAAAGGAAATAATGAATGAGAAGTTCTTAGCCCAGCTCTCAGCAGAGTTGGCCCTTCATAAGAGATGGTGAGTGTTGAGATTATTCAGAATAAATGGAGATGGAGCCTGAGGGAATGCAGTAACTTGAGTAATAACTACATCAACACAAGTGGTGGAAGAGTCACAGAGACTGCAGACACAACAAACACATCCAAAGAATTACACCACTCATTAATGGTGGTGTCCCTCACCTCAGTCCAGTCTATTGGCACGCAAAAGTTTTCGACTCTGTCCTATCTCAGATTATCATCTCTATGGTTTTACAATACTTTCACTTTTGAGTTATGAAGAATTTAAGTAACTTGCTCATTCAATTACTGGACCAAGATCGGAACTCAATTCTTGAATTTCAGTCCATTTCCCCTTTTCTTGATGATTTATCTTATGATTCTATATTAGCAAAATGTATAAGGTAACAATTAACTTAGGAAGCATGTGCTTAACCATAAAAATCTGTTTACATTCAGTGTTTACATATTTGTTGCAAATGTTTTAAAAAATATTTAAGTAAGTAAGGTATTGTTTCATTGTTACTTTGGTTTTGTATTGCTGAGCAGTTCTGGTTCCTGGAAAAATCATCTTATACTAGTTGGGGCAAAAATTTATCCTTGGGTGCTTCTGACCTAACCAGCAAAAGAACCTGCTGGGAATTATACGTGGACTGGGCTCGTATGAAGTCTATGTCATTTATAGGAGTCTAGGGAGATTCATATATGATCTGCGAGTCTTGATTTCTCAATAGACTTCAGAAATATTGTTTCGATAGAGTGTTTTTTTCTAAGACTGAAAGATTTTTTGTTACTAGTCTAATGATATGTAGGCACCCATCTTGTACATTGTTCAATTTTAGATGATTCTTTACTTAGATTATGACAATTAGTTTGATTGTAGGTGGCTATAAGTAATGTTCTAATCATAGTCACAGTGAAAAAGGAATAGTTTACTGGACAATAAAGCAAAGTCTCTGTTGAAATATAATATACCTCAGTCCTTAGTTACAAGAAACTACTTTGAATTCAAGCTCACTTGGCCTGGCCATTAAGGAATACTAGCTCTTTAATAGAGTTACTACACTTTGATAGTGCTTTTGTTTATTGTACTTGCCAAATATAGTTTCTCAAAAGTGGAAATAGTACAATTATTTCCGTATTTCAGTATCAACTGACAGTTGATCAGCAATAGTAAAGAACAATATGTGCTATAGAAAAAACTAAATATTTCTTCAGAAAACAAAACATTAAGTTTATTTATGGTGTGACTAAGGTATAACGTACTTTTAACATTTGGATAATTCTGAAGGATTCGTTGTATAATTTCATGACATAATTTTCATTAAAATGATCACAAAAACAGATAATGGCCATTGCTGGTAGATAAAAATGATACATTACATCAAATTAGACAATGTCACTAGCGGTGTAAAGGCATCAGCTTAGCTCCTTTGAGTTATGCCAGGAAGGTAAAAATATTGCTAAGATTTTTAGATGATTTTGTTAAGAATGAATAGTAAAAACAGGTGATCGACAATATGTTATATAATTGAATTCAGGCTTTTGAAAATAAACTATTTGACACTGTCGAGAAGGAACCAAGGTGAAACACGAGCAAACTATACCCAGCTGCCTATATTTAGATTATATACTGAGTTTGGGGTAATTTAAAAAAATACGTAAATTTCAGATTTGACTATTATAAATATTTTATTGATTATATTTATTTAAAACACTTTACAAATAAGTAAAAATAAAACTTTATGAAACTGAAACTCCATTTTTTCCCTCTCTCCAGTATTCTCCAACTCCACACTCCCTGCCCTGTCCCCTACCCAAGCCCTCCACCCAAGGCAACTGCTGTCGGGGTGTGGTAGTTGAAAAAGAAAACTTTCCATAAATATGTATCTATTAAGAAAATATAGTAAGCTTTGTGTAGTTTTAACTTTACATTTATGGTATCATTCTATATATATCATTATATTATACAGCTTGATATTTTCACTTCTTGTCATTTTATATGATGCATCTGTGTTAAAAAATACTGAATTAGTTCATTCCTTTGAACTACTTTATAGTGTTTTGTTGTATGAATGCATTTAATTTATCCTTTTGCTGATCGTAGTATACATAGATTGTTTCCTGACATCGATGTTCTAGTAAGAAGCTTGCCCAGAGAAAGTAAATGTATTTTTAAAGGAAGACCAAAAAGCACATGTCAGGATAATGTAAGAATTTAATTCCATAATTATACAGAATATATCTCTAGATTGATATATTTCTCTAATATATATGAATGATACCTTTTTAAAGTATCAGAACTATCTACAGATAGACATATGTTAGTAATAGTTCTTTTTTTCCCTTTTTTCTGATTGTCAGATACCACAGGTTGAAGTGTATTTTTTTGTGGAATTATATGAAGTTACTGCTGGAGCGGCAATAAACAACAGCGCCAGATTTGCACAGATTAAAATCTTACAAAGTGACGAATCTCAAAGCCTCGTGTATTTTTCTGTGGGTTCTCGGCTGGCAGTGGCTCACAAGAAGGCCACTTTAATTAGTTTGCAGGTGTCCAGAGATTCTGGGACAGGACTGATGGTGTCTGTTAACTTTAGTACCCAGGTAAGCATGGAATACATGTTCATACATGTTACGGTTTTATTCTTTACAGCAAGAATAATGACACAGGGAATAACTCATACATTATTTTCTGAGAATAACATCATAATTTACTTTTTTATTCATTACATTAAGCTTTTTCCTTGAAACAGCTCCGCTTTTCACTCATCAGTAACAGATCATGTTTTAAAATGACAGACTTTTCTTTTTTCTCTCTTTTGACAAGATTGATTATACAGTGCAAAATATCTTACATAAATCTGTTTTATAAAATCTCTCAGGAGTTATAATTTCTTCAGAATATAACTATGTAAGACTGGCAGTAGAAAGTAAGGATCTTGTTATGTTTTGTATCCAAAACAGTTGAAAATTTTCTTCTTCAGAACCTCCAACACTAGCTGATCTTTACACTTCTTCAGATCCATGCATTTATGAAGCCTCACTGCCACTTTTTCACTTCCATCCTCTTAGGTGACATCTGATAAAAGACAGGGAGCAGGTGGCTATCTGGGGACTCAGAAGATCAATGCTGCATAACACTAAGTTACCAGACTGTGGGCTTGGCCCCAACAATACCATATACCTTTTCAGCCTTATTTTTTGCCTTTGTTTTAGCAGTGAAACTCTAATATAGTAAAGCAAAAATGTGTCTCTACTCTGCTTGAAGCATGATTGTTAGGATTATAGCTGACACACCTTAGTCCTCTCTTTGTTCCCCTTACCTTATGTAACTTCAGGAAACCCACTATTTGAAAACTGCTATCTTGGAGAGCTCTGCTATTTCCCATGTTTCAAGATTTTAAACCAGATGACTTCTTGGGCCTTAAGATTTCATAATTTGATTAAAAGTTCCCTTTAGTATCTGCTTGGTTGTGTCACCATTGGGTGACTCAAACAAACAGGACATTCTGTGCATAAAACATAACATATGTGTGACCAGTATGTTGTAGCAGTTACATGAGTCTCGATGAGAGAATAGGCCTCAAGCTGTGGGTATTAAGCTGTTCTGGAAGTTTGCCAGGCAGTAAAACTTATCTTTATGACAGAGTACACAGCTCAGCAAACAAAAGGAAAACTTCCTATTATATGAGACCCTAGAAATAAAGTCTATTCTAAATAGCCTTGAAGTGATATGAGCACAAAGAGAAATATGTTATTTATAGTAGAAAGACTTCAGTATTTTTTATTGGAACATTTAAGATAGAAAGTCTGTTTCATTCTTTCTTTTTTCCCATGAAATGTACATCATCATAGCTTACTACTTTGTAGAGTGGAAGAAGTGGGGACTGGAGATGAAAACAGCTGATAAAAGAGATTTGAGTTTTTTGGTTGTTGCTCTTCTGGCTCTTTCAATTTTGATGACAGGGTGTCAATTTTAGATCCTTCCTTACTTCTCATGTGGGCATTTATTGCTATAAATTTTCCTCTAGACACTGCTTTAAATGTGTCCCAGAGATTCTGGTACGTTATGTCTTCGTTCTTGTTGGTTTCAAAAAACATCTTTTTTCTGCCTTCATTTCATGGTTTATCCAGTCAATATTCAAAAGCCAGTTGTTCGGTTTCCATGAAGTTGTACGGTTCTGATTTAGTTTCTTAATCCTGAGTTCTAATTTGATTGCACTGTGGTCTGAGAGACTGTTTGTTATAATTTCTGTTCTTTTGTATTTGCTGAGGAGTGATTTACTTCCAATTATGTGGTCAATTCTAGAGTAGGTGTGATGTGGTGCTGAGAAGAATGTATATTCTGTGGATTTGGGGTGGAGAGTTCTGTTGATGTCTATTAGGTTTGCTTGGTCCAGGTGTGAGTTCAAGTTCCTGTTAATTTTCTGTCTCATTGATCTGTCTAATATTGACAGTGGAGTGTTAAAGTCTCCCACTATAACTGTGTGGGAGTCTAAGTCTCTTTGTAGGTCATTAAAAACTTGCTTTATATATCTGGGTGCTCCTATGTTGGGTGCATATGTATTTAGGATCATTAGCTCTTCTTGATGCATTGATCCTTTTACCATTATGTAATGCTCTTCTTTGTCTCTTTTGATCCCTGTAGGTTTAAAGTCTATTTTATCAGAGACTAGGATTGCAACTCCTGCTTTTTTTTGCTCTCCATTTTCTTGGTAAATCTTCCTCCATCCCTTTATTTTGAGCCTATGTGTATCCTTGCATGTGAGATGGGTTTCCTGAATACAGCACACCAATGGGTTTTGACTTTTTATCTAATTTGCCAGTCTGTGTCTTTTTATTGGGGCATTTAGCCCATTTACATTTAAGGTTAATATTCTTATGTGTGAATTTGATCCTGCCATTTTGATGCTAGCTGGTTGTTTTGCCTGTTAGTTGATGCAGTTTCTTCATTGTGTGAATGTTCTTAACCATTTGGTATGTTTTTGGAGTGGCTGGTACTGGTTGTTCCTTTCTATGTTTAGTGCTTCTTTCAGGAGCTCTTGTAAGGCAGGCCTGCTGTTGACGAAATCTCTGAGCAATTGCTTGTTTGTAAAGGATTTTATTTCTCTTTCACTTATGAAGCTTAGTTTGGCTGGATATGAAATTCTAGGTTGAAAGTTCTTTTCTTTAAGGATGTTGAATATTGGCCCCCACTCTCTTCTGGCTTGTAGGGTTTCTGCCAAGAGATTAGCTGTGAGTTTGATGGACTTCCCTTTGTGGGTAACCTGCCCTTTCTCTCTGGCTGCCTTTAGCATTTTCTCATTCATTTCAAGCCTGGTGAATCTGATGATTATGTGCCTTAGGGTTGCTCTTCTTGAGGAATATCTTTGTGGTGTTCTCTTTATTTCCTGAACTTGAATGTTTGCCTGCCTTTCTAGGTTGGGGAAGTTCTGGTCATAGAGAAATGCAAATCAAAACCACATTTAGATAGCATCTCACACCAGTTAGAATGGTGATCATTAAAAAATCTGGAGACAACAGATGCTGGAGAGGATGTGGAGAAATAGGAACATTTTTACACTGTTGGTGTGAGCGTAAATTAGTTCAAACATTGTGGAAGATGGTGTGACGATTCCTTAGGGACCTAGAAATAGAAATTCCATTTCACCCAGCAATCCCATTACTGGAAATATATACAAGGGATTATAAATCATTCTATTATAAAGACACATGCACATGTATGTTAATTGATGCACTCTTTACGATAGCAAAGACCTGGAATCAACCCAAATGCCCATCAATGATAGACTGGACAAGGAAAATGTAGGACATATACACCATGGAATACTATGCAGCCATAAAAAATGAAGAGTTTGTTTCCTTTGTAGGGACATGGGATGAATCTGGAAACCATCATTCTCAGCAAACTGACAGAAGAACAGAAAATCAGACACCACATGTTATCACTCATAGGCGGGTGTTGAACAATGAAAACTCCATGGACACAGGGAGGGGAGTATCACAAACTGGGATCTGTTGAGGGGAACTAGGGGATGGACAGTGGTGGGTAGAGAGGTTGGGGAGGGATAACATGGGGAGAAATACCAGATATATGTGACAGGGGGATGAAGTCAGCAAACCACTTTGTTATGTATGTACCTATGCAACAATTCTGTGTGTTCTGCACATGTACCCCAGAATCTAAAGTATAATAAAAATATATATATATATGTAATTAAAAAAAAGAGATTTGAGACACATTTTAAATTAGTTTATATGCTCAGATGAGAGGGGAATTGAAGTTGCCAAAAGAAGAATCTGAAGGCCAGCGTCTCTATCATATTTATTTATTTCTTTTCTAGATTCTTCATAAGTTATTCTTTGCAAAACACATGCTGTCACTAGTGTATAACTCACAAAGGACACTTATTTTTGGAACAATATATTTTTAGTAATTTCTAGTTTTCCCCACTATAATGGTTAATTTTATCTGTCAACTTGACTGGACCACAGAGTACCCATAAATTTGGTTAAAAATTATTCTGAGTGTTTCTGTGAGAGTTTTTTTGGAATGAGATTAACATGTAAATCGGTAGACAGAGTAAAGCAGATTATCTTCATAATGTGGATGAGCCTCATACAATCAGTCAAAGTGCTGAATAGAACAAAAAGGCCGGCCCTCCCTTAAGTAGAAGAGAATCTTCCTGCCTGATAGGTTTTGAATTAGATTAGTGGCTTTTTCCAGTCTTTGGACTCAAAATGGAGCATTGGCTTTTCCTGGAACTCAAGCCTGCTGGCCTTTGCACTGGAACTACGCCATTGGTTCTCCTAGTTCTCAGGCCATCAAGCTTGAACTGGAAGTAAACCATTGACTTCCTTTGGTCTCCAGCCTATGAAGTCATCCTGCAGATGATCTTGAGCTTCCAAGCCTTCATAACTGCATGAGCTAATTTCTTATGTTATAATAAATCTTTCTCTCCCTATATATACAGGCACACACACACAAAACTAAATGCGTGCGCACACACACACACACACACACCCCCTATTCTGACCCTGACCAATAAACATACTACCTTGTGATTATGGGCTTAGTAAAGAATGTTTGTGGCAGTACGTAATACCAGTTTTTTTTTTTTAGTTTTAATTTTTGTAGTTATATATGTTAATGAGGTATTTTGATACAGGAATACAATGCATAGTAGTCACATCAGGGTAAATGGGGTCTTTATGACCTCAAGAATTTATCCTTTCTTTTTGTTACAGACAATTCAATTATACTCTTTTAGTTATTTTAAATGTACAGTAAATTATTGTTGACTATAGTCATCCTGTTGTGCTATCAAATAGATTTTATTCATTATATCTGGCTGTTTTTTATACTCACTAACCTTTCTAACTTCCCTCAACCCCCTCTACCCCACTGCCGCCACCCTTTTCTGTCTTTGATAGCTATCATTCTGCTCCCTATATTCATGAGTTCAATTGTTTCAATTTGTAGCTCCCACAAATAAGTGAGAACATGCAATGTGTGTGGTTCTCTGCATGGCTTATTTCACATAACATAATGACCTCCAGTTTCATCCATGTTGTTGCAAATTACAGGATCTCCTTCTTTTTAATGGCTAAATAGTACTGCTTTGTGTGTATGTACCACATTTTCAATATTCATTCACCTGTTGGTGGATACTTTGATTGCTTCCAAATCTTGGCTGTGGTGAATAGTGTCGCAACACACATGAGAGTGCAGGTACCTCCTTGATGCGCATGTGTTATTCGAAGCATGATTTTTATTGCATTCACAATTGGAGAGATGGAGGCAAGAGTGACATTTCCGGTCTAATTTGTTTCCTTGGTCCATTTGAAGGCATCTCTTTCCTAATCTCATCACTGTAGATTATGTATTTATCTCTCTAATTTATCTTAAAAGATTAGAAAAAGTATAAAGCCCCATATTTAGGTAGTACTGTTGTCATCATTGCCCTTCAGTTTGTTTAAGAGAAATTGAATTCGTTTAAGAAACAAGAATTTGCTTAGGACGAGATCAGAGGTGTCATAGATTCACTTAAATGGTGTTGTTTAATTTCTAGGAGTTGAGGAGTGCTGAAACAATTGGTCGTACTATCATATCTCCAGCTATTTCTGGGAAGGATTTTGTGATAACTGAAGGCACATTGGTCTTTGAACCTGGCCAGAGAAGCACTGTATTGGATGTCATCCTAACACCAGAGACAGGATCTTTAAATTCCTTTCCTAAACGCTTCCAGATTGTACTTTTTTACCCAAAAGGTGGTGCCAGAATTGATAAAGTGTATGGGACTGCCAATGTCACTCTTGTCTCTGACGCAGATTCGCAGGCCATTTGGGGGCTTGCAGATCAGCTATATCAGCCCGTGAATGATGATATTCTCAACAGAGTACTCCATACCATCAACATGAAAGTGGCCACAGAAAACACAGATGAACAACTGAGTGCCATGATGCATTTAATAGAAAAGGTAAGAAGTTCTTGCAAATATTAGCACTATGTTTAGTGAAATTTTTTAATTTAAAAACTCGAATAAAACCAAAATCACATTTTCTTATAACATTGGTTATTATGAAATCATGATGAAGTTAGATTTATGAACATAGGAATAGAATGCATCATATCTGACAATTTCCTCTTACTTCAGTATGACTGATGCCCTGTTTGGAAATCTCAGTCTTAGCCTTGGAGAATGATCTAGTGCAGTAGTAAAGACAGCCCAGTGCCTGAAAAAAAGGCTCCAGAGGTTGGAAGCACTAGGCATTTTGTGATTCTAACTGGCCAATTATCTTTGGAGTTTGAGCCTCAGTTTTTTTAGCCCATCAAGAAAAAGGACTTGAATTAGATTATCTGCATAGTGCTTACAGTTTAAATGCCATGGAATAGGAATTATCACCCTCTGCTTGTTCTTTGGTCCTCATGGGCACTGAAAACTTTCATAGAAAAGGAAAATTAAGAAATGACCAGGTAATTTCAGGCATTCAATTTGGTATAGACTTGTACAAAACAGATTTTATTTTAAACTTGTTTACTTACACCTCTGCAAATGATAATATTAAATGGAGATGTGAGAGCCTAAGAATATAAATTTTGAAAGATATTTTTAAAATTATTACTTTAAAAAGCCTTCTTTGAAGATTTACTTTGGGCTTTCTTATCAAGATATTTCCTGTCAATATATTTATATACAAGAATTGAATGTTTTGAGTGCATACACATGACTGTACAATACTACATCTCTTACATAGTTCAGATGTTTACAATGGGACTTTAGATCATCATGTGTACTTTCCATCCTGTGGTATCTCTTAAAATACAATGCTTGAAGGATAGAAAATAAAATTATAAACTACAGAGGTAAAAAGAGCAAGCCATACCAAAGAGCTTATAAAGCAAAGGGAAGCAATTGCTATTTCATACAGAAAAAACTCAAGCAATAAAATCTCACTCCACAAAATATTACTTGAATTTTCTAATGACCCAATGGCATAGGACAATGCCAAGTTGTTTTTGGCTAGGGAAAGAGAAAGAATGTACAGTAAGTAATTATATTTTGGGGAAGAAAACAAAACCTCACTTCATATGATTTAGGGAAAGTATATTAAGATTCTACTTTTTGTTCTCAGTAAGTTACATGAGAGAATTATATATTATTGGTTAGGAATCAACACTTATTTCAGTAGAGTTGTCAGACAGTAAATCTTGACTATTTCTAGTATTATTATAAATTATAAAATTCAATTACAAAAGTACCTCCTATGTGAAAATGTAATTAGCTTTTTTTGAGTAACCCTTAGCAAACAGTACAATTTTCTCGTATATGAAGGTAACTTAAATCAAATAAATAACCTGTGAATACTTGGAGGAATAAAATATATCTTAAATATTATAAAAATATTGTGGCTGGGAACAGTGGCTCATGCCTGTAATGCCAGCACTTTGGGCGGGCATATCACTTTAGGTCAGGAGTTTGAGATCAGCCTGACTGACATGGTGAAACCCCACCTCTACTAAAAATACAAAAAGTAGCTGGGCATAGTGGCGAGCATTTGTAATCCCAGCTACTCAGGAGGCTAAGGCAGGAGAATCACTTGAACGCAAGAGGCGGAGGTTGCAGTGAGCCAAGATTGCACCATTGTACTTCAGCCTGGGTGGCAGAGCATGACTGCATCTCAAAAAAAGAAAAGGAAAGAAAATTGTAAAATCAAGTAGAAAACATTTGAATTCTTAAAATGACTAGTATCTTATTTCATCTGAAGCCTTTGCTCTAGTTAATTTCAAATCAAGTTATTGTCACTAATTTTTAAAAAATAGGATGGTATAATATATTGCATTCTCAAATTCTTTTTTATATGTACATCAATACCAAAATCTTGATTTAACTGACTTCTTTAATAATATAGAAATACATAGTACATATATACATACAGAAAATATATAAAGAAAACAAAGATTCTAACAAAAGACAATAAATAGAAATTCATCCCATGTTTTGCAATAAGAAGACTCAACATTATGGACACTACAGTTTTCTGTAAATTAACCTATAAATACATCATAATTCTTATCAATATGTCAGTAAGTTGTTTCAGGCTTATTTTTCATAGACAAAATTATATTAAAGTTTACCTGGGAAATGTAAATGTGAAAATGGGCAGACCTGGAAAAGAAGAAAAAGGAGGAGAGACCTTGCCCTAGCAGATATGAACACACATTTGAAATATATTCTATGTGACTGTGATTAAAGCGGCACTGGTGCAGACATAAGCAGTTACATCAATGGAACAGAACAAAAAGTTCAAAAATAAACTGAAGCATATATGGAAATTTCATATGTGATAAAGGTGCTATTTAAAATCAATGGTTCGAAAATATTATTCAGCAAATGGTGTTGAGACAATCGATGTAACCATTTGAAAGCAAAATAGAGCTGAACCTTATCCTAAACTCTACCCCAAAATAAATTCTAGAGAGATCAGATATTCTAGAGAGATCAGATAAAAGTGAAACCATGAAAGTAGCAGAAAACATGTCATTTCATGACTTCAGTTTAGAATGGGGAAGATCTTTCTAAAACATCAAACAAAACCCAGAAGCCATAAAGGAAATGATTCATCACTTGACCATGTACAGTTTAAATAAAATTTCTCTTAGTATACACCAAAGCAAAGTGAGAAAACAATTAATGAGTGTGGGGGACATTTTTGCAAATACATGTGTGATGAGAATGTTTTTTTCAGCTTTACTCATTATAACAAAAACTGGGAAAAATAATAGCCATTAAGTGGGGCCTGACTAAATGAATGCATGAAATGTGTTTAAAAACACAAGAAATATGTATTTTATGTTTTAAATATAGCTATAATCGTGAGAATAATAAAACAAGTACTGAAAATGTAGAGGATCACATATAGATAAGGTTGCAAAATTTAGCAGATAAAAATAAGGAATGTTCAGTTAAGTTTGAATTTTAGATAAACAACAAATATATTTTTTGGTGTAAGTATATTGCAGATACTTATTTGGGACATACTTCTACCAGAAAGTTATTCTTGCCTGTCTAAAATTTGAATAAGGTCACCTGTACTTTGCCTGGCAAACCATTGATATATGCCATATGAAATTAAAATTACACTCTAAAATAGCCTCAAATTAAAAAGGACAGAATAGAGCTTTCAAATACTGGGAGGTACTTCATTAATGAAGACCTTATATTTTAAGTTAAATTGTTTTATATTTTTAAATTTTATTTTCCCCCAATTCTAAGTTTTGAAACAAAATCTGTTCTATACAATATATTTATTTTAAAAGATCTCAGTAAATCTTAGATAATATTGTTACACATGCTAGAAGTGGCACAAGTATTGTACTAAAAAAGAGCTTCAGCTTTAAATGCCCCACTATAAAGACTTTCTGTATGAAATCTAGCTGTGGTTTCAGGCAAATTTTTGCTGTGACAGAATATTCTATCCCCTGATTTTCCCAGGCATGGTGAAATAAAAATTATTTTAAAAGCTCTCAGCTTTAATAGCAAGAGCAGTCTAAAACCCCTCTGAATCTGATATGCTAACTTTGAATTTTGTCAGGTTTTGATTTTTGCAGTTATCAAAGCTTGGCAAAGCCGGTCAGGAGAGGTTCACTAATATTTTGTTCCGAAACATTTGAAAACGCACAGAAATGACTTTTTCTGTAAAAGTTTGGAGGCCACCACTACCTCCAAAGGCCTCCATATTTGTCTTCTGTCCTGACAACTTTTAAAGTTTTTTCCATGGGCAATTCAGGTCTTCTACTTGTTCATAAGGCAATTTTAATAATGTGGGGAGTTCTTTTGTTGTTGTTTGTGTAAAATGGCCTTGTGGAGTCAACTTATTTCTTCTCATTATACACTTTTGAATATTAGGTACCTTATATTTGAAGAATTAGTTTTTACACTTGATTTATTTTATCATACTAACAAGGATTTTGAATTAACTCTGTATTTTACTGGCTTGTTTTGTATTTCATGTTTGAGGTAATTTTGACTGACTTGTCTGTGAACTGAGTCAATCTAGGTGGTTGTTTTTGGACAAGCAAGTGGGGAATGTTGCCAGGCAGTGTAGGGTGGCTGTCAGGAGCACCTCCTGGGCTCCCATTACCAATTGTGTGCTGTAAGACAAGTTAGTCATCCTTCTTCTGCCTTAGTTTCCTTAACTGGAAACAAAGACAATAAGACTTTCCTTACAGGTTGTTGTGAAGATTAGTTACTAGAAAGTGCTGAAAACTACAAGGTGCCTATAGTGTTATGGAAATGGCCTTTTTGTTTCAGTTTTGTGTACTTTACCCAAAGAAACTTTTTTTTTTTAATATGAATGAAAGTGTGGGTAACCATAGAAATCTTGGATCATAACCTTTAATTCTTAAAATTCTGCACATATTGCTTTGCTGACTTCTGGCATGTCGTTTTTAGAAAAGTTGAAGTCAAACTGAATTTTTGTTTTTCTGTTTGGTAATTTTTTTTTCCTGTCTGGTTTCTGGTATGATTATTTTTTACTCTCGAAATAATATTTTTTAAAATCACCCAGATATGTCTGGTGTTGTCTCTTTTTCTAATTGTCTCTAGTATAAAAGCAATCCTCTACATTTTTAGACCTGAATATTTCTTCAGCTTATTAAGGGCCTGTGTTATTTTGTTGCCTCTGCTTGCTCTTTTATATACACAATTGTATCTTAGGGATTTGTTTTAGGAGTTGTCCTGTTAGCCTGTTATCTTTTCTCTGAGTTCTGGGAAATCTTCTTGAGTTTCTTTCCATTTATGATTTTAGTTTACTTGTTTCAGTATCCAGTGGGTTGTTCTCTGTCTCCATTTGTAATTTTTGCATTGCTAAATTTTTATTCTGTGTTTTTTACATTTCCCTGTGGATTATCCTCCACTCTGGCTTACTATCTGGGTGATGACTATTCTTTTCTTTTTGAGACGGAGTTTTGCTCTTGTTACCCAGCCTGGAGTGCAATGACGCGATCTCGGCTCACTGCAACCTCCGCCTCCTGGGTTCAGGCAATTCTCCTGCCTCAGCCTCCTGAGTAGCTGGGATTACAGGCACGCGCCACCGTGCCCAGCTAATTTTTTGTATTTTTAGTAGAGACGGGGTTTCACCACGTTGACCAGGATGGTCTCAATCTGTTGACCTCGTGATCCACCCGCCTCGGCCTCCCAAAGTGCTGGGATTACAGGCTTGAGCCACCGCGCTCGGCCGACTATTCTTATAAATGCAGATCTTGAGTTCTGCTGTGAGCTTGGAACTGTACTAGATTACAAAGTTATAAAAAAAAAAATGGGGAACATGAGCCACTTTCACAATGAGTTTGAAACAGACAAATCATTTCAAGGTTGTCATAAATTCACTAACAAAGGTACATGCGAGTTACAAAGAGTGATAATGTAGGTTGGTGGATGGGGCATAGTGTAAGAATCATAGAGAAAGTGATGACTTTTAGAGTTTAAGTGATAGGGACTAGGGACTTATCAGAAGGTAATGGAGTTAAGTGGCTTCCCGCCAATGCTTAAACAATAAAGATGTGGTCCCCTTCATTCTGGATTTTTCCTGCTTTTTTTCCTTGTGTCTTAAACAATGAATTACCCAGTTTGTGTGTGTGCGTGTTTAAGTAGGAAGGGTCATACTTATTGAAAAAGGCAAAAGTGAACTCTTGACTAATCTTGAAAAGGATTTTCTCATTTGGTAGTGATTATGGTAGCTTCTGTTGACTGGAAAAAAATAATTTTGCTACTATTATAAACAAATATTCTTGAAGTTATTTTTTTCCTTATTTGTTGGTCAAAAGAATAAGAATCCCTGGGGTAGATGTAAAAGTGAGATTAATTTTAAGTCATGAGGTTAATTATTGTAGTTACAATTAAGTAATCTATGTAGCCATTTGGGACTTTATATAATGATAAAGTAGAAAATATTTTGGTGATTATGCCTTTTTTATAGATGATTATTTTTGCCATTTCCAACTGAAAATGTACATATTTGAAATATAATTTTGATAACAATTTCTCTTAAATTTTCATAGGTTTATTCTTATTAATGTTAACAACTGTTAATAAAGAACACACACATATGGCTATTGCATATAATTTAAGAAATTTCTTTTTAAAGATATATTTTTATACTTAGATTCTTTTTACAGATAACTGTTGAAGGAAAAAATCAAGCTTTCAGTGTTGCAAGCCGAACACTTTTCTATGAGATTCTTTGTTCTCTTATTAACCCAAAGCGCAAGGACACCAGGGGATTCAGTCACTTTACTGAAGTGACTGAGAATTTTGCCTTTTCTCTGCTGACTAATGTAACTTGTGGCTCTCCTGGTGAAAAGTAAGTATCTTTTAATATATTAGCGGTACCTTTTATGTATTTTTTTCACTGCTTGCAAAGCAATATATAATGCAAAATGACATTTAGATGATGTAACTAAGAATGATACAGTCAATGTGTTGTACCTCTTGGGCAGCTGAAGTTAATTATTTGAAGGAAACATAGCAGGTACATCAAAAAAATAAATGTATACTGTCAAAAAGATTCCTCTCATTTTTGTGTTTTTTAAAAGTAACAAAAGTCTTACTATTGCTGTTATTTATTTAATGAGTAGAAGATATTCTGAATAGAAAAAAAGTGATTCCAACCTTTAGGAGTGTTTTGATGTGCTGTAATTGTGCTTCCCGCTATAGTTATGATTGTTTTGTCCATTTGGAAACAGCTTTCAGACTGTTGTTAAACTTCAGGCTAGTTGTCAGAAAGCTAGCAAGAGGAAAAGGAAAACATAAAATGTGGCCTGCGTTCATTACTAACTACAGGATTAATTATAACTATATGTTAACATACCTCTATACTATAGGTACTATACTAATACCTCTATATTAACTAAATTGTTTTTGCGATGGAGTTTCACTCTTGTCACCCAGGCTGGAGTGCAATGGTGCCATCTCAGCTCACTGCAACCTCCGCCTCCCAGAAGTAAGCGATTCTCCTGCCTCAGCCTCCCAAGTAGCTGGGATTACAGGTGCCTTCCACCACGCCCAGCTAATTTGTGTTCTTTTTTAGTAGAGACAGGGTTTCACCATGTTGGCCAGACTAGTCTTGAACTCCTTTTCTCAGGTGATCCACCCGCCTTGGCCTCCCAAAGTGCCAGGATTACAGGCATAAGCCACAGCACCTGGCCTTAACTATATGTTAATATGTTAAGAATCTATGGTATTATAAATTGTAGTCATAAGGTGAATTGGATCATTGTAGTACAAAGACCTGAAAATGTTTTTTCTATTTGATTTAACATAAAAATGGCTGATAATAAAACATGGTTGGAAACAGATTCTTTCAATTCTCACAGAGTAATATGTGTTATCTAAAAAACAATGACAATTATTTGACCATTATTTAATGTGATGTGTCTAAGAGTGTTTACATAAATCTCTTTATAAGTTTTAGTAATCTTCATGAATGCTGGCATCAGTGTTTATTAAGTCACATTGCAATTCAGAGATATTTTGAAGATTATGTTTTTAAAATCTTGTATAATTAATTTAAATTATCTCTTTATTTATGGGGCCCTTTACGAACATTGGCAGGGTAATTTAAAAAATCAGTTAGATATGTGAAACTTAATGTTAGTTCTCCTTCTTTTTTTTTTTGAGCTAGAGTCCCACTCTGTTGTCCAGGTTGGAGTACAATGTCCAAGATCTTGGCTCACTGCAAACTCTGCCTCCTAGGCTCCGGTGATTCTCCCACCTCAGCCTCCCTAATAGCTGGGACCAGAGGCATGCACCACCACACCTGGCTAATTTTTGTAGAGATGGGATTTCACCATGTTGCTCAGGCTGGTCTTGAACTCCTGGGCTCAAGCAATCTACCTGTCTTCGCCTCCCAAAATGCTGGAATTACAAGCGTGAGCCACTGTGCCCAGCCCAATGTGAGTTCTTAGGTCACATGAACTTCAAAGACATACTCAATTCAGATAGAAAACAGTTATGAGAGAGCAAGGGATATAATAATAATTCAAATGATATTAATTATACCTCTGTTATAGTCCTGAAATTGATTTAAATGGAACAATATTGATTGCCTTTGTTAATAGGTGAAAACAGTATAATGAAATTTCCATGTGGTTCAACCTAATCCTTGCGAAAAGTTATACACATTGTTTTGTCCTTACAGAGATCATTTTAAGTAGCTATTCAGGGTTAGCATGAGGGCTTTTAGTATGTCTTCTTACAGATGTAGACACTGAGGCTAGGAATCTTACACAGCTTGCCAAGGATCACACAATTAGTCCATGGTGAGGCCTGGACTCAACTCCAGACTTACTTGAGTCTACAGCCTTTGCTGGACACCATACCATGTGGTCAGAATAGATTGTAACCACCTACTTTGTAGCAAAATCTGCCCCCCCTCCAACCACTGGCTCTGAAGTGCCCTAGACTTTCATCCCAGATCAGTGCTAGGGTGTGACTTGATGTTAAGATATAGATTTAACATATCCCTGTACTCTGTCTACTCTTTCTTTAATTTTGATGAGTGGGTCCTGGAAACAGAAGTTTTCTTTAATGTGCAAAACCAGCAAAGCATTAGAAAAGCCTCACAGGGGCCTCCTGAAAGGATTCTCCAGTCCTCACCGGTGCTCCTAAATGTCTATCTGAAATCAATGATTAACAGTTCAGCTCCTTAGTACCTCTTATAAATATCTCTAATGCTGTCTTCAGAAATCTCTGAAATGGATCATTTCTTTGCTTTAAGTAAGTTTGCACTCCCTGAGGCCACAGTATGCATTTGCGTGTGTGTATGTGTATGTGTGTATGTGTATGCATGTGTGTACTCAAGAATACCTGTCATTGTTTTCCCCTGTTGAACTATGTTCAACTATTTTGTTCAATGAAATCAAGCAGTTCATAGCTTTGCAATCCCCATAATCTTATTCTTTTGCATTTTCCCCTTATGTCTGTAAGATCACCAGGATGTTAAAATCACCAGGTTTTCTCAGATATGAACCATCTACCTTGCTGTGCATATTTAGTCCCATATCTGTGCCTTCAAAGGCCCAGTGAAAACTCAAGAGTATATAAGAGGCACAAAAAAAGAGGCCCTTTCTGTTTGGTTGACTACTGTATTCTGATTTGCATTATTTATACATTGTCTCGAGCAATATCAAGGGTGTCTGCTGAGAGTTAAACATTTGGGGAGTGAGCAAGGATATTGAGGAGAATGATGGAATCTAGAACAATCACTTGGAAGCCAAGTAAAAATAATGTCAAGTGGCACTGAGGGTCCAGCTGAGGTTGGTCACTGTGAATTTGCAGTGGTGCCAGTCTACATGTCAATGTGGGAGTTTTTCCCCTCATAGAAACCTAGGTATAAAGCAGACTGGGATTGATAAAGGTGAGTGCATTTGAGGGACATAGATGTCACAGGTTAAAGTGTTAGGGAAATTATGGTTATCAGCAAATAAGAGGGGGTCAGAAATTTGGCATTCTTGTGTCTAGGGTTAGGTAGAGTCACTGCATGTGGTGGTGTTCTTAGTTTGCCAAGATAGCAGAGTCCCTGACTGGACTAACTCTCAGTAGATTACAAAGGATGGAAGGGGAAAGAGGATGTGGAGTCATGTGGTTGAGGTTCACTGGTCTCAGCCACATGGTGTCTAGTCAGGGTGTCTGCAGTGACACTTTTTAGGCTGAGAGTCACCATCGAAGATGTGGTGACTTCAGATTAAAAGATGAGATTTTGACAAGCTATGGTGGAGGTGGAGGCATTGTAGGGTCCATACAAATTGAGGTGTTTCAATAGGAGGCATGGACAAAGGACCTAGAGCTCCAGGTGAATAAGTGGATTAAAGACAGATATTTGAAGGCACCTAAGGTTGCAGAGGAGTTATTTTTTTAGAGAGGATATATCACAAGAGGAAAAGGTTGGCCCTTACTCATTCTTTTCCTGACTCAGTTCAAAATCCTCTGCTCCATTTCCCACATCTGGGGTCTTGACAAGATATCACGTAGATCTATGATGTAGTTATACATACTCTACATCTATTGTGACCTATATAACTTTTCATATTTAATGCATAAATCTTATCCCAATATTGTAATAGTCTCTCAACTCTTCCAGGCAGGTTTAAGATCTGATTTATCTATGTGTCTCCTGATTGTTTGCAAACTTGATGAGTCAGCCAACAGGATGCATCTGATTAACTGGGGGAATGGTTACAAATATAAATTCCTAGAACCAACAATCTTCTCCCTGGGTAGGGATTCTGACTTAGTAAATCTGAGATGTAATCTAGAAATCTGTACTTTAAAACAAACTTCTAGGTAATTTTAACACACATTGAGGCTTAGAAGCAGTTTCACTGAGCCCAGGTTCTTATTATGCCTAGTAGATCTTCAAAACAGAATTGTTAGTGAAAAAAGATCACTGTTCTGGGCCGTTTCTCATATCAGTCAAATAGTTATATTAGCAAGGCTCTGGTGGATTGGAAAGGTCTGAGGTAAACTCTTGCTGAAAACATGGCTCTAGTTATATAAGGTTTATGATGTTGTTAAATAAAGCAAAGGGCTTTAGCTCAGTGGGACATGCTTTGCTGAACTGATTCCAGCAATGCTGATGTGACTACACAGAAAAGCACACTTTATAGCCACAGATTGCATCTTGATATTCATAAACAGCTTTCAAAAACCCATGTTTTAGGTTACTAGGAGGATCAGGCAAGAGGATGCAGAAAGTTGTATGCAAAAAATCGTGACAGTTAACAACAAAAGAACTGAAGGCACAGTCTATCTACTGCTTCTGAGTTTGTTGTGTTATTGTTATACATAAAGAATAGAATGTCAGTGTAATGCACTTTAACAAAGATAATTGGATATATGTATACAAACACATGCCATTTTTACATACCCTTTGCTTTTCTCTTGTAGAAGCAAAACCATCCTCGATAGTTGCCCATATTTGTCAATATTGGCTCTTCACTGGTATCCTCAGCAAATCAATGGGCACAAGTTTGAAGGAAAGGAAGGCGATTATATTCGAATTCCAGAGAGGCTACTGGATGTCCAGGATGCAGAAATAATGGCTGGGAAAAGTATATGTAAATTAGTCCAGTTTACAGAGTATAGCAGCCAACAGTGGTTTATAAGTGGAAACAATCTTCCTACCATGAAAAATAAGGTAATCTATCATTTAAAAAATTATGTGGTTGGAATCTGATTTTCTTTAGCAGGCACACTCAGAATGCATTTGCTTGCTTACAGTTTTCATAAGTGCTACACATGGCGAACTGATATGAAATGTGTTCCATCTTTATGAACTATTTATAGAATGTTTAGTTTCTAAATGAGTTGCAAATATTTCCTTCATGTTTTATTGGGTAAAATACATAGATAAGTGAGGAAAGTAAAAAATATCTAGCTTTCACTAATATAATATACTATTATGTACTTAACTTTTAATGAAGTCAGCCAATTAGAGTCAAAGTGAGTGTTGTCGGCTGAAGACTGCTGAATGACTAAGGTGGGGTAGAAAAAGCACAATGGGAAATCAATGGGATGTCCTGCATGTGTGAGTAAGCTAAATACTAATAGTGAGAGAAAACAAGTGACTATAGCTACTAGAAAAATGAAGTCAAGTTCAGGGTAAGAGACTCAGTCATTACACTAATTGTAAAACATCATTATATGCTCTGTTGCTTTTAACATTCTAGGTATTATCTTTGAGTGTGAAAGGTCAGAGTTCACAAACCCTCACTAATGACAATGAAGTTCTCTACAGGATCCAGGCTGCTGATACTAGAATTATCCCTCAGACATCTCTGTGTCTCCTTTGGAATCAGGCTGCTGCAAGGTACTTATTAATAAATTTTGAAAATCAGAATTTGGTTCTTTCCCATTTTAGTACCACTGAGCCTAATGTTTTGTGCTGAGCATAGATGGTGGCCCCAGGTCATTACACTGGAGAATAATCTCTCCAATAAATAAGGGGAAGCAGCATAGGAAATGGTCTAGTATTGTTCTGATGGCAGATGCAGCCCAGCATTTAAATATGTGTGTAGCACATGATTTACTTCTTTATTTTTACTACTTTCATGGGATGTAGCATGAGTTCTGGTAAATTCAGATAACCTTGAAGTTATCAGTAAATTTATTGGGCAGGAAAGAAATTCCTTCTTTTACCCTTTCTATCTGGACCTGTGGTTCTGGGAGCTGATGCCTTGTGTTTAAGAGGGATCAGCAGGAATTTATAATTCTAGTCCACATGGCTTGGAGTACATTTTGAGATTATATCCATGGACATGTATGAGAAGGAGAGAATGATTCTTTGAATCTCGTTGGCCTTGGGCCTCAATTTTCTGAGCAGTTATAGTCACTAGGAGCTCAGTCAATGATGCAGGGTCAGGCATTGGTGGCTTAGAAAGGTTTGGGGCTTGTGTCAGTCACTTGGTTCTGTTTATTACTGAATTTCAGGCACACAAACTAAAATTCTAAATAGGTTTGAAATACTAGCTTAGTTTGGTAACCAGCTGTCCTCAAAAACACTGAAATTTCTGCTTTCTTTCTCTTAAATAAATTCCACTTGAAATGTCTTCCTAGGTTTAAAACAGATCTTAAACCTAATGCATACTCTGAAATCTTCAATATGTAATTAATAGTGAATGTTTCAGCTGTGTCTGGAGTTTGGGCAAGGAAGTTTTAGGTCCTTAAAAAAGTAAAGAAATTAAGAGGCATTAAAAGGGAAGAAGCTCAAGTAATAGTCATTGAGGAAGGCTGAGAAGGCTTGGTATCAGACAAAATGTTTGCTAAAATCGTGACGTGGTTTTTGTGCTAAATTAGCCGTAATTTATAAAAGGAAACTATTCAAAGAACCTTAGAAAACATATGTGTATATGTCATTCCAAAGAAGAAAAAAATTAAGGAAGAAGTCTTCCTTACAAGTTACCATGCAAAGTAAATTATGCGGTTCAAATTACCATACAAGTAATTTATGTGGTTCAAAATACAAGGACTTGTGGGGGAAAAAAAAAGAGTAAACATATATCACAACATTGTTGCTCTTGTGGAAGTTTTGAATGCTAGAGAAGAGTGCCTTCTGTTGAACATGCCGGGTAAGTTTTCTAGATTAGGTAGGAATTGGTGCTGCCTGTTGAGAAGACAAGCTCCTTTGGTACCCGGAATGCCTTAGAAGCTTTGGTTGGTATTTAGGCTGTTTCTTAAGACATCCTGTGGAATCTGTTATGTCATCTTCTTGATAAGATGTTCCCTTCACTATTTATTATTGAAAATGTGGTCTACTTAAGTCTGGACTAAAGAAACCTTAAGTTCAGGAACCTGTTTTTTTCTTTAAAAGCTGTCTCAACACCTTAAGTATCGATGAAAGAGGAATGGTGACTATTGTGTTTTTGCTCTAGCTGGTTGTCTGACAGTCAATTTTGCAAAGTGATGGAGGAAACTTCAGACTATGTGGAATGTGCCTGTTCACACATGTCTGTGTATGCTGTCTATGCTCAGACTGACAACTTGTCTTCATACAATGAAGCCTTTTTCTCTTCTGGATTTATATGTATCTCAGGTCAGTGACAGTATTTTTGAATCAATAATTTTGAATATTTCTGAAAATGAAAAGTCTGTTTTCCCATAGTCCCTTTATATATGCAAGATGCAAATATACCATCGTCTTATTCATTAATTCATACAACAGATATTTATACAGGATCATCTCTGTACTGAGGATACAGTAAAGAATGAGACATAGTTTCACCCCATAAGGAATATGTAATACACTGTAGGACAGAAGCTAGATAATAGATAAAGAAAGGCTATAGTTTATAGTACCATGGTTTAGAGGCCAGGTTCTACAGTTGCAATGTGAAGACTATGTGACTATGTGAGTTAATACATACAAAAATTTTTTTTAAAAAAGCTACCCCATGGGTAGATTTCGCATTCTACAGCTTAAGTGTTCTGAATATGCCAACCACTGTGTTGAAAAATAAATTATCTAGGCCGGGCACAGTGGCTCAAGCCTGTAATCCCAGCACTTTGGGAGGCCGAGGCGGGTGGATCACGAGGTCAACAGATTGAGACCATCCTGGTCAACATGGTGAAACCCCGTCTCTACTAAAAATACAAAAAATTAGCTGAGCATGGTGGTGCGTGCCTGTAATCCCAGCTACTCAGGAGGCTGAAGTAGGAGAATTGCCTGAACCCAGGAGGCGGAGGTTGCGGTGAGCCGAGATCGCATCATTGCACTCCAGCCTGGGTAACAAGAGTGAAACTCCATCTCAAACAAAAAAAAAATTAAATTATCTTTCACATTCCATATCTAGGCCTCATATTTGGCAGTAAGAAGAAATTAAATTGTATTAATGTCTGTCAAACTGTTTACCTATAACTTAACAATAGAAGCATTATTATTAGCTGTATTAATTATATGGTTGGGCATCTGAGAATTCTTTATAATTTTATCCCCCACCCTCACCCATTCTGTGCCCCGATTCTCTTCTTACAGCCCCACAACTTTTTATATGAGTAAGGTGCTATACAGTGAATTAAATTAAGAGCAGGGTGTAGGGTAATATTTAAAAAAATGCAAACTGTGAAGCCAGACTGCTTGAGTTCAAATCCTAATTATGCTGTTAGCTAGTTGTGGGACCTGGATCAAATTACCGAATTTCTCTGTACTTCAGTTTTCCCACCCATAATATTTGATTATAAATTATATGTATGTAACAGGGTGGTAAATATATGAAGTTAGACATTTCTAACATTCTGCTTTGGTGATGTTTTCTCTGTAAATGTGATTATTATTGAATGCATATCTCTTGTATATGGTATGCAAACAGTCTCTCTAATAGTCTTTATCTTTTAGGAGGTTTTTCTGGAGCTAGAACCAAGTAATTAATTAATATTCTTTGTTCTGATTGCCAGTCTTTTATATAGTTATAAATTTTCTTTAATGTGTTTTAATTCTGAACCTAACTTTAATTCAATAGCAAGTTAATAACTTCTTATTCTTAATATCTTTTATAAAGGATGACATTTCTTATTTAGTAGAATCTCCTAGGTCCATATAGTTCCAAAATCATATGGAGACATCCTAGTTTACTTTATTACTAATATATTTAATGAGCAAAGAAATTTTATAGAATGATGAAATAAAGCCAAAAGGCACAATGTTGAAATAAAATCTAGATGTCATTTTACATGTTTCCATAGAGACATAGGTTATGTGCTGCTATGACCCACAAAAATTTCTTGCTTGTTCTGAAGACTGAATGTCAAAAAAAAGAAGAGTTCTAAAAACTAAACAGGGAATGTTATCTTGATTTTATAGAAAACTAGTAGGACTGACACTAATAAATTTTCTGGAGAATCATTAATAAAGACCTGTATATCTTATCTGGAACTTTAGAAAAGACTACATAGATTTGCTCATATATTTGAGAATCAACAGCTAAATGTTAGTATCTGCTTTTATCACTTTTGACTTGGAGTCATATTTGAAATTATTTTCTTTGTCCATGTCATATTATTACATAATTGTATGTTCTGTCAATAAGGAGACACAAAATCTTCACTTTGTACCTCAGTTTCAGCTCATCCCTCAGGGCTGGATGAATTTCCATCCCTCTGATAGATCCCAGGAACCAGAAAGCAGAATTTTATTTATCTTTTATACATATTCTATAATTTAGTGCAGGACACATCAAATATCCCTCTGAATTTGACAGCAGTTGGCTAGTACTTTTCCTGAAATACAACAACATACTGTTAGACAGGAATTTAACCTGTTTTTAAAAGGTTACAGTAGATCACAATGTACTGGTAGCAATTCCAGTTTGCAGTTCCATTTACTATACTAAGAGCAGAACAACCCAAATGATCAAAGTGTGTACATAGTTGTAGAGGCCAAAAAGCTTACCACTTCTTAGCTTAGAAAGATGAAAGAAAAGGGTGTATACCAGTGACTTAAAATTGTAAACTAGTTTTCCACCTATCAGAAAATTCAACTAAGATCATCCCTTGAGGTTAAAATGAAAGGACATTTATAGAGAGTCTCTACAAAAAGTAAAAAAAAAAAAAAAAAAAAAATAGCCAAACATATGCTGTCCCAGCTACTCAGGTGGCTGGGACAGGAGGATTGCTTGAGCTCAGGAGTTCAAGGCTGCAGTGAGCTATGACCATGCCACTGCACTCCAGGTGACTGAGCAAGACCATGTCTCATAAAAAAAAAAAAAAATTACGAAATTTAAATACCCACATGTGACTAGTGGCTATTATATTGAACAGCATTAAGTTCAACCACCCTGTTTATCTGGAGGCTGGTCTCCTGGCAACCTCACCCCTCTAGAATAACTCCCTTCCCTTAACACACAGAACTTTTATTTTTTATTTTATTTATGTTATTGCATTCATTTATTTATTTTATTGCATTTATTTTATTGCATTTTATTGCTAAAATGCCTATGTCCTTGGGGTACATGTGCAGAACATGTACCTGCAAATGTCCTTGGGGTACATGTGCAGAACATGCAAGATAGTTGCATAGGTTCACACGTGGCAGTGTGATTTGCTGTCTTCCTTCCCTTCATCCACATCTGGCACTTCTCCCCATGCTATCCCTCCCCAGCTCCCCCCCGCCGCTGTCCCTCCCCTATTCCCCCCAATAGACCCCAGTGTGTAGTGCTCCCCTCCCTGTGTCCATGTGTTCTCATTGTTCATCACCCGCCTATGAGTGAGAATATGTGGTATTTCATTTTCTGTTCTTGAACACACAGAACTTTTATACTGTAAAATGCTTCATACTGACTTTTGTTCATCCTGGAAATCTTTTGGGGGTTGGCTATATTCTTTTTGTGCCCTTAGCTTATTAGAGCAGTAACCAAAAGGCATTATGCTGAGGAGAGAGTTGGAGGAACAGGGGAATCAATAGAGTAAGCAAAAAAAGAAGAAAAAGTGACAAGCACAGCTGTTGGGTTGGTGCAAAAGTGATTGTGGTTTTTGAAATTTAATTAAAATTAGTTGCCAAAACCATAATTACTTTTGCACCAACTAATGCATTAGGTGGAATAATGGAGTAAAAAAAGCTTAAGCTAAAAAACTAATAATGCATTTAATAATGAAATTACGGTAATTTTGTTTTATTTGGATTTAACTGTAGAGAAGGCAGACAGATAAACATATAATTTATAACTATTTTAAGGAAAATTTCATGAGAAAACATATTTGTCTTGTGAAGGAGTAAAGTTCATTTATTTGGAAAATGTCTCCATTCTTAAGTGATGCCAAATAGTAAAGATGTTTATAAACATATGTAATGTACATATGTCATTTATGTACAAATATTTCATATGTTTATATGTATATAAACATTCAAATATTGTAGAGATAGAAAAGAGAATTTGTAGCCAAGTATTATAGTAAAAGACTTTAGCTGTTCTTTACAGTTTTTCTTACCTAAATCAAACATTATCAATCTCATCATTTTATTAAGGGTTATTTATCTTCCTTTTTTCTTTTGAATAATAAGGAAAAGTCATTTGTGTCAGTGAACTAATTAGATGTTCTTTTAGAACTGAATCTGTAATCTACATAGTGGTAGGAAAAAAAGAAAAGGTAAATTACTCAATTAGCTGCTTGTTTTGTCTACATCATTGTCAAGAAATCTATTTTTAAAAAAAACTTCAGAGTATACCTTTAAGTAATACCTGGAATTGTTATCTTTTCTCTTTTTTTTTTAGACAGAGTCTCGCTCTGTTGCCAGGCTGGAGTGCAGTGGCACGATCTCGACTCACTGCAACCTCTGCCTCCCGGGTTCAAGCAATTCTCCTGCCCCAGCCTCCCGAGTAGCTGGTACTACAGGCGCAAGCCACCACACTCAGCTAATTTTTGTATTTTTAGTAGAGATGGGGTTTCACCATGTTGGCCAGGATGGTCTCGATCTCTTAACTTCATGATTCGCCCACCTCGGCCTCCCAAAGTGCTGAGATTACAGGCGTGAGCCACCGTGCCCCTACTTTAAAAAACAAAAAAAAAAAATTTTTTTCTGAGATGGAGTCTCCCTCTGTTGCCCAGGCTGGAGTGCACTGGTGTGATCACAGCTCACTGCAACCTCCACCTCCCGGGTTCAGGCAATTCTCCTGCCTCAGCCTCTCAAGTAACTGGAACTACAGGCGTGTGCCCCCACACCTGGCTAATTTTTTTTTTTTTTTTGTATTTTTAGTAGAGATGGTGTTTCACTGTGTTAGCCATGATTGTCTTGATCTCCTGATCTCGTGATTTGCTGCTTCAGCCTCTGAAAGTGCTGAGAATACAGGTGTGAGCCACTGTGCCCAGCCTATACTTTATTTTTTAAAAAATCATTCTATTTATAGTTATGACACTTTATGCTTTGTAATTTTCAAATTTATATTAAGGAATTTAAACCAAAAATTTCTACAATTAAAAAAATGATTTCTAAGTTTAAATACATGTTAAATATAGCTATGTAATTTCAGATGAAAAAATAAAAGATAAGTATTTAGTAGATAGTGTCTTAAAAACCTGGTAACTGAAATATTCATTTCTTTAAATTTTAGGCATTCAGTACCCTCACTCAAGCCAGATGAGTTTCCCTAGATGAGGACCCAGCCTGTTTGGGGTTGTTAGCAATATTCTTCTCCCCTATGTAAAAAATGCGTTTAGATAACTATAATGCATTATAGTTATAGGCTAATAGAATCTGGCCTATCTTCCTGCCACTGGCTTTGAATCCTGAACTGCCACCAGGTGTCATGCTAGCATTTTAATTGAAGCTTAGTATACTTAATTAAATATTTCTGAGCTGGTCAAATTTAGTATACTAGATTTATATCATGAAACAGGAGTATAATAGAGCATTACTAAGTTAAAGGAAAAGGCTATAAATAAGCTCTTCTTGTGAACTAGAAAAAACAGTTGACTTATATATTTCTCCTTGTTCAGCACCAATCCCTTGCCTCACACTGTTATCATCTACCACAGCAAACTTATAGCAAAGCACATATTTGTGATCATGTGCCTTAAAATGAAAAAAAAAAACACCTTGCAAAGCCTACTTTAAAGAGTATATTACTAACACACACACACACACATGCACATACACGTGCAGGCGTGCACATGAACACACTCAACTTAAGCCTTGAATTTAAGCTGGCTTTTTATCATCTTAGGGAATTGAAAGTATACATTAGTTGAGTTCTGAGCATCAGCTGCAATAGTATATAGACTACCTAAGTCAAGATGCAGAATATCTGGCAGGACTCTAGTTTCTGAAGATACACTCTGTACTTGTGTAGGTGGATTTTGAAGGCAGCCCCAGGACCTACACTCCTGTTCCAGAACATCCCATGGAAGCCTTCCTAAAAGCAGATTGCTCCAGATTTCCTTGCCAAATTTCTAGGCTGAAAGCCTTGACTAATGCAAAGCCTCTCTTGTGGAGAGCCTTGTCTACCTTATTAAAATATAAAAATATAATTCAAAGGATTTCTCAAAAAGAAGTTATAAGACCTCATGTAGACCTTTTGCAGAAGCTCAGTCCACTTATGCCAGTATGCAGTATATTCTCAAAGTTGGTTCCACGGCTTCAGAAGAAAACAAAATATTAAATAAGTGCAGTGCCTCCTGTTTATTAAGGAGGCATTGATATAATGAAATGAGGTAACACATGCAAAGTACATGGCAAAGCAGTATACATATGTCAATTGCTGTTATGTTTCAGTAATCCTTAGATAAAATAACCCTACTGAGAATGAGTGGGGTAAAATGTTTAAGTGAAAAAACGAATGGGTTATCATATGCAGCACATTTTAGTTTTAAGAGGCAGAAAATATTTTAAAAATATGTGCACACTCTGCCTTTAAAAATCTAACATTAAAATAAATTTATGTGAATTGCAAGATGAAGATTTGCTGGATTAGTGCTAAGGTTCTGTCCCCTTGAGTAATGTAAATAGGTAAATTCAAACAGACTCAAAGATAATAAAAATAATTTTCTTCACACAACTTAGAAATTCAGCAGTTTAAGTTAAAAGTCATTGTGGAGAAAATAGCACATTTTCTTCCTGGTTTTGGCATCTAGTAGTGCAAAGTTGCCTTGAAAATTAATAATTACCACTATTGTAATTATATAACTATTTCTAGTAGATAAAAAGGGGTGATTATGAAACCTGAGTTTTGGTAGTACCATTCAAAATTTTATGACTGAAAATCCTATTCACTTTCTCAAATATTTCTATTTCCCCAAGCCACCTGTTCTTAGAAAATTAGATTGCAATTCGATTCTTAAACAATAAAACTTGACTTCTGTAAATATAGAAAACCAAGGGTCTAATAAAATTATTAATCTGCTTAATTTGTAATGTCTTTTTAACAGAAAAGTGAACATGTAGATATTTATAGTTATCCATTGGACTTAACTGATAAGTGTGAAGATCTTATTTGTCATGGAAAATGGAGAATACAATTGCCATGTCATCTTTTCTAGAGGTACTGGGCAGAGGCAGGTGGCAGACCTGACATGCCTAACTGCCCCCAAAGATTCTTGCTATAATGCTGTTTGAATCTTCATGAATTATTAAATTATACATGGACTTTTTTGTTCCTACAGGTCTCTTCTTGGCTGTTCTTTCCCATATCTTCTGTGCCAGGTACTCCATGTTTGCAGCTAAACTTCTAACTCACATGATGGCAGCCAGCTTAGGTACACAGGTAGGAGAGCACTGGCATTTATGATTTATCATGAGATGTTTGTGTTTCTTCTGCGTTGGTCCTTGAACTAAGTGTAAAAGTAAAGTTTAATCTCAACTTAGTTGAAATAAACTAGTTTAATTTTACAGTGGAAGAGAATGGGAACAGGAGAGTGGTATAAGGAAAATCAAACCTAAAATGCTTCTTTCTACAGAGGAGCATCTTAATATCATCCCTTACAGAAAAATAGCTTCTTATTACAAAGCATTCTGTTGTCAGCTAATATATGCTGAATGTATTTATAATTTATATATACATTAAAATTAACATATTTTGTTAATCTGTTTAAATGAAATATGCTATATTATAAATTCTTTATGTGTAGGGCATTAACATATGTATTTTAAAGCATCTGCACAATATGTGTTGCTTCTTTTAATATAATAGTTTGATAGAACATTTTCTTTTGAAAAATCATTCAGTTTCCTATGGTAGAAGAAACTGTGAGAAAAACATTGCCTTATTTATTAGCACTTATTTATTTTTTATTATTTATTTAAAGTATCTCGTTTAGAGAACCATGTAAAGTACAGAAACCAGATCAAAAGATGAAATTAGATGCTTTTTCTATCCACATGGTGCTTATAGTCTAGAAAAGTAGATGTACATACAAATAACTATAACTCAGTGTGCTGTGTGAACACAGACCATTTGCAAACTATTCTGTGAAAATAGATGAAGACTTCATCCGTTTTCTCACTTTTCTCTGAAGATCAAGAAAATCTTCGTAGAAAAGGTGTTATTGAGCGGGAACTCAAATGAGTAAAAATTCAGTTTGTTGATAAGGACTAAAAAGGGCCTAGACATTTATATAGGCAAAGGGAAAAAAACATAATCACTTCTACTTTAAGGCTGAAATTATGGATCCAGGCAGAAAGAATATGTTATATAATGTTCTTATTGAGATAATTTTAAATATTGTTTTATAAAATTAAAAAATACCGCTTTTCTGAATGGAAGGACACTTCTTCAATGCCAACAATATTCTACTGATTGGGTGCTGGTTATATGTGTGTATTCAGTTTGTGTACATTTGTTGTGCTGTAGACATGATTTGCAGTTTTTTAGAGTGCTAAAGTGCATTTATTGAACTCTAAACAGAACTTGAAAAAAATTGTGTTTGTGGGAGAGCTGAAATATAAAATAGAAAATTATCTTGAACATTGGGATTCTGTCACCCTTTTTTGTTCTAGGAGTGAAGATGACCTGTACATTTCATAACTATTTTTCAGGGAATAATTAAGTGCTGGATTCTAAGCAAAGGTCTCTGATTGTATTTCTGAAGACCTATGAGCTATGAGAGATAGCAGTGGGTACCAAAGGGGTTTGCTTTGAATTTGACAAGGCTATTTATATTGCCTTTGTAACCTGCCTTAGCAGTCTTCTCTTGCCTTTGCTTCTTGTGTCTAAGATCTTAGAAAACCTGCCTTCCATAATTAGAGTTTACTTGGCTGTATTCACCACCCACTCTGGTGATTTTTTTGGCAGCAGAATTTGTACAAGACTTAATTATAGCACTATAGAATTATGGACAACTCTTCAGTGTCCTAGCAGACAAATTTGCTCATGCCTAGGGATGTGAAAGACAAAACCAGGATTTCTATGTTGGAACATTGACTTTTGCTTCATATTGTACTTAATGTCAATTTTGGACAAAAGGGTTAGTCAAGTTCATGTTTTCCAGTATATTTTTAGAATAGATGAAACAGTGTGGCATGAAAAATCATATAATGTATGACGTGACATAATATAACTAAAAAGTATTTTCATAGCTCGTTTTTGGCAGGAAAAATTGGAATATTATTGACAGAAAATAGTTTATTTCAAAGGGCTTTATCTACTTTGATTTAAAAATACCCTCTGAGTTAAGAAGAATAATTATTGGACTTAAAACCTTTTAGCTAAAACTTTAAAAAATTCTTAGGCCCCTTCAACACAAAAAATGAAGCTGACTGTAGTAAGTTGGGCCCCAACCCTATCTAAATTTTAAAGTCATGTTTATAGCTCCAGTTATATAATTTTGCCAACAGGAATTATTACAGTTCCAGCCTTGGATCTTTCATTTGGGACCCTCTGTCAATGTTATATTGTCATTTTTGGAGTTTAGCTCTAGAGAAGTCTTCAAAAAATACAGGCTTGGCTTTTGGTTCTTTAGCTAAGAGGTAAAATTCTACAGCTAACCTGGAGTGTTTGACTTGAGAATACTTTGCAGACAAGTCTGCCAAGACCGGTCATTTTCAAATCTTTATTGCTGAACTAGGACTAAGTAGAATGGCTTATGTGGGGAAGGAAAGAATGGAAATGTGATATTCTGGACTTCCTTTTGGAGCCATGTGGTATAATGGGCCCGTGAATCAGAAAGTCAGGAAAATGTGCTCGTCCGACTCTACTTTCTACTTCTACAAATATGTAGAATATTATAACCATAATTTATTTTGTGTGTATGTATTCATGATTGGAAGAATACAGATACAAATCCAAAGATTATTCTTTCTTTAAAAATCAAAAGATTCTGCTTTAATGTGGAGTTTGTCATTATAGCACCTTTGAGAATCATTGACTATAAAATACCAGTAGGTGGCAGTAGAAGATTTTTTTTTCTCCCTCAAATTTGTCCGTCTCTCTTTAGTCATGATGGCGTTCAGTCTCTTAAAAAACTTGAGACTTTCGTGGTACTTCCTTAACTGGGCTACAGGGTGTTTTACATGTCATTTGTGGCTTTCTACGTTTGTCTTTTTATCCTCTTTATTCAGAATTTAACTAAATGCAAATGTACCATAAGAAAGATTGTACTCTACTGGCTTTGAATATATCTTTCTACTGCGTATGTATATTTAAATTCAGGGACATAAAATTATTGTCATCATTATATTTATGAGCAGTAAATGTGTTATTGATACAGAAACAATGTGTTTATTATAATGTCACAGAAGCTTTGAGATAAAGGTCTCTATTTTCAGTTTATCAAAAAATAAACATATTTCTTCAATACCAAGTTGTTTTTTTCTCACTTATATAAAAGATAATGATTAAATGGCAAGAAATTGTGGGACTCTTCAAGTATGATGTGAAAAAACAGCAAACAAATTTTGATAGTATTGGGTGATATTTCTGAGAAAAACATCTAATTCTATCTTTGGGATTTTTATCTTTGAATCACATTGCCAACCCATGTGTGCCCTGATAAGACTGGTAAACAACTAGGACAAAGGACAAGTTTATAGTTCAGGGTTCTCTGTTCTGGGGGTTCTGTCAGAAAAGCGGTTCTCCAAATCTAAAAAAAGATCAGAAGTTTCTTCATAGAAAACATGATGATAAGATGGAACTGTATTTACTCTGATTAATAATACTTAACAAGGGAAAATATTTGTTTCCTTCTTTGTGGTTCGTTATTTGTACAGCTTCAATATATTTTCTGAGACTAAATAGCAAATTCATCTATAAATGATATATATAAGTCTGATTACATTTGCCAGCAAGCCTATATAGCTTAGGAGACTATTCTCTGGAATTTAACAAACGTTGGACTGTTACTGTCTTTTGTCCACTTTCTCATTCTGCAACATGTTGGGATGTCATTTTGCAATGTGCTGTTTCCCAGGAAGGATCCTATTCAGGCACCCCTGCTAAAAGACTCTGGTTTAATCTGGAATTATGTCATTCTTGCTTAGAGTGTCTAGCTTCTTTGGGAATCCTTGAGAATCATTGAGTGTGCATGACTAAAGGCAGAAGTTCTGTGTGACTTCCCAAATGCTGGCTCCTTCTGGTTACTACGAGCCCTGTTTCTGTTCCAGCAGCTTGCGCTGTTTTGTTGAGATTGCCAACTCAAGAAAGTCTTTGTGTGAGTAAGGCATGTTACATATGTAACAAGCATATTTTAATCAACTGAAGCAGAATAAGATAGAGATGGTCAAATGTTCATTAGTCAGAACAGCATTTGCCTTAGTTGGAAGTTTTGGTTCATCATTTGTTAACCAGAATATCCTTTGTTATTTCTACTTTTTTGCTGAAAAAAAAAAGTATGTAAAAGTTTAAGTACAAGGATCAAAATTAAATCTTGCTTTGAAGATTAGAAAATTGAGAAGCGGAGGGTCATTTTTCAGTAGAACATTTTTTACTTTATGTTAGTGCAGATGTAAATAGATCAAGAAAGTGGCAAGGAAGTGTTTCCTAAACTTCAATGCAGATATCTTGTTAAAATTCAGATAGTGCATCAGTGAGTTTATGATGGATTTCCAGATCCTACTTGTTAAGATATTAGATTAACTATCTTATGACCCCAAAACATCTCCGGTGGTTGTTGTTGCTGCTGCTGTTGCTGTTATTATTATTACTAAACCCATATAATTAAGCTATTTTTCTTAGTATAAAATATTATTTAAGAAATCTCATTAATTATTTTTTTTAGTTTCATTTTAAATCTCATTGCCTTTAAACTCCTTATACACATGTATCTTTCTCTCTTTAACGAAAGGCTCCTTCTGTGTCCTTCTGGGTATTTTTTTTCTGTTTTCTGGGTCTAGGAATGGGAAAGGTCCTTAGGCAAGTGGACTAAGATAATTTAGAGTATGAATAAGGCCTTTATTCTGGTCATTCTCATAGCATTTTACAATTTGAAGAACTTCTCAGTGTTGTTTTGGACATAAAATAAACTATTAGAAAGAAGATATAACTAGTTCCCTGTCCCAAGTTCATTCTTTTCCACAAAGATTTTGTAGGTGCCCTCCCCCCGCTATAATGGTATTGAGTATTTAAGCCTTTTTTTTTTGGTTCAATTAACTGTATTTAACTGTGTCTTTATGTAGAGATTGGGTATTTAACTGTATCTTTTCTTCATATAGAGATTAGTTTATATGAATAAAGAGCATTCTGCACACAGATATGAGTATACATTTAAGTTGAATTTATTAAACTATTTGACTTGATTTAGGTATGGTCAATGGTATGGTGAAAATATTATTCATGACTATGAGCGACCATTCAACATTCAAACCAAAAAATTGAGCAAACCCTCATCCCAGGTCAAGATCGTTATTCATCCAGCAGCTTGACCACTTCCATATCATATATCATATGTACAGTATTGAAATTGTGCAATGAGCAGTATACACACAGGAAGCATGTAAATAATAACCTAAAACACTAACCTCATACATAGCAAGAACCAAGTATATACAGAGAAAAAAAATCACTTCTTCTGTAGTGTACTATATAGTACTACATAGGCTAAGGAAAAGGAATCCCAGTTTGCAGAGTCTCTGCGGAGGAAATGGAATCTCACCTGGTTGGTGAAGAATGTATAAGATTTGAAGACTTGGAATGTGTCACATTCTAGGCAAGGAAAAGAAAAAGAACAAAGACATGAAGCTTATAGTGATCCTGGCTGCTTTCACTCTGGTAAGGCTTACAGATCCCACAGAGAAATAGGTCAGTTTTGACTGCAGGTGTAGCAGTTCCCCATTGTCTGAGAACCATGAGGAGTTACAGAGTCACCAATGGAGTTAGACCAAAAAGTCACAAAAGTGTTTTTAAGGATTAATCTGGCAATGAGGGATTAAAGGAAAAATGGACTAAAGAAGGTAAGAGGCTAGATTTAGAGAGATTAGAGAGGTTGGGTGGATGGCTTTTCCCATTGTCCGGTTAGGATGGGTTCTGAGCTTAGACAGTAGTAATGACAATGAGAATTCAACGGAATAAGGACTAATAAAAATATCTTATTTTGCTTTTTTAAAGTTCTGCACTTCCTTTTCTTCTGTCTTGAAATCAATAAGAAGCCACATTGCAAACTCTTTTTTATCTTACTTTAGGTTCTGGGGTACATGTACAGAATATGTGAGATTGTTGCATAGGTACACACATCGCAATGTGGTTTGCTGCCTCCATCCCCTGTAACCTACATCTGGCATTTCTCCCATGTTATCCCTCCCCGATGTACCCATCCCCGCTGGCCCTCTCTTGACCCCCCACAACAGACCCGTGTGTGATGCTCCCCTCCCTGTGTCCCTGTGTTCTCATTGTTCAACACCCACCTATGAGTGAGAGCATGCGGTGTTTGATTTTCTGTTCTTGTGTCAGTTTGCTGAGAATGATGGTTTCCAGATTCATCCATGTCCCTACAAAGGAGACAAACTCGTCATTTTTTGTAGCTGCGTAGTATTCTGTGGTGGCTATGTGCCACATTTTTGTTGTCTGGTCTATCATCGATGGGCATTTGGGTTGGTTCCAAGTCTTTGCTATTAAACAGTGCTGCTATGAACATACATGTGCATGTGTCTTTATAATAGAACGATTTATAATCCTTTGGGTATGTACCCAGTAATGGGATTGCTGGGTCAAATGGCATTTCTATTTCTAGGTCCTTGAGGAATTGCCGCACTGTCTTCCACAGTGGTCGAACTAGTTTACATTCCCACCAGCCGTGTAAAAGTGTTCCTATTTCTCCACATCCTCTCCAGCATCTGTTTTCTCCAGATTTTTTAATGATCGCCATTCTGACTGGTGTGAGACGGTATCTCAATGTGGTTTTGATTTGCATTTCTCTAATAATCAGTGATGATGAGCATTCTTTCATATGTTTGTTGGCTTTATATATGTCGTCTTTTGAAAAGTGTCTGTTCATATCCTTCACCCACTTTTGGATGGGTTTGTTTTTTTCTTGTAAATCTGTTTCAGTTCTTTTTAGATTCTGGATATTAGCCCTTTGTCAGATGGGTAGATTGCAAAACTTTTTTCCCATTCTGTTGGTTGCCAGTTCACTCTAATGATTGTTTCTTTGGCTGTACAGAAGCTCTGGAGTTTAATTAGGTCCCATTTGTCTATTTTGGCTTTTGTTGCCAATGCTTTTGGTGTTTTAGTTATGATGTTCTTACCTATGCCTATGTCCTGAATGGTTTTGCCTAGGTTTTCTTCTAAGGTTTTTATGGTGTTAGGTCTTATGTTTAAGTCTTTAATCCATCTGGAGTTAATTTTAGTGTAAGGTGTCAGGAAGGGGTACAGTTTCTGTTTTCTGCACATGACTAGCCAGTTTTCCCAACACCATTTATTAAACAGGGAATCCTTTCCCCATTGCTTGTTTTTGTCAGATTTGTCAAAGATCAGATAGTTGTAGATGTGTGATGTTGCCTCTGAGGCCTCTGTCCTGTTTCACTGGTTTATATCTCTGTTTTGGTACCAGTACCATGCTGTTGTGATTACTGTAGCCTTGTAGTATAGTTTGAAATCAGGTAGTGTGATGCCTCCTCCACCTTTGTTCTTTTTGCTTAGGATTGTCTTGGCCATGAGGGCTCTCTTTTGGTTCCATATGAAGTTTAAGGTGGTTTTTTCCAGTTCTGTGAAGAAGGTCACTGGTAGCTTGATGGTGATAGCGTTGAATCTATATATTACTTTGGGCAGTATGGCCATTTTCACGATATTGATTCTTCCTAACCATGAGCATGGAATGTTTCTCCATTTATTTGTGTCCTCTCTTATTTCGTTGGGCAGTGGTTTGTAGTTCTCCTTGAAGAGGTCCTTTACATCCTTTGTTAGTTGTATTCCTAGGTATTTTATTCTCTTTGTAGCAATTGTGAATGGGAGTTCACTCATGATTTGACTCTCTGTTTGTCTGTTATTGTGTATAACCAGAAGCAACCCTTACTGTTCTATAGCCCCTGTGGGTGATCCCCAGGCAAGCAGGGTCTGGAGTGGACTTCCAGCACTCCTGCAGCAGAGGGGCCTGACTGTTAGAAGGAAAACTAAGAAACAGAAAGAAATAGCTTCAGTATCAATAAGAAGGATATCCACTAAGAGATTCCATCCGAAAGTCACCAACTACAAAGACCACAGATAGATAAAACCAGTAAGGTAAGAAGAAACCATCGTAAAAAGGATGAAAACATGAAAAACCAGAATGCCTCACATTTCAAATTTTAATTAATAAACATTAATGTAATACTTATTATATATTATAGGAGGCAAGGATTATGAGGTAGGTACTAGTATTATTCTTATTTTACAGATTAGGAAATTGTGGCATAAAGAGTTAATGACTTGCTGTAGGTCACATAGTGGTAAGTAACAGAACTGGTATTTGAACACACAGCAGCCAGCCTCCAGTCCTTTTTTAAGCCACTATACTAAGTTGTTTCATAAGTGAGGAATTAATAAAATTTACTCTGTCACCAAATGACAGAGAAGATTTTTAAGGTGACTGTGAAGCTAGTGGTTTCATTTGACTTAAATAGGAAAGTGGAAAAGTTTAATAGTCGTAGAGTGATATGTGCAATTTTGAGCATGAGGGGTTTAAGGTTTCCATAGCATAGAGATTTAGATGTTATCTACATAAATATAGAGCTTCTTGACACTTTAAAATAGGTTCTCTGAGATAGGTTGTGTAGAGAACCCGTGTATATAGAATACATATAACTAATGTCATTAAGGGCTGGGCTTTATGGCACCGAACTAAGTGATTTACATCTATTGCATTATTTACTCTTAGAACAACCAGATGAGGTGGGTACTGTTATCATCTCTAAAGAGACTAAGAGAGATTCAGTTACCTGCCCTAACCCACATAGGTAGAACATTTAAGGAAGAAGGATTTGAGGCCAGATGTGTCTGGCTCCAAAACTCATATATTTAGAGACTACACTATGTGAAATGAGAAGGATCACTACAAGAGGATTGGAAAATCTTAAAGTTTTTGAAGGCAAGGAAGGAAAAAAGGTTTCAACTGGAAGGATTTGAACATCATGGGGAACTTAGTCCTCAAATTTGGTAAGAACAAGATCCCTGGAAACTTGGAGAGAGATGGCAAAAATTAGAAAAGGTTAAAGAGTAAATGGGCAGGAAGAAAATGGATGAGGCTGTGAGGCCACACCTGTAAAGGCTGGCAATGAAAGAAGAAGGCAGTCAAAGCACAGGAAGTGGGGAACAATTCTGGTGGCTCTGATCATAGAAGGCTTGCTGGAGGGAACCTGGCTCTTGGGGGCTGCCACCTAAGGGGTAGGTCTCCCCCATCTCCTCCACTGGTATTTTCTTTCCTCGAAAGAGAACTTCCTGTTGAAGTTTGTTGAAAGGATAATAAAAATTAGTAAGTTTTCTTTGATCCATCTATTTATTTATACATTTAATTAATTTGAATTTTTTATGTCTAGGCAAGTGACTCCCTGGTAGTGCACTTAACTTAATAATGTTATATCTAGGAGAAAATTAGAGCTCTAGTTTGAGCTTCTTTTTCCATTTCTTGAATCTAAATTTCTGTCATGGCCTTATATTTTTGGCATTGTTACTACTGAACTTTATGTAAATCTGCAATCAATCATGAAACAAATTTATAATTAGCAATTATCAAATAATTGTATAATTCATTCTACAACCAAAAATATCAATGTTATGCTATTTACAAGTGTGTACTTTAGAGGATTACAAGGATTTTGGTACTCAAAATAGAAAGAAATTTGCATATTGATTAAAGTATTGAATTCCAAGGAAAAAAAGTTATTTTATTTTTGCTTTCTTTTTAAGGCTACATTTTCCTGTATGTATCATATTTGTCTTTCTTAAAGTCTTTTAACAGTAAAATTGAATTCCTTTACCGCAGCAAGCATTCAAAATTCAGCTCAAATACACTGTTCTCACTAAATTGAAAATAAGTGGACACTGAAGATACAAAAATAGTATCATGGTCACACTCCTGGGAAATTCATACTTTCCCAAGTGCTGAAGTAGCAAAGCAACAGAAAGAGTGAGTAATATTCTGAATGAGGCTACAGTGACATTATCATGTTTGCAACATGGCTTTTGTTACTAGGAAAATTTGTGAGGCAAATCCAGACTTTACCAAAAAATACCAGTTTGGAACCTTCTATTACATCTTCAGTAACATAAACTATCCTTGACTTTAAAAAAACTTCCTTGATGTCTCTGACTAGGGGAAATCAATATATGAAAAAAGTTGTTTTTATGAATGTTTAATGATAGCTCTAAAGAACTTTAACAAATATGGAGTGTAGGGGGAAGAGTCCCAGTTTTGGAATTAGAGAGACTGATGGGGTAACATCCCTGAACTACAATGGAAAAGAAAATCACTGGGAAAATAATCAGAAAGCCTGATTTGCAGAGTTATTGAGAAGATACGTAGTGGATCAGTTCGACTACACAAAACACAAGGTCTGGGGAAGGAGATCTCAGTAGAGGATGGCAGGGACAATTCCTGCTACCTCACAACACACACAGGCCCTTCGGGTTCTGCCTTGAGTTGAAAATTGAATCCTTCTGAAGGACCTGAGCCCTTAGCCTGCTCTTCTGTGCTTCAGGTTTTCTTCAACCAGATGCAAGAGATGGGACAATTTGAGGGCCTCATCTTTTTCAATAATTGGCTCTGTCAAGCCTGTAACCACACCTCTCATTGTACTGTAGATAATGTAGACCATGAAATTTTTTTCTATTGGTCTGCAGTATCTGTAGTAGATACTATCAGTAACTTTGTTTATAGTTTTTAAGAGTTTTTCCCCCTAATCCAAGTGTTTTCTAAGTGTTTGTGACCTCATTGCTCGTGTTGAATTGTTAGAACCTTAAAATTTGGATATCTATAATATGCATGCCTATGTAGAAAAAATATATATGGTATGAGCTTGTGTATGTGTGTGTATGTATACATTTGAAACAGGCCTATGTTTTAAAACTACAGAGACACTTGGCTCCATAGCTGAAGGGCTAGAGCACTGGTCTTGTGAAAATACACTTTTTTTTCTGTAAGAGACGGAGTTTCGCTCTTATTACCCAGGCTGGAGTGCAATGGCGCGATCTCAGCTCACCGCAACCTCCGCCTCCTGGGTTCAGGCAATTCTCCTGCCTCAGCCTCCTGAGTAGCTGGGATTATAGGCACATGCCACCATGCCCAGCTAATTTTTTGTGTTTTTAGTAGAGACGGGGTTTCACCATGTTGACCAGGATGGTCTCAATCTGTTGACCTCGTGATCCACCCGCCTCAGCCTCCCAAAGTGCTGGGATTACAGGCTTGAGCCACTGTGCCTGGCCTACAGACACTTATTTAATGAAACAGTACTGCTAAGGACTAAGATAAGCACTTGATATGTTAATTCCAACACTCTGTTCATAGTCTATATTATTGCCTGTGCATTGTATGTGAGAAATATGAGACACTGAAAGATTCTGTGACTTGCTCCAAGTCTCAGATCAAGTAAGTCTATCTCCAAAGGCGGTTTCCATAATGCCCTGACCACCTCTCTGCAGAGGAACCCTCAGAGACCCTCAGAGAGCACTTTTTCCCTCCACTTCCGTGGAGCCTAATAGCATGGTCTTCTTGCAGACAGTTTAACATTTACTCTGTTACTATACTAAGCATGCTAGTAGGCTTCTCTTTAGTTTCCTTTATAACTCTGAAATCTTGCTTCCTTCTGTGAAAGTTTTTATTCCTTATAAAATTGGTTTTTAGATTTACATTGACCTCAGCCCCAGGAAGTTGTGTCTCCTGAGCTTTATCTGCTTGCTGCACCAACAGAGGGCCTTTTATGTAGTTGCCTACCTGCCTAGCTGAGCTTAAGCTCCCAAGGGAAGATACTATTCTTTTTTATAAAATAACATCAGTCAGAAAGACCAAAATAACATCAGTCAGAAAGACAAAGAAGCCTTTCCTATAGCCTTGCTGGTTTTGTGCAGGTTAGAACTGCCTTTCTGGCAGAGCCCTATTTGGATACTACCTTCCGGGAACGTATACTCTGTGTTCTGCCAGGAGTGGGGAGGAGCTTGGTTTCAGACACTGTGTTTTGGTTGTAAGGGTGAATGTTATTGCCAAATGGAAACACATGGCACATATCAACAACCGAGTGGGTTTTGTGGTCACATTTCATCTGTAGATGATGGCATGTGCAAGTGAGTTTATGAGGTTTGACGTGGAAACTATGAGAAATTCCACAACAACTCCAGAGCTCACCTCTAAGCCCCAACCCCACATTTATTCTCTCATTTCTTCTGCAAGACAGAGATCAAGGTTGAATAAAAATGTTTGAGTACAAATTCTCAATTTTTGTGTATTTTAAAACTTTTTAATTACAGATTTAAAAAAATGTTCAGAGAAAAATGTTAAAAGCCAGGCATGGTGGTGTACACCTATAGTCTCACCTACTCTGGAGGCTGAGGCAGGAGAATTGCTTGAGCCTAGGAGTTGGAGGCTGCAGTGAGTTATGGTGGCGCCACTGCACTCCAGCCTGGGCAATAGAGAAAGACCCTGTCTCTTAAAAAAAGAGAGGAGGAAAACCTCAGTTAACCATATTTGGCAAGGAAATGCTTTTCTACTCTCTGTTTTCTGGGTTTATTCCATTTGTGATCCCTTTCTTAATTGTCACCATTATTTTACCTAAGCCACCTTTCTTCTTTTATGGCCTCCAAACTTTCCCCATGGTTTTAACCTGGCCCCTTTCTCCATTATCTGTTCTCCTCTCAGCAGCAAGCGTGGTCTGTTTAAAGACTAAATTGACGGTAATCGTTCTCCCTAAAACCCTTCAGTGTCTTCCCATTGCACATAACGGAGGGACTCTGACCTCCATCTCCTTCAGGATCAGTCTCTGCCAATTCTCTGATCTCATCTTCTACCACCTCCCCATTCACCCAGCCCAGCCACAGTGGGCACAGCTCCTTAAATAGGCCCAGCTTCTTCTTGTCCTATATCCTGTATTCTAGTTAATACCTAAGTATGGAAAGTTCTGCCACAGTGTTTTGCTCATCCATATTTCCATTCATACAGCATTCACTCACACTCAGCTCATACGTTACCACCTCAGAATAGCCTCACCAAGAAGCCCCTCCCTTAAGATGTTCCATCACTGTTATATTTATTCATATGATGTATCAATATCCAAATTTTCTTGTTCATGTATTGTGTCCCCCTTTCCTCTTTCTACTTCTAGAATGTCAACTCCATTAGATCAGGAATTGCCTGTCTTGTTCACTGCTGCTTCTAGCACTCATAAAAAGCTTTTTGGCTCACACTAGGTTTTCATTAAAAAAAAATGGGTTAAATAAGAAAAACAATGAAGTTGAAAGAAATCATAGGCTTTCTTATAAAGAGCATTCTTGGCAATCTGAAACTAACCTATCATCATTTTCTCATGAAAATAAGCACTTCCTATATTCTCAATTTCTTAAAACAAAACATAACCAGAACTGGGTGTGGGGCACATGACTGTAATCCCAGCTACTGGGAAGGTTGAGGCTAGAGGATTTCTTGAGTCCAAGAGTTTGAGTCTACAGTGAGCTATGGTTGAACCGCAGCATTCCAGCCTGGGTAACAGAGCAAGACCCTGAATTTTTAAGGCCAGAATATTAAAGAAGAAATTATTCATATTCTTAAATGTAATTGGTAGTGGATCTACCTCTTCTATAAACAAATTATATTATAAATCTTGGTTTATAACTTAGATGTGTTCAATTCAGAATTAATTTCCCCAGGAAAAACAATGCTTATAAAGAGAAGATCCCAAGCCAGCCACCAAAGCTTATTTGACTCTTAATCTGTCTGACTGTTCTAGAACCTAATTGAATTTGTAACTTTTCTTCATGTTAAAATACATTCTGATTTCTAATTGGAAACTTCAAGAAACACTTGCTGCTCCCACAGCCTCTGTTATATGGCTCTTTTTCCTTCAAAAAATTCATAGAAGCAGACTATAAGGAAACCAGGTGGTGGTGGGGTTGGGAAAGGTGAGATGGAGGGGAAGAAGGAGACTTCCGATAACCAGCTTCCTGGGTCAGGTAGGTGCTTCTGCAAGTGTGTTGGATAACAAATGGTAAAGTTTCTGAAATTTGTGGTCATAGAGTGTGCAAAGACAATTGGCTCTTAAATCAGCTTTGGTAACTTACTTAGGAGCAAGGTTAGAGATGAGAGAACAGTTATTGGAATATGGAAAAAGTTTTCATAAGTAATATCTTTCTATGTTCCAAAGGTATGTAATTTTGTGTTAAAACTTAGTGTAGACACTCCAAGATAGATAATAACTAGTTGTAAAAGCAAATTCTAATAGAGTTAACTAGTAAATGCCTATAGTGCCAAAGTAATTAAAATGGGACTTAAAACATGGATATAAATAACAAGGTTATTATATTGTTAGTATGTTGAAATTGAGAAATGAAATACCCCAACATACTGCACGATGTCTAGACATAATGAGCAATCCTGTCGTGTTTAGGCCATGTTTATAATTGTGATGAATCTACTCTTAGTTGCTGAGTTTATTCTATTTGATACCACATTCCGAAAGCCTTTTAACCTATAAGTAGTTGAAAGCATTCATTACAATGCCTGGTATTTTGTAAATAAATGGTTTAATAAAATATAACAATCACAAATCCTAATCCTCCTTTCAGAAATATTTTAAAAAACTAAAATCTTTGCATTTAAGGAGTATGGTTTGTTCCTTGGAAACCTTTAAAGTGTATAACTTTTGGAACACTTTTAAAGTGTTCAGTAAATATTTATTTTAGAAGGGCAGTATAAGCATTGACAGTTATATAAAAATAGGCATGTAGGCACTGCTAACAGTTTTTTCACTTTACAGGGGTACAAAGGCTGCAGCATCTTAGAGATTAACCCCAGGAATCCAGAGTAGCTGAGTTGCCAGTGTTTTAACTCAGTTTGTGGTTGACATTATTGTACTAGGTACTCCTGAGACCATTAAAGCATGTCCTTGTATTATACAAACAATCTGCACTTGCGCAACCTTTCACACTAGGATTAGGAATTGCTCGTTGACAACATTTGTCAGGGTTAATTATTGAAGACTTTTGTGTGAGTATAGGAAAGTCAGATGAGGTCAGGGAAGTCTGTCTACCACCTCCTGTTTGAGTCTTAATCAGAATAGCAGAAAAATCTATTTTCTAGGTAATAAAAAGACCTTTTCTGAAAATTTTGTGGAAGCACAATTTAAATTTATCTCATGTATGCAGTTATTCATTCTTCCAATTCTCCAATTATTTAGTGTCATATGTACTATGACACAGTAATGTCATGTTATGTAATATCTAGTAATGACATAGTAAAAGACATAGTTTAGACCCTCAAGTAATTTAAGCCTACTAGGAGGGTAATCAGCAGGTAAATAGATTAATACAATAGAATGGTATAAGCGTATGATAGCAGTCTGCACAGCATATAGTGAGAACAAAGAAAAAGAGAGTTATTCTATCCAGGTTGAGGGGTGGAATCAAGAAAATCTTTATAGAGATAAAAGTGCTTAGCCCGTCTTGAAAGATGAGACATCTTCACCAGGAAGAATCTACATATAATTAAAAGACAGACATTAGTAAAGGCAGAGGAATGGGTGGTAACTGGCAGGATTAGAGATGCAAAAAGGATTGCTCTACCTTGGATTATGTTCTGTGTGGTTTGCAAAGAATCAGGGTTGATTCAGCTGGTCATGAGCTAATGAGGAAGGAAAGCTACTCTGGGCAGACCTGTTAGAGAAGTGGAATAGTTGCCAGACCTGAGCAGAACTGATGTATGGAGAAGCAACAGAAAATGAGAATTTCTTTGGATAAGAAATTGGATCCTGGTATCTCACAAGCTTTTTTTTTTTTTAAATGTGTTAACTTGTGTAATCTGAGAAGGCTGAAGTATGTAGTTCTGTACTATTGCTTATGGAAAAACGGAAAGTTTCTGTTCTGTTAGGTGTCAGTAGGGTTTCAGTGTGTTTTTTTTTTCATTTAATGCCTCTTAGAAATTTAATATTTTAAAGAATAATTTCTCATAACATCCCCCAATGAACTCTTTGTTGTTAGTTCAAGTTAAGAGATAGGAAAAAAAATCAGGTATAAAGTATATTTTTTCAATGTTATTTAAAACACAGTTTACTGCTATTACATATTAAAGATAAGACATAAATCAATTTAACTTTACCTTTCGAAATATTTAAATATATGCAAATACTAATACTACCTCTTGTATGCCCTTTTGTGAAATTTAGAAGAAAAATGAAATTGTGAAAACTCCAACTGTATGACTGTAGAAAACACTGTATATAGTTTCTATGATACTACCCTTTGTGAATATGCTATTGAATTTATATTCTTGAGGGAAAGCTGGAATTCAGACCTTAGAAAAATACAGTGAAAATGCCACAGGAAAATATTTGTGATGTTCTTTAAAATTCTGCATGTGTAACTCTTTTCTAAGTTATTAATAGGCTTGGGAAAAACAGTATAAGCAATTTCTCCTAAATAGAAGCAAGTCTGAGAGAATAGACTTCCGTCAGAATTGGCTACTCTTAGGGAGAAGGGAAGCTGAATTCAAATGGTTTTGTGAGAAACTGGAAAAGAGGAAGCAATTGAGCTTCACAATCGGTCACTGATACCTGATTTACTTTCTTTGGAGTTTACAAGTGTCTGCCAAGTTATGTCTAAAGCACACTGCCTAATCCTTGGAGGCCTCTCTTCCAGCTGATGTCTGCGTCACTGGTGGCCATGAGAGAGGAAGCAACTTGAAGAAAAGATTGTTTACCGCTTAAATTTTAACATGGAATTTGAAGGCTAAAGTAAGTGGTTTAGAACACCTTTGGAATGCTATTTTGTACATTTGTGATTCCCAAAACAGTCACCAAGCATCTAGTCCTAAATATTAATTAGGATCTCATTCTGAAGAACTCCTTCTTATCACTTCTTTGAAGGTAGTTATGAAAAGTCAAAGATAGACTTCTAAAAAATACCTCTATGTTCACAGTCATTTATGAGATTAAATAGATAACCAGCTGACTAACAAACTCCGACATAGTCCTGACAGTCTCCCCAAGAAGATTATAATCTCAGGAGTGCTGGGGAGATTTACACAGATATGAAAGAAGGGCACATCAAGGAAGTATGAAGTCAGCTACTTGGCGTGGTGTAGCTGTCACACATTATTCGTTGTTGCACATTTACACTTTCCCTACCTACAGGTTACAACTTGCTTGAGGATTAAAAACTCTAACTATATTTGGTCGTTAATTCTCCTTCTGTGGACAGACTAGAAAGTGGCAAGAGAAACGATCGCCCCGCTTCATGTGAGTCATTTTTCCTGGGATAAGGCTACTTCTGCTTTAAGTGGAGAGTGGCCTGGGGAAGCTGTTGTGGAAGTTAAGGTCACAGAGTCTGAGCATGTTTGAAACAAGGCTTTTGTTCCAATTCTTCCAGTCTGCTTGCAAAAGGAAGGAAGGAGAACATCCCCTAGTAAAAGCTGGTTGAGGACTTCAGCCTCACCTCCACAGTTCCCTACACCGAAGCAGAGCCCAGCCAAGTTTCCCACCTAACACCATCTTTCCAGAAATTGTTTTGAGATACATAGGAGAGAAAGGCCCTTATATTCACAAAGAAACCCAGCAATCATTCGCATTTGAAAAGCAATCCATATGCACATTTTGGAAACAAAAGAAGTATCAGTAAACAAGGTGACATAAACTTGAAAGGATATTTGAAAAGAAAAGAACAAGCAGTATTCAAAAAACAGAGAAGGTAGGATGTAATGGGAGTAAAATAGTTAAGATATTTTATTTGTTTGGGTTTAAATTTTTTTAACTTTTAAATTTGTAATATAATTTTGATTATGGGAAGCATAGATTCCTGTTATCAAAGGAAGAATAACCTTTTCCCACTTCCTTCTGAGTTTCTTAAAATTTCAGTTTTCTCCTTAATTATGCTGTTTTGATTTGTTTGATTTTATGCTTTTTTTTTTCAAATGGTAAGGGACATATTTAAAATTTTAATTTAATTAAAATATTTTTGCCGGGCACAGTGGCTCGTGCCTATAATCCCAGCACTTTGGGAGGTCAAGGTGGGCAAATCGTTTGAGTTCAGGAGTTTGTGACCAGCCTGGCCAACAATGGTGAAGCCCCTGTCTCTACTGAAAATACAAAATCAGCTGGGTATGCTGGCACATACATTTACATTATGTAATAATTCCAGAGAGATAATGGAATTGTTAGTAATATTCTTTTTGAGCTCCTATTATATTACAGAAACTTTAAGTATGCTACTTTATTTTAATCTCACAATTGTGCTAACAGTAGACATTGCCATCCTCATTTTATACTAAATAAACTTAAATCTGCTCAAGATCCCATAACTATGATACAGGGCTAAGATTTGAACCTATATGTGTCTTATTCTCTTTTAACCACTAAATTACAAACACACATGTATAAAAATGTGTGTATGAATATGTATATCATATATACATGAATGTACATCATGTACAGTATCTGCTGTTTCATTTTCCTGAAAATTGCTAAAGGCTTTAATCAGATAGATGGAATTTGAGCAATCAGAGGTAGAGGTTGCCTGTCACTGGGAAGAAAGCATTTTGAGCAAAGAAAACAGTGACACACCTTGGGTTTATGAAACTACAGGATATGTTTTAAAATACACCAAAGTAGGACACTGACTGACATGTGCCATCTTTGAATGAGAGTTTTGTGGGGAAGGTTGAAAAGCAGATTCTGATCAGCCTGTGGGAGGTCATGAAAGCTTGCATTGGTAGTTGGGGCTTTACTTTCCAGGTGTAGATGATTTTTATCAAGGAAGAGATATAAGAAGATTTATCCTGGAACCACCTCTCAGCTCAGCTTCTCTGAACATTGTGGAATTATTATACTAATTTGTACAAACTCATAACAATAGCAGCAACCATTTCAATATGTCAGCTTTCTGGAGAATATTGTCCATATGTCTGAATAGGTAAATAATCTCAAATTTCTCATCCTTTGTAGTCTCCCATCAGTATAAATAAGCTTGCACTGAATAGTGGCCAGATTTTAGCAGTGTGCTTTCCTATTTAGTCCATTCCTGATCAGTGACTGCCTTATATGATTCATGGTTCTGTCTGTATACTTAGTATTGTAACATCCTCTGCTTTCACTCTTTGGGAAAACTTAACCTCTATCTGCTCAATGATGCATTCTTTTCTTCATACCTGGATTGTTTTGGAGTACATTTTAACAAAACCAGATCATGAAAGTAAATACCAATGTGAGAAGCTTCACTGGGCATCTCATCCTTCGTTGATAATTGATGGAATATTTTGTATCTCTTGGATCCTACCTCAGTACATGGCCAAGAAACTGCTGGACTCCACCTGTGCAATTTTTGAAAAGAAATTAAGTGATGCCTTCCAGGAAGGGTTTGCATTTGCTCATTATTTCTGGCTTAATCAAATTAAAGAAGAAGAATGAAAAACAGCTAATTCTAGAGCACCTGTAACCAGTGTTGCCGGAAATTATGACCCTGTTAGCTTGACATTTTTTCGTGTGTGGTGAAAGGGTCTAATTATTGGACTGTTAATAATATTATTTAAATCCTCATTAAATGTGCTACCATTGAAAGTTTGTGATTTTCTGATCACAAACCTTCATTAAAGTCTTAGAAAGTTTTTTTTAAAATCTTGTATTTTTCCACAAATTCATCCCATAGAATAACTCAAGAAAGGTGAACTTTGGCCAGTGGATCACAGCAAAGCATAAAGATTGGGTGATGTGTATAAGGGATGGTCAGAATTTGTAATAGTTTCCAGCTGTCTCAGCAGTATTAATGAAAGTATTAGAAAATAAATATGGAAAGATGATCAGAGATTGGAAAGAAGAGTCATCAATACAGTGTGGGACTTTTTTTTTTTAATACAAGGTCTTCCTCTGTTGGCCAAGCTGCAGTACAGTGGTGTGATCATAGATTATTGCAGCCTCAAACTTGTGGGCAGTCAAGTGGTCCTCTTGCCTCAGCTTCCTGAGTAGTTGGGACTATAGACTCAACTATTTTCTTTTTTTTTTTGTAGAGATAGGTCTTGCTTTGCTGCTCAGGCTGGTCTCTACCTCCTGGCTTCAAGTGAACTGCCGGCTTCAGCCTCCCAGCGTGTTGGGATTACAGATGTGAGCCACTGCACCCAGTCTGCTTTTTAACTTGAAAATAAACCAACATTTATACTAAGGACTAAGCCAAAAGAAAAACTTCTAAATTTCATGTATGGTGGACAATTGCAGATTTCCTCACAGATGTAAAGAGATTACCTTTACATTAATATGCTCACCTCAAACAGAAAGTTATCTGTAGATTTTAAGACTGAATTTGACATTTTGCTGTACTGTATTTTAAAAGACAGGTTTTTGCCTTTCTGAAAGTAGTTTTCACAAACCTTTTCAGTATTTTTGTATCTTTCTCATTAATTTTGAAAGAAGAAAGGAAAAATTGAATATTCTGCTGAAAAAGGAAATATTGAATATTCTCTTGAGACCCATGCCTTTTACCTTTTTAATTCCTGTTCCCTGATGTGGAGAGAAACTTGCTCACAGTCTCCTATATTGATAGAGCTGTAAATCTAACTTACATCCAGATCATTTCAAAGCCTATTTTTTCTCACTACACATATGTCTATATACTTTTTCATGACAGCCTTTTTAAATACTTTTCTCTATGATAATTCCCACTTTAAAATGTTGAGAAAGCTATTGTTCTGGATGGGGAAACTCCCTTTGTGCCCTGCGGGGCCTTTGGATACACTCACCCCTTCCTGCTTAACCAGAATAAAGTGCTGAGTTTGCATTTCACATCTAGAAAATGAATACCTTTTCTTTTTCTAAAGGAACTTGGGCATATGGATTAAGGTAAAGGAAGATGTGAAACAACATCCCAAAATACACATATTTTTAAGAAATAGACAGCTAATAAGTTCTTAATAAAAATATAAATAAATGATTTTTAACATGAACGTAATTGTGATTTCTAAATTTGAAAATTGTAGCAATGTCCTTAAAATAGTGTTGAATTTAAAACCTTCACTTTACAAAATGTCTGTGACCATATTATTTATTATGCTGTTAGTAACTAGAGATTTTTAAGTAAAGATAGCTGTTTGGGGTAGTAATATTTTCATCAAAATTGCCGGGCAATAAGAAAAAATATTCAGTCTCTACCTTGAAAGTTTAGGCTCTGAACATAATCTTAGTGAGTATATCTATAAAACTGTTAGCCTCAATTATCTCTGAATTGATTTTGCTTGTCCAAAGACATGACTGAAGAATCATTTTTCTTTCTGCTGTGTTTTCAGATGAACCCTGACAGATCTTTCATGACAGATAATACTAAAAATTATATGTTCATCGGTGGGAACCAGAAGAAAGGGCCTATCTTGCTTCTAACTCCTAGAATAGCTGCATGGTATTTCAGGCCATCGAAGAGGATTTTGTGCTGCAAGACAGCAAATATGTATTGATCCTTAAATAACAATCTAATTTCTTCTTTCTTCCTATTACTTCAGTAGGTATAAAATCCAGCAGTGAGGTATGCAGAAAATGATGACCTTTAGGCTCCTAGTTAGTACTTTGAACATTCTCATTTTAAATAATGATTCTCTTGCAAACTGGTCACTTCTGTGATACATGTTTCCCTTTCACAGCTTCTGAATATAACTTAGTATGATACTGGTACAATGCTGACTTTCTCTCCCACCTCCCAAATGCATTTGCATATGTGCAGACTATTCCTCCTTCTAACTGCTACTTCTCTGTTTTTTACTTCTTCAGCCTTTCACCTTCTCACACCGCCATTTCCTAACTCCCCAAGGCCATCATTCTCTCCCTGCATTTTGTTGCTAGCAGGTACGTCCATGTGCATACCATCCTTCCACTCACGGGACTGTGGCACAGAGAGGTGAGTTGCAATAACTAGACCTCTGCATTCCTGAGTGGAATGTGACAAGGCCTCTGCAGGAGTTGATGAGGAGTGGGCCCCAATAAGCTGAAAGGTTGTGATGTGATAGTCAAGTCCTCTTCTCTTTTAGTCCTTAGTTTGTGCATCATGCATAGCATTACTTCATTACTTCCCTCCTTGTCTCCGTTTATTGCCCTGTGTCAAGTTAGGAATCACACTCATAGAACTAAATTACCATTGTGCACTTTAACATCACTGGCATTAACCAAATGGTTCTTATAAAGGATTTACGGCCTTAGACTAGGATTTCTCAACTCAGGCACTATTGACATTTGGGACAAGATAACTTGTTGTGGGGACTGTCTTGCGTATTCTAGGATGTTTAGCAGCATCCCTGCCCTCTACCAGGTAAATGCCAGTAGCACGTTTCCCCTAAAACATTTTGCAAAAACTAAAAATGTCTCTAGACATTACCAAATGTCTCCTGGAGGCCAAAATTGCCTCTAAGTGAGAACCACTACCCTAGACAACCAATCTATTCTTTTCATCATTTTCTTTCTGCACACTTTATGAAATGAATCCTGTTGTTTTTAAATTGAAGAACAATTATCTCCTTTGATTTTGGGATGTTGATTTTACCTCAGCTCGGTCATTAACTTGCTTCTGACTTCTTTTGTTTCATATTATGGTCTCTTCAAGAGCTGCTACTACATTTTTGCAGTATTGTTTTTGTGTGAGATATTGAAAGGACAGTGTTAGTGGTATGTATCAGATGCCTATGACAATTAATTCCCTGGTTATGCTATCTATTCTTTGGAGAATATCTTGGTGATGGCTCTGCCCGCTTCCTTATGTGCTTTATGACTCCAACCAAACTACCAATTTCAAGTCTTTGTAAAAACTAGACCCCACATTGTCATCATGTTTTGTTTTACTAACCCAAAGCATATTACAATAATTGTCTTGATTTAAGGTGACCAGTTGTCTCCGCCTGCCTCGGTCTGTCCTGGGTTTAGGACTGAAAGTTCTACATCTCAGTAAATCCTTCAGTCCCAAGCAATTTAGGAAAGTTGAATACCCTAATTGATATTTCCTTTTATTTCTTTGGCAGGCAGAATAATGAATCCTGCTTTCATTCCTATACAATGGCCTGGGGAGTTTAGTGCAGGGGCACTAAGGTCCTGTGGTTTGAGTTTGGCCCACAGTTGTGGTGTGTATGTTTTCACAGTATGCTTCCCATGGACTTCGCAGCCCCATGTTGTTTTATATCTAGCTCCTCCACACATGAATGTTAATAGTTTTGTACTTGATAACCTTTGATTTGCAACCCTTCATTTAAGGACCACTTCCAGTTTTATTTGGTGAGGAAAATCTTTAGCTCTGTGCAGATTTTTCACAAGACAGACTCATAGATGTACTTGTTGTTTAAAGATGTTTTTCTGTTATCATATAACATGAAATCAGCTTTCTGAAGCAATTAATAATCTCTTGGCAGTCTTTCTAAAGGTTTTCTTGTTCCCAGGTGATTAACTCAGAGACTTCTTAAAGTCTCAGGACTTTACAGGTGAAACAGATAGCAATCTGTTGGGTGTTGATTAAGAGGTTTGTTAAATTATCTTCTCCATACTTACATCTTCTCCATAATAATATGGAAATGCTCCAACTTCAGCTTAACTCCTTCAAATTAAAGTTTGCTCTACAAAAACTCCTGTTAAAGTGCAAATCTGTGGGAAATAACAAACCCATCAGCATATAATAAGTTTATGGATCAAATGGTTATTACACAACCCTAGTTGAAATGTGACAGGCTTTGAGAGGAGATGGAAGCATTCTGAGGCTTCATTTGTTTGGCACAAGGTGGGGAGTGAAAGGTGAAAGTTTTAAGCAGTTAAAATGCTATGGAGATAAGGAGTGCTGGGAGAGGAGTTGAGAACAGAATATAAGGTTAGAGAAAGAGGTAGAAATGACTGTCATCATTGTCTGGCCCTTTTTTTCTTAGCCTCTTGTTTTAAGGAGTTGTTTAATATTCAGATCTTGAAGCTGCTACATGTAACATGAAGAAGAAAAGGGGGGGAAGGTGGCAGTGTTGCTCATTACTCACCCTCAGTATATGGAAGTGGCTTGATCAAGATCTCATTAACTCTAAAATATCCCATACGAATCCCATGATGCCTTTAGTGGAGCAGGATTCATAGTTGTACTTAGAAGACAGCAACAAAACTGTTGCTGACATCATCCATATTTTTTCTTATGGTGATAATGCACAGATTTATTGAACAGCATCAAGCATTTGCACCAACCTATTGTTCTGGAGGCTGGCTCTTGGCACTATATTGCTGAAAGGAATTCTGATCATATTCTTACTAGTATTACCCAATAGTCAGAAGCCTTTATTTTCACTTTGAAGATGGTTCATAAAATTATATTGAACACTCACTCCTGGTTGGTCTCTGGCTTCAGCTTCTCAAACTCTTCCTTTTCTGGCCAACTACCAACTGCTAGAGGTTGTCAGCTCGCTACTGGACTCACCTATTTTCTGTCTCTACAGCAGTATTTAACAATGTACTTGGATGAGACGTGCCTGGAGAGTTTAATAAAAATGCAGATTCAAAGCCTCCACCCCATACCTACTGAATCAGAATCTCCCCAGGAAATTGTATACTACAATTATAGAAATATTACTCCATACTTTCTCCATAATGATCTCATCATTAGCCATAGTGTTAAGCTTTAACCATTTTTGTATACTTCATGACTTACAAATTTTATCTCCACCATTAACCACTCTTTTAAGCTGTGTCTTATATACTCTGTTGCTCCTTGATAGCTCTTCTTGAATGTGTCACAGGTGTCTCAAACCTAACATGTCCAGATGATGAGTTTAACATCCCCATGAAAACCATTATTCCTGCAGTTTCTCGTATCTTAATAATTGGGGCCATCATTCACAGTATTTCTCAGGCATTATTCTTTCCTTCCTATATGTATATTCAGCCTACCAGGAAGACTTCAGTCTACCAGCACATTCTTTTAATTCTGCCTTTAAATTATGCCATGAGTTCATCTGCTTTTTTCTAAATCCATCTACTACTACCTTTTGCCAAACATACCACGTCTTATGTGACAACTGAAATAATTTTTTAACTCATCTGCCTGCTTTACCTCTTCTCTTTACCAGTTTTTTCTCTAGTTAGAAGCCAGTGTCATCTGTTAAAAATGCCATACATGTCCTCTATTGAAATGCTTTTACAGCTTCCACTGTTCAAGATCAATTCCACATCGGATTATGGCTGTTAAGACTATGTATCACCAGCTCCAGTCCAGATCACCAATCTACCGCCCATACCATACTCACCCTACCTAGGTTCCCTGAAGGTGTCGTGTGCCTTGGAACCTTTGTGTGTGCCTTGGTCTCTGCCTGGTGTGCTCTTTTCCCTGATCCTTAGCTATTTGTTTCAGAGGTTTCTTCTCTCACTTCAAGGATCAGATTAAATGTCACCTTTTATGGAGGTCTTCATCACTCTATTTAATCCTTTCATCTCTCCAACAGACTGTATTCTCTCAGTTCATTTTCCTGTTCACTATAGTACTCAGCATGTTGTGGTTCTTTAGTTATTCACATCTGTTTTCTCATGGATGATACACTCCATGAGGGCAGAAACCATGGCTATTTTCATCACTGCTGTGCATTCCTTTTTGGCTGCAGTGCCTGACTAATGATAAGCACCAAAAGCATATTTGTTATTAATTGTTAAGGTTTTATTTGTTTGTCTTTAATACAAGGCCAAGAATGTCTTCAGTGTAGGGCCAAGAAGTGTTTATATGGGAAACAGAATTTGGGTGAGATTTTATAATAAAAAATCAGACATTTGATAATGAAAGTATAAACCTAAACACTAAAACTTAACATGGAGTCGTAATCGTATAACTCTACTTAATCTTGTCCCTCCTCTCTCATGCTTTTAGATAGATTATATGTAAATCTTCATTAACATTTACTAGCCAATGCTTACTTCCTTTAGCTGTATAATTCACAGTAGCATTTTTGTACCACAGTTTTTTTAAGTCCGCATTCTTGACACAGTAATTTTTTTTTTTTATTTTATGTGGAAATTGAACAACACAGGGTTAACCTCAGATACACAGATAAAATAGGCATTTCCCTACAGATTCTGACTTGAGGGAGGTTCTAAAAGCAAATAAAATGAAAAGTATTCTTTAATTCCTGTTGTTTTATTGGTATGCCCAAAATTTCACCATTTTGAATATTGTCCTGCTCTGTTAAAATCATATATGCATAAAAGTGTCATTACAGTATCAAACTTCAATGTGCATGAGATCTGCCTTATCATATTTATGTTGACTAGTGGAATGGGGTAGGATTAAATAATTTTTTCCTCTAGAAGAAAGGGTGACCTATAAGTGAAAACTGACTACCATATAACTCTGTGATAGCATAATTTCATTTTCAAACAGAAATGTTTATGTAGATTTCTGCCTCATTACTGAACTGTGAGATTTTACAAAGAAAAAGAATTTTTTTAACATCTGCATTATTAGGACATAAAATCATAGGTATTCATAAAATTGTATTAAAAATGGGTAACAAAAGCAAATATAAAATAGCAATCTCTTCAGGCTAGCAAAAGTGTTTCAAAACAAAATAATATATTCTTGGCAAAAGTTGGAATGATACATTAAAACATAAATGTTCTTGTGGACTTTGGACGCGAAAAATGACTCTAATGGGCCATAATTCTTTACAAATGGATATTTGTGTTTGATGTTGGATATCATATATCACTTGGTGTTTTTATCATTGTACTGCAGATTTGCTTAGTTGACTTTATATTAGTTGCCTTTGTTTTCTTCTTTCTTATCTACCCATTTTCACCTTCTATGCTTGGCTTATTTTGGTTAAGTGGTACAAATATTGAGTAACAACTGTTGATGTTGGCATACTTTTCACAACCCCTCTATGGCCTTTCTCCTCATTACCTTATCTGACATTCCCCTCACTGTATTTTTATTATTTCTGCAAAACAGACTCTAGTGAAATGTAGGAGCCATAGTATAATCCTCTGTCTACTACTTTTCTCATAGTAGAAACTGTGGCTACATCTGGAATATCATTAGCAAGCTAAATGCTGACTATCAAATCTTGGATTGTGGCCTTCTATGAGTCATGTGTCTTTTGAACAAGGTGTGTACAATGTTGGAAAGAAATCATAGCAAAGTCTACACTGGAGTGCCAACAAGTTTTTCAAAAAGAGTTGCCACACCCAAACAAAAGCAATTTTTTAAGACCTAAGATTAAGCGTAATTAATATTTAATATACTCCCACTTTGTTCATTAAGTATTCACAAAAACTAACATTTTAGCCATGTATATTAGTGCTCAATTTAACTCTTAATCTTTCAAGTATTTGTCTTTATTAGGTTTGTCTTCTCTGAAAAGAGACTTTTTTTTTTTTAATATTAATTGCTTTTCTAGAGAGAGTAAATCTACTCTATGGAGGTTGATGGTTTAGATGAATTAATATCAGCATTGTGGTCTCTTAACAGGCCTCTCCTCATTATGGAGAAGACTCATTCAGGGAATGAGGAAGAGCTCAATGGTCTTCCTTGTACAGATCATTGTTTTCAGTACTAGAATATCCCCTTACGTATATGTTCTTAAAGAGGGAATTGTACTTTTTTGTTGACAGTCTGTTACAGTAAGAGGGAAACTTCCTGGTAGACCTATCATCTAAAACAATACAGTATTAAAAATATGCAATTTTATCATTTTTTCACCTTTTTTGGCAGATAAAAATAGACAGTTTTAAATTATTATATAATTTTCCATGAAATTCTTTTTTTTTTTTTTTTTTTTTTTTTTTTTGAGACGGGGTTTCGCTCTTGTTACCCAGGCTGGAGTGCAATGGCGCAATCTCGGCTCACCGCAACCTCCGCCTCCTGGGTTCAGGCAATTCTCCTGCCTCAGCCTCCTGAGTAGCTGGGATTACAGGCACGCGCCACCATGCCCAGCTAATGTTTTGTAGCGTTAGTAGAGACAGGTTTCACCATGTTGACCAGGATGGTCTCGATATCTTGATCTCGTGATCCACCTGCCTCGGCCTCCCAAAGTGCTGGGATTACAGGCGTGAGCCACCGCGCCCGGCCCCCATGAAATTCTTTTGTGCACAATTTGTTATTAATACTCTTCCATGTACTTGAGAGCACCGTATCTAATGTATATCAAATTAAATGATGTTATAATACCATTTGTTAATATTTCATATGAGAATAGTTGCCCTAAGTCAAACAGATAAGCCCTATCAAAAATGTGTACTGATACATTTGATAGAGAGCCTGTGGAGAAAGAGAGGGCTGATGGAGGCCACGTTTCTTTCTTGCACATGAACAGTTATTCTCTTACTTGACTTTGCATACATATTCCATACAGCTACAAAACCCTTGCCCATTCCAGCCTCTTACTGCTAAGCCCAGTTTGGTTGATCAGTCTTGCAGCTCATTATATTGATACACTATTTTAGGTGTGATCAATCCTTAACCCCAAGGGGGAAAAAAGGAATCCCTTTCTTTGTTTGATTACATATTTTTAATATAGACTAGGATTGCTTTAGCTATTTTAGCTTTTGAATATAAATCATAAATATGACTTTAGTTATTATACAGGTCAAATCATTTTGCAACTCACCTTTTCATTCCATGTTAGGTTCCTGAAATGTATACTAGCTGTGTGTAGGTCTGTTTTACGCATTTGAAAGGCTGTACTATTCTTCCCTGTATGAATGTCCTACTGTGTGTTTGTTCCTTCCTGTCTTGATGAACTCTGAATGATTTCCACCCTTTTGCTCTTACACATGGTGTTTCAGTGAGCCATACAGCACAGCAGTTAACAACATTGACTCCAGAGCTGGATTGCTTGGGTTTGTGGTTCTACCACTGCTAGTTACAGGACCTTGGCAAGTCATAAACCACAGTGCTCAGTTTACCCACCTATTAAATAAAGTATATTTTCTTTGAGGTTGGCATATTATGAAGATAGTAATAAAAACACATGAAGGATTAAACAGTACTTGTCATATAAGAGATGCTGTGCAAGTGTTAACTCTTCCATTTATTAATATGAACTTTTTACATGCCTCCTTACATGTAAATGTGACACATTTTCATGTGTCAATACCTAGAAGAGTGATTTCTGGGCCTCGACATAAGGATACATTCAGTTTTACCCCCAAATTGTTAAATTGTTCTCTAAAGACATTGTAACAACTTATATTTCTACCAGTGTCATATAAATTATTGTTGATCCTCATCTTCCCCAACACTTGGTGTCATCAGATATTTAACCATTTTTCAGTCTGTTGATTAATAGGGTATCTCTCTGTTATTTTATTTGGCATTCCTTGATAAAGAGTAAAGTTGAAAATCTTTTTTTAATTGGCCTTTGTTGGAATTCCCAATGAATATACTTTGCACAAAATAAAATGTATACTAGTGGCTATGAGCATATGAAATTAAAAGGAAATTCACTTTTTACCTCTAGGAAGAAGGAGCAGGACTAGAATGGGAAAACAGGTTTATATGCATATGTAACAGTTCTTTTCTTTAAACAAAAAAGTTTGAAAATTTTTATTGTTTTAATTTGGATGATGAGTAGCTATTTCTATTTTATATTAGTTTGCTCTTTTCATAATATTTTCAGTTTTTCATAGTTTTTAAAAAATACATAAATTTAGGTTTGTTACCTAAATTATGCATTTAGACTTCATTTTGATTAGAAATACTTTTGTATTTCTCACTTTTTGTTTTGTATTGGTTTTCTTAGCTCTCAAGAGTTAGCAATAGATGTGAGTATGAAGATAGTTATGGGGGTGTTAGACAACACAAACTGAAAGGCAATATCTTAAAATAGCCTTTAATAAGATATCACCTTCTTATAGATGACTAATAGGTGATAGCAATATTCTAAATATCATTAAGAAAATTAGTATGTACAGGGAAGTAAATTACTTACAGTAAACTTTAATTATAAAAGTATGGGATGGGTGTGGTGGCTCACGCTTATAATCCCAGCACTTTGGGAGGCCGAGGTGGGTGGTTGGAAGTTTGAGACCAGCCTGACTAACATGGTGAAATCCAGTCTCTACTAAAAATACAAAATTAGTTGGGTGTGGTGGTGCATGGCTGCAATTCCAGCTTCTCAAGAGGCTGAGGCAGGAGAATCACTTGAACCTGGGAGGCGGAAGTTGCGGTGAACCAAGATTGTGCCATTGCACTCCAGCCTGGGCAACAAGAACAAAACTCTGTCTCAAAAAAAAAAAAGTATAAATGGTAAAATTAAATAATAATAACATCTAATTTACAAGAAAAAACATGGAAAGTGTAATAGCAAAAAGGCGAAATTTTTTCAGGTACTGATAATCATCACATCAATTATGGTATGATGATAAAACAAAATATCCTATAGAATATCATATTTTAAATGGTTTACTACAAATTTAATCAGATCAATAACATTTTACTTGGCCATAGCATAAAAATACCTTTCTTTTGGCTTTTAGAAGGATTTCTGTGTTAGGTGATATTAAAATAGGCTAAATATTACTGACAGTGAAGGGAAGCTACTATCATAAACCCACCTGCTACATTGCTTATCGATGTATATATGTAATCCTTAATTTGGGGAAGCAGTAATGTATTTGTATACATGGGATAACCTCATCTAGGTAATTTTTCTTTGGTCTCTATTGAAAAGTAATGAGTTCAGAGAAGAAAATGCACCTTAAATTGTATCCTTTGGAATGTAAAGACTAAAGGATGAATTCTTTTGGAAAAACTGACTAGAACTCTTGATTCTAGTTTCAAGGGGAAGTGTTGTAGAATCTTTCATGGAATTAAAAAATCATTAGTATAGATTTATCTGCTTTTTTTGCTTTGAAGTGCGCACCTCTTTCAATATTGAAAAATTTTATGTGAATGTGAGGTCACCTTTCCATCATATTTCTTAACATCTTTCATGTAATAAACTTTTATTGAGAAACTTTCCAATTTTTTCCATTCAAGTACTTTCTGATTCAAATTGTCCAACATAGTTTTATAATTTATGAGACTGTTTCAGTGATATAAAGATAGAATAATATATAAAAGTGTGGTTTTCTTAATTTCCCAGATCCCAAAAAACAAAGTCTTATATCATTCAGACCTGGCAATTTGAAAATCATACCCATTTGAAAATTAGGTCAATTGTGGATCCATTAGTCAGATTTTTAAAAATTTCAATGAAGTAAAATGAAAAAACAAAGAACAGTCATTTAAAGTGCACAATTTGATATGTTACCCCTTTAATCCTTCTCCCCCACTCTGTCTCCAGTTAACCAAAAGATGAGTTTGTATTTTTTTGAATTATGTATTTTTGTTATTGAAGCACATTCATTATACTGCAAAAGGAAATTCCAGCCCAGTTTGTAATAGAGTGATATACTAATTCTAAATGATTTTTCTATATTCATTCATGTCCTTTGGAAGTGTGGAAAACACAGCTTATTTCTATCTATAATCTTTCATCAAAACTTGCCCAATTGACTTTGGCTGTGGCCAAGAAGGAGTAATGGGGCAGATGAATTGCAAGAGGATTCATCTATTAGTTATCTATTACTGTATAACAAATTATACCAAAACTTGGCCACTTAAACAATCACTTCTGAGGGTTGGGAAGCTAGGTAGTTTTGGCCTCTGCTGTTTTATGAGGTTGCTGTCACTGTCAGTGAGGGATGAAGTTCAATGCTTGACTGAGGCTAGATAGTGTGTTTCTGAGATGACTTACTCGTGTGATGATTGGCTAAAGGCTCCAGTCGCCTGCTTTAGGAAGGCTTCAGATTCTCACCCTTTGGGCTTTTTGTAAGACTGTTAATGATAATATCAGCTTTCCCCAAAGTGAATACTGTGAGAGAAGAGCCACATTTTATTTGACAATCTGCTCTTAGAAGTTACATACCATGTCTTCTCTTCATATTTTGTGGGTCACACACAACTACCCTAGTCTACCATGGGAGGGGGACTACGCAAGAATATATCAGGAGGTGGGGATTCCTGGGGCCATTGTGAAGCCTGGCTGCCAAGGTATGTTTGGCTATACAAAGTCAAACTATTCAACAAGTTTTAAGGCTCTTGTGTAAATCAGCCCATAAAACCTATTTTAGCAGTATCCATTTACTTATAATTTATGAGCTGACTATAAAATAGTTTTACAGTTTATCAAATAATTTTTAAAGCACATATTACTTTTCTACCATCAACTAAAGATAACCATGTTGCATTTCTTTAAATGTATTGTATATTTCAATAACTTTGTTCAACCTGGTAGGTCTCATTCCTCTACACTTTATTTCTGGTGTATATTTAAATAGTTGGAACAAAGGAGAACCATCTTTATAAGTTAAAACTTCAGTGTGTTGTAAAAGAATCTGAATCTTATTTACTCATAAGGACTAATAATAAACATTAAGTTAAAGATTAGCTAATTCAACATTTATTTTTCCCATGCCCTGCAGTGACAAAAAGTTGTTCATTTTGGAGATTATTAATATGTTGTTCACACTGTTCAATGTATATCTAATATTTTAGGTGTAAATATATTTTAAAAATTAATGTTGCTTTAAAACTGGTATGAGGATAAAGGGATAACATTAAATCCCACAGACATTCAGCATACTTTTAGAAGATACTCTAAAGCTAAATTATGATTTGTGGCTAAATTTTAATAAAGACTCAAAATATGAATGGATGTTTTCACATATTAACAGTAAGAGAGAATGTGACTGAAAATAAACACCTATTGCAAACAGTAAAAACTAAATTGAACACAGCATCAAAAAATTTGGCAGTAAAATCACTGTGCCCCACCCTATAGCACATACTGTTCCCAAGGCAGAGCAGCAAGCTCCAAAGCTTAAGTTTTGGCAGAGGTTTTCATCATTCTCAAACCTTTTTCCAACTCTAGTATCTGTGTTCATTTTCATTATTTTTATGCCCATATCCCACTACCACATTCTCTGCTGTTACTTATCAGTTGATGACATTAGGATTACCTGCAGAATTGGATGTAATTTTAACTGCATCCAAAGCCAGAGCAGCATATAAAATGAGTGGTGAAATAGCTTGCCTTTGCTTAGTGAGTTGTGGGGATGGCTGGCTATGGGCTGGCTGTGGGATGGGAGGGACTATATTTGTCTGCTAGCTGACAAAACTGAGCAGATTAATAAATTTTGACTGTTGTTTTGCTCCCATGACAACACTTTATTTAGCTGATATTTCAGTACCTTGTTAGGAGCACAGCAGTCACGGACTCTGCAAGGCAGCACAGTGACTTCCCAGACTCCAGTGAGTTCCCTGAGTTTGACAGATATGTATTCACTCAAGCATGGACACAAGAAACAGCAGAGTGCAAGACACTGGAGATCTATTTCTAATAGAATGAATATGGAACCTGATTCATTCTTTACCTTCCACTTCAAGATTATTTTTTATTAAATGAGGACTATCAATATTAAGGAACAATGTCTTATTTCTTAAGTATGGTCCTTAAGTCAAAATGCTCTAATTAGATTAATTTTAGTCATTCATTACATTAATCAGTATTAAGTTTTGTTTTGTTTTGTTTTTGAGACAGGGTCTTGCTCTGTCACCTAGGCCAGAGTGCAGTGGCATGATTATGGTTCATTGCAGCCTTGACCTTCTGAGCTCAAGCAGTCCACCCACCTCACCCTCCTGAGCAGCTGTGACCACCAGCATGCACCACCATGTCTGGTTATTTTTTTTTTGTAAAGATGAGGTCTTGCTGTGCTGCGCAGGTTGGTCTCCTGGGGTCAAGCGATCCTCATGCTTGAGTTTCTAAAATGGGCCAGGCAACCACGTTCACAGTGGTAAACAACAAAGGACACTGTCTCTGCTCTCTGAAAGGAAATACCTTAGCATTTGAGACAGAATGAAGGGGTAAATAAACAGACTTTAGCTAGTGGTAAGTGTAACAGTGAAAATCTATGAGAGAGTAATGGAAGGGATGCAAGATCAGAAAAGACATCACTGCAGGGCTGACGTGTGAATTGAGGAGAAAGGAAAATGTATAAGACAAAAAAACAGGCAGAGAAAACAACAGGTGCAAAGACCCAGCGGCTAGAAAAAGCCTGGCATGCTTGAGCAACAAAGAGGACATTGTTGCTGGAGTTTAGGGAACAAGACTGGGAGTCTTAGGAAATTAGGAAATGGGGTCAGGAGATGGGCAGAATCTTCACATAGCCCATCTTTAAAACAATCTTTTTTCCTCTTTTTCTCAGTTAATACCTAGAATATCTGTCACCTTTACTGCAAATTTCAAGATAGGAAACCAACTGATGAGAATGCTATAATTTAAGACTACTTATGAGTTGAAATAGCTTCTAATTTGCTGACAATAAATTAAACTTGCTGTCCTCCAGTTTGGGAGATATCATGTAGCAGGGAGTGTACAGCCAAAATCTGAGACATCTTTAAGCAAGCAGTCAGGAGTAGCACATCCAAAAATATAGTCTTTATAATTTTGTGAACTGTCTCTATTAACTTTATATGGACAGTTGAACTGAAAGTTGTTTATTTATACATTTGTGTCATTTATTAGAATGAGATGTGCTCTGCTCTGTCTAGGAATACCAGTGGTGGTGCAGATAAGTGCTGGTATTCCATTTTTAGAGGTCACTGACTATTGAAATGATCAAGCTAACTGGATTTCACTGTAGTTGAAAATGTAAATGTTGGACTGTGTTATTGTTATTTTTTAACGATGATAAATTAGTTTAAATACAATATATCTGAAGTTTCTTCCTCAGAAATTTCAGTCTAAGGAAATTTCTCTCTTTATGTTTATTGGTCTTATAAATTTAGTCCAAAATAATCAGATTTTAAAATAAATAAATCTGATGTTAGGTGACCTTTTTTTTTTGAGACAGGTCTTGCCCTGTTGCTGGGGCTGGAGTGCAGTGGCACGATTATGACTTATTGCAGCCTCAAACTCCTGTCTCAAAAGATTCTCCCACCTCAGCCTCCCAACTAGGTGGGACTACAGGCATGTTCCACCATGCCCAGCTAATTTATTTTTGTATTATCTGTAGAGATGAGGTTTTACCATATTACCAAGGCTGATCGCAAAATCCTGAGCTCAAGCAATTGACCCACCTCAGCCTCTCAAAAGTGCTGGAACTATAGGTGTGAGCCACAGTACCTGGTTGATTTGTTATGTATTATGTAAGCATTGAAGTTATTTCTTGAGAAATAAGTAGATAATAATTTCCATTGTAATAGGTAATATATGAGGCAAGTAGACTCCCATTTACCTAGCTTCGCCCCTGACAGCTATGCTTTATTCTATGGTTTAAATATATTTGTATTAGAAGTGAAACTATCATAAGAAAATCAATATCTCATGTGAATGAAAAAGTAAATACTATGATCTTATGAAAAAGACTAAAAATATATAGCATTATCACTAACTCCTTGTGCTTATACCAGCACAAAGCAGCATTAAATAGTCAAGAAAAGGCCTATCAGGGCTGGATGACATTCCCCTCATGGCAGGTGCTCGTTGGTGGGCTGACCCACACAGAGTGTAGACCATGAAGTCCCACAAAGCACTGACCTGCCTGGACAGGTTGGGAAATTTGAACCCTTGCTTTAGGGAGTGATCCTTTCACATGTATTTGCTTCTGAAATAGCTATTTCTTATTGACTCCTTATTGTTTGTTGTTTGCACACATTATAAAGAGGAAAATGTCTCACCTTAGAGAAACAGAATGTCACTGAGCTAGCAGAAGCTCAGTGGCAATCAATATACATTGAATATATACTTACATGAAAATATAAATATGTAAATTTTAATTTTATAGATTAATTTAACTCAAGTAAAAAATAAACTGTTGCCAGAAAGGTGGGATAATGATTCATAGTTAATATTTATGTAATTCAATATTGAATTCAAGAGGTCTAGATTTTATACCCTTACCTACCACTTGTTAATTTTGTCCTTGTTTCACCAGCTATACAATTTGAATACTGTAGTGTTCATTATTTAGAACAGTAATGTGTGGATATAGATATATGTGTGTGTAATACACATATATTATACAATTAAATTCATTATGTAAGGGGTCCTTCAAGTACTGCAAGCATTAGCATAGTGCTTAGCAAAACATCAGCACTCGACAAATACAAATATCATTAATAATCATATTTTTATTTTTTGTGCCCCCAAAGAGTGGTTGGATATTTTACATTCTACTATTTTAATATCATTCAGGACTAAATCAACTCTAAAATAAATTTTTACATCTATTTGCACACCCAGATCTTCCTTTTCTGAGGGCTATCATTTTGCCTAGGAGGCCTTCTTTGCTTGGGTTAGCTATAATTAAGAGGCCAAGGAAATGTTTCCCTTCTGCGTGCCTTTAGAGTATGTGTGGCTGGGAACAATGTGCTCATGTAGCCTAACACCACAGGAGAGGGAACTGCAGATTCAGTGAACTTTCCAAACCCCATAACAGTAGCAGATGGATAAGGTTTAGAGGGTGTTGTGCCCTGTCATCAGACCCTGCTCAGACTTTAGCCTGACTTTCCCAGATTTCAGAGTCTTTGCCTTTAACCAGTTCCCTCCAGGCCCAGGAGGATCTTAAAAGTAAGATGGAGGTTTTCTAATGAACAAGATTGCTTGACGTGTCCACTAAGGAGCACTCTTCTTTTCTGTAAGCATGTGTAGTATTACTTTGGAAAGCATTTGTTTCATTCTCATGGCACATTTATATGTATTAATCCCTGAAGGCACTATAAAGTTTAATACGAATTTTAAGTTCATTTTCTTCTGTCATGTTTGACTATTTGGTGCTGAAGATCTTTTGCAAACAAAGAGAAAATAATGGATAATACTTTCTGTTCGGAACCAGAACATGAGTCTCCAGTGACCTTAATTTTTATGCTTGGGCCAAAAAGTAGAAGATCCCAGTAATTCTGATCACCATTGTTTGGTCTTCAGTGCTCATATCATTTCCTTGATTGGTTATCATATTTTAGTTTAGCGCCTACATTTCAAATAGGTACTAAAGATTTTTTTTTTTTTTTTTTTTTTTTTTTTTTGAGACGGAGTTTCGCTCTTGTTATCCAGGCTGGAGTGCAGTGGCGCGATCTCGGCTCACCGCAATCTCCGCCTCCTGGGTTCAGGCAATTCTCCTGCCTCAGCCTCCTGAAAGATTCATTTTTAATGCTTGATAAGCAGACAAGTTTCAGGCTTACTTCACTTAGTCAGTCTTGAGTGATTGCTTTGTCCTCACTTACACTGCAATGTTTTCCTTCTGAATAAACAGTTTCACAGCTTAATGTAGGGTAGTATTTTCAACGTGCTTGATTTTCAAGCATGCGTGAGTAAGTTTACATGCTAGAAACCGGCTGGGTATGGGGACTCATACCTGTAATCCCAGCAATTTGGGAGGTCAAGGAGGAAGAATCACTTTATGCCAGTAGTTAGATACTAAGACTATGAAACATAGTGACACCCTGTCTCTACAAACAATTTTAAAAAAAATTAACCAGGTGTGGTGGTGCATGCCTGTAGTCCCACCAACTCAGGAAGCTGAAGTAGGAGGATCTCGTGTGCTCAGGGTTTGAAGCTGCAGTGAGCCATGATCACACCACTGCACTCCAGCCTGGACAACAGAGTGAGACTATGTCTCCAAAAAAATAAAATAAATGCTAGACACTGGTTGAAAGTAACAGGAGGAACTGAGGGTGTGTCACTCATTCTTGAAAATCATTTGTGGTTAAAGATTAAAACAGACTCTGCTGCTATCTTTCTTATGTAAACATAAAGTCCAAGGGCCACACATGACAGAAAAAAATATCACTTAGCTTCTGTAAAACTTTTAAAAAATTTCTTTAAACGTTTTCATGACCATACATTGTTTGCAAAGTAAATGAAACAGGTTAACTTCCTGGATGCTTACTTTTAGCAGAAATATAGCAGATAGCAAACTTGCTGATAGATGAATCACAGCTTTGCCTACCTGTAATGAGGATACACTGCTTAATCCTAGGCCAGTCTCAGACTTTTAGGATGGTATTTCTGGCCTCCAACCTACTGAGGGAACTGATTATTTTGCATACCTCTCTGGGGTTATGTTTGTTCTCCACCTCATCTGGCCCTTAATGGGCAAACATCTCCTACCTGGCCAAAAGTAACAAAGCTGAAAAAAAGTGGCCAAATCTGGAAACCTGTTGTTAGTCTCCCTCTTCCTGTCAGAACAGCATTCCAGATCGTTTCCAGGGTCTGACTTCAGGCCACTATTCTTTGCTGGCCTTGACCTCAGTACCTGTCTTATAAATGGCTTTATGCTTTTCTCCCTCGGTCTCATCCCACTCTTACTTTGTATCCTACCTCTAGTTGTTTTATCCTCCAGACGCTTTTAATTTTTCTCCCTTGTTTGAATATATTTTTAGGCTTTCTCTAGACCTTGCTTGTCAACCTGCCATACATTCCATACTCAAACTCTGTTCCTTCCACACTTTCCACCTCAATCTGTTCTACTTTACCTGAAGACTCTGACAAGAGCGAGGTCTTCAACTTGAGCCTGATGGGGTCTTGGCCAGCTGACATCCCCATCACCTAATGGCCTTAGCTGCCTTGTCTCCTGTCCACCTGAGATGACACCCCTTGCATCCAGTTCTTTGAGAGAAAGAATTCTTACCACAGATTTGTCTTAACTGATCCCTCAGATTTCCTTTCTCTGACTCAGACTCATCTAATCTTTGTTACTTTTTCTCAGCAAATTTCATGTTGAATATGCAAAATAACAAAGCAGAACATATTTACTTCATTTACAAGTTTAGTAAAGTTTTACTCTGACACCCCATTTTAGATGTCACTCCCATTATCCTGTTTAATCTGTTAACATGCAATAGAGACAATAATAAATAGAATGGAGTAAATTTTACTAGCAGAAAGTAATAGTTGAGATTTTTCTGTCCATCCTCCATTTAGGTAGAGATTTAATAGTTCTCTTAAAGGGAGTGTTTGTATGCCCAAACTTCTACTTATACACCATTGCTATTCTTTTTGTAAAAAAAAAAAAAAAAATCTAGATCTGTGCTTCTGGTGTGTAACTGTGAATATAGGTTTGCATATCAAAACAAATAAATATGTACCTTGTACTTTATGGGCAAAATCACCCTTGAAAATCCTTTATACTTTGCTTGATACCTCACAGAGTTCTTTTTTTGTTTTGTTTTTCTATTTGCTTAGGTTTTAAAATTTTAAATTGCCACAATTTAAAAATCAGAAAGTTTCAACACAAATTTAGACTTCAAGCGTCAAAAAATATTTTAAGGTCTCTCAGCAATGCTACCTGCCTTTCTGTGCTGCAGCTGTACGCTTGTGCAGAGGAGCAGCTGCCCCTTGGCATGGAAATGTGCCTGCTGCTTTGACACAATTAACCACTCACTTGCATTAGTTGCCTGGGCTTTCTGGGCATGTGACTTGGTACTTATCATCTTAAAGGAGAAGCATAGTTGGAACGAAAGAGGTAAAGGCGTAGACTTCCACCCAGCAATGCTTTTCTTTTAAAAGAAAATAATATATGCCCTCCACTTCCAAAATACAAAAAACAAAATAACAATCTTTTATAGTACCACCACCCAGAATAAATCATTGTTAATATTTTGGCTTATTTGTTTTCCAGTTTTATCCCCTAGCTAATTCCATTTTTGTCCTGTAGAATTTTTTATCTATATGCAGGGGTAAATTTTTTCCTTAAGAAGTCTCCCCCATTCTTAAAGATTTTACTACCTTTTCCTCAAGAAATATAATCATAATCTTGGTTGTGTAAGGTCCAGTAGTTGTGTGCCTAGGGCATTAGACTTTCCCCAAATCAGAGACCCTCGTGGTTTCTACTTAGGCCTCTCTTTGGCCACTAGGCCCAAGTCAAAAACATGGTTATCAGTTAATTTCATAGTGATTTAAATAGGATAAAGACACAGCTCTAAGTTCTTTAGCAGGTTAGTTTGTAGTATTCATAAATGTGGGGCATTTCAAGATAGATTCATCTTAGTCCTGACATTACTTGGTTAGAGAGTTGTCAGGCCAACTTCAAGCCAATGGAAGCGAGATGTGAGTATAATCAAGTAAGCATTGGACCAAAGTTGCAATATTCAGCTGCCCTTCTTGTGTGGTGTCATATCCACAGTCCCATGTTACACCAATGTTACCCCTAAACCTTTGTACTCAAGAGCCCTTCCCTTATGAGTGAATGTGAATCCTTTGACTTTTGCTCCAGCTACTTACATAATTGTCAACCTCTGATTGGTAATTGCTGTGCATGGATTAGCAACTCTATCATCTCAGGTGTTTAGGATGCAAATAATTATTTAAAATTTAGTACTTAGGCTCCTTTGGTTGCTCCCAAAGGAGAATTTAATAGTGTGACTGTGACATATGTATATATTAAAGTATAAAATATTTTTTCAGTAGGATGAAGTATAGAACTCAATACTTTGGTATATAGTTGGTGTTCAACTAATGTGAATTTCTTCCTTTTTAAAAACATGTACTATTCTAGCAGTATCATGGATTAAATAGGATTCTAGTAGCTTCAGTTTTGTGTTTTGTTCTAAGTTTGGTAAGTCATTATAAAATTTTGGTTCCTGGGTAGAGGGTAGACTGTAGTGAATAGTGGATGCTGGGGATAGTGGAAGGAAAGAGGAAAGTCAAAAGGCCTTTGTGGATGTCCAGGTGAAAGATGGTAGTGATTTGAACTAAGAGATTAGTAGTGGGGAAGAAGTTTCAGGTTTGCACTGTATTTTGAAGGTAAAGCTAACAGGACTTACTGCTGTGTTGGATGTTGTCTAAGGAAAAGAAATGCGTCAAGGAAGAGCCCTGGGTTGAATCATTCAAGCTTTATTCATTTCTTTCCCTCAAGACACCAGTTATCTGTGTTATTTTCTACCTTTAGATCACCTTTGATCCATTTTCCATGATTCAGTGGCTTCTCATTCCTCCTTTTCCACCTACCTGTGGAAGGTTACAGATTATACCTGTTTTGTGAACTTTCTAACAGATTTTGAAATCCCTGTTCTTTCATCAAACTCTCCTGATTAACCAAAGACCAGACTATTTCCACATAGTTTATTCAGTTGGAAGGAAGGGTTTTCATAGCTATTCTGTTCTCAACCCAGTTACATATGTTGCCTCCTTGCTGAGGTGCACTTACCCTTTATTCAGACAATGCCTGTTTCCATTTATATATTTGCTCTGCAAGTCTTAATTCCTTGTTTCCATATATGTGCATTGATATAAGTGTCCATCTTTGATTGTTAGCACCATGAGGGCAATTGCTGCCTTACTGGTGCAATTACGTTCTAAATAAATCATTTTTAAGTGATGATAACATTTTGATTCCAATATAGTGGCTGTATTTGATAAGAACTTTAATCCCATTTTCACTAGTAATTAGGCTCTTTTCCACTCAAATTTAAAGTGATAGGATGGTATTTTTAGAATATCTGAATTTTTCAGAAAGCCTCTGCTTTCAGTTTTCAAGTGTTGGCCTCTTTACCAAACTGAGTTCACAAGCTCTCCATTTATGCCAGCATCATACCTTTACCATTCTGCCACATGCATCACATAATTCTTGATACTAGAAAGTCACTTTTGTGTTTGAAACCATTTGGAAGGGATGAAAATAAGAAAAATTAACATCTTATTATAGTAATAAACCTAGAATTTTCATTGAGTTGGCTTCAATAATAGGTTTTTATAAACCATGTGTAGCAAAAGAATTAATTTCCTTTGAGTATCACCATGGACTTTTAGAAACCAAGAATGATTTATTTGCTTTGTGTCTAAGATTAACCAAGTTAAGAATGGAAAAATCCTATTAGATCATAAGAGACTGTTCCCTTCCCCACTGCAGGATTATGTGCTACAGTATATTTCCTAATCTTTGTTCTTTTTAATAACATTCTTCCTGTATTCATTTGAAAGTCATTACTCTAAAATATTTCCATGAAATTATAATATCATGCATGATTTCAGATGGAGATAAATTATGTTTTTGTAATACCCACTAAAGTTTATTTTTTAAAAGTATTGAGCAATGTTTATCTCTTTAAAATGGGACAATAATACTAGTCCCCTACAAGTTTAAATAATAGCAATATTTTCTTTTATTTCAGTAGCTTTATTATTTTTGGATTAGTGATATTTTGTTTGGAACATACTGTGAACTGCAGATTATTTATCAGATATACTTTAGAAAGAAATTAGAATGGACCTCAAGCCAGCAGGCAAGCAGATCACGGTTTGTTTTCTTTTAAAAATTTTTTATTATTTTTAATTTTTGTGAGTACCTAGTAGGTGTATATAGGGTACATGAGATGTTTTCATACATGCATGTAATGTATAATAATTACATCATGGGAAATGGGGTATTCAGCCCCTCAAGCACTTATTCTTCGTATTATAAACAATTCAATTATATTATTTTAGTTATTTTAAAGTATACGATTAAATTATTATTGTCTATAGTCACCTGTTGTGCTGTCAAATACTAGGTCTTATTCATTCGATTTTTTTATACCCATTAACCATCCCTTCTTTTCCATCCAACCCCCAACTACCCTTCCCAGCCTCTGGTAACCATCCTTCTATTATTCTCTATGTCTGTGAGTTCAATTGTTTTGATTTTTAGATCCCACAAATAAGGGAGAACATGTGATCTTTGTCTTTCTGTGCCTGGCTTATTTCACTTAACATAGTGATCTCCAGTTCTATCCATTTGTTGCAAATGACAGGACCTCATTCTTTTTATGGCTGAGTAGTACTCCATTGTGTATCAGTGCCACAGTTTCTTTATCCATTCACTGCTGATGAATACTTAGGTTACTTCCAAATCTTGGCTATTGTGAACAGTGCTGCAACAAACATGAGAGTCTAGATATTGCTTCAGTATACTGATTTACTTTCTTTTGGATATATACCCAGCAGTGGGATTGATGGATAATTTGGTAGCTCTATTTTAGTTTTTTTGAGGAACCTCCAAACTGTTCTCCATAGTGGTTGTACTGGTTTACATCCCCACAACAATATCTTAGAGTTTCCTTTTCTCTACCAGCATTTTTTGTTGCTGGTCTTTTGGATAGAAGCCAGTTTAACTGGGGTGAGCTGATATCTCACTGTAGTTTTGATTTGCATTTCTTTGGTCATCAGTGATTTTGAGCACCTTTTCATATGTCTGTATGCCATTTCTTTGTCTTCTTCAAGAAATGTCTATTCAAATTTTTTTGCCAATATTTTAATTGGATTATTAGATTTTTTTCTATAGAGTTGTGTGAGTTCTTTATATATTCTGGTTATTAATCCCTTGCCAGATGGGTAATTCTCTCCCATTCTGTAGGATCTCTCTTCACTTTGTTGATTGTTTCCTTTGCTGTGCAGAGGCTTTTTGATTCGATGTGATCCTATTTGTTTTTGCTTTAGTTGAATGTGCTTGTAGGGTATTACTCTAGAAATTTTTGCCTAGACCAATATCCTGGAGAGTTTCCCAGATGTTATCTTGTAAGAGCTTCAGAATTTGAGGTCTTAGGTTTAAGTTTTTAATCCATTTTGATTTGACTTTTGTATGGGGTGGGAAATAGGAGTCTAGTTTCATTCTTCTGGATATAGATGTCCAGTTTTCCCAGCACCATTTACTAAAGAGACTGCTTTTTTCTCAGTGTATGGTCTTGGCCCCTTTGTTGAAAATGAGTTCACTGTAGTTGTGTGGATATGTTTCTGGGGTCTCTATTCTGTTTCATTGGTCTCTGTGTCTCTTTCTCTGCTGTACCATACTCTTTCAATTACTACAACTCTGTAGTATCATGCAATTCCCCCAGTTTTGTTCTTTTTGCTTAAGACAGCTTTGACTAATCTAGGTCTTTTCTGGCTCCATATAAATTTTAGGATTTTTTTTTTCTATTTCTGTGAAGAAATGTCATTGGTATTTTGATAGAAATTGCATTGAAGTTTTAGATTGCTTTGGGTAGTATGGACATTTTAACAATATTGATTCTTCTAATCCATGAACATGGAATGTCTCTCATTTTTTGGTATCCTCTTCCATTTTTTCCATCAATGTTTTATAGTTTTCATTATAAAGATCTTTCACTTCTTTGGTTAAATTAATTCCTAGGTATTTAATTTTATTTGTGGCTAATATAAATGGGATTACTTTTTATATATTTTTTTCAAACTTTTAACTGTTGACATAAATAAATACTACTGATTTTTGTATGTTGATTTGGTACCCTTCAGCTTTACTGAGTTTGTTTATCAGTTCTAAGATTTTATTGTGTAGTCTTTAGGTTTTTCCAACTATATTACCACATTATCTGCAAACAAGGATAATTTGACTTCTTTTTGTCCAATTTAGATGCCCTTTATATCTTTCTCTTGTCTGATTGTTTTAGCTGGGACTTTGAGTCCTTGTTGTGTTCTAGATCTCAGAGGAAAGGCTTTTGGTTTTTCTCCATTCAATATGATGCTAGCTGTGGGTCTGCCATATATGGCTTTATTATGTTGAGGTGTGTTCCTTCTATATCCAGTTTTTCTAGGGTTTTTATTATGAAGAAATGTTGATTTTTATTAAATGATTTTTCAGCATCAGTTGAAATGATCATATGGTTTTAGTCCTCCATTCTCTTGATATGATGTATCATATTGATTGATTTACCTATATTGAACCATTCTTACATCCCCAGGACAAATCCCACTTGATCATGATGAATCTTCTCTCTTTTTTCTTAGTTAGTATGGCTGAAGGTCTGTCAATTATGTTTGACTTTTCAAAACACCAACTCTTTGTTTCACTGATCTTTTATATTGTTTTCTTCATTAGCTTCTGTTTATAGTCCATGATTTCCAGAGGACAGTTCTCTAGCACTTAATTGCCCATCTTTTTCAAGTTAAGATACATATATGAAATGTAACTAGGGAATTCAGTTTGCTAGTATTTTATTGAGTGCTTTTTAATTAATATTTGTCAGAGATATTGGCCTACAAGACAATATCTCTGACGTGTGTGTGTGTGTGTGTGTGTGTGTGTGTGTGTGTGTGTTTCTGTCTAGCTTTAGTATCAGGGTAATAATATTAGTCTGGTAGAATGAGTATGGAAGTACTCCCTCTTCCTCTGTTTTTCAGAACAATTTGGGTAGGATTGATATTAGTTCTTCTTTAAATGTTTGGTAGAATTCAGTGGAGCCATGAGGTCCTAGAATGTTTTTTACTGGGAGACATTTTATTACAGCTTTGATATCATTACTTGTTATTGGTCAGTTCAGGTTTTAGACTTCTTCATGGTTCAGTATTGGTAGGTTGTATGTGTCTAGGATTTGTCCATTTCTTCTATATTTTCCAATTTATTGACATATAATTTCTCATAGTAGCCTCTAAAGATCCTTTGAATCTCAGTGGTGTCAGTTATCAGTTGTAACATCTCCATTTTCAACTCTGATTTTATTTATTTGGATCTTCTCTCTTTCCTTAGTTAAACTGGCTGAAGGTCTGTCAATTGTGTTTGACTTTTCAAAAAAACCAGCTCTTTGTTTCACTGATCTTTTGTATTCTTCATTTCAATTTTATTTATTTCTGCTCTCTTCTTTATTATTTCTTCTACCAATTTTGGATTTGGTTTGCTCTGCTTTTCTAGTTCTTTAAGATGCATCATTAGGTTGTTTAAATTTTTTGTTTCCCATTGTTTTAATGTAAGAAAAGGCAGAATTGCTAGATTGATGATCCATGGGGACATGAATAACTTGAGTAATAATATCCATAATTAATATTCTCAAGCAGTTTGGAGATGTACAACTAAACCTGCTAAGCCTCTCTGTAGGTGGTTTCTGTTTATGGCCCATGATTTCCAGAGGATAGTACACTATCACTTAATTGCCCATCTTTTCCAAGTTAAGATATACATATGAAATGTAACTAAGGAATAGTCTGAATTAATTAATCAGCATATTTGTTATTACAGGCATCATGAATACATTACATGGTGGCACTGTTGACATTTTTTAATCTCATGATGTACATATTTTGTTTTCTCAAATATAGTTTGGAAACCACATGACTTATAAAAACAAAATAGCTAACTTTGTAAACAAAAGAATAGCCCTAATGTTATGTATCACTTTAGTTAAATTCACATATTGTCCTAAAGCAGTCTGTAATTAAATGTTCATTTAAATTAATAAATATTAATATTTGTCGAGCAAACCAGACAAAAATCTACTAATTTGCTTTTTAAAAATTGGCAGTGGCTCTTCAGTACCTCCAAAATGAAGCCTAAACTCCTTAACATAGTGTATGCTTTTGTACCAGGCTACATTTTAGTCCTACCTTCCATCCTTCCCTTTCTCATACCTTCTTCCGGTCCCACCCCCTTATGTTACTTGTCTCATATCTTTTTCCTTGTGGATTCCGCAAGCCAAATTTTACCCTTTTGCCAGCTGGGATTTCTCCCATTTTTACCTGGTGAATTTCTATTCATCTTTCATGCCCAGCTTCAAATGGCTGGGCATTTGAGGACTTTCTAGACTTGATTAGGTGGACCTGAAATATTTTCTATTCTCTAGGGTTTTCTAAGACAGAGATGAAGCTTTATTCATCTCTGTATTCTTGTCTTGATCTAGTACCTACCACAGTATCTGCTAGGTATTTGATAGTAGGCATATGGTAGGAGCTTATGGAATTTTTTGTTTTTGGTTTTGAGACAGCGTCTTACTCTGTCACCCAGGATGGAGTATAGTGGTGCAATCTCAGCTCACTGCAACCTCTGTCTCCCAGGTTCCAGAAATCCTTCTGCCTCAGCCTCCTGAGTAGCTGATACTACAGAGGTGTACCACCATGCCAGGTTAAGTTTTGTAGTTTTAGTAAAGATGGGGTTTCACCATGTCACCCAGGCTTATCTTGAACTTCTGACCTCAAGTGATCCACCCACCTCCACCTCCCAAAGTTCTGAGATTAGAGGCGTAAGCCACCATGCCAGACCAGAATTTGCCAATAAATTAATATTATGGTAATCCATTCATGGATAGATTATAATGTTTTTATATTATTTAATTTTTATTTTTTAATTATAGTAGGGTACATAGTAGGGTACATTGTCGGTATAAATATTTATGGTTTACATGAGATGTTTTGATAGAGGCATGCAATACATAATAATCATATTGTGGTAAATGGGGTATCCATCACCTCAAGCATTTATCCTTTGGGTTTCAGACAATTCAGTTGTAATCTTAGTTATTTAAAAATGTGTAATTAAATTATTTTTGATGACATTCACCCCGTTGTGCTAGCAAATACTATTATATACACATTCTATTTTTTATACCCATAAATGATATTTAAGTGACTAGTTTGTCAATATTTCCTAATCTGATTCTTCATATTTCACATGAGTGAACAAATCTGTGCCTATTGTATTTTGATACAGACTTTTTGCTCACCCTTACTTTGAATTCAATGGTAGAATTTTATTATAATAACCTAAGATAAATTACCTAATCCTGTGTAATTATATACTAAATATTGTGTGCATGACCTTCTGTGCATTTGTCTGAGTGAAGAGTAATATATTATTAAAAGGACTCTTAGAAACATTTAAGAAGCATTGCCTATTAAAAAACAAAGTGTAACATGAGTCCATACCTCTCCAGGCATTTGGAATCTTTTTGGGGAAACTCATACATAAAACAAAAGTTCAAGGCAGCACACAGTTGAGTTAAAATGCTCAGAGGAATAATTGCTATAAGAATTCAGAGAATGGTGTGTTGAGATTGTTAAAGAGTATGGGAGGAGGTAGGATTTGGGAGTGATTTTAAGGATGAGTAGAAGAGGAGGATAGTGTAGGAGGATGGGAGCATTAGAGCAGAGGCACAACCTCTAGAGAGCCTTGTTTTTCAGACTAAGAAATCTTTCCTTCGTCCCTTCTCATGCCGTCTTTTCTCCAAACACTCTTTGTTGCCTGCTGCCTTGTTGCACAGGGTCACATTAGCCTAGTTCTGGGAAAGGATCCAGTAGGAAACGTGTAAGAAACTTCCTGGCCGTAATAGAAAATTGCTGTAGTATCAAATTGCTTTGTTGCTTGGGCCTCACATCTGTTTCCTTGTCCTTTCACCAACCTCTGTCCTACTAAAGTGGGTCTCCTGATTCCTGAGTCCTTGATCTTTTGACCATTCCAAAATTTTGCTATTATGCCTTGGTGCTCTCTGACTGCCTGATTTCTCTTCTACCTTTTGTGTCTGACCTCCTGTGATGTGTTTTTTGACTTCTGCCTGGCTGAAGTTCCTGACTTGCTGTCCCACTCAGACTCTTGGCTGGTTAGTATAGCTGGCTTACCGTCCAGCTGGTGCTGACCTACTCCATAGGTGACATTCCCCACCAGACAATATTGGAGTTCTGGTCTCCTGCCCAGCTTCTTGTTCTGTCATAACCAGCTTGCTTGGTATGAAGGAGTCATTTGTGGGAATACTAAAAAATTTGTGGCAATATGCCAAAGACAGAGAGAGAGAGAGAGAGATAAAGCTAGGCTGTGGAAAGATTTGCAAGAAAGGTTGAAGTTTATATTTCATTCTCTAGGTCAGTGATCTTCAAAGTTCAAGGTTTGCATCTCAAAAGTAGGCAAGAGGATCTATGGGGTGTGGAAAGAACTTATTATAATGACAGGTTCAGTGTGTTTCTATCTTTAAAAAGCTTTTTCCAAGAAATATAGTTATTTAAAATACAAAAGAAACAAACCAAACATTTAAAATTTAAAATAAATTAAAAATACAAATGTTTAAATTGTGGATTGACCCAGGTCACTCTTATGCCAGATGGTCCATGTCAACTTTGGTAACAGGCTCCTGGAGGGAAGGGTATGAACTCCGCGTCCTGGAGACGTTGACAGCAAGACTTTACTTGTTTATTCACTTTCAGTTTGTGTGAGATATTGCTGTTTATGCATGCCTCGGTTTTCAGATTGTGTTTTTAACTTTAACCAAAATAACATTTGTAAGGTGGTCAAGTGCCTTTAAAAGATTCCTGCCAAGAACCTGCAGGTTGAAGCTACTACTTGTGACACAATCACACGGAGGAGCTGATATTTGTACTCCTCTACCAGCTCTTCTTTAGCCACACTTAGAGCAAAAATCAGTGGTATTTTAATCAGATATAACCAAACTTCTACCACCAAAAGTTGATAATTTCCAAGAAGACTATTAGGAAAGTGAATGTATCCAAATCCCTATGACAAAGATCCTCACCCTCAGTGTGTATTCTACTTTGAGATAATACACATTGTGAATATAGTATTATGATTAGCCAGTCATTTAAAAATCATGTTTATTTCATTTTTATACTCAACTTTTAAAATGTCTACTTTTAATGGACACTTTTAGTGTCCATATTTAGTTTTATATATATATATATATATGTATATACCCACAAACACCTGCATGTATTTAATTTTGAGAATAAACATATATATTATACATACATATTTATATTTTGGGCACATGATCAAAAAGTTTTTAGGAATTTATTCTGTGGAAATTTTTAGAGAATACAGGTACTCCTGGTGAGGGGTGGTTTCTTTAATAACAAGAAACTGACAACTGACTGAAAATCTAATCTTTCATGAATATTGTTTCTTAAATACTTTCAGAAATATTGCTTCTTACCAACATGGTACATACCATTAAATCTTGTTTGACAGTGGTGAGGACAAGTTTTTTAAGTCAGTTTTCCTATCTATTCATTTACAATTTTGGTTATTTATTGGAACCTTGAAACACCAAAGAAAAAAGGAGGATTATAGTAACCTAGTCTGAAATTGTTCTTGTATTAGCTAAGTAGTAGCCATATCTTATTTATTATTAAAAAACAAAGTTTAATTCATGTGTTTTCTGCCCATTCTACAAGTCAACCTGGTAAAGGGGTTTAGCAGAGAACAATAAAATCTTAGAGGCATTGGATGGGTTACCAAAGAAAGTAATTATGGCTGTAAAATATGTGTGACTCTATTTTTAAGTGAAGTTCTTCAGGAAAAGGGGGTAGACAGCATAATGAGAATTCTATTTTTAACTGAGGTCACTTTTTTCATGGACTGACAATGCTGTGACTTTTTCAGACAGACAACAAGTCATCTAGCTTTTGAACTGTTTCCTATTCTGTAAACATTAGGAAGCACCAGTGTGTCTCCTACTGCAAACACACTCATCCAGACCTCATGTGGTATATTCATGATCATTTACTCTTGTTTATTGAAAGGTCATTAAAAGATATGATTTAGATTTGTTTTCTTAATATTTCTGTGGAAATTAAAAGGCTAATCTACCATGTGGTTTTACATATAGGTTTATCTGGAAGGAAAATAAAGTTTATTTTAGCTTATGGCAATTTTTATTAACATAAGATATATAAAGTGAGTCACACAAAAGTTGACCTTGAAACTTCTCTTTTTTTTTTTACATTAGTGGTTTTAATACTATTGCATTTGAAATTTTAAACTTTTAACAAAATTGGGTTTTTAAAATGTATCCCTCCTTTTCTTTATATATTTATTCCGCCTCTGTTATCTTCCTACCTCTTTAGAAGATTGTAAGCTTTTAGAATCAGAAACAATGTCATAGACCTTTCTTCTTTTGTCTTCCCAGGAAGTTGATTAAAGTGGGGACTGTCCTGGTCCCACTGTTTCCTCCAGTAGCTCAGTTTGAGGACAGATTATATATAGGACATAAGGAAACAGCTGCCAAGTCTCCTGTTGAGCAGCAGCATAAGAGTAGCAAGTCAGGTCTGCAGCCCTGGCTGGGTTCAAATATTGGCTCTGCTAATTCTAAGCTTTATGGAGTGGGAAATTGACTCAATGAGTCAATCTCATGGAGTTGTTATGAAGCATGTAAGTTTCCAAACAAGGTGCTTGATAAGTGGTAAATACTTCATGAATATGAGCTGTTTCTATTGTCATGATTCTGTGGAAGAGAGAACCTTGTTAGCAGGGTGTTTAAGGAGAAAGTAACTTCTCAAAAAGACCAGTGGTGAAAGCACAAAGCCTTTTGCAGTGTGGATGCCAAGTCCCCTTCTAATGAAGCAAGCAGCAGGGAAAGAGGAAGGAGATGCACCTGGATAGAAGCACCTGTGTCAGCTTAAATGACAGTACCAAATATTTCTTCCAACCTCCTGCCAGCATCGTATTTCTTAAAAAATAACTTCAAATTGTATTTTAGATTAAGTGGTTGCATATGCAGATTTGTTAGTTACAGGGTATACTGCGTGATGCTGAGGTTTAGGGTACAAATGATCTTGTCACCCAGGTAGTAAGCATAGTACCCAATAGTTGGCTTTTCCACCTTTTTTCCCCCTCCCTCCTTCTACATTCTACTAGTCCCCAGTGTCTATTGTTGCAATCTTTATGTCCATGAGTACCTAATGTTTAGCTCCTCCTTGCAATGTAGTATAAGTGATACTGGTTCTTCATACAATGGAGTACATGGGGTATGGGTTCTCTCTTCATGTGTTAATTTGCTTAGGATAACATCCTCCAGCAGCATCCACAGCATCCACGTTCCTGCAAAGGACATGACTTTGTTCCTTTTTAAGGTTACAAAGTATTCCATGGTGTAGAAGTACCACATTTTCTCTAGCCAATCCACTGTTGACAGGCACCTAGGTTGATTCCGTTGTCTTTGCTATTTTGAATAGTCCAGCATCATCTTTTACTCAAAGTTAATTAAGTCCACTTCTCAAACCTCTATTTTCCACATTTACTTCTCTGTAGTCGAAATTTGGGACTTTGATGTTGGGGTTTGAAACATATTTTTATTCTCCTTCATGAAATACTGCATGAAAAACAAGATTAGGCAAACACTGTAAATTGTAAGTAGTAAGTTTCTCATCATTAAAAGGTTCCATATATAAATGATGTGCCATACTTAGCCAGGGTTTATGTTTTCCACTGGGTAATTTGGAGCCCCAGGAAAACTGTGAGCATTATAGACTGTGGAAATACAGCCAGTGGCTTCTCAGTGATTAGTTATTACTGAGTGCAGGGTGGAATCGGTGCTCTGCATTTATCCCAGTACAACTTTGGAATGAAAGTGTCACCTCTTACCATAGCATCAATTACACGAGCAATTAGAGAATCAACACTTTTATAAATTTCATGTCTGGCCCAAAGTATAAGCCTGAATTTCTAGACTTTTTACTGTAATTATCCTGTTATATCAAAATTTATTATTTTCTTAATGAGAAGTCTTATTTTTATAATTTGGTCAAAGTTATCTAATCAATTAGTCCTAATAGAAGTTTTACTTTAAAGAGTGGTAGCATAAAAAGCTTTTTAGATTTAATGATTGATATACACATGACATTATAAAATGTCTTTTTCAGTAAAATTAAACAATAAAATGTTTTAAATGTCTGAGTTTTATTTTGTTTCTTAGTTGCAGGAAATTTAAATTTGATGAGGAAGCTAAGTATCTTCCATTTAAAGTCATGGGCCTAGTTTATCACAACTCATGCCTCTCTTCCCATCTTAGAGTGGTTTTCTAAATATAATTACAAAGTATGAGGTTCCTTTTATAAAACCTCATTCTGAAATGAGTTCTATGTGAGTATTTACAGGGAAAACCAAGCCAACCAAAAGACACTTTCAAGATTTATGTTTGCTTTATTTGAAAATATCTATAATTAGTTGCTCACAGATAAATGATACTTTTGTCCTGCCTCAGCATCATAAATCTTTGCAGGTGAATATTGTGTTGTAATGTTTTGTCACCATGACATGAATTTTAAAGATTTAATAAGCCCCTCTTAGCACGGTTACTTTAATAGGGAAAATTGAATCCTTGGCTTAACATATGAAGTAGTGAGTGAGGCTATGGCAGTGGATCTATATTTAGCTGAATATTACGAGTTGGATTATCCCTTATCCAAAATATTTGGGACCAGAAGTATTTTGGAGTTGGGGTTTTTACACATTTTGGAATATTTGCATTATACTTACAGTTGAACATCCCTAATCCAAGAGTCCAGAATGCTCCAATGCACATTTCCTTTGAGCATCATGTAGGTCCTCAGAAAGTTTCAGATTTTTGAGCAGTTCAGATTTCAGATTTTCAGATTAGGGATACTCAGCCTGTAACAACTTAATTGAAGCCTTATGCCAGACGCTGTGCTAAACCTTTCATGGAGACTGTCTCATTTAAACCTCACAATAAATCTTTGAATGAAGTACTCTTCGTGTCCCTATTTTTAAAATGATGAAACTGAGTTTAAATAAAACTTTGAATTTACTTAATTTTTCTAAGGTCATACAACTATTAAGTGGAGATAAATGATGAAGAGTTTTAATTTCATGTTGAGTAAAACATGACTGTACAGCAAATGTACTATTCATATTTAAGTGAGTTTTGTAAATGTGATTATTCTATCTAATTACCTTTAATGAATAAGAGAGATGATTTCCCCATTTCTGATTTTTACTTGCCAGCAGCTGCTAGATCCTTTCCATTAAGTTTATAGGTCAAGTTGTTAATAATCTTTAAACAGAAGTTTAAATCTACCAACTGAGTTTATTTATTAACAACAACAGAAACAAAAACAACCTGTTTTTCAAGGTTCCTTTTCTAATAAACAGTTGTCATATGATCACAGTGGAATATATTTTAATTGCCTTCAAGATCTCTTAAAAGACAAATCCTCTAAGTAAACACTGGAGCATTTATGAACAAAGAGATTTTATTGTCTCCGCCTAAGTGCTCTCCTAAAAACTGGATGAATTGTGATGTAACTTTTTCCTTTTTTAACTCTGAGAAATTTAACGGTTACAGAAATTCGAAGAATATAACAAATATCTCCCTAATAAAATATTACTAGTGTTATATTTTCTTTTAATCATTTTGTTAAGAAATATTACAAACATAAACTTTTTAAAAATGTTCATTATTACTAATTTGTAGGAATTATTTGTTACCTAGAAAATGTTCATTTATCCAGACGGCGTTCTAAAAGTAATCATAGAAAAGGTATTCCAATGTACATTAGGATAATGTATTCTTAATTATCATTTGTATAGGGCATTATTTATCATTTTAAAACAGCCAGTAAAAAATTTAAAATAATCAGTAATCTGGTTTAAAGGACCCTGATTTTAAAATAATTATTTTGAGATTTGTTGTGTGGAATGACTGTGGATTTCGGCTTAAGAATTCAGTGGCTGTTTAATCCTCATGACTTAGTATTACTTATTAATCTCTGTGTCCTTTGGTCAGGAATTTGGGGAAGAGGCACATGAACTGAGCGTGACTAGGTCCACAAGCTTGTTTGTTTGTTTTTCCATTGTGACTAAAGGCTAAACTCTTTTAGAAAGGCAAAAGCATTCTGCAAAAATTAACGTTGATTGTGACATTGGTGGAAAGGGGGTGGTAACAAAGTAAAAAATACACCTCAAGTTCTAAAATTAGCCAGTGTAATCAATGCATGCTGCCAAGGGGGTGTTGCTGGCTGGCCTATAATCTGAAGACCCTCCCCCAGCCCCTAGGGTTCCTCTGAGGAGGAGGAGTCAAGCCTCTGGATCCTACTAAGTTGGCACACCTCATCATTAAACAAACTGCTAAGATTAACAACTTCAAAAGGACAGATTGGTTGATTTTAACTGTAAATAGGCACATATTTAACAGTTCAGCATTGCATGATTTATGTATGTAAACACTGTGACTCTAATGGGAAGGTCTTTGGCCATATCTAATATAATTTATTTGTTCATACTTTCAAGCCATTGAAAGTTTTTGATCCCCTTATATTTAAGGTGGCCAGTTTTGGTTTAGGAGGATATGGCCAGAGAATGTTGGCCTTTCTGTAGCATTTCTAGGAGGTTTTCTTTGAGGGTGAACTAGCACCAGGGCTTAGGAAGTTGGAGAGATAGGAAGAAGGGGATATTTGGATGCAAGATGTCATTGGCCTCTCACTGAGTATTTGCTATAGGGAGAATCTAGCCTTAATTATGTTTTTATGGCATTTTTGTTTCAAGAATCCTATCCTAGTGAGTTATTTGGAAAGTAGGATTATATTTAATAAGGCAAAGGCAATTTTTAAAAACATGAATTTAATATAATTCATCTCATTTCAAATGACATTTAATAACTGTCACTTAACATTTAAATATATGAAGATTTTTTTTTACTGGTAACATCATTACAATATTTTTATCTAAAAGAAATGTAATTTTCAATAAATTCACCACCAATACTGGGGGACAATTCTAGATCAACTGATTAGTCCTCTTTTTTGATGAGGCCTCTGTATCGTATTTTTAGGACCTCTGCTGGTGATGTCATGTGCACCCCAAGTAAAGAACCAACGTTTTATATAGTTTCAACCATGGTGTACGTATTATACTGTGTTCAATTTATATATTCTATTTTACTTAATTTTATAGTGACTATTTTCATTATTTCTTCAGAGTTCACAAATTTTTAATTAGAATGCCTGTATATTTATGTATCTTAATTTATTAAATTCTTCATATAGTATTGAATATTTCATTATAAGTTAGTAGAAAACATTGGTGCAGTATCATTTGGTTTCTCTGTTGAATCACTTCCAGACCAAATCAAAAAGAAAATGAACAAAGCTTGCTGTTTCTAGTTGCCACACAGCTTTCATAAGGGATGTGGCAATCACAACACTATCAGCAATGAGCGCTTGTTTCACCACAACTTTCCTGGAATTGGGAATTATCAATGACTAAACTCATTTTAAATCTTCATTATTTTCAGGACTCCAAAAATGAAAAGAGGGGAAAAATGCCACAGATACCTATGTTTATAAATTGGAGCCATGGGCAGTGCCCTGGAATTAGAGAGAGGTATACGGTGATGTTCCTATGACTAGATCCATGTAGGTTATTTTAATTTAAGTGACTTTCTAAGTCATTGCCAATAAAAAAAATTAAAGATATAAATTACCTACAGCCATCAAGAATGGATAAAAATTAACTACTGTGGCTTATGCCAAGCATGGTCTAGCAGTGGGAATATTCAAAATAAGCAAACAAAACTTCAGTGAATCAAAACAAAATCAACAGGTGTAACCTGCTTCACATTCTTCAAGTTTATATGAAGCTCTGAATCTGCCAAACTCCCAAGGAAGTGAGTTTCCTCTATAATTGAGAGATAAGCTCTATTATTGAGAGACCCAACTTATTTCCTTAAAAGAATAAACCAGCTAGAGTCTCATTTTGTATTGTTTATTATCCCTTGACTACAGAAAGTGTGCTACCAAGAAGAAAGCTGGCTTTTGTCTAACAAATACCGAGAAATCCAGATGCTCTAGAATCTCTCTGAGTTTTTAAATTGTTCTTTCTCCTCTTCCTCCCCACCTTCCTCTGTTATTTATACCATCATTATCATCATCATCATCACCACTATCTTTTTTTAAAAGAAGCATTTGTGAAGTGTTTATTATGCTGAGTACTTTATCTGCCTTATTTTATTTAGTCTTTATTGATAGTAGCTCTTAGAGAGATGTATTTCAGTATTTCATTTTTCAAATGAGATGAGCTGCAAAGGGATGAATACCTAATTCAAGGTTACACAACCAGTAAGAGCAGAAACTGGAATTTGACTGAGGCATATTAGATCCTACAGTCTGGGTAGAGATGCTAAGGCTGTTTGGCTCTCACAATTCAGATCAGTTCAGAGTGCTGGATCAGTCCAATCTGGTGGCTGTGGTAGGTACAGAATCTTGGAGGAAATAGTTCCAATGTTTGGGACCAGCTCTGGTTTTAATGACCCCTCAGAAAGCCTCATCTGACTTTCAGGAAGGCTGCAGTGGTTTTATGACAGACCACATCTACTAAACTAAGTGAAAGCCCAGATCTGGGGAGAAATGATCTAAACATCTGTTTCCCAGTGGCCAGATCTTTTTTTTTTTTGAGACAGAGTCTCGCCCTGTCGCCAGGTGCCAGGCTGGAGTGCAGTGGCGTGATCTTGGTTCACTGCAACCTCCGCCTCCCAGGTTCAAGCAATTCTCCTGCCTCAACCTCCCGAGTAGCTGGGACTATAGGCGCATGCCACCATGCTGAGCTAATTTTTAGCCAGATCTATTTTATTAAGTATCACATTATTAGGTTTCAATATTAAGGCTATTTTCAGTGATTTCATCTCTTCCATCTTCTGCATCCGTGAGTCACCAAGTTCGGTATGAAAAGTAGATAGCAAAGATTAGTGGAACAATCATAGAATTTGAGTGTACATGTATCTGAGCTTGAACTCCAGCCCCATTAATTAGTATTTTTGTAACTTTGGATACTAAGTTTCTTAATGTCTGTGTGCCTCAGCTTTCTTGTCTTTACACTGTAAATAATAATAATTGTTCAGGATTGTTATGAAGATTAAATGAGATATCTATATGTAAACATGCTATACAATGTCTTGCATATGATAGACTCTCTTCCTCCCTTGTATGTTTACTCCACAATGATTATTTAAACCATTACTTTATATTTCCATTTCATATGTTACTACAATCAAGACCTCCCTCTCTTCACCTCTTACAGGAGGAAATTTACACCAGCCATAGGGGACTTTCTCAGTTCCTCCTTTACTTGTGTCTATCCTTGGTTTAGGAATTCACAGGGTGCATAACCCAGGGACCTAATCACTGTCACCCTAGAACATACCCCCTGCCCTGCCCGCCTTATGCATCTCATACATTTTGAGTTATATTTTTCTAAAAGCTTTGTTTTAATTTGCCTACTAAAGATCATCTGCTGGTTTTCTGGCAATACATAAAACATTTTAAATTACCTACATCCTCAGATATCAAATTCAAACCTCTTTTTCTAGTTTTTTATATTTTCCAGCTACTATTAGCTTCCTTCCTGTCACCCAGATCAAGAACCATAGAATCAAAAAGGAGCATGGAACTCATCTAATTATTTCCTTTTAGCCCATATCTGCTTTTCCTATCTCATACATACTTTTCATCAGCATCTATATATTCCCAAACAATAGATAAAAGAGAAAGTCTTGCCTGATCATAAAAGCAATGTTTTCTAATAGTTAGAGAGATGGTATTTAGATAGGATTGGAGACCTCGAAATTATGTTGACAAGAGAAAATAATATTGGTAGGTGTAATTGATACATATAACTTTCTGTTATTACACCTAATGTGTTCACTTTATTTTTCTAGATCTTATAGTAATTATGACTATAAATGAGATTTAAAAAACTGCACTTTGAGAAATCAAAGTTATTCCTCAAAATAATTTCTTTTTTTGCTAAAATGTACCATAATTTTAAATGTATTTGTGATTCAGGTGAGTATTAGTTTAAGCTTTTTGTGCTTGAGAGCTCATTACATGTATGTACTACTAGAATAGAAAGGAAAAATATTTTGAACGAGTAATATTTTACACCACTGTCTTAGCCTGTTCAGACTGCTATAACAAATTATCATGGTCTATGTGTCTTATAAACAACAAACATTTATTTCTCACAGCTCTGGAGACTGGGAAGTCCTAAATCAAAGTGCCAACAGGCTCAGTGTCTGGTGAGGACCCACTTCCTGGTTCATCAATGTTTTTTCACTGTGCCTGTCCTCATGTGGCTGAAAGGGCCAGCGAGCTCTCTTGGGCTGCTTTTAGAAGGGCAGTAATCCCATTCATGCAAGAGGAGCCCTCATGACCTGATCACCTCCCAAAGGCTCCACCTCCTAACACCTTATGGGTTAGAGTTTCAACATATGAATTGGGAGAGACACAAATATTAGAACATAACAAATACTCTTTGGAAAATGAATTACTGGCTTCCTAAATTTGAAAAAAAAAAACAACACAACTTTTTTCTCTTCAGAGTCTTTTTACTTGTTATTATTTTACATTCAGGTGCCCATTAGAATTTATATACATTTAACAGATTTAAGAGTTATTTCTAATAACTAGTGAGAAATGATTAATATTTTATAGTTGATTCCTATAATAAACTAAGCCAATCAAAAATATTTTATTAGATGTATTAGAGCAGTTATAATCTCCTTAGTATCTTTCTCTCTAATTACTACAGAATATAAAATTTATTTCTTCTCATTATAGAGCAGTTTCCTAGAGTGAATAGCTCAAGAAAAATAGTGTAATGTTTAGAATCTAAATGTGGAATTTTACATTCCATTTTTTAAAAATCTAACTCAAGTTCTCCTGTACCTACTAAAATTCCTCTCATAAATGTCACTAATTAACTACTGGGTGTCAAATCCAATTGTCATTTTCCATTTCTCATTTTCCTTGATATTGTGAACCACATCCTACTTTGTAAAACTGTCTTTTCGGCATTTTAATTTTAAATTTTATTATCAAATCATGTAAACTATTTAAAAAGTGAGCACTTCTGTACCGGCTTCCATTTAAATAAATAAAACACGGTCAACAGAGTTCAGCTTCCCTATGTGTTCCTCCGAGATTGTATGTTCCTTCAGGCCCAAATGGAAATGTAACCAGTATCCAAACTTGGGTATTTACAGTCCCATGCATTTAAAATAATTCTTTTACTGTATAACGTGTACCTGTACATAATGTGTCATGTCATGTTTTGGTATATTTTAACTTTTATTTATATGACAGCACACTGTGTGAATGGGTATGTTCTTTAGCACCTATTTTTGTTTTTTGTTTCATCATTTAACATTGTTTTTACAAGATTCTTTTTTTTGTTTGTTTCTGTGGGTCTTGTAATTGACAGCCTTCTCTACTAGCTGCACAATCTCTCCCTATGTATTCCCTGCCTCATATGGCTTCTATAAACTTTTCATATACTTCTCAGATTCAGGCCTGTTTGTCTAAAAACCTACTGAGTATCTCCAACAGGATATCCTGCAAGTAGCATAAACTTCATGCTTCGAAATGTGAGTTTATTATTGTCTCCCCAGACCTGCAATATCTTTTGCTTTTTCTTTAACTCAAATAATGGCACGCTATCAACCCTGCGGTCTGTGCTGTTAAATTTAGTCATTGTGAAATCCCTGGTGTTCTTCACCCTTCATGGCTACTTAAATCACTAAATCCTCTAGAGGCTAAAAGTAAAACCCAAGCTACTAGAACAAGATATATTAGTGTAGTATATATAAAAATGTAATAAGTAAGACCCAATCCAATAAAGTTGTGTCTTGTTTTGTTTGTTTTTTTCTTCTACAAGAGTCTGAGGTGTCCGAGCCCCAGGTCAGTGCAGCACTTTAATGACTTAGACTACAACATGTCTTCCATCTTCAACATATGACTTCCAAGGTCATCCTTCCGGCCTGTGGGAGAGAGGATAGTCTAAGTCCAGGATCAAAAACTGACTCATCAGCAGGGCCTAAGTTGTTCCATCACTGCCATTCACACATTACTTACTGGTTGTGAATCTATGAAAATCAGTTCCTAAGTGGGTAGCCACCCCCTCACCATACTATCGTTAAAGTATAGGAGGGGAGACTTAGGTGGACAGTCCTGTATGTGAGCCACACATAGCTTCATCAATGTCTTCCAGAGCCTTTCCTTCTTTACCTCATTTCCCTACCACACTGTAGTTCAAGGTGTCAGCATCTCTTGCTCAAGCTATTTCAGATAGTCTTTTGACTGATTATATTTTCTTCTTCCAATCCACCCCCCATGCTAATGTTAGTTACTTTCTAAAATGTTGGTGTTTTGTTATTTCCCTCAAGAAAAATTTTAAAAAGTCCAATATCTCTCTGGGGCCTCTGAAATATTTATGGGATTAAACTATATGCTGTGTAACAGGTGTATAGGACAGTTACAATATGGCCTTAGGGCATTTCTCTGGCTTTGTCACTCATTCCGTATATTTCATACTTTGAACACATTTGTCAGCTCACTGTCACTTACTATGTCATGTCTTTTCGTAACTGTATGTTTTTATTTTTGAAGTTTCTTGTGTCTGGAAAGCTGTTTTTCCCTTTTTCCTCCACAGTGGTAATCTATCAGTAGCTGTTTTAGATAACCTTCTTATTGACCAAGGCAGAGCTTGTTGCTGCTTTACCAGTTTACCACGTATATAAACCTTTTCTACCCAGAATATGGTCTGCAGACCAGCAGCACTGACCTCCTTTGGAAGTCTGTTAGAAATGCAGAATGCTGGGCCCAACTTGACCCACTGAATTTAGCATCTGTATTTGTAACCAGTTCCCATGTATCTGACACTGCTGGTCCTCAGGTTTTAGAAATAGCATTCGTCACATGAATGACAGTTGGTTCTTGGTACATGGTCTCCTGTAGACCTTATGTTTCTCGTGGAGGAACTATATCTTGTTAATGTGGAGGCCTCAAAACTTTCCGCAGAGTATCTGCTACATAGTGGCTCTCACTAAATTTATACTGAGTGACTTGATTTGTATTTTGTCTTGTCTCTGGGCATAAATGGTCCTATAAGAAGTTATGATTAGAATTTGGGTGTTTTCAGCACTAAACCTACCAAATTATTTGTCTCCATGAGAAACAGAAGCATTTTTGCACCTTCTAAACTGTATCCTTTCAAACTTGTGAACATTACATGAATGAAATGAATGTAATAATTTGATAGAATTTATTGCAATTTATGATTATAATTTTCTGTTATGCTTATAAAGGAGCCATTAGCTAAAAGGATATTTTCATAAACAAATATGATAGTAAGGGCGAGGCTAATGTATATCAAGGATAATGTATATTTTAAAAATAGAAATTGCCTCTGATTTTTAATATATACTATCAAATTCATCATGATTTAGAAATTTTCTTTGAAATCAATTTAAAAACTTGTTTTTTAAAACGTATGTGCTTAAATATATAAAATTCAAGTATATACTAAAATATAAACCTGGAATTTAAATAGTTACTAGGATAGACACATAAAACAGCTTGCAACAGTGACAGATAGAGAACAGCCCCAATCTTGCCTTAGGTTATTTGTTGTAAGTGGTTACAACATCTCAGGTTAAAAGTTGTTGTCACTGCTAGTCTTCTTATGTTATTCGTGGTTAGGCACATCTTTTTATATAGGTTTTGATCATATTAGTTAGTACAATATGGATTATTGCTGCATTGACTACATTTAGGTTGTTGACTAATATGTAGATTTGTGGGTTTTTTTTCTTGCACAATGTTACGGTAAGTAAATGACTACATCCTACAGAAACATTAAGAAATCATTTTTAAGGAAGGTTTCCATTTCTATTTATATTTTAACTGAGTTTTTCATCCATATTGTTTTATAGCAGATGAATTTTAAAAGGCCAGTCTGTATTTAAAATAGGCATTAATGTTAGCCAGGGGTGTTGGCTTCCCATTTGAATGGCCTGACCAGTAGGCATCTTCTTTAGTTGTTTCTTTTTAAAAAGTATATGGTTTGTCTAGCAAATCTTTGGTAAAGAAATACATTTCTTAGCAGTACTATTTTAAGGACAGATTATGCCGTGATTTTTCCTGCAACAGTCTCCTGTGTTATAGAGTCAGATGTTCTACTTTATTATTAGAAGCATTGATTCCAATATTTACTTTCAGTCCTGGTCTAACAAAATGAATATGTTGCCAGAGGAATGTCATGTGTCCTTTTGGCAAACTCCAAATAAAAAACAGAAATAGTGTATGAGAATGCCAACTTTAAAAAAATACATGTTTTATTATTGACTTACTGGTGAGAAACATTCCTACATAATCTTCTAAAATTCATAATGACCAAATGGTAATATTTTTATTGCCTGAGTGGTTTTGTACATGGACTTTTATAACTTGGTATTCAATGTATGAACTCTACTCAATGAAATAGTATAATTTTGTGTGTGAGTATGTGGTTTTTTTTTAACCAAAGAAAAAAGGACCTGGATATCATTGTTAATTTTCTGTCTTGTTGATCTGTCTAATATTGACAGTGGAGTGTTAAAGTCTCCCACTATTACTGTGTGGGAGCCTAAGTCCCTTTGTAGGTCATTAACAACTTGCATTATGTATCTGGGTGCTCCTGTATTGGGTGGGTATATATTTAGGATCATAAGGTCTTCTTGTTGCATTGATCCTTTTACCATTATGTCATGTCTTGCTTTGTCTCATTTGATCTTTGTTGGTTTTAAGTCTGTTATATTAGAGACTAGGATTGCAACTCCTGCTTTTTTTTGCTCTCCAATTTCTTGGTAAATCTTCCTCAATCCTGTTATTTTGAGCCTATATGTATCCTTGCACATGAGATGGGTTTCCTGAATACAGCATACCAATGGGGTTTGACTTTTTAATCTAATTTGCCAGTCTGTGTCTTTTGATTGGGGCATTTAGCCCATTTACATTTAAGGTTAATATTGTTATGTGTGAATTAGATCCTGCCATTTTGATGCTAGCTGGTTGTTTTGTCCATTAATTGATGTAGTTTCTTCATTGTGTTGATGCTCCTTACCATTTGGTATGCTTTTGGAGTGGCTGGTACTGATTGTTCCTTTCTATGTTTAGAGCTTCTTTCAGGGGCTCTTGTAAGGCAGGCCTGGTGGTGAAGAAATCTCTGAGCAATTGCTTGTTTGTAAAGGATTTTATTTCTCCTTCACTTATGAAACTTAGTTCAGCTGGATATAAAATTCTAGATTGAAAGTTCTTTTCTTTAAGGATGTTGAATATTGGCCCCCACTCTCTTCTGACCTGTAGGGTTTCTGCCAAGAGATCCCTTGTGAGACTGATGGGCTTCCCTTTGTGGGTAACCTGACCTTTCTCTCTGGTTGCCTTTAGCATTTTCTCTTTCATTTCAACCCTGGTGAATCTGACTATTGTATGCCTTGGGGTTGCTCTTCTTGAAGAATGTCTTTGTGGACCAAAGCAAACCTAACAGACATTTACACAACTCTCCAGACAGATCCACAGAATATTCATTCTTTTAAACACCACATTACACCTACTCTAAAATGGACCACATCATTGGAAGTAAATCACTCCTCAGCAAATGCAAAAGAACAGAAATAACAAACAGTCTTTCAGACTACAGTGCAATCAAATTAGAACTCACGGTTAAGAAACTAACTCAGAACCATACAACTTGATAGAAACTGAACAACTGGCTCTTGAATGTTGACCAGTAAACAATTAAATGAAGGCAGAAATAAAGAGTTTCTCTGAAACCAATGAGAACGAAGACACAATGTACCAGAATCTCTGGGATACATGTAAAGCAATGTCTAGAGGAAAATTTATAGCAACAAATGCCCATATGAGAAGCAAGGAGAGATCTAAAATTGACACCCTATCATCAAAATTGAAAGAGCTAGAGGAGCAAGATAAAAAAAAAAATCAAAAGGTAGCAGAAGACAAGAAAAAGCTCCTCTGTCTCAGAGCAGAACTGAGGAGCTAGAGACACAAAAAAAACCCTTCAAAAAATCAATAAATCCAGGAGCTGGTTTTTTGAAAAGATCAACAAAATAGTTTACTAGCTAGATTAATAAAAAATAAAAGAGAGAAGAATCAAATAGATGCAATAAAAAAAGATAAAGGGGATGTCACCACTAATTCCACAGAAATACAAACCACCATCAGAGATTACTACAAGCAACTCCATGCACATAAACCAGTAAACCTGGAGGAAATGGATAAATTCCTGGACACTTACACCCTCCCAAGCCTAAACCAGGAAGAAACTGAAACCTTTAGTAGACCAATAACAAGGGCTGAAGTTGAGGCAGCAATTAATAGCCTAACCACCAAAAAAAGCCCAGGTCCAGATGGGTTCACAGCCGAATTCTACCAGACACACAAAGAAGAGCTGGTACCACTCCTTCTGAAACTATTCCAAACAATATAAAAAGAGGGAATCCTTTCCAAATTATTTTATGAGACCAACATCATCCTGATACCAAAACCCAGAAGAGACTCAAGAAGAAAAGAAAACCTCAGGCCAATATCCATGATGAATATAGATGCGAAAATCTTCAATAAAATACTAGCAAACTGATTGCAATAGCACATCAAAAAGCTTATTCATCACGATCAAGTAGGCTTTGTCCCAGGGATGCAAGGCTGTTTCAACATACGCAAGTATATAAACGTAATTCACCACATAAACAGAATGAAAGACATGATTATCTCAATAGCAGAGAAGGCCTTCAACAAAATTCAACAGCTCTTTATGCTAAAAACTCTGAATAAACTAGGTATTGATGGAACATATCTCAAAATAATAAAAGATATTTATGACAAACCCACCGCCAATATCATACTGAATGGGCAGAAACTGGAAGCATTGCCTTTGAAATCTGGCAGTAGACAAGGATGCCCTCTCTCACCACTCCTATTCAAAATAGTATTGAAAGTTGTAACCAGACCTATCAGGCAAGAAAAAGAAATAAAAGGTATTCAATTAGGAAAGGAGGAAGTCAAATTATCGCTATTTGCAGATGACATGATTGTATATTTAGAAGACCCCATCGTCTCAGCCCAAAATCTCCTGAAACTGATAAGCAACTTGAGCAAAGTCTCAGGATACAAAATCAATGTTCAAAAATCACAAGCATTCCTATACACCAATAACAGACTTAAAGAGAGCCAAATCAAGAACGAACTACCATTCACAATTGCTACAAAGAGAATAAAATACTTAGGAATACAACTAACAAATGATGTAAAGGACCTCTTCAATGAGAACTACAAACACTGCTCAACAAAATAAGAGAGGACACAAACAGATGGGAAAACATTCCATGCTCATGGTTAGGAAGAATCAATATTGTGAAAATGGCCATACTGCCCAAAGTAATTTATAGATTCAAAGCTATCCACATCAGGCTACCTATGACCCTCTTAACAGAACTGGAGAAACCCCCCTTTAAACTTCATATGGAACCAAAAGACGGTCTGCATAGCCAAGTCAATTCTAAGCAAAAAGAACAAAGCTGGAGGCATCATGCTACCTGACTTTAAACTATATTACAAGGCTACAGTAATCAAAACAGCATGATACTGGTACCAAAACAGAGATATAGAACAATGGCATAGAACAGAGGCCTCAGAGGCAACACCACACATCTACAACCATCTGATCTTTAACAAACCTGACAAAAACAAGCAATGGGGAAAGGATTCCCTGTTTAATAAATGGTGTTGGGAAAACTGGCTAGCCATGTGCAGAAACAGAAACTGGACCCCTTCCTGACACCTTACACTAAAATTAACTCCAAATGGATTAAAGACTTAAACATAAGACCTAACACCATAAAAACAATAGAATAAAACCTAGGCAAAACCATTCAGGACATAGGCATAGGCAAGGACTTCATGACTAAAACACCAAAAGCACTGACTACAAAAGCCAAAATAGACAAATGGGATCTAATTAAACTCCAGAGCTTCTGTACAGCCAAAGAAACAATCACTAGAGAGAACCGGCACCCACAGAATGGGAAAAAATTTTTACAATCTACCCATCTGACAAAGGGCTAATATCCAGAATCTACAAAGAACTGAAACAGATTTACAAGAAAAAAACAAACCCATGCAAAAGTGGGTGAAGGATATGAACAGACACTTTTCCAAAGAAGTCATCTATGAGGCCAACAAACATGAAAAAATGCTCGTCATCACTGGTCATTAGAGAAATGCAAATTATAATCATATTGAGTTACTATCTCACCCCAATTAGAATGGCGATCATTAAAAAATCTGGAGACGACAGATGCTGGAGAGGATGTGGAGAAACAGGAACAATTTTACACTGTTGGTAGGAGTGTAAACTAGTTCAACTGTTGTGGAAGACAGTGTGGTGATTCCTCAAGGACCTAGAAATACAATTTCCATTTGACCCAGCAATTCCGTTACTGGGTATATACCCAAAGGCTTATAAATCATTCTCTTATAAAGACACATGCACATGTATGTTCACTGCGGCACTGTTTACAATAGCAAAGACCTGGAACCAACCCAAAGGCCCATCAGTAATAGATTGGACAAGGAAAATGTGGCATATATACACCATGGAAAACTATTCAGCCATTAAAAAAATGATGAGTTCATTTCCTTTGTAGGGACATGGATGAATCTGGAAACCATCATTCTCAGCAAACTGACACAAGAACAGAAAATCAAACACCACATGTTCTCGCTCATAGGTGGGTGTTGAACAATGAGAACACATAGACACAGGGAGGGGAGTATCATACAGTGGGGTAGGTTGGTGGGGACTAGGGTAGGGACTGCGGGGGGTAGGGAGTTGGGGAGGGATAACATGGGGAGAAGTGCCAGATATAGGTGACAGGGTGATGGAGGCAGCAAACCACATTGCCATGTATGTACCTATGCAACAATCCTGTATGTTCTTCACATAGACCCCAGAATCTAAAGTGCAATAAAATATATTTTAAAAAAAAGAAAAGAAAAAGGACCAAATATAAGTGTTAGCCAAAATTTTAATATTTCTAAATTTACATGGATCCAAATTTCCAAGCAGGAACTGTTATTCTTCTTTGCTTACCTGATAATTTTTACTGCCCTAATCAACTTGGTCTCACACTATTGTAAGTAACTTTACATGAAGTGAGGAAATATTGTGGTTTCAAGTCCAGTATCAATAATATTACCTAGGTTTTAATGAAATATCTTTCCCAATATGAGAGCCTGCATAATATGGAATATCCAATTCATTAAACACTAGCAGAGGATCATCTGTGAGCCATGAACTCTCTGGAATGACTACTTCCTGACTTTAAAGGAGAAACCCAACCAGGACATTTTAGTACGGCACGTCAGTGATAAAAAAAACGTCTGAACTTGTGCCATGAGAGCTCAGAGAAGGGGCCACTTTGTTATCCCAAAGTGACTTGGGATAGATGATACCAAAGCTGAAGGATTTGTAGATATTTTTAATAGGTGAAGAGAGAGAGGAGGAGAAAGGAGGTACTTGCTGGAATTGTGTCCTGATAAAGCAAGTAGCACTGGTAAAGGCAGGCAGCTCAGACAGAATGTCGTGTGTGGATGGAGAAAAAGAATGAAACAGCAGTTTAAGAGGACTGGTGGGTAATGCAAATTTGAGGATTCATGGGAGATGAGGCTGGACTGGTAAACAAGAGCTAAGTCATCAAGTGCCAGATATCAAAGAAGTTTATACAGTGAAGATTTAGGGAAAAGAGGTGATGATATAGAAGGTATCAGTTATGCAAAAATTAGTCACTTATCCAAGAATGGATCCAGCTCACCTAATGGAGCTAGCTCACTTATGGAGCTAGATACATTCAAATAGTTTCTATAAATCAATTCCTTTTCTTAGTTCAGTTCTTCTAGTGATGCCCAAATTAATAAATTTCATTAGGGAAAATATTGGCTTTTCTTGAAGTAATATAATTCTACCTGGAAATCAGCATATATTTTAAAATCACAAATTGTAAGAAAAAATACCGTTTTGCTTATGTGCCAAATTTTATATAAGTGATTATGTTGAAGTATAGAAAACAGTATGATTCAATAAATATTTTATTAAAATTGACAGCACAATTTCATAAAAGATATATTTTAATAATTGTTTATTTCTATGTATTAATTAGGCATGTTTCCTAATTGATGAACAGAAATAAAATCACTCTGACAGGCATATACTTGAAAATCCTTACTGTATATTGGTTTAGAGAAAAATTAATGTCAATTTGCTGTTATAAATTTGACCCCCTAAAATCTGAAAACTTAATGGACTATTTAGTGGACATAAAATGAATGGTCTGTAAGAGCAGAGGCACAAAGTTGAAACAGCGAAGAGAAGCATGAAGATTTTAGATTTTTATATTTTTACTTTACTCACTTTGTTTTATTTTCCTTCTTCACATAAATTGTTATAAATTTTCCATTTGCTGGAAGGGATTTCTCAAGCACTGCAGGGCAGCTTAGTTTATTTTCTTCGTGGGTAAATCTGTATGTAATCATTTTAGCAGGTGAGAGAATTCAAGGAAGTGGTAACTTGCTAGGAAATGAGTTCGCAGGGCTGTGAATGTTTTTTCATTAGTGGTACGATTTCCCAAATATCCCATTTCATTTTTGTATAAAAGGTACTTTTCCATCTCATCATGCCTACGTTTAGTTACTTTGCCCACTAGGGGGCACTCTTTCCAAGCTCTATTTACCAGGGTGTCCAGATGACTTTCCACAATAAAAACCTGTGGGCATTTACTCATCTTTTGTGTTTTTATTACTAAGCTGTTTTTGTACCTAGCTTCTTTTGCAGGTAGAAATGTCCTTTTTTACCTGCAAAAGTAACTATGGAGAATATTAAGTCATCATAGAATGCATTGCTGCAAAAAACAAACAGTGGTTGTCTCAGGAAAAGCTTTCAGATTAAAAAAATCAGAGAATATAGAATTGCCGTGAGCTCTGTGTGTGTGTGTGTGTGTGTGTACATACACATAGTAGACACATATGTATGCATGTAAAAACACACAGAGGGCAAGAAGACTATATAAAAAGGGCACTTGCTCAGTGGCATGTGACAGTCAGTCTCATCACTCACTGTGCTGGTCACACATTAATATGCAGGTGCCATGTATATAATTATACATATAAAGTTAGAGTTATTGGTGATCGCAGAAACAATCACTCTCTGAAGATTTTTAATGAACTTCAAATTGAAATTGGTTGGTTTACTTAAAAAGCATGATTTTTCAAACTTTTTAATGTCACAACTTGAGACCTAGTCCCATCAATTTACTCAATTATTGAGTGTCTGCTCTGTGTTGGGCTTTGTGCAACGTTTTGTTTATGCCAGTAAATGTACAGACAAAATTCCTTTACTCATGCTGTTTATGTTTGGTGGTAGCGGTGGCAAGGCAAGGGTGCACACCAGGCAAGGATTAATTGCAATGAAAAAGGGTAATGTTGTAAAAAGATTAAGAGTGTTAGAAGTAGAGCTATTTTCTATAAAGATGCCAAGGTATATGTCTCTGAGAAAATACTATTTGGGCAGAGATCTGAGGGAAATGAGGAAGAAAGCTATGCACGTAGCTGGGGGATAACATTCCCGATAAAAGGGGAAAGCAAATATAGTCCTGAGGTTTATTTTAAGGACAGTAAGTGAGTCTGGTTCTGGAATGTGAGGGAGAGTTGTGGGAGATGAAGTTAGTGAGATGTGCCAGGACCTAGTAAAATTTTTCTCCAAATGAGATTGGAAATCCTTGGCAGGCTTTGTGCAGAAGAGTGGGTTGATTAGACTAAGTTTTCAGAGAATCTCTCTAACTTTTGAGTTGATTTGGCCTTCAAAAGCCTTCACTCTTAGACCTCTGCTTGGTTCTCCTTGGAAATGCTCTGCCCTCCAATTCTTCTGTCTTTTATTTAGTTTACTTCTGTCTGGAATATTCAGTTTCTTGTAGAGGGTGTGAATCTCAGTCCACATGCAGAGATATGTGAGGAATATAACTATTTGTTCACAGATGAATCGAGCCCCATTCTTCTGGGTAGTATGAACAATCTGTCAATTCTGTTCTTTGGCCTTATTCTGTGGCTGCACGTAGGCCATTGGGGATTCTTGTAACAGTGAGCCTTCTAGGCAGGTAGGCAAGGGGCCTGTCTCAAGGACACCTGCCTAGACACAGATTGTAGCTTTTCTACTCCAGAAACTATTTCTGAAAAGTAGCCATAGGTTCTTACTGACTGCAGATTCCTAAACCTCTACAGGGGGTTTGTCTCTTCTTTCTGGGAGTTGGCATAGTCTCACCTCATTTCTTTACTCTCTGCTTCCTCTTCATCTCTCCCCTTCTGACTCTACAGGTCTCTAGGTCTGTTCTGCCCTTGCTCAGTTTCTTCCAGGGCTTTGATCTCTTCCTTATCTTCATTGTGCTTATAATTGATGTCTTCCCTGGACAGTGAATGCTGCTCAATCTTGCTATTGCTTGAAGGGGTGGAGACTACAACAGATAAAGAGGAAAACTAGAGGGGAAAAAACCTTGGTTATTTCAGAACATTATTCTTCCACTTACCCTTCTGAGTCTGATAAAATCCTGCTTGTCTTTTCAGGCCCATCGTGTTTATCAGCAGCTCTTAGCAACCTGCCCACAGCTACTGATTTCCATCACTGCAAGAGATAAGCACTTCCTCTTGTGCCCTCCCTAGGCGTTTTGTTTGTGTCCTCCAGCCTGACCCTTGTTCATTGGTATCATGCCACCTTTTGAATTGTTGTTCCAGCCTTTCAATTGTTGGGTCCTTGAGATTGCAGGGACCACTACTTCTTAAGGGGTGTTTATTTTTGTCTTAGACAGCTAGGCTGCCATAACAAAATTCCACAGACTGTGTAGCTTAAGCAGTAGAATTTATTTCTCACCGTTTTGGAGGCTGGAAAGTTCAAGAGCAAGGCACTTACAAGGTAGATTTTATTCCGAGTCCTCTTCTTTTGGCTTATACGTGGCCTCTATCTCATTGTGTGCTCGCATGACTTCTTCTCTGTGTGTACTTGGAGAAGGAAAGAGAGCAAATTCTCAGCTGTGTCTTACAAGGGCACTAATCCCATGATGAGCGCCCCACCTACCTAACTTCATCCAACCTCATCTAACTGTAATTACCTCTTAGAAGCCCCATCTCAAAATACCATCACAATTTGGGGGTCAAAGTTTCAACATATGAATTTTAGAATGACACAAATATTCAATCCATGACAGTTTTGTTTTCATCTCTGGCATTTATGATGGTGCCAGTTATGATGGAGAACAATAAATGCTTGATCATGAAAATAACAAGCATATTCAACTTAGACAAGAAATCTTTCCTGTTCCTATCAATAAAGTTCAAGGCCCTCCAATAAGAAATTATATTGTTCAGCTCTAATGTTTGTCAAAAATAAATTAATACTTTCACATACTCATAGTTTTGCTTGTAAGTCATTTTGATGTCATGAGAAATATAGCAAATTATGTTTGTTAGCAATGAGACTGCTCATGGCCAGGGGTAAGTAGTTCTAGAACTTTGCATCTCTCTATTATATTCAATTCCAACTTCCACACCTCCTAAACCCTGACTGGTTCCAGCTGGCAAAGGGGAATAGTTATAACCTATTTGGTCAAGTTTTGCTTTCTAATATAGAGAATAGAGATTGATTATGCTTTTAAAACTTATGGAAAATCATAGTTATTCAACAGACAGAGTCTGTTAAAAAAATTGGGCATGTGACTTTCTAACACTGCTTTTGTTGTTGCTGTTTTGTTTTTAAATTTGTGGGGCCCACAAAATTTATGTCTTTACACTTATACACATAACTCTGGTATGTGTTCAGCACAATTCGGAAAGACAGATGTGTGTCCACATGTCATATGACTCGAGGCAGTGTTTCTCAGAATGTGGTTTGAATTCTACCTTGATTGTGGTAACCTGGATTGCTTGTTACAAATGAATTTTTTCCAGCCCAGGCACAGTCACATACACCTGTTGTCCCAGTTACTAAGAGGCTAAGGCAGGAGGATTGCTTGAGCCTGGGAGTTCAAGGCTGTAGAGTGCTGTGATGGTGCTTGTGAGTAATCACTGCACTGTATAGCCTGAGCAACATAGTGAGGACTCCACCTCTAAACAATACAACAAAAAAAGCTTTTCAAAAGTTTTAAAAGGAGACTTTTACATGATGAGGCCTGAAAATCTGCATTTGTAATTACCAGGATGATTTCTGTGTACCCTAGATTTTATGAAGTGGAATAGTAGGCATATTCTGCAATATTCTTCTGATCTTCTTGATGTCTTCTGGGCCAAGATATTTTGGATTATGGATCCAATTTAGTTATTACTGGGTCATTCTATTTTTTTCTGTATATTTCTAACACCGTTAATTGTGGTGTTCTCTTTTCTCTCTCTCTCAGGCACACACACGCGTACATGCACACACACACTAATATTTTATCTGTATCTGAAAATATATATCACTTTCAAATCTGTAAATATATTTTTGTATCTCTTTAGGATTTTTTAAAAATGACATCAATTGTATCTATACAAATCTTCCCCTTTTAAAAATTTGTGCCTTTTTTTCTTATTGTTCAAGTTTTATCTATTTTATTGATATTTTCAAAAAACAAGCTTTTAGTTTTGTTGATTATCTCTACTTTTTTTCTAATAAATATTTTATCTACTTCTTATTTATTTTCTTCTACCTAATAAGTTTACATTTTTATCTTTACTTGGCTTTTAAATTAAATTATCTCTTTTTAGTTTTGTTTTGTAATCACAATTAAGTCTGACTTTACCTGTAAGTATCACTACAGCTGCTTTCCAACCAATTTTGGCATATAGTACTTTTCATTTTCATTTTGTTCTAACTGGTAATTTCTGTTTTAATTCCTTGAATTAATTTAGGTGTGCATTTAAAGTTTCTTAAACATAGGTTTTTTTGCTACTTTTTAATTGTTGAGTTCTAATTTAATAATATTAGATAAAAATGTAATATATCTAAAATGTCTGCATTATACAAGACTGCAATCTTATATAATGTAATAGTTTGACAGGGTTGTAAAATTCTAGGTTAATACTTATACTTCCTTAGCACCTTGAAAATATCATTTCATTGTTTCTTGCCATCTGTTGTAACCAGTAAGTTTATTGTAAGTCTATTATTCTAATGCAGATAATTTGTATTTTCCCCTTCTACTTGAGTTTAAGATTCTTCAGTTTCATTACAATATATATATTGATCTAGATTTATTATTAGATATTCCACCCTTATTTTTTCTGCTTAGTAGTTTGTACTTTCATCCTAATGGCTTGTGTATTTCTTTAATTCTGGAAAATTCTCAGCAATACTTTTCATATACTTTTGCTATTTACTTCTTACTCTTTTTATGGAAAATTTGTTAGAGGTCTTTTCTGTAGCATGAATATTATTTCATAATTTTAAGCATTATCTTTCTGTGCTACATTCTGGGTGAGTTCCTTAGTTTTCACTACTCCTTCATTAGCTCTTTGATCCCAGTTTGAAGTTATTCCATTTATTGCATCTTTTAATTCCAGTAACTTTATTTTTTTCAGTTTTAAGCTTTGTGTTTTTCATCTTTACCTATTCTTATTTCAATTCTGACTGTGTATATTTTATGAATTCATTCTTTTTATTGACAGTTTTCTCTTTATTAATCTCTGGCCATTGTTAGCATGGCTATTGTCAGATTGTTTCATAAAGTTAATTTTATCTAGAGTGCATTTATGTTCACATTGTTGATTTCATTAATTACCTTTTATTTGTACCTGCCCAGTGTCTTGATTTTTGTTCCATTTCTGGTTTACAAAATGTTTGCTCATTTTTATCCTTGGCTGTCATTTTTACTCCCCAACCTTATTTTTTTTAATCCATCATTGATAAGTATTTAGAGTGGAGTTTCCTGTGTGAACTCATTGTGCATCTTCAGCTGAGAGTTCCAAACAGCCTGGTTGAGTAAGAGGGAAAAATTTTTAAAGGAATTTTATTGAGTTGTCATTCAATAGTTTTTAATGTCACTTAGGACAAAAGCAGCTTTTTTTCCTCACATTCATGTTGGTACTCATGGCTCTGAAACGTTTACTTTGAATTAATTTGAAGCTATTCTAATTTAGATTGCCTTCATCTTAGAACTGTTTGGCTGTTATTTATAATTTACTTCTTAAGGCAGTATACTACCATAAACATTGAAGAGTATGGGTTTTTTGAGGGAAATGATAACAGTGAGATTTGCAATGTTTGAGTGCCAAAAGAGATATTAATTGAAGACTTCCCTAATGAATACTTCTATGAAAGCTTTCTATGATCTTGTCTGGCTGTGACGGTGCTCCCTCAGCCAGAACCTCTGCTTAATTTCCTTATCCTTTTTACTCAACACATATTTTATTGACCATCTATTATGTGCCAGGCACTGCTCTATGCACTGGATATATGACAGCAGACAGATCATAAAAAAATCTCTACCCTCTTGGGACCTGCATTCCAGTTGATTGTTAATAATAGCTTTGCTCAGGGAGTGTTTTTATTAATCACTGAAACACTGAAGAAAGTATAATTCCAGGATTGTTCATTTTACAAAGTATCAGTAGGAAAAGTACGGTAGGAAGAGTAAAGTGATGATTTTAGGATCTGCTTTTGTTATCTTTCAACGCAGGAAATATATCCAGAGGAAGCCACTTTTATTCTTATCACATTTCTGGAAAACTGCCACAAGAAATTCTAACCACATACATATATACTGGTGTTTCTCTATTTTCTATAGTAAATCTACACTGGAAGACTATCAGTTATTCAAAAGTTATTGTTATGAAGATAAAATAAGCCCAGGAGAAGATTGATAATCTGTTTTTTTTGGTCTGTCGATCAAAGGTGCAGTTTTAGAAAACATGTTCACTTCTTCCAGCTTGGAAAACAAAGTTAAACGAAAGCAATTAAAGAGAAGCACATTGTCCATTTAAACCTCAAAGTTACATTTAAAACATAATCAGAGAAGGGGCCCATATTTAATTGGATACAAGATACAGATTAGAGTTTCTCTCATTAATTAGGTAACTCTATGAAGAATTACTCTTAAAAGCAGTTTTAGGGTATTAGTTTTCATTGACTTTTGACTTACTCATTTTGTTCTGATCTGCTTCTGTGATTAATGAATTTTTGAGCAATGACGATTAGGTTAATTTGAGTTCATTATTCAAATACCAGGGCCTAACAGATGGAACACTAAACTGAAGGTCAGGAAATGTGAATTCCATTCTAGGCTCACTGCTGACTTTCCACGCAATTTGAATTTCTTCTGCTTTGTGAAGATATTTGTGGACTAATGTTGCTGTGAACAAAATGCTGTAAATGACAAGGATATAAACTACTATGAAAGCAATTGTGGAAAAAATAATAATTTAGGATAAAAAGTCTCTCTTATTCATCTGGGAATAATATTTAGAATTCATAAACAACCTTCTATGGGGAAATTTAGATACTATACAGGTGGCAGAACTGCTTTTTTTTTTTACTTGATTTTAAAATATAATACTGATACTTGAATTTTGATTTCCAGGTTTATAAATACTTTCTGATCGTACTCTCATGTGAGCCTTATAAAAGCCCCTTAAGTTAGACCATTTTTATGTGTGGCCTCATGTGGAAAACAAACAATAATCTGTTTCCCCAGGGAGGCTGAGAGATTAGACACATTTGTGTTGTCCTTCAAACCTGATGCCATTTTAGAGCTCTCCATGTAAAAAGAGCCTGTCATTCTCACCTAACCTCGTATCTTCATAGTTCAGAAATCACGTGTTTTCTCAAGCATATAACTTGGTCTTCTTATTTTCCTTAGGCCTTCAAAATGCATTGTCAACTTGTTTCCTTCTTAAGAACTGTTTCTGTAAACAGCTCCTAGCATTTATTGCAGACTAGTAGAGCAGTAAAAGAACTGCAGTTATTTCAGGGAAGAAATATAAATAGGCTGAGAATCTACCTCCCCTCACCGACTGTCTTTTAAGGACTTGGATGTAAATCTGATTCTGTCTTATCCAAAATATGAGTTGCTTTGATTTTGTGAAATACAAGAGCACACTCAGTGTTCACACTATTCCACAAAGAGGAAATATATTATCTGTGTTATTGTCAACTGTTCACTAAGAGTTCAAGCTAAGTCAAAAGGCCAGGTATAGTTGGTATTTACTGTGAATTTATGAATCATCCACGATTTTGATGCTGCTGCTGCTGTTTCTTCCAAACTTGACCATTGCCAGCAATGGAACTTTGCACAGGTGAGCTGGCTGGGTTTCAGTACAATGCTCTGTTTAATTGTAAACATACATGCACTGGTTATAAATAAGGTGGTATTTTGTACACATTTCTATGTCTACAGTCACAGTAAACTTGCTTCTAAAACAAAATTCCTAAGATAGAGAGGGAAACATATATCAAGAGCTTGGAAGCATGCTTTAGGATGTAGCCAGCAGAGGTTTTGGTCACAGGACTCATCTGAGACTCTGAAGTGGGGATAGAGCCCTCCTTAGTTTAGTAGAGAGCATGAGATTTCTCAGAGGCATATTAGCACATAAAAGGGTTCTAATTCCTTGACTGAAAGAGTCAGTGACCCTGTCACATTACCCTCATCTTTTCTCTGTTCCTCTTCTGCCTTTTCCAGCACACGCATAAACATACACATGGACACACACAGACACACACATATGCAGTCGCAAACTGCAGGTCTAGAAATACAAACATCAGAGGCCAAAACTCTACTCACAACAGGTTGTCATTTTGTTCTTCAGCACTAGAAGGCAAACTGCAGTTAATATGGTATGGCAGCTGTTTGATGTGACTAAATGTTACCTTTTATTTCATCAAAATATGTTTCTATCCTTTAAACTGCTTTTTTTTCCTCTTTGAATTTTGGTAATAACATATGCTTACTCTGAAAACAAAAACTGCTTTGCAATAGTTTTTCATCTCACAGGTACTATGACTGAAGAGGCATGACTATTCAGTGCTCAAAATATAAAACTGGTGTACTGCTTAAAATGCTGCCACTGTATCAGTAACATTTTCCAGTTTTCCCTTTGTCGAATGACTCAAGACTGTTCTGTTTACTCCTCCTGTCTGTACGGTGAAAAAAAACCAAAAAGTTAGCGTAGTCAAATGAACTTTCCTTGAATTCTTTTCAAATGGTTTATTTCTTTAGAACCTCATAAGCCACAAACAGAACAATTATACAGAATGACTTACGACTAGCCAAGGGATAAAAACTATTGAACTACCAAAACTAGGAAAATAGAAGAAATGCGAAAATATATGATAATAAAATGCAGTTACATTTACCTTAAATTAATACTATTTTTTCTGATAACCAGGTCAATAATAAATTATTGAGTGATATGCTGCAATGTTTTTCAGTTTGTGGATTAATTTTACAAACTGCATGGAAGCAAAAAGCCCTGCTCTGTTCTAACTCAAACAAAAGCCCACAGAAGGAGAGAAAGGTTGCTGCAAAGGCTGGAACCAGCCAGTTTGAACCGGCACTAGTTAGTAATGACAGAGAGAAAAGAGGTGGGACCAGCGCAGGAAGGAGGAGCACTCGACTCAGAGGGGAATTACATTTAGCCACTGCCTCATTTCACAGGTTCACTGTAAAGGCCATTTAGAGGATGTAATTTAAATGTGTGGTTATAGGCCTAATGTTTTGACGAAGTTCTTATTCTTCTGTGAGAAAAAACAGAAATAGCTGTTTGTGTTACAGCAGTGCTTTCTGCATTTCCCCTCCTGGGATTTGCCTTTTTTCCCCTCCCATTCAGAATAGAATATGGATACTGGTAAAATAGCATCCATAGTTTTGGACATTTCCTGAGAAAAAAATAAAGACAAAACCAACTTCTAGAGAATTTCTAAGATCATGGCAAGAAAAAGTAATTTTAAAAAAAAAAAGTCTAAGCAGATCACACCATCAAAAGCAAATAAAACTACTTCAAAACGACATCTAGTTTTGATATGGTAGAATGTGCATAAAGAAACTCCGTTTAAATCAATAGAGACAGGATACCGTTTTTAACATCTGGTGAAAATTGAAGTCACAAAAGACTTTCTTAAGTAAAGGCAATCAAATTGGTTAACATTGTATGATCAGTCTTGTGAAAATTTACAATACAAATAGCCATTTTTAAAAATGCAATGACTTTTAGGAATGAGTTAAATTGAGTGGGCAAGACGGTGATTATAGGGCTTCTGGTATCTTTCAAGCTCATCATTCTCAAATCAGTTCTGTCTCATTAATTTCAGGGTTTACTACTATCAGGCAGAAATCCAAAACCATTTAAAACCTGCTAGATGGTTTCCACTCTAAACCCCATCCCCCTACCAAAAATATAGGAACGGGAGATAAAACTGAGAGAAATGTCTAACCCAAACACTCTCATGCAGACACCCTTAGGAATTTAAAGATCCAGCAACTTAAGGGTAGATTCTAATCAGGTAGTCTGATACTACAGGGGTAGTCTAAGTTCAGGTGCATATGAAATAAAACCCACAGCTAAGTTAGGAGAGTATGTTGACATTTCATTTAGTGGGTGCTATCCAGAATTAACTCATAATATTGTAATGACTTTGGAAGTCAACATGTGATGATGCAATTGATTTTAAATTTTCCATGGTAATTGTAGTCATGAAAAGCCTGAATAATCTAATAATCTTATTTTAGACATTGGTTTCAGTGTTTCTTCTCACAAAGCTTCATATTAGAGCAATTCACAAGAAAACATGCCCTTCTTTATTCCTCCTCACTCTTTGGTAGATACCCATGGGGTAAGGAATTGTCCAGAAGTAAGAGGGTGTACAAAAAGCTCATCTAATTTAAAATAAGTAATTTGCATTGTTAACTAGCCACTTTTTTTTTGGTGTTGACTCGTTGACACCATACATTGGCCAAACATTTTATGAAAGCTAATCTGTATTGTAGCCTTAAAGTGCTAAGATGATAGCAAGTGAGTTTATGATGATCCCATAATCTTTGGAGAAACGTATGTACTGGACAATAAACTAACAGTGCCAGGCGGTCATCAATTAAGAAAACTCTTAAGTAGCAGACACAATAATGAATTAATTCTGGAAAAATAGTGGACTAGGTGTATTTGGAAAAGGCTACAACTTGAGTTATTCCCTGGAGGAGGGGTCAATTGGCTGAAAGGAGAGAGAAGAGGGAATAGCATGAAATAATTATGGAAGATTGGAGAGTTTCTCAGGTTTAATACTATATCTTGAGTGTACAGATACAGTACAGATACAGCTTGAGTGTACAGATATAGATACAGATTGTAAAGTCAATCTTTTTATAGGTCAGGGCTCAAAAACCCAAATGCCTTCTAGGGGCCAGGGAAGCTATTTCAGTGAGACCCTAGGGACTGGCAGAAGTGGTAACAGGTAAATATGTGCCCTAAGAGGAAGCCATTATTTACTTCCCTGTGGCAAGGATTTCTTATTTTTCAACAGAAATTGATTATCTGAACTATCGTTTGAAATACCTGAATTTTTAAAACACTAAACAGATCAACTATACCCAAAACTGTGTAGGAAAAGGGAGTCTTGGAGCTTTTTAGTCAGGCCAAAGAAATGATGAATATTTTAGGAAGGTAATCACAATGGTTACCTATTGGTGATTTTGAATGGGAAAATCCTGTGGACACAAACTACAGACCCCAGGAAGCCTTTCTGCCCCTTCTGCAATTAGGAGTTAGGAAGGAAATAAGGAATCAGCAAGACTTAGTGACTGATTAAACTGGCTGTCACATGTGTTGTTTAGGGTGCTTTGGCTAGGGGGTTAGATTGCAGTTCTTTCTTTAAAGCTGGCCTTCCCCTGTCTCTCATAAAATTTTTTTTCCCCCACAATATGTGCACCACCTGCCTCTAGCCATACTTCACTTGTAATTGCTCAGAAAATTGAACAGTGAGGGGTGGGTGGATTGGTTAGTTCTTAAGGTTCTTCTCTGAGATATAGGATGTAGTGGGAAAAGGTTTAACCCCTCATCTTACAATCAGAAGACTTGGAACCAAGTCCCAATTTTGCTACTCCCTGGCCTTATGAACTTGGACAAATTACACACCTTCCTGAACCTGGCAAATTCTTCCTCATCTTGGGGCCATGACACATGCTGTGTTCCCTGACCTGCAAAATCTCTCTCTTTGCCTTTACCTGACTGTCACTGTCTTGTCCTTAAGATCACAGATAAAATGTCACTTCCTCAGAGAGGCCTTCCATGACCTTCTCATCTAAACTGGAGCTTCTATCAGTTTCCTCAGGCTAATGTAACAAATTACCATAAACTGGGTGGCTACCTGTCCAAATTCAAGATGTTTACAGCAGCATCCTCCCTCTAAGAGTTAGGGAAGAATTCCTCCTGGCATCTTCTGAGCTGCTGGTGGTTCCCAGCAATCCTTAGTGTGCCTTGGCTTGCAGCTGCAACACTCCTACCCCTTCCTCTGTGGTCACATGGCCTTCTTCCCTGTGTGTGTCTGGGTCTCTTCACGTGGTCTTCTTATAAGAACACTGGTCATTGGATTTAGAGCCCACTCAATTCTGCAAGACCTCATTTTAACTAATAACATCTACAAAGATTCAATTTCCAAATAAAGTCAACTTCTAAGGTTCCAGGTATACGTGAATTAGGGTGGGGGGTGGGCACTACTCACCCCAGTACCAACCCCCTTTTTAAATTCTCTTTATTGTATATACTATATTTATAATTATATATTAATTTGTTTATCTTTCTAACATGGAAATTCTATGAAGGCAAGCTTTAAGTCTGTTTTATTCATTTCTATATTCTCAATGCCTAGGTAGTTTTTGGTATCTAAAAGCTAACCAAAAAGTATTTATTTAGTATATGAAGTAATCTTTTTTCCTTCTGGGCTAATTTTCTTCACCGATGAAATAGGGGTTGGAATTGCTAGTCTTTAAGGTACTTTGCAGTTTCAGTAGTATGTGACTCTGTTTTCTCCAGATGCTCAGTGACTCCAAGTTACTCTGTGAATCAGCACAGCAGGTATTTACATGTGTAAATTTTTTATTATGATGATTATACTGTACTTTCCATTTAGGTCCTACTTGAAGAAAAAGAGGAAAAAATAAACACATAACATTGAGGTACCTGTTGGTTTGCCTGATTTTGAAGAGAGAATTATAAAAAAGATAACCAAAGTTATATATTCCAATTTAAGTGTAGCAAACACTCATTCTGTGTTATGTAGTAGATAGACTAGACATTATGAAGACTGGACCCCAAATCTTCAAGCAATTTTCATTCTTATGCTCAGAGTGGCTGGTACCCAAAAGACCTTTCTACCTCAATATTTTTTCTCCCATAGGAATATAATGTAACTCATTTCTTTTTATTTAAGAAGATGTAGAACAATTATTTCCCATGGAAGTTAATTTATCAGTTAGAATTATTTAATTGACAAACTGTTGGAAATATGTCATCAGTTTTGACACTTTTCACAGTAAGTGTTGCTGAAACATCCTCTTTGGGACCTTTAAATGCTGCCAAGAAAAAAAAAATCCATTTGATTTTACTGCTGAGAAAATGGGAAGTCCTTTTGGTTAAACATGATTTTGTTTGCATTTAATGCAGAAATATTTACTTTTTAAAATTAAATTCCAAAATTTCTAAGCACTTCAAAAGATGACTCTGTGGCAAAATTGAAAACAATTAACTATATTAATATTTTTAGGCCATTACTAAACAAAAATCTTGTCCATAAACATATTGTATCTTCCTAGAAATATTACCAACACAATTGTGGTTATGGTGTTGATTACAGATGTCTTCAGTTCAATTCTATCTATAAATTTAGGCCCTGTTTAAATTCCAAGGTTAAAAAAGCAAAATCACAGGGTACTTCATGGCTAATGAACTGAATTCCTTACTATTCCAAAAACAGATTTTTTTTGTTCTTCTCTGTTCTCTTTTATATTCTAAACTGATCACTTCAATAACAAGAGAGGAAGCCTGAGCCCCCAGCACCTGGGAGGAGGCAGGACTGGGGCCAGGTATCAGGCAGGACCACTTATTTCCAACCTTCCCAATCAATCAGGCTGTGGTTCAAGGCAGGGCTTCAGAGGGTAGCAGGGGTCTTAGGTCTCCAAGGGATGCTCAGTCATATGGATTTGACCAACACGGAGAAAGGCATTGGTGAGAGACTTCTGTGGAGGGCATTGGCCAATCCAGGGCTTGCTTTCAGCACAACAGATAGTAGCCTTGGGGGTGAAAGACTAAAACTGAGCTCCATTGAGGGAGGGTGCTAGATGGGAAGGGGAACAGTGGATGATGCTTACTGCCTTTGTCCCACAGATATTTATTAAGCACCTACTATGATGCAGAGCTTGTGCTGGGTGCTGAAGTTGTCATAAAGCAGTATAATAGTTTCAGCCAGGCATAGTGACTCACACCTGTAATCCCAGCACTCTGCAAGGCTGAGGCAGTTGGGTAAATTGAGCCCAGAGATTGAGCAGAGCATGGCAAAACCCTGTCTCTACAATAAATAGAAAAATTTGGTGGGGCATGGTGGTGTGTGCCTGTAGTCCTAGCTTCTCTGGAGGCTGATATGGGAGGAGCACTTGACCCCAGGGGGTGGGAGATTGGAGTGAGGCAAGATTGTGCTGCTGAAATCTATCTAGCCTGGGTGACAAAGTGAGGCCCTGTCTCAGAAAAAGGGAAGGGAGAGAGGGAGGAAGGAAGAGAGGGAGGGACAATTAGCAGACTGATACAATAAAAAGTAATACTAGGAGTATGGTCAAGGATTGTCTTCTCAAGGAAATGGTATTTGAACTGAGACCAATAAGTTGGACAAGAGCCACCTAGAAAGAGAATATCCCAGGCAAAGGGAGGAACACATGCAAAGAATCTTAAACAAGAAAGGGTTTGGTTTATTCAAGAAAATGAAAAGAGACTGCAGTGCTACAGTTGAGTGAGTAATGGGCACCGTGGTATAGATGATGAGGTGACAGAGTAGATAGGGCAAGATCATTTAGGGCATTGCAAGATTATGGTAAGGATTTTTAATTACATTGTAAGAATTACTCCGTTAGTGGAAATGGACAGGTAGATCTTTGGTAAAAGAGAATATAATGAATTGAGATTTAAACATTATCATTTTGCCATATCTGTTTGGCTATAGTTATTGAGTAGATTTTTTTAAATTTTATTTTATTTTAAATTCTGGGATACATGTGCAGGACATGCAGGTTTGTTACATAGATAAACATGTGCCATGGTGGTTTGCTACACTTATCAACCCATAGTCTGGGTATTAAGCCCCACATGCATTAGCTGTTATCCTGATGTTCTCCCTCCCCCACTCCCTTTACACAGCAGACCCCAGTATGTGTTGTTCCCCTCCCTGTGTTCATGTGTTCTCATTGTTCAGTTCCTACTTATAAGTGAGAATATGTGGTGTTTGGTTTTCTGTCCCTGTGTTAGTTTGCTGAGGATAATGGCCTCTAGCTCCATCCATGTTCCTGAAAAGGACATGATCTAATTTCTTTTTATGGTTGCATAGTATTCCATGGTGTATATGTACCACATTTTCTTTATCCAGTCTATCATTCATGGACATTTGGGTTGATTCCATGTCTTCACAATTGTGAATAGTGCTGCAGTGAACATATGCATGCATGTATCTTTATAATAGAATAATTTATATTCCTATGGATATGTACCCAGAAATGGGATTGCTGGTTCAGATGGTATTTCTGGTTCTAGATCTTTGAGAAATCGCCCCAACGTCTTCCACATGGTTGAACTAATTTACATTCCCACCAACAGTGTAAATATGTTTCTATTTCTCCACAGCCTCACTCTCATTGGTTGTTTCTTGACTTTTTAATAATTGCCATTCTGACTGACATAAGCCAGTATCTCATTGTGATTTTGATTTACATTTCTCTAACAACCAGTGATGTTGAGCTTTTTCTTCATTGTTGGCCATATAAATGTCTTCTTTTGAGAAGTGTCTGTTCATATCCTTTGCTCACTTTTAATGGGGTTGTTTTTTCTTGTAAATTTGTTTAAGTTCCTTGTAGATTGTGGATATTACATCCTTGTCAGATGGATAGATTGCAAAAATTTTCTCCCATTCTGTAAGGCCTAGTTTAATTAGATCCCATTTGTCAGTTTTTGCTTTTGTTGTAATATTTTTGATGTTTTCATCATGAAATCTTAGATGGGATTACTTTAAATATTGATGCAATTCTCTGGAAGAAATTGGAGCTAAAATACAGGTTTAGGCAGCATTATAGTATTGGTGGATGAAAGTGGGGATATAAAAGTCACATGAAAGAAGGCCCAGAACAGCAATATTTAAGAGGGGTAGGAGGAAGAGAAAGCAGGTCCTGAAATCGGGTGAGGAAAGTCAGTACAGGTACTCAGGCAAGTGTTGATAAAGCTGCAATAAATATTTACTTATTAATAAAGCTGCAATGAATATTTCACTGACATTAGCCTGCAGTTGCACAAAATCATCTAACATAAAGCCAATTTTATAATAAAGTGTTTAACGTCTCATGTAATTGATTAAAGATTATACTGAAAGTGGAATGGTTGTATGAGTACTGCAAATATGGTTTCTACTGAATATGTATCACTTTTGCACCATCATGAAGTCAAAAAATTGTAAGTCAATCATTAGTCCGAGGTCATCTGTATATAAAATATTTATTTCACCTTTATTAACACTAGCCTGAGATAGTAAACAACTCAAATGTCCATCAGAAATAGAATGGACACATTTTCATAATTTCTTTCAGTGGAATACCATGCAACAATAAAAAAGTGAAATGCAACAATAAAAAAGTGAAATGTTGCTACATGCAACAATATGGGTTAATCAAACAGATACTTGTTAAGATAAATAAATTAGGCATGAAATAGTACATGCTACATGGTTCAATTTATATGAAGTTTGTGAATAGCCAAAATTAATGTTGATGCAAGTATACCTGAATACTTTAGGTTGCAGGGTACTGACTGGGAAGGGTAGTGAGTGAGCCTTGAAAGGTGTTAGAAAAGTTCTATACCATGATCGTGTTTGTGGACTTTATATAGGTCTATGTGTAAACTTTAACTATAATTTAAAGTGATTGCACCATACTGTGTGTATGGTAGACTTCCATCTAAAAAATTAAAAATAACATTTCCTTAGGTATCTTAGGATAGTGAATGGAGAATCAATAGATAGTAAATAAAAGATATCCAATATCTGAATAATAGATTATTATATAATAATATAATAGAAAGTAATAAAAAAGAAAATACAAAGAAAGAAATTGCCAAAGAAACAATAGCATAAAATTTCCCCAAATTAAAGAATATGACCCCTGGAAGCCCTTCAGGTGTTTAGCAAACAAAACAGAACAAAGCACATCATTATCATGACATTTTAGAACACTATAAATAAAATCTAAAAATTTCCATAGGACCCCCCTCTCCCCACCAAAATGTCTCATAGCAGGAATCAGAATGGTGTCAGACTTCTTAACAGCAATACTGGAAGACAATAAAATATTGACTTTAGAATTCTGACCATACATTATTTCTATCCCAGAATTCTTTCCTGTGATTGACAGAAAAAGTAAAACATTTCAGTCATGCAAGGCCTCAAAAGATTACCTTCATCATTTGTAATATGGAGTTACTTTATCTGAGATAGCCAAAAGAGATGTGCATCACTGAAAAAAAGGGGAAGATGTGGATTCCAGGAAATATATGGCTATGGACAGCATGGGAGAGACACAAGAGAAATTTTTAAGGTGATGATAAAGGGAAATCCCAGGTAGCAGCTGTTTTAACAACCTTTCGGTTATAACCTTATAAAACTATTCAATCTTGCAAATCATGTAATACATGCATTCCTCTTAATGAATATAAAATTAAAAATGAATGGGGAATTAGTAAAAAAATATTAGAGATATAAATGGCAGAAGTAATAAATGAAAGAACAAGTTCCAGAATAGGTTACCAAAAGGACAGGGGGTGGGAAAAAAAGAGAGAAGGTGTCACCTTCCCACTACAGGGAAATTCTCTAGGGGCTTTTTTACCTAACAGGGTGTCCTTGCACATAATGGCTAGATTTGGTTAGAGTCTGACAAAAGCATTCTGAAATGCTTTTGAATGATAAGCCAGAAAGAAGCAAAAAGAAAAACAAATTATAAAATGTTAAAGCTGTGAGACAAGGTATATTACCTTTCATCCAGCCCAACCCTCTCATTTTAAAATGAACTGTGTTCCATTGACTGTTTGGAAGTGACTTAGTACAGTACAGGGTGCTCTGATGTGGTATTTCTTTGACAAAGGAGGGATGCCTTTACTGAAGTTTCATTAATCATTTCCAAAATAATACATTGTTAAACATGAACTTTGTACAATGATTGGTCTGTGATCCCTATCAGCATCTAAACAATTGAATGTTTCTGAATGTAGGAGAACTGGAGATACATTCATTAAGATGTGGTAGCCATTTCATTGAAAAATGTAGTAATGAATAGATTTTAAAGTACCATGCCACATTTTAAACTACATTTATCTCCTGGATGAAAAGGAATGTCTCATCATTCCCTTCTTTAAGATATACTAGTATACTTGTCTTGGTGTATATGTATTGCTATATATCAAGGTCTGTTCATTCTGGAGAGGAAATATTCCAAGTGAGAAATAATAGTGGAAAGGGGGAGGGATGGACATATTTAAAACTAGCTTATTTATTTATTACTTTGAGATGGAGTCTCCCTCTGTGGCTCATGCTGGAGTGCAGTGGGGCGATCTTGGATCACTGTAATCTCTGCCTCCCTGGTTCAAAAGAGTCTCGTGCCTCAGCCTCCTGAATAGCTGGGATTATAGGCACCTGCCACCATGCCCAGCTTATTTTTGTATTTTTAGTAGAGACAGGGTTTTGCCCTGTTGGCCAGACTGGTTTTGAACTCCTGACCTCAGGTGATCCACCCACCTTAGCCTCCCGAAATGCTGGGATTACACACATGAGCCACCACTCCCAGCCTTAAATAACTATTTTTAGAAAAAAACTGATAGAATTTGAGAACCAATTATACAGGATGAAGAAAAAAAGGCAGTCAAAATCTTGAGTAACTTAAACCATTGAGTGATACACAGACGCTGGAATAGTGAAAGTACTTTAGTAGAAGAGGAACAAAATTTCAGCTTAGCACCTTGTACTTAGGTAGTAAATGAATTATAAATAATGTTCTTTTGTTATCTGTATCTCTCTTTCTATGGATGATATGGCTTAATAAAAATAATGATTAATAGTTAATATTATTGATCTCAACAAAGATAAGCCTTGCTTTTCTTTTAAATCCTCATTTCCACTTTGCAGAACAAGCAATTTTGTTATAAAAACTATGGTGAAACCATAAAAACAAGAGGCAAAAGGGAAGCTGATATGTGGATCATGCCTTGATAATTGCATCTGCTCTTTTTGCATCTCGATGGTCCACTCTTTCCAAGCAGGAAATATTTCATTGCTCAGTAAGCTCTTCCATGGAGCCCACCTCCATGCTAGGTAGTCTCTGCCTATTAGAAAATAACTACTTTAATTGGATTGTAGAAAGGTAATTAAAATGCTTGTTTTCCAAAACTGAATTGGGGACAAGTCAGAATTCTGAATTTTTTTTTTAAGTAATACAGTTTTGAAGACATCTGTGCTCATTTATTGAGGAAAGAGTGAATAACATTTCTGTAATTATTGTGGATTCTTGAAAAATAGACAATAAGATTTGAATCATTTCCTCACAATCTTAAGTTTTAAACTTAATACCATCTGACCATTACTTAAATAGAGCATAGAAACTAAAATTTTATTTTATTTTTGTCACTGTTTACTCCTAAAAACTAGCATTTGATTTACATTAATGCGATTTATGTTTTATTAGGTGCCAGGGCTATCAGTAATTGATATATACTATAGTTAATAATGTATAGTTAAAGTAAGTAACTTTTAATGGGGCTAGCCATAGGTGAACGTCTCCAATTCAGACTTAAATTTTAAATCATAGATTTGTAAATGTTTCTGAATAAGTTAGAATACTGCATATAACAAATGTTTATTCAACAACTATATATTAAATTTTCAGATCTTAGCCAATATGCTCAGTGCTAGAGATACATTAAAAAATAAGATCCTTGCCCTCAAAGTGCTTAAGTTCTGAACTTAGAATTCATTAAATCCAGTTATAAGGAGTTTGTGCTTTTTAAATTTTTTTTAGACAGAGTCTCTCTCTGTCACTCAGGCTGTAGTGCAGTGGTGCGATCTCAGCTCACTGCAACCTCTGCCTCCTGGGTTCAAGCAATTCCCCTACGTCAGCCTCCCAAGTATCTGGGATTACAAGTGCATGCCACCATGCCCAGCTAATTTTTTTTTTTTTTTTGGTATTTTTAGTAGAGACAGGGTTTCACCATGTTAGCCAGGATGGTCTTCATCTCCTGACCTTGTGATCCACTCATCTCTGCCTCCCAAAGTCCTGGGATTACAGGCATGAGCCACAACACCCAGCTGGTACTATTTTTAAGAATATAAATTATACTGTATATAAAGCTGTATTAATTTTTCCAGACAGTGGCTAAATTGCCATAATAATACTTTCATGCAAATCAATGGCAATACTGATAAAGCTCAGTTATTTGTAATTATTGAAGTAAGAATTTTCTGTAAAGATTGAGTACTGAAATTTCTACACAGATGTAAAATTTTAAAAATGTTGTGTCTGTCCAAAACTTCATTATACTAACAATTTATATTTGCCCATAGTCTGCAATGTGCTTTTAAAAGTCTTTCTCTCTTTTTAGTACTGGTTATCACCACTGCCAAGATAGTGCCTCCATTGCTAATCTCTGTGCCCTGCTGCTACCACCTTCACCTCCATCTGTTTTCTCTCTTTCTTTTGATTTCTGCCACTTCTCCAGAGAATATTCACTGTCATTCAAAACAATTGATTGTCTATGGGTGTTTTTAGGCAGTTGGGATGCTTTTTTCTTTCTGATAAGCCAGTTATCTTTGTGCCCTTTTCATCTTCCTTGCTGCTGGGTATTCAAGAGTACTACCTTTGTGTTAAAACGCATTTATGATGAAGGGAGGGAGTCACAATAAACACTGGGTGTGTGGAAAGATGGGCTATCCTGACATCTGGAGCATTCTAGACCCTTGAAGTTGCTGAAAGGCTGATCTACAGATATCCAGGACATGTAATATAATTAAAGTACAGTTGAGCTTCCAGAAGTCCTTATCTCACTCCAAATATTATTTTATGACTTAGGAGAACCAATTTTCTATTTAGGACTTGAACTCAGGTAAGCTGTCTGCATAGATAATAATAATTGGAAAGTGTTCAAATCTCCTCTAAAATTTCTTCCATTTAAGATTCAGAAGTGAACTTTTAGGTACATTTTGTCTTGTCTCTCTTGATTTGCCTTGTTTTCTTCTACACAGAGCTCTTTTATTTTACTTCCTATCTGCTACTGTATTGTCTGTATCAGGAATTTTTCTTTATTTTTTAAGAGAGCCACTTGAGGGTTCTGTTGATAATTGTTTTGTCACCTATTTTGTCAGTGAGAGAATATATAAATTTTAGTGTTCACAAAAAAAAATGGAAAACAAGTTTAACAATTACTCATTGAAAAGACCACAGTTTTACTCACCAGTGAGGTGCTTTAGTTACTTTGGACCAAGTGTATGGGACACTGGTATTAACAGAACTATCTTTGAAAGCCATGTGAAAAAAATCTCAATATTGTCTCCATTAATTCAAAGAACTAATGGTACCCCTTGTTTGAGTTTCAGAAGTTTTTATAAAACAGCATAAAGGCAGCAGAGAATAGCAAAAAGAGAATTGAGCTGAGGTCAGGTAAGCCCAATACAAGTTTTGTCATTTGTTAGCTGTAAAACCTTTGTTTCTTTTGCTATCCCACAGGGAAAATAATATTATAGGACTATTATGAGGATTAAAATGAAATAACCCATGTGTAGAAATTATAGAAAGCCTACCACACTGTAAGAATCCAATAATTCCCTCCTCGTTTAGTTGAGTCAAAATATTACTTAGCGTTCCCACAGTGTTCAATATTTTAGGACAGCTCTAAAATTTTTATGTTTATTTATCCAATTCTTGTAATACTGGATTTTCTTGAAGGATCTAGTTTATTTTTAGCAGTTTGGGAGTTTTTTGTTTTGTTTTTTAACTGCCTACTCAGATAACGAAGACTCTTAACAACTCATAAACGTCTTCTCTAACAGTCACACAAAATGAAAGCAGCCTTTGAAGAAAAGCTATTCAAAGCCATTCATATAAAAATGTAGGTATTTAATTTAATTTGAAGCAAAAGTTTGAATTGAAAATAATCATAAAACCAATGTGTGTCATTCCTTTGTAATGATTGTTCTAACATAATTTTCTTGAATAATTCTAAAGGGGAAATGGTGCAAAGAAAAGCGTAAGAGTATGGTAATGGTTGCAGGAAATTTATTTCATTTTTATTCCTTAAACATTTAGATAAAAGATAAGAACTGTTTTTTTTAAAGACCTATAGGCATGTGTTTTATTTTTCTAATGTTAATCAAATTTCTGCTATACTCCTTTATTTTAACTATGCCAACAGATTGATCAAATAATTACCGATAGTAATTTAAAAATACTTTCTATATATAAACAATTATTAAGGTAACTAAGTGGTAACTCAACTAATGTGACTTTTTAATGATAACAAAATATATTAGATATCCACCTGTTATGTAAAACCTTGTCTAAAACGTAGGGCTTCTTTTTCTAGCCTTAGTTTTTTTTTTTTAATCATCTTATTTATAAAGATTTAAAAGCCTGTGGTTGAGAATAGGGGGATGAAATTTACTATCCCTTAAAGCACTTTGCTAATGCTTTGATTTGTATATATGTGCTCACTAAATGTTGGATCTGTATGGGTTAGCATGTTTTCTTTTATACATTATAAAATACGAATTCACTTTTTTAATAGTCAGAAGAGATATGAAAAGGCAGAACTAGTGAGTTAGTAACTGCTGCTTTTTAGGCATGCCATACTATCAAACCAAGATGGAACATTATATGTAAAAACATTGGAACAAAATCTTAAAAACATATAAAGGAAGTCACTTTATGAAAAATGTAACTGCCTTTCAACAGCTTTACCTTTTCTCATACTTGCCCAAATTATGACTGTGATATACTACATATAAACATATTTAAAAGTCTAAAAAGTATAAACATTTGATATATGTGTATATATGTTACATTTTCCTTTGTTATTTCTATTCCTAGTATAATTCAATGTAGGTCAAAATGTTGAGTTGTGATTTTATATTTCCACAGGTTAACTTGATACATGTAAACAAATACATTATTTATGTGCTACATAATCCTCTATCTACTAGGATATTTACTTAATAATGGTTTTGTGGCTTAGAAAGCTGACTAATTAATGAGAATGAATTCATGGCATACAGTGGCTGCTCTGTTTCTGATTTGCTTGAACTGAATCTTTGTGTCCCTCAAACTTTGTGTCTGCTATTTAGTAGTTGCCTAAGTTCATCCCCAGAGTGATGGTATTTGGAGATGGGGCCTTTTTTAGGAGGTAATTAGGTCATGACAGTGAAGCCCTCATGACTGAGATTTGTGCACTTAGAAGAAAAGACTGGAGAGAACTTGCTTTTCCTCTCTCTGTTCTCTGCCATGTAAGGACACAATGAGACAGTGACCCTTGGCAAACCAGGAAGTGGGTCCTCATCAGACACCAGATGTTCTGACACTTTGATCTTAGACTTTCCATCATCTAGAACTGTGATTAATAAATGTTTGTTGTTTAAGCTACCCAGTCTCTATGGGCATATTTGTCATAATGGCCCAAACTGACTCAGACACATTTCTTCCTCATTTAAGAACAAATAAACCAAAATCATATTTTTCTTGTTTTCTATCTGAAAATAAGTTTTCCATTTTTTTGTTTCAAACACCTAAATATTTTGTCTATACTTCTTGCCTTCTACCCCAAAGCAGAGAATCCTGTGTATGTTTGTTTACTCATATATCCCAGGCCTTCTCAAAATAACCCCCAACCTGAAATAGAATGTGATTTAAAATAAGAGAAATTTGGCTCTAGAATCAGGCATGAAGCAACCACACAGAGTATATTTATTGATGGAATGAGTGAATGATTAGATAAAAGAATGAAAAGATGATTCTGATTTTTAAAATACTCGCTTATTGAAATACTTTCTCCCTCTTTTTTATCTTTTTATAGATCATGCGACAGACAATTCTGTACTTGGTAAAGAGTTCTAACTAAAGCAATTACACAATAAAAGTAGTCTTTAATGTTGGCTTCTCTGCCAACTTTACAGTAGATAAAATATTTGGGAATTCTACTTTATAGTTAAAAATATAGGCACACATAGCAGGGAAAATACAACTCTCTCAATAATTAAAGACAAGCAATCATATCCTCAATGTAATATGGGAAGGAATAACCATTTTTTTATTTATAAGAACATCTAATGTCACTCCACTTAGAGAAAACACATTGATTTATTTTATGCTGTAATCAGGGAAAGTATAAACTTTGGAGTTTGCACAGTAAGATTAGGCTATGACCTGTGAGTTAATAAACACTGTTGTTAGATTTGTTAGAATTTTATAAGTCTTGTTCAGTTTCTCTTCAATTCCATCCTGTAAAGTTTCCTTTCCAGCTGATATGTATGCTTATGTAAGTCCAAGGAATTCCATGAGAAGTTGAATCAAAATATTTTCAACTGATAACTTATGAAGCAAAAACAGCAATTTCTCAGTATATATTTCAAATAAATTTATTGTAGAATTTTGAAGGGACTGTAGATTCTAAATTGTATTCAGACCATGTATCAGTTGTATTCAGATTCTGGCCATGTATCCACTACCAAAATGAAAAAATGAACATGGTTTTATTACAAGTTAATCATTCAACAACAATAATAACAACAAAATCGTATAAAGTGTGAATTTTCTGAGTAATAACCCAGTACCACCAGCAAAATAGTAGTATACAAACCTCAGTGTGCTCTATGTAAAGAATTTAATTATGTTCACTTCATATATGGAGACGTTTTTGTTTCCCACAGAATTCATAACTGTCATTACAGAACTAAGAAATGTGACTTTGAAAATCTAAGTCTACATGTAAACATTTAGTTCAACCTTTGTAATATTCAAATGATCTTGATGTTTCATCTTGATATTTCTGCCAGCCATTGCACTAGTTGTTCTTCCTTCAAATGAAAGGACTTTATGTACTTCTAGAGAATCTCCTATACAAACAGGAAGTATGAGTGTGTGGCTTTAGTGATTTTGGGAATACAAGCTAGCATCATTTTAAGTGGTTATTCTAGTGGTTAGAAACACTTTGGAATCAGCAGACTTGGCTCAAGTCTTGAGTCTGTCATATCTTAGGTATATTGTGACACCAGTGGAAAGAGCTGTAATGTTAAGTAAGATGCTATCAATAACAGCAAATGTTAAGATTTGGTATTGACAAAATATTCCTGACACTTAAATATTCCCTTAAGTGACAGAATAGAAACACTAGTGAAAAAGATGCTAGCCCAGGGGGAAAAAAAAAAACAAAAAAAACGTGAGCACAAGGTAATGAAGAAAAGATGCAACAAATGCCAGAAACTAAGTATGGCATTATTCCAAGAGGAACATGGTCCAGGCAAATCTCTACTAAGCATAATTAAGCAGGAAAAAAAATGGCAGTGTTTCCTTAGATCTGTGTCCTTGGTAAATGTATTTACTTTTATTAAGCCTCAGTTTCCTTCTCTATGAAATTAACAAAAAAAGCAGTGATCTCTAAATTGGATAGATTATTTAAAGATAAGATGAAGTAATATCTTTAGGGCCTTTAGCACAGTACCTGGCACATGAAAACCATTCATTAAATGGTAACTATTATTATTATTGCAGTTACTATTTCTTATAAAAATAAATTAGTACTTCTGGCTGGGTGCAGTGGCTCACGCCTATAATCCCAGCACTTTGGGAGGCCGAGGCGGGTGGATCACGAGATCAGGAGATCAAGACCATCCTGGTCAACATGGTGAAACTCCGTCTCTACTACAAATGCAAAAAAAAATTAGCTGGGCAGGGTGGCATATGCCTGTAGTCCCAGCTACTCGGGAAGCTAAGGCAGGAGAAGTGCTTGAACTCAGGAGGTAGAGGTTGTGGTGAGCTGAGGTCGCGCCATTGCACTCCAGCCTGGGCAACAAGAGCAAAACTCTGTCTCAAAAAAAAAAAAAAAAAAAAAAAGTACTTCGTTGGCTGTGTACCAGATGAAAAAAACTAGTCTTGGTGTTAATGACTCATAAAGATGTTTCTCAGAAGATGGCTTTTTTTAAAAAAAGAAAAAATAAAAGTATACTAAAATATCTCTATAAAAATTCTCTAGTGAGGGCTAATAATTTTTGCTTTCTTTTTTAAAAATTTCTACTATAACATATATATTACATATATAGTATATATAACATAGTTTAACTATATCTATATATGTAATATGTTTTACATACATAAATATACATCTATTTATATTGTATGTAATATTTTATATTATATGTAAAATATATTTAGTATTTAGTATACATAACACTTTATACATATATGTAGTTTAATATGTGTAATATATATCACATATATATTATGAATTACATATATTACAAATATAATACTGTTTATTATATGTAATATAGTTTATATATGTAATATATTTTGCATGTATATAAATATATGTGTATACACACACACACACACACACACACACATATATATATAAAACCATGTGAAGCCCCAGTATCTAAATCTATTTTAAAGATAATTAACTCTTGAAACAAAAATAATAGCCAAATAGTGTGAGGTTTACAGTATATATGAAAGTAGAATATATGACAGGAAATCAGGAGAGAAAATAATAAAGTATATTATTGTGAGGTTTTTATGCTATATATGAAGTGGTATGGTACCAACCAATGTCTTTCAGAAACATAGATGCAAACATTCTTAATACAATATTAGCCAATCAAAATAATATATCACAACAGAATGATGGTGATCCCAATAATGCAAGGATGACTTAAAATTCAAAAATTATTCAATGTAATTTACCATAATAACAAACTAAAATAGAAAATATTTTTTATTTCGGAGGCTGAAGCAGGTGTATTGCTTGAGCCTTGGGGTTGTAAGACCAGTCCAGGAAACATGGCAAAGTCCTGACTCTACAAAAAAAAAAGAAAAAATACAAAAATTAGCCAAGCTGGTGCACACCTGTAGTCCTAGCTACTTGGGAGGCTGAGGTGGGAGGATTGCTTGAGTCCAGGAGGTTGAGGCTGCAATGAGCTAAAATTGTGCCACTGCACTATGGCCTGTACAATGGAGCCAGACCTTGTATCAAAAAACAAACAAAAAAAAAGGAAAAATAAAAAGAAAAGAAAATAAATTTTTTGGATAATTTCAATGAGAAATAGAATTAACAAAATTTAATGTCAATTTCCAATAAAACTCTCAACAAACAGCAAAGAAAGAACAGAAGGAATGCTCTTAACCCGATAAAAGTATCTATGAAACTATGTAACTAACAGCATACTTGTATTAGCTTGTTAGGGCTGCCATAACAAAATAGCACGGACTGGAGGGCTTAAAGAACACAAGTGAATTTTCTCATAGTTTGGAATCTAGAGTCTGAGTTGAAGGTTTCTGCAGGGTTAACTTCAATCTGAGGCCTCCTTGGCTTTAGGTGGCCATCATCTCCCTTTGTCTTCATGTGGTCTTTCTTCTGCGCATGTGGGTGTCTGTGTCCAAAATTTTCACCTCTTTTTAAGGACACCAATCATGTTGGATTAGGACTCACTCTAAAAGACCTCATCTCAACTTAATTACCTCTTTAAAAACCTTATCTTCAAATACAGTTACATACTGAAGTACTGGGGGTTGGGACTTCAACATGTGAATTTGGTAGGAAACAATTTAGCCCATGACAACACTTAATGCTGAAAGACTGAATGCATTCCCTCCAAAATTAGAAACAAAACAAGGATCTTTATTTTTGCCACCTCTCCTTAATAGTTTCTGTGTATGTGTGTGTGTGCATATATTTTTCCCAGCAAGTACAATAGGCAAGATAAGACAATACATTCTAACTACAACGTTAGGTAAAAGTGTTTATGTAGAGATTACATGATCCAATATTTAAAATACAATGTTATTTACAAAACAGCTACTCAAACTAATGTGATTTCTGTAAGTTTACAGAGTACAAGATCAATATATAAAAGATCAATATAAAAATAAATTTTATTTCTATGTCTCAGAGAGGAATAATCAAAAACTAAAATTTAATAAAATATGAATTTCAATAATATCAAACATATAGCATAATTAGGGATAAATCTTTTTTTTAATGTATGAAGTAGGTGTATGTGGACAACTACAAAACACTGCTGAGAGAAACTAGAGAAGACCTCAATAAATGGAGAAGGAAACTGTATTCATAAGATATAAGAGTGAATATTATTGATACGTCAATTCTCCCTAGATTGAGATTCAGCTTTCTTTTGTAGAAATTGATTACCTCATCATAAAAGTCACATGGAAATGCAAATGACTAAGAATAACCAAAACAACTAGGAAAAAGAATAAATTAGAACCTAACACTACCCTTTTCAGGAACTATAGCTGCAGTAATCAAGATGATGTAGTATTGGTGTAAACCTAGACAAATAGATCAATGGAACAGATTAGAGAGTCCAGAAATAGACCTCAGTATGTAAAGGCAAATACACAAAGGCAATTCACTGGAAGAAAGATGACAGTCTTTCAACAAATGATGCTGAAAAAAATGTTGGTACCTTATTTTGGAAAAATCTCAAAATAATTATGCTGAGTGAAATAAGCTAGACACAAAAGAGCACCTATGATTATATTTATATAAAATTTAATAAATGCAAACTAATGTATTAGAAACAGATCAGTGTCTGCCTAGGGTTGTAGGGGTGGTGGTGGTGCAGGGAGGTACTACAAAGGGCATGAGAAAACTTTTGGGGCTGATGTGTGTGTTCATTATTTTAATTGTGATGATGGCCTCACAGGTGCAAAAATCACTTAGGTCAAATATTTTAAATATGCACCTTTATTGTGTCTGTCAATCATACGTCAATAAGCTGTTTTTTTAAACAAACACCTACTATGTTCAAACTCATGATAGAATCTGTACAGAATTATAAGACTGGATAAGATCAAATTGTTTTAAGAAATTGACAGTTTTCAAAAACATTAAAATTAATTTTATTTAAAAATTGAGATTTATAAGAAAATAAATTCTTACCATAATAAAATCCTATTTTAAAAATCCAGAGGAGGTAAAGGTTGTTTATGGTTTCAAGGAATAACCAGGTATTTAAAAATAGGGAAGTCTAGGGATCTGCCATGGTCAGAGTAAGCAGGTAGAATTTCCAGGTATTCATGACAGAGGTCTACCACGTTTTAAAAGGTGAAATTCTAGATAAAAGGAAGAACAAAGGCAAGAGTCAACACAAGAAGTAGTATGTCTAGGGAATAGCAGTAAATGCGTTTGGATAGAATATTTGGTGTGCAAAGGGTCTTATGGAAGATAAACTTAGGAAGAGAAAGTGGGGCAGATGGGACTTGGGTTTCCTCTATGAAAATTGCTTTGAATTACCACAGGCAGCGCTAATACTTTCCATATTGCTTTCTCCTCATATTTTACTCAATATCCTGCTTCAATACTTGTCACATTTTATTGCATCTTGTGTCTAGCTTCACCCTTAGGCACTCTTCTATCTGAAAGGACTACATTTGCCTCATTATAAATGCTCAGTAACAAGGGATGTCCCACTTTTAAAAATGGGAAAGTCTAGGAATCTGCCATGATCAGAGTAAGCGGGTAGAATTTGAACTGGTCCTTAATGACCAGTTTTGGCCGGGCGTGGTGGCTCACGCCTGTCATCCCAGCACTCTGAGCGGCTGAAGTGGGCAGATCATGAGGTCAGAAGATCAAGACCATCCTGGCTAACATGGTGAAACCCTGTCTCTACTAAAAATACAAAAAATTATCTGGGCATGGTGGTATGCACTTGTAGTCCCAGCTATTCAGGAGGCTGAGGCAGGAGAATCACTTGAAGCCGAGAGGCAGAGGTTGCATTGAGCCGAGATTGCATCACTGCACTCCAGCCTGGGTGACAGAATGAGACTCCCTCTCAAAAAAAAAAAAGGAGGGGTCTTTTCAAGAATAATTTTATAGGGAAAGGAATAAGAGTAGCCATAGTAAATTGAGGGAAGAGGGTATATATATTAAGGAGTACTGAGAATTGAGGTTTATAGGAAAACCAATATTTGTCATTATTTAGCCCAAACAAAAGAGACAAGTGCTGTATAGTTAAGTTTTCTAAAAAGTATTTACTCTTCATTTCCTTCATTGGCTGGCACAGCAGAGCTCTAAGCAATCAGAATAAACAGAGAATTTTTATAAGTCATTTTAAAAAGAGAATATCTCAGATATTTTGGGGGAAGAAATATATATTTATTTTCTCTTTAATTAAGTTGTATATATGTTATATCAAAATGGAATTGAGAATAGTATTCTGTTTGCTATTGACATAATATTCAATTGTCATTATGAACCTGTGGTGGGCCATAGAGTAAAAACAATTGAGAAACAGTGACACAGTCCCATCAGAGAGGGGACTGTGCTTGATTTAGCTTTGTAGGCAGTGGCCTAGTGTTTAAGAAAGAATGCTAGTTCTGCAAATCAGAATGCCAGAATTTGAATCCCAATTTTACTTTAAAACTTGTTTAAGGACCCTTTAATATGTTGATTATCCCATAGTTCTTCCTTTGTTATTTATTTAATTGGGATAAAAACAATAATGGCTTTACATCATTAATATGTGAGTTATACACAAAAGAACAAGATAAAATATGTAGCACCATGCTGGTATACAGCAGTTTTCTGCCTTCAGATACTTCCTCTTGCCTAGCACAATACTTTATAGATAGTGGATACTTAAGCACTCATTCATACTGAACAAATCAACATGTGAACAACTTAGAATCTTTGAAAAATTGCTTTTTTTCTGTTATCATGTTCCACTTAATGCTTTCAGAGAACTGACTGTGAACATAACCTTTTTTTCTGGTAATCTCTGTGTGTGAATAAAAGAACAATGATGAAACTCCACCAATTTTAAGTTATGTATCCTTAAAAACGAGACAGTTAACTATGCTGGGAGCTTGTATTTATTTTGTTTACTTGATTTCATTTTATTTCTATCTTAAATTAAGTTAATGAAATGTTGAGTAGGCCTGGTCACATGTAATATCTAGTTCTCCAAGTATTCTTTGCACATCCCTTTTATAGCAATGTGTATTGTGACAGCTCAGCCTCCTCTTGCTGACTAATCTCCTGTACAGACAGAAGCAGTTCCCATAATTCAGATAATAATCTGGAACAACTTGCATGGTTTACAAAAGTAGATTTGTAACTTATCTTCTTATAATTTAGAAAAGGAGATTAGAATATAATAAAATATGAAATCATACCTTAAGAATAGAATTTCGAATGTTAAAACCATTCTGAAAGTGAATACAGTTTTAAACAAGAACATATTCTGATTTAGTTGCTTCAAAGAAAACATATTGAAAAAGAAAATAATTATATAAGTTAGCATATACTTATAAATAGTTTCATAGAATGCTTAAAGATAAACATATTCAATTATAAATTGAATTACATTGTTTTATTACATAATGACCTATTTATGTTGATTAGACCAAAACTACCAAGTAAACTTCGACACAATCCATATAATAGACTCTGAATTAGAAAGGCTTGAATTTATTGTTAAGTACATTCATAAAGACTTTATGGAAATAGATGCACCTTTGTAAAAAGACAGAACTCGAAATGTTAAAATGATTTTTTTTAATCTTTTTATGGTTTTTCTTTTTGTCTGTTTTTTTGTTTGTTTGTTTTGTTTTGTTTTTTGGCTAAACCATACCATAATCTTAAGTCATAGTTCCAGTGCTTAGTGCATAGAAGGTGTTCTTCTATGCACTAAGAATAAATGATAAAGTTAGACAATAAAGTCAAGGGAAATCTAAGCATAGTCTCTAATAATTCAAAAGCTATATTGTGGTGTGTTCTAGAAAGGTGAACTGTGGGCTTAATTTTTTAAGGGAACTTATTTGTACCAGATTGTCAGGAAATGTTACTTCAATTTCTATTTTTTTGCTTTAAATGCTGGCATGCATCCTGTTTAATAGTGTGTTTTACAAATGTATCAAATCCAGGGCTAAGTAAATAAAAAGTTGAATCAAGGCCGGGCGTGGTGGCTCACGCCTATAATCCCAGCACTTTGGGAGGCCAAGGCAGGTGGATCACGAGGTCAAGAGATCGAGACCATCCTGGTCAACATGGTGAAACCCCGTCTCTACTAAAAATACAAAATTTAGCTGGGCATGGTGGCGCACGCCTGTAGTCCCAGCTACTCAGGAGGCTGAGGCAGGAGAATTTCTTGAACTCAGGGGGTGGAGGTTGCGATGAGCTGAATATCACGCCATTGCACTCCAGCCTGGGTAACAAGAGCGAAACTCCGTCTCAAAAAAAAAAAAAAAAAGGAAAGAAAGTTGAATCAAGGTACTTCTCATTTTAAAAATTATTCTGGAGTCTTGGAGTAGAAAGGGACTTTAGAGTTGATTTTTTTTTTCAACTTCCTTCCATTATTGATGATGGAATTATAAGGAAAAAAATGACTTGTTCAGTGTCCATAGCTTAAAAAAAAAGAATTTTCATTCTGTATTTGATCAGGTACAGAAGGTACTCAATGAATAATTTGCAAGAAGAAAGACCCACTTCAGCATGACATGAGATACATATTGCAGATTTATTAATTTACGGTTAATATCAATTATATTATTGGCAGTTTATAATTATTAATAATAGATTAATTTTTAATTAGCATGTTGGGCCTTATGCAATTGACTAAGGAATAAGGTTAAGGTGCATCTTTCATTGTGAAATTGAGATGCTGGGAACATACAAAGTCTCACTGAAGATCCTAGGAAATTTACCACAGGGATGCTGCCCTGCCAATACACTTGAGCAGAAATTTTCAAGGGGAGTTGAGGGACATGTCCTTGATAACAAGAGGATTTGGGAGGTGTATATTTCACTTGAAATTTAAACAACTTTTTGTCCCATGGTCTTATTTGTTTTTGAGCATATTATTTATTTTTTTAACTTAAGTCAAATAGCATTAAAGGTGTTCGTGTTTTGTTTCTGGAAGTTGAGAGGTTTTAAGGCATAAGTGAATTCGTTTTCTCCTCTGTCCTTTTGGAAAAAATCATTCAGTCTTTTAATAATAAACGTTTATGGATCACCTCTATATTCCAGGCACAGTGGTAGCCCCTGAAAGAATAGTCAAAAAGTTGATTCCTGTCTATAAGGGAGTGCCAGAGTTTATTCACTAAGAATTTATAGGACAATATTATTGCTCCAAGTTTTCTCCTGCCATCTACACTCATCATTGCAATATTTGACACAGTAGTCATTTACTGGAGAAAACACAAAAGGATAGAAATCAGTCTTTCACTTAATTTGCTCATTTACTCAGCAAGTATTGAGTATCTGCCGTGTGCTAGGTGCTGGGTTACCTTAGTGAGTAAAACAGACAACGATCCTGTCTTTGCAGGGATTATGTTTTAGAGGGTAAGACTAATAGCCAAAAAAAAAACAGAGCATCTTAGAAGGTGATGTGTACTGGTTTAAAAAGGAGAGAGAGAGAGAGAGAGGGAAAGTAGAGTTAGCAGAAGTATGTGTGTGAGAAGAAAATTAAAAAGCAGGGTGCAATTTTAAATAGTGTGGTCAAGAGAGGCCTCATTGTGACTTTTGAACAAAGACTCAAAGGCACTTGAAATAAAAATCCAAAGATTAGGATAATCATAGAATTTGAATTTTTAACTAATTTTAAGTCTGTTTTGTTATCTTTGTTACTTCCCGGCAAGAGGCTGCAGGTGTTGGTAAAGTCAAAGATTGTATTACTCTTTCTTTTCTCTCCCATTAGCTTTGATTTACACTATTTTCTACTTAGCTAAAATAAATGTATTTCACGGGATTTTTGTCATCAATAAGAACAAATTTACTTTGAGAATTTTCTCTTGAGAGCCTAGAGCAACATGTAGCACAATTTTATATCATTCATTGTTTCTTAGAAATATAAAAATCCATATGTTGCCATTTTTAGAATGACTCTAAGTTGTATCATTTTGGGCAACAGGTCAACTTACTTTCCTATTGAATCATTGAGTCATAGATTTAGATAAGAAAGCCGATTACTTTCTTAATATTCTTCATCAATTTTAGCACATTTTAAAAATAGAAGTATCTGTTTCTTACAGATTCTGTTTCTGGCGTCTGCATATGCAAGTCCCCAACTCAGCAAGGAGAGCTGCTCAGCTATGGCTGCTGTCACACATTACCTGTATCTTTGCCAGTTTAGCTGGATGCTCATTCAGGTTGGTACATCATTCCCTCTCCCCGCCCCTTTCATCTTTTAATGAATCTGGGTGGAGTGGTCTTAATATCTGCTACTCTGTACTGAAGTAGAAGTAATTCCATATATCCACCATTCTCAGGATATAAATGCAAACAAACAAACAAAAAATACACCCTGTAAGTTTTACAACATTAGAGAGCATCGTGAGTTCGAAGAAATGATGGAAATCTAGTAGGATTGGAAACACGAGAGTGGTTAGAGATGAGGTCTGCAATGTGGGTTCTGTAAAGCACAGTAGGAAATTCGAACATTTTTTCTAAAAAGAAGTAACAGAATGATTTTAAGCCAAAGAGTGACATGATAAAGTTTAGATTTTAGAAAGATCTTCTTGTTTGTAGTGAATTCAAGACAGGAAAGAGTGGCTAGGAAAACCTATTAAGTAGATTTAGCTGTAGTCACAGGGAAATCATGGTAGCATGAACTAGAGAGGTAGCAGAAGCAAAGGGAAGTAGACTGCTTTGGAGATTTTTTTAAAATTAGAACTATAGAATGTAGAGCTTGGTTGTGAGGAATGCAGAAGGTGGAACCCCGGATGCTTCCCAAATTTCTGGCCTGGGTATTTGGTGGATAGCAGTAGCTGAAGTTATGAACACTGGACAATGGGGAAGAGCTGGTGAATTTCGTTTGGGACATGCTGAATGTGAAGCACCTATGAGACCTCCAGTGGGAACTTTTAGGAAAGGGGGATACATGAGGCTTAAGCTTGGAAGAGAAGCCTACACTTTAGAAATGCACTGGGAAGTTATTGGCTTAGAGTTGGAAAATGAGCCATTGGTTTGGAAGAGATTACCTGGGGAGAAGATACAGAGTAAGACCAGCAGAGTCCTAGCATACTCACCTGAGAAGCTAGTAAATGTTGGGGGAGATATTTCAATTCTTCTTTTCTTACTAAAATCCCAAATTCTCTCCATTATTCTGTGCTGATTTGGTTGATAAAGAGGCTAAAGTGAGAGGAGGGCGCAGTATATGTCACTGATTAAATGGCTCAGCTGAAATGCTGCCTTTGATAATACGTTCCACGTAATGGTATTGTTAAGATTTTCATGTGATTCAGTGTTTCTGAGTATGCATGTAAACTATTTTATGAAGACAGATACATTAAGGCCCTTGCATATTCTTTTATCTTGTTAAAGAAGAAGGTTGTGGGAATTGATTATGTAGCAACAGCGAAATAATGATAAGAGGAGGAAGAAAGCGAGGTGGTGATATTATGAGAGAATATCACACAGGCTCAAGAAAGGATTGTTTTCTCCAGTATGATATGATAGTGGGGGCTGAAGAAGAGAACTGAACTACTTAGCTAATAAAACTAGTTGAAACAAGTGGCACCCTGGATCTGGGCTTGAATTCCACCTTTGCCACTATCTGTGTAAGCTTAATCAAGCTATCAACTCTCTCCAACATTTGGTTCTAAATCCTCATATAGGGATAATAATTCCTAACTCACAGAATTATTATTAATATTATATAGTTCTTGGAGCAGTTCTAATCATGGAAAATTTATGGTGTTTTCAAGCTCCCCCCCTCAAAAAAATTTACAAGTAAAAGTAAATTTAAACCATATAACATAAAACTTACATATCTACTGAAATTAGAATAACATTTGCAAGCTTTTCTGATTGTCAAATTCTTTAAGAGTTTATCCGAATTAAACTTTTTAAAATGTGCCCTATTTATGTTGTTATCTATCTGTCTGGATTGAGGTCTCCAGCGCTATGCTGAAGGTCTTTGTCCATGTCCCTGACCTATTCAGAATTTTTGATTCATGACTTGGATGAAAACACAGGAAATTGCTTATCAGATATGCACGTGACACAGAACTAAAAGGACAGCTGCTACAGAGCTGCCTGCATTAAGATTACAGGTAGAGCCAATAAAGAGAAACTGTACTATGATAAGTTAAAAACTAGAGTGAAAGAGACATCATCTGATGGAAGTTAATGTAAATTACTCAAAATTATAATTTAACATAAACTCAACAGCAATCAAATAGCTGACCAGAACGCTTAACAATAGCTATGGTAACTATAAAAATAACAGACACCTAGGCTGCATTGTTAGCAGTATGGAAGCAGACATTGTTACACTGTAATCTATAAAATTCAGACTATTTTGGGACACAGCAACCATTCTCATGGGTCATGTTTCAGCAGGAACATGAAATATCCAATGAGAAGTTGGAAAACAACGCTCTAAGAAACTTTGAGGCAGCTGGACATAACTAACCTGGAAAGAATTTAGGAAGGTGTGATGGCTGTCTACAAATACTGAAAAGGCTACAGCAGGAAAGGGTGGACTATGTAGCTCCATTTGGCAGAACCAGAGCAAATGGGTCAAAAATTAGGGAAGGAAATTTTTGATTCACATTAAGAATTTTCATAGCCAATAAAACTCTCAAAGTTGAAAAGACTTTTCCGAAAATAGAGTAAATTCAATCACTGAAATATTGAGAGGGAAATGACTAACTTTCAAACATGTTTTAGACGGATTTCCTGCTGTCAGGGAGCACTAGACAAAATCATATATAAGATTTCACCCAAGTTTATGAAGATTGGTGTATTCTACATCTCTTCTTTGAGTTAGGTAAATATGATTGTGGCTGATTCACATTGAGTAGACCGGTTAGGTTTCTGGATAGTGAATGACTTAGGGAAACTATTTAAAGTACCAGTGAGGTTTAATGTATTTCAGATGGTACACCACACATTTTTCATGGTTTGTGGTGTGACCACAAAGGAAAAAGTCAATAAGTTCTGAATTCTAGTTAGGTTACTTTTAATGAATTATTTTATGATCAGAGGTTGACACTGTACCAACCTATATTTTCCCACTTATAAAATAGTGACTACTAATCTGTTTTTTTCTATAATCCATTTTAAAAACATTATATAGAAGATTAGATTGTTATGAGTTCAATCCTATTAGTTGAATTGGGAGAATTTTTTACTTTAATGATTCTACTTCATATTTTTTTAGTAATATAGGAGAGAATGTGATACTACATATGACTGTGCATAGCTTATAAGACAATAAATTAATCATTAATTTGTAATTATGGAGTTAAACATGTCAGAATTGTTCATGTTTTTTTTTATCTGCGTTATATCTTCAGTCTTAGAATAAATACATTTAAATGACTTTATCTTGAAAATTATTTTACTTTTATATCCTATACTTTTAGTACCTTATGGTAAAGTTAGATTATATTTTAGAATATTAGGATAAGTTTTATTGGTAAACAAGTTACATAAACTCTCTGAGCATAGAGTTTCTTATTTGAAAACTTAAGTTGTAATAACAGTACCTCTCCTTAGAAACTGAAAAGATAAAATGAATTAATATATAGAATGAGCTTGAAATGGTGTCTGGGACAGACTGCATACTCTACATATTTGCCAATTTTATTTGTTAAGATAATATGTTAAATGAAAATCAAAACCACATTGAGATACCATCTCATGCCAGTTAGAATGGCAATCATTAAAAAAATCTGGAGACAAAAGATGCTGAAGAGGATGTGGAGAAATAGGAACACTTTTACACTGTTGGTGGGAGTGTAAATTAGTAGTTCAGCCATTGTAGAAGACAGTGTGGCAATTCCTCAAGGACCTAGAAATAGAAATTCCATTTGACTCGGCGATCCCATTACTGGGGATATATCCAAAGGACTGTAAGTTGTTCTATTATAAAGACACATGCACACATATGTTCATTGCGGCACTGTTTACAATAGCAAAGACCTGGAACCAACCCAAATGTCCATCCATAATAGACTGGACAAGGAAAATGTGGCACATATACACCATGGAATACTATGCAGCCATAAAAAAAGATGAGTTTGTGTCCTTTGTAGGGACATGAATGAATCTGGAAACCATTCTCAGCAAACTGACACAAGAACAGAAAATCAAACACCACATGTTCTCACTCATAGGCGGGTGTTGAACAATAAGAACACATGGACCCAGAGGGGAGCATCACATACTGGGGTCTGTTGCGGGGGACTAGGGGAGGGACAGTGAGGGGTAGGGAGGTTGAGGAGGGATAACATTGAGAGAAATGCCAGATATACATGACAGGGGGATGGAGGCAGCAAACTACATTGCTATGTATGTACCTATGCAACAATCCTGCATGATCTGTACATGTACCCCAGAACCTAAAGTACAATTATATGTATATATATTTAAAGATAATATGTTGTGGCTAAAATTTCATAGATTTTAAAACATCTTGCATACTCCGCTTTTCCAATATAATTTATACCTTGTTTTTAACAGAAAAGAATAAGCTTCATGTAGTGGAAAGAGGTCTGACTTTGAGTGAGGTGGACACCAAACTAGCTGCAAAGCCTCAGCAAGCTGGAGAACCTTTAACCTCTTATTAAAGTAGATACATGGCTCATAGCAGGCTCCATAAATAGTAGCCTTGCCATTGTTTCTCCAGGCTTCCCTCTTCTTTGACAGAGAAGTCATATAGTGCAAGGCAAGGATGTAGTAAAAAATTATTTTGCTTATTTTTTAAAAGGAAACAATTCATAAGCTCCATTCTTAGCCACAGATATTGAATTACGCTTCTGTTCGCTTGTCATGTAAGATCACTCCATGGAACTACTGAAATCATTTCTCACTTCATTAAGAAGGCAGGGTTATGTCTACTTTTAAAAAAATTGGCTGTGAGAATTTAAAATCATGAAGTATCTTTATTCTGTTTTGCTACTTGCTCTATTTTCCCTTCTGTTCTGATTTGGTTTCATTTTTGAGATAGCATATGCTAATGGTACAAAACAGAATTGAATACTACAGATAAATATAAAATAAAAAGTACATCCTTTTCTATTTCTTGCACTCCCCATTCTTTGATCTACGGTCAATACCAACTTCCTATGTATCTCTCCATAAATATTCCATGCATAGACCAATAGTTATATAAATAAGCACACATGTGTTCTTATATATGCATAGTGTACATACATTTCTATATAGTGTATATATAGTGTATCTATTTAAATATAGTGCATATTTACATATAGTGTATATTTGTGTTACGTGTATAGGTATGTATGCGTGTATATATATATATATGGACATCTTTAAGTTTACCATGCATAGTATACCTTTTTCCTATTCTATAATATGGTTATTACATAATTCATTTTTATGGTCTCCAGTTGATAAAATTACATTGTTTTTTGGTTATTGTGTTTTTTGCTATAGTAAACAATGTGTCCTTGAACATCCTTGCACTCTGAATATTTGTTACTTGGACCATATCCATAGAATAAATTCCTAGGAATTATGCCTTTACTATTCATGTCTACATGAAACATGTAAAATCATGAGGTAAATAAATTGCAAGTAAATTATTTGAGATATTCGCATACGATATAAGTAAATAGACACATGATTTTTGCCTGTATATTCATTTGGTCCAGTTTTATGATCACTTCCTGTCACCAAATTAAATGATTGTATTGCAATCTGCATCAATTATGAAAAATGTCCGAACCTTGCATTATTCTTGTAGTCTGTTCATCTCATGCCTAGAGTCACAGCTTAATTTGAAATATCTTTTCTTTTGAAACGAAAGCTTAATTGAAGAACATATTTTTTAAAGGGAGAATAAGGTTAGAAGTCATTCTACAATTGTACTTGAGCATTCACATCTTGTGCCTTAATTTCTCAATATAATCAGGCTATGAACAAGAAAATGCACGTTATTTATTCCTAGGTAGAAAGGCTCTACTTAGTGCCCAAGCATAGCGAAACAGGAAGGGAAATGCTAAAATTAGCCTTGTTTCTCCTTCATCATTGATTTAATTTGGGGGAACATCAAAGGTATTAAGGACAACAGACTGGTAATCACCAAGATAAAAATGACATACCCAGAAAATACTAAATTCTCCAGTCCTCAAAAAGGACTATTGCAATTTATTTCATGCAGTAAATGTTAAGAAAGAGGGAGGAGAACTGGGACAAGGACGAGTGATAACATTTCTTAGACTCTCATCTGAAATGAATGATTAAGAGCATATGGTAATAGAATTAATAGCATCTGTGATCTCTGACTAAACTTGATGCTATAGGTCAGTTCAAGGATTCTGGTGACACAATTATTAATCAAATATTAAACAAAAGTCAGGATGCCAATCTTTATTTCATATACCTTGAATTACAGAGTTCGAATAGTCTATTTTTAGCTTTAAAATAAAAGGGATTTCTCCTTTATATTTTACTCATATGCTAATATGCATTATATGAAGATATATGAATAAGCTAATGAATGTGTGTTTATGGAACATGGGAAGGCATAATTATGGCCTATGATAGTCAAAACACTTAATGAGGTATGTCTTCAGTTTTCCTATTTGGATACTTGGAAAAATAGTAGGGAAAGTGTTATTATAAAATTAAATAGATAGGTTTTGTAGGAATGTAACTAAATAAGCTTATAGACACAGTCTTTTAGTTTATTACTATCTATATTTGACCTAAATTGTATCTGGATATTTCAGTTGGTTGTTTGCATCTTACACAGAATCAGTTTAGATTCCAACAGCCTGAATCGCTAATTCTGAGAAATATACTTCTCCCATGCTCAGTTTCTTCTGATGTAAACAGAGCATAGTAAAACCTAGGAGAAAAGTCTTGATTAAACGATATATAGCTTTATGTTTGGTCTATATTTATTAACCAATTAATAAATATTTGTTTCATTCCTTCCTCTGTTAAACTATTACCTTCAATGTTTTTCACTTTTCACCAGTTAACTTTTGTCCTTCATTAGGAGTTCAGCCAAATAAACTAAAATTATGGAGTCTTCCTAAAATTCTTTCCGGAAGTGATGGTTAACAGGTACACAAATATGGTTAGGATGAATACGATCTAGTATTTGATAGCACAACAGGGTAATTGTGCTCCACAAAAATTTATTGTGTATTTTAAAATAATGAAAAGAGTGGAATTAGAATGTTCCAAATGCAAAGAAATAATAACTGCTTGAGGTGATGGATACCCCAATTACCCTGATTTGATTATTACAAGATTGTATGCCAAAATATCACCCTTATCCCATAAATATATTCCTATTATGTACACATTTTATTTAAATTTTTTAAACATTTAAATTATTTTTTGAACAAGGTGGTGTGTATATATATATTTATGGGAAACTAAACCAAATATTAAACCAAATTATAAAATTATTGTTAAAGTCAATAAAATGTTTTAAATACTCAAAACAAATTGTGTACATCTTCATTTATTTCATATTTCTCAAATTACATGCAAAGCATTTCACTAGGTGCTACAAGGTAAAGAAAAATTAATCTGCCACAGTTCACAATTGTTTTAGGCATTTATATTCTGATAAGCCTTTATAAGCTTTCCTTAAGTCTTAGAAAAGAAATGAAGATACAGAACAGGTTATCATTTTACTTCTACAAGTAAAGCATATCTCCACTGACATATAAAGCCAGTGGAGGAAGAAATGCTCTCATGTAAATAATAATATTGTCAATATTTATGTCAATTTCTTTTTTTTTTTTCTTTTTGAGATAGGATCTTATTCTGTTACCCCGGCTGGAGTTCAGTGGTGTCATCTCAGCTCACTGCAACCGCTGCCTCCTAAGCTCAAGCAATCCTCCTGCCTCATTCTCCTGAGTAACTGGGACTACAGGCATGCATCATCATGCCTGACTAATTCTTTGTATTTTTTATAGAGACGGGGTTTCCCCATCTTGCCCAGCCTGATCTGGAACTCCTGGGCTCAAGCGATCTGCCCACCTCGGCCTCCCAAAGTACTGGGATTGCAGGTGTGAGCCACTGTGCCCAGCCTATTTGTGTCCATTTCTACAGAAATAAATCTTAAATATAATCAGTCTTTATAAGGCAGTTTGGAGTTATGTTCCACTCCTAGTTCTAGAGCTAACTAGAAGATGAAAAAGCTATGCTGTTCTTTCATTGCCTCAGTTTCATCGTAAGAGGACATGGCAAGATAATCTGTAAGATCTGTGTGCTTATTTCAGTGTTTAATATGAGAAGTATTTAGGTCTTTACTTAGAAGATTGGTCATTGTTTTGTGACCAGAAACATGCTATATGAACTTAACTCTTGTCTATATCATTTAATCTATGTTAACATTGGTTTCATGATATTTGTTTTACTTAAAGTTGCAGTTTCCAAGAACCTATTGACAATGTTAAGTGAGAACACACTGTATGTATAGTCAAATGCTCCACCGTCTTCTTTAAAAAAATGGTTTTCAAAAAATGGTAGATTTTAACCCCATTGCTTTGGGAAAGCAATATGTTAATATATCTCATTGAAGTTTTTGGCAGAAGAAGAAAGAAAAACTAAGTTAACTAAGATGAGCTAATGTAAACAAACATTGAAATTGTAAAGGCATATTGAATAACTCATTGAACCTAAGAACTGTACCTACAGTTGGACCTCACAAGGGACTGTGAGCAAGAATGGAAGGCTTTGTCCATTCCTCTCTACTAGCAGACCTCTGCTTCACTGTGCTCATGGCCACCCGCTTTCTGTGTCCTCTTACTTCAGTTGACCAGCTTAGACTGTCTTGGAACATCAAGGAATTCAGTGTAGAGATGATTGGCTCAGGCTTGGGCAGGCTTCTCCTCTGATCAAATCAGCTGTGCCTGGGGGAGCAGCGTCAGAGAGTCCACCAAGCACACTGAGCCCTCTCTGCATGCAGTAGAAGGAGGGTTAGAAGGGCAGGGTTTGGAAAAGGGGTGCTCATGAGCAAGGCATATGACCAAAAATGCGCCTACTATACTACATTAAAATAAAATTCAAGTCAAACTTGAAATGAGCTAGTCAACACAGATCTTATGTGTGAGCCATATATTGTTTCTAGAATAATTAAATGTTGTTACATAACATTCTAGTATTTCTAGTCCATAGCTTTAGAAATGATATGTTATGGGAAATACTTCTCTTAGAGTATATTTTAGTGATTGCATTCTTTTAAGAAGAAATTTAAATTATATTTTATTTATAATTGGCAAAAGTTTATGATACTTGAAGCTTGTTTTGCTTAACCAAGTATTCAATATTTCAGCCACACTGTGCCTTGAGCTCTTTGGGACAGAAGCACTGCATGTATCAATCTAACAATAACATTTGTCTCAATCTTATCTGAGCCTGTGGTCAAGGTCAGACAGCTGCTGAAAGGTTGAGTGATTCTAACTGGTGGAACTAATGTCCGTCTGTATAAAAGCAGACATTTTGAAAATGTCTCAATCTTTATCATGATGAATCAACTTAGAGTCGTTTACCAATTTGTACCCTCCTCCTTGACTCAACTACCTACTGTACCCCACTGAGTTATCATGTTACATGGATGCACACAAGTATCTACCCAACATAAATAATTAGTACTTTTGTTTAGAAGATGGATTAATCAATGACCTTTGCTTTGTATGAATTTTCATTCTTTAACAGGCAGTATTGATTACTTCAGTGACAACACTTGACACAGCCCCACTTGTTTGAGTCCACATCCCTATACTAATTATAGAAAGAAGAAAAAAAATGTTAGATCTAATAATTTTTAAAAATGAGTTGGAACAAATTTACATGAGCAACAACTCAAATCGTGCTTCATAATTACAGATATAAGCAAATGTACATAAGGATATGGAGTGCTGGCAGGAAATAAAATTCAGAGACACAAATCTCTAAGTAAACAAACATTCTTATCCTTCCCTGGTTTAGCCTAATACTAATCCCTCAAGGCTAATTTGGTAAAGATAGAATCTTACTCAGAAGCCTCAGTAAATAAAACATCTGAAAGCCTTCCCACAAATGTTAGGAATGCTTATTTTTCAAATAGAAAATTATTTATCTTTTGTCTTTCACACTGTCTGACCTCCTAATAGGAGATTTAAGAGGGGCAGTCACATTTTCCAGCATTGACTATATATGTACTCAGCACTTTACACATAACATCTCATTTAATCTTTATGGTAACCTTATACACATGAAACTGAGGTTCTGAAAATGTTGTCACTTGCCCAAGATTATCCACTTAAAGTATAACATTCATGAGTATGAATGAAGTATATAGAGATATAATTATATAGATATAATGTATAATTCATTTATACTCATACTCTTTCCACCATACAAAATTGAGAAGGAGGATTTATCCAGGTAATAGATGTTACTGTTTGAAATATGTATGGCATGACATTCAATATTGTTAGTGTACTGAAGATAATTAAACATAAACACTCCTCATGGAAAGAAGACACTAGAAGACTTAGATACAAGTTAGGTGTGGGATTTGGAGCCAACATCACATTTATAGGCCTCAGTTTTCTTACTCTATTTAATGTGTCTCTTCATCCCTTCATCCCCTCTCACTCTCTACATACCCTGTATATGTTTTGTTTTATCTCAATTAGAAGTAACAGATATAAGAGGTGATATAATATAAGAGAAATATTGCCCTTATTTATTTCCCATTTATTTGGAAACTAAGATTCAAGAAAGTAAATACCACCCCATCTCTTTCACTGCTATATCCCCAGTGCCTACAATAGTCTGTGAAATTTAGTAAGCACTCAATAAATATTTGTCATGCGAATGAACAAAAGGGTGAGAGTATAAACTGAGACACAGGGACCACAAAACAAACCCCACTATAGTACTTTCTCTCTGTTCAATCATTTTCTGTTTATTTGTCTATGTCTTCTACTAGGCACCGAGACCAAGGTTATCTTCACCATTGTTTCCCCACTAAACAGTATCTGGCCCTGCCATGTGATAGGCCCTCAATAAATAAAACTCACCAGTAAGTTTCAAAATATAGAGCTCTTTATATCATTATCACCTGGAAGTTCATGTGTGAAGTAGGTTTGCATATCAGTGTCTGTTTCTTCAAAGACACATTTATAAAACAATCATAGAAAATTGTAACTGAGAGTAAATCAGAGCAAATTAAGGCAAATAAAAAATACAATAAATCAACTAAATATTTCCCTGTGTTTCCAGAATTTTGAGGTATCCCAAATTTCTTGAGTGTGTGAAAGAATATGAACTAACAACAACAACAAAAACAAATCAAAACTAATTATTAAGTAGATAACAACTGCCCTTTGTTGGTCGGTAACTTATTGCCTAAGCCAGGTGAGTTTGTGTTCTGTGCCATTACAGAAGAGCGTGTTCATTTTATCTTGTTTTCTTTTTAGTCTGTGAATTTCTGGTACGTGCTGGTGATGAATGATGAGCACACAGAGAGGAGATATCTGCTGTTCTTCCTTCTGAGCTGGGGACTACCAGTTTTTGTGATGATTCTCCTCATAGTTATTTTGAGAGGAATCTATCATCAGAGCATGTCACAGATCTATGGACTCATTCATGGTGACCTGTAAGTACATTCACGCAACACATTGCCCTAGCTTTCATGTACCTAAGCATGTTTATTAGTGGACAGTGGAAGCAGTTGCATAAGAGCTGTGACTGGATAAGTACCAGGAAGATCTTTGCTTTTCTGCCACACCGTCTGAAGCGCTATTTACTTAATTACTCTTTTAAATAGGAAACTGTGGCCTCTCAATTCTTTGATAGATGTAGCTTTACTAAGTGAGTTGGTGGATCAAACAGTTCATGGCAATTTGTACCTTAGCATTTAGTTTATTAGACTGAGGCAAACAATAATATTTAGCAAAATCAGGACACTGTGAAATTTTTGATAAAGCATTACTGAAAAATTCTGGAGTGTGGCACATTATCCAAGCAGTGTGTTTTTGGTGAGAGAGGGTGATAGATAGCAGCCACCATCACCCATAAAATCCCTGAATATCAAATGTACCAAATGACTACATCACAATGAATGGAGAGTGTCTGCAGAAGTGCATAGGAACAAAACAAGGTCAACTTGGTCTTAGATATTCTTGTTAAAATATCCTTTCAATCTTGAAATCTAACACTTTTTTATACACGTACACACACCTGTGTGTGTGTGTGTGTGTGTGTGTGTGTGTGTGTGTGACTTAATCCTAAATCTGGTATCTTGTAGCTTTGAGGACCACTGAGACCCTCTTATTAGCTCCACATGTAGGGGGTTGGAAACACACTTTGCATTAATAAAGCTCAAATAACTCCTTTGGTATAAGAAAGAGAAAAAGTAAAATTCTAAATAAGAAAAAATGGCCTATTCACAGTCTTATGAAGTCAGTATTACTTAATCATCTCACAGGTTATTATGAAGATAAAATTGGTTAATAGACATTAAAATATTGAAAGTTAAAGTCTATCAGCAGAAGTCATTTTAATAGAATTATTGCTTCTGATCAATTATATATTGAATAAATACTTGTTATTGATATATACAAATGTATTTCACGATAGGCAATCACAGACACATACCTCATAACACATTCAGATGGAGTCTAGCTATGTAAAACACACACTCAAACACACAATATACACACACACAAACATGCAAACACAACACATATATACTATACATTTTTGTAATTCTTTTTACTGAGATTCAAGAAGACTCCTTTATACTGATTATAATATTATAATGTGTTTTATGCATACACAAGTCTACATTGCTGTATTCTTCTAAAAAGAAACAATGACATCTTCTCAGAATTATATTATGGTTTTTTACATTTTACCACACCTTGCATTAATTTAAATCTTGGGCTGCCAGGATTAATTTCAGAAAATTCTGCATCATTCTTTGTGACTTGCAAAGTAACCATGAAGCAAGCTGTGGTGGCTGGCAGACCATTCCTTTAATGAGCTCCCTGGCAAGACAGGACTTATTTAGTTTTAGGAAATAAAACACATTACCTGTGTACCCATCCAGACTTGCTAAATGAACCCAATGAATGCAATATTAATTAGAAAAAACTCTCTTGATCCTTTTAAAAGGAGTTTTAAAGGGAGAAATAAACTATGATCAAAGAATGTCCAAATGAACTTACTCAAAGTATTTGCCTTCTTAAGCTTTTGCGACATGTTCTCTGTGACCACATGAATTATAAGTGAAATGAAAAATACATTATAATTACTGCTACCTGATTTTAATCTTAAAGAATTATTAGACCAGAGTGTCTAACTATTGCAATATAGGTTACTTTTCTCCTTAATTCACAAAGAATATTCCTAAGCCATTCCCATATAAATTCATTCTACCTTGTAAATATTCTATATCTTTAATATTCAATTTTAATGTAAGGATATAAACTGATACATTATATATATTAAAATATTGTATACCTATATCATCATTTTAAAACATGCCATTTCTCTCGAGGTCATGGTAGGATTTGTGGTTGTGTGAACTAATGGCTCCTCTGTTGGGCAGTGGTTACTTCGTAGTATTTTGCTTGTCTCCTATGCTCTTCCCCTATGGAAGAGCTAAGAATTTTTTAAATGCCTCAAGGGGAAAATCTCCAAGTATCTTGTTCACTTCTTTCTGGAATGTGTTTTTTCAAGTTCTCTTTCTTGCCATCTCTGAAGTCTAATTTTTGTCTCCTTAGCTCTTTGAGATTACCAGATGCTCTGCTGGCTTCCATGACTCTCAGCATCTTTCCTAGTCCTGAATTTTCAGTCAGTCTTTCTTCTCCAAGTATTAACAGGCAGATACCCTGGAGGGAAAAGTGGTATGCTGAATATAGTGCTGATTTCAACAAGCTTGTCTTCTTTTCAAGCTTGGCCTCTCAAATCTTGGTTGCCTCAACAGCTTTCCAGTGCCTTCAAACAAATGGTTTTGTTTGGTTTATTTTACTTTATTTTTTCTGATTATTCTAGATGGAATAATAAATCATGTACAAGCTGTTTCATTAAATATAGTTCAGTATTTTAAGATGGATTTTATAGATAGTGTGCATATCTACATTTTAAATAGTAATATGCTGGTTAAGTGTTACAGACAAAAGACAAAAATTTTGCCAAATAATTTATATAATCTAGGGTTAAATTTTTTGTGGAAAGCAATAATAGTGAATAGCAGTGAAAACACTTTAAATACTTGGGTTTCCTAAGTGCTGACTTCAGTCTACTTTTCTCTCTATACATTGCTGTCTATTATTATGGTTTGCCACTTTCTGTATGATAACCCCCTGAAGTTGTGTCTCTAGCCTATAACACTTTTCATAGCTCCGTATCTATATTATAAATTCAGATGTTTTATAAACATCTTTACCAAAGCAACACACAGCTCTTTCCTATTTAGTATGTTTAAAATTGATATCCTAAAATGCTTCGACCCACTTTCTCTATGAAACATCCACTATCCACCCACATACACAGGCTGTGAACTCGAGTTACTTTCTATTTTTTTTCACCTTACACTCAATATTCTATAATCACAAATTATTTTCCAGTCTAACTGCTAAATGTTTGCCTTCTTAATCTAGTTTCTCATTTCAACCATCATCTCTTATTTCATCTCCCTCTCAAGTTCAGCTTCTGTCTTCTTTGGTATATTGGGTTGCCTCCTAACTTGCGCCTCTTCTCTAGTTTCTTCATTTTATAATCTATTCATTAAATTCTGAAATATGCAAATTATATCACTCTGATGCTTCAAACCCAACAGTTGCCTTTCACTACCTTCAAGATCATAGCTTGATAGGTCATCCATGGATGACCTAAACTGCGGAACCAGCTTTTTAAAAATCATTCTTCCTACTCTCCTCCCTGTCTTCCTTGATGTTTTCCATGATCTCTTATTTCTGTACCTTTGAATATATGTTTTTTTTTTTTGAGACAGAGTCTCACTCCGTCACCAGGCACCAGGCTGGAGTGCAGTGGCGTGACCTCGGCTCACTGCAACCTACGCCTCCCATGTTCAAGCAATTCTCCTGCCTGAGCCTCCTGAGTTGCTGGGACTACAGGCATGCACCACCACGCCCAGCTAATTTTTTTGTATATTTAGTAAGACGGTGTTTCACCATGTTGGCCAGGATGGTCTCGATCTCTTGACGTTGTGATCCACCTACCTTGGCCTCCCAAAGTGCTGGGATTATAGGCATGAGCCACCGCACCTGGCCTGAATATATCTTTTATATCTCAAATGCCTTTCTTTCATTTGTCTGCCTACAAAGTCCTTATTCTTCCTCGAAGCAACTTAAGTATCAACTTAGTAAAGTGTCTGTTTTCACATTAAAACATGACCTCTTAAATATAGCCTTTTGTATAGACTCATAACCTTTCATAAATCCTAAGATTGTACTAATTATAATATATGGAAGATATTCGTTTATGCCAACTATGTAACTTGAAATTCAGCTGGAGAACAGTGATTACTTACAGACTATATGGAAAGGATTGGTAACTTTATCCCTTAGTGGAACTATCCAAACTAGAAAAAGGAGGGCCTTAACAATCCAATGTAAATTTACACAAATGAGATTTTAGAAAAAACTTTCATGTTTTTGCTACACAATAACATACACACACACAATAAAGATTTCATGCAACAATATGATTAGTAAAAATATCGAATATATTTAAGGTCACCAAATGATAAGTATCTCAGTATTTTAAATACCACATGAGGCACGTCAAATCTTGGAAGAGAGAAAATTTTTTATATGTGCATAAAAAATCAAATTCTAATTTACTAAGACAAAAGTATTTTTCAACCTAGATTTAAATTGAATAATCTGGTTTGAATAAAAGCCAAAAGTTCCTATAAAATTTAAAATGTACTTTTTTCTGTAAAGTAGAAAACCCAACATAGACTTAATATTGCTGCTTCATCACTAAACCAGATGATCCTATGGATCTCTGAGGAATCATATTCTACTCCAAGTTAATAGAAGAAGGCACCTACACTTTCAAAGTTTTCTAAAGCAGCATTCCCCAACCTTTTTGGCACCAGGGACCAATTTTGTAGAGGACATTTTTTTCACAGATCGGGGATGGGGTGGGAAGTGGTTTGGGGATGAAACTGTTCTACCTCAGATCATCAGGCATTAGTTGGAATCCCATAAGGAGTGCTCAACCGCGGTTACTCACATGCACAGTCCACAATATGGTTCACACTTCTATGATAATCTGATGCCTCCACTGATCTGACAGAAGGCAGATTTCAGGCGGTAATGCTGGCTCACCCACTGCTCACCTCCTGCTGTACAGCCCAGTTCCTAATAGGCCATGGTCAGGTACCAGTCCACTGCCCTGGGTTTGGAGACCCCTACACAATATATTAATCAACTTTTGAAATGAGTGCTAAAAATGCTTCCAACTTCCTTTCTGTCTTATAATTGAACAGTGCTTAAACTAAAACAAAGGCAAAAGTAAGTGAAATCTGTCCCTGTTTGTTATTGGTTAGCAGAAGTAACTCTACTGAGAGTACCTGGAAGTAGTCTCTATTGAGTAGTTTTATAATGAATGTCTTTGGAAGTAGTCACCTATTTTTCTTGAGACAGATTCTTGGCTACTTTAGGTAAAGAAAACAAGTTAAAGGAGACCTTATCATGCAAAGTGTAGGGGAAAAGAGAATATAAGAAGAGTCAAGACCCGGGTGGAAGTAAAGAGAATGTGGTCCTGAGGAGTGTTCTTAAACAGAGAATATGCCAATTATCTGGAACCCCAGTTATGTGAATATTGACAGAGTGATTGGAATGAGTGTCAAAGACATGGCATACGGAGGTGAGGACAATGAAAGCATTACTTACTTTGATCTCAATATTCTTACTTCTAAGCAACCCCAACACATCAATAACAGTAAAAATGACACAATAAAGACGATAGATCGTTTTGTATTTCCAAATGTCTGCTTTTTATTCTTGCTAATTCATATGAATTCAAACTTAAGAAAATCAACAAATAACTTATTGAATAGTGACTATATGCAAAGGCTGAAGTGAATTCTCTTCTGTCTAGGCTTAGAATTTGACTGTAATGAAAAACATTGCATAACTTCATAACTTAATTTTAAAATTGGTTACAGTTCTTTAGTTTTTTCGTTGTTTGTCTTTAATTTGTAGAGACAGTGTCTTGCTGTGTCGCCCAGGCTATTCTCAAACTCCTGGGCTCATGCAATTTTCCTTCCTCCCAAAGTGCTAGGATTACAGGCATGAGCCATCATGCCCAGCCTAGTTTTTTAGTATGTTAGCATTTTAGTATTTCAGCATTATATTTTACTTTAGATATGCTAAACAAATCTTTATTATAACCTACTCTGATTATCCTGTTTCTGAACTGAACTACCAGTTTTACTAAATCATCTGAACACAATCTAATTTTGCAAGCTGTATTAGAAGAAATGTTATTAATACAGAGAACAAATCTCTATTCTAAATTAGAACTAAGTAGAAGTAATTGTACTTTATGGGAAATATGATATCATATGAGAGTCTTTATTTTCATTAAATTACTTTAAAAGAGAATCATGAAAAAAGTGTTTATTAGAGAGCACGTTTACTTGTTGTCTGAGGAGTGAACAAAGTCACCATTCATCTTTGAAAAAAAAGTCAAGATCTCTTCATTCATTTGCTCAGTTAGGGCTATATTACTGCTTGTGGGTGCACATGTACACACATGCAGAAATACAAATACATCCACATAAAATAGCAACCTTCGACTTGCATTTTCTATCTATTCAGACCCTAAAGTTAAAAAATCTTGAAAGTACGCTTCCTTACGAAGTCTTCTTAGAATAATGGAATCTAAGGGTTGGAAAATGTCTAGCTTGCCTTAATAAAGTTTCCCACACATCCTTGAAAACATACCATGATTCGAATTCTCATTCAAAGGCTTGTTAGCTCCTTCACATTTTTATTCTAAACATGCTCAGTATATCTGACTTTTTATGGAAATTAATTATACAATTCTGCTAATAACTTGTTCTCTTCGCTTGATAATACAGTATTATCACTCTAAGCAACAACCTTAGCTTTTCTGATTATTGCTTTGTCTCTCTGAGAAAAATTCCAACTAATGTTTTGAGTTATATCTCTCTTGGCTTCCCTTAGTTACTGGATCGTCCTCTTTGCGCACAAGGTGGAACCTAGCTGTAAAGAGAACTTTATCAAGCTTTTAATCCCATCTCCATGTAATTCTTGAGTAACCTTCACAGCATTGCTGACAAACATTCTTTCACTTTATGTTTGAACTCTTCCATGAGAAAGAATACACACTTTCTCCCAAGAATTATTTGTGTAGAAAAGGAAACTATCTCTTAGATTGTGGTTTAAATCCATTTGCTGGGTTCATAGCAAGCAAGCAAAATAATGTGATATTTTTCACATGATAATCCTTTTGCATATTTCTCCCAGTTCTTTTTTCCAACCTAAACATTTCTGATTGGTTTATATAGTTTCTCATGCACCATCTCTTCACTATTTTGATAGATCTCTTCTAAACTTGTTCTATGTCAGTTCTTCTTTTCATCTTTTAAGAAGTTTAAACTTACAAAAAATTGCAAAAGTTATGCAGAGTTCACATATACCTTTAATCCAGTGTGCATACATATTTACATAATTATAGCACAATGATCATAACTGGGAAATTAACCATGATAAAACCTTTTAACTAAACTGCAGACCTAGTTCAAATTTCACCAGTTTTTTCCTCAGTGTCTTTTTTGAAATCCAATAAAAAATATGTTCTATTATCTTTAGTGCTTGTGTGTCCTTAGTCTCCAGTCTGACAATTTCTCTGTCTTTCCTTGGTTTTCACTTTTGAAGAGTACTGGTCAATTATTTTATAGAATAACTCCAAACTTATCTAATTGTTTTCAAGATTAGATGGAGGTTATGCATTTTTTGGGTAGAATGACAGAGTGTTAAAGTACAAGTTTTTTCATATGAACATATGTTTTTAATTCTCTTGAGTATATGTCTAGGAGTAGAATTTATTGGGCCATATGATTTAACTTGCTGCTTTCAAGATTATCTCTTTGTCTTTGTCTTTCAACAGTTTATTTGCCTAGGTATGGGTCTCTCTGAGTGGATTAAGGTTTTTCATCAGTTTGGGGAGTTTTCAGCCATTGTTTTATCAAATATCCTTTCTGCTCCTCTTCTTCTGAGTCTTTTATTATGCATCTATTGGTACGTTTGATGATGTTCGACAAAAATCTAAGGTTGTGTTTATTTTTCTTTGTTCTTTTTTCTTTCTGTTCCTCAGATGTGGTAACCTCAACTGAGCTGTCTTCACATTTATCATTATTTTTCTTCTTGGTTAAATCTGTTGTTTGGCATCATTACTGAAATTTTCATTTTAGTTATTGTACTTTTTCTTTTTCTTGAGACAGAGCTACTCTTGTTGCCCAGGCCAGACTGGAGTGCAATGGTGCAATCTCAGCTCACTGCAACCTCTGCCTCCTGGGTTCAAGCGATTCTCCTGTCTCAGCCTCTGGAGTGGTAGGATTACAGGTGTATGCCACCATGCCCAGCTAATTTTTGTGTTTTTAGTAGAGATGGGGTTTGACCATGTTGCCCAGGCTGGTCTCAAACTCCTGATCTCAGGTGATCTGCCCACCTCTGCCTCCCAATGTGGGTTTACAGGTATAAGCCACCATGCCTGGCCTAGTTTTTGTACTTTTCAGTTCAGTAATTTCTATATGGTTCTTTTTTATCATTTCTCTCTATATATTAATATTTTTATTTGATGAGATGTCATTCTCATATGCTCATTTAATTGTGTAGACATTGTCTCCTTTATGTTTTGAGCATAATTAAAACAGCTAATTTATGTGTTCAGTAAATCTAACATCTGAGTTACCTAAGGGATAGTTTCTATTCATTATTTTCTTTTGTATGCATCATGCCTACCTTCTTGGTTTTTTGCATATTTTGTAAATTTTGTTGAAAATTAGACATTCTATGTGGAAAATTTGGAAATCAGATAATTTTTTTCTCTCAGGGTTTGTTGTTTCTGTTTATAGTTGTAGCTGCTGTTTGCTTATTGAGTTTTCTGAATTTACACATTTAATTTCATAAATCTATATTCTTTGTCACGTGTGGCCACTGACATCTCTGTTTCATTAATTTAATGGTCAGCTAATGATTGAACAGAGATCTCCTTAAATGCCTATAACCAAGAAATATCCCAGTCTTTGCTAGAAGACTGCATGTGCATGTTGGGGCATGACTTTAACACTCCACCAGGAAGTTAGTAACTGTCTTAGCCTTCATTTTTGTGTATACCCTCAAAGTACCAGTGGTGAGAGAGCCCAGAGCCTTCTCAAGTCTTTCCTGAACATGAACAAAGCCTCAAGCATGCATATAGCCTTTCAAATTCCCAGGAATGGATTGGAGCTTTCCAAAGCCAATGTGTATATCTCATGCCCCAGCTTTTCTTTTCAGCTTTTGAGGTTTTTTGCTCAATTCTTGTTATCTACTGGCTAAGATAGATGTTAAATTACTTGCCTTAAGTTGCTTTTAACAAACAACCCCCTGTCTCCTTACCTCATACCCAAGAAACAGATTTTTTTGCATTGGCTGAGCTCTGAGATAGGTAAAATATAGAAAACCTTGCAAGTGGGGATTTACTTTGGGACTAAAGCTTTGAAAGAGCTCCAGCTTCATTTTGATCCCCAAATCTCCTCACCAGTAGGTGCCAGACTATATCCAGAATGCAGACTATTTTTCAAGGCTATGCGAGTCTACAGAGGCTTTCCAGCAATGCCTTGTATACAACCTGTTCAACTGTGAGTTAATTAAACCTATTTTCTTTATATATAACCCAGCCTCAGGTAGTTTTTTATAGCAATGTGAGAATGGACTAATATAAAAAATTGGTACTGGGAGTGAGGCATTGTTATGAAGACACCTGAAAAGGTGGAAGCAACTTTGAAATGGGGTAACAGGCAGAAGCTGGAAAAGTTTGGAGGGCTCAGACAACATGAAGATGAAGGAAAGTTTGAAACTTTCTAGAGACTTGTTAAATTGTTGTAACCAAAATGCTGATAGTGATATAGACAATGAAGTCCAGGGTGAGGTAGCCTCAGACTGATATGAGGAACTTACTGAGAACTGGAGTAAAGGTCACTCTTGCTAAGCTTTAGCATTGTGTCCCTGCTCTAGGGATATCTGGAAATTTGAACTTGAGAGAGATGATTTAAGGTATCTGGGCAGAAGAAATTTTTTTTTTTGAGACGGAGTTTCGCTCTTGTTACCCAGGCTGGAGTGCAATGGCGTGATCTTGGCTCACTGCAACCTCTGCCTCCTGGATTCAGGCAATTCTCCTGCTTCAGCCTCCTGAGTAGCTGAGATTACAGGCATGCGCCACCATGCCCACCTAATTTTTTGTGTTTTTAGTAGAGACGGGGTTTCACCATGTTGACCAGTATGGTCTTGATCTCTTGACCTCGTGATCCACCACCTCGGCCTCCCAAAGTGCTGGGATTGCAGGGTTGAGCCACCACACCCGGCCCAGAAGAAATTTTTAAGCAGCAAAATGTTCAAGATGTGACATGGCTGATTCTAAAAGCCTATGCTCATTTGCATAAAGAAAGAAATGACCTGAAACTGGAACTTAAAAAGGGAAGAAAAGCATAAAAGTTTGGAAAATTTGCAGCCTGGCTCTGAGGTAGAAAAGAAAAACCCATTTTCAGAGAAGTTCAAGCCAACTGAAGAAATTTGCATAAGTAAAGAGGAGCTGAATGTTAATAGCTAAAACAATGAGAAAAACGCTTTTTAACCATTTGAGAAACCTTCAAAGTAACCCATCCCATTACAAGCCCAGAGGCCTAGGAGGGTAAAATGGTTCTGGGGGCCAGGCTCAGAGCCCTACTGCTCTGTGCAACCTCAGAACCTGGTACCCTACATCCCAGCTCCTCCAGTTCCAGCTGTGGCAAAAAGGACCCCAGATATCTCTCAGAGCACTGCTTCAGAAGGTGCAAGCCATAAGAATCCTTGGCAATTTTCATGTGGCATTAAGCCCGTGAGTGCACAGAGTGCAAGAGTTGAGGCTTGGGAGACTCCAACTAGATTGCAGAAGATGTATGGAAATGCATAGATATCCATACAGAAGTCTGCTGCAGGGGTAGGGCCCCCATAGAGAACCTCTATATGGGGTTGGAGTCCCCATACAGAGTCCCCACTGGAACACTGCCTAGTGGAGCTGTGAGAAGAGGGCCACTGTCCTGCAGACCCCAGAATGGTAGATCCATTGACACTTTGTGCCATGTGCCTGGAAAAGCAGCAGGTACTCAATGCCAGCCCATGAAAGCAGCTATGGAGGCTGTACCCTGCAGAGCCACAGGAGCAGAGCTGCCCAAGGCCTTGGGAGCCCACACCTTGTGTGCACACGCCTTGTGTCAGCGTGGTCTGGATGTGAGACATAGAGTCAAAGGAGATTATTTTGAAGCTTTTAGATTTAATGACTGCACTGCTGGGTTTTGGACTTGCATGGGACCTGTAGCCTCTTTGTTTTGGCCAACTTCTTCCTTTTTGAATGGGAGCATTTACCCAATGCCTGCACCCCCATTGTATCTTGGAAGTAACTAACTTGTCTTTTATTTACAGGCTTATAGGCAGAAGGGACTGGCTTTTCTCAGATAAGATTTTGGACTTGAACTTTTGAGTTAATGCTGAAATGAGTTAATATTTGGGGTGCTGTTGAGGAGACATGATTGTGTTTTGAAATGTGAGGACATGAGATTTGGGAGAGGCCAGTGGCAGTGTGATATAGTTTGGCTCTATATCCTCACTGAAATCTCATGTTGAATTGTGATCCCAAGTGTTGGAGGTGGGGCCTGGTGGAAGATGATTGGATTATGGGAGTGGTTTCTAACGGTTTAGCACCATCCCCAGAGTGCTGTCTTGTGATAGAGTTCTCATGAGATCTAGTTGTTTGAAAGTATGTAGCTCCTCCCTCTTTGCTCTCTCTTTCCTGTTCCCACCATTTAAGACATGCCTTCTTCCTCGTTACCTTCCACCATGATTGTAAGTTTCCTGAGGCTTCCCCAGCCATGTTTCCTGTGCAAAACTATAAGTCAATTAAACCTCTTTTCTTCATAAATTACCTAGTCGCAGGTCATTCTTTATAGATGTGTGAGAACATACGAACGTAGCTTCGTATCTAGAATACCCTGTACTGAAATACAAAGACCTAAAATTATATTTTCATAAACCTATTGTACATATCTTAAGATATGCCTCTAAAATTATTCTTGGTTGGAGTACAGTGGAAAGAGCAGGGGCTTTGGAGGTAGACAGAGAAGGAGTCAAATACTGACTGAGGTATGTCCTAGTGAGTGATTCTGAGCAAGTTAATTACCTTCTGTGAGCTTGAAGTTTTCCATCTGTGCATTAGGCATCATAAAATCTATGTTCTAAGATTGTGATATGGATTAAGTGAGATGATGCTTGCAGGGAAAAATGCATGTACAGTGCCTGGCACAGAGGAGGGTACAATAAGTGAAAGCCACATGTATAGGTCTATAACTGTGTGTCTCATATGAAGTAGTAATTACATATAAGCAATCAGACAAGGCCAGTTAAATATTGTTGACCTTGTAAGTCCTGAAGAGTTGCTTACCATTTTGTTATCTCCAGCTATTTTGAAAGTATTATTTACATTATTTCCATGCTTTTCTTTTGCACTCATCTTTGACATAAGGATTGCAAGCACAACAGTCTTTAATATTTCTAAAACTCAGAAGCTTCTACCAACCTAAGTTAGGAGCTTGTTTTGTTTCCATCATAAATGAGAAAGAAAAATGTCTCTAACACTTGCAGTCTTCTATGAGACTGTCCTGGTCAGTGATGGTTGTTGTACTAGCATACCATAGACTGAGTGACTTAAACAGTGAGCATTTTTTTTTACACACGATCATGACAAAAATGGGATGTTGTGTACTTTGCAATTTACTTTTTAATAACTGGAAAGTTTTTATATCAGTATGTAATAGCCATTACATTTTGTATTATAATGTTCTATTGTGCTGATTTAATCAACCCTTTTGGCAGACTTCTGAACTATTTCCAATTCTTCTTTATATCATTGTTGTGATGAAAATCCATATATAGGTATCTTTGTACACTTACATTAATATTTTTATAGGGTAAATTTCAAGCAGTGGAATGACTCAATGATATGTGTATAATTTTTTTACTTTAAAAGATATTTTCAAAGTGTTTTCTAAAAAACGATGCACCTGTTTATACTAAAGCAGCAAATGATGGCAGTGCCTGTTTCCTCACATTCTTGCCAACTTTGGGCATCATAAATTCTTTTTAATGTTTTCCAGTGTGATTTGCATACATGTAAATATGTAGTACCTTAAACTTGTATTTCTTTAATTATTATTATTATTTTTTTTTGAGATGGAGTTTCGCCCTTGTTACCCAGGCTGGAGTGCAATGGCGGGATCTTGGCTCATCACAACTTCCGCCTCCTGGGTTCAGGCAATTCTCCTGCCTCAGCCTCCCAAGTAGCTGGGATTACAGGCATGCACCACCATGCCCAGCTAATTTTTTGTATCTTTAGTAGAGACGGGGTTTCACCATGTTGACCAGGATGGTCTCGATATCTTGACCTCATGATCCACCTGCCTCGGCCTCCCTAAGTGCTGGGATTACAGGCTTGAGCCACCGCGCCCGGCCCAATTATTATTATGTCTTAATAGCTTCATTTATCATGTACCAGACACTATACTAAATGCATATTCTCATTTATTCATATACAACCCTGTGAATTTGGATATTTTTGCATAGATTTATTCAGCACTTTTCTCTCTTTTTTTAATTACTTGTTCATCTCCCTACATTAATTTTTTTGATTGTTTGCTCATGTTTTTCAGTGATTTGGAGAGTACATTGTTCTTGTTCTTTTCTTGTTTCCTTCTTTTGGAGGTGAGGTGTGCTGTATTATGGCTATTAGCTTTTGTCTCTCTTGAATTTTTATTTCTCTAATAACACATCTTTCTCCTATCTATTTTTAACAAAATTTATATCTTAATATGAGTTTTTATATGATATCAATTTATTTCAGAGAATTATTTTAAATATTTTTGTGCTAATTCAATTTTCCATCTACAGTAATAGTACAGTTAACATGTTGATAACATTTAAAGTTATTTACTCAGGGTCAAAATGGTGAAACATATGCTGCCATAAGAATCTCAGTCTGTATTTATCCTAATTTATTAACTAGGGCAGAATCAGGAAGATTAATGATTACTTTTTAATGTAAAGTGCTAAGACTTGAGGCATTTGAAATATCAAGCGGAATAGAGCATTAGGAAACAGATAATTGTAAAACCGCAGGGGGTGGATTTGTAATGATAGAGATGTTTATGAGATTATGTTTCATCTCTCTTTTTTTCTTTAAAAATTTTAGGGATAAAATGGAAAATTAAGCACCTTTTATTGTCAGAAGCTCTATAATACAAAGTCTTTTGCAAAATTTCAAAGATTTCCACTTGGAAAACTGAAAAAGCTCATACAACCGCAGATGGTCAAATGTGTATTCCTCAGGAAGGAAAGCAGTTCTTTATAGAGGCAGTTCTGTTGTAGATGTCTCTAATGAAAAAGGGAATGCCCACAGATGTAAGCAGCTTGTCAAACAGGACACTTCATACAATTTAAGAAAAAACATTCCTGGCTCAAAAGGATTTCCTGACAATTGATTTTGGGTTTGTATTATCTACTTTGTAGCTTCTTAGAAGTAAGGATCTGCCTGCTCTTTCTGTTTCCTAAAATAATGTTACATTTTGCTTATAAAATGAATCAATATTTGTTTAGAAATCATGGAAAGCAAAAAAAAAACCACAATAAAAATAAAAATCTGAGATATCCTCATCATTCAGACATAAGCACTTGATGTGTTTGTTTATGTCTAGATTTATACATTTTTGTTTTATAATAGAAAATTGAGATCTCTCAATTTTATCTCCTGCTTATTTCACTTAATGTTATATAACTAGAATTTCCGATGCCATTGAGTAACCTCAACATTTTTTAATGGATTCACAATGTCTGTCTGATAATAGATTTATCAAATATGTTTACCTTTCCTCAGCATTGAACGTTAAGATTCTCTTCTGTCCACATTTTTAATATTTTAAAGTGTACAGTGAATACACTATTTTTTTAAAAAATAGTAATTTATTAGATTTTTTTTCAGTGGGGGGTGTTGCAGAAGGATTTTATTTAATGTGATTACAGGCTTAGTGGATTGCCTATATATATACTTTTTTTAAATTGCACATTAGGTTCTGGGGTATATGTGCAAAACACGCAGGCTTGTTGCATAGGTACATACAAGGCAAGGTGGTTTGCTGCCTCCATCCCCCTGTTACCTATATCTGGCATTTCTCCCCATGTTATCCTTCCCCAATTTCCCTACCCCCCACTGTCCCCCCCATTCCCCTGCAACAGATGTCAATGTGTCATGCTCCCCTCCCTGTATCCATGTGTTCTCATTGTTCAACACCCACCTGTGAGTGAGAACATGAGGTGTTTGTTTTTCTGTTCTTGTGTCAGTTTGCTGAGAATGATGGTTTCCAGATTCATCCATGTCCCTACAAAGGACATGAACTCATGATTTTTATGGCTGCGTAATATTCCATAGTATATTCCACAGTATTTCATGGCATATTCCATAGTATTCCACATTTTCCTTTTCCAGTCTATCATCAATGGGCATTTGGGTTGGTTCCAGGTCTTTGCTATCGTAAACTGCCGCAATGAACATATGTGTGCATGTGTTTTTACAATAGAATGATTTATAGTCCTTTGGATATATGCTCAGTAATGGGATTCCAGGGTCAAATGGAGTTTTTTATTTCTAGGTCATTGAGGAATTGCCACACCGTCTTCCACAATGGTTGAACTAATTTATACTCCCACCAACAGTGTAAAAGTGTTCCTATTTCTCCGCATCCTCTCCAGCTTCTGTTGTCTCCAGATTTTTGAAAAATCTCCATTCTAACTGGTGTGAGGTGGTATCTCAATGCAGTTTTGATTTGCATTTCTCTAATGACCAATGATGATGAGCATTTTTTCATATGTTTGTTGGCCTCATAAATGTCTTCTTTTGAAAAGTATCTGTTCATATGCTTTGCCCACTTTTGAATGGGTTTGCTTGTTTTTTTCTGGTAAATCTGTTTTACTTTTTTATAGATTCTGCATATTAGCCCTTTGTCAGATGGGTAGATTGCAAAACTTTTTTCCCATTCTGTTGGTTGCCAGTTCACTCTAATGATTGTTTCTCTTGCTGTGCAGAAGCTCTAGAGTTTAATTAGATCCCATTTGTCTATTTTGTCTTTTGTTGCCAATGCTTTTGATGTTTTAGTCATGAAGTCCTTGCTGGTGCCTATGTCCTGAATGGTTTTGCCTAGGTTTTCTTCTAGAGTCTTTATGGTCAATGTGCTATGTTATATTTCCACTTCATATATTCCTTGAAACGAAATTACTAGATTAAGTATATAAGATTTTTAGAAATATTGTAATTACCAAACTGTGATCCAGAAAGGTTAAAAATTTACAATCTTAACATTTTTTGAAATTACCAGTCTCCAAACACAAGAGCTAGTCTTGATTGTTTTATTAGCATTATGATTTTGGTAGTAAATATTGCGTATTAGGTTGATGCAAAAGTAATTGCTGCTTTTGCCATTACTTTCAGTGTTTCTCCAGAGAAACAGAACTTACAGGGTGTGTGTGTGTGTGTGTGTGTGTGTGTGTGTGTGTGTGTGTTTATGTTTATAAAGACATTTATTATAAGGCATGGCTCACACTATAATGGAGACCAGTTCAAGATCTCTGGGGTTAATTGACAAGCTGGAAACCCAGGAGGATTGATGTTTTAATTTGAGTACAAAGGCAGGGAAAAAAATGTCCCAGTTTAAAGGCTACTGGGCAGGAAGAATTCACTCTGATTGGGGAAGTAGCAGACTGTTTTCCTCAGACCTTCAGCTGATTGGGTAAGATCCAGCTACAGTAGGGAGAACAATCTGCTTTACTCAGTTCACCAATTTAAATGTTAATCTCATCTTAAAACATTCTCACAAAAAACAGCCAGAATAATGTATGACCAAATATCTGTCAAGTTAGGTTCTCTTTTGTGTCTCCATTTTTCTTTTATTTTTGAGACAGAGTCTTACTCTGTTGCTCAAGCTAGAGTGCAGTGGTGCAGTCACAGCTCACTGCAGCCTCAATCTTCTGGAGTCAAGTGATTCTCCTGCCTCAGCTTGCCGAGTAGCTGGGACTACAGGCATGTACCACCATACCTAGCGAATGTTTTTATCTTTTATAGAGACCAGGTCTCACTATATTGTCCAGGCTGGTCTTGTACTGCTGACCTAGAAGAATCCTCCATCCATGACCTTCCAAAGTGCTGAGATTATAGGTGAGAGACACTGTACCTGGCCATTTTTCAATTTTTAAGAAGTCTGCAGTGAATGTACTATGTCATATTTCAAGTTGATACATGAAATTAACCATCACATGTCAGGATATGTTATTGTTTTTGTTGTTACTTCTTTAATGAGACCAGGGACTTTGAACATACTCTTATTCATTCATTGGCCATTTTGTACTTCTTTTATTAATTGTTTGTATTTTTGTCCATTTTCTTGTTTTCTTATTGATTTGGGAGAACTTTGTTCCTATTAAAGATATTGCTTTGTAATATTTGATGAAAGTATTTGCCGTAGTCAATTGTTGCTAATTCGGTTGCAAACTGTGTTTATTTCCTACAACACTAAATATTATAACATTATTTTTTATTGATGTTATTCACATCAGAACTCAGAAAATATGATAGTATTATTTTCTAGCATTTTGCGTTAAAGAGATTAGCCTGATACTATTTTCCCATTCAGGTAAATTTTTTCTTCATCTTCATGAATGCTTATATATCTTTACATTTTATTTCTATAATGTAAAACTTTGAGCTGAATATATATAATTGTAGCTATTTTTTCTTCAACTTGTCTGGTCCTGGGTCCACAGATATGGTGTGTTCTGCTGAATGAAATTTTTCAGTCTTACACATTCTATTTGCTCTTTTTCTGTTGTTCTGGAATCAGAGATACCAAAGTATTGTGAGTACTTTGTCTTTCATGTTCATAATAATCATAGTTTTTAAACCAGTTTTCAGCTGTGTGACTTTATCCCATGCATCTGTCACAGCTTCTCCAATTTGTCTGCCATGAAAGTTATTCTGGATTCTGCAGTGTCATTCTGCTCATTACTACTTCCAATGTAGATATCAGGTGTTATTTCATTTTCTTTCATTTCTTTTCCTCTTTCGTTAAATCCCTTAGGCAACTTTTGTCTGGGCTTTATTTTGCTTCTTTCCTTTGGGTTTGTCTCCCTGTATCCTATTTAGACTTCCAAGCCATTTTCTAAATTTTTTTCTGGCCCCTTTAATAATTTTCAAAATTATTGGGTTTTTTTCTTAATTTGAGATCTTTTACTTTTTCTTCTCATGTACCCAGGTGAATATGTTTTATTAAATTTATTCACTCATTCTGGAATGAGATCCCCATGGGGTGTCATGTTGTCCAGTACGAGAAGTTATGACTTTGGTTCTGTTCACTTTGTTCTTAGAATCTCCATTTTCAAATGGAGAGTCTAATTTTAAATATATACATATCATAATGGCTCAATTAACAGTGATTAGTTAGTAAGTATTCATTTACTACAGATCTATAGGATGGAAGTGGTATTTATCTACTATTACCTACATAGCCTAGTTATCTGATACTTTAAAAACAATAAAATACATGGAAAATGTCAGCTCCCAATAGACTCTGCTCCTGGGTTTTTTCTTGTCTCTGTACCTGTGTAATAGATCTTTCCTTACCTCCCAGGGTACCACATTCTAACACAGTCCCTTTTACTTCAGCTACTCCTGTGGAATTGGTGAGCTGCAGCCTCTAAACAATGTATAAAGGTAATTAGGACTGATTGAAGGGATGGACTGTTAGCAGTAGAAAAGGTAGTACTCAGTCTGAAAAAGAAATTATTTGAGCTGCCCAGCTTTTTAGTTGATAGAAATCCTGCCCCTTTTGAGTGAATACCAGGTAAACCATTAGGTAACTTGTTTCTTCTTAGGAAATTAAGGTGTAAAGAAGTACCAGGGAAGAATATTGTAGGTAGCACAGCTAGAATTAAACCACGTGTATCTGACTTATCCACAGCTACTCTCAGACACACACTAGAAATCCTATTCTGCTTAAAATACAGTCACTGAAGATATTTTACATGAATATCTGACAGTTTCTCTGAAGGTAGAGGAAGCAGTGAGGCAAACTGCTTGGCATGATTCTGTTCAATTCTATACACAGAAATGACAAGATCCCAGGAGAAAACAGTTCTCGCCTTGTGGAGCCCTTGATAAACAGGGAGCGAAATCCTGAACATAATTAGATGTGTGTGCACACTAAAATTTAGGAAGATCTGTTTTTAAACACTCAGATAAAAATTGGATATTTCATGAAGAGAGGTGCTGAAAGGAAAGAGTGCCAGAGGAATAAAAGCTTCAAAAGTTAAGTTCAAATGGAGTGGTTGGGAATAATTCTAAAGAAAAATGTTTACAATCATCAAAATCAGTATGGGTACATGAACTCTTCCTCATGGACTCAGATGTAAGAAGGACAGGTATAATGAAAGCAAATAGGAAAGTATCATTAATGGAAAAAAGAATAGCCAATGTAAGAAAAAGGGAAGCTTAAATCTAGAAAAAAAGTGAGGCTTGGTTAAAAAGTGATGAAATGGAGGTTGGCCAAATAGGAACAGCTCTGTTGTACAGTTACCAGCAAGAACAATGCAGAGGATGAATGATCACCGCATTTCCAAATGAGGTATGGGGTGCTTCTCAATGGGACTTTTTGTACAGTGGGTGTAGCCCAAGAAGGGCAAGCCAAAGCAGGGTAGGGTGCTGCCTCACCTGGGAAGTGCAATCCCTGGAGGACCCCTTCCCTACCCAACAGAGGCCATCAGGGGCTTTTCCATCTACTTTAGCACTCTAGTTCAGATACTGCGCTTCTCCTGCAGATTTACTGCCCACAGACCAGGAGATTCCCAGGCTGAAAAGTGCCACAATTCAGCTGGTGCAGCAGGGTTCCACACAAAAACACACAAATCTGGACCGCCATTTCAACTGGCGCCTGGAATGCCTGGTAGACAGAGCCACCTATTCAACTGAAAAAGAGGGTGCTGAAAGCAGGGAGCCAGGTGATCTGGCTGGGCGGGTCCCACCCACACAAAAACCAGCAATCTGAAACGCTCTGGATTGAGAGTTTTGCAGCAACTGCAGCTGGACCCAGGCTGGTTCAGCTCTGTGGCAGGGGGGGAAGGGCATCCGCCATTACTGATACAGTCCATTACTACTGAGGCAGTCCGCCACTACTGAGAAAGTCCACCACTACCGAGGCAGTCCGCCACTATGGAAGAAGTCTGCCATTACCTAGGCAGTCTGTCATTACCGAGGCAGTCCACCATTATTGAGGCTGACTGCCATTACCAAGGAAGTTCTAACTGTACCTCTGTAAACAAAACTGCAAGGAAGTTTACACAGCAGCTCAGCAGAGCCTGCAGCAGCTCAGCAATACCTCTGCTGGCAGACTGTGACTAGACTACTGCTTTGCTGGGCAGAGTATCTCTGAAAAAAGGCAACAGCATATCAGGAACTTATAAATAAAGCTCCATCTTCACAGGACACAGCACCTGGGAAACATAGCATTTGAGCTCTGAAAAGGGACAGACTGTCTCCTCAAGTGGCTCCCCAACCTTTGTATATCTAAAGAGGCACCTCATAAAGGAGAGCTCTGGCTGACATCTGGCAGATACCCTTCTGGTACAAAGATAACAGAAGAAGATTTGGCTCTCTGTTAATCTGTTATTGGTGTATAACTGGAAGCAACCCTTACTGTTCTGCAGCCCTTGCAGGTGATTCCCAGGCAAGCAGGGCCTGGAGTGAACCTCTAGCAGTCCTGAAGCAGAGGGGCCTGACTGTTAGAAGGAAAACTGGAAAAGAGAAAGAAATAGTTTCAATATCAACAAAAAGGATGTCCACTCAGAGACCCCATCTGAAAGTCCCTATAAAGACCACAGATAGATAAATCCATGAAAATGGGAAGAAATCAGTGCAAAAAGGATGAAAACACCAAAAAGCAGAAAACCTCTGCTCCTCCTAGGGATCACAACTCCTCACCAGCAAGGGAACAAAGTTGGATGAAGAATGAGTCTGATGAATTGACAGAAGCAGGCTTCAGAAGGTGGGCTATAATGAACTTCTTTGAGCTAAAAGAACATGTTCTAACCCAATACAAAGAAACTAAGAACCTTGAGAAAAGGTTAGACAAAATGCTAACTAGAATACCAGCTTAGAGAATAACATGAATGACTTGATGGAGCTGAAAAACACAGCACGAGAACTTGGTGAAACATACATAAATTTCAATAGCCAAACTGACCAAGTGGAAGAAACAGTATCAAAGATTGAAGATCAACTCAGTGAAATAAAATGAGAAGTCAAGATTGGAGAAAAAAGAGTGAAAAGAAATGAACAAAACCTCCAAGAAATATGGGATTATGTGAAAAGACCTAATCTATGTTTGATTGGTGTACCTGCATATGATGGGGAGAATGAATCCAAGCTGGAAAACACTCTTCAGGATATTACCCAGGAGAACTTCCTCAACCAAACAAGCTGGCCAACATTCAAGTCCAGGAAATATAGAAAACGCCACAAAGATATTCCTCAAGAAGAGCAACCCAAAATCTTCAGGTTCTCCACGGTTGAAATGAAGGAAAAAAATCCTAAAGGCAGCCAGAGAGAAGGATTGGGTTACCCACAAAAGGAAGCCCATCAGACTCACAGCTAATCTCTTGGCAGACACCCTACAAGTCAGAAGAGAGTGGGGGCCAACATTCAACATCCTTAAAGAAAAGAACTTTCAACCTAGAATTTCATATCCAGCCAAACTAAGCTTCATAAGTGAAGGAGAAATAAAATCCTTTACGGACAAGCAATGGCTGAGAGATTTTATCACCACCAGGCCTGCCTTACAAGAGCTCCTGAAAGAAGCATGAAACATAGAAAGGAACAATGAGTACCAGCCACTCCAAAAATGTACAAAATGATAAAGACCATCAACCAATAAAGAAACTATGTCAACTAACAAGCCAAACGACCAGCTAGTATCAAAATGGCAGGATCAAATTCACACATTAGAATATTAAACTTAAATGTAAATGGGCTAAATACCCCCCAAAAAAGACACAGAGTGGCAAATTGGATAAAAATTAAAGACCTATTGGTGTGCTGTATTCAGGAAACCCATCTACGTGCATGGAAACACATAGGCTAAAAATAAAGGGATTGAGGAAGATTTACCATGCAAATGGAGAGCAAAAAAAAAAAAAAGCAGAAGTTGCAATCCTAGTCTCTGTTAAAATGGACTTTAAACCAACAAAGATCAAAAGAGACAAAGAAGAGCATTACATAATGGTAAAAGAATCAATGCAACAAGAAGAGCTAACTAGCCTAAATGTATATGAATGCAATACAGGAGCACCCAGATACATAAAGCCAGTTCTTAATGACCTACAAAGAGACTTAGATTCCCACACAATAATAGTGGGAGACTTTAACACTCCATTGTCAATACTAGACAGATCACAAGGCAGAAAATTAACAAGGATATCCAGGACTTGAACTCAGATCTGGACCAAGCAGACCTATAGACATCTACAGAAATCTCCACCCCAAATCCACAGAATATACATTCTTGTCAGCACCACATTGCACCTACTCTAAAGTTGACCACATAGTTGGAAGCAAATCATTCCTCAGCAAATGCAAAAGAACTGAAATCATAACAAACAGTCTCTCAGACCACAGGGCAATCAAATTAGAACTCAGAATTAAGAAACTCAGAACCACACAACTTCATGGAAACTGAACAACTGGCTCCTGAATGTCAACTGGATAAACAGTGAAATGAAGGCAGAAATAAAGTTGTTCTTCAAAACCAACAAGAATGAGGACAGAACAAGTAAACTTAATAAATGTTTATAGAGCTCTCCACTTCAAATACACAAAATATACATTCTTGTCAATACCACATCACACCTACCCATTAGTTTAAATGAAACATTGATTGGCCATTAATACCCAATTTTTTTCAAAATAAGGCAATATTTCCATTTACTCTCCCTCTTTCTCTTCCTCTTTCTTCCTCTCCTTTACTTATTTTTTTTTCTTTCCTTCTCTCAAAAAAAAAAGAAGAAATCAACTTGTAAACCTCTAGATCCAGGTCGGCAATGTCTCTTTCATTGCTTGATTTCCTTTCTTCCCTTCCCTCCCTCCCTCCCCGCTTCCTCCCTTCCTTCCTTGCTTCATCCCTTCCTTCCTTCCTATCGTCCTTATTCCCTTCCTTCCTGCCTTCCTCCCCCCCGAAAAAAAAAAAAAAAAGAATGAGGACACAACGTACCAGAATCTCTGGGACATTTTAAAGCAGTGTCTAGAGGAAAATTTATGACAATAAATGCCCACATGGGAAGTGAGGAAAGATCTAAAATTGACAACCTATTATCAAGATTGAAGGAGCTAGAGGTGCAAGATAAAAAAAAAAACTCAAAACCTAGCAGAAGACAAGAAATACCTAAGATCAGAGCAGAACTATAGGAGCTAGAGACACAAAAAACCCTTCAAAAAATCAATAAATCCAGGAGCTGGGTTTTTTTGTAAAAGATCAACAAAATAGACATACCACTAGCCAGACTAATAAAAAAGGAAGGAGAAAAGAATCAAATAGATGCAATAAAAAAATTATAACGGGGATATCACCAGCAATTCCACAGAAATGCAAACTACCATCAGAGATTACTACAAACAACTCTATGCACATAAACCAGTAAACATGGAGTAAAAGGATAAATTTCTGGATACTTGCACCCTCCCAAGCCTAAACCAGGAAGAAGTTGAAACCCTGAGTAGACCAATAACAGGGGCTGAAGTTGAGGCAGCAATTACTAGCCTACCAACCAAAAAATGTCCAGGTCCAGATGGGTTCACAGCTGAATGTACCAGACATACAAAGAAGAGCTGGTACCACTCCTTCTGAAACTCTTCCAAACAATCCAAAAAGAGGGAATCCTTCCCACATCATTTTATGAGACCAGCATCATTCTGATCCTAAAACCTGGCAGAGACTCAACAGAAGAAGAAAACTTCAGGCCAATATCCATGATGAACATAGGTACAAAAATCTTACAACATCTTGGCAAACCAATTGCAACAGCACATCAAAAAGCTTATCCATCATGATCAAGTAGGTTTCATCCCAGTGATGCAAGGCTGGTTCAATGTATGTAATCCATAAAAGTAATCCACCACATAAACAGAACCAAATACAAAAACCACATGATTATCTCAATAGCAGAGAAGGTCTTCAACAACATTTAACAGCCCTTTATGCTAAAAGTTCTCAATAAAGTAGGTGTCAATGGAACATATAACAAAATAATAAAAGCTATTTATGAAAAATCCACAGCCAATATCCTACTGAATGGCCAAAAACTGGAAGTTTTCCGTTTGAAATGTAGCACTAGGCAAGGATGCCCTCTCTCACCACAATACTATTCAATATAGTATTGGAAGTTCTAGCCAGAGCAATCAGGGAAGAAAAAGAAATAAAGGGTCTTCAATTAGGAAAGGAGGAAGTCAAATTGTCTCTATTTGAAGACAACATGATTGTATATTTACAAGACCCCATGGTCTCAGCCCAAAAGCTCCTTAAACTGATAAGCAACTTCAGCAAAGTCTCAGGATATAAAATCAATGTGCAGAAATCACAAACATTCCTAAACACCAATAACAGACTTAAAGAGAGCCAAATCAAGAATGAACTGCCATTCACAATTGCTACAAAAAGAATAAAATACCTAAAAATACAACTAACAAAGAATGTAAAGGACCTCTTCAAGGAGAACCACAAACCACTGCTCAAGTAAATAAGAGAGGACACAAACAGATGGAAAAACATTCCATGCTCATGGTTAGGAAGAACCAATACTGCGAAAATGGCCATACTGCTCAAAGTAATTTATAGATTCAACACTATCTCCATCAAGCTACCAATGACCTTTTTCACAGAACTGGAAAAAACCACCTTCAACTTCATGTGGAGCCATAAGAGAGCCCACAAAGGCAAGACAATCCCAACCAAAAAGAGCAAAGCTGGAGGCATCACGCTACTTGACTTCAAACTATACTGCATAGCTACAGCAATCAAAACAGCATGGTACTGGTACCAAAACACAGATATAGACCAATGGAACAAAACAGTGGCCTTGGAGGCAACACCACACATCTACAACCATCTCATCTTTGACAAACCTGACAAAAACAAGCATTGGGGAAAGGATTCCCTGTTTAATAAATGGTGTTGGGAAAACTGGCTAGCCATGTGCAGAAAGCAGAAACTGGACCCTTCCTGACACCTTACACTAAAATTAACTGCAGATGGATTAAAGATTTAAACATAAGACCTAATACCGTAAAAACCCTAGAATAAAACCTAAGCAAAACTATTCAGGACATAGGCATAGGCATAGGCAAAGACTTTGTGACTAAAACACCAAAAGCATTGGCAACAAAAGACAAAATAGACAAATGAGTTCTAATTAAACTCTAGAGCTTCAGTACAGCCAAAGAAACAATCATTAGAGTGAACCAGCAACCAACAGAATGGGAAAAAATTTTTGCAATCTACCCATCTGACAAAGGGCTAATATCCAGAATCTACAAAGAACTAAAACAGATTTACAAGAAAAAAACAAGCCCATTCAAAAATGGGCAAAGGATATGAACAGACACTTTTCAAAAGAAGATATTTATGAGGCTAACAAACATATAAAAAAAAGTTCATCATCAACTGGTCATTAGAGAAATGAAATTCAAAACCACATTGAGATACCATCTCATGCCAGTTAGAATGGTGATCATTAAAAAATTTGGAGACCACAGATGCTGGAGAGGATGTGGAGAAACAGCAACACTTTTACACTATTGGTGGGAATGTAAGTTAGTTCAACCATTGTGGAAGACAGTGTGGTGATTCCTCAAGGATCTAGAACTAGAAATTCCATTTGACCCAGCAATCCCATTACTGGGTATATATCCACAGGATTATAAATTGTTCTATTTTAAAAACAAATGCACACATATGTTCATTGCAGCATTGTCTACAATAGCAAAGTCCTGGAACCAACCCAAATGCCCATCAGTGATAGATTGGACAAGGAAAATGTGGCACATATATACCATGGAATACTATGCCACCATAAAAAACATAGTTTGTGTCCTTTGTAGGGATATGGATGAATCTAGAAACCATCATTCTCAGCACACTGACACAAGAACAGAAAATCAAACACTGCATGTTCTCACTCATAGGCAGGTGTTGAACAATGAGAACACATGGACACAGGGAGGGAAGCATCATGCACTGAGGTCTTTTGGAGGGGACTAGGGGAGGGACAGTGTGGGGTAGAGAGGTTGGGCAGAGATAACATGGAGAGAAATGCCAGATATAGGTGATGGAGGGATGGAGGCAGCTAACCACCTTGCTATGTATGTACCTATGCAACAATCCTGCATGATCTCCACATGTACCCCAGAACCAAAGTACAATGAAAAAAATGATGAAATGGCGACTGTAGGAAAGGAAAGGCCATTTAAAGTTTGCTTTCAGTTTAAACATGCACTCAACAGTGGAGAAAATGTAGATTATACGAAGACAGAATACTATTAGAAAAAGGAAAGATGCTTAAGTCTTATTTCGCTTTAATCTTCTCTATCAAATAGAATCTTTTGGGACAGGAGGAAGGCTACCTGTAAAAGATTTGGACTATCAGATAAGTGAACTGATAAAAAAGCATCCAGGTGTTCTAAGTAACATTACTCTTCCCACTTGAATGATAATGTTCAAATATGAGAGAATCTGATGAACTGACTTTGAGAAATGTAGAATATAGGACAGTTTGATAATGGAAACCAAATGAAAAATAAGCAAATTTTTATAAGTCTAATTTATAAACCTCATTCATCTTATGAGTCTTCAAAATCTAATTTTTCAGTTCTATAAATTAGATTCTGAATTCTCCTGGTCCTGAAAAAAAATTCCTAACATATCTTATTCATCTGATTTTTGTGGAACACTTAGAAAAAGAAAGTGGTGATAAATTAGATTATATATACTATTAGACCAATTTCCTTTGCAAGGGGTATACCAACATAGGAGAATGCTATGGACATTGTGACCTTTGGCTTTGACTCTCATGATTTTCTTAAGGATAAGATGGTGAATTATAGACTGAATTATAGATGGTTGAGTTGTTTTTGTGATTGGTTTAATAAATATATCTAAATATTGATTTAATCGTTCATTGTGAATTGTAAAGCTAAAGAAAAATGCTAGAAAATAGTGGGGCTTCAGGAGGAAAATGTCATGGTGGTTAAGAGGATGGCACATGCCATCATGTAGAGGGTCACCGATAGAAGTGAGGGGGAGGGCTCAAGTGTAAGTGAGAAGTGCTGGAGGAGACAGTATGGCTTTCTTCAAATGAAGAACTGAGATACTGACAAAAAGGTTGCCTGGAGAATCATCTGGGGGAGTCAAGCATTGAATGGAAGTTAACGGAATGAACTCTAAAGTTATTCCCTCAGTGTTTTATAGTTTGATTCTCTTTTATAAACCTAAAGTATAGACATATTTTTAAATTGTTGTTAAATAGGCTACATTCAACCCTACACTGAATTTAAGTGGATACTTTGTATATTTTCTCAGAATTCATCTTAAACTTTATAGCTTATTTATGCTGGTTTCAGAGTAAATGCTCAAAAAAACTATTTGATTGGCTGATTTAAGTTTCTAGTTGCTAAATATGACTTGTAATCCTAAATTACCATCTCTTAACAGAAAAAGACAATGCAAGATACTTACGTAAAGAAATTTAACAGAATTTTAAAATTATATCTTAAAGTTGTATTACAAATTTTAAAGTAACAAATCAAATTTGTTTGCTATTGCTATTTCTGTTGTGAAAAACCTGCTCATGCTGCACTCTCCCGTTTCATTATCTGCAGTGTTGTTCCTCTAGGTGCTCTAAGCTAGATCATTTGGAGTCATCTTTGGCAGCACTCTCTCACCCATTTCTGCATCCTGTTAGTCACAGGGTTATTGATCCTTGTGATAACACTTAAAACCTGTTCTCTCCTGTCCATTCTTATTTCACAGGCCTAATTCAAGTCTTCGTGATCTTGAGCAAAGTCTATTGCAATAGCCTCAAGGCCAGTTATATCATTTACCCCCATTCTAGCCCTTTCCCTGTACCATCACTAAAATTCATCAATTATTAAATCTCTGGGGGAAAAAATACAAACTCTTCTACACAGTATGCAATGCCCTTAATTTATTGGCCCCAACCTATATTTTCCCATCCTTTCATAGCTACTCATGCCTCCTAAGCCCTGAGTCTATATTTTTTCAAACTAGAATAATTGTAGAAGGGCCAGAGTCACAGAGCCACAGGATAGACATTGCTCATGTTCCTGGAAGTTTAATTGTATTTAAATATCTAGGATTTTTTAAAGTAGCTCAGCTGGTAAATAAGTTAAAATATCATTTTTATACTATATAATGTTATACCCTGTGACCTCTGAATGGGAATGGAGGTACGGAGCCTTACAGGGGCAGATCCAGGTTTCAAGAAGACCAACATGTCTGTGATTTGGAGAGCCAACCATAAGAAACATGTACAAAATTGCAAATCCAAAATTAGATACAAAAATGAATGTTTGTTTGTAAAGAGAAAAAAGTTACAACAAATTTTGTACTTAAAAATGTGATATGGTGGCTCATGCCTGTAATCCCAGTACTTTGAGAGGCCAAGGTGGGCGGATCACAAGGTCAAGAGATTGAGACCATCCTGGCCAACATGGTGAAACTCCATCTCTACTAAAAATACAAAAAAATTAGCTGGGTATGGTGGCACAGCCTGTAGTCCCAGCTACTCGGGAGGCTGAGGCAAGAGAGTTGCTTGAACCCGGGAGGCGGAGGTTGTGATGAGTTGAGATCGTGCCGCTGCGCTCCAGCCTGGTGCCTGGTGATGGAGTGAGACTCTGTCCCCCCCTGAAAAAAAAAGTGACAAATACCACAAACATACAAAATCCAGAAATAACATAACTTTATTATTAGTCGTCAGATACCTCTCTAATTTTTTCACAACATTTTTGTATACTTTTTGTTCACCTCTTTACATGGTATCAATTAGTAAGATGTTCTATAGATAAGCCTGAATGATAGATGAGTACTTCCTCTAACACGGTCAATTGAAATTTGTTCCTATACCCATAGATGTTCTTACTGTTTGTAGTATTGCTACAGATTTTTGTACAACAAAGACAGAATTCTCAAAAATTCTACTTTATGTGATTTTTAAATTAAAGCTAAGAATGTTAAGTAATTATAATTTAATATACTAGATCTTATAAAAAGAGAAATAGGGGTATGATAATTGGAAATATTTTGGATATGTACATTTTAAAGTTTGTTTTTCCTCTATGTTTGTCTGTGGCTGGACCCTGTTGGACATTTTCATATTATGGTATAACCTCTGATCCTGCATGTACCTCCTGTGGAGTTGGCATCAGTGATAAGGACATGCAGGATCAGAGGTTATACATACATACTGTGGGTGATGGCTAATAATGACTTCATGATAAGTGGAAGTGACTGCAAGCCACATGAATATTTCCCACAAGCTCCAGCAAAATTAAATCCCATCTGAACTTCCCCTTAACCACATCCCAAATTACCAGTTATTCCAGCATACCCATTGCAAGAGCAGTTATGCCTGAAGGAAAGTTGGGATTGAGAAATATCATCGTTTTATAAACTTAACAAAAACTCATGACCAGTTGAACATACTGCTGAGGCCACTCCTGACCTTGGAAGGGGTCATGCAAGTGAGTGGCCCTGACACTTGAGCTTCATTAGCTTCATGGTACATCTACCTCTAGTTCATTGCAAGAAAGACCACACTTTACTGGCTCCTGATAATTAATACAAAACGTTTTTTAACATATGCTTATAGTGTACCCTTCAGTGGTACTTAGAGTCATTCCATTCTTTTTCTCCTTTGACCTCCCTACCTACTTACTTTGGTCTCCCTGGGTCCTTCTTCATCCTGCTACTGCTTCTTGTGGTCATGCACAAAGATGGCCACTTCTGTCTCCATTCTGAAAGGTTATTGCTGAATCCTTATATCCTCAGAACAGAGCATATATGAGATACACAAATGTTTTTCTTCATAATATTGATTTTTTTTCTCATAGCTTTAACTACTACTATTTTGATGTACTGAAAGAATTCCCCCTACCTTGCAGAAGGGTTGAGATGGAAAAGAGAACAGAGCCATATCCCAAGTGAAAATACATAAAAAAGATAAGGGAAAACTCCAATGCATTTTTAGGATGAAACAGAAGAAATCAAAGAAACTCCGTCTTAGCAGTAGGCCTTTTCAAGTTGCAACTTCAAATCACCAGAATTACCCATTCATTCTTTGTCACTTTTCTAAGTAGAAAAATCTGAGAAACTCTATTGTGTACATATTCAATTATACTACCAATAGTATTATTTTATATGTCACTCACTCTTTGCTCTTTTTTAGAAGAGCATTTCCCTTCTCTGCCAAGTGATTTTTTACTCAACTTTCAAGGTCTAGTTCAAAGGTTGTTATTCTATGAGACATTCTCAGGACACCTCAAGAAAAATTAGTTGTGTCTCTTTCTTCTTTTTAATGCCTTTAACCCCTATTTTGTCATTTAGAAGATATCTTATAGTTATTTATCTCTGATAAATAAATATTAGGTTATAATATTTATAAAGGCAGTGTCTCATTCTTCTTTGTAATCCAGGAACCTATCCTTAGAGGGTTGTGCTAAATGTTTAACAGCTGACTTCTGGGGTCAGGAAACAACTGACTTGGAGCATCAGTTAATTTCTATGTTTTAAGTGCTCCCAACATAGTAGCTCCCAAGCTACCAATGCAGAATCCCTGATCACAGAGGTGGAAAGAGATGCATAATGGCACACTATTCTGGGGCATTTCTACTAGACAAATATAATAGATGCATGAGTAATAATAAAATGTAGCCAAATAATTAAGAAGTCGTGAGTTTTGAGTATTTATTACCTTTGCTTTTAATCTAATTAATTGTAAGTCTGTATAATTTTACTTTTCATTTATTTATTTATTTATTTGTCTATTTTGTTGAGACAGAGTCTCGCTCTGTCACTCAGGCTGGAGTGTAGTGGCATGATCTCAACTCACTGCAGCCTCTACCTCCCGGGTGCAAGTGATTCTTGTGCCTCAGCCTCCTGAATAGCTGAAATTATAGGCATGTACCACCACACTGAGCTAATTTTTGTATTTTTAGTAGAGAGAGGGGTCTCACCATGTTAGCAAGTCTGGTCTCAAACTCCTAACCTCAAGATATCCTCCCATCTCGGTCACTCAAAGTTCTGTTATTACAAGTGTGAGCCACCGTGCATGGCCTATATTATTTTAAATAATGACTGTGTTTAATAACTGGTTCACCAAATTCTTGAAAATTTAACAGTTGCTTCTCATAGAGCTAGTACAAACCCGCCCCAGCAGAGTATTTTACATGGCTCCTTGAAAGTGAATATTGACAAATCACAACAGACATTTTCAGGAGGTTCTAGAAAAAAATTTATATTTGTAGTGGAGGAGGAACACTAATTCTGACCCTTAAATTAATACTCATATTATCCTCAGATAATCTGTAGCATTAATAGGCAGCTTGCTATATCTTCAATTCATAAAATTTCTCGAAATATGTTGTTCTTAGAAGTAAATCACAGGGTAACACAAAGACTGTTGTTGATCATTCCCTGAGTTTTTTTAAATATAACATGTTCCTTTGTATAGATATGAGGTCAAAGGAAGCAACTATGACTTTCTACTCACAGAATCTAGGCAAAATGGTCTTCGTCAAGGAAGATGATAAAGAGAATAGATGTTGTATCAAGAATTGTTGGGATTTCCTCAGATAACAACTCTTATAAGCTCATTATTGCAATTCTGCCACAAGTCTCAGATTGTCCTTACTGTTCCTATTGGAGTCAGTTGAAACAAAGCAAGGCAAATAATACAGCTCTGGTGTGTTCCAAAAATAACAGAATGACTTACTGTTATCTGTCCCTTGACATGAAATTAGATATTTCTGAGAGATTTCAGAATAAATTTTATTTTTTATTTTAAATGTTCACACTTGTAATATTTGCTGTCATGTAGTAAATATTTAGAACCATATAATGAAAAATAATTGAAAACATTCTTTTGTAAAAGCTATAACTTTTAAGTATGATTTTAATAAAAGACTCATTTAAGTTTTTTACTATTTTATAGTAGCTAGAGAAATTAATTAGTTATCTCATGAACCAAAGTGATATAATACATGTTTATAAAATTGTACTATAGTATCTACCAGAATAAATTGGGTGGATTTCAAAACACTCTACCACAGCCCTTTAGATACTTAAGAGTCAAGGAAAAAGAGAAACTGAAAGCATCAGAAAATTATGGACATGTATTTTAATGTTTCAATAAATTAAGGATAGTTATATAAATTATAAGTACAAATTCCATGTGTTTCTTAAAACACCACAACTTGGTTTCATTTCCGAGTTCAATTAAGGAATTATAGAGCAAAAAAAAGAAATGTTGATTTGATTATGTCACCCTGGTAATTACTCTCATCATCTTAGCATTTCATTAGTAAGAATTGGCCTATTGTAAATTACAAACATAATAGTTTTTAAACATGAGTTACTAAAAACTGGCCAAGATAGGAAGTTGATATTAATAGGGGAACAAAATGAATGGGGATGCATAAAAGCTAGCTGCAACATGACACACAGGCTTCCTAAGAAATAAATAATGAGCTAATTCACCATTTCTGAGAAGCAATAGTTTCATACGCAGTTCCTGGGGTGGATCAAAAGAACCACCTAAATATGAGCACACATCTATCCATCTTCTAAAAGAAGAGGAAATACTCAACTATACACAAAGGCTGTGTTAAAACACCAGGCTTGCTCTCAGAAATCAGATAATCTTTGAGTCACTTTTCATTGACTTTTGTTTGGCCTATGCAGACGTATTTATGAATTATAAGAGAAGCTTAGTTTTTCTCTGAGTCCTAAAATATTTGAAATAGAGATATCAAGTTCTCTTTTGTTTAGCTGAATTTTTAGTGGACCAAAAATAAAATGAAAGGTTTTAGGTCAAAGATATTTTCATACATTAAACCCACCAGGAAATGAGTACTTTAAATGACGGTCACCCCATAATACAAAGAAACGTGATCGGATTTATCTGAAATACTAAATCATGTACTACTTACACTGGAAACCTTCTGTAAATTTTCTATAAGTCAATCAAAATTTGCATACTAAGAATCACTTCATTCATTTAAACTGTGTATTGATCTTAATCTCTGAAAATGTTATATTTTTGAAATGCATTTATTATTAGACAAAGTAATAATTTCTTAGTGCTGTATACTACATTGTAATAGTTGATTTACCTCTCTTTCTTTCCCACTAGACTATAAGTTCCCTGAAATAGAATCCCATGTTATTTGGATTTTCAGCATAGTGCACTTAAACTCACTATTTGATGAATGAATGATTTCTTAGAAAAAGAGATTGAATTCAATTCAGTTTATGTTACAAATGTTATGCTTAGAAAAAAATGTGGAACAATATATGTCAATTTACTAATAGTAGCTTTCTCTAGAAAATGAGATGGGGAAGGGGTATGAGAAGTACTTTACTTTCTGCTTTATATTTGTCTGATTGTGTTCATCACAACATTGCTTTACTTCTTTCATAATAAAAATAATGAAAACATTAAAAAGTTGTACCTTAAAGTTAGTAGATGAAAAATTTGCCAACCATGCAGTTTTTTGTTAATGCTTGTGGTACAGTCTTCATTCAATTGTATTACCACTTATTTTTTCAGTAAGAAAAACTGGATTTGAATATTTTTATAGTTAAGAACATGTCATTTCTAGTTCTTTTCTGATGTCTTGGATTCATCTTCTCTTCACAGTTCTGTGTCTGTTTCTCTTTCTTCCAGAGTTATCAGTTTCCTGATTTTTTCATCATCACTCTCATAAGGGCAAACAAGCACTACTGCCTAGAGTCTAGGAAATTTCACTCCATGTTTTACTTCATCTATTTAGAATATTATGATCTTCAGAATACTTTTGTCGACCCTCTATATGTATTAACATATTAATATATTATGTATATATCTAACATCCCTAATCTTTAAAACTAGAAAATGGTGAATTTAAATTTCTGTGTTCTTCCTCTCACTAGCATTATCATTATCAAATTATGTATTTATGACATTGCCTATATTTTCCATTCACAAAGGCTTTTCCTGTTTAGATTTGGCAAGGCCAGGGGAAAAAAAGCAGTGGTAACAGAATGGTTTCGTAGTTAACAGAGCTACTTTATTATCTTGGAATTGCATTTCATGGATAGGAGTAGCAATTAACTGATGAATCCATTTGCACCAAAACACTTTTCTCCCTGGGAAATGAGCTACAATTTCCTTCAACACTGAAAATTCTCCCAGGTATCTGAGCTTAGCTTGACTTCATTCCCCACCCCTCTCTTCATGGCTAATAAAATAACCCTTTCTTTTTTATTAACCATTACAGTATATCTCACATTTAACCTTTCCTTTTCATTCCCGCTATTATCGCTTAAATCCAGGACCTGAGATATAAACGACTTCGATAGCTTGCTAATGTTCAGTTTTTCTTTACATTGGGGCTAGGTTGTTCTAGCTTCCCCTATTGCCATTCACCTGGTAACTGGTTTCCTACTTTCTCCTAAATAAAATTTGATTGCCCTTAAACCAGTGTTCAAGGTCCCTGGATACCTTTCAGCTTGGTCTATAACTGTTAGACATTCTATTTGTTCCAGTCTAGTTGGAATACTTGTTATTATTCCCCTTTCAACAACTTACACTTTACTTTCTCTACCCATTTTCTTATACCATTAGTATTAATAAGTTGCCTTCCGTTCTCATTTATCATCTGTCTACTAAAATCTTATATATTTTTTTAAATCTTTAAATTCTTTAGGGTTAAATACCATGACCTTCTAGAAGCCTTGCTTTATTTCCATTATAGATGGGTTCTCTCCCTAGGAATAGCTTTCTATTTATTTGAGCTCTCTTATGACACTTACCACATATTTTCTAGTATTGTTTGTATGCCCTCCTCCCATTACTTTCTCTACTTCCTATGTATCAAGTAGTGTTCTCAGTGCTGAGGGAAAAGTGGAAAACAAGAAGCAATTTGCTTACCTGCTGTGACAGAGTCCATGGTAGTGTATATTCATAAATGTTTAAAATAAATAATTCTATACATATATATGTTTTTAATTCTTTTTTAAACTTTTACTTTAGGTTCAGGGATACATGTGAAGGTTTGTTATTCAGGTAAATTTGTGTCGTGAGGGGTTGTTGTACATATTATTTCAGGTATTAAGCCTAGTACCTGATGTTATTTTTTCTGTTCCTCTCCCTCTTCCCACTCTACCTTCAAGTAGATGCCAGTGTCTCTTGTTCCCTTCTTTGTGTTCATGAGTTCTCATCATGTCGCTCCAATTTATAAGTGAGAAGATACAGCATTTGGTTTTCTCTTCTGCGTTAGTCTGCTAGAGATGATAGCCTCCAGCTCCATTCTTGTTCTCACAAAAAAAAAAAAAAATCATGATCTTGTTCTCTTTTATGGCTGCATAGTATTCCATGGTGTGTATGTATCACATTTTCTTTATCCAGTCTGTCACTGATGGACATGTAGGTTGATTCCATGTCTTTGCCATTGTGAACAATGCTGCAGTGAACATTCACAGGCATGTGTCTCTATTATAAAATGATTTATATTCCTATGGATATATACCAAGTAATGGGATTGCTGGGTTGAATGATAGATCTGCTTTTAGCTCTTTGAGGAATCACCATACAGCTTTCCACAATGGTTGGACTAATTTACATTTGCACCAAGAGTGTATAACTATTCCCTTTTTATGGCAACCTTGCCAGTATCTGTTATTTTCTTTGCCTTTTTAATAATCACCATTCTGACTGGTGTGAGATGGTATCGCATTGTGGTTTTGATTTGCATTTCTCTAATGATCAGTGATACTGAGCTTTTTTTCATATGGCTGTTGGCTGCATGTACGTCTTCCTTTGAAAAGCATCTGTTCATGTCCTTTGCCCACTTTTTAGTGGGGTTGTTTTCCTCTTGTAAATTTAAGTTCCTTATAGATGCTGGGTATTGGACCTTTGTCAGATGCATAATTGAAAATTTTTTCTCCCATTCTATAGGTTGTCTGTTTACTCTGTTGATAGTTTCTTTTGCTTTGCAGAAGCTCTTAAGTTTAATTAGATCCCATTTATCAATTTTTGCTTTTGTTGAGATTGCTTTTGTTATCTTGGTCATGGAAATTTTGCTCATTTCTATGTCTAGGATGGTACTGCCTAGATGGTTTCCCAAGGCTTTTATAGTTTTGGGTTTTACATGAAGTTTTTAATTCATTTTTAATTGCTGTTGTGTATGGTGTAAGGAAGCAGTCCAGCTTCAATCTTCTGCACATGGCTAGACAGATATCCCAGCACCATTTATTGAATAGGAAGTCTTTTCCCAGTGGTTCATTTTGGTCAGCTTAGTTAAAGATTAGATGTTCATAGGTATGGCCTTAGTTCTGGGCTCTCTATTTTGTTCCATTGGTCTATGTGTCTATTTTTGTACCAGTACCATGCTGTTTTGCTTACTGTAGCCTTGTAGGCAATCCCATTCATAATTTCTGTGTGTGTGCGTGCACACACACACACACAAAACACACCAGAAATAAAGCTAACCAGGCAGGTGAAAGACCTCCCAGGAATGAAGCCTTCTTGATCATGTGGACTGGCTTTTTGATTGTGCTGCTGAATGTGGTTTGTAAGTATTTTGTTGAGGATTTTTGCATCAATGTTCATCAAGGGTATTGGGGTAAAGTTTTCTTTTTTTATGGCTCTGCCAGGTTTTGATAACAGGATGATGATGGCCTCATAGAATGAGTTGGGGAGGAGTCCTTCCTTCTCAATTTTTTAGAATAGTTTCAATAGAAATGGTACCAGCTCTTCTTTGTACATCTGGTAGAATTTGGCTGTGAATCCATCAGGTACTGGGCTTTTTTTGTTTGGTAGGCTATTTATTACCAACTTCATTTTTCTTTCTGATTCAGTCTTGGGAATGTGTAAATGTCCAGGAATTTATCCATGTTTTCTAGGTTTTCTAGTTTGGATGTGAAGGTATGTTTGTAGTAGTTTCTGATGATAATTTTTATTTCTGTGAGGGCTGGCGGTAACATCCCCTTTTTCATTTCTAATTATATTTATTTGGATCTTTTTCCTTCTTTATTAATCTAGCTAGTGGCATATATATCTTATTAATTTTTTTTGAAAAACCAACTCCTGGATTCATTAATCTTTTGAATGGTTTTTTGTGTCTTGATATCTTTTAGTTCAACTGTGATTTTGGTTATTTCTTGTCTTCTGCTAGCTTTGCAGTTCATTTGTTCTCGCTTCTCTGATATTTGAGTTGTGGTGTTAGGTTATTAATTTGAGATCTTTCTAACTTTTTGATGTGGGCATTTAGTGCTATGAATTTCCCTCTTAACACTACCTTACCTGTGTCTCAGAGATTCTGGCATTTTGTATCTTTGTTCTCATTAGTTTCAAAGAACTTCTTGATTTTTGCCTTAATTTCATTATTTACCCAAAAATCATTTAGGAGCATATTGTTTAATTTCCATGTAGTTGCATGATTTTAAGCAGTTTTCTTAGTCTTGACTTCTGTTTTTACTGCACTGTGGTTTAAGAGTGTGTTTGGTATGATTGTGGTTCTTTTTCATTTGCTGAGGATTGTTTTATGTCCAATTATGTGGTTGATTTAGAGTATGTGCCATGTGGCAATGAGAAGAATGTATGTTCTGTTATTTTGGGGTGAAGAGTTCTCTAAAGGTCTAGAAAATTCGTTGGATCCAACCTTGAGTTCAGGTCCTGAATATCTTTATTAATTTTCTGCCTCAGTGATCTAATACTGTCAGTGGAGTGTTGAAGTCTTCCACTGTTGTTGTCTGGGAGTCTATGTCTCTTTGTAGGTTTCTAAGCTTTATGAACCTAAGTGCTTCTGTTTTGGGTATGCATATATTTAGGATAGTTAGGTCTTTTGCTGAATTGAACCCTTTACCAATATTTAATGCCCTTCTTTGTCTTTTATAATCTTTGTTGGTTTAAAGTCTGTTTTGTCTGAAATTAGAATTGCAATGCTTGCTTTTTTCTGGTTTCCATTTGCTTGGTAGATTTTCCTCCATCCCTCCATTTTGAGCCTATGGATGTCATTATGTGTGATATGGGTCTCCTGAATATAGCATACAATTGGGGCTTGCTTTTTAATCCAGCTTGCCCCTCTGCCTTTAGGTGGGGCATTTAGCTCTTTTATATTCAAGGTTAGTATTAATATGTTTGAATTTGGTCCTGTCATTGGGTTGTGAGCTGGTTATTATTCTGGCTTGTTTATATGGTTGCTTTATAGTGTCACTGGTCAATGTATTTAAATGTGTATTGTATTAGCTGGTAGCAGTCCTTCCTTTCTCTATTTAGTGCTCCTTTCAAGATCTCTTGTAAGATAGGTCTGGTGGTAATGAACTCCCTCAACATTTGCTAATTTGAAAAGGATCTTATTTTCCTTTGCATAGGAAGCTTAATTTGACTGGATATGAAATTTTAGTTGAAGATTATAAAATATTTTTTAAATTATTAATTAGCTTGTAACTGGCTGATTTGTGTCATGCCATGCCTTAAAATGACAAACATCTTATATTATTTTAAGGATTTATTTATTATCTGGTTTCAGGTATTGCGTGTTAGAAAGTTCTTCAGCAATTACCAGACCCTGGAGGGTCCTTGTTCTTATACACTCCAGCCCCTACCCTAGTTCTCAGTCCCTGCAAGCTTCACACACTTGTTAACAATTGCAGAGAAAAATTACCACATGTGTGACCCAAGTCATTTTCTTGGTCTGTTTTTCTGTCTTAATTTCCTTAAGCTTATTATTGATTTTAAAGAAAATTTTTGGAGTTTGGAGGGAGGGGAAATGCTGGCCAATATTTCATGAAAACCATTCACTGTCCTCTGGATCACTAGTAGAAGAAACAGACATGCAATCTTTTAATCCTACCAAAGGTTAGATTGATGAATTTTATGTATCCTGTGGCAAATGGAGAAAATCAGAGATTACTCTCGTCTACTCCAGCTTGAGGAGACAGACTAAGTTAAAATGGAATAAAAGATAATGTGATCAAAGAAAAGAAAGTTGTTTCATTCATTTTTTGTTCATTAATTCAATAAATATTAAGCACCTTCTAAATGCCAATCACTCTAGTAGACACTAGAGATATAATAATAAGAGTCTCTGATACTTATCCTTGGTGACAATAAGAAGAGAAAATACAAGGATGAAAGGGGAATCTAATGAGGGAACAGAGAAACAGAGACGAGAACTTTAAAATTAATCTAGACTGTAATATGATTGGAAGACCTAGGGATATTCAGGATATAAGTTGAAGAGTTCCAATGGGAGAATCATTTATGAAACCATTGTTTCATTGTACTCAGTAGTATCAAGCAGTCAACAAAATTGATACACATATCAAATATGACTTACTACAAGCATGGCTTTCAAAATGGATATATGTGACTCATGAAGAGCCTTGATCGATTTACTATGCTAAACTTTCAATTTTGACATATATATTTTTCATTAAGAGGTACTGTTCTCTCTTGCAATACTGACCAGCTTCCAACCCACTTAAACTACATTTGGACCGCAACTGGCTGAATGTATTCTAATGTGAAAGATAATACAAAGGAGTACTTCTTTGTAATTCCATGTTCAAAATGAAAGTAAAAAATAAGCACCAAAAAACACATGATAAATTTTCAACTTAAAATGTACCAGTGGATTCATGAAGGGTCTATGAAATGTCTTTTGCTTTGCTATCTGAAGGAGAACTGAAGCTGTTTATATTGTGCTGCCACTTCAGCAGTGAGTCAGGAACACTTTATCCTCCCACGGCATGAAGACTAGAAGTGATTGCAGACAAAACAACCAGTCAGAGCAATTATTACATGTTCTTTGGAACTCTGTGCCATGTATCTTGGTAAATAAGATTTTGTGAAAGCATCAAGATGTAGACGTGTCACTAGTGATGTGAATTGTTGTTAAGTAGATTTATAAGGTACAAATGCATGTATGCCCTCGGATGTGAATTTACCCCCAGGGCAATGTTTTCCAGCATGCGGTTTTCGGGTAACTTGTAACACTAGAAAATTTTGATCTCTAGGCTCCTTCTACAAAGATTCTTACTTCTCAGGTCTACTGTGGGCCCTGCGTGTCAGCACTTTGAACAAGTCCTCCCCAGAGGATTCTAATGCAGAGTGAAGTTTGAAAGCTATGGACCTAGAAGAAAACGAATCACTTCCAATCAGTCAACATAACTAAATTGTTAACAGAAAACTGTAATTTTATATATTCAACAGTACAAAGTATATATGATATTCTCAAAGAATGTAAAACAAATATGTTATATTGAGAGTATTCATAATCTACCCTACTAAGTTTTTAACAAGTACATGCTGGATCTTCTATATTCACTTAGAAAAGGAAAACAATATACAGAGACCTAATAAAGAACCTGGTTCTGAAAGGGAAAGACTTACCTTTTCTCATAGTCTTGAGCATCTCTTTTCCTCTTCTGACCTTGTCTGTTCTGAAAGCTAAATGTTCTACAGGCAGTCCCAGGTGGTCTTCCTAGATGACAGTTCTCCCTGCCCTTAAATATGTGAAGTTAACTGAAGCTCTGGACAGCTCAGCTGCAGCTGAATTTCTCAAACAGTTCTCTCTGCTCTGCCAGGACCTGGCCAGAGATTCCATGGGAGATGTCATTGCTAAACTGGATATGGGAGACTTACATAGCAGCATAGTAGGAGAGAGGTTTTGGCAAAGCCTCTTCAAGAGAGGTGTTGAAAGAAAGGTTGAGATTTACGTTACTCAATATCTGGACCTCAAGTAGTGTTTGCTTTGGGTTCTTAGGTGTGAAAGGCAACTTTTGCCTTTCTAAAAAGAAGAAACTTGTGAGTCTTTGCGTATCATGTTTGCTTTAGGTTAAAGAGGAAAATACAACTGGTCATTCATACAAATAAATTAAAAAATTAAGCTTAAATCCTTTTGTTAAATATCACATTTGGATTCCTTTACAAAGCCACCTCCTAAAACAGAGTTATACTGCTTCAATAAACATCCCTATTTTATGAAGCAAACCTGGGATTCATGCTATTGCAAATGACAGAAATCCAATATAAACTGCAGTGCTTAAGCCTTAAGTTGCCTGTGAATGACTGGCTTCAGTCATTGCTGAATTCAGAGGTTCAAAATGTCACAGCATTCTGACTTTCACTATCTAGGTGTCGAGGCGATGTTATAGAAATCAGTCATTTCATCGCTGTAAGATGCCTTCCTCAGGGAGGCAACATAATGGCTGGTGGCTTCAGATTCTCATCCTTTCAGCCTACCAGTCCAGAAGAAAGATAGTTTCTCTTTCGACAGTTGGAACAAAAGTTCTAGGAGTCCTGTTGGCTGCATGGATTCAATATCCATCCCTGAACTTATTACTGTGGATAGGAGAGCAGATAACATTGATTGTCCAGGTCATATGCCCATGGCTAGAGCAAGAGCAGGGAAGAATGAGGTCAGTTATGATGAAATCATGTAGATTTCAAAGGAAATTCTGAAGTGCTGTTACCAGAACAGGGAATAAATATCATACTGGCAACTAGCATCTATGTCTGTTATAAGGTACATCATAATAAGTACGTAGTAAGGAAAGTAGCAGTGGGCTTTTTGTGCATCCACCTTTGTGATTGTTATCTACTTTAATCTGGTATGGATGACTGTTTTAGCCAGAATGCCTTTAATCACTTTCTCTTGCCTTAAGGCTTATACTATTTGATAAGTGTGTTATACTTTGGTGCAAAATGAGACCAACATTACGACAGCTCTTCTTGCCCTTGGCTAACAGCAGCAGATGTAATCACTTGAACATTGCTGTACCATTGATTTGCTTAGTTCTTTCCCTTCTGCAGGGGAAAATTGGATATGATACCACTTGATGTCTCTTTTTTTCATGAGAGTCTGATGATTTGGAAACTGTTTTATGCTTATTTTTTAATCTTTAAATTCCTGGGATTTCAGTGATAAATGTCATTCAAACAAATTGGTTGTTAGTGAAAATACTGTTATCTGAGAACATGACCCTTAAAAAATGATTTTTTTCTATTTCTTCACATTCTGTTAACTCTTCAGATTCACTATGATTATTTAAATATATGTAGAGCAAAATCTAATTCTTCTGGTGCAGAACATTTTTTTCATTCATTTGTTTATTTCCTACTCTCTGTCTCTCTTCTATCCCCAGGTCTCATGCTTTCTCCCTGAATAATTATTTGAGCAGCTGAAATGTTAAATTGTTCACCCAATAATTGAGGCTGTCTAAGCCTTAGTGATCAAAGTATGTCATGTTTAAGAAAGTTTTAGAAGAAATATGTTTCTAACTATAATTTTTAAGACTTACAGTTATGGCAGATTGGCTATGATTTCTTCCCCATGGATGGCAAATGATGCTCCTATCTGTATAAAATTAACTGGTTTACATTATTTCTGAGTAAGTCCCAGTAATCGTTCTTGTCAGGCTACAACTGGTGTATGCTTTTGTAAGCTGGCCTGGATCCTAAAGAGTAGGGCTACGAAGCCAACATGTGTCCAGTTCCATTTCTCAACCCTCTAAACTATGTAAGTTTCTTAGTACTGACATACTCACTGGCCTGCATTATTTAAGCAGCTGATCACAGAAAGAACTTGCCAGATAGCTCCCATTTATGTATGAACTTTTCATTTTTAAAAGTACTTTCATGTACATTGCCTCACTTGATTCTCATAACAGATGAGGTCTTACTATCTTGGTTTGCAGGTCAAGAGTAGAACTTAGGGACCTTAATGACTTTTACCAGATTATATAACTAAGAAATGACAGAGTCAGGTCTTTGACTCTGGACTCTCTGTGTTCTTTCCATCACGCCATTGCCTGGCATCCATTCCAGCATTTGCAGACTGTGAGACAGAGCTAAGCATGTGTGAAAGACCCACTGCCATTGTGCACATCCATCAAGACAGTTTTGAGGCTGAAGAATGTGCAGTCATCTCAGTTGGAAGGCATGGGAGCTTGATAGAAATTGAGACACTAGGAAGACACTGGAAAAGGAATGAACTGGTAGAAGACATTTTAAAGGATATTAAGCATATTGAACACCACTGCTTTTACATCTAAATCTTTGATATAGTATTTAAAGGGTACTGACTTTGAGTACAAGTTAGTTCTTGTGCTACTTATACACAATGCAAGTAAAGTAAGTATTTTCATTGAATATCATTTCATTTGAAATATGTTTAAGTTTGAATACGTTCAAGCTTACTCATTCCCAGTTTGCTAATATGTAAATGAGAGTTTACTTTTTCTCTTAAGCCTTTTTTATGTTTTCAAATTTCACTGGAAATTTAAAACAAATCTTTTCATATCAGAAACAGACACAAATCAATGCTTTGTATCCCTAACAGCAATTATTTAAAGTCAGTTAACTTATTTTTGGAACTCTGAATTGCAAAAGAAAAATATTTTATCTAACATAATTTTTGTCTTATTTCTAGAATGTCAATAACAACTGTCACAAATGATATTTTTGAAGAGTATAATATAAAATGACATTAGGTTGTCAGTTTCACTTACTAGCAAGTAAGGCATGACTTGAATTCTAAGCGAGGCCTAGCCTACATCTTTCCCTTGGTGGTATTATTTTTCTCCCAATTTCCTCACGATGTTGTATTTACAAAGTACAGAAAATCCAATTTGAGAGGCTGGAAGCAGATCAAATGGTTTAATGAGCTCAGCTTTATTTATATTAGGTGGGGAAATCAAAGCTGAGACTAATAATTTCTGTGCCCATAAAAGAATAAGAGACCTAATTAAACCCACACAGTGAACCAGGTTAGAGACTACTTATCCTCCACATTTCCTGTATGAAACAGTCCTGTCCCATCTCATCAGCTTTCATATGAATCTTTACTAAGACAGTGCAAATAGAGGTATCTAGCTATCCTGAAAGGATGACAGTAGGTAGATAGAGTGTGGTTGTACCCCTAAATTATTGTATCTGGTGTGGCACAGAAACACAGTGATCCTTCTCCTGGCTTTTGAGAAAATACCTAGGCAGATACAAATTTTATTTCAAAAGAAGAGTAGTGCCTAGATAGAAGGTATCATAATGTCTGCATCTGGAACAGCTGTCACATTTGAAATTCAGATCTAGCTGCTTCTTGTGAGCAGATGTCATATATCCAGGGAACAGCCAGTGACAGTCAACTTGTAAATGATTGCCTACCTGTAAGAATGGGTCAGCACCATATTAGCATATTCTTTAGTCAAGGAAAATGGCAATTGAGAGTATGAATATAGTGATACAGGTTCTAAAATCATACAAACAAATGATAGAGGGTGTAACTTGAAAACTTTTTGAAATTGAAAAAACACAGTGCGATACCTGATATAATAATCAAAGTCCTCCAAACAATTTCATTTTGGACTGGTTAAAATAGCATAATCATTATCTTCCAGCTTTATCTGCCGGATTCAATCATAGAAGATGCTATCCAGTGTGTTTATCACTGCAATCTAGGATCTGTGATGACAGATCTTCATGAGTAGAATTTAGAACTAAGTAAACATAGTATTTATGCTTGGGCTTGGGTACATCCAACTGCTCATAGTGTCAGTGCAGCCCAAATGGTGAGACCAGTAAAGTTATCATCAGGGACAGTTTAGTATGAGCTCCAAAAATTCTCTATGGCTTTTTGCTGCCATAAAAATAGGCAGGAAAAAATATTTCAGTAAAAGATTTGATTCAGAGGCTCAATATAGGTTGCCCACTCCCTGTGCTTTAAGGTTTATGGGAAGAGAAGCCTCTAAGCAATTTTCTAAGTTCTAGATACATGTGTAGTCTTATTTGTGTAACTCCTGTAATCAAGGGTAAATGCAGACAGCCAAGAGTTTGGTTTGGCCTGTATTTTCTTGAAATGGCTAATACCCATTTACAGGCTCATAAATCTTTCAAGTGTTTCCACTGCATGAGTTTGTGGAACCCCACCCCCACTCATGAACAACTAAAATTGGGTCACAGAAAAGCTAGATTCCTTGTGGGGAAACGATTTTGGGGAGATAAATATGGTAATTTAGTTTCCCTTAATGTGAGGGATGAATTTGTTCCAACAGGTTTACAAGCTACAGTCTTAGCCTGCAGCTTTCTGTGCTGCTATTTTAAAATGTCATATTTAAAGGAGACACAAGAACTAAAAATAAGTAAATTTAGGCGTGAAGTCCTAGGGCCTCGGGGTAGGACATTTGGGATCCTATGGATCTTTCAGTGACTATTAAGCCCACAGTTGTGTAGGGCTTACTTCTTTTTGTGTGTGGGTTAAAATATAAATGATTGGTTTTTCCCCATTGAAGATACCACAGATAAACTTAAGAACTAATGATCTTAATGGAAAAGTGATGCTTAAACAGAAACCTTTCCTTATAAACAAACGTAAATTGAATTTTCACAGTTAGTAAAGCTAGTGCTTAAATATTAAAAGCACTCTTGTGATTCAGAACACCATAATGTGTAGCTAAATGATGAATTTTATACAAGTGTTGTGTACTTTGAGTAAGAAGATTAAATCTAGCTATTCACAAGCTCAGTTAGGGGTAAGATACCAGAGCCCAGGTGAAAAGCACTGAGGTCCTTGTGATAGTGTAAGGAAGTGAGGAAGGTGAGGTGATAAAGTGGGAATGGAAAGGAAAGCAAATACCTGATAACCAGAGATAAAGTTATTGCTTGTATTCAGATGAAAAGGTATATGTGCTCTCTTTTTCTTTTATTTGGTTTTTGAGTTAGGGTTTATTTTCTTGAATTGTTTAGTTGCCAGAATACTAGGTGAAAGATATTTGGAAATGCTCCCTGGTAGCAGGTTTGGAAATATGTCATATACCCATCCATAGTTACTATTTCAGAATGGCAAAAGGATCCTGGGCCACCCAAGCTCCAGGGCTGGCTTGGCAGGCAGGGAACTCAGGGTCCTAGCAGTGCTTTCCCTGAAGCCATGAGCAAGGCTGTTGGAGTTACATTTCCTTTTTCAAAAATTCAAGGGGCTATACTGACAAGAGAGAGGATGAAAACAGTATCACTAAAATGCTTCTAAAATATTATCTTTGTTTATTTTTAGAACCTAAATGTAATAACTACTATATAGTTACTTGTAACCTACATGTAACTGAACCTCAGTTCTCTCAAGTTCAAGTTTATCTTTTCATGTTTTTCATCTTAAATAACCAGTATGTCTCAAACTTCAGTATACAGTAGAATCAGTTGGAAAACTTTAAAAGTAGTACGGACACATAGGCCCAATCCTAAACGGATTTCTGCACCTAGGGCCTTGGTCCTCAGCGTGAGTATTTTCTAAAATCTCCTCAGCTGATTCTGACATGCAGCAGGATTGAGTTCCTCCTCTCTAGACACTCACGCCTGTAACATCTGTTTATCTCAATTAATTATTCTCCTGGTGATCTTAGCCATTTCTTCCATTGTATGGCCAGCCTGTCTAGTGTTGGATGACTTTGAGACAGAGGAGAATGACAATGAAATTGAAGGTTTGGGCATTTTCAGTCTGAAGGAAGAAAGGAAGAATGTTAATAATATCCTGTTTTAGAAACAGAAGCAACCTCCGTATGCCTGAATCATTTTAGTAGGTTAATAAACCCTAAATATTGCTCTATTAACTGCTCTCCTTACTCTGCCAACATTTAGGATTTGTAAACATTAAACCCTTGTTCACATCCTCTATAAATTGGCGTTGCTTTGTTTCTCTCCTGGGATTTAATTAAAAGCAGTACTCAGTTGCACACACATTTTGCAAAACTGAACTATATAAAATCATTTAAAAATGTAAAATTCCTAATCCCTAAAAAAATGCCCCTGATTGTATGCATACTTCATAATGAAGGGTCCAGGGTTCCACCAAAACTTTTGTTGTTGTTGTTAAGAAAAAACTTACTTTGTTGTCTCAGATACAAACTACAGCATGAGTGTTCTCCCTAGGGTTTAGAATGCTGCTTATTGCTTTAATGGACTAAAGTTAAATCTTTCCTTTCAGTAGAAGGCATGCTCTTTAAATTTCCTGCCAGGCTAAGTGACACATGAGACAATTTATATCCACTAAGATTTCAGTAATTTGATGCAATAGCCTTGGCAACAAAATTCTACCAAATGAAAAGCATCAAATAGCGCAGTATGGTGTTCATAGCCAGTGGGTCTCCCCCTTCGATTTCCCTGGGATTTGTGCCAAGGTAAAAGGCTTTAGAGTTTCCACTGCTACTTCCTGGTTACAAGCTTGGTTATAAGCTACTTCTTGATTATTAGCAAGCTTCTCTGACCGACACTGGCAACCTTGAGACCACTCCCAATTCATCATCCCAAAACACCTGCCACACATTAATTACAGTTTAACTCCTGTTATGCCTAATTCTCCCTCTCTCTAACATTCCCCTGCTTCTCTGTTCTGTTTTGCACTTACTCCTCTTACTCACAGTTTCCCACCTCTTCCCTCAAGCAGAATATAACTTGCGTAAAAATCACACAAGTAGTCAAAGGGCAAAGTCAGGAGCTATCATATTACAGAAACAGTAATATGGCCTAAGGGCAAAAGAAAGAGTTTTTTTTTTAGACCATGTCTTATATAAGCCAGATAGTTGAGCATTTTAATACAATTATTAAAATAGATGCATAGCTACTACACAAAAAGAATATGGGATTTAGTATAAAAATCAGTGACCTTTGTGGACATAGAGGTGAAATAACAGATATAATTACTTTTTGATGCATATGATCATTTTTCCTGTTTGTGAGACATAAAGGAAGGGCATGCTGTCAGATAAAACAGTTTGTCAAGAGACTGCCACAGGCAAAAGACATAGCCAGTAGAGTGCCCATTCCCCACCCTTCTGCTGCACATTCAGAATGGCAAGCTGGGAACCAGGGGATCACCAATCAGCAACAGAGAAAAGGGCCACCAAACCCACACATTTTCATTTCCATTGCATTTATTCTAGTTACTTTCACTGATAGTCGAAACAGGGAGGTGAACCAAAGCTGTTTTACTGTTTGTTTCACTGTGATCAATCCAGAAACTATGCATATGCTGTTAAGAGTGGCAGGTGAGCTTCAACACGGGAAAACATCTCAGTTCTCAACAAGGCAAGAGTGACAGACTTGAAGAGTTAGGCATAGTTTAGTGATGAGATAATATTCAAGAAAATGCCATCTAATAATAATGGCAATGACACATAAGTGCTTACTACTAAGTGCTACAGTGAAATAGTACTATTATCATCACCATCCCCATTTTATAAATGAGAAAACTGAGGTTAAAAAAAATTACATCAAATTAATGTGAAGTCCCACAGCTAGCAATACATAACTTAGCTGGTATTGAACCTGCGCCAAGGTCCTTGCTTTGGACCATTAGGCCATGGTTCTGTTAACCTTTGTGAAACTTCTGTGCCTTACAAACAAGATTAAATATTTGCAAATGCTTTAGAGCTGAACAGCATGATGCCAGGAAATGAAATATGAAATATTTCATTTGAGCAGGACATGAAACAATGCCTTTCAAAAAAACAAGCCAGTCAAAGATCATTTCACTGCTTTGTTACTTTGTAAATATTAATTAAGCCTCCATTCTAAAATCCTGCCTTTCAATTACAAAATAATATTTTTCTTCTATCTCAGTACAGTTCCCTTTCTCTACATTCCAACATAGGTCCTGAAAAGTGAACAATTTCAAGATTAAACCTCTATTCTTGATATTGAGGATCAGTGGGAAATAAGTACACACTATTAAATAGACATGACTTTGGATTGGTACCTCCTTGGATTTCATTTATGGAGGGAAAGTGGAAGTTCTTGGGGAGGCTTCATGGTACTTTGAACATGAGCATTCTTGAACTCATAGGCAACAGAACCATTTGTGCTGTGAGTGGATTTTGGAGGAGTGTCAAAAAGACCTGGCAGGTAACAAAAGATGTTAACACTGAAGGCCTCAGTTAAAATGTGTAAGATATAAGTAAGAATTAATGTCTTCATAAAGATAAGTTAACCTCAACTTTTGTACGGTGGTGAGAACAGGACCAGAGACTCACAGTTCCAGAAACCAGTCCTTGCTCTGCCATTAAGAACTCTCTGTCTAGGTTGGGTGCAGTGACTCATGCCTGTAATCCCTGCACTTTGGGAAGCTGAGACAGGTGGATCACTTGAGGCCAGGAGTTTGAGACAAGCCTGGCCAACATGGAAAAACTCCATCTCTACCAAAAATAGAAAAATTAGCCAGGTATGGTGGTGCATGCTTGTAATCCCAGCTACGCGGGAGGCTGAGGCAGGAGAATTGCTTGAATCTGGGAGGCAGAGGTTGCAGTGAACCAATATTTTGCCACTGCACTCTAGCCTGGGCAACAAAGTGGGACATAGTCTCCAAAAACAAAAAACTCTAACTAGAGGAAAGGAGCAATCTCTCTCTCAGTTCTTCATCTTCTAATCTATACAACAAATAATGGACTAAAAAATGTTTGCTCACCTCTTTGATAATCAAACAGATGAAGTTCCTAGATCCCTAGTTTTACAGGTTGAAAACTTGTAGATTAAATCCCTCAAACTCTTTACAATGCCTACACTGGTGATTTTTGTTAATTTGCAGTGCTAAGAAGTTGACATACGGTCAGTGTATTTTTTTGTTTAGCAAGATGGCAAGGCCAGCCCAGAACATTGAAAGATATGAAAACAGCATGAGAAGGAAAGTCAAGAAGGCTACTGGGCTAGTTAGGGCAGGCACTCTGGAAAAAGGGCAGTCACTGAGGAGATGGCTTTGTCTGTGCTGAAGGCAAACTGGAATGAACTGACAATTTTGCTTGCAGGAGAGGGTGATGAAGAGTTTAGTTTTTACTCTCCTGCTTTAGTGTACTATGCTTTATATGTTGGTCCAGAATATCTAATCAGGATCTCATTAAGGGAAAGCTTAGCATTGTTTGAGTTCTCTTTCCCACAGCAGAGCTAAAAGTAAACAGCAGCCAAAGATAAACAAGGAGCATTGCTTTTTCCTGTGTTGTACAATAGTAAGTCCAATGTATTGACAATTATTGTTGGTAGTATAAATACTGAATCTGAGATGAACTTTGCAAAGAGCCTGCTGGTTTCTAAGCTTTACCAAGCCAGCAGACTTTCTTTTGTTGCTAAGAGAATTATTTTCCAGATCAGGATTTCTTAAATAGCAGGCTTTGTATGCTGGAAGACACAAGTGACCCACTTGCTACTCAGGTCCAGCTTTTTTTAAAATAAAAAATACTTCAAATCAGTGAATGGCTGAACTTCAACTTTTCTCTGCTGTTATTTCTTATAAAAGAAGTAGAGAAGATAGACTTATGAGTAAAGAATGGAGCTTCTGCTTCCAAGTCCTCCTTTGAGGTCATCTGAGTCATGGTTTAGGAAAGAATTCCTACCAAAATCCCTGAAACAATGAACCAATTCCACTATTCCCTCTTCTCCCTCATATCCAGCTCTCCCCATAAGCCCAGAGGGAGGACCTGACCCCATAGAAGCAAAGGTGCCCTGGATTATAGACCTGGTTTGTGAAAGAAAATAGTATTTACCCAGATCCACTTCACAGTTCTTTCTTGACTGACTGCTTATTTATTTCTGGCTATATTTACAAAAGACTTTAGGCTGGCTTTGATAGACCAACTTTAAAGTTGGTCTTGGTATCTTTTCATTTTTCTCTTTTTTTGTCTGGCCTACTCCATACCCTGCCCCTAAACATATTTTCTTAGTATTTATGGCCATTTACTCATGACCACTTATATAATATACGAGATCTATCCTACTCATCCTGGCACATGGCAACTGTCTTGCCCTGGCAGATGTCTTGCCTTGCTCCAGTTTTAAGACAGCTCTACTATCAAGGACCAGCCTCTTTAAACACTACCTATTCCAGGCAGATTTATCATGACACTCAACATGTCTGAGCCAAAGTCCAAGTGAAAACACTAGATTTTTTTTTAATAGAGTCTTGCTTTGTTCTGTTACTGAGGCTGGAGTGCAATAGTGCAATCATGGCTCACTGCAGCCTTGAACTCCTGAGATCAGGGAATCTTCCCTTTGCAAGAGGCTAGGACTACAGGTACACATCATCACTTGGCTAAGTATTTTTAAATTTTTATTTTATGGTGGAGACAGGTTTTTCTATGTTGACCAGGCTAGTCTTGAACTCCTAGGTTAAGTGGTCCTTCCGTTGGACTTCCCAAAGTGATGAGATTACAAAGTGATGAGAGCCACCACACCTGGCCAAAAGCATTAAAACTTTTTTCTTTAGGGTTTTTACAAAGAGATTTACATAAAATTTCACCCCACATTCTACTTCTTCACATTGTGTATGTTGGTCTATATTCTTTCCATCTATCTTTTTATATTCTTCATGAACTACATAGAAAATAATTTATGCAAATGTACCTATCCTTCAGCAGTTTGCCTGTTTAATCAATATAATGTTTAAGAGGTGATTCCAAATGATATGCATACCTTTAGTTGACTTACTTAAACTATTACATTTTATACCAAGGTATGAATATGATACAATTTATTTCTCTATTATCTATTAATTTATTAGTTATTAATAGATAGAAATGTAGACTTTCCTGAATTTTTCATTGTTTTAAACAGTAGTTCAATGAACACATTTCAAGATATATATGTGCAAAGTTTCTCTGTAACATGTAACTAGAAATAAAATGGCTTGACCTCATGTAGAGATATCTTAAATATTAGTAGATATTGACAAATTACTCTAAAAAATGGCTGCAATAATTTATACATAACCAGCCATGTTGAAGCATATCCCCACAGCTTCGCCAACACATGGTATCTTACTCTTTTCAAATAGTTGTCCAACGATTTTTTTCTAATGGGTTTTTATTTTTGCTTATTGATTTGTAGAAATTTATTTTATAAATATAATCATTTGTCAATTAAATATGTTGCAAATATCTCTTCTAGTTTTTGTTGTCTTTTAAATTCTGTATATCAAGTGAAGTATTCAAGTTTGATACAGTTGTATTAACCAGTATTTTCCTTAACTCTTGATTTCAAAAATCACCTACAGTATTTCAATGTCATACTCTCTTATGGTGTTTTCTAAAACAAAGTTTTTTTTTATGCTTAGATATTTTATTTATCTGGAATGTATTTTTGTAAATGACTTCAAGGAGGGATCTACTTTTTAAAAATAATAACCAATTGTCTCAAGAGTATTTATTAAGTTATATCTTTCCCCATTTACTTGGTCATATACTAAAATTACCATTCACATGTGGGTAGGCTCTCTCTTCTGTTCCATTTGCTTATCCCTGCATCAACACCATACTCTTTTAACTGCTGTATGATATTTCTCCTTTAATCTGCTAATGATGAGATTATATTAATAGATACCAAATATTAAAGTCTTTGAAATGCTTAGATAAACCCTTTTAGTCCACTCTTGGATTCAAATTATTAATATTTAATTCAGGTTTTTGAATGTACATTCTAAGCAAGGCAGGTTTATAATTATTCTTTCTCATATGCTTTTGGTTTCTTGGTGTCTAAATTATAATATAAAAATGAAGTGGTGAGATACGGTACAATTTGTTTAAGATGGGGTTCTTTGTGCATAAAGATTTGTTTAACTTTTGCTCGTAAAACTTGATTGATTTTGGAGGTGTAGGGTAAATTTTGACTCTGTTTTCTTCAATAATTTTTGGTCTAGCTATGTTTTCTGTTTAATTGAGTCACTTTTGAGAGTTCTTTTTATTTTTATTTTTGTTTCATATAAAATTTAAATTTTATGATTGTGTCTGGACCTTCTTACACTTAACACAATGGAAATGTTCATATTCATTTTTTCCCCAAAGTAAAAATTTCTGAATCATCACTATGTTGCACAGTAGAATAGAAATTCAGGTACTTAGTCAAGTTAAGAATGCAAATAACAGACAAGATTAACTTCCAAAACCTGAAGTAATTAACATGATATTGTATTACTCTATCTTAAGCTTTACCTAAAAATTCATTATTCAGATAAAGATAGTCCCCTAATCACGTGTTTTGGAAAAGCCTCTGCCCCACCACAACTTCCTGAGATCTGAGAAGAAACTGCAGTCTTGTGATCAGATTCCATATAGTACTGGCAATTTTGTAATCCTAAGGAAAAAACGATGACTGAATGTACATGTCAACCAGTTGTAGTCTGCTGATCTGATTAGAAGCTTGACAAATGCCTGGCGGTGATTGCAAATAACCGCCAGGCATGCAGCTCAGTGTTTTGGAATCAGTGCTCTTATGCAAGAATAAAGGAACAAAAACATCTGTAAGTAAGATATCAGAAAAATAATTGTCTACAACCAAAAAGGCAAAAGAGTAATCGAGCTTTCAAGGAGTGTGTCCATGTGGTTCCTTTACAGGGCTCCTCAGGGTGCTGTTGAATGTGTTCCAAGACCATCTTGTTATAAGTTTCATTGATTTTGAAAACATAGTAAAATGCTGCTGCACTTGCTAACAGATACAATCCCACTGCAATTCATCTCATCTGCTGACAGAAATTCGGCATTCTCCATGCTCTGTGCAATGGTCCCGAAAACTTTCCTGTTCCTATGGCCACGGTTAAAGAGCTCTGAATAAGCTAGTGGCTTTGGCATTTCAGAGAAAGCCACCATAAAGTAAATCTCCTAGGTCCCCAGGCTTAGAGAAAGGTGAGCGCCGCCAGTCTGGAGCACCAACTACTAGTGATTTAAGAACCTGTGAATGTGGTGGGTCACGCGTGGCCCCTAGCCCTTGAGAGTTCTTTTTAGAAATTGTTTATTAAGTACTATTATAAAGTAATAATAGTTTATTAAGTATTCAAATATATGGGGAGTCATATTATTTTCTTATATCTAAGGTTAAGTCCCATTGTTTTTGTGCCTTCTTTCTTCTCATGATCAATAATGCCAAAAATTCTATCTTTTCAAATAATTAGCCCTTTAAACAATTATATTTCATTTATGTGACCAATAAATTTTATTAGTTGTGATATGACAGACTCTAATTAATTGGGTTACTTTTTTACAAAAGTAAAAAATAATAGAATCTAGATACCTGCTCTTTAGGATTTTATGAGGCAGAGATAAGTTTTTTAAAAAGAAAAATAATTATATGATATGTTAAGGAGATAATAAATGCTATGAAAAAAATGAAGCAGAGTGAGGAGAATCAGAAGTGCTGCATGGTGGGAGCAGCATGTGAGCTGCAGTTTTAAAGAATGTGGGGAGATATATTATTGAGAAGATAAGATTTCAGCAAAGATTTAAAGGGGGCAGGAAAGTTAGCCATGTGAGCATCCCAGAAGTAATATTCCTGGTGGAGGAAACAGCCAGTGCAAAGGCCCTAAGGCAGGAGCATGCTGGGCATGTCTGGGGATTGCAAAGAGGCCAGTGTGGCTGCAGTAGAGTGAATGAGTGGGAGAAGAGAGAAGTCAGAATAGGTAAGCATAATGACCCTGAGTTTAAGAAGGCTGTGAGAGGAACGACATATCTGATTTAAAGTTTTAAATATAAATGGAAGTCAAGTAGAAAAGTTATGATGCTATTGCAATGTAAAGGCAAAAGATGACAGTCACTTGGATTAAGGTGGTAACAACAGACATGTAGTGATGAATTAGAGTCATCTATCTCTGCTGCCTTCATTTGTCTTTATTTTACCCATGTCGGCTTCTATCATTAATATTATCTTCTTTCTACTTTCTACAGTTGAGACATTAACCACTTTTTCTTGTCTGTTTTGTTCCAGTAATTATAATTATATATATTTTACTAAGTCTCTTAATTATATAATTTATTCTTTCTTTGCCTTACTAAGTTTTTGTTTTTCTCAACTTAATCTGTCAGTTTCTGAAAGAAACAAAATCTCCCATTATGGTTTTGGATTTGTAAGTGTTACTTTATATTACTGTTTGAATTATATATTTTGAGGCCGTTTTCTTAGATGCATATAGATCCACATAGTTGTATCTTCTGGGGAAATTGTTTTTGACTTTTTTTTTTTAACATCTATGAGTGTTTTAAAGCCTTACTTTGTACATGATTTCCTATTGGTATTACTACCCCAGCTTTCTGTTCTGCTGTAGCATTTCCTGGCCATTTACTTTAAACTTTAAGGGTCATTCATTATTTTAGGTAAATTTGATATGGCACAGATCTGGATTTGTTTACATTAAATCTAGAGCCCTGTTAGTGGGATTTATACATTTACAGTTATTTTGATTGCTAATAAACATTGAGTTATTTCTACTAACTCACTTTGTGTTTTCTATGCACTGAGCTTTTTGTTAGCTTCTTTTTTTGCTTTCCTTCCATTGATGTGATTAAACACTCCACTTTTTTGTTTACAAATTTGTATGGTTTTTAAAATATATATACTTAAAAATATTTTAAGTTAATAATGTCTGTATCTTCTTCTTGGATGATACAAGGACTTTTATTTCCTTCTGTGGTTTATAATTTTTTAAATTATAAGTGTGACTAGAGAAGAGTTTTCTATAGGAATTCCTTGTGCCCTTTGATGGGGGTCCTATGTAATTTAAAGGTTCCAGAGCAGTTTTGTCTTAACTTTTCAGCTTCATGTTCCTGATCTATGTGAATAGTGTGAATTTGGATGCCATCTCTACATGGGTCAAGGTTTGGAGTTCAGGTTTCTGACTGGTAACTCTTCACCATTCTCCCCAGGCAGTGAGCAAACGTTTTTCTGATTCCCTGTTCATGCTTTTGGCAGCCATTCATGGCTCCTAGGTGTCTGCATGTAATTCAGTTCCAGCGATGTGCAAACAGGGCCCAGACAGCTCCTTACAGGTATTAAACCCTGTCCTCCCCAGTTCTGATTGCTCTGTGAATTGCAGGACTTCAGTCCTATTAACCAGTGTGACATTTTGTTGTGGCTTTATCTTTGGCACATGACGATTTATGATTCCAAATTTTGAGTTAGATGATAAATTCCCGATTGTATTATTCTTTATTTTTTAAGCAATTTATTTATTTAAGGCTGAGGTGGGAGATTCTTACACATTGGTACTGTCAACCCTATCGATTCAAAATCCATCTTTCACATTTTTACATTTAACAGATATTCAAATCTTAATGATATTTTTTCATATTCTGAGTACTGTATTATTCAGAGACATTGTTCATTTTACATTTCTGTTTCTCTTATTTAAAAGTCACCAAATATTTTGATTTCCTAATGTAGGAGAAATAAAGCATGCAGAAATTCCTGACCAACTACAGTTTCGAGATAACCTGACTTTATCAATAGATACCACATTTTTTAAAATTTAAAGTTAGTATTTGGTGTGATTGTTTTCTGTCCTCCAAATCTTCCAAAATATAGCTAGAAGACCAAATCTAGTATAGGCTGGGAAGTTACCTAAGCGTTTTGCTGAGGCTTGTGAAAACCAGCCAAGGTCAGCCTAAGGACAAACACATTACATTTCAATCTAATAAGGTCTGGTGTACAAAATTAAGCAGATTAAAAATCTACATAACACAAAACTCATGGAAAAATCTGCCTCATTGGTTAGACTGAACAAAGTTTCCTGAACATTTGAAGAGAGATTCAAGAAGGGTAATGTGTCATGATAGATTATTAACATTCATTATTCTAGTTATTTTAGAAAAGTATGTGTTCTTAGAAGTTTTATCTATCAAGTACTACATCCCCCTAAGGTCATCCTTCCATATAAAAGTATTGAGAGCTTGGCATAATTCCTCATCACAAGAAAAGCAGGGAGTACAGTGTCCTTACCAGTATCTCTGTGGAAACTTGTGTTTTGGATTTCTGCTTTCCCTGTATTCTCCCTCTCCACTCTGATTCTAGCTTCTTGCAGGTGTTTTCTTCTCTTTCTCTCTTATCCACAGAGACATGAAACACAGACTCCTTTTGCTTTTTTGCATCCTGCCAAATTCTAAAAGTGTAAGTCAGAGTGGCAAGCAGACTAAACAGCATAATGGGTGTTTTGGTGGACATCCTTTCTTCCCCTCTGTTATGTTGCCAAGGCTGGAGTGCAGTGGCATGATCATAGCTCACTGCAGCCTCAAACGGCCAGGTTCAAGTGGTCCTCCCACCTCGGCCTTCCCAGTAGGTAGGACTACAGGCACGCTAATTTTGTTATTTTTTTGTAGAGGCAGGGTCTCACTATGTTGACCAGGCTATTCTCCAACTCCTGGCCTCAAGAAATCCTCCCACCTTGGCCTCCCAAAGCACTGGGATCTCAGATGTAAGCCACTGTGTCCAGACTAACATCCTTAATTTTAAAGCTTTCCCTGTCATCTGTAATATAGGGACTTTTGCAATGGCTCTGTTTCTCCTTCCAGCCCTATCCTTCCATCATCCAGCCTGCCACCGTATGTTCTATGCCATCCACCCTTTTTTATGTCCTTAATTCTCACTGCCTCCCTCTTGAGCTGTTTCTGGAAAGAAACCAAATTTTCCTCACTTTCTGTTGAAGAGCAAATCCATCTTCTCTTGGTGTCACCTTGTCTTTGTATTGAGGCCCATGCACTTACTTCCCAATGGCCAATTAAGGAGTTTTGCTAAACAAATTATTTCCCCGAGAAGAATTCTGTTTATAAGATTTTAAAATAATATTTTTCTCTTCCCCAATATATATTTTAGAATGATTTTACTACTTTTTGCTTAACCTCAATTTTCTGAAATGCTTTGATATTACTAACTTAGGTTTTATTAGATAGTGAAAATTTCAAGAATATAATTGTGAATGGTAAATTATTATTTTATATTTATATTATTTACTAGGTTAATTTAGTTAGAGCAAAATAAATCTAAAAATATCTTGAATTGAGAAGCCAATTCAAGACTATTATAGGTGAAATCATGTATCTACCTGCCTAGTTTCAAATCTTCCTCCATCACTTATTAGCTGGTGTGACCTTAGACAAGTTATTTAACCTCTCTGTTCTTTGGTTTCCTCATCTGTGGCATCAAATAATAATAATAACAATAATAATTTCTACCTCATATGGATATTGTAAGTAATATTGTAAGTTTATCACTTAAACCCAGAAGTTGGAGTCTGCAGTGACCTATGATCATGCAACTGCACTTAAACGTGGATGACAGAACAAGACCCTGCCTCAAAAAAAAAATTGTTTTTAAAGAGGACTATGTTAAAATAGTGATCACCTAGAAGGTTCACTATATATATATATATCTTACAACTATGCCTAGCACCTAGTAGGCACTGTATACATGTGCCAGCTAAGGTTCACTTACTTACACTACACACAAAATCTCAAGAATTAAAATTCAAGATAAAGGAAGCTGACAGATGAGGGTTTTAAATTAAGTGTTGTAGATATCTGATGTTAAAAATATACTTAATGAAATCATTATGTTTAAATGTATTCAAATACACACTAAATGAATTCACAATATACTTCACATAAGAAGGTAAGGCATGTATCCTTAAACGACTCTTAGTATTTTTTTCTCACTCGTTAGAAAATCTGATAAAAGTAACTTACTGATTTCAAGAGCTATGTTAATGCTGGGTACAGTGGCTCACACCTGTAATTCTAACAGTTTGGAAGGTTAAGGCAGGAGGATTCCTTGAGGCCCGAAGTTCTAGACTACCCTGGGCACCAAAGCAACAGCCTGTCTCTACAAAAAATAAAAAACTTAGCCAGGTGTGCTGGTGAGCACCTATAGTCCTAGTTGCTAGAGAGGTGAGGCAGGATCACTTGAGCCCAGGAATTGGAGTTGAAGTAATCTATGATCATACAACTGCACTCAAACATAGATGACAGAGCAAAACTCTCTCTCTCTCTCTCTCTCTCTCTCTCTCTCTCTCTCTCTCTATATATATATATATATATATATATATATATATATATATATTTAATTGTTTTTAAAAGGAACTATGTTAAAATAGGGATTATTCATGGATTCACAATGCCCATGAAGCTCATTCTTACACCTCAGATTAAAAATCCCTTGCTTAAGAGTTTCTGGCAGGAAATGAAATGCAAGAAAATAAAAATAAAATATTTTTAAATGTACAGATTACACAACTTAGATGACCTTTTTGTTGTCAGGGACTCTGATGGATCTGAAATGCTACCCTTATTGCTAGCTAACAAGTTAGCCTGGACTGACAGATAGGAACTTTCTGGCTCAGGGACAAAGCAATTTTATCATTCGTGGCACCGCATGCAGCACAGCTCCATGTTCGCATCAGTTCTCCGTTCCCCAGAGACCCAGGCAGGCATCACAAAGGTGGATGCTATGCACACAGTGGATTTGCATCACAGCTAAAGATATCCAAGTTTAGGAAAGCCCAATCTTTTATAACAGCTACAAGCACACATGCCTGATCTTTGCAGTAGAAGGATACATCTTTTTACTAGACAATAAGCAAATCTACTGTCTGCTTTAGGAGAAAGCAACTGTCTCTATCCTCCAAAGTAGATCATATATTCCTAAAAAAAATTTGTCAAGAATGAAAGCCATCAGTGCCTCTGCCTCCAAGCCATCCAGAAACAAAGAAACCTTTAAAGAATTGCCTCCCAATGTTTGTCCTATCAAGTCTGGAAGGGAAAATATTGTCATATATTATTTTGGGGGAGAAGGGATAAAGTTAGTTATATGGATGGATGTATAGATAACTAATAATCTCTTCACTGTAATCAAAGGAATGAGAAAAGAACAAGATATATGTAATATTTGCCTTCAGGGAGCTAACAGTCTGGTGATAGTGACAGGCTTTAAACAGATAAGCCATAAAATGATTAATTGCAATTTAGGTAAGTTTCACCAGAAGAAATGAAGCAGATTCATGAAATTATATATTGAGGAACTTCATCTAGTTTATGATACCCAAGAAAGTGTCCCTGAGGAAGTAAAATTTGAAAACAAAGCCTAACGGACAGAGTAAGGTTGAGCATCTCTAATCTAAAAACTGAAACACTCCAAAATCCAAGACTTTTTGAGTGTCAACATGACATCACAAGTGTAAACTTTCACACTTGACCTCATGTGACAGGCCACAGTCAAAATGCAGTCAAACTTTGTTTCATGTACAAAAGTATTAAAATTGCTGTACAAAAGTAACTTTAGGCTATGTATGTAAGGTATACATGAAACATAAATGAATTCTGTGTTTCGACTTAGGTTCTATCCCTAAGATATCTCATTATGTATATGCAGATATTCCAAAATCTGAAAAAAATCCAAAATCTAAAACAGTTTTGGTCCCAAGCATTTCAGATACTTTACCTCTGGTGGTAATTATCAGGTGAAGAGTAGGGAATACAATATTCTGGGTAGAAGGAAGACCCTATTGAATGAAGGAACCCTGTATTATTAGAGAAACTACAAGAAAGCCAGGATTACTAAAGCAGTGTAAGATAGCAGGAGCCAGATTGGATTCTGAACTTGATTCTGATGGCAATGCAAAGGCAGTGGAAGGTTAAGAAAGAGAATTACCTCATTATATTAGCATTTTAGAATGGCCCTCCATTGTTGTATGAAGGATTGGTTGTAGGGGAAAGGGTGAATGAAGACATTGGAATTGAGAGCTTATTGTTATAAGCCCAGCAAGAGGTGATAGTAAACTGGCTGCAGACAATGACAGTATAGATGAAGAGAAATGAATAGATTAAAAAAATATTTTTATAAAGCGTAGTTGACGGACCTGGGTGATTGATTTGATCTAGAGGGAGAAAAAGAAAGTTGTGGATGGTTCTCAGATTTCTGGCATGGGCAACAGTGCAGGCAGAGTGCCTAGAAAGAATTAACTAGCCTCTTGGGGATTTATCTCATAAATTCACTTCTATTTCAGTGACAGCAAGCAACTTAGATATATACACACAGGGAACCTGATTCTCTCCAGACCCCTAAGAACTAACTTTGGTACAGATAAAAGATGCGCTCTAGGGAATTGAGATGTCACACTCACCTCAATATACAGGTAGTTTTTACTTGAATTCGTAGAAGAAAGAATACCTTTGTGCTATCAGTTGGTCAAAAATTGCACCTCAAATTTTGCCAATATGATCCCTTTAAAGCTGTATAATTTACACCGGGTGTGATGCCATCATTAGTGCTCCCTCTGTTGATTCTAATGAGGCATATGTCCTTTTCTCATGCTGAAAAAAGTATGCTCTTACTACCCACAGATATTCTGAATATGTAGTTGATATTTAACCACATCAAATATTGAACCTGGTGCTTCCAATATGTAAGTAATTCCTTAGGATTAAGAAACTACTAAAAGCATTTTCTTGGAGTATTTAAAATGCAGTTGACAAAAATCCAACTCAAGCTAGCATAAGAAAATGTGTAGCTCAAATAAGTAAACACTTTCAGATCAGGGTAAGACGGGCAGCTGTAGATACCCAAGATGTCATCACGCTGCTGTCTTGCTCCATGACTCCCTTCTGGAGTCCCTTGTTACCTTTGTTATTGGGCAGACTTTCTTCCTGAAGTACAAAAGGAAGTCACTGGTAGCTCTAGGCCTACACAGTCCGTCTGATTTCCAATGGAAAAGTGTCTTGCTTTCTGACCATGAAAATTAGGACAACTGTTTGAGTCATGTATTCACCTCTGAACCAAAGTTGTGTCACCTGCTTGCCTTGGCCAGTCCAACTGGAATCATATTTGGTTCTGGTTCTAATCTGATCTCCCCAAGAAGAGGGTATTTTATCCCAGAACACTGGGAAGTAAAGATGGATGAGCATGCAAACTGACAAACAAATAATAAATATCCACTGCAGACAAGTACATTGGGAAAGAGCTGAAACATCACAGAATCACTTCAATACAGGCCAGTGTAGAATTGCAGATGTGGAAGGTTAAGACAAGGTACATTGATATAAAATGAATAAAAGGTAATTCCGCAGTAATACTTATGAAAAGATGGAAAGACTGTAGTATGTTGCCTGTGAATCAGTAGGTGTCAAAGTTTTGAAAACAAAGAGGTACAAGGATGAATAAAACCCATGTCTAGAATATTGGAATGATGGTTTAATTTTGCTATTTTACTACTCTTAAATTAGATCCTTGTATTTGAGGTGGAACTCCTAAGCTAAAGAAAAAAACTGAAAACAATTGGAAAGATCCAGAAGAACTCTATGAAGATGAGTAATGGATAGAAATTAAATTTAAAAATCAATAAATATGTATGTAGTGTTTTGTCTATGCAAAATAAAGCCCTTTGAGGAGGATAAAATATATTAAATTATGACAGTAGTAAAAGAGAAACATAATGCTTTTACATATATGATTTCAATTCAGGAAAAAAGTAGCTATTTTTCTCTGCATTCATGCTCAAAATAAAGCAGAATAAAAGAAGTTCAAGCAGGTGTGCAAAATATTTATATTAGAGAGAAATATTTTTTAACTTGGAGTTAATAACTCTTTGAATGAATTTCAAGCCTTCTCTGCGATCTTTTAAAATAGAGTTCCTTCTCATACATTTGGACCTTGGGGCGCTGTGCTGCTTGAGTGACCAGTTAGATGACTATATGCTTCATGAGGCCAGGAATCCTGTGTTATTTGCACATTTGCATAAGATGGGCTGGATCATAATGGTCTCTAAAATATTTGCTTAGTATGTGTCAATGTTAATTTGTATTTCACTTAGTTGTTAATTATCTATATAGGAAATCTGTTTTATGGATCTGCTTAACGAGTATTACATTTATACTGGTGCTGTCATCATACATACATGGCATTATACATAGACTGACAACTTTCTAGCTGCTGTGTTTTCAGTGAATAGAAGCTAGATGTGCTAGCAATCTAAGAAAAGATGATGACAACAAGATACTGATATAATTTCTAGTTATTGAAAATTTTGGATCATCTGATCCATTGTCTCCATCTATTATCATCAACTAAGCATTCATTTTAGGAGTAATTATGAAAGATGAGGTTTCTTAATATTGTAAGTTACACTGAATACAAAGCATATGGTCATAGCACTGTTATGAATAGACTCAATATTGCATCCAGGTCATCATGGAATTGAGCAATGGAGTTTAGGTTCAGTAAAGAAGCTTAAGGGCCATCTTTTACTCAATCTTCTCTTCTTTAGTTATCTCATTATTTAGGTGATAAAGTGATTGAGACCTAATTACGTTAAGAGACTTGCCCAATTACACTGTTAGTGAGAGTGTAAATTAGTTCAACCATTATGGAAGACAGTGTGGTGATTCCTCAAGGATCTAGAACCAGAGATACTATTTGACTCAGCAATCCCGTTACTGGGTATATACTCAAAGGATTATAAATCATTCTACTATAAAGACATATGCATACATATGTTTATTGCAGCACTATTCACAGTAGCAAAGACTTGGAACCAATCCAAATGCCCATCAATGATAGACTGGATAAAGAAAATGCAGCACGGGGTCCAAAGTGGCTCCCACCAGAGGTCATGGCGCTCGCGAAGGCGAGGTCATCAGTTCAAGGCTAACCTGAGCAACCTCATAAGCTCAAACTGATTGGCAAAAAAAAAAAAAAAGAAAGAAAATGCAGCACATATATACCATGGAATACTATGCAGCCATAAAAAGTAATGAGATCATGTCCTTTGCAGGGACATGGATGAAGCTGGAAACCATCATTCTCAGCAAACTAACACAGGAACGAAAACCAAACACCACATATTCTCACTCTTAAGTGGGAGTTGAACAATGAGAACCCATGGACACAGGGAGGGGAACATCACACACTGGGGCCTATCAAGGGGTGGAGTGCTAGGGGAGGGATAGCATTAGGAGAAATACCTAATGTAGATGATGGGTTGATGAGTGCAGCAAACCACCATGGCACGTGTATACCTATGTAACAAACCTGCATGTTCTGTACATATATCCCAGAACTTAAAGTATAATTTTAAAAGAGAGAGAGAGAGAGAGACTTGTTCAATTTGAAATAACCTTTTTATGGCAGAAACTGACATAAAACCTACCTGAAAGAATTTCCGTTTTCTGAAGCTAGGGGAGAGTTTTCAGAGGCGTATCTTAACATCAATATTAGTGTCAATTGGTCAGTATAAACTCTGCCTCATTCTGTCTCGAGAGTAAATTGGTTGACCATTTTCATGATGCTCTAGGAACAAACTCAACACAGACATTAAACACATGTGTAATATGTTCATTTTTCCTTATTTATGGAAAGTATTACAGTTGAGGATAACTTTAGGAGATGTGGCTAAAATTAGCTCTCCATTAGGAAGTATTTTTAAGGACGAAGAAATTTGGAAGTTATTTAACTGCTTTACGGATGTTTTGAGCTTGAGGCTCTTAGTCAGTTTGATTGATTTACTGTGATCTAATTACTCTAATCCATTCACCACTGACCAAGGAAGACACAGTCATTCCATTCAAATATCTCCTTAAGCTCTGCCTGCACTTCTCTGAACCAAGTAGCATGATGAAAAGATTATGCTTTGCTACAGAAAATTATTTTTATCTTAAATAATAAAAACAGAGTCATACCGGTGGGAGTCACCACGAATGATAAGGAATTATAATAAATATCACAGTACAGTTGATATATTTAAAACAACAGCTTTCTTACAGTCACCAAGTAAATTGTTTTATATCATTAGCAGCTGGGCGAGAGCTGTCCCTTGGACATAAGGAGACATGCCTGCCTCCTAGGATGTTCAAACAAATGTTATATTGCCTAAGCAATGTGTTCAGGGTTTTAGCCAATCACATTGCAGACAGTTATCTTTAAGTATTAAATCAGGATAATTTAATCTGAATTGAATTTCAGTATTAGAAAATACAGCAACCTTTTAAAAATAATGCCCTCCACATTAGCAAACAATCTCTCTCTTGTTTCCTTTGTGTAGTCATTAAATTATGAGTGTTAGGGTTTTAACAAACTTGTAGACCCGTAAATGGGAGGCACCCTAGAAAGCAGCCTCCATGACAGTTTCACATGTGATTCAGAGTGCTGAAAGGGTTTACTGTTTGGCTTCAACTCTTTATTGAGATCCTTAAAACTTGATTTCTGGGTATTTTTTTTCCTTCCCAAGAGAACAAACAAGCTATAGTTCGAGCCAGTAGTAACTCCAAGCATTTTTATTAATGTTTGCTCAGCAACAGTCTGAGCTTTGTATGGTTGCTTTATCCCCAGTTCACTGTGTATCTGCAATTTCCTGTTCACCATCTGGGAAAGTCAGATGTAACTCTTATGAGAAGAGGCACCAAAGTTTCATCTCTACTTCATTATTTCAGATGTAATCAAAGGAGTAAATCTACAGTGTGTTCTTGGCTGTAATACGGTAGAGTTGTCCGTTGTCTGGATACAAATCCATTTGTGTTCATATTCTTCTAGAGGAATCTCTTTTCCAGATATAGTTATCTTAAATATTGTATCAATACTTAATACTTAAAAGTTTGTCAGGTTCAAGCTGATAAACCCTACTTTTAAAAAAACTAATATTCCTATATCTTGATGGTGATACTCTTTGAGGCTCTAGAGGTTCTTGTTACCATTTTTTAAGGAGACATTGCTCAGTGCCCTGCCCCAGCAGCCTTTTTGTTTGGAGAAGCAGTGTACACAGTGGTTAGAGCAGGGACTCGGGAGCCAGACCAACTGCTTGGGTTTGAAGTCTGGATCTGCCTCCTCCTAGAATTTAACCTTGAGAAGTTAAATAATCTCTCTGTGCCTCAGTTCCTCCATTTATAAAATGGGGATGATAATTCTAGTAATTATCTCTTAGGATTATTGTGATGATTAAATAAGTTATTCTAAGTGATTACTGAGAAGAGTGCTTGGCACTTAGTGGGCAATACTTAAAGGTTAGATATTTGTATAGCTGCTTATATCTCAACGCTTTGCATTTGCTGCCTCTTCTATCTAGAATGTTCTTTCAGACTTCATGTGGCGTGACACCTCCAAATGTCATTCCTCAAAGAGGCCTTTCCTGGTCATCTTATTCACTCTTCCTATTTGCTGCTTTATTTTTTTAAAGTCCAGATCACCATCTAATATTATATTTACATTTATTTTATATTTTGAACTCTTGTTTCTTCAAAAAGAAAGTAATCTTAGTGAGGTCTTTTGTATAGGACTGTATGCCTAGAGTCTAGAATAGTGTCTGGTATGTACGTAGTAGCTGCTCAACAAATATTTGGAGAATGAATGAAGAGATTATTATAGAAAGATGTCTATATTAGAATGCATTTCTGTAGATACGTTAATCCATCAGAACTCTATAGAGCACAAAATTAGAATTACTGCAAGATAAATTAGATTCTGGTTTACGCTGTGCTTGCAATGAATTGAACACTAAGCTCATATGAAACACTTAAGAGTGTCTATAGTGATTCACAACATAAGCCTGACCTTTTAGTTTGACTTCTCAAAGTCAATTATATTTTCAGTATAAATGAAGTAAAACATACACCTGAAGCAGAAAAAAATAGTGCAGGTTTAATTTAAGATAGTTCTCTACATACGAAAATGATAACACTTTCACTGGTAAAGAAAGAGTCACTTTTTAAAGTAATCACTTTAAAATCACTTGTGTGCATTTTTTTCAGTATTGCTATTAAAAGTACTTTCTTATTTTCAATTTTGAATCATTCAACAATGAATTGTTAGAGCTGTTGCTTTGCTTTACCACATACCACAGTGTAAAATAGCCAAAGGCTCAGCACTTTGGGAGGCCGAGGCGGGTGGATCACGAGGTCAAGAGATCGAGACCATCCAGGTCAACATGGGAAAACCCCGTCTCTACTAAAAATATAAAAAATTAGCTGGGCATGGTGGCGTGTGCCTGTAATCCTAGCTTCTCAGGAGGCTGAGGCAGGAGAATTTCCTGAACCCAGGAGGCGGAGGTTGCAGTGAGCCGAGATCACGCCATTGCACTCCAGCCTGGGTAACAAGAGCGAAAACTCCGTCACAAAAAAAAAAAAAAAAAAAAAAATAGCCAAAGGCTGTTTAATCTAAGCAGGTTAGGTAAAAATGGAGAATGTCAGAAAAATGGAAGACCTCCCAACCCACACCAGAATTGCACTTGCTTTGATACTGTTATTTAAATAATGTCAAACAAAAATAAATTGACTTTGCCTTTTGAAATTTTATTTAGATACACACTGACAGTACCTTAAAGATCAAAGAATAAATGTCTCTTCTTTCTTGAACCTTTATTAAGTACCAATATGCTTAGCGTTAAGTGGGATACAAAAACACATAAGCTAAAGTTCTGTTCTTGAAAAGCGTATACTCTGTTTAGATCTACAAGACAAAAAAACTGTAAGAAATCCATACACATTAGTAAATCATTAGTTTCTAAAGAAATTCAGATGTAGGATGATTGTTGTAGGTGATTGAAAACACAAGAAGAGAGTGATCCTTTAGACAAGCATTAAAGGATGAAAAGCATTTTGTTAGGCAATTTGGAAGGAAAAGAGAACATTCCATGCACAGAACACAGCTTGATCAAAGATAAAAATGGGCAAATTATAGCAGACATTCAAAAAGAAGAATTGGTACCAATCCTATTGACACTATTCCACAAGATAGAGAAAGAGGGAATCCTCCCTAAATTGTTCTATGAAGCCAGTATCACCCTTACACCAAAACCAGGAAAGGACATAACCAAAAAGAAAACTACAGACCAATATTCCTAGATGCAAAAATCCTTAACAAAATACTAGCTAACCAAATCCAGCAACATATCAAAAACATAGTCCACCATGATCAAGGGATTCAGGGATGGTTTAACACATGCGAGTCAATAAATGTGATATGCCACATAAGCAAAATTGAAAGGAAGAATCACACGATCATCCCAGTAGATACAGAAAAAAAATTGACAAAATCCAGCATTTCTTTATGATTAAAACTCTCAGCAAAATTGGCATACAAGGGATATGCCAGTATCCCTTGTGAAAAACCCACAGTCAACATAATATTGAATGGGGGGAAAGTTGAAAGCATTCCCTCTGAGAAATGGAACAAGACAAGGATGCCCACTCTCACCACTTCTCTTCAACATAGCACTGGAAGTCTTAGCTGGGGCAGTAAGGCAGGAGAAAGAAATAAAGGGCATTCAAATCAGCAAAGAGGAAGTCAAACTGTTACTATTTGCTGATGATGTGATTGTTTACCTAGGTAACCCTAAAGACTTCTCCAGAAAGTTTCTAGAACTGATAAAAGAATTCAGCAACATTTCTGGATACAAAATTAATGCACACAAATCAGTAGCTCTTCTATACACCAACAGCAACCAAGCTGAGAATCAAATCAAGAACTCAACACCTCTTATAATAGCTGCAAAATAATAATAATAATAATAAAATGCTTAGGAATATACCTGACCAAGGAGTGAAAGATCTCTACAAGAAAACTACAAAACACTGCTAAAAGAAATCATAGACAACACAAACAAATGGAAACACATCCATGTCCATGGATGGGTAGAATCAATATTGTGAAAATGACCATACTGTCAAAAACAATCTACAAATTTAGTGCAGTTCCCATCAAAATATCACCATCATTCTTCACAGAACTAGAAAAAACAATCCTAAAATTCATATGGAATAAAAAAAGAGCCCACATAGCCAAAGCAGGAGTAAGCAAAAAGAACAAATTTGGAGGGATCACATTGCCTGATTTCAAACTATGCTCTAAGGCCATAGTCACCAGAACAGCATGGAAGTGGTATAAAATAGGCACATAGACTAATGGAACAGAATAGAAAACCCAGAACTAAAGCCAAGTGCAGCCAACTAATCTACGACAAAGCAAACAAAAACAAAGTGGAGAAAAAACACCCTATTCAACAAGTGGTCCTGGGATAATTTTAGCAAGAAAAAAAAACTCATGCAAAAGTGGGCTAAGGACATGAATAGACAGTTCTCAAAAGAAGATATACAAATGGCCAACAAACACAAAAAAATGCTCAATATCACTAATGATCAGGGAAGTACAAACCACAGTGCAATAGCACCTTACTCCTGCAAGAATGGCCATAATCAAAAATGAAATAAATAATAGATATTGGCATGGATGTCGTGAACAGGGAACACTTCTATACTGCTGCTGGAAATGTAAACTGGTACAACCACTAAGAAAAACAGTGTGGTGACCATTGTAGAGTAAAATAGTACTGATCTGGGAGTTCAGAGATCTGAATTTGAGCTCTAGTTGCCATACCTAATAACTGGACAAATTTCTTAGCCAAGCAGTTCCCTTGTTGTTATAAAAAAAAAAGATAGCATCCTTTATTTATCCATAATTTTTCTCTTTACGTGTATGTATTAGGGTTCTCTAGAGGGACAGAACTAAGAGGATAGATGTATATATAAAGGGAGTTTATTAAGGAGTATTAACGCACACATTCACAGGATACAGTCCCAAAATAGGCTCTCTGCAAGCTGAGGTGCAAAGAAGCCAGTCCAAGTCCTAAAGCTGAAGAACTTGGAGTCTGATGTTCAAGTCCAGGAAGCATCCACGTGGGAGAAAGATGTAGGCTTGGAGGCTAAGCCAGTCTAATCTATGTTCTGCCTACTCTTATTCTGGCTGTGCTGGCAGCTGATCAGATTGTACCCACCCAGATGGAGGGTGGGCCTGCCTTTCCCAGTCCACTGACTCAAGTGTTAATCTTCTTTGGCAACACCCTGACAGACACACCCAGGAACAATACTTTGATCCTTTAATCCAATCAAGGTGATGCTCAATATTAACCATCACAATGTAACTGATATGTTAGGATTCATGAGGTCTAATCATAAAGTGATACTATTTGCCACTGATTGTTTCTTTATAATTTGTTCAATGGAAGAAACCTCTGCCACTGAGTAAAACCTTAGAAAACTTCTTAAACTTCTAATAAGTCTTTGGAAATAGAAAGCATTATGATTACTGTAAATCACACAGTCTTGACTCAATTATTTAAAAATCTAGTCCCATGGGATTGTCAAAGTTGCTAACTTGATTTGGTTACAACTACTATCCTTCCAACAGCAAGGACTTACTAAAGCATAAAGTTTAGGGAAGAGGGTGTGGTTAGCCTCTTTTTTGCTGCCTCTTTACACTTCTGCTAATTAATCTTTATTTCTGGCTCTCCTGGGTTGGAACATGGGGAGGAAAAATATGGAAGAAAGGCAGGAAAATACTGGCATCTTTATTTAATTGGTACTGTTATAAGTTGGCTGCCATCCTCTGGACAGTTGCTGATGATTTGCACAATCTCTAGCAACACAGTATCTTTCACTTAATCTCTCCTGAGGCCTAATGGCCATTCTAGAAGGTTCCATCAGACAAGAACTAGTATCATGTCATTCTAGTTCTCTCTTGTACAGTGTACCAGATACACCTGTGCAATACATTGACCCAATAAACTACTGAAGTACAAGTTTACCCAGCCTAACCACCTCATTTTCTAGCCTGCTGCTGGAGTGGCAAGCCAGCCTGTCTCTCGCATTGGAGATTTTCCAAACAGGGATCAAAACCAGAACTCTTCATCCCTTTCCCCCAACTCCAGGGGCACACAGTTACTTCTACATAGCGCAATTGTAGGTATCTTGTTCTTTTTCCTATACAAGTGCGTGCCAAAAAAATAAAGAAAACAAAACCTTTATTTTTCTAAACTTCACTTCTCTCTTTCTGTTTAATGCCCTTGACATGTAAGGATATCTAGCCTGTTCTCTGCCATGTAGTTTTCACAAGTTGCTCTGATGCTTTCTGTCTTCCAGCTTACTTCGATATCTGATGTCTTAGGGTCTTAATCAAAAAGATCTATTGATTTTTGTAAAGTGATTTCAATAAATGAAAGTCACAAAAAAGGTACAGCTTGTTTGCATCTTCAGTAGTTAGGCAACACTAACAGAAGTTTATTTTACTCTAGTTTTACTTTGCCTACAATTCCATTAAATCACCTGCAGATGTGTGATGGTAACTGGATTATAATCAACTTATCTAAAAACCCAGGCCTATTGGTGTGACTTTCATATTGCAGCCTATATTTATAGTACATTCTGTTTTTCCTTTAAAAAAAGTACAAAACCAAGACCACTGAGCTCAACCAGTTGATAATTATCCCTGTTAACAAAAGAATCTTAAGAAGTGATCTTAAGATTCTTAAGATCACTTAAGATACATCTTAAGAAATGATATGGTTTAAAGATTTAAGAATAATTTCTAGGTAAACTAGTAAACCTTTCTTTTTTACCCTAGAGTTTATATGACACAACACTGGTTTGTTCTCATAAATCTTGTGTTTGTTTATGGATTTGTCACTGGTTTATCCCCATACATTCACGTTTGTTTATGGATTTGTCAGACCAGCTCTCTGTTTAAACGCATTGTCTGCTGATCCAGGATGTCTCCTTCATTCTTTTGAAATAATTAAGTCTAGGCTCAGTGGACTTTTCACAGTTAGAATCTAACGTTCTGATTATTTCAGCATGTTTTAAAAAGTCTTAAAACTTTCCAAATGGTGGTCTACTTGGAACAAATTGGCCCATTTGGAATAAATGACTACATACTTGGCTAAAATACATGAATTTTATACTAAATAGCCAAACCTGGATACTTGTTTCCCTTTGTATTAATTCAAAATCAAGACAAATATCATTCACTGTAATTTTGGATATCATGTGTTTAGGCAACAAATGAAATGAATTTTAATAAGAAAAATGCCAATCTCAGACAAATATAAAGTTCATATCATCAGTATCTCTTGATTATTTTGAAGGAGGAGTGCCTTAGGTAAAAGAAACAAACTGGTTGTAAGCAAGAATAACAGCACATGCTACAGGTTCCACAGGGCCAACTTTAGGACTTGAGCATCCTAGGGTTTTGGTATCTGCGGAGGCCCTAGAATCAATGCACCACAAATACTGAGGGAAAACTGTGTATGAAGTTTAGAAACTCCTCATAAAAATTTATAGACTTATCAGTTATCCAATGCAACTGTTCCTCTGACATGAGTCATGTGCTGGCCAGCCAGGGAGAATCCAGATGTCCTCCTCCAGATCCTGCTGATATAGAATTAGAAAAATAATTAACCATACCAATCTGGGTACTTATGCTGACAGTGAGAGTCTACATGTTTTGGAAATAAAGCGTTAGGACTCGTTTCCAGTTGGGTGAGGTATTCCTTGGGTGGTATCTTGCCATTTGAGGACTAGCATTAATTTGTTTGGAACAATAGCATGTTAATAAACACAGTGCAATATTAATTCAATTTATCTCCTCCTGTTGTTCTGAAAGAGGCATCAGTGATCTAGCTCCCTGATTTGGTAGCAGAAAATCTCAAATCTCACTCTGGTTTCTAAATGGGTACTTTATGCCCCTGACCCTCTGATATAAAATTAGCAGTTCCCAGCACTTCATAATGACCTTATCCTATTTTATTTTTCTATCAATGACATTGTCAATATCATTATCAATATCAGGTATAAGATGTATTTATTTATTTGTATACATTTTCACATTTTCTGTCTTTCAGATGTCTGTACTAGATTCTGGCTAGGGTTTTAAAGGAAGTTTTTCGTTTTGTTTTTTATTTATTTATTTATTTTACTTTAGGTGCATACTATATCTGGCATTTCTCCCCGTGTTATCCCTCCCCACCCCCCGCTGTCTCTCCCCTACCCCCACAAATGCCCCCAGTGTGTGATGTTCCTCTCCCTGAGTCCACGTGTTCTCACTGTTCAACACCCACCTAAGAGTGAGAACATGTGGTGTTTGGCTTTTTGTTCTTGTGTCAGTTTGCTGAAAATGATGGTTTCCAGATTCATCCAAGTCCCTACAAAGGACATGAACTCATCATTTTTTATGGCTGCATAGTATTCCATGGTGTATATGTACTACATTTTCTTTGTCCAGTCTATCACTGAGGGGCCTTTGGGTTGGTTCCAGGTCTTTGCTATTGCACACAGGGCTGCAATGAACATATGTGTCCATGTGTCTTTATAGTAGAATGATTTATAGTTCTTTGGGTATATACCCAGTAATGGGATTGCTGGGTCAAATGGAATTTTGATTTCTAGATCCTTTAGAAATCGCCACACTGTCTTCCACAATGGTTGAGCTAATTTACACTCCCACCAACAGTGTAAAAGTGTTCCTTTTTCTCCACATCCTCCCCAGCATCTGTTGTCTCCAGATTTTTTAATGACTGCCATTCTAACTGGCATGAGATAATATCTCAGTGTGGTTTTGATTTGCATTTCTCTAATGACCAGTGATGATGAGCATTTCTTCATATTTTTGTTGACTTCATATATGTCTTCTTTTGAAAAGCATCTGTTCATATCCTTCGCCCACTTTTGAATGGGGTTGTTTGTTTTTTTCTTGTAAATCTGTTTTAGTTCTTTGTAGATTCTGAATGTTAGCCCTTTGTCAGATGGGTAGATTGCAGAAATTTTTCCCATTCTGTTGGTTGCTGATTCGCTCTAATGATGGTTTCTTTTGCTGTACAGAAGCTCTGAATTTTAATTAGATCCCATTTGTCTACCTTGGCTTTTATTGCCATTGCTTTTGGTGTTTTAGTCATGAAGTCCTTGCCTATGCCTATGTCCTGGATTTTTGGTTTTTTAAAAGTCTTTCTAATATCTTAGCTCTGGACAAGGTTAGACTAAAAAGAATTTGGGAGGCTGAGGTGGGAGGATTACTTGAACCCAGGAGCTCAAGACCACCCTCAGCAACATACGGAGACCCTGTCTCTACAAAATAAATTTGAAATTTGCCAGGCATGGTGATGTGTGCCTGTGGTCTCAGGTACTCAGGAGCTGAGGTGGGAGGAGCACTTGAGCCCAGAAGGTTGAGGCTGCAGTGAGACACAATTTTACGGCAGCAAGAACTCCAGCCTGGGTGACAGAGAGAGACCTTGTCTCTGAAAATAAAATGAAATACGATCCAGAAAGTGATATCCACTAGAATGTAAGCTCCTAAATGGCGAGGACGTTTTGCAGCAGTAGTTGTTCACTGCTGTAACCCTGGAGCCTTGAATATTCTCTGACCTATAACCACTGCTCAATAGTCAGGAAAGAATGGAGATTATAATTAATGCTTGTCTTATGGATTTGTTGTGAAGATTAAACTAAAGATGTCATACAAACTCCACACAACATGAGATACAGAATCTAAAATCCCTAAAGGTTCCCTTATGGCACCCAGAAACGCCAAACTTGACTTTTAAATGTATGAATTTCAATCCATAAACTGAAGATACTGATTATATGCACATTTTAAATATATACAACTTCTAAATACTATATAGGAAGTCCCTGACTCACAATGACTCAACTGAACACTTTCCCAAATTTAGGATGATAGAAAGGCAATATGCATTCAGTAGAAACCGTACTTCAAGTACCCTACAATCATTCTTTCACTTTCAATATAGTTTTTAATAAATTACATGAGATATAAAAGACTTTATTATTAAATAGGCTTATATTAGATTATTTTGTCCAACTGTAGAAATTTTCTGAGCTTGTTTAAAGTAGGCTAGGCTAAGCTATAATGTTCAGTAGGTTAGGGATATTAAATGCATTTTGACTTCAGATATTTTTGACTTACAATGGGATTACATCCCAGTAAGCATCTATATTTGGGATCCTTGCTTATGTAAGTGGACTCTTTTACAATGATGAGAATCTCACTCTGATATCATTAACAATTCACCTTATGTTTGCTATATAAAAAAAGTTCTTTCATATAAAATGTGGGAAAATATCCTGTTCAGGATATTCATTTTATCTAACCATAGACTGAAGACCACTTGTGACTTTATTTGATCTGTATTTTGGCACAATTTATTTAATAATTATTACACCCAAAACTAGAGAACAGACTTACTGGCTTTTCATTTTAAAAATTAATCTCCTTTTCTTTTTCTTTTCAAAAGTTAATCCAGAGGCAGTGTTCTGCTTTGAACTTTAAGCAAATATAAACCTTAATAACATCAGTGTCTCAGCAGTGAGTTTTTATAAGGATTGAAGAAAGGGAGTTACAAGCAATAAGACATCAGTCTTAGCTTGTATGACAGCCTGATACCCTCTGTTTTCTTGAATATTTCACCTAAAAAAGATGCATTTTAGAATCTAACTTTCCAAAATTGCTTTGTAGTAGCATTTACTGAATGGATTGTAGTGTTTTGTTAATAGCACTCTTTGTTGATAGCACTGAAAAAAAGGAACACCTCTGCATATTTCTTCTTTTTTTTTTTTAGACAGAGTTTGCTCTGTCATCCAGACTGAAGTGCAGTGACATGGTGATCTCAGCTCACTGCAAATTCCACCTCCTGGGCTCAAGGGATTCTCATGCCTCTGCCTCCCAAGTAGCTGGGATTACAGGAGCCCACCACCATGCTCCGCCAATTTTCGTATTTTTAGTAGAGACTGGGTCTCACCATGTTGGTCAGGCTGGTCTCAAATTCCTGACCTCAGGTGATCCACCTGCCTTGGCCTCCCAAATTGCTTGGATTAAAAGCGTGAGCCACCGTGTCCAGCCTGTGTGCCAGCCTAGATATAGCATTTTTAAGTATCTTGTGGCTTGTTAAAGATGTCTGTGTCACACTCCAGTTACAGTTTAAGAGAAACTTTTCTATATCAATAAAAGGAAAATTTAGATTTAAAAAACAATATCAAAGGCCTCTCCTTCCCCCGGAAACATTGCTTCTTTAGTATTCTTCAGTTTGCTGATCTAGTCAATATTAATGCTTTCTCAGTTGTTTTGATTCATTACAAGCTAATAAAGGAAAGTGGAATTTTTCAGGGATTGGTGAATTATTTTACCTCTACTGTACTTCCCAAGGTCCTTCCACCCAGCTTTGATCTTATGGTTCATTCCTTGTCATTTCATTGGGTTGAAGGGACCTGTAAAGGGAACATTGGTTTAATCACTGTTTCCTTCCTGATATAGCTCTGATTTCTAAACTGTCTGGAGTTCTTTTGAAATTCTTATATTACAGCTCTCCTGGGCTTTCCTCTGCAATCACCCTTCACACAGTCTTTATTGGCAGGGTTACACAATGATGTGTGTCACTCTGTCTCTCTAGGCCCTTTTTATAGTAAAATACACAGTCCTTGTAGCTTTGGACCCTCAAGCCTTTATTCTAATTCTATGTATTTATTAATTCTGGTCTCTACCCCTCAAAATCAGGGTACATATACAAATCCTTGACCTTGAAAGTTTTATGGCCCCAAAGAAACAAAGATTAATCATAATTATGTTATCTTCCTGAAAATCTCAAGCCCTGCTTCCCTTTTTAAGTGCACAGATGATTCCTGAACCAACAGGAAACAAAGTTGAGAAACTTTTGAGCATTTCTTTTCTTTGCCATTGTCCAGGAAAGAGAATATAGTTCTCCCAAGACTATCCAATTCATTTTCCTATTGTTAAAGTAACAAATATCCTTCTTGATTCTAATCTAATCTCTTTCTTGGCAAATAAGATTTCACTGTCTTAACTTCTCTGCATATAATAATTCACTCCTTTCCTTGTGCTCCAGCCATACTCCAGGTGGTTTTGCTATCACATTTAAAACACTGAACTAAGTTACTGCATAGTGTGAGCCTCTTCTCCATACCAGACTCTGATCTCCAGCTCAGAAAGCATGTCTTATCCATCACTGACTGTCCAGAGCTTAGCAAATAGCATACACATAGTTATTGCTTAATAAGTGCATGTAAAATGAATGAATAGCAGTCATGTAAAAGTCAGTAGTAGGTTTTCCATTAATATAAGATCAAGAATTCTATCTATTATATGACACAATAGCCTTGCTGCTTTCATACTGGAAAAAGTTGTGCTTCATTGAACTATTCTGTGTGTGTGTGTGTGTGTGAGAGAGAGAGAGAGAGAGAGAGAGAGAGAGAGAGAGGCAGACAGACAGAGAGAGAGAGAAGGAGACTCTGAAACAGCTGCTAAAGAGAGCAAACTGGGATGAATGTATAACCCATTATAAGCAAATAGCATTTTGATACCCCACTCCTAGTTCAATCTTAGTTTATTTCTTCTTTGCCGCATTTCTCTCATTTGTAACTTTTTTATCTTGAACAACTTTATAAGCAACTTGAAACCTTTTTAGGCACATCGGTTAATCTTTTGTATTTTGTAGAAATAATAAAGAAGCATAAAAAAGATCTAGTCCCCTCTTTGCTGAAGAGGAAAGTATGGGGGGAAAATTATGAGGATGCTATTTACTGCTGCTTGGACATTGAAGTAACATGGTAGGAGCCTGTCTTCGTCCATTTGGGATACTATAACAAAATACCATAGACCAGGTAGCTTATAAATAATAGATACATATTTATCATGGTTCTGGAGGCTGGGAAGTTCAATATCAAGGCGTTGGCAGAGGCCCCCAAGTTGGTTTATAGACCACAGTCTTCTTGCTGTAACCTCCCATGGCAGAAAGGCAAGAGTCTGTCTGGGGCTTCTTATTAATTAAATAAGGCCACTAATCTCATTCATGAGGGCTCTGCTCTCACAACCTAATCACTCTCCCAAAGCCCTGCCTCCTAATACTATCACGTTGGGGGTTAGGAGTTCAACATGTAAATTTTGGGAAGAAACAAACATTCAAACCACATCAGAACCTTTAATAGAACTGCATTGTCTTCAAAGAAAAGTTCTTCAAAATTCCAAGCACAGTAACATAGCTTAGTGAAAATAACACCACAGTCACAGTAGAGGAGGCCACTGAGATTGTGTGTGCTCCCCATCCTTCAAAACAGAAACCATAAAGAACATATCCCTGAGTATGTAAGTAATCCGCATCCCAACTTAAAGGGTTCATCACCATCTCCCCTTTTTGTGACTTTTAAATCTAGGATTCTTTGTAGACAATTTTGAATCACCTTGACAGAACCAAATAAAGATTTAAACATATAGTTTTAAAAGATTGTAAGTTTTTCTCTCTTTCAAATGACTGAGCTCTGACCCAGAGCCTTCACATTTAAGTCACTGCTATGGGTGCTCTAAAGGAAATGTGTGCTCTTCTGAGAAATGGTATTAGACAGCGGATTAGAGGTGATGACCACTTTGTGGATTAAGACCTCTGATAAGCTTGCTGTTGCCAAAAAGAAAAAAAGGATATTAACCAGATGTTTGTGTAGCATATGAAATGAAATATGAATATAGTTAAGTGTCATGTATGATTTCTATACATGAGTAGACATTACAGTGTTATAGCAAATAAATTAAAACATTTTAATGAGCATTTTTCTTTGCTGTTGTCCAGGAAAGAAAATATGGTTCTCCCAAGACTAATTCATTTTCATAATGTTAAAGTAACCAATGTCCTTCTTGATTTTAATCTCATCTCGTTCTTGACAAACAAGATTTCACTGTCTTAACTTCCCTACACATATGGTCATTAACTTTAGCAATAAACAATGCTGAAGTTAATAATAATGGCTGTCCTTTACTGAGTCCTTACCATGTGCTGGGTACTGTGCTATGCACTTTGATTACCTCATTTATCCCTCACAACAAATTTATGGGGGGAAAAACGGATTTTATTTATATTTTACAAATAAGGCTACTGAGGTTCAGAGAGTTAATTGCTTTCACCCACAGTCACAAAGTTATTAAATAGCAATGCTGGTGCTCAAAGCCAGGGCTATCTGATTCAGAGTTCACATCCATAAGCAGTTCACTTTCTCATTGTTTTGTGAAATCATGTTCTTTCTGTCTTCAATTCAGAATGACCCAGACATTGGTGAGTTTTGGTGAGACATAATCAAACGCAGTGAGATTAATCTGTCTTCTGGGTGACAGCAGGCAACAGAATCTTCAAGCCAAATCTTTGATTTAGAGGTCGGTGCAAAAGTAACTATGAATTTTAAATCATTTTATAACTAGGCCCAAACACATTTTTATTAATCAAAATAGAATCCATTACAATCAACACATTTTTGCCAACAAAAAATAAGTTTGTTTATTCCTATAGTGTAAAAATCTGTGCTTTGGGATTCAACGAACTTTTGGAAAGCATTTTCTGCATCCTGCTGGTTGTGGAAGGGTTTTCCCTGCAAAAAGTCATTGAGATTTGAAGAAGTGGTAGTCAGTAGGCAAGAAGTTAGGTAAATATAGTAGATGAGGCAAAACTTCGGAGCCCAACTTTTGAAATGATGTTTGTGTGACGTGCAGCTGGGCATTGTCATGGAGAAGAACTGGGCCCCTTTTGTTGACCAATGCCAGCTGCAGGCATTGCAGTTTTCTGTGTATCTCACTGATTTGCTGAGCATACTTCTCAGATGTAACAGTTTCTCCATGATTCAGAAAGCTGTAGTGGATCAGACCAGCAACAAACCACTAAACAGTGACCATGACCTTTTTTTTTTTGGTGCAAGTTTGGCTTTGGGAAGTGCTCTGGAGCTCGGTCCAACCACTGAGTTGATCATCGACAGTTATCCTATAAAATCCACTTTTCATCACATGCCACAATCCCATCGAGAAATGGTTCATTGTTGTTGCATAGGATAAGAGAAGACGACACCTCAAAATGACAATTTTTTTTTATTTTCAGTCCGCTCATGAGGCACCCACTTAGTGACCTTTTTCACCATTCTAATTTGCTTCAAATGCCCAATGACCATAGAGTGGTCGTCCTTGGGTTCTTTGGCAACTTCTCGTGCTGTTGTAAGAGGATCAGCTTCAATGATTGCTCTCAACTGGTCGTTGTCCACTTCTGAGAACCACTTCAAGGTTCTCATCTCCTTTGCAGAGCTTCTTGAACCACCAATGCACTGTACGTTTGTTAGCAGTTCCTGGGCCAAAGTGCACTATTGATGTTGTGAGTTGCCGCCACTGCTTTACAAAACATTTTGAACTAGAGTAAGAAAATCACTCGAATTACCTTTTTGTCTAATATAATTTCCATAGTCTAAAATAAACATAAAATAAACAGCAAGTAACATCCTTAGCAAAAGCATAAATCAAGAAATGCCCATTAAAATAGTATATACTATAACCACATTTATTGTAGAATGTATTCCATTATCAAATGACAAATTCCTTTCATAGCAATGTAATATTTTCTCCTGGCTCCTCTCCACACACTGAAGTAATAGACCACTATATGAATAAGGAAGAGCAGCTCTGACTTTTCGGAAAATTGTATTGTTTAAAAGTACATGCTACCTTCCCAGATAGATGGCATGCATATCTCATACTGTTGAATTTTCAGTATGTTTTAAAATTATTTTAATTTTGTAGCACATGCAACATTTATTTGAAGAAAGAAAGAAAAAAAACTAAAAAACAAATAAACTATTGCACCATCACAAAGGGAAGTATTTGAAGACATTAGCTGGCCCACCTCCACAGTTAAGAAGTTTAGCTGCAATTAAAAACTTAAGAATGCTAGTCAAAAATATTTACTGCCTATTAGATCATCTTTCTTTAATGAGAAGAAATTCAGAAAGTTCTTAAGGAGACAGCTCAAATTGTTTAAAGCCAGTTTTAGACTATTTGGACTTTTCTTATATATGCATGAGTATGCTGAGAAATACAAATTACTCTGCTATTCCTATTTTCACTGCCCTGAAATCCTGTTGTTGAAACCACAGGACTTAAAAATAACAGGAACATCCTGTTGACAAAAATAAATTCCTTATGATAATATATTTTTCAACTGAAGCCAATTTTTTTTTTTTGGATGGGGAAAGGGCCTTTTTTTGGATGGGAGAGGGGACTGTGAATGACAGAATGTTGGTTTGGGTTCATTGCTCTTTCCTCATAGCTTTGCTCTGTCTCTAACTGAATGAGTTGTATTATTTTACATGAATTTTTGTATTTTGCAAAAATGCTGATGTGTGGTGTATTTGAAAACTGTTTTATGGAAGAAATACATGTGTCTGTGCTGCCTGGCTATTACCAGTGAGTATTATACTTAGGAATGAGCGTGTTTAGTGTTATGTTCACTAAACACTTGATTTATTCAGTAGTCCCCTAACCCCTGGAAATGCATATGTAAAGGATACAACACTTGAGACATTTGCTTAACAAGATATTTTAGATTATTAGCAGAATATGGTCCCTGAAAACATTTTAGGTTAATTTTCCCGTGAGTCTGACTTATGCTGCGGAGCCTCATTAGAGCACTGACCAGGAGTTTAGATAGCCAGGTGCTGAGAAAGCCTCAGAAGTCCTTGCACCTGGTTTCTTCACCCATCATGCTGCAGGGAAGATGGCAAGACCTCTACTTTATCCCTTCTACTGCGAACTTTCTATGAAGGAACTTTTTCCTTAAAGAAGGAAATACTATTGTCTTTCCAGTGGGCAGCTCAGAATGACAGGGACATTAATAGTGGCCTGCATGCCAACAGTCAACACTGAGATCCTCCAGCAGTCACCCCATCCAGAATGCAGTTTTGAAAGGCTAGAAATCCTCCCCCTTCCAGAAAATTAGTAGGTAATCAGCTATTTTTCCGGCCCCTTTTGCCCCCTTTTTGGAATCTTTTTTGGGGGAAGACAGGATTATGGCAGATAAGAAACCCTAAGTTTAAATCCCTAGAAAAGCCCCTGAACCAACAGCTCAGTTTACTGCTGCTAACACCACTGACCAGACTGGTTTGTCAGCCACTGGAGGTGTGAGGTGTCATGTTGGGCTTCCTTGAATATTACCTGCCTCTTTTTGAATGACCCGTAATTACCTTGACTTTTCAAATTGATACCAAGTTTCAACACTGATTTTGCAGATTTTCCCCATGAGTCATGGGGAAAAGCAGCAAAGGGAAAGTTTTCCTCCTTCCCCTCATGCAGATGTGTTGTGGATGCAGGCAGATAATCATAACTGCATGATTGAGTCATCTTAAGTATCTGCTGATTGGTAAGGAGCTCAAGAGGGAAAGAGCTGGTTTCACCTAACTCTTGCACAAAGTCTACCTGACTACCCCAAATAGGAGATTGTTTTCTTTCACTGAACTTGTACTGCACAGAACTTTTCTCTGACACGTAAAGAAATGTGATAAATGTTCACATTCTCTTCTCTGCTATTTGGTATCTTCTCTTTTTAAATGCAAATTAAATCTTGTATACTGTGTACTTATGAGGATTTGGGCTTAGCAATAGATGACAGTGATCGTAGCCATCTTTTATTGACTACCTACAGCATGCCAGGCTCTGATCCAAGCTCCTTACATGTATTAACTCATTTGGTTCTCACAGCACTCTTGTAAGGTAGATGCCTTTGTTTGCCCCATTTTGTTTTTTGTAAAACTGTGGTGAGGAGAAGCTACATAGTTGCAAAAGTCAATAAGAGGTATACCTGGGGTTGTTCCAAATATCTGGCCTCAGAGCCTTCATTCTTACCAGTATTTTTTTGTGAGCAGATTCATTCCAACCTATCAGTAAAAGGCTTCTTCTCGCTCTGTTCTTTGCCCCATATTATACCTCAACAACAAGATCATTTTCTTTTAAGTAGCTTTCTTACAAAAGTCATAAAGGAGCTCTCTCGACATCTGTCTATCTAGCTCATTACATATCTGTCTAGTTTAGGGAAGTTCAAATTGAGATTTTTTTAAATGTTGTCTCTACATATGTATGATCTAACGCTTAACACTTCAGAGCTTCAGGGAAAGTGAAATTCAATACTGGGAATTCCCCATAAAGTGGATAAAATTTTAGCCTGTATTTCCCTTACTTTTGGTTTTACTTTCCTTATCTGGAATAAATTCATGATCTCTATTTCAAGTTTTCTCCAGGTTTTTTGGCCCTTATTTCTTTTTCTATTTATTGTACTTTAGGTTCTTGGGTACATGTACAGATCATGCAGGATTATTGCATAGGAACATGTATGGCAAGGAGGTTTGCTGTCCCAATCCCCCCATCACCTATATCTGGCATTTCTCCTCATGTTCTCCCTCCCCAACCTCCCCATCTCCCACTGTGCCTCCCCAGGTCTCCCCCAAGAGACCCCAGTGTATGATGCTACCCTCCCTGTGTACATGTGTTCTCATTGTTCAACACCCATCTATGAGTGAGAACGTGCAGTGTTTCATTTTCTGTTCTTGTATCAGTTTGCTGAGAATGACGGTTTCCAGATTCATCCATGTCCCTACAGAAGAAATGAACTCTTCATTTTTTATGGCTGCATAGTATTCCATGGTGTATATGTGCCACATTTTCCTTGTCCAGTCTATCATCGATGGGCATGTGGGTTGGTTCCAGGTCTTTGCTATTGTAAACAGTGCCACAATGAACATACATGTGTATCTGTCTTTATAATAGAATGATTTATAATCCTTTGGATATATACCCAGTAATGGGATTCCTGGGTCAAATGGAATGTCTATTTCTAGATCCTTGAGGATCACCGCACTATCTTCCACAATGGTTGAACTAATTTACACTCCCATCAACAGTGTAAAAGTGTTCCTTTTTCTCCACATCCTCTCCAGCATCTGTTGTCTCCAGATTTTTTAATGATCGCCATTCTAACTGGCGTGAGATGGTATCTCAATGTGGTTTTGATTTGCATTTCTCTAATGACCAGTGATCATGAGCATTTTTTTCATATGTTTGTGGCCTCATATATGTCTTCTTTTGAAAAGTGTCTGTTCATATCCTTTGCTTACTTTTGAATGGGTTTGTTTGTTTGTTTTCTTGTAAATCTGTTTTAGTTCTTTGTAGATTCTGGATATTAGCCGTTTGTCAGATGTGTAGATTGCAAAAATTTTTTCCCATTCTGTTGGTTGCCGGTTCACTCTAATGATTGTTTCTTTGACTGTGCAGAAGCTCTGGAGTTTAATTAGATCCCATTTGTCTATTTTGGCTTTTTTTGCAAATGCTTTTGTTATTTTAGTCATGAAGTCCTTTCCTGTGCCTATGTCCTGAATGGTTTTGTCTAGGTTTTCTTCTAGGGTTTTTATGGTGTTGGGTCTTATGTTTAAATATTTAATCCATCTGGAATTAATTTTAGTGTGAGATATCAGGAAGGGGTCCAGTTTCTGCTTTCTGTACATGGCTAACAAGTTTTCCCAACACCATTTATTAAACAGGGAATCAAAGATCAGATGGTTGTAAATGTGTGGCGTTGCCTCTAAAGCCTCTGTTCTGTTTCATTGGTGTATATCTCTGCTTTGGTACCAGTACCATGCTGTTTTGATTGCTATAGACTTGTAGTATAGTTTGAAGTCAGGTAACATGATGCCTCTAGCTTTGTTCTTTTTGCTTAGAATTGACTTGGCTATGTGGGCTCTCTTTTGGTTCCACATAAAGTTTAGGGTGGTTTTTTCCAGTTCTGTGAAGAAGTTCATAGGTATCTTGATGGGGATAGCATTGAATCTATAAATTACTTTGGGCAGTATGGCCATTTTCACAGTATTGATTCTTCCTAACCATGAGCATGGAATGTTTTTCCATCTGTTTGTGTCCTCTTTTATTTTCTTGAGCAGTGGTTTGTAGTTCTCCTTGAAGAGGTCCTTTATGTCCTTTGTTAGTTGTATTCCTAGGTATTTTAATCTCTTTGTATCAATTGTAGATGGGAGTTTGCTCTTGATGTGGCTCTCTGTTAGTCTGTTATTGGTGTATAGGAATACTTGTGATTTCTACACATTGATTTTTGTATCCTAAGACTTTGCTGAAGTTGCTTATCAGTTCCAGAAGATTTTGGGCTGAGACAATGGGGTCTTCTAAATATATAATCATGTTGTCTGCAAATAGAGACAATTTGACTTCCTCCTTTCCTATATGAATACCCTTTATTTCTTTTTCTTCCCTGATTGCTCTGGCTAGAACTTCTAATACAATATTGAATAGGAGTGGTGAGAGAGGGCATCCTTGTCTAGTGCCACATTTCAAAGGGAATGCTTCCAGTTTTTGCCCATTCAGTATGATATTGGCTGTGGGTTTGTTGTAGAGAGCTTTTATTATTTTGTGATACGTTCCATTGATACCTAGTTTATTGAGGGTTTTTAGCATAAAGAGCTGTTGAATTTTGTCAAAGGCCTTCTCTGCATCAATTGAGATATTCATGTGGTTTTTGTCTTTGGTTCTGTTTATGTGATGGATTATGTTTATAGACTTGCATTTGTTGAACCAGCCTTGCATCCCCGGGATGAAGCCTACTTGATCGTGATAAAGAAGCTTTTTGATGTGCTGTTGCATTTGGTTTGCCAGTATTTTATTGAAGATTTTTGCATATATGTTCATCATGGATATTGGCCTGAAGTTTTATTTTTTTGTTGAGTCTCTGTGTGGTTTTGGTATCAGGATGAGGTTGGTCTCATAAAATGAGTTGAGGAGGATTCCCTCTTTTTACATTGTTTGGAATAGTTTCAGAAGGAGTAGTACCAGCTCCTCTTTGTAAGTCTGATAGAATTCGGCTGTGAACCCATCTGAACCTGGACTTTTTTTGGTTGGCAGGCTATTAATTGCTGTCTCTACTTCAGCCCTTGTTATTGGTCTATTCAGGGTTTCAACTTCTTCCTGGTTAAGTCTCGGGAGAGTGCAAGTGTCCAGGAATTCATCCATTTCTTCCATATCTGCTGGTTTCTATGCATAGAGCTGTTTGTAGTAATCTCTGATGGTAGTTTGTATTTCTGTGGAATCAGTGGTGACATCCCTTTTATCGTTTTTTATTGCATCAAAAAACCAGCTCCTGGATTTATTGATTTTTTTTGAAGGATTTTTTGTGTGTCTTTATCTCCTTCAGTACTGCTCTGATCTTAGTTATTTCTTGTCTTCTGCTAGCTTTTGAGGTTCTTGATCTTGCTCCTCTAGCTCTTTCAATTTTTTTGAAAGGTTTCCATTTCAGATCTTTTCTCACTTTTCACGTGGGCATTTATTGCTATAAATTTCCCTCTAGACACTGCTTTAAATGTGTCCCAGAGATTCTGGTGCATTGTGGCCTCATTCTTGTCAGTTTCAAAGAACATCTTTATTTCTGCCTTCATTTCATTTTTTTATATAGTACATTCAGGAGCCAGTTGTTCAGTTTTCATGAAGTTGTGCTGTTCTGAATTAGTTTCTTAATCTTGAGTTCTAATTTGATTACACTGTGGTCTGAGAGACTGTTTGTTATGATTTCCATTCTTTTGCATTTGCTGAGGAGTGATTTACTTCTAATTAAGTGGTCAATTTTAGAGTAAGTGCAATGTGGTTCTGAGAACAATGTACATTCTGTGGATTTGGGGTGTCGAGTTCTATAGATGTCTATTAGGTCTGCTTGGTTCATATCTAGTTCAAGTCCAGGATATCCTTGTTAATTTTCTGTGTAGTTGATCTGTCTAATATTGACAGTGGAATCTTAAAGTCTCCCAGTGTTATTGTGTGCGAGTCTAAGTCTTTTCGTATGTCATTAAGAACTTGTGTTATGTATGTGGGTGGTCCTGTATTGGGTGCATATAAATTTAGGAGAGTTAGCTCTTCTTGTTGCATTGATGCTTTTACCATAATGCAATGCCCTTCTTTGTCTCTTTTGATCTTTGTTGGTTTAAAGTCCATTTTATCAGAGACTAGGATTGCAACTCCTGCTTTTTTTCTGCTCTCCATTTGCTTGGTAAAACTTATTCTATCCCATTATTTTGAGTCTATGTGTGTCTTTGCATGTTAGATGGGTCTCCTTGATACAGCACACTGATGGTTCTTGACTTTTTATCCAGTTTGCCAGTCTGTGTCTTTTGATTGGGGCATTTAGTCCATTTACATTTAACATTATTATTGTTATGTGTGAATTTGATCCTGCCATTTTGTTACTGGCTGATTGTTTTGGCCTTTGGTTGGTGCAGTTTCTTCATTGCATCATTAGTCTTTTCCATTTGGTACATTTTTGCAGTGGCTGGTACTGATTGTTCCTTTCTGTGTTTAGTGCTTCCTTCAGGAGCTCTTGTAAGGCAGGTCTGGTAGTGATGAAATCTCTGAGCAATTGCTTGTTTGTAAAAGATTTTATTTCTCCTTCACTTATGAAGCTTAGTTTGGCAGGATATCAAATTCTAGGTTGAAAGTTCTTTTCTTTAAGGATGTTGAATATTGGCCCCCACTCTCTTCTGGCTTGTAGGGTTTCTGCTGAGAGATCTCCTTTGAGTCTGATGGGCTTTTGTTTGTGGGTGACCCAGTGTTTCTCTCCGGCTGCCCTTAGCATTTTTTCCTTGATTTCAAACGTGGTGAATCTGATGATTATGTGCCTTGGGGTTGCTCTTCTTGAGGAGTATATTTGTGGTGTCCTCTATATTTCCTGTATTTGAATATTGGCCTGCCTTGCTAGTTTGGGGAAGTTCTCCAGGTTAATATACTGAAGGGTGTTTTTCAGCTTAGTTTCATTCTCCCCATCACCTTCTGATACATCTATCAAGCGTGGATTCGGTCTTTTCACATAATCCCCTATTTCTTGGAGGCTTTGTTCATTTCTTTCCACTCTTTTCTTTTCTTTTCTTGCCTTCTCATTTTATTTCATTGAGTTGATCTTTAATCTCTGATATCCTTTCTTCTGCTTGATTGATTTGACTATCGAAACCCTTGTGTTTGCTTCGCAAAGTTCTTATGCTGCGTTTTTCAGCTCCAAGTCGTTTATGTTTTTCTCTAAGCTGGTTATTCTAGTTAGTATTTTGTCTAACCTTTTTTCAAGGTTTTTAGTTTCTTTGCATTGGGTTAGAACATATTCCTTTAGCTCAGAGAAGTTTGTCATTACCCACCTTCTGAAGCCTGCTTCTGTCAATTCATCAAATTCATTCCCATGCTGTTTTTTTCCCTTGCTGGTGAGGAGTTGTGATCCCTTGGTGGGGGAGAGGCGTTTTGGTCTTTAATGGTTTCATCCTTTTTATGCTGGCTTCTTCCTATCTTCTTGGATTTATCTAGCTTTGGTCTCAGGTAGCTACTTGGGGAGGCAGCCTTTCCTTTGTCTGCCTGCAGAAGCGCTGCTGGGCTGTCATGGATTCAGTGGAGCTGCTGCGTTTATTGTCTTTTGTTTACTCAGGTAGATTAGGCCCACCTCTGCAATGGCAACTGCCTTCCCCACCACCCCTAGCTTGATCATTTCTGGTCAAGCTGTAACTGATGTGCTGGCTGCGAAACTATCAAGTGAGAGGGCTTCAGTTTGCTAGGCTTTGTAGTGGGGAGATCAGCCTAGGCTTATGGCCTGATTCCCTGCTTTCAGTTCCCCTTCTTTCTGAGGGGCAGAAAGCTCCATCCTGCTGGCTTTCTCGAGGTTAGCCAGTAATTCCACTTGGATCTGTGCCAATAATCCCCAGCCGGAGCTGTTGCTCAGATCTTTTCAGGCAATTCATGGGTGCTTTTCAGCCTAGCAAAATCTCCTGTTCTGTGGGTCATAGAGGGCTTGAGTGTACCACAGTATCTGAACCAGAGTCCCAGAGGGTGAGAACCCCCGATCCTCTGGTCAGCTGCATGCAATTCCCAGGTGGGGCAGTGCCCTGCCCTGCCTCAATTTGCCCTCTTTTGGTTATACCCACTGTCCAACCAGACCCATAAAACGAACCTAGTACCCCGATTGGAACTGTGGAGATCACTCAGCTTCTGCGTCTGTCTTGCTGGGAACCGCATCCTGGAGCTGTTTTCATTCGGACATCTGAGACTCCATCTTCTGGCCCATATTTCTTTACCTTCATAACATTTCTTAGATATCCCTTGCATATTGACCTTTTACATTTCTTAAGTTTCTAGTTTTAACTGCAACACTGCAGGGCATATAAACATGATAAATACTAATTAATAGTAACATAATAGACTAACTAGCAACCATCCAGTATGAGCATATTTAGTATTTAGTTATCTTAGTACATTTTTATGTGCTAACACATTACACAGCAAACACCAACCTCCCTACATATGTATTCAATAAAAACTTTAGGATACAAGGATTGAAATGGGCTCTGCAACTGAGCTGAGTATTGGAGTTGAGACATAACTAATCTACCACTTAATAACTTAAAATGATGGACATATAACTTCATCTACTCACACTATCACTATTATCTTGTTGTTTGTTTGTTGATTGTGGGAAGGGACGGGGTGGCAGTTTTATTTCTTTTGCTTGTTTGTTTGGTTGTTTTTTTGAGGTACTCTTTCACCCAGGCTGGAGTGCAGTGGCCTGATCACAGCTCACTGCAACGTGTCTCCCAGGCTCAAGGGATCCTCCCACCTCAGCCTTCCAAGTAGCTGGAACTACAGGCACACTCGACTATGCCTGACTGTTTGGTTTTTTGTGTGTGTATTTTTAATAGAGACATGGTTTTGCCATGCTGCCAAGGCTGGTTTCAAACTCCTAGCCTCAAGCAATCCCCCCACCTAACCCTCCCAAAGTGCTGAGGTTATAAGAATGAGCCATTGCGGAACGATCCAAGATGGCCGATCGCTAACATCCCGGGATTGCAGCTCTCAGGGAAGGCACGGAGAACTAGAGGACGCGACACTTTCAGACAAATTCTGGTCGCTCATGGAGCAGAAGATCCCCCAGTGGCGGAAACACACGGGGGGCCAGCGCAACTCTCATGGCCGGCGCAGTGGTTCCACTGGCACCTCAGTGCAGCAGCTCTTGGAGCAGAGTAAACAGGTTTGGAGGACCCACACGGACCCCCAGCATGACACCAGAGCCTGGCACAGCAGCTGTGATAGCACCTCCGCGCGGCAGCGCTCAGCGCAGAGTAAACGGGACCCATTCCCCTTCTGACCGAGGTTTGGAGCCCCAGGAAGGCAGAGTCATAAAAAGGAAGCCAGACAGGAGAATCCTGGGAAGAAAAGCACCATCAGTTTTAACGCTGCTGCTCTGGCCCTGGGAACTAACAACCTGGACGTCCACTCAAGAGACCTAATCTGAAAGTTGGTAAATTCAAAGATGACAGGAGGATAAATTTACAATGACGGGAAGAAACCAGCGTAAAAAAGCTGAGAATACTCAAAATCAGAATGCCTCTCCCTCTAAAGATGATCACAGTTCCACATCAACAATGGAACAAGGCTTGATGGAGAATGAGCGCTTCCCGATGACAGAATCACTCTTCAAGGAATGGATAATAACAAACTTCGGTGAGTTAAAAGAACATGTTGTAGCCCAATGTAAAGAAACTAGGAACTTTGAAAAAAGGTTTGATGAAATCCTATTGAGAATAGACAACTTAGAGAGGAGTATGAGTGAATTAATGGAACTGAAGAATACAATACAGGAACTCCGAGAAGTATGCACAGGTTTAAACACTCGAATTGTTCAAGCAGAAGAAGGGATATCAGAGGTCAAAGTCCAACTTAATGAAATAAAACGTGAAGAAAAGATTAGAGAAAAAAGGATAAAAAGGAATGAGCAAAGTCTCCAAGAAATGTGGGACTATGTGAAAAGACCAAATTTACGTTTGATAGGTGTACCTGAATGCGACGGAGAGAATGAATCCAAGCTGGAAAATACCCTTCAGGATATTATTCAGGAAAATTTTCCTAAATTAGCAAAGCAGGTCAACATTCAACCCCAGATAATACAGAGAACACCACAAAGATATTCCTCAAGAAGAGCAACCCCAAGGCACATAATCGTTAGATTCACCAGGGTTGAAATGAAGGAGAAAATACTAAGGGCAGCCAGAGAGAAAGGACAGGTTACCCACAAAGGCAAGCCTATCAGACTTACAGCAGATTTCTCAGCAAAAACTCTACAAGCCAGAAGAGAGTGGGGGCCAATATTCAACATCCTCAAAGAACAGAACCTTCAGCCCAGAATTTCATATCCAGCCAAACTAAGCTTCACAACTGAAGGAAAAATAAAATCTTTTATGAACAAGCAAGAACTCAGAGATTTTATTACCACAAGGCCTGCTTTACAAGAGCTTCTGAAAGAAGCATTACACACAGAAAGAAACAACCAGTATTAGCCTTTCTAAAAATACACCAAAAAGTAAAGAGCACAAACATAAAGAAGAATTTACATCAACGAATGGATAAAACAGCCAGTCAACATCAAATGGCAGTAACCCTAAATTTAAATCGACTAAATCCTCCAATCAAAAGACACAGCCAAAACCCAACGGCATTACATCCAGACCTGTTTCACATGCAAGGATACACAAACACTCAAAACAAAGGGATAGAGAAAGATTTACCAACCAAATGGAGAGCAAAAATAAATAATAAATAAATAAAAAGCAGGAGTTGCAATTCTCGTATCGGATAAAATAGATTTTAAAGCAACAAAGACATAGTGGTAAAAGGATCAATGCAACAACAAGAGCTAACGATCCTAACACCCAGATACATAGAGACTTAGACTCAATGAGACAGAAAATTAATAAGGATATCAAGGACTTGAACTCAGATCCAGAACAAGTAAACTTAATAAATGTTTATAGAGCTCTCCACTTCAAATACACAAAATATACATTCTTGTCAATACCACATCACACCTACGCATAAGTTTAAATGAAACATTGATTGGCCATTATTAATACCCAATTTTTTTCAGAATAAAGCAATATTTCCATTTACTCTCCCTCTTTCTCTTCCTCTTTCTTCCTCTCCTTTATTTTTTTTTCTTTCCTTCTCTCAAAAAAAAAAAAAAAAATGAGCCACTGCACCTGGCCACTGTTTTCTTAATCATTAAAAGTTACCTTATTATTTCCAGAATTTTATGATTAAAATTTTAATTACAATGCAAAGAAATGTTTAGTGTATTTTAAATGTTTAGTATATGACTAACTTTAATGATTATTCTTAAAAGATTTTAGGTTATCACTTAGGATCACCAGTTATTGCAATGTGCTGCAAGTGTTAATGTGACTAACTTTGGCACATATGGGTGTGGCTGAATGTTCACCCCTGCAGGGAGTGCTCTAGAAGTTTTTTCTTGGAGCATTTGTAACTATCACTTAAAGCCACATATGGGGCTAATTTCCAGGTCAAAGTAATGTGGCTTCTGTCCTATAAAATGTGGTGAATAATTAAAATTTGAATTATCCTGGCCAGGCGTGGTGGCTCACACCTGTAATCCCGGCACTTTGGAAGGTCGAGACAGGTAGATCAACTGAGGTCAGGAGTTTGAGACCAGCTTGGTCAACATGGTGAAACCCCGCCTCTACTAAAAATATAAAAATTAGCTGGGCATGTTGGTGGGCACGTGTAATCCAGCTACTCAGGAGGTTGAGGCAGGAGAATCAGGTGAACCTGAGAGGCAGAGGTTGCAATGAGCCAAGATCGCGCCATTGCACGCCAGCCTGGGCAACAAGAGTGAAACTCAGTCTCAAAAAAAAAAAAAAAAAAGCTGAATTATCCTTCTACGAAGTGCCCTTTTGAAAAATCAAATTGCTGTGAGGATTTTTTTGCCACTCAGACATCTACATCATCAATAGTGACCAAGAATGACACTCTTTGGGCATATACCCCTCCAGAAGGCAGGCTCTGAAAGGCTAGAAACTCCCTTTTCTAGAAAATTATTATGTAACCAGCATTTTCCTTCCAGGCACCTTTTGCCCTTTTTTTGGAGCAAGAGGTAAGAAGAGGACACTTTGCTCTGGGACAATGACATTTTCTAGTATCAAACAATTTTGTTTTATGAGAGAACATAGAGCATTCTTACATACAAAAAATAACAAGTCAGCCTGACTGTACTCTGATGAAATGCTGATGGAGCTTGATTTACTGGAACCTACCTGGAATAAAGTTGGCAGGCACTGACCAATGGATTTATTTCAGCAGTTTTATCAAGTTGCTCAGGAACAGGCTGCTCAGACTTGAGTTTCTTGGAAAAAGGAAAGAAAAATTGAAGTATCCTGACTTTTGGACTGTTTTTCATCAACTATCTTTAACCTTCTAATACTTGGAGCCTATTATTCGCCTTTGGAGTTATATCTAAATATATTTAGCTTCTTAATGAGCCAGGAATGTGGGCAATTCTTCCTTATTCACCAAGAGCTAACTATTTACAATATAAGGTGGTATTTTAATGTAGACAGCATATCTGACTACTTCAAAATCTTAGTTTAATATTAAATGAAATCGAATATCTGTTCCTTTTGAATTAGATGAAATGATATTGCTGTAATATGTCCCTTTTTCTTTTCTCAATCTTTTTAAACAATATAAGCATGTGAGTACCTTTTAAGTACTGAAAATGAGCCCAATTCTTGTTCCTTGGTCCTTTGGCATTTTTTGAGGCATTTGTCAATACATAGAGTTAGCAACTCTATGTTGATCTACCTGTCTCGGTAGACATGATAGTGGAATCCTATGCATCTTCAAGGACAGTATTGTTTAAAGAACAGTTGTGTGTTCACTCCCTTTTTCTCTCTATCACTTGCTCATTAGCTGTGTTTTAACTATGGTCACTGTAGTTGCATGTAAATCCACAAAAGTTATTTCAAGTCAAAGGGAGGTGGTGGTATAGAAGTATACCACCAGCATTCCCACAGACGTTCACAAGCATTCCCACAGACGTTCAAAAGCAGGAAATGAGGTATAGTTGGACCTCAGGAGACCTGGAACTAGCATGCCAGAAACCAGAGCCTCGTTCTTCTTTTAGGGACCACCGAGTCTCTCACTTCTGTGGTGTTACAAGCATCTGAACCCTCTTCTCTCCCCTTCTCTCTTGCTTCCCCTTTCTCTCTGTCCATTTCTTCCTCAGATTTATGTATTTGCTCCAATATGGCCATTTGACCTAATATCAGCTCTAGAGCCCACCATTAATTTGCCACTATCCCTGTTAAATTCTCAAGGGCAAAAGACAGATTGACTCAGCTCAACTTTTAGAGCAGAGTCACCAAGTTATAAGTCAGAGGCAAGTGAGAATGGTTGTCTCTGAGGCAGGTGTTCATCTCAGAGCCAGTCATCTGTGGCTGGTGGAGTGGGGGTGGAGGATGTGGCACAGGGATCCCCCTTTCCAGAAACTTTGAGCAGCATGGGTCACTGTGGAATATGTCAGTTGCACTCACACAGAAACCTTATTTCTTCAAGAGCTGGTTAGATGCAGCAGAACTAAATATGAACGTTCTACCACACCCACTGCATCCCAGCACTTTCCTTCCCATCTCTTTCCGCCAATCTGCAGATCTGCTGTATCCTCTGTCACCTTAATGCTAGCTCTTTTCTACAACATTCAGATTTCTTCTGAACATTGCATCTGAAGAGCCCAGGCTTCTACATATCACATCTCTGCTTTTCTATCCCTTTTGCTTCCAGCTGTTTTTCTTTCTCAATGGTTCTTCATGCTGCTGTGACTACCATGTGCTGTGAAGTCTCTGGGTCTGATTCTCCTTAGGGTTCTGTAGCACCATGGCTCCCAATCAAAGGGATGTAAAGATTAACTTGTTAATTAGGTTAAGCTACCTTATAAAGAGTGTACTAAAAGAGTGTTTCTCAGACTTTTTTTTTTTTTTTTTGAGATGGAGTTTCACTCTGTTACCCAGACTGGAGTGCAGTGGTATGATCTTGGCTAACTGCACCCTTGACTTCCTAGGCTCAGGTGATCATCCCACTTCAGTCTCCAAGAAACTGAGACCACAGGCACGGTACCACCATACCTGACTAATTTTGGTATTTTTTGTAGAGATGGGGTTTCTCCGTGTTGCTCATGGCTGGTCTTGAACTCCTGAGTTTAAACGATCTGCCCACCTCAGCTTCCCAAAGTGCTGCGATTATAGGCATGAACCACTGCACCAAACTGTTTTTCTCAAACTTTAAGCCTTTTTCCTGTTTGCTCCAAGAATACAAGGAGCCGGCGCTTATGGCGGCAGCATTTACCCCTAGATAATTTTGTCATGAAATATCTCTTATTATTTTCACATCTCTCTAGTATGTGGACTTTGGAAACAAAAGACATAATTTTTTTGTTATTTTAATTTTTTATTTTTTATAAGAGATGGGGTTTCTCCATGTTGGCCAGGCTGGTCTCAAACTCCTGACCTCAGGTGATCCACCCACCTCAGCCTCCCAAAGTGCTGGGATTACAGGTGTGAGCCACCGTGCTCAGCCCAAAATACATAATTCTGTTTATAGCATTCTATTTTTAGTAGTGGTATTTCCATTTACAATATATAGTACTTCTCTATCATTGAAATTGTCAAACCCTAGAAAATGTAGCATTCCTACGCATGATGTTAACATCATTCTGGAGCAGTTGTTGGTGGAAGATTCATTTGATGAATCAGATTTTTCCAAAATAGAAGAGTCTGATGACTTAGACAATTCTGATGTTAGTTCTGTTTAGAAATAACTTCAAGAACAGTTTTTATATTTTCTTTTCACATTGAAAATCAGTCATATTTGCTTCAGCCTCAAAGAACATGTTTATGTAAAATTAAATGAGGTTGGAAGAGCTGCCCTTTTTTCTCTAAACAGGATTAATATGCATAGGAAGCACCTGGGGAACTTGTGAAACTGCAGATGAGATTCAGGAGCTCCATGGTGGAGCTGGTGGTGTGGTGATGATGCTGATGGAAGAACAACACAACTTCTGGTAGAAGACTAGATTCAGAAATGCTCTGCATTTATTGGAAATTATATTCTTCCTGATAGGAGGGACCACACCTTAGGCATCTTTATATGCCTTTTCATGCCCAGCATGGAAGCTAGTATGTGATTGATATTTAAATGTTAATTGGATTATGAATGAGCTGAGGACACTTGAAATACTGGATTTTCTATGCCATATTTTCAAGTAAGAGGTTTTAAAAAACTACTAAGAACCAGTTAAATCAATGAGCATTTCTTAAGGATCTGATTGTGCAAAGCTCTAGAAGACATATAAAGAAAACGTTACAGTCCTTGCCCTCAAAGAACACTGGCATATTTGCCACTAACTCCAATGTGTCTATACTGGAATTGTGGAAATAATTTTAGAATCGTAGAGGTATGGTGACGGCCAGTGAGCCTGTTTAAAGTCCTAGTAATTTGACATTTTGTGATTTAAATGTTATTTTCCCTATATGTACATAACAATAATGGGTTATAGTTATGTTTCAGTGGGTTAATGCACGTAAGGATTGAGTTTCATGCCTGACACACAGTAAATGATTGCTAGCAGTAGTAGTAGTGGTAGTAGTAATACTTAATTATTCAGTTTAGGAAAAAGTGTTTCCCTCTCCCTAAGTTCATATGTTTTCTTAATGCTCCATTTCACTTTGTAGAGATTGTCTGCAGTTTAATCTTAATAGTAATGTTGTTCAAAGTATAAACTTAAACAAAAATGCATTTTAGAATTTAGTTGATTCCCCTGGATATGAAACTGCTATAAGCTCTATAACAGAAAGACAGAAAGAGGGATATTTTCCTACTTACAACTGTTTAAACCCAAATTGTGTTTCTCCTTTTCTTTGATGTTTTCATAAATTTATTCCTTTAAAAAAATTAATGTGTTTAAAGTGTTCCTCTAAATCTCTTCAGCCATTTTGGATTGACCAGGAAATACATACATACACACACAATGCATGCGTACATAAATTCACAAGCAAATAAAAATGTATGTTAAATAAGAGCATTGTCTTTGGAAAGAACATAAATTGAGTATACAAAGAAAGGAATATTGAAATCATAAATAATGTGTTAGACTTTATTTATAAAGAATAAGCATATCTATAGAATTAATAACATCTGTATTCTTCAGCTAGTAAAACCAATAAGCAAACATATTGTACTCTCTATACAAACTGGAAACCAGCTTGTGATAAATGGTGAACAATTCTTGATTGATAGACCATCCCATGCGTTCCCCTGATAAAGTAGGTCATCACTATGAATTTCCATGTAGAGAAGAAAAGGTTAGTTGAAGTGACAAATGTGTCTTTTAACGTAGAGGCTATCATTGAAGAAATACTCAGTAGACCTCTGAGGGAGGCTGACACATAAGCCTGTGTATCATGACTATTACCTTGTCTTAGTGAGAAGTACTCACAAAGAAGACCTTGGAAACATTTATTGCCCTTTTACTACCTGGGTCCTTTTCATTACCTGTGTAAACCCAGATATAACCTGGCTGTCAGCTGCCTGGATTTCTTCAGATTTTCCAGCTTGCCAGGGTCAACTTGTTCTTTAAAATACAATTTAAATGAATGCAAATCACAATCTCATGCACAGGGAGTTCCCAGCATCCATTCCAGTATTTTCAGTGGTTTAAGTGGAGTTCATGTCTCTCCTAGACCCCTCTGCCTCTAAGCTCCTTCTTACGAAGATTTCAGACAGGAATAAAGAAACTGAGATACTCCATGGCGCCCACATAAATTTTTTAAAAATCAAGTTGGGTAACACAAGGGAAAACATTTTATTTATTTATTTATTTATTTTTGAGATGGAGTTTCGCTCTTGTTACCCAGGCTGAAGTGCAATGGCGCGATCTCTGCTCACTGCAACCTCCGCCTCCTGGGTTCAGGCAATTCTCCTGCCTCAGCCTCCCGAGTAGCTGGGATTACAGGCATGCACCACCATGCCCAGCTAATTTTTCGTATTTTTAGTAGAGACGGGGTTTCACCATGTTGACTAGGATGGTCTTGATCTCTTGACCTCGTGATCTACCCGCCTCGGCCTCCCAAAGTGCTGGGATTACAGGAAGTGAAAACATTTCAATAAGTATAAAGCATTACCGAGGAGAGGTAATAATCTTACTAAATTAGCAAGTGACTTAAAGCATTGTGAATGCTCTGAGGGTAGATTTGGAAAAGAAAAAACTGAAGGTAATGAAACAGCCTCTACTTCTTTCATCTGGCTAAATATAGAGAAAAGATGAAGTCCTGACAAGATTTTGAAGTAAATTAGAATTATCTGTAGGTTATAATAAGAAAATTTATCCATGAAAGTTTAAAAAGGAACAGTAAAAGTCATGTGGTTGTAAGGCCCAAAAAAACTGTTCGACACCCAAAGAGAAAAGGATCCCTGGAGTTCTTTGAACCTGGTGGAGCTGGTAATTACAGAGAACACATTCTCCTCACCCTTTTTAAAGAAGCAAATCTACATGGGCTTTGTCTCACTTTCTCTTCTCATATCTGCCAGATCTGTTCTTGAAGCAATAGTTGCCACACGTTAATCAGTACTTCCACAGCCCTGGTGCAGGCATCACATTCTGTCCACTTATTTCTTATGTTGCATTCAGTTTTTCCAAGAATTCATTCCCAGACTTATTTCAAAAACTATTCTAACATGATATTCACAGTTTCCTAATACTGCACATCATTTTCATGTGATCTAATCCTCAAACTAACTACCTGAATATACTGTACCTCTAGTTTGAATGGACTGGAGGAAATTCTGGTTGGTGAGACTCCTATTTTTTTTCTTTCAAGGGTAGAATATAGTTCATTTATCTTGAGCATTTTTAAGAAGGAAGAAATTTTATTTTACACCAGTAGAAATTTTATTCAGTGTTGCTCAGAAAATCAAAATAATACCTATTAGCTTTAAAAGAAGAGTTAAAAGATAAGTTAAAACAAGAAGGTTTTAAGTATATGAGTCAAAATCTGGGGATGCAGAATCATAGCTAGTCCCATCTCCTCTCCACGGACCATCAGGGAGTGGGAACCCCATCTGTTATCTGCACCGTGGGTTACCCTGGTAGCCCTGCCTCCTTTGCAAATATTAAGTTTTTCACAACACTAACTGACTCCGTAATCCTTACTAAGAGGTAGTATACAAGGCAAGCAGTTTTTGTTTGAAGGAGACTGGGATGGAGTCCCAGCTGGACAGCAGAGAGCAAAGGGACTGGCCCTGAAGTTCTGTAATGCTGTCAGTAGAGAAGAAGGCAAGAGGAGCTGCCAATGAGAACAGGCATGCTGTAGGAGCAAGCCCTCCTCCTTAACATTCTGCCCTGACATTGACCATGTAGAGGATAAACATAGAGTAGGTACCCTCAGGGGCCCAGCACTTCTGAGAGGTCATGACTTGTGGAGCTCTGAATAAAAGGAGAAAAGTCATTTTCCTGCCCCTTTTCTAAAAGGATGAGTCATCAGTGTCAAGTCATCCTATAAGCAGGGAAAATTGTGAGGATATTTTTAAGAGCAATAGCACTTGGAGAGTTCCCTTCTGTTTCTGAGAGGAGCTGTGGACATGTCTGGTTACCTCCAACCTCCCAAAGGTTCACATTGCTTGCTTAATTTTTTAATCAAAATGATGTGTCATCAGCTGGAGATCACTTTTTAAAGTTTGTTCTTTAAAGTAGATGAAAGTTCTAGGAAAGTTTTCCAAATAAGAAGGTGAGCCCCAAATATGGTTAGCCACAGGAGAACGTGGATGTTGGACAGTCACGTCTATACCCATAGCAGTCTTGCACGAAATCTTTATACTTGTAGGGCAACTCAATAGATTCAGTAATTTTCCCTGTTTTACAGTCCCAAATTGAATTGTGGTGACAGTTTTTAAAACACAAATAAGGCAGTGGAACCTAAGCATAATTCTTCATCAGTATCTGAATTTGTATAAGCATCTTTAGGCTACTTGCTGTCAATAGAACCCATAATTCACATGAAAAAAAAAGTAACCATTTGAAGCCAATATACATAAGAACAAGTAACCAACATGACAACTATTTTTAGTGCAGAAGCATATTCAATATTAAGACCATTATCGTTTGCCCATTTTATTTAATCACATGCCCTTCATGTGGAAGAATCAGGTCTGATTGCATATAGATGAGTGTTCAGGTAATGATTCAGGCTTTGTACCATCAAAATTAAATTCTAAAAGCCAAGAAATTTATCATTCTTATATCCCTCTGCAGATACAGAGTATGTATTGAAATATCTCTTGACATATGTCTTATTTACATAAGGAATACATTTAGCAGATTATTTTAATTAGAAATAGTATCCGAGTTAGTCCTTTAATAACATATTTCTTTTTAATATAAAATTGAGACATTCACAATAAAATAAAATACCTAAGAATACATCTGGCCAAGTATTACAAGGAGAATTACAAAACACTGCCAAAAGAAATCATACATGACCCAAACAAATGGAAAAACATTCCAGCTTGTGGATTAGAAGAATCAATATTCTTCAAATGGCCATACTACCCAGAGCAATCTACAGATTCAAGGCTATTCCCATCAAACAACCAACATCATTTTTTATAGAATTAGAAAAAAGCTATTCTAAAATGTATATGAAACAAAAAAATAGCCTGAATAGCCAAAGAAATTCTAAGCAAAAAGAGCAAAGCCAGAGGCATCACATCACCTGGCTCTATACTACAAGGCTATAGTAACCAAAACAGCATGGTACTGCTACAAAAACAGATATATAGATCAATGGAATAAGTCAGCAAACTGAAAAATAAAGCCACACACCTACAAACATCTGATCTTCTGAAAGCTAATAAGAACAAATGACAAGGAAAGGACTCTCTAGTCAATAAATAAATGGTGCTGTGATAACTGGCTAGCCACATGGAAAAGATTGAAACTGGATCCCTTCCTTACACTATATACAAAGATTTACTGGAATGGGTTAAAGACTTAACTGTATAACATAAAACTATAAAACTCCCCAGAGGAAACCTAGGAAATATCATTCTGGACATAGGCACTGGCTCTATGTCCATTGAGATTTCATGACTATCACCCGAAAAGCAATTGCAACAAAAACAAAACTGACAAGTATCTACAGAGTAAAAGCCAACTTACAAAATGGGGGAAAATACTCAAAAACCATGCATCTGACAAAGGTCTAATATCCAGAATCTGTTAGGAACTTACAGAATTTAACAAGCAAAAAACAAATAACTCCACTAAAAAGTAGACAAAAAAACATGAACAGATACTTCTCAAAAGAAGACTTATGAGCAGTCAACAAACATACGATAAAATGTTCAACAACATCACCAATCATCAGGGAAATGCAAATCAAAACCACAATGAAACACCATTTCACACCTGTCAAAATGGTCATTATTAAAAAGTTATAAAACAACAGATATTGGCAAGGTGTGGAGAAAACAGAATATATATATACTGTTGGTGTGAATATAAATTTGTTCAGACCCCATAGAAAGCAGTTTGGAGATTTCTCAAAGAACTTAGAACGTAACTACCATTTGACCCAGCAATCCCGTCACTGGACATATATCCAAATGAAAATAAATTATTATATCAAAAAGACACATGCACTTGTATGTTTATTGCAGCACTATTCACAATAGCAAAGACATGAAATCAACCCAGGTGCCCAACAATGGTGGGTTGAATAAAGAAAATATGGTACATATAGACCATGGAATACTATGCAGCCACAAAAAAAGAATGAAATCATGTCCTTTGCAACAATACGAATGGAGCTGGAGGCCATTATTCTAGGCAAGTTAACACAAGGACAAAAAATCAAATGCCACATTTTCACTTATAAGTGGAAGCTAAACATTGTATACTCTTGGACATAAAGATGGCAACAATAGCCACTGGAAACTGATAGATGGGGAAGGGATGGAGGGGGGCAAAGATTAAAAAACTGATTTGGACACTTTGCTCACTATCTGGGTGATGGGATCATTCATATCCCAAACCTCAGCATCATGCAATATACTCATGTAACAACCTTGCACAGAGACTCCCAGAATCTAAATTAAAAGTTGAAGTTATATTAAAAAAAATTGAGGCACTATTTTCCCAAATCAGAAGAATGAGTGTTTTCCCTCGTTACTTATATTCTGGATTCCTTCTAAACAGGCTCTGCATTTTTTTCCCCTGAGTTTTCTTCAAAGTCTTGTATTTATGGCTGTATTATAATTTAGATTTATAGATATTATATTTTTGAAAAATAGAGAAGGTGGGGAAGATATTTTAAAACAAACACTTCATATTAAGATTTCTTGTAATTAAAAGTATAGTCTTGTAATTTGGAGGTATATCTCTTGCAAGAATACTTCAAAAGCATAGTTTTAGATATTGAGAACCTCTTTCACGTTTCAGTTTCCTCCATTTTGAGATTTTCATGCAAGATTTTATGTAAAGCACAAGTGGATGTTATGATCTATTAGCAAAAATTTCTAGTTACATCTCTAAAACCATTTTGTTGATAATTTCAGTGTTAACTAAATAAATAAATAAATAAATAAAGTTTGCCTTGAACTTCATTGTCCTATCTAAATCCAGTAATAATAGATACAATTGTGCAGAATAGCTTCTAAATGGAGAAATTATCTTCATTTTCAAGAAAGAATAGATGGCTCCTGGGGAAATGTATAGTTTAGGAATGTCAAAACTGTCAGTCACTCAGAAAAACAAGATTGTGGAGATGACAGAGTGGAGCCCTGGGAATCCTCAGGTTTTCCTTTAAACAATATCTTCTCTCATGTAGTTCCCAAGGGATGATGGGGCTGGAAAAGCAAAGCAAACTCATGCTTTGTTATTAGCTCCCTAATTGTGACATGATCTCTCATCCTTTATTTCCTCTGTTAGGCTCCTCTTAGGAAGAAAACTCCAAATGAAGAGAGAGGGAAGGAAGGAGAGAGTAGGAAGGGAGAGAAGGGAGAGGGGGCGAGGGGAGAGAGCAGGTGGCTTGGCCTCCTCCTATGCAGGAGCAGCAATAGTCTCTGTGACCTTTTACCCTGAGGAGCCAGAGAAGTCAACAGAGGTCCCTGCAGACACCATCAGCCATTGACAGGACACAGTATCTTTGTCATCAGCCTCATGGCCATAAACCCTGATGGCATTCTTCTTCTTTTGAGGTTAAATAAAGGGAGGAAATAGAAGAACCTGGAACTCTCCCCAGAATCCACCAAGTTGAAACACAAGCTGGGCATGACTAGATCAGTGATTCCCAAAGTGTTCCAGAACACATTAGTCCTATAGCGTGACCATATGTCTGTGTATCTGTGTGTGCCCATGTGTGTGAAAAAGCAGAAGGGTCCAATTTTCATTGAACTCTAGAAATGATGGGTTAAACAAAATTTGCCAAGTGTGTTATGTGAATTATTTTGGTTAATCTTGACAACTAACTTTTGTTGCATACACTATTACAATATTTATTTATTTATTTATTTATTTTATTTAATATTTTTTTAGATGGAGTCTTCCTCTGTCACCCCGGCTAGAGTGAAGCGGCATGACCTTGGCTCACTGCAACCTCTGCCTCCCGGGTTCAAGCAATTCTCCTTCCTCAGCCTTTCAAGTAGCTGGGACTACAGGCACCTGCCACCACACTTAACTAATGTTTTTGCATTTTTTGTAGAGATAGGGTTTCACTATGTTGGCCAGGCTAGTCTGGAACTCCTGATCTTAGGGGATCTGCCTTCCTCGGCCTCCCAAAGTGCTGGGATTATAGGCCTGAACTACTGCGCCTATCTATAGTTCTTATTTTAAAGATGAGAGACAGTTCAGAGAAATTTAAAAAATGTATCTAAACTGACTCTTTTTTTTTAAGATGTGGTGCTGAATTCACTAGCCTGATTTCAGAGCCCAGATCTCTTGACTCCATGACTTGCTGTGGCATTTTTTAAATGAACAGATATGTACCCTTAACCTCCATGAGATGTATATAGATAGTGTGCATCTCTCAAATTTATTTGGCCATAACCTTTTTTTGAAGTTTTCTAAACTTTACATGAGATGAATGTTCAAGGAACTTACTGTGTAAAGCAGTGGGCTAGATTTAATCAGATGTTGTACTCAAACAAAACTTCAGTTTAGCAAACCAAAAACCTGATGCTGCCAGCAACCTGATACAAAGAGCTAGTATAAAGTGGTGACGCGACACGTTCTGAATTTAGAAATATCTGCACTGAAAGTGACTGAGTTACTTCTCATTTCTCTTCCAGCTGTTTTATTCCAAACATCTATGCTGCTTTGTTCACTGCCGCTCTTGTTCCTTTGATGTGCCTCGTGGTGGTGTTCGTAGTGTTCATCCATGCCTACCAGGTGAAGCCACAGTGGAAAGCATATGACGATGTCTTCAGAGGAAGGACAAATGCTGCAGGTTTGAAAGGAACTATATTTGTATTTTGGAGATGGAAACCCTTTAATGGTGGGAAAATGTCACTGAAAAAAATTTTTTTTATCCGAAAGAGGGAAGTTAGGCCCAGCTTTCAGCTCTGAAGCCACAAGTTAAGCTATATCTCTCCAGTTTCTCCTGCTTCTTGGTACCTCTGATGTCTCTCTTTCTTCAGGGCTCTGTAGGTTTTATTGCTTGTTCAAATTTTGTCGTTAAAATATTGATGTCCAAGTAAATGAGTCACAGGCTTGGGAGCCATTTCCCAAGCTTTCATCAGGTGAAGCAATAATAACTGTGTTCTACCTGTGACAGCTTTTCATTTCTCTCTGATTCTGAGACTTCTGCACAGTGGAACAAACCTCCACAGTGCTCATGAGTGTGCGTGTGGAGCTCTAGTTGTGCTGACAGATGTTTAAAAACATGTGTAATCAGACAATTACATAAGTGGCTACACATGTCTGGTTACTTAAGAGTGCAAGTCTTTCTAGTTCAAATTGGCTCTCACTGCAGCTCATTTTTTCCCTTTGAATCATGCTTAACAGAGGTTTTTATGATTTGATTCTTTTTATTATTGTTTTTAGATTAGAGTCCCTCAGGAATTTTCTTAACTGGAAGCAATAACCACATACTGACATACAGAAAATGCTCTCTAAAATGTTATGTGACTGACTAGGATATAAGGGAGCATCTTAAGAGCTGGGAGTGGAGGATCCCTCTTGGGCCAATGAGGAAGAGAAGTCTTCTTTTTTCTAAGTTTTACAAATCTAAAGTCAAATGAATGACAGTCTTAGATGAATTCTTCACATTTTAAGTGCTTGTCAAAGTTTAAGCAAGTAGCATATGTGTTATCTCTACAATAGTGTCTAATACATTATTAGGGGCTCAATAGCTATTGTCACTTACAGGATGTCACTCTAATGTAATATAGTTCTAGTTCCTGAACTTGATCAGTTAATATGCAAAAGGATTTTCCTTGTAGTATAAAGAAAAAATATTCGTTTGTATTACTTCGTGGGATACTTTGCAGGATAGCAGTATCTAGCTAGCTCTTTTCTATTCATTCTCATTTAGCATGCATCATTGTGTTGGCAGATTGTTTTTTTTCTGAGACAGTATCTAACTCTGTCACCCAGGTTGGAGTACAGTGGCACGATCTTGGCTCACTGCAGCCTCTGCCTATGGGGTTCAAGCAATTCTCCTGACTCAGCCACTTGAGTAACTGGGACTACAGGCATGTGCCACCATGCCTGGCTAATTTTTTGTATTTTCAGTAGAGACAGGGTTTCGCCACATTGCCCAGGCTGGTCTTGAACTACTGAGCTCAGGCAGTCCACCTGCTCTGGTCTCCCAAAGTGCTGGGATTATAGGTATGAGCCATCATGTCCAGCCAAGGAATATCGTTTAAGGTTATGATTAATCTTAACTCCTTGAATAAAAATATTCAGTGTATAAATTCTACTTTTTTTATGGGACACATAATTTATCCAGAAGCTATGCTTGTTTTTTAGTTTTAATACTTTTTATTTTTTGATTACTTTTTTTTAAATTTTACTTTGCTTTCTTTTTACATTTATTTTAGTTTGAGGGGTACACGTGTATGTTTGTTATGTAGATAAACTGCATACGTCATGGGGTTTATTCACAGATTATTTCACCACCCAGGTAATAAGCATGGTATCCAATAAGGTAGTTTTTCAGTCCTCGCCCTCCTCTTTCCCTCTACCCTCAAGTGGGCCCCAGTGTCCCTTAGTCTCTTCTTTGTGTCCACAGGTACCCAATATTCACTCCCACTTATAAGTGAGAACATGTGATATTTGGTTTTCTGTTCTTCTGTTAGTTCTCTTAGGATAACAGCCTCCAGCTCCATCTATGTTGCTGCAGGAGATGATCTTGGTCTTTTTATGCTTCATAGTATTTCATGGTATATATGCACCACATTTTCTTTATCCATATTTTATGCAGCCATAAAAATGGGTATTTAGGTTGATTTCATGTATTTGCTATTGTGAATAGTGCTGCAATTAACATATGTGTGCATGTGTCTTCATGGTAGAACAATTTCTATTCCTTTGGGTACATACCCAATAATGGGATTGCTGGGTCAAGTGGTAATTCTGCTTTGAGTTCTTTGAGAAATAGCAAACTGCTTTTCACAATGGTAGAACTAAAATACATTCCTACCAGCAGTGTATAAGTGTTCCCTTTTCTCTACAACCTTGCCAGCATCTGTTATTATTTAACTTTTTAATGATAGCCATTCTGACTGGTGTGAAGTGGTATATCACTGTGGTTTTGATTTGCATTTCTCTAATGATTAGCAATGTTGGACAATTTTTCATATGCTTGTTGGCTTCTTCATGGCACATATGTCTTCTTTTGAAAAGTGTCTGTTAATGTATTTTGCCCACTCTTTAATGGGCTTTTTTGGTTTTTGTCTATTAATTTATTTAGGTTCCTCATAGATTCTGGATATTAGACCTTTGTCAGATGCATAGCTTGTAAAAGTTTTCTCCCATTCTGTAGGCTTTCTATTTTCTCTGTTAATACTTTCTTTTGCTATGCAGGAGCTCTTTAGTTTAATTAGGTCCCATTTCAGAAACTATGCTTTTAATCAACTTAAAATCATCTTATTAAAATGTACATTCTTTTTGGGGGGAGGGATTGTTTGTTTCTTCCTCTAAGTGACAAGATTTGTTGTTTTATATATAATGTAAAAGTGCCATTGTGGCTGGGTGTGGTGGCTCACACCTGTAATCCCACCTGATAACCTGAGGTCTGGAATTCGAGACCAGCCTGGCCAACATGGTGAAACCTTGTCTCTATTAAAAATACAAAAATTTTTTTTAAAAATAGCCTGACCACCGGGCTTGGTGGTCAGCACTTGCAGCCTCCAGCTACTTGGGAGGCTGAGGCAAGAGAATCGCTTGAACCCAGGAGATGGAGGTTGTGGTAAGCCAAGATCATGCCACTGCACTCCAGCCTGGATGACAGAGTGAGACTCCATCTCAAAAAGAAAAGAAAAGAAAAAAGTGCCAATGCTTGCATGTTTTCAATAGTGCTAACATAGGGGCCTAACACAGTGAGTTAATTCTTTGAATGACTAAATTACCCCATGTATCTCTTGGATATGCTTCATTACTGATATAATAGAGAAAACAGTACCCTGATTACCAGAAAAAGATAGCCCTTAAGCATTGAATATGAGGCAGAAGTTCCAGCACAGTTGTATTTTAATGAGGGAACCCTCTCTTGCGATAAAATGTGGATAGAAGTATTGCCCTATTGTGGTGTTACAAATTTATAAATGTATAGTATTTCTAATTCCTCTATTCCCATGGCAGTTCATTATAATAGTCATTATACTTGGACTCTGCAGCAGTTTTCTGATTAGTATCTCTGGTTCTACTCTTTTTCTTCTCCATTTTCTTATCTCAGATGTCTACATTTAAAAAATATAAAGTAGATTTCCTCATTCTCCTGCATTTCAGTCAAGGTTTCTCTCACTGCCCAAAAAGAAAGTCCAGTCTCTTTAGCTTACAAGAGTTTCCACAATCCTAACCGGGACCATCTGTCCATTCCCAAGTTAGTTACTATTATCCTGCATTCTAACATGCCAGTCTATTTAATTTTTCCTAAATTTGCCTGTAATGCCATCTTTTCTCATGTAAAGAAATCTTTACTTTGAGCTCCTCCCCATTCGTTGGTAAAATTCATGGCTCTTAAGTGTTTTGAGAAAATGTAGATGAGTGAGAGACAGTTGCAAGAGGCTTATCACCCTCCCATAATTTTTATTAGCTCTACAAAGCTTTCCAAAATAACCAGAATCTAAGCTACAGTGATGTGCTTGACAAACACAAGTTAATTCTCCTAGACCTCACTTTACTTCTTGACAGAAATTCTAGAAACTTTCAATATTCTCCCTCTTTTGTGAAGCCTTAGGAATTGCCTCTTTACGGAATCACACCAAATAAGAATTACTCATTCCCTCTTCTATGCCTTTAAAGTACTTGTCCCTTTAGTCATTGTAGCACTTATCTTAGAATGGAGTGGTCACTTGTTTTGGTGTGTGTGGTTGCTTGATTTCCTTAATAAATTATTAATTCCTTGAGGGCAGGGGACATTCATCTCTGTATCTCCAGGGCCTTGCAGAGTATTCAGTGGATAGCAGGAGCATAATTAATATTTATTAATTGAACAAATTAATAATCATCAATGTACCACAAAAGTCTATAATTGTATAAATGAATACCCAGGCTAAAAATAGCATTAAGAAGAGAAACTATAATATTATCAAAGTAGAAATTAAATGATTTAATTTGCTGATCTGCTTGTAAATATCCCTCAGTTATTTTTATTAGGAATATTTTTATAAGAAAGAGTTTTTAAAGTTTTACTTCTGTAATTCCCAAAACTACGTGTTTAGCTTTGCCCTTGACCTGATCTTTTATGTTTTTATTTTCAACCTACTATAACTTACCTCTATTTGAATATGCTCCACTTAACTCAAATTCAAAATTTCTAGAAGAAAAACTTCTGTTTATTCTACCTAGAGCACTTGACACTCCCTTTGAATCGTTTTGCAAAAATTCCCGTGCTGACCTGTAAAATATCCAGTTAAGATGGCACTGTAAATTCACGTTTTGCCCTTTGCCTTACTCTATATACAGAATAGCCAAAGATAACATATAACGAAAGAATGCTAAAAATACCGTGAGCACCTCTACAGAACAGAAATCAAGCAGAAACACCAAATGTACCAGTAGGCTAGGCCAAAACCATAGACCTGATGTTTCCTGGGTCCGGAAGCTGGTAGATGCAGGAAGTTTTGTTAGACTTAAAGTTTTCCATGATTTCTATAGAACCAAACTCCAGGCTAATCACTCCCTTTATGGATTTAATGTGCTGACAACAGGAGCAACTTTGCATCACATTATTCACTGGTTATAATGAATATAAGAAACCATCCCTTACATCCTGTATTTTTAGTGACTTTTTTCTTCCCATCATCCCTTAATTTCAAACAGAGTTCAAATAAACTCAGTGAAACCCAAAGGAATGGGGAGAACAAAGAATAAGTATCTCCCTGAGCATGGCCTGGGACAGGACAACTTGGCTTTTTGTGGCCCATTGACTGCCATGAACCAAATTTTTGAAGGTCAGTGGCTCCTAATGAGGATCATTCGCCTCCTCCTCCCTTCAGTGGGTGTATGTGCAGTGAGAATGAGTTATGATAAAGGTATGTCCCTGAACTAAATTTCAATGTCTCAAACAGCATTTTAAACAAAGCCTGTAATTTTCGGGCTTGGTTTTGATCTCTGACAATGATAAGCTTGTTTCTTCTTTTAGGCTCATTAGTATTTGCTGACTCCTTTCTGATTCATGATCCAGTTCTTATATGAGGAATGATTCATGAATCAGGAGAGGAAAATTCATTTGAATAAAGAAGCAGATGATTACAAATCTCTTTCTTCTAAAAATCCCATACACAGATTTCAATATGATATATGAAAATGGAAAGGCAGCTCCATCCAGCTAGCCATGTAATGTGAACCTGAGGTATTTGGAATCTCCTGGTACTGTAAGGGCCACATCTCTTACCTGGAAGAATTATTTGAGGATCAATGCTTCCATTTGTTCAACCTTAGAGTGAACAATAATAGTAATACAAATCAAGATTTTATTATTACAATTATTGAAAACTTGTTATAATGAATATTGTAAATGTTCATCCCTTACATACTACAGTTGAGTGACTTTTTTACTCCTGTCATTTTTAAAATTTCAAATAGAGTTCAAAGGAAATGAAATCCAAAGGAAAAAGAGGGAAAGGGAAAAGCTCCTGGTAAATAAACTGTGTTGCAGTCTTCAAAGATGGCCACCATCAGTTGCTTTTCTCCTTTTATATAGGTGCTACTCCTCACGTCAAAGAATGGAAACTGCTTCTCATCCTTTTACATCTGGGCTGGCTTTGGACTTGCTTAGACCAATATAATGTGATCAAAGTGATGCTTTCCCATAATGGGCCTAATCTTTAAGAGGAATGGCAGTTTTAGATTCCCTTCTCTTGGAAGCCAGCCACCATCTAAGTTCAATTACCCAGAGACCGCCACAGTGGTAGAAACCCCAGGCTGGCCATGTTTAGCAGAGATGTGCAGAGGCAGGCTCGACCAGCCTCCAGTTGTGTCAGGCAAACCAGCTCTGATTCCAGACATGTGAATGAAGAAGGCTTCTTATAGGTCCTAGTCCCAGTAGACACCACGTGGAGTTTAAAATCTGCCTGGCCCCGATTGCAGATTTGGGAGAAATAGTACATTATTTTATTTTAGGTCACCAAGTTTGGTGCTAGCTTATTATGAGGCAATCAATAGCTGAAACATTCTGGTATTTTAGCATCCTCATTATTCTCACAGCAAACTTGTAAGTATGTCATTGTCCTTTTAAATGTTAGTGCTTGCAGAAACCTTCAGGATTTATAAATAAAAATGGAAAAACATGATATCATTTTTTTTCCTAAAGCAGAATTGGGGCTTCTGCTAAAGTAAAGTAAAAGTGATCCTACCCAGTAACAGTACGTACTTGAATAGGTTCCAGAATGACCAACATAACAGGTTTCACATGTCCTTGGCAGTTAAATGCTGTTTGCAGTCTACTCCTAGTTCCATTTCTGAAAATAAAGTAAAATAAAAAAACAATGCCTAGGGGCCTAAGGAAAATCCCAGCTTCTCACTCTACCATGAACAGACACTCCCACTCAAGCTTGGAAAAATCTTTGTGAAGCACAGTTCACTCTTCCTACGTTTTGCCATTAGTGGTGGGGGAAATCCCAAATATTAAAACATATACATTTGGATGCCCATTCTCTGCTTAGGTTTCTGACCTCAGTCCTCCAAGATTCATACCAGAAATCTCTCTGCCTGGAAGATGATGTGTTTGTTTTCTTCATTATTCAGTGTTTGTTTTCTTCATTATTGTTTTTGAAAACATATTGCTCATGAAAAACTCCTAGAACAATAATATCGGGAGTTTCCTAAGGCTTTTCACATCAACATGAAAAGTAAAAAAGAAAATTGCATTGTTGAGAGAAGGCTCAAATTTCTGTTGAAACACCCCTGATTTACATTTGTAGCCAAAAAGGAAAAGGGGCTGACCACTTGTGGCAGACCTGGGCCTTTCTAGAACTCAAGCTTCCTGGATCTCTTACTTTAATGAACTGCCTTTACCAGTCTCAGTTGGAGATGGATGAGAACAAAAGTAATCCTCAATTCAGGCTATTTCAGTATTAAACTATTATGTTTAATGAACATCTTTTTTCTAGGTGGACAGAGGGCACAGAGCATGAATATGGGGCGAGGGTGAGAGAAAGACTGAAGGGCTGGCACTGCATGTAAGTGGCAAGTGTTCTTCTCCCTTTGGGCCTTGGTGGTCCACATGATGGTTGTTGTCACCATCATTACTGCCACCCATTAAGACTCACCATTCATCAGGCACTGTGTTAAGAATTGTGTGTATATTCTCTCAATTAAAATATATATATATATATATATAAGTACATAATATCTACATATGTGTATATGTATACATATTTCACATGTAATATCTACATGTGCTATTTTGTGACATACCCAGTATGTGTAATGATCATGTCAGTGTATTTGGAATGTCTATCACCTTGAATATTTATCATTTCAATGTGTTGCAGACATTTCAAGTTATCTCTTCTAGCTGTTTTAAAATATACAATACATGTTGTTAACTATAGTCAACCTAATTTTGCTATCAAACATTTTATCTCAATTTTTGCATGAAGCCTATGAAGCAGGTATGATTTCCTCTAGTCAGACAAGAAAATCAAGGAAATGAGATGCTTAGAAACGTTTTCACATTTACCAAGCTGTTAAATTGTGAGGTTAGAATCGCAGGTTGATCACAAGCTCTCCAGAGCTGCCATTGTTGTTAGCATCAATACTTCTGCCCTTACCATTGTGTTTTTGAAACGCTTCTTGTTAAAGGTGGCATGTAAACATTAAATATTAAACTTAGAGAACTCTAATTTTATAAAAGTAATTATTAGACTTCACACCCAGCCCCACCCTGCCCCACAAAAAAAAAAAAAAAAAAAAAAAAGAAACTTGAAGCCATCAGAGTTGGAAAATTGCTCCTTCATCTTCCACTTAATCTTCTGATTTCCAAGAAAGATTGCCCCCTCTTTATGGTACTTTTAAAAACATCCCAGGCCAGGTGTGGTGGCTCATGCCTGTAATCCCAGCACTTTGGGAGGCCGAGGCGGGTGAATCACGAGGTCAAGAGATCGAGACCATCCTGGTCAACATGGTGAAACCCCATCTCTACTAAAAATACAAAAAATTAGCTGGGCATGGTGGCACGTGCCTGTAATCCCAGCTACTCAGGAGGCTGAGGCAGGAGAATTGCCTGAACCCAGGAGGCGGAGGTTGCGGTGAGCCGAGATCGCGCCATTGCATTCCAGCCTGTGTAACAAGAGTGAAACTCCGTCTCAAAAAAAAAAAAAAAAATCCCTAGTTTTCCTCATTATTTTCATATGTAATGCAAGAATAATAATACCATTAAATTTTGTAAGGTTGTGTGAAAGATAAAATTTTAATTCATACGAATATTTAATATACTTCCTGAAACATACTAAGCACTCAATATGTGTTAGTATTTTTGTTAGTATAGCAACCCTGTCAATATGTAATTGGTGCAGAATTCAGTCAGATATGTCACTTCTTTCTTCTGTATACTTCATCAATATCTCTCAAATGTTCCCCTCTCTTTCTTCATGATTTTGCCCGATGTATTAGCTCAGACTGCCATACAAAATACCATAGACTGGGCGTCCTAAACAACAGACATTTATTTGTCACAGTTCTGGAGACTGGAAGTCCACGATTAAGGCATCAGCTGATTCAGGCCCTAGCAAGGCTTGCATGGACATTTTGCTGTCCCCTCTCATGGATGGGAGTGATCCCTCTCATGTCTGTTCTTATAAGGGCACTAATTCCATCATGAGGACTCTACCTTCATGAGATTATTTACCTCCTGAAGGCCCCATCTTCAAATACTATTGCCTTGGGAGTTAGGGCTTCAACATACAAATTTGGGGGATTGAGGAAACAATTCAGTCCATAGCACCTTGGTGATGTCTCCCGTCATCTTATCTTTAGACTATTACAGCTGTCTTGAGATCAATATTGCTCAATTCTTGTCCATCCCCATTCCACACTGAAGCATTCTAAAAAGCAAAATTGACCATGTCATAAAATCATCCAGTGACACTCATTAGACTGTAGAATGAAAGAAAAAATTCAGGGGCTGGGCATGGTGACTCAGGCCTGTAATTCCAGCACTTAGTGAGGTCGAGGTAGGTGGATCATCTGAGGTCAGGAGTTTGAGGCCAACATAGTGTGAAATGCTGTCCCTACTAAAAATATAAAAATTAGCAGGTGTGATGGCAGGCACCTGGCTTCCCAGCTACTCGGCAGACTGAGGCAGGAGAATCACTTGAATTCAGGAAGTGGAGGTTGCAGTGAGCTGAGATTGCACCATTGCACTCCAGCCTGAGCAACAAAAGCGAAACTCTGTCTCAAAAAAATAAATAATAAAAATAAAAGTTCACTACTTCTCCACATAGTCTCTAATGCCCTAATCATACTTAACTAGTGCTGCCACCTAAAACTGGTATGACATCTGATAAAGCTGGACTTAAATAACACAACTAAATTCACTCCTGCTTGCTAAGTTCATCACTTATGGTTATAAGAGAGGAGACAGAATAGAATTGAAACTAATTATTGATACCCATGATAAATAAGCTTCAGTAGGGTGTTAGTGGAAGATACGCTAATGTGATACACATTTAAAGGCAATAACTAAGAGTATCAAATTGGTGTTGTTGCTTGGGTGCACTGCGCACTCTTTGACCCTTAATGTGGCTGGCATTTCTTGTTGATGTGTGCATCACTGCCATGCCATACCATGTTTGACCCAGAGAATTAATGAAACATTCCCATTGTTTATCAGTTTTGTACTTAGGCTAAGTAAGTTTTCTATTTCCTTGCCATTGTTCTCCAAATTAATAATAAATTTTAACTTTCCTGGCAGTTCCTATTTTTTTTTTCAGAGATGGAGTCTTACTGTATTGCCCAGGATGGAGTGCCATGGCACAATCATAGCTCCCTGCATCTCCAGGGCTCAAGAGCTCCTCCCACCTCGAGCTCCCAAGTAGCCAGGACTATAAGCACATGCTACCATGGCCAGATGATTTTTCAAATTTTTTTATTTAAGAGCACTTTTTAAAAAAATGGATGACTGAAGTCTTCCATTCAAGTGTTGGCTAATGAAAATATTGTCATTGATTTTTTTAAATGTATCTCTCCAGGATTTGTATTCAAAATGAGTATATATAAAACTTGACTAGAGAATAGAAAAATTTATTTTTTCAGTCTGTTTTATCTTTCAGTATGACACTGAAAGCACTATGTTTCTTCCTCAACCTGGTCAATGAGCCACCTCATCTGGTATCAACATGGTGATACTGTAACTATAGCACTGTCTCTCAAGTTCTGAGGTGTAAATTCCATTCTTGGTTTGCAACTTTTTCCATGTATTATTTATTGTTGTTTTCATTATTTACAGTTACTTCTAATTTATAATTCAGTGCCTACACAGTTCTATAATGAAATAATATAGTGTACAATCATTTGTATGATCACACTTTAATTACATGAATCAACTGGTACATTATTAAAGATGAGATCCAGAAATAAAGAAAAATGGGTTTACCAGTGCTAGAGAAATAGGAAGTAGGAAAAGGTAATTTGGGGAGTTAGCAATTGAATCATAAATTTTCTTAAAAATGAATGCTTAGCACAATACCCATGATCTAATGCTATACTCAACAGTTTACATATTATAAAACTCAGGTGAATAGAAGAAAGTGTCATTTTTATAATATATTGGTCTTTTTTTTTTTCAGAGAAAAGTATACCATGTTAAAGATGAAATGTGATTTTCACTGGGCTAGAGGCAGTAACAAACTTTGATCCTCACAAAAGTTCTCTCTCAGTTGCTTTATCATAACTGAAATAGCCTGCCTCATTCAGTATCACTTTCCTTGAAGTCGGTTGCTAAAGATCACTCCTCCAACTAACAGGATGTCAAAAATATTTTTGTTCCACCCTGCACTTCAAGGCCACTATGTCCCTACTTAATAATTTTTCATGCTGGGTACAGTGACGTGAACATATAGTCCCAGCTACTCAGGTAGCTGAGGTGAGATGATCACTTGGGTCCAGGAGTTCAAGACTCTAGTGTACTGTGAATGGGCTTGCAAATAACCACTGTATTCTGGCTTGGGCAACATGAGAGAAATAAATAAAGATTGTTTTAAAAAAGAATGTTTCCTGTTTTTGAATCTGTGTTTTTTGCTTATACCATCATTTTCCTAGTCGTGTTACTGTGGTTACCATTTCTCATGATCTTCTCTCTTCCTAGGCCACCATTTTCCTCTTCACATCCTCTAAACACCTCTTTCTGTCCCCCTCTCCTGGTATCTTACTCCTACTTGTTCTTCATCCTCACTGCAACCTCCCTTTCTTCCATGCTTAGTTCTTGAAAAATACAACCTGGGACCTGAGATTGGTGCTGTTAAGGATATTTTCCCCAGCCTTCCTGATTTCCTCACTAGCTTGGCTTCCTCCTCAAGAAATTTTGCCAATCACCAACTCACTCTGTGCCAGACAGTTCTCTATTATCAGCCAATTAGTGCTACTCTGTAATGGATACTAACTTATTCTAAGTACCCTTAACTGAGACATCTCTGCTTCTGAGACATCCTTTGGATTATTTTTAATTGACAAGTCTTAAGCGATCTTTGAAACAGACCCTACTGCCCTGAGTCTGTGTTTTATCCATTCTATCCTGACTGTCTAGACAAGACATGAAAACAACATGGTGTTATCTCACACAACTTTCCTTATGTTCTCTGATCATTTCTCTTTGCCATCTTTCTGCTTTGCCATTTTTTCATTCCATCTTAGATGAGAAAGTCAGTAGCTCATTCTCACCAAAGCCAGCTTTCCCAATTGTGCCTTTCATCTGTTTTTCCTGTTCTTGGAACTTGTTTCATTGAATTTTCCACAACCGCTTTACATCTTAAATATTTCTCTCTTCTATAAGTTTTTCTTCTCCATCGAGAAATATGTGTCACTTGACACTGCTTAGAAGAGCGTACTTGTAATGCTGCTGCTGCTTTATCAAGTTACTGCCCTGCCTTTCTTCTTTCTTTTGCCAACAGACTTCTTGAAGAGTCTGCCTGTCCTCATCACCTTCTGTTCATTGTTAAGCCTTTAGAGTACCTTGCTTATTCTCCTTCATTCATAACTCATACATTGGACACCAAATCCACTAACCACTCTTCTTATTTGTGTATCCTTCAATTCTTCTGTAGAAATCGGTACTGATAACCAGCCTTCCCTGAAAAGTGCATCTCTTTTGGTTTTCACAACACCCTATTCTTTTCACAAGTATTTTCCTGCTAACTCCCAGGTCATAGTTCTTTCTTCTTATGCCTGAAAACTCTGAAGTATATGTGTTTTCTAAGGATTGCTTTTGCATTTTTTATATCATAGCGATAATTTTCAAATCTATCAATTTCAGCCTAACTTCTCTCTCCACATATAGGCTCACATATTCAAATGTCTGTCAGACACATTCTCTTGGGTATCTCTCTGATAGCTTGTCCTTAAGATGTACAAATATTGTCATCAACTTTGCTCCTCTGCCTTATCCTAATTGCTCTGATCTTAGTGTTATTCTTTCACTCCTTTCTTTTCTTCTTCCTCTTGATACTTTTTCTGGTTTTCCTAACCTGAAAGCCAGGGTAATTGCTTTCACTTCATAGTCATAGACTCTCATATCCGTGGTTGTCAGAACTAACTGATCATCAAAATTAATTATGCTTTCAGAAATTATGGTTTGATGAGTCTCACTATAGACTTACTAAATTAGAATCTCTGGCGATGAAGTCCCACAATCTGTATATTTTAAACTCTCTTACTGTTTTTTGATTTGGGGTACTACTAGAGATTCTATGTCTACATTTCTCTGCCTACCCTTTCATTACATTGCAGGGGCCACTCTTATGCCATTCCCCTACCTCAGACCTTCATTATTGCCCACTGAGACCACAGCAGTCCTTCCCTAACTGCCTCTAGCATTCTCTCCACCAACCTATTCTCGTTGCTATGAGTGAAGCTGTGTTTGAATATGCCACGCCTCTTCTCTGAAATTTAAAATGGCACTCCATTTTTCTGTAAAGTAATTCTATATTGTTTAACCTGGCCCTCAGTATTCCTTCATGACCTAGTACTACAAACATCTCATTACTCAATGGACCTTTAACACCAGCCAAAAGGAACAACTTAACGCTAATTTATGCATTTGCTTTTTGCCTTTCTTTATGCTGCTCTTGCTGTCTTTACCTCAATATTTGCATGTTCAAATATGGCCCATCTTCAAGGCCCAGTCAAAATTCCTTCTTCTTCCCCCAAAGTTCTCTGATAATCACCAACAGGAAGAGCCTCTTGTTTTCCCTGAACTTTTATGTAACTTTTATAAGTCTCTCTTATAATACTTATCACCTACCTTTTCTTATAAAGTATATATAAATATATATGTAATATGCATAACTATATACTTTTTTTTTTGAGACAGAGTCTCAAAGACTGGAGTGCAGTGCACTCAACCCAGTCTTGGCTCACTGCAACCTCCACCTCTTGGATTCAAGTGATTCTCCTGCCTCAGCCTTCCACATAGCTAGGCCTATAGGCATACACCACCATGCCCAGCTAATTTTTTGTATTTTTTTTTCTTTTTGGTAGAGACAGCGTTTCACCAGGTTGGCCAGGCTGGTCTTGCATTCCTGACCTGAAGTGATCCACCTGCCTCAGCTTCCCAAAGTGAATGTATATAATCTTTGAGAGCAGATCCAGATATAATTCAACTTTTCATCTATCACATTTTATCTAATACATTTTGGTGTAAAGAAATATATTTATTAAATAACAAACAGCCAAAGTTTATCTAGAACTGTTCAAAGTATTCCGCTTTTCAACCACTAAATCCTCACAATCCACAAAACCTTATTTGGGAGGCACTAATAGTATATTCAGTTTATAGATGAGGAAATTGAGTCTCAGAGCAGTTAATTAACTTATATAAGGTCACACAGCTATTGAAGGCCCTCAAGTAACCTGGTTCCAGAGTCCATGCTTGTAACCACTCTACTATTCTGCCTTTTTGGTGAATAAATTTCACCTAGTCATATTTTTTAACCTCAGTGCATTTTTTAATATTTAATTGGCTTAGGGGTCATATTCAAAAGAGATCTTTTTCTTTAAATTGAATTTGACAGAAGCAAGCTTTGAATTCTATCATAAATAACCTTCAAGAAAGCAAATAATGTGATTTACAATTAGGATTCATCAACTTCAAGGAAGAAATAGAAATTTGCTATAGGAAAGATTTAAATGTGTTGCATAGTTAGTTACATAGAGCTCCATTGTACACTTTTATAAAGGCTGTAAATCATAACAGTTATAAATTAATAAGTAATTGAAGTGAACAATATTTGATTCTTACACTCATTTAATTATATAATCTCTAAGATGTGATTTCCCTCTCCCCATCTTTTCCCCCCAGTGCCAGAGTATTTCCAAATAAATATTTAATCCATGGTTATATTAAAACTGCTTTGCTACCATGAAAAAAATGTTTTTTACAGACATCTTTCATAAACTTCATAATTGGACAGACTCCACCAGCTAAAAAAACAGGTGGATGGAAACAAAGAATGTAGCAGGATCTGCCTAGCTTATTAAAGATGAAATTGAATAAAGGAAATAGCTCCATTTTGGAGGCTTAGGAAGCATAGTGACCAAAAAACTGTATGGCTACTCATTCATTAGTCTTAAACTATTAATGTCAAACTCATAGTACCCAGAGTTAAATAAGATTCTAATGCTCCTACTCTAAAAAAAGGAAGCATGCAGTCGTGAGCTTGTAGCAAAAAGAAGCTGTGACATCTACCATATATTTGCTAATAATATCAGACACACCTGTGAACCAGTTTAACCATTAGCAATTTAAACTCTACGTAAAAAAAAAAAAGAGAAAAAAACCCTGGAATTAAAATGTCACAAAAATCAAGGTCTACATGTAATATTGACAAGCAAATACAGAAATAAAATTTAGTGGTCTGTCGTTGGGTGAAATCACTTTGATCAAATTACTTTGATCACTAATATATAAGTATTAGACAGCCTCCTTCTCCCTAGACTATACACATGGCATTCAATCCCCGAATTGCCTTTTTTTCTGAAAACGATTGTTTCCCATTTTTTTTTCTCTGTGAGGACTTGGTCCAACGTTGTTAGTAAGAATGAGCAATAAGATATTAGTTCAATTACTTCACTCCCTTCAATTACTTCACTCCCTTATGCGTTAAAATCCCTGCCACACCTGTGGGTATTGGGCCATTGTTATAATAAAAATAAGCCTTTATATAACACAGATATCAGACAGCTTTCTGGTCAATCGTCATTGTATATGCCAAAAAACAGGTCTTCATGAGTTTTATATCTATTTACTTAATTAAAAATATAATTATTTAACAACAGGCAGTAAGTAATTTACCTACAGCTATTGGAAAATATCATTATTTCTAAGACCAGGCAGTGCCCTGATAATCTGATGATGGCTGTTGGGAAGAGATGCAGTTAGTCACATTGACAGAGAGTCAAAGGATTTAACTCAAGGAGACCTTTTAGAATAGTGATATGGCTAGGGAAATTTAAAAAATCAAATCAAACTTTAAATTTGTATTACAGTTTTGTGTGTGATGGTTAAAGAAACAAAGGCAGCTTTGAGGTAGGCTGGCATTTATCCAGACTGAGGGTCTACCAAACACCAGTTCTGGGAACTGACATTTATGATAACTCATTCAAATATTTTCTTTCACAATTAGGGTTATCTGTAGGGCTAATTTTCCCCAGACATCCTGCCAGATTTGACTCAAGATTTCAGCATTGAATTTGAGCCTGTTAACTCTTAATGAGTGCTAATTGATGTGTTATCAAACCATCTGTAAAAGATAACTGGCTATTCGTGGCCAAATACATGATCATCTAATGTCCAAAAATTTTAAGGCCATCTAGCCAGATTCAAAATACAGACATAGAAAGGTTTAAAGATGAATTGTACATTTTCACTGTGTTCCAAAAGTTAAGTGTGATGGAAAATTGCTGTTAGATGCCTGAGCATGCCTGTAGATGAGTTTTGAGCTCCTTAGTGCCTGAGTAACTGGTAATGTAGTTAGAAAACCAGGTTAAGCCAGTCTTCAGTCGTTAGTTGGCTGACTTCATGTTTGTTTTAGAACTCTAATCTTCTAAGAACTTGTTTTCATAATTTCACCTTATGAAACATTCATGAAATGTTTAGAAAATTGCTGATAGCTGTAAACCCAAATGATAATTCCCTTTCCCATAGTTGCAATAATTTTTTCTTCACTGGAAGAAAACAGAGCACTTAATCTTTTCCTTAAGAATCACAGACATATCTGAATCCCCCTCCACCAGCACAATATTATCTGGCACTTTAGAAGTACATGGTTCAAATAGAATTACTCTAATAATAGTTCTTGCGAGGTCTGTGTGGGTATGTCTCATCTAACTTGGTTATTCTCCTTAGATTCAAAATTATAGCCTGCAAATTGAAAATTATATATAGCTTTTGCAAGGCAAGACCATAATTCTAGGCTTTCACCACTTTTTTTTCAACCCCAATAAATCACATTCAAAGTAGACCTGACACTGGACTGTCTTTTAGCATCCAGGAGAGCCCTACATCAGCTGTTGACAAAGTACTGCATTTTAAGTTCCCTGCAGACCTTGAGACTCCACTAAGAATTTGCTCACATTCTTCTCTTTACCTCTGGAAAATAAACTAGCCAATACCGATTCACTTCTCTGCCTGCAGATCCAGTATGTCACCTGCACAGATCTTTCCAAATGATGCTTGCATCCTTCACATATCAGTAAATAAGTTTAGGGTAAATCCATGTCAGAAGGTAGTAGGTGAAAGCCTCCGCTATGGTTATATTTACTGTGCCTACCGTTACCTCTAAAGTATAAGCTATTTAAATTACCTTCTAAAGCCAAGGTTTAAAAATTGTGGGTCACACAGTACATTGGTGAGTCCCACTGCCAACATATTTTACATGGAATGGGATAGGATGGGATGGGAGAGAATAGAGTGCATAGAATAGAATAGATCAAAGTGTACATACATTAACTTGGGTTTCATAGAAATTTTCTTTCAAGATTGTGTAATTCACATGTAAAATGCATTTCTTACTGTGGTTTGTGGTCAGAGTTTAAAAGTCAGTATTGTACAGTAAATCTGACTCCTCAATGGCCCTGGAATTGACATATGTTTTTGGAAATCTTAGATAAGGTACGTTGTTTCTGGGAAGCATTCAATGCTTCTATCACACTTTTTCTCCCTCTCTGTCTTTTTCCCTCCGATTAAGAAACAAACAATCCCACTGAAATGTCTCAATCGGAATGTTACTCATAGGCAGCTTAGTTTTCAAGTCACAAACTCAAATTTTTATCAAGCCCCTGCAGCCCAAAAGCAATTCTTTCCCTGCTGTGACATCCACATTTCTCTCTGCACCTTCCCTACTCTTTAAAGAGTGAAGGATAGTGGAGGTACAATTTCTTCTCAATTTTACTTTTTTTTTTGAGACAGAGTTTCGCTGTTGTTACCCAGACTGGAGTGCAATGGCATGATCTCAGCTCACTGCAACCTCCGCCTCCTGGGTTCAAGCAATTCTCCTGCCTCAGCCTCCCGAGTAGCTGGGACTGCAGGCACTCACCACCACGCCCAGCTAATTTTTGTATTTTTAGTAGAGACGGGGTTTCACCTTGTTGACCAGGATGGTCTTGATCTCTTGACCTCGTGATCCACCTGCCTCGGCCTCCCAAAGTGCTGGGATTATAGGCGTGAGCCACCGCGCCCGGCCTCAATTTTACTTTTAACTGTAGCATATCTTCTTAGCCAGCCCCATAAGAACTTTTTAAAATTCATTTAACTAGAATCGTAAATTGTCTTTTTTAATTCTTTAAACTAGTGCTTGAGAATTATTTCAATGTGAGCTCACATTCTAGGAGAGTATTAAACAACAAACAATATGTGAATTATGTTAGGATTCTCCATAGAAACAGAACCAACGAGAGATTACCTGCAGACTGGAGACTGAAGAAGACTGCTGGTGTATTTTAAAGGCCTGAGAGCCAGAGGCGAATGGTGTAAATTTCAGTTTGAATTAGAAGGCCTGAAAAACAGGAATGCTAAAGGCAGAAGAAGATTCATGTTCCAGCTCAAGCAGTGAAGCAGAAGAAAGGTGAAGCCAACTTTCTGCCACCTTTTTGGTTCTATTGAAGTCCTCAAGGTGTTGAATGATGGCCACTCACATCAGGAAGGGCCATCTGCTTATCCAGTCTTGAGTTCAGGAGTTTGAGACCAGCCTGGCCAACATGGTAAAACCCCATCTCTACTAAAAACACAAAAATTAGCTGGGCATGGTGGTGGGCACCTATAATCCCAGCTACTCGGGAGGCTGACACAGGAGAATCACTTGAACCCAGGAGGCAGAGGTTGCAGTGAGCAAAGATCGTGTCACTGCACTCCAGCCTGGGCAACAGAGTAAGACTCCATCTCCAAAAAAAAAAAAAAAGATGTTTCTCTGGCCATAGTAGTGGGGTGAACTGGAGCAGACAGCTCTATCTACAAAGCTGTCAAAATACGCTCACTGAAAGAGATGAAGTCATCAGGAATGACAATGTCCTAGGAAAAACTGTAGAGAACAAATTTCAGAGCAACTAAGAAGATAAAACAGACAAAATACATTGATTTGATGCAAGGTATAAAGGAAAATAGGACATCAGGGTAAATTGGTGTGAATGGTGACACCAGGACTCAGAAGGAGGAGAAAGTGTGAGAAGAGGGATACTCAATTCAGCTTTGGAGGAACCCTGCTTGGAGTGGTTTGGGGATCTCCAGGCCTAGAGCTTAAAAGAGGTGAAGATGCAGATTTGGAGAGAGTTGGGCCTGATGTGCTTGGAGAAAGGTGACATTGGAGATTATGAATTTAGGAAGGATATCTTAATAAAATGAAGAACCTGGCACATAAGTGTTGATACAGTCTAGCCTGCTGTAACAAATATTTGCAACCATATCTGGAGACAGAGGCCGAAGGACCTAGAGTGAGTTCCTTATTGTCTGAATGGATTTTCAAGAGCCCTTTTGGAAACAATTTGGAAAACTGCTGAAAAGGAAATTCTAAAATTGGATCCAAGCATAGAACTAGTGACCAAGGGTTAGGAATGCAAGCTACCCAACTGAGGAAGGAGGTGTTTATTTGAGCAATTTGCAAACACAATCTTTTTTTTTTTTTTTTTGAGATGGGGTCTCACTCTGTCACCCAGGCTGGAGTACAATGGCACAATCTCAGTTCACTGAAACCTCCATTTCCAGGCTCAAGAAATCCTCCTACCTCAGCCTCCTGAGTAGCTGAGACTATAGGCATGTACTTCCACAGCCAGCTAATTTTTGTATTTTTTCTAGAGACAGAGTTTTGCTGTGTTGCCCAGACTAAACTCAGTCTTTAGGCTGTGTTGTTCACTCTCCCATGCACAGTATCCTCATGATGATTTGGCAGTTCTGTGAAATAGGTGCCTTGTCGTCTTCCTGCATAACCCTCAGTTTATTTGCTGAGGATAGTGGTGGCTGACTGCAATGGAATTGGTGTTAACTCTTGTTAGGAAACCTCAAGGACACCAATATTTTCTCACTAAGAAAATATTCAGATCACAGAAACTTCCTTGTGTCTAGGTGTCTGTAAATTTCAGAATAAAGACCCATGTTTTAGAAATAAAGCTCTTTGATACTCTTTTGTTTCAATTTACCTTTCTTTTCTAATTTAAAAATAATGTGTGCCTACTGTTGGAAACAGATCCGTTAATATCTTTTTATTTATTTCTTTGAGATAGAATTTCACTCTTATGGCCCAGTCTGGAATGCACGGGCATGATCTCGGCTCACTCAACATGCACCTCCCCGGTTCAAGTAATGTTCCTGCCTCAGCCTCCCAAGTAGCTGGGATTACAAGCATCTGCCACCACGCCCAGCTAATTTTTGTGTTTTTAGTAGAGATAGGGTTTCAGCACATTGACCAGGCTTGTCTGGAACTCTGGCCCTCTGGTGATCCTCCTGCCTCAGCCTCCCAAAGTGCTGGGATTCCAGGCATAAGCCACCGCACCTGGCCGATATCTTAAATCCACATTATTTCACAGTCATGTTCCATGTTTTACATGGAGGAGTTTGTTTCAGTAGCACATTCCGAATTGTTAGGATCAGGAGGTCAGTGAGGTAAAATTAAAACAAGTACTTTGGAAGATTGTAAACATAGAATAAATTTCAGCTTCATGTAAATGGAGTGTGATTTCCATAATAAAGCCATTAATGTTGTTACTGGCGCATAGCAATAAAGCCAAGGCTGCAATTACCAAGAAAACAGATAATACAACACCATACTTTGTTGAAAAATAGCAGTTAAATTCATGGAAATAATACTTTTCACTAAAAAATAAGGAGATGTGATGTAATCTCAGTGGAATTCTACTGACTCCCATGAGTAGACTTTCTTAAGATAGTAGCACTAATTGACATATCTACTTGCTGGTTTGTTGTTGTTGTTTGTTTTGGTTTCTTTGCCTTTCCACAAGTAATTTCTTTCACTAAAACCTTTTCAGACTACTTTGGTTTTCACATTAGAGACTCCTTGTTCATTTAAGTATGTAAATTAAGTGCTGTGATGATTTGGTTTTCTTTTTCTCCCTACAGTGGAACTTCATCTTGACATAGCCTGACTTTGTTGGCATAGTCTTTTTGCTTTTTTCTTATTTGTAGTAAAATATACATAACAAAATTTAGCATCTTAAACCATTTTAAGTGTATACTTTATTTCACGTAGGTACCCTGACAATGTTGTGCAACCATCAACACTATCTGTGTTTCCAGAACTTTTTCATCACTCCAAACAGAAACTCTATCCATTAAACAGTAACTCACTATTCCCCACTCCTCCCAGCCCCGGTAACCTCTATTCTACTTTCTGCCTCTGAATTTGCTGATTCCAGGCATCTCATGTAAATGGAATTATTATTTGTCCTTTTGTGTCTGGCTTGTTTCATATTACATTTTCAGGGGTCATCCATATTATAGCATATATTATAATTTCATTCCATTTTAAGCTTCAGTATCTCAGTCTGTTCAGGTTATTACAAAATACCCTAGACTGGCTAGCTTATAAACAGCAGAAATGTATTTCTTACAGTTCTGGAGGTGGAGAAATCCAATATCAAGTTGCCAGCAGATTCAGTGTCTGGCGAGGGCCCAGCTTTCTGGTCCATAGATGGTGCCTTCTCAGTGTGTCCTCACATGGAAGGGGCAGTGCAGAGCCCTGGGGCCTCTTTTGTAGATGTACTAATCCCATTCATGAGGGCTCTACTCTCATGACCTAATCATCCCACAGCAGTCCAACCTTCTAATGCTATCACTGGTGATTGGGTTTCAGCATATAAAGTTTGGGAGAGGGGGGGACATAAACATTCAGAATATGGCACTGAGTCATATCACATTATATGCAAATACTATATTTATTCATCTCTTGATGGACATTTGGGTTGTTTCCACCTTTCGGCTATTGTTGGTGTGCAATGAACGTTGCACACAAATATGCCATGAACGTTGGTGTGCAAATATCTGCTTGAGTACCTGCGCCCTCAGTTTTTTTGAGTACACACCTAAAGGGGAATTGTTGGATTATATGGTAACTCTAGGTTTAACATTTTGAGCTTCCATCAAACTGTTTTCCACAGTAGTTGTGCCATTTTACATCAGTATCAGTAATGCACAAGAGTTTCAACTGCTAAATATCCTCACCAACATTTACTATTTCCTGTTTTTTTTATAATATTCATCCTAGCAGGTATGAAATGGTATCACTGGGGTTTTGATCTTCATTTCCCTAATGACTGGTGATCCTGAGCATCTGTTCATGTGCTTGTTGGCCATTTATATATCTTCTCTAAAGAAATGTCCTTTGTACATTTTTCAAATGGATTGAATGGGTATTTTGTTATTAAGTTGTAGGAGTTCTTTAATTATTCTACATAGCACAGTCTTTTATAGAGATACGTATTTCTTGGGTGCAACACTGTGTTTTTATGGCCTCCTTTTATTGAGAACATTGAAATGATTCTGCTTTATCTTCACTAATTCACTCCTAAACATAAGTGATTTCCAATATTACCAATTATAAATGCCTTCTTTGGTAAATATTGAATTATAGAAAGCAGAAAAAGTTGTTAGTAGTTCATCACATGTGAAATGACAGCTTAGGAAATATAAAAACAAAGTGATTTTCAACTGAATGGAGCACTTTTTCAGTTTGCCAAACAGAATTTACAGTCACTGTTTAACAACAACATGCCCCCCAGCCAGCTTTCATCACCATCACCCCCTCCCAATACCTATTCTCCTTTGACTCAGGCCCCAAAGAGGATTAAAGGTCCCTCCTCAGGGGTAGATTAACCATAAAGCTGATGAAGCTTAAGTTTCAGGTCCTTTTACCAGCCTTGGCCCTTCCAAGATCCTGTACCTGATTATGATTTTGTAATTTTTGTTTTTTAAATAAGCCTCCCTAATATCAGCTTCAGGCCGACAAAATCCGTATGTGCCTCTGGATATATCTTCTATCTGAAATCATAATGTTAATCATTGTTGTACTGCTGGAAAGCAAGCCTGGGATCTCTTGTTAAGTACACTAAGTAATTTATGACTAGCTTTTTTCCTCACTGAGTTTCTAGTCTGGGGTGCCAAACTACCATGCTTTTCTACGGAATTCCAGGAAAATATAAGCCATGGATATTCCTGGTGAGCCCCAGTATGCTCCCTTAGCTCCTCTAAGCTCTGTCAGCACACAGCACTTGCTTTGTTCTCAGCACTCGGAGGAACATGCAGGCCAGACTTTGAAACTTGGCTCCTAGTTGTCAATACAAAATGTGCATGTCCCTTTGTACTCCACACAGAGCCATAAATAGAATTTTGTTCTTATACAGTGGAAGAAAAGAATGCAGTGTCCAGTCTTGATACCTAATCTTTGAAAATTTTGTGAGCACAGCTTAGGCAGTTTTCTAAATATTAGGGTATATTGTCAGAAGTAAAAATGAGCCTTCTGGCCCTTTATCAATTTTATTACTTCATTAAATAAAAATGAATTTTTCTAAAAATTAAATCTTAATATATATTTTCCTGTCGTGCTGCAAAGCATTAGTGACTAAAATGAAGAAAATTTTATAATACATAAAATAAATTATTCATCTTTGTAAATCTTCTTCTATTAGTCTTACTTTCCCTGTGCAGCTATAATAATTTAGACAATTTGTATATATTGTGAGGAAAGGTATATCTGAGAAAGATATCAGCATGGTCCCCTTCTAAAGCCTTCTTTCTCTCAAACAAAAAAGTGTTCGGGTTCCCTCTTTCTCCTCCCCACTTCCCTTCTCCCTCTTTGCCTTCTCTCCTTGTTCTTTCTTTTTCCTCCCTTTCCCAAACAATTACCTGTATAGCCACTAGTTGGTACAGAGCAAGATGTGCATCCACAGTAAGGGGCCCAAGTCTGGGTGTCAGAAGCCACCGATTGTGAGGAGGAAATCCATGTGAGGGGTGCAGTGCTGCCCAGCAGGAATTGTGGGATGCTGAGTGGGTTTGGAAGGCCGCCTGAGTGAGGGAATGGATGACAGGATTGGTTACATGCAGGGCAGTGGATTGAATTAATACATATATTAAGAATAATGAGAAATAGTGGGCTATGGTGCCTCACGCCTATAATCTCAGTGCTTTGGGGAGCTGAGACAGGCAGATCCCGGAGTCCAGGAGTTCAAGAATAATGAGAAGGTGATCTCTTACCAACATGGAAGGGTTACAATATGGAAAGGGAGAAAACTAGAATTAACCCTGTGATGTTGGGTTGGAATTCAAAGCATTTAAATGAACTAATTAATTTCATTATATAGAGTAAAATAGATGTAAATGTGTTAGTGTGTGCATATGCACGTGTATCCTCTCACTGTATCTACTAAGAGAGCTTAGAAGCAGCAACAGCAGTGACCATACCTAGCCCCAGATCACAATTTCTAAATGCCATTCTCCCTTAAAAGATACCAGGACTTGGGCAGGGAACATTTGAAACATCTTCAGCCAAAAAGCAAACAACTCCTAGTAGAATGATGAGGATACAAACAAAGGCACAGAAACCATTTTGAAAGGGCTCCCACTAGGGAAAACTTGGCATGAAAATAAACGATGACAGTGTCCGGGTGCAGTGGCTTATGCCTGTAATAGCAGCACTTGGGGAGGCCAAGGCAGGCGGATCGCTTGATCCCAGAAGTTCGAGACGACCAGCCTGGGCAACATGCTGAAACCCCATCTACACGCAAAATAGAAAAATTAAGTGGGCTTGGTGGCATGTGACTGTAGTTTCAGCCACTTGGGAGGCTTAGAGGTGGGAGTATGGAGTATGGAGGCTTGACCTCCTGGGCTCAAGCCTCCAGTGAGCTGTGATACCACCACCATACTCCAGCCTGGGCAATGGAGAAATACCTTGTATGACCCTATGCAAAAGAAAAGAGAAAGAAAACAAAGAGGGAAGGAAAGAAGGAGAAAAGAAGAAAGGAGGGAGAGAGGAAGGGAAATGGAAAGAGTAATGGATAATAACATGCCAAATAAGTAGGAATTTGTAAGTCTATGTTAGAAAATAAATAAGTGGATAAATCAAACATTTGGTAAGGAAAAAGCTATTTACATAGTTTCAAAGAAATGCCACATATAACACTTCTTAATTACAAAGGGAAAGATGCTAACTTTATAGTGAAGAATTCGTGCAGCTACCATTTTAATCAAGTGACCGAAATGAACAGCTTCAGTAATGGGACAGATTGAGTTCTTGTACCATCTGATAGAATGCTGAAAGGTGAACCCAGTATTCCTTCTGTTATTTCTACCAGTTTATAATGTAAATCAAATCATGAGAAAACGTCAAATAAATTCAAATTTAAGGACATTCTGCAAGAAAAACTGGCTGGTAGTATCAAAAGTGTCAGGGTTGTGAAAGTCAAAAATACAGAGAACCATTTGGGATTAAAAGGGTCTTCAGAGACATGTCAGCTATACAAGGCTGGATCTCTGGCTCTCTGCTAAAAAGGAAATTACTGGTATAATGAAATGGAATCTGAGAATGATAGTACCATATCAATCTTAATTTCCTGATTTGATGGTATCATGTGTACGTAGGAAAATGTCTTTGTAGAAAATAAACATTATTCAGAGGGTAATGGGGGATCAGGTTGAAATTTTTCTTTTTCTTTTCTTTTTTTTTAATTGCATTTTAGGTTTTGGGGTACATGCGCAGAACATGCAAGATAGTTGCATAGGTACATAGGTGGCAGTGTGATTTGCTGCCTTCCTCCCCTTCACTCACATCTGGCATTTGTCCCCGTGCTATCCCTCCCAACTCCCCTCCTTGCTGTCCCTCCCCTATTCCCCCAATACACCCCAGTGTGTAGTGCTCCCCTCCCTGTGTCCATGTGTTCTCATTGTTCATCACCCGCCTATAAGTGAGAACATGCAGTATTTCATTTTCTGTTCTTCTGTCAGTTTGCTGAGAGTGATGTTCTCCAGATTCATCCATGTCCCTACAAAGGACACAAACTCATCGTTTTTGATTGCTGCATAATATTCCGTGGTGTATATGTGCCACATTTTCCTAGTCCAGTCTATCATTGATGGGCATTTGGGTTGGTTCCAGGTCATTGCTATTGTAAACAGTGCTGCAATGAACATTCGTGTGCATGTGTCCTTATAGTAGAACGATTTATAGTCCTTTGGATATATACCCAGTAATGGGATTGCTGGGTCAAATGGAATTTCTATTTCTAGGTCCTTGAGGAATTGCCACACTGTCTTCCACAATGGTTGAACTAATTTACACTCCCACCAGCAGTGTAAAAGTGTTCCTCTTTCTCCACATCCTCTCCAGCATCTGCTGTCTCCAGATTTTTTACTGATCGCCATTCTAACTGGCATGAGATGGTATCTCAATGTAGTTTTGATTTGCATTTCTCTAATGACCAGTGATGATGAGCATTTTTTCATATGTTTGTTGGCCTCATGTATGTCTTCTTTTGTAAAGTGTCTGTTCATATCCTTTGCCCATTTTTGAATGGGCTTGTTTGTTTTTTTCCTGTAAATCTGTTTGAGTTATTTGTAAATTCTGGATATCAGCCCTTTGTCAGATGGGTAAACTGCAAAAATTATTTCCCATTCTGTTGGTTGCCGATTCACTCTAATGACTGTTTCTTTTGCCATGCAGAAGCTGTGGAGTTTGATTAGGTCCCATTTGTCTATTTTGGCTTTTGTTGCCAATGCTTTTGGTGTTTTGGTCATGAAGTCCTTGCCTACTCCTATGTCCTGGATGGTTTTGCCTAGATTTTCTTCTAGGGTTTTTATGGTGCCAGGTCTTACGTTTAAGTCTTTAATCCATCTGGAGTTAATTTTAGTGTAAGGTGTCAGGAAGGGGTCCAGTTTCTGCTTTCTGCACATGGCTAGCCAGTTTTCCCAACACCATTTATTAAACAGGGAATCCTTTCCCCATTGCTTGTTTTTGTCAGGTTTATCCAAGATTGTATGGTTGTAGATATGTTGTGTTGCCTCCAATGCCTCTGTTCTGTTCCATTGGTCTATATCTCTGTTTTGGTACCAGTACCATGCTGTTTTGATTGCTGTAGCCTTGTAGTATAGTTTGAAGTCCAATAGGGTGATGCCTTCTGCTGTGTTCTTTTGGTTTAGAATCGACTTGGCTATGCCGGCTCTCTTTTGGTTCCATATGAAGTTTAAGGTGGTTTTTTCCAGTTCTGTGAAGAAGGTCATTGGAAGCTTGACGGGGATAGCATTTAATCTGTAAATTACTTTGGGCAGTATGGCCATTTTCATGATACTGATTCTTCCTAACATGAACATGAAATGTTTCTCCATCTGTTTGTGTCCTCTCTTATTTTGTTGAGCAGTGGTGTGTAGTGTAGTTCTCCTTGAAGAGATCTTTTACATTCCTTGTTAGTTGTATTCCTAGGTATTTTATTCTCTTTTTTGCAATTGCGAATGGCAGTTCATTCTTGATTTGGCTCTATTTACGTCTGTTATTGTTGTATAGGAATGCTTGTGATTTTTGCACATTCATTTTGTATCCTGAGACTCTGCTGAAGTTGCTCATCAGTTTCTGGAGTTTTTGGGCTGAAACGATGGGGCCTTCTAAATATACTGTCATGTTGTCTGCAAATAGAGACAATTTGGCTTCCTCCTTTCCAATTTTAATACCCTTTATCTCTTTTTCTCGCCTGATTGCTCTGGCTAGAATTTCCAGTACTATATTGAATAGGAGTGGTGAGAGAGGGCATCCTTGTCTAGTGCCACATTTCAAAGGGAATGCTTCCAGTTTTTGCCCATTCAGTATGATATTGGCTGTTGGTTTGTCGTAAATAGCTTTTATTATTTTGAGATACGTTTCATCAATACCGAGTTTATTGAGGGTTTTTAGCATAAAGGGCTGTTGAATTTTGTCAAAGGCCTTCTTTGCATCAATTGAGATAATCATGTGGTTTTTGTTTTTGGTTCTGTTGATGTGGTGAATTACATTTATAGACTTGTGTATGTTGAACCAGCCTTGCATCCCTGGGATGAATCCTACTTCATCATGGTGGATAAGCTTTTTGATGCGCTGTTGCAATTGGCTTGCCAATATTTTATTGAAGATTTTTGCATCTATGTTCATCAGGGATATTGGCCTGAAGTTTTCTTTTCTTCTTGAGTCTCTGCTGCGTTTTGGTATCAGGATGATGTTGATCTCATAAAACAATTTGGGAAGGATTCCCTCTTTTTGGATTATTTGGAATAGTTTCAGAAGGAATGGTAACAGTTCCACTTTGTGTGTCTGTTAGAATTCTGCTGTGAACCCATCTGGACCTGGGCTTTTTTTGTGTGGTAGGCTCTTAATTGCTGCCTCAACTTCAGATCTTGTTATTGGTTTTCGACTTCTTCCTGGATTAGGCTTGGGAGGACACAAGTCCCCAGGTATTTATCTATTTCTTCCAGGTTTCCTAGTTTATGTGCATAGAGTTGTTTGTAATATTCTCTGATGATGGTTTGAATTTCTGTGGAATCTGTGGTGATTTCCCCTTTATTGTTTTTTATTGCATCTATTTGGTTGTTCTCTCTTTTCTTTTTTATTAATCTGCCTAGTGGTCTATTTTGTTGATCTTTTCAAAAAACCAGCTCTTGGATTTATTGATTTTTTGAAGGGTTTTTTGTGTCTCTATCTCCTTCAGTTCTGCTCTGATCTTAGTTATTTCTTGTCTTCTGCTAGGTTTTGAGCTTTTTTTAATCTTGCTCCTCTAGCTCTTTCAATTTTGATGATAGGGTGTCAATTTTGGATCTCTCCACTCTTCTCATATGGGCACTTATTGCTATATATTTTCCTTTAGAGACTGCTTTAAATGTGTCCCGAAGATTCTGGTATGTTGTGTCTTCGTTCTCGTTGGTTTCGGAGAACTTCTTTATTTCTGGCTTTATTTCATGGTTTATCCAGTCAACATTCAAGAGCCAGTTGTTCAGTTTCCATGAAGCTGTGCAGTTCTGAGTTAGTTCCTGAATTCTGAGTTCTAACTTGATTGCACTGTGGTCTGAGAGACTGTTATGATTTCAGTTGTTTTGCCTTTGCTGAGGAGTGCTTTACTTCCAATTATGTGGTCAATTTTTGAGTAGGTGTGATGTGGCACTGAGAAGAATGTATATCCTGTGGATTTGGGGTGGAGAGTTCTGTAAATGTCTATCAGGTTTGCTTGTTCCAGGTCTGTGTTCAAGTCCTGGATATCCTTGTTAATTTTCTGTCTGCTTGATCTGTCTAATATTGACAGTGGAGTGTTAAAGTCTTCCACTATTATTGTGTGGGAGTCTAAGTCTCTTTGTAAGTCATTAAGAACTTGCCTTATGTATCTGGGTGCTCCTGTATTGGGTCCATATATATTTAGGATCGTTAGCTCTTCTTGTTGTATCGATCCTTTTACCATTATGTAATGTCCTTCTTTGTCTCTTTTGATCTTTGTTGCTTAAAAGTCTATTTTATCAGAGACTAGGATTGCAACTCCTGGTTTTTTTTTTTTTTTTTTTTTTTTGCTCTCCATTTGCTTGGTAAATCTTCCTCTATTCCTTTATTTTGAGCCTTTGTGTATCCTTGCATGTGAGAGGGGTTTCCTGGATACAGCACACCAATGGGTTTTGGCTTTTTATCCAATTTGCCAGTCTGTGTCTTTTGACTGGTGCATTTAACCCATTTACATTTAGGGTTAGTATTGTTATGTGTGAATTTGATACTGCCATTTTGATTCTAGCTGGCTGTTTTGCTCATTAGTTGATGCAGATTTTTCATTTTATTGATGCTCTTTAGCATTTGGTATGTTTTTGGAGTGGCTGGTACTGGTTGTTCCTTTCTATGTGTAGTACCTCTTTCAGGAGCTCTTGTAATGGAGGCCTGGTGGTGACAAAATCTCTGAGTACTTGCTTGTTCGCGAAGGATTTTATTTTTCCTTCACTTATGAAGCTTAGTTTGGCTGGATATGAAATTCTGGGTTGAAAGTTCTTTTCTTTAAGGATGTTGAACAGTGGCCCCCACTCTCTTCTGGCTTGTAGGGTTTCTGCTGAGAGATCTACTGTGGGTCTGATGGGCTTCCCTTTATGGGTAACCAGACCTTTCTCTCTGGCTGCCCTTAGCATTTTCTCCTTCATTTCAGCCCTGGTGAATCTGACAATTATGTGCCTTGGGGTTTCTCTTCTTGATGAATATCTTTGTGGTGTTCTCTGTATTTTCTGGATTTGAATATTGGCCTGCTTTGCTATGTTGGGGAAGTATTCCTGGACAATATCCTGAAGAGTGTTTTCTAGCTTGGATTCATTCTCTTTGTCACATTCAGGTACACCTATCAAACGTAGATTAGGTCTCTTCACATAGTCCCACATTTCTTGGAGACTTTGTTCATTCCTTTTTGTGCTTTTTTCTCTAGTCTTGCCTTCTCATTTTATTTCATTGAGTTGATCTTCAACCTCTGATATCCTTTCTTCTACTTGGTCAATTCGGCTGTTGAAACTTGTGAATGCTTCGCAAAGTTCTCATGTTATGTTTCTCAGCTCGATCAATTTACTCATATTCCTCTCTAAGTTGTCCATTCTTGTTATCATTTTCTCAAATCTTTTTTCAAGGTTCTTAGTTTCTTTGCATTGAGTTAGAACATGTTCTTTTAGCTCACGAAAGTTTCTCATTACCCACCTTCTAAAGTCTGATTCCATCATTTCATCACACTCATTCTCCATCCAGCTTTGTTCCCTTGCTGGTGAGGAATTGTGATCCCTTTAGGAGTTGAGGTGTTCTGGTTTCGGGTGTTTTCCTCCTTTTGCACTGGTTTCTTCCCATCTTTGTGGATTTATCCACCTGTCGTCTGTATAGTTGCTGATTTTCACATTGGGTCTCTGAGTGGATGTCCACATTGTTGATGATGAAGTTATTTCTGTTTCTTAGTTTTTCTTCTAACAGTCTGACCCCTCTGCTTTAGTACTGCTGAGGTCCACTCCAGTCCCTGCTTGCCTGGGGGTCACTGCAGCAACTGCAGAACAGTAAGGGTTGCTATCAGTTTCTTCTTCTGCTATCTTTGTCCCAGAGTGATGCCCACCAAATGTCAGTCTGATCAGTCCTTTGTGAGGTGACTCTTTGGATATACAGGGGTCAGGGGGCTGCTTGAGGAGGCAGTCTGTTCTTTATAGGAACTCAAGTGCTGAGCTGTGAGCTCCATTGTTCATTTAGAGCTGCTAGGTGGGTACGTTTAAGTCTGCTGCAGCAGAACTCACAAACCCCCTTTTTTTCCCCAGGTGCTCTGACCCGTGGAGTTAGGGTTTTATTTATGGGTATTCATTGCGTTGCTGCCTTTTTTTTTTTTCTTTTCCGGGCTGTCCTGCCCAACAAGGAGTCAGCATAGTCACTTCCTGTAGAGGCTTTGCTTAGCTGCTGTGGGTTCCGCCCTGCTGCTGGCTTCACCCTGCTGCAGTGTGTATTTCCCTGCAGTCCTGTTTATATGGGTATGGTTAGAACTGCCTCGGCAGTGTTGGCCTGCTTCTGTAATGGCGGACTCTCTTTGTTATGGCGGGTTGCCTCAGCAATGGCAGGCTGCATCAGCAATGGCAGACAACCTCTGTAGGGGTGGAGTGCCTTGGTAATGGCGGACACTCCTCCCCCACAGAGCTGGGCCATCCTGGTTTTAGCTGTGCTTGCCATGAAACTCTCAACCCCGAGCATTTCCAATTGCTGTTTGTTTTTGTGGGTGTGGGACCTGCCAAGCTTGATCACCTGGCTCCCTACCTCAGAGCGCTTTTTTTTTAAGTTGAGTGGTTGACTCTCTCCCAGGTGTTCCAGTCGCCTGCTGAAAGGGCACCGGGATCTGTGTGATTTCCTGTGTGGTGACCCACTGTACCAGTTGAAACAATGTGGCTGCTCGGGAATCTCCTGGCCTGAATTTATGTTTCAGTCCCATTTAAACCAGATGAATGGGCTAATCTGCCTTCCTCGATCTCCAACTGCCAGTTTAACAGGGCAACCAGACCAGTGTATTTTTTACGGAGAGCCGCTGTGCTGCGATGCCAGCCAAAACAGCCACGCCTGCCAAAACAGCCACGCTAGCGACCCGTGGGGCTCCTCCACATGGGAATCTCCTGGTCTGTGGGCAATAAAGATCCGTCTGGAAATACGGCGTCCCCTCACCCTCTGCGCTTTCACTGATAGCTGCAATCCTGAGCTGCTCCTACAGTGCCATCTTCCCCCAACTCTCCCGAAATTTTTCAAATGATTCAGGGGAAAAAACCTTTGTCATTGTTCTCTACTTGCAACTCTTCTGTAAGTTTGAGATTGTTTCCAAATAAATTTAAAAATTGCTAAGGTTCTACACAACTGTTTAAATTTCCATAGTGCATGAGGATTTTAGGTGTGAACTGATGATAGTGGGTAAAGAAAGGCTTTGAGGTCTGTCATGAAAGTTGTTAGTGGTGTGGTCCATCCTGATTGTCTTTCAACAGCTTGAAAATGTGTTTATTTGTGGCTGCAAAGATCTAATTCACTTTCTAAATCTTAAATAATTTGTCATTTAAATATTAAAATCACCTCTATATGGTTATTATTCTAAAACCCAGATAGCAAAGAAAATTCAAAATAGACAAGTGGAAAGGATAATAAAGTCCCGTGGCCCTGAGAAAATCTGTTCTGAAACTTTGGAAACAAACTGCCTGAGAACATGTGTGGGATTAGCTCAGTTGATCATTATGAGTCACTTCTTCTTTGCTCTTAACCTTACCAATAAATGGTGGTGTCTTCTCAGTCAGATAAAGGACATGAGTATAGATTCTTCCAACACACACACACACACACACACACACACACACACACACACACAATGTTATATAATTTCTGTTCTTAAGTGCCTGGTTGGGATATGCTAATTTCGGAAGCATACTACTGCCTGCCATTTTCTGGTGGAAAACTCTTTTAAGGAGATTTCTACAACTCCCTCATTGCTTGTGGTACTTTCTGAGCAGTCCAGCAGGTGGTAGTCTAGGAGAGGAACAGTTCTCATCCTTCCCCATCCATCCCTGGGCCTACCAGCAGCCCCATTTGCAAAACAGAAAGAATGTGGACTCAGCAATGTGCTTTCTCTCCTCTGGCATAAGAATGGGATTTCCAAGGTTGTTCTCTCAAAATGGGCACTTAGAGTGCCACAGAAAGAAGCCAAAAATAATTTTGTGTATACATGTGACTGTGCAGTATTCTGAAGCTCAAAAATTCTTTTTTTTTTTTTAATTTCTAGAAATTCCACTGATTTTATATCTCTTTGCTCTGATTTCTGTGACATGGCTTTGGGGAGGACTACACATGGCCTACAGACACTTCTGGATGTTGATTCTCTTTGTCATTTTCAACAGTCTGCAGGTAAGCCTTACAGTTTGGTTAGTGACAAGATACATTTATCTTACTGAACACAAGGTGTAGCGTTTCAATATTAAAGATTCAAGCATCCACACACAGGTGAAGCTGTGTACACGGTAACATCATACAGAGTTGTAAAATAAAATAATAGGACCCTAAATCTTTAACATTTGAAATATGACTGGGATTCTAACTTGCCCAGCATACAATTAGGGAAGACAAAATATTGACTGTCCTTCATTTTGACAACATCCAAGTAACTACACAAACATATTTCTTTTTCAGTGGGATTGATGTTTATCAACTATTAATTTTGCAGATGGCAGCCATGTAAGATCAATGCACATATTTGGATTGTGGCTGGGTCTAGAAATTAGATCAGAGGAGGAGTGAAATAGTGATGTTCAAGCAGTCCCCTCTTAAGTGTGATCCTTAAGTGAAATGAGAGTTCACTAAAACATGACTGACATCCCCTAAGTCCGCAGTGCTCAGCTTAAATTAGTTTTGTAAGCATGCTTGGATAACTAGAAATTATATAACTACAGCAAAAATGAAAGCTGACATTTTTAGTACTTTTGTGAAATGGAAAAATGTTTCACCCTGATATTAACATATGGAGCAAATGAACACAGTTTTCTTATTTTCCAAAGTGAAAAAGCTGCCCTAGACTAAAATAATTTCTTAAATTTACTAAAATTATTTCTAAATAGTCCTTCTTTTTGGCTACCATCTTGAAAGGATCCTGTGTGGCAAACACACACACATACGCACACTTTCAGAACTGTAGTGTACAATTGAAATGTGACTCCAAGAATTTTCTAGGTTTGCACCTGAGCAGACAAATTCTTTAGTTAGATCATAGCTTACATGATGGTGCCTAATAAAGGCATATTATCAACTTAGGAAGGGAAAAATACAAAATAACTAAAAGTTTGGAACCAAGTTGGTACAAGTTTCTATATAGACATCTGTCTACGGTTATAGTTACAGATGAGCACTTACTATTGCCAGGTGGAACAGAGACAGCCCCGCCTCTCTGGAATCTAATGATTCAAAAAGTAAACAACTGGCTCTGAGAATCGAGTATGGCAGGTGCCATGTAAACAGAGCATTTCTAGAATCAGTAGGGGCCTGTTGACCATCAGGGCAGAGCCATCAAGGCAGAGGCTCGGTTTTGGTCACCTTTGGATCCCTAGGGCCTGGTGGAACTAAGAGCAAGGTCCAAACCAGCATCCTCCCTGTGTGTTTTGCTTAGCAGACACACAGTGTTATACAAAGGATTGTTTTAGATTTTTAAATATTTGCTGCAAACTTTTAAAATTGAGAATTTTCACATTAAAAGCCTGAATCGCTGACTTTTTTTTTTTTTTTGAAGGCAGTATTTGCATGGCAGCAATTTTCAAGCTGAGCAGACCTGGTATACTTAATTCATTCATTTTACCTGCCCCTGAGATTATGATACATTTAATGCTTATTAAATAATAAATGAGTATACGGTTAGAGATGGGAATTTCAGGAAGAGAAAACTGTTAGCCAAGGCTGCAAGAAGGGATAATCTCACCTAGATTAAGCAAAGGGTTGAGAAGGGAAAAGAAAGGTCTTGCAATTAGAAAAGAAATGGTGGGAGAGGAGACAGAAAGCGTAGATTGGTTTAAATGCCCCCTTTCCATGCTCAGGATTCTGAACTTTAGTCTGTAAACAAGGGGAAGCCATCAAAGTTGTGTTTTTTCTTTGTTTTGTTCTAATATTTTTTAATTTTGTCAATTAATTTTTTTTTTCATTTTGAATTGGAGGACATGCTTGTACTAGAAGGATAACTGGAAATGTTTAGGAGAGGATATTAAAAAAAAAAGAGCAGCTCTGAGTAGGTAGGCTATTGTCATATTTCAGACTATAGATGTTCTGGCAGTGTGCCTGGGAATAAAACCAAGTTGGTACAAGTTTAGAACCAAGTTGGGACAAGTAGCTGACAGGTTTGAAAGTTGTTATAGAGATAAACACTTCATTTTATTGTTTAATTGATATGTAATAATTGTATATTTATGGGTACATAGTGATGTATTGATACATATAACATGGAGTGATCAGATCAAAAGAATTAGCATATCTATCATCTCAAACATTTATCATTACTTTGTGTTGGGAATATTTAATACCTTCCTTCTAGTGCTTTGAAACTATAAAGTATTGTTAACTATAGTCATCCTGTAGTGCTATAGAACACAAGAACCTATTTCTTCTATCTAGCTGTAATTTTATATCTTTTGACAAATCTCTCCATATCTCCTTTCCCCCACCCTTCCCAGCCTCTAGTACACTCTGTTCTACTTTTTACTTCTATGAGATCAACATTTTTAGCTTCCACGCATGAGTGAGAACATGCAATGTCTAACTTTCTCTTCTTGGCTTATTGCTCTTACCATAATATCCTCTAGTTCCATTTATGTTGCCATAAATGATACTGGGTTGGTGCAAAAGTGATTGTGATTTTTGTCATTAAAAGTAATGGCAAAAATCTCAGTTACATTTGCATCAACCTTTTCATCTATATATACGTGTGTGTGTGTGGGGGGGGGTGTATTCTATATATATGTGTGTATATATATAAATATATATATTTATATGTGTGTATATATATAAATAAACATATATATACATATTTATATATGTATATATATAAAATACACACACATATTTTTGTGTGTATATATATATCCTCCACCTCAGCCTCCTGAGTAGCTGGGACTACAGACACATGCCACCATGCCTGGCTAATCTTTTGTATTTTTTTTTTTTTTTTTTTTTTTTTTTGCAGAGACAGGGTTTCACTATGTTGCTTAGGCTGGTCTTGAACTCCTGAACTCAAACAATCCACTCACCTTGGGCTCCCAAAGTGCTGGGATTATAGGCATGAGCCACTGCACCTGACCATCATTCTTTTTTATGGCTAAATAGTATTCCATTGCATGTATTTACCACATTTTCCTTATCCATTCATTGGTTAACCGTTGGATACCTAGGTTGATTCTACATCTTGGCTATTGCAAATAGTGCTGCAACAAACATGGGTGTGCAGATGTCTCTTCAATACACTGATTTTTCTTTCCTTCAGATTAATGCTCAGTGGTGGGATGGCTGAATCATATGTAGTTCTGTGGGAAATTTTTTAAGGAACCTCCATACTGTTCTCCATAGTGGTTATACTAGTTTATATTCCCACCAACAGTGTAGAAGAGTTCGTTTTCTCTGCATCATCACCAGCATTTATTTTTTGTCTTTTTGATGATAGCCATCCTAACTAGGGTAAGATGATACCTCACTGTGGCTTTGATTTGCACTTCCCTGATGATTAGTGATGCTGAGCATTTTTTCATATATAGGTTGGCCATTTATATAACTGTTCAGATCATTTGCCTATGTTTTATTTGGATTGGTTTTTGCTGTTGAAATGTTTGAGTTCCTTGTATGTTCTGCATGTTATCTGTCAGATGAATAGTTTACAAATACTTTCTCTCATCCTTTAGGTTGTCTTTTTTACTTTGTTAATTGTTTCCTGCTGTGCAGAGGCTTTTTAGTTTGACATAAACCTATTTGTTTATAAAATAAGCATTTTATAAAAGCTTCAGAACATTGGTCTGGGATAATATTTTATAAATAAGAATCTTTAGATTCTTAGAAATTTATAAATAGATTCTTATTTAATATCCTTTTATATTTATAAACCTTTTATTTATATTTAATAGTCTTTAAAACCTTTCATTTATATTTAATATCCTTTTATATTTGTAAACCTTTTATAAATAAGAATCTTTTATAAAATTATAAAGTGAAGCATTTCACCTTCTTTTCTTTCAGTAATCTTATAGTTGTGGGTCTTGTATCTAGGCTTTGATCCATTTTAAGTTGGTTTTTGTATAGGGTGAGAGTTGGGGGTCTAGATTTATTCTTTTGCATGTGTATGTCCAGTTTCCTAGCAACCTTTATTGAAGAGGCTGTCCTTTCCCCAATTAATGTTCTAGCTGCCTTCTGTCAAAAATCAGGCTGTAGATAATGTGGATTAATTTTGTGCTTCTCTGTTCTGTTCCATTGGTCGATGTGTCTTTGTTTATGCCAATACCATGCTGTTTTGATTACTATAGCTTCATAGCATATTTCAAATTTTGATAGTACAATGCCTTCAGGTTTTTTCTTTTGCTCAGAATTGTTTTAGTTATTTGAGGTCTGTTGTGAGTCCATGCAAATTTTGGGATTTTTTTTTTTTTTCTATTTCTGTGAAGAATGTCATTGGCATTTTGATAGGGATTGCATTGACTCTGTAGATTGCTTTGGCTAGTATGGTTGTTTTAACAATATTAATTCTTCTGGCCCATGAGGAATATGAGATAAATATTAATGAAATTTTGTTAACCAATTAAATATAGGAATGTAAAGTATGAGAGAGGAACATCACTTAGAAATTCCTGGCTTGAATGAATGGCTGGGCCCTGAATACCTTTAGTCCAAATGTAGATCACATAAAGAGCAAGGTCTAGGGAATAAGCAATGATGTTGGTGAGATTTAGGAGACATTGCTAAATATTGTATGCCAGTGTTTTAGTAACTTGAGTACAGAGATAGGGCTAATGAAAGAAATTGTTAATGAGTGATCGGAGAGCTAGAAAGAGAACCCAGATAGGGTTTGCAGTTGTGGGTAGAAAAGAAAGCTCAAGAGGATGCAATGCCTAACTCTGGCCAGTGTAGCAGAGAAGTTAAATACCATGAGAACTGAGGAGCAATGCAGCCTACAGCAGTGGTTCCCAAACCGTTATGTGCAGCAGAAGTCCATGGGGGGCTTGTTAAAACACAGATTTAGGCCCCACACCCAGAGTTTCTGATCCATTAGGTCTGGGCAGAATTGATCATTTGCATTTCTAATAAGTTTCCAGGTGGTGCTGATTCGGCTGGTCTAGGAACTACAGTTTGAGAAAAAGAAATGAAATAGAGTCTGCAAAGAGAGAATAGCTTAGGAAGGAAGTTCAGTTGGTTCAAAGGAGATTTTTTGGTTTTGTTTTATTGTGACAAGAACCAACAAAGGAAAAACTGACAACTGGAAGAAAGATTTATTGTCATGGCAAGATCATGGATGAGGCAGGTAGAACAGAAGAGAGAGGGCTTCTCTGAGGGAGAAGTAGCAATTTTTTTTTCCTCTCTGAGACTGTGGAAAGAAGGAATGATTGGTGAACATGAAAAACTACTACTCTGGAGCTGAAAATGTGGAATGTTGGCATTTGCATGTAATGCCCTCTTTTCTCTTAAAGGCAAGAGACCAAGTTATTTGTTGGAAACAAGTGGGTTCAAAGCATAAGATAAACATTTTAAAAAGGTATGGAGCAGTTTCTAGAAAGAAAGTAAATAAACAATGTTGAAAGATCATCGAGAAATGGATTGCTTAGAGAGAAATCTGTGGGATTAAATGGAGATTAGACAACTTAAATCTGTAATTGAGCCAGTCAGCAGTAATTAAATAAATGTAAGCCTCAAGATTATAATGGTAGCCTGGGTAACCTATGAAACCACACAGACAGGAAAAGTTTATTGAGGTTCTTATGGAAGTGTAAATAAAGGAGGACTGTTGAACATAATGGTATATGCCACTGGTACATATAAGAAAAAATGTTGGTCTCTTTCTTTGAAGAACTTATTAGAAGCTAAGAATAAGTAAAAACTAAAAATATTTCAAACTCATGTTTAATGAGCTTAATGCAATCTAGCCATTACTAAAGCAGCAATGCACCTGGCACACTGGCACATTCCTGGTATCAGTATGCACTGAATCAGTCCTAAGAGTAATGCCTACTAAGAAACAGTTGGAAAATATCCTTTCTCTAGAGTTTATTTTGGTTCATTTAACTTATAAATAAGGTATTCAATTTAGGCATTTCCATGGAATATAGCTATATAGTATTAATAGTAAGGTTTTTTAAGTATGATCCATAAACACATTTTTTTTTTACCCCCCGAATGGCTTTTGTATTTCTCTGCTGACTTTTGTCAACACCTGTGACCTTAAAAGCATATTATGTAGCGTACGCTTGCTTACTACATTTTGCTCAGAGATTACTGACTTACTTTTCATTCCAGATTATTATGTTGTCATAGGTGCTCTAAAACTTATGATTGAAAAAGGTATTTCTATAGTACTCTGATCTTTTTTAAGTTTTTAAAAAATTATTTATCAACACACATTCTAGAATCTGAGATCTCAGGATCTCTAGCCACCTCTGTCCCCTTTCTACAGTCTTTTTTTTCCTTTGAGACAGAGTCTTGCTGTGTCTCCCAAGCTGGAGGGCAGTGACGTTATCATAGCTCACTGCAGTCTTGAACTCCTGGCTCAAGCAATCCTCCTGCTTCATCCTCCCAAGTATCTGAACTACAGGCACACACTACCATGCCTGGCTATTTTTTTATTTTTTATTTTTTTTGTAAAGACAAATTCTCACTATGTTGCCCAGGCTGCTCCTGAACTCCTGGCCTCAAGTGATCCTCCCACCTCAGTGTCCCAAACTGCTGGGATTATAGGCATGAACCACTATGTCTAGCCTGAATTTTTTATATTTAGTGTCTGATGTCCTTTAAATAAGAAAATCTTGATCACTTAAAATACTATTTAAAATATTTACCTGAAATTTATCACTTCCTAAAATTTCAAAGTTGAACTACCAAACTTATAATAAATTTGCACATTTAGAAAAATGCATATGAAGTATTTTGCAAAGCATAATGGATACAAATGTAAAAATAAGATCTAAAAAATAATCATTCTGAACATTTACTATTAATTTTTATTGTTTAGTAATCTTCCTTGAACATGAGGAGTTCATCTTCCCCAAGAACTGAACTTTTACTCAAATTATTATTGGTCTATCCTTATTATTTACATTTTCTTGATAGTTTAAAAAATTAAACTGTTGGATGCCAAAGGCCTTGGGGTTCTATGTTTCCTTACACTACATGGGCTTTCCAAGTGCATTGATCATGGTGGCCACCACAGTGCAAGACTCACCTGCCAGCTTTCCAGCCTCAGCAGGAAAGAGCTTATTCCTTGATAAGAAAATCCTAGAAATGGTACTATCCTGGGTCACCTCTCCTGCACGAACCAATCACAGGGTGACTGGTACTCTGGCCAGGCCTGGGTCATGCACAGAGTCCAATAATGGAAAGAGTAAACTTGGTTTCATAAAAGCCACATGGAATGGAATTCTTGCCAGAAGAAAGGATTCTCTTACCAACAAAAGAGGACAATAGCGCTATACAGGCCAAAGTAACAGATGTCCACTGTACTGACTTTCTGAATCTGCTTGTTCATTGATAGAAGTTTGGACAAGGCCAATGACAGCTACTGTCACAAAACGAGGAAACTTTATCAGTGTGATATCAGTTTATTATGATAGTACTTGTTATACGACAGATCATATAACTATCATAACAAACTTTATTATGATAGTTATATGATCTGTCCTGTAACCAAATGTCTCTATACTGTTCACATGAAATTCATAAGAAACTATGTTTAATATTTTTTATTTTCCTGTTCCATTAATTCAATAACCTCTATTTTAAAAAACTGAGTTGAGTTTGTCATTTTAAGGGGATTCTTGCTGATTCTTATAGGTCACAAATTTCTTAAACTACTCAGGCCAAGGTATATCCAAATTTGTATCATCATTTAGTGGTAATAATCACCAGGTTGATACTCAGCTGGTAGATCCCAGCAGAATCCTATCAATTAAAATATTGAAAATAGCTGACGTCCAAACCTTGAAGGTGTTTCAGGCTTCCACTCATTGAGGTTAGAAGCATCTCTAGGCTTCCAGACAGGGAGCCTCAGGATGCTAATACAGTGCTAGACCTGCAGCCATTCTGATTTGACAATGCTTATGTCACACTTATTATTAAATATTTTGCATATCACTCCTAGTTGTAATTATGTGCTGAAATATTTCTTCTATTTTTAACTGAACCCGTCAGATTCAGGCTGAAATACAGCATTTATTTCAGATTTTCTTCTAGGAGGTTACTCACATTTACTATGTCAGAATTTCACTGACAATTTTCTCACATGTAGAGAATCCCACGTGAGATAATGAGTAGCCAGCAGTAATTGGCATAAGCTGCTTGGAGATATTAGAAGATACATTTGTGGAGAAGATTCATATGCATAGAAGCTTTCCAAAATCTGAAATGCATTCTTCTTGGAATGCATAAGCTGGCAAGTGAGCAGAACTTTGCACAGTATTGGGATATGACACTTCTCAGTATATCAGTTATGAGACTGCTTTCTCCAGAGCACTGTTTGACTGTTTCTCTGTGACTGACTCGTACATGTTCGTTTGTACAAGCATCTGGTCTCGATGTTCCCTGGCACGTTTTGAATCATTTCCTATTTCAGAGAGGGGAGTTACAACATGGAATTTGTAGCTAAAAATATATAGTCCATATTCAGACTTAAGGATCCAGTTGGTTAAAATCATTTTCATTCTAGCCCCATGTCTTAAACTGGAAATAAGTGACTGAATGGTAGAAACAGTTTATTCTACCTGGTTTTTAAAAAGTATTATTTGGTGGTCACTACAGTGCCTTGAACAAATAAAACATTTTCCTTACTTAAAAAAAAAAAAGTTTTTTCTCTATCCCTCTCTCTCCTCCCACCTTTTACCCTTCCTTTTCTTGCTTTCTATGTGTCTCTCATTAGCATATGTTGAATTACAGTTTTAAAATTAAAGCCATCTTTTATAAAGAGATTTTTCCCAAATGAAAATAGGTTTTGAGATATCATAAGAAATGGAAAGTATTTCTTTGCTCATAAAAAAAATATAGATTTCATCCCAAATGGAATATAGGATCAAATTAATAATCCCCCTTCAATTCCCACTTAGTATCCAGAAGGGTTCAGTGCAGGTGTCTGCTTAGATACCTTACATATTTAGTCTTGGCTGCTTGCTTTCTTAGATAAACAGCTCTTGGGAAATACACATTGTTAAATAATCAGTTACAGAGGACTAATTGTTTCAAGGCACTCCCTTTGCAATTGCTTTCCAGCAGCCAACGGTAATACGAAATGTCACTTTGTTTCCATTGGACTCTAGTACATGAACTATTCATGAAGAGCGGAAAAGGAGTCTTCCCAGAAAACCCTGGAATAAACATGTAGAAGCCAGGGGTGGCTGGGACTCTATCAATGATTTGTCCCAGAGCCAAGTCAAATTCAGTGAAAAAAAATCACTACATTTGTTTTGTAGAGTGAGAATTCAGAGAGACTAATGAATGCCTCATGCACCCTTCAAAACATCCCTAAAAGTTTCTATAACTTCACAAATAAATATATAGAAGCTGAGACAAGGAGGTGTACTTACATTTTCTTAATCAGGTTGTGCCACTCTGCCCCATGTTCAATAGCACCTGGATTGGTGAATCATTTCTGTGTTTTAACTCCATTTCACAGTGAGTGATAGTGTCTTAACATTACCTCCTCATTAGCCAGTTGATTGGCCAGGCATAGTTCTTTAGATGGACTACAGGATTTTCACTTCTGTTACATCTGGGTTCTCAAAATAAAAGTGTCAGGGTCTGATCTGCCAGTAAACAGCTTCCACAAATACAGTTTTAGTAATGAGGGGCTTCAGCAGACTATACATTTTGAAAGCTGACTGCCTCTGTCCAAACAGGTGCCTCTGTTTCTTCTGCTCTAATTCATACTATCTTTTAATATTTTAGTTTCTTTTCCTGTGATTTTTCCATTTTCTGAGCACTCTATGACCACATATATTGCAATGTTTTTCTCCTTTATATATATATATATATATATATATATATATATATATATATATATATATAATTGCATTTTAGGTTCTGGGGTACATGCAGGATTGTTGCATTTTAGGTTCTGGGGTACAGGCAATGTGGTTTGCTGCCTCCATCCCCGTCACCTATCTGGCATTTCTCCCCATGCTATCCCTCCCAAACTCCCTACCCCCCATTGTCCCTCCCCTAGTCTTCCCCCGACAGACCTCAGTGTGTGATGCTCCCCTCCCTGTGTCCATGTGTTCTCATTGTTCAACACCTGCCTATGAGTGAGAACATGTGGTGCTCAATGATTCTCCGTTCCTGTGTCAGTTTTCTGAGAATGATGGTTTCAGGTTCATCCATGCCCCTACGAAGAACACGAACTCATCATTTTTTATGGCTACATCGTATTCCATGGTATATATGTGCCACATTTTCCTTGTCCAGTCTATCATCAATGGCCATGTAGGTTGCTTCCAGGTTTTGCTATTGTAAACAGTGCCTCACTGAACATATGTATGCATGTGTCTTTATAATAGAATGATTTATAATCCTTTGTTATATACCCACTAATGGGATTGCTGGGTCAAATGGCGTTTCTATTTCTAGGTCCTTGAGGAATCGCCACACTTGTCTTCCACAATGGTTGAACTAATTTACACTCCCACCAACAGTGTACAAGTGTTCCTATTTCGCCACATCCTCTCCAGCATCTGTTGTCTCCAGATTTTTTAATGATCACCATTCTAACTGGAATGAGATGGTATCTCAATGTATTTTTGATTTGCAGTTCTCTAATGACCAGTGATGATGAGCATTTTTTCATGTTTGTTGGCCTCATATATGTCTTCTTTTGAAAAGTGTCTGTTCATATCCTTTGCCCACTTTTGAATGGGTTTGTTTTTTCTTGTAAATCTGTTTTAGTTCTTTGTAGATTTTGGGTATAAGTCCTTTGTCAGATGAGTAGATTACAAAAATTTTTTCCCATTCTGTTGGTTGCTGGTTCACTCTAATAACTGTTTCTTTTGCTATGCAGAAGCTCTGGAGTTTAATTAGAACCCATTTGTCTATTTTGGCTTTTGTTGCCAGTGCTTCTGGTGTTTTAGTCGTGAAGCCCTTGCCTATGCCTATGTCCTGAATGGTTTTGCCTAGGTTTTCTTCTAAGGGTTTTATAGTGTTAGGTCTTATGTTTAAGTCTTTAATCCATCTGGAGTCAATTTTAGTGTAAGGTGTCAGGAAGGGGTCCAGTATCTGCTTTCTGCTCATGGCTAGCCAGTTTTCCATACACCATTTATTAAACAGGAAATCCTTTCCCCATTGCTTGTTTTTGTCATGTTTGTCAAAGATCAGATGGTTGTAGATGTGTGGCATTTCCTCCAAGGCCTCTGTTCTGTTCCATTGGTCTATATCTCTGTTTTGGTACCAGAACCATGCTTTTTGATCACTGTAGCTTGTGGTATAGTTTGAAGTCAGGTAGCATGATGCCTCCAGCTTTGTTCTTTTTGCTTAGAATTGACTTGACTATGCAGGCTCTCTTTTGGTTCCATATGAAGTTTAAGGTGTTTTCTTTTTTCCAGTTCTGTAAAGAAGGCCATTGGTAGCTTGATGGCGATAGCATTGAATCTATAAATTACTTTGGGTAGTATGGCCATTTTCACGATATTAATTCTTCCTAACCATGAGCATGGAATGTTTCTCCATCTGTTTGTGTCCTCTCTTATTTTGTTGAGCAGTGGTTTATAGTTCTCCTTGAAGAGGTCCTTTACATCCTTTGTTAATTGTATTCCTAGGTATTTTATTCTATTTGTAGCAATTGTGAATGGCAGTTAGTTCCTGATTTGGCTCTCTTTAAGTCTGTTATTGTTGTATAGGAATGCTTGTGATTTCTGCACATTGATTTTGTATCCTGAGACTTTGCTGAAGTTGCTTATCAGTTTAAGGAGATTTTGAGCTGAGACAATAGATAGGGTCTTCTAAATAAACAATCATGTCATCTACAAATAGAGACAATTTGACTTCCTCCTTTCCTAATTGAAGACCCTTTATTTCTTTTTCTTCCCTGATTGCTCTGGCTAGAACTTCTAATACTATATTGAATAGTATTGTGGTGAGAGAGGGCATCCTTTTCTAGTGCCAGATTTCAAAGGGAATGGTTCCAGTTTTTGCCCATTCAGTATGATATTGACTGTGGGTTTGTCGTAAATAGCTTTTATTATTTTGAGATATGTTCCATCGATACCTAGTTTATTGAGAGTTTTTAGCATAAAAGGCTGTTGAATTTTGTCAAAGGCTTTCTCTGCATCTATTGAGATAATCATGTGGTTTTTGTCTTTGCTTCTGTTTATGTGGTGAATTACGTTTATAGACTTTCATATGTTGAACCACAGCCTTGCATCCCCAGGATGAAGCCTACTTGATTGTGATGGATAAGCTTTTTGATGTTCTGTTGCCATTGGTTAGCCAGTATTTTATTGACGATTTTTGCATCTATATTCATCGTAGATATTGGCCTGAAGTTTTCTTTCCTTGTTGAGTCTCTGCTGGGTTTTGGAATCAGGGTGATGTTGATCTCATAAAAAGATTTGGGGAGGATTCCCTCTTTTTGGATTGCTTGGAAAATTTCAGAAGGAGGTGTACCAGCTCCCCTTTGTATGTCTGGTAGAATTCAGCTGTGAACCCATCTGGACCTGGGCTTTTTTTGGTTGGTAAGCTATTAATTGCTGCCTGAACTTCAGCCCTTGTTATTGATCTATTCAGGGTTTTGACTTCTTCCTGGTTTAGGCTTGGGAGGGTGTAAGTGTCCAGGAATTTATCCATTTCTTTCAGGTTTACTGGTTTATATGCATAGAGTTGTTTGTAGTAATCTCTGATGGTGGTTTGTATTTCTGAGGAGTCTGTGGTGATATCCCCTTTAACATTTTTTGTTGCATCTATTTGATTCTTCTTACTCTTCTTTTTTATTAAACTAGCTAGTGGTCTGTCTATTTTGTTGATCTTTTCAAAAAACCAGCTCCTGTATTTATTGATTTTTTGAAGGGTTTTGTGTCTCTATCTCCTTCGGTTCTGCTCTGATCTTAGCTATTTCTTGTCTTCTGCTACCTTTTGAGTTTTTTTTATCTTGTTCCTCTAGCTCTTTTAATTCTGATGATAGGGTGTCAATTTTAGATCTTTCCTTCCTTCTCATGTGGGCATTTATTGCTATATATTTTCCTCTAGACACTGCTTTAAATGTGTCCTAGAGATTCTGGTACGTTGTGTCCTTGTTCTTGTTGGTTTCAAAGAACATCTTTATTACTGCCTTCATTTCATGGTTTATCCAGTCAACATTCAAGAGCCAGTTGCTCAGTTTCTATGAAGTTGTGTGGTTCTGAGTTAGTTTCTGAATCTGAGTTCTAATTTGATTGCACTGTGGTCTGAGAGACTTGGAGTATGAGTCTGATGAATTGACAGAAACAGCCTTAGAAGGTGGGTAATAACAAACTTCTCTGAGCTAAAAGATCATATTCTAACCCAATGCAAAGAAACTAAGAACCTTGAAAAAAGGTTTGACTAAATGCTAATAAGAAAAAACCGCTTAGAAAGGAATATAAATGAATTTATGGTGCTGAAAAACACAGCATGAGAACTTCACGAAGCATACACAAGTTTCAATGGCCAAATAGACCAAGCAGAAGAAAGGATATCATAGATTGAAGATCAACTCAATGAAATAAAATGAGAAGGCAAGATTAGAGAAAAAAGAGTAAAAAGAAATGAACCAAGCCTCCAAGAAATATGGGATTATGTGAAAAGCCCTAATCTATGTTTGATAGGTGTACCTAAATGTGTCAGGGAGAATGAATCCAAGCTGGAAAACACTTTTCAGGATATTATCCAGGAGAACTTCCCCAACCTAGCAAGTTAGGCCAACATTCAAGTCCAGGAAATACAGAGAACACCACAAAGATATTCCTCAAGAAGAGCAACCCCTAGGCACATAATCGTCAGATTCACCAGGGTTGAAATGAAGGAAAAAATGCTAAGGGCAGCCAGAGATAAAGGTCGGGTTACCCACAAAGGGAAGCCCATCAGACCCACAGCAGATCTCTCAGCAGAAACCCTAAAAGCCAGAAGAGAGTGGGGGCCAATATTCAACACCCTTAAAGAAAAGAACTTTCAACCTAGAATTTCATACCCAGCTAAACTAAACTTTATAAGCAAAGGAGAAATAAAATCCTTTATGAACCAGCAATTGCTCAGAGATTTCATCACCACCAGGCCTGCTTTACAAGAGTTCCTGAAAGGAACACTAAACATAGAAAGGAACAACCAGCGCCAGCCACTCCAAACACATACCAAGTGGTAAAGAGCATCAACACAATGAAGAAACTACATTAACTAATGGGCAAAACAACCAGCTAGCATCAAAATGACAGGATCAAATTCACACATAACCTTAAATGTAAATGGGCTAAATGCCCCAATCGAATGACACAGATTGGCAAATTGTGTAAAAAAGTCAAAACCCACTGGTGTGCTGTATTCAGGAAACCTATCTCACATAGAAAGATACACATAGGCTCAAAATAAAGGAACAAAGGAATATCTACCAAGCAAATGGAGAGCAAAAATAAATCAGGACTTGCAATCCTAGTCACTGATGAAATAGACTTTAAACCAACAAAGATCAAAAAAGACAAAGAAGGCATTACATAATAGTAAAAGGATCAATGCAACAAGAAGAACTAACGATCCTAAATATATACATGCCCAATACAGGGGCACCAAGACACATAAAGCAAGTTCTTAATAACCTACAAAGAGACTTAGACTCCCACACAATAATAGTGGGAGACTTTAACACTCCACTGTCAGTAGACAGATCAACAAAACAGAAAGTTAACAAGAATATCCAGGATTTAGCCTGTAATCCCAGCACTTTGGGAGGCGAGGCGGGTAGATCACAAGGTCAAGAGATCAAGACCATCCTGGTCAACATGGCGAAACCACGTCTCTACTAAAAATACAAAAAATTAGCTGGGCATAGTGGCGTGTGCCTGTAATCCCAGGTACTCAGGAGGCTGAGGCAGGAGAATTGCCTGAACCCAGGAGGTGGAGGTTGCGGTGAGCCAAGATCACGCCATTGCACTCCAGCCTGGGTAACAAGAGCGAAACTCCGTTAAAAAAAAAAAAAAAAAGAATATCCAGGACTTGAACTCAGACCTGGACTAACCAAATCTAATAGGCATTTACAGGACTGTCCACCCCAAATCCATAGAATATACATTCTTCCTGGCACCACATCACACCTACTCTAGAACTGACCACATAATTGGAAGTAAATCACTCATCAGCAAACGCAAAAGAATGGAAATCATCACCACATATATTGCATTTTATACAATGTAGCAATAGTATGCTTTTCCTGGGCTCTGTGAGCCTTCACTTCGTGTGCTGGAAGATCTAGCACACTCCCATACTTGAAAGAGGAAACCTACAAGATTTAAAGTAAACAAGATGCATATCTCCTCTTTAAAACAGTTGAGAACAAAGCAAATGGCATTTGGGATTGGTTTTTACCTCGTCATTCAGATTCTTTGTATTCGTGTTAACTGATATTTTTTTCCAGGGCCTAAAATTTTGTTCGTATCTCTTGTATTACTCAAATGTTGGGGAGGGGAGAATACATTTTTTAAAAAATACTTTAAAAAGTATATTTTATGCTAACATTTTGTAATGTTCGGCTGTCAGGTTTAGCAGAAGGTGCATGCGGTTAAGTGTCAAGCAACCTCTATTTTGCCCAAGCAACCTGAGTTATCTGCTTTTCAGAGGTGCTGATTTTGGCCCTAAATTTTGTCCTAAGCATTGTATAAAAATATGTAACTATGAAATATTCTGTAAACTATGACATATTTTATAAATGCAAATCATTATAAATGAATAAATGAACAAAAAGAAGTGTTTATCTCAGGAGCTATATAAAGAAAACTGAGAGACCAAAGAGCTGAGGCTGTAAACCTAGTCTCTGACTCTTCTCTGATGCTATGGGCTCCCCCTGTGAATGGTCACATTTGCTTACAGGTATTTCCTTCATGCGGATTGTGGATCCCGTAGCTCCTCTGTAACTACCATCATCACATTTCTTAGTTTACAGCCTAGATCTGTTGTATGTCATTTACCTGCTTTCATATATGTAGCAAATGCCTATAGGCTCAAGTTGGTAACTTAAATGGCTGAAATGGGCTTATTATGAGACTGTAGGGATCATTGAGGACTGTAGAAGAACTGGAGAACACGAACTCTTCCTAAAAGCACTCAAACGCACATGAAAAAAGCAAACACTGTGCAGGCCAAACAAAAGCTATTGCAGGCTAAATTACCATAGATGGTAGTCAGGGTGCAACCTCAGGATAAGTTCAAATTTTTCCCTCTTCAGAGAATTTAATTTCTTTTGAAAGACAAATTGAATATAGGCAGACTATCTTTATCCAGTAGAAAATGAGTTTCCGCAGCTCAAAGATTACTTTCCCAGTGAAGCCTTCCTTTATCTCCTCTAAGAGAGTCAGTTGTTCCACAATTAGAGTCCCTCAATATATCGTCTATATATTCCCAATAAATCCTAGCATATTGTATCATTAAAAAAAAAGAAAGAGGCGAGGTGCAGTGGTTCATACCTATAATCCCAACGCTTTGGGAGGCCAAGGTGTGTAGATCCCCTGAGGTCATGAGTTCGAGACCAGCCTGGCCAACATGGTAAAACCCTGTCTCTACTAAAATGCAAAAATTATCCGGGCATGGTGGCACATTACTATAATGCCAGCTACTCAGGAGGCTGAGACAGGATAACTGCTTGAACCTGGGAGGTGGAGGCTGCAGTGAGCAGAGATCACACCACTGCACTCCAACCTGGGCAACAGAGCGAAACTGCATCTAAAAGAAAAAAAAAGGCCAGGTGTGGTGGCTCATGTCTGTAATCTCAGCATTTTGGGAGGCCGAAGCAGGCTGTTGATGAAATCAGGAGTTTGAGACCAGCCTGGCCAACATAGTAAAACCCCATCTGTACCAAAAATACAAAAATTACCTGGGCGTGGTGGCAAGTGCCTGTAATCCTAGCCACTCGGGAGGCTGAGGCAGGAGAATCACTTGAACCCGGGAGGCAGAGATTGCAGTGTTACAGTGAGCCAAGATCATACCACTGCATTCCAGCCTAGGCAACAGAGCAACTCCATCAAAGGAGAGAAAGAGAGAGAGGCAGGGACGGAGGGAAAGGAAAGGAAATGGGTTTCAGCCCTTGTGAAGGTTAACCAGTCTATTTATAATTTGTCCCTTTCTTGAGACAAAGTGGAAATTTGTTGAGGGGACCCAGGACTCCAGTGAAAGTCTATTGTGTTTTCTGGAAGGCCCTCCTCCTTGTCTCTGAACTCCATTTCTTCATTCCCTAATACTATGAGACTCTTGAATTCATTACCTAGCATCTTAGCCTCTGAGCGGCCTCTTTCTGCTTAGTCCTCATAGCCTTTCCTCTCATGCACAGGCAGCTTCAGAAGTGGAACATGCCACCATTTCCTTTTTCTTTGGAATCGTGACCCCCCAAGTCCTGGCTGCCTTGGTGGACTTGAACCCTGTTGTTTGTCCCCCTAACCCTGTCAGAGTCCTGCAAGTCCCAGGCTGCAACTTTCTTCTGTTCAGCCTCTAGGCATCTCACTGTGAACTGGAAAATCTCCCAGAGGAAAAATACAGCACTGAATATAGGGCTCCCCAATAAATGGGTTTTGCTTCTCTCCAGGATCTTGGCCCCTAAACTACTAGCTGTTCTGATTCTCTCTGATGCCTTTCAACCCTTATTTTGTTCTTGTTCTTGTTCTTATGTTCTTGGTTTTGTTCGTGCTCCAGTTTTGTTATTGCGTGTGTGTGAAAATATTTTTCTCCAGCTTACATAGTTGTACTCAATAAGGGTAATCTGATATACACTATTCCATCAGAGCCAGCAACAAAAATCTCAATACATTTATTTCAACAAGTTATATCTAATAATTTTTCACTTATACTGATTGCATATTAATAAATGAAGGTATTTGGAGCTGCTGAAATTTATCAGGTATGTAGTGGATACCTTTTAAGGCATATTCCTGGGCCAGCATCCTAAGAATACCATGATGAGGAAGCCCTTGCATGCAGCATCTTATAGTCAGCTGATGAGCTGTACTTTTTCTTTTATATCACCAAAACTGAAATAATAAATATGGAGATTGAGTAAGATCTTAGAATCTGTAATCCATCAAATGAAAACTGAGATTCAGAAATGATATTTCAGCTTCTGAATGGCCACACCTATTTCACAAAACTGAAATAAAACAATAGGAAAACCAGACTGGCTGGATGTGGTGGCTCTCACCTATAATCCCAGCAGGGAAGCCGAGGTGGGCAGAGTGCTTGAGGTCAGGAGCTCCAGACCAGTCTGGCTAACATGATGAAACCCCGTCTCTGCTAAAAATGCAAAAATTAGCTGAGCATGGTGGCGGGCGCCTGTAATCCCAGCTATTCAGAAGGCAGGAGGATTGCTTAAACACAGGAGGCAGAGGTTGCGGTGAGCGGAGATCATACCATTGCACTCCAGCCTGGGCAACAGAGTGAACCTCCATTGTACTCCAGCCTGGGTAACAGAGTCAGCCTCCATCTCAAAAACAAACAAAAACCAGACTAATAACATGATAACAAAAAGGGCAACTAAAGGTACCTGTTCAAAATGGATACTGCTCCAGAAAACATATCTTCCTTCTCACAATATGGATAGAAAAATGTGAACTATAGTTCTACTGAAAAAAAAAAAATGTAAACAGCATGAATTTAAATATAAATTGAACTTCCTCTTTAAGCTCTTTAGATAGATAGGTCTGGGAAGTTCTATCTTCAGTCCTTCATAATAAACCAATTCCATGTCACTGTTTTCCTCTGTAAATATTTTAAATAATGTTCTCTTTACTTTGAGAAATAGCATGAAATAGCAAGTTGAAAATACATCGAAATACGAATCCTGTCTTACGAATTTTTAGTTTTGTGATTGTAGGCAAATTATGTAATTTCTCTCAAATGAGGATAGTACTACTTACTTTATAAGGCACCTATGGAAATGTATCAAAGATAGTGAAATTTCTAGCACTTAACTCGTGTATATTAACATTAACTGTCTTTTTCTTGTCCCTAATATGATATCATAACTGCATATGCATTTCATGTAAGATTACTTTACATAGTGTGTCATTGAAATCAGTTAGCAGTATTTTTCTAATTCCCTTCAGTTAGTCTGATAATTCAATCTGTTCGGAAGCCCAATAATGTCACAGGCTGCATTTACTAAGCTACCAACTCAGTAATCTTATTTGGAAATGAGACCTCAATGTATGGGTGCTGTATAAATGTGATGTAGACATAAAATCTGCCTGTTGTATTTTGTCCTTTGTTCTGTAATTAATGCTTTGGAACACGTTAGGGCAGTACCACAGGAAACTCTCAGTTATGAAGTGGTAATATATTCAAGCATTGCAAAAAGGGGGCCACTACCCTAGGCAGATAATAATTGATTTGGCATGTGATACTTTGGAAGAAAATTGTTAAAATCAGGATTAGCTCATTACCTTTATAAAGAATTTTCAGGAAGTTTTGTTTCCATGTTGATTGCTAGACTAGGGAATACACAGAATAGTACTATGCAGTGTCATCTATTCCAGGAATACAATCCTGAAAATAATTTCCGGATTACACAATTATTAGCTAAGACTAAATAACAGTAGGTAAAAAGTAGGTAAAGTAGAATGTTAAGATGGTCATTTGAAAAGGTTTGCAAGAAAAATCTAATATGTAAGCATTGGGGGAAAAAAATAATTTGAATTCATCAGTGTTCCTCATAGTACAATTGATTATAAAATTTTATAGTAAAATTTTTATTTGGAAAATTTGTAATATCAAAAACACAAAGTAAATTATTTAGAGTTTATCAATACATAGTGAACCAATATCACAACACTGAAAATCTTATATTCATTTATTCATTCAGGAACATTAATCTATCCAGACTCTGTTCGTGTATTTGCTTATTCTATTCCCTCAATATCTATTATAATAAAAATCAGAACAAGAACAATAATATTAAGTGTTTATAATGTGGAATTGTACTTATTTCATTAAATCTTTACAACAACTTCTGAATAGTAGGGACTTTTATTCTTGCCATTTTACACATCGAGAAACAAAGGCTTAGAGACTTTTAGGCAAGGTCACATACCCAATAACATATGAGCGGGGATTCTATGATTAGTTTCCTCATTACGTTCTTCAATGCTGAAAGAAGAGTACGTTTTTGTATTCTATTTGAAACCTCAGTTTTGCTTTTTAATAAAACCACTTACTCAAATACTACATTGAAATATTTTAACAATTGCACAATAAAGCAACTCAAGAGATACAAATGATCACTTCATAGTTAAATGCTAAACTGATGACACTGACAATAATTCCCTATCACTTACTCTGGGTATCATTGGGAAAGTTACTCGATTTCTGTAAGCCTTAGTTAGTTTCCCTCTTCAAAAAGTGAGAATAATAATAGAACTCACCTTAGGATTAGGATTGTTGAGAGGACTGAGTAGTGTAAATAATATATGTGAAGCCAAGTGTGTGAAGCTAGAACAGTGATCGGAAAATATTAGCTACTCTTATCATCAGAGTGGTGGTTGCTATCTAGTGTTATTTGTAATTATTCTTAGCAATAACAATAATTTGAGAAGTTCACAGGAATATCTGGAAAAGTCAGAGATGGCTTCAGGAAAGATATGGTCCTTAGCCCCATAACAAATGTTACCAAATTTGGGTGAGTCTAGAGGCAAAGTAAGTCTCTTCAGGTACAAGACAGGGATGGGCACATGCACAAGGTGGGGAGTGCATAGTTTTCCTTGTCTGGCTGGAATGAAGCTTATGTAGGAGAATAAAGGGAAATACTGTTGAAAAGGCCTTGGGGTTAGGGGATGGTCACATGAGCAAAATCTTTGTGCCACACTATTATGGAATCTGTTTAAATAGTTTAAGGTAATTGAAACAAAAAAAATTTCTAAAAGATCATTTATTGTAAATGCCTTAACCACTGCAGTTATTGAACTCTGGCCTTTTGCATTACATCTATAAAGGCAAATTCAAAGACAGTTATCAGGGAGTTTATTCTGCTGTAGGACAGAACCATTATCACAGATGCTTTTGCTCCTCCCACTGATATTGACTCTGTAAGAATGAGCTCAGAGCAGCATGAAAGGAATTCACCATAAATAAATAATACATAAATGCATAAAACACAAACTGTAATCCAGAGTGTAATCTTCTTGAGATCAGGAGCCATGATTTGAAAATCTCCCGTGCCTCTCATGGTTGTAACACCTCTTACAGTGCTAAGAAGCTACTGAATTGAATTTCTGCAGCACTTTTTTTTAGGACACTGCACAAATGAGCACTGAAGTGCAAGAACCTTATCTAATCCTTAAGGCATAGAGAATGGCACCAGCAAGGGTCTCTCTGAACTTGGCACTGCTTGTTTCTCTCTAAACTCACAGGGAATTCTCTTTTTTCTTTTCCTGTCTCCATCTCTGTTTCATCAACTGAAGCTTCTTATCATTTTCTTCTACTTTCAATATCTGTTTTGTATTGCATCCCATTGTTTTCATTTTTCATCTACCTTGATCATTCTTATATATTCACAGCTCTGTTAGTAATTCCACAGATAACTATGTATGACTTGTTCTCTGAGAGAGCAAGCCTTTATCATACAAGGACTCATCTCTGCCTTTTAAAAGCAAACAAACGTTTTTAAATCCACCTAATAGTGTTTAGTAGGGAATTTTTTATTTTTAGAAGACATGGTGAATTTTCCAATTCAGTAAGAGCAAAAAGGAATAATCAAACATCCAGATTTGTGCCATTTCAGGATGCCCCTGCACATTCCCTGTGGCAGTTAATACTGGCAGGCGCTGTGAGGAATCATACATAGGCAACTGGATTCCTGAAGTCAGCCAAGAGTTGCTTACTTATGTTTTTAGAGCTGTGTGAAGAAGAAAAATGTAGGCACACCACTGCTGTGCAGTCCGCGGGAGTCTTACAGCTGCAGGCCATGAAGCATTCTGAAAATTGTCCTGAATTGTCTTTTGCCTCTGTGTTACAAACTTATCGCCTAGCCCCGTGGTGGCTTTCATGCTGTGTGTCACCAAAAGCTAGCCTCTGCTATTTTCTAAGGAAGGAACTGGCAACTGTCCCAAAGATGGAATCTAAATGTAATCTCCATAGTTGGAGGTAGAAGCAAAGAAAATGTTTTAGAACTTTTGTTAGCTTGACTTCAGGCATCATGCCTCATATTTATCAACTTTGCAGCCAACTTAAGGGCAAGCATTAAGAAATAAAACCACACACATCCACTTCTCCTTTGGCCCTCAAAAGTCACTCCATTGGCATGACTTTGTATCTTTATATTGGCAAATACTTGGCCCAATTATAGAAGTTATAGATCTTCCTCACTAGTACAAGTCTTTTGCAGCCAAAACAGCGATTGGATTTGCAGACATAAGGACAGCAGAGACTGTGGCACTTTGGCTTTGCTTGATCTTTTGGACCCTTTTGGCAAAGGAAAATGGTTCTTACTAGTGAGTGCTTATTTAGCCTCAGGTCAGCTCAGAGGCAAGAAGAAAAAGCATAGATAAGGTAAGACTAGCAAGAACTAAATCCTGACATAGAGTTACTGACAAGAACATAGCACTTTCACCAGGTGCTCACTCGGGTACTTGGGGTGATTACCCAGATGCCACGAACTCCCATGTCTGCAAAGGCTGGAAGCAGACTCGTCTGGAACCTGTGGTCAAGAGGGAGCGTGCCTGGTAAAGGGGGATGAAGGGTGATAAAGGGGCAGTAGCTGTGTGGCTCCAGTTAAACATTTGCTGGACAGGAAGCAGATCCAGTGTCAGCCAGATCTTCTGATTTTTCTAGAGAAGCCAGAAACCAGATTTTTTTATGTGAAAGCTCCTAATCTGTTAATGGTGGCAAGTATTTAAGACAACCTTTAAACACTGTGCGGGCCAATCCAAACCTGTTGGCAGGCAGTATTCAAGCTGCCAGTTTGTAGCCTTTGGCTTACCTAGTAGGCATTCCCTCATAGTCCATGTGGATCAGGAAAAAGGAACTTTTCCAGCTTTGTCTAGCTTTTACAAATTTTCTACACTGAATATTTTTTTTTTAAATCAGAGTTGTTGTCAGAGCTTTTGGACCCCTTTTCTGAACATAGTCTGGAACAAACCCCAGCTCTCAGGGTGGCCTCAGGATGATCCATCCCCTCAAGTGACCTTAAGTCCATAGCTGATCCGAGAGGAGAGGAGGGAGAGACTGGGCATTCGGGGCCTGTTCTAGACTAGTACACAACACTGGGCTCCACCTGGCTCAGTGCTACAGCCACAGGGGAGGCACAAAGTCACTCATTCTAAGTCAGGCCACAACCTCTTCAGCTGTGCTTGGCAATGTGGAGTATAGCCATGCAGAAGGGAATGAGATGCTGTGGGAGACAGACAAGATAAAGTATAGAATGGGGCTGGGCACTGTGGCTCACACCTGTAATCCCAGCACTTTGGGAGACCAAGGCAGGCGGGTCACTTGAGGCCAGGAGTTCGAGACCAGCCTGGCTAATATGGTAAAACCTTGTTTCTACTAAAAATAAAAAAAAATTAGCTTGGCATGGTGGCAGGTGCCTGTAATCCTAACTACTTGGGTGGCTGAGGCAGGAAAATCACTTGAACCCTGGAAGAGGAGGCTGCAAAATAGTGTCATTGGACTCCAGCCTGGACAACAGAATGAGACTTCAGCTCAAAAAAAAAAAAAAAAAAAAAAGAAAGTATAGAATAGAATGGGATGTGTAGGGGAACACTATTTCTAGTTCTCAACTGTAGTAAGAAAAATAAAAATAGAGGTGCTGAATCGTGAGACCATAGGAGATGCTCAGTGCTCCTTTCTAACTTGTTCCATGAATGCACCCATCCTTACATCAAGCTATCGAAAATCTTCACCAGAACCAGAAGCTGTGCCAGGGTGCAGTGGCTAGGACAGAGTTAACACGCTATTTTTGTTCCAAGTGAACAGGTAAATACATGGGGCAACTCAAAAGGGACGTCAGCCCCGCAGTTGATGGGTGTGTTTCTTCTTTGTGGTGTGAGAGTTGGGCCAGAAATCTGAGTAACCAAGTCTGGACGAGCAGTTTGGGCGAGATCCGAGCTGCAATTCGGAACCACATCATTGGAGACAAAGCAAGGTCTACATGTCCAGTGTCATCTGGGTCTTGTGGTTTTTTCCTTTCTTCATTTTTATAATGGATTTTTTTTTTCCCAGAGAGGAGAAGATGACATCAGCCAAATATGAGATACAGGCTCAACTAATTAAATATTTTTTGGTTTATTTACTTGTGATTTTAAAAACTATGAAGCATGCTTGGGAGACATTTGTGTCTGGAAAGAGTTGAGCAACTCTAAAGCCGTAGCATGCTGCAATTGTGAAAAATTGCTAAATTATGTTTCTCTTTTTTCTGTGAAATGTCAAATGCTGTTCTTTTGCTTCTATAAAGGTCAGTATGGTTTAAAGAGAAGAAAAAAAATCAAACTTAGGCCATTAACTTGTTACTGAACTTCAGAAGTATTTTATTTACCAGTAAAATTAATCTAAAAATATTTTGGTGGCTCTGAAACAAGAAAGACTAGATTGTAATAAAATTAGTGAATTTCTGGTACTTTCCTCTTGTTTCTGGGTCTTTCCATGAAAAACAACAAGGATAAAACTAATTTAACAGCAAAAGTTGTTTATAAATACTCTATATGTTGCTTATTTGTGGAGTATGAGTTACCACACTAGATGTGTGGGTGTCATGTTTCCCTCATGCTTTTCTGCTCTTTGATGTTGTTGAACAAGAATATAGCTGTGGGAATATAATTCTTTTAACGAATACATTTCATAGTGGCATTTTCCAAATGGTAACGAGGGACTTACTGCTTTAGCAGAAAAGGAGTATTATTTTTATAACTGATGATGAACTTGTATGTGCACGCATGCACACACACACATACATACACACACACACACACACACACACACACACACACTGTAAGAAAAAGAGAAAGTCCTCTTTGTTCAAATCTATTTTCTAATATCCATTGTTATTTATTAGCACTGTCTGCTCTATTCATAGCACATTACTACCTCATACATCTTTTTGGGGAAATTATTTTGGGGGGAAAAATAAAATAGCATTACTTAACAGTGTGAAACCATAAGTTTTCATTGAATTGTATCTTATAATCTTATTACAAAGGCAGAGAGTAGGCTGGCAAAATGTAGGCCAGGAAATGATTATTGTTGTCACTGACAGAACACATACTAGTGACATTTTCAAAATATAATATGCAAAAGTTTATCTTTAGTAGCTCTGTACCCAACTGCCAATGCTTTTCTCCTTCTCTTACCCCCTTCCACTACTCCCTAGCTTGTGTTCTTTTGCTGAGCTTGGCTTACTCTCAGTTAATCCTTGCTAAAGATTTCACAGTGCTAGTTTCAGATATGCTTCCTGCCATGATGCTGGCACTTTAAAGAGGGACTCCCAGACTTCCTGCCTGTTTCTCCTACTCCCGGGGCAAAAGTGAATGTACAAAAATCAATTTCTCCTGGTCATCCTCTTTCCATAGGAATAGGAAGCACAACGTCTCCACCATGTTTCTTGATTCAAATCCTGACTCTGCTACTTGTTAGTCCTGTGATCATGGGCCAGTTACTTAACATCACTGGGCCTCAGTTTCCTCATCTGTAAAGTGAGAAAGATGGTTATGTCACAGGGTTGTTGGGAGATTGAATGAGATAATATATGTAAAACATTTAAATGAGTAGCTATACACAGTAAATACACAATAACTGTTCATTGTTACATTATTACTATTATTCTTAGTCCATTCAGCTTGCTATGGCAAAAATGTATGGGTAATTTATAAACAACAGAAACTTAGAGCTCATAGTTCTGGAGACTGGGATGTCCAAAATCAAAGTGCTGGCAGATTTGTTATCTGGTGAGGGTCTGTTTCTTGTTGATGGTGCCTTTTTTGTGTGCTCACATGGCAGAAGAGCAAAGGGGAAAGGGGGCTAACAAGCACTAATCCCATTCTTGAGGATAGAGCCCTCGTGACCTAATCACCTCCTGAGGCCGCACCTCTTAATACCACCATGATGGGGATTAGGTTTCAACATGAATTTTGGAAGCAATCGTCAAACCATGGCAATTCCCAACATTACAATCCATGTTTTATAATCTCGTTCTCTGAATTGACTTATGATTACTTCTCCATCCCTTAGCTATGTATTTACTATATTAGAGCCAGAAGATGCTTCATTTAAATTAATTAATTAATTTATCTATTCTGTTGCAGAAACTGTTGTATGTGCTTTGGCTAAATCACAAAATAGACAAAAATATGTCTCTGTTAGCAAAACATACAAAAATGCCTGCCCTTGAGAAATGTGTATCCTAACAGAGAGTGGAGGGTGGGTGAGGTAGAGACAATAGATAATTCAAATAAACATAAATAAATCACGTACCATGTTAGAAGATGATAAATTCCAAGTCCAGGGGAGCAAGGGGCAGGTAGGTGGGATACATTTTAAATAGGTGGCCAAATAGAAGGCCTTGAGGCCTTTGAGACGACCATTAATGAGCATGGGTAGAAGGAGGCCAGGGAGAGTTTCAGTGTCCGTCTTCAGTTGCTTTTACTTCCTTGCATGATTCACATAGTTATTTTTAAACTTTTTTACTGAGTAGAATTTTTTGCATGTATTGTTTCTGAGTACCATTACTCATTACAGTTCATTCCATAACCTTTACTAGTACCACAAAGATAATATCTTTGAGACTAAATCTTTTGGTCTATTTTTGACCTTTATCCTAAAATTTCCTATTGCATTTATTATCTAGTGTATTTGAATTTACCTCTCCAAAATCACCACAAAATAAAATTTTTAAATGTTTGTCTTGTTTTTCTCTCACTATTAAGTGGGATTAACATTAGGTTCATTAGGTACGGTTTCATTTTAAATTGTGGCCATCTGGTATTGCAACATCAAAAGGAAGTTAAAATATCCTTGCCTAACATCATTCACCAATGTAGGTGTACCATGAGCAAAAACAGAACACAAATACTTTATCTGGAGATTGAAAAGTCTCAGTGGTGGCTTTACCATGACTGGAAAAAACTTGTAACCCTCTAGTAAAGACCCCTGAAGTTAACATAATGAAGCATAGGAAAAAATGACAGATGGGACAAAAACAAACTTCGTGGTAAAATATGGAAGTATTCCTCAAAAAAAAAAATCTGTTCATAATAAACTTGGGTATTTTTAATTACAGGTTCAGGAAGAAAAATTTTAGATTGATTTATTTAGTTCAGAGAAATTACTTGAAAAGATGAAACTGTAAAATTTTCTATAAAGTTCTTTTATTTGAGCTTGTATATTTTTTCTAATTAATTTCTAAAGACATTTTAATTGAATACTAAAATGAACTATCACTTCAAAAGTGAGGTTTAAGACTCTCTAGAACTATGCAGTTTGTATTTATGAGACAGAGGAGGAGAGAAAAGAGAGAGAGACAAAGACAGTCCCTTGGAGACTTGGGGTTTCAGCAGCTGTGCCAAGGGGCAGTACAGACCTCCGAGTGGCCAGGTTTTCACTCCAGGATCTTCAAGACTATCTGGAATAAAACCAGCAGAGTGGACAGCCAGAGAGTCACACACTGCTTTTCTTTCTCTTTCTTATTGCATGTATTCTCCACATTCAGGACTTGCCTTCCCTGAATGGATGAGAGGAGGGAAGCACAGAGGTTGATATCCCCTAAATTTGTAGGAGAATCTTTTAAACTATGAGCTGCTGACATGACATGCAAACAGTGGTTTTTAAAAGTACATATCATTCACTTTGGGTAGGTCATGCATTATAATATCATTTGCCCAAAAAGTAGCTATTACTATTACTTCCTTGCAAAGGCCAGGAATATTCTTGGAAGCTACAGTGAGAGCTGCAATCTGGAGCATCACAGCACAGAGCTGTTGCCTGATCCCTGAAAATACGTTGACAATCCCTAAGGTCCAGAGAGAATCCAGGCAACACTTGTCTTGGGTAAATCACAGCATTAGAGCTAGACCTGGAATCAGACAAGCTTAAATTTGAATTCCGGGTACAGTGACATCCCTAAATCCCAGTAAATGAAATACTGCATAATAGGCTTAGCCCAGTGCTTGCCATGTAGTAAACACTCAGTAAAGGGTAGCTATATTATTTTTTTTCAAAGGAATAAAGAAGAGAAGAGTTGCACGGCCTTAGATAGTTCTCCAAATTTATTTTGAGTGAATGCATTTTGTGCTAGAGCTTTTTGTTGGTAACCAGATCAACAGAGCTTAGAAAGCACTATTTTGACGTGTTATCAGCTGAAATGAACACATGCAGTGATTATGCTCATATCTGATACAGAGGAATTTTATTTCATTGTCATCTTCCTTCTACCATGCTATGTCCATCTGTAATTCTGTTTTCCTTTTTAAAATGTTTTCAAACCTTACCTTTCTTTAGAATCCAGCTTTAAATGGACTACTTCCTTGAAGCTTTCTGTGCCTGCTCTAGTTTATAGTAACATCTTCTGATGCAACTCCCACTTCATTGCATTCCGTATTTTCACTCATTTGGCATTTCATCCTAGATTGCCTTGGGCAGTTCCCTGAGCAGTTCCCTGAAGACCTACTCTCTTGGTTCTTTTGTACTGCCTGTAAAGCTTAATTACAGGGTTGGCACAAGGTTCCCAATAAATTCTTGTTGAATTAAATCTCTTATTTGAAATTTCCAATGCCTCCACTCCCTTTCCACAAATCTCCTCAATGAAGGGAAATCTCTTTAAATGACTAACCAGTGTTAACACCTCAACCCAAACTGACATTTTCAAATTATTGAGATGCTTCATAATTTTCCAGTGTGTGCTACCAAAGCATTTACATGAAACCACTGTTTATATGAAAAGAACATAATTATCCAACATTTTTCCTAAGACTATGGTAAAAGCCAGCAGTATTGTCCCACTTAGAGGAGCTAAAATAGCTAAGGGTTGCATGCTTTGCCTCAAATAATAGACTTAGTGGTGGGGTTAGGAGTAGAAATTAGGTCAGCCCCCCAGAGCAGTCTGGTCACCTTGAACAACCAGGAAAGTAAAGCTGGTGCCTCAGTTAAATCACTAAGTTTACTGGAAGTGCATATTTTTCATGTGCCAAATTCAGTAAGTCATGGAGCAAATGTTTATTTTGCTATGCTTTGAAAAGTTGCTTTGCTTCTTGTAAGTTTTCTCAGTGGAAAAGTTCCAAGTTATGACTTAATCTATGTTTGCAGCATTGCACTGGAAACTGGATTCGTCTGTGACATGACTCTGTCATTTCTGGACCACTTTTGTAGGGAGATTGTGGGTTTATGAAGAGCAAAAGCAGCAGCAGAAATGCCTGCTGTTTGAGTGGATGTGCTTCTCTCAGAAGCAGCAAGCAGCATACCCATATTATAAGGTTTTTGATTTTCTAACGTCTGAACGCAGGCATCTAGCCTTGCAGAACAGCCAGGTGTCTGTTCTGTAGACTACAGTTCCTTGTTTCCGGAATTACAGTAACCAAATAATACACAAGGTCACCTGATTGCACTTCCCAACAACTTGAACAAAGAGCACTTGCTGGTAAGTGTTGCAGCAGAATCTTTGTAAACTGCCTCAGGTCAGAGAAGAACAAGCCATTACCAGTATGAGAATCCACCCCCAATAGGGCAGTGGGGCTAGTTGCTTTTATCCCTTGAATACTCTGCAGGTATCCTGCAAGACATCTCAGACTTCATACTTGTCAAATAATAGAAATCTGGCTTGGCCTAGTGGCTCATGCCTGTAATCCTAACATTTTGGGAGGTTGAGGTGGGCAGATCTCTTGAGGTCAGGAGTTTGAGACCAGCCTGGGCAACACAGTGACATGTTGTCTCTACAAAAAATCAAAAAATTAACCAGGCATGGTGGTATGCCTGTAGTCCCAGTTACTCCAGAGGCTGAGGCAGGAAGATCACTTGAGCCCAGGAATTCAAGGCTTCAGTGAGCTCTGATCCTGCCACAGTACTCCTGTCTTGGTAAGAAAGCTAGACCCTGTCTCACAAAAAAAAAAAAAAATTTTTTTTTTTTTTTTACTAGAGATTGAGGTTATTACAAAAGGGATCACTTAGAGACTTTATGTCCTAGGAAAATATTTCTTCAGCTGGATAAACAGTCCATATAGTCACACAGTAGACAAAGCAAAAGCAAGGTCTTAGTGACAGCTTAAATCCAGGGTAAGAAATTAGGAAGCTGACTTTATAGAGACACCAGTACTTGCCCTGGACCATTTTAATTCCCCTCTGTTTTCATAGTACAAATATGGGATGCTTTCAAATTAGACAGACCAATAGTGCTGTTGATTCACAACCTAAACAAGCTTGTTAACCCTTTTCAAAATAAAGTTACTCTGCTTCTTGAACTCACTAAAGCTATGCTAGTTTTACAAGTCTTCCGAGTTTCTTATGTTCCCTGGAAGTATGTCTCTATAACTTTGTGTTAAATCTAATCACTCTTTAGTATTTTAATTTTAAACAATCAACAGGCTTGTCCTAAAAAACAAAACGAAAGAAAACAAGCCTTTGGACATTTTGTCTCATCTGCTTGGAATCTTTCCCTCAGTGCCCTCCCCTCCCTCTCTTTGCCTCCTGCCTGGCTTTCTGCTTGTCCTTTTAAAACTCTCCAAAGTCAAATCTTTCAAGGGAACTTCTCTGTTGGGCCCAACTACCCCTAGATTTATTGTTTCTGAACTCCTGGTATATAATATTTCCCCCCCCTTATCACAGCATTTATGTATAGACAGTTGCTGACTTAGACTTGACTTAAGGGTTTTCAACTTTATGATGGGTTTATCAGAGTAGCAAATGCATTTGTATTTACAATATTTTCCACTAAAAATGAGCTTATTGAGATGTAGCCCTATTGTAAGTCTAGGAGCATCTGTAACGTAATTATTTTTGTCTTTCTCTCACTGACCTAGCCACTTGAAGACAGGTGCTGTGTGTTTAATCTCTGTGTTCCAACCCTAACAATGCTTGTTCTCAGTAAATGTTTAATGATTGAATGGATACCCGAATGAATAAATACTTGGATGAATGCTAAGAAAAATGAAAGGCTTATTGTGCCTTTCCAGAATGTTGACTTATATTGGCACATCCTAAATTCAAATGACTTCTCCACCACCACCATCCCCATACACACCCTGGAAAAGATGGTAATAGCATGGAGGATAATTCTACTGTCCTTTCAGCAAGCTAATAATGGTCACACAATTCCAGAATGGTCTATCCTGTGTTCCCAATACTTAGCACTTGAATCATCATCATCATTCCCTCTCAGGCAAATCAGGCAGGACAGGATTCACTGGGAATAAATGTTCCTTTAAAGTTCCGGGAGGATTATTGTAGAATACAGTGAGGCAAAGATTCCTTAATGTTGGGAAAATGAAGCAATACCTCTGTAATTTAAGCCAAAAGCCATAGTATAAATGAAGAAAAATGGTAATCGGCCTAAACTACCAAAAACCTCAGTTCGAAATACTTAATTTTCTCTGTACTGAGAAATTAATGCATACTTGTGGGTGTTTTAAGATCAAAATGATTTAGAATGTTTTTCAGTGGCATTTATGAGTTAGAACAGGGAGAACTATCTCTGAAATTAATTTCCTTTCTTTGTTAACAAATATGGTTAACGTTTACTAGAGGTGCTCATTCTTCTCCAACACATATGATTTTGATGTATGTTGCAAGAACAGCAAAAATTGTTATTAAACATCTACTTTTAAATTTTCTCCCCATTATGATTCTCTTCCATGCAGGCCATGAGCAGCCTAAATTAGAAAGCATTTTGGAAAAGGTAAAGTTCTCCCCTGCCTATGAGTTCTATAATTACTTGCCCTTATTGTATTCACCACTAGTTTAATGATGGGTATGGTATGGTATTGTTTGTTGGCTTTCTCTCATGTGTATTTTAAAGTCTGCCTTTATTTTGGGCGACATCACAGATCAAAGTTTGATCCTTAGTTTTACAGGTAAAATTCAAAGGTTTCAGCTTCTTCGTGATACGCTCCAAGAAGAGACACAATATAAGTTCTGTAACTATGTTGTTCTTTTCAACTTTTAAAAAAATCAAACTTTAATTCTAGGAATACTTTCTTTGACATAATCCAGTCTACGGCACCCCTTGATTCTGCAGATGAGGAAATTGGGACCCTGAGTTTTTAGTACTATTTAGTGTCAGAGCTGAGACTGGAGTTCAGTTGAGGCTAGAGTCCAAGAGTACACAGATCTCTATTCAAGAAATACCCTTCTTAGGTAGTCATGATTGTAATAAGAAAAGAAAAAAAATTTTAAAGAAATGCTCTTCTTATACTTTGGCCCATTTGAGAGATCTGTGTACTTCTCATAACCCTTGCTGCCTCCCTGATTTTGGAGTGGGATTGGTGGTCAGGAGTTGGAACTACAGATAATCCAAATTTTTTTGTGACTGTTAAAACTAAATAGGAAAAAAAATGCCCTGTAAAATTAGAGAAAATTTAAGTAGGAAAGAAAGGGGTATTTCCATTAAGCTAAAGTCATCTGATAATGCTCTTTTCTCTCCACTTTGGGAGATAAACTGGTATATTTCTAAATTAAAGAAAAAAAATGAGGCGGAAAGGTGGGTCATGCCTGTAATCCCAGCACTTTGGGAGGCCAAGGCAGGTGGATCACCTTGGGTCAGGAGTTTGAGACAAGTCTGGCTAACATGGTGAAACTCCATCTCTACTAAAAACACAAAGATTAGCCCAGTGTGGTGGTGGGCACCTGTAATCCCAGCTACTAGGGAGGCTGAGGCAGGAGAATTGCTTGAGCCCAGCAGGCAGAGGTTCAGGGAGCCAAGACTGCACCATCGAACTCCAGCCTGGGTGACAAGAACAAAACTCCATCTCAAAAAAGGAAAAGAAAACATTTTGATGTTTTGAATGGGACATCAAGACATAAAGTATCTGGGTTATTGGTTAGTGAAAAGGAATCTAGGAATGACAGACTATTACTTTTTATTTTTTTAATTTTAGATTCAGAGGGTACATGTGTAGGTTTGTTGCATGGATTTATTGCGTGATGCTGGGGGTTGGGCTTCTAATGATCCTGTCCCTCAAGTAGTGACCATAGTGCCCTCTAAGTAGTTGTCAACTGCTACCCCTTCATCCTTGCCTCTTTTGGGATCCCCAGTGTTTATTGTTCCCATCTTTGATTCCATGTGTACTCAAAGTTAGTTCCACTTATAAGTGAGAACGTGCAGTATTTGATTCTGTTTCTCTATTAATTTGCTTAAGATAATGGCCTCCAGCTGCACCCATGTTGCCACAAAGGATGTGGTTTCCATTTTTTATGGCTGCATAAAAATGGTATATATGTACCACATTTTTCTTATCCAATCTACTGTTGATGAGCACCTGTGTTGATTCCATATCTTTGCCATTGTGGATAGTGCTGCGATAATCATATGAAAGCAGATATTTTTTGGTGGAATGATTTATTTTCCTTTGGGCTTATGGGGTGGAATGGGATTATGGGGTGGAATAGTAATTTTATTTTTAGTTATTTGATAAATCTCCAAAACTGCTTTCCACAAGGGCTGAAGTAATTTGCATTCTCACCAACAGTATATAAAAATTCACTTTTCTCCACAACCTTACCAACAGCTGTTATTTTCTGACTTTTTAATAATAGTCATTCAGATTATGGTTTTTATTTGTATCTCTGATGAGTAGTGATGTTGAACATTATTTTATGTTTGTTGACTGCTTTTATGTCTTCTTTTGAAGTGTCTGTTCGTGTCCTTTGACCACTTTTTTTTTTTGATATGGAATCTCACTCTGTCACCCAGTCTGGAGTGTAGTGCATGCATGACCTTGGCTCACTGTAACCTCTGCCTCCTAGGTTCAAGAGATTCTCCCTCCACAGCCTCCCCAGTAGCTGGGGTTACAGGCCTGAGCCACCATGCCAGCCTCTGTCCAATTTTTAATGGGGTTGTTTTCCTTGTTGATTTGTTTAAGTTCCTTATAGATTCTGGATATTAGTCCTTTGTAAGATGGATAGTTTACAAATATTTTCTCCCATTCTGTAGGTTGTCTGTTTCCTCTGTTGATAGATTCTTTTGCTATACAGAAGCCCTTTAGTTTAATTAGAAGCCTTTTAGTTTAATTAATCCCAGTTGTCAATTTTTGTTTTTAATACATTTGCTTTTAAGGACTTGGTCATAAATTCCTTGAGTAGGCCAATGTCTAAGAAGGGTATTTCCTAGGTTTTCTTCTAGGAGTTTTGTAGTTTGGAGTCTTACATCTAAGTCTTTAATCCATTTTGAGTTAACTTTTGTGTATGGTGAGAGTTAGAAGTCCAGTTTCATTCTCCTACAAATGACTAGCCAATTTTCCTAGCACCGTTTATTGAATAGGGTATGTTTCCCCATTGTTTATTTTTGTCAACCTTGTCAAAGGCCAGTTGATTGCAGGTGTGCAACCTTATTCTGGGGGTCTCTGTTCTGTTCCATTTTCATGATAGATTCTTGACTATCACTGGCTACTTAATCATTTGTCATTGGTTTACTGGGTTTTTTTCTTCATACAACGAATTGTTGAATTTATTTTAACAATTTTTATTAAAAATCAATGTGGCTTTAATTAGAAAGTCCTTTGAAAGTTTTTATAAATTTGAGTTTTGTTGTTACCCTCATCACTAATACATTTACAAATCATATTTTAGGTATTTCTGAAAAGATTTCAACAAGTAGCTTGTCTCGTCATTTATTCTTTCAAAGGTGTTCATTACGTGGATGACCGCATTAGTTCTGCAGGTACAATGGAGAACCAAACAGGAGTGGTCCCAAACGGAATGCATAAAATCACAGAGGATGCAGTCTACTGTGGGAGGAAGATTTGAAAAAAAAATCACACAAGTATTGTCATAAACTGTGATAAGTTCTACAAGAGATCATTATGGGGCACTGTAAATACGTAAAGAGAAGAATGCCATCTAACTGGGGGAATTTCTGAGGAAGTAAAATCAGAAGGCTGACAAAGTGCCACCAGACCCAGGAGGGACTATCCATTTAAAAATAGTGTTCCAGCCAAAGGGAGCAGCATGTGAGGGGGAGAGGACAGCACCTGCATGACAAATATTCATGGGATGATTGAGTAAATGAACATGCCAAGGCACTGAGGTGGGGACTTGAAATCAGATGAGTGGAGCTGGATGTGGACAGTGAAGGAGGGGTAACAATGATGAACTTGAAAAAGTGGGCAGAATTCAGGTCATGCAGAATCCTTTAAGACAAGCTAAGATTTAGGTCTTTATCTTGAAAGTAGTGGTAATCATTAAAGGTTATAGATAGTGATTATGAGAATTATTGTGGCAGAGGAGGGGAAGAGACTAGGGAGTGAGCTGATAGGGAGATTTTTGTCTGAGTGAAGGTGTGATATCATGGTGTTTTCTTTTTTTTAACTTTTGTTTTAGGTTCAGGGTACATGTGCAGGTTTCTTATATAGGTAGTAAAGGCTTAAATGATTGTTCTGTTTTCAACTAACGTATTAGTAATGTGCTTGAAGAGAAGTTGGAGGTTGAAGAGATAATTCTGAAGTGAAATTGACTTGACTTGGTGATAGATTGGACTTGGGGCTTGGGGAGGAGAGAGAAGGGGTCACCCTAGGTGTCCTGAGCCATCCTGATGACTCAGTATCTATAGATGATTCATCCAGCAGTCTTCTGCTCCAATAATACCATCTCTACTCCCCAGGCCTCTGGTCCCACCCTGGACTTTGCCACTATCCTAAGCTACTCCCCTGCTGAAATAGAAGGGAAACTACACATATCCTTGTGCTTCCAGCCACTTCATATCCAGGTGTCTGAGCTTGCTAAGGAGAACCATACACTTGCAGAAGTTTCTGACCCTCTCTGAAGGCTCCTAGGATGCAGGATGGTAATGCCTACTTCATTGGACTGTTGGAAGATGTGGGCGACAATGTTGCAAAGACCCTGATATAGTGTGTGGCACATATTGAAATGCGATAAGATAGAAAGCACCTTTCCTCTTTTGTATGCTGGTCCTTATATCTTAAACTTTTGTGAATCCCACTAACTTTGATTTGCTACTGCCATGAATATGTTTTTAATTCAGCATGTAATTTGTCAGGATTTTGTACAGAAGTTACCCCTTTACGCAGTGTATTAAAGAAATGTATCTATCATTAATTAGGCAATAACCGTGCTTTAGTACCAAGAGGATGTCCTTTTCCAAAAGTGTAGCTGTGCTTTTTTTTTTTTTTAAGGTAAATCCACAGTATGCCACTGACTTCAACTCCATAAACTAAGAATTTAATAAAATGAAAATGACCCAACTACTACTATCTCAAGCCTATTAATTTTACACATGTGTAAAATCTGTAAGGAAGAGGAAATAGCATGTAAACTGGAAAGATTAATGTCTTGATTCTTCAGGGGAAGAAAAGTAGGCAAACACAGAGAACTCTGTTTTTTCTGGGTCATATATTTTAAAGGAATGGCCTGCTGTTTGTTTCTTTCTTTCTTTCTCTCTCTCTCTTTCTTTCTTTCTTTTTTAAGACAGAGTCACGTTCTGTCACCTCAGCTGGAATGCAGTGGCCTGATAATGGCTCAGTGCAGCCTCAACCTCCCAGGCTCAAGCAATCATCCCACTATTCTATAGTGGTAGCTGGGATTCCAGGCATGCACCACTATGCCTGGCTAATTTTTTGTAAAGACGGGGTTTCACCATGTTGCCCAAGCAGGTCCCAAACTACCAGGCTCAAGTGATCACCGCCTTGCTGGCCTGGGCCTCCCAAAGTGCTGGGATTACAGGCGTAAGCCACTGTGCCCAACTGCCTACTGTTTCTTTGTGCCCAGACTTTGCTATCATTGACAGATTACATAAAGGATCACAACCACCCTTTTGCTATGAAGAGGAATATATAGATTTGCTATTTTTCACCTATGATGTATAAATAAATATTAATCCATTATTTTTATTAATTGTGCAAACATTTCCTCAAATAAACCTAGAATGTTTACTTATGTTAAGATTTATTTTTCAGAGAATATGAAAATTTTCTTTGTCTTATAAATCCCAAATTTTTATTTGTTCTAAAAATTACAACCTACTGTAGATTAATTTTATAAAATATGTGTTCTCTTATAAGAGTGGTGAAATTTAAAGTCAAGGTATAAATAACACTCTGCATGAAAGACTTACAGAAGAAAGAAAGCCAAGATTGGAAATTTGGAATTTAATTTTTTAATTTTAAAAAATTTTCTTTTTCTTGGAGGCTGGGGTGGGCAGATCACTTGAGGTCAGGAGTTTGAGACCAGCCTGGCCAACATGGAGAAACCCCATCTCTACTAAAAATACAAAAAATAGCCGGGCATAGTGGCACATGTCTGTAATCCCAGCTACTCGGGAGGCTGAGGCAGGAGAATTGCTTGAACAGGGAGAAAGAGATTGCAGTGAGCTGAGATCACACCACTGCATTACGGCCTGGGGGACAGAGTGAGACTCTGTCTCAAAAAAAAAAAAGGAAAATTTTCTTTTCTACATAGATATTGCATTGTATACTAAAATTAAAATTATTTTTAACCCATTAAAATAGTAAAATTTGGCATGCTTTTACATATTCCCAGGTGCTTTAAACATGGACATGCATACCTACACACACACAGTTCAGCTTTTGTTGCCTGTTCTATAACATACCTTTCATCCCTTCCAACCATTGGTGTTTTTAGGCCCAGTCTATAAAATCTGTGACTACCTACCTTCATACTCTTACTTGTGATCTGAGTCATGGGAACAGCTTGCAAAGAAAGCATCCCAATCTAAGTATTTCAGAATTTCTGGAAAGATGTATCATGGCATAGATGGTGCAATTCAACCCTTTTCTTAGTTAAGAGTGAGTTTTAATTCATAGAAGCTATTTCTATAGAATCTGGTTTTTCCTGCCCTTGTTTTTCTAGGCCCCAGGCAATGCAGACTTTTCTGGAGTTCATATATTTACTCATCTACCCTACAACTATTAATGAAAAACTTGCTATTTGCAGGTCACATTGCAGAAATCCAGTTTTCTTGCTTGAAGAAGTTGATGTGACATTAGGGTAGAGCATATAAATGCTGTAAACAGGGCGTGTGCAGGGTATAGTATTGGGTTACCTAACCCAGTATGAGGTGGTGGGGTGGCCAGAGAAGCATCTCCACACCCTGGAGAAAGTTGGTACTTAACCGATAAGTAGGATTAGCAAGGTAGTAGGGGAAGAGCAGCAGAGGAAACCACAAGTTCAGGGGCAAGCCTGAGGAGAATCACAGCACAGCCTGATGAATTGAAAGTATGACTTGTTCGCTATGCCTGGTGGAGTGAGGAATCTGGGACAGGAAGTGGTGGCAGATGAAGACCAAACCACAGAGGCTTTATTAGCCAAATTACAAAATTATGTTCTCTATTCTGAAGGCATTAGGGAACCACTGAAACATTAACACCTCCCTTGTAGCCCCCTACCATTTTCTGAAATGACTCAATAAAGAATAAACCTTACAGGTGAATCAGAAGAGCTGCCAATGCCTTAAGGAAGGTGATCAAGAATTGTATTTAGACCTACGCTTAGGGCAGAACAGCACCTTGGTTCACATCCTCTACCAGTTCTGGGAAAGAAGTGGTTCTTAGCCGTGTAAAATATTCAACCCCGAAGATCCTGCTTGGCCTTGTGATGTTAGGTTATTTCTCGGAAGACAAACTTGTGGCAGGCCACCTCAACTGGTAGGAATGTGTTGTACAAAGAAATCAATCAACCAAGTTAAGGATGAGATCAACTTTGTGCAAATTCATTTAGTAGTAAAAACAATATCACCTTTCTTTATAAATTTGATCTACAGCTTACAAATATATGTATGGTACATTTCATTTGAGACTCATAAATATCCATCTGGATGTGGTGGCTCATGCCTGTAATCCCAGCACTTTGGGAGGCTGAGGCGGGTGGACCATGAGGTCAGGGATTCGAGACTATCCTGGCCAATGTGGTGAAACTTCATCTCTACCAAAAATAAAAAAATAATTAGCTGGGCATTGTGGCAGGCACCTGTAATCTCAGCTACTTGGGAGGCTGAGGCAGGAGAATTGCCTGAACCCAGGAGGTGGAGGTTGCAGTGAGCCCAGATTGTGTCACTGAACTCTAGCCTGGGTGAGACAGCAAGACTCCATCTCAGGGGGAAGAAAGAAATCCATGGAAGTAATTGGTATTGAAATTCCCATTTTCCGGATTTAGGAAACTGAAGTTCATATAAATAAAATATAGTTATACATAATAATAATTAGCAAGCAGCAGAGGTGAGATTCATTTCAAGATATCAGACTTTAAACCACCCTGTTCTTTAAAAGAGACTGGCTATTTTCAGTGAAGAAAATTAAATTTCGGGCTGGACTAAAATTCTTACTTGGATTTTTTTGTCAAATTACCAATTATAAGAATTGATCACTCCATTTCCTTTAGAAGTAGAAATAATAGTCATTTTGCTGATTTTCTTTGTTATGGTCTAAGAATACAAATGCTGTTTAGAAATGTAGTTTTTTAAAAAAAGATTATTTGAGGTCATGGCATTTAAAATTGGCACTACCAGAAACTGAGTTATAAAGAATTGGCTATAGAATAAATGGATACATGAAATTCATTCTTGTTTTCTTTTTTTTTTTTTTAATTTTTTATTGCATTTTAGGTTTGGGGGTACATGTGCAGAACATGCAAGACAGTTGCATAGGTACACACATGGCAGTGTGTTTTGCTGCCTTTCTCCCCTTCACCCACATTTGGCATTTCTCCCCAGGCTATCACTCCCCAGCTCCCCCCAGCCCCCACTGGCCCTCCCCTTTTCCCCCCAATAGAACCCAGTGTTTAGTACTCCCCTCCCTGTGTCCAAGTGTTCTCATTTTACATCACCCGCCTATGAGTGAGAATATGAGGTATTTCATTTTCTGTTCTTGTGTCAGTTTGCTGAGAATGATGTTCTCCAGATTCATCCATGTCCCTACAAACGACACGAACTCATCATTTCTGATTGCTGCATAATATTCCATGATGTATATGTGCCACATTTTCCCAATCCAGTCTATCATCAATGGGCATTTGGGTTGGTTCCAGGTCATTGCTATTGTAAACAGTGCTGCAATGAACATTCGTGAGCATGTGTCCTTATAGTAGAATGATTTATAGTCCTTTGGATATATACCCAGTAATGGGATTGCTGGGTCAAATGGAATTTCTATTTCTAAGGCCTTGAGGAATGGCCACACTGTCTTCCACAATGGTTGAACTAATTTACACTCCCACCAACAGTGTAAAAGTGTTCCTATTTCTCCACATCCTCTCCAGCATCTGTTGTCTCCAGATTTTTTAATGATCACCATTCTAACTGGCGTGAGATGGTATCTCAATGCGGTTTTGATTTGCATCTCTCTGATGACCAGTGATGATGAGCATTTTTTCATATGATTGTTGGCCTCATATATGTCTTCTTTTGTAAAGTGTCTGTTCATATCCTTTGCCCATTTTTGAATGGGCTTGTTTGTTTTTTTCCTGTAAATCTGTTTGAGTTATTTGTAAATTCTGGATATCAGCCCTTTGTCAGATGGGTAAACTGCAAAAATTTTTTCCCATTCTATTGGTTGCCGATTCACTCTAGTTACTGTTTCTTTTGCCGTGCAGAAGCTGTGGAGTTTGATTAGGTCCCATTTGTCTATTTTGGCTTTTGTTGCCAATGCTTTTGGTGTTTTGGTCATGAAGTCCTTGCCTACTCCTATGTCCTGAATGGTTTTGCCCAGATTTTCTTCTAGGGTTTTTATGGTGCCAGGCCTTATGTTTAAGTCTTTAATTCATCTGGAGTTAATTTTAGTGTAAGATGTCAGGAAGGGGTCCAGTTTCTGCTTTCTGCACATGGCTAGCCAGTTTTCCCAACACCATTTATTAAACAGGGAATCCTTTCCCCATTGCTTGTTTTTGTCAGGTTTATCAAAGATTGTATGGTTGTAGATATGTTGTGTTGCCTCCAATGCCTCTGTTTTGTTCCATTGGTCTATATCTCTGTTTTGGTACCAGTACCATGCTGTTTTGATTACTGTAGCCTTGTAGTATAGTTTGAAATCTGGTAGTGTGATGCCCCCCACTGTGTTCTTTTTGCTTAGAATCGACTTGGCTATGCGGGCTCTCTTTTGGTTCCATTTGAAGTTCATGGTGGTTTTTTCGAGTTCTGTGAAGAAAGTCAATGGTAGCTTGATGGAGATAGCGTTGATTCTGTAAATTACTTTGGGCAGTATAGCCATTTTCATGATATTAATTCTTCCTAACCATGAACATGGAATGTTTCTCCATTTGCTTGTGTCCTCTCTTATTTCATTGAGCAGTGTTTTGTAGTTTTCCTTGAAGAGGTCTCTTACGTTCCTCGTGAGTTGTATTCCTAGGTATTTTATTCTTTTTGTAGCAATTGTGAATGGCAGTTCGTTCTTGATTTGGCTTTGTTTAAGTCTGTTATTGGTGTAGAGGAATGCTTGTGATTTTTGCACATTGATTTTATATCCTGAGACTTTGCTGAAGTTGCTTATCAGTTTCAGGAGTTTTTGGGCTGAGGCGATAGGGTCTTCTAGGTATACTATCATGTCGTCTGCAAATAGAGACAATTTGGCTTCCAACTTTTCTATTTGAATGCCCTTTATTTCTTTTTCTTGCCTGATTGCTCTGGCTAGAACTTCCAGTACTATATTGAATAGGAGTGGTGAAAGAGGGCATCCTTGTCTACTGCCGGATTTCAAAGGGAATGCTTCCAGTTTTTGCCCATTCAGTATGATATTGGTTGTTGGTTTGTTGTAAATAGCTTTTATTACTTTGAGATACGTTCCATTGATACCGAGTTTATTGAGGGTTTTTAGCATAAAGGGCTGTTGAATTTTGTCGAATGCCTTCTCTGCATCAATTGAGATAATTATGTGGTTTTTGGTTTTGGTTCTGTTTATGTGGTGAATTATGTTTATAGACTTGCGTATGTTGAACCAGCCTTGCATCCCCGGGATGAATCCTACTTGATCATGATGGTTAAGTTTTTTGATTTGCTGTTGCAATTGGCTTGCCAATATTTTATTGAAGATTTTTGCATCTATGTTCATCATGGATATTGGCCTGAAGTTTCCTTTTCTTGTTGGGTCTCTGCCGGGTTTTGGTATCAGGATGACATTGGTCTCATAAAATGATCTGGGAAGGATTCCCTCTTTTTGGATTATTTGGAATAGTTTCAGAAGGAATGGTACCAGCTCCTTTTTGTGTGTCCGGTAGAATTTGGCTGTGAACCCATCTGGACCTGGGCTTTTTTTGTGTGGTAGGCTCTTAATTGCTGCCTCGGCTTCAGACCTTGTTATTGGTCTATTCATAGTTTCAGCTTCCTCCTGGTTTAGGCTTGGGAGGACACAGGAGTCCAGGAATTTATCCATTTCTTCCAGGTTTACTAGTTTATGTGCATAGAGTTGTTTGTAATATTCTCTGATGATGGTTTGAATTTCTGTGGAATCTGTGGTGATTTCCCCTTTATCATTTTTTATTGCATCTATTTGGTTGTTCTCTCTTTTCTTTTTTATCAATCTGGCTAGTGGTTTGTCTATTTTGTTGATCTTTTCAAAAAACCAGCTCTTGGATTTATTGATTTTTTTGAAGGGTTTTTCGTGTCTCTATCTCCTTCAGTTCAGCTCTTATCTTAGTTATTTCTTGTCTTCTGCTGGGTTTTGGGTTTTTTTGATCTTGCTCCTCTAGCTCTTTCAATTTTGATGATAGGGTGTCAATTTTGGATCTCTCCATTCTCTTCATATGGGCACTTATTGCTATATATTTTCCTCTAGAGACTGCTTTCAATGTGTCCCAGAGATTCTGGCATGTTGTGTCTTCGTTCTCACTGGTTTTAAAGAACTTCTTTATTTCTGCCTTCATTTCATTGTTTATCCAGTCAACATTCAAGAGCCAGTTGTTCAGTTTCCATGAAGCTGTGCGGTTCTGGGTTGGTTTCTGGATTCTAAGTTCTAACTTGATTGCACTATGGTCTGAGAGACTGTTTGTTATGATTTCAGTTGTTTTGCATTTGCTGAGGAGTGCTTTACTTCCAATTATGTGGTCAATTTTAGAGTAGGTGTGATGTGGTGCTGAGAAGAACGTATATTCTGTGGATTTGGGGTAGAGAGTTCTGTAAATGTCTATCAGGTTTGCTTGTTCCAGGTCTGAGTTCAAGCCCTGGATATCCTTGTTAATTTTCTGTCTGGTTGATCTTTCTAATATTGACAGTGGAGTGTTAAAATCTCCCACTATTACTGTGTGGGAGTCTAAGTCTCTTTGTAAGTCATTAAGAACTTGCCTTATATATCTGGGTGCTTCTGTATTGGGTCCATATATGTTTAGGATCGTTAGCTCTTCTTGTTGTATTGATCCTTTTACCATTATGTAATGACCTTCTTTATCTATTTTGATCTTTGTTGCTTTAAAGTCTATTTTATCAGAGATGAGAATTGCAACTCCTGGTTTTTTTTGCTCTCCATTTGCTTGGTAAATCTTCCTCCATCCCTTTATTTTGAGCCTTTGTGTATCCTTGCATGTGAGATGGGTTTCCTAGATGCAGCACACTGATGGGTTTTGGTTTTTTATCCAATTTGCCAGTCTGTGTCTTTTGATTGGTGCATTTAGTCCATTTACATTTAGGTTTAGTATTGTTATGTGTGAATTTGATACTGCCATTTTGATGCTAGCTGGCTGTTTTGCTCGTTAGTTGATGTAGATTCTTCATTATGTTGATGCTCTTTAGCATTTAGTATGATTTTGGAATGGCTGGTACTGGTTGTTCCTTTCTATGTGTGGTGCCTCTTTCAGGAGCTCTTGTAAAGCAGGCCTGGTGGTGACAAAATCTCTGAGTACTTGCTTGTTCGCAAAGGATTTTATTTTTCCTTCACTTATGAAGCTCAGTTTGGCTGGATATGAAATTCTGGGTTGAAAGTTCTTTTCTTTAAGGATGTTGAATATTGGTCCCCACTCTCTTCTGGCTTGTAGAGTTTCTGCCGTGAGATCTGCTGTGAGTATGATGGGCTTCCCTTTGTGTGTAACCCGACCTTTCTCTCTGGTTGCCCTTAGTATTTTCTCCTTCATTTCAACCCTGGTGAATCTGACGATTATGTGCCTTGGGGTTGCTCTTCTTGTGGAATATCTTTGTGGTGTTCTCTGTATTTCCTCCATTTAAGTGTTGGCCTGCCTTGCTAGGTGGGGGAAATTTTCCTGGATAATATCCTGCAGAGTGTTTTCCAGCTTGGATTCATTCTCTTCGTCACATTCTGGTACACCTATCAAACGTAGGTTAGGTCTCTTCACATAGTCCCACATTTCTTGGAGACTTTGTTCATTCCTTTTTGCGCTTTTTTCTCTAATCTTGGTTTCTCATTTTTTTTCATTGAGTTGATCTTCGACTTCTGATATTCTTTCTTCTGCTTGGTCAATTCGGCTGTTGAAACTTGTGCATGCTTCACGAAGTTCTCGTATTGTGTTTTCCAGCTCCTTCAATTCATTCATATTCCTCTCTAAGTTATCCATTCTTGTTATCATTTCCTCGAATCTTTTTTCAAATCTTTTTTTCAAGGTTCTTAGTTTCTTTGCATTGATTTAAAACATGTTCTTTTAGCTCACAAAAGTTTCTCATTATCCACCTTCTGAAGTCTAATTCCGTCATTTCATCACAGTCATTCTCCGTCCAGCTTTGTTCCCTTGCTGGTGAGGAGTTTTGGTCCTTTGTAGGAGTTGAGGTGTTCTGGTTTGGGGTGTTTTCTTCCTTTTTGCACTGTTTTCTTCCCTTCTTTGTGGATTTATCCACCTGTCATCTGAGTAGTTGCTGACTTTTCGATTGGGTCTCTGAGTGGACACCCAGATTGTTGATGATGAAGTATTTCTGTTACTTGGTTTTCCTTCTACCAGTCTAGCCCCTCTGCTGTACGACTGCTGAGGTCCACTCCAGGCCCTGCTTGTCTGGGGTGCACCTATAGTGGCTGCAGAACAGTGAGGGATGCTACCAGTTTCTTTTTCTGCTATCTTTGTCCCAGAATGATGCCTGCCAAATGTCAGTCTTCTGGATATAGAGGGGTCAGGGAGCTGCTTGAGGAGACAGTCTGTACTTTATAGGAGCTCAAGTACTGATCTGTGAGCTCTGTTGTTCATTCAGGGCTGTTAGGCTGCTACATTTAATTCTGCTGCAGCAGAATTCATTAAAAAAAATCCCTTTTTTTCTCAGATGCTCTTTCTCGGAGGGTTGGGATTTTCTTTATGAGTGTCCGTTGCGCTGTCCTGCCCTGCTAGGAGGCAGTCTAGTCACTATTTGCCTGCTGAGGCTCTGCCCTGCTGGTGTGAGGTCCGCCCTGTTGCTGCAGGCTCTTCCCTGCTGCTTCGGTCTCCGCCCTGCTGCCATGGGCTATGCCCTGCGGCGGAGTCTCTCTGTTGTGGTGGGTTGCCTCAGCAACGGCAGGCTGCATCAACAATGGGAGTGTACCTCAGTAGGGGCAGGTTGCCTCAGTAATGGCAAACGCCCCTCCCCCACCGAGCTGCACCGTCCTGGGTTCAGCTGTGCCCACAGTGAAACTCTCCACCCCGAGCATTTGGAATCACCATTTTGTTTGTCCCACTGCCCTGGCCCAAACGCCGTTTCCCTGGAATCTCCTGGCCTGGCTCACTGTCCAAGTCCTGTTCAATCAGATGGATATGCCAATCTGCCCTCTTAAGTCTCAGATTGCTGGTTCAACAGGGCACCCAGACCAGTGCACTTTGTGCGGAACACTGTGGAGCGCCGCTGCACTGCAGCGCCAGCCGCCGGCTACACCAGCCAAAACCGCTGCGCTGGCGTCCCGCGTCTCTTTTATACCTGGGAATTTCCCCGTTCTGTGGGCAACAAAGATCCGTCTGGAAATGCGGCCCTGACTCACCCTTTGCGCATTCACCGAGAGCTTCAATCCTGGGTTGTTCTCACCGCCCCATCTTGAGTCGGTCTCCTCTCATTTTCTTTTTTTCTTTTTTCCTTTTTTCTTTTTTTTTTCACTGTGACCTTCAATTACTCAATGAGGGCTCAAGTGATCCTCCTGCCTCAGTCTCCCAAAGTATTGAGAATACAGGCTTGAGCCACTATACCCAGCCCTTTGTTTTCCATTTGACTTTCTTCACAAGATGAGTGACACAGGACCACATCTGAAACTTACTTGCTCTTAATAAAGTTGAAAATTTTCTGTTGGGAAGGTAATTCGGGACTAAATTGGGACCCATCTTCCACGTTCCTGTTTTCCTGTTCAAACTGAGGTTCAGGGATCAGAGGAACTCTCAGTGGATTTCCAATCATTAGACTACATGAGTGGTCATGAAATACTTTGGAGGCAGGACCAAGCCTGTTCTGTTTACTGCCTGTATGGAGCAGACAGTGCATTACCAGGTGGACCTTTTGCTATTATGTATTTACTCAATGAATGAACCAAAGATAGTTAAGAGGAACTTAAATTGCAGACCATCCTCATGTAAGAGGGCTGGTTAGAATCTGGATTTATTTAGGAATAAAGGTGATAGTCCTGCTGTATCAAATAGGATGGCTTCCACATTGCTGGTCCCTTAGCAAGCAATTACTAGTTTGCCATGTAATTCACTATCATTGCCAGTTGAGTGAAATGGTGTGATGTTAATAAAAATGCTGAGACAACAGGATAAACCAAGAATCCCAAGCAAACCAGGACTGTCATGGCAAACCAGGATCTGAGGTTACCCTAGTGATTGCCCAACCATAAATCCAACCTTCAGCTGTTATTCCAAGAAAATGCTTACATATGAAAACATCTCCTTACATAATTAACGGGTTGGAGGGGAAAAAAAACTTCTGTAGAAATTGTAATTTTACAAAAGTTTGTATCCAAACTGAAGTGGTTATTTCTGAGTGCTAAGATTTGGTATCAATTTTGGGGGGACTACTCTATATTTTCATTCTTTCTTGTTTCTCCTTCTGCAATAAATATGAACTTGGTTTGCTTTTCAATTTTTATTTTTTTTAATTAAAACATCTGTTGAGTTTTACAGTTTTGCTAATAAATAAGTGACTCTATAAAACATCCCTAGAGAACTCCTAGGGCCCTTGTAAGAAAATAGCAACAAAAAGATATTAAATGATTTGTGTCTACTAAAGAGTCATCAGAAAAGAGTGTTTGAAAATAATAACATAATCTGTTGACAATATATATGCTGAAATTATTACAATATTTAGATACTATATTATCTCAAATCCATAAATGCAAAAATTCTAAGAAGTATGATACCTCGAGGAATATTTATCTGCTAGTGAGGCTTCCCAGAATTTGCCATTTGGCCAATTGTATTGGTAAATTTCTTTTTTTTTTTTTAAATGAAAACTTGCTCTGTTGCCCAGGCTGGAGTGCAGTGGCACCATCTCAGCTCACTGCAACCTCTGCCTCCTGAGTTCAAGCGATTCTTGTGCCTCAGCCTCCCAAATAACTGGAATTACAGGTATGCACCATCACCTCCAGTTAATTTTAGTAGAGATGGGGTTTCACCATATTGGCCAGGCTAGTTATGAACTCCTGACCTCAAGTGATCTGCCCACCTCAGCCTCCCAAAGTGCTGGGATTACAGGTGTGAGCCACTGCACTAGGCCGTATTGGTAAACTTCTTATCTCCTCAGGGCATAATTTACACATGTGTGTTTCGGTACAGCAAAGCATAGTATGTGATGTTGCACATTTCTGTGAGTCTACTGGACTATACCATTGTCTTGGAATGGATTCACATGAGAATGTTTCTAAAACAAGGCCTTTTAGGTCATCTTTAATATTTAATCACATTATAATGAAGTCAAAAATTTTTGAGATTTTATTCCTGTTAAAAGCAATATAAAAGATTTAAAAACCCAGTATATATATACTTATATATATACCTATATATGTCACTTATATATATGCATACTTATATATATATAAGTATATATACATAAGCATATATATATAAGTATGCATATATATACATATGTATCTTTGGCAGACTGACTCATGTCAGCACCTTGTGGGACAAGAATAAGTCAGGAATACAAACATCGGGCATCTCCAGAAGGGATCTTGGTGTGAGATAAGGCACCTCATTTGCAGGAAAGCACACCATACTAGTCTTGCCTCTCAAAGAAAGTGAAGTTTGCAGTGTGCATTCAGAATTTCTCTTCAGATGGAACACCTGATTCCATTTGTAGTTTAAAGGAATTTAATTCTGTGCTATATAGTCTTTTGCTCTGAATAAGGAAAATGATTGAAGTGGATAGGTTAGAAGGAGTAAAACACTCCCATCAAGGGTTAACAGGTAGTTATCAAATTGGCTGATTCAATGGACCAAGTCAGATTATTCCCCTAACCTGACACCTGTTTTTGACACTAATGCATATTACATAGTTTAGCCTGTTCTCACCACTCTCTCTATTATAATTGTGTTGTTTTTTCTCGGAGACGTCAGTTACTTCTCAAATGAACAAATGCTTCTTTCTCTTTCTCCTTGATGTCTGTTTTGACAATATGGACCACCTTATTCTCCTAGAACAAAATCTTCCCTTGGCATCCCTCATATAATTGTGGCTGTCCTTAGTCAGACTTGCCTGACAGTCAGTTGTTCCTTGTTTACTTCACTGGTTTCTCTTTCTGTTCATTTCCTCCAGCTGTGTTTAATCCTGAGCACTCAGCTTTTTTTTCTCTATAAAGCGTCTGCCTTTAAAAAGTCATACAGCCATGCAGCTTCAGCTTTCACCACTACACAGCTATTTTCTACACTCACATTCTAACCTTGCCTTCTCTCTTCATCTCCATTGGGGTACTTAAAATATCTCACGTTTTCACCTCTAACATGTATGAAATTTAATTTAGCTTCTACAGCAAAGTGATCCTTTCTCCTCCGTTAATTTTGTTGCAACTGGATCATCTAATTTTCCCCTTTCATCATCATCAACACTGTTCTTTGGTCACCTATCACTGTTCAAACAATTAAGCTTATCCATACAATGAGAAGGATATATGAATGGTAAACTCTTAAGGCCTTGTTTTCAAAAAGGTAATTTAAAGGACACTGATCAAAACTATGTTTAAGACTACTTATAACAAGATTTAAATAAATAATCTTATTTATTACAGTACAATTTGGTATTTTTATAATTTTCTTTTAAATTCCTATTCAAAGTTCATACCAACTCAATTATTTTCTCCACTTTTTATTAAACTTTAAAAAAAATTATCCTTGGATACCAAACCTCTTCTATATTTTATTAAGTCCCACCTCAATACTGTTTGACCACCTCCAATCTTCTCAGGGATTCACATTGATTTGGAGATGTCATGTGAAATCTGAAGATGACCCTCAACTAGGAGCTGTCAAACCTTGGAGAACTTGTAAAAAGGTCTCAAAAGACTGTAAAGCTTAGCTTAATCACTTTCCTGTTTTAACCATTTCTTCCCACTCCACCCCACTTCCTGTTAAATTTGTGTAATGGTAATACTGATTTGTTCCTACCTCATATGGAACTGATAACAATTTTTGAGATAATCGTCCAGAATCTCCTATACTTAATTTACTCCTTGGTGATGTCAAGAACATTTATTAACTCCTTTAGACTATTATTATTTCATTTGTCTCACTGAATGTTTGCTAATAAGTTTAAATTCTTGAATCAAAAGAAATACGGAATTGATCATAGTGTTACAGTTTCTAGTTTGCCAGCTAGAAACTTCTGTGGCCAGTGACACGTTTGCCTGAGTTTTGTTCAGGCCCATTGGGCCTGCTCAGCCTGGCAGAGTACTCTTAGCTGGTGCTACTTGCCTGGATCCCACGCCTGCCAAGGGTGAGTGGAGTGGTGAGGGGTATGTGAATGAGCAAGTATGGGGTCTGGCCACTGCACACAGTGGTGGAGTGCACAGCTCCAGGCACCACCACAGGCATTGGCTCCCTGCAAGGCTGTGCCTGGACCAGGCATCCCACAAGTAGCTCCCACAGCTGGCACCAGAAGAACATGGTCATACCCAGAAGCTTGGAAATGCCAGGAACCACAGAGCCCAAAAAAGGGTGTCACAGACCTGGCTGGGGGCACTCCTAGGTCTGGGCTCCCCCAAGGGTTGCAACTCTTCTCTCCTTGTCACACACAACATGGCAAGCAAGGGGTGTGTTTCAGCCGTGTTTGTGTTATAGCTCTTTCAGCCCCATTTAGCAGGTTCCAAGTTCTTGTCCCGTGCCCAAGAAGAAGAAGTATGGAGACAAGTGGAAGGTGAAAAAGGTGAAGAGGTGCTTTATTGAGTGATAGAACAGCTCAAAGGAGACTCAAAGTGCTCCTCTCCACAGCTGGTCATCCCTACATCTGCTCAGCTCTCAGCAGAGAGGAGACCCTGGAGTAGGTAGCTTGTCTCTGCAGGCAGGTCACCCCATTGAGTGCTCAAGTCTGGCCGAGTCTGGGGTTTTTATGGGTTGCAGAGGAGAGGAAGTACATGCTGATTGGTCTATGAGTGACCATGGGTGGACACAGAAAAAGCATCATAAGGTCCCACTGCAGTTTGTAGGACGTGCAGCCTGTTCTCCAGGCTTCAGGCCTTTTCCAGCTTAAAGGGGGGGCCTCAACAGGGTCCTGCCCCTTTCTGCTCTGGAGCTTGTCTGCTTCTGGCCACTGTTCATGATCCCCAGGCTGTTCATGCAGAAGGGTGCCTGCGGGCAAGTGCGAAGCTGCCCTCAGCCACCCTCAGCCTCCCTCCCATGTTCATTGGCACACTAAGTCTGGAGAGGGTTGAGGTGGCAGGGAGCTAGTATGTCAGTGCTGCCCTGAGCATGTGCACATCTGGCTGGGTTGCAACAGTGCCTGGGCTTGGCCTCAACTTTGCTCCAAGATTTGAGCAAGCACTGGGAATGTGGAGAGGCCAGGCAGTGAGAGCAGGCACTTTTGAGCCTACAGGAGCAAAGAGGGACTTCCTGGGCCCTCAAGAGTGCAGAGATGCCCAGGTCTGCAGCTGCAGTGGCACCCAGAAGGGTGGAGCTCCTGCCCACTCCCAGCCCCATGGACTGCAAAGCCCAGCCATACCTCCCCCTCTGTAGCCAGCATCTCCACAGCAGCTGCTCCAGATGTGCCATCGCTACCATAAATAGCGAGTATGGTCAATGCAGATATTACTAAAAACATTTTTTGTTTGTTTTTAGAGACAGGTTCTGGCTCTGTTACCCAGGCTGGAATGCAGTGGTGCAAACATGGCTCACTGCAGCCTCAACCTCCTGGGCTCAAGCAATCCTCCTGCCTTAGCATCCTGAGTAGCTGGGATGGCAGGTGTGTGCTACCATGCCTGGCTGATTTCTTTTTTATCTTTTTGTAGAGATGTAGTCTCTAAGTTTTCCAGGCTAGTCTTAAACTCCTGGCCTCAAGTGATCCTCCCACTTTGGTCTCCCAAGCCATTGGGATTACAGGCATGAGCCACCTCAGCCAATCTAACTAAAGACTTTTGAAAGCATTTTTTATGATTGTAGTAGGAGAGCCAACAAAATAATCAAAATGGTAATGCACAGAAACAATTCTCTTCCCTGTAAGCTTTCACTAGGTAAAGAATAGGAAGAACAGATGGATTATATAGGTTCTGCTTCTAAAACAGTTAAGCTGTTATATTGTAAGATATTGTTATATTTATGAGTAACTTGAGATTAGGAACCAAATATTTCATCCTTACATCTCAGTGCTTGGCAATGTATATAGTACCCACTATATGCAATATATGATCAGCAATACTGGATTAAATGATTGAGAATACCAATTTTCCCTTATAATTCTTTCACAGACTGGCATACAAAAGGGAGCCTGAGATTTAACATGCAGTGTTTGGAATGGGAACTTGTTTTTATCCTGAGGTCAGAAACCTCCACAGCTGAGTACTTAGGATAATGAAAGTCCATTTTCTATATTTTTCCAGCTTGGACTGGACACAGACAGATGTCATATGATCTGCATTTAAACATTCTTTTCTTGCCATTGTAAGTGTTTGTGTTTCCTGTGGCACATCTAAAAGATTCACAATATTTGCTGTATACGTCTATGCTTTTAAGAAAAAAACACAGCCTTCACATGCAAGTTATTTTCAGCAGGCAGTTCCTTTCCTGAAGCACAAAAGGCTAGATATAAAAACAAACAAGAGAGAGAATGCACTGTTTTAACAAATAGGTCCTTAGAGATGGATTTTAAAGCCTGGATTTTGTTTCCCGATCCAGCTTTTACCCTATCACTTCACAACACTGAGAGAAATCCTGAAATAAATCAGTAACATTTGCACAATTTTTAAGGCTGACAGTTTTATTTTTTTTTCCTGTTTTGTCTATTGCTGTAGCCAATATAATCAGGTCATACCCATGTGAAAAATTCTTCATACAAGGAAAATTTGGATGTGTGTGAGTATTTTCAGGAAGATTTGTTTCTGCTAATGATGTCATTTGCACATGAAACTAATTCACTTATTATCATTATACAATTACTTAGAATATTATCATTGTTTCCAAAATCACAACTCTAATTCAAAAGAAAATACATGTTTGTTTACTTTTGTATCATGGTTAGAGCAATTACACTTAAAAATATTTTTAACAGATAAACCACTGATTTTAAAGTGTATTATTTTAATAATACAGATTAGATGTCAACCCAAGAAGGGATCATTCGCGTAGAAAGGGGAGAAAGGACTAAATTATAATAGTATTCCAGAAATGGCAGCAGAAATCAAATGCTAGCCTACATACCTTGGCATTGCCCTCTAATTTCACTTTTATAAAATTTGTTTGTAATTCTTAGGTTCTGGGTATCTTCTAATATACTTTTACTATTATACCAACAGATGGAAGTTTCAGGCCCACAAGAAAATTATTGCTTCTACACTTCTAGAAATGTTAGGAACCATGTGAGAATGCCATTTTTCACAAAATGAAGATACTTATACATGTTTTCTGAAAAATCTTGATATTAACTCCTTTTCTTCTTTAATAAGCTGAATGCCTTGCATTTATTTTTATGTATTAAGAATTTTAATAACTGTTTAATTAAGATTCTACTTGCTTCCAAAACATAGGCACCAGGATAAATAGATACAAGAGGCACAATTTAACATATTTTATTGGCTGAGCATAAAGGTCACAATTACCAAGCTTTATAGACACACCCTAGAAGTATATAGTAGATCTTTTGTAGAGACCGTGAAGGAGAGCCAGCGTAGGCGGTGTCAGGACCAGCAATGCAAATTGTGAGTTGCTGTCTGTGACAAAAGCAGAGCAATTGTCAAGAGTTTGACTGGGTCACAAAAGAAAGTAAAGGGCCAGCAGCTCTTTAAGAATGCATGAGTTGGCCGGGCGCGGTGGCTCAAGCCTGTAATCCCAGCACTTTGGGAGGCCGAGGCGGGTGGATCACGAGGTCAACAGATCGAGACCATCTTGGTCAACATGGTGAAACCCCGTCTCTACTAAAATTACAAAAAAATTAGCTGGGCACGGTGGTGCGTGCCTGTAATCCCAGCTGCTCGGGAGGCTGAGGCAGGAGAATTGCCTGAACCCAGGAGGCGGAGATTGCGGTGAGCCGAGATCGCGCCATTGCACTCCAGCCTGGGTAACAAGAGCGAAACTCCGTCTCAAAAAAAAAAAAAAAAAAAAAAAAAAAAAAGAATGCATGAGTTATCCTTATGTAACATTTACTGTGACGCAAGGCATGCCAAATGTTAAGCAATCTACTGAATTCCTCTGAGTCCCTACCCAGTGATTCTATTTTCAAATGAGATAAGTAGGTGAGATATACAAATAAAATCAGGAGGCCTGATTAACGCTGTCCTTCCAGAAATCTTCAATGTGACTGGATCGCTATTAGTACCTCAGTTTAAGCATTTTGCTAAGAAAAAAATGGAAATAAGTGAAATAGATGGGAAAATATGGTGCTTTCCTGGAAGGAAAAAAGTTTGCTTTCTAAAAATAAAATGTGCACAGCTAATAGGATATACTTCTGCCATTCTGTTTTCATGTATTAGTAGAGCTAGATTTCAGCATCACTTAAGTTTTTACCAAGAAAAGAATTTGAAACTGGGTATGGTGGCTTGCACCTGTAATCCCAGCACTAGGGGAGGCCAAGGTAGCCATTACTCTTCAGCTCAGGAATTCAAGACCAGCCTGGGCAACATGACAAAACCCCATATGTACGAAAAATAAAATAAAAACTAGCCAAGCATGATGAAACACACCTGTGGTACCAGCTACTGGGAAGGATAAGGTGGGAGTATCACTTGAGCCCGAGAGGCACCTTGCACCACTGCTGTGATTACACTACTTCACTCCAACTGCACTGGAGTCTGAGTGACAAAGCAAGACCCGGTCTCAAACAAAAAAATTGTTAGTGGGAGGTCAGTTTTCCTAAATTACATTGGCTAAATTTTTTGTGACATTCAAAATTTGCCATGGTCTCTTGCTAGACTCCTAACATGTTATATAAATTCTCAGCTTTTAGTAGAATTTGGAGAATGCTTGTAGAAAATCAGTGAAGCTTTCAGCCATTGGTATGGTTTGTCTCTGTGTCCCCACCCAAATCTCACCTTGGACTGTAATAATCCCCATGTGTCAAGGGCAAGACCAGATGCAAGTAGCTGGATCATGGAGGCAATTTCCCCATGCTATTCTCATGATAATGAGTCTCATAAGATATGATGGTTTCATAAGCATCTGGCATTTCTCCTGCTTGCACTCTTTCTCTCTCCTGCTGCCCTGTGAAGAGGTGCCTTCCACCATGATTATAAGTTTTCTGAGGCCTCCCCAGCCATGCAGAACTGTGAGTCAATTAAACCTCTTTTCTTTATAAATTACCCAGTCTCAGGTATTTCTCTATAGCAGCATGAGAACAGACTAATACAGAAAATTGGTACCTGAGAGAGTAGGGTGCTGCTATGAAGATACCCAAAAATGTGGAAGTGACTTTGGAACTGGGTAACAGGCAGAGGTTGGAACAGTTTGGAGGGCTCAGAAGAAGACAGGAAAATGTGGAAAAGTGTGGAACTTCCTAGAGATTTGTTAAATACCTTTGATCAAAATGCTGATAGTGATATGGACAGTGAATTCCAGGCAGAGGTGGTCTCAGATAGAGATGAGGAACTTGTTGGGAACTATAGTAAAGGTGACCCTTGCTATGCTTTAATGAAAAGACTGGTGTCATTTTACCTCCTCCCTAGAAATCTGTGGAACTTTGAACTTGAGAGAGATAATTTAGGGTATCTGGTGGAAGAAATTTCTAATTAGAAAAGCATTCAAGAGGTGACAGAGCATAAAAATTTGGAAAATCTGCAGCCTGTTGATGCAGTAGAAAAGAAAAACCAATTTTCTGGGGATAAATTCTAGCCAGCTGTAGAAATTTGCATAAGTAATGAGGAGCCAAATGTTAATGGCCAAGACAATGAAGAAACTACCTTCAGGGACTCTCTGGGGCATGCCAGAGACCTTCACCACAGCCCCTACCATCACAGGCCCAGAAGCCTGTGAGAGAAAAATGGTATCCTAGACCTGGTCCAGGGCCGTCCTGCTGTCTGCCATGCATCCCAGCTGTTCTAGCCATGACTAAAAGGGGGCAAGGTACAGCTCAGGCCATTGCATCAGAAGGTGCAAGCCCCTAGCCTTGGCAGCTTCTATATGGTACTGGTCCTGTGGGGACACAGAAGACAAGAATTGAGGTTTGGGAACCACTGCCTAGATTTCAGAGGATGTATGGAAATGCCTGGACACCCAAACAGAAGTTTGCTGCATGGGCGGAGCCCTCATAAAGAACCTCTGCTAGGGCAGTGCAGAAGGGAAATATGGGATTAGAGTCCCCACACAGAATCCCTTCTGGGGCACTGCCTCAGTGACAAGAAGGCCACCATCCTCTAGACCCCAGAATGGTTTATCCACCAACAGCATGCACCATGTGCCTGGAAGAGCCACAGTCACTCAATGCCAGCCTGGAAAAGCTGCTGGAAGAGGACTGTACCATGCAAAGCCATAGGGGTGGAGTTGTCCAAGGCCATGGGAACCCATCTCTTGCATCAACTTGACCTGGATGTGAGACATGTAGTCTAAGATCATTTTGCAACTTTAAGGATTAATGACTCCCCTATTGGATTTTGGACTTGCATGGGGTCTGTAGCTCCTTTGTTTTGGCCAATTTCTCACATTTGGAATGGGTGTATTTACCCAATGTCTGTATCCCCATTGTATCTAGGAAGCAACTAGCTTGCTTTTGATTTTACAGGCTCATAGATGAAAGGGACTTGCCTTGACTCAGATGAGACTTTGGACTAGGACTTTTCAGTTAATGCTGGAATGAGTTAAGACTTTGGGGGACTGTTAGAAGGACAAGATTGTGTTTTGAAATGTAAGGACATGAGATTTGGGAGTGGCCAGGGGTGGAATGATATGGTTTGGCTCTGTGTTCTCCAAATCTCATGTTGAATTGTAATTATCCCCCGTGTCATGAGCAGGACCAGATGGAAGTAATTGGATCATGGAGGCAGTTTCATGATAATGAGTGAGTCTCACAGAGGCAGTTCCGTGCTGTTTTCATGATAATGAGTGAGTCTTGTGAGATCTGATGGTTTTATAAGCATCTGGCATTTCCCCTGCTTGCACTCTGTCTCTCCTGCCACCCTGTAAAGAGGTACCTTCAATCATGTGATTGTAAGTTTCTTGAAACTTCCCCAGCCATGCAGAACTGCGAGTCAGTTAAACCTTTTTCTTTATAAATTATCCAGTCTTGGCTGGGTGCAGTGGCTCACACCTGTAATCCCAATACTTTGAGAGGCCGAGGTGAGGGGATCACTTGAGGTCAGAAGTTCGAGACTAGCCTGGCCAATATGGTGAAACCCCCTCTCTACTAAAAATACAAAAATTAGCCAGGTGTGGTAGCACATGCCTGTAGTCTCAGCTATTTGGGAGGCTGAGGTAGGAGAATCACTTGAACCCAGGAGACAGAGGTTGCAGTGAGCTGAGATCATGCCACTGCACTCCAGCCTGGGTGACAAAGTGAAACTCCATCTCAAAAATAAAAAAACCAAAGAAAGAAAAACAAATTACTGTCTTGAGTATTTCTTCATAGCAGGATGAGAATGGACTAATACAACCATGTTTATTCTTCAGCTATGGTAGCAGGACTTCTTTTGACACGCTGATGTTCTTTTATTTTTTTGCAGGGACTTTATGTTTTCGTAGTTTATTTCATTTTACACAACCAAATGTGCTGCCCCATGAAGGCCAGTTACACTGTGGAAATGAATGGGCATCCCGGACCCAGCACAGCCTTTTTCACGCCCGGGAGTGGAATGCCTCCTGCTGGAGGGGAAATCAGCAAGTCCACCCAGAATCTCATCAGTGCTATGGAGGAGGTATCTGCCCTTGCCCTTTCATTCTCTGACTCTGTCTCTCTCTCTCCCTCTGTGTGTGTGTGTGTGTGTGTGTGTGTGCGCGCGTGTGTGTGTGTGCGTGCGCACATGCATGTCTCATTGACAGCATCTCCACCTCATAAATATGAGTACAAGATGAATGATAGTAGGTGACTTTTAAATCTTTTGCATACTGACATCTTCTGACCTGTGGTACTTGGTTTCCTTACTATAGTGTCACACCCATTAATTATTTTTCTTCCTCACCCTGTGAAGTAGACTGACCAGCAATTTGTACTGGGTAATCAGATAGAGTATAATATGACATTTCTTTCTTCAAAATCTTTCTAATTTGATGTGCCAGTGACTGAGTCTACCAAGGAAATGGTTCTTAAGATGCTATTTTTACTAAAAATACTTTCATAGCTCTCTTCCTCCACCTCCAATTCGCTACTTCAATCCCAACAAACAGAGAAAAGAAATTAAGTCAAACCTCTTTTCAATTCAAATACCAGAAAATATTTTAGAAAAAAAGCTCAGAAGAGTGCTTCTGCAGCACTGTTGGAAAATCTAGCCAGGATTTCCTCTGTACAAATCTACCTCCCACTGCCCTCTGCATTCTGTCCACATCATTTTGATTTCCTATGCATGAATGCCATTGCCACCAGCTTGTCAGTAATGCTTCCCCTAGCAGTCAGGCCACTGCTCACATTTTAAAACATCCCTGAATTCCTTTGGTCAGGAGGAGTTAGTAACATAGGCCCCTAGAAATTTCTGCAGTATCCAAGATGTGTTTGGTTACTATTTTTTTATGAGTTTGTATTGCTCTCTATATGTTAAAGGGCTAAGGGAAACAGTATTTGTGTTTACTTCCTGAAAATGGCAGGAAATGAAGGTACATCTGTCTGAAAAGGAATTTCAGTTTATATTAATAGATTGATGGATGGAGAGATAGGTAGATAAATAGATCAATAGACTGATAACCTACCTGCCCAGAGTTACCTTTTGTCCTTAATAGCAATATAGAAAGTAATTTTATTGATGTTAGGTTAAAATTAAGGTAAATGTCTACAATTCAAGTACTATATATATTTTTAATTTGAATGAGAAATTTTAATATAAAGAATTATTAACTAGTAACAGAAACAAAGTAGAAAGGTGGTTGTCAGGTGCAGGGGGTGGAGGAAATGAAGGATTTTGGTCAAAGGCTAGAAAATTTCAATTATAAGATAAATTCAAGTACAGTCTTTAAAAATCAAGCTATTTTTAGTGTCCTTAAATTTTTGGAAATCTAGTACCATTTCTGTGTCCCCAAATTTCTTTAAATAGACTTATTTCATCACGGCAGGTCCAATGGAAACAGGGATTTTTTAGGATCAAGAATTCAGAAATGAATCTTTAAAAAAATTTTTTTGAATGGTTGCTCAGTCTTGCATTTATTTAGATCTGAACTATCCAATACAATAATCATGAGCTACATGTGGCTATTTAAATTTAAACTAAAATTAGGCAACATTGAAGAGTCAGTTTATCATTCACACTTGCCACATTTTAAGTGCTCGACAGCCACATGCCTTTGGTGGCTGCCATATTGGAGAACACAGACATAACACATTTGTATCACTGCAGAAAGTTTTACTGGACACTGCTGGTCTAGATGTTCAACTTCCTAGTGAAATGTTTTGAGGTTTCATCTTTTCCTCTCAAGTTTACATCTAAAGTTCTCAGATCACTATTCTCAGAAACAGTGTCTTTGCTGTCTCTCAGAACACCCTATGTTGGTAGGCAGCAGCTGTAACAGTCCAGTTCTTGGGCCAGAGCCACCACTTGAGTGCTCATTTGGGTTTTGTGCAAGAGCAAAGCCTGAAGTGTGTTCTGCATTCCTCAGAGGCTTAGAATTGGCACTGATTCAGCTGTCAGTGAGGTGCTATCAGAGACATTCTAAAAAGCCATGCAAAGAAGGGAAAATATAGGAAAGGAAGGATTAAGGGGTTGTTTATGAGTAACCTAGAGGGATGTAAATATATTTAATCATTCCGGGATAGAGCTATCTTTTTAATTATTCAATCAAAAACAAGGAGGAAGGCTATGAAAGTATTTTTCTCAATTTAGTATGTCCTTATAGATACCTACTATATTTAAAATCCTGTGTGACATTTTAGATAAAGGATTAGGAGAATTCTCCTCCAGTTCTTATATTTTTTGACAGAGTTTTCTTTGCATGCATCTTACCAAAACATGTATTTACTGGGTTAAAAATTAGTTTTCTTTTCCCACACATGACAGGGTAGAAATCTACAAGTAATTCAAATAGAGACATTGTTTAGAATCACCAGATTAAATTGTGTCACGGAGAGACATAATTTTCTAAATAATAAAGATAAAATTAAGGTTTTGTTTTGTTTTGTAGAGACAGGGTGTCTCTCTGTCACCCAGGCTGGAGCACAGTGGCATGATCATAGCCCATTGCAGCCATGAATTCCTGAGCTTAAGTGAGTCTCCCACCTCAGCCTCCTGAGTAGCTGGGACTACAGGTGCACACCACCACACCAGCTAATTTTTTACATATTAAAAATTACATTTTCGTAGAGATGGGGTCTCACCATTTTGTCAGTCTAGTCTCTAACTCCTGGACTCAAGCAATCCTCACACCAGAATTTAAGGCCAGGCATGGTGGTTCATGCCCATAATCATAGCACTGTGATAGGTGGAGTCAGGATCTCTTAAATCCAGGAGTTTAAGACTAGCCTGAGCAATGTAGTGAGACTCCATCTCTACAAAAAATAAATTTATAAGTAAATAAAGGTCTAGTTTCAAAATGATGTAACCATCCTTTAACAAGGTCTTTGTAAGGAGAGGCCAAGATTGATCGTTCATATGGTTTTCATCGTGAATGCATATGCATTCATATTATGGTTTCTTTTTCCCCCATCCCAATCCAAACAGGTGCCACCTGACTGGGAGAGAGCATCCTTCCAACAGGCCAGTCAGGCCAGCCCTGATTTAAAATCAAGTCCACAAAATGGAGCCACATTCCCATCCTCTGGAGGATATGGCCAGGGGTCACTGACAGCTGATGAGGAGTCCCAGGAGTTTGATGATTTAATATTTGCATTAAAAACTGGTATGTATGAGCCACATTAGAACTAGGCACTCTTGCTATGTTACAATTTATGTTTTCTTCCCATAAAGTTCCAAAAGTACTGTCAGTCACCCTTAGCACATCTTGATTCTCATGACCCATTCCTAATTCCAGGAAAACTCTAGGATATTTTTTTCTTAGCATCAAATATAACACCACCTAAAAATAATTACAAGTTGCTTTCAAACAAGGCATACTCTATCTAAATGTAAATATCCCTGTCCTGGACTCTTGCTAGAACACCAATATACTATTAAGATTGCTATAGACAGTAGATAGGGATCTCACTGAGGGAGTTTTGTCTCTGGCCTTCCAAAGAGACCTTCTTATGGAGTGCCTTTGAAGCAGAAACTTTCAAAGGCAACATAATAAGCATGATATAGTTCTATAATTTCCGAGTGTTGTCACATACAATAATTCATTTACCCTCCTATATATTCAGTCCCACTCCACTTTGACCCCAGTGGATAGTTCTTATAGAACGAGAGGAACATAGTCCTAAAGGTCCCAACTCATCAGCATATGATGCTAGAAATATGCTAAGGCAATAAAAGATCATGAAACCACCTGATTAAAGGTCACATGCTCCTGGGGGGAGCAGTTAGTGGATATCATGCTTTCCAGTGTTTCTAAATTATAACTACATTCATAATATAAATATAGTGGACATTTGATTGGTCAGAAATCCTATTTTGAACATTGAAAGAAAACCAAAAAGCAATCTGAGTTGTTTTCAAATCAAATATGGAGTTTAAAAATCGTTTTTCCTCAGAAAAATGTTGAACACAAAAATCCCAGTGAACTTTCAATTTCTAGATAGCCACATAAGCCAGAAGATATGCCCATGCCCAGTTGAAGTTATTGAAATATTTATTCAGAAGTGCATTTTGCTCTCTTATCATTTTATTGTTTGGCGTAAAGTATATTGCTTTGCTAAAACATTTTTCTTTGTTATTATGAAGTTAAAATTTTGCATTATATCTTGAAAAATACTCCAAAATTCCTAAGTATAACAGCATATTTTCATGTATCATATTTGATAACTTGTCCAAGGTTACATAGTTAAGAAATGGTGGTGGCACAAAGCAGATGCAGGCCACCTGGCCCTGAGACGATGATGCAGGCCGCCTGGTCCTGAGACGATGATGCAGGCCGCCTGGCCCTGAGACGATGATGCAAGCCGCCTGGTCCTGAGACGGTGCTCTCAGCTGCTGTGCCACAACCACCTCTCAAGTGCTTTGTCAGGAATGGCAAATCCTCTATGTATTAGTCCATTCTCACACTGCTTTGCAGAAATACCAGAGACTGGGTAATTTATAAAGGAAAGAGGTTTAATTGACTCACAGTTCCCCATGGCTGGGGAAGCTTCAGGAAACTTACAATGATGGCAGAAGGCAAAGGAGAAGCAGGCATCTTCTTCACAGGGTGGCAGGACTGAGTGAGTGCAAGCAGGAGAAATGTCAGACACTCATGAAACCATCAGACCCCGTGAGACTCACTCACTATCACGAAAACAGCATGGGGGAAACTACCCCCAGGATCCAATTACCTCCACCTGTGGGGAATATGGGGTTACAATTACAATTACAATTGAATCGTACATTTACAATTGAATCTTACAATTCAAGATGAGATTTTGAGTGGGGACACAGCCAAATCATATCACTATCGAAAGGAATAAGAACTCAACCCTGTATTCAGAATAGTGCTTCAAATAACCTTTGCTAGATATTGTTGAATCCTGAATGAATGGATGAACTTAATGAAGCTTAGAGTTTGCTAAGAAAAAGACATTCACACAAACATGACATAAGAAAGAATAAAGTCATGGACAAAGTTATAAATTACTGAGCAGATGAAGAGGTAACAAAAAATTCTCTATTAATTTTTGAAGAATGCATAGGTTTTAAACAAGTAAAGAATGGAGGTAAAGGCATTAGGGACTGAGGGGATAGAATGAGCAGAAGCCCAGAGGCTTACCGGAGTGTGGCCTGTTTTAGGAGAACCAGTGGTGCAGTTTGACAGGGGCAGAGGGTGAGAGAAGCCAGGCAGCAGAAGGCAGGCCTGATGGGTAGCTTGCTGGCACCATCGATAATCTACTTTAGTTCCCCAGCTGGGTTTCAGCAAACACGCTCCTTTAGCTATTCATAGTCATTCCTCAATGGGAGGATCCCTGACCCAGTATATTTGGGAAATTGCAGAGATTCACAATTCACATGAGCATTTTAGCAGCTCTAAAATGTTCTAGACCAAGGAAACCCACTTGCTTAATTTAACCTGGTCTTTCCAGAACACTAGCAATACATTCATTTTGGGGAACAGAACAGACACTGACATTTTGCATAATATTAAAACTCTATTTGGGTGCCGTGAGTAAAGAGTGAGATTTTTATAGAGCAAAGTGAACCATGTAGGTTTTGGAGGAAATAAATGACCTGTTCCTATTGGTTTTTGAGGCAAAATAACTCCTATGAAAGCATGAAGAAATAAATTTAGAAGCAACATCAGAAAGGCTGGGAGGTTATTACAGAGTTCCGAAAGAATGAGGTTAAGGCCTCAAATCTGGAGAGTAGAATAAAAATGAGAAGATGAGCTTCCCAACAAGAGGAATGCTGACGAAAAATTCAGGGACAATCTGCCAAAGTTCATGCTTATCACCATGATGGCTGACTGAAGGAAAAATATATAGAGCATTTGTTTGTTTATTTGTTTGCCAGAGGAAACGGTTGAATTCAGATTTGAACATTAGGCCTGGTGGCTCCTAAATATTCAGGCTTGTATCTTAGGCGACGGACCAGGGTGGAAGGGAAGGATTTGAAATGCATCAGCACAGAGACTATATTTGAAGCTATAGAGATGAAAAAAGTTTGATCTGGGAGAATGGAAGGAGAGAGAAGAAAAGAAAGGAAAAAAGATAAGGAAGTCAGAGGAGAAGGAAGGAAAACAAGAATTTTATAGATAATACCATTGTTTAAAAATCGAATTAGGCAACAGTCTCACAAAGAAACTGTAGCATGTTCAGAAAGAAAACCAAAGGGGAAGGAATTTCAGGAAGGAAGAAATGATTGGCCGCAAAAATATTCCTTAGGGTTGGGGCTAAAAAGGGGCTTTCAGACTACAAGTAATTCTCAGGGCAGATTATGTCCTCACTGCTACAGTGTCATCAGTTGTTGAAGTTATGACACCGGAAATATAAAGTGAATTCTTGGAACATAATTAAATTAGATCCATATTACATTAGATATTATATTTATATAACAACTATGAAGTGCATTTGGTTCTAGAATGTAAGGAATGTCTTGCTTACTTATAGATTTGGTTTAGCATTCCTTCAGCGTTCCCTGAACTCACTAGGAAATAAATACTTTAAAAGACCAAAATAACCATCTCTAACACTTGGTTCGCTATATTTTTAGAAAAAGTACAGTAGTAATCAAGTACCACCTACTGAACACTTTCCCTCGTAGAATCTGGTCAAATAGAGGATCTGTCTACCTGCCATTCCATCTACAGCAGTTATAATTGACCCGTAAGGCCAGATTCAGCCCAACAAAGTGCTTTGTTTTATCCCAATAACATCTTAACATTTTTTGAGCCAGTATGAAAAATTAGAGATAGTTTCTAAAAATCTATAATTTCTAGAAAAATCTAGCAACAGAGTCTTTGAAGTTGAGCACAGCACTGCTTGCTTGGAACTGAGCAGCCTCTTTGGACATGAGCTCTTCTGTTGTCTAGTGCCTGCTAGGCCCATGTCACTGGCTTATGCAGGCCTCCTTGGCCGCTAGGACATCTGAGTTTGCAAACCTTGATCTGTCTCAGGTCCACCTTCACTATGGACCACTCCTTGTCAAGTACTGGAAACAGTGGATCTTCCATGTCTCTTTCATTTGAACTCCTAAACAACTTTTAAAAGCTGTGTAGGCTTTTGCATATGTTTAAATAAACATCTGAAGTTTTTCATAATGAGTTTAAATAGCATAGAATAATGTAATTTCCACTGTATCATACGCTTTGGTGTTTAAAAAAAATTTTACATTATTGTTTTAAACTAACCCAAAGGTTTTTTGCTAATTACCTTAGCAATGTAATACCTAGTTATTCATTTTTAAAATCTGTGAACAGTATTTTTTTTAATCATTGGAAGTTCAACATCACTTTCTCTTCTCTTCAAACTTATATTTCCATTCTACTTTCTCCACAGAATTTTATCCTACTGTAATATATTTTATACTTGAAATTCATTTGACTCATATTTCTCTCCAACAGAACATATATTTAAATTAGAACTTAATTTTTTCTGTGTCCATAAGACTCTAAAGTGTTCAAAATTTCTTTTATACTGTTATAATTATTCTTACTGTACAGTTCAACAAACCAATATGAGTAATAAAAACATCTGTTTTGATAAATGACTGTCAAAAATGAAAAAGACTCATCAGAATAATAGAGATGGAAATTCAAGATCTGGGAATGTATTCCCTTACAGCTGTTCCTTCCATACTACTTTGTACTCCTTGAAAAGGCATCATGTACCACAAGTTAAAGGAATCCCAGCTTGAAGCCTTCTACTTGAGGTGCTTTACATCCTGCAGAGGCACTGACCTGGAGCCACGAACAGCATTAGATTACGAGGGGAAGCCAGCTCCCACATAGAGCACTGACCTTAGCCAAATTGTTAACCACATCTTCTCATCTATAATAACTGGGCTAGCAAACTCCTATTTTTCCTTCTACTTCAAAAATCCTACATTGCAAAAATTTTCTTATTCTCAAATAACAGTTTCTACCATGTATCTAATAATTTTCTACTTAAGATTATGTGACAGTGAGCCACCAATTTCTGCCCATGTCCTAGGCTTTCTGGCAGGCCTCCAATCTCTGCTTACATCTGCAGACAACCTTAGAGAGCACTGGAAATCTCAGGCAAAATGGCCTTTGACATTCAATATCCATTCTGTTTAACCTCCTCCTTTCTTAGCCATAGCATCATTCATAACAAAGTATACTGTAAACAGGTAGAAGATAAAAGCTTTTTCTGTGGTTTTAACATCTGAATAGGAAACTCTTAAAAACCAAAGCCTACAAGGTGGAAGAAGTTCATTTTTAATTGTGGGACTTCAGACACTGTGGTAGGATCAGATGAAAAGTGATTTGTCTGTCCTTAAATTGTACCACCTGTTAATCAGGTCTGTTCTTTGCACTTCCCTTTCCCTAATAGGATATTATGCACTAAAACATGTGTTGAAGAGTGTGTAATAAAAGACAGAGGTTAATAAGTCACAAATGAGCAGGTGGGTCACAAGAATAGGAAGCATGGTCCAATACAAATTCCACATAGAAGCAGGAAGGGTGGCCAGATGAATATGTAGAAGTAAGAATCTGGCCTAGTCCTGGGCCAGAGCTTATGTTCTGAAAAATCAGGATTCATCTCAGTATCCCTGGATATGTAACAGTGCTGAGTATCTCAGCTGATGCTCCATATTGGATGGATGGATGGATGGATGGATGGATGGATGGATGGATACATGGGATTCAGGAAGAGTGACTAAGTAGGCCTTTCTATAGCCACTGATAACATTTCCTGTGCCCTTTTAATCTCCCTTAGCATTCTTCATCTTTCAATTAGGAATAATGTTCAAAAATTCAAGCACATACTAAAATGCTTGTATTAATTCAGTAGGTAAAATGTCTTTACTGAGTGCAATAGAGAGATTTAATGTAAGAATGCCATTGTTCTAAGGGGCAAGCAGGAGACCTAATACTCTTTAACTAAGAGATTCTCTTTTTAATTATGTTAAGATTAACCATGAGAAAGACTGTATCTCTAAGAGGGAAAGCTAAGGAGTCGGTTTCCAGATTAGAAAACATCATCACTTCTTTACAAGCATTTACAAATGTGTCAGCAGGCTCCAAATTCATGTTTAACAGCTACAATTGAATTCTGATGTGAGCAAGACAATGTTTTTGAAGCCACTGTGTTAGTGCCTACTTTGTTGCATACTTCAAACTTACATTAAAGGCAAGTATATTAAAATAGTTTGATGTAAAATAGAAGACCTGGCCCATAAACCAGTCATGGACTTCTTTTTCAATGTAATTTTAACCATATTAAATTTTTTAAAATTTAGAAAAAGAAAACACTGTTTACATTTTTAATTTCTAAGATAAAATATTTGACTTTCTATGAGAACACATTTCAATCTAAAAAAAAGATGCATAGTGTCCTTCAATTAGTTGTTCTTGAGGTGCATCAGCCTTTTCACAGGGAAATGAGACACTGAGTTCTAGACTAGTGGTATCCTGGTTATTATTATCTTTTTTTTTTTAATAGAGCTGTCTAATGTATCATTGCTGTCCCCAGCCAGGACTTTAGGAGAATGGAACAGTCATCCTGGGACAGCCTTCATTTTAGGGAAGAGGAGAAGGTTCAGAGCAAACCAGACTCAGGGTGAGGGTAGGATGGACAGGAATGTCTCTATTTACATTCTTAACAAGGTGTGCCTTGAGTACTGGCATTTCTATGTTGATCCCAAGTTGACAAGATTCCTGAAAATGTCAAGCTTGGAGCATATTGGGCTTAGAAAGGAGACTTTCTGCAGCGGGGGCTTCTCCCAGAGTGACTAACCTGATTTCCCACCGTCCCCAGTCCCCTAGCTTCCTGGTGTTATCCCAGGCCAATGACACAAATGTCATGGTAAACATTTCCCTATCGGATACCTAGAAATGATTTATTTTTCAGTTAGAAGAGAATAGATGACAAGTCCTTGAACACAAATGAATACATTCAGAATCAAGGCCCAAAATACTCAGACTTCCCAACTCATCATTAAATTTCTCTTTATAAGATATCACATCAAACCACAATGACTTATTTAACTTCAAGAACTTCTGCAACCTAGTGTACTAAATAAACAAAGTTAGGTGAGAATCAAAGTGAAAAAGTGGAATTTTGAAAGATTTCAAATTTTTTCCTCAGAAAAAGATGGAAGGGGTATGGTCTTTGGATTATTGTCATATTGATTTGGGCCACTCAACTAGCACCTCTGATCCTCACTCAGTCCCTGCATCTGAAAAAAGGACTGATAATCAGCCTATCCTAACCAAAGCATGTTAAAATGTTAAGAAAAGGTGAAGCTCATGATGAGGGTAAATTATTACTTTTAGTTCCTTTATGATTGTGTGTTCTGTTCACCAAAGGAAAGTGTTCTTGTTATCACAGTCACTGGATTTTTCTTAAACTTTTGGTTTGAAATCTACACACAAAAACACCTTTCAGAAAATCAGGATACTGCAAACTACCTGCCTATTCATTTAATGCAGTTCACTTAATGAATTGCAGAGATGGGAGACCTGGTTTGTGCTCCCAGGTCTCAGCATGTTACTTGTGTGTAATATATGCCCTTTCTGAGTCTCAGTGAGGGATGAATATTTGGGTATTTGTTCATTTTTGTGAACTGGGAAGAAATTGGGAAGGAGGATGATGGGGCAGGTGAGGTAGATGTGGTGACTCAAGAGGAGTCTAGAACGTGCTTACATATCTTGAGTTGCTAAATAAGCTCAGCATGCTTTCAGTAATGCAGAGCTCAGCTTTCTAGTGTGCCTTGTCCAAGTTGCCATCACATGCTTTATGATAGCATTCCTAGTGGGATCTAGAGTAGGCAGACACTGAAATCACTGGGAGTTGGTACTAGATAAATCATTCGGCCTCACTCTTCCCTGAGGCTAATCATGGGGTTCTTCTGTTCCTCCCTAGGGCTTCCATATTTAGCTCCTCCTTGCTACAGGCCCCAGGGCCTCAGTCACCTCCTTGTAGAATGGCTGCTATCTTACCAATTCACTCAGGTTCTTCCAGATAACACAGTTCTCCTGTTCCTGGCAGAGAAGCAACGACCTTCTCCTTCGAAGGCCTGGAGGTAGACACATATGTTAACTTCGGAGGCCAAGCATTTATGCTTCGGGGCCAACCATTATTTATGGTGTTTCATAAATGACTGAAGGAGTCTTGGTGAAAACAGAAACAAACTGAAGGGGACTGCCTGGTCCATGGTTTTTGTTTTTTGTTTTTGTAATGCAGGCCCAGTGTTGCCTGATCTTTGTTTTGTTCAAGAGAAACCAGAAATCTGATTTTTTAAAATGTGAAATGTATTATAATTGTTAAATTTTAGCAACTTGCTAAATTTTTTTTTGATATAGAGTCTCATTCTGTTGCCCTGTTTCAGCTCACTGCAACCTCTGCCTCCCAGGCTCAAGCGATTCTCCTGCCTCAGCCTCCCAAGTAGCTGGGATTATAGGCACCCACCACCATCCCCACTAATATTTGTATTTTTATTAAAGACAGTGTTTCACCATGTTGGCCAGGCCAGTCTCGAACTCCTGACCTCAGGTGATCCACTCACCTCAGCCTCCCAAAGTGCTGGGATTATAGGCATGAACCAGTGCACCAGGCCGCAACTTACTAAATTTTGAAAATACATTGACATTGTCAATATTCTGGTTCTTGAAGAAAGAGTTTATGGGTGTTTGTTAAGTATTTTGCTTTATAGCTTATGCATACATTATATATTGGAGTATTATTAAATTTATCATCGAAACCTGCACAGCGTGAGAGAATAAAGGGGACATGATTAATAATCTTGTCAGGGATGAGGACTTTTCATATTTTATGTCCTCCAGCTCCCTATTTTGGGGAGATGGAAAAATAAGTATCTGTAAAAAGGTACAGAGATAGAAATGGGCATTGATGGACAGGCAGGAAAACACTTAGGCTGGAATTAACATGGTACATTCAGGACATCAGGAGACCTGATCAGTTTCAGAGAAAGATCTCCCCAGAAGGCAATGGTGGGGATACATCTATTTGATAGGCTAGAGTCATTAAGGACTGATTTGAAAGCCAAAGCAGAGGGTGCCCAACTCACTGCAACTGGCAATAGGAACTAATGCTTATTCTTGAGAAGGAGAGGGCAGTGGAATGCAGAATGGACGAGAGGAACAGGACAGGCAACAAGATGGAACCGACAGGTTCATGACTTAGAATGCAGAGCACAGTTTATACTACATTCAGCAGACTTTTACTGAACACCTGCAGTGTACTGAGCACTGTCCTATGAGCTAGGAAGATAGAAAGATAGGAAGGACATAATCCGGTGCAAGAACCAGAAATTTTAAACGAGAATCATCATGTTTCCAGGGATAGCCGAATTTATATTGGCATAAAGAGTGGAGGCAGCCAAATGAAGGAGGTAGGAAGTGAAAAGAGCACCCCAGGCAGAGGTGCCAGCATAAGAACATGGTATAAAAAGGAGGTGACCTGTGTCCTGAGCTTGGAAATCCTAGTGAGACATTAGAAGAAAGTGCAGGCAAGAAGATCCTGCAGGCCCTGAGGCAGGGCAGAAGACAAGGCCTCCAGAAATGAGGCAGCAGGAAGAGACAAATGAGAAAGCAGAATAGGTCTATAAAGAGCCAGCAGATCAGAGGATGAGATGGGCAAGTACTGCGTCACAGAAGCAAACGGTGGAAGTGGAGTTTCAACAGCAGCCTTTAACAGGAGAGTGTGAAGGTCAGAGACCCATAAGTGGGAGGGCTTGGCTAGAAGGTCACTAGTAGGCTCTGGCTTCCATCTCTAAATAGGCTAAGTTGAAGCTAATTCACCATCTTCTTGTAACTGTCAACTCTGCAGAATTGCCTTTTCTTCTCAGACAGAAAGGGAAATCCCAGCTGCCTGAGCAACCGGTTTTTCACTTTCCTCCTTGTTTGCAGAGTCTAGTGTGTCTGGCCCTGGTAACCTCTGGTGATTCATCCAGCACGCCCTATGACCACATCCCCATTGTGTGTGTGTGTGTGTGTGTGTGTAGAGAGAAAATGAGAGTTTTATGTGTTCCTCTGAACATTACTACAAAAGAAAAGAACATTGTTCTCTAGAAATACAAAGAAAAAGAAAAGAACAAAGTGTTACTCTAGCATAGTTTTAAGTTTTCTCAATTATCTGAGTTGTTAAAAAAATAGCAAATCATGGAGCTTCCTCAAAACAGATTCTGGGCACTGTCTGTAGCTAACAGGCACTGTGGTGGAATTCCTGTGTGGATCTATTTTGGCACTGTGTTACATAATTATTTTTATCTTAGGATCAGATCTTAATCATTCAGAGCCAATGTCTGCAGGGCACTGATGTGACTCCAGGTGTTCTCACATGCCTGTCTTTCTTCTCAGATCACTGCCCAACGCTCAGTCTCAACTGATGGACCTACCCAACTCAGTGCATGTGAAACTGGAGCCTGTGTGTTTAATAGCAGCAAATCCTACACCCCTGCTGAAAAAGTCTAATAACCTGCGTGATCTATTTTGCTGAGCCCTCAGTTGAGGAATTATATTATTTATTGGTAGTAGGTTACTCCTGTCCACTGTGTGGAACAAAGAAACAATAAATATTGAGAACCCAAATATGTGTCTTAAGAAATTAATCTGTAGATTTTAAAAAACTACCAAAAGAAATGTAAAAAGGTAGTTTCATAACCATTAGGTATTAATAATATCTCCTAAAGGTAATGCTCATTTTTTACTCATATAATAGAAATAAACAGGTTTGGACCTAATGTAAATTGATTCTTAAGAATTCACTGAACTAATAGTTTGGATTTTTGTGTTCATTCTATTTCTGTGGCAGGTGCTGGTCTCAGTATCAGTGATAATGAATCTGGTCAAGGCAGCCAGGAGGGGGGCACCTTGACTGACTCCCAGATTGTGGAACTCAGGAGGATACCCATCGCCGACACTCACCTCTAGCACCTCATTAACCATTCGTCTGAGCACACATTCATATTTGTATCAGCTTTTGTGCTAAAATTCTTTAAGTACATGCACTTGTGTAATAGGAACCTGTGAACTATACTGGATGATTAACACAAAAGTGATTGTTGTATTTGGAATATAAATTACTGATTGTGTGTGACCTGAAAATTCACTACTATAAGAAAGATGGGATCGGTTTGTATCAGTTAATAGAATGTTCATATTCCAAAAATATTAGTTGTTTTTTTAATCACCCTATATGGCTAACATTGTGTAATGAAAGTAATAGTCAATAAAGCAATAGAATCTATTTGGTATCATCCGGCTTCATTATTTAAAAAGAAACGTTGTGCATGGGCAAAAAAAGCTAACTCTCTATGTAGATGATGACAAGCACCCTGTGCCATCTTGCATGAATCCAGGTGATCCACATTCAAGACTGCACTGCAACTAGAAGACTTTAATTCCTGAAAACTGTAAAATGAACTGTCTGTTGATGATCCCACACCTAAATGTTGATGGGAGTACTGAAGTTGGCCTAGTCTTTCAACAGTATGTATTTCCGCTCGTTACAAAATCAGGGATCTGAACTCTTCCCAGAATGAATGTTCTGTCCCCAGTTAAAAATAACTCCGTCAAGCACTTTCATGCAGCTAAGAAGAAGATCGTTCAAACAATAGAGAGTTTGTTTTGGAGAAACATTTCTCGGTTTGGATTTTTCAGTCCTTCTTTGCTTTGGAATGAGACATCAGAAAGTCCATCCCAGAACAAACACTGTTGTGTTCATGATGATTTTGTTGACCGTAGTTCCAGAAGAATTACCAGCAACAGATCAAGTTTGTCCTACGGAAGGCATTTTGACCTTTTATGTTGGAATTCTTGAGTATTTTTGAGAAAATCAGTATCATCTCAAGAAAAGTTAAAGATTAAGAGATAATTTTGTTCTATTAATAATTTTCCTTAGGGACATAATTAAAAGATCCAAGTGCTTTATCATCTCTATTAAGGGTGGCTTTATTTGTTATAAAGCCTGAGGTGGCATTATTCATCTTGATAAATTATAAAATATCTCCTTTTCCTTCATCTTATATTGAGTTTTGAAAAGTAGACTGTCACTTTAAGTAGAAAACAAAGGGTCAGGAGCAGTGGCTCATCTCTGTAATCCCAGCACTTTGGGAGGCCAAGGCGGGAGGATCGCTTGAGTTCAAGAGTTTGAAACTAGCCTGGGTGACGTGGCAAAACTATCTCTACAAAAAAAATACATTCGACATCCAATTATCTAACAAACGCTGTTGTTGATAGCTATTTTCTTTGCTACATCTTGCCAAATTTTGAGAAAACCTGACCCAAGAAACGACCAATCAGGGACACCTTTCTTACTTCAGGTTGCTGAATTTCTTTTACTATCCAAATCACCGTCTTGATAAAAAAATCACAAGGGCTACCTGCCAGTGTTCAGCTTGATTCTTTTAAGTATTAGAAGGAAAACCCAAGGTTTTACAAGCCACAGTGCTAAAAACAAGTAAGATTCATATGCCAACAGCAACAATAGTTTGCCATTCTGTTTCCTCTAAATGTGCATTAAAGTGGGACATCTGCCATGTAGTACTATGTAGGGAGAAGCAGATAAAAATCGAATTCTCAAAAATGAACACTGAAAGGATAGGACTCTAACACTTTACCTGTGGTCTTTCTTTTTCAGTAGGCATCATCCTCTTTTTCTCCATGATATTTTTTTAACACTTTTCTGAGATACCATTTGCATTCCATAAAACGTATTTAAAGCGTACACTTCAATGGTATTTGGTATGTTACATTATTGGAGTTTTTAAAAATTGTAGTAAAATACATATAAAATGTATTATTTTAACCATTTTAAGGGTATAATTCAGTGGTTTAATTACATTCACGATGTGGTGCAATGTCAACCATCACTTTTATCTATTTCCAAAATGTTTCCATCACTGCAAACAGAAACTCTGTATACCATCTCCATCACACTTTCTTTCCTCTGTAAAACACCTAACATTTCCTTGGCAATGTCTTCACTTCTCTGCGTTTTTGTGATGACTTTTTTGCATTTGTTTTTGTTTTACATTTTTAGTATTTTAGAACGTTCAAAAAGATTTTTCATAATTTGGATACAAGTGCAGAGAGGTATGCACGTGGGTTACAGGGTGGTGATAGGACTGGTGCAATTTCTACTAACAAGACAGGAAATACCAGTTGAATGAAAATCTTAGTAAACAAAACACAGAATTTCATTCTGGAACTTGAGTTTTGTATTGATTTTCAGTCTCTTGAGGTACTTTAAGGTTTAATCAACATTTTCCATGCCTCCCAAGTCTGATCAGGAAAGTTTAAACATAATGGATGTCTGAAAAAAATCCCATTTAGGAACTAAACTCCCAATAAGTTTTACCTTGTGTTTACCAACACTTAAGATCCTAAGGCCTCTGGGTAGATTTCTTTGAGGTTAAGTCTCAATCAGATAAGTAAGTGATACTGACCTCAAAGTGTCTGGATGCCAGAGTGGATCTCCCTTGTACACCCTGGGAGAAACAAAGAAAGCACCAAGGCCATTCCTATGTTCCATATGGCCTTTTAATTGTTAATGTTATAGACCCACACTTCCAATGCTTCTCTAGCAGGAACCAAGTCAAAGGACCACATTTTCTAAGAGTAGTGTTTAAAGAATGGACCAAATAACTGAGGCTAGGAAACTCTTTCGTTGTCTTGCATCTCTTCTAGTCTTTTGTTTTTTTCTGAGATGGAGTCTCACTCTGCTGCCCAGGCTGGGGTGTAATGGCATGATCTTGGCTCACTGCAACCTCTGCCTCTCATGTTTAAGGGATTCTCCTGCCTCAGCCTCCCAAGTAGCTTGGATTACAGGTACATGCCACCACGGCCCAATTAATTTTTTGTATTTTCAATAGAGACAGGGTTTTACCATGTTGTCCAGCCTGGTCTCAAACTCCTGACCTCAGTAAATCTTCCCGCCTTGGCCTCCCAAAGTGCTGGGATTACAGGCGTGAGCCACCACATCCAGCCACTTCTAGTCTTTTTGACTGACCAATGAAATAAAATACAACTCAGATGAGTGATATTAATAAAATGTAGTTGGTACATTCTGATTTTATTCTTACTCAATTATTCTCACCTACCCATACTTTTATTCCATAAAAATGTCAACACTGCAATAGAAAAGCAAACTTACCTTTATAAACATTTAGAAACCCCCAAATGCTTTATTAAACTATAGTGCATACTAGCTAGCACACACAGTGAATACACGTATAATAGTCCTAAGGGAAAAAAAACATTGTTTTCATGGTAATCTATAACTATTCAAGCCACCTTGACAAGTTAGGCAGCTACTTTAATTGGGAATTGACTACACTGGAGATAAAGGGGTTTAACAAAGAATTTATTCAAAACAACCCAGACATTTACTGATGCTTCAGTATCATTGATTTATGGCTAACATCTTTTATAAAGTAAATTGCATGGTTTCAAGAAACACAAATGGAAAATAACTATGTTTCCTATCATCTGTGACAATGGCATACTGTTGTCAAGTACTATTGTCATGGTCCTTGGGAGTACTGTGGATGTCTCAGTTCAGTTCCCAGCTGGCCTCTGCAGTGGACTCACCAACTGGATCTAACTATGAGAACAAAGGTTGGAGCCAAAATTTCTAAAGCTGACATAGCCCAAGAAATTTATGAGCACTTTCAGTACATGAAATAGTATTTTAGATCTGTGAAAAAAACATATGTAATCACTGCTTTCTAATATATACAATAATTCAAATTTTAGCAAGGTCAAACTTAACTTTTTGCCTGTGATAAACCTTGATGAGTTTGTAAACAAATCAAAAATTTGTTTGTTTTTTTAAATTAGGATTGTACTGCTAGCATTTGTTTTGTAACACTAATGAAGGAGAGAGAGAATGCAAACCATTTCATCATCAGTATTTTGAGTTTGGGATATGATTACATTTATTTCAAAGGTAAGGGTGTATGTATGTGTGAGAGGGAGAGAGAGACTGAAAAGTTCTGGGGGCTGGGCACAATGGCTCACACCTGTAATCCCAGCACTTTGGGAGGCTGAGGCAGGCAGATCACTTGAGGCGAGGAGTTCAAGACCAGCTTAACCAGGCATGGTGGCAGGTGCCTATAATCCCAGCTGCTTGGTAGGCTAAGGAAGGAGAGTTGCTTGAACCCGGGAAGCAGAGTTTTCAGTGAGCCAAGATTGTTCCATTGAACCTCCAACCTGGGCAACAAAGACAGACTCTGCCTAAAAAAAAAAAAAAAAGTAAAAAAAAATGGTCTGGGAATTCAGAGCAAGAAAATTAGGAAAATTACAATAATAATAATAGTTTCCATGATTAAAAGATGTTCTCAAAACTGAATCGTGAAGTGTGTGAAACAGTTCATCATCCTGCATCACATTATATATCCTTACTCTGTTCATTCATCAAAATCATTTTGAAGACTTTTGTACATTACAGGAGGGAAGTAGTGGTCATTTAATTGAAGACTTAAAAGACTGGGTAAGACTCACACAAACTAGAAAGATACTCAAGAATTATCAGGGGCACTATGGTTTCTTGCCTGAATATTCCACCAAATAACATACAGGTAGGTATTATGTAGTAAAGGGGTGGTTTCCCCGTTTAAAAGATCACCTTTATCCTCAAGGTTCATCTGTGCTATCACAGATTGCAGAATTTCCTTTTTAAAGGCTGAGTCGTATTCCACTGTATGTCTATATATACTTTATTCATCTGTCAATGAACATTTGGTTGTTTGCACATCTTGGCTATTGTGAATAGTGCTGCAATGAATATAGAACTGCTAATAGCTCTTCAAGATTCTGATTTCATTTCTTTTGGACAAATAACTCAGAAGTGGGATTGCTGGATCATTTGGTAGTTCTATCTTTAATTTTTCTGAGGAAATACCATACTGTTTTTCCATAGCAGCCACACCATTTTGCATTCCCACCAACAGTGTATAAGGGTTCCAGTTTCTCCACACCCTCACCAACACTTGTCTTTTGTTTTTTCACAATAACCGTCCTGGCAGTTGTGAGGTGAAATCTCATTGTGGTTTTGATTTTCATGTCCCTGATGACTAGGGACATGTGCATTTTTTAATATACCTGTTAGCCATTTGTATGTCTTCTTTGAAGAAATGTCTATTCTAGTCCTTAGTCCATTTTTAACTGAGTTATAAGGTGTTTTTTACTATTGAATTGTTGGAGTTCCTTATATATTTTGGAAATTAACCCTTTATCAGATACATGGTTTGCAAATATTTTCTCCATTCTGTAGGTTGCCATTTTACTCTGTTGATAAGTGGAATAAGCCAATTACAGAAAGACAAATACTACATTATTCCACTTATCTGCGGTATCTAAAACAGATTCACAGAATTAAAGAGTGTAATAGTGGTTGCCAGGGGATGGGGGAGGAGAAATGAGGAGTTAAATCAGTGGACATAAAGTTTAAGTTAGCAAGTTGAATAAGCTCTAGAATAAGCTCTAGAAATTTGGCATACAACAGTACGACATTGCACTTTTAGTCAACAAGAATGTAATGTACACTTAAAATTTTGTAAGAGGGTAAATCTCAGATGTTCTTACCACAATAAAATAAATTTTTTAAAAATTACATACAGGGTGCTTGATCACTATTTATCACCGTAAGTGCTGGCACTGCATGGAAAAGGAAAATCAAAACAATTTTTTGGAAAATTTCCCAATCTCTTCTGGAATCCCTAATAGTAACTCCTCACATAATCCCTAATGATATCTGCAAAACCCAAATTCAACAACCTTTGCCAGACTATAAGCTGCTTAAGAGGGTTCCCACTTTTGCTTGTTTCTGTCTCATTTGTTTTGTTATCCAAATCAACCAACAAAGTGCTTGGAACAAAATGATGCCAAATAAATATTTGTTGAGCTGAAAAAAAACCGTTTTTTTCTAGTAGCTAAATTAGCATCTTTTTTCTTGATTTTTAAAAATTGATTTGGTTACAGAAGTTACACCTTTAAAAATCCAAATGGATAGCAATGAGCAATTATTGAAGATGCCATGTCATCTTCATGTTACCAAACAAATTTCATTTTCAAGGCTAAGTTTGTTGAATTATATCTGTAATTCATTCAGCTTCCTAGTTATCCAAGGAGTCTTAAAAACCACTAAAGATCTACGAAAAACTTGTTATTTTCATTTTGGCAGCAGTCTATATAACAGGTTTCAAACTAGGATAGTTTTTTAAAGGATTACTGGGGTTAGGGAGGACAAAAGGAGTAAATGAACGACAAAAGATGATATTTACTTTTAGCATCTCATTCTTGTTTCAAGACCTGTTAATCATAAGGCTTTGTGTTGAAAATTACATATGCATGAGTATTTCATAACCAAATGGTTGTAATCTCTTCTACTTATCTGGTTCCACAGTAGGAAGTCAAAGAAGTGTGTATTTGTCATTTCATGGTTGATTCATTATGCCTGTACTAAGTATGTTTGAATAGTCTGCTCCGTAATACCCAGCTCTAGATAACATGTAATTTCTCATTGTAGTAAACCAAGGAAATAAGACTCACTGTACTCTGAAGATAAAGCAATGCGATCAGTTTAACTGTTTGTATCCAAACTTCAGATGAACACACTATCATCTTCACAACTGAGCAATGACTCTATTCCACACTTTTAGGAACTACATATTGATAAGAATCAAGACCTTCCCATATCCAACCACATCATGATTTCTCAACACAACCAAAGGACTATGAGTCAAAGTTATTGCTTCTTGTCAGTCACCAAGATGAAGGCTAACCTGTGGGAAATAGATCCTTTTTCCTGGCAAAAGATTTAAAAAGTTCAAAAAAGAAATTAAAAAAAAAATCACTTAAAAGTCAGTACAAAAAGGTTTTGATAAAATGCACAAAATTATAATTTGCCAATGTAGATTATAGAGCAAATACAACAGAATTGACAAATTGGAAGGATGAGCAAAAAGATGAACAGATTTTATTTTAATTTATCTTTGGTCCAGTTATTCAAAACCTCTATAAACTAGAACAGTATAGGCAATTTTGGAAAAGAGAAAAAGCATTTTCTTAACCCTACAGAATTTCTCTTGGAAGGCTGGTTAAATAGTTAAGTTTGGACTCTTTGCTCTTTGTCTTCTTATTTATCATTTCCTCTTCCTCACACTTCATATTTTATAGAAGAAATAGTTTTTGAAAATTTATATTGAAATTATTTTTTAAATAAAGTATATTTTTCACACTATGTGGGCATACCCGATTGTTCAGAAAGAAAAATGTCGACAAACTCAGTTTAATGATTGATTGGTTTTTATTAGCAATCCATGAATTAGGCAGCATCTCATCTACAAAACAGAGGAAGCTCCATTGGCTATGGCAGGACAACTGATTTTTGTAAGGAAGCTTGAGCAGGAGCAAGGAAACGGTATTATACAAAAAAATCAAATTGTTTAACCTCAGGTTACTTCAGAGTATTTTCCTCATAAAAGTTAAAGCAGAAAGGACTTCCTTATCATGCTGGCCCAGATCAACTGGGCTTTTTTTGATTGGTTGCTGTGAATCTCCTGTGTTTTGGAAAAACTGGCCTGCTTAGAGATTTTCCTGTTCTTTTTTATTTCAGTTTGTTTTTGTGGCACTTAACACACGTGACTCCATTTTGATTTGTTCTGTTGGGGACTCGTGCAGAAGCTCAGTCCAAAATAATGGCTACCCTTAAATTTTATTTACCATTATAATGTTAATTTATGTTAAGATGAAATCAAGAAAAATTTAAAATAATTAAAAATGTTATTTTATATTATAAATATTAAATATTAAAAATTTACATTTATATACAAATAATAAAATATTATCTTAAAATTATTTCTTTATTTCATCTTAATAACTATTTGACTAAGCTAGACATGGTGGCATGCACCTGTAGTCCTAGCTACTTGAGACACTGAGGCAGAAGAATTGCTTGAGTCCAAGAGTTCAAGGTTGCAGTGAGCTATAATTGCACCACTGCACTGTGGCCTGGGTGACAGAGCTAGATTCTCTCTCTATGAAAAAAAAGAAGAAAGAATGAAAGAACAAAAGAATGAATAAAGGAAAGAATGAAAGGAAAGAGAGAAAGAAAAAAGGAAGGAAGAAAGGGAGGGAGGGAAGAAAGAAAAAGAAACTATTTGACTCGTTTTCTTCTCCTTGGAGAACCATTCTTCATAGGATTTAGACTGTGAGAAATAAAACTATGACCACAATTTTGAAACTCCCTAAAAGATGACAAGCCTTTTAACTTCAGTGATTTTAACTTCCCTTAGCATCCACACCTTCTTCTAAGCATGGTCGCTGAATACTTAGACCTTCAGAGTAGGCAAATACCACCTGGAAGTATAATACATTTCCACTTGGTTTCAGGTGTCATGCGGTAAAATGTATAGAACCCAGGGCCCTGAATGGCTCTTGGAATAAACAATAGTTGCTTTCTGTTTATGTCTACACCGTGAACATGAAGCAGAGAGGAACTGCTTACACTCTGCCTATTTCAAGGCGAAGTAAAAATTAAGCGCAGTGTGCCATCACATACTTACAAGTGACTTATGTGAGCGTTCCTTATAAATAGATTTTGAGAGTGCCAAGGTTTCCAACGAAATAGGAAACCATTAAAATGGCTTATCATTTATCATTTTGGGAAAAATGGAGAGACCGCTGATTCTCTGCCAGCAGTAACTGATCCTTCAAGGACTGTAAAAGTGTCATAGACAATGGCCAAAACTATTGAATTCATGGCCAAATCAGGGAGACGTTTTAAAATATGGCTTCTACAGTCACTCCCATGGCAGTACAATATACCTATCGTATATAAAGAAATACACATGATGCTTGATTTAATAAGCCTCCTTCGGGAACGTTGATGAGTTACAGTTCACAGGTCTCTCTAATAATGCTAAAGCTCCATTTCAAAAAGAATACCATATGTTTTAAAGAAAAATGTAATAGTGGTAAAATAAGATTATACAGTACAGTATACATGTTCTTCCATCATACAAGTCTTTTGGAGAATGAAATAAATGACAGAAGAAAGTTCTTGCATAGTCACTTGAAAGAATATTTTTAGAAGTTCTTAAGAATGTTAGCAATTAACACGAGCTAACTTTTATAATACAACCCAAAGCTTATCACTAATAAAAATATGTATAATAAAATTCTAAATATATATGTATATATTTACATATAAATATATAATATGAATACAATAGTATACATTTATATAAATATATAACATACATTTACATATTCTATTTGTAACAAACACGCACAAATCTTCACACACAAATATACATGTATATAACATGTTAATAGTGTAATTACAGAGATTTTCAATTTCTACTTTGGCTTTTCTGTATTTTTCAAGTTTTCTACATAGAGTGTGTGTTAAATTTGAATTCAGAAAAAATATGCATAGAGTTTACTGGAAATTATTTAAACCCTGGATTTAGCACAAGTGGTGTTTAAGGCATCTATTTTTTTTTCAGTCAATCTTCAGTGTAATGATTATAACAGGTAAGATTTTTAGAATCTAAAGACCACAGGCTTCCTTTTCCTGGTAGAAATGACACCCCTGTGAAGTCTGCTTCATAGATGACATTAGGTGACCACAACGATTAGTGTACCGTGAGTCTCAGAACCACCGGAACTGGTTCATAAACTCTTAGACTTAACTTCTCAGTCCAAGCAAATCTCTAATTTAGGCACTAATTTAAAAAGAAGAAGGAAGCCCCAAGTCAAAGGAATTGTCTGTCACTGACAGTCTGTGGAAGGAACACAGGTGTGCTTTTGTTCTAATCAATGGGTGCCACGATGTTAGCATATTTAAAAGATAATGACACATACTTGATGGTCACAAAGGAATCATTGATGGAAAAATGAGCGTTTGGGGTATCATTTCAGATTTTTGGATTTGTTCCATGTTTCAGAAAAAAAAAAAAAATCTATGCTACATTTCAAAAGAAACTTGAGCCTTACCGTTCATTCACATGTTCTGTAATTTCAAACAATTGTCCCGAATCTGACCATGAAATTTTTTTGTTGTTGAATGCAGATCGACTTCTAAGTCACTTTATTTAAATACCAAAAGCAAAGGGAAAAGGCAGTCCTCTCCTCCCACTTTCTCTGGGCTCCCAGGCCATGCATGCTTCATAGCTGATCGTACACCAAACGTTCTCCACATGCAGTGCACAGCCTCAGAGCGCTCTCCAACTCAGCAAGCTCAGAGCTAAGGCCCTCCTATTTCTCCACATGGTATTCTGAAACACATGTAGTGTACTGCAGCATTTTTTTTAAAGTCTTGGTATATACATATGAACTTGATATTTGATATCTGATTTTTCCGATTTCATATATTTTAGTAAACTTAATTTATTGTGCCTCATTTACACTTGCATAAACTAGAAGATGGCATATCCTATTATTAATTGTCGTTGTCAAAAATATGTCACTCTACTGTCACACAAATCAAGGTACATTTAGAGGCATCCTGCTCAGTTCTAAAATTAGGTCAGTACACCTACAAAATGTTTCCTATTTCATGAGGCCTTCCATGCCCAATGCCATCTGTTTTCTCCTGCTCCCTCCCCCATCCACTAATACCCTCTCCCCGAGTAATTCTTTTCTGCTCCTGTATTCCTTATTTTATTCTCTTTCTGTGACAATAGCAAAACCAAAGAGATATTATATTAATCAAGATAATTGATACTAGGTGCTATAATAAACAAACCCAGTTTTCAGTGGCTTATCATAATATCAAGTTATTTCTTGCTTATGCAAAGTCCAATATCCCTCTTTTCAAAGCAATGACTCAGAATCCCTTCCCCTTTCATTCTGTGGTGTCACTGTCCTTTAGGCCCTCAGAGTCTTTCATTTCTAGCAAGGTGGACAGAGAAAGAATGAGAGAAAGGAAGCATTTGTGGAATATGTGGTCATCATCACTAGAAGTGCACTGGCCAGCGCTCAGTCATGTGGTTCTATCTAGCTGCTGGACAGGCTAGGAAATGTGTGTCAGGAAAGAACAGATGTAGGTAAATACCAACTGTCTTGGCCACATACAGAGTCTCTCACAATTCTTTCCACAATCACATCATTTCAGTTGGACCACCCTAATCCAGAGTGTATTTTTATACACATACTTCCTTTACCATTCCAGCCACCCTGCTGCCCTCCCTGCCTTATATCTCTGGCTATATACATATATATATATATATATATTTTTTTTTTTTAAGAGATAGGGTCTCACTCTGCTGGCCAGATTGGAGTGCAGTGACACAATCATGGCTCACTGCAGCCTTGACCTCTCAGGCACAACTATCCTCCTGCCTCAGCCTCCCAAGTAGCTGGGACTACAGGCATGCACCTCCAGCAGTAACTGACCCTTAAAGGACTGTAAAAGCATCATAGACAATGGCCAAAACTATTAAATTCATAGCCAAATCAGGAAAAATTTTTTAAATATGGCTTCTATATCACTCCCAATGGCAGTACAATATACTTATGGTATGTAAAGAAGTACATACGATGCTTGATTTAATAAGCCTCCTTTTGGGGATTGAAGAGTTATAGGTCACAGTTCTCTCTAATAATGCTAACGCTTCATTTCAAAGAAAATGCCATGTATTTTAAAGAAAAATGTAATAGTGGTAAAATAAGATTATACAGTATACATGCTCTTCCATCCTACAAATTTTTTGGAGAATGAAATAAATGACTTTTTTTTTTAAAAAAAAGAAATAGGATCTCACTCTGCTGGCCAGGCTGAAGTACAGTGGTACAATCATGACTCACTGCAGCCTTGACCTCTCAGGCACAGGCAATCCTCCTGCCTCAGCCTCCCAAGTAGCTGTAGCTGGGACTACAGGCATGCACCATGATGCCTGGCTAACTTTTTAAAATTTTTGTATGGAGACAAGGTCTCACTAAGTTGCAGGCTAGTCTCAAACTCCTGAGCTCAAGCTGTCCTCCCACTGCAGCTCTTAAAGTGCTGAGATTACAAGTGTGAGCCAGCACACCTGACTCTGGCATTATCATTTCAACCCACCCAAAGCTATTCTTCCTGTGAACCAAGTGTATTACTCCCTACTGACTCACCACTCTATCTTGAGTTCCAAAAATATCAAATGTTTCTAAAGTTAAATCCTTGCCTTTGATTGTGTTAATTTCTTCAATCTTTGCAAGGAATAAAAACTGAGGGGGAAATAAGCTGATAGAATCACCACCGGCTACCATAAGGAAGCATTAATACCAAGTGCAAGACAGCGCTTGGTGACTCATGCCTGTAATCTTAGCACTGTGGGAGGCCCAGGTGGGTGGATCGCCTGAGCTCAGGAGTTTGGACCCGCCTGGGTAACATGGTGAAACCTCATCTCTACTAAACATAGAAAATTAGCCAGGCATGGAGGCCCGCGCCTGTAATCCCAACTATTCGAGAGGCTGAGGTGGGAGGATAGCTTGAGGCTGGGAGGTAGAGGTTGCGGTGAGCTGAGATGATGCCACTGCACACCAACCTGGTTGACAGAGTAAGACCCCCTTCTCAAAAAAATAAAAAACATTCACTCCAAGCGCAAGAAACAATACAAACGGCACAATAAAGAAAATCTCACAGGAGATAGAAGCCGAAATAAGAAGTTTAATTTTTTGTAAAAGACTAATATGACAATTTTGGATACTCTGATACATGTTTAAAATTCTTCAGAATTTCCTGAGATGAAAAGATAAATCCTCTGCACCAGGACACATAGCCTGAGTGACTAGTTTCGTAACTAGAGTTATGAAAGAGGAGTGCTCTAAGGAACAAGCTGCATTTGGAAACATTTTGCAATTTTCAGACCTGAGATCAGTGACCCAAAAGATGAGCTAAAATATTCTGAAAAACAATATCTTACAATAGATGTCACTAAGCCAGATAGGATCCTTCCCCAGAAACAAAAGGAAAAACCAACCGTGAAAAGATCTTACCACTTCCTCTGGAATTCGGAATCATCTGAAACACTGCTGGTAAAGAAACTAGAGGGAAACATTGCTGGATTCCTTAGTCTTTGCTTGTACCTCTCAATTAATTGTATATAGTAAAATTAGCTTAATTATAGTAATAGAGATATATTATGTTTATAGAACATGTTATAGTTTTTCAAACTTTTTTAAGGCTTATCTTATTAACTCTTTTATCTGTATTTCATATAGGAGTAATGACAGTCCGTTTTATTTAAATTACCCTACCATTACTATTACAACTTTTTAAATCAACATAATTGTAAAGCTTTATTTACATCAGGTCAAACTTTTTTTCTGGCTGGATGGGTTAATAGTAGTTGTCATAATTAAAAGTGAAGAAATAACTTAGATCGGAATTTAAAATTTTCCCTGTTTTTTTTTACTTACAGGAAATTGTGGATTATTCTTTTCCAGAAGGTAAAAAAATAATCTTGTGTGAGTAATAAGACAAATTTTCACACAAATAACCAATAACATGAGCTAGACAGATGTTGTTTATAAATTCTTTTACTTGTGCCATTTCTTTGAGCAGTTAGGAAAAAGAAAATCACTTAAAAGTACAAAATAATAGGTGCTTTGCCATTGGGACCTCATTATAGTATGCAATAGACAAAGATCAGGCCATTTTAAATATTAATAGTCTAAACTATAAAATCATGAATGGTATTGTAGTTGGGGTTTTTTGGTTGCAGAAATATTTACTTGTTTTTTTACTTTTTTATTTTATTTTTTTTAGAGATGGGGTTTCTCCATGTTGGTCAGGCTGGCCTCTAACTCCTGACCTCATGTGATCCACCTGCCTCGGCCTCCCAACGTGCTGGGATTACAGGCGTGAGCCACTGTGCCTGGCCAGAAAGATTTACTTGTAACCAGGGCAATTAACAATTCATTTAAAAGTTACAGGGATATTTCACGGAAGCTATGAAACTCTCTCCCCTGTCTGTCTCTCGCCTTTGTGTCTCTCTTAACTAGATCTCTATGCTTCCCGATTAATATGGAAGAAAATGACTGACAACATATACCAATGTTTTCTCCACTTAAGAAAGTACCTCAGGCTAGGCATTGTGGCTCACACCTACAGTCCCAGCACTTCAGAGGGCCAAGTGGGCAGATTGCTTGAGTCCAGGAGTTCGAGACCAGCCTGGGCAAAACGGCAAAACCTATCTTTACTAAAAATACAAAAATTAGCCAGGTGTAGTGGTACTCTCCTGTAATCCCAGCTACTCAGGAGGCTGAGGCACAAGGTTTGCTTGAATCTGGGAGGTGGAGGTTGCAGTGAGCCGAGATCATGCCACTGAACTCCAGCCTGGGCAACAGAGTGAGACCTTGGAAAGAAGGAAGGAAGGAAGAAAAGAATGAAGGAAGGGAGGAAGGGAGGGAGGGAGGAAAGGAAGCCCAACTAAATCCCTACTCTTTTTTTTTCTTTGAGAGAGGGTCTCACTCTGTCACCCAGGCTGATGTGCAGTGGTATAATCTCAGCTCACTGCAGCCTTGACCTCCTGAGCTCATATGATATTCCTACCAGGAGCATCACTTGAGCCTTCTTTGAGCCTCCTGAGTAATTGGGACTATAATTGTGCAGGTGTGTACCACCACGCTCAGCTAATTTTTGTGTGTGTGTGTGTGGAGGTGAGGTTTTGCTATGTCGCCCAGGCTATTATCTAACTCCTGGGCTCAAGCCATCTGCCCACCTCGGCCTCCCAAAGTGCTGGGATTACAACTGTGACCCACAGCACCTGGACTAAATCCTAATTCTAAATTCCTGCAAATGGATCTCAGACTGTTTCCATTTAAATCTGAATTTCAGTCTCTAATCACCTTTGACAGTGCTAGGTCATGTTGTACAAACCGTGACCAGAAGCCTACTCCTCGTAAGGTTCAAAGAAAACACAACACACAGCAGCAACAACAACAACAACAACAACAACAAAATGCCGAGAACAGGCTGGGCTCAGTGGCTCATGCCTGTAATCCCAGCAATTATGGAGGCCAAGGCGGGTGGATCACGAAGTCGGGAGTTCGAGACTAACCTGGCCAACATAGTAAAACTGAGGGAATGTGTTCTCTTTCTGGGTACACAAGGGATCATAGTTTTAAGGGCAAGAACTTCCCAGCACGACGCACCCCTCCCTCTCTCCATCCAGGAGATTGAATATCTCTGTTTTAATTTTTGCGGGCAGGGTTAAGGGTCAAAAGTCAATCACTCTCGCGGAAATTCTAAGGAACTCCTTTCATTGGCCTGGGGTCTTAGAGAAGGTGGAGGCGCCTCCCAGTTTAAAAGTCCCCTTCCTCCCCACCCCTTTGGACTCCATGTTTGGATCCCCTTCCAGACACTCTCGTATGGAAGTCTTTCTCTCTTCTTCTCCTTTATTCTGTCTCTCTCTAAATAAACTTTTCTACAACACTTCTTGCGTCTGGTTTTTACGAGCTTACTGTGTACCTGCAGTGATCCCCTCTCTCATTCTTGAGATAGCAGAGACCAAGAACCTACAAACTTCTCTCTTCTCCCCCGCACCCCAAAATCCCGGTTACAGAACCCCGTCTCTACTAAAAATACCAAAAAAAAAAAAAAAAAAAAGACGGGCATGGTGTTGGACACCTGTAGTCCCAGCTACTCGGGAGGCTGAGGCAGGAGAATTGCTTGAACCTGGGAGGTAGAGGTTGCAGTGAGCCAAGATAACACCATTGCACTTCAGCCCAAGTGACAGTGCTAGACTCCGTCACACACACAAAGAAAAGTACCACACCTTTTTAATGGCATCTTCAGAGTATACATTTGAGCTGGTACTCAATTTTTATTTGTATTGCAATTGATTATATTGTACAATAATGAGAAAATTCACCCCAGTGAAGTATAGGAACAAATCAAGCTCATATCTCAAAATATTTGCTTTTGTTTCCAGCTTTCTAGAAAAAGGTTTTACTTAACATGTTTAGCAATTAATTAACACATTTATCCTATTCTCTTATAACCATTATTTTGGGAGCCTTATTATATATCAGACACTGGTATATAGTAAAGGGACACACATAAATCTTTGTGTTTCTGCTCTTACTGTACTTTAGAATCATCCTGGAGAAATTTTAAAAAAATAATTTTGTCTATTCCCAGCCCAGAAGATTAATTTTTGATAGGAGAGCTTGGTATTGGTATTTTGTACAATTCTCCAGATGATTCTAATATACAGCAAGGGACAAGCTCTACAGAACTAGAAAATTTTAAATGTCTTTTCCATGACTTGTTCTTCCATAACAGTCTTCTGACATTACAGCAGTTCCCCTATGCAAGGCCAAGGACGTCCAGGTGACAGCACAGGGAAAAAAAATAAATGTGTGTTTTTGATCCTTTGGCACACAGTGTGTATTTACATGTTTGGGTATATGAATATTAGAGTTTCTATTGCTTATTTTTTCCTACATTGACAGCGAATGCCCTGGATACCACTTGTATCTCAGAACTAAGATTGTAACTAAATGGAGCACAGAATTTCTCTCAGCTTGGGGAGGAACAGGAGTTCAAGAGACCAGGGAGGCCTCCTCAGAGATTCACCAAAAGGGAGGCCTGGGATACAAACTTCCTTGGAACTTGCTTGCTGAGCTTAAGATTAGATGGTTCCCCACTTCACATAAACATTGCACTCCAGGGTAAAGATGGAGGCATCAGCTTCCTCCTCCAGCTTCCTCCTTCCTTGTTTCTCTGTTTATAGAGCTTTACAAAGTCCTTTCTCTCTGACTGGCTACTGACTCCTCTCACCTCCGGGTAGAGCTGAGTTCAGTGAAAAACAGGGTAACTTGAAAAAAACCACACCTATAATTGAAGAGTATTTCTTAAGGCCTTTTATGATCTATCTTTCCTAGTTACTGCCTTTCACACTATATAGAATATATATAGCTGAGGCCACAATCCAGGTAACAGCTGTTTAGGCTTGGCATCAAACAATCCCTGGGGCTCAGGGAATGGCTCTTCAGTGAGATTAGTTGTAACCTATGAGGCATCTCTGGCTACTTTCTAATTATTTCCATTGCAAAAGGTACTGAGCTATTTGTTGAATCATGTCATTTTCTTGGAAAAACCTCTGCCTCTGTGGTTCAAGGGATTCTCCTGCCTCAGCCTCCTGAGAAGCTGAGATTCAGGCAGGCACCAAAACACCCAGCTAATTTTTTTTGTATTTTAGTAGAGATGAGGTTTTACCATGTTGGCCAGGCTGGTCTCAAACTCCTGGCCTCAAGTGATCTGCCTGCCGCGGCCTCCCAAAAGGCTGGGATTACTGGCATGAACCACTGCACCTGGCCCCACTAACTTTCCTAAAAGTTGTTTACTATGATTATCTGTGTTTTACAGAAGAGGAAACTGAAACAAAGAAAATAATAAGGCAATGCCCAGAAGTAATTTCCACTTTAATCTTTTCCTTTTGCTTTTCTTCTAGCTTTCTTTCTGTTCCCCCTTCATTTTCCATTTTTTTCTTGATTCTTCTTTCCCTTTCATTTGCCTCTTTGAGTTTCAGGGGGAAAAAGATTCATTCTTAGAAGCATAAATGTTGAACTCAAGAAAAGACAAGTAAAACCTGAATCAACTTGAAGCTGCTGTTCAAAGAGGGGGAAAAAAATCTAGAACAAGGATTTATTCCTGACCCAACCTACTGTCTTCATAAATTGGCTGGCTCACCTGACTGTCAAAACAAGTTTGGGAAGGAGGAAGAAATGAGCATATTAGCCTTGCAACAATACTTGCCCCACCTCTCTCCCACTTACTTGAAGAGGAAGTTGATAAATAAACTTCACCTTTGGGACTCCAAATGGTCTATCTGCAATTCAGCTCTAAACATTGTACTGTCCATCCTGTGGCCAAGCGCCCCAAGGAATCTGAAGGATTCAGACCCGTGAAGCGATAACCATCATAATGCCTTCCATTCGTATAACCCCTTTAATAAGAAGGTTTTCATGTGTCATTTCGTATACTCACTTACGTATTCATTAAATTATATGGGAGGTCTAACATGAAAGTGATGATAGTGTTCCCCTAAATGAGCTTGAGACCTTGATTTTTTTTTAAATCATACCTTTGTTGTCTATTTTGATAGTTTTCTAACGCAGTTTCATGGAGGAAAAAAAATCACAGCGATGACTAAAGCTATCTCTGGAGACATCTGTCTGAAGAGTCATGGGTAGTTTCCTCTTAATATTTGCAAGTTAGCAATATTACACTGAAGTCTTGAACTCTGTTGGCTACCTGTTAAGAACTCTCCCTGGAACACCCCAGAAGTCTCTACTGCTTTTCTAAAGAGCTCATGAATGGGAAAGATCTTAAAGTTATAAGGACTTGGAAGTAATTTTTATGGAAAATTGGGGAAGTGAATTGGGAGAATTAACCTAAGCATTTAATTAATCTTCACAGTTGGTTTGTGACCTATGATTATATTCGTTCCTTTAGGATTTGTCAAGAGAACTTGCATGAGATTAATATCCTCCCCTTAATCCCTACTTTAAATGCAGTTTTGTTTAGCCTTATGCTCTCAGCTGCCCTGTGTCCTTGCCAGAAATCCCAGCCCTTCCCAGAGGTCAGCTAGAGGTGGTTTATCGAATGGAAAGAATGAAATGGTAATCCCTGCTAAACACTGAAATTTCTGAATCCAGGCAGAATTTTTATCATTATACGTAAAACAAAGTTGGGAAGTCTTCACATCTCCGAGAAGCAACACTCATTTAGAAGCTTATTTGGTTTGTTTCCAAATGAACAGGTAGTTTCAGTGAGAGCTCTACTTTTGCAAATCAGACAATTTTACTTAGTGAACATATAAAACATTCTTCATTTAATTTTACATACATAGGATGAACATTTAATGTATCATTTAAACCAAGATATTGTGAAGAGCGAAAGGTGGCATTAAAAACAATCACAACAGGATCACACATGCAGACATGGACTATCCAGGATAAAAAAGGACATGTGGCCAACCCACACGTACCTCAATATTTGAAACAGTTCTTCTCTATTCCTCAATTTTTTTATTATGTTAGAATGTGGAGGATATTGTTCACTTTCTTTTTTATACTGAGAAGTAAATTTATTTAAGTTTCTTGAAAAATAATCCTACATTCTAAGTCTCTGCTAATCTGTTTCGAATCTCATCATGTATTTTATTTCTGTGAAAATGAGATGTAGGCTTTCCATATAGCTATGTTTTTGTGAATCCTCCAACAGATTATTTAAAAATACCTACAGTCTTTCCCACTATTTCAATATTTATTCAGAGACATTTAGTTTTATTTTGAACAACTTTGAAGTTTATTTTGGGATAAAAGCATCACTTTCCCCCCCAAATTCTTCAAATTTTAGTAGAACAATGGATTCACCTTTTAGAACATTGAGGTGAGGTGCAGTGGCGCATGCCTATAATTCTAGCACTTTGGGCGGCTGAGGCGGGTGGATCAAGACCATCCTGGCTAACACGGTGAAATCCCATCTCTACCAAAAACACAAAAAACTAGCAGGGCTTAGTGGCACGCACCTGAAGTCCCAGCTACTCAGGAGACTGAGACAGGAGAATCGGTTGAACCTTGGAGGCGGAGATTGCAGTGAGCCGAGATAGCACCACTGCATTCCAGCCTGGATGACAGAGTGAGACTCTGTCTTAAAACAAAAGAAAACAAGAAGAACATTGAGCATCTGAATATATCAACACTTTACTGTTTATTATCAGATATAAAAACTGACAATCTCCATCCTTCACCCCCATGAGTCAGTTGCCTGCCTAATTTATGTATAGATAGAGATGTACAAACATAGAGATCAGTGATAGACAGAATAGTACTGGGGCTTAGAACATGGTATCCCAAAATATGGCACATTGCCATGCTAAGTAGTTGGAACTGAAGGAGACTGGAAGGGCTTCAGAAGCAAGAAGTTCTCTCTGACCTTCTCCAACCCTCCTTCTCCTTTCCCACTTCTCCTCTGAGCAGGTCATAGAAACTAGAACTCCTCTTCCCAAAGTAATTCATAAAATCCAGACCTGTCACTTTTTGGCCTTTTCCCTTCTCTCCCAAAGATCCTCATGTGACACATGTCTTGCCCTATACCCAGAGGAAAGAATGCCACACAGAGGGGCCAAAAAGAATCTGATCAAACAGGACTTCCTAAGTTCCCCTAGTTTATAACCATTTTTTGGTCCAATTACATTTCTATATGGTTGTCCATTCTTCATTGAACCTAAACATAAAATTATGTAGTTTTCCCTGTCTTTAGGTCTTGATTTCTGAAGGCTCCCTATCGCATAAAACTTTAATTCAATACATTTGTTATAGTTTTCTTGTGCTAACTTGTCTTCCGTATTGACATGTCAGCCATGACCTTAAAAGGTATTACCTTCTCTCTTTCTGCTCCTACAGTTTCTGGCATCCAACATGGAGTGGCTGAGGCACTTGACTCTCTCCAGATACTGCAGTTGAGATCCTGGTACAACTGACAAAAAGCCAGTAAAAAGGTTTTAAAAAAAATCCTTTTACCAAGGTCAGTATTTCAAGATCTCTGCCTATAGACCTTGCGAAGGGAGAGTGGCAGGTAAAAATTTATCTTTATCCTTTCCTTTTCAAGTGCAGGTTAGCAGAAGAAAACATTTGTTTAAATTGTAATTTGTGTGTAAATTTGGTTTTGGAGTACTCATTTGCTATTGATCTTTTAAATAAATGTGTTATGCTTTTCTCTTGTTAACTTTTGTTACAGGGGTGTTGGGTATTGATCTTGGAATGGGTGAGGAAGAAGGACCTTGTTGTCCCTAGTTTTATAAACAGATGATGGATACATTTTATGGGTCTAATTCAAACACACACATGGGAAAACTGGTTTGAACACTCTAGATTTTACAAGGGCTCATTTTGCTCCAGTTTTAAATTTAATTATATTTAACATGGTACTACGTATTTATTTTTCTCCTGCTATACCTATATTTGTAAGGTGTCCGAAATTCTCTGGAAGTAGAAGTACAGACAAATGACCACATTCAAGGTTGTGATGGGAAGAAGAAACCAGGGGGTTTAGAACTGGGAAATTCAGAGATTTAAGCAATGGTCCACTGGGGGCAAAGATGACACCACATTTGCAAGAAATGGAGAGGATGTCTATCATGTGCTCCTCCAGTCTGAATTATGAGGTCTTCTTGATTTATCTATTTTTTCCCCTGTATTTGAGTGCAAATATTAGCTTCCCTTTCTGTACCTGTGTACATGTTGCTTAAGGTAAGGGCTCTAAGGAATTGCTGGAATACCTGTTCTTCAATAAAGTCATCAGCCATTTATGAACATTCTGCTCTAACTTGTTGGCCTTGGGAAATCATTCCAGATTTTTGAGTGGGCAATCACATAATATGCCTTAGTAAGATTAACTCATCAGTGAGTAAAATAATAATGGCTAACATTTTATATAATGCTTGCTCTTACTGGATACTATTTCATATCTACTCTATCATTGAATCTTCTAAAGAACCGTATGTGAAATAGATACTTTTATCATTTCCATTTTCCAAACAAAGAAATGGAAGCTATTTCTGTTGAAATAACTTGCCAAGTTCATATTACTATAAAAAGGTAGAGCTAACAGTCAAACCCATGCAGTAAAGTTCTAAAGCTTATCTAATTATCTACTACACGGTCAGGACTAGAATGACTAGAAGGAGATACTGAAAGCAGGAAAACTATGCAACAGATTATTGCATAGTTCTGACGTAAGAGGATGAAGCAAGGGAAAAGAAAAGGCAAGGGTGATGTTACAAAGGAAGAGACAGTAGGATTGTGAAGTTCTTTGGAGTTGTCAGGTTGTAAAGAAAACAAAGACATATTTAGCTTGACTAATAGAAATAATCTGGCTGGTAAAAAACACTGATAAAAAGTGAGGCTGTTGCCAAGCGTGGTGGCTCACGTCTGTAATCTCAGCATTTTGGGAGACTGAAGCAGGCAGATCACTGGAGGTCAGGAGTTCAAGACCAGCCTGGCCAACCTGGTAAAAACCCTGTCTCTACTTTAAAAAAAAAAATTAGCCTGGTGTGATGGTTCATGACTGTAGTCCCAGCTACTCGGGAGGCTGAGGCAGAAGAATTGCTTGAACCCGAGAGGCGGAGGTTGCAGTGAGCTGAGATTGCACCACTGCACTCCAACATGAATGACAAAGCAAGATTCCATCTCAAAAAAATTTTAAAAAGTGAAACTGTTGAGTGAAGGAATAACTTCTTTCTGGATATTTTGAATTAAAAAAAAAATCTAGATTGAACAAAAAACATTAGCATATTGATCCTGTTTACCAAACAAAATGAAACACCCAAATAAATGTTAGCTGTGTTTCTACATTATGTTCCACTTCACTGAGAGGTAATCACATTGGTAGAATGTATAGGATGTCTCCTCACAAGAATCATTTTTTTAAAAGTATAATTTTATTATAGAAATAAAAAGAACAAGCTCCTGAAAACTTAATTTGTTCAAGCTCACACAGCTTGTGACTAGCCAAATCTTTTCTGTTTCCTTGATAATCAATAATTATACATCAGAATATTCATCACTAATGATGATTTTCAATCCCTTAGGCAAGGAAAGCTCAGCATGTGAAGAAATGTGGAGAAAATGAATGAACAAATGAATAGATAGATGGATGCATAATATGTAACTTTTAAGAATAAAAAGAATCTCCACCTGGAATTCTCTTTTCCTATTTTTCCATTAAACCATGTAGGTTCTTTTGTTCAAAACATTACTCAAAACTTACCATTTATTGTAAAACAAAAAAAAACTTTCTAAATAGAGAATCAATTGTCTCTATTTCCTTTGGATTTAGGTGTTTGGGGTTTTGTTTTTGTTTTTCTTAAGTGACCCTTAAAACACATTGGTGTGATCTCAAGATATTTCTACTAAGCACCTATATAGGGGTTGGGCATAATCTCTTTCAGGAACCATAGCTATCCCAGAGAACTGGGCGGCAACTTTAGATCTTTAGATTATTTGGAAATGTCTGTTAGGCCATATTTTGTGGTTCACTGGGCAAGCATATCTTATACACTGCATGAGTCTTTGCATTTGTGTGAATATTGACTTGTCCTTTAGCTTTTAAGGTACTAGTTGCAGGAACAGAGATTTCTTTCTGCTAAATGAATCTTGACAGGTATACTTTACATTGTATGGAGGCATTTTAATTCTTTCCAGATATCCATTAATTTATCTAGTTTATTGACTGGAAGTTTTAATTCAACTGCAAAATGGGAGCAACATGTTCTTTTCCTTCTGACAGATTCGTGTCCATCAGAGTGTAACATCTTCAGCAACGGGTGACCAACCCACAGGTAAGTCTGAGGATTAATAGGACTTGCTAATGTTTTACAGTTTTCAAAGTTCTCATTAGGAAAGTGCTCTGATGGCCATAAAAATTTGGTCTTCATCTACCTATGCTCAGACTAAGAATCTGCTTTCATAAATCCAACGTTTTTCCAAAGACATTGTAGGGTAGTAAACAGCTGTTTACCAGATCAGGTTAACATGTCTTTAATACCAGTTTCAATTGTAGCTGATGTTATAGAGGTCTTCAAATTTTAGCATGACGCAGAATCACCTGGAAAGGGACTCTACCCCTACAGTTCCTTATTCAGTAGGCCTGGGACGGAGCCTGAGAATGAACATTCTAACACATTTCCAGGTGGAAGGGACTATCCTAGCCAGGGCATCACACTTTATAAACCACTGCCCTAGAAAGAGCGCTCTCTTACCAGTGGGACTGTAAGAGCAATAACATCCAAGAGAAATTGTGGAAACTTCTCTAGACAGATTAAGATGTGGTCATTTAAAATTTGATCTGGTTTTCTTGTTGTTTTCTTACTGTTTATTTGTTTGGAAGGAAGTTGTGAACTAAAAAAGAGATTGCTCCTAATTCTTTTGTCTTGATCTAGTGTTACTTGATTAAATTTCTGTCAATGTCTGCTTCTGAATCCACTCTCACATCCTCTCCCTCAACCAAAACCAAAAGTAAAATAAAACAAAGCAAGTATCTAGACAAAATGCTATGGTCTCTTACCAGCACTTAAAAAGTTAACAACAGTGCCAACTAGAATTGCTCACAGCGGTGGAGAGTAAAACCAGGATTTGGAAATGCTGTGAGAACACAGATAGTTTAAACTGTAGACAAAGCCTGAGGAAATTAAAGAGGAAAACTTTCCATCCAAGGTTCCAGTTGCCAAGGAGTTTGTGTAGGTTGCTGGAGACCTCACCCCTCCGTGGCTCCTCTGACTCACTGTGTCCCTGGGAAGCCTTGGACTCAGGGAACACTCAGAAATTCTGCCTTTGATCTCACCAGGATGAAATGCCCCAGAGAGCTTTGGTTTCTAAAACATGGATGTTTCTGATCAAATAGACAGTAGCAGAGCCTAGACTCTGATTCCTAGAAGTCAGCGTGATTATGACCCAGGTGGAAAGTTTGAGATTAGAGAAAACCAAGTAATGGATTCCCCTGGAGGAGCAGGAGAGAGGGAGGAAGAACTCACACACCCTTAGACCCAGCTTAGATGTCGTGTGGCTTGACATTTCAAGGTCACTCCTGCTATGTTCCTGAAACCCAGTTCCGTGTGAATCCCCCTTTTTGAGAGTTGAATGGTCTCCTCCAGGTAGAGAATGACACACAGATGGAATGGCTTTTGGTTCTGGATACATTTTATCCTCAGCCATTTCACATTTTGTCCTTGCAGGTCTGAATCCAATTTAAACCAGAAGCAAATACGTCCATTTTCCTTTCCCCCACAAAGAAGAGTCCCTCTCGCTGCAGTGCTTAATCAAACTTTTACCTGGTTCAGATGAGCGCTTCTCACACCTTAATGTATGTACATATAAATAACCTGAGGATCTTACTAAGAAGCATGAGCTAATTCTGTAGGTATACACTGGGGCCTGAAATTCTGCCTTTCTAACAAACTCACAGGTGATATAGAGACTGCTGCTCTGAGGACCAGGTTTTGAGTAGCAAGGGGATGAGTTTTCAAATTTGGCCGCTCAATAAGATCACCCTTAGAGGCTGATTGCTGTTTGCTGGTTTTTAAGACTAACACTCAGGTATCCAGAGACTGGTCTGGAGTGAAGCCTCATATTCTTTAAGAACTTCCTCAGTTATTTATGATTATCCAACCAGGATTGAGAAAACAAATCCAAATGAATGTTTTTCAAACTGTGAGTGCAATCATTAGCAAATCAGAATCAGAAATAACATTTAAAATATTATTTAAATGAAACAGAATGGAGCAGAACACGGCAGAGCACATTATAATAGTGTAAGTATTGTTTTGTGAAACTTTTTAGCTATGCACCTATGTGACTATAAAGCTCTCAATGTAAAGTATATTACTAAGAATTAGAGTCAATAAACTTTGAAAGTCTGCTGCAACTACTTAACTCTCGTTGTAGTGCAAAAGTAGGCAGAGACAATATGTAAATGAATGGGCCATGGCTGTGTGAAATTTGTATTTCATATCACTTTTACATGTCACAAAATATTTTGTATTGATTGCTTTTCAACAGTTTAAAAAAGTAAAACCATTCTTTGCTCATGGGCTCTACAGCAAAACAGCAAGTTGTCCAGCTTGGCTGCTGGAGCTTGTATAGGTTGTTGGCCTCTTACCTAGATTGAGGTACCTTTGTTTTGGATGCTAAACTTGATTTGATCAGTTCAGTTATAACGAATTGCCTCAGGCTTGGTCCCAAATTAGTCTCCTATTATGATTGGCTACTGCAGCCTTTGTATTTTGATTAAAAACCTGGATTTAGGGCCGGGCGCGGTGGCTCAAGCCTGTAATCCCAGCACTTTGGGAGGCCGAGGCGGGTGGATCACGAGGTCAAGAGATCGAGACCATCCTGGTCAACATGGTGAAACCCCGTCTCTACTAAAGATACAAAAAATTAGCTGGGCATGGTGGCGCGTGCCTGTAGTCCCAGCTACTTGGGAGGCTGAGGCAGGAGAATTGCCTGAACCCAGGAGGCGGAGATTGCGGTGAGCCGAGATCACGCCATTGCACTCCAGCCTGGGTAACAAGAGCGAAACTCCGTCTCAAAAACAAAACAAAACAAAAAAAAAACCTGGATTTAAAGGCAAGGCATTTTGTGATTGTTAGTATTAATAATTGTTGCTGTTAAAACAAGATCATATGATACTTTGGGCTTTAAAAATCTATGTTAAAATCCTGTATTAAATATGCAAAGTAGTTTTGGCTAAGAATAACTGAATAACAGGAAAAATATATGTGTCTTCCCACCGCTCTATGGAGTAACATTTCACTTTGATAATAAAATCTCAACACCTTCATTAATAAATTGGCAGTTTATCCCTAAAGAATAGACTTTTTAAAAGGTATGCTTTGCAAATGAACAATTGATGACAATTATCAAATGCAAGTAAGTTCTTTATAGGAAAAAAATTCTTTTTTACTATTGAACAGAAAACTAAACAATTTCAATGAAAGCCATGGTTAAAACATGCTTCCCTTTTCTCAGCTACTGGGCATATTATACATTTTGCAGTAATTTGTTGGAGCATTCTATTTTAAGCTGTTCAAGGGACCAGAATTAAAAGCCTGTCAGGTAACTTTTTGGGGGTGGCAGAGTGTTCCACTCATTTTTGGCTACAGTTGTAAGTCCTTATTACATTTCCACTGTGTACTTGGTAGTTGGCTCAGCCTTTGAAGATATGGCAGTTAAAAATATAAACCTCATCTGTAATCCCAGCACTTTGAGAGGCTGAGGCAGGAGGATTGTTTGAGCACAGGAGTTTGAGACCAGCCTGGGCAAAATATTGAGATGACCCCCACCCCCTGCAACCATCTCTATGAAAAACAAGCTAACAAAAACAAACAAACAAAATTAGCCAGATGTGGTGATGTGTGCCTGTATACCTGTAGTCCCAGCTACTTGGAAGGCAGAGGCAGTAGGCTCACTTGAGCCCAGGAGTTGGAGGTTACAGTGAGCTATGATAGCACCACTGCACTTAAGTCTGGGAGACAGAGCAAGACCCTGTCTTGAAAACAAACAAAAATTAAAAAAAAAAAAAAAAAACAACGAACAGGACTTGCAAGTACACAGAGCTTACAAGATTGTAAACAGATGATGGCAGAGGCCATTCTTAGTCAGTTACAGATTAATCCATAATTACCAACTGTCATAAAACCAAATGTAAATGCTGTGAGGAGTGTGTTAGATGCCACTCAGTTTTAAACTAGGTGTTTCATGAGCAGCTTCTTTGAGGAGTAACGTTTTAGCTTTTATACAGCTTTTTGTAAAAATATCACTTTTATATAGGGTTAGGTACATGAACAGATTCGCATTTTACTCTCCAAGAAGGTCAAAATTCATGTTTGGTTTGGTCATTTTCAAGTAGCAACGGAGTACTGACATATGGTAGAACTCAATAAACTTTCACTGTTGCTTTTAAACACTCAGAATCACTTTGGCGACTGCTTCAGAAACAGGGAGGAGTATGCAAAGAATGAAAGTGGGAAGACCTGTTGAAAGATGTTGCAAGAAAGGGTGGTATTTTGGACAAGAGTGGCATTGGTAGAGACGGGGCAAAGAAGATAGTCATGATGTATTTTACAGATAGAATTAATAGCACTTTGTTATTATAGGGAGGTGAGGAAGAGGGAAATTAAAGGTGATTCCCAGACTATGTGAAGACAAATATGAAAAAAAGACATAGGTTTCATGAGCTGGATTAACCAGTTTTGAAAACTTTGCATTTGAGATGTTGATGAAGTAATCCTTTGGGGATGACCAAGTAGACAGTGGAATACACACACAGGCCTGGAAATCGGAGAGAAGACTAGGATGGAGGTACAAATGTGGGAGTCATTGGGATGTGCATAGTATTTTATTTATTTTTTGTAATGAGTGCTAATTCAGTCCCTACTATGTATCAGGCACTGTTCTAGCCGTAAGAAATATATGGAGAAAGAAACAACAAAGTTTCATATGAAGTGTTTTGAAGATAGAGTAGTCACATTGACCAAAACATATAATTAGAGACAGCTGGGGGAAAAGGAGCATTTCAAGAAGTTGACAGGCTGGGCATGGTGGCTCACATCTATAATTCCAGTGCTTTGAGAGGCCAAGGCAGGAGGATCACTTGAGGCCAGGTGTTTGAGACCAGCTTGGGTAACATGGTGAGACTCCATCTCCACCAAAAAAAAAAAAAAAAACTTAGCCAAGCATGGTGGTGTGCACCTGTAGTACAGCTACTCAGGACGCAGAGGACAGAGAAGCCCAGGAGATTGAGGTTGCAGTGAGCCATGTTCATGCCACTGCACTCCAGCCTGAGCAACAAGGCTAGAGACCCTGCCTCAATCAATCAATCAATCAATCAATATCAGGAAAAGTGTGCTCCAGATCAAGGGGGGAGCAACTGCAAAGGCCCTCAAGGTGAAGTGCATTTGATGTGCCTAAGGAATACCTAGAGACTGGTATGTTAGCATTTAGGTAAGCAGAGGAGAAACTAGAAGAAGGAAGGGTCTGAATCATGTAGACCCTTGTAGTCCATGGTATATTTTTCTAGATGTAATGGCAGTTACTGGAGGATTTGAACAGGGAAGTGATGTAATCTGGCTTATGTATCTTAAAATTCTATCTCCACTGAAAATAGATCGTAGGCGTCTAGTGAGGAGCAGTGAGATCCACTAAGAAGCTCCTCGAGTGCTCTGATTTGTATATTATGTTAGGGCTATGCCCTGAATTATGCTCCCAACATTCATATGTTGAAGACTTCACCCCCCTCATCTAATATTTGCAGATGGGCCCTTTGGAAGATAATTAGGTTTCAATGAGGTGTTCAGGGTAAGGCCTTGTGAACAGATTAGTGCCCTTAGAAACAGAGGCATCAAAGAACTTGCTCAGCTTGCTCTCTCTCTCTCTCTCTTTCTCTCTCTCTCTCTCTCTGTCTGTCTCTCTCTCTCTCTCTTTCTTTTTCTCTCTCTCCCCCTTCCCTCCTTGTGAGGACACAGCAAGAGGACAGCCATCTGCAAGACAAGTAGAACGTCCTCACCAGAACTTGACTATGCTGACACCCTGATCTAAGACTTCCAGCCTCCAAAACAGAGGGAAAGTAAATTTTTACTGTTTATGCCACTCAATCTGTGGTATTTTGTGATGGCAGCCTGACCAGACTAATACAATTAGAAAGAAAAAAAAATCTCTGGAAGGTGGTAGAGACCAGAAATACCCACTTATGTGTTAGCTAGTCTGAGTACTATGCAGAATTCCAATTCCCAATGTGAGTTGGCTTCGCTTGAAAAAAGAAATTACTATGAATTTGAATAAGATTCAGCTCCTGAACAGTACAGACAAAAGAACAGCTCTAAGCTCTGGCAGCTTGCTTTCCTCCTGTCAGTTTCTCTGTCTTATTCATTTATAATCTCTGAAAAACGCCAAGGCGAAAATGTAAAGAGAGCAGTTCCACAGGTTGTAGGATTAGTCAGTTCTCCAAGGAGACTGAAACTCCATCTGCTGCTATTTATTAGATCACTCCGTGACATAAAATCCTACTGATGAGTGGTAGCCAATGATAGGCCATTACAACAATTGAGATAATGCAATAGCCATGTCATAAAATGGTTACCCCTTATCACAGCTATGTTTCAATTGTTCCTCAATGCACTGAGTGCATTAAAGGGCTATATTCCACCCGTCAAACAATTCTGGTGCAGGAGCTCCTTGAAGGCACTTGCTGTGAGTGCAAAGTAATATTGTGATGATTATTACTGCTTGGAGAGCAATTGCAAAGACACATGCCAACTGCCTGTGCCAGTGCTGGACTATGTAACAGAATGGATCTAAATTAAACTGAAAATGAAATCAGTTAACTTTAAATTGTTTAAATTTTCCCAACCAAGCAAAATTGCAAGCAGGGTGACTTACCCTGTTTAATTTTGTGACTATACATTTGGGCACCAGCTGCAATGAGGCCGCAATGAGGCATGTAGTGTTCACCTTTTCTTCTGAGGAATCAAAAGCCTGGAACAAAATATCCCATTTGTTTTCTGGATGCTTGTACCCATCCAGTCTTGTGTCTCAATCCAGATCACTGAAGAAAGGCATATTCCCCCCACCTTATTAAGTGAATTACACCGATTTCAAATAACTTCGCCAGAGCTGATCAAACCTGCAGCCCAGACTCATTGGCCTACTAATCCAAGCTCTGGGATAGCTCAGAAGCCAACAAGCAGAGCAGCCCCCAAATCTCAGCCTTTGTAGTCCTGGCACAATGTCCTCAAAACCTGAAGGAGTCCTAAAATACAGAGCCCCAGAACCCCAGATGGGATTGTTACAGTCCTAAATCTGTGATTCTACCTTCATGCCACTCGGTTTCTATTATCTCCAATACCCTCTGCTCAAGGAACCCACTGAGAGGGAACGTGCCCCTTCCTAATGCTGCTCAGTTCTAAAGGAGCTACCATGAGAAAGTTGCTGAGCTTTTCCCAAATACTAGTTTAAAAAAAAAAAATGAGGCTTGGATTACAGGACAGAATGTCAGAATGTTCACCAAATATCCATGTGCCCTCCACATTCCCTAGCCTCCCCAAGGATGAGATCTGGGCCATGTGACTAGTTCTGCAAATAGGATAAGAACAGAAGGAGCAGAGTCACTTCCAGCTCTGGCCCCTCAAGACACCCTATCCTCCAGCTCTTTCCCTCTCTTCCCACTTGGAGACAACTGGCCCAATTGTATAACTACAAAATGGTGGAAGCTGTCAGATCTGTATCAGACCAGAATGTGAGGAAGAAATACAGCTATCTTTGCTGTGCGAAACCACTGAGGCTTCAGGAGTCTGTGTTGTGGCTGCCAGCACTGACAATCCTGAATATAGACTGTCTCCCAGCTGCCTCACTGAACTGATACTCTGGCACTGTACCTTGTGGTTTGGCCAATCTAATCCATGATTTTGAAGTCCTGGAACCAACCACCTTTACTATGTCCAAGAAGTAGCATTCTCAAAGTTTTTATTAATGGGAGAGAAAACTCCATTAAATGATTAAATGCATTACACATTACTGACTATATGTACAAAGCAGTGAGCTGAAAATTGGGGTAAACACCAGAAAAGTACAAACCATATTCAAGGAGATGATGTGAGAGGTAAGGAGCATTTCCACATAAAGCAGTTAAATAACAGGTTCTCATAAAGAAATTCAGAATATAGGGAGACCAGTGTGGGCTGGATGTACCTGAAGATTCTTCAGCTGTAGAGCGCCTTGGAGGTCAGGTGTGATGGGCTGAATTGTGCTCCCCTCCTGAAATTCATCTGTTGAAGGCCTAACCTCTGGTATCTCAGACTGTGACTGAATTTGGAGACAGGTAATTTAAAGGGGTAGTTAGTTAAAATGAGGTCATTAGGATGAGCTCTAATTGGTATGACTAGCATCCTAATAAGAAGAGGAAATTAAGACATAAACACAAAGGGAAGATCATGCAAAAACATAGGGCCATCAACAAGCCAAAGAGGCCAGGCCTGGTGGTTCACACCTGTAATCCCAGCACTTTGGGAGACTGAGGTGGGCAGATCACTTGAGCCCAGGAGTTCAAGACCAGACTGGGCAACCTGCCAAAACCCCTGCCTCTACCAAAACTACAAAACAAAATTAGCCAGGCATGGTGGCTTGTGCCTGTTGTCCCAGCTTCTCATGAGGCTGAGGTGGGAGGATTGCTTGAGGCCAAGAGGCAAAGGTTGCAGTAAGCAGAGATCACACAACTGCGCTCCAGTGTGGGCAGCAACACAGTGAGATGCTGTTAAAGAAAGAAACAAGGAAAGAAAGAGAGAGGGAGGGAGAGAGAAACCAACCCTGCTGACACCTCGATCTCAAACTTCCAGCCTTCAGAGCTGTGAAAAAATCAATTCCTGTTGTTTACAACCCCCAGTCTGTGATGCTGTGCTGTGTGGTAGGATTCGCAAATTCATCCAGGCAAAAGTTTCACCAGAGAAAGAGGTAACAGTCTATACAGTATTATTTCACTGCAATAAAGCACAGAGGAGACATTAAACATCATAAATTTGAAAGAAAGTAGGAAGAATATCTTCCCTGAAGATATTGGGAATTATAACTGGATGGATAACTTGGAGTAATATTTGTGAGGGTCTTTATTCTCTGATTGAGAAATTTTGATATTATTCTACAAGTGATTTGAAGACTGCAGTATATCACAATTTTAAAACACTACATGAAAATCTCCAGAATAGGGTCCAAACATTAGTCTTTTTAACAAGCTTCCAGGTGATTCTGACAGACCATCAGTAAATTTGCAAACCATGGCTATAAGCAGTTGGGAATTCCTAAAAGTATTACATAGACATTTTGCTATATGGGTTATAGATAAAGAGGTAGGGTACATGCAGAAAAAAGTACTTTAAAATTAATATGAAATGAGAAAAGAGCCCGAATAGCCAAAAAAATCCTAAGCAAAAAGAACAAAGCTGGAGGCATCATTCTACCTGAGTTTAAACTATAATACAAGGCTACAGTAATCAAAACAGCATGGTATTGGTATAAGAACAGACACATGGACCAATGGAACAGAAAAGAGAACTCAGAAATAAGACCAGACACCTACAACCATCTGATCTTCAACAAACCTGACAAAAACAAGCAATAGGGAAAGGATTCCCTGTTTAATAAATGGTGCTGGGAGAACTGGCTAGCCATATGTAGAAAACTGAAACTTACTTTCTTACACCTTATACAAAAATGTACACAAGATGGACTAAAGACTTAAATGTAAAACTGAAAACTATAAAAACCCTAGAAGGAAATCTAGGCAATACCATTCAGGACATAGGCACAGGCAAAGATTTCATTATGAATATGCAAAAAGCAATTGCAATTAAAGCCAAAATTGACAAATGGTATCTAATTAAATTAAAGAGTAAAATAAACTATCATCAGAGTTAACAGACAACCTACAGAATGGGAGAAAAGTTTTGCAATCTACCCATCTGACAAAGATCTAATGTCCAGAGTCTATAAGGAACTTAAATTTACAAGAAAAGTAAAAACAATCCCATTAAAAAGTGGGCAAAGGACATGAACAGACACTCTCAAAAGAAGACATACAACAAACTTATGAAAAAAGTTCAACATCACTGATCATTAGAGAAATGCAAATCAAAACCATAATGAGATACCATCTCACATCAGTCAGAATGGCCATTAATAAAAAGTCAAAAAACTGGCTGGGCACAGTGGCTCACACCTGTAATCCCAGCACATTGAGAGGCCAAAGTGGGTGGATCACCAGAGGTCAGGAGTTTGACACCAGCATGCCCAACATGGCAAAAACCTGTCTCTACGAAAAATACAAAAATTAGCCAGGCATGGTGGCCCATGCCTGTAATCCCAGCTACTCTGGAGGCTGAGGCAGGAGAATCACTTGAACCCAGGAGGCAGAGGTTGCAGTGAGCCAAGATCATGCCATTGCACTCCAGTCTGGGCAAAATCAGTAAAACTCCATCTCAAAAAAAAAAAAAGGTCAAAAAACATCAGATGCTGGTAACATTACAGAGAAAACACTTTTACACTGTTTGTGTGAGTGTAAATTAGTTTAACCACTGTGGAAGACAGTGCAGTGATTCCTCAAAGGTCTAGAGGCAGAAATATCATTTGACCCAGCAATCCCATTGCTGGGTATGTAACCAAAGGGATATAAATCATTCTGTTATAAAGATACATGTATGTGTATGTTCACTACAGCACTATTCACAATAGCAAAGACATGGAATCAATCCAAATGCCCCTCGATGATAGGCTGGATAAGAAAATGTGGTACAAATACACCATGGAGTACTATGCAGCCACAAAAAGTAATGAGATCATGTCCTTTGCAGGGGACATGGATGGAGCTGGATGCCATTATCTTCAGCAAACTAACATAGGAATAGAAAACCAAACACCACATGTTCTCACAAACAAATGGGAGCTGAAACAAACAAAACAAAAAAACAAACAAACAAAAAAAGAAGTGGTAGTTGAATGATGAAAACACACACTGGGGCTTATCCAAGTGGAGGTTGGAGGGAGGGAGAGAGCATCAGGAAGAATAGCTAATGGATGCTGCGCTTAATATGAGGTGATGGGATGGTCTGTGCAGCAAACTACCATGGCACATGTTTACCTATGTAACCTCCACATTCTGCACATGTATCCCTGAACTTAAAATAAAAGTTGAAAATTAAAAGAAAAAAAGCAAGACATCCTCACAACTACATTTATTCACCTCTGCAGTTATTATCCCAATGGCAAATTCTAAAATATGTACTCATTAAGAGGATAAATAATTAGAATTGCTGGATCCACAGAATTTCATTTTACATATGAATACATGCTATTAAAAAAATACACTTGAGGCCAGATGCAGTGGCTCATGATTATAATCCCAACATGTGAGGCCAAGGTGGGAGGATCATTTGAGCCCAGGAGTTGAATACCAGCCTGGGCAACATAGGAAAACCTGTCTCTACAAAATAGTGTTAAAACATTAGCCGGGTGTGGTGGTGTGCACCTGCTTTGGAGGCCAAGGTAGTAGGATGACTTGAGCCTACAAGTTCGAGACTAGCTTGGGCAACATAATGGGACCCTATCTCTACAAAAATTAAGAAAATTAAGCAGGCATGGTGGTGTACCTCTGCTACTTGGGAGGCTGAGGTGGGAGGATCACTTGAGCTTGGGATGTCAAGGCTGCTGTGAGCTATGATTGTGCCACTGCACTCCAGCCTGAGTGACAGAATAAGATCCTGCTCTGGGGAAAAAACAATACACCTGAAATACACTAATATGAGAATATATATTTCCCTTCATAATTACCAACACTAGGTTTTGATGACTTTTTTTCATTTTGAAAATCTAAGTCGTAAAAGAAAATATGTTTTGTTATTTAAAAAATTTGATTAGTATCTTTCCTTGTATTTGTTATCTATATTTCTTCTTTGTGTGTTAACTACTTATTTACTTTGCCTATTTTCTAAAAAAAAATTTTTTTGAAATTGTTTTCTAAGATTCTTTTGAATTTTAGAGAAATTGTCCCATGTCTTTGAACAAATAAGGATGTGATATTTTTCAGGAATATCTCTGTAAAACTAGTACAGTTGAGCCTTGGACAGCATAGACCTGCAATGCATGGATCCCCTTATACATGGATTTTCTTTTGTCTCTGCCACCCCTGAAACACCAAGACTAACTTCTCGTTTTCCTCTTCCCCAACCTACCCAATGTGAAGGCAACAAGGATGAAGACCTTTATGATGCTCCATAAAGGGCAGTAAGTATATTTTCTTTCTCTTAATAACATTTTTTCTAGTTTACTTTATGTAATAATACAGAATATAATACATATACTTATAAAATGTGTGTTAATTGATTGTTTATGTTATTGGTAAGGCTTCTGTTCAACAGTAGACTATTAGTAAAGTTTGTGGTTTGTGGGGAGTCAAAAGTTATATTTTGGTGTTTTGATTGTATAGGTGGTTGGTGGCCTTAACCCCCATCTTATTCAAGGGTCGACTGAAGTTGCAAAAAGGAGCAATGTTGCATGATATCTAAAAACTTTTCTGATTTTTAAAGTGCACTCATATTTTTTATAATTCAAAAAGAAAAATAATGCTAAGATATAAAAATTATTAAAAATTAAGCTCCAAGTAAGTAGAACTAAGGAAATAAGGAGTAAAAATCAGTAAAATAGAAAATAAATCTTAAAAATCAACAAATCCGAAAATTAGTTCCTTGAAAACAATGTGTAAATTTGATTATCTCCCAAAAAAAACTGATCAAAAAAAGAAAATAGAAAAGGAAGAATGGGAAAATTATATTACTAGTCTCAAGAACAAGACAGGGAATATCACTACAGAGCTATAAATATTAAAATGATAATGAGAAGACATCATAAATAATTTTATGCCAACAGGTTAAAGAATCTATATGAAATTAACAAATTCCTTGAAAAACACAATTTATCAAAATTGACTCAAGGAAAAATAGAAAATGTGAATAACTTTACCCTTGTTAAAGGAATTACATTTGTAATGAAACATTCCTAAAAACAAAAGGCCATGTTCATATGGCTATACTGGTGAATCACATCAAATGTTTAAGGAAGAAATAATACCAATCTTGAATAACCTCTTTCAGAAAATAGACGAAGAGCTTAAGCATAAAAGAAAGCAAATATGATGGTTTGGACTTCATCAAAATTAAATAACTCTGCTCATTAAGAGATATCATTAAATAGATGAAAAGACAAGTCATAGATTTGAAAAAAATATCTGCTATATGATGGCACAGGAATTGTATTTAGAATATTTAAAGAACTACAAATCAATATTAAAAAGACAACCCAATTTCAAGTGAGCAAGTGACTTCAACCACACACATACACACACACACACACACACACACACACACAAAATCAACATAATTACTAAATTCAATATGGGTAATACTCAGTTCAGGAAAGATGGAAGGCAACAGAAACTCTCCAACATTGTTGGTGAGAGTATAAATGGCACAATCACTTTGGAAAACTCTTTGGCACTTTCTTATAAAATTAAATATATACCTAATTCGTTACCTGGCAGTTTCACTAAGAGGCAGTTACTCAAGAAAACATACGTCCACAGAAATACTTGTAAAATAATATGCATGGCAACTGGGTGTGGTGGTTTACGCCTGTAATCCCAGCACTTTGGGAGGCCAAGGCAGGTGGATCACCTGAGGTCAGGAATTCAAGACTAGCCTAGGCAACATGGTGAAACCCTGTCTCCACTAAGAATACAAAAATTAATCAGGTGTGGTGGTGCATGCCTGTGGTCCCAGCTACTTGGAAGGCCTTGGCAGGAAAATGGCTTGAAGCTGTGAGGCAGAGATTGCAGTGAGCTGAGATCATGCCACTGCACTCCAGCCTATGCGACAAAGCAAGACTCCATCTCAAAAAAAAAAAAAAAAAGATTATGCATGATGCATGGCAACTTCATTAATAATAGCTAAAAAATACAAACAGCCTAAATGTCTATTAACAGTACAGTGGATAAATAAATCATGATATAACCATATGGTGGAATATTATCCAACAATAAGAGGAATTAACTAGCGATGCACATAACATGGAAGAATCTCAAAAATATATTGAATGAAATAATCCAGACACAAAAGTAGGCACTGTGTAATTCCATTTAAGTGATGTACAAAACTAGACAGACTGATCTATGCTGATAGAAAGCCTAACCATGGTGGCTTCTGTGTAGGTGGCCAGTGGGTGGGTGCCAGGCAGGAGAAAACTTTCTAAGGTGATGGAAATATTTTGTCTCTAATATCGGTTTCTGTATCTTAATTAAGGTGTGAGTTACATGAAAATATTCATTTATCAAAGTTCATTGAACTATTGTATGTACATTGTGCTTTAATTTTAAAAATATGATACTGCAATGATTTTAAAGCATCTTGATTTTAGGGACATTAAATTGTTTCAAATGTACAAAATGTACAAATCTTTGAAATATGGGGTACACTGTAACTTTTAGAGTAAAGGTATACTCACGGTAGGCAAAAGGTGGAAGCAACCCAAGGTTCACGGACAGGTGAATGAATAAATAAAATGTGCTCTATACATCCCACAGAATAGTATTCCACCTTCGAAAGGATAGAAATCCTGACATACATAACAACATGGATGAACTCTGAAGATGTGCCAAGTGAAATAAGTCAGTCACAAAAGAACAACTGCTATGATTTTGTTTATAGAGATACCTAGAATAGTTAAAATTCATAGAAACAGAAAACAATAACAGTGGTTGTCAGGGGCTGGAGGGAGGGGAAAATGGGGAGTTACTATTTAATGGTTACAGAGTTTCAGTTGGGAAAGATGAAAAAGTTCTGGAGATGAAGGATGGTGATGGTTGTACAAAAATGTGAATGTACATGGACTTAATGTCACAGAGCTGTACACTTACAAGGATCGAAATGGTAAGTTTTCCATTACATACATTTTACCACAGTTTAAAAAGAGAAAAATTAAAACTAGTCCAAGTATTTCCTACTTCAAATCTGGGTCCAAGTGGTTAACCAAAAACGTATCCCCAGGTAAAACAAAGGCACACAAAAACAGTAAGTAGTTAAGTGAGTCGAAGGAAGCTACTTCTATTTAGATCAATTTACGCTGAGCACAAATGCTTTCAAAGCTGATAAAAAGGGCTCGCTCTCTTCCCATTTGGCTTTCAGGCCTCAGAATGGCTTCCAGTTCTTCTAAAAATCGGGAGCCTTCCCTCCCACCAAACAGCCTTTCTCCATAATGCAACTTCTCAAAGAGAAAAATGCACAAACAGCATATGATTTTAACTCAAAAGGAGCATAACGTTAGCAATAAATCAGAAGAAACATGAACACCGTGTAAGAGACCCCTTTCAGAAAGACCAGTTCAGGGAGATAAATATAACTATAACTTGCCATATGGATTGGAAAAGGTGAATCACACTAATTCTTACTCCAATACAAATTCAGCATTTTCCTGGGAAACTTGAGAAAGATTTTGAAATACGTCAAGTTCTGTTTAAAAACAAAAAAAAAGTAAAGTACGTCGAAAGTGTACAAAAGTATAGAAAAGCCCTGCATGAGAAATGTGCGTCAGTATAAGCTCATTTTCAGTTCAAGAATAGATTGTCCCAAAACATATCAAACTAAGGAGATGACCTATACACTGTTCTAATTTCCTGTGATAATCATCATTAGAATCATTATTTAACTGACAAGTAAATGAAAATTTTCTAACAGAGCAAATAAAATTGCAAGGTGTTTATTAAGCCTCTGTAATACATATCAAATTGCTTAAGACACAGATGTTGCCTTGCCCTCTGAGAAAATAAAAACACAGACGACAGGCAGTCAAAGAATAAATAGAAAGTAAGTAGGTAATAAAGAGTTGAGATTGGGCCTATACATTGTTTAAAGATCAAAGTTTAAGTGAACTCTGTGGCAGCCAGTGAACTGTAGTTCGTTTTATACTGTGATAAAATAAATAAAAGCAGGCTGAAAGTTAAATGATCACTTACATAAAAAATATTTATAAAGGCCAACTGTGGTGGCTCAAGCCTATAATTCCAGCACTTTGGGAGGCCAAGGCAGGCGGACCACCTGAGCTCAGGAGTTTGAGACCAGCCTGGCCAACATGATGAAAGCCCATCTCTACTAAAAATACAAAAATTAGCTGGTCCTGGTGGTGTGTGCCTGTAATCCCAGCTACTCAGGAGGCTGAGGCAGGAGTATCACTTGAACCCAGGAGGCGGGTTTGCAATGAGCCGATCATTGCACTCCAGCCTGGGTGACAAAAGTGAAATTCCATCTCAAAAAGAAAAAGGATATAACAACATAAAAAGCCAGTCCACAAAGATGCTTAATTTCTTTGGATCAATGTGTCCATTTTTTACATTTATGTTTTAAATACTCAGTGCAGTCAATACTTCATCCTGAAAGACAGAGCTTGTTTGTCCACATCATACTTCTTTTATGAGGCTCAAATATCAGCAACCCCCACTGAGGATTTCAAAAGAAGTTTTCCTGAAACTTACTTAACTTCGCTGGTTGATTTTTGTTGTTTACCTAGTGAAGTACAGTCATGTATGGCTTTATGACAGGAATACCTTCTGAGAAATGCTTCATTAGGTGATTTCATCATTGTATGAACACTGTAGAGGGTACTTAGACCTGGATGATATAGCCTATTACACACCTAAACTGTATGGTATAATATATTCCGTTGCTCCCAGGCTAGAAACCTGTACATCATGTTACTGTGTTGAATACTGTGGGCCAGGGGTCCCCATCCCTGGATTGTGGACAGGTAGAGTCTGTGATCTGTTAGGAACCAAGCTGCACAGCAGGAGGTGCGCGAGGAACCAGCAAGCGTCACAGCCTGAGCTCCGCCTCCTGTCAGATCAGCTGCCACATTAGAGTCTTATAGCAGTGGGAATGCGATTGTAAACTGTGCATATGAGGAATCTAGGTTGTGAGCTCCTTAGGAGAATATAATGCCTGATGATCTGAGATAGAACAGTTCTATCCCGAAACTGTCCTCCCCACTCCACTTGTCCCCCGTTACCCCCTCATCAGTGGAAAAATTGTCTTCCACAAAAGGGTCCCTGGTGCCAAAAAGGCTGGGGACCGCTGCTGTAGGCAATTGTAACACAATGGTATTTGTGTATCTAAACATACACAAACATAGAAAATGTATAATAAAACATGGCATAAAAGATTTTTTTTAAAAAAAGGAACACCTATATAGGGCAGTCACCATGAATGGAGCTTGCCGGCTTGGAAGTTGCTCCTGGGTGAGTCACTGAGTGAGCGGTGAGTGAATGTGAAAGCCTAGGACATTACTGTACCCTACTGCAGATTAAAACCACTGTATACTTACACTACACTCAATTTGTTTTAAAATTTTGTCTTTAATAAATTAGCCTACTGTAACTTTTTTACTTCATAAACTTTTTAGTGTTTTAAACTTTTTAACTCTTTTGTACTAACATTTAGCTTAAAACAAGAGCATTATACAGCTATACAAAAATTGTTTTTTCTTTATATCCTTATCTGTAGCTACTTTCTGGTAATTTTAAAAAATATTCTTAAACTTTTTTGTTAAAAATGAAGACACACACACACACATACACACACACACACACTGGTCTAGACCTACACAGGGTCAGGATTACCAATATCACTGTCCTCTACCTCCACATCTTGTCCCATTGGACTGTCTTCAGGGGCAGTAACGCACATGGAGCTGTCATGTCCTATGATAACAATGTCTCCTCTGGAATGCAGGCGCACTTCAGAGATACTACAGGTTTAGTGCCAAAATCAAAATAAAGGGAGTCGCACACTTTTTTTGGTTTCCCAGTGCCTATTAAAGTTATCTTCACACTATAATGTAGTCTATAGCATTATGCCTAGAAAAAATGTACTTACCCGAATTAAAAAATATGTTGTTGCTGAAAATGCTAATGATTATCTGAGTCTTCAGAGAGTTATCTTTTTGCTGAAAGGTCTTGCCTTATTGTTGATTGCTGCTCACTGCTCAGGGTGATGGTTGCTAAAGGTTGAGGTGAGTGTGGCAGTTTCTTAAAACAATGAGGTTTGCTGTATTAATTGACTCTTCCTCTCACAAAAGAGTTCTCTGTAGCATGTGATGCTGTTTGACAGCATTTTACCTAGAGCAGGACTTCTTTCAAAGCTTGAGTCAATCTTCTCAAAGCCATTGCTTTATCAACTAAACTTACATAATATCCTTCATTGTGATTTCAACAATGTTCACAATCAGGAATAGATTCCATTTCAAGAAATCTGCTTTCTTTGCTCATCAACAAGAAGTACGTGTTTAAGTTTGTCATGAGATTGCAGCAATTCTGTGACATCTTCAGGTATTCTAGTTCTCATCCTGTTTTCATTACCTATGCAATTATTTCCTCCACTTAAGTCTTGAACTCCTCGAAGTCATCCATGAGGGTTAGAATCAACTTCTTTCAAACCCCTGTTAATGTTGATATTTTGACCTTTTCTCATGAATCACAAATGTTCTTAATAGCACCTGGAATGATGAATACTTTCCAGAAGGTTTCAGTTGACTTTTCCCAAATCCATTAGAGGAATTACTATCTATGGGAGCTATAGCCTTATGGAAGGAATTTATTAGCTAATAACACTTGAAATTCAAAATTACTCCTTGATCCATGAGTTGCAGAATGGATGTTGTGTTAGCAGGTATGAAAACAATGTTAATCACCTTGTATATCTTCATCAGAGCTCTTGGGTGAATAGGTGCATTTTCAATGAGCAGTAATGTTTTGAAAGGAATCGTTTTTGCTGAGCAATAGGTCTTAACAGTGGGCTTAAAATATTCAATAAAACATGCTGCAAACATATTTGCTATCACCCATGCTTTCCTGTTTCATTTATAGATCACAGGCAGAGTATATTTCATATAATTCTTAAGGGCCCTAGGATTTTCAGAATGGTGAATGAGCACTGGCTTCAACTTAAAGTTACCAGTTACATTAGCCACTAACAAGAGACTCAGCTTGTCCTTTGAATATTTGAAACCAGGCATTGACTTCTCTCTAGCCATGAAAGCCCTAGAAATGGCACCTCTTTTGCAATACAAAGCTATTTCATCTCAGTTGAAAATCTATTGTTGAGTGTAGTCACCTTTATCTTAGCTAGATCTTCTGGATAACTTTCTATAGCTTCTCGATCAGCACCTTGCACTTTTATGTTCTAGGGATGACTACTTTCCATAAACTTCCTAAATCAACTTCTAGCTTCAAACTTTTCTTCTGCAGCTTCTTCACCTCTCTCAGCCTTCACAAAGTGAAAAGAATTGGGTCTTGGCTCTAGATTAGGCTTTGGCTTAAGGGAATATTGTGGCTGATCTGATCTTTTATCCAGACCACTAATGCTTTCTTTATATCAGCAATAGAGCTGTTTTGTTTTCTTATCATTCATGTTCACTGGAGTAGCACTTTTAATTTCCTGCAAGGAATTTTCCTTTGTATTCACAGTTTGTTTGGCTTATGCTGTCCAGCTTTCAGACTACCTCAGCTTCTGACATCCCTTCCTCACTAAGCTTAATCATCTATAGCTTTGATTTAGAGTAGGAGATGTGAGACTCTTCCTTTCGCATGAACATTTGGAAGCCATCATAGGGTTATTAATTGGCCTAATTTTAACATTGTTGTATCTTAGGAAATATGGAGGCCTGAGAGAGGGAGAGAGATAGGACCAGTAAGTGGAGCAGTCAGAACACACACATTTATCAGTTTGCTGTCTTCTGTGGGTGGAGTTCATGGCACCCAGAACAATTATGATATTAACATGAAAAATAAAGGCTATAATAATAATGAAAACATTTGAAATATTTCAATAATTACCAAAGAAATGTAATGGAGACATGAAGAGAACATATGCTATTGAAAAAATGGTACCAATAGACTTGCTCAATGCAGGGTTGACACAAAACTTCAATTTGGAAAAAATGTGTTATCTTCAAAGTACAGTAAACCAAAGTGCAATAAAACCAGATGTGCATGTACCATCTGAAGGACCTACCCGAGGCTGTTTTGTTGTAGATTTTTTTTTGTAAGTTAAGACTATACTCTAAAATAATGATTAAAAATATAGTAAATACATCAACCAGTAGCATAGTCGCTCATTATCAAGTATGATGTACTGTAGAGAATTGGGTGTGCTATGCTTTTATATTACTGGCTGCACAGGAGCTTTGTTTACACAAGCATCACTACAATCATGAGTAAGTGAATGCAGTGTACTATGACATGATGACAGCTATGACAGCATGGCACTAGGCAAGAGGAATGTTTCGGCTCCATTATAATCTTATGGAAGTATATGGGCCCCATTGTTGGCCAAGATGTCATGAGGCAGTGCATGACTATATTTTCTGTAGAAATGAGATTGTTTGGGGTCAATTAGGGCTACTATACCATTATGTTTTTTAGAACTGTAGAAATCTAAATTAACCAATATTTGTACAGGACATTTTCATAGATATTTTCTCATAATAACCCAATTCTTTCAAAGAAAATAAGAAGTGGCTTGTTTACATCACCATTAATCTATAAAACAAAGAAAGAAACAAAAATATAGTTGCTCTATTCCTTAGATACATATCTTTTGTGATTTTCATAGCATCAGAAAAAACTGACATGTAGCGTCTAAATCAATCCTCTTAACATTAATTTCCCCAAATTAAGCTCACTTAACTATTAAGTTTTGAAATTGTGTTTATTTTCAGTTGACTGGGGTATATTCAATAAATCAATTTGCAATGCATCTGTTGTGTCTACATCTCTCTTGCTGGTATTTCTCCTCTCGTAGAATAGTTAGCACAGAAGAGACTTCCTCCATGGGATCCTAGCTTAGAAATGGGTGCATTTCAGAGCCAAAGTAGTATAAGCTACAAAAATGATTCTGAGCAATGGAAAAAGAGTCCTCATCTGTCCTTCACAGCTCACTAAAGAGTTTGCTCCACCACTATCCCCAGACTTTTCCATCTTTAATGTCTTTCCCTTAATTGTACCCACTTCTAATCCTGATGCACATTTTCAAATGTTTATTCTTCTCAAGAGAAATTCCTCCATCCTGCATTTTTTTTGCAATCTCTAACCATTTTGGAAAATTTCTAGAAAGAAGACATTTCCACATCTGTGCCTTCTTCTCATTCACCATAATCTAGCCTCCACTCCCACTCTTCTAGATTTTTCCAAGAACTCTCCAAGGACTTCTGTAGGAACAAGTATAAAACTCTCTTCTGGGCTAGGAACGGTGGCTCATGCCTGTAATCTCAACACTCTGGGTGGCTGAAGTGGGTGGATCACCTGAGTTCAGGAATTTGAGACCAGCCTGACCAACATGGTGAAACTCTGTCTCTACTAGAAATACAAAACTTAGCCAGGTGTGGTGGTGCACACCTGTAATCCTAGCTACTTGGGAGGCTGAGGCAGGAGAATTGCTTGGACCAGGGAGGCGAAGGTTGCGGGCGAGCTGAGATCGCACCACTGAACTCCAGCCTCAATAACAGAGTGAGACTCTGTCTCAAAAAAAAAAAAAAAAAAAAAAAGGGCTCCATGGAAATGTTTCAAGTGCCTACTGTGACTGTGCTGCTCTGGACGCCAAGCCTTGGTTTGGTTTTTTTTTCCTCTTACTTTTGTTTCTCCTTTTATTTGATTGGGTGCTGAAATGTAAGAGACCTCTAAGCTTCCTTACTTAGCACTCATTTTACCCTGGATAATCTCTTTTGCTTTCATTCAGGCTTCTACTGAGACCACTGTACACTGATACCACTCCACAATTTATCCTCCCCTTTTCTGATCTGTAAGACTCTGAGCCTGAATGTTTTTCCAAAGGAAAGCTCAATACTTAGATGTGCCTCAGTCTCCTCAGAATCAGCATTTCAAAACCAAACTTTTCTTTTTTTCTTTCTTTATATTTTAGAAACAGGGTCTTGCTCTGTCTTCACCCAGGCTGGAGTGCAGTGGCGTGATCATGGCTCATGGCAGCGTTTAAACTCCTGGGCTTGAGCAATCCTCTGGCCTCAGCCTCCAGAGCAGCTGGGACCATAGGCATACACCACCACATTCAGCTGGCAAACTTTTCTTTCTTCTGCATATTTTTCTTCTTCCTATATCTTTGGCCCTTCTTAGTTGAGTAGCATCATGATCTCCCTAATCATGCAAAATAAAGAACTAAAACTAAAGTAAGCTCTGAGGTTTGCTCCCACCTAAGCCCTGTCTTTAAGTTGCTTAGTCTGTTTTTGAATTCATCCCCTTTCTTTCCTCTGACTCTGCCCTTGCTCAGACTATCACCATCAATGTTCCGCATAATACTGATAGCTCTGAACCCGTCCCCGCACTTTCAATCTTAATCCTAATACAGCAAGTCCTGATTATGATCCATACACAATGAGACGTTTATCTCTTAGCAGCGATGAAATGGAATCCAATGGAAAACATCACAAAGCATTTCTGTTAGAAAAAAACAAACACCGCTATGTTAAGAGACTACATAAACCTAATCTGTATTCTACATGATTTTTCAACGGAGGAATATTTCTGGAGTAAAAATATGCTCCATTACTCCCCTGCTGAAAACTCTGGGATAGCACTTCGTTGTCTTCAGAATCAAGAGAGGAAGAACAAGGATCTGATTTTCCACTCCTACGTTACTCCAGTTACTCCATCTATGCTAATTTGTGTTTGTTTAATTTCCAGAGATAACTATGCTCTGTAATAACTCTGGGCTTTGGACATTCAGTTTTTTCTGCCCAGGATGCCCACTTCCCATCCTGTCAGCTGTTTATTCATCCTTCATTATCTAGTTTCTCTTTACCTCTTGAGACTCAGTATCTCACCCTTCTCCTCAGTGCTGACTCACTCAAACTAAGTTCGCATTGAACATCCCCCCCCAGACTTACTTTAATCTTTTGAAATTGCTCTTTCTTTCCTGGGGAGGCTTTGTACACACATTTCTCACTGTCTTAAACACTCCTCCCCGCTTAGCCTGCCTGACACATAACCTAATCTTCAAACTTCACTTTAAATGTCATTTCCTCTGTCTCTCACTCCTCAAGCTGTCCTCTGTTCCAGAACCAGAGTACGCTTGATCACTTTCAAAGCACTGTACTGTATGGTGTTTATAAAAATCTATTTTCCTATTTGATTTTGAGTATGGCATGTTAATTGGGGCAGTGCTACTTATTGCAGGAGACAAACTCCTACATCTGAGTAGCTTAATATAGTGGAGATTTCTTTCTTTCCCATAGAAAGTCCAAACAGATGTTCCTAATTGTCAGGTGGCTCTACTCCAAGCATGAATCAGGGTCCCAATTCCATCCTGTGGCTCAGCCAGTTTCAATACATGTTCACTTTGAAAAAGAAGTTTTATGGGCCAAGTCTGCTGGTGCCTCACATGACCACTGCCCACAAGTCACTTGGCCACACCCAATTGCAAGAGAGACTGGAGAAAGTAGTTAAGCTGTGCACCTAGGAAGAAGAAGAAATGGTTTGATGTATAGACTTTGAGTCTCTGCTGGAGCTAGGCTCTGCTTTTTCTCTATTGCCGATACCTGTCATGGACATGACCCACATTTATTGAACAAATGAGTAAATTAAAAGCAATAGAGCTTATATTTTAACTCAGCACTTCCAGTAGTTTTTAAAGAGCACTTAGACTCAACAAGTCCACTTTAAAAAAAGTCTTCTCTTTTTTTGTATACCCAATGAACTAAAAATAGGTTTTTAAGGGAAGAAATAGAAACTAAGTTGTAATTGGTGGCACGTACTACCATAGCTAAAGTCCTTACTCAAGTGACGGACACGGAGAAATCACCCTGATGTGGTTTGGCTGTGTCCCCACCCACATTTCATCTTGAATTGTAATCCCCACATTTGGAGGAGGGACCTGGTGGGAGATGATTGATCATGGGGGTGGATTTCTCCCTTGCTATTCTCATGACAGTAAGTGAGTTATCAGGAGATCTGATGTTTAAAAGCCTAGCACTTCCCTTTTCTCTCTCTCTCCTCCTGCCCCCATGTAAGACACGCCTTACTTCCCCCTTCCCCTTCTGCCATGATTGTAAGTTTCCTGAGGCCTCCCCAGCCATGCAGAACTGTGAGTCAATTAAGCCTCTTTTGTTTATAAATTGCCAGTCTGGGGGAAGTATCTTTGTAGCAATGTAAGAACAGATTAAAACACATCCCCCTGGAAATTTAATAATGATGGTAGTTGTATTTGTTTCCCTAGGCTACTTTAACAAAGTTCCACAAAGTAAGTGGCTTAAGTAGGAGAAATTCATTGTCCCACAGTTGCAGAGGCTGGAAGTCTCAAGATCAAGGTGTCAGCAGAATTGGTTCCTTCCAAGGGCTGTGAGGGAGAATCTGTCCTATGCCTCTCCCCTAGCTTCTGGTGGTTTGCTGGCAATCTTTGGTGTTCCTTGGCTTCTGCAATATCACCCCAATCTCTGCCTTCATGTCCATATGTGCATATCTGTGTCCAAATTTCCCCCTTTATAAAAACACCAGTCGTATTGGATCCAGGCCCACCCTACTCCAGTAGGTCCTCATCTTAGCCAATTACATCTGCAATAACCCTATTTCCAAATAAGGTCACATTCTGAGATGCCAGGGATTAGGACTCCAGGATGTGAATTTTTGAGGGACAGAACTCCACCTAAAGCAGGGGAGTTTATGAAGCTCAGATGTGTTAGCCTCCCTGTTTGTCCTTACGTTAAAGTAAAGCTTAAAAAGAATCTTGTGATCCAAATTAGACTCTTTTCTGTCAAAGGGCAGCATTCTGACTGAAGAGGAAGAATGGGATGGAATGCAGCCATGGCATCCCAGGCACAGGCCCCACATGAAACAACAGTAATACTAAGAATTTGCTTTCATAACTGATACTGAGCTTTTAGAAGAAGAGGCATATTTGTAACCCCAGCTAGAGTACTTTGCTTTGACTGAAAAGTCAATTTCAACTGTTCTTTATGAACACATTCCTTTTCCCTGAAGTTTCATCAAAATGCAAATATACACATGTCGGACATGAGGGATCTTCTTACTTTAACAAACACATATACAAAGTGATTTCTAGCAATTAAAATGGCAGCTTCAGTAATCATCTGATCTCTCACATCAACTACCCCTTGAATTATAAATATCATAGTCATCAGAGAGGCTTTATAAACATTCATTGGAGCAAATGATATATTTTCTCATTTTCTTTAGAGTTTTTCTCAAAAATCTCATAGAATAATTGAATTAATGATCTTGAAACAATTGTGGGGATTGTTCAGTCTAGGATGTCCAGGGATGCTCAGCAAAGCCCTGAGTGTTCATTCAAGTCCAGAAGTGTAGAGGTAGGTGGGTGGGTAGAACAGTGGGGCAACTGGAAGGAGATTGGGAGGAAGGAGATTCTGGCCAGTTGGCACACCTCCAGCCCAACCCAATTAGGGTACTTTAATCTAATGTACATATTGTAGCTTTGTTTGAAAAAAGTATTTCACATTTTATAAAAGAAAGAAAATTTAGACCCAGAGAAATTGTGATTTATTGAAATTCCTGTAGCTAGCCAAGTGAGCAGCAGAGCTGAGTGAGAATCAAAGTTTCCTTCTGTCCATCCATACATATTAAGCTACATCTCTCCCAGCTTCATACAAATGCAAGAAGGAAACTCATTACAGGTTCATTTAAGGCAAATATGTTGACTGCCTTGATCAGGGAAGTTTATGACAACTCAATCCATGTCTTCATAAAAATAAGCCAAGCCTGCTGGGTGCAGTGGCTCACACCTGTAATCCCAGCACTTTGGGAGGCCGAGGTGGGTAGATCATAAGGTTAGGAGTTTGAGACCAGCCTGGCCAACATGAAGAAACCCCATCTCTACTAAAAATATAAAAATTAACTGGGCACAGTGGCAGTCACCTATAATCCCAGCTACTAAGGAGGCTGAGGCAGGAGAATCGCTTGAATGTTGTGGGTAGATGGGGGTAGAGGAGATAGTGAGCTGAGATTGTGCCATTGCACTCCGGCCTGGGAGCCTGGGCGATAGAGTGAGACTCTGTTTCAAATAATAATAATAATCTGCCAAGGCTAAATTGGGGCATTTTTAGCCCAGCCCTTTCAACATAAAAGATTTTTATGATATAAAGATGTAACTTTTAAATAATGCACATTATATGTCAAGTTAATCACAGATCTAGACCTTTATTCTTTATCTGCAATTCTTTTCTTTTAGTTCAGTTTTTAAAGGCCCACTTAGGGCCAGGTGTGGAGTGTCACATCTGTAATCCCAGCACTTTGGGAGGCCAAAGTGGGTGGATCACTTGAGGCCAGGAGTTAGAGACCAGCCTTGCCAGTGTGGCAAAACTCCGTCTCTACTAAAAATACATAAATTAGCCAGGCGTGGTGGTGCATGCCTGTAATCCCAGCTACTTGGGAGGCTGAGGCACGAGAATGGCTTGAACCCAGGAGGAGGCGATGGAGTGAGCAGAGATCATACCACTGCACTCCAGCCTGGGTGGCAAGGAGTGAGACTCTCTCTCTCACACTCACTAAAAAAAAAAGATCTAATTAGCACAACTGAAACTGATACAACCAGAGGAGTGTTCCATCACATAAAACATTACATAATGTTAAGTTCACCAGGCTTAACAAATGAGCTATTTTAAATAAATATACTCCCTGTGTTACATTTTAATATGAGCAATCTGTTTCTAACATTTGCCCAAGAGGTCCTAAGAATTCCTGCCTCTTCCCTCCACATCACAGTCATTCATTCTTACTTAGGGTAGGGGTGAATAACACTTAGAGAGTAGCAGGGATGGGAAAAAGAAAGAAGGGGCCAGGAGCAGTGGCTCATGCCTGCAATCCTAGGACTTTGGAAGGCCAAGATGGGAGGATCACTTGAAAGCAGGAGTTCGAGACCAGCCTGGTCAACATAGCAAGGTCTCATCTCTATTAAAAAGAATTTTGATTAATTAATAATAATTTAAAAATTTTAAAAAAGGAGGCTCTCTTCTGCTTTGCAAGGAAGAAGAGAAAGGGGTTAAACAAAGGAAAGAAAAAGAATCAAAGATTTGAGAGAAGAAAAATCATTTTTTCATTCTCCTAACAGTCTTGGGTTGAGGAAATCCAGGAGGAAGGAAAAGTAGAAGGGGGAAGAGAGAATGGAGAAAGAAAGATTAGATGAAGGAAGAAGTCACAAGAATAAGACACAGCTCTTTATACCTGTGCTTCTCCTAAACTTCTTTTTGTCCTCTCACCCAAAAACACATTTAAATTAGCTTGAGTGAGACTGAAGAATTTACTGGACAGATACAAAAATATCTTATAGAAAGCACACTCAGACCACAGGAGAGACTGGGATTCGCAGCAGCAAATTGGTTTGCTCCGGGGAAAATTCTTTCCCTTTGGCTTTCTTGCTGGTTGTCTCTATTTCTCCCTCCCTCCTCTACTCCTTCTCCCTCTTCCTCCCCATCTCCAACCCATAGTTCCTCATCTCTTCTTCCTGTTTTTTTTTTTTACCTTCTTCCTCTTTATGTCCTGCTCTCTGCCTGTCCATTTGCTAGATACGTCTGGCATCCTATAGCTCCAGAAGATCTCTTCATTTCAAACAACCGGCAGTTAACTGGTATTCCTGTCCTCAGTTCCAAACCCTCAAGTTGAAATATTTAGTTGGCCTAGCTTAGGTCAGGTTCCATGTGATCTGGTCAATTAGTTCCATCTAACCGCCAAGGTAACTACTTTTGTTGGGGAGTTGGGAGAGATACCAGGTAGTAGAGAGGGGAATTGTGGACTAAACAAGCAACTTCATATAGTTCTACAACCCTTCGCAACCCTGTCCCAGGCTCTCAACTGGTGTCCTCAGTCTCCAACCCTTATCCTAAGAGTCTTCAACCTCTTATAACACTATTTCTCACAGTGTTGTCCAGATCACTTGCATCAAAGTGAGTTTATTTAAAAATGCAGATACCTAAGCTCCTTACTCCAAACCTATTCGAGATGCCTTATGTGTTAAATACACTTTTGGGACTGGTTTGAAAAACTCAGTGCTAAGAAGACTATACTGGAAAAGTTACTCTGAGTTTTAAATAAACTTTTGAAATAATTATAATTATTAATAGATAATGTTTATTAAATATAATAATTGTAGATTATGGATATTATCCATATGGATAATTATGGATATTATCTTATAAATAATTATTACAGATAATATTTATTATAGATAATAATTATTACAGATAATATTTATTGTAGATAATACTTTAAAACACTATTTATAAAAAGTGGATAGCACTTTCTAGATTAAAGGGATATTTATTTTTAAATTTCAGAAAGTAAAGAGAAGATGCTATTATGCAAAAAGTAATATGCAGAATTTTCTTCTTTATTTACGTGCTGTACCATTTACTTTGTGCATCCACAATTCCTGTAGGTCTGTAAGGAGCCCAAGAAATCTGCATTAGTGTTTATCACATTTCTGCCTTTTCACAGCCATCTTGATGATTCCATGTTCTGTTTATTTTCTCCTCATTTCTAGCTGTAACTAGATAATCCTAACATCTTTATCTCAACACAACTATGCAGTAGGTCTTAACATCAAATGCCACTGCCACTCTTCTGTGAAAGTCATCCACAACAAAACTTATGCTAGTCCTCCTTCCTATTGATTGATCATCAGTACACACTTACTTTCTCTGACTAGATTCTCTCCTTCACTATTCCTCTGAGCTTGTGATTCTCAAATTTGGATACATACATTCCTGGGGACACATAATTTTAGATCAGGAGCCATAAGACAATGTTTCTCACTTGAGCATTTATTTAACTGAAGCATTTATTTAAATAATCATCAATCATTTAGATGATTTAATAACTGAACTGAAAAGCAACCTGGATATATTAACTAGAAAGATACAAATTTCACATTAAATTTTAAGAAAAAAGGTGAGCCTTCAAAAAATGTGTGCTATGTTCTCTAAGTTCCCAATCTTGGGTGCCTTATTTACTTGATAATACGTTATCAGTTTAGCTGATCTTCTTGAAACACACACATTCAACAACTATACAAATACTAGTTTAAACAAGAAAAGCTTACAGAAAAATGTCAATTAGGCCCAGCATATCATCTCCCCTTTCTCATTCTAAGTGAATCCCAAAGGTTGCTGATTTTCAAGGGGCTAAGTGGGAGCCAAAAGAAAGCAATTTTATTTTCAAGTAAGTGTAGCATTCAGTAGATCTTGAGCAAAGTAAATATCCTGGGAGCTGGTTTCATAATAGGTTCCTCCTATGAAGACTGGCTCTAACCAGTTCTTGGGAAATGTGCTTACAGACAAGAATTGCCCAACTGATTTCAGTAGACAAGGAAGTACATAAGGCAACAGAGGTCAAGCCAATGACTGTACAACCTAGACACATCTTTATAGATAAATTGATCCTCAAAACAATGCCACATACTTACTTAGTATCAAGATTTAGATAACACAATCTACAGAGCTCAAGGCATTCTTCATAAAAATTTAAAAGTAAACAATGATGTTCATTCTTTTCTGGGTGGCAGGGTGTAAATTACCTCCGTGGGGCTTGGCCATACAGATAGCTTGAGTAGACAGCTACCCACACAGTGTAATTTGAGGGGAGCCGCAAGGTTCTGTCTGTTGGAAAATATATTCCCCTTTGATTTCTCAGAACATAGCCTTCCCCAGATTCCTGACTTCCATTCCCACCATTAGTCACCAGAGTTAGATACCAAGTAGAAGTAGTACGTCCATCAAGTCATTGTGGAAATGTACACTTAGATGATCTGAGAGGGGCATTGGGTTTTTTCCCATTTATACAATAAAACACATTCACACATTAACATGGATTAGTTTACCTGGGCTAACTGTCAATCTGGAAAGCCAATGCTAGGATTCTGATGGCATGTGACATGAAATAGTAAGTTTTTAATGAGAGGCATGAGTTTCACGGGAATCAGAAGACCTGGTTGGGCCCAGCAGAGGGCACCCTAGGAAACCAGCACAAGAAGATTACACACAGCATAGTAGAGAAAGGCTCTCTAAACTTAGCTATTTATTCCTTTGTAATTTTTGCCAAGCCAACCCTGATCACCACCAAGCAAACAGGATCACTTTAAAGTTAACTGGTCATGAGTAGGGTGCCCAGGAGGCAGCAAATTACTTCTGAATTCTGAAAGTGCCAAAACAATCGTCATCATCATCATCATCATCACCATCACTCCTAAAAGCCATGTACATTTCTCAATAGCTTCTGGTAGAATCAATTGCTTTCATCCCGCTGATAGGTAATATGAAGGAGCTGGCAGAAAACACAGAGAAAGAACATTAGAAAGACACAGACAGAACTCAACGACCGACAAGCGAGGCTGGGGATGGTGGTATAAAGGCAGCTAAGGCTGAACGCAGTGGTTCACACCTATAATCCCAGCACTTTGAGAGGTTGAGGCAGGAGGATCACTTGAGCTTGGGAGTTCAAGACCAGCCTGGGGCCAGGTACGGTGGCTCATGCCTGTAATCCCAGCGCTTTGAGAGGCCAAGGGGGTGGGTCACCTGAGGTCAGGAGTTGAAGACCAGCCTGGCCAATATAGTAAAACTCTGTCTCTACTAAAAATACAAAAATTAACTGGGCATGGTGGTGCATTCCTGTAGTCCCAGCTACTTGGGAGGCTGAGGCAGGAGAGTCGCTTGAACCCAGGAGGCAGAGGTTGCAGTGATCTGAGATCGTGCCACTGCACTCCAGCCTGGGCAACAGAGTGAGACCCTGTCTCCAAAAAAAAAAAGAGAACAGCCTAGACAACATAGCAACACCTTATCTCTACAAAATATACACAAATTAGCCAAGTGTGGTAGTGCATATCTGTAGTCCCAACTACTAGAGAGGCTGAAGTGGGAGAATAGCTTGAACCCAGGAGGCTGAGGCTGCAGTGAGCCAAAATCACACTACTGCACTTCAGCCTGAGTGACAAAGTGAGACCTTGTCTGAAAAAAGAAAATAGACAGCTAAGATAACATCCTCACTGATTGCCCCATAAAGTAGGTTGCTGGAATGACTACCAAATTCCTTTTCTCTCTGACACTGGTTTGATCCATACCTGTAATGTATTTATAGAAATTCACAGATAGATCAGATAGAGCCAGATCAGTTAACTCTTAGAGAGCCAGAGGACACCTCCTCTACACAGCAAATTAAATTGTTCCTGAGGAAAAGCATGGAGTTCACTTTAGGTACACTAAGATAAACCCAACATAGACTTGACAGTATGCTTGCTGTATACTAAAGAGTAGAAAATGAGTTTTGAAAAATTATCAAAAAATAATAATCAGTGATCATGTAGAGCAAAAGACAGGTATCCAATATATTAGGCTAATGCAAAAGAAATTGTGGGTTTTGCCATTAAAAGTAATACTCACACCTGCAATCCCAGCACTTTGGGAGGCCGAGGCAGGCGAATCACTTGAGGTCAGGAGTTTGAGACCAACCTGGCCAATATGGTGAAACCCTGTATCTACTAAAAATACAAAAATTAGCTGGGTGAGTTGACAGGTGCCTGTAATCTTAGATCCTTGGGAGGCTGAGGCAGGAGCATCACTTGATTCTCCATCTCTAGCTAAGATTGCACCACTGCCCTCCAGCCTGAGTGACAGAGCAAGACTCCATCTCAAAAAAAAAAGCCAGTTGCACATATAATCCTAACTACTCAGGAGGCTGAAGGGGGAAGACTGCTTGAGCCTAGGAGTTTGAGGCCAGCCTGGGCAATAAGGTGAGACCCCATCTCTAAAGTAATAATAATAATTTATATTTAGCAATGATCCCATCTTCTGACCTAACAAAAAAGTGTTAATTTTCAGTGAGAAAACTAATATAAAAGTATTAATCTTTGATGAGAAAAGAGGATATAGGGAAGGTCAAGACCTAGCAGGGTACTTATTATATCTTTTGTTGTTTGTCTTCCTCCACTGTACTGTATACATTTTTTTGTGCAAAGACAAAATGCTTGGGTTTGGTAAATGCTTGTTAAACATTGATTAAATGAATAAACACAATACAAGGGTTAGGTAGCACTTGAGTGATAGCACAACTAGAGGTGATAGGAGGAAATTTAGTCAGGCTGATGGAACTTGATGCACAGTATTTGTGCAACAGGTGTCAGTGATATCCAAAAGGAAGTTCTCAACCTAGCCATTGGTCAAGTGGCAGGAGCCCAGATATGGAAATCCAGAAGTGGCAGCACTGCAAATGTACATGTGCATGGAGAAATAGGATTAGGAAAATCTGTCAGCCGGTAGCCGAATCCTATCACTGGACTGATGTCAGAGGGAGATTATAGTCATTGAGAAGGCATCCACATGAACAGGGGAGAGGCCGGGTTCTAGAATACAAAGTTATCAAGATAGAAATACAGATGTTTATAGAAGTGGAAGCTTCAGCCGGGTGCAGTGGCTCAAGCCTGTAATCCCAGCACTTTGGGAGGCCGAGGCGGGTGGATCACGAGGTCAAGAGATCGAGACCATCCTGGTCAACATGGTGAAACCCCGTCTCTACTAAAAATACAAAAAATTAGCTGGGCACGGTGGCGCATGCCTGTAATCCCAGCTACTCAGGAGGCTGAGGCTGAACCCAGGAGGCAGAGGTTGCGGTGAGCCGAGATCGCGCCATTGCACTCCGGCCTGGGTAACAAGAGCGAAACTCTGTCTCAAAAAAAAAAAAAAAAGAAGTGGGAGCTTCCAAAACTAGGTTAAAGGGGAATGGTGGTTTTGTTTCATTAAGCAGGAAAGCAATAGTACAGTCTAGCAATAGGTGTTATTGATCCATTTTACAGATCAGGAACCTGAGGCTCAGTGAGAATAAGTAAACTTGTGGAAGGCCATATAGCTAATTTAAATGCGTGATTCTGGCTCAAAAATAAAGCCTACCTATGCCGGGTGTGGCAGCTCATGCCTATAATCTCAACACTTTGGGAGGCTGAAGTGGGTGGATCACTTGAAGTTAGGAGTTCAAGACCAGCCTGGCTAACATGGTGAAACCCCGTCTTTGCTGAAAATACAAAAGTTAGCCGGATGTGATGGCACATGCTTGTAATCCCAGCTACTAAGGAGGCTGAGGCAGAAGAACCTCTTGAACCAGAGAGGCAGAGGTTGCAGTGAGCTGAGATCACACCACTGCACTCCAGCCTGGGTGATAGATCAAGACTCTGTCTAAAAAATTAAAAGAAAAAAAAAAGTTCAAAAAAAAAAATAAACCCTAGCTAAATCCAAAACTAATTATTTCTCTTTTTCTTACTTCAGCCTGTAACTCTTAAAAATTTAGTTACTGGAAATAGTAAGTTAGACTATCTTTGTAAGTCGATTTTTAATATTTCAGACGTCTTGGAGCACTGGGCTAAAACTCCTCAAATCAGGCTTTAATGGTTACAGAGCTGGGATGCAGCTGAAACTACAGCAGTGGTTCTCAACCTGCACATTGGAATTATCTAAAGTGTTTAAAAAACACAGATGCCAGGGTTCCACCACTGGAGATGATCATTTCATCAATCTGAGGTATGGCTCATGCATCAGGATTTTTTAAGTCCCCTTAGACTATTCTAATGTGCATCCAAGCTAGAAACTACTGGCTTAGAAGCAGAAATCAAGAAGCCTCAGCTATTTGCAGAGGAAGGCTATGGTAGCTTGTATATTTCAATGGGATAGGAAAAATACTAGAGGACTCATGGGCTTATATTTTTTTTCTTGGACAAGTGGACCATAACTGGTTCTTTGTTTTTCCAGTTTAACCTTAGAAAATATGCCCAAAGTCAACAGGTATACAATTAAACTTACAAGTCAAATGGTTCCATGTTCTTAGATTCTAAGTGCTAGTTGTGTGTGACCCAAGGCAAGGTTTTAGAACTGGATGTCCAAAATTGCTCATTACTATTCTATGCTTGGCTAAAACTCTTACATCACCCTGCAATGGAATGTGACCCAAGTCAAGAAAAAAAACAAAAGCATTTGTGTTGCTTTCATGATTAGTAATGGGAATGAAGAGGGACTGAGATATCTCAAAACAACTTATACTTTGCCCAACCTATTTAAGAACTGATTCATGTAATAGTTACTAATCTTGATGTCCACAAATAATACAGTACATGTGTAACTTCTGGATGTGTAAATTCTAGATATTTAATTTGCTTGACTGGATCCTAATCATAGAACTTGTTTATTATTTAAGGTACACACTTAATACAGCAAATACAACAAGGTTTCTATCCCCAACTTCCATTATCAGAATTCTTGTGTACAGCTTCCTAATAGGAAACAATTAATTATACAATAAATACATATTTGTTTATGGTCAGTATGCATCTTTGTTTGACTGGAATTGTCCTGGTTCACATGTGTCATTCCAGAATAATTTTTAATAGCACCCTCTCTCACTCTCAAAAATGTTTCACTTTTGGTGATAAATATTCTGGGTACCCTTACACATAGCTCACTCAGTCTGCCTTTCCTCTGCAACTACTGTAGTGATACACTGTGTTTGGAATGTGGTCTGTTTCTATTTTGAACACTCCTGTAGCTATTCAGGAAAATAAGACCATTGAAACATTAATCAGTTGATCAACATGCCTTCTTTACATTTTTAAAGAAACATAGTACTGCTTGAACAAATGGGAAACAAATAGTATACTAGTAAACTAGAAGACATAAACCTAAATATATCAGCAATTACATTTATTCCAGCACAAATGAATTGTAAATAATTGTATTGTCAATTGATTAACAATGTGATGATAAAACACAATTTCTTCAGCCACAAGGTAATAGTGTGTGTTTTTTGTGGCTGTATAGTTGTCCTCCTTGAACATGTTCCATCTAGCAATGTCACAAATATCACACTGTCCTCTGAATAATTAGACTACCTAGACAAAGTTTTGAAGCATTATCTAGCACCGATCAACCAAAAGTACATACTTGTACAGTATGGAAACTCCTTGACTCAATCAGCACATCTCACCTGGATGAAATCTGAAAACTGAATAGGTTGTAGGTTTTGCTACCTCTGGCACATAGCCAAAACTTGTGGTAAGATTTATTTCAAACAATGGACAATGTATACAGACAGTGGTTCAAGATTAGCATGACCAAAATAAAGTTTTGAAAGTGAAGGGGGGCACCATAATAATTACACTAGCCCAAAACGGATATTTTGAGACCAGACTACAATCACTCTAGTCAAGACAAAAAAGAAAAGGAAGGCAGGACAATGCATTTTATTTACTTCCAAATCCAAGAATTGCTATTCTAACCAAATCAGGCTGCACGCAGAAAGATGGGTCACAGTTAACAAAATGATTTCTATATTTCACAGTGTACTCCCATTTCCTTGTTTTATTTGTCTTCCAAATATGTTATTTTATAAAAGTATATTTTGTGGCAACATAGATGAACAAGAAAATGTCTCACGGAAAAGTGTCCAAGATAATAAAGGTTCTGGAGGAAAAGTATCATTTGAGAAATGGGTACATGATTTGTATGAACTCTGACCTCAAATACTGTAGTGTCATTTTTAAGTGGGAATGGGCACATGCTGAACTCCAGAGCATAGCATAGACAAATAGATGTTTTTAGAATCCAAGAAAACAGATTTAATTCCATATAAGGAAGAACTGTAACACTTATTGACAACAGAATAAGTTGCTGGATAGGATAGAAAACATATCAGTACAGGAAGTATACAAGTAGAAGCTCCGTAGCTATTAGTAGTGTTACAGAGCAATGTTGTTTGTTTGTTTGTTTGTTTTTGAGACAGTCTCACTCTGTCACCCAGGATGGAGTGCAGTAGCACAATCAGAGCTCTCTGCAGCCTCAACGACCCAGGCCCAACCAATCCTCCAACCTCAGCCTTGCAAGTAGCTGGGACCACAGGCATGCACCACCATGCCTGGCTAATTTTTAAATCTTTTGTAGAGATGTATTTGTGACAGTGATAGAGGTTGGTCACTCTGTGTTCCCCAGGCTGGTCTCAAGCTCCTGGGCTCAAGCAATTCTCCTGCCTCAACGTCCCAAAGTGCTGAGATTACAGGTGTGAACTACTGCGCCCAGCTACAGAGGAGTTTTGATGCACCAGGTGGCGCTGCTAATTTAAGGTTCTCTCGTGAAATGGGTCTTTTCACCTGGTCAGTATCTTATTCCTCCTTCTTCTGGTAATAGCTTCCATTGTTATTTGTTGAACCACCTTTCCATTTCTATGAGGCATAGTAGAGCTAAAATCACCCTCAGCTTCCAGAAATAGGTGTGTGATCCTTATATAGTCATTTAGTGGCTTTTATCTCCTTGGCCAAGAAAGGGCACGTGGTCCATGCTCGGAAAATTTGAAGCAGTCCTAAGATTTTCAAGGAAACTGTTGGGAAAAAGGAATCGTTTTCTTCACAGGTTGCTGAAAGGGTAGGATGTAGGCCCAGAACTTCTGGCAACTATCTTGCTAGCAAGCGGGGGAGGGCTTGCCTGAGAATGAAACCAATACAGACGAAAGCATAGCCAAGCAGTGGAGAGAGATAGACTGAGTCCTGGCTCTTTTTTTTAGCCCACACATCTAACAATGTCTGAAGCCAGATTAGCTCTGGATTTTTAACTTCTGTGTTTCAAGACTTTTCCTTTTATTTTTAAGCCAGTTTGAATTTAGTTTTTAAAAATTATTTGAAACAGAAAGAATCCCGAATCATACAGGTCCCGTCAAACAAAATGAAACTTGATTATATTAACGTGTACACTATATATCTAGCTTGGCAGATTTCTGGTTATTTCTAGATTTCTAGCATTTCTCATAATGCTTTGATGGTAGTTAAATGCAGTTACTTGCTATAAGTAATTGGAAATAATAAAACCTCATCATTTCAAAAGTAGGTATTTCACATTGATATAGACAGTCCTTCCCATTTCATTTGAATTAATGAGATGTCACTGCATAATATGTACATGGTTTATCTTATGCTCGTGATCCTCAACCTGGGGCTCCTAGAAATGGTGATGTTAATGAATGCATTTTACTTAGTATTAAAATATTTTAAAGTACGAGGTCCACGGCTGATTTTTAAAAATAAATATTTTAAAAGGGGTTATTTAAAAATAATGTTCTAAAAGGAATTCATAGCAGTGGTAAAATATTGGGAGATGCCTCAACACATGCTATGGTAGTTGATGTTCATGGTTTCTAGCAACTCTAGCTAGAGTTAAGCAGAAAAGGAATTTAGTAAAAGGAGAGTGAGTAATTTGTAGACTCATTGGCGGGGCTGGAGAGCCTAATTTCAGGATAAAATTAAAAAGTTTCACACTAAGTTTTAGCCTTTTTTTTTTTTTAACAAGGAAGTCATATTAATAGCTGTCTTTGCCATAGTCATAAGAAAAAAGACCCCTGTTCTTGGTTTCTTCCATCACTACCCTTAGTTAAAGTCCAGTTCTGAACCTAAGTCTCATGACAGTATACTGTCTTCAAAGGAAGCTGTTAAATGTCTGACATTCTTAGCCTCCTTAGCGATAGATGATTTTTGCCCCACACCAAGATTCTTTCATTAAGTGGGAATTCTCAAATACGGTATAGAATGGGACTTGGTTGTTATACAGACAAACTGAATCACGAATGTCTACTATTAGCCAAACTTTTGGCAGCTCAACACCAACTTACAAGCTTTTCCCCATGCTTAAATTTCTAAGAAAAGACCAGGCACGGTGCTCATGCCTGTAATCCCAGCATTTTGGGAGGCCGAGCTGAGTGGATCATGAGGTCAAGTGATGGAGAACAACCTGGCCAACATGGTGAAACACCATCTCTACTAAAAATACAAAAAAATTAATTGAGTGTGGTGGCATGTGCCTGTAGTCCCAGCTACTTGGGAGGCTGAGGCAAGAGAATCATTTGAACCTGGGAGGCAGAGGTTGCAGTGAGCTGAGATCGTGCCACTACACTCCAGCCTGGTAACAGAGTGAGACTCGGTCTCAAAAAAAAAAGTTTTAAGAAAAAAAAAAATGTTCCTACTTAAAGTAACTATGCTTCCTCATATAAAGGGAACCAGTTGAAGTTTGATCCAGATTGAAATTCAGGCTTTCTAGAAGATATCCAGCTCTTCTGGAATTGTGCCATGGTATTGTCTCAGTATTCTATAAACTATGGACTAATTTGAAAAAGCCACTATCAATAGATAAATAATAGAACAGAGATAAAATGAAAGACAAATGGAAAAACCGTTCAGATTTATACATACATATATGAAAGATAATATGGGTAGATGTTGCAGTCTTATTTCTGTAATTTGTCCTGGTGCTGTATTTGCACTGATTACTCAACTCCTCTATTACCAATTTTAAGTTTCTTTTGCCCTTAGCCGAGGATTTATCCATCTCGATCCTAAGAAAGCTGCCCTTGGCCATTCTTTCCGTATTGGGTTGCTGTAGGTTTCCTTTCACTTTTGATGCTGGGCATGGCAGTATTAAGAAGCACCCCCGAGAATCGCTGGATTTCCACCAACACGCTTCTGATCCTATTGTTTAATAGCAACACTGTTTCCCCATTATAGCTAGAATCATCATTTCTGTCATATCATAATCCTCTTTTTGACTTTTCATCCTGTGATTTTACAATTGGAAATAGAAAAGTGGCAAACTCAGATTCCAATGCAATTGAGCCAGTGTTTACCTGGTACCCTGTGGAAGCAGTCCTCCCTTGACTACTAAGACCCCCTAAACAAGCAGAGCCCAAGGGGATTGGAGTGGGATGCCAAGTTTTTATGATTCAGCCACTATGTGATTTTGTGAGAAGTGTCACTCCAGTTCTGCCCCTTAATTACCAAATTCATGCATTCAGGCCATGTAATCATCAGTGCCATAAAATTATCACAGCTTCAGAGCACATACAATATTTCATATGCTAGCACCCCAACTTCACAATATATTATCTTCTGGCTAGCATCATAGTTGAATATTTGGTGTCCCATCTCAACATTTTTTAAGGCAGACTGCTACTGGATCAGGAGATACATGATAAAGTCAGTAAGCCCATCAATATTAATCCATTTTCTTATTTTTAAGTTTCTCAATTAGAAGCTATACTGTATAGTACTTCTTGATGGAGAATACATTTAATAAGTCTATAAATGGTAAGGCTGACAGAAACATATGGGGAAGAAAAAGCAAATACAGTAGTCCCCCCTTATCCAAGGTTTTGCTTTGCAGTTTCAGTTATACGTGGTCAATAGCAATCCAAAAATATTAAGTGGAAATTCTAGAAATAGGCAACTAATCAGTTTTAAATTACACACCATTCTGAGTAGCATGATGAAATCTTGCACCATCCTGCTCTGTCCTGCCATGGACATGAATCTGGACATGAATCATCCCTTTGTCTGATATATTCACACTATATATGCTACCTGATTGATATTTTATAGAAAAAAACAGTGCATGTAGTAGTCCAGTCTAAAGCTGCTATAAGGACATTCATAAGACTAGGTAATTTATAAAGAAAAGAAGTTTAATTGACTAACAGTTTCATATGACTGGGGAGGCCTCAGGAAACTTAACAATCGTGGCAGAAGGGGAAGCAAACATGTCCTTCTTCACATGGCAGCAGGAAGGAGAAAAATGAGTGCCTGGCAAAGGAGGAAGCCCCTTATAAAACCATCAGATCTTGTGAGAACTAACCCACTGTCATGAGAACAAGATGGGAGAAAGTATCCTCATGGTTTATCTCTACCTGGTCCTTTCTACAACACATGGGGATTATGGGAACTATGTTCAAGATGAGATTTGGGTGTGAACATAGCAAAACCATATCATTCCGCCCCTGGCCTCTCCCAAATCTCATGTCTTCACAATTCAAAACACAATCATGCCCTTCTAACAGTCCCCAAAGTTCTAACTCATTCCAGCATTAGCCCAAAAGTCCAAGTCCCAAGTCTCATCTGAGACAAGTCCCTTCTACCTATGAGCCTGTAAAATCAAAAGTAAGTTACTTCCTAGATACAATGAGGGTATAGGCATGGGGTAAATACACCCATTCCAAATGGGAGAAATTGGCCAAAACATAGGAGCTATAGGCCCCATCTAAGTCCAAAACCCAATAGGGCAATCATTAAGCTTTAGAGTTCCAAAATGATCTCCTTTGACTCTACATCTCACATCCAGGCAGGTCACACTGATGCAAGAGGTAGACTCCCATGGTTTTCGGCAGCTCTGCCTTTGTGGCTCTGCAGGGTACAGCCCTACGCCCAGCTGCTTTCATAGCCTGCTGTTGAGTGCCTGCAGTTTATCCAAGTGCACTCTGCAAGCTGTCCTGTCAGCAGATCTACCATTCTGGGGTCTGGAGGACAGTGGCCCTTTTCTCACAGCTCCACTAGGTAGTGCCCCAGTGGGGACTTTGTGTGAGGATTCCAACCCCACATTTCCTTTTCACACTGCCCTAGTAGAGGTTCTCTGTGAGGATCCTGCCCCTGAGCAAACTTCTGCCTGGATATCCAGGTGTTTCCATACATCCTCTGAAATTCAGGTGGAGGTCCTAAACCTCAGTTCTTGACTTCTGTGCACCTGCAGGCTCAACAGCATGTGGAAGCTGCCAAGACTTGGGGCTTGCACCCTCTGAAGCCATGACCTGAGCTGTACCTTGTCCTCTTTTAGCAGTGACTGGAGTGGCCAGGACACAGGGCACCAAGTCCCTCGGCTGTACACACCAGGGGGGCACTAGGCCAGGCTCACAAAGCCATTTTTCCTCCTAGGCCTCTGGGCCTGTGTTAGGAGGGCCTGCAGTGAAGTTCTCTGACTTGCTTTGGAGACACTTTTTGCAGCGTGTTGGCCATTAACATTCAGCTCCTAATTACTTATGCAAATTTATGCTCTAGGCTTGAATTTCTCCCCAGGAAATAAGTTTTTCTTTTCTGTTGCATTGTCAGGCTGCAAATTTTTCACTTTTATGCTCTGCTTCTTCTTGAATGCTTTGCCACTTAAAAATTTCTTCTGCCAGATACCTTAAATCATCTCTCTCAAGTTCAAAGTTCCACAGATCTCTAGGGCAGGGGCAAAATGCCTCCAGTCTCTGCATAACAAGAGTAACTTTAATCCAGTTCCCAACAAGTTCCCCATCTCCATCTGCGACCTCAGCCTGGAGTTCATTGTCCGTATTACTGTCAGAATATGGTCAAGGACATTCAACAAGTCTCCAGGAAGTTCCAAACTTTCCCACATCTTCCTGTCTTCTTCTGAGCCCTCTAAACTGTTCCAACCTCTGCCTGTTACCGAGTTCCAAAGTTGCTTCCACATTTTCGGATATCTTTATGGCAGCACTCTACTCTGCAAGATAAATTTACTATATTAGTTTGTTCTCAAGCTGCTATAAGGACATACGCAAGAGTGAGTAAATTATAAAAACAATTGACACACAGTTACACAGGACTGGGGAGGCCTCAGGAAATTTACAATTATGGCAGGAGGGGAAGTAAACATTTCCTTCTTCTCATGGCAGCAGGAAGGAGAAGAATGAGTGCCCAGCAAAGGGGGGAGCCCTTGTAAAAACCATCAGATCTCATAGCTGGGCACGGTGGCTGGGACCTGTAGTCCCAGCACTTTGGGATGCTGAGGTGGGCAAATCACCTGAGATCAGGAGTTTGAGATTAGCCTGGCCAACATGATGAAACCAACTCTCTACTAAAAATACAAAAATTCGCCGGGCAAGAATCGCTTGAACCCAGGAGGCAGAGGTTGCAGTGAACTGAGATTATGCCACTGCCCTCCAGCCTAGTCAATAGAGTGAGACTCCATCTAAAAATAAATAAATAAATAACAAAACCATCAGATCTCGTGAGAACTAACTCAGTATCACTAGAACAGGATGGTGTTGAACCTCCATGATTCAATTATCTCCACCTGGTTCCTCCCACAACACATGGGGATTGGGGGAGCTACAATTCAAGATGATATTTGGTTGGGAATACAGCCAAACCATATCAGTGTATATAGGGTTTGCTACCGTGCACAGTTTCAGGCATCCACTGGGTCTTGGAACTTATCCCCTATGGATAAGGGGGGACTACTGTACAAATGCTATCCCAACTTAAAATTATTTATTTATCATTTTACTTTTTAATATATCTTTCCCCATTGGAAGATAAACTCCCTGAGGACAAGAACGCCCTCTTTTGTGTGCCAACTCTATTATAGACACATTCCTATGGAAAAGTATGGTCTTTCAGACATTATGCATCCATAATTCAAAAAACCTTTGCCCATGAAACAGCAGGCAAAGGTTTTAAAAGTACAAATTAATCAGAACAGTAAAAACTTTCTAGGAAAAATCAATAGCATTTTAAGTTAGACACTGTGCTTAAAATATAACACGGCAAAGTAATAGATAACATGGCTTTGTGAAAAAGAGAAAGATCCTGCCTTACTGCTTATGATGGAAACACCTACAAAATTCTTTTCAATGGACTATAAAAATAGATGTTCAAATATAGCTGCCTTGAACAATTTCTTTATATATTTATAGCTTTAAACCAGGGCCTCTAAGAATTTTTGCTACTGATAATGAAGCTGTAGTTAAAAAAATACAATGAAAATAGCATGTACCTGTGATCATTTAGGCTGACAGTCTTATTAAGATTAGCAACTAGAAAGGAAGAAAACCTGAGCTAAATGTTTCTGTACTTTAGTAAATTTGACCCTCTGCTGTCCTAACAACAACAGCATGGCCACTATGAGCAGTACTGCAAGGCAGTTACTCATACACACATTACTTAGCCATGAATGGGTGGCTTAAAGCCGCCAGTAAGACAGGTTTAAATTGGCAACATCATTTTCGTGATTTGACCCTGTGACTAAAGCATCCTGCTTCGGGATTTGGGTCAGTCAATCACCAGGTATTTATCTGGTGCTTACTTTGTGCCTGGGATGCTATTAACTCAGCAGGAAACATAAGCAAAGACAAAAAGTTAGAGGCAAGAGAAAAAAAGGCAAAATAACAAAAACTGAGATTATAAAACTATGCTGCACTGGAGACAGTTTTAGTACCACTGCAAGGAGAAGGAGATATATATGTTCACAGATACAAGAAATGAAGAATTACCTCCACTTAAAATCTTCTGATTTAAACCAAATATACCTGATAAACATATGCTAAGTGCATTGATACATATTTTTAAAACACATGTTTTAGTTGTTATTCCTCAGTGAGAAGTATAGGTGCAGCATGGCCTTTTGCTATGATAATAGACAATTATATGTATTACCCTTCCCTAAATGTCTCACTCCACTCAAACTTAAACAGTTATTTGACAATGTTTATCAGCTCAAATATGAGGTACAGACAAGCATTATCAGATAGTGCCTAGAATTGTAACTGATTCCTAAATCACTCTACTGAAAAGAAAAACGTGGTATCCAGGCCTAAGAGTCAGTCACTATGAGGGACTGACATTTACACTCAGAGAGGATCTCACCCGCTATTGCAGCTACTTTCACATCCTTGACCTTCAAATCTTCTCCTCTGGCCTTGCACCCCTATTACTTGGCTAGGAGAGACCAGATCAGACCGTGTGCACACATCTGCAGAGATGTCACAGCCTTAAATATTTTACTTTATATGTAAGTCCAGTCCTCACAGCCGTGAACCCTTAACAGGTAAAACCTCTATGATTTTGTACCAACAGATATCTCAGCTAAGTTGCTGAGATGAGGTAGCTACTTTCTACATTGCCTAGCCTCTTAGCAGCGGCCATAGTTCCTACCTCACAGAGAAAAATTGCAGTCAACAGCTGTATAACAAGGCCATGACTCTTTTCTCTTTCTACTCATCTCAGTTTGTTCCTCTACTAAATTCTTCTTGGTTTTAAAAGCAGATTCCCTATTCTCTCTTGTGATATTTTGTTTTATAAATTGTTTTCTCAAATATTTTATTTCAATCTTACCTTCCTTCTGCCTATAAAACCATCAGCCTCATCTAATCTAAAAAATGCAAATTAAACCCTCTAACTCAACTCTGTACCCATTTCACAGCTCTGTACTCACTTCATGGTGCTTCACAGGAACCTCTCTGTTCCTCTGCCCCTCTTCTTTCACAGCCAAACTCCACAAAAGGATGGTCTTCAATCTCTAGCTACATTTCTTGATATTCCAGTTTCTCTTCAATCTCCAGCTACTTTCCTTACATCTCAGTTCCCCACATTTCCCTGGGAAAGCTCATCCAAGACTTTTGTATTGTCAAATGTCTTAAGGTCCTTTTAGTTCTCACATTAAATTATCTATGTTTTTGCTATGGACAACTTGAAACTCTCCCCCTTCTCACTTTCAGAGATATCAACTTTTCTGACCATTTCTTGTCTTCATTACTGGTGTCTGCTTTTCAAATGTTGGTGTTTCTTTTTTTATTACTCTAATTTTTTTCCCTGGGAAATTGTGCTGTTAACTTTCAGATCTACATGTCCTTCTGTACCTTTTAGATAACTAACCCATGTCCTTCCCCACATATCCAGTTGCCTACTATCCTCTCCATCTTGAAGTCCCAGATGAATCAACCTCAACAGGTTCTGAGCAGAGTTCATCGTTCTCTCAAAACTTTCTCCTCAGTCTGTTTTCCTTATTTTAACAAATGTCATCACTACTTTTATCCCAGTGGCTTCTTGCCTTCCATATTTTAATCTAGTCTGTTCCCTCTGCTGAGATTATACTTTGGTCCCACCTCTCTGCCTACAAATGCTTCCTCAACTTCAAGCTTGAGAATCACCTTCTTCATGGAGCCTGGCCCGGTAAAAGTGACTACTGCTGGCTGCCTGCTAACACCCTTAAAGAGACACCTCTAACAGTCTATGTTGCAGTGAATTATGAAGGAGGAGCATGTTTTAGGGAGAAAGAAGAGCACTGGGAAAAGTTCTACGATAAGAAGGAGTTTGAGCTTTTGAGGGACCACAAGAAGCTCTGTGGCTGGGCTATTGAGCCAAAGGGACAGTGGCATAAAACCAGCTAAGATTGTTGGAAACTTGAGGGATGGTGGAAGAAACAAATGGAGCAGGGAGGTGGGGTCTCAGTCACGCAGGGCCTCGTAGGCCATGGTAAAGCTTTCTGCATGCTATTCTAACTACCGTGGGAAGCCAAGGACATTTCTAAAGTTGGGCATGACAAAATCCAATTTAGGTTTTAAAATGACCTCTCCAGCTACAGTGTAAATAGATTTCAGAAAAGCAAGATTGTTAAAGTGGTGACTAGTTAGGAAGTCATTACAATAATCTAGCCAGAAAATAGTGTTTCACTTAGTGTGAGGTACCAGTAGAGATGACAGAGAACATTGTCAGAAATTTTGTCAAATTTTCTCTTACAAGCAAACAAATGAGAATATGTTGCTTGATTAAACTAATAATCAGTTTCAGGATGTTCCATGGTCATTACTGGCTGCATCCTGTGACCATCTGGAGATCAGAATGACCAGCCAAGCCCTGTCTTTGCACACACACAAAAACAACTTTTACAGAATTAATTGGCATGCTCCACAAAGTTTGCTGTGTTCTTTGAACTCTCTTGACCTTGGGAAAATGCTTTTCCCGCAGAAAACTTTTCAGCCAATTGAGCTTGGACTCTTCTTAAAGGTCACATGGACTCTTGTATTGGAAATACTCTTTGTACATTTATATTTCCTTTGTAAGCTCCAGGGTCTATATTCCTCTCATAGAGCAAGTAAAGGCTATAGGAAGATCAGTGAAGAAGGGAAATGAAGGACATACTGGAAATAAACTTTCTGAAGGGACTATATGGGTAAAGAAGCAAACACCAAAACTACTAGGTAGAGATAATATCTACATGCCAGACACAGCAATAAGAAAATTGGTAATCACATACAGACAATTTTCATGAGATCTGTGTACCTAGGAACAGAGTAAAGGGTAGTGTCAGAAGATAAAATTACAACAAATTCAGTTTAAAGATTTAAGTGACTTTGTTGTGATTCTAGAATCAGGCAACACTTCATCCCATAAAATAGAATAAGTGTTCCAATGAGTTGGGCTGAGAAGCTTGGCTATATAGGCAGAAAAAGGGCTGAAGAAGGCACATATAGAACAAAAAGAGACTGATCATTTCAAAGTTACTTTCCTTGTTAAGACAAGGACAGGGAGATAGAGTAATAGAGAGATAACTGATTGGTTAGCACCAGTTTACTTTTGCTCACTCTTTAATGTAAGGATTAAAACAAGGGGATCTTCATTATCATGCCAATTGAAGATTGCAACAGACTTGTTAGAAACATTAAACTATCTGTCCCTCCTGATTTCTTAGAAGACCATATAATAACTCAGGTTTAGTTTGGTGAGCATGGATGACTCCATTTGGGGCTGTTAGTCTAGTCTGTTGGGGCCTAATACAGGAGTTAATGGCCTCCTATAATTTTTGTTTAACAGTTCCCTTCTTTTAATGAGGTTCTCACCCATGTGAGAGGGTGATCAAAACTGAAGGCATTGACCAGGTGTGGTGGCTCACACCTGTAATCCTAGCACTTTGGGAGACCGAGGTGGGCGGAGGATCACTTGAGGTCAGGAGTTCAAGACCAGCCTGGTTGACATTCCGTCTCTACTAAAAGTGCAAGAAATTAGCCAGGTGTGGTGGCAGGTACCTGTAATCCCAGACACTGGGGAGGCTGAGAATAACTTGAACCTGAGAGGTGGAGACTACAGTGAGCTGAGATTGCATCATTGTACTCCAGCCTGGGCAACAAGAGCAAGACCCTGTCTCCAAAAAAGAAAAATTAAAAATTAAAAAAAATATATCAAAACTAAAGGTGTTAATACTACTCTTAGTTACCATCATTCCAGTCTCAACACATCATTGGTAGGTTACAGTGTTCTCATGATAATGTATTTCTTTGAGCTGAAGAGAAACCGTTTGATACTCAACAGCTAGCTGTGTGCAAACAGTTAAAACTTTTTGAGAAGAAATAATGCACCAGGGAGACTATTAGTATGACTATTAGGAAAATATTGCCAAGAGTTTGGAGTATGCTCTTAAGCCAGAGTCTTGATGAATTGAACCACTTAAAATTGAATAGATCAAATAATGAATCAGATGAGGAATCTACCCATTTTAACCAAGGAGCCTTTTCATTAACTTTTTGCAACTGTGTCTCCACAATGCCCTATGTATTTATCTATGTGCAACAAGAAGTGTCATCAACTGCACAGATGGTCAGTAAATTGTAGGTAGCAATTCTATCATCTAGCAACTTAGGAAAACATTAAATTAAAGCAGAGAGTACTAACTCTATAAAAGAGACCACTAGTACTGTGTTAGGAATGTTGCTAATATAACCTGTTAGGTACACTCAGTCCTGTAAAGGTTTCGGTTTCAGCCAGGCATTGTGGTGCGTTGCTAAATTCCCAGCTACTCAGGAGGCTGAGGTGGAAGGATTGCTTAAGCCCAGAAGTTCAAGGTTGTAATGTGCCATGATTATGCCTGTGAGTAGCCACTGCACTCCAGCCTGGGCAACACAGCAAAACCCCTCTTCTTTAAAAAAAATATGGATTTGACATGACAGATCTAATGGTTTATCAAGTTACAAAAAACTGCTGATGGAAATTCTAACTACAGCATTATCTTGTCAAGTGGAAGAGGTAGGCATAAATAATGAAAATTACGACGAGTAAGAATTGTCTGATCCCACGCATTTTAGACCAGCCTGGGCAACATGATGAGGCCCCATCTCTACAAAATATAAAAGAAAAAAATTATTAAAGAAAAATAAGAAAGGTAAGAGTCTTACTATGATATGGAGTCTTGTTCCTCTGGTTTTGTGAAATGCTACCCACAGCACGAAGTCAGTGACTTATCCTAGTTTGCAGTTTGAGTATCTTCAGTTGTGGCATCAGACATTCTGACAAACTATCTTTGTGACTCAAACATCAACCATGAGACCTGTCTCTTGAAATGTATATTGAGTTGTCCAACTTTGGCTATAGGGCTTCAGGAACAGAGCAGTTCTGATTCTTTGTTGAAGAGTCGTACCCAGATATTAGAGAAAACTAGAAAGAATTCAGAATCCAGTCTACGGATAGATCATAAAAACTTAAAAGCAATAAACAGTGCTCCAATCAAATAACAGATGTACTGTACTTTTTGTTCTGGAAAATATTTTTCTTTCTACAGTCACCCCCATTTTTATCAAAGATAATCATGGTAAGACCAATTTGTTAGTAAAATAACTTTAGCTTCAAACTCGGCCTGATATTTACATAGGTGCAGCAAGAATAGCCACAAAAGCTCACTCGTTTTACATTTGCTTTGCTGTAAATTTTAAGAAGGAAACTCAAATTGGACTTTTAAAAACCTCTGATGCTAGGAAGTCAAACCAAGGCAGATACTAGACTTTGCCTATAGTATCTAATATCTTGCGGTTCTCTGGCCTGCCAGGAAGTGACAACTTTTTAGTCGCCCTCTGATGGGTTGGGAACTCCTGAAGCCAGACATTCTATGCACATTTTCAAATATGACAATCCAGTCAAAGCCTTAGTAATATATTTAATATTTCAACTGTATCTTATTAAAGGATACAATTATATTCTTATTGAACTTATGTAAATACTCATATTTGACATAAAAATAAGAATACTCACCAATAGTTTCTGAATTTTGGAGACATCAAGTAGAGAAGAAAAGCAAACATTTCCATTTTTATGTACAAAAGAATACTTTATCAAATTGCTGTAAGCTGTACATAGCTGAAAAGAAAAAACATTCCTTAAATCTGAAAGACAAAACATGAAAAGAACCAGCATTGGCTCAAATTTTTAAAAGTCATAAAAACCCATACGCTTTCTTCATCAGTTCATTTAATTTCATGTAATTAATTTTTGCTCCATTTAATCTTGGTTAGCAGTTTCACAAACGCCCAAATTTTTGTTGTTGTTGGTGAGACAGAGTCTCTCTCTCTTACCCAGGCTGGAGTGCAGTGACGCTATCTTGGCTTACTGCAACCTCTGCCTCCTGAGTTCAAACAATTCTTGTGCCTCAGTCTCCCAAGTAACTGGTAGTACAGCTCTACCACATCAGCCTAATTTTTTGTACCTTTTTTGTAGAGACAGGGTTTCTCCTTGTTGTAAATCCAGGCTGGTCATGAACTCCTGACCTCAAGTGATCCACCCACCTCGGCCTCCCAAAGTGCTGGGATTACAGGTGAGCCACCATGTCCAACCCCATCAGTTTTTTCCTCTAGAGTTTTAGAAATTCTTATCCAGTCTAATAACAGCTCAGTTATCAGAAACCTGTACTTGTCTGAATTCTCTCCACTCTTTTCTTAAACCTCCTTGAAGACACAATGCTTTAGGATTATAATTGCTTGCAAAAAGCTTTCAGAAAGGCATCAATAAAGCAATTAACTGTGGGCAACATGACATAAAATGACCACAGTTCAAAACCTGGCGAGAGTCTATAGTAACCTACTTCACAAGGAAATTTGATTAGTTCTGTGACAAGGAAATTACAACATTGGAACATAATAACCAAAATTATAACTGATAGCATCATATTTTTAGAAATCTCATACAATTTTGGAGCACATATTAATAACATATTTATACAAATATAACTCAAAGAAGGTTAAATACTTCTTATTTGCAATATTTCTTATATAATTTAACATATCAATAAGCTTACCGCAGTTTAATACTTCTTTTATACATCATTTGAGAAGTTCTAGAACCCTGTGGAACATCTCAAAGTTAGTTCAAAGTTAAAAAGATTTAATTTGAGAATTTGATTTGGAGAAGTTTGTAAAAATAAAGGTTTCAAATGCTTGATCAAAAATAGAATCACACGCCCAGGCACAGTGGCTCACACCTGTCATCCCAGCATTTTGGGAGGCTGAGGTGGGCAAATCACTTGAGGTCAGGAGTTCAAGACCAGCCTGCCTATTGTAGTGAAACCCTATCTCTACAAAAAATACAAAACTTAGCTGGGCATGGTGGCGCACATCTGTGATCTCAGCTATTCAAGAGACTGAGGCAGAAGAATCCCTTGAGCCCAGGAGGCAGAGGTTGCAGTAAGTCAAGATAGTGCCATTGCACTCCAGCCTGGGGGACAGTGAGACTCAGTCTCTAAATAAATAAATACATAAATAAATGAAACTTTGAATAATATTTTCCAATTCTAAATCTAACAAGTCATTCTGAGCTCCATTTGCAAATTCCATGGCCTTTCTATAACTAAAACCACATCCGTGTTTCCTTTTCTTTTTCTCTTCACCTTATATAATGATATGCTGGTGATGCTTAACAGACAGCTCTCCAGGGGAAAACAACAACCACCACCAAAATCCTGATTTATTGTGTTCACCCATTTCTGTGGTATAACTACTCCTGTCTACCATGACTGATTTCAAACTATCCATATGACGTCACTAAATGTGGAGCTGGAAGGACATGCTCATAATTGGTTCTCATAAATCAGTTTACAGAAGCTCTAGCACATCATTGATATAACATACCTTTTTGCATCCTACTAGAAGGCATTCAGAATTTGATCTGTGAAAAATTTTTCTTTAACTGTTTAAGGCAGCTTTTGGGGTTATAACTGAGAATATTGAACATAAGACATTTAGATCTGGAATCTACTTTATAAACAAGACAACTGCCAACTATTAACAGTTAATAGTGTTAAGAATAATGATAATTTTCAAGTGGGTGCGGTGGCCCACGACTGTAATCCCAGCACTTTAGGAGGCTGATATCAGGAGTTCGTGACCAGCCTGACCAATATGGTGATATCCCATCTTTAAAAAAAAAGAAGAATGATAATTTTCTACCTCAAAGGAAAGAACTAAAGTTTCATTTGAATTAAAAATTCCTACTATGTAAATTCCCCCAAACACATTCTAAATTGTTAATAAGCCACTATTTTTCATTGAGAAGTAAAGGCCTTATGAAATTTTATTCTTGGTATTCCTGTACAGAAACACTGGCTAGTTTCTTATCAGCTGGCCAGCATATGATTAATATAAAAGTTTCATAGACATAGCAATATTTAACTATAATGACTTTGGGTTTTTTTTTAAAGGAGAATATTGTGTTTTTCTTGACTATAACAAATAAACTATTTTAAAAATTTACACAAAATCCCCAACTATGAGTTTTAACAGCCTTTATCAGTTTATTCAATCCTGATAAACTAAGTTTAGAAACTGCAACATTTAAACCTCCAAAATATTATACAATACATTGTCCATCTCATGCTTATGAATTACACATGAAATCATATGAGCAAACAATTTTTTTGCCATTACACAGACATGCTATGACTTTCCAATCATAGTCCCTGTATAAGCCAGAGAGAGAGTAGATAGTGGATAGTGGCCTCTGACCACACATAATTTGTTTAGTTATACTTGTACAGACATTCATGAATGCAAGGTCTTTTGGGATTTTAATTAGGATTTTATGGAATCTAGAAAACAGTTTGGAGAAAATGATATTTTTATAGTGTCCAGTGTTTCAGTTCATGAACATGACACATCCCTCTATTGACTTAGGCCTATAAAAACGCCTCTGAATAATAGTTTATATATTTATGCATAAGGGTCTTGCACATGGCCAGGCACAGTGGTTCATTCCTATAATCCCAGCACTTTGGGAAGCTGAGGTGGATAAATCACTTGAGGTCAGGAGTTCGAGACCAGCCTGAACGACATGGTGAAACCCCATCTCTACTAAAAATACAAAAGTTAGCTGGGCATGATGATGTGTGTCTGTAATCCCAGCTACTCAGGAGGCTGAGACAGAAGAATCACTTGAACCCAGGAGGCAGAGGCTGCAGTGAGCCAAGATCACACCACGGCACTCCAGCCTGGGTGACAGAGTGAAACTCTGTCTCAAAATAAATAAATAAATAAATAAAGATTTTGCACATATTGATTGGCTCTAGGCATTTCAATTTTTTATGATGTTGGGAATTTTATATTTTTTAATTTGTGTTTTATGATTGCTGCTGATGTGCAAATACAATTGATGCTTGTTCATTTTAGATACCCTTTGCAAATTAGGAAAGTTCCTTCCTTCCTTCCTTCCTTCCTTCCTTCCTTCCTTCCTTCCTTCCTTCCTTCCTTCCCTCTTTCTTTCTTTCTTTCTTTCTTTCTTTCTTTCTTTCTTTCTTTCTTTCTTTCTCTCTCTCTCTTTCTTTCTTTTCTTTCTTTTCGATGGTGTCACCTCTGTCACCCAGGTTGAAGTGCAGTGGTGCGATCTCAACTCACTGCAACTCCACCTCTCAGGCTCAAGTGATCCTCCCACCTCAGCCTCCTGAGTAGCTGGGACCACAGATGCATGTCACCATGCTCAGTTAATTTTTTTGTATTTTTGGTAGAGATGGGATTTCACCATGCTGTCCAGGCCGGTCTCAAACTCCTGACATCAAGCAACCCACCCACCTTAGCCTTCCAAAGTGATGGGATTAGATAGATAGCACCTGGCACCTATCTATTTCTAATTTGCTAGAAGTTGAATTTAAATCATGTATGGATATCAAAATAATTCAATCAATATTTCTGCATTTTTTGAGATGATCAAATCATTTTTCTCTTTTATTCTGAAAGTGTGAATTACATTGGTTAATTTTCAAAAGTTAAGTCAACTTACATTTCTTTAATAAACCCCACTTGAATGTAATATATATGCTTACATGCTAATGTTGTATATTTTAATTCTACATGTATGTTTGTTAAGAACTATGAAAGATATGAGACTTAACTGTATTTGCAAGCTAACAAGTTAGCCTGCCATAGTTTCAGGGATGCAGGCAGAAGATAAAACATTCCTGAGTAAAAGATGAAGGACATTATTGCTCATGGCATAGGAAGAAGTGTGAGCTTTGTATTTGTGTCAATTCTCCTCACTACCAAAAGCCCACTGGGGTGACATGGAGTGGTCCAGGTACCTACTGGGCACATAGTGCATTTGCAACATAACTAAGAAATCCTGAGCAGACAAACTTATTCTGCTTTGGAGGGAGACACTAACTCTACCCCAAATCTCCTTGCTGTATAAACATTCATTTAAAATAGTCTAAAACAAAATTTTCAGTGTCCCTGCTCACAAATCATGCAGAGAGGCCTATAAGAATTGTCTTTCAATAATATTTAAACTACACAAGATATTACAATTATTATATTTAGTCAACATTCATTTAAATGTACCTACATATTTACCCTTCTTATTGTTCTTCTTTCTCTCTTGAATAGTTGATCTTCCATTAGGAATGATTTCACTTCTGCCCAAAGAAGTATTTTCTTTATTGTAGGTCTGCTAGAGATCAATTCTATCAGTTTTTGTTTAAAAAACAAATGTCATTATTTCATCTTCATTCTTGGAGGATGTTTTCCCTGTGTATAAACTATAGGTTATCTTCTTTGAGTTTTCTGGAAATATCATCCCATTGTTTTCTGGCTTTCACTGTTTCTTTTGAAAAGTCATATATCAAATTGTTCTCCTTGAAAGTAATCTGTCTTTTATCTTCTGATTGTTTTTAAAATTTGCCTTATTATTGTTATTTACATCAGTTTTACAATGAAAAGCCTAGGTATAAATTTCTTTTTATTTATCCTTGGGAATTATTGAATCTAGTCTTATTGTTCTTTATCAAGTTTGGGAGATTCTTAGCCATTATTTTCTCAAATATTGTTTCTGCCCTATTTTACTCTCCTCTATTTTTTGTATTATCACTGTAATCTCTTCATTTCTCTCCCTTTTTGGTCTGGCATTAATTGTTATTTGCAATTTTCTGCATATTTTCTTCTGTCCTGCCATTCAGATCATAGATTCTCTCTTCAATTGTGTTTAGTCTGCTGTTAAATACATATATTTTGTTTTTAAGTTTAGTTACTGCATCTTGAAATTCTAGCTCTTCTGTTTGATCCTTTTTTAATTTGCCATGGTTTAATATTTTCAGCTCTCAGTTTACAATTCCAAATCTTGTCTTTTATCTCTTTGAATGTAAGAAAGCCTAGCTTTTAAAATCAATGTTTGAGCACCCTAATTTTTGGAGTCCTTGCAAGACTGTTTTTAGTTATTTTTCATGAAGTTCTATCTTCTTAGGGTCTTGGTTATTTTCTACGGTGCATCAGAACTTGTGTTTTAAAAATTATTTGTTAATATACTTTGAGGTCTAGCATAATGTTAACTTTACCTGGGAAAAAGTTTGCATTTGGGGCGTTTGGGATCTCTAGCAATCTGGAAACACTTAAGATAATTTCAGTGATAAAAGTAATGGAACTGGGCTATAGTCTTTGAAAGAGCCCGTTGGTTTCTCCTTCACCTTTGTTCCTGGCTATAGTATTTTGGAGTTCCAACCTTATGTGCACAGAGTTTGATAAGCTTCTAGTTGGGAAGGACTTTTATACCTCAGATGCCTTTTCTGGAATTTTCAAATGCCTTTAGGAGAAAAGTGTCCTCAAGCATAGGGCACAAGTCTCTCAATTTTTATTTTTTCCAAATCTTGAACTAATTATTCCCTACTTCTTTAGCTTTCAGATACCTTCAAATGGATTTTCGCCCATCTTTTTTATTAAAACTCAGTAGGAGGTTTGGTCTGAATTACTAGTTTGTCACTACTGAAAATGAACATCCCTATTACTTAGTTTTTGTTGTTGTCGTTAATCGCCAGATACTAAATTCTGATGTATATTCATTGTTGAAGAACATGGAGTAGAAATAAGCTGTCATGTAACATTACTTGTCCCCCACCTAAGCCACATTCACATACCACCAGCATCACCACTGCCACTACAACTGTAACAGCATGTGATTACTCTTCAGGATTCTAGTCAAGGCATTCAGCAGCCCGGCCCATACATCAGGAGTAAAAGTTTGTTGAAACTGACAGGATTGGAATGGAAGGTGAAAAGGGGTGCCTAGGGAAGCAGAATACAGAAATTGGGTAATTTTCTGGGGTGTGTGTTGGGTAAAGTGGTAGTTTCACACCTACAAACTTGTTCTGCTAAGTTTTATCAGGTAAAAGGAAGAAAAACACAAAAACTAGATGTACTTTTTCCTCTAGGAAGCTCAACTCCTCAATAGGTAGTTGTTTCCTGGTAGTAGCTTAACTCCGCCACTAGGTCTCCAAAGATGGTGATGTTCCTTACCACTTGGTATCGTTGATAAAGAGATTAACAAATAGAATTAGAATTTCCTCAGTCTGGAAAAATCTATGCTTAGCACCATGTTATTTCAAGGCTGTATGATAGAGGAATGATATTGACTGAAAAAAATAAGACCAATACACTTTGCTTTTTAAATTCTTTCTGATGAGACTCATATATGACCAAATTTCCAGTTTTCCATTTTAGGGACTGTCAATCAGAAGCAGCATTGAGAAGCTAAATGTGGCCATGTCTGCACTCCAAGCCTGCTAAAAATGTTTTAGCTTCCAAACGGAGAGAGTGCCTGTTTCGTCAGCATGCAGCTGTGGGGTTAGTGAGGACAGCCAGGCTGGGTACGCTGCCACAGTGGCCTGTGCATGTTCACCTCACGTCACAGGTTTTCTTTCCCCTCTGTGTGCTCTGTCTTTCCCTGCTTCCTGCTTAATAAGCACTCATATATTTAAATTTAATTGTAACTTCTTTGTATATCTGTGTGTATACTTAGATGTGTTTTATATCCCTTTTTTAGAGATAAAGTTTATTAAGGGTAGAGATTATGTCTTCTTCCCTTGTAATAAAAGTGATCTGATCACAATAATGTGGACTGTGGAGTGGGGCTGCGATGCAGAACAGGGAGTTAGTTAACCCCCTCAGCTAGACTGAATTGAATAATTTCACCATGTGTATGGAGAACTCTGCTAACTAGAGTTGTTATCACTGGGCCATAGACATTTATTGAGCACTTTCTATGTGTCTAGAACTATCCTAGATTATGGAGAAAGAACACAAAAAGACTCAATTTTTACTTCTAAAGTGACCACACCCTAATTATGAGTATATCTGTGTGTTAGGGAATAAGGTGGTGTGATGAAGACCACAACCATATAAATAAGTAAAACCAGCATCGATATTTGAAAAGACAGAGAAAACACAAGCAGTTCTTTTTAGAGGACTCCAAAAAGACTTCTGAGAAAAGATTACATATAAGCTTTTGGTGATCACAAGCCTAACATGAGAACAAACAGTAGTAAGGAACTCCAAGCACAGAGAACAAGACATGTACAGACTAAAAGGTGAGAGAGAGGACTATATGTTTGGGGGTTAGGCTAACGGGTTCCATGAAAAAAGCACAGAAGAACAATAGGGGTCAGAGTTTTAATACTCAACACAATCTGTTGCTATCTCCCAGAAATGTAAGTCCAGAAAATTCATCTTATTTCTGTTCTGATAATTCTCAAAGCATCACCATACTAGTTCCCAAGCCAACTCACAGCATGTCATTAACATGGAACAGGGATGCTCAAGGAATCTGGGAATCAATTCTCCTGGATTGAACTAGATTTCACGTATTATAAATTCAAATGCAGTAGATGGCTTATAAAGTATTTCACTTATTTCTTACTCAATTTTTTCATTTTATTTCACAAATTTACATTTTCTACATTCATTAGAATCCCCAGAGTGCTCCTCCGTGGCAGAGATTGCTATGGGTTCACCAGTTTCTTTTCCTCGGCACACAAGAAGACTATATTTCTTGGCCTCCTATAAACTTACTTTTTATTTTATTTTATTTTATTTTATTTGTTTGAGGCAGATTATCGCTTTATGCCCCAGGCTGGAGTGCAGTAGTGCAATCTTGGCTTACTGTAACCTCTGCCTCCCAGGTTCAAGTGATTCTTGTGCCTCAGTCTCCTGAGTAGCTGGGACTACAGTCGAGCACCACCATGCCCGGATAATTTTTACATTTTTAGTAGAGACAATGTTTCACCATGTTGCCCAGGCTGGTCTCAAATTCCTGACCTCAAGTGATCCGCCAGCCTCAGCCTCCCAAAGTGCTAAGATTACAGGCAGGAGCCACTATGCATGACCTCTTGGCCTCCTATAAATTTAGATTGGGGCTAAAATCTGGCAATAAAACATAAGCAGAAGTGTGGCCTTGAAAATATCCTTCTTGATTCTACAATTCTTCCCACAGGCACTTCTGTAATACCTTTGAAAGCCAAATGTTCCAGGTAGTGGAGCTCTGCTATGTAAGCGACCAGAATACAAGACCATTGCTTGGAAGAGTCTCTGGGAAGACCTGACTATTCCATAAAGAAATGTGATGTGAACAAGAACTAAAATGTTGCTGTATAAGCCACTGAGATAGCTTGCCATATCGCCACTGCCTGGAGTGAGGGTGGAATGTGGTGGACTGAAATCTACAGATTCTAGGGGATCTAAAGCTTCAGGTTTAATGGTTTAGTATAAATGATAAAAGACATGCCAGGCATGGTGGCTCATGCCTATAATCCCAGGATTATGGGAGGCCGAGGTGGGCAGATCAGGAGTTCGAGACCAGCCTGGCCAACATGGTGAAACCCCATCTTTACTAAAAATATGAAAAACAGCCTGGGTGTGGTGGTGGGCAGCTGTAATCCCAGCTACTTGAGAGGCCAAGCCAGGAGAATTGCTTGAACCTGGGAGACAGAGGTTATACTGAGCTGAGATTGCCCCACTGCTTTCTAGCCTAGGGTACAGAGTAGGACTCCATCTCAAAAAAAAAAAAAAGAAGTTAAGTACAAGGGCCTATTAACTATTGCAATTCTTATTTGAGACCCTCCTCCAACCAGAAACAATTTTGTTCTCCTTAATGAGACAACTAAGAAAAAGGAAAATAGTAAGAAACTTGCTTTTCTTGGTCTTACTTCTGAATGGGGGTGAGAAGTCTTCCTTGGTAATATGTAACGTAAGGTGGCTCTCAATCTGAACTTGGGGGTCAGAATTTATACCCTCTGTATGGCTCAAAATGCCCAAAGTAAAAATTTACATTAAAATGGTTCTAGGCTAGCAGTGTTTCCAAGTGGTACTGATAGAAGAATTGGAGATGTTTCAAATCTAGGTCTCAAAGAACTTTCACAGAAAAGGAATTCCACGGAATGGGTATACAGAATGGAGAAATCTCCAAACAACAGCAAAAGAAGCCACTGAGAGCAAGAGAAACAAAAACAACAAGAAAGCAAAATGGAATCACCACAACAAAGTAAATCTGCAAAGACAGAGATTCTGAAATGGTAATAAGCACACCAAACATGTTTAAAGAAATTATTTTTAAAGAACTAAATACAAATTCTAGAAATGAAGTGTATAACAGTTAAAATTAGAGCTGTATGTGCAGTTTAAAAGCAGTTTATAGACAGCTAAAGTGTGAATTAGTCAGCTAGATGATTAGTCTGAGGAAATAACCCAGAGTTCTGCACAGTGATATGTACATTCCAACTTCCGCTAGAAGATATTATTTTTAAAGGTGGCTGGTAATATTCTGAAATTCATAAAAGACACAAATCTTCGTATTCAGGAACATAAGGAACCCAATGCAAGGTAAATGAAACCTGCACTTAAACCCATCCTAGTTAAACTGCAGAACACCAAGACGAACAAAAAGATGTGTCCACAAGAGCAAAAAGAATAAGAAATTTGAATAGGAATCTGAAACCAGGGCCAGGGGCGGTGGCTCACGCCTGTAATCCCAGCACTTTGGAAGGCCGAGGCGGGTGGATCACAAGGTCAAGAGATCGAGACCATCCTGGTCAGCATGGTGAAACCCCGTCTCTACTAAAAATACAAAAAATTAGCTGGGCATGGTGGTGCGTGCCTGTAATCCCAGCTACTCAGGAGGCTGAGGCAGGAGAATTGCCTGAACCCAGGAGGTGGAGGTTGCGGTGAGCCAAGATCGCGCCATTGCACTCCAGCCTGGGTATTGAGAGCAAAACTCCATCTCAAAAAAAAAAAAAAAAAAAAAAGGAATCTGAAACCAAATGGGTTTTGCATAATTCAGGAAGCTTCCTTCTCTACAATGACAGTAGAGAAAGTAAAAAAGCAATGCAACGTATGCCTCAAAACCCACAAACAGCTCCCAGTAACCGTGTCTGATAATTTTGGCAGTGAGAGTAAAGTTGGGCCTTAAAAAGGAAGATTGAGTCAGTGTTGAAGAAGCAGTTGTATACTTAGAGCCCTGCAACTCCTTGTAGTCAAGGGATTGCCATTTTTTTTACTCCAGCACAACACTGAAGGTTCATCACCTGGAGAGAATAGAACAGCGTTTCTTGACTAGAGGTCACTGGGCACTGTAAGAGCAGGCTTCCATATTGAAAACAGATTAAAATGGTTGCATATTAAATATTGAGATACTACCATTCGTCCACCAGCCTTCTAAGTAAAACAATAGCCACCAGTTTTTACCTGCAAGGCAGAAAAATGGAAGACTCTCTTCCAGGTCTCATAAAAATACTTATGGGTTGCTGGGCATGGTGGCTCACACCTGTAATCCCAGCACTTTGGGAGGCCAAGGTGGTTGGATCACCTGAGGTCAGGAGTTTGAGACCAGCCTGACCTGGACAACATGGAGAAAACTCATCTCTACTAAAAAAAAGACCAAAAAACAAAAAACCTTACGAGCACTAGAATACATATGTGTGTGTGTGTGTGTGTGTGTGTGTGTGTGTGTGTGTGTGTGTATGTCTTATATATATAAGATGTAGTATCTATAGTCAGGGCTTCCCCAATAAAGTGCTGCAGCCAAAATACCTCATAATAAAGTTCCTGGTCAGTAAGTCCCACACATGGATATGAAACTCCAAATTATCTTTTTTCTTTTTCTTTTCTTTTCTTTTTTTTTTTTTTTTTTGAGACAGAGTTTCACTCTGTCACATAGGCTGGAGATCAGTGGCACAACCACAGTTCACTGCAGCCTCCCTCCTCCTCCTCGGGGGCCAGAGTGATCCTCCCACCTCAGTCTCCCAAGTAGCTGGGACCACAGGCACAAGCCACTGCACCTGGCTAAATTTTTATGTTTGATAGAGAAGGGTTTCACCATGTTGCCCATGCTGGTCTTGAACTCCTGGCCTCAACTGATCCACCCACCTTAGCCTCCCAAAGTGTTGGGATTACGGGCATGAGCCACCATGCCCAACCCAAATTATCTCTTTAATACTCCATTTTTAGTGAGAGTAGGTAGCCAAGGGTCACTATGAAATACTGAGAATGTGAAAGAGAAACTAAAACAAAGAAATGAGAAAAAAAAAAGTTCTCAAGGAAACAGAGACCATGCAAAGAGAAGAAAAATAATTTTTAAGTTTCTTATCTTTTCTGAGAGATAATATAGAGCAGCCATAAAAGAATATGATACTTTGTTTAAAACACAGGAATAAAGAAACTACTCGAAATTATAAATATTGGCAGGGCACAATGGTTCACACCTGTAATTGTAGCATTTTGGGAGGCTGAAGCTGGTAGATTACTTGAGATCAGGAGTTCAAGACCAGCCTGGACAACATGGTGATACCTCATCTCTACCAAGAATACAAAATTAGCCAGGACTGGTGGCTCGTGCATGTGGTCCCAGCTACTTGGGAGGCAGAGGTAGAAGGATCACTTTAGACCCAGAAGAGGGAGGCTGCAGTGAGCCAAGATCATACCATGGCACTCCGGCCTGGGCAACAGAGCAAGACCCTATTTCAAAAAAAAAAAAAAAAAAAAGGAAAAGAAATTATAAATATGGTAGACATGAGAAGTTAGAAGAACATGAAGATAAAGTTGAGAAACCCAGAAAATAGAGCAAAAAAGGCAAAGTGATAAGAGAGAACAATGAAAGGACCTCAGCCCATAGTGTCTACCCTGAAATAATATTAGAGAACATAGAAAATGTTCTGGAGAAAAATCAAAAAGTAATCTTATAACATTGTACAGAGCAGAAGCTCATGAATTTCCAGACTGAATGTACTCATAGATTGTGCTTGGCACATTGATATAATAAATTCAATACCAAGGTACATCATTGTGAAATGTCAGAACCCTGGGGGCAAAAGTTTCCATAGAGAGCAAAAGTAGGTTATGTACAAAGTAAAAAGAATCAAAATGGCATCTGATGCCTGAACAGCAAAAGTGGAGATGATCTTGCTATGTGCCCAGGCTGATTTTGAACTCCTGAACTTCTGAGCTTAAGCAATCCTCCTGTCTCAGGCTCTCAAAGTGCTGGGATTACAGGCGTGAGCCACCACGCCTGGTCGGAACAATGTCTTTAAAACTTCCGAGGTAAAATTATTTCCAACTTAGAATTCTATACTCAAACTATCAACCATTAGAGAGGGAAACACAGAAGCCTTGTAAAATAGCAGCAATGTTCTATTTTTTTAAATTGCTAAAGAGCACATTTATATTCATCTTATTATTCCTTAAACCATTATAGATATTTTCTACACACTATTAAAACTGTCTAGGTTGGATGCAGTGGCTCACACTTGAAATCCCGGCACTTTGGGAGCCTGAGGCAGGTGAATCATTTGAGGTCAGGAGTTCAACACCTTCCTGGCCAACATGGTGAAACCCTGTCTCTACTAAAAATACAAAAATTAGCTGGGCATGATGGTGGGTGCCTGTAGTCCCAGCTACTCTGGAGGTTGAGGCAGGAGAATTGCTTGAACCTGGGAGGTAGAGGTTACAGTGAGTTGAGATTGTGCCACTGCACTCCAGCCTAGGCAACAGAGTAAGACTCCATTTCATTTCAAAAAAAAAAAAAAAGTGGAAAAAAAAGAACTGTCCATAACATAGTTTAAAAAACAAAAAATTAGCAAAAATGTCAAAAGGTTAAATGATGGGTACATGTATGTTTCTTATGTTATTCTCTGTACTTTTAATGTACTTAATATATACTTCAATAATTTTTTTGAGACAGAGTCTCACTCCGTCACCTAGCCTAAAGTGCAAGGCATGATCATGGCTCACTGTATCCTCAAACTCCTGGGCTCCATTGATCCTCCCACCACAGCCTCCCAAGTAGCTGGGACTGTAGGCACTCACCACCATGCCCAGTTAATTTTTGTATTTTTAGTAGAGACAGGGTTTCACCATGTTGGTTAGGCTGGTCTCAAACTCCTGACCTCAAGTGATCCACCCACCTCAGCCTCCCAAAGTGCTAGGATTACAGGCATGAGCCACTGTGCCTAGCCAAAAGATGCTTTTTTAAAGTTGCTTATATCTTCAGAGAGATAAGATAGTATAGCCATAAAAGAATAGGAACCATGAATTTGTATCATCATAATTTTGATTTATGTACAAATTTCTGCCCTTTGGGCACCAATATAAATTTTTTGAATTGGCTCTCAAATCATAATAGTAGGCCATTATCCCCTAGGCCAGTTTTGTTTTTTTTTTTAGACAAGGTCTTGTTATGTTTCCCAGGTTGGTCTCAAACTCCTGAGCTCAAGCAATCCTCCTGCCTCCACCTCCCAAAGTGCTCTGATTACAGGGGACTGAGCCACTGCGCCCAGCCCCCTGGGTCTTTTAAACTTGAAAATTTGAATTATATAGTGTTTCTTCCACCAAAATGCATCATTTATAGAGTTAAACATCAATAAATTTTAAATGTTAAATCTGGAATACTTTGGTTACGGCCCTAATTAAATCAGAGGAATGGACTAAATGAACACTTATCCCCTTCTAGCCTGTACAATTTTAACACCTTTTGGAGTTTGAGCTATGATATAGTTACAGATACGAATGTAAAATACATAATATTCTTCCAAGCCCATTATCTTTTTTTGTTTGCCCAGAATCCTTCCCTCGTTTTTGGTCCTAAAGGCTGACATAAAACTTTTATCATCCTCTGGCTAGAATGAGATTCTGGAAAGCAAAAAGAGTAGCAGGCACATACTCTTGGGTTAGAGATTGGTTTTCTTCCTGGAGCTACTGAGAAAAATCTCCTATTTGCTGAAATTTCTAAACTGCTAGCATGTAAGCTTGAAGTTGCTTCTTGCGGGCTTGCTAGGAATGCCTGGCTGAAAGTGAAGTCGCTCACAGACAGGAGAGCATATCAAAGCAGAGAGATCATTTCTTAATGACAATATTTGAATTGTGAGTGAAAATGGATCAGTACTTGAACTTTCAAATTTCACAAATGAAGAAACAAGACAAAGATTAACTTAGAGGAAAGCAAAAGGTTACATAGGAAAAAAAAAGAGAAATTATAAAATGCTACATGTCTCAGCTGTGAACAGCTTTTATGTAGTCATAATAATGTAAATTGTGAATACTGATTTAACCTAAATTAAAACATAATTATACCAGGTGAATGGGAGGATGAGAAGGATAGATACTTATGAAGAAAATAATGAGCAGAACAATGCTCATTCTAAAATAGGAAAACAATGATATTGTTTGGCTCTGCATCCCCAACCAAATCTCATTTCCAATTGTAATTTCCATGTGCTGAGGGAGGGACGTGTAATCCCCACGTGGTGAGGGAGGGAGATGACTTGATCCTGAGGGCAGTTTCCTCCATGTTGTTCTAGTGATAGTGAGTGAGTTCTCACAATATCTATGGTTTCAGAAGTGTTTGGAAGTTTCTCCTTCACTCTTTTCTTTCCTGCCAACTTGTGAAGAAGGTGCCTGCTTCCCCTTCCACTGTAATTGTAAGTTTCCTGAGGCCTCCCCAGCTATTCAGAACTGTGAGTCAATTGAACCCTTTTCTTTGTAAATTACCCAGATCACTTAATTACACTTTATAATTTAAGTTCTTTATAGCAGTATGAAAACAGACTAATACAATAGTTTATGCCCAGAGCTGAAACGTCATGAAGCAGCTATATAGGCATATTATTTAGAAATAAGACATGGCAGGTCTTGGTGGGTCATGCCTGTAATCACAACACTTTAGGAGGCAAAGGCAGGAGGATCACTTGAGCCCAGGAGGTCAAGAGCAGCCTGGGCAACATAGTGAGACTGTCTCTACAAAAACAAAATTTAAAAATTAGGTAGGTGGTGGTGCATGCCTGTAGTCCAAGCTGAGGCAGGAGGATTGCTTGAGCCTAGGAGGTCAAGGCTGCAGTGAGCTATGATTGCACCACTGCATTCCAGCCTGAGCAAAGTAAGATCCTGTCTTAAAAAAGAAAAGAAAATATGACAAAAAAACTACCTCCCACCTCTTCAAAAAAAAAAAAATTCCACTGAGGCCAGACTTGGTGACTTGTTCCTTTAGCACTTTGGGAGGCCAGGGTGGGAGGATCATTTGAGCCCAGAAGTTCAAGACCAGCCTGGACAATATAGTAAGATACTGTCTCTATAAAAGCAATTTTTTAAATTCCACTGAAAGAATTAGAAATTACTGGTTGGGGCCCTTGGTAGTCCTGTTTTAATGTAGAAATTCAGATCCTTCAGTTCTGACATATGTTCTTGATTTACTTATTTGATTATTTTCTCCTATCCATTTTCTCTTATCTCCTTTCCTAAATTTTTTCTTCTTCTTCTTAAAAAAAAAATCCTCAGATTTCTTTTACCATTTGAAATACCTGTTATTCAGATATTGAACTTCTTGCACTGGTCCTTTAGTCCTCTAAATCTTTTCTCTATGTAATTTTCCTTCTCATTGTCTTTTCGCTCTACATTGTGAGAGATGTCCTCAATTTATATAGTTGTCTTTCAACTCTTGTTTTTTTGTTTTGAGTCAAAGTCTAACTCTGTTACCCAAGCTGGAGTGTAGTGTTGCTATCACAGCTCACTGCAATCTTGACCTCCAAGGCTCAGGTGATACTCTTACCTCAGTCTCCTGAGTAGCTGGGATTACATGCATGCACCGCCACGCCCAGCTAATTTTTGTATTTTTTTGTAAGGACAGGGTTTCAGTATGTTGGCCAGGCTGGTCTCGAACTCCTGGCCTCAAGTGATCCATCCACCTCGGCATCCTAAAGTGCTGGAATTACAAGTGTAAGCCACAATGCCCAGCCTTCAACTCTTCTACTGAGTATTTTTTTTTTAATTTATACTCTCGTGATTTGAATATCGAAGATGTCTTTCTTATTATTTTTAGACAGACAGATGATAGATAGATAGATAGATAGATAGATAGATAGATAGATAGATAGATAGATAATCAACCTGTTCTCTTTTATGGATACAGCATTCAGAGACATGAAAGTATTCCCATTTTCTCCTCCTGCCTGTATCCATCCCTTCAATGTTGTTTTAATCTACTTGTTGCCCTCTCTGTCTTTCAAATAAGAGGATCCTCTCAGATGTTGAATGACTTTGGATTCTCTAAGGGCAGGTGACTAGAAAGCTAATAGGGAGCTCTGAGCATCTTCTGTGTGCACTACATTTAGGGGAACTTTTGCTCTTGGTGGGTGATATGGATGGCCCATTTCTTTGAAGGAACTCTCTCTGATATCAAGATCTTTAGGTCTTCTTGGCTTATCAGATTCCTCAGACATGACTTTTCCACTCTTCAGCCTAGAGAGAGTAGAGGCTGGAGGCAAACATTCTGGGAACTAAGGATAAGAAGAAAAGCTGACTTGTTAGAATACATATTAAAAATCACTTAATTACACTGCTCTTAGAAGAGTAGCCCCTAGCTTCAATGTTGCCTAGTGTCTTCCATTTCCAATACCCTCTTTCGAATAAACCTGCAATATTTTGTCCTTGTTGGGCCTACACTATTGATCCACTATACAGAGTAGATGTAACAGTCTCCTGTTTATAGGCTCACATTCGCCTTAGTTCAAAAGCACCTAGTGCCAATAATTTTGACCCTCTAGGAAATCTGACATGAAAATGTACTTCTCTACTTCCCCCACAGTTGGTTTCTAAAGTTTTCACAAGCAGTTACTACATCTGTGTTTGCGTGTCCAAAATTTCCTTATATTGACTCCTTTTTTTGTCCTCTTTGTCTTTATGGGTTTGTTCCTTTTCGTAAATCACTTTTCTGTCATTTTAATGAAATTCTAGAGAGAAGGTAAACACAAACACACATTTGACTCTTTATCTTTATCTAGAACTCTATTCTTTATTTTTCATTATTTTAGCGATTACAGCAAACACTCCAGAAGCTATACGTAGTAGGACTTTACAAAATATCCAAAGATATTCTAAACCACCTGTTAAGGTGGTTTAGATTTAGCAGATCTAGGCTAATTATGAAAACTCCTATTTGGTTCTCAAAATTTTACTAAGCTATTATTAACTTATACAGCAGTTTATGCATTGCTTAAATTGACTCAGAAAAAAATGTCCCTCTCATTTTGTAGGTCCTAAAACTGAATTGTTCTATACATAATTTCCTTCACATTTTGAATTCAATGAGAGATTTTTTCACTAATTTAGGCAAATTTATTCTTTATTTTTCACCAGAATGTTTGTTTATCTATCTATCTATCTAGCTTGCTAGCTATCATCTATCTATAAAATATGGTATGGATTTTTTCCCCTCCATGATGGTTAATATTGAGTGTCAATTTGATTGGATTGAAGGATATAAAGTATTGTTCCTGGGTGTGTCTGTAAGGGTGTTGCCAAAGGAGATTAACATTTGAGTCAGTGGACTGGGAAAGGCAAACCCACCCTCCATCTGGGTGGGCACCATCTAATCAGCTGCCAGCACAGCCAGAATAAGAGCAGGCAGAAGAATGTGAAAAGACTAGACTGGCTTAGCCTCCCAGCTTACATCTTTCTCTCATGCTGGATGCTTTCTACCCTCGATCATTGGACTCCAAGTTCTTTAGCTTTGGGATTCGGAGTGGCTTCCTTGCTCCTCAGCTTGCAGACAGCCTATTGTGGGATCTCATCTTGTAATCATGTGAGTGAATACTCCTTAATAAACTCCCCTTTATATATACATCTACCCCATTCATTCTGTCCCTCTACAGAACCCTAATACACCCTCCAAATTTCATGTCAAAATATAATCCCCAGTGTTGGAGATGGGGCTTGGTGGGAGGTATGTGGGTCATGGGGGTGGATATCTCTGGCATAGTTCTTTTCTCTTGGGTATGAATGAGTTCTTGCTCTATGAATCTGTGCAAGATCTGGTTGTCAAAAAGAACCTGGAACTTCCTCCTCTCTCTGTTGCTCCCTCTGTTGCCATGTGGTATGCCAGCACTCCCTTCACCTTCTGCCGTGATTATAAGCTTCCTGAAGCCTCACCAGAAGCTGAGCAAATGCTGGTGCCATGGTTCTGGTATACCCTGCAGAACTGTGAGCCAAAGAAACCTCTTCCCTTTATAAATTACCCAGACTCAGATATTCCTTTCTAGCAATGCAGACTAACACAATATAGTCAATTGCTTTTTTTGTGGCATATAAATAAGAGGCAAGCCTAAAAAATTATATTTTCAATAAAGTCTCCATTCTATTTTTATGATAAAAATTATTTTATTTTACTAATTTTTCCAATTACTTATTCAAAGGACTACTTCCAGGTACATCTTAGTATAAATTCAATGTTTATAGAATTTATAGAGTTAGGCCAGGTGCAGTGGCTCATGTCTGTAATCCCAGCACTTTGGGAGGCCGAGGTGGGTGGATCACCTGAGGTCAGGAGGTCAAGACCAGCCTGGCCAACATAGCAAAATCCTGTCTCTACTAAAAATACAAAAATCAGCTGGGTGTTGTGGTGGTTGCCTGTAGTCCTAGCTACTCAGGAGGCTGAGGCAGGAGAATTGCTTGAACCCAGGAGGCGGAGGTTGCAGAGAGCCGAGATGGCATCACTGCACTCCAGCCTGGGTGACAAAAGTGAAACTGCGTCTTAAAGAAAAAAAGAATTTATAGTTATTTCTGCTAGATTATAAGTATCTAGACATCAAAATAGGTTAATTTATCTTCATTTATTTCTTTCCATGTCTAATTCAGCAAATTAAGGTTAAGGTACCTTAACCTTGCACAATAAATGATTGTGCAATTGATACTTCAGCGTAGTTATCATGAGGCAAGACTAAATGAGAAACAATCTAGAAGACTGATAATAGTTTTAAAGTAACTTTTACCAAAAATTTGGCACAACAACAACTATTATTTTTCCTTCTAATGAATACCGCAAAGAAGTCTTTTGCACTGTGTAGGAAGGAAGAAAGGTGATCTGGCAGAATGCCTAACAAGGTTGAATAATTAGTCAAATTGTATTTTTGAGCATTTTTCCTAAAATTCAATTGCGTGGTTTAAATGCTTGCTCTTTGCTGCTTTGGAAATCTGTTGATAAACGACATTGAAGTCCTTGGTGTGCACTTGTACAGGCATTCCTGTGTTTCTTGCCAGTGCCAGAAGGCAGAACTAATATTATTTTTCCTTTCTGAGGGTGAAGGAGTTCACAAAGATCAGCTGGCTGGTCAAGGCCTTCTCTACACTGAGATCTTTCTAACAGGTGATTGAATCATCACCAACTTAAGAAAATAAGGACTGTTTGCAATATATGTTTTCACTATCATTCATTTGCTTCTTGGTATCATCCAAAATTGATAAGCAATTTTTCCCCTTTTTTGGGGGAGGGTGTGGGAGATGGGTCTTACTTTGTTGCTCATGCTGAAGTGCAGTGGGGCGATCATGGTCCACTGCAGCCTTAACCTCTCCAACTCAAGTGATCCTCCCACCTCAGCTTCCCCATGTTGCTGGGACTACAGGTGCATGCCACCAAGCCCAGCTAGTTTTTAATTTTTTTTTTTTTGTTGTGGAGACAGGGTCTTGCTATGTTGCCCAGGCTGGTCTTGAACTCCTGGGTTCAAGTGATCCTCCGACCTCAGCATTCCAAAGTGCTGGGATTACAGTCATCAGCCACCATGCTTGATGAGTTGAATGATTCTGACAAAATTTGGTTCTTTAAATAAAGGTATCAAGAAGCATCTAAAGCTTGTATTGACCAACCTGAAATGAAATAGGAAGAACTAGATTATAAATTCTTTGAAGGCAAGAAATGCTTAATTTTCTCTCTCATATCTCATCACCCTATACCACTGGTGGACATAAAATAGATGTTCAGGCTGGGCACAGTGGCTCACACCTGTAATTCCAGCACTTTGGGAGGCTGAGGTGGGTGAATCACAAGGTCAGGAGTTCAAGACCAATCTGGCCAACATAGTGAAACCCCATTTCTACTAAAAATACAAAAAATTAGCCAGGCATAGCGGCAGGTGCCTGTAATCTCAGCTACTTGGGAGGCTGAGGCAGGAGAATTAGCCCTGGAGGCAGAGGTTGCAGTGAGCCGAGATTGTACCATTGCACTCCAGCCCGGGAGACAGTGCCAGACTCCATCTCAAAAAGAAAAAGAAAAAGAAAAAAATAATAGATGTTCAATATCATTGTTGTTTGAATAGGTAACAGATGTTTCCAAATGGGATTATTTTCTCCAATTCTAAATGATTTACTGAAATGTGCTATTTGGCTAATGTTAACTAATGTTATTCTACTGAGTATAATCTATAGTTCACATTTCTGCTGGCTAGTAGGCTTTCCAAAGCTGTTTACTAACATGAACATGATACCATAACCAGCTATAAAATCTGGAAAAGTCACTAAGAAACCTTTGCTTATTAGTTTACTGATTGATTGATTCTGATGTTTTAGAATTATATGAATCTAGACTATGCTTCTTTTGAAAGCCTGGATTTAATTTGGGAAAGGTGATCTTTTCCAGTAACAGTTTATTCCACTTCCAACTATACCATATAAAATGTGCATTTGGAATCTCTCCAACAGCAAATACAGATGTAGTTTAATCCACCCTCACTGAAGAATAGTCCAGAAACAAAAATATTCTGGGGCTCACTGATCTGTAAACACAAAATTAATGAATCATGTTCTGGTACTCATTCTGCTACTCATGTGATTTAGCCTATTACACAGTTAAATATTTATACCTTTGTCTGTAAAATAAAAATAGAATTGCTTATTACCTTCTGAATAGTTATAAGGAAAAGCCAATAATACAGATTTTAATAGCAATATATATGTGTGTATAGATGTCGTGACTGAGCATAAAAAATTATTAAACATTAAATAGTATATGGCACATGACTGGGCACTATGAAGGCTACAAATCACAGCTTTAGAAAGAAAAAATTCACCTTTAATTTCCAAAATTTTGTTAAAAGCTTTTTTTTTTAACCAAGTTATGTAGCTATGTAGTCTTAAATATTTAATAAAATACATTTATATCAAGTAAACAATAAGAGTCTTGCTTGCCATCTTAGGGTAAGCAATGCTCCCAAAATTATTAAAAAATCTAGTTGTCATTAATCTTTGCAAATACATACAGCTGTAGTCTTCAAGAGTGACAACTTACGATTATGGCCTAATTACTGAGGCTTACCCTAGATAAGTACAAAATATTTACAATGGAATAGAAGAATGCACACAAACCAATTGCTTCAGTACAGATAAATTCTATGGCCACCTCCTGCCTAAACTTTTTAGTTATTTTTTTTGTTTTAGAGGAAATAATATAATTATCATTCTACATGCTCAATATCATAGAAGTAAAAATTGCAGTCTCCAAACCAGCTTTGTTTAGATGTGTTTGCAAATGTTCTTTCTGTGTGCATTTCTAAACCCTCCCACCGCCAAAGAAACACACATATTTGAACAGATTTTGCCACGCAGAATAAGTAGTAAGGAAATCTACACAACTACAGATGTTTCGATGGCTGGGCATAGTGGCATACACCTGTAATCCCAGCACTTTGGAAAGCTGAGGCAGGTGGATCACCTGAGGTCAGGAGTTCAAGACCAGCTTGGCCAACATGATGAAACCCATCTCTATAAAAATACAAAAAAATTAGTCAGGCATGGTGGCACGTGCCTGTAATCCCAGCTACTCAGGAGGCTGAGACAGGAGAATCGCTTGAGCCCAGGAGGCAGAGGCTGCAGTGATCCAAAGTTATGCCACTGCGCTCCATCCTGGGCAGCAGAACAAGAATCTATTAAAAAAAATTATAGACATTTCAAAAACTTAGGGTAACTGATATAGAACATAAAGACTTAGAAATTGGTTTTTCTAAGTTCTTTGTACTTCGTGAGCTACCCTTTGGTGGACACTTCTAAATGTTCTAACATTGTATAGAATATTTTTATACCAACTATTCATGCTTTAAAATGCTTGTTATGGTCTTGTGGAAATATGGAATATGGAAAATATTATGCCTTTAATATTTGATACCTTTAATTAGGCCAAAAGGCAGGCAACCTTGAGCATGAGTCAACCTCTCATACCCTTTCTTCTGCTTGATCCATTCTGCTATTTAAACTTGTGCATATTTCACTAGGTTCTCATGTTGTATTTTTCAACTCCGTTAGTTCATTTATATTCCTCTCTATATTGTCTATTCTTTTCAGCATTTCGTCAAACCTTTTTTCAAAGTTCTTCGTTTCTTTACATTGGGTTAGAACAAGTTCTTTTAATTCCCAGAAGTTTCTTATCATCCACCTTCTGAAGCCTACTTCAGATAATGGAACACAGTCCTTTTCTATCAGGGCTTGTTCCGTTGCTGATGAGGAACTGCAATCCCCTGTAGAGGGAGAGGGGTTCTGATTTTGGGTATGCTCGGCCTTCTTAGGCTGGTTTTTTCCCTTTATTATAAATTTATCCATCTGTTGTCTTTATAATTACCGCCTTTCTAATTAGGTTTCTGAGTCGACATCCAATTTATTGATTCCCAGTGCTGGGATTCAAGCAACCCACTGCCCCGGCCAAAATAGCAGCGATAAGACTGATGGTGCTCTTCTGCCTGGGAATCTCTGGTCTAGCTTCCTTCTTGAGTCCGCAACAAGCAGCTCTGCCTTCCTGGAGCTCCAAACACCGGTCAGTAAGGGAACCAGTTCAGTTTACTCTGCAAGAAGAGCTGTAGCGCCAAGGCACCGGCAAAACCGCTGCACCGGCCAGAAGAGTCGCGCTGGCGACCCGTGGGGCTCCTCTACTAGAAATCTGCTGGTCCGTGAGCAACGAAAATTCATCTGAAAGTGTGGCGTCCTCTCGTTCTCTGAGCTTTCACTGGGAGCTACAATCCTGAGCTGTTAGTGATCAGCCATCTTGGATCTCTCTCTCATTCAACTTAATGAAATAAAACGACAAGACAAGAATAGAGAAAAAAGGATGAAAAGGAATGAGCAAAGTCTCCAAGAAATATGGAACTATGTGAAAAGACCCAATCTATGTTTGATTGGTGTACCTAAATGTGATGGAGAGAATGAATCCAAGCTGGAAAATACTTTTCAGGACATTATCCAGGAAAATTTTCCCAATCTAGCAAAGCAGGACACTATTCAACCCCAGGTAATACAGAGAACACCACAAAGATATTCCTCAAGAAGACCAACCCCAAGGCACATAATCATTAGATTCACCAGGATCAAAACGAAGGAGAAAATACTAAGGGCAACCAGAGAGAAAGGCCAGGTTACCCATAAAGGGAAGCCTATTAGACTTACAGCAAATCTCTCAGCCGAAACCCTACAAGCCAGAGGAGAGTGGGGGCCAATATTCAACATACTTAAAGAACAGAACTTTCAGCCTAGAATCTCATATCCTGCCAAACTAAGCTTCACAATTGAAGGAAAAATAAAATCTTTTATGAACAAGCAAGTACTCAGAGATTTTATTACCACCAGGCCTGCTTTACAAGAACTTCTGAAAGAAGCATTATACATAGAAAGGAACAACCAGTATTAGCCTTTCTAAAAATATACCAAAAAGTAAACAGCATCAACATAAAGAAGAATTTACATCAACGAATGGATAAAATAGCCAGTTAACATCAAATGGCAGTAACCCTAAATTTAAATCGACTAAATCCCCCAATCAAAAGATACAGCCAAAACCTAACAAAGGTATATCCAAAGGTACACAAAGACTCAAAACAAAGGGTTGGAGAAAAATTTACCAACCAAATGGAGAGCAAAAATAAATAAATAAACAAAAATCAGGAGTTGCAATTCTCACATTTGGTAAAATAGATTCCAAAGCAACAAAGATACAGTGGTAAAAGGATCAATGCAACAATAAGAGACCTTAATACCCAGATACATAAGACCCATAACGAGATTTAGACTCAACAAGACAGAAAATTAATAAGGACATCCAGGACTTCAACTCAGATCCGGAACAAGTAAACTCAATAAATATTTATAGAGTTCTCCATTTCAAATACACAAAATATTGATCGGCCATTATTAATACCCATTTTTAGAATGAAGCAATATTCCTGTTCTCTCTCCCTCTGTTTCTTCCTCTTTCTTCCTCTCCTTCTCTCCTTTTTTTTACTTTTCAACATCCTAGTTCCTCACCTCTACTCAATACATTCCTCTGAACACCTGATTCCTTGTGATTCTCCCGTCCCACTGAAACCTCCAATCCAAAAAAAAAGAAAGAAACCAACTTATAGCCAACAATTTCTCCTTCTGATTTTTTTCATAAACACTCCAGTTTTTACCTAGGACAAATTGGTTTCAGAGTATTACACTCTATCTTCTCTATTTTCACCTAAATACTTTTCTATATATTAAAAAAAAAGAAAAGAAAAAAGGAAAACTTGGGGGGAATATTCAATGTCCATCAACAGAAGAATAAGTAGGAAAATATACATATATAAAGAAAATACTACTACAGAGGTAGTAAAATGATCAGCCAGAAGTACATGAATCAACATGAATTAATGTCAAAAATATAATATTAGTAGAGTAGTCATAATATTTGTATAAACATTTTAACAAAAAATTTAAAACTACTGAAATAAACAGTTTAACTAGAAAATACAGAATAAAGCCTTAAAATATGTGTGGAATTAATAACCATCAAACTCATGAGAAAGATTAACTCTGGAGACAGAGGGAAATAGAAATGAGAAAAAATAAACATTCTTCAACTAAATCTGTAATGTTTTCTTATTTTAAAAAATCTGAAGCATTTATAGAAAAAAAAAACAATTGATCGAAGAGTATGTCTGCTCTAGAATTAGAATTCATAGACTCTGATCCTAGTGCTTGATTAATTGGATTTGACGAAAGGGGGCATATATTTATCTGGACTCTAAATTTATAACTTATGGAATAGTAGGAATAATAGTTGTTCATCTCATACTTCACAGGATTGCCATGATTCTCATTTTACTTTTAGTTATTTTTCAAACTTGAGTAAAGTATTTTTATGCTAAGAATTCTAAAGTATTCACAAATTGGCATACAATCTATATATTATGTGTTTTCATAATACTGAATGTACTTCAGATTGACACATTAAGCAATTTGGTTTGAAGACATTTTGGATGATTAAAATAGTTTGAATTTGCCAGTGACCATGAGTTTCATCTTAGTTTCTTACCAGTATAACCGTATAAATTGTGCATTTTTTCTCTGCTTTTTTTCTTTAAATAGGTTTTTTTTCCCCTGTGCTTAGAGGAAGAGTGAGTTCAGAATTAGATTAACCTGAATTTGGCTCCTCTTTCAAAGGACACTTCCAATTCATCTGGAATAATGTCAGCTCTACACACAGAATAAGTCCAGAATTCAAATTCTTCTGTCCAGCTACACTGCTACCATACTGGTCCAATCTCCTACTTGAGCAATTATAATAATCTCCTAGCTCATCTATATGTTTCCACCCTTGCCCTCATATTTATTTCCCATATCAGAGTGATCCTTCTAAAATATAAGGCATATTATGCCTCTCTAATGCTCAAAAGCTTCCAGTGATTTTCTGCTTCATTCATTTCATCCATTCCAAATCTCATTGGCCTACAAAGCTCTACATGAGCTGGGCTCCTTACATACCTATCTCACCTCATCTACCATTTCCCCATCTCGCACTTCACAGCAGCCCCACTGGCCTCCTTCATATTCCTCAAACACACCAAGGAATGCACTTTTGCAGGTGCTGTCCTCTTTCCCTTCTGAATGCTGTTCCCCCAGGCATTTTCATGGCATCCTCCTTTACTTCTTTCAGATCTTGGGTCAAATGTCTCTTTATCTAAGAAGACTTTTCTAATCATCCTTTAAATCCAGTAACATATCACCTCCTTGCCTTTTTAAAATTTTTCTCTGTAGCATTTATTCCCAATGAAGACATTGCGTATTTATTTATTAGTTTGTAATCTGACATCCCCCCATTAGACTGTAAATTCCATAAGGCCAAGGACTTTATGTTGTTTATTTTTGTATACCCAACACCAAAAATAATGTTTGACTGGCACATAACAACTACTTAAAAAACATTTGGTGAAGAAATGTACATTCTTATTAATTGCTTGACACTGGGCAAATTGAAAATTATTTTTTTCTTATCTCTACAATAGTGCTAATAATTAATAATTCACAGTTATTGAGATAACATAAAATGAAATATGTAAAATCTCTATAGCGTAATGCTTGCCATATTGTAGTTTTTAATACAGAATTATTTCCTTTCAATTCACTATGATTTATTCCACAATTTGAGCTTTGAGAATGGCTACTTAATTTATAGAAAAATGTATGATAAGAAAAGGAATTTCACCAAAACCTCATAAAGGTGGGCCAACCTCTAATCATCTTTCAAGACTCAGCTCTCAAGTATTACTCCTTCCTTTTATTTGTTGGTTTATTTAACTTATTTATTTAATTTTTTTACAGAAGGGGATTCTCACTATGTTGCCCAGACTTGACCTGAACTCCTGGGCTCAAGCAATCCTCTCACCTCAGCCTCCCGAGCAGCTGGGTTGCTAATTCTGTGAAGACACTCTCTTTAACCCTCTGAGAGTCTTGACCCTTATATTCATTGTGATTCATGGTACCCTCTAACTGCTTTTGGGATAACAACAATAATTCCATTGTTTATCATTTTCTCACGTTAGACAAGTCCTTAAGGCCAAGTTTTATTTACCTTTGTATTCAAATCAAGCGAATATGCAATAAATGTATGTGGAATAAAATTAGGCATTTGAGGCACACACAAATAAGAATATATTTCCCAATCCCTATAGAAAGAATAATAATCTATGGAAAGCACACATATGAGAAAGAATTTCAGTATATGATTGTAAAGCCAAGGCTAAAAGTCAAGGGTCAAGTTTCCTGTTTTGGCATTATGAAGTGGTCAGGTGAACTCTTCTGCACATAATAATGATAAAAACTGGACAAAACATTTATTTAAAACAATGATTTGAAGACTCTGGAGAAAAACAGAAGCCGAACACAGTTTATTCTTGAAAGACTGCAACAGCAGCAGATAAGAACAGCAATTTGTGGCTTTCTTTGCCTGAGGAGAGTTTGCAATGTCCAAAGCTCCTGGGACAGAAAACTACAGTATTACTGGTGGCAGAAGACAGACTACAAAGCTTTCAGAATAGCTGGAATTTTAGGAGGAAATCTTAGAAGCAAGAAAACCACAGAAGAGATAAGGCCCAAATTCTGAATATAAACCACCCAAATCTCTAGCTGACTGCTAAACTGTGGATAAGTAGAAAACACCACATGGGGATAGCAAAAGATAGGTAGAAAAGAGAGAATAATGTATCTGCACATTGTGTTAGAACTATCTCAGGCAAGATCTGTGACTTTATGGCTCTTTGACAGAATATATTCCCAAACAGAATGAAACTGAGGCAGCAGAAAGCTGAAAGCTTAATGGCCTGAGGTGCCAGAGGAATTATTGGAAATTTCCGGAGAGTGAGAAAGGGTAGCTCTGAAATTAAGGGAACTACAATGACTGCAAGCTCCAAATTGGATTTTAAATCTTTCCCCAATCCTTGGCTAACCCCTAAACTACATAGATCATAACTGGAATCTATAGGTAGGAAGGAAGAATGCTGGAAATGGTAATTGTGTGAGTAAATAGATACGTAGCATATAATACACACATACATTTCCTCACTTTATTTAAAAGATACATAAATGCTGAAAGAAAATATTATAGCACTTTGTTACTAATATGAAGAAGAAAGAAGGGGTGGCAGTACAGATCCCACAAACATTAAAATTACAATAAGGGAATATTTAAATAGCCTTAAGCCAATAAATTCAATGGTTAGATAAAACAAACTCCTTCAAAGATCCAAATTACTAATTCTGTTAAAAGAAAAATAGAAAATATGAAGAGTCAAATATGTATTAGAGAAATTAAATTCAAAATTAAAACCTTTCACACACACACACACACACACACACACACACAACTCCAAGTCTTTACTAGTGAACTGTATTAAACATTCAATAAAAGAATAACACCAATTCCACAGAAACTGCTTAAGAAAAATAAAAGAAGGGGTGAACAATTTTTGACTCATTTTACAAGACTCATTTATGTCAGTACCAAAACCAGTTAAAGACATCATAGAAAGAAAACTATAGATTAATCTCTCCTGAACATAGACAAAAGGAAAAAAAAAAATCTTTAAGCTATTAGAAAATCAATCCTGCAATAGTTAAAGAGGATAACATGTCATGACCATGACCATATATTGGTAATTGCAGGATTTCTAACTTGAGTTGACATTCAAAATCAGTTGATATGACCAGGCATAGTGGCTCACATTTGTAATCCCAGCACTTTGGGAGGCCGAGGGGGGTGGATCACCTGAGCTCAGGAGTTTGAGACCAGCCTGGCCAACATGGTGAAACCCCATCTCTAACAAAAAATACAGGTGCCTGTAATCCCAGCTACTTGGGAGGCTGAGGCAGGAGAATCACTTGAACCCAGGAGGTGAAGGTTGAAGTGAGCCACGATTACACCATTGCACTCCACCCTGGGCAACAAGAGTAAGACTTTGTCTCAAAAAAAAAAAAAAAAAAAAATCAGTTGATGTAATTCACCATATTAATAAAATAAATGAGAAAAATATGATCATTTCAATAGATACAGAAAAGGTATTTGGCAAACTTCAACACCCTTTCATGGTAAAACTCTCAACAAATAGGATAGAAAAGAGCATCCTCAATCTGATAAAGGGCACCCGTGGAAAACCTAGAGCTAACATCATGCATCCTATTGAAATATTGAGTATTTCCCCTCCAAAGACCAAGGGATGGTCTGCATTTATTACATATATTCAACAGGATGGTCTGCATTTATTACATATATTCAACAAAGTACTAGAATCCTAGTCATTACAATAAGGCAAGAAAAAAATACAAAGCAAGATTAGAAAAAAGAAGTAAAACTGTATATTCTCATCAACATCATGATTGTACATATAGAAAATTTTAAAGAATTCCAAATAAACTACTGAGACAAATATGTGAATTTAGCAAAATTATAGAATATAAGGTCAATATTAAAGAATCAATTGTATTTCTAGATGCTAGCCAAGATCCCTTGGAAATGAAATTAAAGAAACAATTACATTCACAACAGCACAAAAAATATGAAACAGGGATCAATTAAACAAAATATGTGTAGTATCTGTACATTAAAAATTACTAAATGTTAATGAGAGAAGTTTAAAAATACTTAAATAGGCTGGGCATGGTGACTTGCAGCCACCTTCAGCCCTTTTGGAGGCTGAGGTAGGAGGATCTATTGAGTTCAGGAGTTCAAGACCAGCCTGGGCAACACAATAAAACCCCATCTCTACAAAAGCAAACCATAAAATTAGCCAGGCATAGTTTTACATGCCTGTAGTCCCATCTACTTAGGAGGCTGAGGTGAGAGGATTGCTTGAACCCAGGAAGTTGAGGCTATATTGAGCAGAGATGGCACCACTGCATTCCTGCCTTGAAAATAAAAGAAACCATAAATAAATAAACAGAAAGATATACCAGGTTCATAGATTGATAGTCTAAATATTGTTAGAATAATTTTTTTGTTTTTTGTTTTGAGATGGAGTCTCACTTTGCCTCCCAGGCCAGAGGGCCATGGCATGATCTCAGCTAGCTGCAATCTTGTCTCTTGGGTTCAAGTGATTCTCATGCCTCAGCCTCCCAAGTAGCTGGGATTACAGATGCCTGCCACTACACCCTGCTATTTTTTTGTATTCTTAGTAGAGACGAGGATTCACCAGATTGGCCAGGCTGGTCTCAAACTCCTGACCTCAGGTAATCTGCCTGCCTTGACCTCCCAAAGTGCTAGGATTACAGACACCTTGACCAGCCCCCTTGACCAGCCAAGATGACAATTCTTCCTAAATTGATTCAATGCAATCCCAATTAATAGTTTAGCAGACCTTTGTCGAAATTAATGAGTCAATTCTAAAATTTACATGAGGCCAGGTGTGGTGGCTCAGGCCTATAATCCTAGCAATTTGGGAGGTCAGGAGTTCGAGATTAGCCTGGCCAATATAGTGACCCCACCTCTACCAAAAATACAATACTGGGTGTGGTGGTGCATGCCTGTAGTCCAATCTACCCGGTGGTCTGAGGCATGAGAATTGCTTGAACCCAGGAGGTGGACATTGCAATAAGCTGAGAGAGAGAGAGAGAGAGAGAGAGAGAGAGAGAGAGAGAGAGAGAGAGAGAAAGGAAGGAAGGAGGGAGGGAGGGAAGGAAGGAAGGAAGGAGGGAGGGAAGGAAGGAAGGAAGGAAGGAAGGAAGGAAGGAAGGAAGGAAGGAAGGAAGGAAGGAAGGGAGGGAAAGGAAGAAAGAGAAAGGGAAGGAAGGAAGGAAGGAAAAAAGAAGGAAGGAAGGAGGGGGGAGGGAGGGAAGGAAGAAGAGAGAAAGAAAGGAGGGAGGAGGGAAGAAAGGAAGGAAGAAAGAAAATAGAATATAAAACAAGAAGCTAAATTTTTTTTTAGGAAAAAGGAAATGGAAAGTCACAAGGTAGGAGAAAGTATTTGTAACACACATACTCTAAAGAACTGGTATTTCAAATAATAAGGAACTCTTACAATTCCATAATTAGAAGATAACAATCCAAAACAATACTGGCAAAAGATTCAAACAGACATTTTAAGGAAAAAAACCCAGTTATTCAAATGGTCAATAGCCACATGAAAAACTGTTCTAAGTCCTTAGTCTTCTCCTTAGTCTTCGGGAAACTGCAAGTTAAAATTGCAATGATACACCTCTACAAACCCACTAAAATGACTAAAATTATATACATAATCATACAACCAGCCATTTCCTCCTAGATATTTGCCCAAGAGAAATGAGTACTACATAAAGATTTACATACAAATGTCCATAACATTTTTACTCAAAATAGCCCTAAAGTGGATACAATCCAAATGTTCATCAATAGGCAAATGAATAAACTAATTATGATGTATTCATAAAACAAAATAAAACTCAGTCAAAAAACCACAGAAAACACAAGTTAACAGTTGCATGCAAAAACACCGATGAATCTCAAAAAGTTTATGCTAAGTAAGAAAGCCAGGCCACAAAGAGTACACACTGTTTACAAAATGATCTGAAAAAGGCAAAAGCAATCCATCATGACAGAAAGCAGATCAGCTGCTTGGGTCTGAGGGTGAGGGAAGAAATGACTGAAAAGAGATGTTAGGGAGGCCTGTGAGTCACGGGGAGGATGCTCCATATCTTGTAGTAGTGGTTTACTCATGCGTATATGTTCGTCAAGATTTATATGCTTAAAATGAGTACATTTTATTGTATGTAAATTATAACCCAATATAGATTTTTTTAATGGTGGCTTCATAAGAAAAAGAATTACTCCATGGCTGACAGTAGTATTTTTCATTATAGATCTCAGAAAAGAGGGCCTCTTAGGGATAGGTACATCATTGAAAAATCTCATTTTTTTTTTTTTTTAATACCTGCAAACCCAATTCCACTGTGTTACAAGTTAACATAGCTGATAAAAGCATTCTGGTTAGCCTGATAAGAAAGGCAAATAAATCACACTGAAATCAAACCACTAGGATGCTTGTTAGGTTCAAGAGCTATTAAAGAAGCCCTGTCCCTCATGAACATAAAAAGCAGTGTGCTGGAGATGCAATCACCACAGAAAATAAAACCCAAAGGGCTGGGGAGGAGGTTAAAAGGGGGGATAGTATGAATACCAACCTGGCTCCTTTGCTGGGAACTCTTGTTATCTTGTTCTGTATTTATCCAGTGCTGTATTTAGAAAAGATTAAATCAAAACTGTGAAATTAAAACATGATGAGTGACAGTTCTGAGAGACAACAGCTGTGGCATTAGATTTTCATCATGTCAGGTCTGAGATCTGTATTTCAGGTCACTTTTTTCCATTGGCACTGATCCTGAAGGACAAAAATTATCTTTCTATTGGCTCTTTTCTAAACCACCTGTTGCCTTCATGAAGTAAAAGATTAATAGGGTTTAAATGGGAAGTGAGCCATTTCAAAGGATTGGGTTGAATGGGGTCTTCATAGAGCACTTACCTTAGGAGTTTAGGCAAAATATTATCTGGTGTCATCAGCAATAATAATCCCATGTGTTGTATTTCCCTCCTAGGTAGAGAAAATTTTGGAATCACAATACACATTTTAAATGCACACCCACAATTAGACAGCTGAAGAAATATCTATTGTTTTCTAAGGTATATGAAAAATCATATCTTTTGAAACAGTTATACCTAATACATTTTCAAGTAATTCCCAAGTAACTAAAGAATTCAAGGCATTATGAGAATATACATTTTTTCCTTCTTAATAAATGCGTAGGTCAGGGGTGATGGCTCATTGCAATCCCAGCACTTTGGGAGGCTGAGGCATGTGGATCACTTGAGGTCAGGAGTTCAAGACCAGCCTGACCAACATGGTAAAACCCAGGTTCTACTAAAAATACAAAAAGTAGCCAGGCCTGGTGGCATGCACCTTTAATCCCAACTACTTGGGAGGCTGAAGCAGGATAATTACTTGAATCTGGGAGGTGAAATTTGCAGTGAGCCAGGATGGTGCCACTGCATTCCAGCCTGGGCAACAGAGTGAGACCATCTCAAAGCAAATAAAAAATAAATTGCATAATTTCAAAAGTCATGAAACTAACCTTGTTATGGTTAGTTTCACCCAATCAGTATTTGGATATGACTTTGGCATATCTATATGATGGAATACTATCAGGAATAAAAAGAACCAACTACTGATGTATTGAGGAAAACTAATGAATCTCAAATTCATCACACTAAATGAGAAAGGCCGAATTCGAAAGGCTGCATACTGTCTGATAACACCTACATAGCATTCTGGAAGAGGCAAAATTATATAGAAAGCAAACAAATGAGTGATTTCCAGGGACTGTGGGGCCAGAGTGGGTTGACTTCAAAAGGATATGAGGTTGGGGGAGGTAGGAGGTACTTCGAGAAGTGAAGGAACTGCTTGGTATTTTGATTGTGGTGGTGGTCACATGACTGCATGCATTTGTCAAAGCTTACAAAACTATGCACTACAATGCATAAAAATTACTGTACATAAATCGTACCTTATCTTTTTTCAAAATAATATTTCAAAGAACTATTCTCTAAAAATGTGTTTTAATTTGAAGGAGGTATTTATGGTCATCCCAGGTATTGCAGATCTGGAAATCCTCATTATACTCTAAATGTACAAAATGAGTCATCAGGCTGTTCTATTAATAGAAAGTGAACTGCATGAACCAAAATATTTTAGTGGGTAAGGATAGATATAAGCCTTATAAAGAGTTGTAGATACCATTGTTGTGGGTTTTTTTTTTTTTTTTTTTTTTGCACCTCTGTTTAGAAGTAGTGAGTAAGAATGAGAGGTGATGTATATTTAAAATTTTGCTCTTTTACATTTAGAAAATTAGGATACTTGATTGAAAGAAAACTAGGAACTTTTCACCAGTAGATTGCTACATTTAGTTTTGGAATGCTGTATGTGTGTCTTTTAATTATATTCATAAACTGTTAAAAGTAGATAGATTGTTTAGCTTGTGCCTATAAATCCTTTCAGGTTTTACAGCCTGAAAAAAACACCTATTTCTTCATCTTTTTCTCTGATGAAGCTCTAATAAGTTTATCAGAGAAATTCTATGGAAATGCAACTTCATTCTTTTTTTTTCATTTTCCCAAAAGATTTAGAATTGATTTTTTTATTTAACTCTTATTTAACTTCATTCTTATTAGTAATCTTTCTACAAAAAGAATATTTCAGCAATATTTTATAGGGATGGCATTCAGTACAGTATCTGGTAAAAAAAAAAAAAAAATTCAAGAAGGAAGTAAACCTACTTCTCCTTATCACTTTCCTATTTGTACTAATGTCGCTATAATCCTAGAAGTCACTCGGGCTTAAAACCTGATAGACATTTTTGATTCCTTCTTCTCTTTCTCCCCATATCCGGTCATCTGCCAAGTCATGAGGCTCTAACCTCTGCTTTGTCTTGTATTGTCACCTCTTCCCAAGTCACTGATAACTTTTTGGTGGTGTCTAAACCTGGATGTATGTATGAGCCAGAAAAGGCATTTAAAAATAAAGAGATATTTAGGCTCATCCCAGAGGTGCTGAATTTGGGTGTCTACGTAGGGAACAGGAATTTGTACTTTCTGAGAGCTTCCTAGGAGAATGAAAGCTGCCTGTTTGCAGTGCCCCAAGAGCCTCCCTTCTCAGAGACAGAGAGACGTAGGAAAGAGGAACAGTGAGAAGTGAAACGAAATCATCCAGATAAATTGAACATCTTAAAGAGAACAGTAAACCATGATCCCCTTTCCTCTACTTTCAGCCACCTAGCTTAAAATGTTTGAATATCGGCCAGGCACAGTGGCTCACACATGTAATCCCAGCACTTCGGGAGGCCGAGGTGGGTGGATCACCTGAGGTCAGGAGTTCGAGACCAGCCTGGCCAACGTGGCAAAACCCCATCTCTACTAAAAATGTAAAAATTAGCCAGACATGCTGGCACATGCCTGTAATTCCCAGCTACTTGGGAGGCTGAGGTAGGAGAATAGTTGGAGCCTGAGAGGCAGATGTTGCAGTGAGCAGAGATCACACCATTACACCCCATCCTGGGCTATGTAGAGTGCCAGAGAAGCCCATCCGCTCTGGGGGGATCAGCAGCAAGTCTGATGTGAACTTTGGGTGAACTCCAGAGAAGTGAAACCATAATAGGAGGATGTGTATGTGTTGGGGTAGAACAGAGACAGGCCTAGAGAGATAACCAGCTTTTGCTGACCTTGCTGCAAGATAGTTGTTAGCTGAAGTGTGTTAACTGAAGTATGAGAATAATAACCACAGGCTGTTCTAAGTAACTGCACCCTCCCTCTGCTATGTGCTTTGTGAACATATAAAATAAAGTACACTGAGACAAGTTGGGGCCAGAGAGACTGACATCCTTCACCTCCTGGACCACCTGGCCCAGCTTTCTCTATGTTTCTGTTTGTGTTTTTCTTCATCCCCCACTTAGGTCTTTGAACCCTTGTGCAGTGCAGGACACAGTGTGAGCCAAAGGCTATAGAATGAGACTCTTGTCTCAAAATAAAAAAAAAAAAAAGGTTGAATATCAGACCTTTGCTTCAATCTAAAAGACTGAATATTCCTATTTAGTGGCATCGAAAACACTGGAAGGAACTATGGCAACTAGTGGCACTCTAGGTATTGATGCCCTAAAGTAAAATCATTCTGGAACCTGAGGACCTAGGGGTTTATTTACCCTAAATCAATGCCTCTCTGATGACTCTCAATAATATAAAAACGCAGCCAAGTATGCCTAGACATTTGAAGAAAACTGTCAGATAAAAGAAATGCATCAATAGAAAACCTTGCACAAGAAAACAAATAATTCAAAGAGCAAAATACTTTTTTAAAAAAGTTCCAATAAGCTTGTCAAAGAAATGCAGGGAAATTAGATGTTATAATAAAAGAACAATCAGACAATAAGGAAGAATTCTGGTAAGTTAAAAATAAAAGTGCTGGCTGGGCGTGGTGGCTCATGCCTCTAATCCAAGCACTTTGGAGGCCAAGGTGGGTGGATCACCTGAGCTAGGGAGTTCAAGACCAGCCTGACCAACATGGTGAAACCCCATCTTAAAAAAAAAAAAAAAAAAAAAAAAATAGGCCGGGCACAGTGGCTCAAGCCTGTAATCCCAGCACTTTGGGAGGCCGAGGCAGGTGGATCACGAGGTCAAGAGATTGAGACCATCCTGGTCAACATGGTGAAACCCATCTCTACTAAAAATACAAAAAATTAGCTGGGCACGGTGGTGCGTGCCTGTAATCCCAGCTACTCAGGAGGCTGAGGCAGAATTGCCTGAACCCAGGGGGCGGAGGTTGCGGTGAGCCGAGATCGCGCCATTGCACTCCAGCCTGGGTAACAAGAGCGAAACTCCGTCTCAAAAAAAAAAAAAAAAAAAAATGGAAAAAATAAAGAATTAAAATTCAGGCTTTCCTCTGACTTCTCATTTGCAATACTGTTAAGACTGAAGCAATGCTCTCAGTTTTTGAAGGAAAATGATTTCAATCAAGAATTCTAGACATCTTAAATATCAAATGTAAAAACAAAGGAAAAAACATTTTTAGATTTGCAAGAATTAGTAAATTTATCTTTCAGGCATTTTTTTTAAAGATACTTGGAGTGGAGAGAGTAAGTCATATGGGAGCCAGAAGACAGTGTCTCCAACCTAATATTGCAATATACAGAAGTCTCGAAGTAATAGCTGTGCAACAGGCCTGCAAAGTAATCAGTTCAAAGAGGCCAGAGGGATACCAGAGGCTGGAGTTCTCCTAGAAAGAAATGTTTCCATAGACCAAGTAGTATGTTGGAGAATTTTGGAAGAAATTATAGGCGATAATTTATAAAAAATTTTTTTAGAAACTCTAGGAAAAATAATAGATTGCTGAAAAGGACATGCAATTACACCTGTGATATGATAATATATACATACATTGATTTTCATCCACAGCTCCTGGCTCATAACTCCCATAGCTTTTGTTATAATACTTTGTTATAATATTGGGGAACTTAAGGCCTCAGAAGCAAGCCTCAGAAAACAGAATCTTTTTCTCTCATCTTCTCCTGCCTTTTTTTTTTTGAGAAAGAGTCTTGCTCTGTTGACCAGGTTGGAGTGCAGTGGTGTAATCTTGACTCACTACAACCTCCACCTCCCATGTTCAAGCAATCCTCCTGACTCAGCCTCATGAGTAGCTGGGACTACAGGCATACACCACCACATCCAGCCAATTTTTTCATAGTTTTAGTAGGGACGGTGTTTCACCATGTTGGCCAGGCTGGTCTCGAACTATTGAGCTCAGGTGATCCACTCACCTTGGCCTCCCAAAGTGCTGGGATTCCAGGCGTGAGCGACCACGACCACGCCCGGCCTTCACCTGCCCTTCTTTTATCTGCTCCTTTTTGTCCCCAAGGGAAGATCCTAATCTTCCCCTGCCTTTCAGAAGTCCTTCCTCATACCCTGGAGGAAGAAATGCTGCACAGAAAGACCAAGAAAAATCTAAACAGACAGGCCTTGCTGAGTTTTCCCACTTAATCTATTACCGTGAGATCATGCTTTTGTGTCCAGTCACCTTTCTACATAGTTAGCTGTCATGCCAATCCAATGTAGTCTCCACAAAAGACCCAAGAGAGCAGGATTTGAAGAGCTTCTGAATAACTGAACACGTGGATGTTCCTACAGGGTGGTGTGCTCTGCTCCCATTCCCCCAGGTCTTTTCCTATGCATCTCTTCATCTGTGTCCTTTGTAATATCCCTCATAAGAAACCAGTAAACAATATAAATGTTTCCCCGAGCTCTCTAAGCTGCTCTAACAAATAACCCAGGAGGAGGTTGTGGAATCCCCAGTTTATAGCTAGTTGATCAGAAGCACAGGTAGAACAACCTGGGGCTTGTGACTGGCATCAGAAGTGGGGAAGAGGGGCAGTTTTGGGGATGGAGGCCTCAGTCTGTGGGATCTGACACTATCTCCAGGTAGATAGTATCAGAATTGAATTAGAAGACACCCAGCTGGTATCCACTGCAGAAATGACTGCTTACTTGGTGTGTGGGGAAACCCCCCCGCCAATACTTGGTCAGAAGTGATGATTGTTGTGGTATGAAGGCAGATGAGAAAAGGTTTATGGTTTCTCCACACAATACGACATTATTTTCCCTGCCATAAAGAATATTCATATAGTCTTTCTTTTCTTTCCTTTTCTTTTCTTTTCTTTTTTTGAGACAGAATCTCATTTTGTCTCCCAGGCTGGAGTGCACCAGTGTGATGTCAGCTCATTGCAGCATCCACCTCCTGGGCTCAAACAATCCTCCCACCTCAGCCCCTACAGTAGCTGGCTCTGTAGGTGTGCTAAATTTTTCTATTTTTGTTGTAGAGCTGGGATTTTGCCATATTGCCAGGCTGGTCTTGAATTCCCGAGCTCAAGCAATCCGCCCACCTCACCCTCCCAAAGTGCTAGGATTACAGGTGTGAGCCACCAAGCCCAGCCCCCCAGCCCATACAGTCTTTTTTTTTTTCTTTTTAGACAGAGTCTTGCTCTGTCACCCAGGCTGGAGTACAGTAGCACAACCTCACTGGAACCTCTGTCTCCCAGGTTCAAGCAATCCTCCTGCCTCAGTCTCCCAAGTAGCTGAAATTACACGTCTGTGCCACCATATTTGGCTAATTTTTGTATTTTTTAGTAGAGATGGGATTTCATCATGTTGGCCAGGCTGGTCTCGAACTCCTGGCCTCAAGTGATCTGCCCACCTCAAGCTCCCAAAGTGCTGGGTTTACAGGTGTGAGCCACCATGCCTGAACTCCAATTGGCAAATTTTGACCATCTCTACAGAGACTGAAAAATAAATAAATAAATTTTTAAAATGCTAAATTGCATCAGCAGAACTCAAAGCACACACAGTTAGTGTTAGTCAATATGAAAGCTTTATATCAATATTATTTCTTTGCTTGCAGAAAAAAGATCACATTTAACCTGGAATAACAGTGACTCTGTTTCTATTATGCCAATTAGGCCCTTGGTAAACTAGCTCTAATGAGGAACTTTGGATCACTTTTCATTAATCTTGATATTGCAATTATCATGAAAACCATAATGAGGATTTGGAGACAACATAAAGATTACTGGGGTCAGGTGCAGTGACTCATCCCTGTAATCCCAGCATTTGAGGCCTAGATGAGAGGATCACTCTAGGAGTTCGAGACCAGCCTGGGCAACTTGGTAAAATCCCTATCTCTACAAAAGAATAATAGGCCGGGTGCAGTGGTTCACACCTACAATCCCAGCACTTTGGGAGGCCAAGGCAGACAGATCACCTGAGGTCAGGAGTTCAAGACCAGCCTGGCCAATACGGTGAAACCCCGCCTCTACTAAAAATACAGAAATTAGGTGGATGTGGTGGCATGCACCTGTAATCCCAGCTACTTGGAAGGGTGAGGTGGGAGAAACACTTGAATCCAGGAGGCGGAGGTTGCAGTGAGCTAAGATCGAGCCACTGCATTCTAGTCTAGGAGACAGAACAAGATTTCATCTTTAAAAAAAAAAAGGAATAAGTAAATAAAATTAGCTGGGCATGGTAGTATGTGCCTGTGGTTGCACCTATTTGGGAGGCTGAGGCAGGAGGATTGCTTCAGCCCAGGAGGTCAAGGTTGTGGTGATTCATGTTTGTGCCACTGCACTTCAGCTTGGGCACAAAGCAAGACCCTGTCTGAAAAAAAAAAAAAAGTTTAAAAGATTATTGGTGTCTTCAAGTAGCATAATAAAAGAGATTCCCTCATTTTCATCCACTGGCAATTTGGGTGGTTAGAAAGGAAAGATGAAATTTCAGCTTGAAATATAGGGCTAGCTGGATGCAGGGGTGCATGTCTGTAGTCCCAGCTATGGAGGCTGAGGCAGGAGGCTAGTTTAAGTGCAGAAGTTCAAGGCTATAATGTGCCATAATTGCACCTATGAATAGTCACTGCATTCCAGCGTGGGCAACATAGTGAGACCCCCATCTCTAAAATAAAGAAATCAGTAAATTAAAATGTAAAAAGTACCGGCTGGACATGGTGGCTCATACCTATAATCCCAGCACTTTGGGAGGCCAAGGTTATTGGATCACCTGAGGTTGGGAGTTCAAGACCAGCCTAACCAATGTGGAAAAACCCCATCTGTACTAAAAATACAAGATTAGCTGGGTGTGGTGGCACATGCTTGTAATTCCAGCTACTTGGGAGGCTGAGGCAGGAGAATCTCTTGAACTCAGGAGGTGGAGATTGCAGTGAGCTGAGATCGTGCTATTGCACTCCAGCCTGGGCAAAGAGAGCAAAACTCTGTCTCAAAAAAAAAAAAAAAAAATGTAAAAAATATATAGGACAATGATGGTAAAATCCAATGAAACAAACTGAAAAAAGGTTTATTATATTTCAAGAGAACGTATTTTATTGATCATGAGTGCAGACTACTATTTCAGGTGTCTTAGTGGGTAAGCAGCATGTGTTCTCCCCATCAGTATCTTTGTTGCTTAGGTTTCTTTGTAAGCAATAGAAATCAACTGAGACTAGCTCTGGGCCCATTAAAAATAATTTAAAATAAATTATAATTAACAAAAATAACAATATACAAATTAAAATAAACATTGACATTTTAACTTTTTAAATAAAATAACATTTGGAAAGATACTAGGTAGCACTTTGAACAAAAGAAATAGCTAAACAATGAGGCTCAGCGGGGTGGCTCACACGTGTAATCTCAGCACTTGGGAGGCCAAGGTGGGTGGATCACCTGAGCTCAGGAGTTTGAGACCAGCCTGGCCAACATAGTGAAACCCCATCTCTACTAAAAATTAACGGGGCGTGGTGGTGCATGCCTGTAATCCCAGCTACTCAGGAGGCTGAGGCAGGAGAATCACTTGAACTCAGGAGGCGGAGGTTGGAGGGAGCCAAGATCATGCCACTGCACTTCTGCCTGGGTGACAGAGTAAGACTCTGTCTCAAAAACAAACAAAAAACATGGGGACTTGTGGAGTATAGCAACTAGGGTTGCTCTGGGATTCTCAGTGGTAAAACAAACAAAATATCTGTTTGGTGTCTCTGATCACTACCACTAAAATGACTCAGCTTCCACCACCTTCTTCATTTTTGAGACTACACTCCATATTTAGATGCCTAGGACATAAATAGCCCTGTGTTTCAACCTTGGGGGAAGGGAGGTGGGAAAGTCAAGCACTGTGGCCAAGAGTCCTACATAGAAACTTTGGCCAGGATGACTTGAGGCTTCTCAAAGGAAAAGGGGAGAATTAATGCTGGGCAGACAAAAACAGATTCCTAATACAAATGGCCAAGGGCTTTTAAAAAGACATTACTACTATGTTTGAAGCTGCCCCTCTGGTCCTACTCTTATCCTTTCCTGGCATTATAAGGATTCCCTTCTCTTTCTTGCCCTGGTCCTATGATATTTTCAGTTTATCTGTCAATGTGGTAATTTTAGCCATAATTATTTTTTCGCTTTTCTTTTTGAGACAGAGTCTCGCTCTGTCACTCAGGCTGGAGTGCAACGGAATGATCTCGGCTCACTGCAACCTCCGCCTCCTAGGTTCCAGCAGTTCTCCCTGCCACAAGCAATTCTCCCTGCCTCAGCCTTCGGAGTAGCTGGAACTACAGGCATGAGCCTTTGTGCCCAGATTTTTCCCTTTTATTTAGAGCTTACTTTCTATGGTCAAACTAAATCTTTGTGGTCGAAGTGTGTTTTGCCTTGTACCATAGGTAGATTGAAACGTGAGATTTTGTATGTTTGTTCAGTAGTAGGCTATAGATTTGACTATTATCATTAGTAACTACTGAGTTCTTACTTTCAACTCGGCATCATGTTATAAAGAGATGCTAAGTTGCCCTTGAGGCTGGGTGCAGTGAATCACATCTGCAATCCCAGCACTTTGGGAGGCCAAAGCAGGTAGATCACTTGAGGTCAGGAGTTAGAGATCAGCCTGGCCAACATGGTGAAACCCTGTCTGTACTAAAAATACAAAAAAAGAAAAAAAAAATTAGCCAGGCATGGTGGCATGCACCTGTAATCCCAGCTAATTGGGAGGCCGAGGCAGGAGAATCACTTGAACTTAGGAGGCAGAGGTTACAGTGAGCCAAAATCACGCCACTGCAACAGAGACTGTCTCAAAAATAAATAAAATTTAAAGATAAAATATGATTAGGTTAATTTAAAATAATGCTTATTTTTTAATGTGATTTTTCACATAATGCATTTCCATTCTTTAATAATAAAATCTCCACATCTCCCTGTTACGGGATAAATAGCTTCCCCCAAAGTAATATATTGAAATCCTACATCCTAGAACCTATCAAGGTGACCTTATTTGAAAATAGGACCTTTGCAGATATAGTCAATTTACAATGTATTCACTGGGCCCTAATCCAACATAACTGTTGACCTTATAAGAAGATAATGTAGGCCAGGTGCAGTGGCTTACCTCGTAATCCCAACACTTTGGGAGGCCAAGGCGGGTGGATCATGAGATCAGGAGTTTGAGACCAACCTGGCCAAAATGGTGAAACCTGTCTCTACTAAAGATACAAAAAAAAATTACCTGGGTTCGGGGGGTGCAGGGGATGCCTGTAGTTCCAGCTACTTGGGAGGCTGAGACAGGAGAATCGCTTGAACCCAGGAGGCAGAGGTTGCAGTGAGCCAAGATCGCACCATTGCACTTCAACCTGGGCGACGGTGTGAGACTCTTGTCTAAAAAAAAAAATAACAAAAAAAACACAATTTAAAAGGCAGACACATAGGGAGAATGCCATGTGACCACAGGAGCAAAGGCTGAAGTAATAGAGCTGCAAACCCAGGAACTGCAAGTTTCCATGGTCACCCCTAGAAGCTGGAAGACACAAGGAAGGATTCCTCCCAGAGTTTCATAAGGAACATGGCTCTGCCGACTCCTTCACTTTGGACTTCTAGTTTTCAGAACTGTGAGAAAATAAATTTCTATTGTTTTAGAAATTTTGTGGTATTTTGTTATAGCAGACTTAGGAAACAAATACATGTCCCCTCCACAAGCAGACTCCTGTTTCTTCTTCTTTCCTCCTCCACCAACCTTAGATTGTAACTCTTACAATTACTATGAGACAGTGGTTCCAAATTTTAATACACACACACATCACCTTGGGATCTTGCTAACATGCAGATTCTGATTCAGTAGTGATGGATGGGGTCTGAGAGTCTGTTCCCAGATGATGCCCATGCGGCTGGACCAAGGATCAGGCTTGAAGAAGCAAAGCTGTAAAAAAGTCAGCCAGGCCCAGCATGGGAGCTCATGCCTGTAACTCCAGCACTTTGGGAGGCCGAGGCGATGGATCACTTGAGGTCAGGAGTTTGAGACCAGCCTGGCCAACACGACGAAACCCTGATTCTACGAAAACTATAAAAATTAGCTGGGCATCCCAACTACTTGGGAGGCTGAGGCAAGAGAATCACTTGAATCTGGGAAGGGAGGCAGAGGTTGCAGTGAGCCGAGATCGCACCACTGCACTCCAGCTTGAATGACAGAACAAGACTCTGTCTGAAAAAAAACAAAATAAAAGTCAGCAAGGAGATGTCTTTGTCAGGCATGTTTCAGATTTAGGCTTTTTTGGCCTTTTGCCACAATGCTAGCAGAGACTAAATGGAAAATCCCAGCAGAATGAAAAGAAAATAAAAACTCATGGAACTTGTGTCTTGTGCTTCTCCCCTAAAGAAAAAAGAAGAAGGAAGAAAAAGAAGAAGAAAGATGAAGAAAACAAGAAGAGGAAGAAGAAAGAGGAGGAGGAGGAGGAGAGGAAGAAGAAGGAGAAGAGTAAACAAAATATCCAAGGGGAAAACAGTTACTTTTTTTCTTTTTCTTTCTTTTAGAGACAGTGTCTTGCTATGTTGCCCAGGCTGGTCTCAAACACGTGGGCTCAAGCGATCCTCCTTCTGGCCCTGGCCTCCCAAAGTGCTAGGATTGCAAGCATGAGCCACCACACCTGACCTAAAAATTTCAAAATAGACCTGCAGATTATTGGCCAATTAACCCCCTCTTCCCACCTACACAAAAGATGTAGAATACAAATATTTCAAACCTGTTTTCTAAATAAGTGAATTTATGAATGTAATAGTGAGTTGATATTTTTTGTGATCACTTTTAATTTTACTCCTTTGCCTTTTATCTCATCAAATTCCTTTTTATCCTAATTTTATTTTAAAAATGGTGATTTTGAAATGAAACAGTGCAGAGTGAGAGATGAGTGAGCATCATAATGGAACAATATAGGCCAACTACCCTGGAGTTACTGATGTTACTACTTGGGAATAGTGATGATTTTGAAAAAGTTCAAAGACTAACTTTGAAAGTATTTCAAAATGCCTATTTTTGCCTAGGTGTTGCTTCACCTTCAGAGATAGTGTGTTTAAGCCTGAAGGCTGGTCAAACAATTTTTTTTTTTTTTTTTTTTTTTTTTTGGTATAGCTCTTTGGGTAATTCTGACACAAAATCACACTCGGAAATAAAGAAAATTTATAGAAACTTGATTTTATTTGATAAACAAGCTTCTAATTAAAAAAAAAAAAAAAAAAAAAAAAGAGCTGGCCAGATACAGGGGTGCATCCCTGTAATCCCAGTACCTTGGAAGGCCAAGGTAAGCGGATCCCTTTAGCCCAGGAGTTCGAGACCAGCCTGGGCAACATGTAGAAACCCTGTCTCTACAAAAAATACAAAAATTATCCAGGCCTAATGGCACATGCCTGTATCCCCAACCACTCGAGAGGCTGAGGTGAGAGTATCACCTGATCCTGGTGAGGGTGAGGCTGAAGTGAGCCCACCACTTCGCTTTATGCCTGGGTGAGAGAGTGCGACCATGTTTCAAAATAAAAATAAAAAAGGAAGAAAGAGAAAAAGAAAGATCAGAATGGCGTTGCATGCCTGTAGTCCTATCTACTGGAGAGACTGAGGCAGAAGGGTTCCTTGAGCCCAGGAGTATGAAGCCAGCCTGGGCAACACAGCAAGAGTTTCTCTCTCTTTAAATAAAAAAAATAAAAATAAAAACAAAGAAATCTGTCTATATTAATACACAGTTAATGCAAATAATATATAAAAGCCAAATCTGGAAATATTTTTCCTTCCATCAGAACATAAACATCAATTTTAGAACACAGTGCTCTAGATTGTAAGGAGTTCTAGAGTCTACATAGTATAATGTCTCACATCCTCGTCCTCTTGCTAGTAGTTTTCAAACGTAGGTGTACCTAAGATTCACTGCTAGGTAACTGGCTAATACGATGAATTATTTCTAGGCCCCGCCCTGAGGACAGGTGCCTCCGTGTCCCCCACCCTCCAGGACATTCCGAGTCTGTAATGGGACGTGAGCTTCGAGAATCTGCATTTTTTTTTTTTTTTTTTTTTTTTTTTTACCGTGGCGCATTTGATGCAGGCGGCTCCTGGTAAAGTGGAAGAAATGCCGCTCTACTGCCGCGCTGCAGATTGAACGCCCGGGAAGAATAAATGAACACGATCGCTCCTGAATACAGGTTTTCGCAGTCAATCTAAATCTGTCTCTGGAACTTTCAAAGGGGCCTGGCAGACCGAAAATGAGCATGGCATCTAATCAGCAAGTGGGATGGCAGATAAGAACGCCCTTATGAAGGCCCCAGTTTTTACAGTAAGTCCCTCACTGCCCGCACGCGACGATGCCAAGTTCCAACCTGATTTGCGTCACCACAATTGTGGGTTTGCGCCAACGTTAGTTAGCAAGCGTGGTGAGAGGATAAATTCACAAAATGAGGGACGAAAATAAGACGAGAGCTTGGTACAAGGGAAGTAAAACCTGGGTGGAGGTCACCTCGAAGTCACAGTGGATGTCAGGAATTTGTCTCAACACGCTTTTGATGAAAGAATTTGATAAGTGGACTATTGCACTCTTAAAGGCAAAGGAAACACAGCAGGGCAGTGGCCCGCTCGGCTGGGATTCAAAAGCAGTGAAAGCTGGCTTGCTCTGTTTAGAGCGACAGGACTGCTCTGCTGTGCAGGGAGGATTAAGGAGGCAGCTCTCTCTGCGAAGTCCTCAGCGCTCCCGGCTACAGGCGGAGCGCAAGCAGCTGACGGGGGAAATCCACTGGCAGCGAGTACGATGAGTCAGCGCTGAGTCACGCTCGCTCGGCCCTACGTGCCGGCCAGGGCGGCCGCGGCCCGGGTCCCGCAGCCGGGGAGTCAGCCGAGGTCCGCCGCTTCCTGGAAGACCCTCCCTGAGCCCGAGGGAGGGGGCGGCGCCGCCTTCTCGCGCCGCCAAGCCCCCCCCACCCGCCCCCCGCAGTCACACACTGGCCCGCACGCACGACCTCCTCGCTCCATCCTGGGGACGTCCAGGATTCACCCCGAGGGGAAGAGTCCCATGTGACAAATGGTTAGAGCTCAGGCGGATGCTTTCATCCCATATGTTTCCTCAAAGCTGAGATTCCAGTTGCTCTTGCTTTTTTCGTGTTGATGTTAGGTTTTCAACTTTTTCCCCCGTTTCCTGGCAGAGGGTTAACAGGCTGATCTTTTTATAGTTTCCAATATTTTAAATGAAGCACAAGAAGACTGGATTAATAAAACGTGTTGAAACTTATGCATCAAATCGTCCCACTGCTCTGGGGTCTACAATGACTGGAAAGTGGCTGCAGTAGAAGCTTTGAATGTTCGGTAGCTGGGAAGGAAAAGTAACCTGGTTCTGATGTGCCGTTTGTTAATGAAAGGCAAATCTTTGATATTTGTCCAATCACCTTTATAATAACTAAATTTGTCTAAAGACTGGAGACATATTTGGTAATAATTAGAGAGTGAGTCACTAAAGAACAGGGTAGCCATGTCTTTGTGTTTTCTGTGTCTTAACTAACATCCTGTTGTCCTGATGTGCAAACAATGCATTGTTGGTTTTAAAAAATATTACGGCAATCTTTGTATCCATGCTGAAAGTTAATAGCAGATATTGTGTCACCAAGTACAGCTAGTTAGTGAGATAGTCCTGATACAGATGGGGTAATTATTATTTAGAGACAACTTGAGGCTGTTTTTCAAGACAGACTGTGTCTTTAGAAGTTGTGCCAGCTGTTACCGGTGGTTCTGCTTCATTGGGAGAATTATTTCCCCCCTTATCCCTGTGTGCGTGTGAAATGATGCAAAACAATAGAGTGTTCGTGTAGTTTGACTGCTGTTCTTGCAGGGAAGGAGACTGAAATAATTAGAGGTTGAGCTGACTCACCAAGGTTACTGAAGAAGCATGACTACTCAATTTTGTAAAAGAGAGAAAAGTCGTCAAACAAATAAATTAGGAAACATGAAAATAAGAGAGATGATCAGAGCCCAGGAAAGCCAAATGAGTAATATGAACCAGAAATGGAATCTCATTTACTTGAACTAGTTGTAATGGGAGGTATACTTGATATACTAGCCTTAAAAAAAATAGTCAAATTATTGCATAAACATTTAAAATGTTAAGTAATTGCATACATCATTTGATGTTTTAAAAGCTGTGCCTGATTCTGATTCATTATTCTTAGCATATCTATATTGATATTGCCTTGGCACTTACAGAGTCAGACTTCAGTTCAAAACCCAAGTTCATCTTATAACAGTGTGAACTTGGGCTTGACCCTAGCTTCTCTAAGCACATTTTCTCCTCTATAGAGTTTATAATCACCATTTCACTTGTTTGCAAAGCCGAATTAAATGAGATGATGCCTATAAAAGGTTTAGCACATTTCCAGGCAAAAAATGTATTAGTAAACGAAGCTTGTATTGTGCTGTCAGTATTACTGAACTTCACTAAACTATTGATCAGGTCACAAAGAGGTAGTACAGGTATTTTGTTGAGATCATAGAACTAATAAAAGCTTTGGGAATGTACATCACAAACGTGGTGGTTCAGTGACTGATGTGGTTTGGCTCTGTGTCCCCACCCAAATCTCATCTTCATTTATAATCCCCAGTGTCAAGGGAGGGACCTATAATCCCCATGTGTTGAGGGAGGGAGGTTATTGGACCACGGAGACAGTTTCCCCCATGCTGTTCCTGTGATAGTGAGTGATTCTCATGAGATTTGATGGTTTTATAGGTGTTTGGTAGTTCCTCCTTCATTCTTCTCTTTGGTGCCACTTTCTGAAGAAGGTGCTTGCTTCCCTTTCACTTTCCACCATGACTGTAAGTTTCCTGAGGCCTCCCCAGCCATGTGGAACTGCAAGTCAATTAAAAACCTTTTTTTTGGCCGGGCGCGGTGGCTGACACCTGTAATCTCAGCACTTTGGGAGGCCGAGGTAGGCAGATCAGGAGGTCAAGAGATTGAGACCATCCTGACCAATGTAGTGAAACCCCGTCTCTACTAAAAAGTACAACAACTAGCTGGACGTGGTGGTGCATGCCTGTAGTCCCAGCTACATGGGAAGCTGAGGCAGGAGAATTGCTTGAACCCAGGAGGCAGTGATTGCAGTGAGCCGAGATTGTGTCACTGCACTCCAGCCTGGCGCCTGGTGACAGAGTAAGACTGTATCTCAAAAAAAAACACAAAACTTGTTTTTTTCTTATAAATTACCCAGTCTCAAGTATTTCGTTATAGCAGTGTGAAAACAGACTAATACAGTGACCTTGGGCAAGATCCTTGGACAAGAGGCTAAAACACCTAGGCAAGTACTAATGTTCTTTGATTATAAAAGAATGCTGAAAAAAATAAAGGAAATCTAAATCAAGGGAATGCCCTACAATCATCAGTTGGCCAGAAGAGTGGTAAGTGATGCAAAACAAGCAGGCAAGAACCCTTTTCTCCCATCCTCAGAGAGAGCTCTTTGATGAAGTAGCATAGCAGTCACTAGGCAGAGAGGATACACTTATTGTACTATTGCCCTTTAAGTTATAGATCAATCCCCTTGCCATACAGAAATGCATTATTTTACTGAGACAGAAATGAGGTTCTGTGCAGGTGTAAGGCTGATGAGCTTAGCTGTTGATAGAGGTTAGTGACCAATCACCCATCAACTTCCCCAAGCAGCTCATAAGAGAGAAGTCACTAAGTCCTTTTTTTTTTTTTTTTTTTTTTGAGACAGTGTCTTGTTTTGTCGTCCAGGCTGGAGTGCAGTGACACAATCTTGGCTCACTGCAACCTCTGTCTCCCAGGTTCAAGTAATTCTCCTGCCTCAGCCTCCCAAGTAGTTAGGAATACAGGCACACACCACCACACCCAGCTAATTTTTTGTATTTTTAGTAGAGGCGGGGTTTCACCATGTTGGCCAGGCTGATCTTGAACTCCTGATCTCAAGTATCTGTCTGCCTCCACCTCCCAAAGTGTTGGAATTATAGGTGTGAGCCACCGCACCTGGTGATAAGTCACTTTCTTGAAATAGTATTTGTCTTAGTCAGCTTGGACTGCCATAACAAAGTACCACAGACTGTGTGGCTTAAGCGATAGAAATACACTTCTCACAGTTCTGGAGACTGAAAAGATCAGGGTGCCAGCAAGGTAGGTAGGTTTTATTCTGAGGCCTCTTCTCTTTGCTTGTAGGTAGATACTCAAATGACTTCTTCTTTGTACATACACAGGATGGTGAGGAGGGGGAGAATGGGTAAATATTAATTTTCAATATATGAATTCTGAGGGTGTTAAAAGACAAAATTACAACAAATTTAGTTTAAAGATTAAACTGGCTTTTCTTTGGGACTCTAGAATCGGGCAGCACTTCATTCTATAAAATAGTGAGTGCTCTACTGGGTTTAGCAAAACAGTTTCTTTTTTGTTTTTCACCTTTTTTGAGACAGGATCTCACTCTGTTGTCCAGGCTGGAATACAGAGGCATGATCAGGGCTCACTGCAACAGTTAGTTTTTATATGGGAACAAGGAAACAGAAATATTGAAAAAAGCAGAAAGGTTAATGTCAGGTTACTTCAGGTTACTTATAAAGTTTAAAGCAAAAGGAACTTTCTTATTAGGGTGACTCAGGTTGTCTGGACATTTTCCAAGTGATGGCTGTAAATCTCTTATTTTCAAGAAAAGCTGGTGTGTTTGGGGATTTACCTGCTTCCTTAAAGTTTTAGCTTGTTTATGTGGCTTGGTCTACTGGGCCCAACTGTGGGAGCTCAGTACAAAACAATGGCCTCCCATAAATTTTATTTACCAGGAGGGACATGACTCAGGCCACAGCAATTTCTTTTTACTCTTTCTCTTATTTTATTCTCTCTTTTCTTTTCCATTCTCTAATGCACTTCAAAGAAAGGGATTTCAGCTGGCACAGTGGCTCATGCATGTAATCCCAACACTTTGGAAGGCTAGGGTGGGAGAACCTCTTGGAACCAGGAGGTTGAGGCTGCAGTGAGTGATGATAGCACCACAGCATACCAGCTGGACGACATAGTGAGACCCTGACTCAAAACAAAACAAACAAACAAAAAAACAACAGAGAAGAGATTTCTTTCAAAATTACCCCCCACCAAAAGAAAGCAACTCCTTTGTAAATGAAACAGCAGACTGCATACATGATGATGGTTCCATAAAATTATAATGCAGTTGCAAATTTTCTAGTGATGTCATAGTCATTGTAAGGTTGTAGCACACTGTGTTACCTTTTCTATATTTAGATAGCAAACACAACTATGTTACAATTGCCTATAGTGTTCAGTACAGTAACATGCTTACAGCTTCAGCCTAGGAGCAATAGGCTATGTAAACCAAAAAGTATCAGACAAATCTCAATCAATTTAGAGGCTTATTTTGCTCAGATTGAGGATACACCAGGAAAAAGAGACACAAGTTACAGTAGAATCAGTGCACTGTATTTTTTCTGAACAGTCTTGAGGACTTTAGTTTTTAAAGGGGAAAGAGCACACAGGTGGGGAAAGAGGAACAGTCAATTATACATTCCTTTTACGAAGTAAATCTGCATTTTACATAGTATAAACATAGAGTAGAGAACGAAGTTGTATTAGTCAATTTTCATGCTGCTGATAAAGACATACCCGAGACTGGGTAATTTATACAGGAAAAAAGTTTAATGGACTTACAGTTCCACAATGGCTGGGGAAGCCTCACAATCATGGTGGAAGGCAAGGAGGAGCAAGTTATGTATTACATGGATGGCAGCAGGCAGAAAAAGGAGCTTTTGCAGGGAAGCTCCCTCTTCTAAAACTGTCAGCCCTCATGAGAGTTATTCACTATCAAGAGAATGGCATGGGAAAGACCTGCCATGATTCAATTACCTCCTATGGGGTCCTTCCTAGAACGGATAGGAATTCAAGATGATATTTGGGTGGAGACACAGCCAGACCATATCAGAAGTCAAATATGCATTTGTCTCAGGGTGGGCAGAGAGATGATTTCTAATCTTGTCTTTGTCCAGTACCTGTGAGAGTAAACTGTTAAGTTACTGTAGCAGAATGTACTATACATCCTGATATATAGTACTGTACAGTATCAGGATGATTCCACAGAACTCTGTTTTAGGGTGAAGACTTTGGGGCCCACAAGGAATTTCCTTGTGAGCAATTTGTGAGGGAGGCCATGTGGGGAAGATATGTGGCCCTCTGTGTTGCAGCTATCTGTTTAGAAGCAAAAGGAAGGCAGTTTTTGCATGACTCATTTCCCAGTCTTAACTTTTCCCTTTGGCATAGTGAGTTTGGTGTTCCAAGATTTTATTTTCCTTCCACAGCTATACTATATAGCCTAGGTGTGAAGTAGGCTATACCATCTAGGTCTGTGTAAATAACTCTGAGATGTTCACACAGTGACGAAATCACCTATGGATCTGTTTCTCAGAAACAGATCTCCATCATTAAGCAACAAGTATTGACAGACTCAGAAGGTAATGTGAGCACTAAAGTACTTTAAACTTTATTTCCTTTCATAAATTCATTCAGTAATCTCTGCAATTTTCAGTATTAAATCGTGGGACACTTAATGGTGACCATCTTTACCTCTGTACTTTTTTGCATTAGTTCAAGGCACATGAAGTCTTCCCTTCTCCAGTCTGTATTCAAATCCAACGCAGGCTTAATGCATAGATAAAATTATTTTTTCTCTTTGAAGCCTGATCACTAACACCTCAAGCCAAATGGACCTCACCCTCTGCATACATTGCTGTTTATGTCTAATCCTTTTGACATTTGAACTTCAGCCATGTCAAGTGGCTATGTCACTGGCTTACATGTCTCATAAATGTCTGTATAAATGTCTCTCCAACTAAACTGTAAGCACTCTTGGGACAAGAGACAAGTTCTTACATGCATGTTATAGCATCCACAATAGGTAGGAACATTCTCTGAATATGGGTGCTCAATAAATAGCAATGCAATCTTTGGCATTTTTAGATGGCTACAGAAACTTTGTGATTATGTGGTTTAATATATCCTGTATTTAGTAAATAGGAGAACAGGTCACAAAGAGACCTAGCCCAGACCATGGAACTCATGGAAGCTTTGGGAATGTCATCACGAACATGCTAACTCAGTGACTATGGACAAGATCCTTCACTGCTGGGGCTCTATTTTTCCTTTTGAAAAGTAAAAGGAGTCCATGCAGGAAGGGGTAGGGCCACAAAAGAACAGAACAGAACAGAAAAGAAAAGAAAAGAAAAAAAAAGAAAACGGTTTATATTTTGTGATCCCAAGTTCTTTCCAGATTTTTTTAATCCACAGCTTAATGAATATTGTTATGAGCAAGATAGATACTAAACTAAGGACTTTATCAACATTTTAAAATTTGATCCTTGTAAATACAACTTTGTGAGGTGAGATGGTATCATTCCTATTTTCACAGATAAGGTAAGTGAGAAATAAGAAGTTTAAGTAACTTTCCCAAGGACACTCAACTCATAAGCAGCAGAAAGGAACTGGATTGGAATCCAGGCATGTCTAACTGCAAAGCCTGAGATCTTATGCATTCTGCCTAATTTCTGCACTCTTCATATTTATAAAGAGACTGTAGCTGAAAAATATTAAATATTTCACCCAGAATTTCACATCTAGGAATTGGTAGAGGTAAGACTGGATTCTAACACGAGCTCTCTCTCCCTTATCGTGTGCTTCCGGTATCTATTTTATCATAACAATTCAGAAGGGGATTGTTTTAGTCTATTTCAGTGAGTTAATTGCTGTTGAATATAATTCAACAGTGAGTATAGTTGACTGTGTTTGTTGAATAAATAAATGAATTTATTTTCTAGTTTAGAAAAATTTTCTGTCTGGGCACAGTGGCTCGTGCCTGCAATATCAGCACTATGGGAGGCTGAGGTGGGAGGATTGCTTGAGACCGGGAATTGGAAGTCAGCCTGAGCAAAACCCCATCTCTACAAAAAATAAAAAAATTAGCCAGGTGTGGTGGTGCATGCCTGTAGTCCCAGCTACTCAGGTAGCTGAGGTACAAGGATGGCTTGAGGTCAGTAGGTCAAGGCTGCAGTGAGCCATAAATGTGCCTGGGCAACAGAGCACTCCAGCCTGAGCAATAGAGTGAGATCCTGTCTAAAAAAAGAAAGAAAAGGAAGGAAGGAAGGAAGGAAGAAAGAAGGAAGGAAGGAGAAAAGAAAAATTTTCTGACATGACTCTGTCTTCACCAATTCTAAGCAAAAGTTGGTGAGAAGGTTGTTTTGTTTTGTTCTGTTTTGTTTTTTAAGACGGGGTTTCACCATGATGGTCAGGCTGGTCTTGAACTCCTGACCTCAGGTGATCCACCCACCTCGGCCTCCTAAAGTGCTAGGATTACAGGTGTGAGCCACCACACCCGGCCGAGAAGGTTGTTAAAGATTTCAATAATATAAATGTAGAAACACACCAGGGTGTGAGGGGTGGCAATCACTAATATATGAACCAGCCTTTGTAGGCATGTTATTGAGCAAAGTAGAAGAGTATAAAATATATTCTCTTTTAATCAAATCAAAAGAAAAAATGACACAATTCACATCATCGCTACCTCTGTCTTGAGTTCATATTATAATTTGAATCCTTGCAGAACCAGTTTTCCTCAGGGAAGAATCTCTGAAGGTTTAGCCCAGGAACTATGTAAAAGAATTGCCCTGGCCTCCTGTCTACAGGAGTTTGTTTTCTACTGTAAGGAACAAAGTCAAAAGAAATTCTAGGGCCTCGTGGGACAAACTTTGCATATGTTCTTTCCTTAAAGAAGCCCCAGAAATGTCCTTGAGGGGCACCTTGTGGAGCCAGGCAGGCCTTGACCCATTAGGTGATGAGGGTTTTCCCGAGAGCCCTCTGTGGAAAAGAAAAAATACGGATGGGCAGGATCTACACTGGAAGGGTGATGACGGTGATAACCTAATTATTTACCCCAACCGAGTTATTCCTAGATGTACTCTGGGATTTTCCACAGCCAGACCAGAGCATAAAACTGGCATTCATCCCAGTAGATGAAAACTTAAGCAATTCCTCAGTAATTCCATGGACCCTGAGGAAACAAGTAATAGGAAAAAAAAAAAAAGCCGGGCACTTTCCCGTGGTTTCAAATATCAGAGCCTTACCTTAAAGTGATTATTTACAACCTTGCATGTGTTTATTCCATGAATGTGCATAATGCATGTCTTTGTTAAGTGTGATGGGGAGAACGATTTACATTTCTAGATAAGTTCTGCAGAATACGGGAACTTTTGGGTACTCTTAATACCATGTGTACTTGCCAAGGAACATTTCTTCCTTTTGTATTAATAATTGTGAGAAAACAGTATGCTTATTAATACTTGCCAAATGTTGATGTACATACAGCTTCTCTTTTCAACAAGATAATCAGATTAAGTAAAAGATCTGTGTGAACCAGGGCAGGCCTAATTCAGCTGAAATTTGGCCATGTGCATCTGGCCTTTTTCATCTAGCTAAGCCTGTGCTTGCCTCTAAACCGCCTTGTAGGAGAGAACTTCCTTCCTAATGGAAAAAAAGGATCTTTGTTTCAGGACCCAGGAATGAAAGACTCAGAGACCCAAATGAATTAAAGACATATCTGGAGTCCAGGCATGGTGGCTCACCCTTATAATCCCAGCACTTTGGGAGGCCGAGGCGGGTGGATCACAAGTCAGGAGTTTCAGACCAGCCTGACGAACATGGTGAAACGCTGTCTCTACTAAAAATACAAAAATTAGCTGGGTGTGACGGTGGGCACCTGTAATCCTAGCTACTCAGGAGGCTGAGGCAGGAGAATCCCTTGAACCAGGGAGGCAGAGGTTGCAGTGAGCCGAGATCTTGCCACTACACTCCAACCTGGGTGACAGAGCAAGACTGCTTCTCAAAAAAAAAAAAAAAAAAAAAAAAGACCTATGTAGAATAAAATCCAGGAGTTGCCAGCCATGGTGGCACCCACCTGTAGTCTCATCTACTTGAGAGACTGAGGTTGGAGGATTGCTTGAGCCCAATTCTGGGCTGTAATGCCTTATGTATGCCCATCAGTGTTGACATGGGAACTAGGGCCTACCAGATTGCCTAAGGAGAAATGAACGCACCCATATGGGAAACAGCAGATAAAAAGTCCCATGCTGATTTGTAGTAGGATCATGCTTGTGAATAGCCACTGCACTCCAGCCTGAGCAACATCTCTAAAAAATAGAAAATAAAAATAAAAATCCAGAAGTTTACTCTTAAGATGCTGCTATCCAGACGTTATGTTGATGTAGGAAATGGCTGTAGTAAACAACACGCAAAGCAGTTAATGGTTTTATTCATATGATGAATTATTATAGTCAGTTAACCATTATCTGAATAATGATATTCACAGCATTTGCATAGTTTGCCCTTCAGCCTGCATTTTTATTTTTATTTTTTTGTAAAGTTAAGGTCTTACAATGTTGTCCAGGCTGGGCTTCAACTCTCAGCCTCAAATCATCCTCCCATCTTGGCCTCCCAAAGTGCTGGGATTATAGGTGTGAGCCACCATGTCTGGTCTCAACATATAATCTTTAGCTTTATATAACATCTCTTGGGGGAAACTGTTACAGTATCACTATCCCCCCTACACAGATAGATTCTTTTTTTTTGGATGCTTTTCTGAGGCCACCCAGAAATCAGGAAAAGACTTTATGCCTCTTCTGCCAAATACAGCACAGATCACCGGAGCCTATGACTGAGTTCATCACCTGGAGATGAGGATTCCTGTAGGCTTTGCACCTTGTTAGTATAGAGGGTGGAACTAGGATTGCCAAACCACCATTAGGATGCTTAGGCCAGAAGCACCTTGGATAATCAAAAGGAAGCCCCAGAGATTTTGCTGTAGATACTGCTCTTGTATCAGAAATGTTCAAATATAATAACTACTTGGTTACTCGGTAAGGGCTGTTGCATTAATAAACCACCTCAGGACCAGACGTACTACAGGAGCCTTGGACGAAAGCCCTGCATGAAGCATTGCTCTTCAAAGAATGCTAGGTTAAGGAACTAAGTGTGCAGTGCCTCTGAAGACCTTGGCAAAGAGGAAAGAAACCTCCCTTAGCCCACTCATCCCAGTTCCACTTAAGTGATGAGAGGTGGGGCTGGGTAATAGACTTTACTCATTTAAAATTTAAGTTTATATTCGGGCTGGGTAACAGACTTTACTCATTTAAAATTTAAGTTTATATTCTGGCTCGAAAGAAATTTTACCTCAAATTTCCCCAAATCTAGAGGTGCATATCCCTCCCTGAGAGCAAATTCTCAAAAACAAAGAATTAAACATATAAACAAAAATATAAAAGGGGATACACCTTAAACACTGACATTAAAGACCTGTTGTGAATGTCCCCTTAGCCTCTAAGCATGTATAATATTGGCGGCTGAATGTGACATGCCATAAGCACAACAGATAGTTGTATCCTGCCAGTCAAAATTCAGCCTCACTGTCAAAATAAGCAAACATACAATTATAATGATTATTATTATTTATTCTACAATGATAATAATCACGATCATAATAAATAACATCTATTAATGGCTTACTATGTGCCACGTCATTGGGTAAACTCTGTATCTCATTTAATCTTTACAAAAATCCTCTGGGGCATTATCCTCATACCAATTTACAAAAGCAGAATCTTGGATTAAGAAATTTGCCCAAAGCCATCCAGCGATTAAGTGGATAAACCAAGATTTAAGCTAGGTCTGTTTGCCTCCAGGGATTACATTTTAAAAAGACACAGACACACTTAGTCGTGCATGTATCTGTGTGTGTCTACACAGCAGGCATGGAAAGTCCAGATATAGACTCAGGTATTCGCATATGGCTCTGTTTCTCTTATCACCGACTGTAACCTAACTCTAAAGCCCAGTTTCCACTTCCAGTGGAAAACTGCATTTTACTGATTCAAAACTCATTCTCTTTTGGGTAATTCTCACTTAACTTGGGATTACCCTTTCTCTTTCTTCCATCCCCCTTTTGAGGGATGGGATAGCAGGGAGAAGAGGAGAGTGAGGGTATGTGTATCATTCTGATAACAGGTGGGAAGAGGCCCTTGGCCTTCCATCTTTCCCTATCCCTGCTGGTCTCTGTAGAAGTAGAACCAAATCCCCTTGGCCCTGCTGGTTTCCACTGCGCACGTCACAGTCCATACACTGCAGATGTTGATGTAACCTCCCTAGTCTACCCCAAACTCCTTTGGGTCCCTTAGCTACTCTCAGCTACCCTGGTGCTCCTCTTAAGAACTGTGGGATCTGATGGATACCCTCCTGCCCTGTGAAGGTGTTACTGGAAAGAGGTCTCCATCAAGACATCAAGAGAGGGTTCTTGGACCTTGTGCAAGAAAGAACTGGGGACAAGTCCATGCAGTAAAGTGAAAGGAAGTTTATTAAGAACTACTCCATAGGCAGGCGTGGGCTGCCCAGCTGCTTATGCTTATTGTAACTTCTTGATTATATGCTAAACAAGGGGTAGATTATTCATGAATTTTCTGGGAAATGGGTGAGCAATTCCTGGAACTGAGATCTCCTCCCCATCTTAGACCATATGTGGTCAATGCCATGGCATTTGTAAAATGTCATGGCGCTGGCGGGAGTCTTTTAGCATGCTAATACATTATAATTAATGTATAATGAGCAGTGAGGACGACCAGAGGTCACTTTTGTTGCCATCTTGGTTTTAGTGGGAATTAGCCGGCTTCTTTATCTCATGCTGTTTTATCAGCAAAGTTTTTATGACCTGTATTTTGTGCTTACCTCCTATCTCATTCTGTGACTTAAAATGCCTAACTTACTGGGAATGCAGCCCAGCAGCTCTCAGCCTTCTTTTACCCAGTCCCTATTCAAGATGGAGTTGCTCTGGTTTAGACACCTCTGCCTCTGACACAGGGGTGAGGCACCTCTCAGTTCCACCCACTCAGATCTTTCTTCCTCCACTATGCTGGACAAGGCATTTCTCTGAAAGACTTGGAGTTTCCTCTGGCTATAGGATGGGAATAGAGACAAAACTCTCCAGATTCTCCATCTTCTTAAAGCTTTTTGGGGTTCCTGCTGCCCATCTCTGGGATACAAACAGCATGTGGGCACTAATCAGGTCTCTTTTACTCCTGCCTTCCTTTAAGCTGGAGAAACTTTGATCTCCCTTCTTAGTGGTGTAAAAATTAGCCATTTACCCACTCTATGATAGAAACTCTGGTATTCCAGCTGTTTCAGGTTCTTCTTAGTTTTATGCAGCTTAAAAACCCTTTCTTCTCTTGTAAGTGTTGACTTTTCAAAATGATTTTCTCTACCTTAGTCTTCAGAAAAGCTATTGAGTGCTTTGATTTACTTCTTTAGCCTGTATCCTCTTTCTTTCTGGAACCATATTTTCTACTAATCTACGGGTCAATGAGGCTAACAAAAGAAATGTAGGAAGTAAAAGCTAAGACATTATCCCAAAATAGTAATTCACAATACTCCTGTACAGAGACGTGTGTATTTATGACTGTGAACTGCAATTTTTTATAATTATCTTCTATAAGAGCAGGGTCTTAACCTCAACTTTGCCCATCAATATGAGTTCTAAAGTCACTTTTCACCAATATTCAAGCTACATCATCTGCAGATGAAATGGAATGAACGTGTTAGAGGATGTTATAGTTTTACGATTTGCAGTTACACTTTCTTTAGCAGAAAAGCAGTTAAGATGTGTGAAAGCACATCTTTGTATGTGTGAACAACTAATCAGGCTACCTTTTTCACACACATCATAATTGACTTTTGTGCTAACAGCAGTGCAAATGTGAACCACAAAATTTTAGCCACTGGGAAGTTTCATTGCAATTTCACGGCAGTTAAATCACTGAAATCTTCAGCTGGATCATGTATTACAAAGGTATTCACTAGCTGGTTAAAAATCAGTCTGACATTGGACTATGCCAGGCCCTGAAACCCAAGCACCTGTGTCTTGGCTGTATAATTTGTATTTGAAAACCACAAGTTCATTGTATCAGTGGCCAGACCCCTGCTGCATTGCCTGAATGCCACAGAAATCTCTCCTGTCATGAGGTCACAGGGAGCCAGAGCATGGGGCAAGCCTTGGAGGGAGGGGAGAGAGGTAAATTTACATCGGGCATCTCTTCCAATTGTCATCTGCACACACATTTTGACAGGTAAAGAGAACATTAAAATCTCATTTTTGTAAAAACAAAACAAAAACAAAACAAAACCTAAATAACTCATAGACATACCTACATACCTAATATTTGCACGTATTTAGAAAAAGTAAAAAAAAAAAAAAACACATTAAATTGTTCACAGTAGGCCAGGTGTGGTGGCTCAAGCTTATAATAATCCCAGCACTTTGGGAGGCACAGGAGGGTGGATTGCTTGAGCCCAAAAGTTTGAGACCAGCCTAGGCAACATAGTAAGCCCCTGTCTCTACAAAAATTTTAAAAATTCGCTGAGCACGGCAGCACATGCCTGTCCCAGCTTCTTGGGAAGCTGAGGTGGGAGGATCACTTGGCCAAGGAGGTCAAGGCTGCAGTGAGCCATGATCATGCCACTGCACTCCAGCCTAAGCAACAGAGAAAGACCTGGTGTCTTAAAAAACAAGAAATTCACTGTAATTACCTGCAGAGAGTGAAGGTAAAAATGATTGTGAGGTGAACTTTGTCTTCATTTTTACAATTCAGGTTTTTTCCCCCATAAGTATAGTCTATTGTATAATATGAAATATATATGGTCAGCCGGGTGTGGTGACTTGCACCTGTAATCCCAGCAGTTTAGGAGGCCAAGGTGGGCAGATCACCTGAGGTCAGGTGTTCAAGACCATCCTGGCCAACATGGAGAAACCACGTCTCTACTAAAAATACAAAAATTAGCCAGGTGTGGTAGCACATGCTAGTAATCCCAGCTGCTTGGGAGGCTGAAGAAGGAGAATTGCTTGAACCTGGGAGGCAGAGGTTTCAGTGAGCCGAGATCATGCCACTGCACTCCAGCCTGGGCAACAAAGTGAGACTCCACCTGAAAAAAATATATATAATATAATATATATATATATATAGTCTTTGTCTCTGATTCCTGTCACAGAGCTCCTAAAACACTTGGAATTTCTGGAATGACAGGAGTACCTTTTTGTTATTAGCAATGTGCACCTTTGATAACACCTGAGTCCATGCTATTGCAGTGAATTAGGGTGGGGCCCCTCAGGTACCCTCAGGATGGAGCTGGTCAGCAGAAAGACCCAGTAATTAGAGATTTGGAACCTCCAACCTCCAGGAAAGTTGGGAAGAAAATGGAGATAAAGTTCTATTAATAAAAAAATTATTTTTTTTTTGTTTTTTTTCTTAAGAGACGCTCTGTTACCCAGGTGTTTGCATTGGTACCTCAATCTCCCAGGCTCAAGCAATCCTCTGGCCTCAGTCCCACAAGTTGCTGGGACTGCCAGCTTGCACCACCACACCTGGTTACTTTTTGTATTTTTTGTAGAGACGTGTTTTGCCATGTTGCCCAGGATGGTCTTGAACTCCTGAGCTCAGTACCTCCCGAAGTGCTGGGATTACAGGTGGTGTCACCGTGCCCAGCCAAATTCTATTAAAATTCTTGAATAACAAGATTTGATGATCTTCTGGGTTGCTGAAGATGTGGAAGTGCTGGGATCAGTATGCCCAGAAAAGGCATGGAAGCTCCATTTCCCCCAATACCTTGTCTCCCCTGTATCTTGTCTGATCCATCACTTCATCTGGCTATTCATTTATATCCTTTGTAACATCCTTTATAATTAACCAGTAAACATAAGTAAAGTGTTTCCCTGTGTTGTCTAAATCATCCTAGCAAATTATTGAACTCAAAGTGAGGGGCAGAGAATGGAACCCTGATTTATAGTGGGTTGACCAGAAGCACAGATCACAACATAGGACTTGTGATTGACATTTGAAATAGGGGCCTGTCTTGTGAGACAGAGATCTAATTCTGTGGGACCTGACACTATCTCCAAGTAGACAGTGTCGTAATTGAATTAGAAGACAACCAGTTGGTATGTGCTGGAAAATTGCTTGGTGTGTGTAGCAAAAATCCATCTGGTCACATAAGTGTTCTTTTTCTTATTTTTACTTTGAGATGGAGTTTTGCTCTGTCCCCCAGGCTGGAGTGCAGTGGTGTGATGTAGGCTCCCTGCAACCTGCACCTCCCAGGTTCAAGAGATTCTCCGACATCTGAGTAGCTGGGATTACAGGCACCTGCCACCACACCTGGCTAATTTTTATATTTTTTAATAGAGACGGGGTTTCACCATGTTGGCCAGGCTGGTCTTGAACTGCTGACCTCAAGTGATCCACCCATCTTGGCCTCCCAAAGTGCTAGGATTACAGGCATGAGCCACTGCACCCGGCCTGATCATATAAGTGTTCTGTGTTGAGTGTGAGAGTAGAGAGAAAAAAACTGCTTTTCTTTTCCATTTACATCTCTCATTATAGTTTTCTAAAAACTTATGTTTACTAAGGAGAACATCAAATGCCTGCATTATAAGGGGATAGATTATGTCAGAAGTAGAGATTGGGATGTGTTTGCCTCTTTCTGATGCAGTGTGGGAACCACTGCTGTGAAAGCATTTTGTCCTGAAAAAGAAGCAAAGGGAGAGGCCACTTGCTGTGGTTCACACCTGTAAACCCAGCACTTTGGGAGGCCAAGGCGGGTGGATCACTTGAGGTCAGGAGGTTGAGACCAGCCTGGCCAACCTGGTGGAACCCCATCTGTACTAAAAATACAAAAATTAGCTGGGCGTGGTGGCGCATGCCTGTAATCCCAGCTACTCTGAAGGCTGAGACAGGAGAATCACTTGAACCTGAGAGGCAGAGATTGCAGTAAGCCAAGATCGCACCACTGCACTCCAGCCTGGACGACAGAACAAGACTCTGTCTAAGAAAAGAAAAAAAAGAGAAGCAAAAGGAAAAACATGAGCACATGAGCTCTTTACTCTTAAGAAAGATGAAACAAAAGAGTTCATTTCCAGGTACAGTGGAGACGGAGGCCTAAAATCTGCAGGCCACAGCCTGACTTTTAACTAATATGTGCCTCCCAAAGCTGGGACAATAGACCCAGCATGTAAATCGCATCTTGATTCTGTCTCAATGGTTTCTCTGCCCAGTCACCCAGAAATCCACTATATTAATGAAGTGAATGATGTGTGGCAAGCCCAGCTCTGCGGTTGGGACACAGCCCTGGCACAGCTTCTGCTGACATGTGCCACTCCTGGAATGCTGGGCCATTCCACCCTCAAGCTAACTTCTGGCTGAGCTGGGGGTAACCTGGCTTCAGCAGAGGAGAAGCGTCAGTCCTGGTTTTCACACTTGAACTTTTGGTTCAAGAGCAAAAGCCAAAAAATGCAACCTATCCCAAGCAACAGCCAGGATGTTGATGCTGCCAGGCAATTCCTGGCTCACTGGACCACCACCTCCTACTTTCTGGACCAAGAGGATACACCAGAGACCAACCTCCTGTGATTCAGACCTTGCTGACAAATCACTGATTCAGCCAGCTTTCTTCCTTTGCTTAAGTTACTACCTAGTAATGAGCTGTGCACTTTGCAAAGGGGATTAATACTTTTAGACTAGCAAGATATAGAAGAAATATTGCAGTATGCATGAAAAATGATGGCCTTGGAGACTAGAAGAACTTTAGAGGAGGTGGGATTTTATTTTTAGTACCATATCTGCTCTAATAAGTTTAACACTTTGTATAATAAGATTCATCATATTGCCGTCTATTGTCATCAAAATTCTAATGTGATGTTCTTTCTTTATACAGAAGTGTTAAGTGCATAGGATTAAAAATGCTGTGATAGAGCTATAACCTGAAATGGGTGTGATCCAGACCCCAAGAGAGGGTTCTTGGATCTCGTACAAGTAAGAATTTGAGGCAAATCCATGGAGTAAAGTGAAAGCCAGCTTATTAAGAAAGTAAAAGGCTGGGGGCAGTGGCTCATGCATGTAATCCCAGCACTTTGGGACTCTGAGGAGAGTGGATCACTTGAATCAGGAGTTCGAGACTAGCCTGGCCAACACAGTGAAACCCCTATCTCTACTAAAAATACAAAAAATTAGTTTGGCATGGTGGTGCATACCTGTAATCCCAGATACTCGGGAGGCTGAGGCAGGAGAATCAGTTGAACCTGGGAGGCAGAGGTTGCAGTGAGCCAAGATTGAGCCACTGCACTCCAGCCTGGTGACAGCGAGACTGCATCTCAAAAAAAAAAAAAAAAACAGCAAAAAAGGTAAAGGAATAAAAGAATGGCTAGTCCATGGTTGCTTATTTTTATGGCTATTTCTTGATGATATGCTAAACAAGGGGAGGATTATTCATGCCTCCTCTTTTTACATCATATAAGGTAACTTCTTGATGTTGCCATGGGATCTGTAAACTGTCATGGCACTGGTGGGAGTGTAGCAGTGGGGATGACCAGAGGTCACTCTCATCACCATCTTATTCTTGGTGGGATTTGGCTGGCTTCTTTCTTGCAATCTGTTTTATCAGGTGCTGACCTCCTATTTCATCCTGTAACTTAGAATCCCTAACTCTCTGGAAATGCAGCCCAGTAGTTTTTAGCTCCATTTTACACAGCTTCTATTCCAGATGGAATTGCTCTGGTTCAAACTCCTCTGACAAGGCCATAGCTGTAAGGAAGAATAATTCATAATCTAGGTCCGGTGTTGTGGTTTTTACCTGTAATCGCAGCACTTTGGGAGAGACCAAGGCAGGAGGATTGGACATAGTCCCAGCTACTCTAGAGGCTGAGGCAGGAGGATCACTTGACCCCAGGAGTTCCAGGCTGCAGTGAGCTAGCCAGACTTGGGGACAAAGCAAGATGACCCTGTCTCAGAAGAAAAAAAAAAAAAGGATAATTCTTAATCTACACGGAAAAGTTGACTATGACTCAAAGTAAATAAACATTTTTTGGCACCCATTAATACAATGTAGTATAGTAAAGATGAGAAAAATCTAAGAATATTGAGAGAATATATAGTGATGGGTACTACAATGATGAAGACTATCTTAAAGGCTTGCTTCTGGAACTGGCAATTATACACTTAATTTGACTTTTATATCTGTATAATCTATTTATACTACTTTGTATTTAGTTGGCTAATTTACTTATTTAAATAGTTTTTTATTTTTAATTGCCAAATAATAATTGTACAGGTATATATTTATGGAATAAAGTGTGATGTTTCCATATACATATGTATATGTGTGTGTGTGTGTATATATATATATATATGAATGAACAAATCAGGCTAATTAGAGTATACATCACCTCAAATATTTATCATTTCTTTGTGGTAAAAATATTTCAAATCCTCTCATTTAGCTATTTTGAAATATACAGTACATTTTTTTCTCTTTTCTTCTTCTTTTTTTTATTAGAGACAAGGTCTCACTCTGTCGCCCAGGCTAGAGTGCACTGGCACCATCTCGACTCACTGTAACTTTCATCTCCCAAGTTCAAATGATTCTCTTGACTCAGCTTCCCAAGTAGGGGGGTCCACAGACATGCACCACCATGCCTGGTTAAGTTTTGTATTTTTAGTAGAGACGCGGTTTCACCATGTTGCCCAGGCTGCTCTTGAACTCCTGACCTCAAATGATATGCCTGCCTTAGCCTCCCAAAGTGCTGGGATTACAGGAGTGAGCCTCCATGCATATTTTATTTAAACAATCTGCCTCAAAGCCAGTCATTTCCAGACAATTCTATTTTATCGTTACTATTATTTTTTTTTGTTTTGAGACGGAGTCTCACTCTGTCACCCAGGCTGGAATGCAGTAGCATGATCCCAGCTCACTGCAACTTCCAGCTCCCAGGTTCAAGCAGTTCTCTTGCCTCAGCCTTCTGAGTAGCTGGGACTACAGGCATGCACCACCACACCCAGCTAATTTTTGTATTGTTAGTAGAGATAGAGTTTCACCACGTTGGCCAGGCTGGTCTTGAACTCTTGACCGCAGGTGATCCACCCACCTCGGCCTCCCAAAGTGCTGAGATTACAGGTGTGAGCCACCACACCTGGACTTACTGCTGCTATTCTTAACGCCACTTCAGAACTTTCTTTTCTCCTTGACTATCTATTATTGCTTAACTATGTATACTGGATCAGAAATGCTCTTCAACAGAGGGTGGAAAACGTACAGAATCTTGGAGACAGTGAGTGGGTTAACTGGTAAGTACCAGCGGAGATTCTCATAAGTGCCCACCATAGGTGCTCAGATTGGTGAACATAAAAGAACAATAATCTTTTTTCTTATTCATAATTATGTTACCTGTTTCATACCATGAGAGCACATACTTTATATCTGGGACTACAAGAGATTAATAGCTTTATTTTTATATCTTTTCAATCTAATCAGTTAATTCTTTTTTTGGGGGGGGGGTGATGGGGTCTTGTTCCGTCACCCAGGTTGGAGTACAGTGGCCCAATCTTAGCGCAGTGCAACCTCCGCCTCCCCAGATAAAGCTATCCTCCCACCTCAGCCTCTTGAGCAGCTGGAATTACATGTGCCTGCCACCACACCTATAAATAATTTTTGTATTTTGGGAGAGAGCAGATGTTTTAGTTCGTTTTCATGCTGCTATAAAGAACTACCACACAGCCAGGCGTGGTGGCTCATGCCTGTAATCCCAGCACTATGGGCTGCCAAGGCAGGGGGATTGCCTGAGGTCAGAAGTTTGAGACCAGTCTGGCCAAACTGGCGAAACCCAGTCTCTACTAAAAATACAAAAAAATTAGCCGGGCATGGTGGCATGCACCTGTAATCCCAGATACTCAGGAGGCTGAAGCAGGGGAATTGCTTGAACCAGGGAGATGGAGGTTGCAGTGAGCCAAGATCATGCTACTGCACTCCAGTCTGGGCAACAGAGTAAGACTCCATCTCAAAAAAAAAATACATATCAGCCGGGCATGGTGGCACACATCTACTAGTCCCATTCGGGAGGCTGAGGCATGAGAATTGCTTGAACTCAGGAGGCGGCGGTTGTAGTGAGCTGAGATTGCGCCACTGCACTCCAGCCTGGGTCTGTGTGTGGGAGTTGGGGAGAACTGCCTGGTACTGGACAACTTACAACAGAAAGAGGTTTAATTGACTCATAGTTCAGCATTGCTGGGGAGGCCCAGGAAACTTACAATCATGGCAGAAGGCAAAGGGGAAGCAAGGCACCTTCTTTACAAAGCGGCAGGCAGGAGAAGTGAATGCAGGAGGAACTACCAAACACTTATAAAACCATCAGATCTCGTGAGAACTCACTCACTATCACAAGAACAGCATGAGGGAAACTGCCCCCATGATTTAATTATCTCCACCTGGTATCTCCCTTGACATGTGGAGATTATGGGGATTACAATTCAAAATGAGACTTTGAGTGGGGACACGGCCAAACCATATCATGAAGCTTCTCCATATTATCCAGGCTGGTCAACTCCTGGATTCAAGCTATCCACCCTCCTCGGCCTCCCAAAGTGCTGGAATTACAGGCATGAGCCACTGCACCTGGCCAGTCTTTTCATGTTTGAAAATGTGCTGCATCTTGTTACTAACTATAAAAGGTTTGCAGCCAGGCGCAGTGACTCAGGCCTATAATCCCAGCATTTTGGGAGCCGAAGCGGGTGGATCACTGAGGTCAGGAGTTCGAGACCAGCCCGGCCAACATGGTGAAACCCTGTCTCTACTAAAAATACAAAAATTAGTTGGGCGTGGTGGCAGGCGCCTGTAATTCCAGCTGCTGGTAAAGCTGTGGCAGGAGAATCGCTCAAACCTGGGAGGCAGAGGTTGCAGTGAGCCGAGATCGTGCCATTGCACCCCAGCCTGGGCGACAGAGAGAGACACTCTGTCTGAACAACAACAAAAAAGTTTGCAATCATCATGAGCTCACTGACTACAAGAATGTTGAACACTGTCAAGCAAAGAAAATTCAATTTCCCTTCATTTCTTCCAAGTTTGACTTTGAAGGAAACAGAAAGTTTTATTAGGCATTGTTTTTGCTCATGTGCTCAGATAGAGCAAGCTAGTAAATCTGTCAGAGAAAACTTTACATTTCCCAGGAGATTGAACATTCACGCCAGCCAGCATTCCCATTGAGGAATATGAATACATCAATGTATATATACTTGAAACTCTACAGTTGTTGTTTCCAGTGCTTTAAGCTTTAGTTCATGTGCTTGGTGACATATGAGAGTCTTCCCTTTTGGAAGTCCAAACAGATTGAGAAACAAATTGTGAAATCACAGGACAGCACTAAGGAGTATTGCATCACTGTTCTCCGTGCCTCAACAGCCCCACTCCCATTTTCTGTCTGAAAAGATTTCCTAACATCTGAGAGTATCATCAGTGTAAGTTGGCATTTAAAAAGACGGAAATGTTTTTTAAGGCTTCCAAAGCATTTAGCCTTAAAAGTTATATATGGTGCCAGGTGTGGTGGCTCACACCTGTAATCCCAGCATTTTGGGAGGCCGAGGTGGGTTGCAAGGTCAGGAGTTCGAGACCAGCCTGACCATAAAAGTGAAACCGCATTTCTACTAAAAATACAAAAATTAGCTGGGCGTGGTGGCACGCACCTATATACCAGCTACTCAGGAGGCTAAGGCAGGAAAATTGCTTGAACCCAGGAGGTGGAGGTTGCAGTGCGCCAAGATTGTGCCATTGCACTCCAGCCTCGGTGACAGAGAGAGACTCCATCTCAAAGTAATCATAATATAAATAAAAATAAATTAATGGATCAAATTTACCACTGAAAGTTAATCTCAAATATGTTTGCATCTTTTTTTCTTTTTTTTGACATAGTGTCTTGCTCTGTTGTCCAAGCTGGAGGGCAATGGCATGATCACAGCTCACTGCAGCTTCGAGCTCCTGGGTTCAAGAGATTCTCCCTCCTCAGCCTTAAAAGTAGCTGGGACCACAAGCACACACCACTACACTCAGCTAATTTTTTATTTTTTGTAGGGACATGGTCTTGCTATGTTGCCCAGGCTGGTCTCAACCTCCTGGCCTCAAACAATCCTCCCACTTCAGCCTCCCAAAGAGTTGGGATTACAGGCATGAGCCACCATACCAAGCCTGTTTGTGTCTTATTCCATTTGAAGCACAACGGAAAGGAACACTGTTTTGTTATCAAAACAATATTAAGATGGCATTTCTTTTATGTTACATGTTGTTTTTACTACTTTGGTAAGTAGGAATTGAAGTAAAGTTGGTTCTAGTGATTTAAAACTACCACAGTGAAAGAAAATTGCAATGCTCTCAGTTCCAGTGGTCATTACAGGAAGAGTGGTCATAATTCATTCTCATTAGTGGATGCATCGCCAACCAAAGGCAGGCCCAGCAACAGCTTCTTCTGTTAGAGAGGCCCAAAGCTAGAAAATTTCAGATAGATTAGCTATGTTATAGTCAATGGATGCAGCCCCAAAGACAACGCTGGTTCACACTGAATTTTGACATTTCACTCAACAAATAATTATTAGTACCTGCTATATTAGCTACTATTGTTATTATAATTGTCAACTTTGACTATTATTATATTTCCAATACAGAGATAAGTGTTCTCAACACATAGAAGGCAATCTGTATTTATTAAATGAACAAGTGGATGATTTAATCAAGAGTTAAGAATTACTACTTAAAGAAGAGTAATTTTGCCTCTGCTTACTGTGTGAAAACAGCGCTTGAAAACTAGCTATACTAAATGTTTTTTCTTTCAGACCCTTCTATACTAAAACTTTACTTTGCTTCTGTCTCTACTGCTTAGAGGCTGTGATGCCAGACACTAAGGTTCAGGTTGATTTTCTTTCTATTTGTGGATGTCATCTATATATCTGCCTTTTCAGGCAGTGAAATCATTCCAAAAGTTCTTGTTGACTGCAAGAGCTTGAAGGCTGTTTATCTGTGAAGGGATGAGAAGACTGGCATCCATTGTGTCTTTTTTAGTGACTGAAATGTGTGACACTGGGAAAGGCCTTTATCCTCGGGTTGCCTCTGTTTATCCATCTGGAAAAGGAGAAGGACAATACTCACTTGTCTGGTATGGAAGTGATTGCCAAGGACTTTGTGATCCCCACAGAGAAGGTGACATTTTGGTGGCTACATATTACAAATGTTCTCCTTTCATTAATATGTGTTCAGATACTAGAATACTTTGAGATATTAAGCAAAAACTTAAAAAGTAGAGATAGTCATATAGATTTTACTAATATGTATGTGCTTCCTTTATGTGTTAATTTTACATTTGATTATTATTTTTTTCTTTCTTTGAGACAGAGTCTCACTCTGTTGCCCAGGCTGGAGTGCAGTGGCATGATCTCAGCTCACTGCAACCTCCTCCTCCCAGGTTCAAGCAATTCTTATGCCTCAGCCTCCCGAGTGGCTGGGACTCCAGATGTGTATCACCACACCTGGCTAATCTTCTGTACTTTTAGTACCGAGGAGGTTTTGCCATCTTGGCAAGGCTAGTCTCAGACTCCTGATCTCATGTGATCCACACACCTCAGCCTCCCAAAGTGCTGGAATTACAGGTATGAGCCACCACACCTGGCAAACACTTGATTCTTCTTTAGTCTATGATCACAGATCAGAGGCCATTTAGTCCAGTATTTCTTAAACAGGCTGTGCCTACATTCCTTTGTGTAATTTTTGAGTCTGCACATGCCCTGGCCTCACTTTATTTTTCCCTGGTTAAGAACCAAGGATTAGAACCAACCTCTCCTTTTTTAAGAAATAGAACACTGAGGGGCAGCTGTTAAATGTAGCATCAGGACTAAAATACTTATCTTCTGACATCTTCTGATAGGTTTTGTTCCTGTACGATATGAAATAGCTAATTTATTTGTTTGTATTGATATATTTTAAGGTAACTTTCTTTTTTTTTTTTTTTTAGACGGAATTTTGCTCTTGTTGCCCAGGCTGGAGTACAATGACACAATCTCGGCTCACTGCAGCCTCCGCCTCCTGGGTTCAAGCGATTCTCCTGCCTCAGCCTCCTGAGTAGCTGAGACTACAGGCATGCTCTACCACACCTGGCTAATTGCGTTTTTAGTAGAGACAAGGTTTCACCATGTTGTTCAGGCTGATCTCAAACTCCTGACCTCAGGTGATCTGCCCATCTTGGCCTTCCAAAGTGCTGGGATTACAGGTGTGAGCCACCTCACCTGGCCAAGGTAACCTTTAAAAATACACATTGGCAGTAACCACTGAAAATTTGTCTGTCCTACTTTATAGTTCATAAGTATTTTTCCCCTTTCCATTTCTTCTCTAATAAATAAAGGCTTCTGAGAGTCATCTTGCTGGAAATAAATTCAACCTTTGATAAATCTTCAAAGCACATTTAACCTGTATTATACTTAGGTATTTATCAGTCAGTATTGTTCTGCATTAAAGAATTTTTGTCTTCCTTTCCCTAGGTCTCCTAGACATGAACTCCTGGAGACAGAAGTCAATACATGCATTGTCCTAAGAACAATAAAAACAAAATAAAAACTTATGTACCAGGCAATGTGTTAGACCAATGGTTCTCAAACTTTAACAATCATTAGAATCACTTGGAGTGCTTGCTAAAGTACTTATTGCTGGGTTCCATCCCCAGAGTTTCTGATTCAGTGGGTCTGGCCTGGGAACAGGAATTTGCATATTAACATATTATCAGGTGATATCATTTTGAGAAACATTCTTCTGCATGGCCTAAATTTTAATATTTGCTACTACTCCAGTAAGCAAGTTTTATTATTCCCATTTTCTTTCTTTCTTTTTTTTTTTTGAGACGGGGTCTCGCTCTGTCACCCAGGCTGGAGTACAGTGGTGGAATCTCGGCTCACTGCGACCTCTGCCTCCCAGGTTCAAGCAATTCTCTTGCCTCAGCCTTCTGAGTAGCTGGGACTACAAGCACACGCCGCCATGCCTCACTAATTTTTGTATTTTTTAATTGAGATGGAGTTTTGCCATGTTGGCCAGGCTGGTCTTGAACTCCTAACCTCCAGTGATCTACCTACCTTGGCCTCCCAAAGTGCTGGGATTGCAGGCAGGAGCCACCGCACCCGGCTTATTATTCCCATTTTCAAAAGAGTCACAGAACTAGTCAATAGAAGAGGTAAGATTGAATGTCCACCTTTTGATAGTGCTGTCGTCTTCCCCTTAGCACACCCTCCCCTTATTTTGGAGTTTCTCTTATATATCATAAGCTCTCAAGAAATGTACACAGGATAGCTGGGTGTGTTGTCAAGCATATAGTTCTAACCACTTGAGAGGCTGAGGCAGGAGGATCACTTGAGCCCAGGAGTTCAAGGCCACAGGAAGCCATGATCTCCATGATCAAGCCACTGTACTCCAGCCTGGGTGACACAGTGAGATTCCTACTCTAAAAAAAGGAGAAAGAGAAATGTACACAGGAGGTCACTGAACTGTTAGACTGGAGACAGGCCTTTGCCTAGGTTCAATTGTGATATTGAGCAAATTACTTAACCTCCCTTCCACCATATCCCTCAACTTTCTCATCTGTGAATTGGAAATTCATAATATTTTACCTGTAGTACACATTGAAGCTGACTCTCTAAAATGCAGTCTATTCCTCTTCCACTTTATAGCAATCAGTGTGGTTCAGGGAATTGCCACAGCTCCAAGAGTAAATTCTAATTCATTCAAATCAATCCAGATAACGCTAATCCTCTGTATACGCCTTAGTTGATTACACAATAAAATTCCTTCCCACCTCCCAAGAGCTACTGTTTAATAGATAAGCAACTGAATAAAGATAAGCTAACTGAAGTTATAAGTAGGAGAAGGATTTTTTTTTTCACGTTCTTTATTGTTTGTAGTGGCATTCTCTCTCCTTTGCTCAACATAAATAAGGAGGTAAGGTCTGATGGCCCAACCTACAGAGAAGAATTGATGTTAAGAGGAATCCAACACTGGATGTCAGGACAGAGGCAGAACCTGGGGACCTGGAGACAAGGCGGAGTTACAGGATCAACCAAACCTGAAGCTGCCTTCTCTCTATACTCTTAGTTATGTGAGCCAATAAATGCCCCATTGTTTTAGTCAATTGAACTTTGCTTTTTTTTCTTCTGTAACTTTAGTTAAACACTCTGATAACCTATGACAAAGGACTAGTATACAATTAAATGAAGTAATGCATACAAAGGTTGGGCATATAATAAAGACTTACCTCTTGTGAGCTAAAATCACTATCAAGGCAATTTCTAGGCCCAAGAGCACAAGTGACCTTAAATGCCATTGAAAAGCTACCTTGGAAGTGTTCTCACCAGGAGGATTAGAGAAGCCAAAACAACCAGGTGACTATCTCTGTCAATGATAGACAACTTGGTATAACAGGAAAAGTTCTAGAATGTATGGGATTATGGAACAATGAATAGAGTTAACTTTAGAAAGGAGATTCACAAAGTAAGTACCAGGTATGGATATTGTTAGTCTGTAGCTGAAGAAATTAAGGTTCAGATTAAGTGAATTGCCCCAAGTCTCATAGCAGACATGGACCTCGTCCAAACTTAGAGCTCATATTACTCGCAGGGGCCGTCTGTTCCCTTGGCTGTCCAGCAGGCCACGTTTTCCTTCAGGGCACTGCTCTCCTGCTGCATTACACATGTGATTTGTTGGGGGATGCCAAAATATATTTGGTTATCTTTTTTTTCTCAGTAAGCTCATACAAAATTACTGTTTTTTCAATAATTACTTTGCATTTATTGTCATCATTTCACTCCCAAATGTATCAAAATTCAAGTTTAAAAGGAAAAAAAGGATAATAGAAGATGCTAATTATCTTTTGGTCATAGAGAGTTTTATTATGCTATCTTTTAGGGTCTGGACTACACTGACCAGTGTATTAGACAAAACTTTTATGAGAATTGGTTAAAGATATAGGAAATAAATTCATTTGAAATAAAAACAAAACAAAACAAAACCCATTATTTTGTGAGTAAATACTAGGGGGGAGGAAGCTTGCAAGTCACCAGAATATGGCTTGGACTCTGGTATGTGTGTGCATGATGGGGAGTGTCTTGGTGGTGATGTTGTGTCATTGCTTCATTTTTGGCACTCGGTCACTACTCAAGAAAACCAGATTGAAAATTTGGAATCTGTGCTTTAGTGGATTGAAAATGGCCTCCAGTCACTAAGGAAAAAAATCAAAACAAAACACACAAGAATTTAGAGAGAATATTTTTCTGCCAAAAAATAATTTTTCCTTGATGCTATTTCTTATTTGGGCCAATACTCCAATGGAAAAAATAGATTGGTCAAGAGTTCAATATAATTTGCTGTGACATTTGACCTAAAGTAACATCATAAAAATTTAAACACAGCAAATTATATCCTTTCCTGCTGATGCATGAGCAACTATTTGTCTCTCTTAAAAGAAAAAAGTAGAAAAAGAAAATTAATTGAATGGTATTTTGTTGTACTTGAAATGTTAACTCTCAAACTAATTTATTTATTCAGTAAATATTTCTTAAGCACCTACTATATACTGGTACTATATGCCAGGTATAGATGCTTGGGATACAGTAATGAGCAAAACAAAACCAGTAGCAAACTTGTACATGCAGATAAGGGCTTCAAATATTATTGGCACGGGCCAGGTGCAATGACTCACACCTGTAATCCTAGCACTTTGGGAAGCTAAGGTGCAAAGATCACTTGAAGTCAGGAGTTTGAGACCAACCTGGGAAACACAGTGAGACCCCATCTCTATTTAAAGACAAAAGAAAAAATATTGTTGGCACAGTCATAAAAATGGGAACAGTAGACACTGGGAAATATAAGAGTGGGGAAGGGGGTTAGGTAAGGGTTGAAAAAAAGCTATCTGTTGGGTACCATACTCACTACATGGATGACAGACTTGATTCATGCGTACTCCAACCTCAGCATCATGCAATATACCCTGGTAACAATGCTGTATAGGTATCCCCTGATTCTAAAATAAAAGTTTAAAAAATAAAAAAATAAAAGTCACTGGGCTTCTGAGACTCACTTGTGAACCAATTTATTTTCTTGCTATTATTGCTATCATAATTCTTGACTAAACAACTGTTATAATCGCCTCAATTTTGAAAGTATCAGGGTTTTTTGTTTGTTTTTGAGATGGAGTTTGGCCTTGTCACCCAGGCCGGAGTGCAGCTACACGATCTCGGCTCACTGCAACCTCCGCCTCCCAGGTTCAAGCAATTCTCCTGCCTCAGCCCCCCGAGTAGATGGGATTACAGGTGCATGCCACCACAGGTGGCTAATTTTTGTACTTTTTGTATTTTTATTAGAGATGAGATTTCACCATGTTGCCCAGGCTGGTCTTGAACTCCTGACCACAGGTGAATCACCCACCTCGGCCTCCCAAAGTACTGTGATTATAGGTATTAGCCACTGTGCCCAGCCTCAAAATATCAGTTAGAATCTAGCTTCCTGCCCTTTGCTGAGCCAAATGAAATGATAGTCGAGGAGAACTTAGAGGAGGTTACATAGATCTTTACAAAAACAGGGGCTGACTCTGGGATAATTTGGACGATACTGGGGAAGAAAAGTATTATTCAAGTGAGGAAGAATCTACATAAAAGAAGAGATTGGGATTTCTTCTTTTTCTTCATTTTTTTTTTTTCTTTTTTTGAGACCGAGTCTTGCTCTGTCACCCAAGCTGGAATGCAGTGGCACAGTCTTGACTCACTAAAACCTCTGCCCTGCCAGATTCAAGTGATTCTCCTGCCTCAGCCTCCTGAGTAGCTGGGATTACAGGCACAGGACACCATGCCTGGCTAATTTTTGTATTTTTAGTAAAGATGAGGTTTCACTGTGTTGGCCAGGCTGGTCTCGAACTCCCAACCTCAAGTGATCCTCCCACCTCAGCCTCCCAAAATGCTGGGATTATAGGAGTGAGCCACCGCCCCGACTGACAATACCTTCTTGTCAGAGGATTTCAACTGGAGGTCAGTTTAAGATTTTTACAGCTGTCAAAAGAAGAGCAGGGTTTAGAAAGGCTGAGATACACTGAGCCATAGAATTATATCATTAAATGCCTAGCCATTGGTCATACCTTAGAAAAATTGCTGGCCTTATCAGGTGCAACCTAAGTTAGAGTAGTAGATGCTCTATCATTAGGGATTATGATCTATTCTGAGGAGAACAAAGAGCCTTTTACTCTCAGAATCAATTCTTAGGTCCTCTGCCTAGTTCAGAGAGGCCTCCTCTGGTTAAGAGACCACATGCGGGCAGGGTGCGGTGCTCACTAGGCTTTAAGATGACAAAGTGGGAGAATTGCTTGAGTCCAGGATTTCAAGACCAGTCCGGCCAAAAGAATGAGTATCTACAAAAATAAAATTAGCTGGGTGTGGTGGTGCACCCCAGTGCACACCTATAGTCCCTAGCCTGGGAAGTCAAGGCTATAGTGAGCTGTGATCATGCCACTGCTCTCCAGCCTGAGCAACAGAGCAAGACCCTGTCTCAAAAAAACCCAAATGGCTGGGTGCGGTGGCTCACACCTGTAATTCTAGCACTTTGGGAGGCCAAGGCAGGCAGATCACCTGAGTTCGGGTGTTCAAGACCAGCCTGACCAACATGGGAAAACCCTGTTTCTAAAAAAAAAAAAGCAAAAACAAAAACCCAAACATATGTAAGCATATTCATCTACAAAAAATTGTTTTAAAATAAAATCGACAACAACAACATTAAAAAAAAAACAAAACCAAGAGACCACATGTGTCCTGAGGTACTAGAGAGTTGCCAGACCCACCTAAGAGCAGAAACTTTTAGTCTATTTGAAAATCTAATTACAGAAGGAAACAAGTACCTTGGTGCTTTTTTATTCACTTGCAAATACAAAAAAATAATAATAATGGTAACTTCTTTCTTTTTTTTTTTCTTTTTGAGACAGAATCACACTCTGTCGCCTAGACTGGTGTTCAGTGGCCCCATCTCAGCTCACTGCAGCCTCTGTTTCTTGGGTTCTAGAGATTCTCCTGCCTCAGCCTCCCAGGTAGCTAGGATTACAGGCATGTGCCGCCACACCCAGCTGATTTTTGTGTTTTTAGTAGAGATGGGGTTTCACCATGTTGGCTAGGCTGGTCTCGAACTCCTGACCTCAGGTGATCAGCCCACCTTGGCCTCCCAAAGTGCTGGGATTACAGGCTTGAGCCACCGCGCCAGCTGTAACTTCTCTTCGTTTCTCTCCTTCTTTCTTCCCTTCCTTTCTCCCTTCTTCCCTCTCTTCTCTCCTCCCTCCTTCCTTCTTTCTTTTCATGTATCCATTCAATAAACAAGTATTTAGAGCAGGGATGTCCACACTTTTGGCTTCCCTGGGCCACACAGGAAGAAGAATTGTCTTGGGCCACACGGAAAATATACAAACACTAATGATAGCTGATGAACTAACACACACACACACATCTTATAATGTTTTAAGAAACTTTACAAATTTGTGTTGGGCAGCATTCAAAGCCATCCTGGGCCACATGCAGCCCGTGGCCTTGGGTTGAACAAGCTTGGTTTAGAGGTTTTTTTATGCAAGGCCAAGTGCTAGATGCTGGGGCTGCATGGTGAACAGAAGGCCCCTGCCCCGGGGAACAGAGCGTAATTACCTTACTGTGTAGAACACATGAGCCATGAGCAGGAGCTGAGGGGTCTTGTTTACCACTGTATCCTCTACCCCTACCTAGCTCGGCACATGGCAATAAGTACATGCCCCAAAATACGTGGAGTGAGTGAATACAAGTTCAGTGTTGCTTCACTGATTAAAGGGTGCTCTTGAACTCCCTCAGCTGGTTAATGCCACCCTGCAGACTGTCCATGTTGTCCTCAGTAAAAACAGAGCCAGTGTACATTCAGATCTTAAGACTGGTCATCCGGAATACATACCTTACGAGAAAGTAAGGATATTCGGGTTCAGTAATGATACACTTGGTTTGCAAATAACACATGTTCGTTTTCATGTTGCTAAAGACTCCTTGCTAGGAAACGAAACACTTGTAATTTAATATGCAATGTTCTCAAGAGTCTGAGGCCAAACCACCTCAAGCTGTGAATGCCTTGGCTCTGAAGAGCCCGTCAGGGTCAGGGCAGGGCAGCATTTGGCCTGATGCTCCTCCAGAATAAACCAAACAGCCACAGGAAGTGGTTTCTGTGATTCAGTAGGTGGCACACTTCCTTTTGAGTCAGAACTGAATCACAGCTGTGAGAGGCGAAAAAGACCTATTTCTTTATCCCATACTTTTTCCCTATTCCCAGTGGTAAATTTATCACGGACTGTCATATAATGTATCCTGTTTAGTTTAGTGTATTTAAGCAAAATGAAAAACAAATGAGCAAATCAACTATGGGGAAGCAAGAAAGGAGGGGAAAACATGACCAACTGAAATCAATCCAAACGTCATTATGTCGTCACAGGGCCATATTCTCGGAGGTGACTGAAAGAAACGCGGGAGTGATTTTGCTGAAGTCATTGAGACCCCTGGTTTTCTCAACTGGAGTCTGACCCATTTTCAGTGAAAGCAGTTAGATCACACTTACATAAACTGTGTTCCTTCAAATGGGCCTGCCCTCCTCTTCACTCACTGACCCTGGCTTGCTCCTTGGCATGTCTGCTGGAAGGCCGTGCTCTGTCTGTCCCAGGCATGGCCCTTGTTCAGCTGCGGGTGAAATGATCCTGTTCTGAATGTACTGAATGCTGCTGGCAATGCTGTAAATTGTTTTGAGGCTTAAGTAAAAACCCCATAGATATCAACAAGTCATAAAAACAGGCGTATTTTCTCTTCGTCTCTTTCCCACTCTGTTTTATTCTTCGATATTAATAGTTCTGGGAATGTAAATATATTTAACCAAATTTTCCTCTGATGAATTAGATTTTAGTATATATTTGTGGCTTCCTTGCATACTAATTTGTTCAGATTGATAGGATGCTTCAGAACAAAGCTTCAGAGACTCAGGCTATGCATCCTATAACACTCTTGTAAGACCCAGTAATCAGACTGGAATAAGAAATTGTATTGCCATGTTAATATTTCATTTTCCTTCTGGGAAATATTCCAATAATGTAAAGAAAACAAGATTCAAAGTCACATAGACCCATGTACACATTCAATCTACACAACATTTGTGGAGCTGTGTGACCTTCAATAAGTCTCTTAACCTCTCTGAGCCATAATTTCCTCTGTCTAAAAAATGGGCTGCTAACGTAAGGCCAACATTACAGTGAGAACTAAATAAAGCTTTTACATAGTGTCTAGGACAGCTCCTAGCTCATATTTAGTGTTTAAAATAAGCCTCTGACCTTTCTCTTTATTTACAATACCTTTCCTTTGGGAGATAAGGACAGCATTTAGACACAACTGTACGGGCACACTAAGTCTCATCCTTCCAAAGACGTCAGTCACATTCAGGTCCTTTAGCAGGTTCATCAACAGCACCTGGAGCACATGGGATACCAAACAGGAAGTCAGATTCCTTAATAAAGTAGTAAAGAAGGCAAGCCAGGATGCAGGCTCTAAAGCCAAGGCCAGCTCTTCTGGGTTGGACAGTTGTGGCTAACAGATGACAGCCAAATGTAACAGGAGTCCTCATTTGACATATTGAAGGGAGCACCTCAAGGATGGGCAGGAAAAAGAACCATCAACACTACTCGCCGCCAGACCAGCAGTAAGTGCCCAGGTCAAACTGGACAAGGGCTGGCAGACAGGTGGAAATGTGAATATATCGTCAGATTTGAAAAACCCTTCTAAAATGTCCATCCTCCCATATCCCTTTGATGCCTCCCACATCCCTCCAGTTCCTCCCAAATGGCATATAAACAGGGTGACAGCTTTCAGACAAGGTACTCCCCAAACAGCTAAGAGCCAGAGCATCGTCTTGTATATACCTGTCTTAGAGCTATCACATGGTGTATCAGGGTTTCCTGATTACTTGACAGACTCTTCTACCAGACAAGCTCCTGAAGATAAGGAGTGGGTCTTATTCATCCTATAGCCAAACTTACCTGTAGCTCACATGTAGCCCATGGTAGATGCTCAACCAATTTTAACGTGAGAGAAATACAAGAAAGTCAAGTCAGAAATACTGCTGTTGCTGTTAGAGAACCTCAAAGAGGAATTGGTGGTCTCTGGTGCCAAGGTCTTGTAAGAGTGATGGCTGGGTGAGCTTCTTGTGAGAAAAGGAGCCAGAAGTCAGAATCCATAGTGTAACAACATGACAGAAAAAAAGATGAAAGCTGTTTTCGAATTGCACCTGTCTAAGGCAATCTGAGCTTGACACATGATTTCTGGAGGTCTGGGCATTGTCTGAGTGCAGTGTTGATTATATGTCTCCTGGAGGCTTCTGTTTAAATAACTGCCAGAGCAGGATGACTCAGCAGCCGGAGGATGAGATGCTCTTGAGCTGCCTCCCTCTTTAAGTGACAAATCACATTGCCCTGAGTGTCTGTGGCAATCTCTGATACGACATACTCCTTCCTGCCAGTCCATCAGCCAGGGTGGCAAGTCACAGTTACTAATCTGGAGACTGACCAAAATTGCTGAGAGGCATAGTCTCATGCTCCAAGTGTGGAGAATGATCTTCGAAATTAACTTATATCAGTAGATTTTGTTTCTGTGATGGACTCTTACTCTGCTGCCCAGGCTGGAGTGCAGTGGTGCCATCTCGGCTCATTGCAAACTCCGCCTCCTGAGTTCAAGAGATTCTCCTGCTTCAGCTTCTCGAGTAGCTGGGATTACAGATACCCACCACCATGCCCAGCTAATTTCTGTATTTTTAGTAGAGACAGAGTTTCAGCATGTTGGCCAGGCTGCTCTCAAACTGCAGACCTCAAGTGATCTGCTCACCTCAGCCTTCCAAAGTGCTGGGATTCCAGGCATGAGCCACAGCACTCAGCCTTGTTTCTCAAATTTAGAGACTGATTTTAAATTTCTAGTCTCTCTCCATATCCAAGACTCCCGACTGTCTTCAGGATAAAGGAAATTCGATATCCTGGCCATTAGGGTGCTAGGGGAATTTCTCTATACCTACCTTTCCAGCATGATAGAATCTTAATTTGTTTTGCTTTTTTTTCCTCCTTGATGTTGGCTTACTTGTGTTAGTTTCTTTATTTTTGTTCCTGGCAGATAAATGGTGGCAGGACAAAGCTTTAAGAATGTGGCCTAGAGGTCAGGTACTGTGGCTCGCACCTGTAATCCTAGCACTTTATGAGGCCAAGGCCTGCAGATTACTTGAGGTCAGGAGTTAGGGACCAGCTTGACCAATATGGTGAAACCCTATCTCCACAAAAAATCCAAAAAAAGCCGGGTGTGTTGGTCCATGCCTGTAATCCCAGCTACTTGGGAGGCTGAGGTAGGAGAATCCCTTGAACCTGGGAGATGGAGGTTGCAGAAAGCTGAGATCTCCCCAGTGTACTCCAACCTGGGCAACAGAGCAAGACTCATTCTGACAAAGGAAAGAAAAAAGAGGAAAGGGTAGTGGAGGGGAGAGGAGAGGAGAGAAAAGTGGCCTAGGAGGAAATCCTACCTAGCAGCTATTTCCTGAGAATTGCAGAAGTTACTGTTATTAAAATTTAGTAGGCTGGACGTGGTGACTCACGCCTATAATCCCAGCACTTTTGGTGGCTGAGGTGGGAGGATCTCGAGCTCAGGCGTTCAAGACCAGCCCAGGCAAGAGTGATAACCTGCTCTTACAAAAATATCAAAAAATTAGCTGGACATGGTGGTGTGCACCTTTGGTTCCAGCTACATGAGCAGCTAAGGTTGGAGGATGACTTGAGCCTAGGCGATGGAGGCTGTGGTGAGCCATGATCATACCACTGCACTCCAGCCTGAGTGACAGAAAGAGACCCTGCCTCAATATAAATAAATAAATAAATAAATAATAGCATGGCACTTTCAGATTTGTCATTAAAAATCAGTATTCTTTGGATTTTTTTGTTTGACCAATGTCAGTCAACTTTCAAGTAGGAATCTAAGCATAGCTTAGATACAATAATAAAAAGCTATACCTGTAGGAACAAATAACTGAAATTTGTGATTTGGATCAGTCGCTCTGTGCTATGCCTGAAATGAGCTAAATAGGTTTCTAACTTTCTTTTTTTTTTTTGAGATGGAGTCTGGCTCTGTTGCCTAGGCTGGAGTGCAGTGGTGCAATCTCAGCTCACTGCAACCTCCACCTCACAGGTTCAAGCAATTCTCCTGCCTCCGCCTCCCAAGTAGCTGAGATTACAGGCACACGCCACCACACCCGGCTAATTTTTTTATGCTCTTTGGTAGAGAAGGGGTTTCACCCCTGTTGGTCAGGCTCGTCTTGAACTCCTAACCTCAAGTGATCTGTTCACATCGGCCTCCCGAAGTGCTGGGATTACAGGTGTGAGCCACCACAACCAGTGGTTTCTAATATATTTTTAAGCATTATAAATGCTTTATCTTGTCTGCAGGGCTGATTCAATTTTCAGATTATGTTTTTGCAACCCCTGGTTCAGATCAAGGGAATGACAGTCTACAGTATCCACAACCCCACTATTCACCTCACACCATCCTTCCTACTCACTGCAAACCAATTTCTAACAGGAATTTCCTCAGCTACATTAGTGTTGTCTCTGGGGAGCAAGGACTTTGGGTCACACATTTTGTGTTTCCTCAGAGCTTAGTTCAGTGGGTCCTGTCTATGCTGTGGTGCTTAATGCCACTGATTTGATTTGACTTTGAAAGAGGAGCTCTCCATTTACCTCCAACCTCTGCAGATTCCACTCAAGGATAATTGTGAATTGTGGGTATTTTATTTACCCCCTAGGGTTTTCATTGTTAACCTAATTATTATTTGCAATATTAATTTCTTTTGGCAGGCAGTAGCAATTTTACAAATCTTTTTTGGAGCCCAGAGAGAAATGTTTCCACTTGAGATAAATGTTTGGGTAACAGTAATGAAGAGAGAAAATATTCAGACTTTTTATGATTCTAATTCACTTGCAAATTTTAATTTTTCTGCTTTGAGATACTCTGTAGCTACAAGTCCTTAGGAAATCCACTTTGGTTTACTTATAATAATTTTAAACAGTATTTTAAAATGAAACAAGTTAAACAACATGTTGTTTTATTAGTTTATTGTAGACATTTAAAAATACATAGCTAAGTCTGGGCGCAGTGACTCATGCCATTGAACTCCAGCCTGGGCAAGAGAGTGAGACTTTATCTCAAAAACAAAATGAAAAAACAGATAAGCACACAGAAGAAACTCTGAAACATCTGTAATCTCACAACCAAGAAGTAACAAAGCTAGACATTCTGGAGTACACACTTTACAAAGTTGTTTGTTTTTGGAGTTGGGGGTGGGAAGGTGAAGTTGTAGGCCAGATCTTTCTTTTGTTTGTTTTTGTTGTTGCTGCTGTTGTTTGAAGCAGGGTCTCACTCTGTCACCCAGGCTGGAGTGCAGGCTGCGATCTGGGCTCACTGCAGCCTTGACCTCCCCGGGTTCAAGTGATCCTCCCATTTCAGCCTCCTGAGTAGCCGGGACTATAGGCACATGCAACCATGCCCAATTGAATTTTTTTTTTTGGTAGCGATGGGTTTTTACCATGTTGCCTAGGCTGGTCTCAAATTCCTGAGCTCAAGTCATCTGCCTGCCTTGGCCTCCCAAATTGCTGGCATCACAGGAGTGAGCCACTGAGCCCAGTCAGGTAAGTTTTACCTTGTATAAGGAAAACTGATCATGCCAGTTTGTTACCTACTTTTCAAATTTAATAACAGATGACACACCCTTTTCTATAGCCATTTAATTGCTGTAACAATTTTTTTTTTGAGATAGAGTTTCGATTTGTTGCCCAGGCTGGGGTGCAATGGCACAATCTCGGCTCACCACAACCTCCACCTCCCACTTCAAGCGATTCTCCTACCTCAGCCTCCAGAGTAGCTAGGATTACATGCATGTGCCACCACACCCAGCTAATTTTGTATTTTTAGTAGAGGCAGGGTTTCTCCATGTTGGTCATGCTGCTTTTGAACTCTGGACCTGAGGTGATCTGCCCTCCCCAGCCTCCTAAAGTGCTGGGATTACAGGTGTGAGCCACTGCCCCCAGCCTAACAATTTTTTGCTATAACAATTTATTATTTTATGGCTTCATAATATATTTAACCAAACCTTATATTTCCCATTACTATATAATGCTACAAAGACACTTTTATAAATAAATATTTGTCTGAATCTCCTATTCAGCCCTACAAGTAGACTTCCTGAATTGAATGTCACGATCTTTCTGAAGCTTTTTTTTTTTTTTTAAATAGATGATGGCCGAATGCTGTGACTCCCACTGTAATCCCAGCACTTTCAGTGGCCCATGGGGCAGATCACTTGACTTCAGCAGCTTGAGACCAGCCTGGCCTACTTGGCAAAACCCCATCTCTACTAACAGTACAAAAAAAAAAAGATGGTAACATTTCTCTTTAGAAAATTTGTATCAGCCGGGTGCACTCATGCCTGTAACCCCAACACTTTGGGAGGTCCAGGTGGGCAGATCACGAGATCAGCAGTTCGAGACCAGCCTGACCAACATGGTGAAACTCTGTCTCTACTAAAAATACAAAAATTAGCCGGGTGTGGTGGTGGGCACCTGTAATCCCAGCTTCTCAGGAGGCTGAGGCAAGAGAATCCCTTGAACCCAGGAGTCGGAGGTTGCAGTGAGCCCACATCACGATATCGTACCTCTGCCTAGGTGACAGAGAGAGACTCTGGTCTCAAAAGGAAAAAAAAAAAGAAAATTCTTATCAACTTATACTCTTATGAGTGCTACAGATTTTTAGAATCACCATGATAATCTCTCTCTGCTGCCAAATACCTTTGTGTGTGTGTGTGTGTGTGTGTGTGTGTGTGTAAATTAGCAAACATTTATTGCACATCTCCTAAGTTCTAGGCACAGGAAGAGTGGTAGAGAATGTATTTTTAATTTTTAATTAATTAATTAATTCCTTATTTTTCAGGCACAGTCTGGCTCTGTCACCCAGGCTGGAATGCAATATCTGCCTTCAGGTTCAATCGATTCTTGGGTTTTGGTCTCCCAAGTAGCTGGGATTACAGGCAACTGCCACCATGCCCAGCTAATTTTTGTATTTTTAGTAGAAATGGAGTTTCACCATGTTGTCTAGGCTGGTCTTGAACTCCTGATCTCAAGTAATCACTGTGTCTTGGCCTCCGAAACTGCTGGGATTACAGGCATGAGCCACCATGCCCAGCCTATTTTAATTTTTTTATTTTAAGACCAGTCAAATGCATTAGTGAGAAGTGGAGAAGAGAAGAACAGAGAACTTAAATCTAATTGATGGAATTGTGCAATGAACAAATTATGTAATTTTAGCTTGAGTTACATGCTATGAAGAACAAGAAAGCAGCGTGTGTATGCATTTGTGTGAAACTGGGGTAGGGAGTCGGGTATCATTCTTTTTTAAATTTTTAAAATAGTGTGCTATTTAAATTTTATTTCAACAGTTTTTGAAAAACAAGTTGTTTTTGGTTACATGGGTAAGTGCTTTGGTGACGGTTTCTGAGATTTTGGTGCACCCATCACCCGAGCAGTGTACACTGGACCCACTGTGTAGTCTTATTTCTCACCTCCCTCCCACCATTCCCCTCAAGTCCCCAAAGTCCATTATATCATTCTTATGCCTTTGCATACTCATAGCTTACCTCCCACTTATGGGTGAGAACATACGATATTTAGTTTTCCATTCCTCGCTTCCTTCACTTAGAATAATCATCTCCAACTCCATCCAGGTTGCTGTGAATGCCATTATTTCATTGCTTTTTGTGGTTGAGTAGTATTCCATAGTGTACATATACCATATTTTCTTTATCCAGTCGTTGGTAATTTGGCTGGTTCCATAGTTTTGCAATTATGAATCATGCTGCCATAAACACATGCACAAGTGTCTTTTTTATATAATGACCTATATAATGACTTATATTCCTTTGGGTAGATACTTGGCAGTGGGATTGCTGGATCAAATTGTAGTTCTACTTTTAGTTCTTCAAGGAATGTTCATATTGTTTTCTATAGTGGTTGTACTAGTTTACATTCCCACCGGCAGTGTAAGTGTCCTCTTGGGCCTGGCGTGGTGGCTCATGCCTGTAATCCCAGTATTTTGGGAGGCCAAGGTGGGTGGATCATGAGCTCAGGAGATCAAGACCAGCCTAGCCAACATAATGAAACCCCATCTCTACTAAAAGTACTAAACATAGCCAGGCATGATGGTGTGCCTGTAGCCTGTAATCCCAGCTACTCCAGAGGCTAAGGCAGGAGAATCCCTTGAACCTGGAAGGTGCAGGTTGCAGTGAGTCAAGATCACACCACTGCACTCCAGCCTGGGCGACAGAGCAAGACTTCATCTCCAAGAAATAAAAAGTGTGCCTGTTTTACCACATTCCATCCACATCTGCCCTGCCTGCCCTGCCCTTCCCTGCCCTGATTTGCCTTGCCTTTTTTTTTTTTTTTTTTTTTTACAAGACGGTGTTTCACCATGTTGTCAGGCTGGTATTGAACTCCCGACCACAGGTGATCCACCTACCTTGGCTTCCAACGTGCTTGGATTACAGCGTGAGCCACCACACCCAGCCTTGCCTTGCCTTTTAAAAATTTTTTTTTACAGTTAGGGTCTCATCTTGTTGGCCATGCTGGTCTCGAACTCCTGACCTCAAGTGATCTGCCAGCCTTAGCCTCCCAAAGTGCTGGGATTACGAGCATGAGCCACTACACCTGGTTCAACAACTATTTTTTTTTTATTTTTAAATTATGGCTATTGTTACAGGAGTGAGGTGGTATATCACTGTGGTTTTAATTTTCATTTCTCCATAATTAGTGATGTTGAGCATTTTTTTCATGTTTGATTTTTTTCATATGTTCTATTGAACCTGGGAGGCAGAGGTTGCACTCCAGCCTGGGTGACAGAGCCAAATTTGTCTGAAAAATAAGGAATTAATTAATTAATTAAAATTTTAAAATAAGTTATCTACCTTGTTCACTCTTCCTGTGCCTAGAATTTAGGAGGTACACAATAAATTTACATATCTTCGTTTGCCATTTACATGTCTTCTTTTGAAAATTGTCTATTCATGTCCTGTGCCCACTTTTTGAAGGGATTATTTGTTTTTTTCTTGCTGGTTTGAGCTCTTTATAGAGTCAGGATATTAGTCCTTTGTGGAATGCATAGTTTGTGAAGATTTTCTCCCACTCTGGATTGTCTGTTTGCTCCACTATTTCTTTTGATGTGCAAAAGATATTTAGTTTAGTTTAATTAGTTCCCATCTATTTATTTTTGTTTTTGTTGCATTTGCTTTTGGGTACCCATTCCCTAAGCCAATGTCTAGAAAAGTTTTTCTGATGTTATTTTCTAGAATTTTTAAGGTTTCAGATCTTGGATGTAAGTCTTTGATCCATCTTAATTTTTGCATGAAGTGAGAGGTGAGGGGATCCAGTTTCGTTTTTCTACACGGGACATGCCAATTATCTCAGCATCACTTGTTGAATGGGATGTCCTTCCCCACTTTGTTTTTGTTTGCTTTGCTGAAAGTCAGTTGTGTATTTAGCTTTATTTCTGGGTTCTCTATTCCATTCCATTGGCTCACATGCCTATTTTTAGGGTATTACTATTTTAGATAGATGGTCAGGGAAGCCCACTTTCTAAAACGAATACCTATTTATTTCAGAAACCTTTGAATGTGGACAAGTGTATGGAGGAAACAAAAGTTACCTAATTAATTCATCTTTAATCCTGGCAATTTGGTTTCTTAAATCTTTTAATATGTTCAGTTTTTCTTTTCCTATACACATATCAATATATTCTTAGAATACTACTGGGCCAGGTGTGATGGCTTACGCCTGTAATTGCAACACTTTGAGAGGGAAGCTGAGGTGGGTGGACCACTTCTCAGCAGTTGGAGACCAGCTTGGGCAACATAGTGAGACCCCATCTTGTATCTTTTTTTTTTGAGATGGAGTCTTGCTCTGTCATCCAGGGTGGAGTGCAGTGGCTCAATCTTGGCTTACTGCAATCTCCGCCTCCCAGGTTCAAGCGATTCTCCTGCCTTGGTCTCTCAAGTAGCTGGGACTACAGGCACGTGCAGGTACACCCAACTAATTTTTGAAAATTTTTTTTATATATTTTTTCTTTTTTTAATATACATTTTTTCTTTTTTTTAAGATGGGGTTTCACCATGTTGGCCAGGCTGGTCTTGAACTCCTGACCTCAGGTGATCCACCCACCTCGGCCTCCCAAAGTGCTGGAATTATAGGTGTGAGCCACTGCACCTGGCCAAGACTCCATCTCTACCAGAAATACAAAAAATTAGCCTGGTCTGGTGGCAGACGCCTATGATCTCACCTTCTCGTGAAGCTGAGGTGGAAGGATAGCTTGAGCCCAGGAGGTGGGGGCTTTAGTGATCCAAGATCATGGCACTGCTCTCCAGTCTGGGTGACAGAGTGAGACCCCATCAAAAAAAAGAGAGAGAGAGAGAGATAGTATTGAACACACTGGCTCAGCATATGCACACCTTTTTAAATAATTTAATTTGGGCCGGGCGCGGTGGCTCAAGCCTGTAATCCCAGCACTTTGGGAGGCCGAGGCGGGTGGATCACGAGGTCAACAGATCGAGACCATCTTGGTCAACATGGTGAAACCTTGTCTCTACTAAAATTACAAAAAAAATTAGCTGGGCACGGTGGTGCGTGCCTGTAATCCCAGCTGCTCGGGAGGCTGAGGCAGGAGAATTGCCTGAACCCAGGAGGCGGAGATTGCGGTGAGCCAAGATCGTGCCATTGCACTCCAGCCTGGGTAGCAAGAGCGAAACTCCGTCTCAAAAAAATAATAATAATAATAATTTAATTTATTTCCATTTTTATTGCCCTTTCCCACACATTCTGAAGATTATTACAATGGATTTATTATTTTTTTTTTTGCTAGCTGACTCCTTCCCAAGAGGGTAAAGAGCCAGGCCTGGTGTTCCATTCCACATTTATCAATCAGTAAGTCAGTCATCTTTCCTGGAGGAGAGTGCCTGCAGACAGAAACACCAGGAGGTGCTTAGATATAATCTCTCTCTTTTTTTTCTGAGCCAGAGTCACCCTCTGTCACCTAGGCTGGAGTGCAGTGGCACCTTCTTGGCTCACTGCAACCTCCACCTCTCAGGTTCAGGTGATTCTCCTGCCTCAGCCTCCTAAATAGCTGGGATTACAAGCGCATGCCACTACTCCTGGCTAATTTTTGTATTTTTGGTAGAAACCAGGTTTCACCATTTTGATCAGGCTGGTCTCAAACTCTTGACCTTGTGATCTGCCCGCCTCGGACTCCCAGACTGCTGGGATTACAGGCGTGAGCCACTTCACCCGGCCAGAAATAATCTCTCTTTAAAACCAGGCCAGATTCGGTGGCTCACACCTATAATCCCAGCACTTTAGGAGGCTGAGGTGGGTAGATCACCTGAGGTCAGGAGTTGAGACCAGACTGGCAAGCATGGTGAAACCCCTTTCTCTACCAAAAATACAAAAATTAGCCAGGCGTGGTTGTGTGCGCCTGTAGTCCCAGCTACTCAGGAGGCTGAGGCAGGAGAATGGCTTGAACTCGCACGTGGCCTAATTCTAATTGGCCTGCTTTAGTGCTTGCCTCTTCTCTCCACCCCTCATCCTCGGCCCCACATGTTCTTCTCCCCTCAGTAATTTTGTCCTCACAAAACATCAAGAGCCACTATATCTATGTATCACTTAGGGTATAGACAGAAAAGAGATGCTCACACAAACTGGTTAATTTGAAGACGGTTTAATAAAGGAAAAATTTACAAAGGTAAGGACAGGTGTGAGGAAAGTAAAAAAGGATTAGAGCAATATCCCAGCATGCAGGAAGTGGTTACAGGGAATGTAGACGGGAAGATAGCCGGGCCTTAGATCAGAGTTCCTTGATTGCCTTCTGACCGACAGTTCAACCCATATTACCGTCATCCCTGGCACAGGGCAAGGGGAGGAAGGTAAAGAGTGGATCTGAGGGCAAATAGAAGAAACTTTTAAAATGTAAATCAGATATGTTTCTTCCCTTTCTGAATCCCCTAATGTATGCCCATTTCAGTGGTTAGAGGGATATACCTTTTCTTCTCTTATGGTTTTCTTTTTCTTTCTTTCTTTTTTTTTTTTTTTTTTGAGATGCAGTTTCCTTCTTGTTGTCCAGGCTGGCGTGCAATGGCGTGATCTTGGCTCACTGCAACCTCTGCCTCCCGGGTTCAAGCAATTCTCCTGCCTCAGTCTCCTGAGTAGCTAGGATTATAGGCATGCGTCACCATGCCCAGCGAATTTTGTGTTTTTAGTAGAGACAGGATTTCACCCTTGGCCTCCCAAAGTGCTGGAATTATGGGTGTGAGCCACTGTACCTGGCCTGGTTTTCTTAAAGCGAGATTATTCCTGAGCACCTCCTGGTCTTCCTGTCTGCAGACACTCTGCTGCCAGAAAGATGCCTGACTTACTGATTGATAAATGTGGAATGGAACACCAGGCCTGGCTCTTTACCCTCTTGGGAAGGAGTCAGCTAGCAGAAAGCAAGCATTCTGTTTTGCTCTTCTGTCGGGTAAGCCTTCCTCAGGTTCTTTCCGCCTAATGTTGGGAGTTTAGGACTAGTAATTCCCCTTAGCTAATAACCTAAAGCAGCACTTAACAATCTGTAATAAAGTTGATCTGCTGGTTTCCATTTTTACTTTGAAATAGAACCTCATTCACTCCCTCACAAGTGCTTTTTTGAGAGCCTGCTATGTGCCAAATACTGTTCTGCTGCTTGGGATATGAGGGGGAGACAAAGAAAAACAGACAAAAATCCCTTGTTTTGTTGTCCTACTTATTTAAAACCTGGGTGGGGAACAAGAACACAATTTATTGGGGGATCACTTCTGAGACCTTCAACTTTCTTTCTTTCTTTATTTTTTAGATGGAGTCTCACTCTGTCACCCAGGCTGAAGGGCAGTGACATGATCTTGGCTCACTGCAACCTCAGCCTCCCGGGTTCAAGCGATCCTCCTGACTCAGCTGCCTGAGAAACTGTGACCACAGGCACCCGCCACCACCCCCGGCTAATTTTGGGGGTTTGACCAATGTGCCCAAGCTGGTCTCAAACTCCTGAGCTCATGTGATCTGCCCGCCTAAGCCTTCCCAAAGTGCTGGGATTACAGGCATGAGCCACCGCGCCTGGCTGCCTTCAACTTTATTCAGAGCAATGTGCTCATTAAAATACAAAATTCTGGCCTGGCACGTTGGTTCACACCTGTAATCCCAGCACTTTGGGGGACCAGGGCGGGTGGATCACGAGGAAAGGAGTTCAAGACCAGTCTGGGCAACATGACGAAACCCATCTCTACTAAAAATACAAAATTTAGCGGGGCATGGTGGTGGGCACCTGTAATCCCAGCTACTCGGGAGGCTGAGGCAGAAGAATTGCTTGAACCTGGAAGACTGGAGGTTGTGATGAGCCAAGATCCCGCCACTGCACATCAGCCTGGGCAACAGAGGGAGACTCCATCTTGACAACACAAAACAAAAAAGTTCTGGCCAGGCATGCTGGTGCTAGCCTTTGGTCCCACCTACTCAGGAGGCTGAGGCACAAAGATTGCTTGAACCCAAGAGGTGGAGGTTTGCAGTAAACCGAGATCTCGCCACTAAACTCCAGCCTGAGCGACAGAGCCAGACCTTGTCTCAAAAATAAGTAAAGAGAGAAAACAAAACAAAAGTAAATAAAACAAAATAAAGTACTCCTCATAATCTACAAAGCTCTTCCTGGTATGATCTCTGCACCTTCTGTCCTCATCTCCGGCCATGCTCCGTCTCCCTTTCTGGTCGTGCTGGCCTTCATGCTGTTGTTTGGTCCCACCAGGCATACTCCCTCCTCTGTCCTTTGCACGCTGGTCCCTCTGCCTGGATAGCCACATGATCTGGTGCCTCCCTTCTGTCAGGTATCTGTTTACCTTCACAGAGAGGATTTTCCCGTGTACCTACAGAAAATGAACTCGTCTCTGTCTTTGTCCAGTTCCCTTCCCCAGTTTCATTTTTCTTTATATCACTTACCACCACATATACAGATATGTGTTCCATGTTTCTCCATGTCTAGCACAGGCAAAACACTATCTGCTTGCTCTGTATATCATGCTTGTTAGCCAGACAAGGTTCTAAGTGTTTTACAATGGTTAACTCATTTAGTATTACATCATATCACTTCATATCAACCTTCTAAGGTAAGAACTGTTATCATCTGTACTTTATAGATAAAAAGGCTGAGGCAAAGAGAGATTTTTTCAATCTACCCAAGGTCACAGAGCTAGAAGCGGGTGGAGAAGATATTTAAACAGACCTCAGATTATATCCTTTAGGAGAATTACAAACAGTAGCACAGCAAGGACTTGGTTTTGTTCATGTTCTACCCTCAGAGCTTAGAATAGTACCTGGCACTTAGGATAAATGAATGAATAAATGAAAGAACGTTACCTATTTCTTAGGGTTGTTTTGAAGATTAAAAATAGTTATTCATGTAAAGGGCTTAAGTTAGTGCATGGCACATAGTCAGAGCTCAATACAGGTTTAAAAAAACTGGAACTTCTGCTTAACCTTGGGCTGTATCAATACCTCTGTCCTAATGTTCTGAACAGAGTAAAGTAATTAGATATTGTAATGGGTTCTCAACTTAAAATTTGAAGACTAGGCCAGCTGCCGTGGCTCATGCCTGTAATTCCAGCACTTTGGGAGGCCAAGGCTGGTAGATCATAAGGTCAGGAGATTGAGACCATCCTGGCTAACACAGTGAAACCTGTCTCTATTAAAAATACAAAGGATTAGCCGGGCATGGTGGCACGCGTCTGTAGTCCCAGCTACTCGGGAGGCTGAGGCAGGAATCACTTGAACCCGGGAGGCAGAGGTTATAGTGAGCCAAGATTGTGCCACTGCACTCCAGCCTGGGCAACAAGAGTGAGACACAGTCTAAAAAAAAAACTTGAGAATACTTCTCACGCTATGCTCAAATCTATCAAATATATAATTGCTGGACCTTGAAATGGACTAATGACTTCAGTACTAAAATCAAATAATGGGATTTTTCTTAACTCAGAAAACATATCAAACAAGTGAACGAAATTTTCTAAATTTTAGGTGTTTCTCCCATGTATTTTTCTTCAAACATCAACTACTGCATTTTATCTGCTGGGTACAAGAGTAGTGAACAAGTAGCAAATACTAACAGGAAAAGATGGAAAGAGCCCTAGTTGGAAATCAGGAAGCAACCATGGTTAGTATAAGATCAAGGGAATGTGATTTACAACACCAACATTGAATATTCTCAAAAAAGAAATTAAATAAATGCATAAACATTTGTTTATCTGTCTAGGTATCTCCATTTAGATTTAGACATATAGATATGTCTTTTTGTACTAAATCAGTTTTTGGGATTTAAATAAATACATCCATATTTTATCATAACACAAAGAGCACCTTGAATTTCAGGATATTCTGCTTCCTGAACAAGTTAAATAGCTATTGAACTAGGAAAGCAAAAACAAAAAGTAAAACCTGGTAAACTCAGTGTTAGAGATTTCCCACTGGCTTCCTCTTCACTCAAATGAGAAAACCCACTAGAACGTTAGCAGAATTGTATTTGCAGTGTAACGTTGGTTTGAAGTTTCTTCTCCACCCAAGTGAAAGTCGGTCAGATATCTAGATTGCCAGTATGTATAGTTCTGTAATGGTTTTTTGTTTGTTTGTTTTTTGAGATGGAGTCTTGCTTTGTTGCCCAGGCTGGAGTGAAGTGGCGCGATCTCAGCTCACCACCACCTCTGCCTCCTTGGTTCAAGTGATTCTCCCGCCTCAGCCTCCCCAGTAGCTGGGATTACAGGTGTAAGCCACCATTCCTGGCCTGGTTCTATAGTGTTACTCAGAGACTGTAAAGATATTCACATAGATCAGTAATTTTTTAAGTATAATTATCAATAAAATTATAATCTTTTGTTTTTAATTTATATCAGCTATAGATATAAACCAACATACATTTTTCAGAAGTTGTTCAGGAGCCTAGTGTTATCTTGCTTAATTATTTTTGCAAAGTGGTAGTCTCAGTGCAGGCACTGGATGGCAAGAAAAATTTGCAGCTTAAGAGTAAAAATATGAAAATTACATGTCATTTGAAGGGCCTAATTATGCTTTTGGAAAAGTATTACAAATAAATAAATAAATAAAAGGCCAGACGTGGTGGCTCACTCCTGTAATCTCAGCACTTTGGGATGCTGAGGCGGGCAGATCACCTGAGGTCAGGAGTTCAAGACTAGCCTGGCCAACATGGTGAAACCCTGTCTTATTAAAAAGAATAATAAAAAAAAAGGAAAAGGCACTGAACTGTAGCTATTTTCATTAGTGAGCATTGACTGTGTAAATTCCCACTTCAGTAGAGCTTTGCTATTGCCCCCAAACCATGCCCTTCGTGTAAATATTAGCGCAATTTCTACTGCAAGCAAAAATCATAGGGATATTAACCAGATCTCCTTGAATGGTTTCACCGAGTTCCTCCTGGCTGTAATGAATCTCCCCTAGCAGTCAGCTGAAACATGTTTATTTAAACTATTTAAACATTCACTTGGTGGAAAATAAAGGAGCAGCAGCATGTTTAACAAAATTTTCTTAGCAAAAAAGGGAGACACACACATATGCATTTATAACAACCCTTTCTTACTTTATGGAAAGATGATACATCTCGAATCTAAAAAAGAGAAAGATATTTTTCCCAAAAATCACTTTTCAAAAAACCAAAAAGCAAACAAATAAACAAAATCCCCAAAAACTTGGAATGTCCTTGTTCACTAGTTTCCCCTTCCTCTTCAGTGTTGGAATTTCATTTCTCTTTCCACTGTATCTTTCATGTTGGTAAATCCCCTTAGATTAAAAAAAGAAGTTTTTTCCTTAGGCTATGTAATTAAAACCAGTCTAGTGTCACCTGTAAGATTGAGGCAGCGATGGGAGTAATTTGTTCCTCTAACAGAATGAGTCTCTCTAGCTCTAAGAATCAGCCTGGCTTCAAGCAAGCCACAAAAAACGTTATCAGGTCTATGGATCCGTCTGAGACCTGCTCTATCTTCCTAGAACAGTTTCCACATCTGATAAGAAGTGCATAATATGCTTCAGAAAAATGTATATAGAGCTGGAGCAGGAGGACTCCCTGTTTAAAATGTGGCTTCACATAGAAAAAAATCACAAGGAGTCATGTATTGTGATTACAAGATACAGCTGCTCCTCCCAGGTGCCCAGCCTCATGAATAACACAACTCAGCTTCTGTTGCATTTTATTTTTTTAAATATTTGTTGTTTTGCATCCCCAGTAGAATGACTATCCTGTTGCATTTTAAACACATCTTGTCACATTACACAGTAAAATAAATAATTTCCATATCTCTTTCAGTCGTCTTGTATATTTGTGGTTCATATACCAACTAGTCCATTTTGTGGTCCCTCAACTTTGCCTAGAATGTAACACAAATGTAAACCTCAATGTATCTAAAGAACTAATGCTTACATTTCATTTTTTCCTATATCTCCATTCACTATAACCTATGTTTTTTATAATTATGTCAAAATAATATTTATGTTTCTACACAGAATGTAAAAGAATAAAAGATTGTACTTCTAAAAATAAAGTTGGAACATCTAGTTTACCATGTAATTAAAAGCTACAAACAATTGTTGCTTTTAATTATTGTAGTTAGGAAATTGCACTTGTAGCATGTAATTGGTATTGACAATAAATGCAAAGATTTATAAATTTCAATTGCTATTCTATCACTTGGACCTCATCAGCCAGTTATAAACCAACCTCTAAAAACTTTCAATACAAACTCACGTTCTGCACTTGTGAACCTTGAATCTCAATCACAAGGTATATTTAAATTCTAAACCCAAGAATAGTCTCAATTTTTTTTTTGAGACTGAGTCTCAGTTTGTCACCCAGGCTGTAGTGCAGTGGCATGATCTCAGCTCACTGCAACCTCTGCCTCCCAAGTTCAAGCAATTCTCCTGACTCAGCTGCCTGAGTAGCTGGGATTACAGGCGCCCGCCACCATACCTGCCTAATTCTGGTATTTTTAGTAGAGACAGGTTTTCACCATGTTGGCCAGGCTGGTCTCGAACTCCTGACCTGAGGTGATCCACCCACTATGGCCTTCCAAAGTGCTGGGATTACAGGTGTGAGCCACTGAGTCTGGCTGTCAGTTTTTTAATGATGACATTATTTTTCGTTGAGATGGAGGTCTTGCTATTCTAACCAGTCTGGTCTTGAACTCCAGATGGAGTTCAAGAGGACACAAGTCATCTTCCCATCTCAGCCTCCCCAGCAGGCTATTTCACTGTTAGAGTTTAAGACTGTTGCTACTGCCTTCATTATGTCTCACTGACTTTATGAACCCAGTTCATAAAAATTTTGCAGTGAAGAACACAATCTAACATATGTGCTGGTATCCTCAAGCTTATGGGTGAAAATGAGGACCATAAAGAAAAATAAGTGTACAGAAAAATATATGGATAAACGATTTCTCTGTTTCCACCACCGTCACAATCTTATCATGAAGTCCTGCCCATATTACATTAAAGATCTACCACTCACCAGCTGCGGTGGCTCACGCCTGTAATTCCAGCACTTCGGGAGGCTGAGGCGGGTGGATCACGAGGTCAAGAGATTGAGACCATCCTGGTCAACATGGTGAAACCCCGTCTCTACTAAAAATACAAAAAATTAGCCTAGCATGGTGGCCCCTGCCTGTAATACCAGCTACTCAGGAGGCTGAGGCAGGAGAATTGCCTGAACCCAGGAGGCGGAGGTTGCGGCGAGCTGAGATCGCGCCATTGCACTCCAGCCTGGGTAACAAGAGCGAAACTCCGTCTCAAAAAAAAAAGATCTACCTCTCACTCTCCTTGTTACCCTCCGCCAGACCTAGTTACCATTCTTTCTCACCTGGACTAGTGCAGACCTTCCTGTCTTCCGTTTACTGTTGCTCCGGTTAATTTATTCTGCACACAACAGCTAAAGAGGTATTTAAAAATGAGGTCAAGAGATCGAGACCATCCTGGTCAACATGGTGAAACCCCGTCTCTACTAAAAATACAAAAAATTAGCTGGGCATGGTGGCGCGTGCCTGTAATCCCAGCTACTCAGGAGGCTGAGGCAGGAGAATTGCCTGAACCCAGGAGGCGGAGATTGCGGTGAGCCGAGATCCCACCATTGCACTCCAGCCTGGGTAACAAGAGCGAAACTCCGACTCAAAAAAAAAAAAAAAAAAGTAAACCAAATTATCCCACCACTTTCTCACAAAGGCATCCCTTTGCACCAAGAGAAAAATTTGTTCCACCATTTGTTCCACCCCTTGGCATGGACCATATTACACCACATCCCCTGGCTACTCTTGTCCTTCCACACTAGTTATTTCTTTTTTTTTTTCCCGATGGAGTTTCACTCTTGTCGCCCAGGCTGGAATGTAAGACACAATCGCAGCTCACTGCAACCTCTGCCTCCCAGGTCCAAGCGATTCTCCTGCCTCAGACTCCCAAGAAGCTGGGATTGTTTTTGTGCTTGGGTTACACCATTGGATGTTGAAACTCCTGGTCTTGCAAAGTAAAAAATTTTTAATTTTAAGCCCTGTGTTTTTCCTAAGACCATTAAATAGTAATTTAATATTTGAGCTTTGTTTTTCTTATTGACAAAAGGCAATGTTAGCAAAATTCTTGCTATTAGATTCATTATTTTTCAGTTAAGGTTTTAAATAAAAACAAAACAAAAACAAAAAACCTCTTTGCATGTCTTAGGAGGATATTTAGGCTTTGCAAGGTGGCTCACACCTGTGATCCTAGTACATGGGGAGGCCAAGACAAGTGGATTGCTTAAGCCTAGGAGTTTGAGACCAGCCTGGGCAACATGGCAAAACCCCTTCTCTACTAGAGGTACAAAAATTAGCTGGGTGTGGTGGTATGCATCTGTGGTCCCAGCTACTTGGAAGGCTGAGGTAGGAGGATCACCGGAACCCTGCAGGTGGAGGTTGCAGTGAGCCCAGATAGTGCCACTGTGCTCCTGGGTGAGAGAGTGAGACCCTGCCTCAAATAAATAAATAAATAAGGTTTCTTTTTTTAAAAAAAAAAAAAGAAGAAGAAGAAGGATATTTGTCTTTTTTTTTTTAATTTTTAATTTTTTTTAAAGACAGGGTTTCACCATGTTGGTCAGGCTGGTCTTGAACTCCCAACCTCAGGTGATCCACCCACCTTGGCCTCCAAAGTGCTTGGATTTCAGGCATGAGCCAACACACCCAGCCTTAAATTGTCTTGAAATAAACTGTCAGGCCAATTGTGGTAGCTCACTCCTGTAATCCCAGGACAGTTTGGGAGGCCAAGACTGGAGGATTACTTGAGCACAGCAGTTTGAGACCAGCTTGGGCAACATGGCAAAACCCTGTCTCTACAAAAAATACAAACACTAGCTGGTCATGGTGGCATGTGCCTGTTGTCCCAGCTAGTCCAGAGGCTGAGGTGAGAAGATTGTTTGAGCCCTGGAGGCTGAGGCTGCAACAAGCTGTGATCACTGCCACCGCACTCCAGCCTGGGTGGCAGAATGAAACCTTGTCCAAGAAAACAAAATAAAACAAAAACCTGAATCCCCATTCTGATAGTTAAGAGTTCTGTGTTCTTGAGCAAATTAAAAACCTTACTAAATTCCAAATTCTTCAGCTGCAAATGTGGAATCATAATATTTATCTCCTAGAATTCTTTTAAGAATTAAGGCTGGGCGTGGTGGCTCTCACCTGTAATCCACTTTGGAGGCAGAGGCGGGAGGATCACAAGGTCAGCAGTTTGAGGCCAGCCTGGCCAATATGATGAAACCCCGTCTCGACTAAAAATACAAAAATTAGCTGGGAGTGGTGGTGAGCACCTATAATCCCAGCTACTCGGGAGGCTGAGGCAGGAGAATTGCTTGAACCTGGGAGGTGGAGGTTAGAGTGAGCAGAGATTGGGCCATTGCACTCCAGCCTGGGCAACAGAGTGAGAATCCATCTCAAAAAAAAAAAAGATTGAGTTAACCCTGGTGGCACTGCCATGACCCAGCAGGTGCTGCAGAACTACAATGAGCTGATAAAAAAAATTACTTAAAAAAAAGAAAGAAGTGAGTTATAAAATGTATCTTATACAACATAAACTCTAAAAAAAAATGGTAGCTATTAATATATTATTTGTAGTCGTGTACTAATTTTGAATGGAGTTTATCCTCATTATTCCAGGATTCTGTATTTGTAATACAGAATTTGCTATTTTAGTAGAGTCGGGGTTTCACCAGGTTGCCAAGGCTGGCTTCGAACTCCTGAGCTCAGGTAACCTGCCCACCTCTGCTTCCCAAAGTGCTGGGATTATAGGCATGAGCGACCAGGGCCAAGTAATTGTCTTTGTAAACCAAAAATAAAATTCTAAGCGCCCCCACCCCCACCCCCCACACCCCGCCGCCAACCCAAATATCTGAATGGATCTCTCCTCCCAGCCAAGGGCATTCCAGAGTTAATCTGAAAATCTAGTTCAGGCTATGATGGAAGTGGGGGTTGGACATACTTCATTATACTCCTCCAGCATCAACATCAATACAGCTTTTCAGGGTGATAAGATGCTTTTACAATCTATTGTCTCTGAAGCCTGCTACTTGGGAGGCTTCATCTGCATGATAAAACTGTGGTCTCCACAACCCTTTATCTTATCCCAGACACTACTTTCTACTGTAAATAACTCTTACATTGACTCACGCCTGTAATCTCTGTACTTTGGGAGGCTGAGGCAGGCGGATCACAAGGTCAAGAGTTTGAGACCATCCTGGCCAACATGGTGAAACCCTGTCTCTACTAAAAAATACAAAACTTAGTTGGGCATGGTGGCACACACCTGTAGTCCCAGCTACTCGGGAGGCTGAGGCAGGAGAATCACTTGAACCTGGGAGCTGTGCCACCACATTCTAGCCTGGCGACAGAGTGAGACACTGCCTCAAAAAAAAAAAAAAAAAAAAAAAAAAAATTCAATCAATTGCTAATTAGAACATTTAAAAATCTTCCTATGACCTGGAAGCTCCTCTTCCCTTCGAGTGGTCCTACCCTTACAGATTCAACTAATGCAAATCTTACATTTATTGATAGATGTTTTATGTGTCCCTAAAATGTACAAAAGCAAGCTGTACCCTAAAAGCCTTGGGCACATGTTGTTAGCACCTCCTGTGGCTGTGTGATGAATGAATCCTTAACCTTGGCAACAGAAACTTTCTAAATTGATTGAAACCTGGATCAGATGCTTTTGGGTTCAAGTCTTTAAACAGAAAAACATAAAACAAGGTTGTGTATTGATCAGTTGACAAAATGTTGTCACCAAGGGCTGTAGGAACCTAACCCTGTATTTTCCCTAGGAGCAATGAGTCAGTATTCACTAATTCAGTGTTTGTGGAGACTTTACAGAACATAACTGTCACGAATAATGAGAATCAATTCATTGGAGACTTGCTTTAAAAACACTTGCAAGAGGCCAGGCACAGTGGCTCACACCTGCAATCCCAGCACTTTGGGAGCCCAAGGCGGATAAATCAGTTGAGCTCAGAAGTTCAAAACCAGTCTGGGCAACATGGTGGAACCCTGTCTCTACAAAAAATACAAAAAGTAGCTAGGTGTGTTGGTGCACACCAGTAGTTCCAGCTACTGGGGAGGGAGGCTAAGGTAGGAGGATCACATGGCTTGAGCCTGGGAGGCAGAGGTTGCAATGAGCAGTAATTGTACCATTGCACTCCAGCCTAGGTGACTGAGTGAAACCCTGTCTCAGAAAAAACAGAAAAACAAAAACAACCCACTTGCACTCTAGTGGATTTTTTTTTTTTTTTTTTTTTTTGAGATGGAGTCTCTGTCACCCAGGCTGGAGTGTAGTGGCACTATCTGGGCTCACTGCAATCTTTGCCTCCTGGGTTCAAGTGATTCTCCTGCCTCAGTCTTCCTCCTGCGTAGTTGAGATTACAGACGTGCACCACCACAGCCAGCTAATTTTTGTATGTTTAGTAGAGACGGGACTTCAACATGTTAGCCAGGCTGGTCTTGAACTCCTGTCCTCATGTGATCCACCTGCTTCAGCCTCCCAAAGTGCTGAAATTATAGGCTTGAGCCACTGTACCCAGCCTTTTTTTGTTTTAGGCCAGGGTCTCACTATCTTGCCTAGGCTGTGTTCTCCAGCTGCTGAGCTCAAGCAATCCTCCCACCTCAACCTCCCAAATAGGACTACAGGTGTATACCACCATGCCTGGCTTCTTTAGTGGAATTCCATGCAAATAAGAAAATTGGGAGAGTCAGAGTAATTTTATTTGTATTATTACCAGAATACCTACCTATGTCAATATTTGACCTGTCACCCATCAAATATTAACATAGATCCAATGACAAATCTAAATTATGCCACTCTAACTAGGGTTTTCTTGGTTTTGTTTACGTCAACCTGGTAGGTAGTGAAATCAAATGTAAACATACTGTACAAAAGCATAGATTTGTTTCCAAACATATGACTTAGAAGATATTTTAGAAAAAAATATATTTTTTTTCTTTGAAGAGAGAAGCATTCTTTCTCTCAGTCAACTTCGCATCCAGGACAAGAAATTAAAAAAGAATTGCCTTAAAGGGGGAGATATGTCACAGATGCTCTCCCCATGAGCCTGCAGGTATATGGATAGTCCTTACCACTGGTTACTAGTTTGTTTAAAGGTACTGAATGCAGTTATGGAGAGGAGATCTTGGGAGCTAAAATCAATAGTTATTGCCTGAACATCTCTCATATGATTAGCTTTGGCAGATAATTGGGTACAAGAATGTGAGAATTCGCTTTATAGGCTCATGCCTTTAATTCCAGCACTTTGAGAGGCCAAGACAGGTGTATCCCTTGAGCTCAGGAGTTCAAGACCAGCTTGGGCAAATGTGGTGAAACCTCATCTCTATACAGTTAGGTGAACATTACCCATGGGCTGGGCACAGTGGCTCACGCCACTAATTCTAGCTCTTTCAGAGGCCGAAGCGGGCAGATCACAAGATCAGGAGATGGAGAACATTGTGGCCAACATGGTGAAACCCTGTCTCTACTAAAAATACAAAAATTAGCTGGGTGTGGTGACACGCACCTGTAATCCCAGCAACTCAGGAGGCTGAGCCAGAAGAATCACTTGAACCTGGGAGGCAAAGACTGCAGTGAGCTGAGATTGCACCACTCAGCCTGGTGACAGAGTGAGAGTCCATCTCAAAAAAAAAAAAAAGAAAGAATTATGCCAGAATTGAACTAAAATGCAAACGCCCAGTCCCACCTCCAGAGAATCTCACCCAGTAAGAATAGCTGAAGTCCTGGAAATCTGCATTTTTACGAATACCCCAGAAACCCTGATGTAGATTGTCCTAGACCATACTTTAAGGTGCCGATGGGATGGGCAGCCAGATTCCAGGAGCTGGGGCACCTGCTGATAGTCCTTCCTGCCACTCACTCTGATGCAGGTCTATGCAGTGTTCTGAGGACATAATGCAGAGATAGAGTGACTCTGGAAGAAGAAGACTTGCAAGAATGTGCTGAGCGATTGGAAGTATGACAGGTTCTAAAAACAAAATTTGTCCATATATGCATTTTCCTGTAACTGTTACTGTTCTTTTGGGAGCCTAGAGCCACTATTTTCAGAAGAAAACAAAAAGAGGGTATGTTGGTATTGTGTTGAAATGGAGCCTTTCACAATTAAAGTGGTGATAATCATTTGTTTCTAAATTTATATTTTAATGTTGGTAATTCTTAGGGAATGAAATTTTAGTCTTTAATATTCCAAATATCTACATGCCAAAGAATAAATTTGCCCAATAGTAATACATTTCATATACTTTTGTGGAGAATTTTCTGACTTTAAAAACCAGCTGCATTCATTCCTTAGGGTCACTATGACCACTTTTTCATTCATGCATTCCACAAATATGTATCAGCCCAGTGTGGGGGCTCATGCCTGTAATCCAAGCACTTTGAGAGGCTGAGAAGGGCAGATCAGCTGAGGTCAGGAGTTCAAGACCGTCCTGGTCAACATGGTGAAACCCTGTCTCTACCAAAAATACAAAAATTAGCCAGGTGTGGTGGCGTGTGCCTGTAATTCCAGCTACTCTGGAGGCTGAGTCAGGAGAATTGCTTAAACCCGGGAAGCAAAGGTTGCAGTGAGCCAAGATTGTGCCATTGCATTCCAACCTGGGTGACAGAGCAAGACTCCTTCTTAAAAAACAAAGAAACAAAACAAACCAAAAAAACACACATAAATATGTATGGCACTCAAGATACCTTAGTGTTCACAAACTTGAATTCTAATAGAGAAGACAGAAAATAAATACAATGAATAAGAAGTAGAATAAATTACATGTTATAAAGTGTTAATGCTAATGGAAAATATACAAGGAGAGAGAAAGAAGAAAGAAGCGAGGTTCAGTAAAGACTGGAGCAGTAACTATATATATATACATTTTTTTTTGAGACAGGATCTTACTCTGACGTCCAGGCTAGAGTACAGTGGTGCGATTTCAGCTCACTGCATCCTCCATTTCCCAGGTTGAAGTGATTCTCCTGACTCAGCCTCCCAAGTAGCTGGGATTACAAGCACATGCCACCATGCCAGCTAATTTTTATGTTTTTAGTAGAGGTGGGGTTTCACCATGTTGGCCAGACTGGTCTCAAACTCCTGACCTCAAGTGATCTACCTGTCTTGACCTCCCAAAATGCTGGGATTACAGGCATGAACCACCACACCTGGCTCCTAATTTAAAACAGAGTTTTTAGGGTAGGACTTTCATTTGAATAAAGACTCATAGAGAGTGAGGAGACTAGGTATACAGAATTCCAAGCAGAGGAAATGGTTGGTGCAAAAACTCTAAGGCAGTAAACCTGCATGGAATATTTGAAAAAGTGTCCATAGTCAGGTGTAGCTAGAATGCTGTCTGCACCAGAGCGATGGTGATGAGGGAGCAATGGTAGAGATAACAGAGGGCCTCATACACCATTGTAACAAATTTGACTTTCACTCTGAAAAAAATAGGAAGCCACTCTTGTCAGAAGACACGTGCCTTGATATAGCTTTTCATTTTATTTTATTTATTTATTTAATTTTGAGACAGAGTTTTGCTCCGTCGCCTAGGTTAGACTCCAGTGGCATCATCTTGGCTTACTGCAACATCTGTTTCCGGGATTCAAGTGATTCTCCTGCCTCAGCTTCCTGAGTAGCTGGGACCATAGGCATGTACCACCATACCCGACTGATTTTTATACTTCTAGTAGAGATGGGTTTTCACCATGTTGGCCAGGCTGTCTCCAACTCCTGACTTCAAGTCATCCGCCTGCCCCCGGCCTCCCAAAATGCTGGGATTACAGATGTGAGCCACTGCACCCAGCCCTGGCTTTTCATTTTAAAGGATATCTCCAACCACTGTGTTGAGAATAGATTGTTTTTTTGTTTGTTTGTTTTTCTATTTCTTTTTTGCATCTGACTAGAGAATTGACTGTTGAAGGAGCAAGGGTGAAAAGTTAGATATAACGTCTGGAGGTTAGTGCAATCATGCAACGTCAGCATGACAGTAACAAAGACCAGAACAGAAGATGTGAAGATGGTGAGAAATGGTTAGAGTCTGAGTGTATTTTGAAAGCAGAGTAATTTTAAGTTTCCTGACAACTTGGATATGGGATGTAAGAGAATGACAGAATTCAAGGATACTTCTTTGGATTGAGCAAACCAAGTACAGAGGTGACATTCACTGAGACTGTCATCCTTTGTTGTATGTAACACTGTACTGTATTCAAAAGCCAACCAGTCAGTATGAAGTTAATCACACTGAGGCATGAATGCACATTGTTTAGCCTCTGGATTGGGTAGCTTTCAGAGGCAAATCGCTTGTTTTCTAATCCGGGCTCACTGGTTACTAGCTGTGTTACTTACCCTCTTGAGCAAGTTACTTAATTTCTCTGAGCCTCAAATTCCTTCCTTGTGAAATGGGGATAATAACATACCACCTTGTGGAGTTGATGATGTTTGGGACATTGATATATGAAAGCACTTAAAAACAGAACCTGGAATATATTTCAGCTAACAGTACGATTTAAGTAGTAGATGAGAAGAGATTGTTAATTTTTTTTCCCGTATTCCATTATAGTTGGTTTTCCCCTTTTCTTTCCAGAATGAGTCATTTGGTGACTTTTAATTAGGAAGTTGCAAACATTTCTGGGAATTTTAGATGAAAGGTAAGTGTTATTTTCAGTTGTCTGTCTGTCAGATGAATGTTAAAGAAACAAAAGAAGAAAAACACTTGGACATGCAGGGGAAATGTATACACATTCAAACATTAAAAATTAAAAGCAATTATTCTCAGATTTGTGCTTAATGATGTTAGAATGAATAAAGAGAGCAAATTAAAAAAGAGAGAGAGACAGAGAGAGATACCTTATATATCATGCGACTCAGTCATTTCTTTATTCATTTTACATTGCTATGTAATCTGGATGCCAGTGCCTGTCCCTGTTTGGAAGCAACTAGACCTCTAATATTTAAATAACTCATGCCCTGGAAACTCAGCTTCTAACCTAGTAATCCTTGAGGGGTTAACATTTTAGTCATTTTACTCCAATTTACTGTTAACTGTTGACAATTTAGTCTCTGCCCACTTACTGATGCCTTATTTCATCCTGTTCCCAACATTTATTTGTTTGTTTATTTATTTATTTAGAGACAGAGTCTGGCTCTGTTGTTCAGGCCGAATTGTGGTGGCACGATCATGGCTTACTGCAATCTCCATCTCCTGGGTTCAAGTGATTCTCGTGCCTCAGCCTCCTGAGTAGCTAGAACCACAGGCATACACCAGTATGCCCGGCTATTTTTTTTTTAGTAGAGATGGGGTTTTGCTATGTTGGCCAGGCTGGTCTCAAACTCCTGAACCTCAAGTGACCCACCTGCCTCAGCGTCCCAAAGTGCTGGGATTACAGGAGTGAGCTGCTGCACCAGGCCTCCTGTTCCCAACATTGAACACAATCTAAATTACTCCCATTTCACAAAGCACCACTAATCCAAGGTTAAGTGTGTAAGTTTTACTGGAATTTGTATTAGCTATAAAGGGATGTAGAGCTGAACAGTACAGGAAAAACATTTAAAATCATTACTATGACTCTACTAAAGTCTACTAATCGGTCCCTGTCATAGAGAATTTCTGTATCTTCTTACTAGATCACTTCCAGTTATATTTTTGCCCACAGGTCATGCCTCCTCAGCTACTGCCCATTCCCAAGCTTTCGAATTCTTATTTTATTATGCAAAGCAGTTTGACAGTTTAAACTCTTCCTACTTATGGTTTTCAGTGTCTTCTCTTTCATAGCAAACAGATTCATTAAGGTATATTGATAAATGTAAGTGATATTTACTCCAATAAATGTCACTGTGAATAGCAACTGCACTCCAGCCTGGGCAATGTAGCAAGACCCCATCTCTAAAAAAATAAAATAAAATGTATTTTTTTTAAAAAAAAAGCATAGAGAAAAGAGAGCTTAGAGCAGACTGGCTTCATCTAGTGATGATGGGTTAAGGAAGTCTTACTGGAATTAAGACAGATGTCAATGATAAGAACATAAAGACGAGGCCTGCATGATGACTCATGCCTGTAATCCCAACACTTTGGGAAGCCAAGGTGGATGGATCACTTGAGGTCAGGAGTTCGAGACCAGCCTGGCCTACATGGTGAAACCTCATCTCTACTAAAAATACAAAAATTAACTGGACATGATGGCCAGCGCCTGTAATTCCAGTTACTCAGGAAGCTGAGGCAAAAGAATTGCTTGAACCTGGGAGGTGGAGGTTGCAGTGAGATCTGAGATCATGCATGAGCGGTAAGAGCAAAACTCAGTCTCGAAAACAAAAACAAAACAAAAAAACATAAAGGGCCAGACAAAGCTATTGAGTAACCTAAAGAAAGCCAGTATAAGCCGGGCGGGGTGGCTCATGCCTCTAATCCCAGCACTTTGGGAGGCTGAGATGGGCGGATCATGAGGTCAAGAGATGGAGACCATCTTGGCCAACCTGGTAAAACCCTATCTCTACTAAAAATACAAAAATTAGCTGGGTGTGGTGGCAGGTGCCTGTAGTCCCAGCTACTCGGGAGGCTAAAGCAGGAGAATCACCTGAACCCAGGAGGTGGGGGTCGCAGTGAGCTGAGATCGAGCCACTGCACTCCAGCCTGGCAACAGAGCGAGACTCCTTCTCAAGAAAAAAGAAAGAAAGAAGAAAGCCAGTATGGCTCCAGGGTTCTTGGTTTGAGGCTTCAGAGGGAGGCAGGCAGGCAATCCTGGAGGCTCTCATAAGATAGGAAGTTTATCATGATCTAGACTAGGAATGGGAAACCCCCACTCTGCCTGCTCTAGGGGAGAAGAGACTAGAGAAGGCAGAAGTAGAAACAGGGAGGCCAGTGGAGAGGCTATTGGAGAAGTCCAGGCAAGAAATTATGGCAGCACAGTTGAGGGTTCTGGCCGTGGATATGGCAAAAAAGGGTTTGTGCTGAATTATTTTCTCTCCCTGGGCACTAAATTATGTCCCAAGGGTCCTGGGGCACATTGAATATTTCAAATAAAGAGAAACAAAGCGCCTGGGTGCGGTGGCTCACACCTGTAATCCCAGCACCCTGGGAGGCCGAGGCAGGCGGATCACCTGAGGTTGGGAGTTCGAGATCAGCCTGACCAACATGGTGAAACCCCGTCTTTAAAAAAAAAAAAAAAAAGAGGATCGATCCAAGATGGCCGACCACTAACAGCTCAGGATTGTAGCTCCCAGTGAAAACTCAGAGAACGAGACGACGCCACACTTTTAGACGAATTTTCGTCACTCACCGATCAGCCGATTCCCAGTGGAGGAGCCCCACGGGTCGCCAGCGTGACTCTTGTGGCCGCCGCAGCTGTTTTGCCGGTGTCTCGGCGCAGCAGCTCTTCACGCAGAGCCAACGGGACTGCTTCCCCTACTGACCGGAGTTTGGAGCTCCAGGAAGTCAGAGCCGCTTGTTGCGGACTCAAGAGGGAAGCCAGACCAGAGATTCCCGGGCAGAAGAGCACCATCAGTCTTATCGCTGCTATTTAGGCTGCCACAGTGGGTTGCTCGGATCCCAGCACTGGGAATCAATAAGTCGGACGTCGACTCAGAAACCTAATTGGAAAGGCGGGTCATCTACAATGAAGGGAAAAAAACAGCCTAAGAAGGCCGAGTATACTCAAAATCAGAACCCATCAGCAACGGAACAAGCCCTGATGGAAAAGGATTCATCAGAAACCGAACAATCCCTGATGGAAAAGGACTCATCAGTAACGGAACAAGCCCTGATGGAAAAGGACTGTGTTCCATTATCTGAAGTAGGCTTTAAAAGGTGGATGATAAGAAACTTCTGGGAGTTAAAGGAACTTGTTCTAACCCAATGTAAAGAAACTAAGAACTTGGAAAAAAGGTTAGATGAAATGTTGAAAAGAATAGACAATATAGAGAGGAATACAAATGAACTTATGGAGTTGAAAAATACAACACGAGAACTTAGTGAAATATGTACAAGCTTTAACAGCCGAATGGATCAAGCAGAAGAAAGGGTATCAGAGTTCGAAGACCAACTTAATGAAACAAAACGACAAGACAAGAATAGAGAAAAAAGGATAAAAAGGAATGAGCAGTCTCCAAGCAATATGGGACTATGTTAAAAGACCTAATATACGCTTAATTGGTGTACCTGAATGTGACGGAGAGAATGAATTCAAGCTGGAAAATACTCTCCAGGACATTATCCAGGAAAATTTTCCTAATTTAGCAAAGCAGGACACTATTCAACCCCAGGCAATACAGAGAACACCACAAAGATATTCCTCAAGAAGACCAACCCCAAGGCACATAATCGTTAGATTCACCAAGATCAAAACGAAGGAGAAAATATTAAGGGCAGCCAGAGAGAAAGATCAAGTTACGCATAAAGGTAAGCCTATTAGGCTTACAGCAGATCTCTCAACGGAAACCCTACAAGCTAGAAGAGAGTGGGGGCCAATATTCAATATACTTAATCAACAGAACTTTCAGCCCAGAATTTCATATCCTGCCAATTTAAGCTTTACATTTGAAGGAAAAATAAAATCTTTTAGGAACAAGCAAGTACTCAGAGATTTTATTACCACCAGCCTGCTTTACAAGAACTTCTAAAAGAAGCATTATACACAGAAAGGAACAACCAGTATGACCCTTTCTAAAAATACACCAAAAAGTAAAGAGTATTAACATAAAGAAGAATTTTTATCAACGAAAGGACAAAATAGCCAGTTAATATTAAACGGCAGCAATCCTAAATTTAAATCGACCAAATCTCCCAGTCAAAAGATACAGACAAAATCTAACGGTATATCCAAAGATATACATAGACTCAAAATAAAGGGTTGGGAAAAAAAAAAAAACGTACCAACCAAATGGAGAGCAAAAATAAATAAATAAAAAGCAGGAGTTGCAATTTTCACATATGACAAAATAGAATTCAAAGCTACAAGGATACAAGGGTAAAAGGATTAATGTAATAATAAGAGATCTTAACACCCAGATACATAAGACCCATAATGAGATTTAGATTCAACGAGACAGAAAATTGATAACGATATCTGGGACTGGAACTAAGATCCAGAACAAATAAACTCAATAGAGCTCTCCATTTTAAACACACAAAATATACATTATCCACAAAATCTAACGATATATCTAAAGATATACAAAGACTCAAAACAAGGGGATGGAAAAAAAACTCACCAACCAAATGAAGAGCAAAAATAAATAAATAAAAAGCAGGAGTTGCAATTCTCACACTTAATAAAATAGATTTCAAAGCTACAAGGATGCAAGGGTAAAAGGATTAATGCAACAATAAGAGATCTTAACACCCAGATATATAAGACACATAATGAGATTTAGATTCAACGAGACAGCAAATTGATAACAATATCCAGGACTTGAACTCAGAGCCAGAACAAATAAACACAATAGAGGTCTCCATTTTAAACACATAAAATATGCATTAACCACTTTAAACACTCAAAATATTGATCGGCCATTATTGAAACCCATTTTAGGAATGAAGTAATATTCCTTTTTCCCTCTTTTTCTTTTTTTCCCCTTCTTTTTCTCTTTAAAAAAAAAAAAAAGAGAGAGAGAGAGAGAGAAACAAAGCTATTTCTACATCAAGGTTTCTCAGCCTTGGCACTATTGACATTTTGGATGAGATAAATCTTTGCTATGCTGTGCACTGTAGGATATTTAACAGCTTCCCTGATCTCTACCCATGGATGCCCATAGCAGCCCCTACCTCCAATATGACAATCAAAAATGTGTCCCAGACATTGCCAAATGTTCCCTGGGCCTAGGAGTAGAGAGTGAGTAGGGCAAAATTGCCCCTCTTGAGAATTATTGTTCTATAGGAACATAGATATTTATTTGAAATTATCTGAGACAGCTGGGTGTGGTGACTCATGCCTGTAATCCCAGCACTTTAGGAGGCTGAAGTGAGAGGATCATTTGCCTGGGAGTTAGAAACCAACCTGGGCATCAGGGTGAGATGCCGTCTCTACGAAACATGTTAAAAAAAATTAGCCAGGCATGGTGGCATGGGCCTGTGTTCTCAGCTAATAGAGAGCCTTAGGCAGGAGAAAGCTTCAGCCAGGACTGCCAAGTTACAATGAGCTATGAGTACACCACTGCACTTCAACCTGGGTGACAGAGCAAGAAACAATCTCTCTTTCTCTCTTTTTTTTTTGAGACAGAATCTCACTCTGTCAACCAGGCTGGAGTGCAGTAGCCTGATCTCAGCTCACTGCAGTCTTGGCCTCCTGCGTTCAAGCGATTCTCCTGCCTCAGTCTCCCAGGTAGCTGGGAATACAGGCTTGTGCCACTTTGCCTGGCTAATTTTTGTGTTTTTTAGTAGAGACATGGTTTCACCATGTTGCCCAGGCTGGTCTTGAACTCCTGATCTGAAGTGATCCTCTTGCCTTGGCCTCCCAAAGTGCGAGGATTACAGGTGTAAGCCACCATGTCCGGCTGAGAGAGATATTTTTTTCCTCTTAAAAAAAAATATTTTCTTCTATGTAAGAGCTTAAAATGAGAAAAAAAGAAAAAAATTATCAGATAAATGTTAACAATTAAAATTTCTAGAATGGCTTCTCTGAAAATAATTGAGATGAAAATGATCACAAACAGGAATGTTTTTGAAAACATTCTATTATAAAATTTCAGTTTATATGGGTAATAAGAAAAAAAGAAACTGAATTGAAAAGGGGGTTTTGTCCATTTATTCAGTCTTATGTTTCATCATATCAAACTAGGTATTCTATAAACCTAGTGCTATTATAGGAAAAAAATACCAAAATAAACTTCTTTTTGGCCTACACCTTTATAAGAAGATACTTCTCGAGGTTTTCTTCTTTCAACTCTGGCATGATCTCCCAGAATGACCGAGATGTACTCCCGATTATTTATATAACATTTCCTTAAGAGGAATCAGGCACATTGCAAAGGCAGATGATTGTTTTTTCCTCTTCTTGATCATAGGGCCTGAATATTTCAGACTCACACAAAAAATAATTTAGGTTTAAGGGTATTAGAGACTAAATTTAAGACTTTATTATTTAAAACTGGCAAAAAATTGTGTTGAATAAATTGCTATCTGAAAATCTCTAAATTTGACTAGCTGCTGAGATCACACTGGGAAAGAAATCTGGCCCTAAATTAGTTTTTCTTTTAAATAGTCAAAACCTGTTTTTAAAAAGGAAAAATTAAATCAGTGTAAGGATTTTCATATCTTTGGTCTTATTGGAAGCAGATCTGCTATTATTGTTACAGAACGTAAAACCTTTTCTTGCCCCTCTACTTGTATCCCCAAGCTCCAACTCTCTTCCCAACCCACAGGCAGTAAAACTCATAAACTATCAGTCTGGCGGCCTCTCTCAAAGGCCTCATGACATGTAAAGTTCTCTTGGATTTTATCTTTTCCCTTCTATAGACATGTTTATCTGAATGATACATGATTTAGTTTCCAAATCATTATTTACAGATAAGTGGAGTTCAAAGTATTTATTGTTTTTAGTTTAAAGCATTGTAATCCAAAAGCATTTTTTGTGTGTGTGGAGACAGAGTCTTGCTATGTTGCCCAGGCTGGAGTGCAGTAGCACCATCGTAGCTCATGGCTGCCTTGAGCTCCTGACCTTAAGCGATCCTCCTACCTCGACATCCTAAAGTATTGGGATTACAGGCATGAGCCACTACACCCAGTCGTAAGGCATTGAATTCTGAATGTGTAAGTATAATCTCTGATAGGCTCCTTTCTTAGACCCTAAGCACTTCAGCATAGGCACACAGGATTTTCTATATTGTTTCAAACTTTTCTTGTAGGACCTTTTTTTTTTCTTTTTTTTTTTTTTTGAGACAGAGTCTTGCTCTGTTGCCCAGGCTGGAGTGCAGTGGTGCGATCTGGGCTACTGCAACTTCCGTCTTCCAGTTCAATCAACTCTCCCTGCCTAAGCCTCCTAAGTAGCTGGGTTTATAAGTGCCCACCACCACTGGCTAATTTTTGTATTTTTAATAGATACGGGGTTTCGTCATGTTGTCCAGGCTGGTCTCAAACTCCTAACTTCAGGTGATCTGCCAGCCTCGGCCTTCCAAAGTGTTGGGACTACAGGCATGAGCCACAACGCCTGGCCAAGAAATATTTACATGTGGTTGATCAAGGGCCTGTAAGAATCTGAGTTTATGGCCGGGCATGGTGGCTCACGCCTGTAATCCTAGCACTTTGGGAGGCCGAGATGGGTGGAACACCTGAGGTCAGGAGTTCAAAACCAGCCTGGCCATCATGGTGAAAACCCATCTTTAAAAAAAAAAAAGACTCTGAGTTTACAAACATTGTGGTGATATAAAACTAGAATTCCCTTTAGACACTTTCAGATTTCAAAAACATGAGAGATTCTGATCACTTCTTTACATAATTATCACTGAGATTAAACACTTAAATATAATCTAGAGATCAGAACATCTTGCACTGTGTGCCTTTTTAATATATACAATCTGGGTCTTTTTACAATTTTATTTATTTATTTTTATTTTTATTATTATTATTATTTTTAAAAGAGACGGGGTCTCGCTATGTTGCCCAGGCTGGAGTGCAGTGGCTATTCACAGGCGAGATCCCACTACTGATCAGCACAGGAGTTTTGACCTGCTCTGTTTCTGACCTGGGCCAGTTCACCCCTTCTTAGACAACTTGGTGGTCCCCCGCTCCCGGGCGGTCACCATATTGATGCCCAGCATAGTGCAGACACCCGATAGGCATAGCAGACTACAGCCCAGGACTCCTGGGCTCAAGCAATCCTCCCACTTCAGCCTCCCAAGTAGCTGGAACTACAGGCACTCGCCACCGCACCCAGCACAATCTGGGTCTTACATGACTGCAGTCCCTGCCTAAAATCTGAACAGTCAACTTTTATCTTTACAGTGACTTACATTAAGCAAAAACACTATTCTTGCCATATCATTTTACATTTCATATGCACTAAGTTTTAGAGAAAAAAAGAATCATAACTCCATGGATGGCAAAACTTCAAATAGAATCCTTGCATTAAAAGGACCCTTGGGAAACTGGTTCACGTATTAAAATTCACCAAAAGAAAGGCAAAATATTGCAGTGCAAAGAAAAGACCTGTCTTCCAGTCCCATGGAAAGTGTGTGTGTGTGTGTGTGTGCATGTGTGTGTGTGTGTGCATGTGTGTGTGTGCATTTGTGTATGTATGAGTGATTTAGCATTTCTGATCCTGTTTGCTTTTCTTCGAGAATATCATATTCCATAAACTTCAAGATGTCATTGATTGGAAGATGCACCATATTTAAGAAAGAAAAAAGGGCTGACAATTAGACTATGACAGAATGCTTTTTGTCACTTAAATTTTCTTTTGTTCTTTCTTTTTTGCTAGTTGAATGAGTTCTTTTGGGTTTAGATATAGTTTTAGGTATAGTTTTTCTTTTCTTTTTCTTTTTTTTTTTTTTTTGAGATGGAGGCTTGCTCTGTTGCCCAAGCTAGAGTGCAGTGGTGTGATCTCTGCAACCTCCGCCTTCTGAGCTCAAGCAATTCTTCTGTCTCAGCCTCCTGAGTAGTTGGGACTGCAGGTATGTACCACCATGCCCAGCTAATTTTTTGTATTTTTAGTATAGACACAGTTTTATCATGTTGGTCAGGCTGGTTTCGAACTCCTGACCTCAAATGATCTGCCCACCTCAGCCTCCCAAAGTTCTGGGATTACAGGCGTGAACCACCATGCAAAGCCAGTACAAATTAAATGTATAAATGCTGTACGTGCTAACAGGTTCACGTGTCTACCTCTAATAAATGACTATCTTAACTGGCCTTAGAGGTCTTGAGATGGACAACTGATCCTAAAATGTTTTCCATTTCTACACTTCATATCCTCAGGGCATTTTAGAAGGTGATTATGTGTTCTTTAAAAATATGGCTATTGGCCGGGCATAGTGGCTCATGCCTGCAATCCCTGCACTTTGGGAGGCCGAGGCAGGTGGATCACTTGAGGTCAGGAGTTTGAGACTAGCCTGGACCACATGGTGACATTCCATCTCTACTAAAAATGCACACACACACACACACACACACACACACACACACACACACACACACAAGCCAGGCAAGGTGGCAGGCACCTGTAATCCCAGCAACTCGGGAGGCTGAGTCAGGAGAATCACTTGAACCCAGGAGGCAGAGGTTGCAGTGAGCTGAAATCATGCCGCTGCATTCCAGCCTGGGTGACAGAGTAAGACTCTGTCTCATATATACATACATAAAAATGTGGTTATTATAGTATAGTGGATAAAGAATAGGCAACTCCCTGAGTGTGACTTTCGGGCATTTCCTGTGCTTGTTTAGGCCTTTTCTTCCCATCTGTAGTGAAGATGATAACCATACCTACCTGCATCCATGAGAGTGCCTTTCACTTTGTTCTCTACTAGCCTCCTTCATTGTTTTCAAATGTGTGCTGCAGTTTCTGGAATCACATGCAGACAGAGCAACATCCAGTGCAAGAAGATAAGCTGTTTCTTCCTTTTATTTTACTTTAAGGGAGAGTGAACATTTCCCAGATGTCTCATGGTTCACTGGCCAGAACTGATTCATGTCTCTTTAACCAGGATTCATCCTCAAGTCACCTTTGAGGGATAGATGCCCTGAATAAAATAGAAATTCTGTCAGCAAATAAACGATACTTGTAAACTGGACCACCCAATCGTTTTGCTATTCTATCTTATGATTATTAGAAAACTAAATGATATAACTCCTGTGAAGTACTTAGTAAGGATGATCCTGGCACTTGCTGTGTGCAATACATTGTCCTTTACACATACAGCTTTATATGTACAGCAATCCTTACAAAAGCCCCATTGGCTGTGTGTGTATTATTGTTAAGTCTGATGTGGAAGAATCATCACAATTCACTTAGAACCTGCTTGGTCACTGAAGGCACTTAAATTGGTGACCTCTGGGTGAAAAAAAAAAAAAATCCCAGTTTTAAACTTTTTCTCGCAGATCTTAATCTGCTGGAGCCCAGGAGGACGAGGTTGTAGTGAGTCATATTACACACATAATAGTGTAATAATAATTGCACTATTACACTCCAGTCTTAGGGAACAGAGAGAGATGATGTCTCTAAAGAAAAAATCAAATTAAGTTAAATAATTAAATGAGTTCCCTTCCCTTTCCTTCCCTTCAAAAAATAATAATTAAATGATAAATAGTAAAAAAAGGGTTTGAATATAAATTTAATAGTAGTGTTTTGCAAACTCTATATCATAAGCTTTTAAAAAAATTTTTTTGAGACAAAGTCTCACTTTGTTGTGCAGGCTGGTGTGCAGTGACGTGGTCTTGACTCACTGCAACCTCTGTCTCCCTGGTCAAGCAAGTCTCAAGCCTCAGCCTCCCAAGTATCTGGGATTACAGGTGTGCGCCACCACACCCAGCTAATTGTTGTATTTTTAGTAGACAGGGTTTGCCATGTTGTTCAGGCTGGTCTATATCATAAGCTATTCATGGGCCATAAAATCTATTTAGTGAGTCATGACCAACATTTGAAAAATAACTTATAACATCATAGAATTGGGTAAAACAGTGGGACTGAATAAAAAACATCGGGGTACACTCATATAATGAAATGTTTTATCTTTTGAAATTTTTTTGTTTCAATTACATGTGTAGATTTGTATATGGATTCTAGTTTGCCAAGCAAAATGCAGTGGTGGTCAAAAAAGTTTGAAAAATCCACTCTAAAATCTTGCTGCTCAAATTGTGAACCAACAGCATCATGCCTGAGAGCTCCTTGGACAACTCAGGCTCCACCCAGACCTGCCTGAGTGAGAAATGGCCTTTGACAAAATCCTCAGGTGATTTACCTTTGCATACTGAAGGTAGCACTAGTCATTGCCTGCTAATTCCATGTGCCCCCACAGGGTGTTCTCCAGGTGTTGAGCAAAGAGAAGTGAGTATAGGTGGAAAATGATGCTATGGTGATGCGTCTGATCCTCAGGCTTCTTTACGATGACTTTGCTAAAGGAAAATTCTGAGGACATGGCTCATTGGCTTACTGACTTTCTTTTTTCTTCTTTCCTTTTCTGCCCTGAACAATGATATTTTTTCTGATCTCTCTTTCTTTCTCAGCACACACACACACACACACACACACACACACACACACACACACATGCATTTTCAGCTTTTGAGACAAGTTGGAAAATCTAGCTACACAAGCTGATGTTCTTGGAGGGCCAATCAGCTGGAGTTGAGTAGCCCTTGTGCACATTGGACAGAGACCAAATCCTCTGTTCTATCCCCTGCACACAATTCACTTAGACAGAACCTGCAGGTCATTGAAAGCACTTAAGTTGGTGACTTTTGGGCTACATCATTCCAGTTTCAAACTTTTCTCATAGATCTTCATTAACCTGCAGTAATTAGATCCTCTTTGGATTTTCCCACTCAAAATAATTTTTTTTTTAATTAAGCTTCTCTGTAGGCCCCCCAGCTACTTAGGAGGCTGAGGCGGGAAGATTGCTCGAGCCTACAAGTTCAAGGCTGTAGTGTACTATGATCATGCCTGTGAATAGCTGTTGCACTCTAACCTGGACAACATAGGAAGACCTTGTCTGTAACAAAACAGAACAAATTAAAAAACAGGTGCAGGTGCACTTGGTCTTGCAAGTCCTCTGCTTGACCTTCTTCCAAGTGTACTTTCCTTCCTTTCATTACTGCTCTAAAGATTTTAATAAACTTTCATTCCTGCTCTGAAACTTGCCTTGGTCTCACCTTCTGCCTTATGCCCCTTAGTCAAATTCTTTTCTCTGAGGAGGCAAGAATTGAGGTTGCTGCAGATCCATATGGATAAATGCTACTGGTAACATATTTGGTGCCATGTGACTCTGGCACATTTTAGCTTTGTGATCTAGTAAATTTCCTTCTTGCCTAAGCCACTTTGAGTATGGCCTTCAATTTTTTTTTTCTTGGTGAATTCTGCTTCACAATGAGAGTATAGCCTTCAATTTCTTGCAGCCAGAAACATCCTTCTTATAGAAAAAGTGATTAAGAGATCTCTATGCCTCGCCTTCTTCACGTGGAGGCATCCGACCCCCATGGGTAGTTTTTCTTCCTCTTCTTGCTCTCTCTCTGTGTCTTTTCTGGTTACTAACCAAATCACAGAACAATTCCTCTTGGCCATAAGTGACTCTGCTCCCTCTGGCTGATTTCTCAGCATACCCTGACAGGTGGTTCATGGGGGTGGGAAGGATTTTAGGGCCCACACTGAGTAGATGTGAGGCACTAATGGCCCTCCTGGATAGGGTCAAAGCCTAAACCGTGCAATGTCTGGGGTTTCCTCTGCTTTTTCAACTAAAATCAGCTCTTTCCCAAAAACCTGCACCACCCATTCTCATTTCTCTGTGCATGTTCTGAAATGGGCTTATGCACAAAATATATTGAAAAACACACACATACAGTCAGGTGTGGTGGCTCATGCCTGTAATCCCAGCAATTTTGGAGGTTGAGGCAGGCAGATTACCTGAGGTCAGGAGTTTGAGACCAGCCAGACCAATATGGTGAAATCCCGTCTCTATTAAAAATACAAAAATTAGCTGGATGTGATGGAGGGCACCTGTAGTCCCAGCTACTCGGGAGGCTGAGACAGAAGAATTGCTTGAACCCAGGAGGCGAAGGTTGCAGTGAGCCAAGATCATGCAACTGCACTCCAGCCTGGGCGACAGAGTGAGACTCCATCTCAAACAAACAAAAACACACATACACACACACACACACACACACACACACACACACACACAAGACAAAAAAATAAATAAATAAAAACCCACCTTCTGACCCTTGAGCCAGCAAGAGTCTAGCTAAAGTGTGTTATTCCGACTATAATAAAAATCTAGCCTGGTGCGGTGGCTCACGCCTGTAATCCCAGCACTTTGGGAGGCCAAGTCGGGAGGATCACAAGGTCAAGAGATTGAGACCATCCTGGCCATGGTGAAACCCCATCTCTACTAAAAATACAAAAATTAGCCGGGCATGCTGGCACATGCCTGTGGTCCCAGCTACTCGGAAGGCTTAGGCAGAAGAATTGCTTGAACCCAGGCAGAGGTTGCAGTGAGCCGAGATTGCGCCACTGAACTCCAGCCTGGAGACAGAGTAAGACTCCGTCTCAAAAAAAAAAAAAATCTATCCCCCAGTCCTCCTGTCATTTGTAACTGGCTTCCAGTTATTACTTTGTCAGCTCCCATTCTACTTCTAAGGCCTTTTTTTCTCAGTGATCTTACAATCATTTCTCAACTCCTTTTAGTGGAATTTTGATCTTGCATATACTCCCTTGCAGTGTCTCCTCAAATGTTCATCCTGTTGTTCCATTTAGCCTATCAGAGTCTTTAGCTCGTTGATCCGAGAGGATAAATTAATATACGTTCCAGTTTAATGTGCTCCAGAGTAAAGTACCTCAGGCTATGAGATGGACTAGTAATTAGCAGAGACATAGTACTTGAGAGGACGTACTAATGTCTTTACAAAGAAGACATTTGGGGTCGAACTGGGTCGGGGCAGACACAAAGAGTGACAAGGTCTGAGTTTTCTCCTGTGAATAATAATTGTCTCATTGTGATGGGTTTAGCCTTTAAAAAGGATGTTTCTGGCTGCAAGTAATTAAAGGCCAGGCTCAAGGTGGCTTAGGCAATGAAAGAAATTTATTAGCTTATGAAGCTAAAAAGTACAAGAGGCATTCAGGTTTCAGGTATAATCAGATCAGGGCTCCAGCTTGACTTCTATTTTGAGTCTCTCAACTCTGCTCCTATCTGTGTCTGCTTCATTTATATCCTGGCTTTTTTCACAGTAAAGAACAGCTGAGGTAACTTCCACATACAATGATTTTCGGAGGAAGAGAGAACATCTGTCCTGACAACTCTTTGGCAAAAGCAAGGAAATTTCCCAGAAATCCTCCCCAAATTCTTCTTATATCCCTCTGGTGAGTATTGGGTCATTTAGCCATGGTTGAACTATTCATGGTGGCCAAGGTGATAAGATTAAGCTAACCAAGGCTCACTGTTTATTAGCTCGTACATACCTCATGGCTACTCATGGCTAACGTTGCGGAATAGGGAACACTATTACCATGGAGGAAGGCGGGGTACAAAGTTGGACAGAGATACCTATGTTAGAATTTACACAGCCAGGAACAACCTTCATTAATTTTGAAAATCTTCTCAGTTGCTATTTCACATACAGAAAAAAAAAAAAAAAATACTTTTAGGGTTGCCCTTCTCTTTTCTTCACAAGGGTGAAATTCTTTCTGTTTTTCTTTTGAGATGAAGTTTTGCTCTTGTTGCTCAGGCTGGAGTGCAATGGTGTGATCTCGACTCACCGAAACCTCTTCCTCCTGGGTTCAAGTAATTCTCCTGCCTCAGCCTCCCTAGTAGCTGGGACTACAGGCGAGCGCTACCATACAGGCTAATTTTGTATTTTTAGCAGAGATGGGGGTTCACCGTGTTGGTCAGGCTGGTTAGGTGGATCACTCCTGATCTCAAGTGATCCACCTAACTCAGCTTCCCAAAGTGCTGGGATTACAGGCCTGAGCCACTGCACCCAGTCAAGGATGAAATTTTAATAGTAAAAGGAGAAGTAAAGCAGCACTGGTAATACCGGTGTCCCTACTTTCTTGTCTTTATCGACTTGAGCTGTCATTACAAAACACTATAGACTAGTTGGCTTAAGCAACAAAAATTATTTTCTTCCAGTTCTTGAGGCTGGGAAGTTCTAGATCAAGGATGCCTACACACTGCCCCTTGTGCTGCCACCATGTCTTTAGCGATTCCTAAAAAGTTCCAGCGTATTTTGTGAGTACTCACCACCAACATTGACGGGCAGTGGAAAATAGCCTTTACCATCACTGCCATTAAGGGTGTGGGTCAAAGGTATGATCATGTTGTGTTGAGGAAAGCAGACATCGACCTCACCAAGATGGTGGGAGAACTCACTGAGGATCTAGTGGAACTTGTGATCACTATTATGCGGAATCCACGTCAGTACAAGATCCCAGACTGGTTCTTGAACAGACAGAAGGATGTAAAGGATGGAAAATATAGACAGGTTCTAGCCAATGGTCTGGACAACAAGTTCCATGAAGACCTGGAGCGACTGAAGAAGATTTGGGTCTATAGAGGGCTGTGCCACTTCTGGGGCTTTCACGTCTGAGGCAGCACACCAAGACCACTGGCCACTGTGGCCGAACCCTGGGTATGTCCAAGAAGAAATAAGTCCTTAGGCTGTGTCTGTTAATAGTTTATATACCTTAAAAAAAAAAAAAGATGCAGGCTGGCACAGATCCCCAGTAAGGGCCCTCTTCCTGCCTTGCAGACTGCCACTTCTTGCTGTGTCCTTACGTGACAGAGAGGCAAGATCTCCTTTTCCTCTTCCTCTTTTTTTTTTTTGAGATTGAGTCTGCCCAGGCCAGAGTGCAGTGGCATGATCTCAGCTCACTGCAACCTCTGCCTCCCGGATTCAAGCAATTCTCCTGCCCCAGCCTCCTGAGTAGCAGGGATTACAGGCATGCACCACCACACCTGGCTAATATTTTTGTATTTTTAGTAGAGGTGGGGTTTCACCATGTTGTTTAAGCTGGTCTCGAACTCCTGACCTCAGGTGATCCACCCACCTCAGCCTCCTAAAGTGCTGGTATTACAGGCATGAGTCACTGTGCCCGTCCTCTCTTCCTCTTTTTAATAAAGCCATAGTCCTATCAGATTAGGGTCTTACCCTAATGAACTCAAAACTGTAACTATCTCCTAAAGATTCTCTCTCCAGATAGTCACAATGGGCCTTAGGATTTCAATATATAAATTTACGAGAGACACATTTCAGTCCATATCAATATCTTGTGTCAATCATTACCAAAGTATTTTTTGAGCATCTGTCCTGTACTCAGCTCAGCTTGATCCATGCATTGTGAGAGTTGAAAGTGGTGGGGTGGGATGAAGTACAAAAGAAATAACGAATCTGGTTCCTGTTTTCAGAAGCTATGGTCTTGTTGGGGATGCAAGACCAATAGATCATAAATAAGAATAAATGCTGCAAGGTAGAGTGAATTCTGCGGGCACTCCAGAGTGACAGGGACCAATGAGGGTTGGAAGGTGCCAGGAAAGTTTTATTTATTTATTTATTGAGATAGGGTCTTGCTATGTTAACCAGGCTGTTTTTGTTTGTTTGTTCTTTTTTTTTTTTTTTTTTTTTTTTTAACGTCGTGTCTTACTCCATCGCCCAGGCTGGAGGGCAGTGGCGTGATCTTGGCTCACTGCAACCCTCTGCCTGCCAGGCTCAAGTGATTCTCCTGCCCCAGCCTCCTGAGTAGCTGGGATTACAGGTAGGTGCCACCAACACTCAGCTGATTTTTGTATTTTTAGTAGAGATGGGGTTTCACCATGTTGGCCAGTCTGGTCTCAATCTCCTGACCTCAAGTGATCCGCTGGTCTTGGTCCCCCAAAGTACTGGGATTACAGGCACGGCCACTGCACCGGGACCCCAGGCTGGTTTTGAACCAGGCTCAAGTGATCCTCCTGACTCTACCTCCCAAAGTGCTGAGATTATAGGCATGAGTCACCAGTGGCCGATAGGTCAAAAAAACTTCGTGGAGGCGTTAACACTTAATTTGAGTTTTTAGAATGGTTGGAAGGGAGTAAGGAGTGTGTGACAGGACAGAAACCTACACCAAGAGGGTAGCAATGGCCATGGAGGGAAAAGGGCCAAGTACCATCTTGATGTTACAGAAAACAGATAGACTCTAATTGAGGCGGGTGAGGAGAGTGGTTCCTTTAACAGAAATCAGAAATTCCAGGAGGGAAGGTGTAGGGTTATGGTTAAATATATGAGGAAGGATGAGGAGCTCATTTTGGAAATATGTGTTTAGAGAAACCGGAGAATTTACCAAGTAAAATACCTATAATGTTATTGATAATAAGAGCAAAGAGATGAGTGAAAGTAGGACTGAAGATAATAGGTATTTAAATCATCACACGGTTGATCACTTAAGCAGAGGGAATGATCTTTTTGACAAAATATGAAGTGATGTATGTAAGAAAAGACCTTAGAAGCCACCATCATCACTAAGAAGGATATAGCAATAGTTAATGGCATAATAGCATGAAACCATTGAAAATGGTATGGATCCAGTTCTTATTTTCTCAGTTTATACATAGCATTTAGTGCTAAGTAAAATCAATGTTTGTTGATTGACTTGATAATTTAAAAATGTTAGAAGTTTAAAATCCAAAAAGCCTAATGTGCATTAGGGATTCAAAAAGAATATATATATATATATATATATATATATATATATATATATGTTATCTATGTGGGTATGTTCGTGTGTCTATGTGTGTATTTTAAATTTAGAGATGGGATTTTGCCATGTTGCCCAGGCTGTGAACTGCTAGGTTGTTTTGTCTTTTTTTTTTTTTTTCAGGGATGTTCTGGAATCAAACCAGTTTTTCCACTTCCATTTAATTGTATTAAGCATTATTTATTATTCATAACACTGAAAAAACGAAAAGCTGAAGAGGTTCTCTCATCACACAAAGGGATTAATAAATTCAGTTTTCAGAGGGTCATCCGACTGTCAGACAGTCCAGGTACATTCACTGAGGCATTTCCAGTGGGCAAGATTCCTGGGAGAGTCCTGCGCTGCAACCTAGTTTTCCCTTTGGTATCAGGTCCTCCCTCCTGTGTTTACCTTGGCCTCTCCCTCCTGTTGGCAGGTCCACTCTCATTGACCTTTCTCTCTACCAGCAGCTGCTGCTGACAGTCCAGATTTACCTCTGTGCAAACAGTGCATAGTGGTATGCCTTTAAATTTACTACTCCCATCTGGACCTCGCTTGGGAGCTCAGTGCTGCTCACAATTGAACCTGAAATTCTAGATTTTCTAATCTCTTCTCTCTGACTGGCAATATTTACCACTCTGATGTCTAGTTCTTGTGGGATGCATGAATTTTATGCTAATGGGGTATTTCTGAAGACAAAGCCTTGAGCCAGATAAAATGTTAATTGATATGTGTAGTGTGACAGTAAAATGCAAAGACTTTAAGTTCAGACGATCTTGGATGTGGATCAGTTTTAATTTGACAGGTGTGTGATGAGACAGTTGCTCAATCTTTTTGTGAACATTGTTTCCCCAACTAAAAAAAATAGACAAAATGATCTTTGAAAGCTGTTACAAGGATTAACAAGATAAAGAGACCTTGCACAATATCTGGCATATTGTAAGAGCTTGATAGTATAATATTTATATGACAGGCCAAGAAAATATGTGTGCCATTTTCCACTTCCCAAATCACTTTACATAGGTTTAGAAAGGAGATTAAGAAAGCCAGATATACAATCTTTTCCCTAATTTCAGAATGTACATTAGGGAGTACACTCCAAAGTACTACCTAGTCAGAGCTTTTTGATTCCTATGATGTTATTTCGTAAGCCAGTGCTTCAGAGTATTAAAGAATAGTACCTTAGAGAACTAAATGCATTAATAGATTTTCCTTAAATTGGAACTTTTTTTCTCCATTATTGAATCAAGAAAGCTAAGTGTCAAAAAGGCATAAAATGGTAGAGATAATACTCTAAGGTAACAAAACTCTATTATGTTGTACTTCATTAGAGCTGATCCAAGGGCATTTTGGAAAGAAATCTCGCTGTGTAATAAGAAGGACTGGTAGCAGGGACTTTTTGCTACCAAAAAAGTGTTCTCCAAGTTTTTCTCCAAGCTTTTCCATTCTGTACTCCAGTAGCATTGTCCCAAATAGAAATATCCCAGGGTTCCTTTTTGCTCTTGAAAGACTAATGTTAAGACTAAATTGGAGATTACTGTGGAAGTAAACATTAAGGTGAACAGAGAAATATTCAACCTCCTTTAGAAAGAATGCTTCAGCTTACCTTACTGATTTATGTGAGGCAAAATCAGCAGTACCCTTACCATAAATAAGCAGGCAAGTGGCTTTGCAGTGGCTCCTGAGTACTAGCCAACTCTTACACCAACTAAGAATTAAATGCTGTTTCCACAAATTAGTTTCCTAAGTTTTGTGTGCATATATATAATACACACATACATATACATAAATTATAATGTATAATCAAATGCCATTTCCTGCTGGGTGTGGTGGCTCACGCCTGTAATCACAGCACTTTGGGAGGCAGAGGCAGGTAGATCACTTTGACCAGGAGTTCCAGACCAGCCTAGCCAACATGATGAAATCCTGTCTCTACTAAAAATACAGAAAATTAGCTGAGTGCGGTGGCTCATGCCTGTAATCCCAGCACTTCAGGAGGGCAAGGAGGGTGGGTAATCACCTGAGGTCAGGAGTTCGAGACCAATCTGGCCAACACGGTAAAACCCCATCTCTACTAAAAATACAAAAATTAGCTGGATGTGGTGGCAGGCACCTGTAATCCCAGCTCCTCGGGAGGCTGAGGCAGGAGAATGGCCTGAATCTGGGAGGCAGAGGTTACAATGCATCAAGATCGCACTACCTATACTCCAGCCTGAGCAGCAGAGTGAGACTGTCTCAAAAAAACAAACAAACAAAAAAAAATTAAAAAGAAATCAGAAAATTAGCCAGGTGTGGTGGCACATGCCTGTAGTCCCAGCTACTTGGGAGGCTGAAGCAGGAGAATTGCTTGAACCCAGGAGGCTGAGGTTGCAGTGAGCTGAGATCATGATACTGCATTCTAGCCTGGGTGAAAGAGTAAGACTCTCTTTTTTATTTTTTTTAATTATAAAAATTATTTTTTTTGCTTTCCCTCCTCCCCAAGACCCTGCCCCACCTCAAAAAACAACAACAACAAAACAAAAAAAACACCAGAAAAAAGAAAACTCAAATGCATTTCCTAAATACATAATTATTTACTAATAATTTTCTGGATTTTTTTTTTTTTTTCCTGAAATGGAGTCTTGCCCTGTCACCCAGGCTGGAGTGCAGTGGCACAATCTCAGCTCACTACAACCTCTGCCTCCTGGGTTCAAGCAATCTTCCTGCCTCAGCCTCCGGAGTAGCTGGGATTACAGGCACCTGCCACCACACCCAGCTAATTTTTTGTGTTTTTAGTGGAGATGGGGCTTCACTGTGTTGGCCTGGCTGGTCTAGAACTCCTGACCTGCTCACCACGGCCTCCCAAAGTGATGAGATTACAAGTGTGAGTCACCTCGCTGGGTCCTGGAAATTTTTAAATTTATATCTTGGCTTAAAGAGCATACATTAAACTGCTTAACACTAGGCAAAATACACATCTTCATGCTGGCATTAGGCTTCAAGTGGAATTATACCTGTACAACCAAACTAACCATAAATTACGTAGTCTGTGGCATTATAAAAGAAAGATCTCTCCTGAATTTCATTTCCATTGAAAAGAGGTAGAATATTTGGCTAGAAGAAATTTCAGAAGTCATGGAAAACTTTTACTTTTCTTGAGAGGAATGAAGAAACATCCAGGGAGTTTACTGATGGGTGCATTGTGTTGTGGCTGGTATAGGAAGACTGGGAGTTTGAATTTTTTAAAAATGATTTTTTTATTAAACAAATTCTTTTTAAAAAACAAATAGAGTTGTGATCTTGCTATGTTGCCAAGGCTGGTCTCAGACTCCTGAGCTCAAGCGTTCCTCCCATCTTAGACTTCAAAGTGCTGGAATTAAGGCATGAACCACCACACACAGCTAAGGATTATTAATTCTTAATTTAGTAAACTTCCCAAAATGCTGTGGTCACTGGATAATATCATGGCTAGCCTTGAAGGAATGTGGTGAGCTTCAACTGTTTTGAAATAAGGTAGTGGCCTACATAGTAGTGCAAATTATTTCCGAGAGTAAAATTAAATTGTATAAGTTCTTGTTTTAATTTTTAAGTGCTTATTTTTTTACTTTTTATTACTTGTCTTATTTTAAAAACTGATTAAATTTTTGCCTTAAAATTTTTTATTTTTATTCTATTCAAGTTTATTTTTTATTTTTTAATTAAGTTAAATTAATTAATTAATTAATTAAAAAATTTTTTTTTGGTAGAGATGGGGTTTCACTGGGTTGCCTAGGCTGGTCTTGAACTCCTGAGCTCAGGCAATCCACCTGCCTTGGCCTCCCAAAGTGCTGGGATTACAGGCGTGAGCCTCCGTGCCCGGCCTAATCAATTCATTATTATTTTTAAGCCAGTGCCTTATCCATTAGGTGACTGGGGTTAAATTGTGTAAATTTTAAGTTGCAATATTGGTTAAAATCTAGGAAAATCATAAATGTTACAATAATATTAAATCTTAAATTCTACATACAAGGCTATGGTATTTTAACTCCATTATATCAGGCACTTCAAGTAGAAGGATATTGCTGGCGCTGGGCATGGTGGCTCATGCCTGTAATCCCAGCATTTTGGAAGGCTGAGGCGGGTGGATCACTTGAGGTCGGGAGTTTGAGACCAGCCTGACCGACCTGGAGAAACCCCATCTCTACTAAAAATTCAAAAAATATTAACTGGGTGTGGTGGCTCATGCCTGTAATCCCAGCTACTAGGGAGGCTAAGGAAGGAGAATCGCTTGAACCTGGGAGGCAGAGGTTGCGGTGAGCCACGATTGCGCCATTGCACTCACTCCAGCCTGGGCAACAAGAGCAAGACGGGGAAAAATAAAGATATTGCTGGAAGGGTCTCAAAGATTTTTGTTTTATAGATTAGGAAATGGGAAATGGGGCCCCCAGATAACTTAAATCACTTATTCAAGTTCATTGGACCACTTAGTGGATGTGGACCAGAATTTTGATTCCTTCCTTCCTTCCTTCTTTCTTTCTTCTTTCCTTCCTTCCTTCCTTCCTTCCTGCCTTCCTTCCTTCCTTCCTTCCCTCCCTCCCTTTTCTCTTTCTTTCCTTCCTTCCTTTCTTCTTTTCTTTCTTTCCTTCCTTCCTTCCTTTCTTCTTCTTTCCTTCCTTCCTTCCTTCCTTCCTTCCTTCCTTCCTTCCTTCCTTCCTTCCTTCCCTCCCTCCCTTTTCTCTTTCCTTCCTTCCTTCCTTCCTTCCTTCCTTCCTTCCTTCCTTCCTTCCTTCCTTCCTTCCTTCCTTCCTTCCTTCTTCTTCTCTCTTTCCTTCTTTCCTTCTTTCTCTCTCTCTTTCTTTCTTTCATTTTAGACCCAGGGGGTACATGTGCAGGTTTGTTACAGGGGTACATTGCATCTTGCTGAGGTTTGGGCCTCTATTGATCTCATTACCCAAAAGAAAACATAACACCCAATAGGTGGTTTTTAACCTTTTCCGTACCCCCCTTTTGGAGTCCCCAGTGTCTGGTATTGCTATCTTTATGTCCCTTTGTACCTAGTGTTTAACTCCTACTTATAAGTGAGAACATGCAGTGTTTGCTTTTCTCTTTCTGCGTTAACTCACTTAGGATAAAGGCCTCCAACTGCCTTCATGTAGCCACAAAGGACATGATTTAATTCTTTTTATGGCTGCACAGTATTCCATGGTGTATATGTACCAGATTTTCTTTATCCAATTTGCCTTTGATGGGCACCTACGTTGATACCATGTCTTTGCGATTGTGAATAGTGCTGTAATAAACATGTGAGTGCAGGTGTCTTTTTGGTAGAATGATTTCTTCTCCTTCGGGTATATATGCAGTAATGGGATTGCTGGGTTGAATGGCAATTCTATTTTTAGTTTTTTGAGAAATTTCCAATCTGCTTTCCATAGTGGCTGAACTAATTCACATTCTTACCAACAGTGTATAAGTGTTTCCTTGGCTCTGCCACCTCACCAGCTTTTGACTCTCTAATAATAGCCTTTCTGCCTGACGTGAGATGATACCATGTTTTTCCCCCCCACAACAAAAGCCACATTCAATCTCATCGTGGTTTTGTTTTGCATTTGTCTGATGATTAGTGACACAGAACTCAGGTTAGTTATCTACGATTTGGAGTACTCACCCACCACAGTATCAGCATCTAGAAAAAAAATAATTTCCTTTAATCTATATTGATTTGACAGCTCAGGATTGAATCTGCTCTATAAAGTTAGGAATCGCTAACTATATTTACTCCAAACAGGAAGCTTTTTCTTATGGGTACTACACTGTTAGCATGTTTTATTTTGGGGAGGGAAGGAGAATGTTATGGGTTGAATTTTATCCTCCAAAAAGAAATAGTGAAGCCCTAACACCTAACATCTGAGAATGTGGCCTTATTTGGAAATAGAGTCATTGTAGATGTGATTAGTTGATATGAAGTCATACTAGAATAGGATGGGCCTTCAATTCAATACGACTGATACTCTTATGAAGAAAAATTAGGGGAGAGACAGCAGGGGGTTGGGGAGTTGGGGAGAGATAGCATGGGGAGAAATGCCAGATATAGGTGAAGGGGAGGAAGGCAGCAAATCACACTGCCATCCGTGTACCTATGCAACAATCTTGCATGTTCTTCACATGTACCCCAAAACCTAAAATGCAATTAAAAAAATAAACAAAAACCAAAAATAAAAAAAATAAAATAAAGAAAGAGACACAGGCAACAGACTACCATATGGAGAGATGGAGATACACAGCGAGAAGATGGCCATGAAACAGTGGAGACAGATTTTGGAGTGATGCATCTACAAGCTAACAGATGCCGAGGATTGCCAGCTGTTAGCTCACTTTGTGTTGTTATAAAGGAATATTAGCTGGGACTGGAAGCTCATGCCTGTTATCCCGGCACTTTGGGAGGTGGAGGTGTGAGGACTGCTTGAGGCCAGGAGTTTGAAGTCCTTCAAACTTGTGCAGCTTGCACAGCACAAAATCTACACAAAAACCTCTACAGATTTTGTAGAGATCCCATTTGTATATAAAAAAAAAAAAAATTAGCTGGGTATGGTGGCATATACCTGTAGTTGGAAGGCTGAGGCAGGAGGATCAGTTGAGCCCAGGAGATTGAGTCTGCAGTGAGCTATGATTGTGCCAGTGCACTCCAGCTTGGGTGACAGAGCCAGACTCTGTATTTTTAAAAAAAAGTAGTATCCAAGATGGCTGATTACTAGCAGCTCAGGATTGTAGCTCTCAGTGAAAGCACAGAGAATGAGAGGACGCCACACTTTCAGACGGATTTTTGTTGCTTACGGACCAGGAGATTCCCAGTGGAGGAGCCCCACGGGTCGCCAGCGCAGCGGTTGTTGGTGCTGAGTAAACGGGACTGGGTCCCCTTTTGGTCGATGTTTGAGCTCCGGGAAGGCAGAGTCACCTATTTAGCTTATTGAAAAAGGGACTCAAGAGGGAAGCCAGACCGGAGATTCCTGGGAAGAAAAGCACCATGAATCTTAATGCCACTGTTTTAGCCGGCGCAGTGGGCTGCTTAGATTCCAGCTCTGGGAATCAACAAGTTGGATGTCCGCTTAGAGACCTAATTTGAAAGTCAGTAATTACAAAGATGACAGGTGGATAAATTTACAACGATGGGAAGAAACCAGTGTAAAAAGGCTGAGAATACTCAAAATCAGAATGCCTCTCCCTCTACAGGGGATCACAGTTCCTCATCAACAAGGGAACAAGGCCCAATGGAGAATGAGTGCATTCCATTAACAGAAGTAGGCTTCAGAAGGTGGTTAATAAGAAACTTCTGTGATTAAAAGAGCATGTTCTAACCCAATGTAAAGAAACTAAGAACTTTGAAAAAAGGTTTGACAAAATCCTAATGGAAATAGACAATTTAGAGAGGAATATAAGTGAATTAATGGAACTGAAGAATACAATAGGAGAACTCCGTGAAGTATGCACAGGTTTTAGCAGTCAAATTGATCAAGCAGAAGAAAGGATATCAGAGGTTGAAGACCAACTTAATGAAATGAAACGAGAAGACAAGATTGGAGAAGAAAGAGTACAAAGGAATGAGCAAAGTCTCCAAGAAATATGGGACTATGTGAAAAGGCCTAATTTACATTTGATAGGTGTACCTGAATGTCATGAAGAGAATGAATCCAAGCTGGAAAATTTTCTTCAGGTTATTATTCAGGAAAACTTTCCTAAGCTAGTAAGGTGGGACAATACTCATCTCCAGGTAATAGAGAGAACACCACAAAGATATTCCTCAAGTAGAGCAACCCCAAGACACATAATCGTTAGATTCACCAGGGTTGAAATAAAGGAGAAAATTTTAAGGGCAGCTAGAGAGAAAGGTCAGGTTACCCATAAAGGGAAGCCTATCAGACTCACAGCAGATCTCTCAGCAGAAACCCTATAAACTAGAAGAGAGTCGGGGGTCAGTATTCAATATCCTAAAAGAAAAGAATTTTCAACCCAGAATCTCATATCCAGCCAAACTAAGCTTCATAATTGAAGGAAAAACAAAATTTTTCATGAACAAGCAAGCACTCAGAGATTTCAACACCACCAGTCCTGGTTTACAAGAGCTTCTGAAAGCAGCACTATACACAGAAAGGAACAACCAGTATCAGTCATCCCAAAAACTTACCAAAAGGTAAAGAGTATTTCCTTAATGAAGAATCTATATCAACTAATGGGCAAAATAGCCAGTGAGCATTAAATGACAATATTAAATTCACAAATATCAATATTAATCCTAAATTTAAATAGATTAAATGCCCCAATCAAAGACAGACAGGCAAATTGAATAAAAAGTCAAAACCCATCGGTACGCGGTATCCAGATCCATCTCACAAGCAAGGACACACAAAGACTCAAAACAAAGGGTTGGTGGAAGACTTACCAATCAAATGGAGAGCAAAAAAAAAACAGGAGTTGTAACTTTCATCTCTGACAAAATAGACTGTCATAGTAACAAAGACTAAACGAAACAAAGAGGGACATTAAATAATGGTAAAAGGATCAATGCAACAACAGAAGTTAATGATCATAAATATATATGCACCCAATATAGGAACACCCAGATACATAAGGCAAGTTCTTAATGACTTATAAAGAGACTTGGACTACCGCACAATAATAGCAGGAGACTTTAACACCACATTTTTAATATTCGACGGATCAACGAGATAGAAAATTAATAGGGATATCTATGATTTGAACTCAGACCTGGAACAAGTAAACTCAGTGAATATTTATAGAATTCTTCACCCCAGGTCCACAGAACATACATTTTTCTCAGTATCACATTACACCTATTTTGAAAGTGACCACATAATTGGGAGTAAATCACTCTTCAGTATTTGCATAGCATTTACAGACTTAAATGAAATATTGGTTGGCTGTTTGTTTGTTATTTTCTTCCCTTATTCCTTCCTATCTCCGCTGTTAAGCACAATTATCGGCATAAAAGAGGTTTTTAATACCTATTTTTGGATTGCATTCCAGCCTCGGCAGTAGAGCAAGATTCCTGTTCTCCCCCCCCCCCCGCCTTTCTCTTTCTCTTTCTTTCTTTCTAAAAAAAAAAAAAAAAAGAAAAGAAAGAAAGTAAAAAAAGAAAAAAGAAAAAAAAAAAAAAGGAATACCCAAGGCCTGGTAATTTACAAAGAAATGAGGTTTATTCATCATTCTTAGCAAACTAATGCAGGAACAGAAAACCAAACACCACATTTTCTCACTCGTAAGTGAGAGTTAAACAATGAGTACATGGTCACAGGGAGGAAAACATCGCACACTAGGGCCTGTCAGTGGGTAGGGGGCTGGAAGAGGGATAGCATTAGGAGAAATACCTAATGTAGATGACGGGTTGATGGATGCAGCCAACCACCAAGGCACAGGTATACCTATGTAACAAACCTGCCCATTCTGCACGTGTATCCCAGAACTTAAAGTATAATAATATATATTTTAAAAATAAGTTTATTGGCTCATGGTTCTGCAGGCTGTATAAGAAGCATGGAACCAGTATCTGTTTCTGATGAGGGCCTCAGAAAACTTTCAATTATAGTGGAAAGTGAATGGCGAGTATGGTGAGAGAAGGAGCAAGGAAGTGATGGGAGAGTGAGGTATCAGACTCTTTTTATCAACCAGATAGCCATGGACCAATAGAATGAAAACTCACTTATTACCTTGGGGAAGGCACCAAACCATTCTTGAGAGATCTGCCTCCATGGCTCAAACACCTCCATTTAGGCTCCACTTCTAACAGTGACCATATTTCAGCATGAGATTTGCAGGGAATGAACAGCCAAACTATATCATTAGCCACCGCCAGAAGCTAAAAGAGGCAAGCAAATATTTTTTCCCTACAGGATTCAGAGGAATTATGGTCCTGCCAATACCTTGTTTTTGCCACTTCTAGTCTCTAGAGCTGTGGAAGAATAAATTTCTGTTTTTCTAAGCTTTGGGGTGATTTGTTATTGCAACCACAGGAAGCTAACATAGGGGGCAAGTCAGTGAGAGAATTTATCAGGATTTTCCTGATCAATCTGCTGATCAGTTTGTTTAAGACTCATAAAGCTCACCAGCCTAGCTTTCCTTACACAGCATGGATTCCTATGACTTTTCCTCACAAAGGTTTTCTAGAATTGGCTTTCCAAACAGGAGGAAGAATAGTGAAAAAGGGAATATATTTTCTCTTCTGCATTTGTATTTTGGAATTGACAAACTGGAGAAGAACGCATGTGTGATTTTATTGCCATCAGTTCTGTATACTCTGTTTTTTTTTTTTTTTTTTTTTTTTGAGACAGAGTCTCACTGTCTCAAGGCTGGAGTGCAGTGGCACAATCTTGGCTAACTGCAACCTCTGCCTCCCAGGTTCAAGCAATTCTCCTACCTCAGCCGCCCAAGTACCTGGGACTACAGGCGTGCATCACCATGCCCAACTAATTTTTATATTTTTAGTAGAGACGCGGTTTCACCATGTTGGCCAGGATGGTCTCGATCTCCTGACCTTGTGATCCGCCTGCCTAGGCCTCCCAAAGTGCTGGGATTACAGGCATGAGCCACTGCGCTCAGGCCCTGTATATGCTTTTATAGGTTACCAGCATACTATTCGTTTGCATGATGCGTGTGCTATTATCTTAGTTTCTTGTTATTTTCCTTTCATTCTAACCATCTTAATACTATTCATTGGGATTCAGACTTGTCAAACTGTCTGGATTACAAAAGTGTGCCTTCTTGCACTAGAAGGCAGAAATGTAGATTTCCCTAAAAAGAGAAAAAAAGAAAAAAAAGCAAATAAACCAGATCCTGACTGCTTATTCTAACAATTTGCCTTTCTTTTGTTAAGTTGTAAATTAATTTGACAAAAATTACCTAATAAGTATAAATTCCTATATTCTTTAAGAATCAAACAGCTTTTCTTTTGGAAATATTCATATTTTTAAAAATAATTACCTCATAATACTTTGACTATCATTAGTTTTATCATCACTGTTAGACCTATGAGTTGGTGAACTTTGTTGGTTTTCTGAGAAAGAGTCTCACTCTGTTACCCAGACTGGAGTGCAGTAGCACAATCATGGCTTAGTGCAGCCTCCACCTCCCAGGGTTCAGGTGATTCTCCCATCTCAGAATCCCAAGTACCTGGAACCACAAGTGCATGGCACAGTGCCCAGCTAATTTTTGTATTTTTGGTAGAGACGGAGATTTTTCGTATTGCCCAGGCTGGTCTTGAACTCCTGGGCTCAAGTGACCCTCTTGCCTCGGCCTCTTAAAGTTTTGAGGTTACAGATGTGAGCCATTGCACCCATGAGTTGGTGAAATTAACATCATTTTATAAGGTTAAAAATTAAGGGAGTGTATTTTAAGCTCTCATTTCCTTCTGTTTACCGTTAAGACTATTTTATGTAACTAGTAAACAGACTTCTAAATCATACAAAGTTATGTTCTAACTTGCTATCTTATTAACTTCCCCAGAGACCTACCAATGTGAGAAGTAATAATCATTATTTAGACAGGAAATTGACTTGAGAACTTATCTAGGTCTTAAATTCAGAAGTAACAAAAATCCATTTCCAGTTAGAATTAGCTATGCTATATTAGAGATTCATAATATAAACGTTGTGAACATTTGTTTTATTGAATGTTTGGATATATATTTTTGACATGTAGTTAGAAACGATTCCAGAGCAACTTTATTGTTTTTTGCTAAGTCAAGACATACATCGCAGAGATATATATCTTGATATCACTTATTTAAGTTGGTATTTGTGAAGGTGGTTCAAAATCTTTTGTTTCTTAGATGTTTAACTTTATGCTTTCCAAAAGTCAAATACAGTGATACTGGTTCCATTCCCAGGTAGACATACCTTTGGATTTTCAAACCACTATTGTTTTGGATTTGAAGTGATCTTTCCATGTTCACTCATTTTCTACATTTCTTCATTATTTTCTGTTTTTTTTTTTTTTTTGCTTGTTAAAAGATTTCAGATTATATTTCTCAAAAGTCAAAATAAACTATATTCATGAAGTTTTTCTCTGGTTGGAAACATTGGTCTCTCTTCTGTATTGATTTTGATATCAAGAAATGAAAAGGTAAAATTATGTCATTATTCTATGATGGAAGTTTTGAGAAATGTTGATTGTTGACATAAAAATTCCAAAAATAAGGCTGGTGTAGTGGCTCACACCCATAATCCCAGCACTTTGGGAGGCTGAGTTGGGCAGACCCCCTGAGGTCAGGAGCTCGAGACCAGCCTGGCCAACATGGCAAAACCCATCTCTACTAAAAATACAAAAATTAGCAGGGCATGGTGGTGTGCACATCTAAACCCAGCTACTCAGGAGTCTGAGGCAGGAGAATTGCTTGAATCCGGGAGGCAGAGGTTGCAGTGCGCTGAGATTGTGCCACTGCACTCATCTGGGCAACAGAGTTAGACTCTGTCTAAAAAAATAAATCTGAAGGTATAATTGCCTACTGTCTCAGTAGTTACCAACTTCTATCTCAAAAAAATGTCACCTGGGAATCATGTGGGTCAATGTTCTAAAGTAGATCTTGATAGTTGATTTTTGTACTAAGCCTCTGTGGGATGCCATTGCTGCTGGTTTGGACATCACTTGAAATAGCAAGAATATAGTAATCATTTTGTCCTTTCTGGAAACAGAACTCTTTCTATTGAGAAACTCGTTTTGTGTGGTATAAAATATGACCCAGGTATTGGCCAATCACAATCTCTTTTAAGAAGTGATTTTGGCACTGGGTGCAGTGGCTCATGCTTGCAATCTTAGCACTTTGGGAGGCCGAGGAGGGAGAATTCCTTGAGGCCAGGGGTTCAGGACCAGCTTGGGCAATGTGGTGAAACCCCATCTCTACCAAAAATACAAAAATTAGCTGGTGTGGTGGTGCATGGCTATAGTCCCAGCTACTCAGGAGGCTGAGGTGGGAGGATGGTTTGGGCCTGGGAGATGGTGGAGGTTGCTATGAGTGGAGATTACACCATTTCTCTCCAGCCTGGTTGAAAGAGCCACATCCTGCCTCAAAAAAAAAAAAAAAAAAAAAATTATTTTGGGACTCTTGGTGGTATGTCATCTTTGAACTATGAAACGGATCATCTTTCCTGGTCCATCTAACAAGAAAAAGTAAGGCTATTATGTTAGAATAAGGCCAATATTAAAGAGGGTAAGATGAAGCACTGAAAGAGTATGTCCCCAGGGTATTATTTGGCTTCCTGGATTCAGACATATTTAATGTGTTTTATTCCTGGAATTACAAATTAATATGTTCAATTTTCTTCTTAAGCTAGTCTGGATTTTTCCCTTTCCTACAACCAAAAGTCCTGATAAATATACCAAGTTTAGCCATTCAACAAATTATAACTAATGGCAAGAGGACGTTGATAAGTGTAACTGAGTTAATGCAAAAGCAGAAGACAACTCATGCTCTTATGTAACCTAAGGGATGTGTGCTGAACTCAATATCTAAAAGCACTCTAAAACAATCCTAGAAGCAATGTGGTGACTATCTAATTGATTCAGAGCATTATCTTCTTACCTAAAAGATGTGTAACAATGCTTGGGGAGGCTGACTGGGGAGGATCATTTGAGATGAACTTGGGCAACAAAGCAAGACTTGTCTCTACAAAACATTAGCTGGGCATGGTGTCATATGCCTGTGGTGCTAGCTAATCTAGAGGCTGGGGCAGAAGGATGGAGACGCAGTCTTGAAAAAGAAAATGTATAAACTCATACCTCCAGTGGTGAAAATGACCTTAGGTAGCTACTTTTTCACTTTGTAGATGAGGAAATCAACTTGCATTTTGTTCAATGCTCCATCTAAAGTCACTGAATCCAGAACCTAGGTCTACCCTTCTCATCCTATCATTCCTTTCTTCCACAGTGTCATTGTTACTACTTATTTATTTATTTATTTATTTTTGAGATGGAGTCTCGCTCTGTCACCCAGGCTGGAGTGAAGTGGTGTGATTTCGGCTCACTACAACCTCCCCCTTCCGGGTTCAAGTGATTCCTCGTGCCTCAGCCTTCTGAGTACCTGGGATTACAGACGCATGTCACCATACCTGGCTAATTTTTGTATTTTTATTGGAAACAGGGTTTTCTCATGTTGGCCAGGTTGATAATGAACTCCCGATCTCAGGGGATTTGCCTGCCTCAGCCTCCCCAGGTGCTGGGATTAAGCATCCGGCTTGTTATTCCTTATATTATGACATTATGTTACTGTTGGCTTCTGATTGAATGAAAAGGATGACAGTACTTACTAAAATTAACTATAAATGTATACAAAATGTATAAATTTTTATACTTATGCCAGGCTCCATGACTTACACCTGTAATCTCAACACTGTGGGAGGCCAGAAGAACTGGGGAGACCAGAGTTTGAGACCAGCCTGGGCAATATAGCAAGACACCAGCTCTACAAACATTTAAAAAAAATTAGCAGGCATAGTGGCACATGCCCATAGTACCAGCTATTGGGGAGGCTTAAGTGGGAGGATCTCTTGAGCTTGGGAGGTCAAGGCTGTAGTGAGTTGTGCTCCTATCACTGCATTCCAGCCTGGGCAAAAGAGCAAGTCTCTGTCTCAAAAAAACAAAACAAAAAAACCCCAAATGTATGTCTAGATGCCTCTTTGTAATGTAACTTGTATGTGAATATATATTTGGGAAGAAATATTGGAGAATCACATAATAAGGCACATATACAACTTGATAACTCATGCATGAATATATAAACACTGAAAGAAAAATTCAAAGTGTGATTCCAAAAGTATTTCTAAGGTTATCCGGTGCTATAAAATTCAGAGATTCTTTTAGGACAAAGAATATTCACTGTTTTCAAAATTTAGAGAAATTTAGGAATATTCTTCTAAAATTAGAAATTAATGTAATTTTTAGGCCGGGCATGGTGGTTTGAGCTTGTAATCCTAGCACTTTGGAGGCCAAGTGGGGTGGATCACTTGGGTATGAGTTTGATACAAGCCTGGGCAACATGGCAAAATCTCTCTACAAAAAACACAAATTAGCTGGGAGTGGTGGGACACACCTCTAATCTCAGCTACTTGGGGGTCTGAGGCAGAAGGATCACTTGGACCTGGGAAATCAAGGCGGAAGTGAGCTGAGATCCTGCCACTGCACTGCAATTTGGGTGACAAAGTGAGACACTGTCTTAAAAACAAAATGTAACTTATGTTTACGTTCTCTTGAAATACTTGTAATTTGGACACAACACAGTGAGAAGGAATTGGTACCTGAAAGTCCGTTATTTTACCTGGTTAAATTTGGTTCATATTTAAGATTGAAATTTAGAGTCTGGACATGGTGCTTCATGCCTGTAATCCCAGTGCTTCGAGAAGACAAGTTGGGAGGATTGCTTGAGGCCAGGAGTTTGAGGTCAGCTTGGGTAACAAGGGACCACAATTATAAAAACACTAGAAAATTAGGTTGGTGTGGTATTGTCTCAAATAGTCCTGGCTATTTGGGAGGTTGAGGCAGGACTGCTTTAGCCTAGGAGTTTGTCCGTAATTTTTCTTTAACACACACCTAGAAACAATTCTTACCCAGAATGGCTTAAAATAGAGTTTAATTATATAATAGTTTAATAGTGTTTGCATGTATTGTGAGTTACTAAGATTCAATAAATCTCCAAACAATTATACAAAACAGAAAAAAACAAAACACTTTATTTTCCACAAGGAAGAGCAATAGGAAAAATCAAATCATTTCCCACATATTGTTTCTTTAAAACAGAGCCTACAAGGACATATTCAGCACCAAATAAAAAAGGAAAAAAAGAGAAATTACAAACAGCCATAGAATATAATCTATAAAGCAAACATTTAATATTGCACTTTGTTTTGCTAACATTTTGGATTTTACTTTTCCTAATTGAAAAATCAGGAATCTATCTTGAATACTGGAATACAACCGTGAACCTCACATCTTATGTCAGGAATTGACCAATATTTTAAAAAGTAATGCCTCTAAATAAGAGTAAAGAAATATTTTAATGGGGAAAATAAAACTTTATTTGATAAAGTTTTATAAATTTAAAGTTTTATTACGTTTTGTGATCCAGTGCCAATTATCAGAATATTGGTCATTCTTTCTTCATGTGTTATTTGTAAGAGTATATAATGACAAGTATTCCAATGCTATGCATATCAACAATTGTTCCCTAGTCAGTTAGACATAAGAGATAAAGGAAAAGGGATTTTCTGACAGTCCCCCCCAAACAAAAATAAAACCACCAAATGCCCTTTACGCCAAATATTCCATTAGCTTTTTTTGAGGGGGACATTCACAAAATGATTTAACAATAAAAAAATATTTCACCCCCATTTCCTTATTATCTAGTATTAGTTTGCTACGGGAGCCCAAAGCCTTTAACCGAATCACTTAAAACGTGATTCATTTTTACACTGGGCTTTCTTCACCCTGTCAGCATTTTTCAAACATGAATTGTCTTCCATGTTTTCTTAAAGGCCACTTATGGAAAAGCCTATTTGTTTTGTATGAAGCTTTAAGACAGTATTTAACCAGGTCAAGCACCAAGCCAGAGCTACTATTATTTTCAACCACTTTATTAACTGTGGGGTTAAATGGCAGGATAGATGTGACACCCATTTCACACATATGTTGCAACATCAGAGATGCTGGTTTTTCACTCAAATCATCAGAGCTGAATTCCTTCTAAAATACAACAACAAAAATCAGTACACATGGTATCTTGGAAAATGCTGAAATGCTGTCATGAATGCTGGTATATTTGTTATGAGCCAAAAGAAAATTACCTTTAATATAAACTATAATTTACTGATATGATTGTTCTTCCTCCATATATAACCAAAGTGAGTGATTTCTCATGTTTAGCAAATTGTTCTTTAGGTAATGAAAAAACAGTATTTTCATTAGAAAAACACAAAAATACAAAAGATTTATCACAGCAAACTTTCTAGTATTTTAAAATTTGAAATTATATACTTTTGGACTGAAGTTGAGTTTTCATGCTATATCAAGCTTGAGCAAGATAGCAAAGGTATACATTGAGCTCTCTCACCATAACATCAACATAAGCATTCCTGCTCATTAATATACTTTGCACCAGCAAAAACGATTTCCAACATATGTGTTTTGGAGGTAATTAAGTAACTCTGTATAAAAATAAATGCACTTTTCCCTCCTTTCCCCAGTGACTGGAATACTTCCATACTTTTAACACAATAATAAAAAATAATAACTTTTAAGAGCAACAGCCCTCAACTCTTTGCTGGTGCCTGCCATACTGCCTTTCTTCACTCCATTCTTAGCTCTGCTAGTTTCTTCTTGTAGGTAATGATAAAAAGGGAATGTGGGTGGGTATAACTTTTGTGTATGTCCCGTTTCCAAATTTCCCTCTCCAAAAAGCCAACCAAATAAACAAACAAACAAAAAAAAAACAGTGCAACAAAACACAAATAGCATTCCAACAGTTTGGCAAGTGATGCGTTCACCTGAGATTAAGTGATTTAGGCAGTCAGTAACAAAATGCTGCTTTGCTGTAATAGTAGAAAGGCAACAAATTCTTAAAAGAAACCAAGAAGGTATACAATCTTGACAGTCTCTTATGAGTTTCCTCCTCTTATCTCTTTTTTTCCCAACATTATCTGTTGCGTTATCTACTACAGTAGGCTGCAAAACATACAGCAAAAAGGATTGGCTTGAAGGCATTTGATGTTTGTAAATAAATCCACAATTGGATCCAAGCTGAAGAGGTGATACATGGTCAGCCTAGTAGGACAATTCTGAGCATGTGCATACGCAGGTAAAGTCCAGGCTATATTAAATTAAAAAAAAAATGTCAGTGCGTTTTTTTCATGTTAAAGTTTTTTCAAAGCTTTCTTTTGTTTCTTGTTGTGCTGACCACAAACAAGTTTTAAGAGTATCAAGAGTCTGGCAAAAATAGGAAAAAAAAAAAAAAAAAGCTGTAGTGACATCGAACCGCACAATGTAAGCATTGAGCATGTGCAAATTTTCAAATCAAAAGAAGGAAATCATCCCTCTTTACAACGTGGTGTCTTGACACGTACGACCAAAGGCTAAGAAGACTGCTCTGAGTATGTGCCAGTTTTATAAGAGAAAAGCTTAGATCTTCAAGCATATTGGAGCAGTCCCAGAATGTTGCTGTAGGCTTCTAAAGCATGATCGCTGGTTGTTTCATGTGTTCGCCATTTTTCTGGGCAAAAGCAATTCTACTTCCTCTGAAACGTGTCTTCAAGATACTTCTCTGTCCTCAGCCGGAAGAGATACAGTTCGGAACCCACATCAACTTGATTCAACCAAGTATTCCTTCAACGAGAGGGGCAGGATGGTCTATCATCTGCTGACTGATCAGGATTTGGATCAATCTACAAAGAAATGAGTAAACAAATTTACAAAGTTATTTGATGAGGTGTAGGAAGAATGTAGCCAATTCTGAATACTAGTCAAGAAATGTAATCAGAGAGAGTGTACACAGCTTGTTAGCATATTATATCCAATTATTCTTCTTTTACATCTGAAATGCTGTGTGGAAAGGAAAGGGTACTGGTATTATCTATAAAGCGCCTGATATTTACTTACTAGATTAACAAGATTTACAAAGATATGTCTGGTAGTCCCCTATTTCACAAAAGTTAACAGTAAAATTTTATCGGTCAATGAAGACTTTTACTCAGTACTTTAGTAGTACTAAAGACCTAAATATACAATGTAGAGTACCTTCACAGCAATCGTCTCCTTTTGTAAAGTACCCCTTTCATCCTTCTACAAAAAAGTTAACTTATCACTTCCTCTGACTTTGGAAAAATGAAATTGTGTAAACAATGCTCTTTGTTTATACAGTGTGCAAACAATTTGTTTACTCACATAAATAATGTGCTTATGTGAAGTAAATAACGCATGGTCATAAAACCCCAGAGAGGGCCAAAAATGCAATGTGTGTACCAGGAAATAAAACTGCTGAACCTAAAACACTCAAGAGGTCCCCCCCACCCCTTCTTTATCTTTGGAGTGACTGTCTTTTTTGAGACGGAGTCTCACTCTTGTTGCCCAAACTGGAGTGCAATGATGTGACCTTGGCTCTCTGCAACCTCTACCTCCCAGGTTCAAGTGATTCTCCTACCTCAGCCTTCCAAGTAGCTGGGATTACAGGCACCCACCACCACGCCCAGCTAATTTTTTGTATTTTTAGTAGAGATGGGATTTCACCAGGTTGGCCAGGCTGGTCTTGAACTCTGACATCAGAAGATCCACCCACCTCAGCCTCCCAAAGTGCTAGGATTACAGGCATGAGCCGCCACACATGGCTAGGAGTGACTTTCATATGCACATGTTCTTAATGAAAAGTTGCTTTTCAGGTGTAAAGAGAATGGTAATAGAAAAGCAAACTGTTGGGTTTAATATATTTTTTATTGAAAGAGCTTTTGGACGAGAGCCATCCACTTGCATTTAAATGTGGAACAACCCAAATTGCCTCAGAAGCTTTAGGTAAAACACATTTTTGAAGGAAAAAAGCCAAGTAACTTTCAGTTAAATCACACCCTGAACATATTTTAGGGTTTTAGAAGTTGTACATTGTCTTTAGTGCTAAAAATGTTTAAAAGGAGGCAGAATTTTCCCCCAGATTGCTTAAAAGTGAACTATATTTAGATTGCTATTCTTTTTAAAATGCCCCCCTGGACAGCCAGGAAGCCTCAAATCAAGCCAGAAAAAACGAATTAATAAGCAAGACAGAAATGTCCAAGTAAAAATGTAATAACATCTGCAGCAAGTGGCAGAACACTTTTAGCATCTAATAGAAAATTTGATGCATTGGAAAATAGATAAGAAAAAATTATGTCTCATCAAGAATTCTGAATATTCTATAATGAATGAAGATCTCATATTATCACATCCAAAAGAAAACCGACCCTTCCAGTTATGGTGATAAGAAAAAAAAGCAATTTGATGAACATTCCTCTAATATTTAATTTGGGAGTAATATTTCATTGTAAAATAGCTACGTAAATTACAGTAACCAAAAGAAAAAGGTGATTCTAGTAATTTACAGAATTATTTTGGTATCAAAGCCAACTTCAAAACCCCTTAAAAATATGTACCAGTGGTTCAAGTCATTCTGAAATATCCTGAAATTGCTGGATACCCCACCTAGTCACTGCTTGTCTTTATACAGACTGCTCTTCCTGCCTTTTGAGGACTACGCAGTTTTCAAAATTCAACTTAAGAGTCACCTTTCCAAGAAGCCCCACCTGAGTCCCAAGACCCAATAAGCTGCTCCTGAAATTAGCTATGTATTTTATCACATTATTATGTAATATTTTGCTTCTTAGCTTGTTTTCCTCAGTAGCGTGTGGCCTTCTTCTAAGGGTCATGTTCTATTTACATTTAAGTGCTGAGCTGTCATCAATTTAAGATGAATGAAAATAGTCTAACAGCGTGGGAATGTTGTTTTAAGACGTTATTACAAATAAATTATTTTTTATGACTGAGAATGTCACAATATGCAAGAATTGGAAAAGAATCATGAATAAGATAAATTCTAGCTATTTAATCAGCGCTTGCAAAATGCCAGTTCTTCCTATCAGTGCTTGGATATATAAAATTCTTCCTTCAAAAAATGTGTCTCAAGATACAAACTTAGTAAATATTGACAACCCCAATCTTAACTTTTAACCTGTTTTAAATTATTTGTTTTGTTATTACCATGATAATCAAGACCTAACTGTATTTAAAAAAATCCTGCAATGCTGTTTCCCAAGAGAGCCAGTTCATTTCATACTTAAGGAGTAGGTACTCACCTCTGAATAAAGAGGTGGAGGCAAGAACCGAAACTCCTGGATATATGCAAACAGTGGTCCTTGAAGTGCCCTCTCAAAGTCATCACAAGCATTCACTGGTGCAAGATTGTTTCGCCTTTGTTCCTCTGTTACCACTTCTGCATAGCTGGGTGGTGCTGAAGGAAAAAGATACACGCAATTCGAACAGCATGTTCTTATGCATGTCAAAATACACAGAATAGTAGATATTAAAAAGGAATGTCAAGGTAAAATAATTATTATTTGTTTGGTGATTAAAACTATAAAGACATAATCAAAACTGAATATTATGGGGCACATCTACTTTCTTTAGGGAAAGATTATATTCATCTAGGGTCATAAAATATCAGAAGCAAAATAATGTTCTTGATAATAATAGTAAGAGATTAAGCTTAGATATGTATTATCAAATTACCTTCAGGTCTTTCAGGAAGGGATAAACCGAGCCAGTTCATATTCATGCTACACTGACTGCTTACACTTGAGGTTCTGCTACCAAATGGATGTAGAGGAATGGTACCGATGACAAGTGGCAAATTAAGAAATAAATCCATAGCTCCAGGAATATCCACATATACCTAAACATTGAAAAGAATATTGAGTTTAGAATGCCAAGTATGATTTCCTTTTTAAAAACTACTAACTGGCCAGGCATGGTGGCTCACACCTGTAATCCCATCACTCTGAGGGCTGAGGCCGGCAGATCACGAGGTCAGGAGTTTGAGACCAGCCTGGCCAATGTGGTGAAACACCGTCTCTACTAAAAATATAAAAAATTAGCCGGGTATGATGGTGTGCACTTGTAATCCCAGCTACTCAGGAGGCTGAGACAGGAGAATTGCTTGAACCCAGGAGGTAGAGGTGTGTATAATTGTGTAAAGTACATTTACATATTAAGTCACAATATATAGAGTTAATGTATTTTTTTATGTCACTATATATAGAATTAAAAAAATCAAACCCTGGATGTAAGACAAAATTATGCCTTCATAACTTTAAGACTTAAAATAAAATTAAAAAAACACACCAAAGATGTCTTGGGCCAGGCACTGTGGCTCAGTCTGTAATTCTAACACTTTGGGAGCCCATGGCGCATGGATCACTTGAGCCTAGGAGTTCAAGACCAATCTGGGTGACATGGTAAAACTCCATCTCCACAAAAAATACAAAATTTAGCAAGGCGTGATGGTGCACACCTGCAGTCCCAGCTACTTGGGAGGCTGTGGTGGGAGGATTACTTGAGCCCAGAAAGCAGAGGCTGAGACTGTGCAGTGAGTTGAGACTGTGCCACTGCAATCCAGCCTGGGTGACAGACGGAGAGGGAGACCTTGTTTCAAAAAAAGAAAAAAAGAAAGGAAAAAACCTCTTAAATGTGTACATACCATTAGTGAATATTCCACACGGATTATACTACAGTCGAGGATAGAGGGAGAAACTGGCGGAATTTTCAGCAACTTGCCATTCCACGTCTCTGTCTTTCCAGATGATAAGGATTCCCCACGCAAGTTAGCCACAAGCTGTTTTACTTCCTTCATTTTCCCTTTGGCATAGAAAGCCTGTGTTTGGTAAATGGCTGCCTTTGGCACTACCATTCGGGAAGAGCAGTTCTCAATCTCAGCAAATATCTGAATTGATTCACCTACAGAGGGAAAAATATATACATATCTCCTGTTAGAAAAAAACAACAGAAGAAATCAAGATTCTTAAAGCTAAAGTAAGAAAGTGCAACAAACATGCATGAAAAGCTGTCCTAAGAAGTGCAAATAACTTAAGAGTCAGAAATGAACGAATCAGTAGCTATTTATAATATTACTACTAAATATAAACATAGTATTCTTTTGTAAAATAACAGATTGTGTTTATCCATTTTTTTTTCACAAAGTGGCATATAGTTTCCTTTTTCAAAGTTATACATAAAAGCTAAGTGAAGAAAGTTTTTTTGTGGGGATCTACCTCATACATACCTGGGGTATAGCCCTTCCTTTCAATTTTGGCACTTAAGGATATTGGGCCTGAGGTACAGAACCAGCAACAGAGTGTCTTTTCTTTCGTGCCTGCTTGGGGTGACTGTAAGAAAAAAAGGTAGAGAAAAAGGTCAGTGTATAGATTGGTACAATCGATACCAGAATATTTTAAAATACAATTCTAAATTTGTAGAGAATTTAAAATTAAAACTGTTGTTGCTTTTTTTTGTATCCAGATATACTTTTTTTTTTTAACTAACTGATGGTTTTTAATTATACCACTACTTTTGTTTTTATATAAATTTCCATTCAATTAGAAAAAAAAGGTAAAGGGTTTACAGCCTATACCATAAACATAGTTTTTTAGCACACACAATTTACAAATACGATAATTAAAAACCAACCAAACAAAAAAAACCCTTTCCACATTTTATTTAAACTGCCTTAAAAAGGCAGCACAGAAAGCAATTTGATTATAATCCCAAATGTTAACATCTTTCTCTGAGAATATAAAAAAACTATGTAAAAACAGGAAAATGCCCATTTCTTATTTGCGTTAAAGATGTTATCATTTGTTTAAACCAAGTAAAGTTTTAAGTCTTTACAATTTCATAAAAATGCAATTAAAAATATATTCCTTTAAAAAAGGAATTAAGTTTTTTTCATAAAACTAATGATTCCCCATTATTTGACAACTATCCCTCTATTGGAATAATGAAGTATAGTAGAAATTTTAGATTATGATATTGTTAAGTGATACTGTCTTACAATAAAAGGTACTACTCTACTTCCACTCAGATCATCCAAGGACCAGATCTGTTTTTTGTTATGGCTGTCATATTCTGAGTAAGAGATAATTCATATCAAATCTGGTCTTGGTTTTATATTTACTTAAAGTTAATATAAAAATATGAGCATATTTTTCATTCATTTGGGTGTTCTTGACTGTATTTAAGAAAATGTATATTTATGAAATTTTAAAATAAAACCAGTATTTTTAAATTATGACAACTGCATAGTTTAGGTGATTATTCTTTAGTATTTATATGCCAAAAACAAAGAATGAATTCAGTCAGTTCTTACCAGTAATGAAGGAGTGTTGATATCTATATGCTCAAAGACTGTAAATTCCTTCTTTAATTTTACTGGTAGTAGCCAAGGCCTGTGCAATTCGGCTTTCACCCAATAGCGCACACTGCCATGTCGGCCTTCGAATGAGGTAGCAAGTGGTCTGTGCAGAATATAAAGGTCAATATATTAATTTTATACCTCTTTCTAACAATTACACAGTAGGTCGGTATAGAAGTGTTAATATATTATATTGTTTATGTACCATTGAGGTATTAAACATATAATTTAAAAAATTTCCAAAGGGATAAGTCATTGGGGAAAAAAACTTTCTATTTCCAAGTAACAATAGATAATAAATATCTTTAAAATTTTGTTTCAAAAAGCCAGAAGAATACAATCCATTTAAACTAAGAGGAGGCTACTTTTAATTATGGTGGCAAAATTATGAAAGTTTAATGGACATATTTTGAAAAGACCAAGAATTAAAATACAAAGTTGAGAATGGTTTAACTGTTTCTAGTGATAAATTCTAGACACTGGTTAAACATTCAGACCAAATTCTCTATAGTACTCCACTTCTCATTAGCCAGGAATTATCATCTTTTTATAGCAACTAATTAAGGTCTAAAAAAGGCCTGAAATAGTCATTACAGTTTTCAATATTTCACATTTCATAAATTCACTGAAAAACTACTTTTGTATCTCTCAGTTTACTTATGTTTTAATTCTTGTTTGGCTGTTCTCTAACTTTACAGGTCTCAAAAGAAAAAGAAATAGTCCTCTTGATCTATGTCAAGAGAATAAAATATATATATTTTAACTGTCAGATTTCACTTGTGGAAGGTTTTATTTTAGCGAGTTCAGTCTCTTTTTTATGATTTCATTAGTAAAATACTCAATGTTCAGTTATTTACAAGGAAGAGTGCCAGCTTAGATTAGTATAAGAAACACTGGTGTTTTCATAATTTTTTTTTGCATTTTAGACTCCCACATTAGCTTGTATAGCAGAGAAATAAAATCTTAAAGTTTATGCTAATAGTTTTCCAAAATTTATGTTAAATGACTTTGGTTTACTACAGAACTTTAACATTAAATGATCCTAAAAATACTCAGGCCCCATATTAGCCTTATTCTATCTACAGACTTTAATATTTTTCTCAGAAATTAGATGAGGGCATTATATTCAAAATAATATTCTCAAATAACATAGTAAAGAGAATTTTCTGAAAAATATACCATTTATGACTTCTTTCAATATATAGCATCTCATGCATTAGAATTAACAAAACAAATGTAGAATTATGTACATTTGACAACTGACAAAATCTTATGTAATCTGTGTATCTTCCAGAATAATCAGCACAGGGGCCAGTTTGCAGGTTTTAATATTGGTAAAAGCCATTTTTTTTTAAGTTTGTATAAACTCTCCCAACAATATCGTTTCTTTAAGAATACACCACTTTCCTTCTTCCTTTCTTACTAGATTCTAGATTCCAAGTTTTATATTAATGTATCCTTGATGTATGTTTCCTTCTAAGCCTGGGTCATAATATCTCTTGTGTGACCTTCCCAATAGCTCTTTGTACAGAAGCTATTAAGTTCATATCAGAAAAATAACATTTCTAATTACTTTTATTTTCAAAACTTACTGCTACTGGTTAGTAGTAGCAAAAAAGGCAGAACACAGAATTTTTTATAAATTGAAGCTACTAAGACTTGATAGGGTTTATCTTTTCTCATAATGATAATTGATAATAAACTAAGTATAAAGTGGTTATTATTTGACTAGCACCTTCCAATTCACTCATGTTAAAGGCAACACTATTTCTATTTTAAAAACCTTGTAAACTCTGGAATAAAAAACTGTACATTGAGCTTGCTTTCTGTAATTTTGCCACACTGGATTAAAAAATAGCTTCTTATGTTTAATATATTGTTTTCCTCTAGCAAGTTTCAGTAATGAAAGGGTTTTTTTTAAAACTAAAAATATTTAAATTTAGAATAAAGTAATGCTTTGATCATGGGTATCTATAAAAATGTCTATTACTTATAATACTTACGTTTGTGGAAGCTCGAAGCTGAATGCATATTCATGCCTTCCTGAATGAATAGTGTGGAAGCCTTCTTCGGAATTATCATCATCTAAAATAAACATAAAAATTAAACAAATAATTTGTTATTACCCATTTACATACTTTGCAGAGTGGCATAACTTTAAAGATGTTTATATAATAATTAAGACCACAAAACAAGCTTTGGAGTCTGAGAGATCTGAGTTCTAATTCTAACTTCATTTCCTTTGCACAAAATAAAAATTCCGTATTCAGCACCTTATCTCCAAAATGGGGATAATGAATACTCACAGTTTTTTTTTTTTTAAATGGAAAATGACCCAAGCTATAAAGCATCTGTTCATAAAATAGTATATTTACTCAACAAAAGGCTCAGGTCTCACATCATATTAAGATAAATGTTATCTTTGTCTCCAGCTATTCGCTTCAGTTGATCACATTAAGACTATAATGTTTAAAATAAAAACTGTTCATGCAAACCTTTTAAAATATGTCAGTTTAGGGGGAATACCAAAAATATGAATAGAATAGATAGTCCAAAACCACTGGAAAACTGTCAAATAGATGAAGGAAAAAAAAAAGCACACACATTGATTTTAATGTGTTTTATAGCTAAAAATAAATATTTATTGTCCTAAAATGATCACAACACTCAGTTGGTCCTAGCAACAACTAAAACTTGCATAAGCTATACCCTTAGATAATTAAAACAACAGCATTTAGGTGGTACCTGCTTATGAGGAAACAATATTGTCCCTCATCCTTGAAGAAATGAAGTCCAATTACTAAGAGTTTCCAGTTGCCATAAAAAAGGGATGAGGTCAAATTATCTTTTGAAGTAGCATGAAAATAAAGAAATATAATCGAAAATATGGGAGGGGGTTCTAGATCATTAAAATGCTTATTTAGCGTTCTGACTAGATATATAATTACACAAATATTTTTAAAAGTATCCTCGGTGTAGAAACCTTTGCGATTAGCCCTCAGAGTAGGGAAAAACCGGCACATTATTTAACTTTCCTTCAGAAAAGTACTGAATACACCCAAAAAACGTGATGCTTCCCTGATATTAAACGAGAAAAGGAGGAAAAAGGCATGTATACGTCGATACTTTTATTGAAAAATCATGGTGATTCGCTTATGTCTCCATACGATTTTCCTCACCCCCTGTGCAAATCCCCTGACTGGATTTCAGAATCAAAAACTAGCTGGTGAACTGGGGGCCATTTAAATTCGCTCCTGTCCAAGGCGCCCAAAGTTTGCCTTCTTCTCCCTTTCTTCCCTCCTCGCTCCCTTTTTTGTGCCAGCTCAGCAGTCTCATTGAGGCTAGCGGCTGCGGCGGCGGCGGCCGCGCCGTGGTAAACAAGTGCCCGGCTGTCAATCAAGAACTAGACCGGAGCAGGAGAGGACCGGCCTAAACCGGCGCGAGCAGATCCCAGCCGGCCCGCCCGCGCGCCGCCGCCGCTCGCGCGCCCCGCTATACATACGGCATACGTCGCGCGGAGCTCGCGCCCGTGCCCGCGCAGCCTAACATGCTGGACGGGGAGGAGGGGCGACAGAGTCGCTGCGCTTCCGCTTTACACGCCCCAGCCGGCGACCGGTTCGATCTGGCTCGGGCCACTCTGACACCTTTACAGTTGCAGCGAGGGAAACTGGGGCGGCGGAGGGGAGGCGGGGGCCGGTAGGCTACGGGAAACAATGGGGGAGGGGGCAGGGGACACCCGTCGAGGCCCCCACCCAGATTTCGATATTGGAATCACTTTCTCCCCCGGGCCAACCTTTGCTCTCTCCCCTCAAGTCGAATCAAGGTAGCCAGTCTGGCGACTAGAGAAGTCGGGCAACACTCTTTGTTTCAGCTAAGGGGAAAACAAGCGTTCACAGGAGTCCCCCAGTATGCCCCTCCCGGAAGATAGCTAAGGGGGTCCTGCCAACCCTTCGCGTCAAACTCCCATCTAAAAAGGATTTTCTGCTAAAGTTGCGTCCAGAGCCATCTGGCACCTGTAAGGCTAGAAGGTACGTCTGCCGTCTACTCAGTTAAATCCTGAAGTCGTTTCCTTTCGATGGCCCTTATCAGGCCCAAAAGAGGGGCGACAGAACGTGATGTGACAAGGGCCGGGCGCCTCCAGAAGCCCGGGAACAAACGTAAGTACGGGAGTACGGGTTGCTCTGGAGAGACCTTTACCGGCGCACGCCGGTTTCCTAGCCTCGCCCCAGCGGCGGCGCGAGCCCACTCTCCCCACCCGCCCGCGCCCAATCCAATCAGCGCCTGCCATCGCCTTAGCAACAGGCTAACAAACCTGGCTTTGCCTATCCCGGGCGCCCGGGGCGGGGTCTCAGTTACCAGGCTAGTTTGAGAGCTCCCAGTTTCAAGTCTCATTGAAACTATTCCAGACCGATCTAGTCTACGCGTAGCAGGGTTTGGGGGGCATTTTGTAGGGGGTGGCAGGGCACTTAGTTTTCTTTGCCATGAAATCATAGTGTGACTAATAAAATTATATTTGTCCCCACAACTCGTTCTACTTTCCCCCCATTGCAAGTCTCAACTCCTTGAAGAAAAACCTGTTTCTTTTCACCCATTTCATAAATAGCTGCATATTCAGAAAGGTACAAACACTAAGTCATGTATCTGGTTTTCAACAAATACCAAGACTGTCATTAGGCATTTGCATCTCCTATCAGTGTTAACGCTTGGAGAGATTAATTATTTCTGGATACAAAGTAACTGTGTCTACGAAAACCCTACCCTACTAAAGAACTGAGTTCACCTTAATAGTTTCAAAAATAAGGCATTAATAGTGTCACTCAAAGCATCCTTCATTTCTCACTTGCCGTAGTTCAGTCATCAGCACTTCTCCAGGATGTACATTTTTAATATAAAAAAGAAGGTGAAATGTGCCTGTTTTTTTTTTTTTTCTGAAAAATCGCCAACATCTGAACTAAATACTGTATTAAAAAGGAGAGGCACAAAAATTACATAACCAGTTTTAACATTATATTCTTCTTGGGCTAGGAATTAAGTCATCGCCACCACCTGACGCGTGTAACCAATCTGCTGAGAGCAGAACAAGCGCCCCTCCTCACCACCCCCCAGAACTGGTCCGAAACAGGATTGAACCGCTTCTAACAAAGGGTGGAAACTTAGAAAAACAAGCCTAGAGTCTCCTATATTTCCACAATGTAACCATTTAAACAATAGATTGGAAATCTCAGGACCTCTACTCCCTTTGACAACCCTGTATCTCCCTCTTCTAACCAAAAATCAAATCCACTATGCCCTATAGTTTTCAATTCCATTTGACTGGCATGGGTTTCATTGAATGCATGTTCCAAAGTTAGACATGATGCTCGGAAAAGAGAATTACCGATCCTAAATGACTTCTAAAACTGACTCAATACCTATAATAATGACAGATAATACCCTTAAAAATAAGGAATGCTTGGTGTAAATTTTTAAAAGAACGGAAAAGAATAAAAAAACACGTGGGGTGTTGATACCATATGTCAAAATAAGCCACAGAAACCGTTTGTGAAAGAAAGGTGATCAATTCTTTAAAGTCTTTGCGTTCCAATATTAAAAATGAAACATCCAATTAAGCCTCTTAAATATGTTATTACATTTCTTGATCGAAGTTCAGTTTTTAAGTCTTAGGTTGCAAAAATCTAAAACTGCAGCTTTTAGCAATTCATTTGAGAATACATTAGTAAAACGATTGAATTGGATTCAAGCAGAATGTATAAGGTGCAAATGGACTACAAGTGCGTGTGGCACAAACCGAGCCGGGTATAGAGGTAGTTGAATAAGTGCAGTTTGCAGTCACTTTGCAGATGCCTGCATGCATTACGGCTTAACACACGATGAACGTCAAGGAGAATCCAAACCTTGCAACTTTGCTAACCTTTATCAAACTGCTTAGCTATGCTCGGAGTAAAATCGCGTTAATTCAGAAAACTGAAAAGGTACGTTTCCAAAGAAAATGAGTCCAATGACTTCTCAATAATAGAAAAACTTACCTCTTTCGTGCCCAATTAAGATGTCTTTATGGTTGAAATACTCTACTTCTTCAGTGTAATTCTGTGTATAGGCAGTATTGGAGCCGGCGTTTCTAGATTCAGTCCAGCGTACTTTCGCATGTCCTCTTGCATGAATTTTAAGAGATTTTACTCTGATTTCCCCAGTAACTTCTAAATTTACCCTTCCTGAGACGGTATCCCCACTAGAATACACAGGGACATTGCTGTCATTAAGACAGTCAAAGCTTATTGTCAAACTCTTCACCTTTCCCAGCACCATGTTTATAACAAAATCTATAAAAATATAATGTAAGACAAAAAAGTCAAGATCACATATAAAATGTGATCTTCACTTAACACTGATCGATATTTTTGCCGTGCAAAATGGTTGCAGGCCGGATCAGTGATTATCTACAAATAGTTCATTGAGATTTCTTAAAAAGTCAGGGCAGCAGACGCTGCTGCTCCACGCTCCTGCTCGTCTCAGCGGTCTCCTTACAAAGACGGGCGGCTAAAGGCTGCCAGCTCACTTTAAGAGCAGCTTTGTGAAAAACAACCCCAGTGCGCAGGCGCAAGTTGCGGCTGCTGTCCGCCCTCCCTGCGCGCTCCCTCCCGCGCCGCGCCGCGCTCGCTCTCTTGCTCGCTCCCTTGTTCGCTCGCTCCCGGGTACAGTAGGTGTAGAGCTAGGGGAAGAAGATACTGGAGCTGCCGGCAGGCTGAACCTGACTTCTCTTCATTGTGGGCTCCTATTGGTAGGCAGGCTACCGTAAACCCTCGACGTGCTATCTGGAGCCCCTTACCGAGCACACTCTACTAGAAAGATAATGGCAGAACGGGGCGCGAGGGGACAAGGGCTGGGTGGGGAGTTGTTTGCAAAGCCAAGTAAGGATAAACTGCAGTGACCAGCCCGAAGCGTGCGTTACCGGCACTGCAGGGTTTTGCCAACTAGCTGGATGGGAGGAGGAAGAAGTGATGTGTGAAGAGAGATGGGGGAAGGGAGAAACCGGTTGGGCAAGCGGCCGATTGTTGAGCACAATCTTAACGAATTTTAAAAGAAAACGTATTAAAACAGGACAAGAAGTATTGTTCATAGTATTCTTGGCTTGGATTTTTTTTTTTTTTTTTTAACAGTACTTGGGAGGTAGAGTGGAAATGAACTCAGTCGAGGTCAAAGGAACCTTAAAGAATCCTTTGAATAGTAAGGTAGAGAAGCAAATATAATGTAATCAGTAGGCTGAACTTCTTTCTCCTCCATCGTTTAATTAGATACCACCGAAAAACAACCAAGTTGTTTCCAGGATGACACGGGTGAGGGCTAGGGGAAAGCTTGCCCACTTCCTCGAAGGAAGAAAAAGTCCCTATTAAGATACCACCTCCGACTAGATTTGCAGAGTAAGACATGATTACAACTCCTGCGTCCTGAGGAATAAGAATAGAGTTCAGCCTAAAAAAGTACCACCTTATAAAAGGCATATGACATTGTGGTTTAGCTGACACACTGTTTGCAACAGAATCGGAAAATCTTTGTTAGAAATTAGTGAAGCACGTAAAATAGTTTTTTAAAAAGCGTGATATGGTATATACGTAGGGATTGACTGTGTGAAGCTTTTTGAGCGGAGAGCCTTGGACCATTTAACGTAGTAATTCTCATGATACATCTTAAATTTAGGTACATTTCTCTTTTTATTGTGAATGGTAAAAAATAGCAGTGCTTTCGTAACATCATCCTGGGATTCAGAGCACAACAGCATAAACTCCTTTAGATTATTGGCAATCAACAGAACCGCCTTACAAGAGAAATGTAGAGAGAAAAAGTATGAATTTGGTGCTATATCGATATATATATATCTCTATATGACCAAAAATACCTTGGAAGGTTTTTGGCTGTCCGTATCTAAACATTTTAGATTCTTTTGAGTGTGTATTTGGATAGGTTGAGCCTATGAGTCACAATAAGCTAAACTTACTGGTCTTGCTGTTTTCTTTATTTCAGAATAAAGTAAATTTGGGGGAATTGGATTTTAGTTGACAAGGCAATAGCTTGGACTCAACAGCAATATATAGAGTATAATTATGCAAACTATTTAAACACTTATCGAGCAAGCCATTTATTTCAGAGTTTAGATCTCTTTGCTTAAAATTATGAATTTATATATTTAAGTGGTAAAAATAATAGTGTCTTTTCTCCCCTCTTGGTTGACACCTGGTGGAAATCTAGGTAAAGTACTTGGGACCTTGTACTAGTTTTGATAACAGATACTACTTGTGTTTTTTCTCCACCTGGTGGTAAAAGTGGTAAATTTCTTAGATGACAGCTTTTCCTCAGCATAAGGTCAATGATACTTATTAAGCATTCAAAAACGGCTGAGCAAGGAATGGACTTAAAAGTGTAATACACAATGAATACATAAATTCGTTACACATTTGTGTTAAAAATTATTAAGAGTTAGTGAACAACAGCTGAATTCAGATTTTTTTAGTAAAATTTATCTACTTAGAATATAACTTATTTGAGAAAAAAAAGAATAATTAGCTGTTTAAATATACTAGAATTGCATTTAATAAGAAAGAACCCCAAGAAATTTATTTGTAGTTTGGAAAATTGTTTTAAAATATTATGTGTTTCCTGTCACTGCATGGTACATTATTCTTTGTGTTTGAAGCTTTCAGGATCTTTTGAATAGTTGCCTTTATTATTTATTTTGCTATTTTTCTTTATTTTCTTTATTAGTGTTTCTTCCTAAGTACTTAGGTAACTGAAAAATTGCCAAGAAATTCTTACTAGCTGCCATTTTTATTTTATTTTTATTTTTGAGATGGAGTCACTCTCTGTCCCTCAGGCTGGAGTGCAGTGGCACAATCTTGGCTCACTACAGCCTCTGCCTCCTGGCTTTAAGCAATTCTTCTGCCTCAGCCTCCGGAGCAGCTGGGATTATAGGCACATATCACTGCCCTGGCTATTTTTTGTATTTTTAGTAGCGACGGGGTTTCACCATGTTGGCTAGGCTGGTCTCAAACTTCTGACCTCAAGTGATCTACCTGTCTCAGCCTCCCAAAGTACTGGGATTACAGGCATGAGCCATTGTGCCTGGCCTGCCATTTTCATTTTATCCTGGTTATCATTCACTTATCATGGTTATCACCTTTCTTCTCTTTAGATTTGGGCACACGCCTAGTTCTCACGTGTATAAACGTGAGTTTAATTGATGTTTTCCTCCTCCTATTTTTTTCAAACAATGAAAATACCAGAAACAACTCTTGACACCTCTAAATCTCTCTCTCCCTTTCTTTTTTTTTTTTTTTGAGACAGAGTCTCTCGCTCTGTTGCCCAGGCTGGAGTGCAATGGTGTGATCTTGGCTCACTGCAACCTCTGCCTCCCGGGTTCAAGCAAATCTCCAGCCTCAGCCTCCCGAGAAGCTGGGACTACAAGTGTGTGCCACCATGCCCGGCTCATTTTTTATATTTTTAGTAGAGACAGGGTTCACTGTATTAGCCAGGATGGGCTCCATCTCTGGACCTTCTGATCCACCCTACCTTGGCCTCCCAAAGTGCTGGTATTATATGTGTGAGCCATGGCACCCGGCTTTTTTTTTTTTTTTTGAGATGGGGGTCTCACTCTGTTGCCAAGGCTGGAATGCAGTGGTGCAGTCTTGGCTCACTGCAACCTCAGCCTCCCAGGCTCCACCAATCCTCCCATCTCAGCCTTTGAGTAGCTGGGGCCACAGATGCACACCACCATGCCCAGCTAATTTTTTTTTTTTTTTTTTTTTTTTTTTTTTTTGTAGAGACAGGATTTAGCTGTGTTGCTCAGGCTGGTCTCTACCCCCTGAGCTAAAGCAGTCCACCCTCCTTGGCCTCTCAGCTGCTGGGATTACAGCCCTGAGCCACTGCACCTGGCCTCTGTTTATTTTTTCAGTTTTTTTTTTTTTGAGGGAGCCAGGCTGGAGTACAGTGGTGCAATCTCAGTTCACTGCAACCTCCGCCTCCCAAAGTGATAGTTGTGCTTCAGCGTCCCAAGTCGCTGGGATTACAAGTGTGTGCCGCCAGACCCAGCTAATTTTTTTTTTGGAGATGGGAGTCCCACTATGTCACCCAGGCTAGAGTGCAGTGGTGAGATCTCGGCTCACTGCATCCTCTGCCTCCCGGGTTCAAGCAATTCTCCTGCCTTAGCCTCCTGAGTAGCTGGGACTGTAGGTGTCTGCCACTACGCCTGGCTAATTTTTTGTATTTTTACAGTTTTACTATGTTGGCCAGGCTAGTCTTGAACTCCTGACCTCATGATTCACCCGCCTTGGCCTCCCAAAGTGTTGGGATTACAGGCATGAGCCACTGCACCTGGCCTAATTTTTGTATTTTTAGTAGAGACAGGTTTCACCATGTTGGCCAGGCTGGTTTTGAACTCCTGGCCTGAAGAGATCCTCCCACCCCGGCCTCCCAAAGTGATGTGAGCCACAGCGCCTGGCCTCTCTTTATCTTTTCATTTCTTAAAACAAAAACAAAAACAAAACTCTTGGACCAGATTTTGAATGTTTTCTCCTGTCACTTTCATAACTTCCCCCTTTCCAGATTCCCTGTCTAAATACCTACTGTTTAGACAGCTTGAAATGCTGTACTGTAGCCATTATCTTGGGCTTCTCAGCTTGCTTCACTGGGCCCTTATTGTATTTTGTATTATATTTAAACTATTCTTCTTTACCACCAAGGCTCTTTCCTACTGCTCCCCAGCCTACGTCTCATATGCCATCTCCTCCTACTCATCTGCTAACTCTCTATACTCCTGTCAAGTACATCTTCTGTCCCCTTTGTTAGCTTGTCTCACTGTTGCCAGTGTGCAGTTACATGCACTCTTGGTGCCCAAAATAACATCCCACTACTATGTTATCTCATTTGCTTTGTTCTAATCCCTCCACTAGATGCAATTGGCTCAACTGAGTAAAATTCCCACTAGACTGAATAACTAGCTTCCCATCCCCCTTTCATAGCTTCTTCAGAGCTTAAGTAGGAATTTCTTTTTATATTTGCTTTTTGGCTTTTGAGTCAAATGGCTCTTTCACCTTAATATATAATAGTTTAAACTCAATCTTAAGAACTCTGTCAAAGTGAAAAGTGATCACTGCTACCAAGGTATATGATATTGAGGAGATATGTCAAGATTACTGCCAAGTTTGGAGTTTTTTTGCATATTATATCAACATAATATTGTTATATATATATAAAACAATATTTTATAAATAAATATATATCTGTAAAGGAAGCCATCTCAACTGAAAGTTTTGGTGTTTGGTTGTAAAAAAACAAACAAAAAATACCCATACCAGTAGTCAGTATCTGTTTCATAAAGAAAAATATGAAATCTATGCTTAATCTTCATTTTAACTAGCAGCTGATAGGCTTGAGTGCTGTGGAACTAAGGGGGATTTTGTTTTCCTTTAGTCTGAATTCTGTATTTCAAGATTTTGTAACTCTGACTTAACTCTTTAATATCCTCATAGTGCAGCAAAATTGACATGCAGACTGGAGAGAAGATTTGCTATATTATTAGCAAAATAAGTAATATTTTTTCTAGATTTGAGAGTTATTATAAGCATAATGCATATTATGTTATGTTCTTCATACTTAGTACATTTTAAAATATGTATTTTGTGATGAAATTCACTATCAAATTTGGATTTCGGTCTCCTTAATAAATAGTATAATTTATGTTATGTGAACACCATTTAATCTGTTATTTTTGATTTTTTGATTATAATAAAATCACCCATAATTCTACTGTCTGTCCATTCAGAGACAGCACTGTTAACATTTTGGTATATTTCCATCTAGATGTGCAACTAAAGAAAAGTATTGCAAGTGAAGCTATGACAATGCATGTTATCATGTAGAAGATGAGTGGGTAAAGTTTATTCATCTAAGCTCAGATGGCATCTGGTCTACAGAAAGAATTAGGAATGTTAAATTTCTTTTCTGAACTACTTTATAAATTTTGACTATGCACAACTTTATATGATGAGGGTAAAATTTTATTTGTTATAATAAAATATTTTCTGGCTGAGTGTGGTGGCTCACCAGAACTTGAGAGGCTTAGGTGGGAGGATTGCTTGAGTGCAGAGTTTGAGGTTTGAGGTCAGTCTGGGCAGCATAGCAAGACTCTATCTCTACAAAAAATACAAAAATTAACCAGTCGTGGTGGTGTGTGCCTGTAGTCCCAATTATTCAGGAGGCTGAGGTAGGAGGACTACTTGAGCCTGGAAAGTTGAGTCTGCAGTTAGCTGAGCTCGTGCCATTGCACTCCAGCCTGGGTGACAGAGTGAGACCCTGTCTCAAAAAAAATTTTTTTAAAATGTTTCTTTTTCAAACATTAGACTATTTTATATTGAGATAGTGCCCAGCTAAAGTGCAGTGGCTCAATCTTGGCCCACTGCAACCTCTGCCTCCTGGATTCAAGCTGGGATTACAGGCCTGCATCACCACACTCCACTAATTTTTGTATTTTTAATGGAGACAGGGTTTTGCCATGTTGGCCAGGCTAGTCTTGAATTCTTGGCCTCTAGTGATCCACCTGCCTTAGCCTCCAAAAGTGCTGGGATTACAGGTGTGGGCCACCATACCTGGCCAAAATTTTGATAATTTTATATAGCATATGTAGCTTATATAGCATATCTACTTTGAAAAATAATTTTATTTTCCCAAGGATGAAAGGACTGAAGAGACCCATTAAAGTCATTATGTCAACCCCCTGCCTTTAAGCAACCTGAGAACCCATTCTATTTTTATGTTTTTATTTTATTATTTAATTAAATTTTAACTTTAATTTTAGATTTCAGGGGCTCATGTGCAGGATTGTTACATGCATACACTGTGTGATGCTGTGGTTTGGGGTATAATTGATCTGATCACCCAGGTAGTGAGCACAATGCCCAATAGGTAGTTTTGTTGCCCTTCCTACTCCTGTGCCAGTAGTCCCTAGTGTCTGTTGTTCCTGTCTTTATGTCCATGTGTATCCGGTCTTTGGCTCCCACTTGTAAATGAGAACATGCAGTATTTTGGCTTTAAGCTTCTGCATTAATTCACTTAATGTAATGGATTCCAAATGCATCCATGTTGCTGCAAAGAGCATGATTTCATCTTTTTATGGCTGTATAGTATTCCATGGTATATATGTACCACATTTTCTTTATCTAATCCACCATTGGTAGGCATCTAGGTTGATTCCATATATTTGCTATTGTGAATAGTGCTGCAATGAATATACAAGTGCATGGGTCTTTTGGTAACACAATTTATTTTCCTTTGGGTATATACCTAGTAATGGGATTGCCAGGTCGAATGGTAGTTCAATTTTTAGTTCATTGAGAAATCTCTAAACTGCTTTCCACAATGGCTGAACTAATTTACATCCTCACCAACAGTGTATAAGCATTCCCTTTTCTCCAACATCTGTTATTTTTTGTCTTTTTTTTTGAGATGGAGTCTCGTTGTTGCCCAGGCTGGAGTGCAGTGGCATAATCTTAGTTTGCTGCAACCTCCACCATTGCCTCTTGGGTTCAAGTGATTCTCTTGCCTCAGCCTCCCGAGTAGCTAGCTGGGACTACAGGCCATCACACCCGGTTGTATTTTGAGTAGAATCAGGGTTCACCATTGTTGGTCAGGCTGGTATCAAACTCCTGACCTCAGGTGATTTGCTCACCTCGGCCTCTCAAAGTGCTGAGATTACTGGTGTGAGCCACAATACCTGGCCTTTTTAGGCTTTTACAATACAATATTTTCTTGATGGATATTGAGTTTTAGTGGCAAAGTACAACAGAAAGGAACCAGTTCCTGGTTTTTAAATGTCAAACTTATAATGCTAGCTGGGATTTCATATTCAATACCTTAACTGGAGATATTGCCCTTTTAGGCATCCACATTTTCTCTGTTGATGAAGGGAATCACTATTATAAATGATTTTTTAAAACCTCAAAACTTGTTATTTGCTACCACTAACTTCTCAGTACTGTTTAATAGAATCATTTTCCAACATTCTGCTACCTAAAGTTAGTTTTACTTACTGTTATTATCTTTATGTTATAATAATTTAAAAATTGTAAGGGAGAATTTTTTGCTTCTCACCCATCCTTAATCAGCTCAGTTTTTATGTTACTGTTTTTCCTAGTGTTTGGGATTTTTACTTGGAGAAGTAGCTATCGCAGCACTATTCACAATAATAAGACATGGAATCAACCCAAATGCCCATCAATGACAGACCGGATAAAGAAAATGTGGTACAAATATACCAGGGAATACTATGCATTCATTAAAAGAATGAGGTCATGTCCTTTACAGGGACATGAGTGATGCTGGAGGCCATTCATTATCCTTAGCAAACTAACACAGAAACAGAAAACAAAAGACTGCATGTTCTCACTTGTAAGAGGGAGCCAAATAATGAGAACACATGGACATATAGAGGAGAAAACACACACTGGACCTTTCAAAGGGTGGAGGCTGAAAGGAGGGAGAGGATCAAGAAAACAATTAATGGATGCTAGGCTTAATAGTTGAGTGATGAAATAGTCTGTACAACAAACCCCTATGACCTAAGTTTACCTATGTAACAAACCTGCACTTGTACCCCTAAACTTAAAAGTTTAAAAAAACAAGATGCCGGATGAAGTGGCTCATGCCTGTAATCCCAGCACTTTGGGAAGCTGAGGAGGCAGATCATTTGAGGTCAGAGTTTGAGACCAGCCTGGGCAACATGGTGAAATCTCATCTCTACTGAAAATGCAAAATTAGCTGTGTGTGGTGGCAGGCACCTGTAATCCCAGTTACTTGGAAGGCTGAGGCAAGGAGAATTGCTTGAACCCAGGGGGTGGAGAAGGTTTCAGTGAGCTGAGATCGTGCCACCACATTCCAGCCTGGTTGATAGAGTGAGACTTCATATCAAAAAAAAAAAAAAAAAAAAATAGGTGTGATAAAGGAAGTATTTGACAAGGGAAAGCTATAAGGAGGAGGGGCAATTTTAGTTTGTTTGCTGAGAACTCAGTACCCTCAGAATTCTAAGTATTTTATTTCAGGGTCAGATAACAGATTAGGTAATGGCTAAACCTTAAAATCACACATTTAATCTATGACCTAGCAAATTCTCTGGATAATCAGCATTTTTTTTTTTTTTTTGTGACACAGGACTCCCTTTGTCACCCAGGCTGGAGTGCAGTGGTGTAGTATTGGCTCACTGCAACCTCTGCTTCCTGGGTCCAAGCAATTCTCCTGCCTTAGCCACCCGAGTAGCTGGGATTACAGGCACTCCACCACCTCACATGACTAATTTGTCTATTTTTAGGAGAAATAGGGTTTTGCTGTGTTGGCCAGGCTGGTCTTGAACTCCTGACTGCAGGTGATTCACCCACCTTGGCCTCCCAAAGAACTGGGATTACAGGTGTGAGCCACTGTGCCTGGCCCAGCAATTGGTTTTATATTTATTGTTTTTGTAACACAAATGTCTTTTTGGTTCGGGTATAAAGCACTTAAATGAATACATTTTAGTGGACACATGAGGCATCTGAAATTTCTTGTTCAAAATTGACGTAATATTTTGTAGTCATGTATGCTTTTCAAATTATTTGGCTGGAGATAATGCAACAGAAAGGAATTTAGTGTTTTATTAGTTTGAACTTTGCAACATCTCTGAAGGAATATATGAGCATAGGGATATGCATGCTATTGTAAAGAGGCGCATAACAAAGTATCCAAAGTGAAGAACAGAATTAAATCATGAATAATTTACAGATGAAAATAATTTATTCAGTCCTGGTCTTTAGAAAGTGGGAGTAATGTTTTAGTAAAGCCAAAATATTTGTGGAAATTACAAAGGAGAAGGGCTCATTAAAATAATAAAAAACTAATACTTTTTTGGGGTAAGGTATGGGTTAAAAACAAAATTTGAAAGCTAGAGTAGATATCATTTTATCTAGTAGTTCTAATGTCCAAATCATCTTTTAAGTTAGAAATAAGGAATACTTTATTTGTAACAGGGGACCATTTAATTAGAAGTCTTTTAGCTTTCTTTTTATATTTATTATTATTTTGCTATTATTTAGGTATGTTTTGTTAAACTTGGAAGAAGCCTTAAGAAAAGTGATTGTATAAGAATACTGGGCTGAGCCTTGTTCCTCTTTTGGATCTTTCTGCCAATGAATGAAGAAGAAGAGAAGCACCTTTAAGACTGAGTACCTTCATGGACAAGTGGCTAGTGGGAGATTATTGCAGGGAAAGACTGATTGTAACATACATTCTTTTTTTTCCTAGCAACTCAAATTCAAACATACTCCAAGAGATTCTTTTTCTTTGAGCCAAGATCTCATCTCATTCTGTCTTTGTCCCCTAGGCTGGAGTACAGTGACATGATCTCTGCTCATTGCAACCTTTGCCACCTGGGTTCAAGTGATTCTCCTGCCCCAGCCTCCTGAATAGCTGGGATTACAGGCGCCTGCCACTATGTCCGGCTAATTTTTTATATTTTTAGTAGAGATAGGTTTCACCATGTTGGCCAAGCTGGTCTTGAACTCCTGACCTCAAGTGATCCACCCACTTAGGCCTCCCAAAGTATTGGAATTACAGGTGTGAGCCACCGTGCTTGGCTGATTATAACACAGACTCTTGATGCTTAAGAGGATAATGTGGAAAAGAACAGAAGGCGATACTGTTAATTCTATTTATAGTACTAACCTTTCTAATTTTCAGAAGCCCTAGTGATTTTGTGTTCTAAATACTTGGCTTTTTTTTTTTTTCCTTTGGTCTTTCTCTGCAGTTATTCTTGATTTTATTTTGTAAATATTTTTGTTGTTGTATGTTCATTTGCACATAATTTGAGTTATTAGAAATTTGCTGGTCACCCCAAATGAAATAAAATGTTGACCAGTAGCTAGGAGACAGGGGTGGCAAATAACTGCAAAGGTGCTTTAGTGAACTGCATGAAAATCACCAAAACATCATTAAGGAAGTCTTATCAGGGGAGCAGTATGAGAGTGAAGGGCAAGCGATTTGTCTCCTGGTGGCTGTGGGGACAGAGAGGGATAAGATGACAATTGTATTAGATAATCCAGAGACACCCCAGGTGGTTAGGCTCACATTAAAGAGTGAACATGGGACAGGCATGTCTGGTAATGACAGGAAGTCAATAAATTTTTCAGCAGATTGGGAATCTTGGCTGAAAACATGATGAGAGGAGTGGCTAGTGGTGGTGGATTGAAGCAGTTTTTTTCCTTCATACGTGTATAAAACATGGATACATTGGCTAAGAAGTCCAAAATTCATGAGGTTGTTTGCTGACTGAGGTGTGTCCATGCATGAGAGAGAAAGAGATCACACCATATTTATTAACAGCCGAAATAATGGCATATTTTATGGCAGGCAATGTGTTTTTTACTCATTATCCTGTTTGATCCTTTTAAGAGTTCTATGAGGTAAATACTGTTATATCCATTTTATAGACAAGAAAACAGGCTTAAGGTGATTAAGTAACGTGCCCAAACTCAAACAGCTAGTAAATAAATGGTGGTGGTAGGATTTGAACCTTTGTTTTTGATCATTAGGCTATGCTGCAAGCAAGTACTATAGCACTATTTATCAATAAGATATGACCTCTTCTGAGAAGGCTTCTGCAACAATTCTCCCCTCTCTTAGTTTGGATTATATCTTTCTCTTTTGTGTTCACAGCCTCTTTTAAAATCCTATTCCTTAACAATTTTATCCGTAGTTTGTACATATTATCTGTTCCACAATATTTCAGTCCTCTCAAGGGCACTTTCCTTGTCTTATCTAGTGTCCAAATGTGAAACATTTTTATATCTCCAGCACATAGCGTAGTGCCTGTCACATTACATACACTCAATAACTATGTATTGATATGTGATAGATTGATAGTGGAATGTTATCTTTAAGAAATTTTTCATTGTGTGATTGTAGACACTGATGGGTAGTTTTTCTGGATAACCGTATGAAAACCACAAGACTGATGAATTAAAAATAGGACTTAAGTTCAAACTGCCATTTTTATAAATGTATGCTGATTGTCACAGGGTTGCTATCGTGAAGTAAGTATCCAATTCCAGTTAAATAAGGATTACTGGCTTTGGCTAAAGTTAAGTTTTACGGTTAAAAAGCAGCATTAAAAATACATATATTATCTTTTAGCATTTTTCTGCTTATATTACACTTGATAAATTATTTGAAACTGATGAACAAGGAGTCTTTCATCCTGCTTTTAATTGGACCAAAGGAAAAATGCAGTTGTGTACCATGGCAAAGAGCAAAATACCTGAGAGGAAGTTAACTGAAACTCGTAATAATGTTTGTCTGTATTGTTAACATAGTATATAGCTGACATTTAAAGTATTCTGAACAGATTTTCATCTAGATAATAGAAAGGTTGTTTCAAAGGTCTCAATTACTGAATATTTTATTTGTTACATATATTGATATATATACCTGATGTCTCTCTTAGAAATTAAAATCTCTAAAAACATTTCTGTGTAGAGGTATTTCTTTATTCATAAGTTTGGTAAATTCAGTAGTCAGGTATTCTAAACCCCCATCACTAAAATATATGATTTTAAAACAAACTTAAATATGTTTTTAATTTTTAAAATTATTTTTAATTTTTTAATTTTAATTTTTCCAAGACAGAGTCTTGCTCTTTTGCCCAGGCTGGAGTGCAGTGGTGCTCTCTTGGCTCACTGCAACCTCTGCCTTCTGGGTTCAGGCGATTCCTCTGCCTCAGCTTCCTGAGTAGCTGGGATTATAGGCGTGCTCCGCCACTCCTGGCTAATTTTGTATTTTTAGTAGACAGGGATTTCACCATGTGGGCCAGGCTGGTCTCGAACTCCTGACCTTGTGATCTGACTTTCTCGGCCTCCCAAAGTGCTGGAATTACTGGCATGAGCCACTGTACGTGGCCTAAAATTAGTTTTTTAAATAATGAAATAATTATGTAGAATCACCAGATCTTGGTGTGTAATTGAATATGGGTAAGAGGAAGAGTGTTAATTGGGGGTTAGAGGGAAGAGGAATCAGGATGACCCTGGATTTCTGGCTTACGCAACTTGCTATATGGTGGAGTCCCTCACTGAGATGTGGAACATGGGGAAGGAGGATGATGATGAATTTCAGTTTTATAATTGTTCATTTTTTATTTTCAAAAATTTGAAACAGTACAAAATGTAGAGAAAATTTGCAGGTACAGTACAGAAGACTTGTTTTCCTGGACCATTTGAAAGTAAGCTGCCAGTATGATGCCTCACTGCCAGTAAACACTGTATATTTCCTGCAAATAAAGACATTTGCCTTCATAGCCATTGTATAACCATGGAAATCAAGTCATTAACATTAGACCTTACTACCATCTAATACTCAAATCCCAATCAAGTTTTGTCAGTTGTCTCAATACTTTCCTTTAGAGCAAAAGGATCAGTTTAGAATCACCTGTTACATTAGTTTTCAGGACTTTTTAGTCTCCTGTTGGGAGCAGCAATACAACCTTTCCTGGTCTTTAATGGTCTTGACCCTTTTGAAGACTAGGTGTTTTATAGATTGTGCCTCTGCGTACATTTCAACCTGTTTTCTTTTTCAACCATAGTTCTGGGTGCGAATTAAACCTAACACCCTATGACATCTATATTAGTCGGAGTTCTCCAGAAAAGGCGGAATTTATTTATTTATTAAAAAAGTAACAAATAAATGGTTCATGACATTAAGGAGGCTGAGAAGTCCCATGATCTGCTGTCTGCAAGCTGGAAACCCAGGAAGCTTGTGGTGTAGTTTAGTATTATGTTGGTGCAAAACTAGTAAAGCTAATTTAGTTAAAAGTAGTAGCAAAAATTGCAATTAGTTTTACACCAACCTAATACAAGTCTGAATTCAGAACAAGTCTTAAGACCCAGGAGTACTAAGGGGAGGAATAGAGCCACATAGCAGTGCAAACAATCAGAAAGCAGACTGAAACATCCTCCATCTCTTTGTTTTCTTCAGGCCCTCAGTGGATTACATAATGCTCACCCACACTGGGGAGGCCCATCTGTTTTACTCAGTCTGCCAATCCAAATGCTAATGTCTTCCAGAAACACCCTCACAGATACAACCAGATAACCTTTAGCTATATATCTGGGCATCCTGTGGCCCAGTTAAGTGGACAGATAAAATTAACCATTACAGCATGTATTGGATGAAAAAATAAGTTTTAAAAATACATTTACAATGGCATTAATTATAGACCACTGTTGAGAGAGTTGAGCAAATAGTCATTATGTACTAGGGTTCAGTTGAAAAAGGCTGAATGATTTGATTTTGACAGGAACACTTAAAAAGTGATGCTGTTTTCTCCTCAGTGATTCCTGTCAGATAATGTACAGTTTTGGTTTTTCCCATTACTAATGATCATTTGAATAAGGATATGTCTGTTCGAATTCTCAACTACTTAGTCCCCACCCTGACCTTAGGGAATTTGTAAGTATTTTGTATGGAAGTTTTTTGAAACTTTGCAAGTATCCTATTTCTTGTCAAACTTTCTGTTTGCTTATTTATATGACCATTGATTAATATGAGCCTTTATTATTATTTATCGTGATCTTCAGCTTGTCCCCAATTTAGCTAGTAGAAATCCCTTCAAGATGTCTTTTGACATGTCTCCATCATATTTTGACTACCTACTTTCAATTTTTCTGGCACATGAAACAAGCTCATCTTGTGCTTCCCCATACTTGTTGTACTTAACAAGCTCATCTTGTAATTCACCTGCCTAGCTCTGGAATCAGTCATTTCTCCAAGTTAGCCCTGAGTCTTTGTAGCAGCACTAGTTATACTCCTTGTTTTCAGAGTGTGTTACTTAGAGGCTGTCCCAGAGGAGAGAGCTATCATATATATATATATGTATACATATATATGTGTATATATACGTACATATGAATTGTAGTTGCAAGTTGCTTCTATATTTCTCTCTCTCTGTCTCTATCTGTATAAAACTATGAGTTTACACTGATACTATAAATTCGAACTCTTCAGGGTTTGTTCTTATTTTCTCCTTTTCTATATAGGTAACCTTCTTTTTGACACTGAGAAACCAGGCTCCCATTGACCCTGTCAGATTGACTTACTTGATCAGTCTTTCCATGCCTGTAATCAATCTCCTATTTCCACTGTCATCCTCCCTTGAATGTGGATGCCCTCTTTCCCTACCTAGGCTCTGCCACCCTGTTTCAGACTGCCCCTCTAGTGGATGTATCCTTATTCTACCCAAGCTTGACCTCTCCGTGCTGGACTGGTCTTTGCGTGGTGCCTTTTGAACCCTGTTTCAGGTGGGCTCTGCTTACACACTGCTCCCTCTCCCCCTTTTCCTGTGCCCCATTATTGTAGGAAAAAAATTGGTTCTTGTCATATGACCAGCAAAGATTAGGCTTCCAGGCACACAGAAGGGTGAAGAATGGAATTTATTGGGCAAAAGGAAAAAGCAGATACAACTCAGCAAAGTGAGGTGGAGAGCCTGTTAATAGGCTCTCCTGTCTCTGATTGAATCCCAGGTTACCACCCAGGAACGGGAGAGGCCAGTCTCCTTGTCCCAAGGCTCCACTTTATCCTCCCAGTGCATAGGATAGTCAGAGAGTCTCTGGGACCAGCAGTCTAGTTTTTCAGCTTCAGGCTGTTTTAGGCTTTAAGGTGGGGTTTTACTGGGGGAGCCTTGGCTGCCTCCTGTCGCTATCACTATTCTTTACATGCTAGGCAGATAGTAAGTACTTTAATTTAGTAGGAAATGAGACAAGAATAATAAAGCAGTAGCTAACAAGAGACTCCTCCAGGAATTTTTGATGAAAAAGGATGGCATTCATCATATTTACCTGTAATCGCCGTGGAGCCAATCTAGAGATTGAGGTTAAAGATATAGAAGAGACAGAATTGATAAAGCCACTTTATCCCTGTAATAGGGATAGGTGCACAATTCTGAGGGGTAGTCTTAAGTGCAAAAGAAAACTGCATTCCCACTTAAATCCAGAGTGGGAGAGAAGAATGGCTTGAATACAACTTGGTTTGAGAGTCTTCTGGCCAGAAGAGTGAATTTCCATCTCATGACTTTTACTTTCTTTGCGCAGACATTGCTGAAAAGATGTGATCTAGTTGGAGATTTAAGGAGAGTGGAGAGAATTCTGAAATTGCTATGGAGAATGAGAAGTGAAATGAGCAGAAAACCAGAAAGGCTTTGCTTCTAATCATTATGGAAAACCTGAGAATAGAAACTGAAAATGAATAGAGATACCAACCGTAATGACTCAGGTTTTCTCTATCAACCCCCAGGGTTGGGAGTGAAGAAGGCAGTTTTTTATTAGGCAAACAGTTAAGGAGAAAGACCTAGGACAAGTGAGTTGAGGATATTGACTAGAGAGAGCTTGAAATGAAGGAAATGGATGTTGAAATGTTGAATAGTTCTGCAAACTATTAGGAAAGTAAAGAGAGATGGAATCTGGAAGAAGGACAGTAGATGTGTCATGTCCTTTCCCAAAGGTTTTTGTATAGTTTCGTCTTAAGCAATCAGAAACCAACTCAAATTTAAGGATGAAGTGGAGGTTGGGAAGTGGAATTTGTTATAAATATTTTGGGTAGCTCACAGATTTAAAACGTAGGCTGAAGAAAATCATGCTTCAGAAATACAGAAACTATTGCAGCTTTGGTGTCCAAGGTTTTAGAAAGTAATGGACACCTTCGGTATCACTACTGGGGAAAATTAGTTCTATTATTTGTTCATTCTTGTTCCTGTTTAGGGTTCAAATACTGAGAAGAAAGGTTAAGGTTTAAATGGTCTTGCTTGGATTTTGTGCCCATTTCCTTGGCCAGGAGATTGACTGTTCTATCAAGACCATGTGAAATTGGCTGGGCATGGTGGCTGACACCTGTAATCTCAGCACGTTGGGATGTCGAGACCAGTAGATTCCTTGAGTCCAGCCTGACCAACATGGTGAAACCCTATCTCTACTAAAAGAAATACAAAAATTAGCTGGTTGTGGTGGTACACACCTGTAATCCCAGCCACTTGGGAGGCTGAGGCATGAGAATTGCTTGAACCTGGGAGGCAGAGGTTGCAGTGAGCCAAAATTGTGCCACTGCACTCCAGTCTGGGTGACCAAGTGAGACTCCATCTAAAAAAAAAGAAAAAAAAGAAAAGAAAAAAGAAATAAAAAGACTATATAAAATGGAGTTTGGGAAGTTCTTCAAAGGAAAACAGAGGTGCTATTTACAGAAGAGGGAGAATGGAAGCAACACTGGCAAAACCAAAAGATGCTCAGCATTTGTAGATGTTGTGGATGGGGACTGAGCTTATATGCAAATTAAAGTATGAGTTGGTATGAAGAGGGAGACATTGAATAAAATGCTAATCTGTTGTTGTATTCTTAGGTATTTTATTCTCTTTGTAGCAATTGCGAATGGGAGAACTAACAAAGAACATTAAGGACTTCTTCAAGGATAACTACAAACCACTGCTCAAGGAAATAAGAGAGGATACAAACAGATGGAAAAACATTCCATGCTCATGGTTCAGAAGAATCAGGATCATGAAAATGGCCATACTGCCCAAAGTTATTTATAAATTCAATGCTATCCCCATCAAACTACCATTGACCTTCACAGAACTGGAAAAAAATGCCTTAAACTTCATATGGAACCAAAAGAGAGGCCACATAGCCAAGACAATTCTAAGCAAAAAGAACAAAGCTGGAGCCATCAAGCTACCTGACTTCAAACTATACTACAAGCCGACAATAATCAAAAGAGTATGGTACTCGTACCAAAACAGAGATGTAGAACAATGGAACAGAACAGAGGCCTCAGAAGCAATGCCACATCTACAACCATCTGATCTTTGACAAACCAGACAAAAACAAGCAATGGGGAAAGGATTTCCTGTTTAATAAATGGTGTTGGGAAAACTGGCTGGCCATGTGCAGAAAGCTGAAACTGGACCCCTTCCTTACACCTTAAACAAAAATGAACCCCAGATGGATTAAAGATTTAAAAATTAGACCTAATACCATAAAAACCCTAGAAGAAAACATAAGCAAAACCATTCAGGACTTTGGCATAGGCAAGGACTTCATGACTAAAACAACAAAAGCAATGGCAACAAAAGCCAAAATAGGCAAATGGGATCTAATTAAACTCCAGAGCTTCTGCACAGCAAAAGAAACAATCATTAGAGTGAACCAGCAACCAACAGAATGGGAAAAAGTTTTTGCAAGCTACCCATCTGACAAAGGGCTAATATCCAGAATCTACAAAGAACTAAAACAAATATACAAGAAAGAAGCAACTCCATCAAAAAGTGTGTGAAAGATACGAACAGACACTTTTCAAAAGAAGACATTTATGTGGTCAACAAACATATGAAATAATGCTCATCACTGGACATAAGAAAAATGCAGATCAAAACCACACTGAGATACCATCTCATGCCAGTTAGAATGGCAATCATTAAAAAAATCTGGAGACAACAGATTCTGGAGAGGATGTGGAAAAATAGGAATGCTTTTATACTGTTGGTGGGAGTTAAATTAGTTCAACCATTGTGAAAGACAGTGTTGCAATTCCTCAAGGATCTAGAAATAGAAATACCATTTGACCTAGCAATCCCATTACTGGGTATATACCCAAAGGATTATTAATCGATCTATTATAAAGATGCATGCACATGTGTGTTTGTTGTGGCACTGTTTACAATAGCAAAGACCTGGAACCAACCCAAATACCTATCAAAGATAGACTGGATAAAGAAAATGTGGCACATATAACCATAAAAAAGGATAAGTTCCACATATACACCATGGAATATTACGCAGCAATCAGAAATGATGAGTTTGTGTCATTTGTAGGGACATGGATGAATCTGGAGAACATCATTCTCAGCAAACTGACACAAGAACAGAAAATGAAATACCGCATATTCTCACTCATAGGCGGGTGATGAAAAATGAGAACACATGGACACAGGGAGGGGAGTACTAAACACTGGGGTCTATTGAGGGGAAAAGGGGAGGGCCAGCGGGAGGGGGAGTTGGGGAGGGATAGCCTGGGGAGAAATGCCAAATGTGGGTGAAGGGGAGAAAGGAAGCAAAACACACTGCCATGTATGTACCTATGCAACTGTCTTGCATGTTCTGCACATGTACCCCAAAACCTAAAATGCAATAAAAAATTTAAAAAAAAAAAGAAAAAAAGGGTGAGTTCATGTCCTTTCCCAGGACATGGATGACTCTGGAAACCATCATTCTCAGCAAACTTACACAAGAACAGAAAACCAAATACCACATGTTCTCACTCATAAGTTGGTGTTGAACAATGAGGACACATGGACTCAGGGAGGAGGACATCACACACTGGGGTCTGTTGCGGGGGTGGGGGTGAGGGGAGGGATAGCAGAGGATGGAGATTGGGGAGGCATAACATTAGGAGAGATACCTAATGTCGATGATGGGGGGATGGAGGCAGCAAACCACCATGGCATGTGTATACCTATGTTAACAGTCTTGCAAGATCTGCACATGTACCCCAGAACTTAAAGTAAAACAAAAAAATGCTAATCCTTTTTAAAGTTTATTTTTTCTTAATTACAAAATTATACATGTACATTGTAAAAATAATTAAAACTATCCATCTTCTTTGATCTTCAATTAATATGGATTAATGACCAAAATATTGCTACATATGACAGCAAAGGGGAGAAGTAGGTATAAAGTGATAGATTAATTTGAAAATCACTGTTTGAACATTTTCTATGGTCCAGATTCTGTCGTGTGCACAGTGGATATGAAATGAAAGTTTGTTCTCTTGCTCGTAAGTAAAAGTATGAAATAGTGCTTTGAAAACTAAGATAATATATACAGCCAAGGTTTATAATACTTAAACTGTCTCCTTTTGGGAAAGATATAGATAAGTTTGTCTTCAGTTTACATAATGCAATCAAATGTGAATATAGTTTTAAACTTACTTTGAAATATCCTTCCATAAGCCCTATATTTCACTTTGGTTTTGTTGTTTTTTTCCACTGTCTACTATTATGAAGTCTACATATAACTTTTCCTCAAAAACACACCCCTCCCAGCCTGCTTTAGGAAGTCAACATTTTAGCGTAACCAGTGTTGTTGAGTAGATTCTACTTAGTAGATAGTAATATAATAATGTTTATTTTTCCTCCAATCACAATTCCCAATAGCGCTTTGTAGAGAGTTTCCCAAGACAATTTCTTAGTCACATTCCACAAGTTTCTCATCGCTTTTGGTTATTAAAAACACAAAGCAAAGCTAAAATAATTTCACTCCAGTGTAAAAATTGAAACTTAAATATGATTCAAATATAATCTCTTCAACTCCTTTTACTAGTATCTTACTCCTTTGTCAGAAAGGAGGAATATTAGAGATGGTGGGTTGCTTATTAGAGATGAAGCAGTGCCCTTCCCCTCAAGAGTTTGTATGATTTTATTGCTGCTGGTGGTCTTCTCATAACTTGGTGCAATTTTAGGGTTGCTTTAGTTTCATCTTGATTCACTGCATCATTGAGGATGCCAGCAGAGAGAGGGGTCCATGTCTCCCTTTAGTTTTGCCTTTGGTGTGCATCTCAACTCCATTAAGAAGAAGCTGTTAATTAGCCCCAGGGCTTGAGCTTTTCTCCTTCCTTCTTTATATTCCTTCAAATTGAGTCAAACATGAAAGTCCTCCTCTGTACCCGATGGTAAATGAGTGTTTTCATTAGTTGGGGCTGCTATACAGAAAACTATAGACTGAGTGGCTTAAACAACAAATGTTTATTTCTCATGGTTGTGAAGGCTGAAATTCTGCAGGGTGCCTGCAGATCCTGTGTCTGGTGGGAGTACTCTTTGTGGTTTGTAGATGGTCATCTTTTTGCTGTGTCTTCAGATGTTGGACAGCAGAGAGGGCAAGCTCATGTCTCTTCCAATGAGGGTACTAATCCAATTCATGAGAGCTCCACCCTTATGACCTAATTACCTCCCCAAAGCTCTACCTCCTAGTACCATCGTATTGGGGATTAGGATTTCAGCATATCAATTATATGTGAGTGGGGGGACACAAACATTTAGTCCATAACAATAAGGAAAACTAGAATGCGATGGAGGTTTTTTCCACCATCTTTTAAAGCGCTCCACAATAATGGTCTTTAAAAAAAAATTCCACTTTTCTGGGATTTGCCTGCAAGTCTTCCTTCTTTAAAATCTTCAGGAAAGAATCAGGAGCAATTCTTTGTGTTGATATATGCTTCCAAATTCCAAAAGGCACATGTCAGTTTCTCCCACAGACTCTTTTACTAGGCTTAGCAAACCTTGAAGGCAGGCTTGGGTGAGTCTTTAGGTTCCCGACTCTCTTATATTCTGCTAGGTAGTAACTGTCAGTCATTAACCACTCCCACTCTGTATTCCTTTGAAACTCCCTCTTCACTTGCCTTCTAGTGGGTTGAGAGAAAATATTTTCCTGCTCACTCCCCGAGGGCTGAAATGTTGATTGGGAGTAGCAGAGGTGGTTCCTTTGTGTCTGAGTAAGCCCTCAGAGAGGTTTGGGCCCAGTGGTTGGAGAGGCCTTTAAAAGCATGGAATCTTTAAGACTTTTTGTCATTATTTTTATCAGTTATAATAACAATTCCAAGACAAAAGAAAAAAACCCTTTTAACAATTTATTATTTATTTTAATTAATTAATTAATTAATTTTGTTGAGACAGTCTTGCTCTGTTGCCAAGGCTGGAGTCCAGCGGTGCAATCTCGGCTCACTGCAACCTCTGCCTGCCAGGTTCAAACGATTCTCGTGCCTCAGCCTCTCCAGTAGCTAGGATTACAGGCATGTACCACCATTCCAGACTAATTTTTGTATTTTTAGTAGAGATCGGATTCACCATGTTGGCCAGGCTGGTTTTGAACTCCTGACCTGAGGTGATCCACCTGCTTTGGCCTCCCAGAGTGCTGGGATTACAGGTCTGAGCCACTGTGCCTGGCATAATATTTTACTATTGTAGCATAACTAATTAGTAAACTAATCTAAATGATATCCATACTTATTTGATACTGTCATCTATAATGAAAAGCAAAAACAAACTCTAACCCACAGGATATGGTAAACCAGATCCTTTCAATGCTTAGGATTTTTAAGTTAGGAAACTTCAGCATTAACTTTTCAAGGTCCCCAAAAGTACTATAAATGAATAATATTATAGTTGTTTTGTTTTACATCCTGTCAGAACATAATAGGTATAACATGGGTGTCAGAGTGAAGGAGAGAGGCTAAGCCTATCATGAAATCGTTGGTCAAGAACATAACAGTAAAAAATGTTTAACGATTTTTTTTTTGTGTGTGTGTGTGAGACAGAATCTCACAAATTATAGAGAAAGGCAGGAAAATATGTCAAGCTGGAGTGCAATGGTGGGATCTTGGCTCACTGCAACCTCTACTTCTGAGGTTCAAATGGATTCTCCTGCCTCAGCCTCCTGAGTAGCAGGGATTATAGGTACCTGCCAGCAGGCCCAGCTAATATTTGAATTTTTAGTAGTGACGGGGGTTTCACTATGTTGGCTAGGCTGGTTTCAAACTCCTGACCTTGTAATCCACTTGCCTTGGCCTCCCAAAGTGGTGGGATTACAGGTGTGAGCCACCATGTCTGGCTGCAAATGTTTAACAATTTCATTAGAAGTCCTTTTTATATAAGCAGGTTTGGGATTAATTAAAAAAAATTCCTTTTAAAACTTTTGAAAGGCACTTTTTATTTAAGTTAATGCTAAAATGTATATTTTTTAATCTTAAGCCTCATAGTTCCCTTAAAGAGGTTTGAGTTAAGAAGTATTTTAGGTTCTGGCTTAAATATGAAAGTGATTTTAAGCATTCCCAATGGCTAACAAATATAACGATTATCATTCCCAGAGCAGTACTGTCTTCAAACTTTCTCAGCTGAATTTTTTCTGAGTGACATTTTTGCTATCCATATTCTTCTTAAGAACTCAATAATGGACTAGGTTAATTAGAGATAGGTAATCTTACCTAGTGTTAATCATCCTTCTGTCAGAATAAATTAACCTTTTTAGCTCCTATTTTCTAGAATTCCCAGCCTCCACAGACAATGTTCTCGAGGCATTAGATAGCCTTATAAAATTTTAAACTCATTTGAACTTGGAAATACCCATTACTAATAGAATCATTAAACTTAATAATCCTAGAGATTTACTCAGATCATTGAAGATAAGCCTAATTCACCTTGCAGACTTGTTGCTGCTTCATTGTGTGTTATGGAGAAATTCAGTTATCATTTGAGTCTTCATTTCTTGACTGATAGAATGGGGATAATCATATCCACCTCAAATTATGGAAATCAAATGGGATAAAGCCTATAGTAGGTTCTGAAATGCATTGCTAAAATGTTTAGGATCAGTAGTATTAGTATTGTTTTGGAATATCAAGTCAGAAGACTTCACTTTCCACTCTTAATGTCAACTGATCCCTAATATACTGAGATCTTTTCCCCTGACTCTTTTGTATTCTTTTAAAATTAAATTAAATTATTAAAAAATAGAGATGAAGTCTCACTATGTTGCCCAGGCTGGTCTCAAATTCCTGGGCTCAAGTGATCCTCCTTAGCTTCCCAAAATGCCAGGATTACAGGTATGAGCCACCATCTTGGCCTCTTCTGTATTCTTGACAGTGAGGAAAATAAAGGTGTAAGATTGTGTGAGATTGTATTCTGACCACCTCTGGTTCCCACAGTTCTTTTGTACATGTGTGGCCCATGGAGCAGATGTATTTATTAGCCCGTAGTGGAGATTCATGACACCTCATGGCAAATAAAATGAAAAACTAGCATGCATTGAAATAAATGTATTAACAGTGTAAATATAAACTTGTTTGCTTTTATAAGATGAAATGATACAGTAGATTTCATCAGAGGTAATTTGGAAAATAGTCAAACATTTGGCTTTAATTAGAAAGGCAGGAAAATATATCAAACTAGATTCCATTTGGGCAGGGTTTGTTTATCCTTCTCATCTTGAGTTTGAGCCAAAAATCCTCAGTTTTGACTAGTTCCTAAATGTTTCTCCAAATTTGAACAGAGCCTTTGGCCTATTTAGAGATAGATACAGCTCAGCTCAACATTAGATAAGAGGGATGGTGGTACATGCAGATCAGGACCCACCAAAATGAAAAGCAGGAGAAGGTCCTGGTATGTGGACAGAGGGGCACCACTCATGAGTAAATGAGTACCTCGTTGAGGTGGAACAAATCTCAATGACCAGAGTTTCTCTTTGGCAAAGATGGTATGTATTGTATTTAGAAAAAAAACTTTAATAAAACTGCTTGTGGGTAGTTTCCCTTACTCCCCAACTTCTCCACAAGTAAGGTCAAGTTGCCTTCCAATTAGGGGCCTATGTTTTGTTTGTGTCCCTAAAGATTGATAAATAGGTTTGGAGGTAGAATTTAGGACAGGGCTGTGTTGCTGGATATTTATGAGGAGAATGGAATGTGAAATTCTGGGGAATACTGAGAAAAGAAATGACAGCCAGCTTTCTGGATCATTTGTGTGGGGATGAAAGGGGAGTAGCTGCTTGGTTAAAGGAAAGTATTTGGGAAACAAAAATGTCTAATGAGAGATTTTCAAAATTAATGCTGTGAATAGATGATAGAGACCCATGTTTAACAGAAGTATAGAAAGTGGGCCAGAAAGTCTCCTTACCATTCTGGGGCCTTACTGTTCTCACCTGTCCATCCACCAAGTAACCCATTATTGTTTGCTTTTGTGCTTTTCTAGAATTTCTTTATGCAAATATAAGCAAACATGCCTATTGATTTTTATTTTCTCCTCTGCTTTTTTGACACTGAATTTAGCATATTGTATATATTGTTCTGTACCCTAGAGTTTTTTACTATGCTCTATATTTTGGACATTTTTTCTATGACTGAATAGAGCTTTCTAATTATTTTTCATCACCCCACTATATTCCATTTTATCAATGTATCATACTTAATTTAACCTATTTATGAACTTTTTTTCTGATTATTTATATTTACAACAATGGTAAAATGGGTAACATTATACAGATCTTATTTTGCATTAGTGTATGCATTCCCATAGGGTAAACAGTGGTACTGTTGATCAAGGACATATGCCATTGCAATATTGATAGACATTTCCCTTCTAAGGAGTTCTGCTGATTTATATCCTTAAGATAAATAAATGAGTGTTGGGCTGCGTGCTGGAACATGCCTATGATCCCAGCATTTTGGCAGGAGGATTGCTTCAGGCCAGGAGTTTGAGACCAGATTGGGCAACACAGCAAATTTTAAAAGAATTTTTAAAAATTAGCCAGGCATTGGGGTATGCACCTGGAATTCTAGTTCTTTGGAAGGCTGAGGTGGGTGGAACCCTTAAACCCCCAGGAGTTTGAGGCTTCAGTGAGCTATGATCACTGGAGTGCCACTGTACTGCAGCCTGGTATTTTTTTCTTTTTTTTATATTTGACCATATCTCAAAAGAAAAAAAAAAAGGGTCTGTTTGCTCACAGCCTTGCCAATACAGTGTATTGTCAAACTTTTACATTTCCGCAAATCTGATAGGTGACAAATGATATCTTAATTTTTAGTTTTTTAAATTAAATTTTAAAAAATGTTGAAGCTACCTTAAATGTATCCAAAAGTTGCAATTGCAAAGAACATTGCCCCCATGGAACTGTTTAAGTTGCCAACATGATATTCTTGTACCCCAGAATACCTTAGGTTACATATGTAACAAGTACATTCTCCTGCATATCAAACTACAGTCTTCCTTTGATATCTATGGGGGATTGGTTCCAGGATCCCCCCTCAGATGCTCAATTCCCTTATATAAAATGCTGTTGTGTTTGCATAAAACCCATACACAGCCTCCTGTATACCTTAAATCAGAGGTGTCCTATCTTTTGCCTTTCCTGGGCCACCTTGGAAGAAGAATTGTCTTGGGCCACACAGAAAATACACTAACATTAACGATAGCTGATGAGCTAAAATATAATTGCAAAAAAAAAAAAAAACTCATAATGTTTTAAGAAAGTTTATGAATTTGTGTTGGGCTACATTCAAGGTCGTCCTGGGCTACATGTGACCCATAGGCTGTGGGTTGGATAAGCTTGCTTTAAATCATCTCCAGATTACTTATGATATATAATACAATGTAAATGCTATGTAAATAGTTGTTATATTTTTTATTGTATTATTTTTATATTTTTCAAATATTTTCAATCCACAGTGGGTTAATTCCACAGATGGAGCCTGTAGATATGCATGGTCAACTGTGAAACCATCAATATCAGGACATTAGGTGATATGTTACTGACTTCAAATAGAGTTCAGACTCCACTCACACTTTGCCCACTGTCCCTAATATGTCCTTTATAGCAAAAGTATCCAGTCCAGAATCATGTGTTGTGCTTAGCTGCTGTACAACACAAGAGGTAGGGACCTCTTCAATCTCCTTTAATCTGAAACAGTTGCTTCTGCTTTCCTTCATTTTTATGACCTAGGTACTTTTAAAGATGATAGACCAGGTATTTGTAAAATGTCCCTTAATTTGGGTTTACCTGACATTTCCTTGAACTCAGTTCAGATTGCACACTTAAGTCAGGAGTTCCAGAGCAGCCTGACCAATAGGGTGAAACACTGTCTCTACCAAAATACAAAAATTAGCTGGGCATGATGGCAGGTGCCTGTAATACCAGCTACTTAGGAGGCTGAGGTGGAAGAATCCCTTGAACCTGGGAGATGGAGGTTGTAATGAGCCGAGATTGTGCTACTACTCTCCAGCCTGGGCAACAGAGTGAGACCCCCATCTCAAAAAATAAATAAATAAATAAAAGCTTAAGTGCTACATGTGCTGCTGTGCTGCTGGCTCTTGGGGTGTATCTTTTCCAAGGCCCTCTTAGTAAACAGACACATATTTACATTGGTAATTACGTATTTCTGTATATAAACAACTATTATTGATACCTATTCCAACTCCTATCCAGCATCACCAGATCCATTTTCATTTTCTCCCTTTCCATATTTGTAACACTCTTCTCTCACAGTGGAAGTCCTGCCTCACGTTATCCTTAATATACTTACATACTTGATCAACATTCCTGTAGGTAACAAGTCTCACACTGTTGACTCCCACATAAATACCTTTCTTACTTTGATATTTCATGTCAGGCACTTGGATTTTGTGCCCGGGAACTTCCTCCCCAACACTCTAATCTCTAGCAGAAGTTCTCTTCACTCTTCATAGCCTCCAATACCTCAGGCTTTTTGGTGCACTTTTAATTTGCATTGTTTTTGTTATCTGTGAGGTTGAGTAATTTTTAATGAAGAGTGCCAGTATAAATCCTTTCTCCATTTCCCATACAAAATCTTTAGTAAAATCAACGTTGCCCAAAAATATTTTTGTGTGAGTGAATTACTTAATAGTTCTTGAATGAAAGCTGAGTTTTATGTTGAGCTGCACAGAGTACATTATTTGAGCCATTTATTCATTTAACAAATATTTATTGAATTCACTCTATGTTCCAGCCACTTTTCTAGGCACTGAGGATCAAGGGGTAAAAGAAATTTATAATTTTAATGATGCAGTTAAATAATGAGCAAGCTAACCTGTAAGCTTAGAATGTAATTTCAGGTAGTGGAAAAGCTGCAAAGAGAACAAAGCACAGACAGTGTGAGTAGTTGCAGATGGTAGAGTAGCAGAGAAGCATTGTAGACACCTGGGTGACAGAATGGACATAAATGTTTAGTGCATGCATCTGAAGGATCAGCATTTGGGCAATCATGTTTACCTGGAAAGAACAAGCCAGGTTGGAGGTCTGAAATCCTGAGTCAGAGATCCTAACTGAATAGGAGGCCAATCACTCAATCTAGCTTTGTAGACTTTTTGGTAATTAACATTGGAGGTCACTTCTCAGACCCAGGCCTGTGCAACATTGTCTTCTCAGCTTCAATTCTAACAAAAACAGCAGAAATAACACTTCATGAGTAACCAATAAAGTTCTGTCTTAAAAAAAAAAAAGATACCTACTTTTAATCTTATGACATCATCATTTCAAGTTAGGGAATATTAGTTTTATCTCACAGATGAAGGAAAGGAGGCTCTAGAATAACAATAACTTGCCCAGCATCCTATAACTAGTAAGACACTGAGCAGTGACTGATTGATTCCAAAGCCCAGCTCTTACTACTGTTGCCCATGGTCAATCTTCAACTTTTTATTTTGGCAAAGTGCCTTCCAAAGGAAGTTCCACTGTAAGGCAAACTAGGGCCTCATGAGCCAGCATTTCCTAGACTATAAGCCTCTTGTTAAAACTTAAATAAATATACTCCTGTAAAGACTGAGCAGTGATTGATTGATTCCAAAGCCCAGCTCTTTCTACTCTCACCCATGGTCAGTCTTCAACTTTTTATTTTGGCAAAGTGCATTCTAGAGGAAGTGCCCCTGTTAAGGCAAACTAGGGCCTTATGAGCCAGCATTCCCTAGACCATGGGCCTCTTGTTAAAACTTAAATAAATATGTTCCTGTAATGTAGACTTGTTTCCATTTCAATCAAAATAAAATATAAACTAATTTTTATTTACCTTTTTAGGCTGACACATTATTTTCTAGTGCCCAGAATCCAGGGTATATTAGATGTTTAGTCATATACTTACAGTAAACAAAAGTTATTATATCCTTGTAAGATATAAAATTGCACAACATTATTTCACAGCAAGTACAGCTACCACCTGATACTCTTGTAACTGTGCATTTCTGAGACATCACAGATGAATTTAATCAACTCAACAAAGCCCTGATTATAGACAACTCATTTAAATAGATGTATTCAGATTAAATATGAGAACTCAGTGACTAAACTGTAGTAGTGGTTATTTTGTATTAATTTTTAGTTCTTCAGAGATCCCTGTTCTTAATAGTAGTTATTATTAATACACATAAAAGCACTCTATAATTGAAAAGACAAATTTTCCATGTTTTGATACTAAATAAATAATAATATTACACTCCTGAAAAATAAAGTTTGAAAAATAGGAGAAGTAATAAAAACAAAATATTTGAATCATTTTATGTATAATGAAAAGGAAATGCCAATAGGTAAGAATGTAATTTGCTTCATCTGTGATTTGACCATAATCTTAGACTATCTAGATTTAGAGGGTCACCTGAGAGTGGTTTCCTGGAACACTATATTGAGAATACAGTGAAACCTAATCAGATCTCAGCAGTATAGAGTGAAGAGATTGATGAGTGATATCTGCCTTGGGACCAGGGCAGGAAGGAGTGATAACTTTCATTTTACTCTAATCCTGTAGTCACCACCAAGGCTCTATTTGACACTGAACTAGCTCAGCTGTTCTTCACTCAAGGAAGCTGTAGAACACAATGAAAACAAGCCCCTGACTGAGACATACCGGCTATTCAAATTTACTTTGACTTACAGTTAGTCTACCCACTAGCCGAAGAGAAGAGCTTCTAGGTACAGTGAATTCTCACTTGATGTGGATGGCTTCCTGGAAACTTCAACTTTAAGCAAAATAACATATAATAAAACAAATTTAGGCTGAGCTCCATGGCCTCATGCCCATATTTCCAGTACTTTGGGAGGCTAAGGTGGGCAGATCACTTGAGGTCAGGAGTTTGAGACCAGCCTGGCTAACATGGTGAAACCCTGACTGTACTAAAAATATAAAAAATTAGCTCGGCATGGAGGTGCACATCTGTAATCCCAGATACTCGGGAGGCTGAGGCAGGAGAATTGCTTGAACCTCGGAGGTGGATGTTGCAGTTAGTTGAGATTGTGCCACCGCATTCCAGCCTGGGTAATAGAGTGAGACTCTGTCTCAGAAAACCACCAAAAAACCCATTTTACTATAAGCTAATTAATATAAACAAGAGTTAAGTTCCTACAACACATATTTTTGTCACAAAAATCTCACCGAACTTCTAAATAAAGATCCAAGACACTTCTAATATTAAACACTGAAATAAATGTGAGCTGAAATAAATGTGAGAAAGATCAATAAAAACAAGCAAGATAATTATTTAACCAATTTTTGGTGAATCAATGAGCAATGTTGATGTAGTTGTGGGCAGTTAAATTAAGGAATACATGTTTGCAAAGTGAAAATTGTCAGGAGCACCTCCTACTACCAGGCAGTTCAAAAACAACCAATATGACAGGCCCACTGAGCACTTTTAGATGGCATCGTTTATTGTCATGCATTTGTATGATTACAGTAGACTTTAAGAATGTTTATTTTACAATCATTTGCATTCATTCATTCATTCCTTTTTCAGCCCACTTGTTCTAGTTCAGGGTCACAGGTAGCCTGAGCCTATCCAGGTAGCTCAGGGCTCATGGCAGAAACTAGCCCTGGCCAGGCCACCATCCCAAGCTGGGACCATGTAGACATGCCAGTTCACCTAACATGCCTATCTTTGGAATGTGGAAGGAAACCAGACTACCTGGAGAAAACTCATGCAGACATGGGGAGCACATGCAAACTCCACACGGACAGTGGCCCTTCTGGGAATTGACTTTTTTTTTCCTTACCAACGTTATAACAACACGACATGGACAAAACAATGTTATTTGAGGACTTGTTATATACAACTCATGTCAGCAGGAAAGAGCTGGAGTCTCTGAAGCTGTAGAAAAGGAAATGGCCTGGGAAATAGAAGCACTGCTAGGGTCTTCAGGAGTTGGGCCTTTTGCAGGGCAGAATGAGGGCGCTGGCCTGTTACAAACCAGGCAAAGGAGGATATATGAGAGTGGAAAGGAATTCTGCTTAGGGAAACTAAATCATGTCAGAAATAGCAGCAGTTGGTAAAAGACAAATAGTCATTTTGTAATATCTTTTTCAATACAGGAGAATAATAATGACTAAATACCTCTAAAGTATAAAAATATGAAAACTTGAATAGAATGTTATATCAAATCTTTTCTGAACCCTGGCTCTCCTATTTGTAAAACCTTGAACCCCAGTTCCTTATCAGTAAAATGAAGATAATAATCTTTACCTTATAGAAGGTCCCTGGTACATAGTAAGTGCTATGCAAGGGCTAGCTTTCATTATTTAAAAAAAAAAAATGACCTCTGTGGATGGTCAGGGACATGGGAAACATATTTACTGATTATACAGAAATGGATCACTACACACAGCCATTCAAAAATATGAAATGATATCCAAGAAATATTGTTGCTTATAAAAAAAACCAAGGTGCAGAATAGTGTATACTGTATGTTTGCATTTTCTAGAAAGATATTTAAATGCATATATAGAGTGGTACTCAAGAAACTGTTACAACCTGAGAAGGAGTCTGGGAAGTCTGGGTAGGAGATAAGCCTTCTTCTCATTGTGTTCCTTTCAGTATTGGTTGAATTTTAAAGTCATGCACGTTTTTTAATTGACAAGAAATTCAAAGTTAAGAATATATAGAAATTATTATCCCTCAGACATTTTTTCTATAGTGTTTCACCTATTGAAATAGAAAATTTTTATTGGCAATTTATAGAAGTGAGCTATTGCTAACAGCACAATCTTTGAACAATTCTAATATGTATGACTGAACACTGAAATCTGCATAAAGTTATCTGTAGTCAATTATCACATATAACAATTTAAGGTATCATGGTGAAATAGTTGTTGGATCTCATTTTAATCCTAATGTTTAATTCAATAATTTGGATTATAAATTTATTCTAATTCACTGAAATGTATCATAGTAGTAACATATCTTATTTGAAGCATGTGACAGGTTTTGGCCAATAATAAGCTTAGACTTTTTTTTTTTTTTTGAGACGGAGTTTTGCTCTTGTTACCCAGGATGGAGTGCAATGGCGCGATCTCGGCTCGCTGCAACCTCTGCCTCCTGGGTTCAGGCAATTCTCCTGCCTCAGCCTCCTGAGTAGTTGGGATTACAGGCACACGCCACCATGCCCAGCTAATTTTTTGTATTTTTTTAGTAGAGACGGGGTTTCACATGTTGACCAGGATGGTCTTAATCTCTTGACCTCGTGGTCCACCCGCCTCGGCCTCCCAAAGTGCTGGGATTACAGGCTTGAGCCACCGCGCCCGGCCAGCTTAGACTTTTTTAAATGGTCTAAAGTTAGCCAGCCACCAAAAGCTTCTGGTGGCTTTAACATGAATAGCAGCGCAAAACTTCCTTTCCTTTCCTTTTGCCCTCCCCTCCCCCTCCCCCTCCCCCTCCCCCTCCCCCTCCCCCTCCCCCTCCCCCTCCCCCTTCCCCTCCCCCCTCCCCTCCCCCCTTCCCCTCCCCCTTCCCCTCCCCCCTCCCCTCCCCCCTTCCCCTCCCCCCTCCCCTCCCCCCTCCCCCCTCCCCCTTCCCCTCCCCCCTCCCCCTCCCCCTTCCCCTCCCCCTCCCCCTCCCCTCCCCTTTCCTCCCCTCCCTTCCCCTTCTCTCCCCTTCCCTCCGCTCCCCTTCCCTTCCCTTCCCTTCTTCCCTTTCTTTTTACTTGGTCTGGCTCTGTCTCCTAGGCTGGAGTGCAGTGGTATGGTTTTGGCTCACTGTAGCCTTCACCTCCCTGGACTCAGGTGATCCTCCCACCTCAGCCTTCTGAGTAGCTGAGACTACAGGCACTGGCCACCATGCCCAGCTATTTTTTGTATTTTTAGTGGAGATGGGGTTTTGCCATGTTGCCCAGGTTGGTCTTGAACTCCTGGTCTCAAAGCCATCCACCTGTCTTGGCCTCCCAAAGTGCTGGGATTATAGGCATGAGGCACCACGCCTAGCCTCAAAACATTTTTTATCTGTTAAAATTATATATATTTGTTTTAGAATATTTGGAAATGATAGAAATAACAAAACTGCCCCCTCCTGTAAAAATCCTACCTTGTACATTTCTGTGAATGGGTGTTTTTTTGTTAAACCATTTTTCCTTTTATTTTTTTATAAATTACATACGGGGATACTGTGAAGATGGTGACTGGAACATTTTTTGGTTCACTTCCACTCCCAGTTCCAGTCTATGTGCTCTTTCTTTCTTTCTTTCTTTCTTTCTTTCTTTCTTTCTTTCTTTCTTTCTTTCTTTCTTTCTTTCTTTCTTTCTTTCTTTTTAAAGAAGAAAATGCTTTTATAATCACAACATGAAATTAACATGACATCCTATTAGAATTAAACCAGGATAAATACTGCTGTTATAAAATTTACATTTTTCACATCCATTCCAGAGGAAAATCTTACATATTAGAGCTCATCTTAATCTTACGGAATGATTTCAGTAAAACTTTTAAAATAGTAAATAGCAATTAACATATCTCAAACTTTGCTAAATAGTTAGAAAGGCAACTATAAAATCTATAATGATTACACCTGGTGGGATTAGAACTGTTCTGTTGAGCATTATGAACCACGTCTCTGTCTTAGCTGTTAACATCAGTGCACCTTTTTCACTGGTAAGCAACTGCTTGCTGTGGGTGCCACAGTGATTACCCAAGTTTCTTCTTAAGTAAAAGACACTTGTTTGATCAAGACTCATTTAAATAAGTTTTCTTTCCCAATTTTACTCTTTTGAAGCAGAAAGAAATACTTCCATCTTTGCTAGATATAAGGAGGAAAATATGAAATACAGCTATTATAATCTTTTAAACACAAATGGGCAATGAATTATTATTAGAAATAAGTCTGAAATATTTCCTTTTTAAAATAACAAGGCTTCTGGATAATTTCTGAAAACTAGCTTTCCATTTTAGTACACAGCTTGAAAAACATAGCACATTAGATAGGTATTTAGTAGTTTCTTCTATTAACTACACTTTGCCCTCAGTAAGGGTTAGAATATGATTTCAAACAATTTCTACACATAAAGCATCTTTAAATAAGTTTTGTGTTCACTGAAGTGAGACTTCTTTCACTTATGTACCTGTGGAAGTTAATTTGAGCATACACACACATATATATACTTGCATACATATGTGTATGTATGTTTTTTAAGTAAGTTACTTTTACCATTAGAATAAACCTAGCCACTACCGGGACAACTCTGTGGGGAACTGTGATATCTGCCTTGGCAACCCTCCTCTAGGTTGAGGAAGGCAGGTATATTTCGCTGAAGGATGTGATGAGGCTGTAGTAAGTCTTATCATCTATCAATCCTGCGTTGCCCGGGTCTCACCACCACAGCTACGTGCACATCTGCTTCCTCGGCAGCACTGGCCTCTCGAGTAACATCTGTCAGAAACAAAATGTTGTTGGTTGAGCACCCAATGCTGCCTACAGTCTTTCGATAACTTTCACTCCACTTTGTGTCGAATCTTGGTATCAAAGTGACCATCAACAAGCTCAGAAGTATCTCCCGCTGAAGAATGCCCAAATAACAGTTTCTGTGCCTCTTCACTCCCTGAAGAATAGATGTACACCGTCATTCCGGCCTCTCTCCATTTCCTGACTGCTGGAACTACATCTGCAAAGAATCTGTTTCCTCAAAAGACTGACATCCTGCTGGCACCTCTCTTCTTCCCAGTATGTCTCCAGATACTCTTTTAACATTTTCTTCGATGTAAGGAAATAAAATGTCCTTCAATATCTAACAGGATCACTGTGACTGCGGCGGGCACGGAAAGCACGACCATTTCCCTTCCGGATGCTACTACCGGACTCGGCCTGCTGTTGGGGAGGGCGGAGGGCCCGGCACCGGCTGCAGCTGTGGCCCCGGGGCCCCCGGTACCGTCCTGGGCTTCCGACGGCCCAGCGCGATCTCGGAGCCAGCGACCAAGTGTAGCCTGCCACGCGTGGGGAGAGGACACCTCTGCACACCTGGAAATGGCACTGGAAAAGGCAGCTGCTCAGGAGCCCTGAACTCGTGAGCAGTACTGGGAAGGAACCCGAGACCACGTGGGCAGCCTATGTGCTTTTCTTAAAGCCAATTCAGAAAGAGTGCAGGTAAACTGTGAGGCCCCAGGGCTGGGAAGGCATAGGAGAACCAGAAAGCCACCGATCCAAGGGAGACTTTGGCCCCCTCAGGGAGAAAGTCAGTACAGGCTCAGCACAAGTATACTCAGTCTCCTTGGCTTCTAAAAAGTCAAGAAGGAGTTGAATGGGTTCGCTGAGTCTTCCCTACTGTTGAGGCTGGGAGATCTTTGAGGGGCGAGATAACAGGGTGGCTTCCTTCAGTTGCTGCAGGACGGCAATGGCTTTCTGCCTGCTCCTCCACTCGTCGCCTTGACACGATCTTTGCCTTGCATCCTGCAGGACCACTACCATACAGGGTTCTCCAGCAAACAGAAGTGAACCCGCTGAGCCAAAAGGAAAAATAACATCCTACTTAAATGGGGTCAGGAGCCAGAGGGGCTGATCCAGGAGAACAATCACAGAAATAGAGCTCCTGGGAGAAGAAAAAGGAAATCTTGAATTTAAAAATAATAAGAGCACCCAAGGAAATAAAAGTGTTGCAGGAGAGGCTCTCTGGAGCTAAAAAAAAAAAAAAAAAAAAAAAAAAAAAAAAAATTAAAATAAATAATTTAGTAGAGCAACAGATGCTATGCTCACTCTTGAAATCTGAAATAGTTTTCTAGAAATGAGGACCAAGACATTTCTTGAAGTACAGAGTAAAAATATAAAAAGATGGAAATCTGGGGACGATACTTAGGAAATATGTCCAGGAGGCCTAACATGTGAGTAATGGTAGTTCCAGAAGAAGAAAAAAAAGAAGTCAGATAATAATAAAACAAATAGGCAAGACAGGTTCCATAAAATAAAGACTGGGAGTGGTGGCTCATGCCTGTAATCCCAGCACATTAAGAGGCCAAGGCAGGCATATGGCTTGAGCCCAGGAGTTCAAGATCAGCCTGTGCAACATGGTGAGAACTTGTCTCTACAAAACATACAAAAATTAGCCAGGCATGGTGGTGCACACCTGTAGTCCTAGCTGTTCAGGAGGCTGAGGCAGGAGGATTGCTTGAGCTCTAGAGGCAGAGGTTGCAGTGAGCTGAGATTTGGCCATTGCATTTTAGCCTGGGTGACAGAGAGACCCTGCCTAAAAAAAAAAAAAGAAATAGAAAAAAAAGGTGCTTGCAGATGGTAATAGTTCACCAAATTCCAGGCTGGAGACTTGAAGAAAAACCTACTTAGTATATAATGATAAAATCCCTATTGCCAATTGTTAATAGAAAATGTTAGAAGACTTCAGATGGAAAGAACAAATCCTAGAAAGGAAAAAATTTTGGACTTGGTTATCAGTTCTCTAGTACCACTCAGGCAGCCAGAAGACAGTGGATGTTACTTCTTCAGTGTCTTAGATATATTGATCATACCAATTCATTTATTTCTCACAATAACCCTGTGAGGTAGGTTCATTTTTATCTACACTTGACCAGTGAGGAGACTGAGGCACAGAGATGTTATGTAATATGTCCAATGTCTCACGGCTAGGACGTGACAGAGCCAGGACTCAACAAAACTGATCTGGCTCCAGAGATCCCATACTCCATCATCACTCATCCTCTTAAATAGGGTATCACATTTGAGGAAAACACATGGGAGAAAAGTCTAACAAACAACAGAAGAACCAGAAGAGAGAAGAAATAAAGTGAGCAATGAACTCAAATTGTGGTGTGTGTTCTTGTCCCCTACTCTTCCTCAGCAGATTTTGCCATTGTGTAACAGTGTTCATTGACTGACACCACAGGTGGAAAAGGAAAAGGGAAAAAAAAAAATCTCAAATTGATTGTTTTAACCTCAAATGATTATAAGAAAGTGAAACATTTCTTAGGGGATCAGAGTTTTGTATTAAAATTTAAACTGATAAGTTGCTGAAAATAAAGCATAGACCTATTTTGTCAAGCTAATTTCTCATTCTTTTTGAAGATGTAAAGTTTCTCATAATTTATATATAACTTAAAGAAAAATTCAGATAATGAGTGATAAGAGGGAGATAAAGCTTTGCTCCTTTTAAGTTTTCAGCTGGCTGGAAAAGAATAGAGAGCTTGGAAACAGATGCTCACATATTAGAAATGTGATATATGACAGAGATGCTATAAAAATCAAGGAAAAAACAATGCATTATTAATAAATGATGCCAGGGCAATTCTTCACCCACATGGAAACAAATACAATTAGATTCTTACCTGACATCATACTAAAAAAATGTACTTTAGGTGTATAAAAGACTTCAGTGTGAAAGAACAGCTTTAAAATTTCTAGAAGAAAACTATGCCCTTAGAATAGTAATTAAAAAAAAAAGACACAAGATATAAAAAGCACCATAAAGCAAAAGAAAGCAAGCTGCATAGTGAGTACATACATGGATATTCCTATAATATTACTTCATGTGCATTAAGGACAAGCATTAAGAAGTAAATAGATGTGCTATAGATAGAGATATTTATAGTGCTTATTATTGGCTTTCAAAGAAATGATATTGCAAACATATAGAGGCACCTACAAAATTAGAAATAAAAGGTCTGACATGGTGGCTCGTGCCTGTAATCTCAGCACTTTGAGAAGGTGACTGGAGGATCACTTGAGCCTAGGCGTTGGAGACCAGCCTTGGAAACACAGTGAGACTTCCCCTCTGTAGTTGGGCAGTGGCTTGAGCCTGTGATCCCTGCTACTCCGAAGGCTGAGGTGGGAGGACTGCTTTAATCCAGGAAATCGAGGCTGCAATGAACTACGATTGTGCCACTACACTCCAGCCTGCCCAACAGCATGACACCGTCTCCAAAAACAATCTAATCATCAACTGAATAGAGAAACAGGTAAAGAGATGAAGAGGCAAAGGTGCTTAACCTCCCTTGTAATCAGGAAAAAGGAAATTAAAATCTTTATGCAACATCATTTCACACACAGACTGCATGAAATCAGAAAATTTCATAAAAGGTCGTGTTGGTGTGGAGGAGAAGAAAGATACTTGTAGTGAGAGGCTGTAGAGGGCAATGATGTGGAATTTAGAGAAAGTCTTGCATGTGCATATGAGGAGACTGGAACAAGATGGTGATGGCAGTGTTCATAATAAAACTATGGAAAAATATCTAATTGTTAAACAGTAGGGGAATGATAAAGTAAATTTTATGTGGTAGAAAATATGAATGAACCATAGTTATATGTATCAACTTGAGGCTAAATCTCAACTTTATCTTAAGTGAAACAATGAACATGGGAAAGGATACATGTAAAGTTTTAAAATGTGCTAGACAATATTGTATATTGGTTATGGATGATTACATATGTAGCAAAGTTACAACATGCATGATAATAATGACATTCATCAAATTGAGATAGCGTTTATCTCTGGGATTGGAAAAAAGATCTGATTAGTGTGTATGTGCCCAGGCTATTTTATTTTCTGTTTTATATTTAAAGCTTATGGGAAGTACTTAGATATCTCTTTCTTTCTTTCTTTTTGTTTTTGTGTTTTTGAGAAGTAGTTTCATTCTTGTCACCCAGGCTAGAGTGCAATGGGGTGACCTCAACTCACTGCAACTTCCACCTCCTGGGTTCAAGTGATTCTCCTGCTTCAGCCTCCGGGGTAGCTGGGATTACAGAAGCCTGCCACCACACCCAGCTAGGTTTTGTATTTTTAGTAGAGATGGGGTTTCACCATGCTAGCCAGGCTGGCCTTGAACTCCTGAGCTCTAGGATTATAGGCGTGAGCCATTGTGCCTGACCTAGATATTTCTACTATTATTCTCTGAATGTTTTGGTGAGCTTGAAGTATCTTACATTTAAAACAGATGGTAAATTTACTATTGTTATTGTTTAAAAACATATGGCAGTAAGCATTTTCCGAAATGATGCATAACATTATAATGAATTTGATTGGATGTTGGATTTTTTATTCATCTTAAAAAAGTGATGCCATCTGTTGATTTGCAGTGAAGAAGAATGCCCTGTATAAAAAAATATGCTTTATAAGTTAATTAATGTGAAAAAGCTTTTTTCCCCAGAAAAATAAAGTATTATTTTACTTCAATGAAAAGTGCTGTGATTTAGTTAGGTTGAAACTACTTGCAGATAAAATATGCTCTTAGTTTCAAATTTCCTTCTTTTTAAAAACATTTTTAAATTTTTTTGAGATGCAATCTCACTGTGTCATCCAGGCTGGAGTGTGTGGCATGATCTTGGCTCACTGCAACCTCTGCTTCTTGATAAATACTTGTAGCCTAAGCTAAATAATGCTTTCCTTCTTAAGAATTGCACAGGTACAAATAACTATTCATCTCATGCTTTAGTACATGGCTATTCCTAAGTATTTGTTTTCTTTTTTCTTTCTTTTTATTTTTCTTTTTATTTTGAGACAGAGTCTCGCTCTTTCGCCAGGTGCCAGGCTGGAGTGCACTGGCGCGATCTCGGCTCACTGCAATCTCCGCCTCCTGGATTCAAGCAATTCTCCTGCCTCAGCCTCCCGAGTAGCTGGGACTACAGGCACGCGCCACCATGCCCAGCTAATTTTTGTATTTTTTTAGTACAGACGGGGTTTCACCATGTTGGCCAGGATGGTGTCTCGATCTCTTGATGGAGATCCGCCCGCCTCGGCCTCCCAAAGAAGTATTTGTTTTCATATAGCTGCATGGTTAAATGGGTCACAATAAAAGTGAAAACAAAAGTCAGATTAGAGTTACATAAACAAGATCAGTTTACTGCATTCCCCAGGGTTCAAGTCTACGGGATGAGGGTTTTAAGTGATAGCCTCCAATCCATGGAGGATGTTGAAATACTTTTCTTTCTCATTGTTGAATTATAGCTTTGTTTATATAGCATTTTTTCAAGATCTAGGAAGCATTTTGATATGTTAGACATTTAAGAAATCTGTTTGTTATACAAACCATTGAAAACAAAACAAAACAACCTTTCCTCCAGTGGGAAAATAGGCTTATTTATGAGGGTTGAAAGTAGGCTTATTTATAAGGGTTCCTTTTGGTTTTCCTTCTAAAATGCCCCTCTCTTTTTTCCCTGTCTGCATCCTAATCTAGGTTCCAGTAACTTTCAGGGTTATATCAGGGTCATTCCAGAAGTTCTCACTTCTTCTAGGTTCCTTCTTCCAGCTCCACCCCCCAATTCTAGTCAGCTCTCTACTTAAAGGTGTACAGTAGTTATTTGTTGCCAACTGGATGAAATTATTAATCTCAATTTGGACTTTCCATTTCAGGTCAGTTATTCACAGAAGCTGGCTTGTGACAAAGTTTTTACTGGTCTACAGCAACATGATAAAGTTAGGGTTGTATAAAGCTAAAAATCCAAAATTAAAATTTCAATATTATTTTAGCTTTTTGTGATAAAATAGTCTTTCTTCATAAAATTGAGTTGATGGAAGAATTAAAAAAAATCTTCCTTGAGAAAAGTGAGTTGGTAACTTTGAGGACTTTTTTTTCCCCATTATGCACGTGGGCTCTCTCTCTCTCTCTCTCTCTCCCCCCCCTCCCCCACCCCCTCAAATGTTTGCTGGTCTGGGAAACTTAGTAAACATTTTGCAAAATTCTTCCTTAACAGCCTCATTTATTCCTACCTCTCTGTCTTTTCTCATAGTCATTTCTGTTTTTTCCAATGTCCTCCAGCTACTTCAATACAAATGTTGCAATTCTGGTGACACCCAGATAAAATCTCCTTGCTTTCAGTTAGTCTTCTTTAACTAACACCTTGTGCCTCCTCACTTATCTGCTTGAGCACTTACAAGAATATTGTCTGGCACTGGTTGTCATAAGAAGGTTTGTTTTCAAATATGTCTTTTCTCTCCAATCAGTTTAAATAACCTGTAAAAAGAAGTTTTTACATTTTCTTTAATCTTTTATCCTACACAGATTGAAAATACAAAGCAGATTTGGTAAGGACATAGAAACCCTTATAAAAAGTTTTGTATCATAGCCCCAAAACATTGTTATATGTGGGTATAATGATTTAATATTTATGAATTATGGCAACTCTTTGCCATCTATTTCCAGCTTTCTACTTTCTGGGTCCGCTGGTGTTTGGTGTATCCATGTGACTAGTTTTGTCCAAAGAGATGTCAATGAAAGTGATGTGTCACTTCCAGATGGAAGCTTTTTGAGCAAGTGTAAATTTACTGGCTCTTCTCTTATGTGCTATGGAAACTAGGAATATTTCGTTAGTGACTGACTCCTTAGCTTGGTCCCTAGAGTGAGTTTGATGTCGAGGAGCCCCAAATGACCTGCAGTGAAGTTGGAGTGTGAACTGAAAATAAACCTTTGTTTTTTAATTTTCTGAGGTTTTGGAAGTTGTAGATTATAACTGCATAACCTATCAGTATTGATATGTTTCATTTCTTAAAAAATGAAAATTTCCAAAATTGTTTTTATTTCTAACTTATTAATTTAAAATGTCATATCTCTATAATTTCAGTATATTCTATATCCTACATTTAAAAATAAAAAATAGAATGTTGAAAACTAAATCATTTCAATGAGATCAATGACAACTCTAAATCTTATAGTGTCATTCAGAAACGTGTAAAACATTAAAAAAATACACAGTACTGAAATTGGCAAGTTGAAAAGAAGACACATATGAAGGGTAAACTTCTTTGGAAAGAAACCGCTATGCATAGTACTTAAGAATGAAATTTCCGCTAGGCGCGGTGACGTGTGCCTGTAGTCCCAGCTATTCGGGAGGCTGAGGCTGGAGGAGCTCTTGAGTCCAGGAGTTCTGGACTGTAGTGCGCTATGCTGATCGGGTGTCCACACTAAGTTCGGCATCAATATGGTGACCTCCTGGGAGCAGGGACCACCAGGTTGCCTAAGGAGGGGTGAACCAGCCCAGGTCGGAAACGGAGCAGGTCAAAACTCCGGTGCTGATCAGTAGTGGGATTGCACCTGTGAATAGCCACTGCACTCCAGCCTGGGCAACATAGTGAGACCCTGTCTCTTAAAAAAAAAAAAAAAGAATAAAATCTCCATGTCTCATTAATACATGTGAAACAATTCTACTTTCTATCCCAAACCTTAATGATTCTAGAAAGCTGGTTTGAATCAGTTTTTACAGGGTTGTTTTTGAGAGCTGGGAGAAATCTTATTTAACACTTTTTTGTTGTTCATGGTTTAACATTTAATGAATAAATTCTTCACTAAGCTTATATGGTGAGGGTCTGGTGGTGAAAAGTACTTTTTCAAGTGGATAGATTAGAATGCGAACAGCAAAGTAAAAATCTGGTAGGGTCAGATAACGAAATCATGATCTGTAGGAAATTATTTCATATGATCCTTCACGATGGCTGTACATATAATAATAAAAGTCAATAAAGAAAATCTTTAGCTCTAAATTAACTTTAGTGCTTTGACTACCTGACACAAAAATAGTTGGGGGTTTGGCTCCATCTGCTGGCCAAATATCAACTTTTCAGATTCTCTTTTAAGACTTCAAGAAATGAATTACTCTGCACTTATTAATAAATTTATTTAAAATGTTGATTTCAAGAACTTGTGAACAAAAGTCAATGACAAGTTTCTGTTACACAACCTATCGTTATAGGAAAGATTTTAGTCTTGAGTGGGTTCTTTTATACTTGAACTTGATTTATTTATGAAAGCTTTATACACATAAATCTGCCATCTTTTTCTTAATACAAGAGAAGATTCTTTCCCCAAAAGAAATTAGACTTGTTCAATAAAATCTACATTTATTTTTTCACGATCTATGAAAGATTGCGCAAGGGGGGTGTGTGTATGTATGTACGTCTACGTGTACGTGCGTGTGTGAATATCAGCATTTCTTTTAAAAATGCAAGAGGAAGAGGCAAAGGAGCTGGTAGTGACATTGTTAATTGTCACTACCAGAACTGTGCTAGGTGCTTTCAGTGGAGGGTCTCAGTGAAGTTCCGCAACCATCTTTTCAATGGGAAGTGTTGTCCCAGCAGTCTAAGAGGTTAAGGATATAAAAGCTCAAGTTTTGTGAGAAAGTGGTTGATTTTAACAGAAAGATTACAGTAGCTCATGTTAAACTATGACAGAAAAACTGGATTAACAGATTTTTTTAGTTTTTTTTTCAGCTTTTCAGGATAAAAGTTTCCTGTGTCTCCTGAATAAAGTGCTTCTGTGATTGCTGTTGTGCCTTAAGTTGTATACTTCCTTGTTCTTTCCTTAGAGCTGCCTTTCACAATCCAGGAAGTAAGTCGATGGGGCACGGCCTGGGGTAAACAAAATGCTGAGGGAGGGAAGAGTTCATATTGATGGAATTTTTTAGTTACCTCCCTAGAAACTAGGGGAAACTTCTTTGCTTCTCTTCTTTGTACTAACAATTAAAAAAAATAAATTTCTTATTTTAGATTTAGGGGTAAATGTATATGTTTGTTATATGAGCATATTGTGTAGTGGTGGGGATTGGGCTTCTAGTGTACCCATTATCCAATAGTGAACATTGTACCTTACAGGTAACTTTTCAAACCTTGCTCCCCTCCTATCCTCCTTCCTTTTGGAGTCCCCAGTGTCTATTATTTCTATCTTTATGTCCATATGTACCCATTGTTTAGCTCTCACTTATAAGTCAGAATGTGTGACATTTGGTTTTCTGTTTTCTGAGATGACTCACTTGGTATAATGGCCTCCAGCTTCATCCATGTTGCTGCAAAGGACAAAATTTCATTCTTTTATGGCTGCTTTTAAGTAATTTTTTTTCCTCTTCTAGTGACTGAGTTTTATCATTGTTATTAGTTAAGTGGGTCTTTGGTTTAATTGTATTTTTAGGGTAATGTAAAACACAAGATTGCTTGTGTTCTGTCCTACTACACTTTTGTTTATTGCTGTATCCTCAATGTCCAAAAGAAGCATTATACGTATAGGTAGTAGACACTCGATGGATTTTGACAGAAAGAGACACACACACACACACACACACAGAGAGAGAGAGAGAGAGAGAGAAAGAGAGAGTGAAAGAGCGCACAAGACGGCAACAGGGGAGGAAGGAAAAAAAGGAGGGAAAAAGGCAAGAGGGGAAGGAGCTGCTTGGTAAAGGTGCAGTAGTTTCACCTACAGCATTGGGCATTGTGGAAGTGGAGGAAAGTTAACATATGCTGGAGGGTATTGTGCATCACTCACTGTTAAGCACTTTATAACTGTAATCTCATTAATCCCCAGACCAACCCACTGAGCTGGTTATTATTGTTTCCCTTTTCACAGTTGAGAAAATTGATCTCACTGTGGTTAAGTGATTTACTGAAGGTCATACAGCTCACAAGTGGCACAGTCAAGATTTAAATTTTTATCTCTCTGACTTATGACTTACAATTTAAAAGAGTTGTTCATTTATTCATTCAGCAAATATTCATTGAACAATGTAGCATCCTTCTCTGAAAATCTCAGACCCTGCAATCCTATATGCTAAATATTTCCCGCAGGTATTCCTATAGGCTAAGTACTCTCCCAAAGTATTTCTTTAGTCAAAATCTCTCCTCTGAACTCCAGATTCATATACCTAACATGCTTTTTTGACATTCCTACTTGGGCTTTTATACATACCTCAAGCTAATATATACCAGTCAAATTTTAGATTTTAGCCCCAGACTTTTTCCCTCAGTCTCCATTTTCTCTGCAAATTACACATAACCATCAATCCTATTATAATCAGAAAATTGGGAGTCAGCCTCAACCCTTATTTAAACTCTCTAATCATAACTTCATGTTCTCAAGCCTTTACATGACCTGCACCCGCTTTCGTCTCTGACCCCATTTCCATTCTGCCTGTATCTTTTGGTCATGCTGGCAGTTTTCAAAGCAGATTAAGCTCTTTCTCACAAGAGGGTTTTGCACTTGCTGTCGTCTTTTTGAATACTTCCTCTAGCTTTCCTCTCAGATCTCAGCTGAAATGAAACCTCCTCAGAAAAATTTGTTCCTGACAAACTATACTCAAAAGAACAAAATTTTCTAAGTCTCTCTTTATCATAGCACTCTACTAATTTTCTTCTTAGTACTTAGAAATGTCTATAATTGTTTTACTTAGTTTACTTGTTTTTTTTTTTTGAGACGGAGTTTTGCTCTTGTTGCCCAGGCTGGAGTGCAATGGTGCGATCTCTGCTCACCACAACATCCGCCTCCTGGGTTCAGGCAATTGTCCTGCCTCAGCCACCTGAGTAGCTGGGATTGCAGGCATGGGCCACCATGCCCAGCTAATTTTTGTGTGTGTATTTTTAGTAGAGACGGGGTTTCACCATGTTGACCAGGATGGTCTCGATCTCTTGACCTCGTGATCCACCCACCTTGGCCTCCCAAAGTGCTGGGATTACAGGCGTGAGCCACCGCGCCTGACCCTGTTTACTTGTTGGATCCTTTATATACTGTAGGTATATGTCTGGATCCTTTATATACTGTAGGTCTTATGAGTTCATCAAATTTATCTACTGTTTTTTTGTTTTCTGCTGTAAACCTGTGGCTTGGTACATAGAAGGTATTTGAGAAATATTGGTTTAATCAACAAGTATTTTTCAGCAGAATGTCTTGAAGCCTATCTGTGTATTCAGAATGCTTGCTCTAAGGCACATAATTATATCCATTCTACAAATAGGAAAGTTTTTGTGTCTATCTCCAGCATCTAGCAAGGAGTTTTTGCATCGTTGGTGTTCGATGACTGTTTTATAAATGAACGATGATCAGAGAGGTTAGGTTGGTCCCCTACAGTGTTAAGCGTAGGTTCTTTGGTACTCTGACCCTTTTACCTGCTATAGTGTTAGCATAAAGGAATGCTTTGAGGAGGAGACTTTATATTCTTCTGTAATCTACAGCATTACTTCCTTTCATCCTAGAAACCAATTCCAAGTAAATTTCAATCACAATCTATTTCTTTTTTGTTTTGTTTTTAGAGACAGGGTCCTATTCTGTTTTTCAGGCTGGAGCGCAGTGGCATGATCATAGCTCACTGCCGCCTCAAACTCCTGAGCACAAGCAGTACCCCTGCCTCAGCCTCCCAAGTAGCTAGGACTGCAGGTGCATGCCTTCATACTTGGCTCATTTTTTTTGTTTTGTTTTGTTTTGTTTTGTAGAGATGAGGACTCATTATGTTGCCTAGTCTGGTCTTGAATACCTGCCTTTAAGTAATCTTCCCACCTTGGCTTCTCAAAGTGTTGGGATTACTGGTATGAGCCACCCCATCTGACCCAAGTAAGTTTGCAATTTAAAGAAAAGTAGTCTGGGTGCAGTGGCTCCCAGTAGTCTGGGAGGCTGAGACGGGATGATTGCTTGAAGCCAGGAGTTAGAGACCAGCCTGGGCAACACAGCAAGACTCCCATCTCAAATTAAATAAATAAATAAAATAAGGAAAAAAATGTGTTTGTTATGCAAACAGCCCAAGGCAAAGAAGCCCCAGCTTCCAACAAGTTCACTGATATCCCTTTATAAAATGACATTCTGTAGTTGTCTTTTTTTTTTTTTTTTACTGCTTCTTGCAGAGCAGGGCTACCCTACAGGCAGTGTGCCCAGTGTAATCTGCAGTTTCTTTTTAAGATTGCATTACTTACACTTCACAGTCAATTTAAGTATGCAAATTAACACAGTGTACTTGAAAATCTTTGTCATATAGTCATTCTTTTTTTTTTTGAGACTGAACCTCACTCTATTGCCTAGGCTTGTGCAATGGTGAACTCTACCTCCCAGGTTTAAGCTATTCTTGTGCCTCAGCCTCCTGAGTAGCTGGAATTATAGGTACCTGCCACCATGCCCAACTAATTTTTTGTAGTTTTACAAAAACTCCTGACCTCAAGTGATCTGCCTGCCTCAACCTCCCAAAATACTGGGATTACAGGCATGAGCCACCATGCCTGGCCTCATTTTTGTTTTAATAGTCATCAGATAAAAGATTATTCTACCTTAAAAGAACATAAAAGAACAGGTTAATGAGATGGACTCTATCAGCTTTTAAATAAGTCTGAGATGATTTGTACCACTTGGATTTTCATATACATGTTCACTTCATTTAATAATTCATTAGTAACTCCAGCATATAGCAGTGAACTAACATGAAAATAAATTATTTTTTGAAACACTAGGGCTATTTTTGTGTTCAGTTGGTTATTAAATGTTCTCAGTATTCTTACAAATTGAATGTCATCTCCCTTGAGATTTTATAAGTATTTGGTAAATATCTTCATAGTCTAAAACAGGGATTGGCAAACTATGGCCCAAAGGCCAAATACAGTCTGTTTTTGCATGAGTGCAAAGTAAGAATAGTGTTTGCATTTTTAAATGGTTGAAAAAAAATCACAAGAAGAATAACATTTCTTAACACATGAAAATTCTATGAAATTCATATTTGTGTCTGTAAATCAAGTGTTGTGACACAGCTGTGCTCATTTATGTATCATCTATGGCTGCTTTTGTGTGGTAACTCCACAGTTGCATAGCTGTGACAGAGACTGTAATGGCCTGCAAAGCCTAACATATTTACTCTCCTGTCCTTGATAGAAAATGTTTGCTTACTCCTGCTTTAAAATGTCTCATATCAGAGACTGTCCATATGTCCTCAAGTCCTACCCCTTAGTGCAATGGTTTTGTTACTGCCTTAGGGCTTTCTTCGGGTCTGAGCACTTTGCCAGTGTTCTCAGCAGGTGGGAAGGGTCTACGAATCAACACTTTCAGGGAGCAGCCCTCAAACCATGAGAGCCACTGAATAAACTCCCCAGCTTTCTTGCCCCTTGGGCATGTTCTACACCAAGTCTGAGTCCCCCACAGTGGTAACTGCTTTGATAAAACACTCTTCACTGACTTCCCGCTCCGCCAGAGTCTCCTGAGATCTCCCAAATCAACAACTTGCATGAGAATCTTGGTTGCAGAGTGTGCTGCTGGGGGAAATACAAACTAAGACAAATGTGAATTATTCTCATATATATTATTTATGGTGTCACTTTGATGTATAAGTTACTCAGGTGTGATGAAAAATTTATAACCAAACATTTGTGCCATTTTTTTTTCTTACTACTACAGGAAAGACAGATTTTATTAATTGATAGTTTTATTTTATATGACATTTATCAGCCAAATTTATCCTGAAAGATGCAGTTTGATATTTTTCTCATATTTTGATCATAAATGCCTATTCCAGGAGAGTGATTCTTGAAGTATTGAATTAATCTTTCATATTGCAAAGTCTTTCATCTTTTGTAAAATTTATATTTTCTTGTTTTATACTAAAAACTTTTCTGCTACCTCCTCAGAAAACTTCTGTTCAAATTTTATTTTGCATCAATAATAGAGCGAATCAATCCTATCTAAGGGCAGCCAAGATAATTTTTTCATATGATAATTAACGGTAGGTTCAGGATATTAAAGAAGAAGTATTTCAGAATCTGTGGAAATGTTCATATTGTCTCTTTTTGTATCGCTTAGTTAAAATTAGTTAAATAGCATTAGACTACACCTCTGCCATTTATCCTTTGTCAAGACTGCACAGGTGTCTGTATCTTGAACATAACTTCAATATTATTACTTAAGTTACATCATATATTTTATCCATTTGCTTAGTGAACCTAATACGTGGTGTCCCTTGACCAGTACAAGGAGTAGAACAGATATTGAAGAGATTTCATTGAAAAAAACCCTGAGGAATAAAATATTTGATTTATTTTGGCCACATTAATGTTTTATTGTTTAAATAAATAAATAGACTGCCTCAAATTCCTTTCTCAGCTCATCATTCTATGTTTATATCTTATCATACATGGCTAAAAGAAACTAGTTAGCACTTTTAACATTTTGCCTAACAAATCTTGGCCAAATCTACCTGTTCATTAGGAATACTTTCTATTTTCCATGTTTTCGCAGATGATAGTGTTGCTGCTTCTGCATAACATGTCACCTTTTTCCAACCTCCAATAACAATTTCCTCAGTTCCAGTCTTGGCCAAACTCTTTGAGGCCTGTCCAGAGTTTACTAACACTATCCTAAGGGCTTTTTAGCTTTTGCTAATGGTCACTTTAAGGGCCTACACATTTTTGACACTAGCTGGTCCTAAAGTCAATGCCGTATGTTTTAGGTTTTGTTGTGAAAGCACTCCCACTTCCAAGTACCAAGTTCTGGTCCAGTTGGCTATTGGTACCTGACAAACTACCCCAAACCTCAATGGCTTGAAACAATGACCCTTATATTATAGCTTGCATTTTCAGGATCAAAATCTTGGACAAGGCTCAGATGGATGATTATTCTGTTTTATATAACACTGCAGAAGTCTCTCAATGCTATTTTATAAATGATCTGGTCTCTGAGGTCCACATTTACTTCAAAACATGTCTGAGGCCTCAGCTGGGTTGGCTGGGAGGCAGTACATAGCTGGTGCAGTCTACCTAAGTGTGTGTACCTTGCCTGCCCTGCGTGGAAGCCCCAGGGTAGCTGAAGTTCCTACATGGAGGTTCAGGGCTTGAACAGCAAGTGTTCCAGTTATTAAGGAAGGTGCATGGTCTTTTGTGATCTACTCTTGGATGCCATGTAGCATCACTTATGCAATATTGAATAAATCAGTCATAGTATTCGCAGATTCAAGTGGGAGGAACATCAACTCTACCTCTCAGACAGAACAGCAAAGAATCTATAGCCATCTTTAATCTACTGCAGACATACTTTTCGATGATTTCTTGGTATGGTTACATTGTTAATAAATCCTTGAGCCTCTTACAAAGAACTAGATTAATTTGTGTCATGTCAGCAAACAAAACAGAACAAATGCTTTTGGAGATTCATTCTAAATGGTTGAGGGCAGGCCACCTGCCATGGATCTATGAATTAGCAGTTATGGGAGGGAAGGAAAGATACTCATGGAATTAGAGAACAGTTTTAAGAGCATGATGAAGCACCCTGCCTTAGTCCCTGTTTGTTCCTTTTTCTCTCTGTGACCCGGAGCAAATGAATGTTTTTTTTTCTTTTTAAGCCTCAGTTCACTCTTGTCTACAGACAATAATAACAATAAAATAATAATAATAATAAAGCCCTTATAGGATTGCCTGAACAGTTCAGTTAATATACACGAAGCAGGAACAGTTTAGTTAATATACAAAAAGCAGTGTTTTCAATATTAAACTGAGAGTCACAGTAAGAAACATATTTTACAGTATCTGTATGTGCTAAATGAAACAAAAGTATCACAAAATAACCCTTATGCTTGCTAAGTGTGATAATGATACACTCTGATATTTTCTAATATAGTCTATTTTAAAAATGTATGTTGGTAAGACCCACTACTTTGTTTTCCCAACTGACCAACCCATCATAATTGCAGTTTGTTAAAAATTTATATAAATGAACTTTTCAATGTTGATTATGTGGATCCATTGCATCTTTATGTAAGGCCATTCATAAATGAGTGATACTAGGGCCGAGTCTAAAGGTTAGTAAACATGTCTTTATGGCCGTAGCTTTCAGTCAGCTTGGACCTCAGTTTTAAAGCAATTATTTCTCATTTTGTGACTTTAAAAATTCTATATGCATTCTACTTTTACTTCTAATACTTAAAAAGACTCAGCTAAAAAAAACTTTAAATAACTTTATTTTAGAAGAAAAATGTATCTCCTTTCCATAAATGGAAAAGCAGCACTTGCTATAATTGTAAAATACCTGCTAAATATATAATGAAGCATTATTAAATTCTCATTTAATACTCTTAGCTTAAGTCTGTCTCTTCATTCAAAAGCAGTATCAGTAAGTCATGAAGAGGTTCTGCAGGGACACTGGCATTGTCATCTCCTTGTAACTAGAAGAGAAAGAGAATTGAAGAGGGATTTCTTCCTCACTAGCCCCACATGTACCATCATATGATGGATCCCACTTTGGAACACTCCGCATAGCATTTGGGCCTAGCCCTCCTGTGAGCTTCATTATTATAGTCATATCAGATGGTTCATTATTTCTAGAATGACTCCTTTTCCCAACTTGGGTACTTTGTACAGCTTTTCCCTTTGAATTAAATCATAGCAAATTAAAATGCTTTCTTTTGCCCTTTCTAAAATGTACTTGTGTCTGCCAGCTGATTATAAACACACTGTAAAACAACTATTCTTAGCTTTGAACACACTTTGGAATTACTTGGGACCTTTAAAAACACTGATGCCTGGGTCTTAAACAGAAGTTTTTATTAATTTGTTTGAGGTGTGATCTGGACAGTAGGACTTTTAAAAGCTCCCCAGGTGATTCTAATATGCATCCAAGATTGAGAATTGCTGAGTGTAAGTAACATTTTACTATTGTCTATAATCAAAGAGAGTTTCAAAACATTTATTTTGTCTTGAACTCCTAAACATTTTTTCCAAAAGGAATTTTGTAAAGAACCAAATGCATGATAAAGAGGTATTTCTAGGTCTCTGTATTTCGGTAAACTATAAAATTTACAGTGAAAAAAATGCCTGTGGAGCTTTTTAACTTTGTAAAATCAAAGGATACAAATCAGAAACATCATAGCTATCATAAGAATGTATGAATGGATGCTTTCAATTTTCTATGGAAATATTGTTTTTATTTTGTGGTTTTAAAATCTAGCTTCGATATTATACTTTGGGGACTATTATCAAGTTCTTTAGTAAACTGTAGTTTATGATAGAACATAAAATTTTATAAGAATAAAATAACATGAAGGGCACAACTTACCCTATCACTTCTTTCAAGTGAACATGTGTGCAGCTGCCTACCTTACTACATGTAGCTTTAAATGTAGGGTATTCTGATTCATTACTGATATGGTTTGGCTGTGTCCCACACCCAAAATCTCATCTTGAATTATAATCTGCATAATTCCCAAATCCCTGTGTGTCAAGGGAGAGACCAGATGGAGGTAACTGAATTATGGGGGCAGCTTCTCCCATGCTGTTCTTGTGATAGTGAGTGAATTCTCACAAGATCTGATGGTTTTATAAGTGTTTGGTATTTCCTCCTGCATTATTTCTCCTTTCTGCTGCCTTGTGAAGAAGGTGTCTTGCTTTCCCTTTGGCCTTCTGGCATGACTGTGAGTTTCCTGAGGCTCTCCCAGCCATGTTGAACCATGAGTCAATCAAACTTCTTTCCTTTACAAATTACACAGTCTTGGGTAGTCCTTGATAGCAGTGTAAAATGGACTAATACAATTGCATTCACTCCCTCTGAGCAATGTCTTTTTAAAACTCGTTTTGGTTTATGTAAGAAGGGGTGTTTTTCTTGTTCAGCACCTGGGTATGAATTTAATTATTGAAAATAAATATGATCTAATGTTTCATTGAGCTTTATCAATAATCAGGTAATTTGGTTAGCACTGTTACCTAAAAAGGCCTGAAAGAAAGCAGAATCACAAAAATCAATGGCTCTGGTGAGGAGGAAATTATTGGCATATTCATGTGATTTACTTTATATAGAATATAATTAAAAGTAGGTATAGGTTTGCATGTTACTCTAAATGCTTCTGTATTTTGTGACTTGGTTCAGAAAAATGTTATAAAAAGAAAATAGCTACTTATGTATGTTCTACATATAAAATGTAGTTTCAAAACTATAAAGTGTGTGTAGGAATGGCTTTCTAGAGTGGGCCCACTCGCCAGGCAGCTTGATTTAAAGGTGCAAGACCATTTCGACGTAAACCTGTCCTTGGCTCTGAAAACATGTAGGCAACACAGAGAAACAAGGTTGGAATTGTATAGAGCCCAAAACTAGTTACATATAAAAGAAACTTAATGAGAAGTTTTCTCAAATTGGCAAACAACCCTAAAAATTTACTTGACATTACAAATTAGGTGTTGAAATAAAAAAACTTTTAAAATCTACCAGTAATAAAAAGTCTGTCAACCAGGCTAAAAGAAAGATTGGATTACTTTTCTATTCTCTTTCTAGATGTATGACCAAATTATTGCCATTTGAAAAGGTGATCAAAGAATATGCAAATAAAAAGATGGAAAAACATACTAAAAAGGTGTGTTATATATGTCAGCTTTTAAAAATTAGCAATTCATTATTTCTTTTTTCCACATTAAAATCACCATTCACTTTTATCCCCAATTTTTTAATTTGTAACTTTACATTCCATGCAAATGTGAACCTTCCCCCACCATTCTCACTGAAGCAGTTCACCTTACTGCACAGACTTTAAAAAGTCTCTTCCCATATTATAACTTCTTATGCCATCTCATTTCTTCATTTCTGCCTTTAAATCTTTGATTCTGCTGATTGCTGATCACATCACAGGTAAATGTCTAGGTTTATGCTATTTGCTGATGAGTGTTTCATTCCTAGCACTTGAGCCCCTAACATGTGAATGGCTTTTTGTGTTCTTTTTTTTTTTTTTTTTATTGAGACGGAGTTTCGCTGTTGTTACCCAGGCTGGAGTGCAATGGCGCAATCTCGGCTCACCACAACCTCCGCCTCCTGGGTTCAGGCAATTCTCCTGCCTCAGCCTCCTGAGTAGCTGGGATTACAGGCACGCGCCACCGTGCCCAGCTAATTTTTTTTTTTTTGTATTTTTTGTAGAGACGGGGTTTCATCATGTTGACCAGGATGGTCTATGATCTCTTGACCTCGTGATCCACCCGCCTCGGCCTCCCAAAGTGCTGGGATTACAGGCGCGAGAACTGCCATATTTTAAGAGTTGTTCTAGAGAGATGAGGCCTTAACCTTCTCTTGTGATTATTAGTGGTGGGAATTTGGGAGGCAGTGTTAACTGTTACATAAATAAAAAAAGCACCATAGAGGTTTTTTAGCATCTCCTGAGTCATAACTTTTTATCTTCTATTTGGGGACTAATTTGTTGAACTGAAACTGATTGATCCAGAACACTGAAGTGTAAATATTCATAAACAGAGATGAAGAAGGGGGAACGGGGAATGAAAAGGGGGATTTTGATTTGTAGATATGTAGTCGGGTAAAATAAGTGTTAGCTCTGTGGCTGGTAGTGGAGGTACCTGTACACTTCCTTAGGTATAGGACATTATAATAAGGCTTCCTTGCTGACCCTGCCAGTTAAATAGCTTTGGGAGGTGATTTATTTTCTTGGAGTTTAAAAGATCATTCCTAATACTTGCTAATTAAGGTAGCAAGCTGGCAGTATGAATGATGCCAGTTTTATGAATGATCAAATCAGTTTGGATTGTGGCTGATAAAGCTTTGGAAAACTATTGTAGCAATTCTTCAATGGGAAAAAAAATCAGAAACCACAGGTAAAAATGTTCTAGATATTAGGAAAAAAGGTAATGAGATTTAATTGTTCAGATTGAAGGAGAATGGAAAAGTAAATGAAAACTATATTGATGTTTTAAAATTCAAGCAGAAAAAGGGTTAACTTAGAGATCGAATTTTATTACCTGGCTTTAGATGATTTTTAAAATTGTAAATTATTGGTGGATGAGAGAATACATTTACTATAAACTTGATGCTAACAATGTGACAGTGATATAAATAATAAATGCAGAATAAGTAATTTTCATTGTGGGAAATCACTGTTTTGGCACAGACAGAACTTCTTTACGTATTACTTGCTCAGGGATAGAGAAACATTACTATTAAATATGATTTTAAAATTCTTTTACCAAGTTATGATGTTAAGTCACATTGCTGATGAAGTAGATCCTCTCTGTAGCAACCATCTGGTTTTGGGTTGTAATAGTTCAATAGGGCAAAGGTAACATTGCAAAACCCCTGCACTCAGTCACTTTCCACCTCCACATTAGCTGCATGCCATAGTTGATGCAGGTACAAACTCTGACTTGCAATTTGAATTTTCCATGTCCTGTTTTCTCTTGCCCTTAATTTTCCTTGTAGGTTCTGGTGGATGTGTTGCAAAAGTTTGTTCATACACTAGCATCTGTTCTTTGACTTTCCTCATCTGAGAAATAGTGTTGTCACCTGCCTACATTGGATAGGTATGATGGATAATTTTATTTTGCAAGGCATTTTTAAACATTTTTTTCTTTTGGAGCCAAAGAGTATACTATTAACTTATTTATTAAGAGACTATCTTGGAAGGAACCTGGCTGTAGAAAATAGTATGTGTATTACTAAGGTGTTTTTGGCTGCAGAACTGACACTGTCTCTAGTGATTTTAGGCCAAGAAAGGGAATTAATTAGAAGTGTGCTCCACAGGTTTAAAAGCAGAGGGTGAGTTGAAAATTCAAGGCCTTGGGAAGGTTAACAAACAGGATCTCAATGTATCTGTATGGTGATCACTCATGGAGAATCTCTATAGGGCGCTAGCCTTCAAATGCTTCAGCTCCAAGTTCCTTCTATCCTATGTGACTCTACTTAGATTTCAGATTCTAAGAGAGAGGCTGATTGCAAGCTTTGGCTAGGAGTCTTCTTCAATGCCAATGTGCTCACATTTTGTTTGGCAGAACCATCCTGACTTCATGGAATGGAAACTCATGGGAAGAGCAAGGTACTGTGAAAAGCGTATAGAGCCAGACAAATAACAGATATCCATAACAAGTCCACTGGAGCACACTACCAGTTCTTAAACCTTAGAATAATCTGGAAGCAGGATAAAATAATTTATCTGCTTTATTAAATAGTTTTCTACTGTTGCCATAATAGGTACCACAGACTGGTGGCTTAAACAATTGGAATTTATTTTCTCCACAATTCTGGAGGCTAGAAGTCCAAGATCAAAGTGTCAGTAGGACTGGTTTCTTCTAAGGCCTCTCTCCTTACCTTGCAGATGGCCATAGTCCTCTGGTGTTTTCACATGTCTTTTCTCTGTATGTCTGTGTCTTAATCTCTTCTTATGAGAACAATAGTCATACTGAATGAGGGCTCACCCATATGACCTTATTACAGGCATAATTCAAGAGTTTGGTTTATGTATTTTCAAAATCACTGAAGCATATACTCAGAATTCGGGAACATATTTATTTTGACAGAAATGAAACTATAATGTAATACTCTAATGTAATTCTTAGAACATTGTTCTAAGACTTTTCTTTCTTCCATTAAAAATATTTGCTGGAGAGAGATCCAAGATGGCCGACTAGCAGCAGCTCAGGATTGTAGCTCCCAGTGAAAGCGCAGAGAGTGAGTGGACGCCACACTTCCAGATGAATTTTTGTTGCCCATGGACCAGGAGATTCCCAGTGGAGGAGCCCTGCGGGTCGCCAGTGTGACTCTTTTGGCCGGTGCAGCAGTTCTCAGTGTGGAGTATATGGGACTGGGAGCCCTTTTGGTTGAAGTTTGGAGCTCTGGGAAGGCAGAGTCGCCCATTCAGCTGATTGAAAAGAGGACTGAAACGGGGAGCCAGATTGAGAGATTCCTGGGCAGAAAAGCGCAACGAATCTCAATGCTGCTGTTTCAGCTGGTGCAGTGGGTTGCCACAGGGGAAATTCCCCCACAAAAAAACAGCAATTGGAAGCACTGGGTATTGAGAGTTTCACAGCAAGCGCAGCCGAACCTGGGAAGGTCCAGCTCTGTGGGGGAGGGGCATCCACTGAAGGAAAACTAAGAAACAGAAAACACTTCACCACCAACAAGCTGGACGTCCATTCAGAGACCCAATCTGAAAGTCAGCAATTACAAAGATGACAGGTGAATAAATCCACAAAGATGGGAAGAAACAAGTGCAAAAAGGCTGAAAACACCCGAAATCAGAATGTCTCTCCTCCTTCAGGGGATCACAGCTCCTCATCAGCAATGGAACAAGGACTGATGGAGAATGAGTGTGATGAATTGACAGAAGTAGGCTTCAGAAGGTGTATAGTAAGAAACTTCTGTGAGCTAAAAGAACATGTTCCAATCCAATGCAAAGAAACTAAGAATCTTGAAAAAAGGTTTGACAAAATGCTAACAAGAATAGACAATTTAGAGAGGAATATAAGGCAATTAATGGAGGTGAAAACACAATATGAGAACACAAAGTATGCACATGTTTTAACAGTTGAATTGATCAAGCAGAAGAAAGCATACCAGAGGTTGAAGACCAACTTAATGAAATAAAACAAGAAGATAAGGTTAGAGAAAAAAGGGTAAAAAGGAATGAGCAAAGTCTCCAAGAAATATGGGACTATGTGAAAAGACCTAATCTATGTTTGATAGGTGTACCTGAATGTGATGAAGAGAATGAATCCAAGCTGGAAAATATTCTTCAGGATATTATCCAGGAAAACTTTCCCAACCTAGCAAGGCAGGACAATACTAAACTTCAGGTAATACAGAGAACACCACAAAGATATTCCTCAAGAAAAGCAACCCGAAGGCACATAATCATTAGATTCACCAGGGTTGAAATGAAGGAGGAAATACTAAGGGCAGCCAAAGAGAAAGGTCAGGTTACCCACAAAGGGGAGCCTATCAGACTTATAGCAGATCTCTCAGCAGAAACCCTACAAGCCAGAGGAGAGTGGGGGCCAATATTCAACATCCTTAAAGAAAAGAACTTTCAACCCAGAATTTCATATCCAGCCAAACTAAGCTTCATAAGTGAAGGAAAAATACATTTTTTGTGAACAAGCAAGTACTCAGAGATTTCATCACCACCAGGCCTGCTTTACAAGAGCTTCTAAAAGAAGCATCACATATAGAAAGGAACAACCAGTAGCAGCCATTCCAAAAAGATACCAAGAGGTTAAGAGCATCACCATAATGAAGAATCTACATCACCTAGTGGGCAAGACAGCCAGCTAGCATTAAATGGTAGTATCAAACACACATATATCAATATCAATTCTAAATTTAAATGGACTAAATGCCCCAATCAAAAGACACAGAGAGGCAAATTGGATAAAAAGCCAAAACCCATCGGTATGTTGTATCCAGACCCATCTTACATGCAAGGATACACAAAGACTTAAAACAAAGGGATGGGCTGGGCCTGGTGGCTCACACCTATAATCGCAGCACTTTGGGAGGCCGAGGTGGGTGGATCATGAGGTCAAGAGATCGAGACCATCCTGGTCAACAAGATGAAACCCTGTCTCTACTAAAAATACAAAAATTAGCTGGGCATGGTGGTGCGCGCCTGTGGTCCCAGCTACTTGGGAGGCTGAGGCAGGAGAATTGCTTGAAACCAGGAGGCGGAGGTTGCGGTGAGCTGAGATTGTGCCATTGCACTCCAGTCTGAGTGACAACAGTGAAACTCCATTCTCAAAAAACACAAACAAACAAACAAACCAACAAAAAGACAAAGCGATGGAGGAAGATTTGCCAATCAAATGGAGAGCCAAAAAAAAAGTAGGAGTTGCAATTCTCATCTCTGATAAAGTAGACTTTAAAGCAACAAAGACCAAAAGAGACAAAGAAGGCCATTACATAATGGTAAAAGGATCAATTCAACAAGAAGAGCTAACGATCCTAAATATATACATACCCAATACAGGAGCACCCAGATACGTAAGGCAAGTTCTTAATGACTTACAAAGAGACTTAGAGTCCCACACAATAATAGTGGGAGACTTTAACACTCCACTGTCAATATTAGGCAGATCAACCGGACAGAAAATTAACAAGGATATCCAGACTTGAACTCAGACTTGGAACAAGTAAACTTAATAAACATTTACAGAATTCTCCACCCCAAATACACAAAACATACGTTTTTCTCAGTATCACATCACACCTATTCTAAAAGTGACCACATGATTGGAAGTAAATCACTCCTCAGCAATTACATAGCATTTCACAGGTTTAAATGAAATATTGGTTGGCTGCTTGTTTTTTTCCTCCCTTATTCCTTCCTGTCTCCATTGTTAAGCACATTTATTGGCATAAAAGAGGTTTTTAATACCTATTTTTAGACTGCATTCTAGCCTGGTGAATAGAGCAAGATTCCCGTTCTCTCTCCCTCTTTCTCTCTTTCATTCTATTTTTTCTTTCTTTCTCTCTTTTTTCTTTCTTCTTTTCTTTTTTCTCTTCCAAAAAATAAAAATAAAAAAGTAAAAATATTTGCTGTTTTGTTGGTTGGAATTTTAATACTAAATTCTACTGCTGACCGGCCTTTTCTCCAGGACTCTTGAGTAAGAAACAACAGGCCAATGGAAGGCAAGGTACAAGTAATAATTTCTAAAATAGAATGGCTAATCAAGTGTCCCATCCATATCTTTAAAAAGGAAGATGTCTCTATGGAGTGGTGATGGTCCATGAGGAAGAGGCCTAGAAGTCTAAGAGGGCTTCCAGCTCCCTGCTTCCTAAGTCCAGATACTTACCCAGCCTATGGGTGAGCATGGCATCCTGCCTCAGAGACCAGACTCTCCTCTGTGAACTGACAGTGTAGGAACATGCAGCAGCAGAGAGTAGTTGAAACCTATTCTTGCCTTTAAGAAATAGTAACTCTGGTGAGGCATGGTGGCTCACATCTGTAATCCCAGCACGTTGGGAGGCTGGGACAGGTGGATTCCTTGAGGCCAGGAGTTTGAAACCAGCCTGGCTAACATGGCGAAACCCTATCTCTCCTAAAAAAAAAAAAAAATAGAAAAATTAGCTGGGCATGGTGGCACTTGCCTGTAATCCCAGCTACTCAGGAGGCTGAGGGCAAGAAAATTGGTTGAACCTTGGGGGGTGGAGGTTGCAGTAAGCTGAGATTGCACTACTCCACTCCAGCCTCAGTAATGCAGTGAGATTCTGTCTCAAAAGAAAAAAGAAAGAAAAGAAAAAAAATTACCTCTGTCACTAGTAACATTTCATTCAAGAATGAGGTTGACATTAGCAATTATTCTTCTCATAGCAGACAGAAGAGTAGCTAGAACGTGGACAGATGGCTAGGAAGCATAGGTGGTATTAAGTCCTTTCCCAGGGGCTGATACAGAAATATAAGGCAGGGGATAGAAATTTCTTCTCTGGCAAACGTATCTTGGAGATTTTACTGTTTCAATACATAGAGATATAAGTCATTTAAAAGTGTCTTATTATTTTATAACTTACATGTATGTAGGATTTTAGCGTTTTAGAGACTTTCATAATCTCTCCTTCATTTCACATTCATAACAACTCACAACAATAGGTCTTGTTTTATAGATATAGGAATAAAGCCTTTAGATGGACAAAGGATTTGTCTATGACTTCAATATCTATGGATGCTTGGTTCAGTTTTCTTTCCACAATAACATTTTTTTTTTGTTAAATGCAGTGTATATTTAAATGAGATAGAAATAGTGAACTAATCTTAAAGTTCATAAGAACTGCTTTTCTGAAAGTTCTGATTTCAGCTATCTGATGTAATCTAATTCAAGTATTTATTGAAAACTACCATTGACATGTATATTTTGTATTCATTTTTAGTTTTATATTTTGCTTCCCAGTATCTGAATCCATTCCTATGATGGAGATAATTCTCTACCGTATTAATGTTGTTGGGGGTAGCATCTGCTTGTCATTATAAAGCCAAAACAGACACTCATCTTTCCAGCCTCCCTTGCAGCTAAGATAGGTGTACATGATCTAGGCTCAGTTAATCTTTTGCACTCACCTTAGACTTCGACTTGGTAGCTAGTGGCCTAAGAAGTAGGGATGGAAAAGCTCTCTGGTGGTAGGTGGTTGTCATGAAAGCATCAATATCTGGTCTCCAGGGGAAATTGGGAAATGGGGGTAATGAGCCCCAGGGGCAGCTTCTCACATTCCATGCCTGGATGGTTGTGGTGGTGGTGGAATCTCTGCTACCCAGTGTCCAACAGTCTGGCCTTCTTTATTTCTGCTCAATTTCTAGGCCTAATACTCCAAATATCATGGTGATTATGTGAGCTTTTTAGTAGCCTTTCATTTAAAAAATTTACATACAATAAATTCACTCTATGAGATATGCAGTTCTTTTTTTTCTTTTTTTGAGATGGAGTCTTGCTCTGTTGCCCAGGCTGGAGTGCAGTGGCACGATCTTGGCTCACCACAAACTCCACCTCCTGGGTTCAAGTGATTCTCCTGTCTCAGCCTCCAGAGTAGCTGGAATTACAGGCGTGTGCCACCATGCCCAGCTAATTCATATATTTTTAGTAGAGAAAGGGTTTCATCATGTTGGTCAGGCTGGTCTTGAACTCCTGACCTCGTGATCTGCCCACCTCGGCCTCCCAAAGTGCTGGGATTACAGGCATAAGCCACGGTGTCTGTCATGGGATATGCAGTTCTATGAACTTTAACTATATATAAAGTTAGGTACCCACCACTGTCATTATATAGGACAGTTCCATCATGTCTCAAATTCTCTCATGCTGAACCTTTGTAATCAACTCTCATCCACCTCAATGCTTGATGTTTTCTATCCCTATAGTTTTACATTTTCCAGAATCATAGAATATTACCTAATGGTTTCTTAATAACATGCTATTGTAATATTAACATTTTCAATAAATATTAATAAATTTGTTTTCTGCTTAATAGCTAAGATTTATTGAATGTTTTAACATTTGCTCTACTCTGTTCTTATTAAGTGCTTTACATGAATAAACTTTCCTTACCTTCACTAGAATTCTAATAGGTGGATCCTCTAATTATCCCCATCTTATATATGAGAATGCTATGGCACAGGAAGGGTTAAGGAACCCATCCAAGGTCACCAGCTAATAAGTGGTAGTAAAGATTCAAATCCAGGCAGCTTGATGCCTGATGTAGGATTTTAAGCACTATCTGTACCAGCTTATAAACCAGCCAGAATTGGTTTTTGTTGCTTGTAATTGTGAATGATAGGATTAAATGATAGTTTTGAATGAGAGGATCAGTAAGCAAAAAGAATTAGTAAGCAAAAAGACTCAAAGTCCACAGTCATGGATGGTATAATTGGGTTGGGGAGACAGATATTATTCAATTAATCTTATCAATGAATATAATTACAAATGTAGGTATGTGAAGAAGGAAAGGATCATGATATTTAGTGTTCATTAGAAAGGAACGTGAGCTAGAGTAGGGGTTATTGAAAACTTTTCTGAGAAAGTGATACTTTGACAGCGATGTGAATGAATGAGCCAAGTCAAGAGTGTTTTTAGACCTATGACACATGCAATGGAGTCTTCTGGAGGAATCCATGGGTGCCAAGACCCTGAAACAGGAGGCAAGATGCCCACTCTAATTGGAGCATGGATGGTGAGGAGGAGCCTCACTACTAGCTAACGTAGATGAAGCTAGAGAGTTAAGCAGGTGACCAACTCAGGGCCTTGAAAGGACACATCAAGTACTCATGAGGCTTTGCTTCTCTCTGGCTCTACTCACCTACACAAGGCAAGAAAATAAAATAGAGGACAATGTGCGTAACCTTTGGTTTTGTTTTCTCGTGGGCCAGCACTCATAATGGGAAGGTAGTAAGTGCCGGATCTTTTGTATAGATGATTCCTGGAAGGTATTCCTAGACCACATGCCATACCTCAAGAGGTTTCCGGAAATATAATGGAATCCATGTGATATGCACCTTGGGATTGGCTCCTTGTTAGGTGTGAAGTTAAGAATTTCTTGACACTTTGTATCTGTGAGCTGCAAGGAGTGCAATACCTTGTATTTTGAGTACTTAAGTGATTGGTAAGTATCTCAATAAACACAACAAAATTAGTAAATAGATAACCATCTTTCCTTATCTATAGGCTTTATAGATCAAGGTGTCAATGAACCATGGCAATTTAAAAGTGTAGCATCATTTTACAAATAAGGTCATCAAATACAAAAGTACAGGTTAACTTGACTAAGGTTGCACAAATAATTAATGGAAGGACTACAACTAATTCTAATATTTTCTGACCTCCAAACTACTTCATGAGTATTTTGGCACACATATTTCTAAAACAGATTGATAAAAATTTTTGTTCCAGTGACTTAATATTAATACCAGCCAATGCACTGCTATTTGATAGAAAGTAGCTTTAGACATCCAAGAAACACAAAATTGAATTTTTCCTAGATACTACATGAGTATTTTCAGTAAATTAATTTAAAAATCAGTAACTGTGATAAAATATTCTCAACTTTTTTTCATAATTTCACATTTGACTAATCTTTTATAACAGCTGTATGGGCATTAAGTTAGTACTGAGAGGAAAACTTTCACAACTCTATGAATTCAACAGAACCACAAGGCTTTGAGAAAATAAGTTAATATTCTGAAGCACATTAATTAATACTTTTGACTACCCTGACCAGTTAAAGATCCTTGGAGACATATACCCCAATTTCAAATCCAATTAAAATGATATCCATTACTAAATTAACCCATATACACTTAAATCTTGATATAAAATGACATAGTCTCAAGACACTGATTAATTAATCAAACATGCAAAAATATGTCAAGAAAATTATTAATCCACCTGTTCCGATGTTATATCTCAAAGGTCTTCAAGCTCCTCATATATTAGAAGTATTATATACTACATCTATTCTTCTTTACTTCATTTAAAAGATAACACTGAAAAATATTTCGCCATATGCTTGTTTAAATGCAGTGATGTATAGGTACTTTTCAAAGCATGCGGTGATATTATTAGGTGTCTCTGAATATAGCCAAGTTGAAATGAGACTATCTGAACTAAATGGAAATTATTTGCTGCTCTAGTGCCCATGCATCAGTATCATCTCTGGGTTTTTATTGTTTTAATGAAGAAAATCTAACCACTTGAAGATTAGAAACATCTGTTGTCACCTACCATAGCTATGGTGGGTAGAATTCCAGGACTCCTTTTCCTTTAACTGTGTAAGCTTACTCATGTTTCCAGCCTCTGGCACTGAGAACCTTTGCTCTCACTTAATCCCTGTTGACACTTGTGTAATGCTCCATAGCAAGGAGTTGGCTTTTATTTGCAGCTTAGCCACTTTGCTTCATGCCACCCCATGGCATTGTCTTCTGCTAATAGTCAGAGGTCTTGAGATTCTTCTTCTCCAATAAAAGGTTTGTTTTCAAACATTTCTTCCTGTTTTGATGTACTTAATCTTTGAGGAAAAGAAAAGACTTGTAGATTCTATGTGGAATGATGACAAAGACTGATTATTTGTTATGAGAAACATAAATCTAAAAGTTTTGAAATCTTGGAAACAAAACTTCAGGGGTTCAGATAGGTTTGATCATGATATTGTATACAATTTTTTCTTCATTTATTCCACTAATTAGAATGTATAAACATTTACCAGTGTATTGAGGACTTCTCCAATTTTAAACAAGTTCATGAGTATATTTGAATAATAAACCTTTCATTTTATAACATCAGTGCCTTATATTTCTTTGATAGATATAGTCTGGGTTTTATTTTATTTTTCTCTGAAGTGTCTGACTGGAATGAATAATATATATTTATCTTAGGCTTATGTTGTTTTCAGCCTTCATTGCTATCTGATATGGTAAGTTGCACTAATTTTAAGTCCTATTTTTATGTCGAAGTGAGTATTCTTGGTTTTGGTTAACAAGTACAACTGTTGGCAAATAAATATGGATTGTATAGCAGTATAGATAGAAGACAGATACTATTGAGAGTGATGACTCGTGATCATTCCGTATTTGCCTTGCCTTCCTTGTGACATTTTCTGCTGGCAAATATTGAATAAATGAATCATTTTCTCTAGCTTTTCTAGCACAGTTACCTTCTAATCAACTTGCTTTTGTTTTTTTCATTTTTTTCAGGGGAATAGAACTTCCTGCAGTGAAATGCTACAAATGATCCAAATCTTATTCCCTAGTGCAATGGTTTGCAAAGTTTCCTGTGAATCATAATCACCTACAAGTTTTTTAAAATACAGATTGCTAGGCCTCATCCACAGAGTTTTGGATTCAGTGGGTCAGGAATGGGGCTGGCTAATTTGCATATCAAATGAGTTGTCAGGTGGTGATGATGCTATTGGCCTGGAAACCACTTTTTTTTTTTTCTTTTAAAGACGGAGTCTACCTCTGTTGCCCAGGCTGGAGTGCAGTGGGTAATAACAGTTACTGCAGCCTCGACCTCCCAGGCTCAGGTGATCCTCCTATCTAAGCTTTCTGAATAAGTGGGACTACAATCACATACAGGCATACATCATCAGGCCTGGCTAACTCTTTTTTGGATTTTTTGTAGAGATGGGGTTTCACTATGTTGCCCATGCTGGTCTTGAACTCCTGGGCTTAAGCTACTTGCTCGCCTAGGCCTCCTAAATTCTTGGGATTACAGGCATAAGCCACTACACCCAGCCTAGAAACCACATTATATTATAAGAATGTGCAAGGAAAATAAATCTTGGGACCCCAAAATCACTAAGCCAATGAAAAACGTCAAGCTGGGAAATGCTTAGGGCAAATCAGCCTTTCATTTTATTCCTACAAAAGACAAAAAAGGTACATACCTCCCTCACAATTTGTACCCAAGGAAATTCCTTGTGGAATTTCTTCTTTAGAAAGGCTAATCAGAAACTCAAAAGAATGCAACTGTTTATTTCTTATCTACCTATGACGTGGAAGCTGCTTCCCCACTTCGAGTTGTCCCACCTTTCCAGACTGAACCAATATACATCTTATATGTATTGATTGGTGTCTCATGTCTCCCTAAATTGCATAAAACCAAGCTGCGCCCTGATCACCTTGGGCACATGTTGTCAGGACCTTCTGAGGCTGTGTCATGGGCACATCCTTACCCTTGGCAAAATAAACTTTCTAAATTGAGATCTGTCTCAGATATTTGGGGCTCACAAGAACCACTCTTTTAAGGTAACTGAGTGCCTGTGCTGTGGACAATAATCAATTATCTCTGTGTCCCAGGGGAGGCAGTGAATTGGTCTCCTGCCATAAGATCCTCCATAGCTTCCAGTGCTCAAAGTTCTTTCTTTCCTTCCCCCTTTTTTTTGCTGTAAGGCTTGGCCACTTAACCACTGCAATTAAAAATCCTCTTTATTCTCCTCACTAGGGCTGGTTGTTATCAAGAGTAACTTTCTTTTTCTTTACTGTGCCCAAAGCACCTAGGGCCTTTTCTCTTTATGGAGTTTCAACTAATTGTTTTAGAAAAAGGAGAAGATATACAAGATAGATACATTTAAGAAAATTCCAAGACTTGCAGATTTTCCCAGCAGAGATCTTTGGTTTGTAGTTCTAAACTCCCTTTCATATGGTAACTGGAAGTCTCAATGGATTTACTCTTGGCTTTTAACCTAGTTTTGAAGGGATATTTCTTGTTTGTAGTAAGGCCATAGGAAGAAGAGTGACCTAAGGAAAGTGAATTTCTTGGGATAATTTTCTGAAGTGTCTCTTGATAATATCATTAATTTTCTCTACCTTTCCTGAGGATTGGAGTCTCCAAGCACAATGTAGATGGTATTCTATGCCTAGTGCTTTTGAAACCCCTTGTGTGACAGCTGCCTTAAATGAGGGTCCATTGTCATTTTGAAGATACCTAGGTAGACCAAAGCAGGGAGTTATTTCATTAACTAACACTTTTATTACCTCAGAGACTTTTTCTGTATGGCCTGGGAACGCCTCTACCCAGTTAGTGAAGGTGTCTACCTACCAGCAGGTATTGAATGCCCTTTGTCTTTGGCATATGGGAAAAGTCTATTTGCCAATCTTCCCCTAGATAACCTCCTATTCTTTGGGTTTGAGGAAAAAGGAGTCACTTGTTCAGGGGATTGTTTTTAAGACAGACTTCACAAGCATTAACAACTTGCTTAATTGTTTTTAGCAAGTTCTCTCTTGAAAATAATCTCTGGACACATTGATACATCTTATCCTTTCCCAAGTGAAAAGCTTGGTGAAGGACTTTAAAGACTTTCCATTGGCTAGAGGCTGGCAAGTAGAGCTTGACATCCTCTGACTATAGCCTTCCTAAGCGCTGAAATGTATCTCCTTTAGAAGTGGCCCATTCTACTTCTGTAGGGGAATATTGAGGTTTAATTTCTCCTACAAAGCCTTCCCAGACTAGACGGGTTTGAAGTGAGTTGACATCTTAAGGCTCTCTTGCTGCTGGCTTGGCTGCCTGATCAGCTAATCTGTTTCCTTTGGCTACCTTATCTGTTCCCTTTTGATGTCCCCTACAATGCATTACTGCAATTTCTCATAGAAAAAAAAACTAAGGATAGTAACCTGTTAATTTCCTGGTGATATTTTATAGGGGATCTATTGGTGGTAAAAAAAATGCCTTTCCTTCCAAATGGCCGCATGATCATGGAGAACTGGGAAAGCATACTTGGAGTCAGTGTAAATATTAGTTACCATTCCTTTGCTTAATTCAATTGCTCTTGTAAGAGCTATTAGCTCAGCTAATTGAGTACTTGTGCCTGGAGGGAGAGACACACTTTCAATGAAGTCATTTTGCATATCTTGCCTTGTGGATACCTTGTTCTACAAAAGAGCTCCCGTCTGTGAAGAGTCCAGTCTGGATTCTCTAGAGGAGTTTCCCCAAGATCCTCCTTGGTTGCAGAGGTCTGCACTATGACTGTTCACAGTTAAGTTCAGGTTCCCTAATTTCCTCAGGGAGGAAGGTGGCTGGATTTAGGCTAGAACAAGTTTTTAATTGAATGTTGGAACCCTCTAATAGTAGGGCCTGATATATAAAGAGTCAGCTATCTGTTAGCCAAAGGCTTCCTACAGTAGTCCTGCCATGTTATGTGGTGTAAACAGTTAAATCATTTCCCAGGGTAAATTTGGAGGCTTCTGGTGTCAGCAAAGCCACTGAGGCAATGACTCGGAGGCATACTGGCCTGATATACTGGCCATCCTTTAGCCACCAGATCAAGTTCCTTACTTAGGTAACCCACTGGCTATTGAGCTGGTCCTTGGGCCTGTGTTAAAACTCTCAGGGCTATTCCCTTCCTTTCTGATTGATACAGAATGACGGCCTTCCCTACAGGAAGGCTGAGAGCTGGTACCTTGAACAAGGCTTGCTTTAGCTGATTAAAGGCCATTTGAGCTTCAGGTTCCTACGTTAAAAGATGAGTTTTAGTACCCTGAGTTTCTTTTATGAGGTTAAACAACGGATGGGCTATTTCACCATACCAGGTATCCATAGCCTACAGAATCCTGTATACCCAAAAATCCTCTTAGTTACTTGAGAGTTTTGGGGAGGGGGATGGAGGAGATAGAATTAATCCTTTCTTCCCCAATGCTCTGGTCCCCTCTGACAGCACTAAGCCTAGGTACCTTACCAAGGTTTTGAAGAGCTGAGCCTTGGGTTTTGAAACCTTAAATCCTCTGCTAGCTAAGAAGTTAAGTAGAGCTTCGGTGCCTTCCTGAGAAGCTTCCTCAGTTGGGGCGTAAAGCAGAATATCATCCATGTACTGCAAGACCCTAACTTGAGGATGAGAGAACTTGTGAGAGTGCCTGTTCAAACAGATGAGAACTATCTTGAATCCATGAGGCAACACTGTCTGTGTTAACTGGGCAGTCTGGCCAGAGGAATCTTTGAAGATTCCTTCGCTCCTGGATTCCCGGAACAGGTATTGAAAGTCAGGATGTAACTGTATGCAGAAAAAGGCATGCTTTAAATCTAGGACTGTAAACCATTTAGTTCCCTCAGGTATTTGAGTTAACAGGGTATAGGGATTAGGTACTACTGGATGGATTGGAACTACAGCTTCATTAAAGAGTCAAAGGTCTTGAACTAGTCTCCATTCCCCATTGGGTTTCCGCACTCCTAATATTGGGGGGTTGTAGGTGCTATTACAAGGTGTGAGGAGGCCTTGCATCTTTAGGTTATCAATAATGGTTGCTAGCCCTTTCCCAGCCTCTGGCCGTAGGGGCTTCTTTCCATAACTGCCTTTGGTTATGAAAAGAAGTGGGATCCTTAAGACAGATTTGGACTGGCCTAGCAGTTACAGCTTGACCTATTTTTCCTTGAGTTGTCCACACTTCTGGGTTAATGTTAACTTTCATCAGGGTAGACAAAGAGTTTGTCCTGGGGCTACAAAGATGCTAGCCCCCATGTAAGCTAGAATATCTCTACCTAGTAAAGGGGTGGGACTTTTAGGCACGATTAGAAAGACATGTGTAAATAGTAAGTCTCCCCACCCGCAGCTAAGGGGTTGAGAAAAATATTGAGTTAGAGTTTTTCCTGAGAGGCCCCTTATGGTCGTGCTATGGGAAGAGGAGAGGCATGGATTAGAGTGGAGGAGAGTGGTGGAGAGATACTGGCTTCAGTATCCAGAAGGAGATCTACTTTCCTTCCTTCTTCCTTTCTTCAGTTTCCAGAATCACCCAAGGCTGTAATGGTAGTCTGAGTCACTGGAGCCAGGGGTTTGAGCCCTGGGACCCATCAGTCCTGTTGGACCGTCTGTGAGACTGGTTCTGAACACAGTGACCTCCACCTCCAGCTTCATCTCCGGTGGTCTCCACCACTGGGGGCAGCTTCATCTCCAGTGGTCTCCACCACAGGCTGGACAGGGTCAAGGTGGCATTGTCTTGCTTCCTGGGCATTCCTTCTTAAAATGCCCTGACTGACCACATCGATAACAGCTTGTGAGTGCACTTCAGGGATTCTGGACTTTACAAGCTTGTAAAGCTGTTACTAGAGCCTCTGTTTTTCTCTTGTACTTCCTCTTTTTTTCTCTGGCCTCCTGATCGCTATTGTAAAAGACTGACGTGGCTATCTCAGGAGGTTTTCTAGGGTGTTATCTGGTCCTATCACTTGCTTCTGTAGCAATATCGGGAGCTGCCTGTGTAATAAACTTATCCTTTAGGATAAACTGTCTCTCCAATGAATCAGGGGATAGAGAGATATGCTTTATTCATGCCCCCCTCAGCCTTTCCATAAAAGCAGTGGGATTCTTGTCTTGTCTTTGGTCTATCATAGACAGTTTAGAGTAATTGAGAGGTTTAGCCCTGGTCTTCTGTAGGCCTTCTAATATACACCTTAAAAAGTATTTCCTTTTTCATTCATCGTCTGAGTTACTGGGATCCCAATTAGGGCTATCTACTGGAACTGCTTCCCTTCCTTGTGGGAATGAAGTTTCCACCTCTTCCTCACCTTCCTTTTATCCTCTTTTTTTCTTTGGTCTGCTATAGGAGGCATATTGCTCATCTCTATATTTTTCTGCTGCCTGCAGAACTGCCTGCTTTTCAGTTGCGTGAGGGTTTGACTTAGCAGCAACATAATATCCCTCCGTGTGAGATCAAACAACCTCAGTTAAATTTTGGAAAATTTCTATATACCTATCGGGGTCATCAGACAATTGACCTAAGTCTCCCTTTATTTGCTTACGGTCCTGCAATGAGAAGGGAACTTGAACCCTTATGGCACCATTCCCATCAGACATTACCTGGAGGGGTAACAGTGAAGAGGAGGAGAGAGTAAGATATACTGGAGATGGTGGAGCTGATAGAACTATTGGAAGGGTTAGGACGTTCAGTAGCAGTTTCAGATTGCTCCTTTGGAGCCTGCTTTAGCTCTGGGGAACTATTCCCTGTGGGCTTGCCTGCCACTACTGCTAAAAGAATTAGGTGATTTTACAGAACTTGTAAAGGTCTGGGTTGTCTTGCAGAGCAAAGAAAGCCTGTACGTAGGGGACCTTGGTCCATTTGCCCTCCCGTTTGCAGAAAAGTTCTAACCGTTGGATAATATTAAAATCAAGGCTTGCTGCAGGTCAAGTTTGCCTATCTCCAGGAGGGTAGGAAGGCCATGCCCTGGTGCAATAGAATATGAGGAACTTTTTCTTCAAAGTTTCAGGATCAAAGGAGTCTCAGTACTTTAAAATAAATTCCAGGGGAGTGCATGTTGAAGACTATGCATTGCCCATCTAGAAAGAGAAGTGAGAATAAAAATGTCCTCACTTTTAGTGGACATCTTTCCCTCCTTGTAGTGGAAGAAGGGGAGGTTCTCTCACACTCTCTGGAAGCAGAGCACAGGTTATTGAAAACAATGGGATGGCAAGAATATCCTGAAAATGATGAGAATTGCCTTCCCTTCACAGAGGATGAGCTCAAAGAGTTTCACATGAAGACAGAGCAGCTGAGAAGAAATGGCTTTGGAAAGAATGGCTTCTTGCAGAACCACAGTTCCAGCCTATTCTCCCCTTGGAGGAGAGAATAGCACTTGCAAAGCAGAGTTTGAGGACTCAGATACCGAAACCAGTAGCAGTGAGACATCAGATGATGATGCCTGGAAGTAGGCATATAATGCTCACCATTAAATCAGACCCGGTAAATTATGTGTGTTTAGGGAGTATATAAAAGAAATCGTTCTTTTCCTTTTCTTATGTTGTTGTATACCTCATTCAGAAGGGAAATAATCATATCCCAAAGACAGAGCGATTGGCTTGTTTTGCTTTTGTTGTTGTTCTTCCCTGTTATCTGCTTAATAGAGAGAAGTTTGTGTGGTGGAACAGATTTTTTAAACACACACACACACACACACACACAGTATATATGGGGTGATGCACAGGTAGGAGCTGGCAATGCAGAGAGAAGAGACACTGGTCTGCAGCAACAGCTTCTACTACCAGCCCTTGGGGCACTCACCCCTGTGCTCAAGCAATCATTGTCAATGACAAAGTGACTATTGAAGTTATAATTGTATTAAATTAATGCTAATAATTTGGATATTTTATTTTATTTTTGGCTGCTCGGGTAACTTTAGCCCTTAACCAAGCACATGTGGTTTTATGTTTTTTTCTTTTTCCTTTTTGGGGACAGCTGTAAAATATTTGGATATAGGAAACGTTGTGTTACTCTTGCAGCCTTGATATTCAGGGTGGATTGTAAAATATAAATTTTTGTGAGATTTCAAAGATTAAGATTATTTTGATAACATTATTTACAGATTTAAAAGATGTGGTTATCACAATTTCATTCCCAGAAGAGGCTAGAACCTGATTTACTTCCAAGAGGTGATGCTGTTGGCTTAGAAATGCTATGTGCTCTCCAGAGAAGTGGTAGCAAGTAACGTCCTTGTACATTTCATGTAAAGAAAGAGTAAGAGGCTGTGGATAGAGAAGGAAGAGTTTTCCGACAGGACAGGTGAGGTTCTCTGTCAACACCCAGAGTGGGCTGTCGGAGGCTGCGTCTAGTCCAGAGGCCTTTGAATCACACCATGGTGTGCCCTGGCCAGAAATTCTCAGTTGCCTCAGAACTTTTCCCAGCCTCACTTGATGGCAAGGTTAGCCATGAGAAGAAGCTATGTCAAATATGGCCAGCATTCCCAATACCCAAACTCATATACTCCAGACACCTAGATAGTTATAAAGAAATACATAGAGAAATACTTCAAGGCCTATATTTGTATAATAGCACAATTTGCAATTCCAAAAATGTGGAACCAGCCCAAATGCCCATCAATCAATGAGTAGATTAAAATAGCAGGGGGTTCTCCATGTTCTTCCCAGCAAGCCTTACATCCTTGACTTGAGTATGGCAGCAAAGGCTAAGCATGTGTACTAGGCTGATGGATGCCCATTGATTTATTTAATTTATTTTTAATTTATTTTAGCAGAAAGTGATTTATTTGGCAGAGAGAGAGAGAGAGAGAGAGAGAGAGAGAGAGAGAGAGAGAGCGCTATTTATTTTAATATAGAGGCAAAGAGTGCCTCGGAATGATAGAACAGATTTCAAGCTTGCTCCCATACTCACCACTCTGACTAAGGCTGTACCTCAGATTCCCAGCCAGTGCACCAAAATGGTTCTTCCTCTTGAGTTGAATTAGAAAGAAACGACATGGACATGCGTGAAGTAGTTTTAAGGAGCAAAGAATTTAATAGGCAAGAAAGAAGGGGAAGAAAGAAGCAGCTTCCCTGTACAGAGATAGAGGGAGGGGGGCTCCAAAGCTGAGAGATGGAACCCTGCTTTCAGGTAGTATCAACCAGTTATATTCGTGGCTGGTGAGGGTGATGTTTGATTTGCAAAGGGCTCAGAGGATTGGTTTGACCAGGCATGTCATTCATGTAGCTTGAGAAAAAACTGGCCCTCCCACCCCTTTTTTCCTATCTGCCTAAAATAATTTCTTGATAACTCCTACCTCAATGAGACCCAATCAAAGAAGAACAGTATTATCCTTTTGGTTCAAGTGAGTAACATGTATCTTTGAGGAAATTTACGTGTCTGCCTCACTTGAAAATTATTATCCATTTGGTATACCGTTGCAAAGAACAAAATGGCTGATTACCTTTCAGAGAGAAAATAACAAATGGACAATAATTTTCAAGTGAGGCAGGCAGTATGACTTTAGAAACAGGCAAATTCAGATTGTATGTTTTGCGTATTATTTTTTTGTGACCTTGCATGTGTCAGTTAAACAGGGTGAGCCTTAGTTTTCTCATCTGTAAAGTGGGAATGATATTATTTACCTTATATAGTTTTTTACAAGGCATTTACCATAAAGCCCTAGAAAAAAGATTTTTCAATGTTTGGCAGCTATTATAATTACAGCAGTAATATTATTAATAAAAATACTAAGTGTCTAAAATATTAGGGATACTAAATGACATTCTTCTAAATGGATCCTTGGTAAAATTATAGAATCTCAGATTTGGAAGACCTCAGAGGAAACTTCTCTCATTGCTTTACCTTTCATTTATGAAGCACCTACTATATACAGCATTAGACACTGTAAACTCTTTTATCTGTGGTTGCTGATACAGTGCTACTGATCCTCTGAACAAACACCTATAGTGAAAGACTACTTACTACTTGAGACAGATCTCCATTCCATTTTCAGATCACTTTAATGGTTAGAAATTTGTTCCATTGTTTATTAAAATCTGCATCTCTCTTAACTTCTGCTCACTAAATCATTATATATTAGTCTAGAAAGCAATACAAAGCTCACATTGTCAGGATGTGGCAGTTATTATGAGTAACTTCCTCTAAGAACTTGGAAATAAATTTATTCTCTGAGAGTTAACTTTTAAAACTAGCATAATAGATGACATTGTAGATATGTACATACCTTGTAAGTGGTTCCAGGCTTAAAAAACTGGACTCTATTTAAGAGGTTGCAAACTCATATGCTCCAGACAGCTAGATACTTACAAACAAACACGTAGAGAAATTCTTCAAGGCCTATATGTGCATAGCAGCACAATTTGCAATTGCAAAAATGTAGAACCAGCCCAAATGCCCATCAATCAATGAATAGATTAAAATGAAGAAACTGGCATATATATATGATGAAATACTACTCAGCCATAAAAAGGAATGAATTAATGGCATTCACAGTAACCTGGATGGGATTGGAGACTATTATTCTAAGTGAAGTAATTTAGGAATTGATTTACAATGAGGTCATACTGGATTAGGGTGGGACCTAATCCAGTGACTGGTATCCTTATAAGACGGAAATTAGAACAAAGACAGACAGAAGGAGAATGCCATGTAACTATGGAAACAGAAATTGGAGTGATTCATCTACAAGCCAAGGAGCCCCAAGAATTGCAACCACCAGAACCTAGGAAGAAGCACAGAAAATTCTTCCTTAGAGTTTTCAGAGAGCATGGCACTGCCAATGCCTTAATTTCAGACTTTTAGTCTCTAGAATGGTGAAATAATGAAATTCTGTTGTTTTAAACCACCCCAAATTTGTGGTAGTTTTTCATGAAAATCCTAGGAGACTAGCACACTTGGTGTCTGGGGTGGTGTGTTTGCCTTTAGATAATTTAAAAGGAAATGTGTTGGCAACTATTGTTGGTGGAAAGATTGATAGGGAATCTTGGCACATACTTTCTTCCTTGTGTTCACAGGATTAAAGTCCACTCCTTTTCTTTTAGGAAAGGCAGAAACTAGAGCAGAAAAATAAACATTAAAATCAAGACTAAATTAAAAATAAAATCAGACTGAGACCAGAGGCAACAATGTTCAGAAGACACAAAATGACAGTGGAATGGGGCTTATCTCATTTGAGGAGAGGTAGAAATTCTTCAGAAGGGAATTAGAGCTTCTGGACCAGGGAGGGGCCTAAAGAAGGCCTAAGCCTTGATGATTAGAAAGCATAAGGGTGGTTGAGAGGAAACAAGATGATGTTGGTGTGGGATGTCTTTCAAAAATGCACTTCTTCCCCCTTTCTTCCTTTATGGCATAAGTGCACTCTTTAGTTAGAGTATGTTTACTTCATACATTTTGGGTGCAATTTGGAAGTAGTTTTTATAAGTAAAAGAACTGCTCAACCCATCACACCTCTTCCAGAGTTCATATGAGTCTAGAAGAGACAAGCATGGCTGAACTTAAGAAGGGGATTAGGCAGAGTGGACACAGGTGCTCTGTCACACACTACTAGTTGGAGTGGTATCTAGACCAGCAAAGAACTTTTAAGTAGAAGGCAACTAGGCTGTTTCTCAGGCTTTTTCCTGTAACATAATGAGGAATTCAATTTCCACCCACTTCTAAGGGGCAAGAAGAAAGGGTACTGCTAGCCACTAGTTCATATAGTTTTGTATAATTTGTTACAAAAGATACCCCTTCCTCAAGATATCTGACTTCCATCTGGTTACATAAATGCCATAATAAATATACAAATATATGGAATTCATGTGAATGGAGATATTGTTGCCTTGCAAGTGGCCATTGTATATTGTACAATTTATACGACCTGTATTACTGTTCATGGCGACCTTACCTGGCACATTTGGATTGCAAGAATATCCAGAAAAGGACATATCAATCCAAAAAAGTTGGTCAACTTACCTTGGAAACAGAAAAAAGAGAGTCCCTGGGGAAAACATTAACATCGACCATCTAGTCATTGTTCTGGAAGAGTTGGATTTGCAGGTCTGTTTGTCCCCATAGTGTGATGATCACATCATACTAACTTACCCTGGTTCTGCTTAGCATCTGAATCAGCTGTAACTCCTTAACATTGACTGCTTACTCACCTGCTAACTGTAGTTTTACCTCTATGACTTTAGCTAACTATGCTAAGTTACCTGCTCTGCGTGTTTATTCTCTCTCATTTAAATGCCTTAATTTTGCCTTCTGGTGCCAATATTTTTGTTACGGTGTTAATATTTGTCCCCTCCAAAACTGATGTTGAAATTTAACCCTCGATGTGGCAGTATTAAGAGATGGAGTCTTTAAGAAGTTATTGGGTAATGAGGGCACTGTCCTTGTGGATTAATGAGTTAATGGGTTATCATGGGATTAATAAGTAATCATCTCTGTGTCCCTGGATAACTTTGTATAGCAGACCCACTTTACCAGCCCAGAAATGCTCACTTTTGGATGGTTACTAGTGTGTACTAAACTTCTGCTTTATTTCCCTAACAACATTTTGGAGCCTCTTCATCACAGCACTTAACTTATACCTGACAAGAAGCAGTTAATTCTACAGATAGACTGTCTCAGCATCGTGGGGCACATGGTATTTCTTGAATCATGGGAACTTCCTATTGACCAGCCTGAATCAGGGGATAGGGTGGGTAGACAAAAAGCTACAAATATCTACTACAACAGATTTTACAAATTTTTATATTAAAAAAAAGCTCTGAAGCAAATACCCCCAGTTTAAAAAGAAGAAGATAGCACTTTAGTGAAACTTTTATCTGAAAGAAAGGCATCACTTTATAAAAGCTGCTATAGGAAAAAAACCCTAGTTTCCAATATTAACTTAATTTTCTTGGATTAAGAATTTTAAGGATTTTTAAGGATTAAAAGCCATTAATTGTTTTAGTAGAAAACTGTTCCAATATCTATTGCTGTGTAACAAATTACCTTCAAACTTAGTGGCTTAAAACAAGAATACTTTTATTTTTTTCTAATCATGATTCTGGGGACAAAATGGGCTTCACTAGGTGGTTCTTACTTGGGATCTCCATTTGGTGGTGGCCAGATGGTGGCTGGGGCTGAATCGTCTCCAGGCTCACTTCCCCCCACGACTGGAGGTTGATGCTGGCTTTTGGTCGAGACCTCATCTGAGACTTTCTGTAATCTCAATAAGGTCTTTCCTCTTCTTCATGACGTGTGACTGGTTTCAAAGAGTGTCCCATAAGGCCCATGTAGAAATTGTATTCCCTTTTATAAACTATCCTCTGAAGTCAGATCACTCCATTTCTGCTATAATCATAGGCCTGCCCAGGCTCAAGGAGGAGACATATGGCCTGTCAGTGAGAGAAGTGTCAAGATCACATCCCAAGAATATATCTGGAATGGAAGATCTTGTGGTTATGTCAGAAAGCAGTATCTGTCACAGTCCCCCCTTTGGCCATAATAATTTACATTATTCCTCTATCCAAAATATGCTTGCCTTTCCCTCTTCTACCAAATCTAATTTCATTATGGCATTTGCTTGAGGTCTAGGAATTGAAATCAGGCCCAGGTGTAAGTGAGGCTCCTTCAATGTGGTTCCTTGGATATATCTCCTTGAGGACTGTTGCTCTCAATTTTCAGACGTGAATTAAAGGCTGTCTCCCTTCTACGTCACTAACACATAATGGTAGAATAGTTCACAAAGGGTAGGACAAGGGCACAGAGCAGCCACTGATTGATAGCATGTTTCCATATCCGTGATGAGGGCTCAGTCCACCTGCCTGGGAGGTGTTCTTCATGGCTCTTGGCTCTACCCTCTGGGTTCCTTAGTCTGCTTTCTGCCTGTAGAAGGGTAGAGGTTTTTAAATTTATGTTGTTATTTAATAGTTAGTATTTATCTGTCCTTTTCAGTCCAAGCTGACAGTGATTCCTCCAGAATACTTATTTTGAAAGCATTGTCTTTTTAAGTATATCAATTTATAATCCTGAGTCACACCCTCCTATTATTTCAGATAAACCTCTTTTTCTCTCAGGTTCATATAAGACTGTGGGACACAACAACCTTGAGATTCTTAAAGCCCAATCATTTAACTGAGAAGATCGGCAAAGCACACTCTTAAGATCCTTAAAAGTCTTTTGGTCTGACTGGAAGGTTCTATCAGGCACCACTTTAAATCTTTTTAAAATCCTAAGTGTTTTACAGTCTTACCCTACGTTTCATTTATAGACCATGTTTTCCTGACAGTGCACTGGATTTCATCCATGCCCAGAAGTTACTTTTGATTTTGGTATCCTTTGCTGTTGTAGGAGGCTGAGAAAAAGAAAGAGTTTATTTTCAAATCCAACAAGTCTTGGATCTTTTATATTTAACAGTATATTCTTTAGTCCATCTTTTTCTTTCTGCCTTTTATCATGGGCAGTGAGAAGCTAGGTGGCAATTTCAATATTCTGCCTAAAATCTTCTTAACTAGATCTTCATATTCATTAAGTATATTTCCCATTTTTCACATTACTAGGGGTGACAGTGTTGCCAGTTACATTTCTTGTACTTTCCTTGAGCTCTGATTGACAGCCTTCTTCAGCCCCCTAGGCTTCCACTAACACTTTGCTGGAGGCTATCTAAGTTTCTACTAACAGTGTCTTCGATGTTCTCCCACTTTATGCTCACTACCTGGTCCTAAAGATAATACTACATGTCTCAGGATTTTGTCATGGCAGCACCCCACTTCCAGGTGCCAGAATCTTTCTTAATTATCTTCTGTTATGAAACAAATCACTTCAAGGCATTATGACTTAGAACATGAGTCAGCTCATGATTACCTCCTAGGCCCAACTAGGAAGTTCTCATTTGAGACTGGTCTTGTGGTGGCAGTCAGATGGCGACTGGGGCTGGGACCTTAGCTCCAGCTATTGATGGTAACACCTGCTACTCATGGCCTTCCTGTCTCTGTGTGGCTTTTCAGCTTTCTCATGGCATGATTATTGGGTTCCAAGAATGCGCATCCCAATGGTCCTAGGAGGAAGCCAACCTCTGAAGTCACATTGCAAAGGTCCTAGGAGGAAGCTACCCTCTGCCACTTTTGGCTTAGTCACAGGCCCACCTTGGGCTCCTTAGTCTTCTTTCTGCCTGTTGAAGGGTAGAGGTTTAAATTCATGTTGTTATTTAATATTTAGTATTTATCTGTTCTTTTCAGTCCAAGCTGACAGTGATTCCTTGATTACATTCAAGAAAAGGGAATGTAGGTACCTTGTCTGGATGGATGAAGGGTCATATTATAAAAAAAAAAGTTGATTGGGCCGTGTTAGAAAATACACTTTTTGTGGCCATGTTAGAAAATACAATCTGACACAATAGCTGTATCAAAATAGTTTAAAGTGTATCACAGTAGGATGACTGTAGTTAACAATAACGTATATTTTCAAATAGATAGAAGAGAGAATATTGAATGTTCCCAAAACAAAGAAATGATAAATGTGTGAGATAATGGATATGCTAATTACTGCTATCTGATCACTGTGCATTATATGTATCAAAACATCACTACATACCCCATGAATATGTACAATTATTATGTATTAGTTAAAAATAAATAAATAAAAAATAAATTTTAGATTCTATATAGAGACCTTCACTGGTTCATTGAAGCAGGAACAACAAAAAGAGGGAACTTACTGGAATCAGGCTGTTTATAGAACTGATGTAATGACAGAAAACCAGCCTCAGAAAATGCAAACCAAAAAGCCAGTAGAAGGTAAAGACAATGTTGGACTGTCTGGAGGATGGACAAGGAGAAAGATGTAATCTTCAGAGAGACAGAATCTACCTGGCTTCTTACCCAAAAATATGAGGTGGTGGGAGGATGTACCTCCACTGAGGAGGGCTTGATATGGGTTGGTAATCTTGTGCCTGTCTGAATTTACACTTCGATTTTGCTGCTTCTTTTATTGTAATAACCACTCTATTATCTCCCACTGTTAAAATCTATTCATCTTTAAAGAGTCAGCTCAAATGCCAATATTCTATAATGCTTTGCTGGGTTTGTCAGTTAAAATTGCTTTCTTTCTCCACTAATTCATACTATACTTTTCCCTTCTCTTATAAAACTTATTGCACAATGGTTAGTATTTATGTATGTGTTAACCTGCCTTATCAACCCAACCAGGTGTAAGTTCCTTGAAGGCAAATTCCTTGGCTTAGTTTTCTTTATTTCCCTAGAACATCTCAAAGTAACAGGTGCTCAGATATATTTGTTGAATAAATAGGGTTGGGTACCAAGTTAGAGATTCCACAAATAGTTTAGTGATAAATTCTGAATGAATATATTCTTCCATTGCTTTGAAACCCCATAAGATCATTCTTTTCCCTTCATGTGTCATTAATAAAAAGATTTCAAGGCCGGGTGAGGTGGTTCATGCCTATAATCACAGCACTTTGGGACACTGAGGTGGGTGGATCACCTGAGGTCAGGAGTTCAAGACCAGCCTGACCAACATGGAGAAACCCTGTCTCTACTAAAAGTACAAAATTAGCTGGGAGTGGTAGTGCATGCCTATGATCCCAGCTACTTGGGAGGCTGGGTCAGGAGAATCACTTGAACCTGGGAGGTGGAGGTTGCAGTGAGCCAAGAACACACCATTGCACTTAGCCTGGCAACAAGAGCAAAACTCCGTCTGAAGAAAAAAAAAAGCTTTCAGAATATTGGACACACCATAAACTTTTTATTTGTTTATTAACAAATAGTTCCAGATTAATGATTTATATTACCTCAGAGTACTGAATGAGATAAAACAACAAAATCTCTCTAAATAATTAGTTTCCTCATCTGTAATTTTAACCAACTACTTAAAATGATTTTAGTTTTCATTATTAGGTAAGTGCTTCCAGTGGGTTACAAATAGCTGTTGTTGTTAGATCAGATACATTTTTCTTTTACTGAGTATAGATATATTTATAATTTTTAGATTGATTAAATTATTACAGTTGATAACCTCTATTTTTACTTTTATGTTACTAATTTAATTCCCAGCCAAGACAGAAAAGTGAACATATGCAAAATCAGATTTCAACCAAATAAAAGAATATATACAATGGAAGCCTATATACAATTTGAAAATAAAATTTATTTAAAAGTATGGTAGCCAGCCTTCAAGGTGGCTCTAATGATCCTCATCTCCAACTTTCCTTGTGTACTCCCCTTCCACACTGTACCAGGTTTGGTCTGCATAGCCATGCAAGTGATGGCATGCATGGGTCTTCTAAGCTAGCTCATGAAAGGCAGTGCAGTGCCTCTTCTACTATGCTCTCTTGGAGCAGCCATTCTGGGATAATTCAGCTGCCATGTCATCTGGATATTCAAGGAGCTGTCTAGAGAGTTCCAGATGAAAAGTACTGAGACTTCTTGCAAAAACAGCCATAAACAGCAAACTAATAACATGAGTGAGTCATCTTGGAAGCTGATCTTGCAGCCACAGTAAAATCTTAAGATGACTGTGGTCCTGGCAAGATCTCATGAGAAATCCTGAGCCGTAACTGCCCAGCTAAGCCACTCCTGATTTCCTGATTCCCATAAACCAAAGGATAATAATTATTGTTATTTTAAGCCACTAAATTTTGGGGTAATTTGTTACACAGCATAGACAACTACGATAAAGAGACATTTGGTAAATTTATAAAATTCAAATATAAGGCAAATAACTGTGGTGAGACTGAGGACACTATGGTGGAACTGAAGACACTTAAAGAGTTCTTTAGATAACCATAAGACTCACAGGACAGATATTTTACCCAGTAAGTAGTATAGTTGTCAAGAACTGAGTAGAAAATGTGTTGGACATAGATTTGGCAAGAAAATTACTGTTTTTTGCTGTATGATGACTTGAAGATGAGTGCCATACCATAAATATGTTCAACTGTGACAGCTGAAGTTATTTCTCCATTAGACTTTTGCAGCAGGTTCCACCTATACATGAAACATATACCTCTATTCACAAAAAAACTCCAATATATTCATTTTTAGATAAAATATTTTAGTAAAAATATAATTCTTATTTTTTTTGAAAGTTTTGCTTCACAGTAAGTGATGAATGGGTTTTGTGACATTGCTGGTCCCTCTCCGTATGGGGAGCTGAGCCTGCCCACACGTGGTAATGCATGCATCACCACATACTAATGAAACAAAGTAAAGAAATAGAAAAGCTTTTCATTCCCTCAATATGCAGCTGGGGTATAATGCCAGATGTAAAATCATTGATGTTCTTGCCAAGTTCTCAGGATTATGTCATGATTTATTTAAATGAAGTCAATCAAGAATAGGTTGATTTATGGAAAAAATAGTCAAATTCAAGGAGACTCGTGAGTAGGTGGATAGGAACATGTCTTTTAAACTAAAACACTGAGTGTGTATTAAATACAAGATTATTTGTATCCTTTATTCTTTCTTTGTATGTTATTATGGTTTTCCTCTGAAGATAGAGTAAATGGTTCTACTTTCTAATCCCTTAACTCCTCCAGAATTACTTTATAATGAGGCACATAAATTCACTAGAGCTGTAATTGAAAAAAAAAAAAAAACTATGTTATTTTGAAACAAATGTTGCAGATGCCTATCCAAAATGGAAAGTAGATGGCATGTCTTCTTTTAATATCTCAAGAATTTCCTTTGACACTTTGTAATTCATGGTATCAGAATTGATTGTAATAGAGACCAAGCTTTGAGTTTCTTCCAGGGGTTATTGCCACTATCCACATGTAATACTTCAAGACATGAAGTATTACAAATGCTGATTTCCTCCACCTCCTAGAAAAACACTTTTTATCTGACAATAGAAACTACAGGGGTCATTCTTTGTGACTTGTCACCATCTGGGCGATTGTGATTCAGAACCACTGCAAAGGGAGCTAACTTTTGTCAAGCTTCTGCCATGTGCCAGGCATTTGGATATCTTAACTTGATTTTCAAAAGTATCTTGTGTTTGAGCAGCACAACTTTCCTTTCTTTTCATTATAGATCCTTGAAAGACATTTAAAAAATTGTGGTAAAATAAGCATAACACAAAATTAGCTATTGTGATTATTTTTAAGTGTACAGTTTAGTGGCATTAAGTACACTCACATTGTTATACAATCATCGCCATTAGCCTTCTCCAGAATGCTACAGGGACATTTAAAATAATGCAACCCTTCTCAAAAGCCCTTTATCTTTCAAGGAAAAATCATCTAGGAAGGAACAAGGGTAAAATTACATTGTAATATTTTATATTTATTTAACCTAATAGCAACTCAGTAAATATTTGGTACCTACTAGAAACAAGATGTCATAGTAGGCAGTTCAGAGGATATACAAACTCATGAGATTAAAAACCCCTCCTCAAGTATAGACTGGAATTCTTCAGTCTCATCTTGATTCTTTTAGTAAACTAATTCATTCAACAAGTCAAGAATACCTTCTCCACACCCAGAGCTCTGCCAAGTATTTGGTATATATGCAGTAGTATCATAGCCCTCTTGGAGCTCCATTCACATAATTATCAGTGTAGCTTGTCTGCTCTTCCCTGCCTTTAGGGAAGGGAGTCAGAAAGGCAATCCTGAAATCAGTGCAGAAGTCATAAGAGGAATTTTTACTTGAATATTTATTAACCTTACTTTATGGACAGAATTCTTACAATGACCCTGAAAGGAGGCTATATTTATTATCTCTATTTTATAGTTGAGGAATCTTAGGCACACAGGTGTTAAATAAGACCTTTGATCACGTAGTGGCAGAACTGGAGTTAAGCCCAGGTCATTTGATTCCAGAAGCTCCATGTTTAATCTTACCCCCCATGGCCTTTGTTGTGTGTCAATGTGGACAGAAAACTTTTATGGAGCTGCTTCCAAATTAGTCATCAAAGATAAATCACTCTTCAAGGGAGGATTGGTTGAGAGTGAGGAGGGGCAAAGAGGGGCCTGTAGTGTTACTATAGGGGTGCCTTCTTCATATAGAAGGAAAAAACAGATTAAGGAAAAATGTTTCCTACATAAATCAACACTGTTAGCCCAAATGGTCCTTTGTGGAAATTAGAAAGAGGCAAACCTTCTCTACTTCATAGAGCTAAACCTTCTCTACTTCATTCTTGTATATCTCAAGAATATAAAAAAGGAAAAAGGCAAGTCTTTCTCAAGACACTTTCTGCAGGAAAATTTTATTTAAAAAATATAAAAATTTATGATGACTGCTGTGTGAGTGACACATCCTATAGCCTGTGCAATGCATAACTGGCACAACTATGTGTGGCAACCATCCTCCCCAGCACCATAAACCTTTAATATCCTGTCATGGGCTGAATTGTGTCCCCTACAAATTTATATGTCAAAATCCCAATCATCAGTACCTCAGAATGTAACCATTTTTTAAGATAACATTTTAAAAAGAGTTTTTTTAAGTTAAAATGAGACCATTAGGGTGGTACCCCAATCCAGTATAATCAGTGCCCTTTTAAGAAAAGGGAGAGACACTAGAGGAGCATGTTCACAGAAGGATGACCATGTGCCACGTGAAGTGGCAGGCAGGGGTCACTATCTGCAAGCCAAGGAGAGGCCTCCGAGGAGATCAACCCAGTTGACATCTTGATCTTGGATTGCCAGCCTATAGAACCATGAGAAAATAAAATTCCATTGTTTAAGCCACCCAGTCTTTGGAATTCTTTTATGGCAGCCTTAGCAAACTAGTATATACTCCTAACAGTTTCATCTCATTGGATTAAAGCATGGGTGTGGATATGCCATGATAGGCATTTACAAGAGAAAACATGTACATACACTCACACATAATCTCTGTCTCTCTCTCATACACATATACACATACACACACAGGTAGTGGGGGGAAGCAGAGGAGAGAGACAGAGCAAAAGAGAGAGAGGAAGAGAGAGACCACTATCCCAAGAGAGAGAACTCTCAGTATTATGAAAGCTTGCTGCTGCTTTTTGGAAATTTATTTTAACTAATTTATTTATTTTGAGACAGAGTCTTGCTCTGTCACCCAGGCTGGAATGCAGTGGTGCTACCTCAGCTCACCACAACCTCTGTCTCCCGGGTTCAAGTGATTCTCCTGCCTCAGCCTCCCGAGAAGCTGGAATTACAAGTGTGCACCATCACATTCGGCTAATTTTTGTATTTTTAGTAGAGACAGGGTTTCACCATGTTGGCCAGGCTGGTCTTGAACCCCTGACGTCAGATGATCCACCTGCCTCATCCTTCCAAAATGCTGGGATTACAGGTGTGAGCACCTGGCCAAAGCTTGCTGCTTCTAATTCCACATCCTCTACTCCTCCACCTCTCAGAATCAGTTGCTACCTCTCCTTTGCAACTTCAATTGTTTTAATTATATAATTATTTGTGTTCTTATTTGATTAGTTTCCCCCATTATGTCTCTTCACAACAAGAGACCTTCCTTGCATTCTCCATATCTATATAGCAAATGCCACATACTGAGTGATCAATAAATATTTCTTGGGTGTATGTGTGAAGGAAGGAATAAGTGAATCTCTGAACTTGTGATACTCTTCAATCAGATTATTACCTGATTAATACTGATATAGATATATGTATTCAAGAAAAGATAAAAACATAGTAATTATACACAATAACAATTTATATTTCCAGTTAAAATGACCGAAGTATACCCAGAAGAAAACATTTCTTCATTAGAGTATCTTACTTTAAGAACTTATTTTTATTTGATGACATAAAAATCTGAGGTCTGAACTGTTTTCTGTCATTAAAAGTCCCATGACTTTTATTCATGCCCCAGATTCAATATGCCAGCCAAATTCTAGTAATTATGTGTTTCCTTCTTAGAATTCCCAAAGAGTATGAATTAGGAAGATAATTCTTTTCTTTCCTCTGTTGAACATGATGGTCATTTACTGAAACTACCAATGTGTTATGTAGCCTGTGGAAAATATCAGCTTGGGCCACATCCGTCGTTATGTTCTTTGGCTCAACAAACCTCCACAAGTTAGTGAAACAATGATTTGATTTAGGAGAGTTTGAACTCGAGGTTAAACTAACTAAATTGTTGATGGTTAAAATGATTAAAAGAGGAGGGGAAACTTGAAATTCCTGTATAGCTTTTGTCTTTTCAAACTTCCATTTACTCTTGTACCAGTGCTAAGAATTTTGTATGTATTATACTATTTAAATTATTACCCAACCCTATAATTGGTGCAATTATTTCACCAGAGTTTTAGATGAATTATCTTTGGCTGAATGAGCTTAAGCAACTTGCTCAATGTGACTCAGCTATCATTATAATCCAGGCATTTTCTTCCTTTTGTTCTGGTTATCAAAATATTATATGGGGTGTATGTTCTGCACATGTACCCCAGTAAAGTGCAATAAAATATATTAAAAAATAAATAACTGAAATCATACCGAATACACTCTTGGACAACAGCAAAATAAAAATAGAAGTCAAACCAATGAAAATCTCTCAGAATCATGATATTACATGGAAATTAAACAACATGCTCCTGAATGACTTTTGGGTAAATAATGAAATTAAGGCAGAAATCAAGAAGTTCTTTGAAAATAATGGGAACAAAGATATAATATACCAGATTATCTGGGACACAGCTAGGGCAATGTTAAATTTATAGCACTAAATACCCACATCAAAAAGAACGATCTCATATTAACAAACTTCACAACAGAAAGAATTACAGAAACAAGAACAAGGCCGGATGCAGACCTGTAATCCTAGCCCTTTGGGAGACCAAGGTGGGAGGATCATTTGAGGTCAGGAGTTGGAGACCAGCCTGGCCACCATGGTGAAAATCTGTCTCTACCAAAAATACAAAAATTAGCCAGGTATGTTAATGCATGTCTATAGTCCCAGCTACTTGGGAGGCTGAGGCAGGAGAATTCCTTGAACCCAAGAGGTGGAGGTTGCAGTGAGCGGAGATCATGCACTCCATCCTGGGTGACAGAGTAAAACCCTGTCCTAAAAAAAAAAAAGAAAAAGAAAAAGAAAGAAAAGAAACAAGAACAACGCTAGAAGATGAGAAATAACAAATATCAGATCTGAACAGCAGGAAATCGAGACACAAAAAATCATTCAAAAGATTAATGAATCCAAGAATTTTTTTTTAAGTAAGAAAATATATAGGCCATTAGCTAGACTAATAAAGAAGAGAAAATATACAAATACACATGATTAAAAATGATGAAGGGAATGTTACTACTAGCCCCATAGAAGTAAAAGCAACCATCATAAACTACTATGAACACCTCTATGCACACAAATTAGAAAACCTAGAAGAGATGAATCGATTTCTGGACACATACACCCTCCTAAGACTGAGCCAGGAAGAAATTGATTCCCTGAACAGGCCAATAATGAGCTCCAGAATTGAATCAGTAATAAATAGTCTAACAACCAAAAAAAGCACAGGGCCTGATGGATTTATAGCTGAATTCTACCAGCTGCACAAAGACAAGCTGGTACCATTCCTGCAGAAACGATTCCAGAAATACTTTCTCCCTAACTCATTCTACGAGGCCAGCATCATTTTGACATCAAAACCTGGCAGAGACACAACAAATAAAGAAAACCAGGCCAATGATGTTCTTGATGAACATCAATGCAAAAAACCTCAACAAAATACTGGCAAACCAAATCCAGCAGCACATCAAAAAAATGAATCCACCATGATCAAATAAGCTTCATCCCTAGGATGCAAGGTTAGCTCAACACATGCAAATTAATAAATATGATTCATCACATAAGCAGAACTAAAGACAAAAACCACAGGATTATGTCAATAGATGCAGAAAAGGCTTCTGATAAATTTCAACACCACTTCATGTTAAAAACTCTCAATAAACTAGGTATTGAAAAAATATAACTCATAATAATAAAAGTCATCTATGACAAACCCACAGCCAACATTATATTAAATGGGCAAAAGCTGTAAGAATTCCCCTAAAAACTGGCCCAAGACAAGGATGCCATCTCTACTTCTATTCAACATAGAATTGGAAATTTTAACCAGAGCAAACAGGAAAGAGAAAGAAATAAAGAGCATCTGAATAGGAAGAGAGGAAGTCAAACTATCTCTGTTTGCAGATGACATAATTCCCTATCTAGAAAACCACATAGCCTAGGCCCAAAAGCTCCTTCAGCTGATAAACAACTTCAAAAAGTTTAAGGATACAAAATCAATGTACAAAAATCACAAGCATTCCTATACACCAACAGCCAAACTGAAAGCCAAATCAGAAAGGCAACCTCATTCACAGTTGTCACACTCACACACAAAATACTTAGGAATACAGCTAACCATGGAAGTGAAAGATCTCTATAATGAGAATTACCAAACACTGCTCAAAGAAATGAGAAGATGCGAACAAATAAAAAAAAAAAATTCCATACTCATGGATGGGAAGAATCAATATAATTAAAATGGCTATATTGCCCAAAGCAATGTACAGATCCAGTGCTATTCCTATCAGACTACTGACAACATTCTTCACAGAACTAGAAAAAACTATTTTAAAATTCATATGGAAACAAAAAAGGGTATGAATAACCAAGGCAATCCTAAGCAAAAAGACCAAGCTAGAGGCATCACATTATCCAACTTAAAAATTACAAGTTTACAGTAACCAAAACAGCATGTTACTGGTATGAAAACAGGTACATAGACCAATGGAACAGAATAGAGAGCCCAGAAGTAAGTCCTCACATTTAAAACCATCTGATCTTTGACAAAGCTGACAAAAATAAGAAAAGGGGAAAAGACTCCCTATTAAATAAATGGTGCTGGGATAACTGGTTAGCCACAAGCAGAAGACTGAAGCTGGACCCTTTCCTTACACCATATACAAAAATCAACTCGAGGGATGAAAGACATAAATTTAAAACCCCAAACCATAAAAACCTGGAAGACATCCTAGGCAGTACTATCCTGGATATAGCAATGAACAAAGATTTTGTGACAAAGACATCAAAAGCTATGGCAACAAAAGCAAAAATTGACAAGTAGGATCTAATTAAACTTAAGAGCTTCTGCACAGCAAAAGAAACTAACAGAGTAAACAGACACCTACAGACTGGGAGGTATTCTGTAGGTTGCAAACTATGCATCTGACAAAGGCCTAATATCCAAAATCTATAAGGAACTTAAATTTCCAAGAGAAAAACAACTCCATTAAAAAGTGATCAGAGTACATGAACAGACACATTTCAATAGACAACATATATGTGGCCAAAAAAGGGTATGGAAAAGAGCTGAATATTATGGATCATCAGAGAAATGTAAGTCAAAACCACAGTGAGATCCCATCTCACACCAGTCAGAATGACTACTATTAAAAAATCAAAAATAACAGATGCTGGTGAGGCTGTGGAGAAAAGGGAATGCACATACATTATTGGGACTGTAAATTAGTGCAACCATTGTGGAGAACAGTATGGTGATTCCTCGAAGAGCTAAAAGTAGAACTACATTCAACCCAGCAATTCCTTTATTGGGTATATGCCCAGAGAAATATAAAGCATTCTACCAAAAAGACACCTGCATATGAGTGTTCAGTGCAGCACCATTCACAATAATGAAGACATGGAATCAACCTACATGCCCATCGATGGCAGGTAGGATAAAAAAATGTGGTACATATACACCATGGAATATTATTCAGCCATAAAAAAGAATGACAGCATATCTTTTGCAGAAACATAGACGGAGCTGGAGGCTATCATCTTAACAATTTAACACAGGAACAGAAAACCAAATACCACATGTTCTCACTTAATAAGTGGGAGCTACGTAATAAGAACTTATGAACACAAAGAAGAAAACAACAGACCGTTGGGTCTACTTGAATGGGGAGGGTGGGAGGAGGGAGAGGAGCAGAAAAGATAACTATTGGGCTTAATACATGGGTGATGAAATAATCTGTAAAACAAACCCCTATGATATACTTACCTTTGTAATAAACCTTCACATGTACCTCCAAACCTAAAATAAAAGTTAACCAACTTTTAAAGTAAAAAAAAATTATTTCACTAGATCTTTATATATTAATATTTTATATATTCGTGACTATTTATTTTGGCTGTGTTTATTGAACTAGAGTTAATTTTTTTTGAGACAGAGTTTTGCTCATTGCCCAGGCTGGAGTGCAATGGCATGATCTTGGCTCACAACAACCTCAGCCTCCCTGGTTAAAGTGATTCTCCTTCCGCAGTCTCCCAACTAGCTGGAATTACAGGCATGTGCCACTATGTCTGGATAATTTTGTATTTTTAGTAGAGGCAGGGTTTCACCATGTTGGTCAGGCTAGTCTCAAACTCCTGATCTCAGGTGATCCACCCGCCTTGAACTCCCACAGTGCTGGGATTACAGATATGAGGCACCATGCCCAGTGAGTTAATTCTTTAAGGCTGTGATAGTAGCTTTTCCTCGTAGTTGGAATGAAATTTTGTCATAAAATATAAATTGTTAAAATGTCTATGATTTATGTTGTTCAGGTATAACTGTCTCTTCAGAATTTATGGCTTTCTTGCCTCTGTACCTATTAGAATATTATTTTAAAGGCCATTCGGGAACTCATGGTAGTTTTGTTTAGATATTGTTTGATGCAGAAAAGTGTGAAGAGAGGTAAAGATGCTATGAGATGACATAAACATCTCAGTTCAATTCAGTTCTCCCTCCCTCTCTTCTTTCCTTTCTTCCCTCCTTCCTCCCTTCCTCCCTTTCTCTCTTTCATTTCCTCTTCCTTTCTTCCTCCGTCCCTTCCTTCTCTCCCTTCATTGCAGTGTACCCGCATATTATCATGGTCTTTCTCTGTAAGGAATGGGAATGGCTTCCAAAAAAGGATTCCTGTGTACTAGATAGCCCATTGTTTAGTTTACCATAACCAAGTTATTAAAATTTTGGATCTATGAATATCAAGTGGAATACAGAAATAACTTTGTAAGCCAGAACCACTTCACTATTATTATATTCATTGAAAAAGATTTGACTTCACCTGTGTAATACAAAGAACATGTAAGTGAGCAGAAGGAACTATAAAGTGTTTAGATAAATACCAAAGTTGACTTCATAAGAAAACGAAGAGAGCCTGATTAGATTTTGGCTCTCTGTGAAAACCAGTTGTTTAGAAAAAATAGGTCTGGATAAGAAGAAAACTGATGGTGATTTCTTCCTGAAGCCACACTTGACTGATCTTTTTGAATTCTTCTAATACTTATAGGCCATCCTATGAATCCAACTTTTTTTTTTTTGAGATGGAGTCTTGCTCTTGTCCCCCCGGCTGGAGTGCAATGGCACGATCTTAGCTTACTGTAACCTCTGCCTCCTGGGTTCAAGCAATTCTCCTGCTTCAGCCTCCTGAGTAGTTGGGATTACATGCTCATACCACTTGGCTAATTTTTGTGGTTTTAGTAGAAATGGGGTTTCACCATGTTGGCCAGGCTGGTCTTGAACCCCTGACCTCAGGTGATTTGCTCGCCTCGGCCTCCCGAAGTTCTGGGATTACAGGCATGAGCCACCATACCTGGATGAATTCAGCATTTTATATTGTCTACAAGATTTAGGTGGGTGAGAAATACAATAGTCTATGATAGACCATGACAGATGTGTTCTGAGTACACCATTAGGGTCATGGAAAATTTTCCTCAATTTGTTTTCAAAGTAGAGAGAGATGATTATGGAGATGCATTTTACTACCACTGCTATTTTCTCCATCCCCTGCCCACCAAGGGGTTTTTAAATGACTTTCATACAGTCTCCTGCAAATGACTTTGCTTTTCTTCCAACTGAAGTTGGTATATGACTCTCCCCTTGATTCTCTATAATACTGTGTCTTGGCCAGGAGCAGTGGCTCACGCCTGTAAATCCAGCACTTTGGGAGGCCGAGGCGGGTGGATCACGAGGTCAAGAGATCGAGATCATCCTGGTCAACATGGTGAAACCCCGTCTCTACTAAAAATACGAAAAATTAGCTGGGCATGGTGACGTGTGCCTGTAATCCCAGCTACTCAGGAGGCTGAGGCAGGAGAATTGCCTGAACCCAGGAGGCGGAGGTTGCGGTGAGCCGAGATCGTACCATTGCACTCCAGCCTGGGTAACAAGAGCAAAACTCTGCCTCAAAAAAATAAAAAATTAAAATTAAAAAAAAAATAAATAAATAAATAAAAAAGACTGTGGACTGTGTCTTTTCACTTTTTGACTTTTATGATGTATGCCACCTAATAGGTCAAGTGTAGATTTGGGATTAGAATGAGGTAAAATTACAATTTTATCTGTGTTTACTTAATCTGTATTCAGAGCTCCTTGTATGGACAGTGGCTTTCCTAAGAACTAGTAAAGAGGCTAAAGCAGACTGAGTCAGTAGTAGGGCTTCCAAGGAAGGGTGACCTTTACACAGATACAAAGTAATTGCAAAAAAGTGTGATGAGACCAGAGTGCAAATAGGCAAAGAAAAGGCTCTATTCTAACCTAAGTTTAAAAAAAATCTTTTTTTTTAAACCTTCTACTTCTTGCTGTTGTACAATAGTAAAGTACAAGTTATTTGAACTTTTCGGAAAAGCAAGAAAAGTGGTTTAGCAAACCAAAATAATTTATGTAAGAAAATAGACTGTTATTTTTGTGCATTTTTGGATAGTGCATTATAGAAAATATTGTGGAATAATTTTTGCTAGGAATGCAAATAATTTTAAACAGAAATTATCAACTAAACTATTACCTTGCTTGATTTATTTACTCTAAAAGGCCTCTAAAACATAAAATTTTGTTTTTAATTTAAAAAAGATTACTTTTGTAGAGATGGGGTTCTCACCATGTTGCCCAGGCTAGTCTCTTGACTCCAAGCAATCCTCTTGCATTGGACCCCAATGTGCTAGGATTATAGGTGTGAGCTACTGTGCCTAACCTAAAATATAAAATTGAACACCAAATGACATCTGTTTATTAGTATTATTGAACATAAATTTATTATAAGCATGAATTTATTATTTAACATCAATTGATTATTATCATTATTGAACATTAATTGCTTTGCCAGGTTGAATTATGCAGCTTTATTAAGTTTTTTTTTAAGGAAGATAGTTTTGTGTGAGCTCTATCTCAACATCTTGAACTATGATTTGAGTTGGTAACACCTTTTTCCATGGAAACTCATTGAGTTAGTTTAAGAAGCACTTAAAATACATATTTTTTGGTCTTAGACATGACTTTGAATCAGCATATCTGAACAAGCATTCACAGGTGAATTTGTGGCATTGGTGTTTGTGTGGGCAGCCTGCTTAGAATTTCTGAGGGTGCAGAGATTGTATTTCAGAAAAAGGAAGTGGTAGGAGTTAAGGCAGTAGAGTGTGGTGGGGATTAGAATAATAGCTAGCTTGGCTGATGCCCAGGAAAATAGGAGAAGGTAAGACTGACAGGCAGTTTGGGGTGCATTTGGAAATAGCTTGCAACATCTTTGTGCAGCAGACAAGTGGGTATCACGACTCTTTTTGATAAGGAGTGGACTTGATTAAGGCAGAGCTCAAACTCAAAACGGAAACTACCTGCCAGACCATTGTTTGAAAGAGTAATGGGACTAATATGGGGTCAAAACCAAATTAGAGATAAAGCATGGGGAAAAGAGAGCAACAGAGAGTTGCAAAAAAGTGCTGAGGAAAACAAATAGATGCAACTTGGTGTTTAATTAGATATGGTGGGGGTGGGAGAGGAATAAAGCAAGATGACTCACGTTTGGAGCCGGCAAAAACAAGTGTACCCTTAACAAACAAGGAAGTCAGCAGAAACTTGTTTTTAGAGAAGTTTAATTTTAGAAATCTTAAGTTTGAGGTGCTGGCAGGGCATCCAAATTTAACCCCTTTCTTGGGCCTTTTATTGTAGGGGACAAGAGGCAAATCCATTCTTTCAGAAAGTGTCCTGCTGTTTACCCATTGCGTATCTTAATTTTCCCAGTGAGAACCCTGACCATGTCCCCCAGGGTTCTGTGTTTTTTTGTTTTTTGTTTTTTCCTGCACGGGCAGTATGAGGTCTTTTTTCTACGTTTTTGGGTTTAAGATACTGGTGAATCTACAAGATAAGACAACACTTTTCCTTGTTAGTACTGATTATTTTTTACATTAAAGTGTCAATGGGTCACTGTGGTTCTCTTCACTAGAGCTTACCAAAGATATCTCTATACCAGCAGTAAAGCTGTGGAGGAAGGACAGAGTGAGTCACGGGAAAGAATATCCTAGCCACCCAGTTCAGTTTTACAATTGTGTGGTAGGTTGGAACTCTGCACAGAGGTCAGAGTTAGAGAGAGATGGATTGACTGATTTATCTGTATGGAAGTGAGTGGGAAGGCAGCGGCAGATCTTCTGAGGGCATGCTTTTCTGCTTTACAACTCACATTTTGTTGGTGGCTGGCTGTGTCTTCGAAAACAGATCACACCGTTCTGGGGCACAGTGAGTCATTCCATTTTGTTTTCTTCCTCAGTTCCACTCTGCACTTGTCCCTAATCAGCTTCCTCTTATCTCTAACCATTTTGCCAAGTTTCTGTCTAAGCATTTCTCCTGTCTCCACTGAGGTCAGAGAAAAGGGAAATAGACTGAAATCAACATCCCATCCATAAGAGTTTATGAAGTATCCTGTTTGTGTGGAGTATCATTCCAGGTTTATCAATCATATTATATAAGTGACTGAAGTTGGTTAAAAGAAAGCTTACCTTTATATGACAATTACTAAAAGTTGAAATGAGTTATTGAGAGAGGTCACTGATTCTAAGTATAGAAGAAATGACTAGGTTGGGTGCTACCTGCTAGTTGATAATGGAACATAAGATCCTATATGTTATTGGGATAATGTGAATATTTTAAAAATTCTATTTCTTGTGACATACGGGCTGAAGATTGTTTCCCACTACTTTCTGTAAGCAGAACCCTTATCATTGAGCTTGTGTCCCTCTTTATATATGATTATTTTGTATCTGCCACCTCCTCCATATTGGCTTATATGCTGGCTTGTGAAAGTGGAAATTCTGTTATTTCACTTAAATCTTATTTGGAATTATGTTCTCACATGATTATTATGTGTCATGATCAATTCGGAATCATGTTTTAAAAGTGAAAATCATATAAATAATTGTCTTTCTATATGCAGCAGTATATTATGCAAATAATAAAATATTTCTTTTACACTAAATAGAGGGAATGAGGAAATCGTGTCCTAATTTAGCAGAAGCTATTTTTGTTTTGCATAACTAAGACATTTCCAATTTAGGGAATGCTGGTAGGTCAAGGGTCAAGGAAGAATTCAGCAAGAGACTATTGTAATGCACTTTCTCTTTTTCTGCAGATTGCTGTGAATAGACTAGAATCTGGCCTTCACAGGATGTTTGGGCTGATTTGAGGCAAATGTGCTTTACAGATCTAGAATCTTGTACCCCACTCTGGCTGAAGCCCCAGCCTGCAAGTGCAGACTTTTTGCCTGTTTCACCTGTGACACTGTCCACCTCTGAAGACTTGCCACCCTGACCTTGGCCCTTGCTATATTTCTTCAGTGGTTCTGATGATGGAATAAATAGAAGTGCCTGGTGTATACTGGAAATGGGGGGAGTGTGTGTATTTTCGGATAGTATTTTTTCTTTTTTTCATCTCTGTTCTAACTACTTTCTCTGGGCACAGCTTTGCTGTAGTTATAGCAAAGGCTAAACAAGGTGAACTTCAGTCTAGAAATTTTTAGTTTTATAATTTTATGAGAGAAGACTTTTTCAAATAATTTCCCTGCTTATTGGTTACATTTTAACTTGCTTTTTGGGATCCATGTAGTTAATTGATTAATCATCTAATTCTTACTGGCATGGTTATGGATGTTACTTACTATCTCAAGGCTTATTTTCCTGTAAGAGGGCATAAAACCACAAATTATAGATTTGTTCTGAGGATTAAATAATTCCCAGTGCCTAGAACATATATTTGATGAAAAAAATCAGTTCAGTTCTATTGACGCCAGCATTGAGATATGCTAAATTCAATGGTAATTCTGAGTTTCAGATTCTGAGAATGTCTTAAGTTTACACTAACTTACAATAGCAGCAATTGTTGAATGCTTACTATGTGGAAGGCATAGTAGGGCATATGTTAAATGCATTGTATTAACTTGTTTAATTCTCACTACAACATCAGGAGGTAGGTACCACCATCTATATTGTATAGCTTGGTTAGAAATAACTTGCCTAGGGATAGCCTGTTAGGTCTGTCTGATCCTGAGGTCTGTACCCCAAACTATATTATACTGCCTCCTTGTGATGATTTCTAAATACAAGTATCGTATTTTGAAAGTATGATACATAAACTTGGGCAGTTTTTCTATGATGACTGTGAGGTAGACTGTGAGGTGGGAAATGTTACACTTGGAGCGGAAAAAATTATAATTATGAACTCAGAATTCCGTGATCAGGAATCTCTGTTCAGAGGATGGACTCTGTAATTATATTTTCTGTGTTTGCATCTCAGCTCTGCCACTTTGTAGCTCTGTGACCTAGGATTAACTCAACTTTCAGAGCCTCAATTTTCTTGTCTATAAAATGATGAAAATATTGCCCAACTTATAGAGTTATGAGTATTTAAAGAGTGAATACATGTAAATTCCTTAGAATAGTGGCTGACACTTGGTAAGCACCATCATTAGCATTTCTGTATCTTTCACTTTATATATGTCTTCTTGTTGTCTTAATGTGTGCATAGTTGCTCTCTTGCTAAGAAATGCACAGATTTATTTAAGGATGTTGTGAAGCTTCTCCACGGAATTATAATGTGGTTTTGTAGTCTTCAGTATACTATAATAGAAGGAAAATTGTTACTATCAATTTTTCCACCTTCAAAACCAATTATTGCTTAAGAATTATTGGGATTAAGTATCTTTTAAATGTTTAATTCTGAATTCATATTTATAAAATTGATACCTGTTAAAATTAGTATTAGTAAAAGCCAAGTAATATTGAGTGACTTAGTTGTCCTCATCTTTAGTCATAATTTCAGACTAGAAGTGAAAGTGAATTTAAAAGACGTGGTTGTATAGAACTGTCTCTTCTTTTTATGAATGCATGTGAGTGAGGTAATATGATATGAAGTATGAGTATGAAGTGAGGTAATAAGAATATGGTTAGACATATTCTTAGCCTTTTTGCCCAGCTCAAGGAAGAGTTAATAAAGTAATGTTATGTAAAGCGCATTGAACTCCTCAAGAGAGAAGTGTTATATTAATACCTGCCTCACAGTGATGTTCTCAGACTTAATGTTTGTAAATTGCCTTGGTACTCCCAGTAACATCTTGATGAAGCATCATTTTGTTTTATTGCAAGGAGCTCTAAGTTACACAGAATACAAGTTAAGGGAGAACTAATATCCCAGACTTTGTTTTACAATCAGAAGTACATAAAATAGAAAACATTTTGTTCCGGTTGTGAACAGTAGAATTGATCATTTATTTTTTTCTCTCTGTTACTTTTGGGATGGGGTAGAGTTTATAATGTAGTTTAATTGAGCACTCATGGTGAAAGTATTTAATGGAAGAATTAGTGATCATGACACAAAGAGATCTTTAGAACACTGGTATTCAAATTTTTTAAGTTAAATTCCAATTTTAAGAGTCATTTTTAAAAATATGATTACTATTAAGTCTGGCATTTTTGAGACATGTCTTAAATCGATACCTGTAATACTTACAAACATCAGTAGGGAGAATCATATTGTAAACACATATTCTTGCTGTAGGGTACATTTTAAATGTCTAAACACTAATCAATATAGCAAAATTAAGTATTGACTAAAATAGCTTTATAATAAGTAATTATTGGTTTGCTCTTTTAGAAATTAGACATTTCACTTTGGGAATAAAGAGTAAATTTACTGTCATGAAATTAAAGTGTTTTTGACCTTTTTGTACAACTTTCCTCTGTCTATGAAATGATTAAGTTTAATATGATTGCACAGCTGTATTATGTTGCAAGCATCAATTTTTAATTATTGTAAGGTCAATGTTAGAACAAATGTGATTAGAACAGTACCTCAGTGCAGTTATTTACTTTCTACTCAGAAGCCACTCTGTGTTTACTAAAACTAACTCAAACCTCACTCGGTTGATATGGCCAATTAGATTCTTGCCAAATCCTTTATTTTCCTCAGTGTTCATTCCATGTATGTTATTTTGTTGATTCGTTCAGTTTTTTAAAATACAAACTGCTTGATTTATTTCTTCCCTTCATAGGGGGACATTTATTTTTCTGCGTGTCTGTGTACACATCTCTCTGTGTGTATAACCATAGATAACAGTAGCTTCACATAACATTGTGTCTTGCATAACACAAATATTTCTTCCACTCAGTATAATTGAGAACTGATTTGTATGAAGCACATCTAAAGAGAAAAGGAATTTCCTTGCCAAACATAGGTTTCTATGATTCTATGTTCACAGTGATTTGCTGCTCTTCCTTATTTTTTCCTGCCACATAAAAAAATGACAAAATAATATATGATCTACACATTAATCATTAAAATCTCCAAGATTTTCAGCATTAATAGTAATTCAGGTTTTAATCACAAGTGTTTCTAATTCTTAATTAGTTCTCCAGATTTCATTTACTGTTGATATATTATCTACATTTTAAAAACAGCAATAATGCTGAACAACAAAAACTTGTTGTATTTAGTAAATAAAGCAGCCTAAGACTTCCTGTACAGAACACAGAGGCCAGATAGTCCATCTACATGGCTTGGGGAATGAATGGTCAGGTGTTGGCTGGGCTCCATTGGGAGTCTTAAGATACAGCAGTAAAGGGCAGACAATCGCTTGGCTATGGTAAGTGGAAGAAGGGATGGTGGGGCAGTGATTCATTAGTAGGAATAAGCAGGAAGTGTTACTAAGAAGGCAAGTCTTACCTTTGATTCGTTAATAATTCTTCAGTCATTTTCATAGGGTTATAAAGGAACACTTATAAGAACTTACTACTATGTTAGATGATGCAGCTTTCACCCCATAGTCCCTTCTCATTTGTTACATTATTTTTGAGTCACATACTCTGAAAATAGTTGCCTTTGAAAAATAAATATGTAGGGTTTTCTTGTCAAATACTTTAAAGTTGTATGTAGGGTCTAATGATAGAATTTCACACATTGCAACAATGAGTGAGAAGATATTTTGGAATTAGGTGGTTCTTCCCCAAATCTCTTCAGTTATATTACCCAAGAGGAAGCTTATTCTGAGTGGTGTTGTGGAAGCTCAGTTATGGTAGTCAACTCTGAGAGACTCTTGGAAACATCTTGACATAAATGTCTGTAGAACCTCTAACTGTAAAGGTTCATGTACAACAGAAGCCTGTGACAGGCCTGCATTTCAAAGTTTCTAGTTTCAGAATCTGCTCTTAGCTACTGTCCTCTTAATTACTAAGCTATCTAGACCCAGCATATTTATCATATTTATAGTTACTATATTTAGTTGATCAACAAATCTAAAAAAAAAAGCTACAAAACTTTGTATGTTTCTGCCAATAGCTTAAATATCATTATTTACATTTTCTAAATCTTATTGAATGGAGAGATTCTATGATTAAAAAATAACAAATCTAATCACCAAGTTCCTCTTATTCTCCAGCCCCTTTTCTGCCTCCACCTTCACTACTTATTGACCAGAATATTTATGAAAAAGGGCACTATAAACGCTGCTACAGAAATTCTTCTTCTTATAAACAATGCACCACAGAAGGATCATGAATGAACAATTTTATAGAATGTAAAAGCCAAAGAAATGTTAATCAAGGCTTAAATTATGACTTATTCCTGTCAGCCACAGAAATTGGGTAAAAGCTTTGTTGCAAGAGATCATATATATGATGTGGCAATTTCATGGAGCCTTTCTCAGTTACCTTCACTGAGTCTAACCCTTTTTCCAATATGTCATTAAAAATCTTCACAAGAGGAGAGGGCCAGCTATGGCACTTCACTTTTCAGTCTTTAACTGCTTCTGGATTTGCTTTATCTTTCAAGATTGTACTAACATCCATAATTTGGATAATATGAGAATTTGCATGGATTACACATTTAGAGAAGATTATAGCATGTTTGGTTTGGGGGTCAGATGAGTCTAGCGTAGGGAATATAAATATGGCTCTCAATGTGAAGGTGCAAGATTAGCATACTGCTATATTTCTAAATAAAGTAAAATAGATATATTCATTATTCTTTTTAGTTTGGCTAGCTATTCAGTAGTGGCTGTAATTGGTTTGTTGCTCCCCTCTTTTTTTTTGTATAATACAGGAAGCTTTTGTAGCCTACACACTAGAAAAAAAGCAGGGAAGGACTTTTGGTTCTCAGTTGAGTTTTTTGCTATTGTGATAGATGCTCATGGTTGTAAGCTTGATGGTCCACTTTTGGTACAGGACTCTACTTACTCCAACCCAAGCCAGAACAGGATAGGAAACTTTGCCAAATCTTAAAGGCTCCTAGGAAATGAAGTTTTTGAATAGCCTGGAATCACTTTCCCTACGTGGTCATATCACCTCTTCTAGGGTGTGTTGAAAAATTTTTCATGAAGCCACATGAGTGGCCAATTATTCTATGAAAATATTATCAATAACATCAGAAAAATGAAAACTAATATGATAGGAGGCCAAAGTCTGGGATGCTGCGTTTGGGGAGAGAAGCAGAGCTGATCGAAGCCCTGGCCCCAAGTAAAGTCACTGCCCCGGAGCCACCTTGGAGGTCCACCTCCCCACTGAATGCCTCTTTGCACAGCACTGGTCCCTGCTCCCACCTCTCTGGACCACTGCAGCTGGATGGGCAGTGGCAAGTTCGGGAGGTACAGTACAACCCAATAAGATCTGTCTATTTAAGCTAGTTCTGCTGAAGGAGTCTGCAGTGGACAATCCAGCCTGTCCTCCACTTTGTGATGCTTTGTGAAGGGATAGTTTCATGAGTACCAGGAGAAGCACAATCAGAGCAGCCTTCCTCACACAGACTGTGTGCTTGGACAACACAACAGTCAGGTTTGAGATCTGGGAAAGGGTTGGACAGGAGCGGTATCACAGCCTGGCCCCCATATACTCTCGGGGGGCCCAGGCTGCCATCATGGTCTACGTCATCACCAACACAGATACATTTGCCCTAGCCAAGAACTGGGTGAAGGAGCTACCGAGGCAGGCCAGCCCCAACATGGTTTTTGCACTCATAGGTAACAAGGCAGACCTGGCCAGCAGGAGAGCCCTGGAATTCCAGGAAGCACAAGCCTATGCAGACAACCACAGTTTGCTGTTCATGGAGACATCAGCAAAGGCTGCAATGAATGTGAATGAAATTTTTATGGCAATAGCCAAAAAGCTTCCTAAGAACAAGCCCTAGAATGCATCTGGCACTCCAGTCGGAAACTGAGGTGTGGACCTCCAAGAGAATCATCCGGTCAGCACCAGCCAGTGCTGCAGAAATGGAGCCCCCCTTTTCTGCCCCTGCCCCCACCTCCTCCACCTGAATGACCTGACTGGAATCCACTCAACCAATTGCATTTAATGACTCGGGCCACCTCTTGGGTAGGCGGGGGGTAGATGTAGGAGTCCACCATGATTTCTCCACATAATTTTGATCAGAGGCCATAGTGAGTTATTCCACGTGTACATTTCTGTACAAACACTAATTCGATTTTAAGTCTTAAGTCAGTTTTAAAATATATATGATCTTCTGCTCTTCCCACTTCCTCTTCCTACTGCTCTACCACTTTTCTTTTGCTGGTAGTAGCCACATGCTCCTGTCTCTCCAGCCTTGTATGTGGGGACATTGGGGTCCAAGCAGCTACCTTCTTTCCCTCTTGCAGAATAGCGGACCCAGCAAGAGCATCCACATCCTTGCCTTGTTTAAAGTGGTCTTGGGTTTGGGTGGTGGGGTAGGCCTTGGGGCTAGGGAAGGAAGAGGCAGCTCTTTCTTCATCTGGCTGTCATCAGGCTGCAGCCCTTTCCCTTCCCCCAGTTCCCTGCTGGAAAACCACAGCATTATCACGGCATTATTGTGACAGCCACAAACTCATTGCCTACCATCCCCCCACTCTCAGTCACCTTGGGCTCTGGCTCTGAGCCCAGTTCTGACCAAATCATGAATATTTGGGAGTGGCTGGGTAAAGGGGAGAGTGGGAGGGGACAGAACCAACTTTTTCTTGTATTTTGGTATTGTATGTTTTCTTCAAAATGTAACCAATCAGTATCTTGACAATATAGTCAAAATGTGGTTGATCACAATTTCATAATAATTGGCTACTTATGTGGCTTCATGAAAATTCTTCACCACACTCAAAAGGGGGTGATATGACCAGGTAGGGAAAGTGATTCTAGACTATTCAAAAATTTCAATATAGTCAGATAAAAAAAGAATATTGATATGATAATAATAGTTTATATTCACCACATAGCAAAAAAGTAAAAATTAGGAGTATAATAAGTGATGATAAAGAGAGGGAGTAATGAAACACATAAGCTGTCAGTGGGGATATAAACAGGTGCAACCGCAGTCAATGCTCACAACACTTAATCATTGTGTCAGGCATTAATGCTTTAGTTACTGAACTGCGGGAAAGTTTCTGTTGGCTAAGAGGCTGGCTAGGTAGGATGACAGACTTGTCCTCTTTTAACTTTTCTGGCTTAAAATTGAAATGACCTGTTCTAGAAACCCTCTCAGTCCCAGGAAAACGGGGATAGTTTAGGTTACCCTGTGGACATAGCAATTGCAAGGGGATCCTCCAGGGACAGGCAGCAGCTGTTTATCAAGTGTGGAATTATATCAATATTTTACAAACAGGTCAAGCCATCCTGGTGTGTAGCAGCTCTGGATATATGCACTTTGGAAGACATTTTGGCATTTGGCATCCTGTGAACTTCAATATACATATGCCCTGTGACTCCCAAGTTCCTCTCAGTGGCATACAGATTAGAGCAACTCTTGAGCATGTGTTAGGAAATGTATACAAACAACATTCTGCAACAAGACATTAGATGACCGTATTGTGCTTTTCATCCAATGGAATACTATGAAGCAGTAGCATTGAAGGTAACATGAACTCATCTCACAAATGATATCAGGTCAAAGACACAAGTTGAAAAATACAGAGGATACGGTTGATTTATATAAAGTTAGAATCAGGCAAAAGTAAGTAATATTTAAAAGCAATACAAACATATACAATTATAAAGGATAGCAAGTAGATGATAATAAATGTAAAAGTTTGTGGTGATGATGCCCTGTGGGATGAAGGAAGGGGCTCACAAAAGGCTTTAAAGTTCTTGCAGTGTTCCACTTCTCCTTTTTTTTTTTTTTGAGACGAACTCTCATTCTATGGCCCAGGCTGAGGTCCAGTGGCACAATCTCAGCTCACTGCAACCTCTGCCTCCCGGGTTCAAGTGGTTCTCCTGCCTCAGCCTCCTGAGTAGTTGGGACTACAGGCACACGCCACCATGCCCAGCTAATTTTTGTATTTTCAGTAGAGACAGGGTTTCACCATATTTGCCAGGCTGGTCTTGAACTCTTGACCTGGTGATCCGCCTGCCTTGGCCTCCCAAAGTGCCTGGATTACAGGTGTGATCCATTTTTAAGCTAACTAGTGATATTTGGTTGTTCTCTTTATTCTTTTTACCTAATGCATGCTTTATAAATTGTTTAATATGTATATAATATTTAATAAAAAATTTTAAATCTCAAAAGTTAAATTTTTGGGAGACTCTGTCAATTGTTTACATCTTTCATATCCTTTAAAAGGAAATGGAAAGCTAATCATTTAACAAATATTTATTGATTCATTACTGTGCACTAGGTACAGAAAGACTGAAAAAAAACCAAAAAACAAAATTCCTCCCTTGGAAGACATAAATTCTAGTGAGGGAGAATAACAGTAAGTCTCTATATAAATAAATATGTAAGTAAATAGGTACAATATATCTGTGATAAAATTCAGGTTGATATTACCATTAGAAAATAATAAAAACCAGCCTGAGCACGGTGGCTCATGCCTGTAATCCCAGCACTTTGGGAGGCCAAGGAGGGTGGATAACTTGAGGTCAAGAGTTTGAGACCAGCCTGGCCAACATAGAAAAACTCCGTCTCTACCAAAAATACAAAAATGAGCTGGGCGTGGTGGTGTACACCTGTAGTCCTAGTTACTCAGGAGGCTGAGGCAGGAGAATCACTTGAACCTGGGAGACGGAGGTTGCAGTGAGCAGTGATCATGTCACTGCAACTCCAGCCTGGTTGACAGAACAAGACTCTGTCTCAAAACAAACAAACAACCCCCCCCCCAAAAAAACCAAAGGGATTACAAGATAGTGATGGGGTGTTGGAGGTGGCTATTTTAGACAGAAGTCAGGAAAGACCTCCAGGAGCATGAGCAGAACCTTAGGTGAAGAGTGGAATTAGCTATGTGACTATTTGGGAAAAGAGCATTCTGGCAAGTGAAGAGCCTGTTAACTCATCTCCCAAAGCTCCCTCCAAAACCATCTTCCTCATTTAGTCTCAGGGAAGCTATCCTCTTTCTTCCAGTTAGGGCAACATCCCATCCATTAACTCCACACCTCTCTCCAGATTCTATCGCTTCTGTAAGTAGAGACTTTTCCAACTCAAGGTCTGTTAACTTTGGTAAGAGAGTCTCCAGGCCTCCAAGATTTTCAGGTTAGTTTGCTATCTTGTTGGAGAAAGAGGGCAACATTGCTCATTTTTTGTGTGTGTCTTAAAGAAGCAAGAATGAGTGAATCATCTCAATAGATTACTTTTCCACATTATACATGATAAAAGTTTTTGAAGTCTGCTTGATGACTGTGGGGCCTACTGAGGCTGCAGAACCAATTTTCATAAAGGCCTAGAGAAGATTTTCTATGGCCAGCTTATGTAGTTATCTTTAGGTTAGAATATTTTGTGTGGTCAGCTTATGCAACTAATATCTTCGTGTTTTCCGTTCAGACTCTTTTTTGTTGAGCTCTAAACTTTCATATCCAACAGCCTATTTTTTAAAATTTCAGCTTGAATATGTTACAGATGTTTCAAATTTAACATGTCCAAAAAACAAATCTTCGTTTTTTTCTTCAATTATTTCCCTTATCTCAGTAAATAGCAAAATCATCCTTTAAATTGCTTAGGCCTTAAATCTATTAATCATTTTTGACCCCTTGTTTTCTCTCACAGGCTATATCAAATGTAGCTGAGATTCCTGTTGGTCCCAGAATCTGACCACTTCTTACTCACTTTACGGCTATCTCCCAGGCTATGTCCACCCACATTCTTTGCCCGGATTATGGCAATTAACTTCCAACTGGTCTTCCTGTAGCTCAGGCTCTCATAATGTGTTCCATAGATCCCTGGGGGCCCTCAATACCCTTTCATGGTATCCATGAGGTCAAATCTAATATGAGGATTACTGATATTTGTGTTGTTGGTACAAAGGCAACGGTGAGTAAATTGCTAGTGCATTATCACAAATCAAGCCAGTGGCACTAAAGTCTACTAACAGTCAAAATGTACTTCATTAACAATCTACCCAAAAACATGCAATTTCACTTAAGGATGTCCTTGATTAAGTAGCAAAACTATGATTTGTTCTCTCTTGAGAAAACAACTATTTAAAACATTCTATATGGTGATGTTGGAAGTATGCAGAAAGCATTTCTGTTGCATACTGACATGGTGGCTGTCTGGAAGGAAGACATTGTGCAATTGCTTTAGACAAAAATTAATTTACTTTTTTTCATGAAACATATATTTATTTGAACAAACAACTGACAGAAAACAATAGTTATTCATATTTGGACATTTGGCAGACATTTTCTTAAAAATGAATAAAATAAGCCGAACAGTTCATGGAAAGCAATGAACAGTATCTGTTGCTGGTGATAAAGTTTTTAAGTGAAAATTTGAATTTTGTAAAACTTATATGTGCTTGAGAGATTTTCAATATCTAAGAACTTCTAAATTGATATTAGGAGTGCTACGAATGAATATGATTTTCGATATTATATAATGAAATATTTGGAGAATCTGCTTAACTCAGTGAATCAAGAATTGTTTCAAATGACCAATGCATCATGTTAAGAGATCACATATGGATAAAATATCCATTCAGAGTACAGAATAGCTGGGTAATCCTAGTTACTTGGGAGGCTGAGGTGAGAGGATTGCTTGAGCCCAGGAGTTTGAGACCAGTCTGGGCAACACAGTGAGAACTCATCTCAAAACCAACCAACCAACCAACCAACCAACCAACCAACCAACCAACCAACCAACCAAACAGTACAGAATAGACCAATGGATCTTTCTGAAACAGAGTAGGCAAGTTTATTAACATGGTTTGAAAATAACCTTTAAGAAATTAGTACTTGTTAAGTTTTTGTATAATATTAAAGAAGACTGTATGTAATTATCTGGAAAGTTTATTGAAACACTAGTTCCTTTTTTGATTACATGGTTGTATAAGGTTGGATTTTCTTAATATACTTTAACCAGAGTATCATATAGCAATGAATTTAATGCAAAAGATTTGACACTCTGTCTTCAATGAGGCCAGACATTATTGAAATTTGCAAAAATGTAAAGCAATGCTATTCTTCTATCAAGTTTTTTTGGCTTGAAAAAACACTTATTTAAAAAATATGTTATTCATCTTATTTTGTAATGGGTCACCATTACTTTAAAATGAATTAACAGATATTTAAAAAGATTCTTAGTAAATAGACTGAGATACAGTAAATATTTATACATACAACCTAGTTAAAAAAAAGCTCTTTGGAGTCCTCAGTAAGTTTTAGGTGTAAAGTGCCTGTGAGATTAAAAAGTTGAGCTGCTGCTTTTGTCTCTTTCCTGAGTGACAGGCGGAATCAACCATGCTACTCCTACCCCAACACAACCCAATGGCTCCTCCTCCATTCACGGTAAAAGCCAGAGCTCTCACGGTGGCCCATGAGGTCCTCCCTTTTTGAACCTATCTTCTCCAACTCTCTTCTTTGTTCATGTTGCTGTAGATACCCTGACTTCACTATGTTCGAGAACATGCCAAGCTTATCTGGCCTAAGAGTTTTTCCACCTATTCCTTTTGCCCTGAGCCCTCTTCCCCCAGAGGTTTGTTTATCTTTTTATTTCATTTCTTGGCTATGCAAATGTTAACTCAAGGGAGTCACCTCTCTTGCTCTTCCCTGTTACTTTACCCACTTGCTTATTTCTCATTACCTGATAATGTAATTTGGATTATGTTTTTACTTGCTTGCTACCCGTCCTTTCTACTAGAACTGGCACTCTATTAGCTAACAGGTTTTGTTGTATTCATTGACTCAACTGTAGGATCTACAATGCACCAGGCACATAAAGTGATTTACTGGTTCGTCTTAACATCTTAGAGGTAACTGTGGCAGCTTCATTTCACCCTCATTTTGCAGCCCAAAGTTGGAGAACTTTTTTGAAGGACTTTCTATATGTCCATTTTGAAATAAGTCAGGAAAAGTTCTTTGTACTAGACTGACCAGATGGTTCCAAGCTAGGATCTTCATGGGATTTCCACTTTTCAAAAGGAGGCCTTGAAATACCATGGTCCTGGACTGCTTATGGTCTGCATTGACAGCAAGTTCCAACTAATAAAATACCATTTAATACTATATTGCGGAGCTCACTTGGCTGATGTAACAAGTCATAGAGTATGTATCAGTTCCTACAGTCTGTTGCTTTTCACTGGATATCTTCCTTATGTTGTAAAAAGCTTTCCCTAGTCATATTTTTTTGGTGGGCTAGATACTATGAGTTTTTGCAACCACCAGAGAACATTGTAAAAATTCAACATTATTGAGATTTCATCTGTATATAGGTCAGACCATGCCTCTGCAGGCAGGAAGCTTCTCATATCATAAAGCAAAGAACTTGTAAAAACTACTGATTTTTCTCTCCTTATAATACTGGGGCCATCAGCTCTTCCCACCCTTCCCCTTATTCCAAAAGTGTGTGTAAGGAAGATTATGAGAGAGTTTGTAAGTATAACATACATTTGTTTGAGATATATCAAAGGAAGTTGTATTTTCATAAAAGTTAAGTGAGAAGAGGAAACCTCAGAAATAATATGACTTTTAAAAAACCAATTATATTTGCAAAGACTTAGGCATATAAGCAAAGAATTAATCACAGTATAACATACTTTAAAAGAGGTATTTACTATGTCTATGTGTTTTTTTTTTAATTTCATAGTAATTATACTATCTACCATCAAGGTAACATTATTAAAATCTTAGAGTGAGCTGTTTTAAAGGCTCATTTAAATATAGTATTTCTTTAATCCTCAAATCACTTTATTATAAATACTCATCACCATTTTGTAAATAAAGAAACTGATACTGGGCCAAGTGCAGTGACTCACGTCTGTAATCCCAGCACTTTGGGAGGCCAAAGTGGGCAGATCACCTGAGGTCAGGAGTTTGTGACCAGCCTGGCCAATATGGTGAACCCCATCTCTACTAAAAATCCAAAAATTAGCTGGGCATGGTGGCATGCACCTGTAATCCCAGCTACTCAGGAGGCTGAGGCAGGAGAATCGCTTGAGCCCAGGAGGAAAATGGAGGTTGCAGTGAGCTGAGATCATGCCATTGCACTCCAGCCTGGGTGACAGGTAAGACTGTCTCCAAAAAAAAAAAAAAAAAAGAAACTGAGGCTTAGAGAGTTTAAGTAATGTGTACAAGATTCTACACCTAATAAAAAGCTCAGTTCTTCTGATTTCTAATCCAGTGCTCTTTCTATTTTATCATTATACTATTTGGAGGTAGCAATGCATGAGTAAGGGTTCTTTATCATCTTGGTTAATTAAGTGCATGTTGATTTAACATTTATGTAATAATTGAATAATCACCTTTAGCAAATACCAGAGGATATAAATGCAGTCAGAAAATTATAAAGTACCATTGAAAGAAAACAATTTGTTCTGAAAATCCAATTTCGACAGGAAGCCAAAGGGAAATTTATATTATTAAATACATAGGGGACCAAAGGAAAGCAGAATGTGTATGAGCTTGTACTATGAGATACTATGATAAAAAACTGATGGCATCTTTCAGAATTGGTTAAAAGCCACAAACATAAGAAGGAGAGGAAACTGGAAGTCTCTTCAAATACCTACTGTGTCTAGTCATGAGGGTATTTCCTGGACACTAGGAATAATAATTATTTTATCTAGGTAAAGTAAATACTTTTTTCTGTTGCCAAACTTCAGTAAGAAACATAGCTGCAAGGAGTGAGGTAAAGAGAGAAAAACAAGGGATAATATATTTATACTGATTTTTTAAATGTCAAGTATAATAGTTATTAATTTTAGTAAAAAGACATTAATTAGACCTGCATTTGACATTGAAACAGCAAACTGTGATTTCTCAAAGTAATTTTTAAATGAAAATATGGGAACTCAAGAAAGTGATTTGATTAAAATTCTTTATTTTCAACATTGGTAATTACAACAATAATTTCTTATTGCAGCACCTTTGAATATTAGTCATCTATTTAATTTTATGATGCATGTCATGATATACCTAACTGCTAGAAGATGATATGGTAATACACTTGTCATTAGTGCTTACTGGTGTGTGAATTAAACATTGGTGTAAGAGATGCTTCTCACAGTCAGGTAAAATGTTAATTAAATTGCTAAGCATAGAAACACTTTTTTTTCAGCAACTTTAAATTTAAGCAGTTGGAATAAATATGTTATACATCAGGATGTTCTGATTCATATATTTTGGGGTTGAGGAAAAATGACTTTGGCAGTTTCCCTTTTAGAGTCATCAAGAGTCATCAAATAGGTGTCTTTTCTTCTAATTAGGTATTTTGACATAAACTTGGAATGTAATAAGATAATATTAAAAGATTACAGAAAGATAACTCATAAGTCAACATGATGAGGCAGCTGCAAAAAATGTTGGTATAATATTTATCTGGTTAAAAAATACGTCATAGAGAGATGCGAGTGCTGCTGTCATTCATACTGGTAGGGACAAATGTGGCATATTTTCCTCATCAGTGAGGGATGGGGCATTGTGAGAGGGGAGAATAACCAGCACTGGGAGAAGGTTTAAAACCATGATAGTGCAGCCAGATCTGAAAGTCATGGGAATGTTTCATCTAGAGAGACAAAGACATAGATAGATTAACTTTTTTTTTTTTTTTTGAGAAAAGTATTTGTTAGCCAGTGTCCTTGCTCTACTGATTAGAAAATACTTCAAATTTCACCACTGTCTTTGTTTATTACTTCACATTATCCTCAAGTATGTCAAAGACCATTGTAATGACATTCAATGGAACAGAACAGAGGCCCTGGAGGCAATGCTACACATCTACAACCATCTGATCTTTGACAAACCTGACAAAAACAAGCAATGGGGAAAGGATTCCCTGTTTAATAAATGATGTTGGGAAGACTGGCTAGCAGTGTGAAGAAAGCAGAAACTGGACCCCTTCCTGACACCTTACACTAAAATTAACTCCAGATGGATTAAAAACTCAAACATAAGACCAAACACCATAAAAATCCTAGAAGAAAACGTAGGCAAAATCTTTCAGGACATAGGCATAGGCAAGGACTTCATGACTAAAACAACAAAAGCATTGGCAACAAAATCAAATTAGACAAATGGGACATAATTAAACTCCAGAGCTTTTGTACAGCAAAAGAAACAATCATTAGAGTGAACCGGCAACCAACAGAATGGGAAAAATTTTTGCAATCTACCCATCTGACAAAGGGCTAATATCCAGAATTTACAAAGAACTAAAACAGATTTACAAGAAAAAGACAAACAAACCCATCCAAAAGTGAGCAAAGGATATGAACAGACACTTTTCAAAAGGAGACATGTACGAAGCCAACAAACATATGAAAAAATGCTAATCATCACTGATTATTAGAGAAATGCAAATCAAAACCACATTGAGATACCACCTCATGCCAGTTAGAATGGCGATCATTAAAAAATCTGGAGACAACAGATGCTGGAGAGGATGTGGAGAAATAGGAACACTTTTACACTGTTGGTGGGAGTGTAAACTAGTTCAACCATTGTGGAAGATAGTGTGATGCTTCCTCAAGGACCTAGAAATAGAAATTCCATTTGACCCAGCAATCCCATTACTGGGTATATACCCAAAAGATTACAAAACATTTTATTATAAAGACACATGCACACGTATATTCATTGTGGCACGGTTTACAATAGCAAAGACCTGGAACCAACCCAATGATAGACTGGACAAGGAAAATGTGGCACATATACACCACGGAATTCTATGCAGCCATAAAAAATGATGAGTTTGTGTCCTTTGTAGGCGCATGGATGAATCTGGAAACCATCATTCTCAGCAAACTGACACAAGAACAGAAAATCAAACACTGCATGTTCTCACTCACAGGCGGGTGTTGAATAATAAGAAGACATGGACACAGGGAGGGGAGCATCATACACTGGGGTCTTTTTGGGGGGTCAGGGGAGGGACAGTGTGGGGGTGGGGAGGTCAGGGAGGGATAACATGGGGAAAATTGCCAGATGTAGGTGATGGGGGGATGGAGGCAGCAAACCACATACCTATGCAGCAATCCTGCATGATCTTCACATGTACCTCAGAACCTAAAGTACAATTAAAAAAAAATAAGAAAAATAAAGAAAAATAAACAGAGCCAGCAGAAGACCTGCCATTTGAAAGAATCTATTCTCCAAAAGGCAGTAGAGATTATGAATAACATATATATTTCTCAAAACACATTTATATTCAACACCAGGGACTAAATAGGAGCAGGATTCATGTATAATTTGACAACCATGTGAAAAGTCATATGTAAAACCTCAGTTGACAAGTACTGCATTTTCAATTTATTTAAGAGATTTTTAGTGTCCATGATGGCCTGGAACCTTGGGCAACTGTGTCTTACCTGCATTTTGCTTCAACTTTGATTGAGTGGCTTGTTTATTGGAAAGGTATATAATAAAATCAAGAGAAGTTTAAATGTGTGGGATCCAGGACTCAAGTTCATCCCAACCCTAAAATACTATCATAGAAAATAAAAAGGTAGTTTGATATTTGGGGATATAAAAACATCTTGATTGAAACTATTCTACTAACTAATTGACCTGTCTTCTTACGTGTCTTGAAATAAGACAATGGTTGTAGCTACAGACCAATTACCAGAAAGAATAGAAAGTGAAATTCATACACTATTCTTCTTCTTCTTTTTTATTTTTTTGAGATGGAGTTACACTTTTGTTACCCAGGCTGGAGTGCAATGGCACGATCTCTGCTCACCACAACCTCCGCCACTTGGGTTCAGGCAATTCTCCTGCCTCAGCCTCCTGAGTAGCTGGGATAACAGGCACGCACCACCATACCCAGCTAATTTTTTGTATTTTTAGTAGAGACGGAGTTTCACCATGTTGACCAGGATGGTCTCGATTTGTTGACCTCATGATCCACCCGCCTTGACCTCCCAAAGTGCTGGGATTACAGGCTTGAGCCATCGCGCCCGGCCACACTATTCTTTTTGTTTGTGCTATCTCCCAAAAGATTAACATTAGTTCTTAATTATAGAATTTTCCAATGAAAATGTTTGTATTTTGACCTTTCAGAATGCAATTTTAAAAAGTGTGAAGTTGAATATAAGAGTGGAAAAATAACAGTTTCTTAAATTACTAACGTTACTTATGACTTCTAATTAAGACAGAGGTTTCTGAAGAAACAGTTTGTGTAAAGTATAAACAGAGGGTAGTTTGTAAATCCGCAGATTAGATTTTCCCATGCCTTCCTCTAGTCAGCATTTTATTTCAAACCATTTAACCATGAAAGCAATGTTATTTTTTACTAGTTACTTCTTATAAAATGTTCCAGTCATATTCATAGAATAGGTAGGGTACAGTGGCTTATGCCTCTAATCCCAGCACTTTGGGAGGCCAAGGTGGGCAGATCACTTGAGGTCAGGAGTTTGAGATCAGCCTGGACAACATGTTGAAACCCAATCTCTACTAAAAACACAAAAATTAACTGGGTGTGGTGGCACATGCCTGTAATCCCAGCTACTTTTGGAACTTTGGGTTCCTTCAACCCAAAATTATTTGCCCAAGCTCCCTCCTATCATCCTGCTCTCAACTCAAATGCCACATCCTTCAAGCCCTTTTCTAGCCATCTACTCCAAAGTAGCTCCAAATTCCATGCCTGTCACTCTCCTATTATTTGATTTTATTTTCTTCATAACATTCATAGTTACATGAATTATCTACATAATTATATTTGTTTGTTGACTGTAGACCTGTTTGGGGTACATAGCATGAGTGAGAAATTTTGGTGTTTGGCCACTGGGATTTTGTGATTGTTTACTCCCTAGCTCCCTTTCTCTTGTTTGTCCTCTCACTAGTACATGAAGTTCAAGAAAAAAAATTTATTGTTATTTCAGTTATTGTCACATTTTCAAAAGAATGGCAGAGTGCCATCCATACTAATAGGCGTATTGTAGGTATTCAGCAACTATTCATTAGAAAAGTGATCAAACTCTCATATTCCTCTCTCCACCAGCATCAGGTGGGCCTGGGGGAACCAGCTGAAGGGAGGAGCAATTGATTCTGTACTCTGGAAACCACAATGACAGCTTCTCAATGGGTTTGGCCAGGGGCACCAGTAATAGAGGGTTTTAACAAGTTTGAAAGAAACTCAACTCATTCTGTTAAGGTTAAATAAGAAATATTAGAATCTTAAATTTCTTATTAATATTTTTGCTCTGAAAATCTGTCTTTATGGTTCAATAAGCCAGAACTGGGATGACTGTGTCAAAACAAAAATTTTTATTTTAAATTATTTTATTACTCTGCCAATTGGTAAAAGGTTTCAGTGCTTTTATTAAAACATGGGCGGAATATTGACCTTCCTCTTACTTAAATATACACAGTCACTTAAATAATGGGATCAGTTGTTCATCTCTTCTAGTGTCATATAGGTAGTTTTCTCTCTCACTGTGTAAGATGACAGATTCCAGAGCTAATATATATGGTATTTAAGATTCTACAAAGAGTTGCCTGGAACTAACTTGTAAATTTTTTATTCTTTGAAAACCTGCAAGTTTAAGATGTTTAGCATTCATCCATATCCTGTTTATTCCTTCCAGGCAAATGGAGGGATTACGTTTTCTTCCCAACTTCCAGCTGGTGAGGAGTCTTAAAACTAGTTCTGGCCAATGGGCTCTGAGCACAAGAGATATGTGCTCAGGTGTGTAATTTCATCATGTAATCACTGGCATGGGACATTGCCTTTTCTCTCCTCCTTCTGTGACGTGGAAATTATTACTACCCGGCTCTCTATGATGTCTCAGGAGGCTACAGATTCCAGATGTTCAGCCATAAGAGAGCAGACTCTTCACAAACGTAGTTCCCAAAGTGACTCCTTGGTGGCCTATGTGGAGTCTGTAGCTTAGATCTCTCAGCCACCATATCTCTAAGTGACTGTGGATCTCTTTAGGGTACATTGCATAAGTGAGAAATGATGGCATTGGCCATTGAGATTTGGTGGTTGATTGTTACTGCACTGTAGTCAATACTAAATGTATAACATAGTTCAGGAATGAGTTCTGTGGTTGATTTTTATTAGCTTATTTCTAGTAGAAAAGATTTATAAATATTTGATAATCACTTTAAGCTGCTGCAAATTACTTTTTTAAAGAAGAAATTCCTACAATGTGTGTCTGAATTTAATGAAGGAGAATACTTTTTGTGTTCCTAATTTTTCTTGATAGCATTGAATAATATGTGGACACAGAGGAAAAAGTGCTAGGATGTCTGTGGTTTAAATTCACAAAATCATCTTTTATTTATGCTTAAATTAGCTTCAGCTACTAACACTTAAAATATTTTTCAGCATTCATTTTTGCCATAGAAATTAGCATTTTATTAGCACAAATTGCTCTTGTTCGCTAATTCCAAAGATGTCCAAAAGCAAGAACAGCCTCCCGAGCTGTTAGACTTTGGAAGAGAATAGTAAATCAACTGGTGGATAGGACCATATATCATATTAAACATGGGGAATTCACCACAAAATCATTACACTAAAAAGCGACAATTTTGATTGATTAAAATGGTATGGGCTGGATAGTGTTAAATCACTGTGAGTAATATGACATTATGATTTTACATATCATATTTCTGCCAAGACAATGAAGGTAAAAGGCATTGTCATCAGATGATAACAGACAATAAGAAGAATCCTGATGTTAGATTTATTACTGGGTTTAGATTTAGAAAGAAGTAATTCTTGTCCTGTTCCACTTATCAAATGACTGTAAATTCAGTGATGATGTAAAATTCTAAGGCAGAGCCACTTACAGGTTTGACAAAGTGCCAGCTAGAAAGTATTTATTGTTCTCAGTGGTTCTGCCTTACACACTTAAATATTTATCAGAAACATAAGCCCCTCTGATAAATGTTTTGGATCTTTGTGCCTATTTTTTTTTACATTTAGATTTTTCATCAGAAACCAAATCTGTCTTTTTATTATGCTAATAACACTGAACTCATAATTTGAAAGGGTAATATATGAGTTTTAAAATTTGACTCCTTGTAACTTCTGATTTTAAGTGTGAAACTTTTGGAATAGTTCCTTATCCATGGGTGCATGCAGCCTTTGCTTGGTAGTATAGCCAGTCGGACCAGGGATCAGCACGTGAGGTAAAGAAAGGCAGCTATGTGCTGGCCACTAATCTTGGGGTGGCAGGTGATGGCATGAGAACGCTGGGTTATGGGAATGTTCTATATAGGACACAGGAGACTGGATCTGGCTACATCTTCTTATTAAATAGATTCAAATGTGAGACATACAAATGGTATACCACCTCCAAAGCACAGAGAATCACAGAAAGAAAGCAGTTAGTAAACTCCGTAAGGTTGCCAAAGCTACCAAATGCAAAAGCCAAACGTTGCAGGTAGAAAGGCAGCGTCATTAAGAAACAGCAAGATAAGTAGGTATTATAAAAACTGAATTAGAAAGTAGCTGACCCATCAGAAAATAGAAACTTCACACTAAAAGTGGGCTAGGTTGCAATCATAAAGCTGTTGAGGTTACTTTTCGCTATTCCTCAATTCCCTGGGTATCCTTACAGCAAACTAACTTTAACTACTTTAAACTGGGCTTCTTATGCTTCCTCCAACTTCAAAAAGTCTAACACATCTAAAAAAATATAATGAATTCATAAGATCACAGAATTTCAACTCTATAAGAGCACTTAGAGACATCTTGCCAAAACATTTCCTACTTATTTTTATTATGGGGAATTTCAGTGCTAGGGAGGAAAAACAACAGAGTCAAACCCTTTCTTTGCTCTATTAGCTGAGCATGTACTGTGATCATAAGCTTCTTAAGGCTACAAACATGTTTTTAGTATCTGTTTCTTCTACCCAGTATAAAGTAAGAGCTCAATAATGCTTTTTTTAATAGTGAGTCATAGTAAAATCTTACGGCATTAGATAGTTTAGATTTGTTTGCAGGGCTGGTTAATTCTAAATAGTTAAAAGCAGGTATATGGTAAAAAATGAAATGACTCTTTTTTTTTTCTTTTTTTGAGACAGGGTCATACTCTGTGGCCCCGGCTGGAGTGCAGTGGCATGACCACAGCCTCGACCTTCTAGGTTCAAGTGATCCTCCCACCTCAGCCTCCCAAGCAGCTAGGACTACAGGTGTGTGCCACCATGCCTAGCTAGGTTTAAAAAAAATTTTTTTTTAATAGAGATGAGGTCTCACTATGTTGCCAGGGCTGGTCTCAAACTCCTGAGTTTGAGCAATTCACCCGCCTCAGCCTCCCAAAGTTCTGAGATTATAGGTGTGAACCACCACACTGGGCCGATTATTTATCCCTCCACCCCAATCTATTTTGTTAACATTTCTCTTCTGCATATGATACATGCACATACTCATATACATACTCAAATAAAGGAGTTCTTAATCTCATTAGAAATATAAACTGATTAAAGAAGTTTTATGTCCATCAAAATTGGTCCTGGAAAATTCATTGCACAAGGCTGGCATTTGGGGTTCACAAATTGCTTGAGCAATGGGGCAGTGACAATATCCAAATAATTTACAGTTAGGTCTCCACATTCACTTAGATTCATGGATTAAAAATGAAAGAAGTGTTATGTTCTGGAACGTTTTCTGATTCAAGTATAGGGAAGATTAGTATGGAGATAAGTTCTCTGACCCTCTAATTACATGAAGCTTTCAGCATCTGTCTCATTTACTTGAATCTCAAAGGCTAAAGAATTTTTTTGAATAAATAAAAACTTAAAAAAGTCTTTGGGAAGTAACGTATGTCTGTTCAGCAGACTGTTTTGTAGAAGAGAACAGTTAGTTGAATTCAGGGATATTTCTTCAGTTTTTATGTCTGTGAAAGAAGAAACAGTAAGAGCTATCAAAATCACATCTGCCACTCAATATTGTTTTAACTTTCAGTTGTATTTTCTTTAGAGAGAAGTCCTTCAAAGCCAGAATAAATAATTCTCCAAGATAGCATACAGCAAATAGAGAATGCTAGTTCTAATCTTTATCTAGATATTGTCTTAGGAGGTATAAGGACAAATCTTTAGTTTTGACTAGTTCTGAATTATGAACTCTATTGGGGACCTGGATTCCTTTTGCTAAGAAAGTTATACTAGTCTGAATTTCCTAAAAAAGGACTTCTGAGAAGTGTAGTGATTTATTAGACATTACTTAGGGATGGGGCTTAGGAAAGAGAGAAAAGCTAGCAACTTTCATACTATTCTCCCTTGGAAGAGTGGAAGTAGTATGAAAGGTTAGGGGCACATGCCAGAGTGAATTCTGTCCATTTGCAAAATTACTCATTATATCAGATGGGGTGGTTTGCATTCTGTATGACACAGCTTTTTTTTCCCCTCTGTAAATTATGGAAAAAAAAGTTTTAAAGAGGGGATAGTCAAGAAAAGTTTGGTGTCCTTATTCATGTGAAATGAAAGAAAAATTAATAAAGGTTTTATGATGATCTTATAAATAGGTAAACTTTATATCATGTGCTGAATGCAAAAAATCTTTTCAAATGTCAAAATGTCAAGATTTGTATGCTAAAGAGGATTTCAAGGGACTTTGAATATCTTAATTGTATAGAAGTTAAAAATTAAAAAATGGTTCTTTCTAGCTTGACAAACTTTCATTCTGCATTAGCCACGTAAGTTTTCACTCTGCTTCACCTATGGTTGCTCATAAGCCTTGGAAGATAAACTCTAAGGTAGCTTTTAGAGCAAATAAAATACTATATAAAGCTCCTTGATGGTGCAGTGGATCATGCCTATAATGGTGAGGCAGGAGGATGGCTTGAGGTCAGGAGTTCAAGATCAGCCAGAGTAATATAGTGAGATCTTGTCTCTACAAAGAAAAACTTTTTTTTTAAATTAGCTAGGCATGGTGGTGCACACCTGTAGTCCTGCTACTTGATAGGCTGAAGTGGGAGGATTGCTTGAGCCCAGGAGTTCAAGGCTATGATCACACCACTGCGCTCCAGGCTGGGCAATAGATCAAGACCCTGTTAAATAAATAAATAGAAATAAAGCTCCTTGAGTGGGTGTTGGTATCCACCCAAGGTGTGGGCTAATATCATAGATATGCTAGGTCCATCAAACTACAGGGCAAGAACAATTAAGATGGGTGAGTAATAAAATTTTAACTAAAAATTGGTCTTTTAATTGGCTACTTAAATGCTTGATGTCCATTAGTTGTTGCTTTTTGAAGTTGAGATTGCTTTGAAGCCTGATTTGTTGTGTTATTACAAATCTATTCTTTGTTATTACAAATCTATTCTTTCTATCCATCCATCATCCCACCCTATATCTTTTGATATATTTCAAAACAACTTGCAGATGCCAGTCAGTACCCTTCACCCTAAAGCACTTCAACATAATGAACATGAGAATTCAGTATTTGATTTTTTGAGGTACAATTTATATACAGTGACGTTCTCACAGGACTGCTGGTGAGGGTGGAAGTCAGGGAGGCCATGAAGGGAAGCCTGACTCCAACAGCAGTCAGGTGCGATGTCAGCCTAGTTTTATCTGCTCTTTTTCCCTAATCCTCTGAAGAACAATTCACTTAAAAAAGTGGTTTCATAGCTAAAAAAAATTTTTTTGAACTTCACTAAATGTTATGATTTATTTTCAGAAAATAGAAAACTCTCTTTCTGAGATTTTAGCCAGTCCTGATAATACAGATTTACTTAGTCTTAGAGACTCAACAAGCCAGTTTGTGTTTGTGAACTGTCTCAGAAGGGGTGGCGTCTCACGTTAGGTAGGCTACTCCATCTCTATTCATGGAGAATTTCAAAGGGATTTCCTATGCTGTGGCTTTCCCTATGCCTGAAATTATTCCTCCTATATCACTTCCTAAGATAGTAAGTAAGGCCGGGTGCGGTGGCTCAAGCCTGTCATCCCAGCACTTTGGGAGGCCAAGGCGGGTGGATCACGAGGTCAAGAGATCGAGACCATCCTGGTCAACATGGTGAAAGCCCGTCTCTACTAAAAATACAAAAAATTAGCTGGGCATGGTGGCGCGTGCCTGTAATCCCAGCTACTCATGAGGCTGAGGCAGGAGAATTGCCTGAACCCAGGAGGCGGAGGTTGTGCTGAGCCGAGATCGCGCCATTGCACTCCAGTCTGGGTAGCAAGAGTGAAACTACATCTCAAAAAAAAAAAAAAAAAAAAAAAAAGATAGTAAATTATTTGTAATTTTTTTGTGATTTTAATTATATTTAGCATCATATTAGTGGTGCAGACTTGTTAACAAGAATGCATTAGTTTTATATTGCTGCTGTAACAACAACACGCTTAGTTGCTTAAACCAGTACAAGATTATTGCTTTGTAGTACTGTAGTTTAGAAATCTGGTCTAAAATAAAAATGTTCATAGATCTGCATTCCTTTCTGAAGGCTTTATGGGATAATCCATTTTTTTTTTTTTTTTTTTTTTTTTCAGATTCTAGATGTCCTTTTGTCTTCTTCCCCTTTCAAAGATCGCCTGAGTCCTATTTTCCGCTAGGGGTCGCCCTGACCTCCTGCCTCTTATTTCAAAGCCAGTAAGAGTGGGTTGAGTCCTTCTCACTCCACCCTCTTCTTTGGTTTACCTCTTCTACTTGTAAGGACCGTTGTAATTACATTGGATTCACCTGGATAACCCAGAATGATCTCCCTATTTTAAGGTCAGTTGATTAACAAACTTAATTTCATCTCCAACTTTAATTCTCCTTTGCCATGTAATTTAACATAGTCACAGGTTCTAGGAATTAGGATGCGGTGGAAAGGTATTTTTGCACCAGTTGCAAATGACTTAATTATCAGTTTCACTTGATTATCAGAAATCAACTCATTTCGTTATCAAAGTTATTTGCTGTTCTTTGCTAATTCATTTGAAACTGGAATCCTGAGTAGTGCTCATTTGGACTAAAGCCCCATGGTTCTACCCACTTGCTTTGGTTGTACTGTTGAGAGCAGAAACTTCAAATCCAGGGTCTGTTATTCTCTAGGGAGTCCCCTAATTCATTCTGTTTCTTCCTGGAGGAGTTGCAAAAGGGAGCCCGCACTGGGTGGAGCAATTAGAAAGTGGTTCCAGGACTCGGGTTTGGTCAGAAGTTAAAGGATAGATTTCAGCACCACCACAGCAGGGTACAATCTACACACAGTAGCCCTTCTACCTCACAGTTTCTATATACTGTGCCCCATGCTTTCAGCCTCTGCCTTAAACATTTATTTGCTCTAAGCTTCTAAAGTGTAACCTGTGTCTTAGGAAGTCCCTTTAGGGCTTAGCTTAGAGCTGAGCATGGGGTAAACTCTGGACCCTGTCCTGTTGTGATCTGTGAGTGACAATACAAAACCACACCCTCATTTTAGACAAAATTTAAGCATTTTAAAATAATAGTTATAGATTGCTAGCTACTTAAGATGATTTATGTAGTCTTTAAAAGTAATCTTATTTATAAGTTAAAAAAAATCAGGATTCAACTTCTATACATTTCTGCTCACAGAATCTGTGAGTGTCCTGTCATCTGTGTAGGCTCGATGAATCAGAGAACCTAGAAATGGCCAGGAGTCACTGGAAGAATAGTCTCTCTGTGACCCCATTAGTTGGAAGGGGTATTAATGAAATAAGGCAGGCCATGTCAAGAACCAAGAAGCTGCTCTAGGAACTGAAGAAAGAAGAAGTAGAAGAGACATTATTATTAAGGCAGCCTTTCTTCATGGGTGAGGATATACTTGAGTTGGGCCCAGAAGAAAGGCTTTTCCAACCAAAGGGAGCAAGTGTGAGTTAAGTTACACAATTTGGAATATACGTTGAATATTTGGGAACTGGTAGGATATTTGTCTGCTTGTGAATTCAGTGGAAGAAAATTACGAGAGCAAACTACCAAACACATTAAACAGTCTCCCCAGACCGAGCTCTGTGGTGCTTTTCATGTATCATTCAATTTAATCCCCCCAAAAGTCTACAAGGTAGAGATTAGCTCCGTTTCATCAGTAAGATAGCTAAAATTTATAGAGGTTAAACAATGTTTCCTGGTCACATAAATTACATTTGGGAGACATAAATAAAATCCAGGTTTATTTAAATTCAAATTTCATGATCTTAGCATCTGTAATATTGTGAAGCCAAAGATAGAAAGACTGGGTGGGAAGAGGCTGAGGGATCTCTTCAGGTTTGTTCAGTTGCTCTGGAGGAGGGAGAAAGCAAAATGAGGTTGCTGTTAAGCTGGTTTTGTGTGTGTTAAAATATTTGCTCATGTGCTGAACAATTTTTTTTAAAAAATATTTTTTAGTTTTTTGAGACGGAGTCTAGCTCCTTCGCCCAGGCTACTTCAGCCTACTGCAACCTCTGCCTCCTAGGTTCAAGCACTTCTCCTGCCTCAGCTTCCTGAGTAGCTGGGATTACAGGCACATGACAACCATGCCCAGCTGATTTTTGTATTTTTTAGTAGAGATGGGGTTTTTCCATGTTGGTCAGGCTGGTCTTAAACTCCTGGCCTCAGGTGATCGCCCGCCTCAGCCTCCTAAACTGTTGGGATTACAAGCATAAGCCACCACACCCAGCCTGAACGATTATCTTGAATCATCTATGTTATTGACTTATAGCATAAGGAATGGGTAAAGAACCTGAGTACAGCAAATACAAGCCTTGATCTTGTATCTTTTCACCTTATGCAGACAAGACAGACAAGCCAGCAAATGGATGTTAAAGGCAGATCGCCTAAGGAACACACAGAGTGGTAGAAGCAATCGGGAAAGGGCTTCCCGCACTTACGTAGAGATGGAAGATCCTCATTGAAATAACTTATCATTTTTAATGTAGCAATTTCTATTTTTATACTTAATAGGAGGACATTCACTAGTATAACCACTTATCACCACTAGATGTCACTGTAAGACTAAAGTTAAATTACTGTTGCTGTTTCCCCCCCACCACCCCGCCCCGCCTCCCCCAGCCCCGGCAGCTCTCTTCAGATTTTTTTTTTTTTCAGTGAAAAAGTGAATTAAGAAGTAAGAAGAGATACATGATGATGGTGGTGGTTGGGGGGAGTTAAATGCTTTTTATCCTAAATATGTCTTTTATTCTACTGTGTTTCTTTTTGCAGAACATTATATCACTTGTAGAAAAATAAAGTAACGTCCAGTAAATCTATTTAGAGTTAATATTTTTAGTTTTGACTTGGGAATGTATTAATTCACCCAAAAGTAGCCACAGCTTTAGATCTAGACTTTAGTTGTCCATTTGTGATAGTATTTTAAATTGTAGTTTTAATAAAAAGAAAGCAGACATAAGACAGTGTCCTGTGACTACTACTGTCTACATTTTTATGAGAACAGTATATCTTCATGGTGATAAGGTGTTGGTGAGATATTCTTTTGAGTCTGTGGTCTCACTGAGTTTAATAGAAGGAAGCTCAGCTATATTTATGAATGCCATTTTGTCCAAAGATACCTTGCTTTGTTAAAATACACAGAATTTTATTGCCTAAATTATGTGATGAAGATTTCTCAAAAGGAAAAAATAAATTTTTTTCCTTCCTTTTATAGTCCTTGCATTATTACTTAGATTTTACTGTGGATAAAATATTCTGAATTTTGGAATTCTGGTTTCACTTTTTGATATTTTAGAATGTTAATATTACTTTACAACTATATCCTTCATTCCAGTGGTTTTGCCATGTTGTGTCCCTGTCCTGACCTGTGACTTCTTCGCCTCCTTTCTTTTCCCAAGATCCTCTCTGCTGTTCACAGCCGTGGCTCCCTGATAAAGCTTTTTCGTTGCAAGGAGCCTTTCCGTTTTACCTGTTGCTTGCATGCCTTACTTTTTGCTTTTGCTTGCTTCTTCAGCTCTTCTAAATTTAGTTTCTAATCAAGTCCTATACTTTTCTTACCAGCTTTTTTCCAGAATAGCCTCCATTAGCTCTTTATCTTTGATGACAATAAAGCCCTTTACCTTTGATAACAATAAATAACATGAAAATATTAATAGTTTATTTCCCCTAACCTCTCTTTCTCATAATTTTTGTGACCACATGGCACCAAGTCACTGGTTGAGAAACTAGTTTAGTTGACCAGTTACTAGTTTTTACTACTTCCTATAAAATACTTATTTGGGTTGGTGTTTATTCCTAGTGAAAAGACTGGATGTTTGGATTCATATGGTCATAGCCTTTGTCTCATCTCATTTCTCACAGTTCCTCAATTTTTCACTGTAACTACCTGATTTCATCCAATTATTTTCTGGAAACCTTAGGGGAGTGATCTGATCAGTCAGACTGAAATTGTCTTCTTCCAGTTTGTTAGGAAAAGATAAGTTTCTAATATTTCATCAATAATCAAATAACTTATGTGATATATAGGACAGAGGGGAAACAATGATCGAATGCCAGTTATGAAATATTCCGTGGTTCCCGTGGAATGTGGCTAAGAAACATGAAGAAGGTATGACCTAGAATATGCAAAAGAGAAACTGAGAAATTACAAAGTTAAGCCAAGTATCGGATCTACCTTAAACACGTAAGAGTAAAACAGACCGATTAACAATTTCTCTTTGAAAGTCTCCATATGCTAGGAGCTTCTGGTGATTTGTGGTGGAATCTAGGTCATTTCTACTCAAAGTGTGGTTTGTGGACCAGCAGTGTCAGCATCACCAGAGGCCTTTTTAGAAATATAGAATCTGAGGCTTCATCTCAGACCCTCTGAATCAGAAGTGCATTTTAGCAAGATCTCCAGGTGATTTTTATGTACATTACAGCTTGAGAAACACAGATTTAGGTCATTGTTAGAATTAGGACTGCTTACTTTTCTTAGGGGTTCGAATGCTGGTTTTACTTCTCCTCTTCCTCCTCTCCTAAAACATTTGGGGAATATTCTTAAAGCCAGAAGTGTCATTTTTTTTTTGAGCCAACAGAAGTCAGTAAGAATCCTGCTTTACATTTTTCCAAATCCAAATTGAAACGCAATGAATGCAATGAAAGGAAAGATATAAAATAGTTCCAGTGTTGAGTAGCAATGTATTACTTGATCTCTGTTCTGTATTCGACTTTGTCCCCAGTGAAACAATTATACAGAACAATTCGACTAACTTTGTATTCTTTCATTTTCTATTGTTGCCCTGTCTCTTTCAGCTGTGAAATGGCTTCTTTTCTTCTTTTCATCAGTCTGTCTCCCATGCCTCACCTCCCTGGCCCATGTTCCAGCTGGTAACAGTTTATGAAGCATGTTGCAGTGTTAATACCTTGTTAAGGCTATTTTAGCTGTTGGGTCTTTGAGAGGTCAATGTCAGGACTGTTTTACTTTGAACCCTTGATGGGCAGGGTAAAGCTGGGGACATGCCAAACTTCTACCTTCTCACACTGCAGGAAGCCTTACAACTGTAGGCATCTCTTCCCATAATGCAGTATTGCTGCAGGCCGTGTAAGCAATTAGACATATTCTGCTTCTAGTCAAATAATGAGGGGGAATTTTAAGACTTATTTAAAATTATTAGTGAATTAGACGTGGCATCATTAGGCTTCTTTTATATTTTAAAATTCAGTGCAACCAAATATAGGTGTTAAAGACTGCATACATTTTATAACCTTTATTTCTAACAGGTGTCAAACATTTTTGAGTTTATAACAAAGAAAAGAAAATGGAACATTTTCCTCCAGTTTTATTATATTACCATATTGTTTGACATTATTAGGATGTTTTAGTTTGGCAGTAGATTTTTCAGACTTTAAAAATAACATTTTAAGCATTTTTTTTCAATGCAGTGTGATTTATTAAAACATGTTTTTGTCTTTTTGTTCAAGAAACATTCAGGTCTCTATGAGGAGAGGAAGCAGGGATAAAACATATTGGTGGCACAAATCTAATATAATCCAGTTTCATTCCAATTGCAGCACACCTAATCTCTTTTTATTCCTCCACAAAAATATATGCCATATAAAGCATACTTTTTCAACACTCTACTTTTGGTTAATTTAAACATGAAATTTGAGTGGTCAATTTTTCCTCTTGCTTGTAAGGTTAACTATAGGCCAGAACTGTTTGTTTCTTTAATATTGACTTTGACTGCTGTTGACATTTTTTAAGGTCTATTTCTTTTAATAGTACATAATTTAAGGGGAAAAATCAAGACTAATTAGTTGTTAATGAGAAATGTGTATAATGAGAAACAAATGTAACATTAATGTCATGTACAATGTATGTCTTTGTGGTTTAAGAGGTAGGAACACAACCATTATTCAAAATTAGGGAATAAAATCATTGTAATAATTACTAGCAGATGTGTTGTAACTTGTATTGCAAGTCAAAGTTTCTTTGTCAGAACGATGTGGTATAATATTTAATGGTATGAAGTTGATATGATTTTTGAAGCCTTTATTTTTATTTTTTACCGTTTTTTAAAACATCCAGCTGCCTGGCATCCTTAGGAGATCGAAAGAGATTTAGGCTAATATTTTCTTTCCTCGCAACATTATTACTCCCTCATCAGCACAGGGATATTTGTTGACACACTCTGATGTCAGATTGGGATGTGGCAGCCTCTGACTCGGCCAGGTTGCTGTTCTCTCATGGTCTAAGGAGCATCTTGTGTGCTGCCCAAATACAAGTTAACAAATGTATGTTTTCCACTGGAGACTGTTGAATGCCACTCAGTGGCCGGAATACAGTGATTATATGATCGCCTGGATTCCTTGCATAGAGATAGACCCACTAGTTCTCAGCCTGGTGTGCACAGATCCTGTACCACTGAAGAACATCTGTGGGGGGGGGGGGGCGGGTCAAGCAATAGAGTTCAGTTCAGGGAACTCTGAATAGAGGCCACTCTGAAACATTGACCTTTTAGAATGTTGGACGAACAGGACTAAATGTCTGAGCTAAGGGTGTTGAGGATGTGGGGATGAGAGCAAGGAAGGGAAGACAGAAAGTGAAACTTAATGTGACCAGGTATGAGAGTAAACCCTTGGGCATAAACCTTAGAAGATGACAGTCATAAAACAATTTTCTGCTCATCTGTCCATCCATTCATCCATTATTCAGCAAATATTTATCAAGTATTTTCTACGTGTTGGAGCAAAAGTTACAGTAGTGAATAAAACAGGAAGTTTCTGTCTTCATGAAACTTATGTTCTAGTGGTTAATAATGTCTAATATTATTGAGGCTCACTATATTCTATGCACTCTTCTGACTACTTTATATGTAATATCTCATTTAATTCTTATAATGATCCTTGTAGATTGTTCTAATTAAAAAGGCAATAAGAAATCTGTGTTTCAAATATGACATCACTGATGGTGAAAATGAAAATAACACATTCTTATAGGAATACATACTTAAACAAAAATACTTTTGATTATTTTCTATCAAATACACACTTAAACTCCTGAGTTATTTAGATATCAGCATAAGTGTAAGTACACCTTTCTATCACACACACACTTAAGTAAGAGGGAGAAAAACCTCCAATATAATATTGAAATTAACCCTGATACAATGAATGTGTAGGGAAAAGCAATCATTGGAGTGTGTGTGGGAGGGTGTTTTACATTTATGTTAGAGCCAGTTGCTAACTTGTTCCTAGTAAAGGATACCTTTAAATATGGGTACACGAATGATTTACATCAGAATCGCCAGGAAGCTTGCTAAAATAGCCAGTTTGTGGGCATCTCCCTAAGCACAGTATAACAGAATGACCAGAGGCAGGGCTGAGGAATCTGCATTTCCCACCAAATCCCTAGGTGATTTTTAATCACACTTAAGTTTGAGACCCACGGATGTAGAATGTTATTTCACCGTTTTATATCTCAGATGGTCTCTCTCTATTTGAAATTCTTGAAGAGTTATGTTGTCAGCTGGTGAACATCTGTCTAGAATTCTAATACAAGCAATAATAGCTTATAATAACATACAATATCCATTAATGTTGAACAAGGGTGTCTGTTCCCTGGCATTATGAAACCTAGAATATTGCTTTTCTTTCTGTGTGTGTTATGAACTAGTAGCATAAATCTCAATTTTTTGTCTAACTGTATTTCTGATGGCTGTTCTTCCATTTATCATATTCAATGCTTTAGTTCCTTTGCTTCCTGCTATTTTATTATGTCCCTGATCTTCTCTCCAAACTAATTTTTAAATGCTATTTTAAAAATAATTGTTTTTAGAAGGGTAAGGATAAGTAATTATGTTATGTCTATGATCAGGTCAGCATCACTAAATTATTAGATACGTACATTTTTTTCTTTGTATTGGTCAAGGTAAGAGAAATTGAACTTCAGTAACAAACAATTCTGATATCTCAGTGGCTTAACACACAAACAGAGTTTATTTCTCCTTTGTGCTACAACTCTAACATGGGTGTGTGGGGCTTTGCTTTTCATAGACAGGAAGGAATCTAGGTTATAGGAGGCTCTGCTTCTTATGAATGCACTGTCTGAAGCACATGGCCTCTTTGACAAGGGCAGGGAGTTTGAGGCTCACACATAGGCTTTTAAATGTTTTGGGCAGGAAGGGGCGCATACCATTTATTCTCTTAGGCCATACTAATTGGTCACATGACTTTACCTGATGAAAAGGAGGCAGGAAAATGTGGTGGAGCACACGTATATTTGGTAGGCAGTAACACTTGCCATATTTTTGGTAACTTTGGATTTTTACTTTTACTTCAGTCTCACACTGCTTGATATGAACAAAGCAGATGTGGATTACTGTATTTCATTCACCCAGGAGGGAGGCAGAAAGAAGATACCTTTGCTAAAAGATGTTGTTGCTTGTATCAGGTAGTCTGAAAACAACTTTCTCTTAAGCCCCCAACGTTAGGTGCTACAAAAAATACCAATAAGGAGTAAGCTGCAGATGGAGAAAAATCATGCACAAAAGGGAAACAGCATATTTGACAAAAGAAGACCCAAGTGATAGTTTTTAATTCAACAAAAAATTTTGTTTATAATGCACGACAATTCCAAGAAAAAGACATATTGGATAGGTACTACAAGAAACTGTGAAGACTCTTTTTTTGGTTCAAATTCTTTTTGCGAGTAATTTATTTGAAAATATGTCAGGTGCTGTTGAGGGAGCAAAAGTTTCAGCAGTGAATTAAACAGGAAGTTCCTGCTCCCTGGAACTCAGGTTGAAGAGGACAATAATGGCTAAATTGTATTCACGCCTACTATAAATACTCCTGTTACTACTTTACCTATGTTATTTCACTTAATCCTTACAACAATTTCATGAGGTGTTAGAATTGAAGAGGAAATGCTAAGATGAACTCTGAAGGCATAGACATCTTCCTGTGATGCTTTTTATTCTTATGAGCCAGTAGTAGGCTTAGAAATATTAGGTTGAGCTGTATGAAAGGATCATTTTTATAGGTAAAAATGATCAAATATTGGAATTTTTGTACAATTTAATTTCAACAGTCAAAATTTCTGGAAATTATCAGAACAAAAAAGACATGCATTATCATCATCTATCGTTATGTGAACAGTTATTGGGTACTTCAATGTATCAGAGATACTGTACTCTGCATTTTTGCATTTATGCATTCACAACACTCTTTCTATCTCAAGGTTCTTAACTTAATCACATCTGCAAAGTCCCTTTGCCATATAGGGTAACAGAGTCACATATTCCAGAGATTAAGATGTGGATATCTTTGGAAGAGGAGTTGTTATTCTGCTTACCTACCACGCATTTGAATATGATTCTATGCAGTAGGTACTATCAATATTCCTGTTTTGCAGATGAGAGACCGCAGGCTTAAAGAGATCTCTTTCACTGGCCAAAGTCTTATTGCTGGACAATAATGGGGCTCGGATGTGGACAAAGGCATCTTACTTAAGAAACTGTACTCTACCTATTAAACTAAGGCAACAAACATTATAGTTCTAGATGTTCTATGGTGCTTACATATCCAATAAAACAACTAAATCCAGCAAGTCAATGCAACTTTTTCTGGTAGAACCAAATGAAAAAGGTCATTTTACTTACAGGTTTTTTTTTTTTTTCTGGATCAAATTTTTTTCTTCTGTGCTTTAGAGTGTGTCATTTAAAGACATTTGAAAATTTTCTTTGATGATTATTTGACTCTCGTTATAGTTATTCTTTAGTCCCACCTTTACAGAAATCTTTATAACCTTCTGCCCAGTTGAGAACACCAGTCAGGATCATTAATTTCAGAAACAACATAAACTCTGTCCCTGTCTCTTATTCAAATGGAATATTTTATTTTATTTTGTTTTGAGAGAGAATCTTACTTTGTCACTTAGACTGGAGTGCAGTGGGACAATCTCAGTTCACTGCAACCTTCACCTACCAGGCTCAAGCGATTCTCCCACCTCAACCTCCCAAGTAGCTGGGACCACAGGCGCATGCCACCATGCTTGGCTAATTTTTTGTATTTTTGGTAGAGATGGGGTTTTGCCATGTTGCCCAGGTTGGTCTTGAACTCCTCAGCTCAGGTGATTCATATACTTTGGCCTCCCAAAGTACTGGGGTTATGGGAATGAGCTACTGCTCCTGGCCAAATGGAGTATTTTATGTCAAATATATATGTAAATATGTATCCCTGTTGCATACATTACAATGTGGATATGTATGTCTATATACTAATATATAAAAACTCTCATACACAGACACACATACTTTAATCTCTAGTAATAATTGTTTGTTAAGTTAAAACAGATTATATGCTCATTAGGCATTAACCTGAAGACCTTGTAATAAAATGATTGTGCAGGGATAAGAAGAGCATAGTAAAATTTGGTTTAAAATAAAAAAGCAGAAAACTGAATTTAATGTTTTTAAGTTTCAGCCTTGAGAACAAAAAGTATTATTGCTTTGTATTCCTGAGAAGCTAATGAATGAACTCCAGGAGCCATGTGAATTAGCAAAGAGATGGTGTCATACCTTTGTGTACTTAGGTAGTTGGTAAATAATTGATGCTTAAAAATACTGATGAATAACGAATGAATAGACATAACCACTGAGGGTTTTTTTTTGAGATGGAGTTTTGCTCTTGTTGCCCAGGCTGGAGTGCAATGGTGCAATCTTGGCTCACTGCAACCTCTACCTCCTGGGTTCAAGTGATTCTCCCACCTCAGCCTCCTGCGTAGCTGGGATTATAGGAATCTACCACCATGCCTGGCTAATTTTTGTATTTTTGGTAGAGACAGGGTTTCACCATGTTGGCCAGGCTGTTCTCAGACCCCTCACCTCAGGTGATCCACCCGCCTTGGCCTCCCAAACTGCTGGGATTACAGGTGTGAGCCACACCTGGCCGACCATTGAGTCTTAAAGGTGTTGAAATATCATCTAAATGAAATTAGATTTCTATTTTAGATGGAAAACTTGGTTGGCAGAATTGAAAATAAACAATATTGAAAAGCTACTCAAATAGGGTACTCAATAGCTACTCAAATGGGAAAATAGTAAAGTCATCATTAACTTAGATGAGAGGTGATAATGACCTAAACCAAGTGAATATTAGTGGACACAGAAATAAAAGAGACCAGTTCAAATGATACCCAGGACATGGTAATCCATTAACCCATTTATGCCTGAGGTTGCAATTTTTTGAATTTTGAAATCAGACCTTGTTGATGACTTTGAACTGTAGGATATAAATAACTCCCACATGCTTAGTGTTTCAATAATGCAACACTAGGCATAAATGGGTTTTAATGTGGGATGATCTTGGCTCACTGCAACCTTCACCTCCCAGGCTTAAGTGATTCTCCCACCTCAACCTCCCAAGTAGCTGGGACCACAGGCACATGCCACCATGCTTGGTTAATTTTTTGTAGTTTTTGGTAGAGACGGAGTTTTGCCGTCCCTACAAAAAGAAAGAAAGACATTGATGATTTGAAGGTTTCTAGCTCATGGAGTATGTGGAAATTCTGGTAATTAAAATAGAACATAGGGTAGAGTGTATTTTAACTTAAAAGTGCAGGTTTTGAATCAGAATGTTAGAGCAGGCCAAACAGGTCCTGAGGCAACCGAATGGGAGAAGTTATCATCATAAAAAAAAAATTAAGAACCAAACATTTAGTTAATATATAATTAGAAACAATCAAGAGTGGAAACAAATGAAACATTAAATAATTTGTTCTGTAGAGAATCTATCAATTTTTTTTTGAAACTAATTTCCTGGGAATGAGGTAGGTAGGTTTCATTTCAAATGGCTTCAAGTAAATTGAAGATGGTTGAAGGATAGAATGAATGAAGATCCTGATATGTTGAATATTTCTTTCTTTTTTTCCTAGACTTACTACAGGTGCCTGGATATGATTCCCATACACTTGTTTGCACATATGTCAAGTTTCTTTAACCCAGGAAATCTGAGCACTTCAAAGCACAGAGGAAGTATTTCATCCAGGGCTTACTGTTTCTCTCTAATTAGGATATTCAAATTGGTGTCTGGCCTGATACTCCAGGATTGCTCTCCTATTTCAGCCTTCTTAAAAGGAACTAGAAACAGTATTATCTCCAAGAGCTTAACAATGATCCAACAATTCTAACAATTGAAATCCTCTACTTTTTCTTAGAGTGCTCAGGAGAAAATAAACCTTTTGGGACAGAAGGAAGTGAAAGTAATACTTCATTTTAATATTTAATGCTATTTCTTTTAAAGGTCACCAAAATTAAGTTAAAGCAAGAGATTTTAGAGAGTACAAACATAAATTCTAGATTAAGAATTGGTTTATTTTATTGCCATGTAACTATTTAACTTTTTAAAAAAATCGGAGATGATAAAAATGACTCTGAAAGAATATAGCACAAACCTTAGCATTTGTTCAAAAATGTGTGGCTAGAAATTACACATATATCAACATGATTGATATCATTTTCATCATAGAAATATATTATAGCTGTCCATTTAATATATTTTAATCTAGTTATTTTGGATGTGACACATTGGAAATTAAATATTACTTAAATTTATGTAAGGTCAGAGTGTTGTTATATAGAAAGTTATTTCATCTAATACTTTTTTCTTTGAATTAAAAAAATTCCAAAATAATATCCCATTGGAGCCAGATAAAAAAATATAGAGACATATTAAGGAAAAGATAATGATTTCCACATATCTGTCTATTTCTACCTCCCCTGAAATAAACTACATTAACAGTACAATGTTTGATATTCATTGGTATAGACCAATGTATCAAACATGTATACACATACTTAGGTAAGAAAATATTACTGTACATGTTGCCATCACTTTGCTTTTTTCATAGACTTCCAGATTAATAAAACATTATTTTTAGTGGCTGGTTTATATTGCATGGAAAGGATACGCTATAACATATTTAATCATATTCCTGTAGATGATGTTTAAGGTGACTTCAGTTCTCTTTTAACACACACAAAAGCATCCTTGTACCGATATTCCTGTGTTCTGATGCTTGTATTAGTGTCCAGTAGGTTTACCTACTGGACACTAATACAATATTGGACACTAATATGACTAATATTGGAACCTCTGCTTTTAAGAGTATTTGAAATTTCACTTTTAATAGACATTACTGGATTACTTTCTAAGAACTTTTAGCTTTTTATATGCCCTCCATTACATAGAAAGCACTAGTTTTTCTATGTTTTTGGCAGCACGCATTAATATTTTTAACTTTGCCATTTTGACATGTGGCAACACATGTTTTTTAAATTTTCATTGCCCTGACTATTAGTGAGATCATAAACCATTTAATTTGTCTGTTTATAGTTGGAATATGTGCTTCCTAAAATTGCCCACTTTTTTGTTGGCTCTTTTTTATTTATCAGATTGTAGGACCACTTTCCATTCTCTCAGGCTAGTCATGACACTTGGCTAACTCTCACTCTTGTCTCACTTGTTGTGAAGAAGATTCTCTACTCTGAGATTTTTAGAATCCAAAGTTAGTTTTCTTATCACAGAGACTCGGAGAAATTTGTTTTGTCAAGCAGCTAGCTGTCTTCTAGGACAACTGGGGCCAGTGGGACTGTGCTGCTGGCCCAGGGATTCCACATAGCAAGGGCCCAGGAGGACTTTTCTCACTGTTCAGTGGATCAATGGATTCTGTTGACTTTTGCTAACTGTTCTCCGTAGAAAAGCCAACAAATTTGAGATCTCTGCCGTGGAGGAGAAGCTGTTCTGTTTCTTTGTAATTTTTCCCTTGGCCGTTGTCTGCCTTTTAGGAGAAGGGAATTTCTATCATGGTCTCCTTGGAGATGCAGATGGAAATAGGGACCTCAGAGACATCCCCTAGTCTTTGCCAGCATGCTTGCAGTGGTTGTTGAATTACTCCAGAGGGACTGTAGAAGGCAAGTGTGACAAGGATATTGGCTGACACTACTTAGATTTTCTGTGTTCAGATTTTAAATTACAGATTTACTTGACTCATAAGAAATTTTTGAACTTGTGCTTTTGAAATTGCTTTCTATGAAATGTATCTCAGTTTGGAATTGTTTAATAAAGTTATACAGCCAATATAGCATGGCAATTAATAGTTAGAATTTGAAAAGAAAAAAATTTAAGATCCTATGGATTTTACGTGTTAACAAGGCCTCATTTCCTTGTCTATAGAGTAAGCATCATTACTCTTACATTGTAGGATCATTTTTAAAATTGGGAGTTAAATTTTAAGAAGTTATCTAAGATGCTTAGCAGAGTGTCTGACATGTTTTAAAGACCTACTAAATAAGAGCTTTAAAAGAATGTTTAAAATTAAACCTGTAAGTGAACATTAATATTAAATTAATTTTCTGGTTCTGGTTGGTCTACTGTGATTTCCCTCTACTTAGCAGTTTTCACCACTGCTATTCTAATAAACACCTCTCCATGTCATTTCTTTACATGTATCAGAGTTTTCAAGCAGTTTATTATTTTTCCAGCTTTGCAAAATGGACAGGTTTCCTTTAGAATTTTAGAGTTCTTACTTAAAATGCACTAAAAATAAAATGCACATTTGCTGTGATAATCAGCATTTTACTTATTTGGTTTTTTGAGAGAATCCTAATCATAGTTTTTGAATCAATTTATTTTTAATAGATTAAAATTGGTTTAATATAAGTAATGGCAGTAGCAGAGAACTCACTGAATGGAACAATCATAAATGTTTTCCCTCTCCCTTCCTAAAGGTTTCAGGTAAACCTTGAGTTTTAAGTAAAGACTTAAGCAGCCTTAGGCTCTGCAAATAACAGCTCCAGCAACAAATCAAAGAATGATATTTATGTTCCTCCATAGAAAGATCGTTACCAATTGATCTTTTCAGCAAAACCTACACACATGAGTAGCTGTAGAATAATTGCAGTAGAATCAGTATACTTTTTGAAAGTGACCAACAATGCTATTTGATGCTATAAACCATTTGAAGGCATTCTATCTGGAACACATGGAAATGTTGAACTTTATTTTGATTATGTATTGATAAAAATTCATGTTTTTTTTGTTTTTGAAGTTATATTATTATGTTTGATTGTGTGTTTCATGGGTGATATGTACCAGTACTGACTGTCCATGATTCAAGTAAAAAGCAGTTGATCTTAGAGAGTTTAGACAAAAAGGCTTGCATCTTTATCCATTCAGTGAGCATTCTTTAAGCACTTCCTATGCAATAGTTCCTGTGCCAGGTTCTGGGAATGCAATGATGGAAGACAGAAATGGTCATGGTCCTTATGAAGGTACAGCTTAGTGGAAGCACCATGCGTTAAACAGATAGTTATTAGAGTAATTAATTACAGTCGTGGTAAATGCCATGAAGGGAAAGTACAGACAGAAGGAGAATCAGGGAGACCACTACATGGTTGCCTTAATATTCAGATCTCGCACAATAGAATTCATTAATTTATCACCACACTTTACATTAGATCTCTTGAACTTATTTCTCCTTTCTAACTGAAATTTTGTGTCCTTTGACTAATGTCTCCCTGCTACAGCCCCCATCCCCTAGCAATCATCATTCTACTGTCTGCTTCTATGAGTTTAATTTTTTAGATTCCACATATAAGAAAGATCATATGATATTTTTTTTTCTGTGTCTGTCTTCTTTCGCTTAGCCTAATGGCTTCCAGGTTCATCCATGTTGTTGCAAATGGCAGGGTTTTCCTTTTTTTTAAGGCTGAATAGGAGTCCACTGTGTACATACAACACAGTTTTGTTATCCAGTCATCTATTAAGTTGATTCTGTATCTTGATTATTGTGAATAATGCTGCAATGAGCACAGGGGTGCAAATATCTATTTCAGACCCTGATTTCAATTCTTTTGGATAAATACCCAGAAATGGAACTGTTTGATCATATGCTAATTATATTTTTAATTTTTTGAGGAAACTCCATACTGTTTTCCATAATGGATATATTAATTTATGTTCCCACAGTGTACAAATATTCCCTTTTCTTTACATACTTACCAACACTTATCTTTTGTCTTTTTTATGATAACCATCCTAATAGGTGTAAGGTGATAGCTCATTGTAGTTTTTACTTACACTTCCTTGATGATTAGTTATGTGTTGAATGTTTCCATAAACTTGTTGACTGTTTGGATGTCTTTTGAGAAATGGCTGCTTAGTTTTTTTTTTCCCCATTCTAAAAATCAAGCTATTTGTTTCATGGCTATTGAGTTGTTTGAATTTGTTATGTCTTTTGTATATTAGCTCCTTATCAGATGTATGGTTGGCAAATATTTCGTCACATTCTGCAGGTTGTCTCCTCACTCTGTTGGTCACATCTTTTGCCATGCAGAAGCTTTTCAATTTGATGCAGTTTCATTTGTCTTTTTCAATATCCTGAAGTTTCAGATGTGATACTTGTAACTGGAAAAGGGAAGGCAAGAGGATGTGAAGGGAACTAATGTTTATTGATTCTTTACTATGTGTCATGCACTTTAAATACTCTAATTTAATTTGAATAACAGCTTCAAGAGAGAAACATCCTTATTCCCATTTACACACGAAAAAACTGAGATGCAGGGAAGTCAGGTTAGATCTCTGGGCTCTCAGCAGCTGGGCCAAGCTGAGCTCAGACCCCTCTGACCCCAATGCTTCCAGTTTCTTTAGCCCTTCTGCTAGACTGTTCACATTCACTAATAGTCTTCCTTTGCCTTAGGCCATCACACTTCACGGATATTTTCTGTAAAAATGTTACAGAATATTATAACAAAGTCAGAATTCCTTCTCTTCACTTGAGACTCTCAAAGCAAATAGAAAATGAGGTGTCATTTGGATTTCCTAAGGGAAAAAATTAATACTCATGAGTACTTGAAATAGTTTCACTTGAAAATAATCTAGAGATGGTCAGTAAAACTAACCTTTTCAAAACAGAGTAATGCAGAAAGTATTGTTGCCTTGGTAGTTACCAGAGAAAGTGGTCAATTCTATTAGTACTTATTTAGCTATGTACTTTTATGCCACACAAGACCTTTACATTAGAATCTATGAAGTCTGGCTTTTAAAAAATATTAAATTAAATGAAAATATGTTTCACAGTCATGCAGGCATGTGAGGATGTACAATTTATTTACATACATATATGTGTGTGTGTGTATATATGTGTGTGTGTGTGTGTGTGTGTGTAAGCTTGAGATTCATGTAATTTCTGCTGTGAATGTAAAAATGATCTACAAAGTAGAAAAGACCTACACAAATACACAACTATAGGAAAGGAGAAGAAAACTGCTTTCAGGTGCAGAGAATTGAATGCATAATTCAACAGTTAAAAAGAATAAATTTATGGCCAGCTGATCAGTTAACATTATTTGCGGCTTCCTGTGGTTACATGATACAGCTAATTTCATTCTCTTTCTTGAGCCACAAGCAGCATTCATTTGCCAATATGAGAATTAAGCTGACACACTCAGTAAATGGATCTAAAAACCAACTAATACAAGTGGAAGTTTGTGGATATTAGCCTATCGGTGTCAGTTTCAGTCTTCACGCAAAACACCAAGCCCGCTTCCCAGAAATCTCTAATCCATTGTTATTCATTTAGTATTGGACATTGGTTATTTACTTATAAAATATATGATCATTGCAAAGGTCTGTGAGTGCAGTTGCATTAATTATTCATCCTAAGATTCTGAAGAACGTTGGAGGTTCTGAAAGGTAATTTCTAGCTACTGATGGGAAATGTTCCACGTGAGAGCCCATCAGCAAGGTTTCAGGAAACAGTTCATGGATTTGGAAGGTAGAAACAAATCGGGTACTTTTATCATTTCCCTTAAAGTTCTCTACCATAGATAGAATAAGATAATTAGGAAAGATACATTTTTTCCCTGAAAGATTAATATACTACAAATGGCAGAAACGCATAAAGTTGTATCTTCTTTAAATCTCCCTCCAACATTTCCTTCGTATAGACTAAAGATTGCAATATCATAAGATTATAGAAATTAGATTTGTTTTTACTATTTTTACTGCTTTAATGGGATAAAGGTATGTCACACTTTATGTATAGTTATATGAATGTAGAAATCTAGGCATAAAGGCAGAAGAATTGAAAATTTGTTAATTCATTTAAAAATACTTCTTTAAAAAAATGTTTTGGATTGTTTTCCGTGGTATTTGTTTAAATACTAAGCTCTCAGTGCCCTAAAATGATTTATTTTTATTTTAATTTTTGTGGAAAAATTTAGTTTTAACTACTCTAAAACATAGTCATTGATTTTATATGTATTATGTCTAAATACACAGACATATATATGTTACACAAAGCATAAATATATCTCACTGTTAAAAATTTGAACCACAGAGAACTATGATCAGTAAATTGTGGAAATCTCCTTTTATTATTTCTTCCTAACACCTCTATTTCCCTCTTAAGAGGTAACACAGCAATTTTACAAATATCTGTTCTATCCCTTTTCTCTTCATTTACATACAAATACATGCATATATACACACGAACACACATATATATGTACACATACATACATGCATGTAATTTTTTGCAAAAATAGGATAATGTGTTTTTAAGAATTAAATTTCTTAGACATATTAAGATAAATCTCACACATGAAGAAATAATTATTTTTATAATCATTAACTCACTGTTTTCTTTTGGGTTCAATTACCTAGTGTAAATTTGTAGAGGTCTTTCATTAATGGTAAATATTGTAGTCTTTTGTTCCATGGTATCAAATGCAAAGTGCTTAGAATACATTACTGATTTAAATTTTTTCTTTCTAATTAACCCTGAAGATTATATTTGCATTTTCTGATTAGATAATCTGCAAAGGCAGAGTCTAAAAGTAGAATAACTATATACATATATAGTATTTGATCTTGAATGAGAAGAAAGAAGAATATATAACTAAGTTTCTGACTTCCATGGGAAACGTAGTGAACGATGTCTTGGTGTTTTAAAAGAGTTAGAGCCCTTTTGTTAAAGATATGAAAATGCTACCTTACTTGAAAGGGGAAATAGAGGGGAAAGGAGTAGATTTTAATAAGTTTAATATGTTTTATGTTCCAGAATGTATTTAAAATATTTTATCTTATTGTAAACCATCTCTTCTTTTAAAATTTAAAAATGATTTATGCACATAGATAATTTATAATTCAGATAATATAGAATGCTACCAAATATCAAGTACAATTTTCTGACCCTGGTCCTAGGACCATTATCAATGCCACTCTAAGAAGTACTTTTTAAAGTGTTTCTTTATCCTCTCAACCCCAAGAGTCCAGAAGCTAGTTATTTTAGTCTTGTACAAACGGTTTTTTTTTTTTTAAAACCAACAGAGATAGATGCTTTATTCTCCAAAAATAGGAATTTGTGATATCAAGATATTTGAGTCTTCAGTTATAGGTTGGGGTTGTCTGAATGCTTCTGTGGTTCTGATTCCCAAAGCTGGGGATATTCTCATGATAATTTATGCCAGACAAGAAAGGGTTATCCACAACTTGCTATTTCAGTGTTTCTCTGGCCATGTCTGTGATTAAGAAGGAGAGGTAAAATGTACACTCAAGAAATGTACACTCAAGTACTTATTGAGTACTTACTATATGGAATCATATTCTAGGTTTTGGGAATACATACATGAGCTAAACAAAGTACTTGTTCTCATAGAGCTTACATTTTAGTAGGGCATATTGGCAATCAACAAGAACAAATACATGATATAAGGTGAGGTAGTCATAAGTTCTATAGAAATATAATGCATAAAATGATATATTTTAGATAAGATGTCAGGGAAGGCCTTTAAGAGAAAGACAAATTTCAGCAGAAACTAGAATGAAACAAGGAAGTGAGGCATAAGAAGGAAAAGCACTCCAGCAGAGGGAATGACAGGTGCAAAGGTTCTGTGGCAGAAGCAGAGATTTTCGAGCATTGAAAAAAGGCAAGCCTCCTGGAATGCAGATAATATAAGGGAGAGTAATAGGATTTCAAATAAGAGACCAGAAATGTGGCCAGGGAATACATCAAGTAGGGTTTAGAGACCATGGGAAGAAGGACTTTTGATTTATTCTGTATAATGAGAAGCCATTGGAGGGTTTTGGGCAGGGAATTGGCATCATGTGTTTTACATTTAAAAATGAGAAAGGAATTGGTCTAGCTGCAGTGTGTCTGTTTATGGATGGTGGTTGGACATTTCAGTATAGGATGCACCCTACAGTGGGTAAATACAGACTTTAGAAATGTAGACAAATACCACTGTCATGCTGGAGCTATTCTATATGAATCCCTCCTTTGTAAGTTTCTTAAGGTGTAAGATGCTTTTTTCAGCTATTTCTAAAGTTTATCAAGGAGGAAGAGGAGGAGGAGACACAAAGGGCAGGATGGGAGAACAGCAAAAGCACACCCTAGAAGGCAAGCACACTCCTAACATTTGGAGGGTCAGAAGCAAGAGTTTAAATGAAGGACCGTATACAGCATTTCTAAATATTTAAAAGTTATTAAGTAAAAATGCATTCTGTACTTATGCCTTGACAATTACACCTGGAAGATAAAGTGTAAATTTAGGATTCACAGACTTGTTGAAGTTCTGTGAACAAACATGGCTGTATGGGAAAAGCCAGCTCTTCTCCTGTCCCTGGCCCAAGGCCTATCTCTTTTCTTTTACTACTAATGGCCACATGCCTGAAATGCATATATGTGAGCAATTTGTCCCTATGTTCAAGCTACATCCATACCCTCTACAGACACCTGTTCCTTGGTGACAACTCAGGCGAAGGGCATGCACATGGCAGGTGTGGTGTGATGTTCATAAAAGTACACTACTCAGGTATCCCTTCAAGAAGGACTGTGGTCTCAATGCTAGGAGTGTTTTTGGTGTACAACTTTCAGATCATCCAATTTGGAGGTGCTCTAGCTTCAGAGAGCTGCCTTGCTTAAGTCATACCCTTATACACAATGCACATGTAATGACTTTTGAAGGCAGGTGTACAAAAGGCCAGACATTTGAGCCCAGCATGGGACAACTCTGACAGACCATTTTAGATCCAGGCTGTCTCTCTAATTACACTTAAGGGAAGAATGACAAAAGCCATAATGAGCCATTTCTGAATTGACAGAGGATAAAGATGAACAGTAAAAGCTCTTGATTAGATAAACTAGCCCCACCTGCAAAGGCCTCAAAACTTGACTGAGGGGCCAGAGCTCATAAATGTGCTGTACCATATTCTATGGAAGCCAGTTAAGGGATAAAATTGTCTTTCTCTGTGACTACCTACAAGGCTCCCATTTTGGGAAATATGATACAATGAACGGGCAGGGATAGTGTTCTAAAACAATTCTGAGGCATATTTTTTAAGTTTGTCTTCTAAATAGCAATTTTTAAAAATTTAATTAAATGTGAAAAAAGTAATTTAAAAGTTACTTCATCCAGTTAAAGATTTTGTTTTTTTTTGGGATGGAGTCTCCCTCTGTCACTCATATTGGAGTGAGGTGGCATGATCTTGGCTCACTGCAACCTCCGCCTCTTGGGTTCAAGCGATTCTCCTGCCTCAACCTTCCTGAATAGCTAAGACTACAGGCATGTACCAGCATGCCAAGCTAATTTTCTTTTTATATTTTTAGTAGAGACAAGGTTTCACCATTTTGGCCAGGCTGCTCTCAAACTCTTGACCTCACGTGATCCACCCACCTTGGCCTCCCAAAGTGCTGGGATTACAGGCATGAGCCACCATGCCTGTCTGTAAAGTTACTTTATCTGAATATTATTCAGTTCAGCAAGTCCCTTTAGTATGCACTGACCTTCTTACCTTTGTAACAGGATAACTAGAATTTTGCTGTAAGATGCTATGTATTATTTAAATTAAGTTGGTAGATGTATTGATTTTGCACAATAATCATTTGGAAAATATAATTTTAAGAAGATCACTTAGAACAGCAGTAAAAATATAAAGTATATAGAAAAATATTGCAAAATAAGTATAAGCTCTTTGGAAAGAAAATTATAAATTTTATTGACAGATACAAGAATAAATATATACAGAGTGATCTCATGGTTATACATAGAAGATAGTTGTGAAATTGTCAGTTCTCTTCAAAATAATTTTCAGATTTGATAACTTCCAATAAAATTCCCAATTTTTTTTAGGAACTTGAAAGAATCTATTGTAATATTTTACAAAACAACAAGAGGATAAAATCAGCCAAAGCATGCCAGAAGAAGAGCCACAGTGAGGTAGTAGAATGAAGCCTTGTTTTGCCACATTCCAAAACTTATTATAAATTCATAGTGATTAAAATGTAGTAAAGGTAGAGTGATAGGCAGATCAACAGGAACAGAATAGCAATGACAGAAAGATGCATACATACATAGAAATTTGATTAATAACAGGATAGGCATTGCCTATTAGTTGGAAAAGATATACTCTTTAATAAATCATGCCTCTACAATCGGTTTTCAATACAGAAAAAGAAAAAAGAAAACCTTTTATTCCTATATCACCCCACAGATAAAAACAAGTTTTTAGATAGCAAGGGATAAGGCCAGGGGCAGTGGCTCATGCCTGTAATCCTAGCACTTTGGGAGGCTGAAGCAGATGAATCACTTGAGGTCAGGAGTTTGAGAACAGCCTGGTCAACATGGTGAAACCCCATCTCTGCTAAAAATACAAAAATTAGCTGGGTGTAATGGCGTGGCCTCTAATCCCAGCTACTTGGGAGGCTGAGGCAGGAGAATCTCTTGAACCCAGGAGGTGGAGGTTGCAGTGAGCTGAGATTGCGCTACTGTACTCCAGCCTGGGTGATAGAGCGAGACTCTGTCTCGAAGGAAAGAAAAGAAAGAAAGAAAAGAAGAAAGAAGGAAAGAAAGAGAAGCAAAGTCAGCATAGAAAATAGTTTTTGAAATCAAGACGTAAAAGAACAACCTATATGTGAAATAATTGCTATAGCCCATCAATTATATTAAATGAAACTATTTCCTCATCAAAACACTTGATAGAGAGCCAGAAGATAAGCCATAAATTGTAAGAAGTTATTTGAAACATCAGTAATGGACAAAGTTAGTTTTTAGAATATATGAAAATCAAAAAGAAAAAAGATAATTAAATAGAAACATTGACAAGACACATAGGTATTTCACAGGGACAAAAAGATAATTAAATGGCAAAAGTATGAGATACCTTACAATCTCATTGAAATCGAGGAAATTCAAACTAAAATCAGAATGAGATACCACTTTACAACCCTATATAAGCAAAAAATTAATGTTGAAAAATATTGTTTTTAAGAGGATGTGTAGTTCTAAGAACTCTCATTCAGTGCAGAAATGCATATAAATTGGTAAACCACTTTAGAAAAGAGCATTACTAATTAATAAAAGTGAGTATACACATATCCTCTGACTCAGCAATTCTACCTGTAGGTATACACCATGGAGCCACGGAGGAGAACTTACACATGAGCATGAGGAGAAATGTACAGGAATATTCAGAATGCTGTCACCTCTAATAGCAAAACAGCCACAGTAGTAACAACAATGACCACTACAACAAAACAAGACATAGCCCACCCTCTATTAGAGTAGAATGCATATATAAACTGGAGTCTATTCATACAATGGAATACTCTAATGCAGTGAAAAATGAATTATCTGCAGCCTTCATGCGTCAGTATGAATGAGTCTCAAAAATATGTTGACCAAAGAAGGCAAGTCGGCCTGGCATGGTGGCTCACACCTGTAATCCTAGCACTTTGGGAGGCTGAGCAGGGCAGATCACCAGAGACTGGAAGTTTGAAACCAGACTGACCAACATAAAGAAACCCTCTCTCTACTAAAAATACAAAATTAGCCAGGCGTGGTGGCGCATGCCTGTAATCCCAGCTACTTGGGAGGCTGAGGCAGGAGAATCACTTGAACTGGGGAGGCAGAGGTTGCTGTGAGCCAAGATCATGCCATTGCACTCCAGCCTGGGCAACAAGAGCGAAACTCTGTCTCAAAAAAAAAAAAAAAAACCAAGTCATAGGAGAACATTTACTATAAAAAAATGGGCCAATCTATAAAAATATATTTTAGGGATACATAGATATGTGATAAAACTATAGATACAAAGCCAGAAAACACTTGACATAAACTGAGGATAGTGAACCATTCTGAGAAGAAAGAAGGGTGTACTCAGAGGCATATCATAGAGGTAGATGGTATATTTAGATGTTGGTAATATTTGAATTTTTAAAGTGGGTGGTATGTGCATGAATTTTCATTTCATTCATAGTCACTAAACTGTACATATACATTGCATGCATTCCTTTTATCTATGTGTTTTATAGTTACGAAAGGAATATTGGATATGGACAATTTAGTGCTGATATGGCAGCTCGATTACACTCCAGAACATAAATAAGTTCTATCTTGATACTTCATCATTCTTAGGGTATGGCTTTTGCTACCAAGTTCTCCTCTCCAAGATGTTGGCTGAATCTGCAAACTCTACATTCTAGGTAGAGAGAAGAAAGAAAAGGAGAAGGACAAAAACATTCTTTACAATTTATCTAGCTTCTTTTAAAGAGCTTCCTTTTAAGCCTACCTAATGACTTCTGTTTACATGTCATTGTTTCTCCAAATATACATGAGTGTGAATCATTTTAGTTACAACATTGACATCGTCAATACAATAAGGTTCCCATTAATAAAGAAGAGAAGAGAATGGATAGTGGATCAGTATCTTGTAGTGTTTGCCACAATCTTTTTTTTTTTGAGACGGAGTTTCGCTCTTGTTACCCAGGCTGGAGTGCAATGGCACGATCTTGACTCAACGCAACCTCCGCCTCCTGGGTTCAGGCAATTCTCCTGCCTCAGCCTCCTGAGTAGCTGGGATTACAGACACGCGCCACCGTGCCCAGCTAATTTTTTGTATTTTTAGTAGAGACGGGGTTTCACCATGTTGACCAGGATGGTCTCGATCTCTGGACCTCGTGATTCACCCGCCTCGGCCTCCCAAAGTGCTGGGATTACAGGCGTGAGCCATCGCGCCCGGCCGCCACAATCTTTTAAGTAGTTTCTTTAAGGAGGTTCATCTGAAGTTAACTTTTTGACTCTTTACATGTCTGAAAATTCCTTCAGTTTATTTTTATAGTTAATTAATTTGTATATCACAAAAAAAGACCTAAAAAGAGCTTTAGGTTCAGAGATTCTGCCCTTTGCAGGAACATGGATGGAGCTAGAGGCCATTATCCTTAGCAAACTAACGCAGGAACAAAATACCAAATACCGCATATTCTCACTTATAAGTGTGAGCTAAATGATGAGAACACATGGACACATAGAGGGAAACAACACACACTGGGGTCTATTAGAGTGTGGAGGATGGGAGGAGGGCAAAGATCAGAAAAAGCAACTAATGGGTACTAGGCTTACTACCTGGGTGATGAAATTAACTGTACAACTAACCCCCATGACACAAGCTTACCTACAGAGCAAACCTGCGCATGTACCCCTGAACTTAAAATATAAAAAAAAGAATTTTAGGTTCAAAACATTTTTCCCCTCAGAATCTTAAAATAATTATTTCATTTGGTCTCCCCGCAGAATCTTAAAGCATTCAGAATCAAAAAGTAATACAATGAAGCTCTAATATTGTTTTTACTTTACGTAATTTTTTTCTCTGAAAGACTATAAATGTTTTTCTTAAAGTTTTGTAATTCATTTATTTAAACATTTAGAAATTCAGCCTGTCAGAATTTATCAGACTGAAGATTCTTTTCTTTCCTCAGCTCATGTATTTTCTTGAGATTATCTTTATCTTATTTTGTTTGATTGGTGTTCTCTCTTTTGAGTTCCTTTTTCTTACAAGTTTTTGCTTTTTTGTTTTGTGTTCTTACAGGATAGATACAGTAATTTATGCTTTTCTTCTCTATATCTCAACTTTGTGCTCATATTTTTAATTTTTGCTTTTTTGTTCTATATCCAAAAACTTTCTTTGAGTTTCTCTTCCCGATCATTTATTTTTCAGTGTTACCTATTACTTAATTCCTTCATTTGTCAATTTTGTCAATTACTTAACTCTTTTATTCAATTTCTTTTTTGATTATTTTTTTTCTTTTCAAAATGCAAATTAAGCTTATTTTTTAATTTACAAGGATTTAAAAAAAAATTTGTTCTTGGATTGCCTCTTTCCCCCACAGTAGCTTATTCTTCCTTTATGATACAATAGCCATCTCAAATCTTCTGATAATATCAATTTACAATTTCTGTTGTGTATCTTCTTTTCTAGAGTTACTGCTGTTCTCCTGAGGTCATTTATCCCTGTTCATCTTTATCCTTCTCTTTATGCTATTGGTTTTCCTGAAATAGCAGAGTTTTAGGTTTTTCACTCATATTTTGGAATGAAAGATTAGGCAAATTAATGTAAAATCAGTTGTAATATAACAGAAGGGTAAACCTAGTAAGATTATGCTTAATTTTAATAGCATTTTAATAGGTTGGAAATTATGAATGTTTTGTTTCTTTTGTTAAGCATATGATTGTTTATACAACATTATAGATACTTGTTTTGATCTGTAATCAGGAAAGAGGGAATAAAAACTAGTGAGTGAGCCATACAATTCAGGAGAAAAAAAAATGTAATGATAGCAGGAATATATTGAAGAATTTAGAAGAGATTAGAATAACTAAGTAGGTAGACAAGGAACCCAGTTCCGTAGCTACAGGTATCCAATAAACATTAATTAAAAGAGGGTCCGACATTTCATTCCAAAAATAGTAAATTAGATAAATTTATTTGAAAATAGCAACTCTACCTCATGAAATCTAGGATAGATTTGAGTATAAGATGTACCATTATTTTTCATACCACCAAGAAAAAAATTCACTGCCAGTTATACCCTAGCACGAATTTTTCTTATAGCTTAGAATAGTAGATTTGGTTAGACATAAGATACTATTTTTTTTGTGCATACATAAAAAAGCAAATGTAAGCAAAATAAATTAAGATATAATTAAAATTTCTTCCCATTCTGAGTCTAAGTCTTCTGAACCACTTGACTCAAAGTCATTAGTATCAATGATTTTCTTTACAATTTGGCCCTTTTCACTATTAAGGGCATTGGTGATGCAACCTTTCTAGAAGTGTGCTGCAGTAATTATCTCAGAGATTTGCTTCCAAGCCACTGACATCTCTTCAGCAGGTTTTGATAACGACACTTTGCTTTCGTGTTCTTGACAGCAGGTATCAATAGGAAAATTTCAGTCAATCATAAAGTCTCATAATCCTTCCTGGAACTATTCCTGAATAGTTTGCTACCTGAAGTGTTGAGAGCTTGCTGTGTGTCTAGTCATACCTCTTGGATAACAACCAAGTCAGTTCATGAGCAAGCAGTGGCAGATACTTTGTCCCCCCAGCTCCTGATTGAGTGAAACTACATGATATCATTTATTGTAAGATGTACCTGGATTTCAAGCATGCTTCCATGAAAAATAAAATGGTGTATCTTAGAAATAATGATATAGGCACAATTTATTCTTTGTGTCTGAAAGACAAAACTCCTCATTTTTATAACCCCTACTGTTTATAATAAATAGATAAGAAATAGTTATTTTTAATCACATCAATAGGCAAAGTCAATAGATCATAATTATAGGAAAATTGGCCAGATACAGCTATTTGATTCATAAAGAGCACTTTATTTCTGAGAAAGGAAAAGTGTCTCATAACTAAAATTAATATGAATGAGCATGTGTAAAGAGATGGAAACATTCAACATTGTGAGGAAAAGGAGTTCAACTAAGTGATCAATAACTTCAGTATGAGTGCTTAAATTGTGGAATCAAGTATTATGTTCCCCCCAAGTTTAACTGTTGACAACCTAGGTCTACAACTTTGGCTTAAATAAATTGGTATTTTTATACTTCTGGATTTAAAAATTACTGAAACCATAGGAATTAAAAAAATAAAAAGGATTCCTATGGTCTTATCCAGTGGTAAATGCTTGGTACTCCATCTGAGAAGAAGGAGGAAGGCTTGAGGGAAGAGCTCACTGATTAGCTGGTCCATGCAAAGTCCTTTAAATTTATTTCCCTAATTACAGTCCCGTAGTGTTGTGCTGTTCCCTATTCTTTTTCACTTCAAATTTGGCACCTCCCTGGTACTCTGCCATTAAAATGACTTTAGCCTCTCCTGAAGTCTTTTCCTGTGGCTTTTTAGCATGTACTATGTCATCAAATTTTTCCTACAAAATTGTTAAAATTTTCTGGTCTTCTGATGGCTCTCCTTTCTCAGTGCTATTTAACATCTAGTCCCTCCTGTTTATATGTCTATTATTTTAATGTGATTTTAGGAAAAAGGGACAGTGAATATTTGCACAGTCTGCCATCTTGAATTAGAAAACTCCAAAGTTGAAAAAGATGAATCAAATTGTACTTTCAAAGAAATTAAGATTTTTTTAAATGTATGATTTAGATGTGCCTTACATTTTATGATATAAATGGTTTGTTGAATCTGCAGCTAGGTATTATATTTAGGTTATGCTCTCATGTCATACGGCTATAGTGGGTGCATGCATCAATTTTCCAAAAAGATTTGGATTTACTCTTTAGGTAATCTAAATTTAGTTTGAGACATCCCAGTTGTGTATCTCAAATTTAGAAAAATTTAGAGTTCCTAAGGAACAGATTATGTTTTAATTATTGCATTTCAGAGTCACAAAATATTCAAAGTGATTTTTACCACTAGAATATGTTCCATAAGGAAATAAAATCTAAACTGAAGTACCATTCCTTCTGTTGCTAAGAGAAAAATGTTCTTAAAAGGCTTACCTAATAGAGTTGGATTTACAGACTACTTTCTAAGCAGCTCACCTCACAGCCGTCACTGACTTCCATAAGTTAATATAAATAAAGTCAGTTTCTTCATAGATTATGGTTGTAAGATTTATTAGTGACTAAAGCATGTAATCTCCATAAATAAGCCAGTTCTGGGTTAGATTTTCCAAGGCCAAAGAACTCACGTGACATTTTTCATTTGGGTACAGAATGGCCATTTGGGCTTATAGGATCATTGAGTCTGCATTTCTAGTAGTTGACACTGATCCATTCAAAGTCTATAAAATATAGGAGATGCTTCACATGCCTTTAAAGTTTTAAAATAAATAATTCAGACACCTTTATAATTTTTTTCCCTGCAGGCTTTCTGATCCTAAATGAAGGCAAACTTGGTCAGTATTTAAATGGGAAATAGTCAAATAAAGAATGAAGCAAGAAATGGCTAAAGTGTCAGTAATTTCTTTTCTCCCTATATTTTTATGATGTCCACGGAATAATTTCTGGTGTAGGGTTAGTATTATTCTGCTGTGAGGAGGACTGTTTTAGGCACTTTTAGTTCATAAAGTAATAATGCAAAATAAAGCTGTTTGGGCACAAATTTATTTAACCTTTAAAGTTTGACTAAAATATCCTGCTAGGAATTAAAGGAAACATTTCTAAATGTTAGTAGAATGTCACATTTTTCCCAGAAATTCCATTTCAGCATATATATTTTTCATTTTCTCTTATTCTGTTCACAAGTCTCAGAGAAGTAAGAAAGTAGATTAATGCATATTCCAAACATTTAAAATATAAAAGTACTATTTGTATGCACTGTTTACTTACATGTTTTTATGTAGGTACAAATATAGTTCTTCAACAGTTGGGTAAAATTTTCATAAGCTGCAGAATATAGTGTTTAGGATGCCTCAAAGTCTTTTTGCACAGTTGTGGACTATAAAGAAATAAATATGATAGTATCTGAGCTTTTATTTAGTAGATCATTATAATGAAGAAAATAAGCTGTATATATGTGCTATGTGATCATAGGCTGAAATAAAGCAACATTAGCTACTTCCCATCTTACCTTTCACATTGCCTACATCTGATCACAGATGATAGAGAAATGACAGTGTTTGATATTTCTTGCTGTTATTATTCTTTTATTTTTTTGAGACAGCGTCTTGCTGTCCTAGCTCACTGCAGCCTTGACCTCCTAGGCTCAATCTATCCCTCCACCTCAGCTTCCCGAGTAGTTGGAGTACAGGCAGGCACACATGACCACGCCTGGCTAATTTTTATATTATTATTATTATTTTTGTAGCAATGGGGACTCTTCACATTGATCAGCTTGTCTTGAACTCCTGGGCTCAAGCAATCTGCCCACCTTCACCTCCCAAGGTTCTAGGATTACAGGCATGAGCTACCACACCTGGCCTTTTTTTTTTTTTTTCAGTATCATGTATCCTGTTGTATTTTCAAGGTTCCTTATGTATAAATCTTACGGGAATAATATAATCAAATAAATAGTTGGTGCCTTGCAATGGGGTCTCATGTGGTGGTCTAGCAGGAATTTTCCACTCATTTTCAGTTCCAATCATATGTTAGTCCTCAATCCCTCATCTGTAAATCTGATATTTCTCCTGAGCTTCAAATTTCTAAAACAAAATGCCTATTCAACTGTCTTAAAATCTGAGAGGTAGTTTAAAATTGTGCTTGTTTTAGGAGTCAGCTAACTGGAGGAATTTGGGAAATGCAGTCCACTGGTATGCCAAGGCAGAAGGGGCTCATGGATTTGGTGTCTTAGACACAGCACTTTACCTTCTCTGACCTTAAGCCTGGTTAAGCATTTCCCTTTTTTTTCTTTCTTTTCAAAGTTAGAAGTTTTGGATAAACTATCAATTATTTCTGCTCTTTCAACCATTATTCTCGATTGGTTACCAAATCACACCGATTCTATCTTTCTAATTGAGTTTCTCTCTGTTCCACTATTTCATTATTTCTTGTATGGTCGATTGCCTCCTTCCTACCCTATATCCACCGTGGTCTTTCTCCACACTGTTGAAACTGTTATATTACTCAAAAATGTAATCTTACTTCACTTTTGTTAAGTAAAAACCTCCTGGCTCAGTGCAAGTGCACATTTCAAACAGCCTTAATTTGATATACACTGTTCCTTACAATCTGGCATTTATCAGCTTCTACAGCTTGCTGGTCTCCTCCCACTTGTGCTCCAGTAACACTGAACTCTGTTTATTTACCAAATATATTACGTCCTGTGTGCTTTTATGAGTGTTTTTCCTTCTGCCAGCAATGCTCTTCTGTTATTTCTTTCAAGTGGACGAATACCTACTTGTCTTTATACTTGGTTCAAATGTTGTCAAAGATTTTCCTATGTTCCCTTATAGTTATTATCACATTTTCATGCTTTTACTAATAACACTGATGATATATTTGCATTTGTGTGTATGTGCATTATGTTAGCACTGAGCACAGTACCTGGAACCTTATAGATGTTTAGCAAAAGTTTACAAAATTAATAAATGACCTTAAATTCGTGTATTAGTCTGTTCTCACACTGCTGATAAAGACATACCTGAGACTAGGTAATTTATAAAGAAAAAGAGGTTTAATGGACTCAAACAGTTCCACATGGCTGGGGAGGCCTCCCAACCATGGTGGAAGATAAAAAGGCACATTTTATATGGTGGCAGGCAAGGGAGAATGAAAACCGAGTGAAAGGGGAAACCCCTTATAAAGCCATCAGATCTCATGAGACTTATTCATTGCCATTAGAACAGCATGGGGGAAACTACCCCTGTGATTCAATTATCTTCCACTGGGTCCTCCCACAATGCATGGGAATTATGGGTGCTATAATTCAAGATGAGATTTGGGTGGGACACAGCCAAACCATATCAAATAATATTGTCATTGACTTACCATCATTAGCAGTACTTGCACAGCTATCCCAGTCCTTTATTTAAGAGAGTTAGAGGTTTAAATAGAATCCTTAGTTTTCAATTCTATTTCTTTGCTTACTTCCACCACACTCAATTTCTGATATAAGTAGCAACAATATTTAGTGCTAGTCACATGACCTCCTAGAGTCACATGACCTCCAAGAAGGGAGATTACTGAGAAGACCTGTGGTTGAGCTGTTTGGGGTCTGCCAGTAACCCTGGCCATGCTACACATTACCTGTGATTTAGGGCAATACCAATCAATGTGGCCTCCAGCCATATCTTTCTATGTGCCAGAAATAGAAATGTGTTAAAAGGGGAATTTTTCAAAAATTTGAGGCATGATGATTAGGATTGACTTGTTTAGGCCACCTTGTCTCAGCTATTTGAAGCTTGCAAAGCCCTAGTTCTTTTTCTTCAAATAGGATCAAAAGGCACATGGGGACTCTATTCAAACTTCTGAATGGAAACATACTTGTAGTCGGTGAGATCTTGTCTTTCAATATTCACCATTCAACAGCAATTTTAAAAGACTGCAAAGATTATCCTCTTCTTAAGACCCACAGTTTTCTGCTTTCTACACTGGTCCTTATTAAACCTCTGAATTCCCAGATCCTGGGCCCTGTCTTTCTAGTTTTACTTTCCAGACTCTATTGACTTCCTAGGATTTTTAGATTTGTATTATCTATTTTTTTGCTTATAGGGCTTTATCCCAGGCCTCTTATTTCTCTGCTATTATGCAGATTTTTGAAATACCTGTAGTGACCTATCTGTAGTTATCTGTATGTAACTCTACTCTTCACTCCTCTACAACAGACTGTCTTGAAAGGATATTTTAGCCTTATAGGATTCAAATATAAAGAAAGGTGGAAATACATGGAATTGCCTGGGGCCAAGAAACATACTTCATAATTTCTGCCAGTAATGTAAGAGTTGCCATAGTTCCCTTGGCTTTAGGGCATTGGACAGAACATAAATAGAGTACCTGCCCCTACAGATAAGGCAATATATTTAAACTATGAAACATTATGTTGTTAAAAGTGAATACACAAAATAACTCAGAAGTACATGATGATATTTTGCGGAGTACAAACATTTATTTTTCTGCTCATTACTTCTTTGGGGGAACTACCCATCCTTCCTTCTTAGTCAGTATGCCCAAATGCACTAAACTCACCATGGCTCTAGTGGTGGGCAGGTGATCCCTTGGAGGGATCACATAATTCAGAGGTGGGCATATTATTCAAGCTTTCCAAATCTAAGTCAGTTTTGATAGTTTAGAAAAAATTACTGGGAAAGAGACATTTCCTTTCCATTTGAGTTACTGAGTTATTTACGGCCATTCCCATTCTCTGCATCCGGAAGGCATATTTGACAATAAAGCTGACACAGAAGAAAACAGAGTTAAGATGTGGAGAAACAGTGTTCTGATAAATTTATTAGAGCAACTCGATTCAACACACAATTTAGTCATATGAGGTGATACATTCTTCTTTGTTTTATCTGGTTTGAGTTAGGTTTTTGTTCCCTGTAACTGAAAGAAGCTTGACTAATTAAGTCAGGAATTTGCATATAGCTTTTAGATTATAAGTTAAATACTTCTGTAATTGATATACTTACTTTTCTTGTTGGAAATAGTGTAAAGCTTTAAATCATTTTTTCTTGTTTTCCTTAAATAATGTGAAGTCCTTCTGAGAAGGCATCATCTTTTGCTGGGCGCGGTGGCTCACTCCTGTAATCCCAGGACTTTGGGAAGCTGAGGCAGGCAGATCACTCTAGGTCAGGAGTTCAAGACCAGCCTGGCCAACATGGCAAAACTCAATCTCTACTAAAAATACAAAAATTAGCCAGGCATGGTGGTGGGCATCTGTAATTCTGGCTACTTGAAAGGCTGAGGCAGGAGAATTGCTTGTGTCTGGAGGTAGAGGTTGCAGTGAGCCGAGATCATGCTGTTGCACTCCAGCCTGGGCAGTAGAGGGAGACTCAGGTGTGGTGGCTCATCCCTGTAATCCCAGCACTTTAGGAGGCCAAGATGGGTGGATCATGAGGTCAAGAGATCAAACCATCCTGGCCAATATGGTGAAATACCATCTCTACTAAAAAAAAATTTTTTTGCTGGGCATGGTGGTATGTACCTGTAGTCTCAGCTACTCAGGAGGCTGAGGCAAGAGAATCATTTGAACCCAGGAGGCAGAGGTTGCAGTGAGCCAAGATTGTGCCACTGCACTCCAGCCTGGTGACCGAGTGAGATGCCATCTCAAAAAAAAGAGAAGACACCATCTTTCTAACTTTGCAGTTGGTTGCATCTTGATTTTTAAAAATACGGTAGTCCCCAGAAAAATTGGAAAATATGATCATTGCCTTGTTGTTTTTTACTCAGGCTCTGTAGATCATAAGCACTTATTTCCTAAATATTGTGGAGAAAGAATTTTTTTTTCTCTTTATTTTCTGTGATTATGGTAGATAGTTAATGATTTTCTTAGAATGTTCCAAAACAGGAAAGTTGTCTAAATTCATTTAAAGTTTCATGGGGCTTGTTATAATATATAACCTAAATCAGCCAAATGTTTACTGAAACATTTTTCTGATTTCTGTGTCTTGAGAATTTTCATCCCACTCTTTGACCCATCATTGAACTTGAAGTTGCACAAGGGCTGTTTCTTAAGTGAGTTCTTGTCTTTTCAGATATGTAAGTCTGCTTTTTGCATTTCTTTGTTGTCTTATGGAAATATGGACTTGTCTCTGAGTAAATTTCCAGAATGAAGGAGAGCTTGGAAAACATCTCATTATCACAAAAATACAGTTTCTTATAAGCTCTATTCCATATGTAAATGCCCACTCATTTGAGTTTCTTTTCAATGTTTGGCATTTCAGTTTGTATACATCTACATATTTGTATATAAATTAGTCTATGCAATTGCACATTTTAGGAGAAACTATTATGGGGGTGGGAAACATTATGTTAAATAATTATCATTTTTACAATTTGAAAGATTTTTTTTCTTTTCTATTTTGAAAACACTACCTTTTTCAGCTGATGTAGCAGTGACATTGAAAGTTCAGAATCTTGCAATTCAAATAACATTTTTTATTCTTGAATAATTAAAGTTCATTGTAATTGGAGATTTCTGTAGAAGCTGTTCAGCATATTTCCATAGTCTCTCTACCTTGTCTATTCAATTGGTAAGTTACTGTTTCCAAACTTCTCCGAGAGAAATGCACCTAACAGCTTGTGATGCAAATTATGCATATACAGGATTATATATTTATACACATAGAGAATTATTTGTAGTGGCACTTGTGTATGAAAATGATTCTTCCTATCATCTGCTTCGTATCTGATCACATTACACCACTGTTTAAAACCATGAATGACACTGCAGTGTCTGAATGATAAGTTCAAACACTATACATGCTGATATGCCTTACGTCTTGTATTCCTTGATTCAAATCCCAGTAACATATCCCAGACTCGCAGGTAGTTTCAGCCTGCTGGACTTTTGCACAGGCTGTTTCCTCAGTCTGCAGTGTTCTCTGCCTGCTTTTGTCTCTGGCAAACTTGTCTCAGATTAAGTGTAGCATAATCTTAGCTGGAGCCTTTTTCAACTGCCCTAAGTAGCCTTAGGGACTCTTTTCCTCTTTGTTCCTGGCATACTTTTAACATATTATTATCATAGTAATTATAGTACAGTATACCTATTTGTTCAAATGTAATATTAATATGGTAGACTAAGAAAAGAGGCAAACTTTCTCCATTCTTACTTTGCTGAATCTTAAGGCAGTAGAATACATTGTACAATGAATGTGCTTCCAAATTCAGAACTCTTTGCACAGCTCAGTTTAAATAAGCATAGTTTACAATTTTATTGATTGGGATCCATGGACTCCTTCACAATTCACTCACTTGTACTACAAGGACTTTCTCTCAGCAAATATTCTACTTTAATCCATAATCTGCAATCACAGGACAGATGCATTAATTATTTGTATCTAAGTTCAAGAATTTGGTATAAGACAGAAAAATTTGAGGTGATGTGACTGGAGGGAGGCTGGAATCAGTCTTTCTGTATTCTACTGCAAAATAACTGTCCCTGTTGTAGGTAAGAGCTGAGTTAGTGAAGAGTCGGTACTGAAATCATTCCATTCTCTGCTTGGGATACAGCAATCTAAAATCTAAATTATGGCAGCTGCCCTTTTCCTTGATGTAGGCCATGACTGGCCACAGGATACAGTCATCACATTGTGTATTGGTGTCTCTTATGCTCTGAGCTTGCACAACCTCATCTTAGTCAATTCACATGAACAAGAGACCTCTCTTTAAGGGCCCGGTACACTAAAAAGCATCCAGAATAGAGGGTGGGGTCTGGGATACAGGGACAATAGCCTGCATAATATCCAGCAATGATGTTGAGGGGGAAAAACACCAGATTATCTTTTCAGTGTTGCTAAATGGTTAAAAAGGATCACAATATGTCAATAAAACTGGAAATGACTAGATAGGATAAGACACCTCATGGGATAAAAAGGAAAAGGAAAGAGCCCTCCTGATTATATTTCCTCTCACCCTCTTAGCTTTGCATGGGCAGTATGTTGAGAGAATGATGAAATTGTGGGAGGAGACTAGAGAAGTCATTGCAATTTGGGAATTGATCTGAAAACGTGGCCTGACTCTTAGATATAAATGATAATAAAATCTCCTAAGATTATGTAGGCCAAATGTCTCTGCCTTCCCTATCTTCATTTCTATTATCCCAAGACCCAGAGGCCTGACTACAAAGGGAAATGAGTTCTCATTACTGGTAAGAATAAATATTTGTGTGTTACATGTCTTTTAAATGTCTTTTTCCCCTCTCCATATGAACATTTTGATGCACATGCTTAGTATTTTTATTTCAGTATTCTCAGTGTCCGTTATAGCATAATGCCTAGGTCTGCATTAAATAAAAGCATGCTGAATGAATGAATGGTGGTACATTGTTTCCTTTGATGAAAAACATGTGTCTTATGGGACTGCTTGTCTGCTTATTTGTATTAAATTTATAACCCTCATGAGCATGGCACTCTGGAAATGTTCCTATATGAATGTATCTACTTCTAACTTTTGTTCAAAATCCTTTTGAAGTTGTAAACTGACAAATCAATGAAGGAGTCTATGAATGCTATTATTTTCAGCATTCACTCATTTTAGAAGAAAAGGAAACTTCCTTTCCTCACCTCCTACAGCCTGAAGAAAGTTTCCTTTTTGAGAACAAAATTGCCATTTGTTTAAAGCTTTCTCTTCAATTATAGCAATTTCCACATGTTTTAAAACTATTCTCAGCAAAAGAAAAATCAACATTATGCGCTTCTGAAACATAGGCTAATCTGGTAGACATCAGTTTGAAGGAGTCATGGCTGAAACAAGTGACTTGGAAGATTTTCATTGCATGCTCTTAGCTCATGTTGTCTGTGAATTCAGAAGCAGGACAAATTGAACTGCTTTACTGAGTGGAGTTAAATTGGTGCATAAGGGGGACCTTGAAATGCACTATTAAAAGGCTCAAGTACTTAAGGATAAAACAATGTACGTGTGTAGCTGAAGTTGTCCCTGTTTGTATATTTTTTAATGTTTCCTAGGCTTCAGTGAGGAGGACAGTACAGAGGATCCATTGCAATCAACCAGCTGTGGCCTGCCAATTCTAGTTCCTGACAGGTAGCAAGCTGGATTCTTGGCTGTAAAGAATCCCAAACAGTTTCGATATGCTCTAGGGAGGGCAACTGTTTAGCCTAAGCAATTCAAAGAAGCATAATTGTGCTTCACAGTACACAGAAAGTCACCACATCTGTTTCATATTTTTGGCTTTTAGAACTGAACTAGAACAGAGAAATAAACATACAGCTTTGAATATAGAGTAAAAACAAGTTCATGGTGCACAGATGAGCATATTGTATGTAAGTCAGTGAAAATTTCCTTAATGAGGGTTTCTTTTGGTAAAGTGAGAAATATTTCTGGTGTTAATCAAGGTTTTTTTAAAAAAGATTTAATAGAAAATATTATCTATTTAAATGTCAAGACAGCCTATCATTCCCCCTTAAATCTATTATAGTCAATTGTTGAGATGTCGCAGTGGTGTTCATGTGACCTATTGCAAATATTTGGGGTGTCATCTGCTCTGCATTAGCCTTTCTAGTGATAGTTATTTAAAAAAATAATTTGGATGTAGTAGGCTAAAAACATTCAAGGCAATGAATTAGAACTTCATTAACCACTTTCATCTTTTATTTTGGTTCAAATGTAAATGCAGTCATTTCATATCTAAGTGTATATAATATGTGATGACTGTCTTTTAAAAATGTAATCTAGCAGAAAATACATCTTAATTTGAATGTAACATTGCTTTAAATATAATTTTAATATTCTTCAGCATCTGGCGTCTCAAAGAATGGGGTCATTTGAGGTTAAGAAACTTTTCCCAGCAAATAATAATAATAATAATAATCTTCAGACAAACAGTATAAAAGGCACGTTCTTATCAAAACAGTCAGACACCATGGAGGGAAGTGAAGAGAGAGATACACATGTATGGAGGTTTTTTCTTTCACTAGGGGGCTTTACATTATGATGCTCATATATTTCCTACAACTATCATATAGATAACTTTCATATAGGTAACATTTTGAGATTTTATGGATGAAGAACCTGGCATGAAATAATAAGCTTAAATTAGGTCAGCCCTGATTGTGTTCAGGTTTCTCTTTCATTCTCTTTTCTTTCATTTTGCAATTATGTGTTTTTTGTACTTGCTTTTTAATGTCTGTGTCCCCAGCAGTCTGTAAGCTCCATGAAGTAAAAGACTATGCCTGTCCTCTGTTATATACCGTGTAATCGGCTCATATATGAATAGCAGCTAATTGATATTAGTTAAACAGTTAGAGATGTCTGGCATTGTTCTAAACAACTTAGATATATTGACTCATTAATACTCCCAGCAATATTATGAGTGGATTACTATTATCCACACTTTATACATGAGTAAAAATAAGCACAGAAAAGTTAAGTATCTTGCCAAAGTCACACAGCTAATAGAAAGCAGAAGCAGGATTTAAGCCTAGGCAGTCTGACTCTATCTCAATAGATGTATTTAATTACTAAATGAACCCTTGTCAAAGTAATAAATTCTCTGAAATTAAGCAAGATTGAAAAAGGCCTACAGAGAAAATTACTCATATGTTAAGGCAGCTATTACCTCTTGTCACAGTACTTATTCGTTTAACACAAATGGATTGAATGCTTCTTATGTGCAATTGTGCTAAGTACCTTCTTCGATTACCTTACAGGAATCCAGGGTGTGTGTGTCTACATGTATTTGTGTGTGAATCTTATTCTCTCTGTTTTACAGATGGGGAATCTGAGGCTTTAAAAGGTTAAGTAGGCTGGGTGTGGTGGCTCATGCCTGTAATCCTAGTACTTTGGGATGCTGGTGGATCACTTGAGGTCAGAAGTTCAAGACCAGCCTGGCCAATATGGTAAAACCTCATCTCTACTAAAATACAAAAATTAGCCGGGCGTGATGGCTGATGCCTGTAGTACCAGCTACTTGGGAGGGCAAGGCAGGAGAATTGCTTGAATCTGGGAGATAGAGGTTGCAGTGAGGCGAGATCACACTGCTGCACTCCAGCCTGAGTGACAGAGCAAGACTCCATCTCAAAATAAAACAAAAGGTTAAGTAATTTGGACCAGCTAACCTGTCCTGGAATTAGCACACACAGTTGGCAGTAAAGCTTGTCCATCTCTAAACTCAGTGCTCTTTGTCATGATGCAGTGATAAAATCTTTTTCTAGTGTCTGTTGTCTAACACAACAGAGGTAGATCTTAATAGCCAACATGTGGTGACACGTGGAAAGATATTAATCTCCTTGATTTTTTGCTTTCTTTATTCTTATTTAATGATTTGGGCTTTGTGAGTAACTTGGATCTGTTTTTTCCTTGCTTGAAGGAAATGCAGGCAGGGCAGATACTCACCTTTGTAACTGATGTAGGCTGACAGGAGTTTAGTGTAGCTCTGAAGTTATGGACCGAGAGTCTTCATGATTCTGTGTTGCAAGCCAGAAAGAATAAATTATTCTGTTCCCTTTTTCTGTCATTTTAAATCTGTAAAGGAATTGCGTGCTATAAAAACTTGAAACCTGCTCCTCTATTGTTAACATATGATTTTTTTATAGGCTGTCAGAGATTAGAAAGAGGGGCTGCATAGTTCAAGCATTATTTTCAATCAGGTAGCTATAACACATTTTATATAAGAAATCTGATGAGCATTTGCTAATTACAGCGATCATATAATCTTTCAAATGCAAATAATCTGACTCACATTTCAGTTTGTTTGGTACCAACTGATGATTAAAGAATGGTATAGCTTTATAGTTGTTTTACTCCCATCTGTGTGCACCAGGCAATCACCACTTACAGATGGTTGCGATTCAGAGACAGGTTGCCACATGCGGAAAAGTATGTTTCAGTTATTTTAATAAGATTTATTGCAATAGTCACAGTTAAATGCTTAAAGCTTAATGATAATTGTTGCTAATCTTTCAAGAAAACGATTAGAGTTTAATAAACCTCAAGAAGGATATTTTGCTGTAAACTTCAGCACAATTGCAAAGGTAAATTTTGTTTATTTCCTCATCTAATAAGTTAGAACACTGGGTACACCTTTTTCCACTTTTAGAAACTGTAACTTATAGACAGGTACATACGCTAGCGTATGTGTTCATACACACACACATACACACCCCAGTACTGGAATAAATTAAAGACACTATGAAAATATGTGTCAAGTGGTACCAAATGATTCTGAACAAATGTACTAAAATAGTTCCTATTAGTCTTGAGCTCTTTCTTATGATAAAACATACCTGAGATTACATAGCATTTATCATTGTAACTGTTTTAAGTATACAATGCAGTGGCATTAATTTCATAATGTTGGGCAACCACCATCACTGTTCATTTCCAGGACACTTTGATTTTCTCAAACACAAACCCTGTACCCATTAAACAGTGACTCCCGTTTTCCTCTCCATCTCAGCCCCTGGCAACATCCATTTTCTGTCTCTATGGATTTGCCTCTTCTTAGTATCTTATTGCTATGGTTTGTCTGTTTGTGTTCCTCCAAAATTCATATTGAAATTTAATCTGCAATGCAATAGTATTAAGAGTTGGAACCTTTGATTGGATCAAAAAAGCTCTTCTTTCATAAAGGGGATTAGTGCCCTTATAAAAGGGCTTAGGGAAGAATTTCATCTCTTTTTGCCCTTTCTCTGTGTGAGGGTGCAGTAAGAAGTTGCCTTCTTTGAAGCAGAGACCAAGCCCTCACCAGACACCAGATATCCTAGCCCCTTCATCTTGGACTTTTCAATCTCCATAAGTGTGAGAAATAAATTTATATTATCTATAAATAATCCAGTCTACAGTATTTTGTTATAGCATCAGGAATAAACTGAGACATTCCTGTAGGTGGAATCATACAATATTTATCCCTTTGTGTCTGGCTTATTTCATTTGGTGTAACTATTGTACTTAGCAAAATGTCTTCAGGGTTTATCCATGTATTAGAATGTTGACTAAGATTCCGTTGTAGGCAAATACCACATATTGTTTATTCATTCTTCTGTTGATGGACATTGCGATAGGCATTGGTACCTGATATAATTTGGCTGTGTCCCCACCCAGGTCTCATCTTGAATGGTAGTTCCCATGATCGCCATGTGCTGTGAGAGGGACCTGGAAGGAAGTAATTGAATCATGGGGGCAGTTTCCCTCATGCTATTTTTCGGATAATGAATAAGTTCTCACAAGATCCAATGGTTTTATAAGGGGTTTTTCCCTTCACTCGGCTCTCATTCTTCTTGCTGCCGCCACGTGAAGAAGGACGTGTTTGCTTCTTCCTTTGGCATGATTGTAACTTTCCTGAGGCCTCCCCAGCCTTGTGGAACTGTAAGCCAATTAAATTTCTTTTCTTTATAAATCACCCAGTCTTGGGTATGTCTTTATTAGTGGCATGAGAACAGACTAATGCAGTACCTTATAGATATTGTGAGTAATTCTGATATGAACATTGATATACATGCATCTGTTTTAGTTCCTGCTTATGGGTATATACATACGTGTGGAATTTCTGGATCATATGGTAATTCTAATTTTAACTTTTTGAGGCACTGACAAACTGTTTTTCATGGTAGGTACTCCATTTCACATTTTTACCAGCAGTGTGTGAGGGTTCCAATTTCTCAATATCTTTGCCAATGCTTGATATTTCCTATTTTTTTGATAATAACCCTCCTAGTGGATGTTAACCTTGAGCTTTTGTTAAACCAAATACATACTTTGAATAATCACATACAAATATTTTATTTACTAATTTTATGCAAATTGTCACAAAGTCGAAATTTTGAATGATCTTAATTTGAATTGTCCTATTATTTTTATTTGTTTGGATAATCTTGACTCTGAAAAGGAAAGTTTCTTTACTTAAAAATCATGTCAAAGGCACATATAAATGATGTTTAATCCTTTGTGACAGCTTACCTGGAAAAGCAGTGTTGTCTTAATACATAAAATAAAGGTGGGAATAAATTCAGAACTACATGAAGAAAGGTGAAGTAAGGTTATAATTCAGGGCATTTCTGTTTTTTTTTTTTTTCATTTATGATGTTCTGTGTCTGCTAAGTAGGTTGAAATGGAATTTTATAAATATTATATATATATATACTTATATATACTTTGGAACTTTATCTCATGTATACACACACACACACAGACACATATGATGTATGCACTTCACATACACACATCTTTATACTCAGGAGGCTATTGGATTGAGTATGGGCAGACTAAATGAGATCCTGATAGGTATTAACATCTGGGATACACTGGTTGACTCTGAATTTCTGGATTTGTCTTTACAAAGGATTCACTGACATTTGGGACTGGGTTAACAGATAGGAGTAGTACTATTTGTACATTATAATTATGGCTATTTCCTTTCCAAACCAGGACCTAAATGTGTCTCTTGATTTGATTAGAGTTTGTGTCTTTTAAAAGATTATTCTGTGTTAAGTGTATACTTCTGATTGGTGGAAATGTGGAGACTACTGGGGGAAGAGCTCCACTCAGAGGAGAATGGGGCCTCCCATTTTGGGAAAAAAATCAATAGGTATTGAGTTTTGATTGAGGATGGCTACAAACCATCCTTTAGACACATTTTAAGGTTCAGTATTTCATTTCTTGCACTAGGCACCAACGTTTTATCACCATATAATTCTAGGTTTATATGGCTTTGGAGCTTCAACTTTGGGTTCATGTCTGAAATAAAAGTCCTTAAATTATTTATTTTCAGTTTTAAGATGAAATAACTTAGTTGTATTTTTTTCAGAATCAAGTCCAGCATGCTTTATAGAAATATTATGTAGAAAAACTCACTTCAAAAAGTATACACAAAAATAAAATAATTCTTCTTTAAGATCTACAATGTTGATAGCATTTTCATAGAAGCCACACAATATTTAAGTAAATACATTAATAATAATACTTAATAAGATATTATTTCAAGAAAGAGGTTCTACAGCTCTATTCAAGGCACTGCAAAATACAAATAAAATAAATTTTGCTGTAACTTATATTTCAAACTGCACAGAAGTTGGAATATTGTTTAAAATACAACCATAATGAGAGACTATATTGTTAGAAATAGCCAGTATTCTTATTGTACTGGAAAATGTATGTTAGGCTGGGTGGTTGTAGAAAGGAATAAATCATAGCTTCTTTTCCAATGAATGAGTCATGGTTGGCTGACTGGAGGTGGGAGTTTCAAGTGCTCTTTCTTTGAGTGATGGAAAGAATTTTTCATCATTTTATATATTATTCAATATCTCTGTACTATTCCTGTTGATAAATGGTATGAAAAATGATCATTTATCATTTAAATCAATTGAGATATTTACAATTAATTCTTTTCTTCCATAGATCTGAAAGTGCTTTCCAAAAATCAATTAATTTGCACAATATACTACTGTAAGGTTAGTCTTATTATCATCACTTTATGGACAAATTCAAAGCAAGAGAGGTTAATTAACCCATCGTAGAGTCCAAAGGGCTGAAGTGGCAATGCAAAAATGGACTGAGCACCAACTTGAAGGCCAAGAACTCTGCTTTTAGCATGGATTTTAATTGATTTAGATCAGTTTCTCTAGCCTAAAAAGCACATACAATAATTCTGAATTATCATGCAGTGATATAGTGTGAATTAAATAATTAATATTCTGAAGCCCTTCATAAATGTGAATTATTATTACTCATTCTAGCCTTAGACCACTAAGTAGGCCAAGCTACCTTCTAGCACTGGTGACTAAAGTATAAATTAATTGGATAAGTGAGAAATTCATCTCACACATTTCCTGCTGAGAGATAAGAGACTGCTCGTTCTGATTGGAAATCTATATATACAGTGGTGCCTTTTACTCTGCTTCACTTAATGTATGTGTTTGCATCCAATTCCCTAATAAACTGGAAAATCATTTTACAGAGAGAGATGTCATGTTTAAAATACCAGTATAAAATGCTCATGCTTCTATTAGAAAAGATCATCTCTCTTTTTCTGGAGATGCACTTTAGGAATAATGTCATGTGGCTGGTGAAATAGTTTGCCTTATTAATCTTTTACACACGTTTAAAAACCCTATTGAAAATAATATTTTCTCCGAGGAAATATTCTGTGTTATCAAGCTTTGCGTGTATGTTTGATGGTTTTTCAATAAACATACTTAAGGGAAATTACAAAGCTGGAAATGTGGGTTTTTTTTTATTCAAAGTTTTTTTTCACTTAATCATTTGATTAGGAATGTTTTTGTTAGAGAGGCAAAAACCCCAAATACTTCATATAACGAAGGAAGAGCTGGAGTTAAAAGATGTGAGGACTAAAACTAATTAGTTTTATGGCTTTTCAGAGGCATAAGAAAGTCCATCTAAGGAATTCTTAATATAATAATGGGTAGGTGATAAGAATAATTTTCAAGATTGTGTTAAGGCAGGTTTTAAGTTATTCAGCAAATACTTCTTTAAAAGCTTTTATATGCTAGGCACAGTTCTAGGTGCTGAGTGAAAAGAAGGAGAAAGACCTTGCCCTTGATCACTTATAGTAAGGAATTTCTCTTCTGCTCCCAGGTTGCTGAGTGATTGTATCATGAGAAGGTGTTGGATTTTGTCAAGTGCCTTTTTAGAGATGATCTTTTTTTGCCCTTTACTTACCACCATGGTGTATTATATTGATTGATTTTCATATGTTGAACACATCTTTGCTTTTCTTGAATAAACACTACTTGGTCATAGTGTATAATTATTTTCATAACCTGCTGGATTTGCTTTGCTTGTATTTTGTTGAAGATTTTTATGCCTATATTCATGAAGTATATTGAGTAGTTTTTTAATAACAACTGTCTGCTTTTCATATCAGTGTAATTTTGGCTTTGTAGAGTGAATTGGGATGTGTTAATGCCTTTTCTGTATTTTCTGGGAGAGGGGACAGAATTTGTAAAGGATTGACTATTGGTTAATTGATTTTTAAATATTTGGAAGAAATACCACTAATGACATCTGGTCCTAGGATTTTCTTTGTGGAAAGTTTTCTGATTACTAATCCTATTTCTTTTTCTCCTCCTCCTCCTCCTGCTCCTGCTCCTGCTCCTCCTCCTTCTTCCTTTTTTTTCTTTTTTTTCTTTTTTTTTTTTTTTTTGAGACGGAGTTTTGCTCTTGTTACCCAGGCTGGAGTGCAATGTCGCGATCTCGGCTCACCGCAACGGCGGCCTCCGGCGGCCTCCGGGGTTCAGGCAATTCTCCTGCCTCAGCCTTCTGAGTAGCTGGGATTACAGGCACGCGCCACCATGCCCAGCTAATTTTTTGTATTTTCAGCAGAGACGGGGTTTCACCATGTTGACCGAGATGGTCTCGATCTCTTGACCTCGTGATCCACCCGCCTCGGCCTCCCACGGCTGGGATTACAGGCGTGAGCCACCGCGCCCGGCCCGCCCCCACCCCTGCTTTTTTTTTTTTTTTAAGACAGAGTCTCACTCTCTCACTCTGTCACCAGGCTAGAATGCAGTGGCACAATCATAGCTCATCGCAGTCTCGACCAGGCTCAAACAATCTTCTCAACTCAGTCTCCTGCCTCTGAATAGCTAGTACTACTGGCACATGTCAACGTATCTGATTTTTTTTACCCTTTTTTTTTTGGTAGAGACAGGATCTCACTATGTTGCCCAGGCTTCCATTGCTTCTCGAGTAAGTTTTGGTAGTTTATATCATTTTAGATATTTATCCATTTCATCTAGGTTATCTCATTTGTTGGTAGACAGTTATTCTAATTATTCTCAAATAAATCTTTTTATTTCTTTAAGGTCAGTAATGATCCCTTTTTTATGTTCCTGATATTATTAATTTGAAAATCTTCTTTTTTCTTGATATATTATTCTAGAAGCTTGTAAATTGAAAAAATCTTTTCCAAAACCAAATCTTGGCTTTCTTATTGTTTATCTATTTTCTATTTATTTCCTCTTTAATCTTTATTACTTTTTCTTTCATTGGGGTTAGTTTGCCTTTCTTTTTATAGTTTCTTACAGTAGAAGATTTGGTTATTAATTAGAGATGTTTTTTATTAACATAGATGTTTGGAGCTATACATTTCCCTGTATTCACTGCTTTATCTGCATACTGTACAGTATGTTATGTGGTGTTTTCGTTTTCATTTCAACATTTCATTTCTAATTCTCTGGTGATCTCCTCTTTGACTCATTGGTTATTTAAGAGTGTATTATTTAATATCCTCAAATCTGTGGATTTCCTAAATTTCTTTCAGCTATTGTTGTCTCATTTTATGCTGTCAGAGAACATACTTTGTATAACTTTAATCATTTTAAATTTATTGAAGCTTGTCTATGGTCTGCTATATTGTGTATTCTGGAGAATGTTTCATGGGCACTTGATTCTGCTATTTTTGTGTGGAATGTTCTGTAACTTCTGTTAAGTCTAGTTAGTATAAGTTCTGTTTAGGTCTTTTATTTTTTGATTGATCTTACGTCTAGTTGTTATATCCATTGTCGAAAGCAGTGTAAGGAAGTCTCCAGCTGCTATTGTTTAATTGTCTTTTTTGCTTCAACTCTCATTTTTTGCTTCATGTATTTGGGGCTCTGTTGTTAAGTGCATTGTCTTAGTCCATTTTATGTTGTTATAATGGAAGACCTGAGACTGGGTAATTCACAAAGAAAAAAGGTTTATTTGGTTCATGATTCTGCTGGCTAGAAGATTGGGCATCTGGTGAAAACCTCAGGCTGCTTCCACAAATGGGGGAAGAAAAAGACAAAGACAAAGAAAGACAAAAAGACAAAGACAAAGACAAAGATGAAGATGAGTTGGTGTGTGCAGGGATCACATGGTGAGAGAGGAAGCAGGAGAGAGGTGGAAGATGCCAGGCTTTTTTAAACAACCAGATTTGGGAGGAATGATAGAGTGAGAATCTGCTCACTTCTGAGGGAGGACATTTATCTATTCATGAGGGATCTGCCCCCACAATCAAAACACTTGGCACCACCTTCAACACTGGGGATCAAATTTCAATATGAGGTTTGGATAGAACAAACATTCAAACAATAGCATACATATATGTTTATAATTGTTATATCTTCTTGATTTGTTGATGCCTTTATTATTATAACATGTCTTTTTCTTGTCTCAGGTAACAATTTTGCATTAAAAATCTATATTATATGATGTTAATATAGCCACTATAGTTCTTTAACCTTCTTCGATTACTGTTTGCATGGTATATTATCTTCTTTCTCCTTACTTTCAATATATTTGTGTATGTGAATCTAAAGTGTGTCTCTTGTAGAAAACATCTAGGTGGATCATGCTTTTTTAATAAAAATAATTTATTCTGCCAGTTTCTTTCTTTTAGTTGGAGAATTAAATCCATTTATTTTTAATATAGTTACTAATAAAGTAGGATTTACATTTGCCATTTTGCTACTTTTTAAGAATATGTCTTATATCTTCGTTCCTCTATTTCTCCATTCCTGCTTTTTTTTGTATCAAAAGTTCTTTACTGTTCCGTTTTAATTCTCATTTGTCTTACTATGCTTTTATCTTCTTAGCAATAACTGGGAATTACAATTAACATCTTAATTTGTTATAATATAGTTCATATTAATATCAATTTAATCAAAATTTGTTTCTATATGGCTACTTTCTCTCCCCTTTGTGAACAAATTTAATCTTAATACATTGTATACCCCTGGATGCAGATTAATAATCGTTGCTTTATGCTGTAATCTTTTAAATCATATGAGAGAAAAATAGTTACAGACAAAAATACAATTATACTTTAATATTTACTTATATTGTTACCTTTACTAGTGCTTTTTATTTATTTATATAGATTTGTTAGAGTGTCCTTTTATCCTGAAGGACAGATCTGTTAGAGTGTCATTTTATCCTGAACTCACTTTTATGTTTCTTACTGGTTCAACAGTGACCTTTCATTTCAGCCTGAAGAACTCCCTTTTGTATTTCTTATAGGTCAGATCTGCTAGAAACAAACTCTCTCAGATACTGTCTATCTGTGAACATCTTAATTTCTCCTTAATTTTTCAATTAGTTTTAGTGGATGTAGAATTCTTGGTTGATAGTCTTTCTTTCTGCACTTCCAGCTTATCATCCTACTGCTTTTTTGCCCCCATGGTTTCTGATGAGATATTGACTATTAACTTTTTGAAGTTCCCTGTATGTGAAGATTCAACTTCTCTGTTGCTGCTTTCAAGATTATTATCTTTTTATCTTTGACTTAAATATGTGTCTAAAATGTGAATCTCTCTGAATTTATCCTACTTGGATTTTGTGGAGGTTCTCAGATAAATGTTAAGATTTGTGTTTCTCATCAAATTTGGGAATTTTTGAAAATTTTTTGAATAATTTTCTGACTATTCTTTCTTTTTCCAAGGTTCCCATTAAGTGTGTATTAGTATGCTTGATCATGTCCCACAGATCCTTGAGGCTCTGTTCATTTTCCTTCACGCTGAAACCCTGTCTCTACTACAAATACAAAAATTAGCTGTGCATGGTGGCATGCATCTGTAGTCCTAGCTACTCAGGAGGCTGAGGCAGGAGAATTACTTCAGCCTGGGAGGCGGAGGTTGCAGTGAGCTGAGATTATGCCACTGCCCTCCAGACTGGGCAACAGAGTGAGACTTCATCTAAAAAAAAAAAAATCTGGCCCTTGGATTGAATAATATTAATTGACCTGTCTTCAAGTTCACAGATTCATTCTTCTGACTGTTCAGAGGTAGTGCCGAGTCTCTCTAATGATTATTTAATTTCAGTGATTATACTTTTTATCTTCAGAATTTTTATTTAAGTCTTTGTTTAAAAATAATTTTTATTTCTTTATTGATAGTCTCTATTTGAGGAGATATTGTTCTTATACTTTCATTCATTCCTTGGCCATAGTTTCTTTTAGGTTTTTGAACATATTTCAAATAGCTGATTTAATATATTTGTCCAGTTAGTCCAGCATTTTGGGTTTCTCAGGGATAGTTTCAATTGGTCACTTCTCCCTCACCATCCTGCATGGTATATGTACTATCCTTTCTTGATTCTTTGCATGTCTTATAGTTTTCTGATGAAAACTTGACATCTAAAAAATATAATACAGTGAATCGAAAATCACATTCTCTTCATGGTTTATTGTTGTTGTTGTTGCTTATTTGTTTAATGATTTCTCTCTATGAATTCTGTAAAGAGAAGTAAAAGGCATCCAAATTGGAAAACAGGAAGTTAAATTATTCCTGTTTGCTGATTATATAATCTTATATCTAGAAAAACTTAAAGACTCCATTAAAAACTCTTAGTTGATAAATGAATTTAATAAAGTTATAGGCTACAAAATCAAGATACATAAATCAGTTCAATTTCTATATACTGATAATGATCAAGATGAAAGCCAAATCAAGAAGGCAATCTCATGTACAATAGCTACAAAAAATTTAAAATTTCTGAAATATATTTAACCAAGTCTTTATGAATGGTTTCTATAAAGAAAACTATAAAACATAAAGAAAAATATCATAGATGACACAAACGGATGGAAAAATATCCCATGCTCACTGACCTGAGTATTAATAGTATTAAAATGACTTTACTGCCCAAAGCAATCTACAGATTCAATGCAGTTACTATCAGAATACTTCAAATACTTCAAGAAATGTCATTTTTTTCACAGAATTAGCAAAAACAATTTTTAAATTTATATGGAAACAAAAAGGAACCTGAACAGCCAAAGCAATCATAAGCAGAAAGAACACAGCTGGAGCCATTACATTATCTGAGTTTATATTATATGATAAAGTTGTAGTAATCAAAATAGCATGGTACTGGTATGAAAATTGACACATAGTTTATTGGAACAGAATAGAGTGCCTATAATAAAGCCATATATTTAAAGTAAACTGATCTTTGACAAAGCCCATGAGAACATACCCCGAGGTAAAGACATGCTTGTCAATGAATGGTGCTGGGAAAATTGAAAGTGGATTCCTTTATCTCACAATTTGCAAAAATCCTCCTGAAACTGTTCTGAAATATTGAGGAGAAGAAATTCTCTCTAATTCATTCTATGAAGCCAGTATTACCCTAATACCAAAACCAGAAAAAACCACAACAACAGCAAAAAGAAAACTATAGACCAATATTCCTTATGAACACAGATGCAAAAATCACCAGCAAATGTTAGCAACCAAATCAAACAGCACAATCAAAAAGGTAATACACTATGATCAAATGAGTACTATACCAAGGATACAAGTGTGGTTCAACATATGCAAATCAATATATGTGATACATCACATAAACAGAATTAAGGACATAAATTATATAAGCATCTAAATAAACACAGGAAAAGCATTTGAGTAGCTTAGTAATCAACCTTCTGATTTCTTTATCTGGTGATTCAGAGGTATCTTCTTGGTTTGGATTCATTGCTGGAGAGCTAGTGTTATCTTTTGGGGGTACTACAGAATCTTGTTTTGTCAAATTACCAGAATTACTTTTCTAGTTCCTTCTTATTTAGGGAGACTGTTTCAGTGCAAACATCTGGAACTCAAGATACTTTTCAGATACTTTTGTTCCATGGGGTAATCACTTGATGTTGCACTCTCCCCCTTCTCCTATGGATGGTGCTTCCTGAGAGCCAGACTATAATGATTGTTATTGCCCTTCTGGGTCCAGCCACCCAGTGGGTTTACCAGGCTCTGGCTGGTGCTGCAGAAGTCTACAAAGAGTCCTGTGATGTGATCTTTCTTCAGGTCTCTCCACTGTGGATACGAGCACCTTGTTCGGTAACTTATAAATAAAGGAGGTTTAATTAGTTTATGCTTCTTCAGGCTGTACAAACATGTCATCAATATCTGCTTGGCTTCTGTTAAAGATCTCAGGAAACTTACAATCATGCAGAAGGCAAAGGAGGAGCAGGTGTCTCATATGGTGAGAGCAGAAATAAGGTGGTGAGGAGGTGCCACATACATTAAACAATCAGATCTTGTGTGGATTCAGAGCGAGAACTCACTTATCACTAAGGGCATGGTGCTAATTGAAGAAAGTTAAACTATGAATGGTTTGTATGGTGCTAAATCATTCATGAGGGATCTACCCCCATGATTCAATTACTTTCTACTAGTGTCCCACTTCCAACACTGGGAATCACATTTCAACATGAGATTTAGAGGGGACAAACATCTAAACCATATATTTCATAAACGACATTTTTCAAAAAAAGACATAGAAGTGTCTATAAGGTATATCAAAAAATTGTTCAACATCAGTAATCATCAGAAAAATGCAAATTAAAATCATAATTAGGTCTCATCTTATCCCAGTAAGAATGGCTATTAGTAAAAAAGAAACAGAACAAAACAAACAAATGTCAGTGAGGATACAGAGAAAAGAGTACTCTTATATAGGTAGGAATGTAAATTAGTACTGTCTCTATGGAAAATGGATAGATATTTCTTAAAGAATTAAAACTAGAACTACTATTTGATCTAGCAATCCCACTACTGTGTATCTACCGAAAGGTAAAGAAATCAATATATCAAAAAATACCTGCACTTGTATGTTTACCAGGACTAAGCCAATAGCAAAGATATGGAGTCCACCTTTGTGTTCATCAGTGGATGACCTGATAAAGAAAATGTGGCATGCATACAGAATAGAATACAACTCAGCCATAAAAATAATAAAATCATGTATTTTTCAGCAACATGGATAGAATTTGAGATCATCATTTTAAGTGAATCAAGTCAAACACAGGAAGCCAAATATTGCATGTTCTTACTGATAAAGAAGTGCTAAACAATGTGCACACTAAATGTAGAGAGTGAAATGATGAACAGTGGAGACTTGGAAGGGTGAGTGGGAGAGGGATGGATGGTGAGAAATTACTTGGTACAATGTGCATTTTTTTTGAGTGATGGATACTCTAAAACCCTTGACTTGACCACTAATGTGTAACAAAATCGCACTTGTACTTCATAGATTTATACCATGAAGTCTGTCAGGCTAGGAAGAATTCTCCCTTAATCAGGGGAGGGTATGCCTTTTTTTCTATTCAGGCCTTCAACTAATTGGTTGAGTGTTACCCACTTTTGGATTTCTTTACTCAGTCAATCAGTGCTGCTCTCAAAACAAACTCAGAAAAACACCTAGAATAATGTTTGAACCAACATCTGGGTACCTGTTGGCGCAGTCAAGTTGACATACAAATCAACCATCACACTATGACATTTAATCAACTAGTATTCTGGTCAAGCAATAATACCAGTTTGACAAGAACTAGTTAATAATTGCTTTATGTGACAAGGTAGCATATTGTTTAGAAATTTTAGGCATTAGCTAGTCAACTTCCATAGATAGGAAAATAACTAAAGTACTCAACTAAGCTTAAATGACACTTTGGAAGTTATATAACACATTGGAGAAAAAAGAGACATGAAACTATTAGGTTTTGGTTATGACACCTCATTTGTAGATGTAAAGATAGACTAAGAAATAAATTCTAAGAAAAGTAATATAAAATATTTGACTATGAATAACATATATATTTAATGTCTCCATAAACTCAACTGTATATACTGTTTATTATTATGCTATGCTTTATAAGGAATATATAAAGTGTACTAATATTTATTAGGTTATGACCCAAGTTCCTCTAAGCAGAACTATGAGTGAGTTATTTTCTTTCTTTTTTTTAAATTCAATTTAATTTATTTTTATTTTTTATTTTTATTGCATTTTAGGTTTTGGGGTACATGTGCAGAACATGCAAGATAGTTGCATAGGTACACATGTGGCAGTGTGTTTTGCTGCCTTCCTCCCCTTCACTGAAATTTGGCATTTCTCCCCATGCTATCCCTCCCTAGCTCCACCCCCCCGCTGTCCCTCCCCTATTCCCCCCAATAGACCCCAGTGTGTAGTGCTCCCTTCCCTGTGTCCATGTGTTCTCATTGTTCAACACCCGCCTATGAGTGAGAATATGCGGTATTTCATTTCCTGTTCTGTGTCAGTTTGCTGAGAATGATGTTCTCCAGATTCATCCATGTCCCTACAAAGGACATAAACTCATCATTTTTGATTGCTGCATAATATTCCATGGTGTATATGTGCCACAGTTTCCCAGTCCAGTCTATCATCGATGGGCATTTAGGTTGGTTCCAGATCTTTGCTATTGTAAACAGTGCTGCAATAAACATTTGTGTGTATGTTTCCTTATGGTAGACTGATTTATAGACCTTTGGATATATATACCCAGTAATGGGATTGCTAGGTCAAATGGAATTTCTATTTCTAGGTAGGTCCTTGAGGAATCGCCACACTGTCTTCCACAATGGTTGGACTAATTTACACTCCCACCAGCAGTGTAAAAGTGTTCCTATTTCTTCACATCCTCTCTAGCATCTGTTGTCTCCAGAATTTTTAATGACCGCCATTCTAACTGGCGTGAGATGGTATCTCAATGTGGTTTTGATTTGCATCTCTCTAATGACCAGTGATGATGAGCATTTTTTCATGTTTGTTGGCCTCATGTATGTCTTCTTTTGTAAAGTGTCTGTTCATATCCTTTGCCCGTTTTTGAATGGGCTTGTTTGTTATTTTCTTGTAAATCTGTTTGAGTTCTTTGTAAATTCTGAATATCAGCCCTGTGTCAGATGCGTAAACTGCAAAAATTTTTTCCCATTCTGTTGGTTGCTGATTCACTCTAGTGACTGTTTCTTTTGCTGTGCAGAAGCTGTGCAGTTTGATTAGGTCCAATTTGTCTATTTTGGCTTTTGTTGCCAATGCTTTTGGTGTTTTGTTCATGAAGTCCTTGCCTACTCCTATGTCCTGAATGGTTTTGCCTAGATTTTCTTCTAGGGTTTTTAGGGTTTCTATGTCTCTGTTTTGGTACCAGTACCATGCTGTTTTGATTACTGTAGCCTTGTAGTATAGTTTGAAGTCCGGTAGTGTGATCCCTCCTGCTGTGTTCTTTTTGCTTAGAATTGACTTGACTATGAGGGCTCTCTTTTGGTTCCATATGAAGTTCAAGGTGTTTTTTTCCAGTTCTGTGAAGAGAGTCAATGGTATAGCTTGATGGGGATAGCATTGAGTCTGTAAATTACTTTGGGCAGTAGGGCCATTTTTATGATATTGATTCTTCCTAACCATGAACATGGAGTGTTTCTCCATCTGTGTCCTCTCTTATTTCGTTGAGCAGTGGTTTGTAGTTTTCCTTAAAGAGGCCCCTTACGTTCCTTGTAAGTTGTATTCCTAGGTATTTTATTCTTTTTGTAGCAATTGCAAATGGCAGTTCGTTCTTGATTTGGCTCTCTTTCAGTCTGTTATTGGTGTATAGGAATGCTTGTGATTTTTGCACACTGATTTTATATCCTGAGACTTTGCTGAAGTTGCTTATCAGTTTCAGAAATTTTTGGGCTGAGACGATGGGGTCTTCTAGATATACTATCATGTCCTCTGCAAATAGAGACAATTTGGCTTCCTCCTTTCCTAATTGAATGCCCTTTATTTCTTTTTCTTGCCTGATTGCTCTGGCTAGAACTTCCATTAGTATATTAAATAGGAGTGGTGAGAGAGGGCATCCTTCTCTGGTGCCAGATTTCAAAGGGAATGCTTCCAGTTTTTGCCCATTCAGTATGATATTGACTGTTGGTTTGTCGTAAATAGCTTTTATTATTTTGAGATATGTTCCATCAATTCTGAGTTTATTGAGGGTTTTTAGCATAAAGGGCTATTGAATTTTGTCATAGGCCTTCTCTGCATCAATTGAGATAATCATGTGGTTTTTGTTTTTGGTTCTGTTTATGTGGTGAATTATGTTTATAGACTTGCATATGTTGAACCAGCCTTGCCTCCCTGGGATGAATCCTACTTGATCATGATGGATAAGCTTTTTGATGTGCTGTTGCAATCGGCTTGTCAGTATTTTATTGAAGATTTTTGCATCTATGTTCATCATGGATATTGGCCTGAAGTTTTCTTTTCTTGTTGAGTCTCTGCCGGGTTTTGGTATCAGGATGATGTTGCTCTGATAAAATGATTTGGGAAGGATTCCCTCTTTTTGGATTATTTGGAATAGTTTCAGAAGGAATGGTACCAGCTCCTCTTTGTGTGTCTGGTAGAATTCGGCTGTGAGCCCATCTGGACCCGGGCTTTTTTTGTGTGGTAGGCTCTTAATTGCTGCCTTAACTTCAGACCTTGTTATTTGTCTATTCATAGTTTCTGCTTCCTCCTGGTTTAGGCTTGGGAGGACACAAGTGTCCAGGAATTTATCCATTTCTTCCAGGTTTACTAGTTTATGTGCATAGAGTTGTTTGTAATATTCTCTGATGGTGGTTTGAATTTCTGTGGAATCTGTGGTGATTTCCCCTTTGTCTTTTTTTATTGCATCTATTTGGTTGTTCTCTCTTTTCTTTTTTATCAGTCTGGCTAGTGGTCTGTCTATTTTGTTGATCTTTTCAAAAAACCAGCTCTTGGATTTATTGATTTTTTTGAAGGGTTTTTCGTGTCTTTGTCTCCATCATTTCTGCTCTGATCTTAGTTATTTCTTGTCTTCTGCTAGGTTTTGAGTTTTTTTGATCTTGCTCCTCTAGCTCTTTCAATTTTGATGATAGGGTGTCAATTTTGGATCTCTCCTTGCTTCTCATGTGGGCACTTATTGCTATATATTTTCCTCTAGAGGCTGCTTTAAATGTGTCCCAGAGATTCTGGTATGTTGTGTCTTTGTTCTCATTGGTTTAGAAGAACTTCTTTATTTCTGCTTTCATTTCATTGTTTATCCAATCAACATTCAAAAGCCAGTTGTTCAGTTTCCATGAAGCTGTGCGGTTCTGAGTTAGTTTCTGAATTCTGAGTTCTAACTTGATTGCACTATGGTCTGAGAGACTGTTTTTTATTATGTCAGTTGTTTTGCATTTGCTGAGGAGTGCTTTACTTCCAATTATGCAGTCAATTTTAGAGTAGGTGTGATGTGGTGCTGAGAAGAATATATATTCTGTGGATTTGGGGTGGAGAGTTCTGTAAATGTCTATCAGGTTTGCTTATTCCAGGTCTGAGTTCAAGCCCTGGACATCCTTGTTAATTTTCTGTCTGGTTGATCTGTTTAATATTGACAGTGGAGTGTTAAAGTCTCCCACAATTATTGTGCGGGAGTCTAAGTCTCTTTGTAAGTTGTTTAGAACTTGTCTTATATATCTGGGTGCTCCTGTATTGGGTCCATATATATTTAGGATTGTTAGCTCTTCTTGTTGTATTGATCCTTTTACCATTATGTAATGACCTTCTTTGTCTCTTTTGATCTTTGCTGCTTTAAAGTCTATTTTATTAGAGACGAGAATTGCAACTCCTGCTTTATTTTGCTCTCCATTTGCTTGGTAAATCTTCCTCCATCCCTTTATTTTGAGCCTTTGTGTATCTTTGCATGTGAGATGGGTTTTCTGGATACAGCACACCAATGGGTTTTGGCTTTTTATCCAATTTACCAGTCTGTGTCTTTTGATTGGTGCATTTAGCCCATTTACATTTGGGGTTAATATTGTTATGTGTGAATTTGATCCTGCCATTTTGATGCTAGCTGGCTGTTTTGCCCATTAGTTGATGCAGATTCTTCATTTTGTTGATGCTCTTTAGCATTTGGTATGTTTTTGGAATGGCTGGTACTGGTTGTTCCTTTCTATGTGTAGTGCCTTTTTCAGGAGCTCTTGTAAAGCGGGCCTGGTGGTGACAAAATCTCTGAGTACTTGCTTGTTTGCAAAGGATTTTATTTTTTTTTCACTTATGAAGCTCAGTTTGGCTGGATATAAAATTCTTGGTTGAAAGTTCTTTTCTTTAAGGATGCTGAATGTTGGCCCCCACTCTCTTCTGGCTTGTAGGGTTTCTGCTGAGAGATCTGCTGTGAGTCTGATGGGGTTCCCTTTGTGGGTGACCCGTCCTTTCTCTCTGGCTGCCCTTAGCATTTTCTTCATTTCAACCCTGGTGAATCTGACTCTTATGTGCCTTGGGGTTGCTCTTCTTGAGGAATATCTTTTTGGTGTTCTCTGTATTTCCTGGACTTGAATATTGGCCTGCCTTGCTAGGTTGGGGAAATTTTCCTGGATAATATCCTGAAGAGTATTTTCCAGTTTGGATTCATTCTCTTCGTCCCCTTCTGGTACACCTATCAAATGTAGGTTAGGTCTCTTCACATAGTCCCACATTTCTTCAAGACTTTGTTTATTCCTTTTTGCATTTTTTTCTCTAATCTTGGCTTCTCGTTTTATTTCACTGAGTTGATCTTCAACCTCTGATATTCTTTCTTCTGCTTGGTCATTTAGGTTGTTGAAACTTGTGCATGCTTCACGAAGTTCTCGTGTTGTGTTTTTCAGCTCCTTTAATTCACTCATATTACTCTCTAAGTTGTCCATTCTTGTTATCATTTCCTCAAATCTTTTTTCAAGGTTTTTAGTTTCTTTGCATTGATTTAGAACATGTTCTTTTAGCTCATGGAAGTTTCTCATTACCCACGTTCTGAAGTCTGATTTCATAATTTCATCACACTCATTCTCCATCCAGCTTTGTTTCCTTGCTGGTGAGAAGTTTTGGTCCTTTGTAGGAGGTGAGGTGTTCTGGTTTTGGGTGTTTTCCTCCTTTTTGCACTGGTTTCTTCCCATCTTTGTGGATTTATCCACCTGTCTTCTGAGTGGTTGCTGATTTTCTGATTGGGTCTCTGAGTGGACGTCCAGATTGTTGATGATGAAGTTTATCTGTTTCTTAGTTTTCCTTCTAACAGTCTGGCCCCACTGCTGTAGGACTGCTAGGGTCCACTCCAGGCCCTGCTTGCCTGGGGAACTCCTGTAGCAGCTGCAGAACCATGAGGGTTGCTACCAGATTCTTTTTCTGCTATCTTTGTCCCTGAATGATGCCCGCCAAATGTCAGTCTGATCAGTCCTTTGTGAGGTGGCTCTTTGGATATATGGGGATCAGGGAGCTGCTTGAGGATACAGTCTGTACGTTTTAGGAGCTCTATTGCTGAGCTGTGAGCTCCATTGTTCATTCAGGGCTGCTAGGCAAGTACGTTTAAGTCTGCTGCAGCCAAACTCGTAAAGCCCCTTTTTGTTTTCCCAGATGCTCTGTCCCGGGGAATTAGGGCTTTATTTATGAGTATCCATTGCACTTTCCTGCCCAGCGAAGAGGCAGTCTAGTCACTGCTTGCCTGTAGTGGCTATAATGAGCTGCCCTGGGCTCCTCCCTGTTGCCATGGGCTCCGCCCTGTTACCGTGGGCTCCACCCTGCTGTCGTGGGCTCTGCCCTGCTGCTGTGGGCTCTGCCCTGCTGTCATGGCCTCTGCCCTGCTGCCATGTGTAATTCCCTGTAGTCCTGTTTATATGGGTGTGGTTAGAACTGCAGTGGCGATGGTGACCCGCCTCTTTAGTGGCAGACTCTCTCTGTTATGGCGGGTTGCCTCGGCAATGGCAGGCTGCATCAGCAATGGCTGAGTACCTCTGTAGGGGTCACGTGCCTTGGTAGTGGCAGACGCCCCTCCCCCACCGAGCTGCACTGTCCTGGGTTCAGCTGTGCTTGCCATGAAACTCTCAACCCCGAGCATTTCCAATTGCTGTTTTGTTTGTTTTTGTGGGGGTGGGACCTGCCAAGCCTGATCACCTGGCTCCCTGCCTCAGAGCCCTTTTTTTTAAGTTGAACGGTTGACTCTCTCCCAGGTGTTCCAGTTACCTGCTGCAAGGGTCCTGGGATCTGTTTGATTTCCCATGCAGTGACCCACTGCGCCAGCTCAAACCACATTGCTGCCCAGAATCTCCTGGCCTGGCTTTCTGTTTAAATCCCATTTAATCAGATGAATGTGCTAACCTGCCTTGCAAAATCTCCAATTGCCAGTTTAACAAGGCAACCAAACCAGTGTATTTTGTATGGAGTGTCACTGCACTGTGGCCTCGGCCCAAATAGCTGCGCCAGCCCAAACAGCCACGCTGGCCCAAACTGCCATGCTGGCGGTCCGTGGGGCTCTTACACCTGGGAATCTCCTTGTCTGTGGACAATAAAGATCCTTATGGAAATGTGGTGTCCACTTACCCTCTGCGGATTTACTGGGAGCTGCAATCCTGAGTTGTTCCTACAGTGCCATCTTCCCTCTTCTCTTCCGAGTAAGTTATTTTCAATTTCATTGGACATCATAATTATAAGTGCTATTTTATATTAATACTGAAATTCATTAAATTCGCCTTTAACAATTTGTTATTTTATTTTAGATTTATGTGACAGAATTAGACCTATAGTCTCAGGATATTAGAAAGTTACAGCAAGTTTCTGTTGTGTTTTTGAAATTAATTAGATTTTTTTTTGGAAAAGAGATACTAGATGCTTAAATTAGGAAGATTTGTAAAAGCTTTACATTAGGGCTTTTACAAGTTTCCTCACAGTGCTGAAAAATAATAGAAATCTATTAGTATAGAAGATTAAACTTTCCAAGTGTTTCTATAATTTTCTGTCTTTTTTTTGAATCATAATGTATTTATGAAGGTGTATACAACTGTATTACATTGACATAAATTCCATCACGTTAATCATATTTAAAACTACACAAATGAAGTACTTTTAAAAGATTATTACATTATTATTTGTCTAATTGGTATTTTTGTTTTTATTTACTTATTGTTTTTGAGACAGAGTCTTACTCTGTCACACAGGCTAGAGTTCAGTGGCACATAGTCTTGGCTCACTGCAACCTCCATCTCCCAGGCTCAAGTGATCCTCCTACTTCTGCCTCCTGAGAAGCTGATACGACTTCTCAAATTTTTGCATTTTTGGTAGAGATGGAGTTTCACTGTGTTGCTCAGGCTGGTCTTGAACTTTTGAGCTCAAGTGATTCACCCACCTCAGCCTCTCAAACTGCTTGGATTATAGGTGTGAGCCACTGTGCCTGGTCAAACTGGTAATTTTAAACTGTGATTGACAAAATGACTTCCAAATAAATGATCAAGAGGGTGGGGACTGCCCTGTAGAGCCCAGAGGAGAGTATATCGAACCATAGTGTCACTCTTGGGCCTTGAAACCTAATGAAATGCTGGATTTTGGGTTTGCTTGAGATCTGTGACCCCTATGTTCCTTCCAATTTCTCTATTTTTATATGGAAAAATCTATCCTCTGCCTGTCTCACCATTGTATTTGAGAAACAGATCATTTGTTTTCTAGTTTCACTGGTTCATAGAGGAAGAGGAATTTTGCCCAGAATGAGCCATACCCCATCACCTATACCTGATTTAAATTATTTAGATGACCCGATTTGGAACTTTTTATGCTTGTAATTAGATAAATTTTGGATTTAGGGTTAATGCTAGAATGGCCGAAGACTTTTGAGAAGTGGTGAATGTATTTTATATGTGGCATGCATGTAAATTGGTGGGGGATGAGGAGCAGAGGTAGACTTTACTGAATTGAATGGCGTTCCTCCAAAATTAGTGTCCACCTGGAACCTCAGAATGATCTTTCTTGAAAGTGCATCTTGGCAGATGTAAATAGTTAAGATGAGGTCATACTAAATTAGGGTAGACCCTAAATTCCAACTAGTATCCTTATACGAAGGCCATGTGATCAAGCAGAGACATACACATGGGAGAAGTCCATGTGATGCTTGAAGGAGTGACTAGAAGGATGCATTTACAAACCAAGGAATTTCAGGGATCACTGACAACCACCAGAAGCTGGAAAGGACATGGAAAAATTCTTCCCTAGAGCCTTCAGAAGAAACATAACCCTCTGACACCTTAATTTTAGACTTTTGGCCTTCATAACTGTGAGAGAATACACTTCTATTATTTTAAAGCACCAGTCTGTGATATTTTGTGACTGTAGTGCTTGGAATCTAAGGCAGTATTTATGCTCAGACCTGTGAGCAGTAACAAGGTAAACAGAAGTTGGAGCTCAGAAGTACTTTGAGAACACTAAGAGAATAGCTACAGGGAAATCATACATTTACATGTTAAATACAGCATTGGTGACTAACTCCATACTGTAGTATTGCTAGCAAGTTGCTAGGTTTGCATATAAATATTATATGCTTTCAAGTATTTAAGAAATTGTGTTATTATAACATAGTACTTTTTAAGAGATGCAGGACCTAGTTCAAAAAAATTTCCCAAAGTTCTCTTTTAAGCACATAGTCATAAGGTAACCTTTAAAATTAACATCAGGTATCTCCTTGAAGCATGCCCAAATGTACCTGCTCAATTTTCCATTGCAAAATTCACTAGATAGTAATAATTTTTTGTTATGTTGTCATCTAGCTTTCACACTTTTAAACAGTTCGTCATCATGCACACTTTATTTGTAAAGCAAAAAATACTTAATAAAATCTGGAAAAAGAAAAGGGGATATATACCACCTAGGGGACACACACACACACACACACACACACGTGAAAAGGACATGTGTCACTGACCATCTCTTATAAGCAGAAGGTATAGTGGAGTAGGTGTGATTAAAAATTTCTTTTTAACATGCAATGAGCTAGCCAACCAACAAAAACTAATTTTTAGGGGCTCATTCTTTTTTATTTCTGCTTGATGATTTACCTGTATTGTTTATCTAGCTTCAAGTCACATTAGAGACATCATTTCTTCTAGGTTGACTTCTTCAAATTCCACATGTAGATAATTATCTTCCAGCTAGTGGCTGACTCTCCAGTGCTCTTTCAACCTTCCCGTGGCAGTGTAAATATTTGTTGATATGATTGTCTTCTACACTTGACTATCATCCCTTAAAGAAGTTCACTGGAATATATGGGCTGCTTTTTCCTTCCAGTCTTGAATATTATTTATTTTTATAAACAGCTTTAACAACATAATTGACATAAAACAAATTGCATATATTTAAGAGGTTTGCATATAAATATTATATGCTTTCTGTAAGAGTACAATTAGATGAGGTTTATTTTCTGTAAGAGTACAATTAGATGAGGTTTGATGTATATGTATACCCATTCGTATGGACCATCATCACAACAGATGATTGAATATATCCATCAACAGTCCCAAAGTGTTCCTCATGTAGATGGGCTGAATTAAGTGAAGTTTTAGCATCGAGGTTGATTCTTTATAAATTAAAGAATTCTAGACAAAAATATCAATGAATGAATGGGCATTTAACTAATTCAAAGCAGCTAGATTAGAAGTAGTAGGTGGGACATTTAGCTAGCTGGCTAAGACTCATTCTGGCCTGTTGAAATCCTCTTCCTGTACTACATCTATTTAAGAAATGGTGCCTTAGGTGTTACATCAATTTTAGTGAACATAGAACTCAGTAAGGAGTAAAAGCCAGTACTGTAGTGTATTAATTCTGAGTTGCACATCTTTTGTATAATTTTAACTCCAAAATGAAGATTCATCTTATAATTTATAATGTATCATAGTTTAATCAGTGTTTTCATTAGTATGTAAAGTAATAGTCAATATCAATTTTTATCTTATATTCTGTAACATCTACTTCTCTGAAGTTAAGAGAGCAGAGACAGAATGCCCATATATTCTGTAAGTTTCTAGTTCCCTCCTCAGCCATGCTTGATCCAGTGTTCTTGGCCAGTTTCCTGATAGTTGTTGCCAGTCAGTGAGAAAAACATAGGAAAATAATGGAACCACTTGATGCTAACATGACTTGATATGCCTATGACATGTCCTCTCTCCAAAAAGAAATTAAAACATTTTATGTCATTACATATTTAAAGAAGGACATATTTCAGGCACCAAAGATAGGCAAAGTAATCGGGACCAGAATAAAGAGCTAGTCAAAAGGAGTTAAGGGGAGGGAAAAAATGGTGGCTAGGAGGCAGAACTACATTGCAGCTTCCCCCTCTGATGGAGAGAGCAGCGTGTGGAGACTCATATTGTGAACTTTTGCTCCAAGAACTACTGCAGGAATATATTAAGAAAGCTGAAAGAATCCACAGACCCTTTGAAGGAAGTGGATTGCTCTTGCGGGACTCTGGATACTGTGAGTGCCCAAACTGTGAAAGTGGCAAAGGGGAGGGGATCATCTGCCTCAGAACACACACGCTCACTGGGGAACATGAAAGTCCAGATCCCATGAGAAGATTCTGACCTTACCTAGAGCTGAGTCAGTTTAGAAAGTCAAGTGAAATACATGGGTAGAGAAAGCAGCGGGAAAAGTTCTGTGGGCCCTTTCAGTCCCTAGGAAAGCCACTTCTGCCTTATCTCACAGGTGTCCTTGGAAAGGATTGCCAGAAAGCTAGGAAAAGACCACAGGGAGAAGGAACCCTCCAGCTGAACTTTGTAACAGACAATCCCAACTGAATGCAAAGTTTCTGGCCAGAACTTGGGAGAGGGCGTGAATTTGGTGTGCAGACTCTACAGGCAGAGGGAGGTGTGAAAGTCCTGCTCAGTTTCTCAGCCAGGTGGCTGGTAGCTTGGGGCAAGTTCTCACCCCTGCTCAGCCACTGCCTGGAAACAAACTTGGTGCTATTTGGGGCTGAGCCGTGGTGGGAGTGAGACTGGCCTTTTGGGTTGTGTGGGAGATAGATGAGGTCTGTAACTGCTAGCTTTCCCCCACTTTCCTAATAACCTGCATGACATAGAAGAGACAGCCAAAATCTTCCTGGAAACATAACTCCATTGACCTGGAACCACACCCTCATCCCCAACAGAAGCAGCAGCAAGCCCCACTCAAAAACAGTCTGAGCTCAGACACACCTAACCTTGCCACCACCTGATGGCCCTTCCCTACCCACTCTGGTAGCTGAAGACAAAGGTTATATTCTCTTGGGAGTTCTAGGGTCCCTTTCACTGGCTAATCCTTCCTATATTACCACAGCTGATACTTTCTTGAAAGCACCACCCCCTGACAGGAGGCCAACCAGCACAAAAATAGTGCAGTAAACAACAATAATACAACTAAGGACCCTTGAAGAGTTTATTTCACTCCCCGCCATTTCTACCAGAGCAGGTACTGGTATCCATGGCCGAGAGACCTGAAGATGGTTCACATCAAGGACTCTATGCAGACATCCCCCAGTGCCAGCCTGTAGCCCAACTGGGTGGCTAGTTCCAGAAGAGAAATAATCACTACAGTTTGGTTCTCAGGAAGCTCCATCCCTAGAAAAAGGGGGAGAGTACTACATCAAGGGAGCACTCTGTGGAACAAAAGTATCTGAACAGCGGCCTTCAGTGCCAGATTTTCCCTCTGACATAGCCTACCCAAATAAGGAGGAACCAGAGAAACAATTCTGATAATATGACAAAACAAGGTTCTTTAGTAGCTCACCAAAATCACACTAGCTCACCACCAGTGGATCCAAAACAAGAAGAAATCTCTGAATTGTCAGAAAAAGAATTCAGAAGGTTGATTATTAAGCTAATCACGGAGCCACCAGAGAAAGGTGAAGTCCAACTTAAGGACATAAAAAAAGATACAAGATATGAGAAGAGAAATCTTCAGTGAAATAGATATCATAAATTAAAAAAATCATAACTTCAAGAAATAAAGGACACACTTTGAGAAATGTGAGGCAAAAGCACCAGGTAACCTATAAAGGAAAACTTAACAGATTAACAGCAGATACCTTAAAAGCTAGAAGGACTGGGGCTCTATCTTCACCATCTTTAAACAGAACAATTAGCCAAGAATTTTGTATCCAGTGAAACTAAGCTTCATAAATGAAGGAAAGATACAGTCTTTTTCAGACAAAGAAATGCTGAGAGAATTCACCATTACCAAGCCAACACTACCAGAACTGCTAAAAGGAGCTCTAAATCTTGGAACCAATTCTGGAAACATGTCAAAACAGAACCATTTTAAAGCGTGAATCTCACAGGACCTACGTGTTCATCTGTTCTCATGCTGCTAATACAGACCTACTCAGACTGGGTGATTTATAAAGGAAAGAGGTTTAATTAACTCACAGTTCCACATGACTGGGGAGGTCTCACAATCATGGTGGAAGGTAAGGTCATATTTTACATGGCTGTATACGAGAGAGTGTGTGCATGGGAACTTCCCTTTATAAAACCATAAGAGCTCATGAGACACCATGAGAACAGTATGGGGGAAACCACCTCCATGATTCAATTATCTTCACTTGGCCCCACCCTTCTCATGTGGGGATTATTACAATTCAAGGTCAGATTTGGGTGGGGACACAGCCAGACCATATCATTCCACCCCGATCCAAATATCATATCCTCATAGTTCAAAAACCAATCATGCCTTCCTAAAAGTCACCCAAAGTCTTAACTCATTTCAGCATTAACTCCAGAGTTCACAGTCCAAAGTCTCCCTGAGAGAAGGCAAGTCCCTTCTGCTTATGAATCTGTAAAATCAAAAGCAAGTTAGTTATTTCCTAGATAAAATGAGGGTATGGGATTTGGGTAAATAAACCCATTCTAATTGGGAGAAATTGGCTAAAACAAAGGAGCTACAGGGCCCATGCAAGTCCACAGTCCAATGTTGCAGTCAAATTCTAAAGCTCCAAAATGATCTCCTTTGACTCCATGTCTCATATCCAGGTCACACTAATGCAAGAGGTGGGCTCCCATGGCCTTGGGTAGCTCTGCCACAGTGGCTTTTCAGGATACAGCCTCTCTCCTGGTTGCTTTCATGGGGTGGTGTTGAGAGTCAGCAGCTTTTCTAGGACACAGTGCAAGCTGTTGGTGGATCTACCATTCTGGGGTCTGGAGGATGGTGGCTCTCTTCTCGTAGCTCCATGAGGCAGTGTGCCAGTGGGGACTCTGTGTGGGGTCTCTGACCCCACATTTCCCTTCTGCACTAGCAGAGGTTCTTTATGAGAGCCCCACATATGGAGTAAAATTCTGCCTGGACATCCAGGCATTTCCATACCTCCTCTGAATCTAGGCTGAGGTTCCCAAACCTTAATTTTTGACTTCTGTCCACCACAGAACCAACACATGTGGAAGATGCCAAGATGTGGGGTTTGCACCCTTTGAAGCAATGACCTGATCTTTATGATGGCTCCTTTTAGTCACAGCTGGAGCTAAAGCACCTGGGACATAGGCCATCATGTCTGAAGGCTGCATAGAGCTGGGGAGCCCTGCACCTGAACCACAAAACCATTCTTCCCCACTAAGCCTCCATGCCTGTTATAGGAGGGGCTTCTGTGAAGGTTTGTAACATGCCCTATAGATATTTTCCCCATTGTTGAATTAACATTCAGTGACTCATTACTTATATTTTTGCAGCCAGATTGAATTTCTCTCCAGAAAATGGGTTTTTCTTTTCTATCGCATTGTCAGGCTGCAAATTTCCCAAACTTTTACACTCTGCTTCCTCTTGAACACTTTGAACTTATGCAGTGGCTTATGCCTATAATCCCAGAACTTTGGGAGGCTGAGATGGGTGGATCACAAGGTCAAGAGATCGAGACCATCCTGGTCAACAAGGTGAAACCTCGTCTCTACTAAAAATACAATAATTGGCTGGGCATGGTGGTGCATGCCTGTAGTCCCAGCTACTTGGGAGGCTGAGGCAGGAGAATTGTTTGAACCCAGAAGGCAGAGGTTGCAGTGGGCTGAAATAGTGCCATTGCACTCCGGTCTGGGTAACAGCAGCGAAACTCCATCTCAAAAAAAAAAAAAGAAAAAACGAAAGTTCTTCTACCAAATACCCTAAATCATCTCTCTCGAGTTCAAAGTTCCACAAATCTCTAGGGCAGGTGCACAATGCCAGTCTCCTTGCATAGAAAGAGTGACCTTTACTGTAGTTTACAACAAGTTTCTCATCTCCATCTGAGACCACTTCAGCCTAGACCTTATTGTCCATATAACTATCAGCATTTTGATCAAAGCCATTCAACAAGTCTCTAAGAAGCTCCAAACTTTCCCACATATTTCTGTCTTCTTCAGAGCCCTCTAAGTCTCTAGAAAGTTCCAAACTTTCCCATATTTTCTTGTCTTCTTCCGAGCCCTCGAAACTGTTCCAGTCTCCACCTGTTATCCAATTCCAAAGTTGCTTCCATATTAATGGGTATCTTTAGATTTGCACCCCAGTCCTGATACCAATTTGCTGTATTAGTCTGTTATCATGCTGTTAATAAAGACATACCCAAGACTGGGTAATTTATAAAGGAAAGAGGTTTAGTTGGCTCACAGTTCCACATGGCTGGGGAGGCCTCACAATCATGGTAGAAGCCAAGGAGAAGCAGAGTCACATCTTACATGGCAGCAGGCAAGAGAAAGCTTGTGTGTGTGTGTGTGGGGGGGGTTGCTCTTTATAAAACCATCAGAACTCATGAGACTTATTCACTACCATGAGAACAGTATGGGGGAACCACCCCATGATTCAAGTATCTCTGCCTGGCCCTGCCCTTGCCTTGTGGAGATTATTACAATTCAAGGTGCGAATTGGGTGGGGACACAGCCAACCATATCAACCTATAAAACAAAAATACAATACATTTTTAAAAACAAGGTATTCAGGCAACAAATAACACAATTAATTGAATAGTACCTCACATCTCAATACTAACATTGAATGTAAATGACCTAAATGCTCCATATTAAACATACAGAATTGCAGAATGGATAAGAATTCACCAGTCAAGCATCTGCTGCCTTCAAGAGACTCATCTAACACACAGAACTCACATGAATGGAAAGTAAAGGGGTGGAAAAAGATGTTTTATGCAAATGAACACCAGAAGTGAGCAGAAGTAGTTATTCTTATATCAGACAAAATAAACTTTAAAGTAGCAGCAGTTAAAAAAGATGAAAGGGACATTGAATAATGGTAGTAGAAGGCCTTGTCCAACAGGAAAATATTACAATCCTAAATATATATGTACCTAATACTGGAACTCCCAAATTTATAAAACAATTACTACTAGATCTAAGACACGAGATAGACAGCAACACAATATAGTGACAGCCTACTCTGCTGACAGCACTAGACAGGTGATGAAGGCAGAAAGTCAACAAAGAAACAGTGGATTTAAAGTACACCTTAGAACAAATGGACTTAACAGATATTTAAAGAACATTGTACTAAACAACCGCAGAATATACATTCTATTCATCAATGCATGGAACTGTCTGTAAGATAGACAATATGATAGGCCATGGAACAAGTCTTAATACATTTAAGAAAATTGAAATCGTATCAGATATTCCCTCAGACAACAGTAGAATAAAACTGGAAATCAACTTCAAAAGGAACCTTCAAAACCATACAAATACATGGAAATTAAATAACCTGCTCCCGAATAATCATTTGGTCAAAAATGAAATCAAGATTGAAATTAACACTGCATATTCTCACTTATAGGTGGGTGATGAAAAATGAGAACACATGGACACAGAAAGGGGAGTACTAAACACTGGGGTCTATTGGGGGGAAAAGGGGAGGGCCAGTGGGAGGGGGAGGTGGGGAGAAATAGCCTGGGGAGAAATGCCACATGTGGGTGAAGGGGTGAAAGCAAACAGAACACACTGCCATGTGTGTACCTATGCAACTGTATTGCATCCTCTGCACATGTACCCTAAAACCTAAAATGCAATAAAAAAAAGAAGAAAAAAAAATTATTTGAATTATATAATAATATGGACACAATCTATCAAAACCTCTGAGATATAGCAAAGGTGATGCTAAGAGGAAAGTTTATAGTCATAAATGCCTACATCAAAAAGTCTGAATGAGCACAAATAGACAATCTAAGGTCATACTTCAAGGAACTAAAGAAACAAGTACAAACCAAACCCAAATACAGCAGAAGAAAAGAAATAACCAAGATTAGAGCAGAACTAAATAAAATTTAAACAAAAACTACAAAAGATAAATTTTAAAAAGCCGATTCTTTGAAAAGTAAAATTATTAAACCATTAGCAGGATTAACCAATAAAAGAAAAGAGAAGATTCAAATTAGTTCAATTAAAAATGAAATGGGAGATATTACAACCTAAACTGCAAAAATACGAAAGATTATTACAGGCTACTCTTAATACCTTTTCACATAGAAACCGGAAAATCTAGAGGAGATGGATAAATTTCTGGAAATATACAACCCTCCTAGCTTAAATCAGGAAGAATTAGAAACCCCGAACATATCAGTAAGAACCAGCAGGATTGAAATGCTTACCAACAAAAAGCCCCCAGAGCCAGATGGATTCACAGCTGAATTCTATCAGACATTCAAAAAGAAATAGTACCAATCCTACTGACATTTTTCTTCAAGATAGAGAAAGAAGGAATTCTCACGATCATTTTATGAAGCCAGTATTACCCTAATACCAAAATCAGGAAAAGCCATAACAAAAAAGGAAAACTACAGACCAGTATCTCTGATGAACATAGATGCAAATATCCTTAACAAAATACTAGCTAAACAAATCCTATAGCGTACCAAAAAGATAATCCACCATGATCAAGTGGGTTTCATACCAGGGATACAGGGATGCTTTAACATATGCAAGCCAGGAAATGTGATACATCACATAAACAGAATTTTAAGAATTCACATAATCATCTCAATAGATGCAGAAAAAGCATTTGACAAAATCCAGCATCACTTTATGATTAAAACCCTCAGCAAAATCAGCATACAAATGTAATAAAAGCCGTCTATGACAAACCCACAGCCAGCATAATGCTGAATGGGGAAAAGTTGAAAGCATTCTCTCAGAACTGGAACAAGACAAGGATGTCCACTCTTGCCATTCCTTTTCAACATAGTACTGGAAGTCCTAGTCAGAGCAATCAGATAAGAGAAATAAAGTACATCCAAACCTGTAAAGAGGAAGTCAAATTGTCACTGTTTGCTGACAATATGATAGTTTACCTCAAAAACCTTAAAGACACCTCCAGAAAACTAGAACTGAAAAAGGAACTCAGCAAAGTTTCTGGATACATGATTAATGTACAAAAACTGGTAGCTCTTCTATACACCAACGGTGACTAACTGGAGATTCAAGTACTCAACCCCTTTTACAATAGCTGCAGAAAAGATAAAATACTTAGGAATATACCTAACCAAGGAGGTGAAAGAACTCTACAAGGAAAACTACAAAACACTGCTGAGAGAAATCATAGATAACAAAAACAAATGGAAACACATCCCATGCTCATGGATGGGTAGAATTAATATTGTGAAAATGATCATGCTGCCAAAAGCAATCTACAAATTCAGTGCAATTCCCATCCCATCAAAATACCACCATCATTCTTCACAGAACTAGAAAAAAAAATCTTACAATTCATATGGACTTGGATGCATAGCCAAGTAAGACTAAGAAAAAAGAACAAATCTGGAGGCATCACATTACCTGATTTCAAACTATACTATAAGGTCATAGTCATCGAAACAGCATGCCACTGGTATAAAAATAGGCACATAGACCAATGGACCAGAATGGAGAACCCTGATATAAAACCCAAATGCTTACAGCCAACTTATCTTCAACAAAGCAAACAAAAACGTAAAGTGGGGAAAGGACACCCTATTCAACAAATGGTGCTGGGATAATTGGCAAGCCACATGTAGGAGAATGAAACTGGATTCTCATCTCTCATCTTACATAAAAATCAGCTCAAAATGGATGAAGGACTTGAATTTAAGACCTGAAACTATAAAAATTCTAGAAGATAACATTGAAAAAAATCCTTCTGGACATTGGCTTAGACAAAGACTTCATAACCAAGAACCCAAAAGCAAATGCCACAAAAAAAACAAAGATGAATAAGTGGAGCTTAATTAAAGTAAAGACCTTCTGCATGGTAAAAAGTAACAGTCAGTGGAGTAACCAGGCAACCCACAGAGTTGGAGAAAATCTTCACAATCTATACATATGACATAGGACTAATATCTAGAATCTACAAGGAGCTCAAACAAATTATCAAGAAAAAAACACAGATAATCGCATCTAAAAGTCTGTCAATGACAAGAGTAAACAATTCTCAAATAAAGATATATAAATGACCAACAAACACTCAAAAAAATGTTCAACATCACTCATTACCAGGAAAATGCAAATCAAAACCACCATGCAATACCACCTTACTCCTGCAAGAATGGCCATAATAAAAAAATAATAAATGTTGGTGTGGATGGGGTGAAAAGGAAACTTCTGCAGTGCTCGTGGGAATTTAAACTAATACAATTTCTATGAAAAACAGTGTGAAGATTCCTTAAAGAACTAAAAGTAGAACTACGATTAGATTCAGCGATCCCACTACTGGTTATCAACCTCGAGGAAAAGAAGTCAATATATGAAAAGGATACATGCACACACATGTTTATAGCAGCACAATTTGCAATTACAAAAATATGGAACCAGCCAAATGCTCATCAGTCAATGAGTGGTTAAAGAAATTTTGGGTTCTTTGTAAATTCTGGATATCAGCCCTTTGTCAGATGGGTAAACTGCAAAAATTTTTTCCCATTCTGTTGGTTGCCGATTCACTCTAGTGACTGTTTCTTTTGCTGTGCAGAAGCTGTGGAGTTTGATTAGGTCCCATTTGTCTATTTTGGCTTTTGTTGCCAATGCTTTTGGTGTTTTGTTCATGAAGTCCTTGCCTACTCCTATGTCCTGGATAGTTTTGCCTAGATTTCCTTCTAGGGTTTTTATGGTGCCAGGTCTTATGTTTAAGTCTTTAATCCATCTGGAGTTAATTTTAGTGTAAGGTGTCAGGAAGGGGTCCAGTTTCTGCATTCTGCACATGGCTAGCCAGTTTTCCCAACACCATTTGTTAAATAGGGAATCCTTTCCCCATTGCTTGTTTTTGTCAGGTATATCAAAGATTGTATAGTTGTAGATATGCTGTGTTGCCTCCGGTGCCTCTGCTTTGTTCCATTGGTCTATATCTCTGTTTTGGTACCAGTACCATGCTGTTTTGATTACTGTAGCCTTGTAGTATAGTTTGTAATCCAGTAGTGTGATGCCCCCCGCTGTGTTCTTACAAAGAACTCAAACAGATTTACAAGAAAAAAACAAACAAGCCCATTCAAAAGTGGGCAAAGGATATGAACCGACACTTTACAAAAGAAGAGGCCAACAATCATATGAAAAAATGCTTATCGTCACTGGTCATCAGAGAGATGCAAATCAAAACCACATTGAGATACCATCTCACGCCAGTTAGAATGGCGATCATTAAAAATTCTGGAGACAACAGATGCTGGAGAGGATGTGGAGAAAAAGGAACACTTTTACACTGTTGGTGGGAGTGTAAATTAGTCCAATCATTGTGGAAGACAGTGTGGCGATTCCTCAAGGCCTTAGAAATAGAAATTCCATTTGACCCAGCAATCCCATTACTGGGTATATACCCAAAGGACTATAAATCATTCTACTATAAGGACACATGCACACGAATGTTCATTGCAGCACTGTTTACAATAGCAAAGACCTGAAATCAACCCAAATGCCCATTGATGATAGACTGGATTGGAAAAATGTGGCACATATACACCATGGAATATTATGCAGCAATCAGAAATGATGAGTTCGTGTCGTTTGTAGGGACATGGATGAATCTGGAGAACATCATTCTCAGCAAACTGACACAAGAACAGAAAATGAAACACCGCATATTCTCACTCATAGGCGGGTGATGAAAAATGAGAACACATGGACACAGAAAGGGGAGTACTAAACACTGGGGTCTATTGGGGGGAAAAGGGGAGGGCCAGTGGGAGGGGAAGGTGGGGAGGGATAGCTTGGGGAGAAACGCCAAATGTGGGTGAAGGGGTGAAAGCAAACAGAACACACTGCCATGTGTGTACCTATGCAACTGTATTGCGTGCTCTGCACATGTACCCCAAAACCTAAAATGCAATAAAAAAATAAGGAAAAAAAAAAGAAGAAAAAAAAAAGAAATTTTGGTAGATATATATGATGGAATACTATTCAGCCATAAACAGGAACAAATTAATGGCATTCACAGCAACCTGGTTGGAACTAGAGATGATTATTATTCTAAGTAAAGTAACTCAGGAATGAAAAACCAAAAGTTGTATGTTCTCACTCCTAAGTGGGAGCTAAGTTATGAGGTTTCAAAGGCATAAGAATGGGGACTTTGGGGACTCAGGGAAAGGGTGAGAAGAGGGTGAAGGGTAAAAACTGCAACTTGGGTTCAGTGTATACTGCTCAGGTAATGGGTGTACCAAAATCTCACAAATCACCACTGAAGAACTTATGTAACCAAATATCTCCTGTTCCCCCAAAACCTGTGGAAATAAAACATTTGAAAAAAGGAGTTAAGGAGAACATAAAAAACACCTCTTATCGCAAGTTTTATTTGGAGCCACCTTGTCAAAGTAGAGGTATACATCAGCAATTATATATTTTTATTTTGTTGTGTTTGGGAGTGCTTCTAATTTTCATGTACTTGTTTGTTGTCTGGAGAGCACCACACGCTATTGTAACTGGAATGAAAAGACATTGATTATGTACCTGGCAGGCTGTCCAGGGGTTTTCAAAATGGAATGTATTATGTTGCAATAATCACAGCATAAATTAAGTTGTGTCGTTCAAGTTTCTTTATACAATTGTTATAAAATGAATAGCTTCTAAGCTAAAGTCATTCTCTTACTAACTTTGTTTTTATACTTCTTTATAAATATACCTATGAAGATTATTTCCTTTTCCTATTTTTTTAGAAAGGGAGAATTATAAAATATAAAATAGTATCCTATTGATTTTTAGGATCAGAAACTTGCTCTTCCTGGAAACTGAGAGTAGATCCATTTCTCAGGGGCAGAGTTATGTTAATCAAGCACCTAGAGTCAAATCTTCTGTGAACAGTGAGAAATATGACTGTTAAATGGACTGACCTATTCATGTTAGCGTGACTAACACATTATCTCATTTTAGGCAGATTTACATGGAAAACTGAATTTTAATCAGAAGACAATTTGATGGGGATAGAATTGTCACAAGTAATTGAGTGGTAAACAAGAGAACAGAATGCATAACTCAATGATTCAGGACACCTTCTCTTCATGTCGTACTTGCTCAAAAACCAACCTCTGGTGTTAATCTGTGCTCCACATTTGACCATCTATAAGCAGTCTGTTTTCTAAGTCTTTCTAAGCTACTGAGTAATTGTTTATGTTTAAAGTTGACTCAGTTGTCATTTTATGTCTCTCTTAATTGGTGTTTTAATGTATCTAAACTTTGCAGTCATATCACAGATGTTACCTTGATTTGCTGTTGCACTTGGATAAACCCTTCTACCCTGTGTGTGTGACTGTAGATTTAAAGCTTTGAATTGATTTAAATATGTAATATTTTAATTGTTTGTTTTTCAAATCATGACCTAAGTTTTAGACAGGCAGACATTTCATTATTGCTTTCCTGTACTATCATAAGACATCACATTCCAGAGTGCCACCAGATATTTCAGGTTCTTAAAAGGTTTTTGGAATTTGGGTAGGCCAAGTGTCAAAAACATTTGTTTGGCAGTTTCCTTGAAGCAAGTTTCAATGTTATGGTACAATCAGGTTTGGCTTAAGAGTGAGATGGATACATCAAGCCTTTCTTGGATATCCGTTTCCTCCATTATAGTTACTCTGACAGACTTATTAGTCTCTGTCGCTTCCTTTTTTTGTTTCACTTTTTTCTTGTATCAATAATGGAGAATTCTTAATTCATGCAAATGAATATTACTATATAGATAAGTGTAGCTGACATTAACTAAATGCTAATTTTAGTATTCATATTTAGCATGTGCATAAATTAAGTTGTGTCATTCAAGTTTCTTTATACAATTGTTATAAAATGAATAGCTTCTAAGCTAAAGTCATTCTCTTACTAACTTTGTTTTTATACTTCTTTATAAATATACCTATGAAGATTATTTCCTTTTCCTATTTTTTATAAAGGGAGAATTATAAGTAGAAAGTTAACAATGGGAAGGATCTGAGTTCATTTGCATGAAATTATTATTCAAGAGAAAATTATTATACAAGTATAATATTGAAATTGCATGCTGTACATAATAATTATGTTATTATACTTTAAATATTCTGCTATTGGTCAGAACTGTCAACTTTTAAGAATAAACTCTGAGGAAAAATAAGTTGAGGTGAGTGTGTTGAGAGTCAACCAATGAGAAATCTTACTGGAAAAGTAGTGGTGTGGAGGAGACTGGCTAGCTGTTCACCAAATTATAATTTCTCTTCTTAATTATAAAGTTAACCTGTACTTCTCAGTCTCCCCTGCCCTCAGTTGCAGCCATATACTGGAGATCTATCCATTGCAATGTGAGCGGAAGTGACGTTTCTGTATCTACATTTGGCTTATAGAATTCTGAGGCAACCTTCAAACCTTTTTCTTCTTCCACCAACTTGGCACAGCTGGGCCCAGTGGCCTTGGAAGGCACATGTTGGAAATATGGAATCACAGAAAAAAAAGACCCCTGCTCCCTGAATTGGTACTTAGATGAGGGTCCTTTGGTGCTTAGAAGAAAAGTTGGACTTTAGACAAACAAGAAATAAACTTCAATTGTGTTTGAAGCATCATATATTTTTGGGTTTGTTACTGCAGCTGGTATTACCCTAACCAGTACAAACAATTTCTTGATAAGACCTTCTTAAGTTTTAGTATGCTACTCCTAATCCATCAAAAATGTACATGGCCTTAAAAATACCATCATGGCTTTAAAATTTATTCTTGAAGGGCTTTATTTTACTGACAAAATTATTGTTAGTAAAGATCTATTATTAGTAGGCAACAGTAAAAATCAGGAAATTCTTGACTTTACATGTAAGAGGACTTTAAAATTTTCTAGAAACAGAAGTCATCAATTTTTATCTGTATTGTACACACTTCTTTCATTTTTTTTTTTTTTTTTTGAGACGGAGTTTCGCTCTTGTTACCCAGGCTGGAGTGCAATGGCACAATCTTGGTTCACCACAACCTCTGCCTCCTGGGTTCAGGCAATTCTCCTGCCTCAGCCTCCCGAGTAGCTGGGATTACAGGCACGCGCCACCATGCCCAGCTAATTTTTTGTATTTTTAGTAGAGAGGGGGTTTCACCATGTTGACCAGGATGGTCTCAATCTCTTGACCTTGTGATCCACCCGCCTTGGCCTCCCAAAGTGCTGGGATTATAGGTTTGTACACACTTATTTCTAAAAAAAAAAAAAAAAAAAGCAAACACCATGAGAAGCATGATGGTACTATGTTTGGATTATATATGTTTAATTTATATTCAATGTGACATATGAGATTTCCCTTCCTCTATCCCTCCATCGTCCCCTCCATCCTTTAATTCTTTCTGTCTATCGGTGTCAGACAAGCACAGGATGGCTGAGATACAGCTATTTTGAGATCAACATATTTTCTCCCTACAAAGTCTGAGTTTATCATTAAACTTCATAATAATATATTAATGTTAATTATTATTAAATGAGATTATAATTAAACTACATCATATTAAGTGAACATGTAATAAGAAATTTCACTTGAAAATGTGAGAGGCTATTAGGGAAGTCTCCTATGAGAGTAACACTGAAGTGAAGAGCTAAAGAACAAGTATGAGCTGTCAAGGCACATAAATAAGGGAGATGGACACAGGACTCTCAAAGGATTAGAAAGGCAGAATGATTGTAGAATGGAAATCATGCATTGGCAAGGTATAAGGAGAGGCTGCAGAAAGAAATAGGTATTGCATCAGGCTTGGGCTTTTTTAGATATGTTAAGGACTTGAATTTTTATCTTAACAACAGGATACTGTGTGTGTTTTAAGAAGATGGCATGGCCAGATTTGTATTCTAAACTTCACCTCACTCTGTCTCCAGTGAGGTGAAGTTTAGAGAGGGGGGAAATAATGAGCCGTGGAGTCTCTTTCAGAAGTGATGGCAATAGTCCAGATGAGAGACAATGGTGACTTTAACTAGGGTGATGGTGGTGTATATGGAGACCTGAGGACCAATTTGAAAGATGTTTAGGAGGAATAAATAACAACAGTTTGTGATTAATTGATTTGAGTGTGAGAAAGTCAATAATTTTCTGGTTTCTGGCTTGGGTCAATGGGTAGATGAAATGACATTTTCAAAGGTAGGGAACACTGACTGAAAAACAGGAAGAAAGATGTGTTTATTTTTGGACATGTTGAACTGGACCTGTGAAATAGCCAGGTGGCTTGCTTATTTGTATAGTTACCTAATGTGTGTTAATTAGGTAAAACTGTAATTAGGCAGTTGGATTAAGGGCCTGGGACTCAATAGATAGCTCTGGACTAGAGATAATGTTAGAAAGTAATGTCTCCTTAAAGATAGTTTAGTCTAACTCCTTTATTTTATAGATGATAGATATTATTCCTAAGGAACAAGCATTTGTATAGTGCTTTATTGTTTGTGCCACACTTTATATTGTCTCATTTATTTTCTACAGTTGATCACATGAGGAATTATCTCCATATTTACAATTAAGAGGACTAACACTTGAGGTCTACATTTTTAAGGCTTCCACCCTCTTGAAGATAATGAGCCCTTCTGCAAAAGATTAAAGTGTCTTATCCTTTTAGTGACAGATAAAGACACTGCAAGAACAGGGACAAAGAATTGTCTGATCCTGAAGAGGCATTTCCTTTGTGTCCTGCTCATCATGAAGACTGATTAAAATTGCTAAGTGAAACAAGGAGAAAATGATGGGACTTGTTAACCTGCTTTTGAGACAAAGTAACCTCAACCCCAATTTGTGGGACATGCCTCACAGGGAGTCTAGCCCTCATAGTTACTTTTCCATTGATAACTAGAGCAAGAGCTGGAGAGAAGCTTCCTCCTCCAAGAGAATGCCATTATCTTCTCTGTGGTCTAAGATGAAGACATGATGGGAGAGAAGAATTTTGTCTATATAACAGTCACTCCAAGTTATAGAATTTAAAGCTTAAAAAATGGAGTAATAAATGTTATGTCTTTATTTTTAGAAAAATTAATTTTTTAAGAGGGAGTCTTGCTCTATAGCCTAGACTGGAGTGCAGTGGCATGATCTCAGCTCACTGATACCTCTGCCTTCCAGGTTCATGAATGGTATGTCTTTAGAAATAAATATTAGAGGGAAAGAAATCTCTTTAAAAAATTATTATGTGAGTTTTTTCTTTCCAAAGACCTTGAAAACTAGGAAAATCATCCTGCTACATGAAAGCAAGGAAATGAGTTAGGGAATCCCTTGAAAATTGTTTCTGCCTAGTGATGCTAAGACTGCACAATATTTTTTTGGGATTCACAAATGTAAGCACTGTATTTGCTTACTTAAGCTTATTATCTTTTTTTTTTCTTTCTCTCTTTTTTAAGCTTATTATCTTAAGCTATTTTAAGTGGCTTCCTGTGCAAAAAGAAAAAATATACTGTCTGAATTATCTGGCATCTCTAAAATATTTTTAAAATTTCTTTGAACTTTAGCAACCCTGTTTCAGTATTTAAAAGTAAAACTTATGAACTCATCCAGTCAAGAGTCACTGGCCTGATTGGGCATGGTGGCTCATGGCTGTAATTCCAACACTTTAGGAGGCTGAGGCTGGCAGATCACTTGAGGCCAGGAGTTTGTGACCAGCCTGGCCAACATGGTGAAACCCTGTCTCTACCAAAAATACAAAAATTAGCTGGGTGTGGTGGCACACACCTGTAATTTCAGGTACTCAGGAGGCTGAGGCAGGAGAATCACTTGAACCCGGGAGTTGGAGGTTGCAGTGAGCTGAGATCATGCCACTGCACTCTAGCCTGGATGATAACATGAGACTCCATCTCCCCCCCAAAAAAAAAGAATCATTGTTGGCCTTAGAGTATAAACTAGGATCCATTTTGCTAATACTGGCACTGACATTTATAATCTTAAGGAATCATACGGTTTTCTATAAAGGCTGTACTAATTTACATTTCCACCAACAGTATCTAAGTGTTTCCTTTTCACCACATGTGTGCCATCTATTGTTTTTTGACATTTTAATAATGGCTGTTTTCCATCTCCATTAAAAATGGGCAAAGGATATGAAAACTTTTCAAAAGATGACATACATGCAGTCAAACAATCTTTTTTTTGTTTTTGAGATGGAGTTTTGCTCTGTAGCCCAGGCTGGAGTGCAGTGGTGTGATCTCTGCTTACTGCAGCCTCTGCTTCCCGGGTCCCAGTTCAAGCAATTCTCCTACTTCAGCCTCCCAAGCAGCTGGAATAACAGGCATGAGCCACCATGCCCAGCTAATTTTTGTATTTTTTAGTAGAGATGGGGTTTCACCATTTTGGTTCTGGTCTTGAACTTCTGACCTTGTGATCTAGTTGCCTCGGCCTCCCAAAGTGCTGGGATTACAGGTGTGAGCCACTGTGACCAGCCTAAACCAGCATATTTAAAAAGCTTAGTATCACTGATCATTAGAAAAATGCAAATAAAAACAACAATGAGATACCATCGCTGGCCAATCAGAATGGCTATTAATAAAAGATCAAAAAATAATAGATGCTGGTGAAGTTAAAGAGAGAAAGGAATGCTTATCCACTGTTGGTGGGAGTGTAAATTAGTTCAACCATTATGGAAGACAGTGTGGCAATTTCTCAGAGACCTAAACACAGAAGTACCATTTGGCCACCCAGCAATCTCTTACTGGGCATATACCTCAAGGAATATAAATCCTATTATGAAGACACTTGCACATGTATGTTGTTTCAGCACTATTCACAATAGCAAAAACATGGAATTGACCTAAATGCCCATCAGTGATAAATTGAATGAAGAAAATGTGGTACAATACACCATGGAATACTATGTAGCCATAAAAAAGAGTGATATAATGTTCTTTGCTGAAACTTGGTTGGAGCTGGAGACCATTATCCTTAGCAAACTAACACAGAAACAGAAAACCAAATACCACATGTTTTCACTTATAAGTAGAGGTTAAATGATGAGAACACATGGACAGACAGAGGAGAATAATACACACTGGGGCCTATCAGATAGTAGAGGTTGAGAGAAGAGAGAGGATCAGAAAAAACATCTAATGGGTACTATGTTTAATACCTGGGTGAGATAATTGGCACAACAACCCTCAGACACAAGTTCACCTATATAAAAAATCTGCACATGTACCTCTAAAGTTAAAATAAAAGTTAAAAAAAAATGACCATTTCACTGAAGTAAGGTGGTATCTCATTGTTACTTTAATATTCATTTTCCTGATGATTGGTGATGTTAAGCATTTTTTTCATATCTCTGATGGCCATTTACATAGCTTTTTTTGAAAAATAGCTCTTCATGTCATTTGTCCACTTTTTAATGGGGTTATTCATGTTTTTCTTGCTGATTTGTTTGAATTCCTTTTAGACTGAATATTAGTCCTTTATTATGTATGGAGTTTGTGAATATTTTCTTCCATTCTATAGGTTGTCTATGTATTCTGTTGATCATCTCTTTTGTTGTGCAGAATCCTTTTTCAGTTTAATTAAGTCTCATTTATTTTTGTTTTTGTTGCAATTGCTTTTGAGGTCTTCTAGCAATCATACTACTGGGTATCTACCCAAAGAAAAGGAAGTAATTATATCAAAAATATACCTGCACTCATATGTTTATCACAGCACAATTCATAATTGCAAACATATGGACTCCACCTAAGTTCCCATCAATTGATAAGGGAATAAATAAAATGTGGTATATAAATACTATGAAATACTACTCAGTCATAAAAAAGAATGAAAGAATGTCTTTCACAGCAACTGGAATAGAACTGGAGGCCATTATCTGAAGTGAAACAACTTAGGAACAAAAATCCACATACTGCTGTTCTCACTTATAAGTTGAAGCTAAGCTGTGGGTACACAGGGAAATACAGTGTAATGGACATTGAAAACTCAGACAGGTAGAGAGAGAGGGAGGGGGATGCAGGATGAAAAATTACCTATTGGGTACAAGGTACACTATTCAGGTGGTGATGGGTGATAGGTATACTAAAAGCTCATACTTCACTGCTATACAATTAATCTGTGCAATCAAAAATTATTTGTAGCTCTAAAGCTATTGAAACAAAAATAAAATTGATAACTAGACAAATAAGTAAATAAAGTATCTGGGAATAAAAAGAATCATATATAGGTTTGGTCATATTGAAGAGTGTTCCTCAGAAACATATTGACACATCTTGAAAATGAAACAGATTAAGGACATTTTTGAAAAGCTCATACCATTCAGCAAATACTAGTTTATTTGAAGAAGCATCAATGGGCTTCTGAAATTCACTCATACTTAATATGACAATGGTGTCATCAGAGAGATATTTGTACAAGATCTTGCTGCGAGAGAGTCTTTACTGGAGGCTACTAGAGACTCCTTCATTCTGATTATATGTGTTAAATCTAATTGTGATTTAACACTTCTAACATTAGCCACAAGCGAATGACATTTCAGTAAGTTCTTACATCTTTTGAATTATCAAGGGATATTTGAAATACAATTTCTCATGCCACTCTTTTTTTTAGGGGAAAGACAATACATCCTATAGCAATGAGCCCCAAGTAAGTTTCATCACTGTTAGGTTCATTGCATGTTTCTCTACTGTTTTTTTTTTATCCTAATTTTACTAGAAATCAAGGTCCATAAATAGTAAAACTGTCATTATATTACATGTAAGTTTAAGATGACCATCACAATTAACTTTGTTCTATTAGATTTCAAGCACCTAGTGACTGCATAATGAAAGGCAGGAGAAATTTTAGAAAAAAAATTAAAAACATACCACAAACAAAACAAAAAAAAAAAGAAAAAACTGTAAGTTTTTAAAATTGATACATAAAATTGATGGTATTTATCATATACATGAAGTTTTGAAGTATATATATGTTGTGGAATGACTAAATCTAATTTTTTATGATATTACAATTTTTAAGACTACAGAATGATTCTCTTAAGAGAGAATGATTAAGAGATTCTCTTAAGCATGTGCTAAGATACTGAATTTGGAAAAAAGTTGTTAATGGATTTTGCAGGTTATTAAAACTATTAAAAATACAACTTATCAGTTTTGGGTCTGAAATATCTCCATAATTGATATGATGCCATAAAAAGCACAGCATCTCTGAAAAAAAGTCTTTGGTAAAAATTATCATAGAATCAAAAAAGCAAATGGTGGCATTAAGTTTTTAGTGTAGAATCTAAAGCTTTGGTAGGCAAAATTATTAGTAGGGGAGCTTATACAAGGTAAAGATTTGGAGTTAATCTTTTTTCTTCTTTCAGAGTTTTAGATTCTCTAGGTCTAGGCTGGGACCTGAGTCCCTACCTTTTTAAAAGTGAAACATTCCCAGATAATTATGATGCAGTCATGGGACAGCTTTAGTATGTATTAAAAGTTAATTTACTGGCAATTTGGATATATCTTATTATCATCCAGACACCAAATAGTATATAGTGTATAATGCCTGACACCAAATAGTATATAGTGTATAATGCCTTTCTAAGTTAAAAAATGAGCAGAGTGGATTTGAATTCTGTTAAAAGTCAGAGATTACCATTGTAAGGAAAGGTCACAGGAAAAGGGTATTGTTTAGCTTTGTCTTTAAACATGTTTGTATTTTATCATTTCATTTGTCTCAAAGAACCTGTGTTACTATTGAAATTTAAAATTCAAAAAAAGTTAAAACCAAAGAATTTAGCAATTATCACAGATTTGAGAAATTATTTTATAATTCAGATCAATAAATTACAGTGTGTAATTGAGAACTTGCAATAAAACATGACACTAACAAAATGATTCTCATATTTGAAGTTCACATAACAACTAAGTACTTTTTTATTTGTAGATATTAAATCTGATGTGACAAAGAAGAAAATGAATACATTTTAGCTCTCTCTATAAGGGATCTTTCAGGGGCTATAAAATAGTTGTAGAAGCCTTTCTGGAGACTTTGGAAAAACTCAATTTTTAAAACTTTCTTAAATATGCATATAATACAATAATTTTGTTCACTTTATGTTCTTCTTCCAGAGTTCTAACTTGGAAAAATGAACTGCTCAAGATCTCAGGACCTATGACTGATATATATGTACAGAATTAAGAGAGTTTTAAAGTATGTATCATTTTCCAAATCTGGGTGGAGTCATCCTGTTACCTATTGGTATAATAATCAAGATTTAGGGGTTGTCAACTTTAAATACCTTTGGGGACTGACAAGTAACTTAATTGAGCCACAAAGATAGGTTTAAGAAAATACAACGGTGAGGACAATCCAAGATGGTCGAATAGGAACAGCTCTGGAGTGCAGTTCCCAGTGAGAATGAGATGGTGAGTGATCACCACATTTCCAAATGAATTTTTATGGTCCACAGACCAAGAGATTCCTGGGTGAAAAGCACCATGAGTCTCTAGCACAGCTATTTAAGCTGGAGCAGTGGGTCTCCACACAAAAACTCACACAAATCTGGGTGCCATTTTAAGCTGGGAGACAGAGTTGCCCATTCAACTGAAAAAAAGGGGGCTGAAACAGGGAGCCAGGTGATCTGGCTCAGTGGGTCCCACCCCCACAACGAACAGCAATCTGAAATGCTCTAGATTGATAGTTGCACAGCAAGTACAGCTGGACACAGGATGGTCCAGCTCTGTGGGGGGAAGGGCATCTGCCATTATTAAGGCAGTCCACCACTAATGAGGCAGTCCACCATTACTGAGGCAGTTTGTCGTTACTGAGGCAGTCTGCCATTACCAGGGCAAACCATCATTACCTAGGCAGTCCACCTTTACAGAGACAATCTGCCATTACTGATGCAGAACGCCATTACCGAGGCAGTTCTAACTATAGTTCTATAAACAAAATCACAAGGAAGTTCACACAGCAGCTGGGCAGAGCCCACGGCAGCTCAGCAACACCTCTGCTGGCAGACTGTAACTAGGCTACCTCCTTGCTGGGCAGGGCATCTCTGAAAAAAGGGAGCAGCAGCATGTCAGGAACTTATAAATAAAGCCCCACCTTCCCAGGACAGAGCCCTGGGAAAAAAAGGTGGTTATGAGTTCCACTGTAGCAGACTTAAACGTACCTGCCCAGTAGCTGTGAACAGAACAATGGAGCTCAGAGCTCAGCACTTGAGCTCCTATAAGGGATGGACTGTCTCCTCAAGCAGCTCCCTGACTCCTGTATATCCAAAGAGATACCTTATAAAGGAGAGCTCAGGCTGACATCTGGCAGGTATCCTTCTGGGACAAAGATAAGAGAAGAAGAAACTGGCAGCAACCCTTACTGTTCTGCAGCCACTGCAGGTGATCGCCGGGCAAGTAGGGTCTGGAGTAGACCTCCAGCAGCTCTACAGCAGAGGGGCCTGACTGTTAAAAGAAAAACTAAAAAACAGAAAGAAATAACTTCATTATCAACAAAAAGTCAGTCCACTCAGAGACCTCATCCGAAAGTTACCAACTACAAAGACCACAGGTAGATAAATCCACAAAGATGGGAAGGGACCAGTGCAAAAAAGGATGAAAACACCCCAAACCAGAATGCCTCTCCTCCTCCAAAGGATCACAACTCCTCACCAGCAAGGGAACAAGGCTGGATGGAGAATGAGTCTGATGAATTGACATAAACAGGCTTCAGAAGGTGGATAATAACAAACTTCTCTGAGCTAAAAGATCATGTCCTAATCCAGTGCAAAGAAACTAAGAATATTGAAAAAAGATTTGACGAAAGGCTAACCAGAATAAACAGCTTAGAGAAGAATATAAATGAATTGATGGAGCTGAAAAGCACAAAATGGGAACTTCGAGAAGCATACACAAGTTTCGGTAGCCGAATCGACCAAGCAAAACAAAGTATATCAGAGACTGAAGATCAACTCAATGAAATAAAATGAGAAGGCAAGATTTGAGAAAAAAGCAAAAGGAATGAACAAACCCTCCAAGAAATATGGGATTATGTGAAAAGACCTAATCTATGTTTGATAGGTGTACCTGAATGCGATGGAGAGAATGAATCCAAGCTGGAAAATACTCTTCAGGATATTATCCAGGAGAACTTCCCCAACCTAGCAAGGCAGGCCAATATTCAAGTCTAGGAAATATAGAGAACACCACAAAGATATTCCTCCAGAAGAGCAACCCCAAGGCACATAATTGTCAGATACACCAGGGTTGAAATTAAGGGAAAAATGCTAAGGGCAGCCAGAGAGAAAGGTTGGGTTACCCACAAAGGGAAGCCCATAAGACTCACAGTTGATCTCTTGGCAGAAATACTACAAGGCAGAAGAGAGTAGGGGCCAATATACAACATCCTTAAAGAAAAGAACTTTCAACCTAGAATTTCATATCCAGCAAAACTAAGCTTCATTAGTGAAGGAGAAAGAAAATCCTTTATGAACAAGCAATTGCTCAGAGATTTCATCACTACCAGGCCTGCCTTATAAGAGCTCTTGAAGGAAGCACTAAACACAGAAAGGAACAACTAATACCAGCCACTCCAAAATGTACCAAATGGTAAAGAGTATCGAAACAATGAAGAAACTGCATCAACTAATGTGCAAAACAACCAGCTAGCATCAAAATGGCAGGATCAAATTCACATATAACAATATTAACCTTAAATGTAAATGGGCTAAATGCCCTAATCAAAAGACACAGACTGGAAAAATTGGATAAAAAGTCAAAACCTACTGATGTGCTGTATCCAGGAAACCCCTCTCACATGCAAGGATACACAGTCTCAAAATAAAGGGATGGAGGAAGATTTACCAAGCAAATGGAGAGAGAGAGAGAATAAAAAAAAGCTGGTGTTGCAATCCTAGTGTCTGATAAAATAGACTTTAAACCAACAGAGATCAAAGGAGACAAAGAAGTGCTTTATATAATGCTAAAACGATCAACGCAACAGGAAGATCTAATGATCCTAAATATATACACACCCAATACAGGAGCACCCAGATACATAAAGCAAGTTCTTAATGACCTACAAAGAGACTTAGACTCTCACACAATAATAGTGGGAGACTTTAACATTTCACTATCAATATTAGGCCCATCAATGAGACAGAAAATTAACAAGGATATCCAGGACTTGAACTCAGATCTGGACCAAGAAAACCTAATAGACATTTATAGAACTCTGTACCCCAAATCTACAGAATATACATTCTTCTCAGCACCACATCACACCTACTCTTAAGTTGACCACATAATTGGAAGTAAATCACACCTCAGAAAATGCAAAAGAATGGAAATTATAACAAACAGTCTCTCAGACCACAGTGCAATCCAATTAGACCTCAGGATTAAGAAATTAAATCAAAACCACACAACTTCATGGTAACTGAACAACTGGCTATTAAATGTTGACTGGATAAACAATGAAATGAAGGCAGAAATAAAAATGTTCTTCAAAACCAACAAGAATGAAGACACAACATACCAGAATATCTGGAACACATTTAAGGCAGCATCTGGAGGAAAATTTATAGCAATAAATGCCCACGTGAGAAGCAAGGAAAGAACTAAAATCTACACCCTATCATCAAAATTGAAAGAGCTACAGAAGCAAGATCAAAAAAAAAAAAAAAAAAAAACTCAAAAGCTAGCAGAAGACAAGAAATAACTAAGATCAGAGAAGAACTGAAGGAGATCGAGACACAAAAAACCCCTTAAAAATTAATAAATCCAGGAGCTAGTTTTTTGAAAAGATCAACAAAATAGATCACTAGCCAGAGTAATAAAAAAGAAAGAGAGAAGAAGCAAATAGATGCAATAAAAAATGATAAAGGGGATATCACCACTGATTCCACAGAAATACAAAATACCATCAGAGATTACTACAAACAACTTTATGAACATAAACCAGTAAACCCAGAAGAAATGGATAAATTCCTGGACATTTGCATCCTCGCAAGTCTAAACAAGGAAGACATTGAAACCCTGAATAAACCAAAAACAAGGGCTGAAGTTGAGGCAGCAATTAATAGCCTACCATCCAAAAAAAGTCCAGGTCCAGATGGGTTCACAGCCGAATTCTACCAGATATACAAATAGGAGCTGGTACCACTCCTTCTGAAACTATTCCAAATGATACAAAAAGAGGGAATTTTCCCCAAATCATTTTATCAGACCAACATCATCCTGATACTCAAACCTGGCAGAGATTCAACAAGAAAAGAAAACTTCAGGCCAATATCCATGATGAACATAGATGCAAAAATCTTTAATAAAATACTGGCAAACCAATTGCAACTGCACATCAAAAGCTTGTCCATCATGATCAAGTAGGCTTCATCCAGGGTTGCAAGGCTGGTTCAACAAATGCATGTCTATAAAAGTAATTTTCCACATAAACAGAACCACAGACAAAAACCACATGATTATCTCAATAGATGCAGAGAAGGCCTTTGACAAAATTCAACAGCACTTTATGCTAAAAACCATCAATAAAAACCAGGCATCAATGGATTGTATCTCAAAATAATAAAAGCTATTTACGACAAACCCACAGCCAATATCATACTGAATGGGCAAAATTTGGAAGCATTTCCTTTGAAATGTGGCACTAGGCAAGGATGCCCTCTGTCACCACTCCTATTCAATATAGTATTGGAAGTTCTAGCCAGAGCAATCAGGCAAGAAAAATAAATAAAGCATATTCAATTAGAAAAGGAGGAAGTTAAATTATCTGTATTTGCAGACAACATGATTGTATATTTAGAAGACCCCATTGTCTCAGCCCAAAATCTCCTGAAACTGATAAGCAACTTCAGCAAAGTCTCAGGATACAAAGTCAATGTGCAGAAATCACAAGCATTCCTATATACCAATAGCAACCTTAAAGAGAGCCAAATCAAGAACGAACTGCCATTCACAATTGCTACAAAGAGAATAAAGTACCTGGGAATACAACTAACAAAGGATGTAAAGGATCTCTTCAAGGAGAACTACAAACCACTGCTCAAGAAAATAAGAGAGGACACAAACAGATGGAAAAACATTCCATGCTCATGGTTATGAAGAATCAGTATTGTTAAAGTGGCCATACTACCCAAAGTAATTTATAGTTTCAAAGCTATCCCATCAAGCTACCTATTACCCTCTTCACAGAACTGGAAAAATCCACCTTAAACTTCATATGGAACCAAAAGAGAGCCCACATATCCAAGTCAATTCTAAGTAAAAAGATCAAAGTTGGAAGTATCATGCTACCTGACTTCAAACTATACTACAAGGCTACAGTAATCAAAACAGTATGGTACTGGTACCAAAACAGAGATATAGACCAATGGAACAGAACAGAGGCCTCGGAGGCAATGCCACATATCTGCAACCATCTGATCTTTGACAAACCAGACAAAAACAAACAATGGGGAAAGGATTCCCTGTTTAATACATGGTGTTGGGAAAACTGGCTAGCCATGTGCAGAAAGCAGAAACTGGACCCCTTCCTGACACCTTACACTAAAATTAACTCCAGATGGATTAAAGATTTAAACATTAGACCTAACACCATAAAAACCCTAGAAGAAAACATAGGCAAAACCATTCAGGACATAGGCATAGGCAAGGACTTCATGACTAAAACAACAAAAGCATTGGCTACAAAAGCCAAAATAGGCAAATGGGATCTAATTAAACTCCATAGCTTCTGCATAGCAAAGAAATAATTATTAGAATGAACTGGCAACCAACTGAACGGGAAAAACTTTTTGTAATTTACCCATCTGACAAAGGGCTAGTATCCCGAATCTACAAAGAACTAAAACAGATTTACAAGAAAAAAAAAAACCCATTCAAAAGTGGGCAAAGGACATGAACAGACACTTTATGAAAGAAGACATATATGAGGCCAACAAACATGAAAAAATGCTCATTATTACTTTTCATTAGAAAAACACAAATCAAAACCACATTGAGATACCTTCTTATGACAGAATGGTGATCATTAAAAAATCAGGAGACAACAGATGCTGGGGAGGATGTGGAGAAATAGGAACACTTTTACACTGTTGGTCGGAGTGTAAATTAGTTCAATCATTGTGGAAGACAGTGTGGTGATTCCTCAAGGACCTAGAAATAGAAATTCCCTTTGACCCAGCAATCCCATTACTGGGTATATATCCAAAGGAGTATAAATCATTCTGTTGTAAAGATACATGCACACATATGTTCATTACAGCACTGTTTACAATAGCAAAGACCTGGAACCAACCCAAATGCCCATTGATGATAGACTCGACAAGGAAAATGTGGAATACTATGGAGTATGCCATGGAATACTGTAGAATACACCATGGAATATTATGCAGCCATAAAAAATGAGGTCATGTCCTTTGTAGGGACATGGATGAATCTGGAAACCATCATTCTCAGCAAAGTGATACAGGAACAGAAAATCAAACACTGCATATTTTCACTCTTAGGCAGGTGTTGAACAATGAGAACACGTGGACACAGGGAGGGGAGCATCACACACCTGGCTCTATTGGGGGGGACTAGAGGAGGGACAACGGGGGGTTGGGAGGTTGGGGAGGGATAACATTGGGAGAAATGCCAGATATAGGTGATGGGGATGGAGGCAGCAAACCACATTGCCATGTATGTACCTATGCAACAATCCTGCATGTTCTGCACATGTACCCCAGAACCTAAAATGCAATAAAATATATTTTAAAAAATAAAGAAGAAAATAGAGTGGCAAGTATGTCATCCTGCAATGCACATACTCCATTTAAATTTATTTTATAGCATCATGAAAGTGAAATATAATGTGGACTGGGCTAATGATATTCTATTTTTTATTTAAATGGGCCAGTGTGGTATTTTTCACTGGGTGCTATTGCCATTGGGTGGGCACTTCCACCTTGTAAAAGAGTGTCCTGCACTTTACCAAATAATTTTCATTGTTATTCACTCTCACCCCTCACTGATGCCGCAGTCACTAGTTATGTATAGCACATTTCCTCTACATTTTAGGATGCCTTCTAGAGAGACAGTTCCACTCCGAGTTATGGGCTGAATATTAGGATTAGGGAATCGTATTATTTAGTAGTAATGTATGTTGTTTCACCTGAACTTAACTCAAGATGTTAAACAGATAATTGACTTGCTTCTGCTACTGAGGTCTGTGACGCCTTGGTGACACTCTGGCTCATCTTTCAATGTGGAGACTACCTCTAAAATGGACAAAGTTCTTTACAAGTTAAAGTTTATTACTCTAGCCAAATATTAATTAGGTTGATGTATTTCATATATATATATATATAAATGGTTCAACAATTTCTTTAAAAGTTGATGGGTTTTTCCCTCAATTAGGCACTCAAAAAACTTATTGATTAATTTTTTTAAAAGCGAATGAAGAAGAATTGCTGAAGGCACAGGAAGTGAACTAAGTCTGTGACCTTTCTGGCACAGGCTTTACCTCATCAATAATGTTACACTTTATGATGCAATATAAATAATAGATAACAATGGGTGACAAACCCAGAGGGAGAAAATGGCAGGAGGTGAAGCATTCTAAGCTTGGCCGTGCATTATCTTCAACACATTTTTTGCATTATGGTTTTTTGAGGACTAGACCTCCAGAGTGTTGCTTGCTAATGGATACTAACTACAAGGTGAGAAATCTCTCTGTCACTTGCTGTGGTCAGAGAAGAAAAAAATCTTTGTGGAATGATTAGACACTCATCCAATAGTCAACTGATTGCCTAATGCAGAATTTATCAGAAGGAGCTCAACCTTCCCCACTGGATAGGCCTTCGTTTTCAGCATGCATTGACATTATTCCTAAGTCAAAAAGTAGATGGCTGGAGGAGATATCCAGGGGATGAGAAAAGAGCATGGACTTTGAATTCAGCAAAACCTAGATTTAAATGCCAGTTTATTTTGGGAAAGATAATATGTCCTAGCTAGTTTTCTTACAGATTAAATATGGACAATAGTATCTCTCAATTATAAGATTCTTATCCTGTAAGAATGCATGGAGGTTATGTCTGCAGAATGCTCAGTTTCTTCCAGACTTTCTTCTCTTCTTTGCCTTCTTTTCTCCCCTTTCCTTCCTTGCCCTTTGATTTCTTTTCCTCTTTCCTTCCAAATTCTGTGTTAAATTAGACTGTAATACATTGTTATATTTTCATATAAATTACAAAGATAATCTTGAAACTAGCAATAATTTTCCACATTAGTCTATATATGTTTTAGCAATGCTAAAATAAATGCACAGCAGTGTGGTTCATTTTCAGTGTGCTCATTTCTCAGGTATATCTACTAGATTGGCATAATTTCTGAGCATCAGTTTTTTTTCATATTGTTGTATATGTTGTTATAATCAGTTTCTTTGTTGAAATGTCTCTGTGGCAACCAGAGCAATGTGTGCAGGGCAATATATAATAATTGTTAACAAATAGTAATTTAATTTAATGGATTCAATATAAAAATAAGTAGAGAAGAAACAAAAAAAATTTTTTGAGCCTGCTCTTCAGACGTTCTGTAGGAAAAAATTCTATTGCTTGTGTTTTTCCATGGGGTCCGTCAGATATCTTACAATTCTAGCTCAGAGTATATTATTACCTTTCTATTTTTTACTACTAGTTTTTGGAATTTGGGACATACTTAGCTTTGATTCCTTTAGATCACATTAAATCTTGTCAGGCCTGTGTTGTACTTTCTAAGATCCAGGATTAGTGTCAAATTGCCAGAATAAGAGTATCTAAGAGGGAATTAAATTCTGGTAAAAGAAATTTCAAAGCTGCATATTTCTATAAAGCATGTGGTAAAAATATACAAAGAGGTACATATTTTATATATGTATTTTTATACCATATAATGAAAAATCAACTTATTCTGTATGTTAATACTATTTTATGAACCTATTAAGAACAAGCCAATGGCATTGAAAGATTTGTCTCGGGGGGAAAGTACATAGTAAAGAGAGAGGATCCTAAAAAATTGCTGATTTATGAATATCAATGTGTATCATGAAGCCCTTGTTTTTTTAATAATGAAAAGTTTACTGAAAATAGGGAAAAAAGCCAGATAATTTAAATGTGTTTCATATCGTAATAATGTTTAAATATTCTGGATACTAAGTTTATTTCATTTTAAGTAGACATCATGTTTGACATAAAAAATATTAATCTATTTTCTGTTCTATAAATGCAGATTGATATTTTACATGTTTAAATTTGATACATATATATTTTTTGCCTTATACTGTGCCCTCTGTCCCTGCTGCCTTGCATCTGTTTGTTTAGAATTGGCAGGTACAGCATTATGCAGTAATACATTTTAACCTGGGTGCTTATGTTAATAGTGGTACTTTCTGAAATTATATGCTTGCAGGACATGACCCTGGAGATAAAGAGAAACTGACCAGAGCAGGCAGGGCTCTGTTCTTGTCCTTCCTAGAATAGAATGTCCTGCAACACTTCACCCAGTTTGTTAAGCTGATCCCCAGTATAAAATCCAGAACGCGGTGCCTTTAGGAGGCACTTCAGCTGTAGTGTGACATGTGACATGTGCTGATGAGACTCCATCAGTCCTGGGCAGCTTTCCTGAGCCTTAAGGGACCAGCTTGCCATGAATCCTAGGCTTTTATTGTCCCTTGCTGCCTAGCTATGAGTAGTAAATTTGTTTTGCTTAATTCATTGTGTGAGTTCTATCTCACCAGTCTCATGCAATTGGACTGATACTAGTGCATGGTATTGGCAAGGTGTGCAGAGTTCTCTTCTGGGACTGATACTGGTGAACCTGTTTTACACTGTCTTCTAAAAATAGAAAGGAGGCTGGTTGCAAGTGTCTCATCCTTATAATCCCAGCATTTTGGGAGGACAAGACATCTGATTGCTTGAACCCAGGAGTTCAAGCAGACATGGGGGTGGGTGCCTGTAGTCCCAGCTACTTGGGACACTGAGGCAGGAGAATGGCTTGAGCCTGGGAAGCAGAGGTTGCAGTGAGCAGAGATGGTGCCACTGCACTCCAGCCTGGGCAACAGAGTGAGACCCTGTCTAAAATAAAATTTTAAAAGATTAGAATGGGTTGGTTCAGGTGGGTCATGCCTGTAATCCCAGCACTTTGGGAGGCTGAGGTGGGAGGATCACTTGAGGTCAAGAATTCGAGATCAGTCTGGCCAACATGGTGAACCCCGTCTCTACTAAAAATATAAAAATTAGTTGGGTGAGGTGGTGCGTGCCTGTAATCCCAGCTACTGGGGAGGCTGAGGCAGGAGAATTGCATGAACCTGGGAGGTAGAGGTTGCAGTGAACTGAGGCCGTGGCACTGCACTCTAGCCTGGGTAATAAAGTGAGACTCTGTCTCAAAAAAAAAAAATTAGAATGGATTATAGTATTACTTGACCTCTTTTAGTAAATGTATTTAATGTTTTAGTTATGAAATACTTGATGGTAAAATTTGGGAAGATTCTTGATGCTTGAAACCATGTTTGCTTGGAAATTAGAGAATATATTTTAATAATTGCAGGAAAGAAAATTTTATATATTTCTGGTGATGAGTTATGCCTATGACAGTATGCTTATTACTCTAAATCAGGTGCAGTGTGCCATTCATAGTGAATAAGTCATGCCCGGTTCAAGTTTCTTTTTAATAGAGTGTATGCAAGTTTTACAGAAAGATCAAGTAATATGCTTCTTTCTTTTAAGAACAGACAACATGAAACAGCATGCTTCACCATTAGTTGGTGTCTATATTTGTAAAAGACACTTTTTTTTCCAGTTCGTTCCCATGCCATCAGGGGAGCATTTATTCAGTTTCTAAACATAATGACTTTATTGAGCTTTATTTTTTTCCATAACAGATTTATTTAAAAATATTGTATTATTTAGAACAGTTTTAGGTTTACAGAGAAATTGACAGGAAACAATAGAGATTTCCTATTTTCCACATGCACAGCCTCTCTCATTATTGCTATTCCTTGTTCAGTGTCAACTTAAAAAAAAACAGTATGTATAGCATTTTCTTAGCTCTCTGTGTACATATGACAGTGATTTGATGTTCACCTGATATTGCACCATTTTGATTGCTTTCTTAATCTGGATAGACATGGTGGTGAGTACAATAGAAGCTACAGCTCTTTTTTTTCCCCAGAGATGCTCTAATGAATTTTGGATGTTTTGTGAACATTAATGTATTGATTAATGTACCAGTACTAGTATTAAAATTAATGTACCAATGCTTTCTGTTTACTATATTGTGGACATTTTGCCAAGCAGTGCACATATGATTGTTCAATTTTCCTTCCAAAATCTGAGAAAAATACTATTATTTTATTCTTTCTTTCTTTTTTTTTTTTTTTTTTTTGAGACGGAGTTTCGCTCTCATTACCCAGGCTGGAGTGCAATGGCACGATCTCGGCTCACAGCAACCTCCGCTTTCTGGGTTCAAGCAATTCTCCTGCCTCAGCCTCCCGAGTAGCTGGGATTACAGGCATGCGCCACCATGCCCAGTTAATTTTTTGTATTTTTAGTAGAGACGGGGTTTCACCATGTTGACCAGGATGGTCTCGATCTCTTGACTTCGTGATCCACCTGCCTCGGCCTCCCAAAGTGCTGGGATTACAGGCGTGAGCCACCGCGCCCGGCCTATTATTTTATTCTTAAGCAGAGTTTTAAAAAAACAGCTAAGACTCAGAGAGAGATTTAGTGTCCACCCCGAGTCAATCTGATGGAAGCTAGACTTGACTTGGGATTTTTCTGACTAAAAATTGTGATTCTTGGCATCTTTGGTAGGACAATTCTTTAACACTTTGTTGAACACTACAGGACTATTAGGATCTCTGGTTCTACTCTCTAAGTGATGGTAACACCTTTCATCAATGTGTTATTAACAGATACCTCCACACATTTTCAAACATCCTTTGGGGGAGGTGGTCCCAGTACAACACCGGCAGAAAATCATTGCTGTGATGAAACAATGAAAATCATTAAGAAGTCTATCTTATTCCACTTTGTGCTTCTATAAAGAATAACAACAGAGACTGGGTAATTTATAAAGATTTATTTCTTACAGTTCTGGAGCCTGGGAAATCCAAGGTCAGGAAGTCCCCATCTGGCAAGACCCTTCTTGCTGCATATCCTGTGGCAGAAGGTGGAAGGGCAAGAGAGAACAAGAGTGAACAAGAGGTTGAACTCAGAGCCTCAAGCCCTCCCTTCATGAGACTGGAGCCTTCATTACCCAAACACCTCACATTATGCACCACCTTCTAACACCTGTGCCTTGGGGATTAAGTTTCGAACACATGCCTTTTGGTAGACACATTTGAACCATAACATGCTCAAAGAATAAAAGGTTAGAGAGTCATTGCAGGATTAGTTCAGATAATCATCATGATTATGAATCTAACTGGATTGGACTAAGGCTTCCTTAGTAGAACTGGCATAAAAGAAACCAAAAAGTGGAAATGGCTTCATATTTGAAAGACCCAGCTGCCTTTACAAAAAGCTGCATGGTGTCTTCAAGATAGTGTTGGCAGCTATGGGTATTTCATGGTTGTAGTCAAAAGCAGAAGAGTTTTGCAGATAGTACCAAACTCAAAGCAAAACTCCGGTTCCTAGAAAAGTTAACCTAGAAATATAAAAGGGATAGAGTTACCAGAATCATGTACAAGGTAGAGTGCCGTTAGTTTCCTTTAAAGACTTAGCCTAGCTATTGGATATGGGATGTGAGGTCAAAACAGTCCCTAGCAGAGAGCATGATCCACTGCTGTGCACCCGGGAGAGGGCATGGTAAAATTTTAAACCAACTCAGGTGAGGATTGGTTAAAGAGAATGGGCAGGACAGTATATTCAAGAAGCAAGTAACAAGACAAAATCTGTTAACATTGAGGATGAAAAATAAGACAGACTGAGGAATTTGCTACCTCTGAACTAAGGGTTTGGTAGCCCGAGGTAGATTTGAGTGGGGTAAAATTAAAGTAAATAAAAAATAGTTTAACCATATCCTCAGCTCCTGAATAGCTCAAAGTGCCCTAAAGGCAGGAGGAAGGGTAAAGGGCAAGTCTGTTACAAAAATTCTCAGTAACAATGTTTGCATGTACCATTGTGTTTCTAAAAAAGTTCTTATTTTGAAATTCAATTTAAAATTTTAAGTGGTCAGTGTTTTCACAAGTAAGTCACAAATAAGTATGGGGATATTTGTTAGACTTCTTGATCTCTGAAACTGACTTATGTATGAAAAATGCCTGGTAAGAAGTAGAGCTTGCTTCTTGAAAATGTCAGATATTCACATCCTGCGCATCCCTTCTACAGACCCATGACCTAGGTGCTGCTGACCAAATTTCCTCACCAGGGTCCTTAGCAAAAATCTGGTGAAAGGAGGAAGGATGGATCTTGTAGAAGCCACTCATGAGATGATGATTACTTCTGTGTTATTGTATATAGTTAATCGATGAAGATTACATGGTGGTTCCAGTGGCAGCATCCACAGCCCCCTGATAGCTGTATGGCTTAACTGTGACGTTTTGTGATTCAGTGAAAGTAGCAGTGGTGAGCATTTGTTTTAATTGTAGAGTTTAGCCCTTGCAAATGTTCTGTGGGTATCTAAAATTGAGATATATGTTGTATACATTAAATTGCACACACCTTATGTTTTTAATTTGATCATTTTTGACAATTTTATATACCTGGTAACTACCTACCCTTGGTCCCTAGGGACCTTTTAAGTCCTTACACTTCTAAGGACTTTGGATTACATTGGGTCAACCCAGAAAATCCAGGATGATCTCTGTATTTTTAGGTAAAATGATTAGGAACCTTTATTTTTCCTGCCACATTAATTCCTGTTTCTCATGTAACCTAATGCAGTCACAGGCACCAGGGATTAGAGCATGGGCATCTTTGGGTGTTTATCATTCAGCATACACACTCAGAGAACATACATACTTTGTATGGTTCAATCTTTTTAAATGTCTGAGAATTGTTCTACAGCCAGGAATGTAGTCAGTCTTGTTGGGGGCTACATGTGCACTAGGAAATAATGTTTTCTTCTGCTTGAGGTGGAATGTTTGAGTAAGTGTAAATTAGGTCAAGTAGGTTATATCCTTTTTGATTGTTCTGTCTATTTGCTTTATTGATTACTGAGAGAGGAGTGTTGAAATTTCCAACTATAACTGAGAGTTTTCTATTTCTCTTTTCAATTCTATAAATTTTTGCTTCATATATTTTGAAGCTGTATTATTAGTTCTATGTACATTTAGTTTCCACACCTCATGTCCTTTTTTTTTTTTTTTTTTTTTGAAGTAGGGTTTCATTCTGTAGCCCAGGCTAGAAAATGCAGTGGTGTGATGATAGCTCACTGCAGCCTCAACATCCCCAAGCTCAGATAATCCTCCCACCTCCACCTCCTGAGTAGCTAGGACTATAAACACATGCCACTATGCCCAACTAAGTCTTTTGTAGAGACAGTTTTGCCATGTTGCCTAGAATGGTTTTGAACTCCTGAGCTTAAGAGATTCTCCATCCTCAACCTCCCAAAGTACTGGGATTACAGGAGTGAGGCATTGCACCTGGCTATTATTCTTATAACTTAAATTTCTCTGATAACATATGATGTGATGTATCTTTTTACGCATGTATTGGTCATCTGTATATCTTCTTTGGCAATGTGTCTTCTGTTCAGGTCTTTTGTCCATTTTTTAGTCAGGTCACTAATTCTCTTTTTTTTCCCCCCAGGCTGGAGTGCAGGGATGTGGCCTTGGTTGACTACAAACTCTGCCTCATGGATTCAAGAGATTTTCCTGCTTCAGCCTCCCAAGTAGGTGGGACTTTAGGTGTGCACCCCCCATACCCTGCTAATTTTTATATTTGTAGTAGAGACAGGGTTTCACCATGTTGTCCAGGCTGGTCTCGAGCTCCTGACTTTAGATGAGCTGCCTGCCTTGGCCTCCCAAAGTGCTGAGGTTAGAAGCGTAAGCCACTGTGCCTGGCCAGGTTACTAATTTTCTTATCGTTTCATTTTAAGAATTCTTTGAATATTTTGCATAACAGTGCTTATCACAAAAGTCTTTTAAAAATATTTTCTGCTAGTCTGTGGACTGTCAACTCGTTCTCTGGATAGTGTCTTTTGAAGAGCAGAAGTTTTTACTTTTAATGAATTCTAGCTTATTATTTCCTTCATTCCCTTCATAAATCATGTCTTCAGTGTTGTATCTAAAAAGTCATCACTAAGCCAAGGTGATCTTGATTTTCACTTGTCCTCCAGTAGTTTTATGATTCATATTTAAGTTTATGATCCATTTTGAGTTATTTTTTGTGAAGGATCTAAAGGCCATTTGTTTATTATTTATTTTTTCTTTATTCCATTGTTTTCTAATTTCTTTTGGATTATTTGTTACTTTTTATCTAGTATTAAATTATAAGCTATTCACCTCTGTTTTGCTATGTTTTAATGCCTGCTCTACAATTTATAATATAAATCTTTAATGTATGACAGTATGTTTTCAAACAATATTATGCCTTTTCATATACAGCATAAGAACTTTATAGATATATGCTTTCATTTCTTCTATTCTTTGTGTAATCTTGGTCATATATTTTATTTTAACATAATTTACAGACCTTACCATGTGTTGTTATTCTTTTCTTCTATAAGGAATAAATTACTTTTTAAAGACAAGACATAAACAAGATTAAATAAACAAGAAAAATAGCTTTTATATTTGCTCATATTTTTACCTTTATAATGCTTTTTATTTTTAGTGTTTCAAAATTTTCATCTTGTCATTTTTCTTGTGTCTGACGAACTTCCTTTAAGAATTCTTGTAGAGCACGTCTAATGGCAATGAATTGTTTTAACTTTTGTTGGTTAAAAAAAACTTTATTTTACTTTCATTTTTGAAAATAGTGTTATGTATAGAATTCTAGTTTGACAGTTTTCTTTCAGTATCTTTTCTTCTTAAAATTTTTGTTTTATTATTATTATTTTTAGATAATAATAATAATTAGGATAATAATAATAGGCAGGGTCTCACCATGTCATTCAGACTGGAGTGGAATAGTGTGATCATAGCTCACTGCAACCCTGAACTCCTGTTCTCAAGTAATCCTCCCACCTCAGCCTCCAGAGTAACTAGGACTGCAGGTGCACACTACCACACCCAGCAATTTTTTTGTTTGGTTTTTATAGAGTTGGGGTCTCTCTCTGTTGCCCAGGTCATTATTGAATTCCTGGTCTCCAGTGATCCTCCTACTTTGGCTTTCCAAAGCACGGGAATTGCAGGTGTGAGCCACCACACCCAGCCTCTTACATTGTTTTCTTATGGCTTGAATAGTTACTATTGAGAAGTATATCTTGATTATTTTTGGTGCTCTGCACATATTTCCCCTTTCTGGGTGCTTTTAAGATCATCTCTTTATCAGTGGTTTTTACCAGTTCCATTATGACTTGCCTAGTTATGTATTTCTTTGTGTTTATTATTTAAGGGTTGATTGATGTTCTTGGACCTGTTATCTAATAATGTTCCTCAAATTTGGAAAAGGTATTACACCTTTTCCAAATTGTTTCTTTAAATATATTGTTTCTTTAAATATATTTTTCTCTTTTCTTCCTTTTCTTTGTGAGACTTCAATTACAAATATATGTAGCCATTTGATATTGTTGCATAAGTTACTGATCTCTGTTTATTTCTTTGCTCTTTTTCCTTTGTGTTGTTAAAATAAAAACTTCAACTGAATTAAATTTAAAGGAGTTTGAGCAATGAACAATTCATGAATTGGGCCGTCCCCAGAGTCAGCATATTCAAAGAAACTCCAGCCCAGCCATGTGGTGGAAGAATATTTACAGACAAAAAAGGAGAATGATGTACAGAAATCAGAAGTTAGGTACAGAAATAACTGGATTGGTTACAGCTCAGTGTTTGCCTTATTTGAACACAGTTTAAACACTTGGCAGTCTGTGAGAAGTTGAAGTGCAGCTGCTGGGATTGGCTAAGACCCAGCTATGGTTATAGGGACATACTTCTAAGTTAGGTTTTCAATTTTTTCTACCTATTAAATTAGGTTGCAGTTTGTCCACAAGGACTCAAATATAGAGTATGAAGTCCTTCTCAGGCTATATATAATTTGCTTTAACAATCGCTCCCTTTTGGTCATTTTTTCAATTTTGAGAGATTGACCAAAACTTTAGTCATTGATGTCACTATCACCTTCATAAATGTACTTATTTGGTTTTGAAACCCACTGGGAAACAGTAGAACAGTGAGTTTTGCAATGATAGGAGCAAGCACTGAGTAGAGGGTACCTCGTTGTGCTGGAAAGTCCTGTTTACAGGAGGAAAACAAATCCTGGTCTGTCCTAGGACCTATGTGTTTCCTTAAAGTCTTAGTTTGATAATGTTACATTTAGCATGAATGACTTCATTTTTGTTTGGTTTGCTCTGTTGGCACCTAATGAGTGAGCTCAGTCCAAAACAATAGCATCCCACTAGTTTTGTTTTAAAAAAATTCCCCCTTTTGGTCAGGTTCTCACTTAGGTGAGAGTGTGACCAAAACTTGGGGCCTTGGTGCCAATCTCAGTTACCATCATTTTAGGTTTCCAGTCTCAGGATGTCATTCATAGGTTATGGTGTCCTCATGGTCGTGTGTTTTTCAGCTCTTGTCATTCCATTGAAGAGAGACCATTTGACATTCTAGAGATGGCCGCATGCAAACACTTAAAACTTTTGAGAGTGTACTGCACACCAGGGAGACTACTATTATGACTATTTGGAGGATGATACTAAGAATTTGGAGTATGCTTCTTACCCAGGGTCCCCATGAATAAAAGCACCTAAAATTAAATAGATTAAAGAATGAGCTCGATAAGAAGTCTACTCACTTAACTAAGCAGTCTTTTCATTACATCCCTATAACTAAATCTCTACAATCTATATTTGATATATTTCTTCATAGGCCACAAGTGCCAGCAGCTGCACAGATAATTCTCTGTTTAGCCAATTCTACTATTTAGCATAACTTTTACAAAGGAATTTAACGTATGTTGTATAACTATGGTCTTTAAAGTAGAATCTGCTATAGAGCTTTTCCCGAAGGATACATTTATAATTATTTCCTCTTTTACGTCAAACCATGGAAAAAGGACCTAACAAGTGATGCCCTTCTAGAATAATGAAGGCCTCCTGGCAATGTTCTCTTTAACCCATGATGTGGGTTTAAAGGAGCGAACCAATGTTCTGCTTCTGACGGATTATGAGGCAATATATGCACCATTAAAGTTTCTCCCTTACATTGGGCCTTCATTTTTATCTAGTTTATCTTCATTTTTTCAAGGTGTAAGGTTATCCATGTATAAGGCTTGCTGCAAAATCCTTCACAAATAAAACATATCCCATAAGTGCACACAAGATTTTCATTTCTATTTTTCATAGAGGCATAAACAAGGAAAAATATTCAAAGATAAAAGTCTCATGATAGTGGAGAAGTCTTGGTCCTTGATCTTGGGAGAAGCTGTTCATATCAAGGATGGCATCTTCTTCTGGGGAGAAGCTTTCCTGGTTAACTTTACCTTAAGGGTTTCAATGGATGTACACAGTTCCAAGAGTGTGGAGGGACCCTTTTCAGTTGTGAGATAATGAATCCAAAGTTCAAGTTTCCAGTTTTGTTGCAATGTGAACGGCAAGGGCAGTCGTTCTCTGATGTTCTCAGAAGATCCAATCTTCAGGTTCTAGATTATGAAGGGGTTGATTGTCCTCCATGAATTATAAAAAGCTTTCTTTACTTGGTGAAAATATACTGTGGCATAATAATCTACTGTTATAACATCAGCCCTCTTGCATGGGAGAGCTTTTATACAACCAGATAATAAGCATTGAAAATGAAAATTGTATTCTATCCCTTTATAAAAGTTTAAATGGCCCACCAGTTAGCCAAATTTAGCTGAAGCTTTGATTGTCTTCCCAGGGATATGGATTTGACAAACCAAATATTGGTTATAAACTATTTTAGCAATATATAAGTCACCGCACCAATATATTTAATTTAGAGTATTTTATCTTTTCCATGATGAGTCATGGAATGTAGAATTTTCAATAACAAAAGCTTTAAAGACTTAGGAAGGACAGGTGACTGTCTGGTTCTTCATGAGTCCATGCTTAATTAACATTAGACTTATATCCTCTTAAATACCAGTTGTTTCTCCAAATTAGGTGCATAGCACTGATAACTGATGGGTTATCATAGGTAATTTGATGTAGACCATGGAGTTCATTCAAATTGTATATCTAAACAATTTTGGTATTGGCTGATGTAGCATAAAAATCTGGCAAAATATTTCCTTGGTATTCGATTAATTTTTGTTCTACTTGGGTTAGGAGTTTTATTAACCAGTCAGTCTTTTCATTAAAGTTTTAGTAATTCTCATCCAGTCTAATTTTTGGGGAGTTGGGGAATTCATGTGGAATTCTTTCCCAAAATATGATTTTAAAGTTATTAGAAACCTGTATTCAAGAGTGCTTTTCAGGGTCCTTTCCATCCTTTCATGAATATCTAAAAGAAACTATATTCTAGGATTTTGCATGCTTGTGGAGTTTTCAGAAACTGTACCAGCATTAAGCAATTAACGGTGGAAAGGACTTTAAATAGTCATAGTTAAAGAAACAACTGACGAGGAAATTGGTTATTTCTGTGGCCTACAATAAGTTAACATAATAACCATAATTATAATTGATAGTGTATACTCAGACATTTTAGAATTTTAAAATCCCACACAATTTTGGAACATGTATTATCATTCACTAAAATATAACCTGAATAACATTGCATTACTTTATTTTGACAGTGCTTCCTACGTAACTTAACATGTTAAATAATCCTGTTTATGTCTTTTTTTGGATACTTCAGGGACCCTCTGGAGCATCTCAAGTTTAGAGGTCAGAAAAGAGTTTTGAAGCTGAAATTTGATTTTGGGAAGCCTATCAAATATGTTAAAGGTTTAACATATTGATATTTAATTTGATATTATAAAGTAGAATTACAGGTTACAATGAATCATTCATTTAGCCAAAATGATGACTCAAAAGTTTTTTTAAAAGGCAAAAACTTTTACTCATTGATTGAGGAAAGTTAGGTTTCCAAACAAACTGTCTCTTTTCTTTCCCTTCTTATTTTGTTAGTTTATTCAAAAGGCAAAGAAAAATATTTCATTGTCTTTTAATATTACATGAAAATCTTGTTCAAAAGAGAAGGCCAAGTTTTGCTCTTGCATTAATGTGTTATTAATGTCAACCCAAATTTTTAATAAAGCCATATAGAAAAATTTATCCAATTTTAATCAGTTTGATTGTAAGGTGAGATTCTCACAAAAATTCTATAGCCCTTTTCAAATTTTTGCTAAAGAGCAGGTCAGTGCTTTAACAAAGTCCTGTTGTGCTTTTATTTATATTCAACTTGTGGAAAACCCAAATAATGCCCCTTTAAATTTAGTCAACATGTTCACACAGAATTTCTTTTACAAGATTAATTTTTACAGCCCTTTCACAACTTGTTTAAGTCTCTAGCTTTACCTAATATAAAACAACGCTTTATATTAAAACATCTAATATAAACAATGCTTTAACTCTCTAAACAAGGCAAAAATTTATATTTCCATGCTTTCTTATAATCTGTTACCAAAACACATTTTACTCTCCTTACACATCTTGCATGTAAAACTATTTTTTCAGTATGCTTAACTACATGTTATAATACTAACTCAGAGCAACTTCTACTTTTGGTGCATACATTTCCTTTCACAAATCCTTTCATGACTTACACAGGCCATCTATGACATATTTGGTCTTTCTGTCTTGTCCTAAACATCCCTCTTTTTAAACAACCAGTTATTTTGCTTTAGGACAAGAATTTATAATATAAGATACTTTCTTAAATAAAATCTCTTTTCTCTATAACCTTTGCATACCTAGGGGAATGGCTAATTCCACATGCCCCTAGGCCTTATTGAGAATCTAATGTCCAAGGTAGCTAAATTGAACAATTTTCAAAAGTCAAAGCAGCTTATGACCTTAAAGCATTTAGTAAGCCTAATATCTGACTATCCTAACTTAGATCAAATGCCTTTATTTTACCAATAATCTTTAAAACTTCTTATTTCCCAAATATTACTAAAATTCCATGAACAAAAAGGCATTATAGTTTTTATTTTCTTTCAAAGTATTTGATTTGTGCTTATTTTTATTTAACAACATTAATGAGAGCTCTTTTATATAGACATAACACATACAACAGATATATAACTACACACACAGGCAGAGGAAAATCTAGTAATTGTAAGATTTTTTATTTGCCAGTTTCTTAAGTAGATTACTGGCCTCAGCATGGACCCCTTCAAGGAACAGTAATAAGAAAACATACAGTTTTTAGGGCCTAATAAGAAGGTACAGCTGGAAGACAAAAACAGATCCCCAAAATTAAGGGTCCCATTTTTCTTGGTCAACATGGCAAAACCCTGTCTCTACTAAAAATACAAAAATTAGCTAGGTGTGGTGGCACATGCCTGTAATCCCAGCTACTTGGAAGGCTCAGGGACAAGAATTGCTTGAGCCCAAGAAGCAGAGGTTGCAGTGAGTCAAGATCAGACCACTGCATTCCAGCCTAGGTGACAGAGCAAGACTCTATCTCAAAATAAACAAACAAACAAAAAAAAAAACAAAGAAAAGAAAAAAAAAGGATCCCATTTTTATATCAGATCTTAGATCCCCAAAAAGAGAGAAGTGCTACAAAGAAGACGGTGCAATGCTTTTACTGTGCATTTTACTGCATGGCAACTCAAAGCCAATGAGCCCATTTTGCAATTAACCCATCCCTAAAAGTAAATTTTCTATTCTCTACCTGGTTATTACACACTAAATCTCTCTTATCATGTGAAGTAATCTCTGATGTCCCAAGGAAAAAAATAATACAATGGAAAACAGAACAGAGCCTTAGATTTTGAGAGGGATCTATTCACTTTCAATTCCTGGGGTTTCATGAAGGAAACAAAGGTTTTTCCCAAAACGGGTTTGTGGCATCTCTGCTGTTCTTCCCAAGGAGTCCCAGTCTTTTAGAGCTTGAATACCCACTTTTAATTAAGCTGATTTTTAACCATAGCACTGTTTAAAGAAAAGAAGTTCTTTTAAATCTTTTATTACCTGACTTAAGCCAGGCCAAGCAGCTAATATTTCTGTGCTCAGAGAAAGGAAAATGTGAGATGGTTCATGGAGGGGAAGAGAATCAACGAGTAGTAAAGCTCACACAGATGTCAAACCAGGAAGGACTCATTCCCTAAGCCAGGAATTTAACCCTGAACCAGGGCTGCCATTGTGATGATAGAGACCAAGAGAAAGTACTGCCACATAGTTACAAGGTCAAGCTCCCAAGGACATGAAACCCCATGAGAGGGAAACTTTATGCAGTTTTTGTTGTTGCTATTGTTTTGGAGACCTGCAGCAAAGTTTTTTACTGACCAGTGTGCTGGGCCATCTTGAAGAGTGAGTTTAGAGGGGTCCTAGGCCTGCATTCTATCTTAAGGCGCTCCTCTTTATGACAAAACAAGAACACAAAGCCCATCAGAGTCACTATAGCTTCAGACTAGTCTCACAAATCCTTTTTCCTATTAGCTAAATCTTTACAGAGGAGATAAACAGAATTTTTACCGTTAATTCAACTGCTTTGTACAAAGAGACAGAGGCCAGAAATCTGGTAAGAAATTCTTACCCTTTTGCTGGCATGTCCAGTTTCTGGGTTTCCTTTCTCTGAGTGGCCCTAGTGACCCTGCTCGCCATACCATAGCTCCAGGGGCCAAGCCACATTACTAAGGAAAATCATGGAACCACAGGCAAAATTCTCTCAGTTTCACAAGATGCTAAACAAGGGTTTGAATGGGGTAACTACATTAACATTTTCCATTCTGGCCAGAGCAAAATATGTGTGACAAAACATAGACATTAGTCACTCTGCTTAGCAGCTAATATCAAACTGGCAAGCTTAAACTTGCCCCTGGATGGGCCCTGTCATCTTTAATTCATTTCTATACAAAAGAGGCTTTACTGAGGAAAGGGCCTCTAACCCCTTCCTATCCTTTACTCAGGTAAAATGTACCCCATTACTTAACCAAATTCAGCCAATTGGTGCTGCAGTGTATTTTCTTTGATTGGGATGGTAACTAAGCTAAAGGGTTAGAAGATTTAATTTTTTAATCAATTAATCACTTAAGGATTTTATTTGCCTTTCATAAAGTCTTTAAGTAAAAATATTGAAATCTTTTTAGAAGTTGCTGCATATTAATAAGCATCTCTAGATGAGTCTAAATGGACTTCAGTGCATTGTTTATTCAGAATGTTCCACTATAAGTTATTTTTAGTAAGACTTTGCTACTTCCCAGGCCTAATGAATAAGCCGAAGGAACTCAGTTTTCCAGAAATTAAGGATCCCATTTCTACCTAAAATATTCGCTTTGCTCTCAGGTTCCTTTGAACTTAGCCAATGATTTTTCTTACTTAAGCATGCAGGAAAAATGAAACAAAGGGTCAGAACACAAGAAATCCCTGTGAGTTTTTAAAAGCCAAATTTTACAATCCCTGCAATATTACCATTTACTACCAGTTTCTTTCTGACCCAATCAGATGTAAGAGGCCTCTAACTGGATCCAAACCAGTTAAGTACCAGGTCAGATCTGATACTGGATCCAGTCCAGGTTCTGTCATGACTTCCAAACCCAGTTTGGATCAGAAATTTGCTCAAAGAAAACCAGAGCGCTCACAACACAAATCTGTGGAGCTCTGAAATCTGAGAGAGAACTTATCCACAATCCTCAGTTACTCTGAGAGATCAAAGGACACAGGTGGTTCCTGCAGGTGCCTTGGTTGTTCACTCAGTGCTCCTGTGGGTCATTAGAAGCTCTAATTCAGGTCCCACTTCTGACACCATCTGTTAAAAACCCCAGCTGAATTAAATTTACAGGAGTTTAATTGACCAATGAATGATTTACAAATAAGGTAGCCCGCAGAATCACAGCAGATTCAGAGAGACTCCCATGCAGCCACGTGTTGGAAGAAGATTTATAGACAAAAAAAAAAAAAAAAAAAGGGAAATGACCTACAGAAATTGGAAGTGAGGTACAGAAACAACTGGATTGGTTACAGCTTGGCCTTTGCCTTATTGGAGCATAGTTCAAACATTCAGCAGTGTAATGCTGGTTGAAGCATGGCTGCTGAAATTGGCCAAGACTCAGCTGTTATTATAGGTGCATACTCCTAAGTTAGGTTTTAAATCTTGTCTACTATTAAGTTAGGTTGCAGTTCATCCACAAGGACTCAAATATAGACGTATGAAGCGCTTCTCAGGCCATATTTAGTTTGCTTTTATAGTGTGCTACATATGTGACAGTTTCCACTGCTATGTTTTCAAGTTCACTAATTTTTTTTTATTCTGAGGTGTATAATCTGTTATTGACTCCATCTTGTATATATTTTTAGAATTTCAGACATTGTAGTTTTAATCTCTAGGAGTTCCATTTGTTTCTTTGTTTGTTTTGTTTTGTTTTTGATTAGATAGTATGTTTTGTGTTCCCCCTCATCATGCTCAGGTTTTTCTCTACACTTTTTAACCAGTTTAGGATATTTACAATATAAGGTCTTTGCCAATTCTATTATCTCTGGCATTTTGTAATCTGTTTCAACTGATCTGTTTCTCCTGGTACTGGGTTATATTTTCCATTTCTTTGTAACTGATAATTTTTGACTGAATGTCAGACATGAATTTTATGTTATAGGGTGTGGAATTTTGTTATATTCCTTTAAATGGTTTTTTTTTTTTTTTTACTTTCTGGAAAGCTGTCGTGTTTTTTGGGATCAGTTTAATTTTTTTGAGACTTTTATGTATATTAAGTGAGGATCCAGAGTACCTTTCAGTCTAGGGCTGATTTCGTTCTATTTTTAGGAGGATTCTGAGCATCTACTCAATGCACCATGGTTTATGAGGTCTTTCCACTTTGACTGGTTGGAACATGAACAATTCACAGCTTTGTGGAATCTGTGAGAATTATTCCACCTACTCTTTTGGGGATGGCATGGGAAATAGTCCTTGTTATTCTGCAATGCTCTGAAATGGAAGTCTTATAGAACACTTTTGAATGATGAATTCATTTTTTAAAATAGATATAATGCTATTCAGATTTTCTATTTCTTGGGTCATGTTATGTAAGTTTTCTTTCAAAGAATTTATTCATTTTATGTAAGTTATCACATTTATTTGCATAAAATTGTTCGTAATATCTCATTATTATCCTTTTACTGTCACTACGATCCATAATATCTCTGCTTCAATTCCAATCTTAATGAATGTAGGGCCCAGAGGGCTTAGGGCACTTCACTAGATCTTTTCCCTGCCCTGCCCCCAACCTTCCACAGACCCAGCACACCTGTGCTTCAGAATGAGGTGGGTATCTCTCACCTCTTCTGCTCTTCCTTCATATTCCTATCGAACATTTGATAAAGGCTTGTGGAAGGGGTAACAGATTTGCAGACTCACCTTTTGTTAAGTCCTGTTGGGGATTCTAAAGTCTCGTTCCATCCCCAAATTGTTTAAAACTTAGTTAAAATTTTAGCTATTTTCTTCTTACCTATGTCTAAAATGACTTTCTCCTATTCCCACTTCTCCACCAAAGACGCAAGCCACTAAAGAGTCATTGCTTTCTAGACTGTAACTCATTTGGCTTCTTTTCATCTTCAGCACACTTATGGCCATTAAAGATCTATGATCTTGTAGGTAATTTCACTTGTTTTTTGTTCTTAGGATATAAATGGCGTTTTCTTTCAAGTCTCTACTTTTTGTATTTTATAGGTGGTGTTGGAGATCTCTGCTAACAGAGACCAATGCTGGCAAGGAGAACAAGGAAGAGCAGGAATGATGGACTAATTCTGGTGCCTTCTGCCCTAGGGGCTGCTTCTCATAACAACAGTCACTGCAACACTCTGACTCACCTGTTCCTGTTCCTTCAGGAGTGGTTGCTGTTGTTATAATCTGGGGACTTTTGCAGGTCTCTCTATTCTATGCCCTTGATATAGTTTGGCTGTGTCCTCATCTAAAATATCATCTTGAATTATAATCCCCATAATCCCCACGTGTCAAGGGAGAGACCAGGTGGAGGAAATTGAATCATGGGGCAGGTTTACCCCATGCCATTCTTGTGATAGTGAGTTCTCATGAGATCTGATGGTTTTATAAGCATTTGGTAGTTCCTCCTGCATTCATTCTCCTCCCTGCTGCCTTGTGAAGAAGTTACCTTTCTTCCCCTTCACCTTCTGCCATGATTGTAAGTTTCCTGAGGCCACCCTAGCCATGCTGAACTGTGAGTCAAGTAAACTTCTTTCCTTTATAAATTACCCAGTTTTGGGCAGTTTTTTATAGCGGTGTGAAAATGGACTAATACAGCCCTATACTCTAATATCATTTCAATAATTTTATTCCCTGCTCTAAGTAGCCAGTTGCTTTCTACTGCCTATAATTAAGTACCTTGATGATATATTAAGTGTTACAAGATAGGCTTAAAAATAAATAAGTATAAAATAGAATATATTTGTTATCCCTGCTACTTCAACAATGTTTTTGTTTTGTCCTTAATTTCTGTGGATCTTACTAAGTTGAGTTTTTTACAAAATTCTCAGTTGAGTTTTCTTTTCTTCCTCACCTTGTAACTTATAACTAAGGATGATAATAGCAGTTAAGATTCCTGATGTTTGTACTCTGATACCTCATATGGAAAATATCGTGAAGAGTCTTTTGTTCTTACATCACTCAAACGATGCAGAGTTTCCTTGAGAGATACCCAAATATCATTTGCTTAGCTTTTACAATTCTGCTAAAATGTACTACTAAAAAAAATCACTGAAAACTTAATTGTTTTCTGATTTTTTTAGTGAATAAGTAAAAGAATAAGCTTAGTAAGAGCCAGAATTGCTCTTGAAAGGCTCATAAAATGTATGAAGGCTACACATCTCCCCTTAATCTTGATTTGGTTAAGTGAGTTTTCATGCAGCAAGTCAGTCACTCAAACCAGTTATTCCTCACCCTATTACATCTTCTAAATTCATCTGTCATGGTATACTATCTAGTAAATATGTTATTTTCTCCAAATCATCTCCCCAGTCTACTTCCCTAGTCCAAACTTTCATTGCTACTCCTTTTACTTTTATTGGTTGCAGTAGAAAGCTGCCATAGGATTTTGTAGGCTTGAAAAAGACTCTGATTACTGATATTTCTTTTGGTTCAACTTTACATCACAAAGAAGGCAGTTTTTAAAAGTTAACTGAAAAGAGCACAGATAAATTTATCAACAGATACTGAATAAAAAAAAAACCCATACTTTGTTTTACCTGTTATTTACAGAGAGTAGCGTAGAGGGATAGTATGTTTTAATAGGCACCTCAGATTTTCAGAAAGCTGTTGACAATGGGCTATTTCCAGGAGAAGACAGATTAGAAATGGAATTTCTAGAACATTAACTGTATGGGACCCTAGACACCTAAGTAACTGATTTGGACTTGGGAAGAAGTTCACCATTGTGAAGTGCAACAGGCTGGCATAACTCAGTCAGTATAAGCAGAAGTAATATGCTGGGTATTTTTTCTCTGTCCTTTCATAGCTACTCTCCATTGTTTGTATCCATGCTCTGTGAATTATAGGCACAAATCACCTCTAGTTCTGCATCAGTGGGTTCCTCTTCTTTAGCTTCTCATTGGGCATGGCCAATGAAGGACACAGGCAAAGGATTCACAGGTAGCAATACAGTGAGATCGGAGTATTTATTCACCAGGTTTTGTCCTGGCAGGTAGCCAAAACATTGCCTCTGTCTGTCTCCTATGGCTTCTCTTTTTGCCTCTTCAGTCTGAAGGGTGGTTGCAGACACACAGTTACTGGCCCCAAGCACTACACTATACCTTGCCTCTTTCTTTTACTCCTACCTACTCTTTCTAAATAGTTTTACTCCTATTTATAAATTATTCCTCTCCCCAACTCCTTCATCTGAGTAGTATGTCTTCTGTTTCCTGTTGGGACTATGGCTAGTGTAGGAGATACCTAAATTATTCAATAACCTGTAAGGCATGAGCAACAGCTAATTGGAAAGGTTGCAGATGTAAACGACCAGTAAGGCAGCACCAGTGCATACTGTGTAAACATCAGTGCTGGCCATGGAATGTGGAGCAAATATTTTATAAGTAATGGTAAGCAATGTGTCAAAATTTACAAATTAGAAATGTAAGTGAGTTAAAGAGAGAGCCTGGAGGGTGTGCAAGCATGGCAATTGCACAGTCCAGACTTAGTTGCACATGTCCTTCCATTTAGTAAAACCGAGGTGGACTTTTAGCCCACCTCATTCTTCTAAGACTGGGAAAACAAATACTCTAGACTTTTCTCCTAGTTTAGGGTCCTAATTTTACTGATCAAGTCATCTTGTTCTTATATCCAAAAATAAATTCTACTTTTATGAAAATAGAAAACATTTTCAAGCATGTAGAATTACATGATTATAACTTTGTAGACCCTTAAATGAAATACATCTGAGGTATTTATTAACTTACCCAGTATATCTTCCTCTTTCCATACAATAGGTTTTCCATTTGATTAATGCTTCCGATCAGATAGCATTCCATCTTCTCTGCTGGTGAACTGTTCACAACACCCAGTACAGCTATTGCCATGTCTGAGAATCTTTCCTGGAAATCACCAGGCAGAATTGATCACTATTCTCTTTGCTTGAAAGCACTTTTCACTCTGTATCGTGATTAATAGTGCGTGTTTCTGTCACCATTGCAAGATTTTGATCGCCTTGAAAACGGTGATCAAATGTTTTTCATCCTTATCACTTTAGGGCTTACCACACTGTACATGATAGAACTGATAAACGTCTGTTGACCTGAACTTAATGAATTTGGTTCCTGCAGATTCCGCGGCAAGCACACGGCAGAGCCCGAATTCAAACCCAGTTTTGTTCTCAGTCCTCCATCCAAGCTCTTATCCACAATAATGTGCTGTGTTTCTTAATCATTTCACGGGGGTTTTGCTCTGATACATGCAAGATTTTTTTTAATGTTAAATTTGCCTTATCATTTCAGGAAGTCGGTGATTCTTATGTGGATTTTAACATCTAATTTACATGTGCATTGATTAGTTTTGTGTTCTTTATACCATAAATCAGAGTAAGAAAAAAAGTTTCAAAACCTGTCATTGAAAACATAATTTTCAAAAAGCTTTATTCCTATTTTCTTTCATGGCAGGGAGCAAGAGCGAAATGAGAGGCAGAGGTATATAAACTGTTCGTATAATACTATAGAGAGCCTGATGTATAGTAATGGCTCCAGGATCGTAAACGTCTCTCTTGGCACTCTTAATACTGTCAGATTATTACTGTGTTCTCAGATTCAGCTGGATGTGTTCAAGGATCTTCTTTGGTCTGAAAGGTCAGCTGCTTTTAGTTGTGCACTGGTGGAATACTAATATGTCCTTATTCAAATTACCTGCTACAGCACTTATTAAATTGATGGCCTTGTGCTCTAATTTAATACTGGTGTCGTTCAGAGGCAGGCTGCAACGGCACTCTGTGCTGAACTGGGTGATGGTGAGGCAAAGTTCAAGCTGAAACCATGGTTTGGGGCTGCATTTGCCCACTAAATTAGCAGTCAGATGCAGTGTATAATTAATTAGCACAAACCAGGGAAAGCTTGTCATTTAATAAGCCTTTTTTATTTCCACATTACACAAACAGTGGGAATTGATCCATTAAGTGCCTGGCTATTAATGCTGTTTAATGTATGTCTGGTTGTTAAATTGAGATGTCTAGGTACATACGTTCAGAGTTTAAGAGCTCCTCATAGTTTGTTCAGTGTTTGCTGAGATTTTAGGTCATGTTCCACAGAATCAATAAGAGCTTCATTACTGAATTTTGAACCTGGTTCAAACCCGTATATGGATTTAGGCTGATAATTTTTAGCATGGCCTCAGAAATAAGTCTTCATATATATCTCAAAGTTCAGCTAGTCTCCTTCTCCTAATATTAAATATTGTATTGTATTTTCAGCATTCTTTCTTTTTTATATATTCCTTGCTTGCAATTGTGTAAGGCAGAGAATAGCTTAATCTTTGCAGTATATGGCATAGTACCATGGAATGTTAGGGTTGGAGGGAGCCTTATGAAATATACAGAATGAGATTTCAGCTGCCCTGCCAGGATATTTGGAAGGGCACATAGTCCTACAGCGGTATAGAAACATTCAAAGAGCTAGATGTTGGGAGCAGCCCTTACCCTAATGTTTTTTTCTTAAAATGCTTAAGGATGATTCACACTGTTTTGTGAACTGGTTGTTGTAGTTATGAGGTGATTAACACATGTGTTCTTTAGAATAAGTCTCATTACAGTTTACATGCACAAATGAGAACATTAAATGCGTTTTCTTTTTTAGTTAATGCAGATAGGAAAACTAGAACCCTGAATGTGAAATTGCTTCAGAATAGGATAACTGTTTGAACAACTGATAAGGTCCATTTGCCACATGGAGAAATTATTGTATTTGCCTGTGTCAGTCATATTTAAATTAGTGAAATTGTCTCTATATAAATTGTCAAATGTCCAAGAAGTTAATTACATCTGTACACACACACACACACACACACACACACACACAAATGTACCTGAAGGCTGTTAGAAAGACCAACAAACATAATCATAAAGCTATGTCAACATCTCTGATTTTTTTCTTACAAACAATGAAAATTTTCTTCGGGTTTACATAGGGAATTGTAAGGCTGTATTTTTGTTAAAGGATACCACTTGGGATTACTTTTTCTTTTATAATCAAAAAAATATTACAACTGCAATATTTTCTTTCTTTTTTTTTTTTCTTTTGAGACAGGCTCTCTTACTCTGTTGCCTAGATCAGAGTGAAGTGGCATGAGTACAGGATCAGAGTGCTTCATCGTGTCTGGCTAATTTTTAAATTTTCTGTAGAGACAGGGTCTCCCTATGTTGCCCAGGCTGGCCTTGAACTCCTGGACTCAAGCAATCATCCCACCTTGGCCAAATTACTAGGATTATGGAAATGAACCACCACACCTGGCTCGCAGTATTTTCACTAAAATATGTGCTATGGTCTGAATGTTGGTGTTCTCTCCAAAGTTGCATGTTGGAACCTTCGTATGATGGTATTAAGAGGCATGAGCTTTGGGCACTTTGAAAAGAGGTTGAAGGAAGCTACTTTTACCCCTTTCTGCCACATAAGAACACAGTAAGGATGTGTCATCTTTGAAGTAGAGAATAAGCCTTTTATTCCTTACTGAAACTCCTGGCATCTTGATCTTGGACTTCCTAGCCTCCAGAGTTATAAGCAACAAATTTCTCTTGATTTATAAATAACCCAGTTTAAGGTGTTTTGTTACAGCAGTTCATTTTGACTGATACAACTTGAAATCTTTTATTGTGAACAACTGCTGAAATAGAATGCCTGTGACAAAAAATGTTTGTTTTGGGGACAATTCAGATTTGTGTAATTGCACTTATTTCATTCTGCTTCATATTATAATCAGATGTTTTCAAGCTTTTCTACTATCCTGACTAAAAGGTCCTTAGTGCTGGCTATGTCTAAATATAGCATTATACTTAAAAAAAATATTCCCTGCAGAATAAAGAATGTTATAACACACTTAGGTGACACTAAGGGAAAACTTGTTTAATTGAATGCACGATAATCTTAAAAGGACAGAGTTAGGCAAATACTTTTGTTCCCCCATGCTTAATCCATATAATGCCAACATGTAATTTATTGTATGAGTAAATACATACTTTTGTATTTTCCATTAAGTTTCCTGCCCTGCCAGTTTTTCATACAATGATAGAATTAGTTTCCTGATGCCTTTGTCTTTTTCTCAGTGAGAAAAAATTGTAATTATTTACTCACTAACAAACTAATTCTTTCACATTCATTAATTTTTCAACATTTAAGAAAGGCCTATTATATGCCAATCTCTCAATAATACAAATATATTGAGAGATTTTTATGATTCTCCTATTTTTGTTATGCATTGTTTTTTATTGGCATTATTTATCCAGTAAAATGCATTTTTGTCATCTATTAAGCTTGTTTATTTTTTGGGTTAAAATTAGTGCAAGTCACTCAATATTTCTGGTTATTTCATGCGCCCTTAAAATTAGGCATGTCAAGTACAGCTTTGGCATGCAAGTTTTGAAAAGAAGGGTGTGATTTGTCATTTTTTTCTCTCTGACATGCTGATCCTGGAAACGTGCGTTCAGATAATTTTCATCAGGCTGTTTCTTGAGTCTCTACAATGATAGAAATTCTTATCCACTGATGATCAGGTAGTGTGAGCTAGAAATAAACTTTCATTATATTAAGCCACTAATATGTGGGTATTGTTTATTTCTATATACTCACATATAATCTTGCTTTATTAGTTGGGATTCTCTAGAGGGCTGAAACTTCTCGGATAGATGTATATATAAAGGGAAGTTTAGTAAGGAGTATTGACTCACACGAACTCAAGATGAAGTCCCACAAGAGGCCTCCTGCAAGCTGAGGAGCAAGGAAGCTGGTGTGAGTTCCAATACCTTAAAAGTAGGGAAGCCAACAGTGCAGCCTTCAGTCTGTGGCTGAAAGCCTGACAGCCCCTGGCAAATCACTGGTATAAGTCCAAGAGTCCAAAAGCTGAAGAACCTGGAGTCCAAGGATGCATCCAGCATGGGAGAAAAATTAAGGTTGGGAGACTCAGCAAATGTGCTCTTCCATCTCCTCCTGCCTGCTTTATTATAGCTGCACTGGCAACTGATTGGATGGTACTCACCCAGACTGTGGGTGAGTCTGTCTCTCCCAGTCCACTGACTCAGATGTTAATCTCCTTTGGCAACATCCTCACAGACACACCCAGGAATAATACTTTGCATCCTTCAGTCAAGTTGACACTCAGTATCAACCATCACACTTGCTTATCCTAATTTATACAATAATTATAAATTATATATTTTCAATGGTGAAATGAGAGATGTTGGTCAAGGGTACAAGGTTTTAGTTAGGAAAACTAAGTTGTAGTGATCACAATGGTGACCATATTTGATAATACTGTATTGCATTATTTCAAAATGGCTAAAAGAATAGATTTTAAATGTTTTTACCAAAAAAACCTAATGTGTAGGTGAGGTGATAGTTGTATTAATTAGCATGATTTAATTATTTCACATGTCTGCATATATTAAAACATACCCCATAAATATATAAAATTATTACTTGTCAATTAACAAATAAATACATAAATATATAATATATACTAAAATAGTGTTCTTCAAATAGGTCTTTGCATCTTTCTTATAAATTTTTTTCCTGAAAATTTTATAGTTATATTGCATTATAGAAATCATTTTCCACATTTCCAAAATTTAGGTTAAGCAGAAAATCTTTTTAAACATATATTTTCTATTGTCTATATCTCCTCCAAGTTTTTTGATTGATTTTAGTATTTTTTACTCTACTATCATGGGTTTTCTTTCCACACAAATATATAGTCATCAAAAAGATGTACATTTTACTTTGAATGCAATACCTACAAAGTTAGCTAAGATAAAGAAGATAATTTAAAATGTATATGTAAAAACATTTTAGCTGCATTAAAAACAATTTTGGTGGCATATTCCACTGTGTTGTGATTTTTAGATTATATATAAGAAACGTAGCATGTGGGATAAAGGCCTGAGAGCCCCTGACGAACTATGCTATGACAATATTTTCTTTTTAACAAAGCAAAAAATCCTACCTGTAAAAGCCTATGCCTTCTTTACCTATGTGTTCCCAATGTTTAGCTCTTGCTTGTATGTGAGAACATACAGTATTTGGTTTTCTGTTCCTGTGTTAGTTTGATCCATGTAACAAAGCTGCACATGTACTCCCTGAATCTAAAATAAAAGTAGAAATTATTTTTTTAAAGAAATCCTAGGCTTCTTCTAAACTCTCAAAACATTGTGATTCACTCAGCTGTGTAAATGGAATATCTAATTTGTAATACCAGGTTACAGATAAACATAGTAAATTTTATTTTTCTTTTCGTTAGGTTAAGTTAGTAGTCTTTTAAGGTATTTCTGGAAAATCTGGATAATTATTGATTTAAAACAAGGCAAATAAAACTCATAAACCAACATTATGTTGGGATATGAATAAAATTTATTTCACATTGAATTCTGTCAAATTTACCTTTTGAATTCTTTGATATACTATATTGACATTAACAACAATTCTACATTAAAATTTTCATGAATAGAGGACTGTGAAATGAAACTATGATTTTTGCTCTGAGTTTTAAATATCACTTCAATATAATTATTCTTTAACTTATCTGTAAGAATGTAGATGATCAATAATAAATATTTACCAACTATTGGTAGGTCAATGTGAAAATATTTGACTTCTTATATTTTTAAATAAATGTCTTTGGAATAAAGGACAAGTTTAATCAGACAAAATAAAATATTTAAAATAAATTTGGAATAAGGAATGTTGATAAGTAAGGAAACGATATATATAAATACTTAAATTCTTTAATTACATACTGCACAACGCTTTGGAAAGGAAGTATACAAAAAACAACATGCTTAATTGGGATTTGGTTTATGTTGGTTGAAAATATGATTTTTTATGTCTAATTCTCCATTCAAGCTGACTTTTAGTGTATCTAAATAAGATTTGTGTTTTGGAACTTATTTATCTTATTACTCTACATTGTACAACTAAATAATGCATTATATCAGCAATAGAATTAAACTGTACCTTATAAATGGCTATAAAATTAAGAGTTTAGAACATTTTAGAATAGTATATATTGTTATACCACATTTAACCCCTAAATGCTGATGAAACTCTAATAAATTTCCGCTTTGTTATTGAGGAAGTTTGTATCAGTATTGCCCATTAAAAATAACTTTTTGAACAGAAAAATGGGTGAGAATGTATTAGTTATTGACTACTAAAAAAGAAGAAGAAAATATAAAGCCTATTTATTGAGTGTACTACAGTATTTGGGGAATTATGTGGTTAAAATAATCAAAAAATGTTTCTACTCTTTACTTCACAAAGTTAACAAAGAAATTTCTACATTTTAGAGTTTATTTTTCTACCCTATCCAATCTTATGACTTTTTGTATTATTTGAGCCTGTTTGTTTTTTTCTCTAGGATATATTTTCTAAATAAATTTTGTTGAAATATGTTTACCAAATGCTAATTTATAAAAGTAATGAAGAAAAAATTGTTTTAAAGCTTAGGAGGAAAAATGGCTAAATTACCATGATGGATAAGTAAAATAAAATTTTATATAATCATTAGTGCAATACAGGATAATATATAAGGATATGCAAATATATTCCTACCATATTGTTAGGTTAAAACTACTTTATAAAGTAATATATACCACTCTGACCTCATTGTGAATACATTAGATACTAGTGTATATCTACATACACACACATGTAGTACGTATATGTATGTCTGATTACACACATATATAAAAGACTGGATGCATGGATAAAAAGTAAGATGAGAGGTCTTTTAGTTTTCTTTTTTGCCTATCTGGCTTTTAAAACAATTTTTAAATGAACATGTGTTGTCTTTTTATTGAATAAAAAGTCTTAAACTTTGTTACCATGTTGTGACTATTTAGTGATCCTTGTCACAGAAAATTCATTACATCAGAATATCTGGTAACATAATTCCAATGATAGTTTGGGTCCTTGAATAAAGGTTTCACAAAAACAATTGAAGCAAAAGATTGTTCTTTTCCCTTTTTTTCTATTTAGATATTTTGAAATAGATATATTGAAGGGAGTTAAGACATGTTCCACACAATTATCAAAAAAATCAGTCCATTAAGCTAGCCGTCCTGACCTACATGATATTTCTATTGAAAGAAGTACAGTACTCAAGATAATTTCCATAAAAGGCACTGAAATCAGCATTAAAAGATTTTGAATTACAGCTGATGAGCATGCAAGGCTAAAAGAAGACATTAATTTTTTTAAGGTTCTGAATAGTGTTTAAATTTCTATGATAACAGCTACATTAACAGAAATTTATATATATCTTGTTTTTATTTTTGTATATATGAACACATAGGAGAAGAGTAGAAAAAATGACCACATACATTACCCTTTTATACTTGGCAGGATTTGCAGAAATAATTACTGTTGAAGTAAGAAACAAACTGAAAAATATTATTTCCCAGTCATAGTGAAATTAGAATATTTGCCTCTATTTTATGCCTTATAATTATAGACAAAATAACAATGTAACACATTTGTTCTGGCCATTATATGTGTGTTAAACACAGTTGCAAAACTCAAAGTATGCAAATATTATTTTGGTTATTCAAAATGATCACATTAGTTGTAATTGATTTAATAGTTTTTGAAGTGCAGAATTAGACATGCACATACTTTCATTTTAGGCTACTTGTTTTATCCACATCTGAATTAATTAAACTGCTCTTCCCAGGAAATATCTATAGACTGAAAGACAGTATGTAAGCAAGTTGTTGCGTAAAACACTTTCAAAAGATTCTTGAAACGTTCAGTCTTCTCAAGTCACAGAATTTTGTCTTTAGTTAGGTCATGAATTCCATTTGTTAAGAATAAGCCAATGTATTTGGTTTGTTGTTCTTTTTTTCAAAAGCTTTGTTATTATCTTTCCTTCTTTTAAATTATAGGTCATAAAGTGTGTAGCCTATAAAATCATTCTCATTGGAAAAGAATTGCAGAAAAGTCATTATCTTTTGAAATAAGTATAGTTAAAAGGTAAATATAGGTCTTTGGACATATAGGTGATCACTGAGCAATGAAATTCATGTTCACATCAAAAATACTGATTTTACCCATTCTGTTTATTAAGGCGAACTCTTATTGAAAATTGAAATTGTTTTTTGAGTTTTATAAACATAAAGTTTCTTCTTAACTAATCTATAACATTTTACATATACTTTAAAATAATTGTTTAAAATAATTTGTTTAAAATAGTTTGAAGTAAAATTTCTAGTCAGTTTTTGTTTGAATTAAGATCTCTGAATACTGTACCTATTGTGAAAAAAGGGAGTGAAAGGCAGAAAATTTATATTAGAGTGTTTTACATATTAATAATCTAGAATGGTATGTAATAAACTGTTTTAAATATCCTTCTAGTTGTAATGATAGGATGTCTTTAGATAAATTTACAGAATTTATTTTACTTTACTAATTGATTGGTATATTCATCATCCACAGATACATTAGTGAAAGCTGGATTCTAAATGACTTTCCTATGATAAGCTTTCCAATTAATTCTTCTCACACTGTTTTCCTGCTGACATTTGAACTTCTTTCATTATATAAAACACATCTGGAATGAGACATTGCTGAATAATAATCATGGATGCGAACATGTTAAAGATTGGACCCCTGACAAAGTCAAATATGTTCTGGTTTAAAACCATGACCTCAACTAATGCTGCTTTAAGTGAACCACATTTAAAAATAATATATAGGCATGTCTTTTCAGCCTGACTGTCTTGTACTACAATTGGTTAAAGAGACAGAAATCAAAATGTAAACTGTGTCTTCCTTGCAGAGATGATGATAGTCATATTTTCCCTTCCATCTGCAAATATTATTTTCTTTTACTTGTCTGATATTTAAAATATTGCAATAAGGAAATATTTAAAAAGTATTATCTAAAATATATGTTAAATCATATATTATAATTTACATCTGTTTTATAGGGCTACTAAATTTCTTCCATAGTGTATTTCATAAAGGAGGAGATGCTGATAAGATCTCGTTTAAATGGCTTGCTAATACAAGAAGCAGATCATTTTAAATGGACCTTACATCGTTATAGGATGTTAGAAATGAAGACATTACCTCAAAATGTAGGTAATTATTTCCTCCTCTTTTATCAGTGCTATTTTCTGAGGTATTATCATAAGAGAGCACTTTAGTATTAAGCAGGGCCTTAGAGTGGCAATAAATCAGTCCAACTGAGTCATCATTGTCTAAGGCATCTGAACTACTGAAATGTTGTGGATCCTACTGAGAGTGTGAAATCACTTGACCCTTGGCATTAACCTTTGCTGAATGAATAGACACTGCTTTCCACATTGAAGAACAAAGCAGAAGACTATTGATTAAACACCACATTCACTTGATATTAAATACTGGCTGAACTCACTTCTTGGTTCTAGTTCCACAGGGAGAAACCCAGAGAGTTGAGTCTCGAGAGAATGGATGTTTGTAATTCAGAGCACTGTTTTTCCTAGAAAGTACTTATTTTTTCTCCTTTGATCAATAACTAGCACCCATGATCAGCCACGAGTATGTATTGTCAATTCCGACCTGTATATTTTATCACTTAAGGTTAGAGGTCACAGTGTTGTGACTAATATTTCAGTTCTAAGCATGAATTGTTTCCTGACTTCACTATCTGTTTGAAGAAGCAATTTGTTTTATTTTATCTCCTGTTTATGAATCATTATTTTGGCAATTGATTTGTCTGCAGCAGTAAAATATCTGATTTTTCTAAAATTCTTTGATTTAATCCTCATTTTGCTGATGTTTAATTTTTACTCGACATTATTGGAAGAAATCATAGTAAAGGATAATCTTAGGATTTATGTTACTTGGAAAGAAAAACGTTACAGCTAAATAAATTTCTCAAATTTGAAAAGGGAGAAGCTTTGGAAGAGAGTGTAGTAGTATATATGTGCATAAAGACAACAATAAAAAATGAAATACTTTACAAGAAGTTTTAAGCTGATTACCTTCTGATCCATTGCATCTGTCTAAACTATTGACAACTGTTTGACAGTTTATTTATGGAGTTATTTTATCCAGAAGGATAATTAAAATTAATTCAATCCATGGAACAAGAGCTAAATTTTAAAATCTTAGCCACAAATTAGAAAATAATTTTTATTTTAAATTTCAATGGCTTCTGTGTGCTTAACTTTACATAGCAGCAATTATTTTATTGCAAGAAACCAGGTAAATTGCTACAAGATCTTTCTATTCCTCTCCAAAATTTCATATTATTTGGAGACCAGGATATTGCCTCAGTAAAATTCTTCATAATTATTTTCGTTGCTAAAGGTTTTAACTGGCTTATGTTTAATCTAAGAATTCTAGATCAGCTAGTTGTGAATCTATCATGGTTGAGCAAAGCCTATTCCTTGCTTGAATAAAAGAAAATCTTCCCTCTAAGGATATAATGGTGTAATTTAATACATTAACATCCACACAGTCTCACACAATTTGCACAGTTTTTGAAAAGGAATATTAGAAGGCTGAGGGAAGTTGATAAAGTGAATCATGCTGCTAAACTTAATGGTCAATCCTTTTGATGCATTCTACAGGGTGTGTAGCCCCTGACATCTTTCTATAAAAGCTGCTGAAGCTTGGAAAAATATGAAAAACATTCTTGTAAAAGACAACTTTGGTTTTGTATCACATATTTCTTCTTCTTTATTACTAAGGACACCTGTATAGAATTCATTTTTGTTTCACTATTATCTTGAGCACAGGCATGCTATATATGTACAAGAACAGAAGTCATTTTTATTTACTGATAGCTTGAGCACAGGGATGCTACATATGCACAAGAACCTTGAAATTTACTTTGGCACTTGGGAGTACCAATTTAAAATTTATTTAACTCACGTAATACTGTACCAACTAGTTTTGTGCAAGCCAAATAAGAGAAGGTAATCAGCTTACAAATACTGATAGCCTAAGGTTACATTTAACTAAAAAAATTTAATGAAAATTTGTTTCTTTTTGTACAAGATAAATATACTATTATTTATTCTGCAGTTCATACTAGCCAACATGTTATTTTTGTGATATTTTAGATGCAATCAAACTGGGTAGAGAAGTGACTGTGTCAAGGTCACATAGTAAGTTAGTGATATAGCTGTGATTTGAATTCATGCAGCATGTACTGCTGACCCTTTCATAATATTTTTTATGACTTTATGTAGCTTCCAAATGGAAATTATTTTAAAATGAGGGTGATTAAAATACAATGAAATTATAAATAATTATAATTTATTAAAAACAGAAATATTGCAACACCAAATTCAGAATTGAAAGAAGGAAGGGGAAGAGAGGAAGAACAAGAGGAAAAGAAAGAAGAAAAGGAGGAAAAAAAATCACTTGGCTCAGTTCTATAGATTTTTAAGGAAAAGACCAAATAAGAAGTTCAATTAAGACATATGCAAAAATAGTTGTTTATTGCTAACATGGGTGGGGAGTTTGTGATTTTTTAAATGTTCAAACAAAGTAAGTAGATACTAATTCAAATTTCTGCTAGAATAAATATCCCCATCCAGAGATAGTTTAGAACATACCAAGGTAAAAGGAACAGTGAATTTTTCTACTGATTACAGGAGAGATCCAGTACAGTTTACTCATGACACTGGTATTGTTGCTATATTAAAAACAGTGCTCCCTTTACAGAAAGTGGTGGGTTTTTGGAGAGTCAATAGGAAAAGCTCCACAAGTATTCTGCCCTAAGTAGATTATTTAAAATTGAACATTTCTGAGCAATGTTTTGACATGGTTCCCATTTATCTGACAAGTCACCAGAAACTTCTTTTTAAACAGTTTATATCTAAAAAGGACAGCTTTCAAGGTTTCCATAGCCTGAACATAACAGACTCCAGCCTGGTAGGAACCGTTTTGGGCAGAGACTTTTGTTTCCTTGAATTAGCTGAAGACTTTGAAATTGACTACACATTGTTCAATCCTTGCTTGGGTTCTAGTAAAAACCTATATAGTTTATCTGACATAGTAGAGTTTATCTTTTTACATTTGTCATTCCTCATAAAAGATATCGACCAGACTTTTTGTGACTTTGACCAGCAGAAAACCTTGGCTGACATACTCAAGGCTGAAATGCAGTCAGCGGAAATGGAAACACTTCAACTCTGCCCCTGTGGCAAGAATGGCTTCCCTTTAGACAATCTGGTCAGATTCTTTATGGACCCAATGGGAGGTACATACTCGGGGCATTGCGTTTATGTTTTTCCTGACCTACCTGCTCCTTAGAGCTACATCCTAAGACTGCTGCTTGTGTAAAACCTTTCAGAACTATGCATCATTGATCTAGCCATAATCACACTGATCTGTTGGCTTTTCACTAAACTTTACTTAAGTGAAAACTAACCCTCTCCTTCCTGTTTGGGGTTGTGATTGACTGTATGTCTTTTGAATGGTGTGAAGATGCTGGCTGTGAAACTGGAACACTGCTTTTTAAATGTCTTTAAAAGAAGGAAAGAAAAATGTGTACCCTCAACTACCACAGAGCAAGATAAAAGAAAATAATGACAGCATGCACTGAGTTGGCAATGTTGACCTTTAGAAAATCTTTTTAGAACATCTCAACAGTTTGAAAATGACTTTTCTCTTTTATTTTTTCCAAATTTATTCTTTTTAAAATATAAGAATTTCATAAAGGTACATTTTAATTTATTGATGCAATTGTTCAATTATGCTACACACATATTTATTGAAAGCCTCTTAAATATTTTTGTTTTTTAGAAAACAAACATGTCACTTTGTGCTTGAGATATAGATCTAGGATAGGTAAAGAAAGAGTATAGGAAACAAGGGGCCATAAAGACATTAAATATTGGTCAGAAAAATCAGCAGGAATACTAGCAAGGTATGGGAATGAGATATAGTATAGAGTATTACCAGCTCCTACTTTGCATCTCATCCTGATCTCAAATTACTTAGATTCTGTTGAGCTGGTATATATGAAGTTAAGCTTCATACACAATATGCAGTAACGAGTTATATAAATGCATAAAAATAAAAACTGTGTTAGGTGTCTTTTATGTGGGCAGCTCTGATTTCAGATGCTAACATTTTATTATACAGGTCTATAATTTTATGACACTAAGGTAGTGTAAATACTTAGTAATATTTATGGTCCTCTCTCATTTCTCCCTGTGCATTCTATACATGTAGGTAATGTTTTCTAAAACTAGTAGCTTATTCTTTTACAAGGAATGGTAATGGAAATGAGTAGTTATCATCTAGTTGCTTAGTACTGTACTTTTGTGTGTGCAAGGGAGACCTGTTGCCCCGCCTTTCAAAACAGCATTCCTAAACGTCACAGTGCACCCAGAGATGCTGAATGAGGGCATGTGTGTTGACCCAAATTATTAGCACATCTATCTGTCCAGCAACACTATGAAATACTTGTCGTTTTTCACACTGCACTTTCTTTATGTAAAAAAGACACACACATGTAATGGCAGCTTTAATCAACACTGTAGCTCTGGCTAAGAATTAACATTGACAATAATAATTTCCTTTCACATGTTATTCTAATTCTAAAATTAGTAATAAAATAGAGTGGTTAAATATTTTAAAAATCTTGAATCCCATTTTCCTCTAGATCCTTCTTTTCTTATATTCAACCTTGTTTATAAAGGTTGTTATATAAAGAAATACTGCCTGGTTGGTTATAAAAAATGGTCTGGTTGCGTGTAAATAAAGGCAGATGAGTCACTTTGCCATTATCCCAGGTGAGTTCAATAAAGAGGTTAGAGATCATGCAGAAATCAAAACAGTGGCTCTAATACATTAGCCTAAAGGAATTTTTTAGCAGCAATCAACTATTATGCAACTATCAACTATGGCTCTGGTTAAGGAAACAAGTTTTATTTCATAATGCAAGGATTGACATCTGATACCCAGAGAAGAGTGAAACAAAGAGCCTTGAGAACACATCAGCTTAAAGTCTTCCCTGGAAAAAGAACCTGGTGATTGATTGATTATACCAAAGAACTGAGACCCCCCCACCCCCCACTGTTCAAGCTACCATATGTAATGTCATTTGATTCCACTTACTTTCTGGTTTGGTAAAAAGGTTCCTTTTATGATTTTTACAATGGTCGTGATTATCAAATCAGGTTACCACATTTTATTAAATTGGGCAATAACATTATCTATTTAAAATTAATGTGAGGTAATGTCCTTCCTAATTTATGATATCTATTCTAGGAGCCATTTCTGGGATATGTTATTGTTGTGAGCATAAGAGAAAAGAGAAATGAAGTGGTTCCTGGCAAAGAAGTTACCACAATATATTCAATGTAAAGAAATATTTGATGCTTTTCAACATGCTGTAAGGAACTTTAGGTAGAAAAAAAGCCTTGGGATTTTGTGTGAGAGAGAGCCTTTGAGATGTGTTTGGAAAGCCCATATGTTGAAAGAAAATTTTAACCTCACCCTCAAATGGCATTCCTGTCTCCTTTGGGATTTATCCACTGAAGGAGACCCTATACCAGATATATAGTCCAGATCTTAGCACATGTAGCACTTTATTGTAACTGCTTTCTGTGTCTTCCATTAGGCTGTGACTCAGTGAGAGCAGAAAAGTTGAAAGAGGAATAAGTCTGACATGACTTTGAATCCCACTCTCAGATATTCGATGCTTGTATATACCTGTCAGCATCTTTGAAGGGGCACTAAAACTTCAGTCAAATTGGGAAAAGGGAGCCCTGAACTTAAGCCCTGTTTTAAATGTGCAGAGGTAGGATTGAGACTTTCTTTCCTTTGTAAAATACCTCTCATGATTCTTAACTACTTTTATAGAGTCCTTGAGCCTTAAGTCTCAGCCATAGTAAAATCCTTTTTTTAAAGACACTTGCTAAAGGAATAATAGCATAGTACTAACAAAAAACCTCCACAAGTTAAAAATGTTCTTGCTATAATGGAACTTATTATCATAAACTACAATTGTCAGTCAAGTTGTGTTCCTTAAGGCATTAACAATATTTGCCCAAAATGAGTTGATTGATCATCAGTACTAAGAAATCTTTTGTAAATTATTGTTGATGCTAAACACAATTTTTGATGATAATCATAGCTTGGCCTTGGAGTCCGGTTTGCTTGCTTGCAAATTAGCCAGGGTTCTTCAGTGCAGGGGATTTTGGTGACATTGACTTTGGAATTGTGATCAATAGCTTTTGATGTAAGAATCCATTTTCTTTTTGCAAGTGGTAACTGGCACAAGGAACACTTTTTATCTGCAAGAAAGAATATGAAGAACTTGGAACAAGAGAAAAGTAGATATCAGTCAATTTTGCTGTGTAGGTAAACTGACTTTTTTTTTTAAAAGCAGAAGTATCTCTATTATAAAGATTTAATAGTTGCAGGGTAATTTAGACAGAGCTCTGTATGTTAAAGCATTAAAAACAGAACAAGCAAAACAACATAAAGCAAAAGCGTCCCTTTAATGAGTTCAGTCTTCATGACCAAAATGTCGTTATAATTGCCCCCTAGGGTTCTACCTACAAAAATTGATTATTTAGTTGGGAATTGTATTAGTCTATTCTAGCACTGCTATAAAGAAATATCTGAAACTGGGTGATTTATAAAGAAAAAAGATTTAATTGGCTCCATGGATGGGGAGGACTCAAGAAACTTTCAATCATAATGGAAGGGGAAGCAAACACATATATGGCCGGAGCAGGAGAAAGAGAGCAAAAAGGAAAGTGCCACACACTGTTAATGCACCAGCTTTCATAAGAACTCACTCCCTTTCATGAGAACAGCAAGGGGAAAGTTTGCCTCCCTGATCCAATCACCTCCCACCGGCCCTTCCTTTAATATTGGGGATGACATAAGATGAGAGTGAGGACACAAATTCAAACCATATCAAGTATTAAATCTTCCCATATAAAATTACATCAGACACCTTTCAAAAAGAATAAATAAATAAAAAGGTCGCATATAAAAGATTAGATAACTTTTACAAGGATGGCTCTATATAGGTCTACCTCCAAGGAAATGAACGCATACTAATACTTAATCCTAGTATTTGTGTTTTGGCTCATTTTAAGGGTCCTTACATGTTTTACAGATAATCACATTTTATTTTCTGTTTTCTATTCAATCTATAATTTATTGTACTCTAAATTATTTTTATTTTTATTTTTATTTTCTTATCTTTAAAATAAACTTCTTTCTTCCCTTGGGTATAAGCCACTTGGGAACATTCTTGTTTTATTATAGATATGTTGAATAAAATTTTCATCAAATATCTCATTCACATAATGAAATTTACCAATATGAAAGTCTTTTGAGTAGAATTCTAGCACTTTCTCATTAACTTATGCCTTTAGTACAACAAAGGATATGCACTGGTATGAGGATTTGTGGTTTAGATGCAGGTTGATGAAATAGAGTTACAGTTTGTTAATGAAATAATGTATATAGATACCATGCCCAGTACTTGTTAGACATTACATCATTAGTCCTTACAATTAGCTGAAGAACCAAATAATGATATCCAAACTCTTCACTCCATTTGCAAAGGAGTAAACTGAAACTAGTTCAAAGATGTAAAGTAACATTTCCAAGATCACAAAGCTAATGAGTGACAAACTCACATTATAATTCCAAAGTAATTCTACTCTTAGTTATATTACATTGCCTCCCTCTCACATTTTATGATCAAGGTAAATGTTTGTTTTATAGAGTCTATGTTTATGTTTCTGTTGATATTTTCTTATTCCTTATATAGTAATAAGAGTATTAGTGGGAAACAGAAGAAATGTTTTTCCATTTCTCAAGTTGGAACACGTTGTTTACTTAGGCCTTTGGTCAATCTGTAGTTTATCATCTGTATTAGTCTATTCTCATGCTGCTATAAGGACAAACCTGAGACTGGGTAATTTATAAAGAAAAGAAGTTGAATGGACTCACAGTCCCATAGCACTAAGGAGGCCTCAGGAAACTTACAATCATGACAAAAGGGGAAGCAAACATATCCTTCTTCCATGGTGGCAGGATGAAGAATAAGTGCCAAGTGAAGGGGGAAGCCCCTTAATAAAACAATCAGATCTTGTAAGAACTTATTATCACAAGAATAGCATGGGGGAAACTGCCTCCATGATTCAGTTACCTCCCAATGGGTCCCTCCCACAACATGTGGGGATTATGGGAACTACAGTTTGAGACAAGATTGGGGTGGGGATACAAACTATATCATCTTCTTTTCTTATTTTATTAAAAGTGTCCTTTCTGTGGCATTTTCAACTTTGAGTCTGTATCTTATTAGAGAGAGTAGCTAAATGAATAATCATTATCACCTTTTTAATAATGTACTCCTATGTAATTGAAGAAAAAATACTGTATAAAGCTAATATATATTATAATTTATTTTAATTTTCTTTTAAATCTAAAAAATCAATTCTTAGTATAAAAGATAAACCATTGAGCTAATTTGGTTTGAGTAATGATATCTGTTTTAAGAGAAAAATGGGAAAAATAACAGATCTACCATTAGTAACACCATTGCTTTTATACCTGAACATACTTTCCCCAGACGTTGTTTTACTTAAGTAAAAAATATGGTATAATACATAGAATGTGTGCTAAGAAAATAATAAGGCAGAAAAGGGGCAGAGAGAATATTTCAGGTGGTACATTTTAGGTAAGGTGGCCAAGGAAGGTCTAATGAGGTGATGCCTTTTGAGTAGAAACCCAGATGAAGTGAGGTAGCAAATTGCAGATTTTTTTCTAATTACATATAAAATATCCTTTGTTAGTTAAATATATGCAGTTTGTCATGTATTTGGCATTGAGTAGCTATTATATTGACATTAGTCTTAAAAATGTCTGTTAGCCCAACTTTAATAATTATTTTTAACCAGATTGTGTGTGTGTTGTTCTTTAGGCTGTATTATTCTTTTACTGATGCCAGAAGACTTTTGAAGTAACTGCTCAAGTTGTTTAAGAAAAGTAATATCCTTGGCTAAAAGCAGTATTCCATTTATTAGCTGCAGAATATTGGGATATAAGACAATATTTCTAACTACAGTTTTATTTTCCTATTAAAGAAATGAGTAATTCTGGGAGACTAGAGAATTCCTCTTTCTCTAAAGAATACTGTCCCTAAATCTCCTCTTATCACATCCAATTTTAAGCCTAGCATTTTTAGATGATTAATAATTTTCTTCAATGTTTTCTTCCCACGACTGAGCTACCTAAAACCAAAACTGATGTGTTCCCTACATGTCCATGCGCAATACACAGTGGTCAAGAAAAATCAGATATACAATTTGATTGAAAATACTTTATTTAAATCATGGTGCTATATATGTGTATGTCAGTTTTCATATATATTTTATGGTAATTAGTTAACATTTGAAGCACTGTATTTGGTATTGTATCTGCTAGAACTCGCTTCCACTCCTGCAGCTATGATAAGCCCTTCAATTATCTTTATCTCACTACCAACAAAGGATGTATTAATTAAGATAATTGACTTTAGAAATGATTATTCATTCGTGAAATAAGTGATGTTTAAGATATGTGCACTCTCTAGAAATGTTATACATTCACCTCTGGCCTTGCATGAACAGGGTCTAAGAATCTAGTGGCCTCAGTAGTGTATTCCTTTCCATTTGTTTCCACTTTCCTTCAGAATGGCATTATAAGCCCTGGATTCTGTATAGTTCTATGTTTAGACATACATAGTAGAGCTCATTGACTTGATCCAACTAGCAGAATACCTGAATCCTGTTGCTAGAATATTTATTCATTTATTTCCATTGATCCTTTCATGCATGGTTTGGCCAGAACACCTGAAAAGGAATGAGAACAAAAACTTCATTGCCTTTACAGAAAAGGTTGTAAAAATGTACGTACTTAAATACATGTTTGGCAAAATTTGATCTCAGTCTTGCACAATTGCGGAAGATGAACATTTAATTCTTATGTATCTATATCCAATGGAGGCCAAAGAAACTTAGCAAAAAGAATCTAATAATTGTGAATGATCACATTGGCTTAAGTCAGTTCATAAAGAGGCCGAGGCAGGCAGATCACGAGGTCAAGAGATCAAGACCATCCTGGCAAAACATGGTGAAACCCCATCTCTACTAAAAATACAAAAAAAATAACCAGGCATGGTAGCACATGCCTGTGGTCCCAGCTACTCGGGAGGCTGAGGCAGAAGAATCGCTTGAAGCCAGGGGGCGGAGGTTACAGTGAGCCAAGATTGCGCCACTGGACTCCAGCCTGGTGACGGAGCAAGACTCCATCTCAAAAAAAAAAAAAAAAAAAAAAGTCCCATTTGAAAAGGAGACAGGGAAAACACCCAGCATTCACTGGTTCATAACAAAAATTAAGATGGTAAATATAAAAGAGATTGTAAATATAAAATTATTATAAAATTTCAAAATTGTTAAAAAAAAAAACAAAAAAGCCCAGGCTTAGCAGTAGATAAAACTATGCCCTATGCATTGTCAAGTCAAACACGTTCCTTTAAAAGTGGTTGGGAAAGAACAAGGAGGCCTCTTGTTCTAGCAGGTCCTGCTTTGCGTGAGGAGCTTGATGCTTACGATGGCCACATCTGAGTTTTGGAGAGAGTGTCCCCTGGGTGGTTACACATCTTTTATCCTACTTCCTACTGGTGCAGATCTGGAGGCCTGTGGATTCCTTTAGAGTGAACAGTTACAGGAAGTTCTTTGCCAACTTGTTTAGTAGTTCAGTTATCTACCAACTTTAATAAGAAATCAGTATGTTTCTACCTGTTAGGAAACAAAGCTAAATATCTTGCTCAGATGTTGTTTTAAGCCTGATAATTTCAACTCTCTGGAGTTGGCTTCTATGCCCTGACCTTCTTTTCTCCCTTTATGTAGGAGCCACAACCTTGAAGCCAATTGGGACAGTAGGATGTTGTGGCAAGACCCTCACCTTATCTTTGCTGGGCTGAGCTTACTCCCATTGTTCAACAGAGAACTTTTAAAAGAATGTGTTTGATAATACTTAGAGCATAGTTTTACTGCTAGGCCTGCCTTTTTTAAAAATAACAGTTTTTAAATTTTATAATAGTTTTATATTTGCAGAAAAATTGTGAAGATGGCACAGAGTATCCATATATCGTGTGCCCAATTCTCTCTATTATTACATTCTTACATTAGCATAGTATATTTGTTACAGTTAATGAACCAATATCTATATGGTATTATTAACTAACGTCTATATTTTATTCAGAATTTCTCTTTCTGTTCCAGCTATATTCAAGGTGTCACAATATATTTAGTCATCATGTCTTCTTGGGCTCCTTGTTGCTGTGACACTCTCTCAGACTTTCCTGGCTTTTGATGACCATAAGGGTTTTGAGGAATACTGGTCAGGTATTTTGTAGTATGTCCCTCACCTGAGAATTCTGATGTTTTTCTCATAATTAAGCTGATGTTATGCGTTTTTGGGAGGCAGATCACAAAGGTAAAGTCCCACTTTCATTACATCACATCACATCAGAAGTATATACATTTGTTAAACAAGTTTTAATTGGGAGGCCGTTAGGCTGATAGAGCTCCACCACCTTGTAAGCCCAATGTAAACAGTAAAACCAAACTTAAATTTTACCAGTCGGAAACTACCACCTGTCTTCTAAATAGGACATCCCACTTTAACCAATCACATTTCTTTGTCTTGATTATACCTTGCAAAATTTTTCCCTCTCTTGCTCCCCTCTCCTCCAAGTGGAGTGCAGAGCTGCCTATAGTCTGGTGCTGCCTGATTTGTACATTGCTGGGTGTTCAAATAAATTCATTAACATTTTAACGTGCCTACATTTATCTTTTAGCAATATTAATATGAGTTATCACTGTTGAAGTTCACCTTAGTCACCTGGCTGAGGTGGTGTTTGTCTGATTTCTCCACTGTAAAGTTACTCTAGCCTCCACTCACTGTTTTGTTTTGTTTTTAACAGCATTCTTTGGAAAAAAAAAATATGCACAGTTCACATTTAAGGAGTAGGGAGTTATGCTTCACCTTCACCCTTATAAGAGTAAAGTACCTACATGAATTATTTGGAATTATTCTGCATGGGAGATTTGTCTAATCTCTTTTATTCATTGAATCATTTATTTATATCAGTATACTTATTTGATATTTTGTGTTATAATCCAATACTACTTTATTATGGCACTTGAATTGCTCCAGCTTTGGCATTAGAAGCTCTCCCAGTTGGCGCCTGTGTCTCTTTGAGATACCTGCATCATCATGTGATTTTCTTTTTGAACGCTTGTTTACTTTCTGGCACTACAAGATGCTCCATACTCGTCTATTTCTTGGCTAGTTGTGGAAACAGCTATGTTTCTGAGGATCCCTGGTTCTTTTTAGTGGAAAATGATACTAGAAACTAAGACCTTGGCACTAGGTATGCTCATTGCTACTGATCTATTCTTGCTTCCAGATCCTCTTTTTTGATAAAGCAAGGAAACACATGTGTGTATACTAATCATATATACACTATCTATGAACAATTCTATATGTAACCCTCTGTATCTGTATTTAAATATAAGTTCATACTGCTGTCTGTAATTTTAATCCATTACAACCTGAAAATAGCCTTGTCTTATCTGTAACCTCCCACTATTACAATGAGAAGCCTAGATCCCCTCATCTGCTGTACATTTACTTAATTATTCATTTCCAATATACATGTCTTGGGATATCTGAATTGTAAACATGCATCTCCTTAAGAAAAACCTTACAAACTATAGTGCATTGCTTATGTATTATTTCTGTTTATCTTTAGTCTTATAGATGCTACTCATTTCCAAAGTCACTTAGATCAGGATCCTTTCCCTCAAATTCTTCAGTGAGGTAGTTTCATATATTTGTAGTACAGTTAGATTATTTTGTACATTCTGCATTCCATTCTGGAGTCACTTGAATTCTTAACATTTTTAAAAACTCATACATTAGAGTTCAAAACTCCATATGTTAGGTTTCTGTTGTACATTTTATGGTTTTGACAAGTGGACAGTGTCATGTATCCATCTGTATAATGACATACAGAATAATTTTGCTAAAATATCTCCTGTGCTTCAGCTCTTAACCCCTTCTCCTCAAACCTTTGGAAATCACTGATCCTTTTACTGACTTTATAGTCTTGCTATTTCTGAATGCCATGTAATTAATATCAGAAGTTTTTTTAAGACTTGCTTCTTTCACTAGTAATGTGTGTTTTAGATTCACCTATATCTTTCAGTGACTTAAAAGCATTTGTTGCCCATCAATGACAAACTGGATAAAGAAAATGTGGTAAATATACACCAATGAATACTATGCAGCCACAAAAAAGGATGAGATTAGATACTTTTCAGGGATGTGGATGGAGGTGGAGGCCATTATCTTTAACAAACTAATGTAGGAGCAGAAAACCAAATACGTGTTTTCATTTGTAAGTGGGAGCTCAATGATGAGAACATATGGGCACATAGAGGGGAACAACACACACTGGGGCCTATGAGAGGGCAGAGGCTAGGAGAAGGAGAAAAGCAGGAAATATAGCTAATAGCTACTAGGCTTAATACCTGGATGATGAAATAATCTGTGTAACCAATCCCCATGAAACATGTTTACCAGTGTAACAAACCTGCACATCCTACACATGTACCCTTGAGCTTAAAATAAAAGCTAAACATTTAAAAAGCTCATTTTTGACTGATTAATATTCTATTTATTTATGTACCATTGTTTATCCTTTTGCCTGTTGAAGAACGTCTTAGTTGCTTCCAGTTTTTGGCAGTTATGAATAGAGTTGCTATATATGTTTGTGTGCTGGTTTTTGTGAACATAAATTTTCAAATTATTTGGGTAAATATTTAGATTTCTAGATTGTATGGTAAGACTCTTTTAACTTTGTAAGAAATTGTCAAACTGCCTTCCAAAGTGGGTTTACTATTATGCATCTTACCAGCAATGAATGAGAGGTCTTGCTGCTCCTCATCAGCCACTGATATTGTCAGATTTTTGGATTTTAGGCATCCTAAACCTGTGTAGTGGTATCTCATACATTAATTTGTAATTTTCTGATGGTAAATTATGGTGAGGAGTTTATTATGTGTTTGTCTTCTGTGGTGAGATGTGTGTCTGTTCAGACCTTTTCCCTATTTTTAAGTAGGGGTGTTTCATTTTTGTTTTTTAAGAGATTATTTTGTATCTTGAACACACGTCCTTTATCAGATGTTTCAAAATATTCTCTACTAGTTTGTTGCTTGTCTTTTCACTTTTTTAACAGTATCTTTTACAGAGCACAACTATTTAACTTTAAGAAAGCCAAATCTATCAATTTTTCTTTTATAAATTGTGTTTTTGGTGTCATATCTTAAAAACTCACTACCAAACCCATGATCACATAGATTGTCTCCTATGTTATCTTCTGGAAGTTTATAATTTTTATTTAAAATTTACCTGTGTGAATCTTTCTAAAATTTATTTTTGTGTTAGGTATAAGATTTTTGTCTAGGATTATTTATTTATTTTAGCATATGTACATCTATTTTTTTTTTAGCAGCATTTGTTGAAAAGACTATCCTTTCTCCCTAGAATTATCTTTGCTTCTTTGTGAAATATCAGTTGACTACACTTGTGTTTATCTATTTCCGGGACTCTATTCTGTTCTCTTAATCTTTGTGTCTATTTTTTCAGTCATGCCACTGTATCCTAATTATTGTGGCTTTAGTAAGTCTTGAAATAAGGTATGTGAGTCCTTTATTTTTGTTCTTCTTTAGTATTACGTTTACTAATTTAGGTCTATTGCCTTTACATATAAACTTTAGAATCAGTTTGTCAATGTTCATAAAATAACATGCTTGGATTTTGATTTGAATTGTTGAGCCTATATATCAACTTGTAAAAAGTTGATATCTTGGCTATTATTAAAAAGTCAAAAATTAATAGATGCTGGCAAAGTTGCAGAGAAAAGGGAATACCTATATGCTACTGGTGGGAACGCAAATTAGTTCAGTGACTATGGAAAGCAGTTAAAAGATTTCTCAAAGGACTTGAAACAGAACTACCATTCCTGGGTATATACCCAAAGGAATATAAGTTATTCTGCCACAAAGGCACATGCACATGTATGTTCACTGCAGCACTATTTACAGGATCCAAGACATGGAATCAATCTATATGCCTATTAGTGGTGAACTGGATAAAGAAAATGTAGTACATATACACCATGAAATTCTATGCAGATATAAAAAAGAATAAGATTATGTTTTTTGCAGCAACATGGATAGGGCTGGAGTATCCTAGCAAATTAATGAACAGAAAACAAAATACTGCATGTTTTCACTTATAAATGTGAGCTAAACTTCAAGTACACATGAACACAAGGAAGCAACAGACAACAGATACTACTTGAGGGTGAAGGGTGGGAGGAGGGAGAAAATAAAAAAACTACCTGTTGGTTACTATGCTTAGTATCTGACTGATGAAATAATCTGTACACCAAACCTCCATAACATGCAATGTTACTCATGTAACAAATATATACCTCCCGAACCAAAATAAAAGTTGGAAAAAAATAAAAATTGATATCTTAAGAACATGAAGTCCTCCTATCCATCAATGTGGACTACCCATTTATTTAGATCTTCTTTATTTCATCAGTGTTTTATAGTTTTCCTTATATACATATTGTGCATGTTTTGTTAGATTTATACCTAAGTATTTCTCTCTTTTTAGTGCAAATGTAATGGTTTTGTGTTTTACATTTTCTATTCCAATTGTTTATTATGGATATAAAATAAAGCTTTTGACATTTGTGTGCTTAACCTGTATCATACAATCTTACTATAATCACTTATTAGTTCCAAGAGTCTTTCTGTTGATTTTTTTGGAATTTTCTACATAGCAAATCATTTTATCTGTGAACAAAGACAGGTTTATTTCTTCCTTCTCAATCTGTATATCTTTTATATCCTTTTCTTGTCTTATTACATTAGCTAGGACTTTGAGTATGATATTGAATAGGAATGTGAGAGCAGCATCTTTGCTTTGTTTCTGACCTTAGTGGGAAAGCATTTAGTTTTGCACCATTAAGTGTGATATTAGCTACAGGCTTTTCCAGAGGTTCTTTATCAAGATGGGAAAGTCTCACTCTGTTCCTAGTTTGCTAAGGGTTTTTATTTATTTATTTAATCATGAGGCATAGCTTTCTACTATCCTCTTAGGTAACATAGGAAGGCTAGCAGGGCTGGAATGGGAGAAATGTCCTTCCTTTCAGCTGTGATAAGGCTCAGGTAGTCTCTTCCCTGGGAAAGTCGGTGTTGGTAATGCAGAATGCCTTGGCCATATTTCAGAATAATGACTCATTCCTTCCTCTTGCCAGAGCCATGTGAATTTTTTTTTTTTTAATTTTTACCATGAGAATCCAGTGAGATTCCTGGAAATGAAACCCAGGAAACTCTGAGAGTTTTCCTGACTTGCATGTTAATTCACACTCAAAATTTCTCAGTACATCAAAATTGCCACTTAACTGTTCCTACCAGTTTATACTCCAGTGACTTCTGCTCCAGATCTTGTTCAACTTCTGGAATTTCTTGTCTCTCTAGATTTTGGAGTGGCAGTTTTCCTTTAACTGTTCTCTGATACGTCTAAGAAATTGCTGACTAGAAGTCTAAGCCTGAGATTTAAAAATCATTCTATTTGGAGTATAGGAATCCAAATAGATTTTGTCATCTTGTACATCTCCAAAGTAAGAAAACCTTCAGTCCATTTATTTATATTTTCTAGGAGGGCAGTTGCTATGGTCTGAATGTTTGTATCCCTGTCAAATTTATATGTTGACATTCTAATACCTAAAGTGATGATATCAGGAGGTGGGGCTTTTGGAAGGTGATTAGCTTGTATAGGTAGAGCCCTCATGAATGGCATTGGCATCTTTATAAAGGAGGCCAGGAAAGACCACTCACCCTTTCACATGTGAGAAGGAACCATCTATAAAACAGGACACAGGCCATTACCAGACACCAAGTCTACTGATGCTCTGATATTGGGATTCCCAGCCTTAAGAATTGTGAAAAATAATTTTCTGTTTTAATAAAAGCGACTCAGCTTAGGGTCTTTTGTTATAGCAGCCTGACTAGACTGAGATAGCAGTTTTCTCAGCAAAATGGTATATCTTAACATCTCTACTTGCAGACTGATTAGCTCCTTCACTTCCCTCTTACAGAACTTTGTGAAGAACTTCAAGAATATGCTTGCATGTGCTAACATTCTAAAATTTCTTCACCATTTCCTTTCTCTGCATAATTGGTTCATATGTAGACTGATTTTAAGGTACAGGAGCTGGTAGCTTGACAAAACTTTTTTTGTTACCGTACATCAAGGATCATGTGCCATATCTGAGTCCTTGTATCTACATTTTATTTTGACGTTTTAGATTTTATTACTTGCAGCATAACACTTCTAAGCATCAAGGTGTGTGTATATCAATTGAAGACTGATTTTGGCTGCATGCAACAGATACCAGAGGAAATTAGCTTAAACAGATTTGAGCAAGATACGAGTTTATTTTGCTCTGTTGCTGAGAAATGTAGAGATAATAGTCAAGGTCTATGAGGAACTTCATAATTTGTTGGGAGTAGCAACCAAGTTGACCAACACATGCAGGTTTTGTTAATAAGAAAGGAGAGAAAAGATGTTGAGTAAAGTTTAATTCTTTACAAATATTCCAGGAGTTTACTGTATTTGTAGGAGTTTATTGTATTTGTTGATGTAGGGCTTATTCAGATAGGTTTTACATTATTACTTTTTAAAGGGGAGTTATTATATTTAGATATTATACATTCTCTTGTAACTACTTTCAGGTAAATTCAATGTGATAAATTACAAAGATACACTCGAGTGCAGATCACTCTAATACAGATGAACTAAATTTAGTTTTGTTAAACCCAAGACTGCATTAATGGATGCCCTGGTATATTTTGACATTATTTTAACTTGCAAAAGGTCTATTTTCATATTTTTAAGTTCCTATGTAATTGAACAAGGTTTGAGTAAGGGTGGTCTCCACCATCCCTTTATAGCTATAAATTTACTTGTCTAGAACTGAAATATACACGTGATCTGATCACAGTAACTGTTTAGTTATAATTTTTCAATAATGGACTTTATTACTATGCAATGAATCATTTCTATGAAGGACTAACCAATAAAGGATACAACATTTGAGACAAGATTAAAAGAAATATGATTATTGATATTTATACAGCAGGAAAAAATACTGTCTTAATAAAACTGTCTTCATTTGCAGTGCTTGAAAAATTTTTAAATTCAGTATTTATACTAATAGATGCTATTATACACTGTACTGGACTTGAAAATTTTAAGTCTCTTTGCTTGGTGATATGGTGAAGCCAAGTCTCACTGGATGGTGAAAGTCAATTGTGTGCATCTTTTCCTAACTTTGCATTCAGTGACATAACATTGGTAGCTAGTAATTGGCCATGGAGAGAATATTTAGCTAGGGAAGTTAGCAATACTACAAATCAGGATTTTTAAAAAAGATCCAGTTGTTAAGTATTTACTAGCATACCCTTGAATTCACCAAAAAAAAAAAAACTTTTGCAGATTTATTTGAATCTAATAATCTAGATCCATCCTTGTAACTTTTTGACTCCATAGTTTCAATATTTATAATTTTTCTCCTTATTTTTCTTGATGACTTTTTTCATGTTAGTGTTCAGAGAGAAGCAGAAGTAAATGACAGAACTAAGAAAAGGAAATATTCTACAGAAAACCTCCTGCATTTCTTTTTAAATCCCTGTGTCTTAATTTCTAATCAGGTTTCAGTCACTGGTTATATTCTAAATTAATTATACCATAATTATACACCTTTTGCTATGGATTGACTTGTGTTCCCTCAAAGTTTATAGGTTGAACCTTAATCCCTATGTGATGGTATTGGGAGATGAGCCCTTTGGGAGGTAATTAGGTTTGGATGAGATCATGAGTGTAGGGCCCTCATGATGGAATTAGTATCCTCATCAGAAGAATCTCTTTCTTCAGGCATGAACAAAGATGAGGATGTGAGCACTGAGCAAGATGGTCGCCATCTATAAGCTAGGAAGAGATACCTCACCAGAACCCCACCATGCTGGCACTCTGACTGTGAACTTCTAACCTACAGAACTATGAGAAAATAAATTTCTGTTGTTTAAGCCATCCAGCCTATGGTATTTTGTTATGGCAGTCCAGACTGGCTAAGTCTATAATCTTGCTATTGTAGATTTCTATTTCTAATAAAAATGATTTAATAAACCACAATAAAATATTATTTATTTTTAATAAAGAAATTCTATTTCTTTACTGAAGGAGACTCAGTGAACTTTCAAGGCTGCAGAGACATTTTTTCAGTCTAACAACTGGGCTCTTAATGGAGCCAAGGCCATCTTATGTTCAGAAACATAATATGAACATGACAGAAAAAAAGCATTAACAAGTTACATGTCTGACATTGGCTTTTTTGTAATCCATTTTGAATATTTCTCTTTACTTTTTAAAATGTTTCCAGTGAACAAGTGACTCTACCTCTTTAGATTCAGTATATTCAGCAAATAGATTATCATAGTTATATTTTTAAAACAAGCATATTTAATGCATGTTATTAAAGATAATCTTAGATATAGAATTTATTGTTTTGGATTTGTTTTTTCTCATAGAGAGCGCAAAAGAATATGAATAATTAATAAGATAATTGCAGGATTATTCAAGGTAAAAAATGCCTCTTTTATTGCTTGATACATAGACAGTTGGAATTATTTTCCACTTTAATTTACAGTGTAGACCTGACCAATTTGTCTGCTTTAAGTACTGGATATATATTTCAAATTAAAAATGGCAAATCTCATTTTCCCTTCATAAATGGGATTAACATAATGTGGATCCAAAGGTCCTAGGATGCAGGAAGACAGGGCTTGAGTCTGTTGCTACTCTATAGGAACTGCTGAACTTGTGGCTTTTAATTAGCTTCTCTCTCATTTTGCTTGATGGCAACGTTATGTTCAGATAATGTTTATTTGTTCACTAAGCGTTTTCATGCTTGGTTGTAGGGCACTGAATTAGATCTTAGGGAGAGGAGAGTCATTAAAAAAATAAGTCAGATACATATTTGTCATCAATCTTAGACCATAACACTGGAGATGGAGCAAATCCTCAAAGATGTAGGAGCTAGCAACTATGGAAAAGGTGTCATTTGAATTCATTCTTGAAAAGTAGGCAGGATTTGGGCATGCTGGAACAGAGGAAAGGGCATGGTAGGCATAGCCATTTATGTAAGCAAAGTATATATAGACAAGACACAAGTTTAATGTAGTTGGAGAATGGGCTGAATAGAAGGGAGAAAAGGAGTAAACTTCTACTGAACATCTGTGAGTTAAGAAATACACCCTTGAAAATCAATTATTTTCATAGAGTCCTTCAAATTTGGTAGTATTAAAAGATAAAATAGAACACTTCATTGTCTGTGTATATGTGTAATTTATTTAGCAATCATACAACTAATAATGATAACGAATAGTGGTACAGTTTACTGGTAAACCAAATTCTCTTTTGTAGTCTTAATTCACCTATAATTTTTGCATATGTTATATACTTACAATATAATTAGTAATTTTTTGTCCTTGTGAACCAAAAATTGGGATTAACAATTTGAATCATGTCCATTTTGCTGAACTAAATTATGCTCAGGACTGTGTGAACCTTTCTCAGAAGAACATTTCAAATATA